>NC_135233.1:624396674-627244174 GCF_051348905.1 Ranitomeya variabilis
TTCCGCACCAACTGTAATACATACATACACATTGTATATACATACACAGAGCCATGAAACAGTTTAGGCTTCTATGTAAAAATGCTGTAAAGTAGGAAACATTCACGAATCGAAGGGTTAATGAAGTATTTTCAGCAGTCAACAAAGTGCAAAATGTAATGCCTATCGCTCTCCCTCTCGCACACCCGGAGGAGGCCGCTCTCACACTCCCGGAGGAGGCCGCTCTCCCCCTCACACACCTGGCCTCCGCTCTCAAACAGAGAGGGCTGCACCGCCACAAATCACCAGGAGAGGGCGCTGGATGAGCCATTGCTGACTTATCTCCTTGGTAACGGAGCGGCAACAGTTGCAATCCTGATAGGGCGAGTACAGCTCACGTGGTGACGTAAGGGGGCGTGTCTCCCGGCGTACAGCAACAAGGAATAAGGCGGGAAGAGAGCGGCGCGCCGCGCCGCGCAGGCGCAGAACAGTGAGGAGGATGTGGGAGTCGTACAGGCCGGTGGCGGGCAGTGTTGGCCGGGAGCAGAGCTTCCTGTCACTGGGGGACTTGCTCATGTCCCAGGACGCGCTGCCCTGCCGGGTGGAGAGCGGCTTCCCCCGCCTGGGCTTCCTGGAGAAAGGGGGCGACAGCGACCACATCCCTGAGGTGACCAGGGCGGACATGTGGGGGTCTCGTGGTGGTCGCCATGGTTACTGGGGGGAGTGGGTGTGCTGTCACTGGGTCATATGCTTCAGGAGCGAGGGCACCGTGATGTGGTCCCAGCCCCCCCTAGGTCCCGGCCCTACTGCCCTCCCCCCCTAGGTCCCGGCCCCACTGCCCCCCCCATAGGTCCCAGCCCCACTGCCCCCCCCCCCATAGGTCCCAGCCCCACTGCCCCCAGCCCCACTGCCCCCCCCCCTAGGTCCCGGCCCTACTGCCCACCCCCCCATAGGTCCCGGCCCTACTGCCCACCCCCCCATAGGTCCCGGCCCTACTGCACACCCCCCCCATAGGTCCCGGCCCTACTGCACACCCCCCCCATAGGTCACAGCCCTACTGCCCACCCCCCCATAGGTCCCGACCCTACTGCACCCACCCCCCCCATAGGTCCCGGCCCTACTGCACACCCCCCCCCCATAGGTCCCGGCCCTACTGCACACCCCCCCCCCCATAGGTCCCGGCCCTACTGCACACCCCCCCCCCCATAGGTCCCGGCCCTACTGCACACCACCCCCATAGGTCCCGGCCCTATTGCACACACCCCCATAGGTCCCAGCCCTACTGCCCACCCCCCCCTAGGTCCCGGCCCTACTGCCCCCCCCCCCCCCTAGGTCCCGGCCCTACTGCCCACCCCCCCCCCTAGGTCCCGGCCCTACTGCACACCCCCCCCATAGGTCACAGCCCTACTGCCCACCCCACTATAGGTCCCGGCCCTACTGCACACACCCCCCCCCCCCCCCATAGGTCCCGGCCCTACTGCACACCACCCCCATAGGTCCCGGCCCTATTGCACACCCCCCCATAGGTCCCGGCCCTATTTCACACCCCCCCCATAGGTCCCGGCCCTATTTCACACCCCCCCCCCCCCCCCCATAGGTCCCGGCCCTATTTCACCCCCCCCCCCCCATAGGTCCCAGCCCTATTGCACACACCCCCATAGGTCCCAGCCCTATTGCACACCCCCCCATAGGTCCCAGCCCTATTGCACACCCCCCCATAGGTCCCAGCCCTATTGCACACCCCCCATAGGTCCCAGCCCTATTGCACACCCCCCCATAGGTCCCAGCCCTATTGCACACCCCCCCATAGGTCCCAGCCCTATTGCACACCCCCCCATAGGTCCCAGCCCTATTGCACACCCCCCCATAGGTCCCAGCCCTATTGCACACCCCCCCATAGGTCCCAGCCCTATTGCACCCCCCCCATAGGTCCCAGCCCTATTGCACACCCCCCCATAGGTCCCAGCCCTATTGCACACCCCCCCATAGGTCCCAGCCCTATTGCACACCCCCCCATAGGTCCCAGCCCTACTGCACCCCCCCCCCCATAGGTCCCAGCCCTACGGCACACACCCCCATAGGTCCCAGCCCTACTGCACCCCCCCATAGGTCCCAGCCCTACTGCACCCCCCCATAGGTCCCAGCCCTACTGCACCCCCCCTATAGGTCCCAGCCCCACTGCACACACCCCCATAGGTCCCAGCCCCACTGCACCCCCCCATAGGTCCCAGCACTACTGCACACCCCCCATAGGTCCCAGCCTGCCCCCCCATAGGTCCCAGCACTACAGCCCGCCCCCCGTAGGTCCCAGCACTACTGCACACCCCCATAGCTCCCAGCCTACCCCCTCATAGTTCCCATCACTACTGCCCACCCCCCATAGGTCCCAATTCGCCTCCCCATAGGTCCCAATTCGCCTCCCCATAGGTCCCAATTCGCCTCCCCATAGGTCCCAATTCGCCTCCCCATAGGTCCCAATTCGCCTCCCCATAGGTCCCAATTCGCCTCCCCATAGGTCCCAATTCGCCTCCCCATAGGTCCCAATTCGCCTCCCCATAGGTCCCAATTCGCCTCCCCATAGGTCCCAGCCCTTCTGCTCGCCCCCCATAGGTCCCAGTCAGCCCTCCCCCATAGGTCCCAGCCCTACTGCCCGCCTCCCCTCTATGCCCCAGCCCTACTGCCCTCCCATAGGTCCTGGTGATACTGCTGTCCCCTTCCCCCATAGGTCACGGCACCTACGGCCCCGCCTTCCCTGTTGGTCCTGATGCTGCTCCCTATAGGGACCCCTCCCCCCTCTTTTTGTGACCCGCGCTATTTCGGATCGCCTATAACTGCGTCGTTCTCTGCAGGGCGCCCGTATGGAGCTGCCTCTGTGGATGGTGAAGGGTCTGTATGACAACAAGCGCAGGATCGTGTCAGTGGAGCTGCCGAGGACGTACCGGGAGGGCTGGCGCACCGTGTTCAGCGCTGACGCCGGGGTGGTGGACCTGCACAAGATGGGACCTCACTACTATGGCTTTGGCTTACAGCTGCTGAGCTTCCAGAGTCCTGAGAACACTGAGATCGCCCAGACCCTACTACAGGTGCTGGTCAGGGGGCTGCAGGGAAGCTTTACCCCGTGGGACGGTCGGGGTGGCTGCGGGAGAGCTTTATCCTGTGGGACTGTTGGGGTGGCTGCGGGAGAGCTTTACCCCGTGGGACTGTCGGGGTGGCTGCGTGAGAGCTTTTCCCCGTGGGACTGTCGGGGTGGCTGCGTGAGAGCTTTTCCCCGTGGGACTGTCGGGGTGGCTGCGGGAGAGCTTTTCCCCGTGGGACTGTCGGGGTGGCTGCGGGAGAGCTTTACCCCGTGGGACGGTCCGGGGTGGCTGCGGGAGAGCTTTACCCCGTGGGACGGTCCGGGTTGCTGCGGGAGAGCTTTACCCCGTGGGACTGTCCGGGTGGCTGCGGGAGAGCTTTACCCCGTTGGACGGTCGGGGTGGCTGCGGGAGAGCTTTACCCCGTGGGACGGTCGGGGTCGCTGCGGGAGAGCTTTACCCCGTAGGACGGTCGGGGTCGCTGCGGGAGAGCTTTACCCCGTAGGACAGTTGGGGTCGCTGCGGGAGAGATTTACCCCGGTGTCTGGCCTCTTATTCTGTGTCAGGGATATGAATATTTGTCAGGACTTTCTTACTCCCATGAATCCCTGATATCACAGGCCGGGAAGGTCACGAGTACCCTCTGTGATCTCTGGAGCGATCCTCTCTCTGCTGCCCCCTATCGTCTGGACAATTACATGATTCGCCGACAATCGGCAGAGAAGGCCGCAGCCTGTTCGCACCACTAGGTCGGCTATTGGAAAATGAACGGTGAGCGTACGGCATATACACCTCCGGATTCCAACACATGGAATATGTGTATATACCCCGGTAGGGTCACAGCTACTCTCCGACAACCCCAGACTACTCGCTGCCACCACCACTAATCTGTTTCGGTCAGTTAGACACCGTACGGTATCTATCACTTCGAGGCGTAGTTTACAGAGCAGAACTATTACATTTTATATTTAATCCAAAGGGAGGAGTGTTTGGGAAAAATATACAAAAGATTTTACAAAGGGGACAAAACAATACAGCATATTCAGGTACATAATATAAAAGGGATTAATGGGAGAACTTACTACACCGATCGCAGAGACGAGTCAGTTTAGCCGAAGGAGAGCGCTTCGATTTGGTCGTCAACACTTGGGTCCCTACATACATGATCTGTAACTCTGCACGAACACTGATGATAATTGGGATCGATCGTTTATCAGACCCCGAGTCCCACCCACACACCGCCCTACACTAACCTCACAAGGGCCCGGTTGTGGGCCGGACTCAGCCCTTTATAATATTAGGAAATCCCAATTTAAGTAATATCTCCTTATAGCGCTGTCACAGAAGGTCGAGACTGATGTCGGGACTAATAGCTACGCTTGGAAACCAAGCATGGCCTAGCTGCTGGTGGTTATACAGCCCCTATGGATTTGGGGCCTTTTTGTTGGGGTTATAATTATAAGTAAATGTGTATTTTTGCCAACAATGTACGTCTCGTTAATATTGGATGGATAGAAATTCCGATATTGTATAAATTGTGCTGTCACTGTGGCTAGTTGTACAGGGGGTCAGAGGATTGATCATCTTCAGACCCTAATAATGTATTTTCTGGTACCTGTGGGGACTATAAACATCAGTCACTTAGGGTACCGTTACACAAAACGATTTACCAACGATCACGACCAGCGATACGACCTGGCCGTGATCGTTGGTAAGTCGTTGTGTGGTCGCTGGGGAGCTGTCACACAGACAGCTCTCCAGCGACCAACGATGCCGAAGTCCCCGGGTAACCAGGGTAAACATCGGGTTACTAAGCGCAGGGCCACGCTTAGTAACCCGATGTTTACCCTGGTTACCAGCGTAAACGTAAAAAAAAAAAAACACATACTCACATTCCGGTGCCCGGCGTCCGCTTCCCTGCACTCCTCCTGCATCCTGTTTATGCGCCGGCCAAAGCAGAGCGGTGACGTCACCGCTGTGCTCTGCTTTCACTTTACGGCCGGCGCTCAGTCAGTGCAGGGAAGCAGACTGCCAGGGACCTGACGGACACCGGAATGTAAGTATGTACTGTTTTTTTTTTTTTACATTTACGATGGTAACCAGGGTAAACATCGGGTTACTAAGCGCGGCCCTGCACTTAGTAACCCGATGTTTACCCTGGTTACAAGCGAACGCATCGCTGGATCGGTGTCACACACACCGATCCAGCGATGACAGCGGGAGATACAGCGACGAAATAAAGTTTCAAACGATCTGCTACGACGTACGATTCTCAGCGGGGTCCCTGATCGCCGCTGCGTGTCAGACACAGCGATATTGTATGGATATCGCTGGAACGTCATGGATCGTACCGTCGTAGCGATCAAAGTGCCAATGTGAGACGGTACCCTTAGACATCAGAGGGATCCTTGCATTTTAATGAAGCGACTTCACAGCTCTGTACCCTGCCACTTTACATAAGCACAGCATGGAGTGCACGCTCCTATCTTGTCATGACAGATGGTACATGAAAGAAGAAAGAAGGGTGGACACGAGGTACCTCTAGGATATTTATGTTGTCTATGACATTCTGCCTCCTGTCTTGTCTTCCAGACTTTCATTGGTCGTTTTCGGGGCATCATGGACTCCTCGCAGAACGCTTACAATGAGGACACATCCGCCCTGGTGGCGCGGCTGGACGAGTTGGAGCGGGGCTTGTTCCGGACCGGACAGAGGGGCTTGAATGCTTTTCAGAGCTGGGAGCGAGGGACGGCCGCTCGGATCACCGCATCCAGCCTAGTGCAGAGCTACAAGAAGAGGAAGTTCAATGAGGCAGACGCCTGACAGCGCCGTTGCACGTGTGTTACTGATGGCGGTCTCTGGGTGTGAGGGGCTCGCAGGGGCGGCCACGAGTGCATTACTGTCTTCATGGAAGCTTTCTCCCTGTTCGGTATATGGCAGTACGGACCCCCTTACTCGTCATTGCACTGCCTGTACGTGCGCCCTGGTGCCACGGTGTAAGGGTTATCGTCCGTCTGCAGCGACCAGTTCGATGGTAGTGAGTCACTGCTGTATCCAGGTTGATTGTGAGTTTTGCTGTTCTGGGAATATCTTGATTCCGCCGCGGTCATATAGGTGGACCGCAGGGGCTACAGATCTCGTGTAAGCGGAGGAGTCAATAGCGCATAAGGCCCCCACCCTAGGGCTGAGCTGCAGCCCACTATTTGCCTTTTTCCTCCCACCATTGCAGACACATTATTGGGAGCTGATCGGCCCCCGCATAGGACGCAAACGTGTCCGAGGAGTTGGTGTTACCATCCTGATACTGTCACCTCTCGCGTGACAAAACTCAACAGGGTAGATTTCCCTGGTCTTTTTTTTTATTTTGTGCTGTTCTTGGGGCTCCTGCTTTTCTTTGTACTTTTTGGTGTGCTGTGCTTCGTTTTCGTTTGGGGTGTGCCTTTGGTTTTGCTTTTCTGCGCCTCTGGACCAGAACTCGCCCACATAAAACCTTGGTGGGAATCCTGTGAGACATTTTGATGTCGGTGGGAAAGACTGATCCTCTGGGGAATTCGCACAGAAAATGCTCCATCTGAACAAGGCCCTAGACGCTCCCTCACTAATCAGCTCATCAGCCGCTGATGCATTTTTCTGTGGAAAATACTTTTACTGTTCTGACAAAATGAATGACTCTCTAACCTCTCATTCACAAGGTGCAGTTTTCCTATGTTTTTTTTTTTTTTTTTTTTTTTTTTTTTACAAAAGCAGTCTATCCATTCTTTCAGTAGCTTTCCCTCTTGGTTTGCACCAAAAATTGTGTTAAAATAAATGCATAAAAAAAAAATATTTTCCACTGCATGTGACATGTTTTATGCAGAAGTAAAAGCTACATGTGAACGAGTTCTAAGAGCAAGCTGCATCTGATGGGGCAGCATCACCGCTCAGCCTTCTGGCTTCTCTGCTCTTTCTCTCCGATCCTCGTGGGCTGGGCTCCATGTTTGTCTCTGGTGATGGTTCTGTGATTGTGTTCTCTGTCTTAGCTGTTTGTACAGCAGGCGGAGAGGGAAGAGCTGTGCAGCCGGGAGGAAACGCTTGTACCTCAGCAAGCAGCCATTGTCTTCCTCCAACTTCCTCATTGTCCTGTCCAATGTAGGACAGAAGCGCTGCTGCTCATCGTGAGGCATCTATGGGCGTCTGACAGCAAGGCATCTGAGTGAGAGCTTAGCGTCTGAGAGCAAGGCGTCTGAGCGGGTCGTCTCATCTCAGAGCGAGGCATGTGGGCGGCTGAGAGTGGGGTGTCTACAGGTTGCTTAGCGGGAGGTGTTCACTAACAACATGAGCTAAGTAATCAGTTGTTTTCGATCATATCTGCTATGTTAAAGAACCTGCACAGTAAGTACTCCTTATGAGCCTGTTGGCACAGTTTTGCATACTATGTACTTTATTGTGCGGATCATGCACTTTGGACAGGTGACGTATAACATGAAGTGTCACCCTTGGTGCCTGTGACATCATATAAGCCTGTGAGCTTGTGCATTATGGGGCGTAAAGTGCGTTGTCTGCAGCTTCAGGTGACGCACACTGTGTTGTCCCCTTTTTTTTTGTGCTTTCGAGATTTTCTGTAATCAATATCCAGTGGTTTTCCATCTTTTGGTTGCAGTGATATTGGACTCTCCTGCCGCTGACATTTGTGCTTGTGGTGTATATCTATCACTTGTGAGTGTATACTGGGGTGTGGGGTATTCCCTGATCTGTGGGGGGATCGTTGCTAGGGATCGGGGATGCCATTTCCAGAGGCAGCTAACCTCCGGGGACGGGATTGGTGCACAGAACAGGGTGACCGTCCCTTTATTCTGGACTGCCTTATTCACGCTCTGACGTTGTGTTTTTACTAGTGATTAGCGAGTGTACTCGTTCCTCAGGTTTTCCAGAGCATGCTCTGATGACCTCCCGAGTATTTTTTACTGCTCGGAAATTTAGTTTTCATCGCCTCAGCTGAATGATTTACAGCTATTAACCAGCATAAGTACATGTGGTGGTTGCCTAGTTGCTAGGGAATCCCCACATGTAATCAAGCTGGCTAATAGCTGTAAATCATTCAGCTGCCACGATGAAAACTAAATCTCCGAGCAGTTACAAATACTCGGAGGCCATCCGAGCGTGCTCTGGAAAACCCGAGCAACGAGTACACTCGCTCATTACTAGTTTTTACACCTTGCTCAGCATCACTTATTTTGGGCATCTGTGAGCTGACAAGTGATTATTCACCCTTCTGTTGAGAAATTGGTGATGTCTTGACTAGTAGGTGAGCGAGGGGCAGGGGGGCACTGGGAGTGAGGATAGTGTGTGGCACCAGGAGCAAGGATTGGGGGGCATCGGGAGTGAGGCGTGTGTGGGGATGGGGGGAGGCACCAGGAGCGAGGATCCAGGAGGAGCAGCTGTGAGCGAGGATCGGGGAAGGGTGGCAGCGACGGTCCAGGGAGGAGGGCAAAGATGATCGAGGATTGGGGGGCGGTGGGGCAACTGGGAGTGAGGCTCAAGTCCAGAGCCGGGGGACCTCTGTGCAGCCAGACTTCCCTGTAGACATCAGTAACTGGTTTTCTCTTTTCAGAAGGCGTCTCCACATCAGGCCTTGTTGCTTGTGAGCGTAGAATCGGGGGCGCAGGGACCACCGCCCTTGATGTGACCGCACTTACAATAACATACAGTGACATGTAAGTCAAACTGTTCTAAATAGCGACTCAAAATAAAAAAGCAAGACTACGCCAAATAGAGGAAATTAATCAAAATCTAGCCGCACTAGAAGAGACGCACAAACATAGCCCCACAAACGCAATTCTCCAAAAATTACAGAAACTGAGGTATGAACTATACTAACTGCTCCAACACAAATACGAGCACAATCTACTGCAGTGGTCCCCAACCTTTCTGACCTTGCGAGCCACATTCAGCTTAGAGAGAGGGTCGCGAGCCACATCCAGCTCCCACCCCCTTCAAAGTAGTGTCAACCAAAGCCCCCATTACAGATATAATGATATCCAAAGCTTTTCCACAGAAATCACTCCAGAGAAGTACACTGAGATCCAGGGGTTCCCACAATACCTCCATTCAGTATTCTCCCAACACACTGTCACATCCAGCTTTGAGCACCTCCTCTAACAGGCAGTACAAACCTCCAGTGTACCTAAAACATCTCTAAACCCCTAAGTAAGTGCATCCAGATCTGCAATTCTGTGCAGGGCTACTCACAAAATTCACCATTTTGAGATGTGCTTTTCATACCTGTTTGCTAGACCTGGACCTAATGCATCAAGCTGGCAGACAGTCGCGAGCCACAATTCATGGGGCCGCGAGCCACATGTGGCTCCCGAGCTACAGGTTGGGGAGCCCTGATCTACTGAGAAGTAAAGCCAAATATTACTGGCAGGGAAACAAAGCGGGCAAAATATTAGCCAACAAAGTTGGAGCCAAAATAACCAAACAGAGGTTATCCCACATACAGGACAACAAAAAAAAACCAATACAGAACCCTAAGAAAATCGCTAACACTTTCTCACATTAATATTCCTCCCTCTATAATCTGCAGGAAAATACCACAACCCACCCCCCAACTAATAAATCAGTTCTTAGTATAAAACTTCCTAAGATACCGGAGGACTTAGTACATATATTAATATCTCAAACAGAAATACAACAATTAGAGGAATGAAAAACAAGTCCCCCGTCCCTGACGAGCTAACGAGCGAATACATCAAAATATTCCAAGACACACTAATCCCTCACATGACATCAATTTTCCAAAATTTTATGCAAACCGGGAAAATTCCAAAAGAGATGATTCAGGCAACAATTATACCCATACAAACCGGGGAAAATCCATGATCGAACCGTCAGTTTTAGGCCAATTTCATTATTGAATACAGACCTAAAAATTTACTCCAAAATCCTAGCGAACAGGATCTCAGAAATAATCCCGGCCTTAGTGCACAACGACCAAGTGGGATTTAAGTCTAGACAGACCCTGGATGGTACGAGGAGGATGATTGATATCATCCATGTGGCCGGAGGGAGACAAACCCATCTATGCTCCTCTCGTTAGATGCCGAAAAGGCGTTTGATCGGGTGCATTGGGGGTTTTTTGTTCTACGTGTTGTCCAGATATGGGTTTGCCGGTAATATACTCCAGGAGATAACCCCTCCATCTGTGTCAGTTCTCACTTCTGGAATGATGTCAGATACATTTGATATCACTAATGTAACAAGGCAGGGGTGCCATCTCTCTCCCCTAATATTTGCACTAATAATCAAACCCTTAAGGTACTGTCACACTCAGCAACTTTGCAACGAGAACGACAACGATCCGTGATGTTGCAGCGTCCTGGATAGCGATCTCGTTGTGTTTGACACGCAGCAGCGATCTGGATCCTGCTGTGATATCGCTGGTCGGAGCTAGAAGTCCAGAACTTTATTTGGTCGTCAGGTCGGCGTGTATCGTCGTGTTTGACAGCAAAAGCAACAATGCCAGCAATGTTTTACATGGAGCTAACGACCTGTAAGAACGATAAGTGAGTCACCGTTACGTCACAGGATCGCTCCTGCATCGTTCTGGAGCTGCTGTGTTTGACGTCTCTACAGCGACCTAAACAGCGACGCTGCAGCGATCGGCTCGTTGTCTATATCGCTGCAGCGTCGCTAAGTGTGACGGTACCTTTAGCTGAAAAAATTAGAACACACTCTGGGATAACCGGTCTTAACATTGGTAATGTAGAGCGCAAAATCGGGCTATTCGTGGACAACATTATTTTGTCCCTTATCAATCCCGAAGAGTCGCTCAATAGCGTAATGGAAGTGATAGACTCTTTTACCAAAGTATCATATTATAAATTGTTCATAATCCCCCAAATATTGTATGTATTCCGCAGCCTCCCTATCACTGGCCCCGTGAAAGTGCTCAGAGTTACAAACAATCACATTAAAATACATATGGCAGGAAAACTGCACAGAGTTAAAGCAGATATAATATATATCCCAATAAAAGAGGGAGGACTGGGCTGCCCCTCATGGGTGAGGTATTATAGAGCAGCCATATTATATATCCCAATAACAGAAGGAAGACTGGGCTGCCCCTCAAGGGTGAGGTATTATAGAGCAGACATATTATACAACCCAATAACAGGGAGGACTGAGCTGCCCCTCAAGGGTGAGGTATTATAGGGCAGCTATATTATACATCCCAATAACGGAGGTCTGGGCTGCCCCTCAAGGGTGAGGTATAGGGCAGCCATATTATACATCCCAGTAACAGAGAGGACTGGGCTGCCCCTCAGTGGTGAGGTATTATAGGGCAGCAATATTATACATCCCAATAACAGAGGAAGGACTGGGCTGCCCCTCAAGGGTGTGAGGTATTATAGGGCAGCCATATTATACATCCCAATAACAGAAGGAGGACTGGGCTGCCCCTCAAGGGTGAGGTATTATAGGGCTGCCATATTATACATCCCAATAACAAAGGGAGGACTGGGCTGCCCCTCAAGGGTGAGGTATTATAGGGCAGCCATATTATACATCCCAATAACGGAGGTCTGGGCTGCCCCTCAAGGGTGAGGTATAGGGCAGCCATATTATACATCCCAATTACAGAGGGAGGACTGGGCTGCCCCTCATGGGTGAGGTATTATAGAGCAGCCATATTATATATCCCAATAACAGAAGGAAGACTGGGCTGCCCCTCAAGGGTGAGGTATTATAGAGCAGACATATTATACAACCCAATAACAGGGAGGACTGAGCTGCCCCTCAAGGGTGAGGTATTATAGGGCAGCTATATTATACATCCCAATAACGGAGGTCTGGGCTGCCCCTCAAGGGTGAGGTATAGGGCAGCCATATTATACATCCCAGTAACAGAGAGGACTGGGCTGCCCCTCAGTGGTGAGGTATTATAGGGCAGCAATATTATACATCCCAATAACAGAGGAAGGACTGGGCTGCCCCTCAAGGGTGAGGTATTATAGGGCAGCCATATTATACATCCCAATAACAGAAGGAGGACTGGGCTGCCCCTCAAGGGTGAGGTATTATAGGGCTGCCATATTATACATCCCAATAACAAAGGGAGGACTGGGCTGCCCCTCAAGGGTGAGGTATTATAGGGCAGCCATATTATACATCCCAATAACGGAGGTCTGGGCTGCCCCTCAAGGGTGAGGTATAGGGCAGCCATATTATACATCCCAATTACAGAGGGAGGACTGGGCTGCCCCTCAGTGGTGAGGTATTATAGGGCAGCCATATTTGAACAACTGAGTTTGATGTGGAATGATAAAGATAATGGATATTGGATAGAAATCAAGAAACATCTCATAAAATCCCCAAATGTTGCATTGTTTTTTTTACTCGCATATCATTACCGGGCCAAACCCCGGCGATAAAAAAAAAAAAATAAATTGTTTTGACCAATGGTGGAAGAAGTGCTGGGAGTGTGGAGCGTTCTAATCAATAAACTGCACACTATCAATTTGGTGGTCTCTAAAGCCCCCATAGAGACTTTGGAGCGGTGTAGTCCGGGCCTCCAGATTCGTAACTGGAAATCCCTAGGAATACTATTGGTTAGGGATATGTACGAGGAAGGAATATTGTCCTCTATGATCAGACAGAAATACCAGCTTCCACATAAAGATCATTATAAATATCTACAAATAAGACATTTTCTACAGAGGAAAAAAAAATATTTTCACAACCTTCCAAATTATATACGATGCTCTTCGCCCCAGCGCGGCAGATAAGAGTGCTGTCTGCAGGTTACAACCATATGCTGGAGACTTCCCCTCTCTGGACTCGTATCTCCACAAATGGGAGACTGGTCTACGGGATCACCCCGGGGCAATGGCGGACGTACTTCTCAATGATAGGGACACTCTAAATGCACCAACCACCTGGAGAGTGCCGGAAAGCTGCTGTACAGGTGGCACTTCATGCCATACAAGTTGTCTAAGATTTACCACAACTCCCCAGATGAGTGCTGGAGGTGCGGAGACGCCAACGCAGATATGCATGTCTGGTGGGATTTCCATAAGGTGGAGCGGCTCTGGGACGCAATCTCCCATCTAGTGTCTCAAATTAGTTGCATCCCAATGAAGATTGGGAAAGAGCAGGTGCTTCTGGCCGTTGACCTGGATTTCATCCCGTACGAGTTGACAGTGATTACACACATCCTCATAGCTACTAGAATTAAAATCGCAGGATATTGGAATAACCCCAAATGTCTGTCATTGTCTGAGAGTGTGGCATTGGTGAATGACAATTGTCTATCAGAAAAGATAACAGATTCATCCACCAATAACAACATCCTAACTCAGGGGATGGGACAGCTGGCCATCATTCACACTAAGCACTGTGGTCAGAGAGAGGTAATAGAGCTATTCATAGACCAAAAAGACAAAAAAGGCACTGTCTAAACAAAGCCAAGGCCGCTCCACTCCTGGAGCCAGGTGTTAATCAACAGTCATTACACTGCCAGCCACATATGCTCAGATCGGGTGCTCTTCAGAATGAAGCAGACAATTCCAATAGTGCAGGCAAGAAAAAAGAAGGTACTCACCGAACTAAAAGTTGGCAATCTTTATTCAATCTT
The DNA here is from genome assembly GCF_051348905.1 of Ranitomeya variabilis. Taxonomy (NCBI): domain Eukaryota; kingdom Metazoa; phylum Chordata; class Amphibia; order Anura; family Dendrobatidae; genus Ranitomeya; species Ranitomeya variabilis. Next base: position 624,410,343 of record NC_135233.1, read on the forward strand.
CATATAAAATAAAATCTTCATGGCCAGGGGAGTGAGGAAGGGAGCTCATACGAGCAGGAGCAAACTACGGCCGTTTCGCGCTCCTGTTCGCATGAGCTCCTTTCCTCTCTCCCCCGGCCCTGAAGTTTTTATATGAAGATAGAATAAAGATTGCCAACTTTTAGATCGGTGAGTGCCTTCTTTTTTTCTTGCCTGCACTAGAGCTATTCATAGTATTACACAAATAGAATCATCTGTTGTCACCACTTCACCCTTCTTTTTCCTATAATATTTAGCTATGTTAAATTATATTTAGCCGATTAATGTTTTGAGGAGATTTCTGTAACAATGCACATTGGAGGCTCAATGGTTGTTAATATGACTTTATATAAATGTAATAAAAAGTTTATGGTTAAAAAAATAAAGACAAGCAAGTCTGTGCACCCTGGTCAATATTGCTGTTACTGTGAACAGTCAAGCGAGATGAAGATGAAATGATCAAGTTACAGATGACACATTTTCTTTGTATTTTAGTGTGTATATAATGCCACAGGGCATTAAAGTCCTCTTGTGCGGTTTCCCTTTTTCTACACTGTTTGAAAGGCCATTGGAATGTTGGTCAGGGAAGCGAGCACGCTTTAAGGTATTTTTTTTCTAGTGCTGTTCCTCTTTTTCTCTCTATATTTTTGCTGTATGCGGATGACCTGCTGCTGTCACCAACTGAGAAAGGTCTCCAAGAAAACCTGAAAATCCTGGAGAAATTCAGCTCCACATGGGCACTGCCGATCAATGCAAAGAAAACCAACATCATGGTGTTCCAGAAGAGAAAGCCAAGACCGAACCAGCACCTTCTATTCATGCTAAACAACTGTGCTCTTACAGAAACACCTACCTAGGCCTTGAAATTCACCAGTCAGGGAGCTTCAACAAGCCATAGAAACCCTGAAGGACAAGGCCTGCAAAACCTTCTATGCCATCCGAAGGAAACTCTTAACATCTGAAGCTGCCAGTGAGGGTCTGGCTAAAGATCTTCAATTCCATAATCACCCCAATCCTCCTGTACGGCAGTGAAATCTGGGGCCCTCACACATACCCTGACTGGTCAAAGTAGGATTCCAGTCCAACAGAAATATTCCACCTGGAATTCTGTAAACACCTCCAGGTCCATCAGAGCACCACCAGCAGTGCCTGTTGGGCTGAGCTGGGCAGATTCCCACTGCACCTAGCAGTCCTGAAGAGGGTGCTGTCCTTCCAGGCTCACCTACAGAGTAGCAACCCAAGCTCCCATCACCATAAAGCCATGCTACATATAGGTGGTCCCCACAAACCAGGACCCCCGGAACAGCTCACCCAAACCCATCCTGACCGAACCGTCAACCAAAATCTGACAAAAGCCACAATCAGGAAGATGGTAGAGGAGGGGCAGGAGAGGTACGTCAGTGTCTGGAGGAACGAGATCAGCAGCTCACAGAAACTGACCGTGTACCAGAGACTACAGACTGGCTCCATATCTGGAGAAACTCTTGGACCCCAGAGACCACCAGATCCTGAGCCGGTATAGACTTGGTGCCCACAATCTGGCCATCGAGGTCAGTCGGCACAGACAGCTACAAGCCCAGAGAAGACAGACTGCCTACACTGTGACCTGGAGGATGAGACCTTCCTGCTACACTGTCACAAATACTCAGCAGTGAGGGTCACTCACTTCAGGAGACTCCGATCTCTTCCCGGATTTCAGCTCCATGAAGGAGGAAGAGAAAACATCCTGCTGGGGAAGAAGAGAGCGCAGTGGAGATAGCAGCGCAGTATGTGAGCGCGTGCCATAGACCGAGAAAAACAACCATGATATGCCATGGACTTCCTTAGCCCCCACCCTGTTCCTTCGGATGGCATAGAAGGTTTTGCAGGCCTCGTCCTTCAGGGTCTCTATGGCTTGTTTGAAGCTCCCTGACTGGTGAATTTCAAGGCCCAGGTAGGTGTATTTGTCCGTTTCTGTAAGAGCGCACGAATGGAATGTGCTGGTTCGGTCTTGGCTTTCTCTTCTGGAACACCATGATGTTGGTTTTCTTTGCATTGATCGGTAGTGCCCATGTGGAGCTGAATTTCTCCAGGATTTTCAGGTTTTCTTGGAGACCTTTCTCAGTTGGTGACAGCAGCAGTAGGTCATCTGCATACAGCAAGAATTTCACCTGGGCATCATGGAGTGTGAGACCTGGTGTCGGGGAAGATTCCAGAGCGGTGGCCAGCTCATTGATGTAGATATTGAAGTGTTGGGCTTAGGGTGCAGCCCTGTCTGACTCTGCGGCTCTGCTGGAAATCAGCCATTCTTCTACAGCTCACGCTGCAGCGGTTCTCGGTGTAGGAGCTTTTGATAACATCGTAGGTCTTTCCTCCTATTCCGCTCTCCAGCAGTTTCAGTAACAGGCCCGGGTGCCACACTAAGTCAAAAGCCTTTCTAAAGTCCACAAAGCAAGCGTACATCTTCCTGTGCGTTGTGTTGTGGACGTGGCTCTGAATGAGGCTGTGCTCGGTGTAGATGTGGTCTGTAGTGCGGTGGTTTGGCATAAACCCCGCTTGACTTTTGCGGAGGACGTTATGCTCGGTGAGGAAATTAAGGATCCTTTTGTTCAAGATGCTACTGAAGTTTCCCCAGGTTGCTGCTGACACATATTCCTCTGCAGTTGGCAGGGTCGTAGATGTCCCTACTCTTGAGAATGGGTGAGATAAGGCCTTGATTCCAGGCACGAGGGAAGTAGCCAGCACTCAGTGCAATAATGAACAGTTTAACCATTGCTGCCAGTATTTCTGGTGGGCTGTATTTCAGCATTTCTGGTGGGATTCCATCTGGGCCACTGGCTTTTCTACACCTCATGGAAGATATTCTCTCTGTAACTTCCTGAAGTGTGATTGGTGTATACAGTGGGTTTTGGAAATGTTTGACTTTTTTTCTCCATAGCTTTTAGTTTTTCCGTTATGTTTTTCTGTTCTTGGTTTAATTCTTCCTTCGGGATGTCTTTGTAGAGGTCTCTGAAGTACTGAAGCCAGATATTGCCATTTTGGATATGGATGATGTTTTTCTTGTTTTTTGTGCCCATGTGATTATTATACATTTATATAGTGCCATTTATTCCATGGCGCTTTACATGTGAATACGGGGCAATGTAGACAAATACATTAAACATGAGCAAAAAACAAGGCACACAGGTACATAAGGAGGGAGGACCCTGCCCACGAGGGCTCACAGTCTGCAGGGGATGGGTGAGGGAACACTAGGTTCCATAGTTCCCAGAAGGAGTTGTCGTGGAGGGCGTCTTGGACTTGGTTAAGTTTGGTGGAGATTTAACTCTATTTCTTCCTCTTGAGGATGGTTTTGTATTGTCTTTGTATGGTGTCGTAGGCATCCCTCAGACCCAGATGGTTGGGGTCTCTGTGTTTCTTGTTTGAAGCTGTTCTCAGGGTCTTCCGTATGGCTTTGCATTCTCTGTCGAACCAACCATTGGTCTGTTTTTCTTTTGGCCTCTTTTATTGTTGACTTTTTTAAGGTTGGACAGTTCGGCCATGGCGTTGAATATATCATTGAGGTCTTTTGTAGCTTGGTTCACTTCTGAGTTAGGCTTGTACTCATAGTTGTAGAAGTGGTGGAGCATCTCCTGAATTCTGGGTCTGCTGGGAGCCTCTTGATATTTTATTGCCGACGTCTTGGATCATTTATAGGATGGAGGCAGGTGGAAGAGGCTGCTCTGCTGAGGCTTTTGTGCCGATGGTTTCTCAGTAGATTTTATGTACAGAAGAAGTTGGCTGTGATCTGACAGGTGCGTTTGTGGGGCGACTATGAACCCGTCGATATTTTCCATGTCTATATCTGTAATGGCGTAGTCTACTACACTCCTTCCTACATGGGAGTTTAATGTATATCTTCCTAGGTAGTCTCCCTTGGTGCGGCCATTAAGAATATGAAGTCCTAAACTTCTACATAGGTTCAGGATCTTTTTGCCACTCTTGCTGACTGTACTGTCGTAGCTGTTTCTCTCCATGTGTATTGAGTCATGGCTGTCAGTCTCTGCTCCAAGAATGTAGGTGTTTCCATCCGTGGTCAGAAAGTCTTTTTCTCTCCCAGTTCTTGCGTTGAGGTCTCCGATGATGAGAACTTTGCCCAGGGCCTGAAAATGGGCGGCTTCTCCTTGTAAGATCTCAAAGCTCTCTGGATTGAAGTAGGGTGACTCTGGTGGTGGTAAGTAGATGGTGCAGACATAGAAATCAGACTGAGAGGTGAGGATGGAGCTGCTGATTCTAAACCATATGTGGCTGTCACCTCTCTACCGGTTTGATGTACTGGTGGAGCTCTTTATGCCAGATCAATACTCCTCCTGAGCAGCGGCCCTGTTTAATGTTCTTATTTTTTAGCGCAGGGACACAGATTTCCCTGTATCCGATGGGCACATTTTCGGCCCTGGTCCATGTTTCTAGGAGAATCTGTCTGTTTTTCAGTCTTTGTATAAAATCTGGGTCATTTGTTTTACATCCAAACACAGAGGTGTTCAGGCCTTGGATGTTCCAGCTGCTAATTTTAAGTGAAGTCATTTTTTTATATCACGTGTGTGTGTGTGTGTGTGTGTGTGTGTGTGTGTGTGTGTGTGTGTGTGTGTGTGTGTGTGTGTGTGTACCTTGTAATGAGTGTGGCTGTGTAGGACACACCGGATCTCTGACTGGTTTAGTAATGATGTTCCATCCAGTCACATTAGTTTCCTGCACAATGTGTTGAGCAGAGTCCTGATCTCCATATGTCTCGGCTCTGTATATCTCTTCTCTGGATGCCTCTGTTTTGTATGCCTCTGTGTGAGGTCGGTGGTCTCCTTCATCCATCTATCTATACAGTACAGACCAAAAGTTTGGACACGCCTCATTTAAAAATTTTTCTGTATTTTCATGACTATGAAAATTGTACGTTCACACTGAAGGCATCAAAACTATGAATTAACACATGTGGAATTATATACTTAACAAAAAAGTGTGAAACAACTGAAAATATGTCTTATATTCTAGGTTCTTCAAAGTAGCCACCTTTTGCTTTGATGACTGCTTCGCACACTCTTGGCATTCTCTTGATGAGCTTCAAGAGGTAGTCACCGGGAATGGTTTTCACTTCACAGGTGTGCCCTGTCAGGTTAATAAGTGGGATTTCTTGCCTTATAAATGGGGTTGGGACCATCAGTTGCTTCACTTGTTTTTGTTAAGTATATCATTCCACATGTGTTATTCATACTTTTGATGCCTTCATCATGAAAATACAGAAAGATCTTTGTATGAGAAGGTTTGTCCAAACTTTAGGTCTGTACTGTGTGTGTGTGTGTGTGTGTGTATATATGTATGTATGTGTGTATATATATATATATATATATATATATATATATATATATATATATATATATATATAATTACATATATATTACAGACCAGAAGTTTGGACACACCCTCTCATTTAAAGATTTTTCTGTATTTTCATGACTATGAAAATTGTAAATTCACACTGAAGGCATCAAAACTATGAATTGACACATGTGGAATTATATACTTAACAAAAAAGTGTGAAACAACTGAAAATAAGTCTTATATTCTAGGTTCTTCAAAGTAGCCATCTTTTGCTTTGATGACTGCTTTACGCACTCTTGCCATTCTGTTGATGAGCTTCAAGAGGTAGTCACCGGGAATGGATTTCACTTCACAGGTGTGCCCTGTCAGGTTTAATAAGTGGGATTTCTTGCCTCATAAATGGGGTTGGGACCATCAGTTGTGTTGTGCAGAAGTCTGGTGGATACACAGCTGATAGTCCTACTGAATAGACTGTTAGAATTTGTATTATGGCAAGAAAAAAGCAGCTAAGTAAAGAAAAACGAGTGGCCATCATTAATTTAAGAAATGAAGGTCAGTCAGTCCGAAAAATCGGGAAAACTTTGACAGTGTTCCCAAGTGCAGTGACAAAAAAAAATCAAGCGCTACAAAGAAACTGGCTCACATGAGGACCGCCCCAGGAAAGGAAGACCGAGTCACCTCTGCTTCTGAGGATAAGTTTATCCGAGTCACCAGCCTCAGAAATCGCAGGTTAACAGCAGCTCAGATTAGAGACCAGGTCAATGCCACGCAGAGTTCTAGCAGCAGACACATCTCTACAACAACTGTTAAGAGGAGATTTTGTGCAGCAGGCCTTCATGGTAAAATAGCTGCTAGGAAACCACTGCTAAGAACAGGCAACAAGCAGAAGAGATTTGTTTGTGCTAAAGAACACAAGGAATGGACATTAGCCCAGTGGAAATCTGTGCTTTGGTCTGATGAGTCCATATTTGAGATCTTTGGTTCCAACCACCGTGTCTTTGTGCGACGCAGAAAAGGTGAACGGATGGACTCTACATGCCTGTTTCCCACCATGAAGCATGGTGGTGGTGTGGGGGTGCTTTGCTTTTGACACTGTTGGGGATTTATTCAAAATTGAAGGCATGCTGAACCAGCATGGCTACCACAGCATCTTGCAGCGGCATGCTATTCCATCCGCTTTGCGTTTAGTTGGACCATCATTTATTTTTCAACAGGACAATGACCCCAAACACACCTCCAGGCTGTGTAAGGGCTATTTGACCAAGAAGGAGAGTGATGGGGTGCTACGCCAGACTTGAACCCAATCGAGATGGTTTGGGGTGAGCTGGACCGCAGAGTGAAGGCAAAAGGGCCAACAAGTGCTAAGCATCTCTGGGAACTCCTTCAAGATTGTTCGAAGATTATTTCCGGTGACTACCTCTTGAAGCTCATGAAGAGAATGCCTAAAGTGTGCAAAGCAGTCATCAAAGCAAAAGGTGGCTACTTTGAAGAACCTAGAATACAAGACATATTTTCATTTGTTTCAAACTTTTTTGTTAAGTATATAATTTCACATGTGTTAATTCATAGTTTTGATGCCTTCAGTGTGAATTTACAATTTTCATAGTTATGAAAATACAGAAAAATCTTTAAATGAGAAGATGTGTCCAAACTTTTGGCCTGTACTGTGTGTGTGTGTGTGTGTGTGTGTGTGTGTGTAATATATATATATATATATATATACCGTATTTTCCGGCGTATAAGACGACTTTTTAACCCCTGAAAATCTTCTTAAAAGTCGGGGGTCGTCTTATACGCCGGGTATCGCCTTGCCGGGTGTATATGGTGGGTGGGGGGGGAGTGGGCCTGATGACGACGAGGGGGCGTCTCACAGGAAAGTGAGTATCCCCCATTACCTCATTGTATCACTGCAGCGTGGGGTCTCTGCTGGGAGCGGCGGCGGCTGTGCTGTGGGGCGGCGGCTCCTCTTCTTCAGTGTGGGGCCTCTGCTGCTGGGCGGCGGCGGCGGCTTATCTTCAGGCAGTCGGGGCTCCTCCGGTATCTCCTTAAAGCCCAGAGGCCCTGCCGGCAACTCCATCGGTGCAATGCAGTGGCCTCCGGGAACATGGCCGCTGCTCAGATTCAGATCTGAATCTGAGCATGCGCCGCCCCCAGCGGCCATTTTCCCGGAGGTCACCGCATAGCAGCAATGGAGCTGTCTCCGGGAAAATGGCCGCTGCTCAGATTTAGATCTCGTCTCCCGAGATCTCGGGACGAGATCTGAATCTGAGCAGCGGCCATGTTCCCGGAGGCCACTGCATTGCACCGATGGAGTTGCCGGCAGGGCCTCCGGGCTTTAAGGAGATACCGGAGGAGCCCCGACTGCCTGAAGATAAGCCGCCGCCGCCGCCCAGCAGCACAGAGGCCACACACTGAAGAAGAGGAGCCGCCGCCCCACAGCACCCACGCGGCACAATGAGGAGCAGCAGCCGCCGCTCCCAGCAGAGACCCCACGCTGCAGCGATACAATGAGGTAATGGGGGATACTCACTTTCCTGTGAGACGCCCCCTCGTCGTCATCAGGCCCACTCCCCCCCCCCAAAAGGCACAAAAGTCACCGGCCCTATAAGACGACACGGTTTATAAGAAGACCCCCGACTTTTAAGAAGATTTTACATTTTAACTGGAAAAGTTGGGGGGTCGTCTTATACGCCCAGTCGTCTTATACGCCGGAAAATACGGTATATATATATATATATATATATATATATATATATATATATATTGTATATGTACCGTATAAGCCGAGATTTTCAGCCCACTTTTTTGGGCTGAAAGTCCCCCTCTCGGCTTATACAGGTCCTTCTCAAAAAATTAGCGCATAGTGTTAAATTTCATTATTTACCATAATGTAATGATTACAATTAAACTTTCATATATTATAGATTCATTATCCACCAACTGAAATTTGTCAGGTCTTTTATTGTTTTAATACTGATGATTTTGGCATACAACTCCTGATAACCCAAAAAACCTGTCTCAATAAATTAGCATATTTCACCCGTCCAATCAAATAAGTGTTTTTAAATAACAAACAAAAAAACCATCAAATAATAATGTTCAGTTATGCACTCAATACTTGGTCGGGAATCCTTTGGCAGAAATGACTGCTTCAATGCGGCGTGGCATGGAGGCAATCAGCCTGTGACACTGCTGAGATGTTATGGAGGCCCAGGATGCTTCAATAGCGGCCTTAAGCTCATCCAGAGTGTTGGGTCTTGCGTCTCTCAACTTTCTCTTCACAATATCCCACAGATGCTCTATGGGGTTCAGGTCAGGAGAGTTGGCAGGCCAATTGAGCACAGTAATACCATGGTCAGTAAACCATTTACCAGTGGTTTTGGCACTGTGAGCAGGTGCCAGGTCGTGCTGAAAAATGAAATCTTCATCTCCATAAAGCATTTCAGCCGATGGAAGCATGAAGTGCTCCAAAATCTCCTGATAGCTAGCTGCATTGATGAAACACAGTGGACCAACACCAGCAGCTGACATGGCATCCCACACCATCACTGACTGTGGGTACTTGACACTGGACTTCAGGCATTTGGGCATTTCCTTCTCCCCAGTCTTCCTCCAGACTCTGGCACCTTGATTTCCGAATGACATGCAAAATTTGCTTTCATCAGAAAAAAGTACTTGGGACCACTTAGCAACAGTCCAGTGCTGCTTCTCTGTAGCCCAGGTCAGGCGCTTCTGCCGCTGTTTATGGTTCAAAAGTGGCTTTACCTGGGGAATGCGGCACCTGTAGCCCATTTCCTGCACACGCCTGTGCACGATGGCTCTGGATGTTTCCACACCAGACTCAGTCCACTGCTTCCTCAGGTTCCCCAAGGTCTGGAATCGGTCCTTCTCCACAATCTTCCTCAGGGTCCGGTCACCTCTTCTCGTTGTACAGCGTTTTCTGCCACATTGTTTCCTTCCAACAGACTTACCATTGAGGTGCCTTGATACAGCACTCTGGGAACAGCCGATTTGTTGAGAAATTTCTTTCTGGGTCTTACCCTCTTGCTTGAGGGTGTCAATGATGGCCTTCTTGACATCTGTCAGGTCGCTAGTCTTACCCATGATGGGGGTTTTGAGTAATGAACCAGCCAGGGAGTTTTTAAAAGCCTCAGGTATCTTTTGCATGTGTTTAGAGTTAATTAGTTGATTCAGAAGATTAGGGTAATAGGTCGTTTAGAGAACCTTTTCTTGATATGCTAATTTATTGAGACAGGTTTTTTGGGTTATCAGGAGATGTATGCCAAAATCATCAGTATTAAAACAATAAAAGACCTGACAAATTTCAGTTGGTGGATAATGAATCTATAATATATGAAAGTTTAATTGTAATCATTACATTATGGTAAATAATGAAATTTAACACTATATGCTAATTTTTTGAGAAGGACCTGTACTCGAGTCATACCCAGGGGTCGGCGGGGAGTGGGGGCTGTCTTATTATACTGACCTGCTCCCGGCGCGGTCCCTGCTTCCCGGCGCTGCAGTTTCTTCCTGTAGTGAGCGGTCACATGGTACCGCTCATTACAGTAATGAATATGCGGCTCCACCTCCCATAGGGGTGGAGCCGCATATTCATTACTGTAATGAGCGGTACCATGTGACCGCTCACTACAGGAAGAAAATGCGAGCCGGGGAACAGACGTGCAGCGACGGCGCCAGGAGCAGGTGAGTATGACGGGGGCAGAGCGCGATATTCACCTGCTCCTCGTTCCACCGTTGGCGCCGCTGTGTGATGCTCAGGTCAGAGGGTGCGGTGACGCGATTAGTGCGCCGCCCTCCTCCTGAACGTCGGTGCAGAGGATGGGAAGACACAGCGGCGGTCAGCGGTGGAACGGGGAGCAGGTGACTAGCAAGTGCCGGGGGCCGGAGTGGTGAGTATGGGATTTTTTTATTTTTTTAATCGCAGCAACAGCATATTGGGCAAATATCTGTATGGAGCATCTTAGGTGGCCAAGTGCAGCATGATATGGGGGGCAAATATCTGTATGGGGCTATGTGCAGCATGATATGGGGGCAAATATCTGTATGGAGCATCTTATGTGGCCATGTGCAGCATGATATGGGGGCAAATATCTGTATGGAGCATCTTATGGGGTCATAATCCACATTTGTGGAGCATTATATGGGGCATATTTTAATATGGAGCATCTTATGGAGCCCATCATAAACTGTTTGGAGCATTATATGGGGCTCCTGATTCAATATGGATATTCAAAAACACTTAACCTACTGATGTCTCAATTTATTTTACGTTTATTGGTATCTTTTTATTTTTGACGTTTACCGGTAGCTGCTGCATTTTCCACCCTAGGCTTATACTCGAGTCATTAAGTTTTCCCAGTTTTTTGTGGCAAAATTAGGGGGGTCGGCTGATACTCGGGTCGGCTTATACTCTAGTATATACGGTGTGTGTGTGTATATGTGTGTGTGTGTGTGTGTGTGTATATATATATATATATATATATATATATATATATATATATATATATATATATATATATATATATATATATATATATATATATTGAAAAATTTCAAGGGGTCTGAATACTTTCTGTACCGTGTGTATTTATATAGATATGTATGTAGATATATATTTTGATCACATGATACTTTTTATACATGTTATCCTACTCCAAGCTGTTCAGGCTGGAGAGCCAACTACCAATTAAGTAAATCAGATGATGTGCATCTCTGTAATGAGGAGGGGTGTTGTCTAATGACATCAAAACCCTATATAATGTGTGTAATTATTAGGCAACTTCCTTTCCTTTTGCAAAATGGGTCAGAAGAGAGATTTGACGGGCTCTGAAAAGTCCAAAATTGTGAGATGTCTTGCAGAGGGATGCAGTAGTCTTGAAATTGTCAAACTTTTGAAGCGTGATCACTGAACAATCAAGTGTTTCATGGCAAAAAGCCAACAGGGTGGCAAGAAGTGTGCTGGGCAAAAAAGGAGCAAAATAACTGTCCATGAATTGAGGAAAATCAAACGTCAAGATGCCATTTACCTCCAGTGTTGCCATATTTCAGAGCTGTAACGTTACTGGAGTAACAAAAAGCACTAGGTGTGCGATACTCAGGGACATGGCCAAGGTAAAGAAGGCTGAAAAACGACCACCTGTGAACAAGAAACATAAAATAAATTGTCAAGACTGGGCTAAGAAATATCTTAAGACTGACTTTTCAAAGGTTTTATGGACTGATGAAATGAGAATGACTCTGGATGGGCGAGGGGCCGGATCAGTAAAGGGCAGAGAGCTCCACTCCGACTCAGATGCCAGCAAGGTGGAGGTGGGGTACTGGTATGGGCTGGGATCATCAAAGATGAACTTGTGGGACCTTTTCGGGTTGAGGATGGAGTGAAGCTCAACTCCCAGACCTACTGCTAGTTTCTGGAAGACAACTTCTTCAAGCAGTGGTGCAGGAAGAAGTCGGTATCGTTCAAGAAAAACATGGTGATTTTCATGCAGGACAATGCTCCATCACATGCCTCCAACTACTCCACAGCGTGGCTGGCCAGTAAAGGTCTCAAAGAAGAAAAAATAATGACATGGCCCCCTTGTTCACCTGATCTGAACCCCATAGAGAACCTGTGGTCCCTCATAAAATGTGAGATCTCCAGGGAGGGAAAACAGTCCACCTCTTGGAACAGTGTCTGGGAGGCTGTGGTGGTAGCTGCACGCAATGTTGGCCGTAAACAGATCAAGCAACTGACAATCTATGGATGGAGGCTGCTGAGAGTCATCATAAAGAAAGGTGGCTATATCGGGCACTCATTTTTTGGGGTTTTGTTTTTGCATGCCAGAAATGTTTATTTCTGAATTTTGTGCAGTTATATTGGTTTACCTGGAGAAAATAAACAAGTGAGATGGGAATATATTTGGTTTTTATTAAGTTGCCTAATAATTCTGCACAGTAATAGTTACCTGCACAAATAGATATCCTCCTACGATAGCCAAATCTAAAAAAAAACACTCCAACTTCCAAAAATATTAAGCTTTGATATTTATGAGTCTTTTGGGTTGATTGAGAACATAGTTGTTGAAAAATAATAAAAATAATCCTCTAAAATACAACTTGCCTAATCTGCACACGGTGTAGTATATACAGTACCTGTATGTAATCCTGTATATAGTATATACCTGTGTCATCTCCTCCTGAATATAGTATATACCTGTGTCATCTCCCCTGTATATAGTATATTAGAACATGGAGAACAAAGAGTCTATACTAATAAATAGAAAAATGAAAAACTTTATTATAACCAATTAATCACACATAAAATATTTAAAAGAGAGCACAATGGACAACGCAGCACATATACAAGTGTATTCATACGAGGTAATTAGAAAAATAATCCAAACTGAGTGCCAATCCAAACTACCAGGACAGACAGGGTACTACACAGCAATGCTTCCATGTATATGATGTCTCGTGCTAACCAAAGCTATGGAGCTCAATAGAAGTTGACTCAATACAATCCCAAGCATAGTATATGTCCTAGTGGACATCAGTGGAAAATACCCCACATAAGTAAATAACGCCAGGAAAACAGGCCTAAATTATTTCGCTCTACAAAAACATGGTAGCGTAACTAAGGTTAACAGCGCTGCTATGAGGATGTTAATTTACCCGTCATGTCACTGGTTATCTCAGCACTCGCTCTCCAACGCACGTTTCGGTATGACAGTTCCTTCAGGGGGCGTGGCTTAAACGATAACATGTCCCGCCCTATATACCTGGCATTTAGAAACATCTGATCACCATGGACCAATGGAGGTGAGCCCCTTGCACAGGCGCAGTCCCTCCTAGCCGTAACTGCACAAGCTGCTCCCATCACTGACGTAAGATCGCGCTCGACGGCCGGCGCCTAGCCGTCACCACCCAACCAAAACAAACAGGAGACACAGCCGCGCGAGTGAGAGACGGAAGGGGAAGGTAATGCGCAGGTGCAAACAGTGCCACCATGCCTGTATATGCGTAAAAACAATCCTGATAATATCTAGCAGTCTCGCAGCCCATATAATCATAACAGCTTGAAACATGTCCATCATATAGTCCACATAGTAAGAAGATGGCGCCATGCAACAGCAAATAGTGGAACTTAAAGTCCATAGCAGTCATCCCCACTGAATCCATGGAGTGTTTGTTATTTTTGTTGAAAATTCAATATAGATGGAAACGTCTTTATATTGTTCTTAGGGTAATTCACTCGTGCAGGGCATATCACAGAGAGAACCTCATAGATGTAAACATGGATATGACAGATCACTAGGAGGGCAAAAGAACAGAAAAATAATGAATAAAACCATTTAAAAGCCAAGCTTAAAACATCAGATAGCAGGAAGGTCATGCAGAGAACCACGAGGCAACTAGAGCAAAGTAAAGTTTGGCTAATAGGTCAGAGGAATGAAGCAAATCCCTGAGATTCATTTAATCTGTGGGGGACATTGTGCCCAACACAGTAATCCATCTACATTCTTTTTGGGCCAAGACGCGTTTAATGTCCCCACCACGGATTCCACTCTGGACATGCTGAATACCCCTGACCATAAAGGACTTCGGGTTACTACAGTGGAACAATTTATAGTGCCTAGGTATTGTTTTCAATAAACTCAGGTCTGTAATTTTTGCTGATGCTATGATGTCACGTACGTGCTCTCGAGTCCGTACACGTAATTGCCGTGACGTCAGAGCGATATAAATTTTATTATAACCACATGTGGCATAGTAGATCACCTGTGTAGTAGCACAGGTGATGTACTGATTAATGGGGAAGTCACATGTACCATCAGCCGTAGTGAAAGTAGTTGTTCGTAAGATGTTCTTACAAGCCAGACAATCACGGCAGGGAAAACAACCCCGCGGTGGTCCACTGGTATTAAAGAAATTTGTCTTAGTAGAAACGTAATGACTTTGAACTAGGATATCTCCCAGATTTTGGCTTCTCCTTGCTGTCATTAGAGGATCTTTTGGCAAAAAGCTGAAAAGAACAGGGTCAGTTTGTAATATATTCCAATGTCTCTTGAGACATTCTCTCATTTGTACCCACTGACCATTAAACGTGGATATGAATCTTATTGGCTCCTGGTCTTTCTTGGCCTTTTTCTGACAGTGTAATAAGGCAGCACGACTACTTTTTTTAGCCCTCATGTATCCTTGCTTAATACATCGGTTGCTATACCCACGCATTCTGAACCTGTCCCTTAAGTCCCTAGCCTGTGTTTCAAGTCTCCTCAGATGAGCAAATATGCTTAATCCTTAAGAATTGGCCCACTGGGATGGCCCTAATAGTGGCATCGGGATGGCTAGAGCTAGCGTGCAGCAATGAATTGACCGAGGTGGGTTTCCGATATACATCTGTCTGTAATTGCAGATGTCTATCCACCAGAATTTTAATATCAAGGAAATCCATCTCGGTCCTACTGTACTTATATGTCAACCTGATGTTAAATGGATTGGAGTTCAAATTCTCCATAAAGCACTGTAGTTGCTCGCTGCCCTGCCAAATAATGAATAAATCGTCAATGTAGCGCAGCCAGCACTGCACATGGTCCGCGGGCTGGGCGCCCTCCCCCAAAAAAACTACCCTCTCCCAAAACCCAAGGAAGAGGTTAGCAAAAGAGGGCGCACAGGCCGCCCCCATCACAGTGCCGCACTGCTGCAAATAAAAAAACATCCCGAAAGACAAAAAAAATTGTGTGTTAAAGTATATTGAAGTAATTCCAAAATAAACCCACAAAGGGCCCTCCCAGTTGTTATTGGCAAGGAAAAAGCGACAGGCCTCAAGTCCATCCTGGTGTCGAAGGCATGTATACAGCGACTCGATGTAAGCCATAACAAGTATCATTTCTTTCTCAAGGACCATACCATCAATTCTAGCCATACCTGTGTCAACTCCCCTGTATATAGTATATACCCGTGTCATCTCCCCTGTATATAGTATATACCTGTGTCATCTGCTCCTGTATATAGTATATACCTGTGTCATCTCCCCTGTATATAGTATATACCTGTGTCATCTCCCCTGTATATAGTATATACCTGTCATCTCCTGTATATACTATATATCTGTGTCATCTCCCCTGTATATAGTATATACCTGTGTCATCTCCCCTGTATATAGTATATACCTGTATGTCATCTCCTGAATATAGTATATACCTGTGTCAACTCTCCTGTATATAGTATATACCTGTATGTCATCTCCTGTATATAGTATATACGTGTGTCATCTCCTGTATATAGTATATACCTGTGTCATCTCCTCCTGTATATAGTATATACCTGTGTGTCATCTCCTGTATATATTATATACCTGTGTCATCTCCTCCTGTATATAGTATATACGTGTGTCATCTCCTGCATATAGTATATACGTGTGTCATCAGCTCCTGTATACAGTATATACGTGTGTCATCTCCCCTGTATATAGTATGCACCTGTCATCTGCTCCTGTATATAGTATATACGTGTGTCATCTACATATAGTATATGCCTGTGTGTCATCTCCTACATATAGTATATGCCTGTGTGTCATCTCCTGTATATAGTATATACCTGTATGTCATCTCCTGTATATAGTATATACCTGTGTTTCATCTCCCCTGTATAAAGTATATACCTGTGTGTCATCTCCTCCTGTATATAGTATATACCGGTGTGTCATCTCCTGTATATAGTATATACCTGTTTGTCATCTCTGTATATAGTATGTACCCGTATGTCATCTCCCCTGTATATAGTATATACCTGTGTCATCTCCCCTGTATATAGTATATACCTGTGTGTCATCTCCCCTGTATATAGTATATACCTGTGTGTCATCTCCCCTGTATATACCTGTGTCATCTCCTGTATATAGTATATACCTGTATGTCATCTCCTGTATATAGTATATACCTGTATGTCATCTCCTGTATATAGTATATAACTGTGTCATCTCCTGTATATAGTATATACCTGTGTGTCATCTCCTGTATATAGTATATACCTGTGTGTCATCTCCTGTATATAGTATATACCTGTATGTCATCTCCTGTGTATAGTATATACCTGTGTCATCTCCTGTATATAGTATATACCTGTATGTCATCTCCTGTATATAGTATATACCTGTGTCATCTCCTCCTGTATATAGTATATACCTGTGTGTCATCTCCTGTATATAGTATATACCTGTGTGTCATCTCCTGTATATAGTATATACCTGTATGTCATCTCCTGTGTATAGTATATACCTGTGTCATCTCCTGTATATAGTATATACCTGTGTGTCATCTCCCCTGTAGCAAAGCATCGCATTAGCTAAGCATCAAGTTATAGCAGTTATTCCATGGCAAAGAACTAACATCCATCTCCTCTCCTCTCTTCACACAGGTATGCAGTGATTATCCCCAGCTCTCCCTGGATCCTGAATGCTCTGTATCTTGCAATGATTTTCTGTGTGTCAGCTAGCGCCCTGAATGGTATGCAGTGATTATCCCCATCTCTCCCTGGATCCTGAATGCTTTGTATCTTGCAATGATTTTCTGTGTCAGCTAGCACCCTGAATGGTGTGCAGTGATTATCCCCAGCTCTCCCTGGATCCTGAATGCTCTGTATCTTGCAATGATTTTCTGTGTGTCAGCTAGCACCCTGAATGGTATGCAGTGATTATCCCCAGCTCTCCCTGGATCCTGAATGCTCTGTATCTTGCAATGATTTTCTGTGTGTCAGCTAGCACCCTGAATGGTATGCAGTGATTATACCCAGCTCTCCCTGGATCCTGAATGCTCTTTATCTTGCAATGATTTTCTGTGTGTCAGCTAGCACCCTGAATGGTAATTTCATGTCATTCAACTCCTGTGCTAGAATTCATCATTAGTTACATGGTTTACAGTACTCACTGTTGTAGCTTCAGGTGGGTCTCTGTAGATGCTTATCACAGAAGAGGTGTTAGTATAAGATGTTATCAGGACTGCATCTTTGATCATCTATCCACACCAGGATGTGTTGGGCAGCTGTCCCTAATTTATTACTAACCAGCTCCCATAATCTCACTGTCCTCTCCCTGCACTGGCGGCCTATAAATTTAGATTCATTCTTAGGGGTGCACGCAAGTGTGGGGTCGATCGCATTCAGCAAAGCATCGCATTAGCTAAGCATCAAGTTATAGCAGTTATTCCATGGCAGTTAGGCCAGGAGTCAGGTAACCCACACTCTGCTCTCCTTTCTATCCATGTGCTTTATTCCTATCCTCCTATGCTCGCTTGCAATCCACGTCCACCGCCCAATCCCCCCTCCATCACAACTCCTTTACATCAGCCCCTCTATACTTCCCTCTCCCATGTACAGCTCCCATGCATTTCTCACCTTCCTGAAAAACCTCAGTCCATCTTGCCAAAACACACTGCACAAAAAACTTCTTACAATTCCAAAAACTTCTTGCTTTTATCTTCCTACTCCTACTGATTTTAGGAGACATCTCCCCCAACCCTGGTCCACCATCCCACAACCTCAACTGCTACCCTACCTCACATCAAAACCATTCTAACCTTATTAATATTACTTGCACTCCCTCATCTCCTTCTTTTAATTGTGCCCTTTGGAATCCACGGTCTATATGTAACAAGCTTCCTTTCCTGCACAACTACTTTATGAACAACTCTAAATCTATTGGCCCTCACTGAAACCTGGATCCAGGATTCTGACACGGTCTCCCCTGCTGCCATTTCCCATGGTGGCCTACAATTCTCTCATTCCCCAAGACCCACAAACAGACCTGGTGGTGGAGTTGGCATACTCCTCTCCCCACAATGCACCTTCCAGGTCATCCCACCAACTCCATCACTCTCATTCCCTTCTTTTAAGGTCCACACCATCAGGCTCTTCTGTCCCCTCTGTCTCAGAATAGCGGTCATATACCGGCCCCCAGGCTCACCCACCCACTTCCTGAACCATTTCTCTGCCTGGCTGCCGCACTTCATGTCCTCAGAACTCTCAACCCTTATCCTGGGAGACTTCAACATCCCCATAAACAACCCCTCTTCTACATCTGCATCCCAGCTTCTTTCACTAACCACTTAGCTCGGCCTCTCACAGCTCTCAACCTCTGAGACACACAAGGACGGTAACACCCTTGACCTGGTCTTTGTCCGGCTGTGTTCAATCTCTTACCTAAATAATTCACCGCTTCCCCTCTCTGACCACAACATTCTCTCCTTCATGCTCACAAATCCTCGCTCACCCCAGCACCCTCTTATCTACCATTCAGTCAGAAATCGACAAGCCATTAACCCTCATACACTTTCAGACTCCTAACACGCATCATTGTCCCCAATCTCTTCTTTTTCCTGTCCTGATCTGGCTGTACATCACTACAACAACACTCTTAGAAGCACCATAGACCAAGTAGCTCCCCTCACCCTCAGAACCTCCAAACAGAGAGTAAAACAGCCCTGGCTCACATCACAAACCCGATTTCTTCAGCGATGCTCTAGGAGTGCTGAACGCTTATGGAGGAAAACTCGCACACCAGAAGACTTCATACACTTTAAATTTATGTTAAAGACCTGTTACTCTGCCCTTCACATCGCCAAACAGACCTACTTCAGCACCCTGATCTCCTCACTATCCAACAACCCCAAGAAACTTTGACACCTTTCACTCCCTTCTCAGGCCAAAAGCTCAAGCCCCTATCAAAGACATTTGTGCTGATGACCTGGCCTCCCACTTTATAGAGAAAATAGACAATATCCGTCAGGAAATCCGCTCCCAGACACCAAGTTCAGCGACTCCCATCCCTCCCTGCATCTCGCTGTCTCACTCTCGGCATTTGATCCCATCACAGAAGAAGAAGTCTCCAGGCTCTTCTCTTCTCGTCCGACTACATGCTCTACCGACCCCATTCCCTCTCATCTCCTCCAGTCTCTCTCTCCAGTTGGCACAACTCACCTAACTACAATCTTTAATCTCTCACTCTCCTCAGGCATTTTCCTGTCCTCCTTTAAACACTCTATCATTACTCCGTTACTAAAGAAACCCACCCTCGACCCATCCTGCTCAAACAACTACAAACCGGTCTCCAATCTCCCCTTCATCTCTAAACTCTTGGAGCGCCTAGTCTACTCCCGCCTTACCCGTTACCTCTCCATTCACTCCCTCCTAGACCCTTCACAGTCCGGCTTCCGCCCCCTACACTCGACAGAAACTGCACTCATCAAAGTGACCAACGACCTTCTGACAGCAAAATGTAACGGTGACCACTCTATGCTCATTCTTCTCGATCTTTCTGCAGCTTTCGACTCTGTTGACCACCCTCTCTTACTCCCTAGGCTCCAGTCACTTGGCGTTAAGGACACTGCTCTCTCTTTGCTCTCCTATCTTTCTGACCGCTCCTTCAGTGTTCTGTTCTCTGGCTCCACTTCATCTCCTCTTCCTCTCACTGTCGGGGTACCTCAGGGCTCAGTCCTTGGCCCCCTTCTCTTCTCCTTCTACACGGCCCCAATTGGACAGACCATCAGCAGATTTGGCTTTCAGTAAAATCTTTATGCCGACGACACACAACTATACACGTCATCCCCTGGCCTTACTCCTGCTGTACTACAGAACGCCACTGACTGTCTGTCCGCAGTCTCTGACATCATGTCCGCTTTCTATCTGAAACTCAACCTCTCCAAAACTGAACTTCTTCTGCTCCCACCATCTACTAACCTCCCTAAACCTGACGTTTCCCTCTCCGTGGGTGGCACCATAATAAAAACCCCGGCAGCAGGCGCGCTGTCTGGGTGTTATGTTTGACTTCGATCTCTCCTTCACATCCCATATACAATCTCTTGCCCGCTCATGCCGCTTACACCTAAAGAACATCTCTAGAATCCGCCCTTTTCTCACTATAGAAACAACAAAAACCCTCACTGTCACCCTGATCCACTCCCGCCTGGACTACTGCAACGCTCTATTAATTGGCCATCCCCTCACTCGACTTTCCCCTCTCCAGTCTATCCTTAATGCAGCAGCCAGGATCCGTCCATCTAGCTAATCGTTACTCAAACACGTCCGCTCTTCGCCAGTCATTACACTGGCTGCCTATTCATTACAGGATACAATTCAAAGTACTTGTTCTCACCCACAAAGCTCTTCACAGGGCAGCACCCCCTTACATCTCCCTCATTTCTGTCTATCGGCCTAACCGACCTCTGCGCTCTGCAAATGACTTTCGACTAACCTCTGCACTAATCCGTACCTCCCACTCCTGTCTACAAGACTTCTCCCTTGCTGCGCCAATCCTCTGGAATGCTCTACCCCAAGAAATTAGGACAATCCACAATTTGCATAGTTTTAGGCACTCCCTCAAAACACATTTGTTCAGAGCGGCCTATCATGTTCCCTAATCAGTTATTTCGTTTGTGTGTAGCCCATTCACTACTTCCATCTATCCCCCACTCCCTGAAGATGGCTGGACCATCATTGTAAATACATCATTGTAAATACACACCTGTACTTTGTATTTCCCCACCTCATTGTAGATTGTAAGCTCTCAAGAGCAGGGTTGTCTTTTGTTGCTTTAATTATTGTATTGTTAACATTGTTACTTATGACTGTTGTGTTTGAAGCTGTTAAACTGTAAAGTACTGCGGAATATGTTGGCGCTCTATAAATAAAGATTATTATTATTATTATATAGTATATACTGTACCTGTATGTCATCTCCTGTATATAGTATATACCTGTGTCATCTCCCCTGTATATAGTATATACCTGTATGTCATCTCCTCCTGTATATAGTATATACCTGTGTCATCTCCCCTGTATATAGTATATACCTGTATGTCATCTCCTCCTGTATATAGTATATACCTGTATGTCATCTTCTCCTGTATATAGTATATACCTGTGTGTCATCTCCTCCTGTATATAGTATATACCTGTCATCTCCCCTGTATATAGTATATACCTGCATCATCTCCACCTGTATATAGTATATACCTGTGTTATCTCCCCTGTATATAGTATATACCTGTATGTCATCTCCTCCTGTATATAGTATATACCTGTCATCTCCCCTGTATATAGTATATACCTGCATCATCTCCACCTGTATATAGTATATACCTGTGTTATCTCCCCTGTATATAGTATATACCTGTATGTCATCTCCTGTATATAGTATATACCTGTTTCATCTCCTCCTGTATATAGTATATACCTGTGTGTCATCTCCACCTGTATATAGTATATACCTGTGTGTCATCTCCCCTGTATATAGTATATACCTGTGTCATCTCCCCTGTATATAGTATATACCGGTGTCATCTCCCCTGTATATAGTATATACCTTTGTGTCATCTCCCCTGTATATAGTATATACCTGTATGTCATCTCCTCCTGTATATAGTATATACCTGTGTGTCATCTCCTCCTGTATATAGTATATACCTGTGTCATCTCTTCCTGTATATAGTATATACCTGTGTGTCATCTCCTCTTGTTTATAGTATATACCTGTGTCATCTCCTGTATATACCGGTGTGTCATTTCCTGTATATAGTATATACCAGTGTGTCATCTCCTCCTGTATATAGTATATACCTGTGTCATCTCCTGTATATTGCATATACCTGTATATAGTATATACCTGTATGTCATCTCCTCCTGTATATAGTATATACCTGTATGTCATCTCCTGTATATATTATATACGGATGTGTCATCTCCTCCTGTATATAGTATGCAGGGCCGGTCTGGTCATGGACTGCCTTGTCTGCTATGTTAACAGAATCCGTGTTCCCCTGCCACCCATGCTGTTAAGAGTTGTGATGGAGCACACAGTCGCTGACTCTGTCACTTACCCCAGCAGCCACGGGTATCATTAGAAATATTGGTCTTGTAGAAAATCTTCCTTTCCTTCATCCAGGGTAATATTAGTAATATATCCCATCTGGTTCATGGGGATGGGCACAACATGGGCCTGTGTGATTTCAAATGCCAGGACTGATTTTCAGCCTCAGTCCGTACCTGGTGGAAAATGCTTGTCCTTGGTTAGATGTGAAGCAATAACCCGAGCAATGGAAACCTACAATGCTAACCTGTGGGAATAATGTTTATTACTGCATATATTACAACTACTATGTGCTACTGTTTATTGTGCTTGAGTCTCTGTCCCCAACAATATTGTTATACTGTACTGTCAATAATACATTGTCAAAAAAAAAAAAAGAGTCCCAGGACATTCCCGCTCACTGTTCACACTGTGTGTAGCTGGAGCACAGTCTGCTTTCACTGTACAAACTGGCAGACAAGACGCTAAGATCCCGAGCTGTAAGAAATACCAGTTGTAAGCTGCGTTATCTTTTTTTCATGAATAAATCTATCTTCGCTGTTGAACAGCTGGACTGTACACAGATTAATCTACTGCCAACATAACCACCCAGCCACCGTGCTGTCCAAGAGCTGTTTACTGGCTAAGTCATGAAAATTATTTCCATCACCTATGAGAAGGTTGTGAAGAGAGAAACTAGTTCCCATTGCAGCCACTCACTTCAATTTATTTTTAAAGTGTGCCTGAGAGGTGGAATCTCAGCATGCTCTTTCCGAGTTGAACCTGTGACTTCTACAACATTACTAACCACTGAGCCACCATGCTGCCTAGGAGATTATTGGTAGCTTATCAATATGACTACTAGCAGCAATGGCAAGATCATGAAGGAGAAAGCTACATGCCCAAGGCATCAAACCAGTTAATTGATTTTAATTACTGAATTGTACCTGAGAGGTAGAATCTCATTATTGTTTGTCAGAGTTGAACCAATCACTCCAGTGCTAACCACTGATCCACTGTAGTAGCTGGCAACAGTCACTGTAATACCCGGCAACTGCCACTGTGCTACACTATAAGCATCACCAATCCACCACCATGCATCACTGTAGAATCAATAAGCTCCCACTATGCTTCACTGTAGACTTCCCCAAGCCCCCCGCCATGCTTCACTGTAGGCAGGGTGTTCCTTTCAGTGCATGCTTCATTTTCCTTCCTCCAAACAGTCCATAATGACACTGACACTTGTGTTACAGCATAATGACACTAACACTCTGGGTACAGGGTAATGACACTGATACATTGAATAGGGAGTAATGATGCTGACAATTAAGGAACAGAATAATTACACTGATTCTTGGGATATATGATAATGACACTGAAACTTGGGGCTCTCCTCTTTCTGGCTGGATGTTCATCTAGTTCTCATCATCCATTAGTGACAGTAACCCTGAGTGAGGAATTAAGCTACATTGTATCTCGTTGTTTGTACCTCCCCATACTGGTTTATGGTAAATCTTCTGATTTTTCTTCTCTGTAGTTTATGCTCCTCCTGGAGCTGGTCATGCAGATGATGTGATCTTCTCTTTGCACAATGATAACAATGATCAACAATCTAAATCTAGACTTTTTTTTTTTTTTGAGGTGTGATATTTATACAAGGTCGAGATCTATACTGTCCTGAGGTGCAGAAAATGATCTACTATAACAATATGTAATATATAACCGCAGCTCAAATGCAAAACCTGCACTGGAGAATAAAGATATGGGACCGGCCGGACACGGTGGTGAACCGTCCACTGACCCAGTGCGAGGGTAAGGCGGTGTCACCATCCCTTTTTGGATTCGTGGCAGCTCTGGTTCCACTTTGATTTAAATGGAGCTTTTTTCCTTTCAGAACCAGCAGGGGTTTATGTCAGTTTTCCTTGCTGGAACCCTGCTGAAACTGCAGAGTGGCTAGGTCAGCTGATGTGGGTGGTGACCACTCCCACCATGCTTTACATAGTCACCTGATGCATCAGCTGACTGTCGGTGATGGAGCATTCTATATTGACCAAGCCTGGGGGAAGGAGCTCTCTGGCTGATGTGGTGTTTTATCTGGTTTTGTGGTCTGGCGCTTTTCTTCTGCTGTGCAGTGCTTTGCAGCAGAGAAGGCTATTAAGCTAGGTTTGGTGTTTTTGTCCTAGTCTGTCTCGTGTTTGTCACTGTCCCCTGTGTCAATTCATCTGCAGTGATGAGGCTAGTGCCCTTACTGGCCAGGGCACTAGTCAGGGCAGTGCTAGTTGTCAGCGAGGGATAAGGTTCCTGGTGTCAGTGGGGGGAAGGACCCATATAGGATGTTTGGGGAGTGCAGGGTCAGTCTCAGGTTTGAGCAGGAGGTGTCCATCCCTCATTTCCCTATCAGTAGGGGCTTCCTCTCCCCATTTCCATCCTGTTGTGTGTGTCATGCAGTCCGCTGAGCTATCCCCTGTGGGGTCGCTACATAGCGTGACAGGCAGCCGCAGGGCACAGTTCTTTGTATATGACATCATACATAAGCATGTGCAGGACTGGATTGCTTGACCTAAATATGACAAAAATGGTAAACTGGGAAGGAATACCCATTCAATCATTTAATTATTGTGATATCAAAAGTTCTGTAGCTTTCTTATATAATCTCTGCTTCAATGCTATCCATCCATAATGCTTCCATCACCCATCTACATCATATATCAGCCATCCATCTTACGGAGCACAGTGCGGCTGTAGAGGACCTGACTGTTGTCTCTCGGGGCCCGTTTCGTCCCTCTTTCTCCCACATACGTTTATACCAGTTTCTCTTTGCACCGCTGGGCATGAACACGACTGATGGAGATGATCTTGTTGAAGCTGCTTCACACCTCTTTCCTATTCATCACATGCACTGTGTTGTGCACATGCTGCAGCTGGGAATAAGAGATAGTCTGCAAGAAGGACATGCTGGAACTCTGATTAGCAAAGTAAGGAAATTGGCAATTGCTGCCAGAACCCCTAAAATTGAGACTGCGGAAACCCGTGTGTCATAAGCGTTGCTCTCCACCCCCCGCCCCCGCCAAACCCACAATGAATTCATAGCCAGGCCTAGATGGGCTAAACAGGTCAGTCACAGTTCATTAATTACCTACGCATAGAAAGGCAATTACATTTCATAACTGGCTCATCGCCGAAGGCCCAGTCTGCGAACAACAGGTGACCAGGCCAATGAGCCCCTGTCTACACTTCCGCTGTGACTTAAAACAGAAAATTGCTTAATTTTTTATTTTATATAATATATATATATTTTTTTGGGGGGGAGTGCAAAATATCGATGAATATATGAGAGGGAGGGTGGGGAGAAAGAGAGCGCATGAGCCGGAGTTCCTCCATCACCTGGAGTCACTCACGCTCAGGCACACGGCAGTCAGCAACAGCTACGTGCCACGTCATTTGCTGCCGGTCAGAAAGTCCCTGGAAGACACTCGGCCTGCATCCGACAGCGGTGAGTGATTTGATTTCAGCATGCACCACGCCCTACACAACGCAGGAGATAGCGATTTAGCTTCAGGTATCAGGGCGCTAGTTCAGCAGTTGACTCATCAAGGTGGGTCAACCGACACTAAGACATCTCAATCAGCTAGTCTACATAAAGACGTATTTTTCTGCGAAATTAGCCCGCTAGGCGCACACGTAGACTTAGAGACAAAACAGAAAATATGGAACAACGATTATGTGGACATATGGTCGCTATTATCAGCAGACCAACAGACTGTGGATAAGGAAAAAAGGACAGGCGAATGATTATATGATAGGATTACGCAAAAAATAGCGCAAACAATGAACAATTGGCTTCAGGCCGTCGCAGTCCTTGGCTGCATTATGAGCCAACACCAAACCATCCAGAACACTGTTCTGAATTATTTGTTTATCAGGACCTAATATATAATTCATACAAGTCTCACGGGGGTTCACCATGGAGGCGATACAATGAAGAGTTCTACAGGTGGCTGGCCATGCAACCCGATCTAGGCTGGGGGTTTGAAGCGACAGACTTATGGCTACATCTCATGCTGTCCCAAAAACAGCCCTCCTTTTCAGGAACGACCACTAATTACTTAGCAGCCGCAGGCCAGAATTCAGTGGTTGCATGGAGACCAGGGGCCTGCTTGCTGTTTAACAAGGGATACTGCCGTTTCCATGCGTCTTGTAAATAGACACAACTGCCCAGCCTGCGGAGGCGGACACCCCGTAGCAAGGTGTACCCGCCAAGCAAACAGCGCTTACAAGGCATAACCAGGCCCGGATTAAGGGGGGGGGGGGGGCCCAAGGGGCCCGGGCCCTGGGCCACCCACCAAGCGGGGGCCTCCCACCAATATAGGGATAAATATCTCAAAATATGTAAAATACACGTCTCTTTGCTGTGAACCATTTCTAATGATCAGGAACATTTAACAAAAGAGAAACTATTGAAAGTATAGGGACCTGGCTATGATCTACATCTCAGTGGCTGACGCAGAGTGGCAGAGTCATGGCACCTGACCTGCGTCAGCATCCACTGACCTGGCTAGCCTAGCCAGACTTCCTTAGTACCCTCCCTGTACCTAATGCTTAGATTATGACATGCGGCAGTTTTCTCCGATCCCAACAGAAGCTTCTAGGCTCTACCTATTCAGCTACATGATCGCTCCCTCGGATTAGATCAGATGAGAGTTTGTTCAGCTATCTACGAGGAAGGAGGCGGAGCCGTTCAGCTACCTAAGTGGTTCAGTCTTTACAGTGTCGCGGTGGGTGAGTATGATCTCTGTCTGTGTGTGTCTGTCTGTGTATCTTTCTTGCAGCTCCTGTCCTACACAGTACCATACTGTATATACAGGTCCACACTATATCCTGCATTACAGTGTGTCTGTGTATACTGTATGTATATACTGTAATGTGGACCTGTTTACAGTATAGTGCTGTGTATACACGTTATATAGCCCCTCAGCCTCTATTCTATATACAGCCAGCACAGCAACAGCCTCTGATATATACAGGTAAACAGCCTCTGATATATACAGCCTGGCAGCAGCCCCTCATATATATACAGCCCACTAAAGTCCAATTCACGCAGTATATCTGACTCAGATATACTGCGTGAATTGGACTTTAGTGACATCATTAGTGATTTTGCAGCATGAAAATCAAGGAAAGTGCCTGGATTGTAAAAAATGAATGATTTTACCTGAATTACTCTGCGTAAATGATTTTTGTAAATAAACTTGCGTTCGTTTAAGTTTGTGTTTTTGCATTACATATTGCAGCACCTTGAAAAATGGGCCTCCCTCCAAAATGGGCCCCGGGCCACCCACCTCTTAAATCCGGCCCTGGGCATAACTCCGGTGAGCCCATGGCTAAGCCTTTATCCCAATAAAGAAGCTGCACAGCAGCTATATTATGGTCTTAAATACGGCTTTTTTATCCCCTTCAGATTTAGACAAATACCAACATCGGCGAACAATCTAAAATCGGCACGTGAATTCCCTGAGATTTTACATCAAAAGATCAAAAAAGAGGTAGAACTACTACGCAGAATGGTGGGCCCTTTTAAATCGTTGCCATTCAGGAATTTCAGAATCTCGCCGTTGGGCATTGTTCACAAAAAAGAACCTGGAAAGTATCGGCTGATACATCATCTTTCTTATGCAAAGGGCGATTACCCTCAGACAAAATGTCCATAACCTATGCTTTGTTTGACAGGGCAGTCGAACTCGTGCGCAGAGCCGGGCCCGTTGCCCTGCTGGCAAAATCGGACACAGAGTCAGCATTCCGCCTATTGCCCGTGCACCCTGTATACTTCAATTTCTTAGGTTGCAAGGTGGACCAGCTTTTTTATTTCGACATGTGCCTACCAATGGGATGCTCCATTTCCTGTCATTATTTTGAGCTTTTCAGTACTTTCCTGGACTGGGTAGTACGCTACCAAACCGGCAGCAATTCAACTATTCACTACCTCAACGATTTTGTTTGTCGGACCCAGGGACTCTAAACTCTGCTCCTTCCTTCTCCAAAAATGTAAGTTTATATCTCGGCAATTCGGCGTACCACTATCACCAGAATAAAACAGTCGGCCTGTGTAACGTGCTGCTTTTCCTTGGCATCAAAATAGATACCAATGCAATGGTCTTTCGATTAGCAGTGGAAAAAATACAAAAAAATCTGCAAATTGTGGAAAGTTTCTACGAAGTTAAAAAGTCACCCTACAGCAGATGCAGTCCCTGCTAGGTTTGCTCAACTTTGCTTACCACATAATGACAGTGGGCAGAGCTTTTTTACGCCGAATATCGTTAGCAACGAAGGGCATTGCCCAGCTGGGCCATAGAATTAGACTCAACTGCACCCTGAAGGCAGATTTGTTGGTCTAGAAAACATTCCTAGCATCCTACAATGGTCATACAAGCAAGAGACGCCAAGCAAAGATTTAGGGCTAGCGGTGGCTGGAAATATCACTGATGTGTTTGTGGCAATCTACAAGGATCAATGGCGCCAGAGCTATGGACCATGGCCAGCTGGGGCCACAACCCAGCACTGGTAGAAATTTTTGGTATAGTAGCATCAGTCGAGCTTTGGGGTATCCAGCTAGAAAACGTGAACATCAGATATTTAACCAAACACCAGGGAACACAACATCTGGTGCCGTGCCAGATTTACGTCAGTCGTAGATGATAAGATCATTAACTCTCTGTTATCTTCTGACTGGCAGGTCTTCGAAGTCTTTCTCAACACACAGCCATCGGGCTTGCAGTGTCCTCCTTCCCTTTGGGACACGGTGGCCAATCACTGATGCCCTTAATCCGAGCTTCAGTGACACTGGCTACTTGGCAGGTTTACGGTAAGGCAAGAGTGGTACTAGCTAATTTAAAGAAGACCAGTCGATAGGTGCGATCGGGCGAAATGCGACGTGTCGGTAGAACTTTTGAATCGGCTCAAGCGTAGAGGCGCGTCTGGTACATCAGCACAACGGCATTTATAGGGAATAGCCTTTTTCTTTCAGCTAATAGGGTGGGCGGAAGTAACTAAATATTTTTTCATCAAGCAAGCTGTTAAAGGCTGGAAAAGGCTCCAACCTAGTCAGGAGTGTCATCGCCCCATTTCATTGAGTCTGTTGCACGATATTATAGCAATTTCTTAATCAGTGTGCAAGTCACAATACGAGTCAATCCTAGTATCTACAGTGTTCGCCATCGCCTTCTTCAGGGCACTTCACATTAGTGAACTGGTGCTGCAGTCAAAAATCGCATCGGTAGGTGGGTTAATCAATGAAGATCTCATCATATGCAGTGACGCTGTGTGTTGTTTGCCCCTACAGGAGCATGGATATTTTGCCTACTTAGGTGGCCTTACCCTCATTGTAACATACACCATTGGCATCATTATATGCTTGTTGCAGGTATGCTATATTTTTAGTCTGCTTTCTTCCCCTATTGATTTGTTGTTGGCATTTGCAGGTCTTGCCATTTCCATGGGTTGCATTATTCTACTGCAAACATATTCATATGGTCAGCAATTCTCTTTTGATTATAAATCGAATTAGGTTTTTTTGTCTACATAATTCCACTATTACTCATGTTGGCTGGATTTATATCTTGCATGTTAGGGAATTGTGTAGGACAATTTATAGGGAGTATGTAATATATTGTATTTCATTCAGAGCAATGTGTATATTTTCCATGCACTTCCTGATGGGGTTGATCACCTTACATGGTTGATCTTGTCTGTAGTCCTTTTTGACTTTTTAATTGTTTTTATGCATTTTTGTGTGTAGCTGTTCATTAATAAAAACGCATTTGTTATCTTGTGATTCTATCTGGTGATCCCTTTTTTATATAGCCTGTCTTTTTCTTGTTCTTTGTACATTTATATAATTCACTGGCTATAGGAGATCCCGGTAATGTATTTATGTTGAGGAGAGCCATAAGATCAAATACTTAATTAACCTCAAGATATAAGAGATTGAGAGAAGCAACCCATAATGTGTATTGTTTAACCTTACATAAGTTTTCTCAGATCAAAGTGAGACACTAAAGATGGCTGCCATTTCCTGTATCAGCACACCATGTGCTGATATCCAAGATGACGCCCACCCTGATGACCTCATGGATCCACCCACAGTGACTCCCACCCTGATGACCTCATGGACCAACCCACCCTGATGACCTCATGGATCCACCCATGGACTTGCTCATTGCCCAACCCACTAACCAATGGAATACATCCGATCACTCCCATTTGAGAGCTAACTGAGCCCCCTTACAGGAGATATATAAACTTGTGTTCTGACTGAATAAAGCTTTTTGGAGCTGAGCCACAGATTGATCAAGGAGAGTTTACATCTGACTGTGTGTGTCATATGTTCATTTCTTTTGGTGCGCACCTGATCAATATCCATTAGGCCAGGAGTAGGCAACTGAAGTGAAGTGAACATTTTATTGTTCAACCCAACATATTTGGCCGCCCAACCCTGAGGACCGGCGAGTGGAACAGCAGGACGCGCTGAATACCCCGAACCTGGAGACTGATCACCTCATCAGAACACGGTAAGTCTGCTGATTTTTATAATCTGTAGTCTTTACCTGTGTCCTTCAGGGTATCCTGTGCAGATTGCCTGACCGTGTCCGGTTTTCTTGGTATCTGTAAGACGGCAGAAGGGTCTCTCCGCTGCTGGTCATTTAATTGCAAGAACCGTCACATGTTTTAGTTGCCTACTGCCTGTTACGTGTTGTGAAGAGGGGAGATGACTGGTAGTTAAGAAAAGCAAGTGTTAGAAAAGGAAAGCAAGCGTTAGAAAAGGAAAGCAAGTGTTGGAAAAAAAAAAAATTCTGTGGTACAGTCCACGGTTGTCGCCTGTGATACGATTTTCAGTTCTGTTGAGAGACTAGGACCTGGAGTGAAATGACTCAGCCTAGGAGGGGGCCGTTAAACTTGGAGTGAGATGACTCAGTTCGGCGCCTAATAAATTGTGTAGCGGCCCGTTAAACTTTGAGTGAGATGACTCAGTTCGAGCCAATTAAATTTAGTTTTGCCTTGTGACATTGAGTGAATTGACTCTGCACGGGGACTGGTAACTTAGGGAGCAATTTGATTAAGTAAGGAATAATTGGTTTGTAAAGTACGGAACACGGAAGTCAGACAGGGACCACGTGACAAGAAGGAATGGGAACTGAGTGCTGCAGACTCAGTTCCCTTTAGAATCTCAGGTTTGAGTAATCTCCCCCATCTTATTGTTTGTTTGGTGTTTGTTATCTTGATAGATAGATATATATACTGTATATCTATAGAAAGATGGAGAAATTAATGCAATTCTGCCGTATTGGCACTAAGCCAAATTCAGATGGCAAGTTAGACTCGTGTTCATTAGTAGCGACTCGTGAAGGGAAGAGTCATGTTAAACAATGTAAAAAGCTTATGAAGTTGTGTGGAATGCCAGAAGGAGGGAGGTTGCAGCCCCTGGAGTGGAAGATTGTCTTGAAGAAAAAAAAAAGGTATCCTAGAAGATAATGGATTGTTGTCTACTTCTAGGGCATGGGAAAGAGTCTCTGAAAGTTTGTATAGAGAAAATTGGGTAGAGGAGGAAAGGAATAAAAAGGGCAGAGTTTTGAGTTATGTGTATTACAAAAATATATCCTGTGAGCGGCCACCACCGCATAATGGTGGCCTAGAGCCATGTGCTAATTCTAACGGCGGCCATTTTGTGGATGGCAAATGTAATTCTGGCAGCAGCCATTTTGTGGATGGGCCATGTGCTAATTCTAATAGCAGACATTTTGTTGATGGCAAATGTGTTAATTGTAATAGCAGCCATTTTGTTGTTGGCAAAATGTGTTAATGCTGGCGGTGGCCATTTTGTGGATGGCAAATGTGCTAATTCTAATAGCAGCCATTTTGTGGAAGTGTGTTTGCTGGCAGCAGCCATTTTGTGGATGGCAAATGTGTTAATTCTAACGGCGGCCATTTTGTGGATGGCAAATGTGTTATTGCTGGCAGCAGCCATTTTGTGGATGACAAATGTGTTAATTCTAACGGGAGCCATTTTGTGGATGGCAAATGTGTTAATGCTGGTAGCAGCCATTTTGTGGATGGCAAATATAATGCTGGCGGCGGCCATTTTGTGGATGTCAAATGTGCTGCTCCTGGTGGTGAACATCTCAGACTAAGGCTACACACCACATCACTAAATCCTTGTTACCCAGTAATGACCACTAACGGCCAATACTATATTCCTTCGGGAACTGAACAGGCTTTACCCATGTTTCCCGTCTCAGTGGTTTCCAATGGGGCACCGACCCTTTCCCCTATCACTCCTGTCGTGAATCCAGCAATCCTCCCACCTGGATCGTCCCCGGCACCGGCCCTTTCTACTGTCACTTCCACTGCCAATTTAGCCACACATCCACACGAGATGCTCCAAGCAACGACCTCTCCTCCCAACACTTCCACTACAACAGCACTCTCACGCAGTCTACCTAACCCTATACCCGGTACCTCACAGGCTCTCTCGCAGCCAAGCGCACACCTGTATGGGACGGTGGCAACTGTAACAAGAGGGAGCTCAATCTGGGAGGAGGATACCAATAGCACAGGAAGCACAAAGGGGAAGGAATGTTGGCAACCTATTTTTGAAAAAGAACTTCCTGAGGGACCCTTGTTAGTCATGGGAAAGGGTGACATAACAATGGAGACAGATGCTATTGTTAATGCTACCAATTCTCGGTTAGAGCACAATGGAGGTGTAGCTAGAGCTATAGTGGAAGCAGGAGGGGCGACTATTTAAGCTGACAGTCAAATCATTGTTGAGTCACGTGGTCAGATAGCTGTTGGGGACATAGCGGTGACTAAAGCTGGCAATCTTCTGTGTAGAATGATCATACACACTGTGACCCCTACTTTTCACCCTATTCATCCAGACGTTAGTGCTCAACAACCTCGTGCAGCAATAACTCGCATTTTAGAGTATGCGAATATTAGTGAGCAGATTGAGACCTTGACAATTCCCGCCATTGGTGTTGGCATTTTCGGTTTCCCTGTTCATGCATGTACAAGGGAAATCGTTGGAATTATAATAAACAAGTGTAGCCCCCAAGCATTTGCTGCCTCTCTGAAATCAGGTTAATTAGTAATGAGGACAGGACTGTTAACGTTTTTAAGACTGCCTGCATCACCTGGACCCCACACCATGATACTGGAGCTGCCCAAATAGAGCCCCTCATTCCAGGACTGTTACCTCCTCCTGCTCCTCATATAAAAGTGATTACATTTGTACTCCCGGTGCCATCTCTACTCCCGCCTCAGGTGCCACCACCAACAGTGCCAATGCTTATGTCTGAGGAGTCCACACTCTACGTCAAGTTTACACCCCAGCAAGCTGCTACTCTGTTGAACGAAGTTCTAGATCCAGAAAAACAGCCGATGCCTTTCTACAGAAGCATGCTTCAAATCCAAAGTAATTACCCAGCTACGTGGCAAGATCTCATTTCCCTGGCAAATCGTAAAGCAGGCGATGCATATTGGCCTGTTATGGATATCGTGTTCAATGTTGACTCGCTTGCCAGTGAAGAGACATGGGACTCTGGTGTTGAGTTCTGCCAAGAACCTAAGACATGAGCCTCGGATGAGCTGGCTGACCTATCACTTATTGTCACCAATGGATTCCAGATGCCTCCAAGCTGATGCAGCCATTGTACGATGACCTCAAGACGTCAGCGTTTCCACTATGTACCAAATCCGTGGAAGCTTCCTACGCTCTTAAACAGGCCATACAGTCTGCACCAGCTCTTGGAATCCCAAATTCTGATATCATCTTAAGACATCCGGTTCTTTTAATGGCTCCACACTACATAAAAGCTATTCAAGGCCAGACTCAACCTAAACACCTGTCGCTACAGTGTCATATGAGACTCCAATGTTCCCTCTTGGTCCGGATAATGTCACTCTTGTCCACTGCACCATCCTTAACCCGTCCATGCTGCTTCCTCTTTCCAGGGGGGATGTGGATGATGATGCTGATGCTCTAGGAGAAGATGCTTCTACACACTCAGAGGAGGATCATGACTGTCTTGAACAAATGCAGGAAGAAGTAGCCTCCCAGGAAAACGTGTCTGAAGACCCATTCCCACATGCTGACCTGACGTTCTTCACTGATGGTTCCAGATTTGCAGATGAAACGGGAAGGTTCCATACTGGATATGCCGTGGTTACACATGACCAGGTCATCTCAGCCGGATCCCTACCACCGCACATGTCTGCACAAGAAGCGGAACTTAAAGCTTTGACGTTGGCTTATCAGGAAGCGACGGAGAAGGTGGTCAACATCTACACGGATTCAAGATACGCTTTCGGAGTGGCTCATGACTTCGGCAGTATCTGGGCAGCCAGAGGATACCTAACGTCCAGTGGAACTCCTGTAAAACATGCTGCTATCATACAAGAACTTGTGGCCGCTCTAGATCTACCTTTGGAGGTTGCAGTGATCAAGATCAAAGCTCACGGGAGATTGGATTCTCCAGAAGCAAGGGGGAACTTCTTTGCTGACAAAACAGCAAAGACCTATGCTGCGGATCCATTTGGGAAAGAGAAAGCGGTGTACGTGTCACACTGAAGAAGGGACTAAAGGCTCTCTTATGAGGATTATCCATCTACATCAAGACAAGACATCAGATGATGAAAAGAAGTCATGGCAAGAAGGAGGAGCTAAAAAAAGATGAAGATGGAGTCTGGAGGGTGAACAAAAAGCTCTGTCTACCCCGTAATCTGAACCCCTCGGTGACAGAATGTGCACATGGTATCACCCACAGAGGCAAGAATCAGATGAATGACCTGATCTGGAAGACTTATATGGCACCTGGGATCTCTACTGTCACCCAAAAATATTGCAATTCCTGCCTTGTGTGTGCAACATGCAATCCAGCACCGCCTCAGAAAGTTACTCAGAAACATTGGCTAAACCACCCTATCCCTTTCGGAGGATTCGGATTGATCACATTCAAATACCGAAAGTAGGGAAGTGCGAGTATGTACTGGTAGTGACCGACATGTTCTCAGGATGGCCCGAAGCCTATCCAGTAACCAACATGACTGCCAGAGTTACTGTTAAGAGACTGATGACTGAAGTAGTATGCAGATATGGGGTCCCAGAGGTAATTGAGAGTGACCAAGGACCTGCGTTCACTGCAGCACTGACTAAGGAACTGTGGACATTGGTGGGAGCGGATTTGGGTTTACATACTCCATATCACCCACAGAGCAGTGGGAAAGTAGAAACACTGAATGGCACCTTGAAAAATAAAATACTGAAAGCAATTAGGAGGTCAGACTTCCTTGGACAGACATTTTGCCAGTTGCCTTATACTCAGTCAGGAACACTCCAAAGGGTCCCACTAAAAACTCACACCATTTGAGATTCTTTTTGGGGGGCCTCCAAGGTTGGGTCAATATTTTCCACAACAGCTAGCCTTAGGAAGTGATACTCTTGTAAATTATGTAATTGCCCTTACTAACGAACTGTCAGTAATACATGTACAAGTTTTATCATCCATTCCAGGTCCAGATTCCAGTGAAGGTACCCATACTTTCCAACCTGGTGACTACGTGCTGGT
This sequence comes from Ranitomeya variabilis, assembly GCF_051348905.1. Taxonomy (NCBI): domain Eukaryota; kingdom Metazoa; phylum Chordata; class Amphibia; order Anura; family Dendrobatidae; genus Ranitomeya; species Ranitomeya variabilis. The sequence continues at coordinate 624,446,154 of NC_135233.1, forward strand.
AAAGAAGTTCATCAGAAAGACATCCCTGGAGTCGAGATTTGAGGGTCCCTACCAAGTGCTCCTGACTACTCCTACTTCGGTCAGGGTTGCTGAGCGCCTCCTGGATCCATCTCTCCCATTGTAAACTTGTTAGACAGTTAGGGACAGAGTAGTATCTGACCTGCTTGTCAAAGTCCAGCTACAAAGGGAGGTTTTCCACAAGGGAAAGCTTGTCTCAAACTGGTGAAATCTCCAATTTCCCCCTCCCGGGCGAGACGGTCAGATCTAGGATGTGTACATCAGGGTTACTCACATGTGTATTTTACTGTATGTAACCATGGAGATGGGAGATTGAAGAGTAATAGATCCAGCAGGTAGGGAAGTCCCGAGGACATGGGTAACGCGCTCTGATATATCTCCTGATATACCCATAATTGGTCACACATTCTCTGGTGTCTATAGCATCCGAATTGTCATGAAGCCTCTGATGTCATAGTGACACTTAACACCGGTGGGTTAGGGAACAACGGTGGGATGAAGAAAAAAAAAAAAGGTTAATAAAGTATTCAGGGGGGACTGTTGAGGAGAGCCATAAGATCAAATAATTAACCTCAAGATATAAGAGATTGAGAGAAGCAAGCCATAACGTGTATTGTTTAACCGTACATAAGTTTTCTCAGATCAAAGTGAGACACTAAAGATGGCTGCCATTTCCTGTATCAGCACACCATGTGCTGATATCCAAGATGACGCCCACCCTGATGACCTCATGGATCCACCCACAGTGACGCCCACCCTGATGACCTCATGGACCAACCCACTCTGATGACCTCATGGATCCGCCCATGGACTTGCTCATTGCCCAACCCACTAACCAATGGAATACATCCGATCACTCCCATTTGAGAGCTAACTGAGCCCCCTTACAGGAGATATATAAACTTGTGTTCTGACTGAATAAAGCTTTTTGGAGCTGAGCCACAGATTGATCAAGGAGAGTTTACATCTGACTGTGTGTGTCATATGTTCATTTCTTTTGGTGCGCACCTGATCAATATCCATTAGGCCAGGAGTGGGCAACTGAAGTGAAGTGAACATTTTATTAATTGTTCAACCCAACATATATAGTGGTGCCCTCCTCATTTTTTGTGTTTGGCTGTGCGTATTAAAGTGCGGAAATCCTAATGCGATCCCACCGGTAGAATGACGTGGGTCTTGGTCAAGTCATCAGATGGCCGTATATGCCCTGTAAAAATAGACGCTATACGGTAATATGACACACGAGTAGATTCACACAACGGGTCCCCTCTTACTAAATATCAGTTTCACGCAATTTTTAAGCAGTGCTTAGAGGCAGTCGGCATTAACCCAAAGGAATACGGGAAACATTCCTTCCAAATGGGAGCCACCACGGAAGCAGCTAGGGCGGGTGTATCGGAAGTCGAAGTACAGAGAATGGGTTCTTGGAAATCCACATGTTTTGCCAGATATATGAGACCCGACCTGCTCTAACACATCTTGTCTCTTACAGGTGGCTGTAAGCCCACAGTTTGGGTAGTGGGACATTCTTTTGTCTATTGGGCGAGCGAAAGGAGCAAACTACGGCCGGGCGGTAATAATCTAGGCTTCCTGAAACTGGAGGTCAACTGGAGAGGCATCAGAAGTCTCCGGTGGCGTCCGATATTCCCGGAAATGGTCAACATCGCTAAGAGGGCCAAAGAGCCAGTGATACTGGTGCTACATGCCGGTGGTAACGATCTGGGTAAACAAAAAGCTCTATGCAGTGATGTCAACAGACATAGAGCGTTTTTCCTGTTTATTACCGGATATGGTATTGGTGTGGTCAGAGATAGTGCCAAGAACCGTCTGGTATGGAGCTAAGGACGCAAAAGTGTTAGAGAAATCAAGAAGAAGGATCAACGTGAAAATGTCAAAATTTGTGAAAGGAAAATATGGCATCGCTGTTCACCACCACGAGCTGGAAGGAGATAACTCAGCTCTACTGAGACCGGATGGCATTTTACCTTACGGACATCGGGCTCAACATATTTCTGTCCGGCCTGCAGGATGGAGTTGAACAGGTCCTAATGATGATGGGTGGGGGTCAGAGTCCCGTGTAGGTCATACACATGATCCTCCGTGGCAGAAGTATAGAGAGGGGCAAAGGTTTGCAACCGCTCATCAGCTTGCTTGCCTGGCGGTCACAGACGGGGCCTTCAGCGATGAGCCCGTTGCCAAATGTAATTGCCTCTGCTTATCAAATTAATAAATTGTGACCGACCTGTTCAACCCATCCAGGCCTGTCGGTGTTTTAATTACGGGATTGGTGGGAGGGGGGAAGGCACTGTTTACAACACACGGGTCTTGCAGTCTGGCAGGCACGGTACCATATAGGGAACGCGCCTCTGACTGCGGAGCCCCTATGGGATAGCTAGTAGGAAACACTGTGCAGTGCCCAATTCCCCCCTCCCCCTACTCCCCAGGTGATGCAGTAATTGGGACACCCAACTGACCAACGGGAAGAAAGAGGAAGGGGCATAAGGCCACACCCTCAGAGGTTAAATTCATGTGCCTGGGGCCAGTGCCTTCCTCTTTCTTCCCGGCTGACCCTTGGAAGCTGTTGTCCCACCCTCCCTCCCTTATATACTCATTAAATAGATCATAAACTGAACATGAGTCAACAGTGTGATGCAGCAGCAAAAAAGGCAAATAGAATTCTGGGATGAGATCACGTGAAGTCATTATTGCCCTCTATTCTTTAGTCAGACCTCATCTGGAATACTGTGTCCAGTTTTGGGCACCACATTTTAAAAAAGATCAACAAACTGGAGCAAGTTCAGAGAAGAGCGACCAGAATGGTGACTGGTCTGCAATCCATGTCCTATGAGGAACGGTTGCAGGATTTGGGAATGTTTAGCTTGCAGAAAAGACTGAGAGGAGACTTAATAGCTGTCTACAAATATCTCAGGGGCTGTCACATTGTAGAAGGATCTTTATTCTTATTTGCACTAGGAAAGACTAGAAGCAATGGGGTGAAACTGAATGGGAGGAGACACAGATTAGATATTAGAAAAAAACATTTTGACAGGGTGATCAATGAGTGGAACAGGTGGCCATGAGAGGTGGTGAGCTCTCCTTCAGTGGAAGTCTTCACACAGAGGCTAGGCAGACATCTGGCTGGGATGATTTAGTGAATCCTGCTTTGAGCAGAGGGTTTGACCAGATGACCCAGGAGGTCCCTTCCAACTCTACCATTCTATGATTCTATGTTCTGCGCTGCTATTGTTAAAAGTACAGAAAAAAAATATTTTATTACTGTTCCTGTTATTATTACGTCACAGCGGAAGTGTAGAGAGGGGCAAAGGTTCGTAACCGCTCATCGGCTTGCTCTTCTGGCGGTCACAGACGGGGCCTTCAGGGATGAGCCCGTTGCGAAATGTAATTGCCTCTTTGCTTATCAAATTAATAAACTGTGACTGACCTGTTCAACCCATCCAGGCCTGTGAGTGTTTTCATTACGGGATTGGTGGGATGGGTGAAATCAATGTTTACAACACACGGGTCTCCACAGTCTTTTTTAAATCACATAGTTTTTATTAAAGCATATGACAAGCATGTAGCACAGTCTGATACATATTCCAGACAGGTACAATGAATACAAAACAGATTAATACATTTTCCATTTTAGGTAAAACAACGCACTTACCCAATAACTCATCCCCCCTCCCTCACCCCCAATCCCCTGTCCTTTATCCAATATTAACCATCTGAAACATCACCTCTTGAAAAAGTTATTCCCAGCTTTACAAAAGCACAACTGTACATGTAAAAGTCCCTCCAGAAGCAACTAAACGACACCCATTCTATTCTGCAATAACTCAGCAGACGCCACGCCTGAGTAATCCATCCGCCCCACACATTTTCAAATATTGTTTTCTGACCTCTTTTGACGTACATATTCCTTTCCATCCACCCTCATCCTTTGACCTTTCCAAATGCTTTAATTTGATACGTGCCCGTCCATCCTTCCAAATTAAATCCCTAAAGTATTAATCCTATAGAATTTACTCTGTGGCAACCACACTGAAGTATTATGCAATATATAGAGGAGCTGAGGCATAAGTATCATTTTGGGGTCATCGCAGTCTGATTGAGCGATTTGCTTGAGCTGAAACCCTTCCTTGTAGATATGGCCAACCCTTAGGCAACACTACATAAAGATCAATGGACACAGGTGGCTGAATTCAAGGAATTGCTTCATCACCCATTTACAGTGTCTAAAAGTTAGGGTACTGTCTCACAGTGGCACTTTTGTCGCTACGACGGTACGATCCGTGACGTTCCAGCGATATCCATACGATATCGCTGTGTCTGACACGCAGCAGCGATCAGGGACCCTGCTGAGAATCGTACGTCGTAGCAGATCGTTTGGAACTTTTTTTCGTCGCTGGATCTCCCGCTGTCATCGTTGGATCAGTGTGTGTGACACCAATCCAACGATGCGTTCGCTTGTAACCAGGGTAAACATCGGGTTACTAAGCGCAGGGCCGCGCTTAGTAACCCGATGTTTACCCTGGTTACCATCGTAAAAGTAAAAAAAAAAAAACACTACATACTCACATTCCGGTGTCCGTCAGGTCCCTAGCCATCCGCTTCCCGCTCTGACTGACTCCCGGCCGTAAAGTAAGAGCAGAGCACAGCGGTGACGTTACCGCTGTGATCTGCTTTCACTTTATGGCGGCACTCAGTCAGAGCGGGAAGCGGACGGCAAGGGACCTGACGGACACCGGAATGTGAGTATGTACTGTTTGTTTTTTTTTTACTTTTACGATGGTAACCAGGGTAAACATCGGGTTACTAAGCGCGGCCCTGCGCTTAGTAACCTGATGTTTACCCTGGTTACCCGGGGCCTTCGGCATCGTTGGTCGCTGGAGAGCGGTCTGTGTGACAGCTCTCCAGCGACCACACAACGACTTTCCAACGATCACGGCCAGGTCGTATCGCTGGTCGTGATCGTTGGAAAGTTGCAGAGTGTGACAGTACCCTTACAAGCTGAGGATTTACCTCCTGGCATTTTTATAAAGGAGTGGAAGAGCTTGTTGTTTTGCCTGTCCCAAAGAGGAGGTTTAATGGCAGATGGCATTGCTGCTTCAATGAAATGGAGAGAGACACTGCTGTTAGAAAGTAAAACTCCTCTGGCAGCTGTTTATGTGGACCCGAGTCATCGTATATTGCTGGGTGATCAACAGCTTACTAAAGGAAAAGAAGCTCTGATTGAGGTAGCAGTTAGGATGAGTGGCTACAGGACGGCCAAGAGCAAGAGGACTCGGGTCCTGCCAGTGCTGCTGCTGCTGTTCCTTTATCCTCGTCAGATGAGAAGTTTGATTTCGACAAGTATTTGGACGACATGGAGCAGGCAAAGCGTCGCCACAGGGAAAAGATTTCACTCCCATAGAAAACAGATTGACCATATTTCAGCAACATTTCTCACTTGTTCTCAAAGAAGTAGAAGAGTTCAATTGTTCCTCAAAACTGGCTGTGCACGAGGCAACTCATTTATACCCTGAAATTGTAAGAGATGTCGCCCATGTGGTCACTGCTTTACCACCAACCCAAGTTACTGTAGAGAGGTCGTTCTCCAGCCTTAAAATAATTAGGTCAGATGTGAGGTCATCTATGAAGGAGGATCTGATGGAGGCGATATGATTTCTCAGAACAAATTCATAGACTGCACAAATGTTATTCAGCACGTTTTTGTTGAAAACTTTTTTTTCCCACTTACTGCAGAGTGTATAATAAATTGTAAATATGAAAAAGGTTTTTTATTCTAAAGTTGTTTTCCAATAAATATATTTTATGTTCTATCTAAATGGCTTGACTACTGTATCATAATGATGATTAAAAGCCTGATGTTACCATTTTACCACAGTAAATGTATCACTTAACCTCTTTCTGACCTCGGATGGGATAGTACGTCCGAGGTCAGATACCGTGCTTTGATGTAGGGCTCCGGCGGTGAGCCCGCATCAAAGCGGGGACATGTTTTGAACAGCTGACATGTGCCCACAATAGCGGCGGGTGAAATCGCGATTCACCCGCCGCTATTAACTAGTTAAATGCCGCTGTCAAACGCAGACAGCGGCATTTAACCGGTGCTTCCGGCCGGGCGGCCGGAAATTAGCGCATCGCTGACCCCATCACATGATCGGGGGTTAGCGATGCTTCTGCATTGTAACCATAGAGGTCCTTGAGGCCTCTATGGTTACTGATCGCCGGCAGCTGTGAGCGCCACCCTGTGGTCGGCGCTCACAGCACACCTGCATTTCTGCTGCATAGCAGCGATCTGATGATCGCTGCTATGTAGCAGAGCCGATTGCGTTGTGCCAGCCTCTACCCTCCCATGGAGGCTATTGAAGCATGGCAAAAGTAAAAAAAAATGTGAAAAAAAAAATAAAAATAAAAGTTTAAAACACCCCCCTTTCGCCCCAATCAAAATAAATCAATAAAAAAAAAATCAAACCTACACATATTTGGTATCGCCGCGTTCAGAATCGCCCAATCTATCAACAAAAAAAAGCATTAACCTGATCGCTAAACGGCGTAGCGAGAAAAAAATTCGAAATGCCAGAATTAAGTTTTTTGGTCGCTGTGGCATTGCATTAAAATGCAATAACGGGCGATCAAAAGAACGTATCTGCACCGAAATGGTATCATTAAAAATGCCAGCTCGGCACGCAAAAAATAAGCCATCAATCGACCCCAGATCATGAAAAATGAAGACGCTACGAGTATCGGAAAATGGCACAATTTTTTTTTTCTTTTTAGCAAAGTTTGGAATTTTTTTTCACCACTTAGATAAAAAATAACCTAGTCATGTTAGGCGTCTATGAACTCGTACTGACATGGAGAATCATAATGGCAGGTCAGTTTTAGCATTTAGTGAACCTAGCAAAAAAGCCAAACAAAAAACAAGTGTGGAACTGCACTTTTTTGGCAATTTCACCGCACTTGGAATTTTTTTCCCATTTTCTAGTACACGACATGGTAAAACCAATGATGTCGTTCAAAAGTACAACTCGTTCCACAAAAAATAAGCCCTCACATGGCCAAATTGACGGAAAAATAAAAAAGTTATGGCTCTGGGAAGGAGGGGAGCGAAAAACGAACACGGAAAAATGATGGAAAATCCCAAGGTCAGGAAGGGGTTAAACACAAGCCATGTATGAGGGAGTCGTGGAGTCGGTGTCATGGAAATTGAGGAGTCGGAGGTTTGGCTTCCTGACTGCACAGCCCTGATTTTGTGTGACTGTGGGTTTCCTCCCATATTCTGAAGACAGACCTGTAGGAGATCTGACCCCTGATGGGTGCAGTGATGTCTGTAACGTGCTGTACAATCAATATGCTTATTTATTATGCTTCATAAGAACGGTCTCACTTTGCAGACATTATTGCCCCATTAGGACTCACATCCTATCAGTATGTCTTTGGAAGTGAAGCTTCTCATACTCTCATTGTTTATGGGACCGTCTGAGAACGCAGAGCTCAGTTATTTCCAGACAGTGCCTTAGACAATGCAGTGGAGGATAAGCCTGCCCACCTCTGCTCCATTCAAGAATGGGGTGGATCTACGACACTTGTGCATCGAGCTCTGGAGACCTGTCATGGAGATTATTACGTGATGTTTTCTAGTACATGGACGTGTCAGAAACGTCCCACAGTGAACGGCCGCCCTCGCCGGTCTCTTGTCTGAGAACACAGAGACTAAAAGCTTTTTATTCCCATCTCATAGATCGGTGCACAGCCTGCTGTTGCTGGTGGTTATGCACCCATGGGGCAGCATGGTAGCACTGTTGCTTTTTCTTGTTGCTGTTTTCATTGGTTCAACTCTGACCAAGAACAATGAGATTGTTCCTGCTCTTCCGTTTCATGACCTGTCGGTGGGTACTGATAGGCATATTGATGACCTAGCCATCAGGTAATTCTAAGGTGGCTCAGTGGTTAGCTCAATTACCTTTCAATGCTTGGGTCCTTAGTACAGTTCTGAGTGAGGTCTGACTAATTCCTCCTCTCAGTTGTACTTTAGAAATTGCAAATGGACCTGCTCTAAATTTTTCCTGATCTTCCCATAGGTGCTGGTTGTAATATCAATGACTTTGCCAAAAGTTACATTCCGAGCAGCGCTGTGGCCCAGTGGAAAGGACTGGTGCTCTGTGGCATGGGAGTCCACGGTTCCAATCCCACCATAGGAAATATCTTAATATCTTCTCTAGTTTTTCCTGATGTTTCTGGTGCTGATAGTAATATCAATGATTTCGGCAAAGGTGATCTTCAGAGCAGCATGGTGGCCCAGTGTAAAGGTCTGGTGCTTTGCAGCATGGGAGTCCAGGGTTCTAATCCCACCATGGATGACATCTGCAAGGAGTTTGTATGTTCTCCCTGTGCTCAGGTGGTGTGCCACCCATTCTCTAAAGACATACAGGTAGGGAACAGTGATATGAGTACTCTGGTGTTACCTGTGTTAAGCAGCTTTCCTGTGTTTCTGAAGACAGGAGGAATATCAGGATTTAGGGAAATGAGAGGGATGGAAAGTTGAAAATGTTTACTTAGTCCAAAATGGACTTTTCACAGCTGAGCTGCATATATAACAGTTGACATCAAAAAAGAGGGCTAGAAGCTATATAGCCATAAAATCACAAAGCTTTATTGAAGACATACATACAAAATCAATTAAAAAGGAGGCAGAGAATATGCAAATAAGAACCACCAAGGAGGTAAGATAATACAATAGTGTTTACATAAATAGCAACTTAATGGTCAAAAAAACTATACAAAAAATGCGTAGGATTCAGGTATAATAAAGTTCATAGAAATGTACTTCCCTTCATAAAAATAGTTAGGGGTACTATACGCATATAAATGTGAGTGTATATATACCCAAGCTTATTGCTAATATTGTATCTTGCCACAAAGTGGCTATGTGCTTTAATAAATATTCCGAAAAATAAAGCACTTCAAAATTCAAGCACTTTCCCTTAGACGAAGCAATACGCGAAACGCGCGTCGGGCTGCTGCTACCACTATAGAGGTAATACTCCAAGCTATTTCTGTTTCTATATATGCCACTTGGCAAAGTCTTATATGTGCATCAGCTATGTTCCTTTCTATAGGCCACTAATGTTGCACTTTAAGCCGCATGTATATTCCCTATGAAATGTAGTAACGGTATGTGAAGGATTATATCCTCCTTATGAAGGTCACCACACTATATTATATAGGATTAGGCTTTGTTTATGCACTTTATTTTTCGGAATATTTATTAAAGCACATAGCCACTTTGTGGCAAGATACGATATTAGCAATAAGCTTGGGTATATATACACTCACATTTATATGCGTATAGTACCCCTAACTATTTTTATGAAGGGAAGTACATTTCTATGAACTTTATTATACCTGAATCCTACGCATTTTTTGTATAGTTTTTTTGACCATTAAGTTGCTATTTATGTAAACACTATTGTATTATCTTACCTCCTTGGTGGTTCTTATTTGCATATTCTCTGCCTCCTTTTTAATTGATTTTGTATGTATGTCTTCAATAAAGCTTTGTGATTTTATGGCTATATAGCTTCTAGCCCTCTTTTTTGATGTTTATGTTGATTTGAAGTTATGCCATTTATCTAGGCAGGTGTTTTTCTTCTCTTTGATGCATATATAACAGTTGATTTGTGTCAGAACATTTATCCACTTAGGATACTTGCCCAAAGGGGGGAAGCAGCCCTCCTGGATGCTGTTCAGGTGACACATCATTAGCCACAGCACTTGCCCTACTTGTATGTCTTCAGAGGATGGGTGGCACACCACCTGAGCATGGGGAGAACATACAAACTCCTTGCAGAAGTCGTCCATGGTGGGATTAGAGCCCTGGACTCCCATGCCGCAAAGCGCCAGTCCTTTCTACTGGGCTACCGTGCTGCTCTGAAGATAACCTTTGCCAAAGTCATTGATATTACTTCCAGCACCCAGAAAGATCAGGAAAAACTAGAGAAGATATTTCCCATTGTGGGATTAGAATTGTGGACTCCCATGCCACAGAGCACCAGTCCTTTCCACTGGGCCACAGCACTGCTCAGAAAATAACCTTTGCCAAAGTCATTAATATTACTATCAACCAGCACCTATGGGAAGAAAACTAGAGCAGGTCCATTTGCAATTTTTCACGGTGGGATTTGAAACTTGGACTCGCATACTGTACAGCACCAGTGCTTTCCACTGGGCCACCGTGCTGCTTGGAAGATAACCTTTGGCAAAGTCATTGATATTACTACCAGCACCAGGAAAAACTAGATTAAGTCCATTTGGTATTTCCCATGGTGGGATTTGAACCATGGACTCACATGCTGCAAAGCACTAGTTCTTGCCACTGGGCTACCATGCTGGTTAGAATATATCCTTTGGCAAAGTGATTGATATTACTACCAGCACCAGGAAGAGCAGGAAAAACTAGAGCAGGTCCATTTGCAATTTCTCATGTTGGGATTTGAACCCTGGGCTCGATAGTTGCAAAGAACCAGTCCTTCCCACTGGGCTACTGTGCTACTCATCAGATAACCTTTGGCAAAGTAATTGATATTACTTCCAGCACCAATGGGAAGAGCAGGAAAAACTAGACATGGTCTATTTGCAATTTCTAAAGTACAACTGAGAGGTAGAATTACTCTGACTAAGGACCCAAGCAATGAAATGTAATCGAGCTAACCACTGAGCCACCGTGCTACCTGACGATTTCACGATGGCTAGGTCATCAATATGTCTATCAGTGCCCACCGTAATAAGGAAATACACCGCACTGACGGATGGAATATATTGCAAAAAGATCATGTAACAATTTATTTGTGTACACACACATCAGAGACAAAAATGCAAATATATGCAGTAGAAAGCGTATACAAATGACGTTTCGAACCCAACTGGGTTCTTAATCATACAACGCTGTGGAAAAAATGGGGGGAAAAAAACATATAAAACATATAAATCATAACAAATCATACATAACTCGTAAGATAGCCGCAATATGTACACAAATGGCGTAGAACCCATAAAGGTAGCCCCAAATAGAGAACCAGTTAGAGACAAGAACATAACTAATTCAAAAAGAAGGGTGAAATATCACCAAGAATCACCAAACAATCACCATAGATACACCAAAAAATCAAAAAACACACTGGAGTGAGGCAAGAGAGGTCAGTTTTACCTTAAACTGATATGTAGTAAGCTGAATTGAAATTATCCCAGCGGGGAAAGAATATTGCACTGAGTAGATATGCTGTGGGGAATAGTGTGACAGTTAGGCCGGGGTCACACTAGACCGTAATACGGACGAGTGCTATGCGATAAAAAATCGCATAGCACTCGGCCCAATGTTAATCTATGGTGCAGCTCCCATCATCCGATATTTTCTCCACTGTATTCAGGATCCGAGTGAAATCGCAGCATGCTGCGATTGTCAGCGTATCTCGGCCAAGACTCGCCAATGCAAGTCTATGGGTGCGAGAAAAAATCGGATTACACACGGACCATGCGTGTGCATTGCGAGAAATACGCAGCGGTGTTAGAGAAAAGCCGGTAATTCAATTGCCGGCTTTTCATTTCTCCTGCCTTAACCCGACATGATATGAGACATGGTTTACATACAGTAAACCATCTCATATCCCCCTTTTTTTGGCATATTCCACACTACTAATGTTAGTAGTGTGTATGTGCAAAATTTCGGCGCTGTAGCTATTAAATTTAAGGGTTAAATCGCGGAAAAAATTGGCGTGGGCTCCCGCGCAATTTTCTCCGCCAGAGCGGTAAAGCCAGTGACTGACGGCAGATATTAATAGCCAGGAGAGGGTCCATGGTTATTGGCCCCCCTGTGGCTAAAAACATCTGCCCCCAGCCACCCCAGAAAAGGCACATCTGGAAGATGCGCCTATTCTGGCACTTGGCCACTCTCTTCCCACTCCCGTGTAGCGGTGGGATATGGGGTAATGAAGGGTTAATGCCACCTTGCTATTGTAAGGTGACATTAAGCCAGATTAATAATGGAGAGGCGTCAATTATGTCACCTATCCATTACACTGGTCAACAGCATTTTTGGTGCCAAAGATATTTCATCGAATTTAGGGTATTTTTGGGGTGCTGATTCTGAATATGTCATCAGTTTTGCCAGATTGGCTCAAGTTTTTGAGATTTTTGGTATCTTATTTATAGCACTTGTTGGTAAATGCGACGCATCATCTCATTAATTTCTTTGGATTAGTACTTGAACTGAGCAGTTCTCAATATAGTTTTGTGTTAATTAGTGTTCTAAAAGTTTGTTCATAGCTTGATTTTTGCACTAACTTTATGTTGTTGTCTGTTTTCCAGTGAAAAGCATGAACTCATCAAGAAGAAGTTGTCTTAACGATCCAGACTCATTCTGTTACATTTGTGGTGAATACTCACTGCCAAAACATAGAAGAAACATAACAGACTTCGTAAAAAAAGTGTATTTTGCCTATTTTGGGGTTATGCTTGGGGACCAAGACAAGTTTTGGGCACCACACATAGTGTGCAAAGCATGTATCGAATTATTACGAAAATGGAGCAAAGGACAAAGAAAAAGCTTCAAATTTGGTGTTCCAATGGTGTGGAGAGAGCCAAAAAATCATCATGATGACTGTTATTTATGGTAAACACAGGTACAGGCACATTTTCACAATGAGGGACAGGCCTTCTTGCAGATTCCATGTTACTCCCATTTTCGTTTCTTATGCTTATTGAATCCTTGCATTTGCACTGCACAGAAATAACAGTCATCATGATGATTTTTTGGCTCTCTCCACACCATTGGAACACCAAATTTGAAGCTTTTTCTTTGTCCTTTGCTCCATTTTCGTAATAATTCGATACATGCTTTGCACACTATGTGTGGTGCCCAAAACTTGTCTGGGTCCCCAAGCATAACCCCAAAATAGGCAAAATACACTTTTTTTTTACGAAGTCTGTTATGTTTCTTCTATGTTTTGGCAGTGTGTATTCACCACAAATGTAACAGAATGAGTCTGGATCGTTAAGACAACTTCTTCTTGATGAGTTCATGCTTTTCACTGGAAAACAGACAACAACATAAAGTTAGTGCAAAAATCAAGCTATGAACAAACTTTTAGAACACTAATTAACACAAAACTATATTGAGAACTGCTCAGTTCAAGTACTAATCCAAAGAAATTAATGAGATGATGCGTCGCATTTACCAACAAGTGCTATAAATAAGATACCAAAAATGTCAAAAACTTGAGCCAATCTGGCAAAACTGATAGCATATTCAGAATCAGCACCCCAAAAATACCCCAAATTCATTAAAATATTTTGGACACCAGAAAAAAAAATTTTTTTTGTTGACCTGTGTTATTAATCCAATTGTATGAAATGGTTAAAAAAACACACACACACATGATTAAAAAGTATTTTAATGAAATAAACACACAGGTTGTTTTAGTATTTGATTGCTCTCTCAATCCATCCGGAAGACCCTCGCTTGGCAAAATAATAAACCCACAATATACATACCCTCTCTGATGAACTGTCACGTCCCACGAGGTAATCCATCTGAAGGGGTTAAAATATTTTACAGGCAGGAGCCCTGCTAATGCAGCTGTGCTCGTGTCTGTAAGCCCCGGCGAATGAAGGAAATGTAGGTCAATGACCTATAGTTACCTTCAGTCGCGGTGATGCGCCCCCTGGTGGATGTCCTCATGAACTGCAGCCTGGGAACTTTTTCCCACGCTCCAGGTCATATGAGGACATCCAGCAGGGGGCGCATCTCCGCGACTGAAGGTAACTATAGGTCATTGACCTACATTTCCTTCATTCGCCAGGGTTTACAGACACGAGCACAGCTGCATTAGCAGGGCTCCTGCCTGTAAAATATTTTAACCCCTTCAGATGGATTACGTCGTGGGACGTGACAGTTCATCAGAGGGTATGGATATTGTGGGTTTATTATTTTGCCAAGCGAGGGTCTTCCGGATGGATTGAGAGAGCAATAAAATACTAAAACAACCTGTGTTTATTTCATTAAAATACTTTTTAATCATGTGTGTGTGTGTTTTTTAACCCTTTCAGACAATTGGATTAATAATGGATAGGTGACATAATTGACGCCTCTCCATTATTAATCTGGCTTAATGTCACCTTACAATAGCAAGGTGGCATTAACCCTTCATTACCCCATATCCCACCGCTACACGGGAGTGGGAAGAGAGTGGCCAAGTGCTAGAATAGGCGCATCTTCCAGATGTGTCTTTTCTGGGGTGGCTGGGGGCAGATGTTTTTAGCCACGGGGGGGCCAATAACCATGGACCCTCTCCTGGCTATTAATATCTGCCGTCAGTCACTGGCTTTACCGCTCTGGCGGAGAAAATTGCGCAGGAGCCCACACCAATTTTTTCCGCGATTTAACCCTTTATTTTACACGCTACAGCGCCCTCATTTTGCACATACACACTACTAACATTAGTAGTGTGGAATATGCCAAAAAAAAGGGGATATGAGATGGTTTACTGTATGTAAACCATGTCACATATCATGTCGGGTTTGGGAAGGAGAAATGAAAAGTCGGCAATTGAATTACCGGCTTTTCACATATATCGCGCTGAATTAAATATAAATACAGAATATATATATATATGTGTGTCTCAATGATATATATATATATATGTATATATATATATATATATATATATATATATATATATATATACTGTATATATGTTTTAACGAACATTTGAGCACATAAATCCATTAGATGTCGGTTTTGCAAGCCTGCGAGAAAATCTCGGCATACGGATGCCATACGGATGTCACACGGATGTCAAAAGGATCATTTGATGCGAGGAAATCGCATCCTCGCACTGCACACGGATCACTGTTTTGGAAACATTTGTGCGATTCTCGTCCGTGAAAAACGGACCATTTTTTTATACGTTGTGTGTGTCCCCGGCCTTAAGGAAATGCTGAACATGTGAGAAGGCCGTTATAGTGCGTTATGGATACCTATAATAGTTGTAGGAAGCATCCAAATGGAGGCTAGATATCGTTAGATGGTAGAGCCTGTGGACATGAACATGTATTAAGAAACCCGGATCCTATGTCCAATCTATATGGGGTCAATGGTGCGCGTTATGTTATATTACCTGACGGCAAGACTGAAGAGCGGCGCTCCCGCGCCCTGCTGTGCTGCGTGTGTAAGGGGAAGTGACCGCTGTAATATAAAGGTTCTCGGAGGTAGCGCTGACCGGAAGTGGCCTATGTAAGACCGGACGTGACGTAGCGCAATGCAGCCTATTCACGGCGTATGCGCAAGTGTTGCTATGGACGCCAGGTACTGCTGCCTAACCAGAGCAAAAAACGGCGCCTGCGCAGTAGTGGTTATGTAGCGCCCCCACTGTCGCAGGGCCGAGGGGTACCCGGTACCGGGCCTCTGAGTCTCTGCTCTGGGGTTGTCACGGTGGCTAGACCCGGTCCGTGACCCTGCTGAGGGGCGCCCAATGAAAGGTGTGGGTGGTGGTGGTAATGCGGTGTAGTGCTGGTCACAGTACATAACGAGGACACCAGGTTGCAGTCTCTTTACCTCTTTACTGAAGGCTTCAGGATCCTCAGTCCGGAATACGGTTAACCAGGCTGCGCAAGTCCGGCCGGTCCGATGGCACCTCCAGAGTTCCCTTTGCAGGTGGAAATCTGTGCCTACCTTCTAGCGCTTGTGTGTTGCGGTCCTCCCCTGCTGTGCTCACGGGATAGTCCCCACAACTGTTGTGTCTGTTTCTCGTGTTCCCTCACAACTCGATTCTGATGTTCTTCTTTGTCCCCCAGATGATATGGCTAGGACGCACCCGTATGACGGGTAGGCTCGGAGCTCTTCCTGGACCCTAGTGTCGCCCTTCTCCTGTTGTTGCCCCCTGTGTCTTCGTAGGTGATTTGTGTGAGACAGCCCGCCTATAGCTGACTGTCCTGCCGTAGGTTTGAAGTATTGCTTGGAGCCTAGTACTTCCTCGGCGTTCCGGCCACCGGCTACGCGCCTCAGTAGGATGTTGCCTCGTCTTACAGCACGACTCCTACTGGTATTTCTCCTTGTTGCGTTGATCTCGTTTCTCACTCAGCACAATATACCTCGCTTCTTGTCCTTTCTTAGGGCACCGCCGCTATCTAGTGCAGGCGCGGTCCCGTAACGTTCTCTCTGTTCGCTAGGCCTCTGTCAGAATCCCACCCCTGACAGGGACCCCCCTGAGTCTCTCCCCGCAACACCCTCTGCCACAGGATGTTGCCTGTTCGATTCCCAGTCAGCTTCTGTCTAACTTTCTGCCTAACCCCCAGTTTTACCAGATTGTGAGGAGTGGCCTAATACATAGCACCCTTAGCTCCCCCTGGAGGCCAGACTGTGAAGTGTATTGGTGACTGTGATACCTGTTCAGAAGAACTCCTTCAGTGCCATCAGACGTACCATAGCCCCCCTTAGCGGCGGAGCATCAGTACTACAACGACCAGGACTCTGGGGCGCTGCACTCCCCCCCGGTTAAATCCAGTACTCCTGGACTGGGAAGAAAACAACAATACATGTCAGCAAAAAGACATACAATTTTGAAAATGCAGTAACAATAAGTAAAGTTGAACAGAGCTTCCCTTTATGGGAGGTGAGGACACTTGAACGTTACAAACATAGTTAAATACTTTAAATAGCATATTATAAATAACTTTTCTTACCCATCCGGGTATTCTACTAAGTGCAAATTTTTGAACAATAATTTAACATTGCCTTTAAGGATGTACACACCGAATCCACTAAAGACCTTCTTATAAAACGCTATAAGGCTAATCAACTTTTCCTTCATTTTCCATCTTTACATCTGCAGGACCGCCTGTCTATCTGCCCCAGGCCTACTGCCTCTCGTTCTATTACAGGACCGCCCCTTTCAGCCCGGGCCTACTGCCTTTCTGCTACTATACACAGTATAGAACTTATCTTCCATCTCTCAGTTCAGAATCACCGAGCCATCTCTGTATGGCTCCTAGGAGGACTCACCGACTAACCCCGTCTGGGTTCACTTCCTGTCCTCATTCTTCTAGCAACATCATTAAACATTTCTCACAATTAACTAGCTCACTACATATAATCTCTTTATACGTAAGCATTATTAATACTCTCTTTTAAAGCATCATCATTCTTTAAGTACTATCGATGAACGTCCCCTTTAAGAAGGGACCAAGTCTCTATGAGGTAGTGCAACTTCTCAAGCTGCAAGTCCGTACGCAGCAAGGACTCCGGTACTGCTTCCAGGAACAGTTTTTTCGCAAAGAGTCCTTTCTTTTATAAAACCAGTAGAGAGCACCTTTAAGAAGGTGCAAACTATTTACAAGGAGTTTGTAATCATGCAGTGTTCATGATCCAGCAGTTCTTTCATCAATAATAAAACAGGAACAAAAACAAAAGCAAAAAGGCAAAATAGGGATCCCGGGTAAACTAAGGGATCCCTTTAAGAGTTAACCCTAGACGGGTTGTAGCAACAGAGAAACACAAAAAGACAAACAGTTAAATGAACTATATACATATCCATGGCATCGAGGTTTACTCTTGCTCTGGCGGCCGTAGCTCCGCATAGACCTCACCCGGCAAGGTGATCGGCGAGCTCGGGGCCTTTAAGAAGTGCTCCATACCCGGGCCCCGATCCCAGGGTGTAAGGCGCTGGAGTTTATAGGTCCCAGGGAGAGGGGGTGCCGCGACGGGGCCTATCAGCAGGTCCTCTGCTGGCGGGGCAGGGTCGTTCTTCATACCTGCTTCAGATGCGGTCCCTCCGGTGCCGATTTGCTCCGTCTCCGCTGGGATCTGGAACGCTGGTTGCAGGGCATTGCGCTGCGGCGTTGTCATCTCCGTTTGCAGCATCTCGCTTTCCGGCAGGGCCTTGCTTTCTGGCTTCAGAGCGCTGGAACTTCTTTCTTGCTTCGGACCAGACGAGGCTGCCGACAGACGTCTGGTGAGGCTCCCGATGAAGGTCTTCTTCCACCCGGCCTCAGTGCTCAGCTGCATCCGCCGGAGTTGGTCGCTGAGCTCATCCACTCCGGCCTGCAGGAAGTCAATATCAGCGGTGGAGGCCTGGTCACGGTGTCCCTCCGGGTAGCTGGGGGAGTCCTCTGCTCCGACCCCACGCTCCGGTTCCGGGCAGCTCGCCATGGCATCCTCCACGTGGTTCGCTTCTTCTTCCTCGTCCTTTTCCCGCTCTCCTTCGTGGGCGGTTTCGCTTTCTTTGCCTCCGCCCTCCACTAAGGATTAGGAGGCGGATCTCGGCTGCTGACGGACACGTCCTCAAGGGACAGAAATACTTAGACTGGGCGGCCATTGTCTTTCGCGCTCTTCAGCTTGTTTACGCCCACTTCACGTCCCTCTTCTTCTCCTGCGCTCTCGTCAGCGCTGTAATGGCGGCGGTTTTTGGCGGCAAATGGTAATCCACAGTCTTTGCAATAAGTCACAGTCCAAGTATAATAAAGCACTGTTCCAAGGCACACATGACCTGATTCTTCAGGCTTAAGTAGATCCTGTTCGTGACGCCAAGTTGTAGCGCCCCCACTGTCGCAGGGCCAAGGGGTACCCGGTACCGGGCCTCTGAGTCTCTGCTCCGGGGTTGTCACGGTGGCTAGACCCGGTCCGTGACCCTGCTGAGGGGCGCCCAATGAAAGGTGTGGGTGGTGGTGGTAATGCGGTGTAGTGCTGGTCACAGTACATAACGAGGACACCAGGTTGCAGTCTCTTTACCTCTTTACTGAAGGCTTCAGGATCCTCAGTCCGGAATACGGTTAACCAGGCTGCGCAAGTCCGGCCGGTCCGATGGCACCTCCAGAGTTCCCTTTGCAGGTGGAAATCTGTGCCTACCTTCTAGCGCTTGTGTGTTGCGGTCCTCCCCTGCTGTGCTCACGGGATAGTCCCCACAACTGTTGTGTCTGTTTCTCGTGTTCCCTCACAACTCGATTCTGATGTTCTTCTTTGTCCCCCAGATGATATGTGTTATGACCCCAATGGCAGAGGGTCTCTGCAATAAATACCAAGTCTGCAAACACAAAAAAACAGCTCATAGGGCAGTGGTAACTGGGCTGACCGTATATCTAATCCTAGCACCACAAATAGCAGCAGCCGGGGAACGTGCCTACGTTGGTTCTAGACGTCTCGCGCCAGCCGGAGAACTAATTAACCCTAGAAGGGAAAAGATAGACCTTTCTTGCCTCCAGAGAAAAGACCCCAAAAGTTGGATACAAGCCCCCAACAAATAATAACGGTGAGGTAAGAAGAAAAGACAAACGTAAGAATGAACTAGGTATTTAGCAAAGAGAGGCCCACTGACTAATAGCAGAATATAGTAAGATGACTTATACGGTCAGCAAAAACCCTATCAAAAATATCCACGCTGGATATTCAAGAACCCCCGAACCGTCTAACGGCCCGGGGGGAGAATACCAGCCCCCTAGAGCTTCCAGCAAAATCAGGAATCACATTTAGTACAAGCTGGACAAAAAATAAGAGCAATACAAATAACCAAAAAACAAGGAAGCAGGACTTAGCTTAATTTTGCATGAACCAGGACCAGCAGACAGGAGCAAACAGAAAGGACAGATTACAATGATGCCAGGCACCAGACTAAGAATTCAGGAAGTTCATATAGCAACACCCCTGGACTAACGACCCAGGTGGGTGCCAAACTAGGGAAAGACAATCTCAGAGTCATACCACTAGTGATCACAAGAGGGAGCCAAAAAAGTCTAATTCACAACAGTACCCCCCCTTTAAGGAGGGGTCACTGAACCCTCACCAAGACCACCAGGGCGATCAGGATGAGCAGCGTGAAAGGCACAAACTAAATCGGCCGCATGCACATCAGAGGCAACCACCCAGGAATTATCCTCCTGACCATAGCCCTTCCACTTGACCAGATACTGAAGCCTCCGTCTGGAGAGACGAGAATCCAAGATTTTCTCCACCACGTACTCCAACTCGCCCTCAACCAACACCGGAGCAGGAGGCTCAACAGAGGGAACCACAGGTACAACGTACCGCCGCAACAAAGACCTATGGAACACGTTGTGAGTGGCAAACGGCACCGGAAGATCCAAGCGAAAGGACACAGGATTAAGGATTTCCAATATCTTGTAAGGACCGATGAAGCGAGGCTTGAATTTAGGAGAGGAGACCTTCATAGGAACAAATCGAGAAGACAGCCATACCAAATCCCCAACACGAAGTCGGGGACCCACACCGCGGCGGCGGTTGGCAAAACGCTGAGCCTTCTCCTGTGACAACTTCAAGTTGTCCACCACATGATTCCAAATCTGCTGCAACCTATCCACCACAGAATCTACCCCAGGACAGTCAGAAGGCTCCACATGTCCCGAGGAAAAACGAGGATGGAAACCAGAGTTGCAGAAAAATGGCGAGACCAAAGTAGCGGAACTAGCCCGATTATTAAGGGCAAACTCAGCCAACGGCAAGAAGGTCACCCAATCATCCTGATCCGCAGAAACAAAACACCTCAAATAAGCCTCCAAAGTTTGATTAGTTCGCTCCGTTTGTCCATTAGTCTGAGGATGAAAGGCAGACGAAAACGACAAATCAATGCCCATCTTAGCACAAAAGGATCGCCAGAACCTGGAAACAAACTGGGATCCTCTGTCAGACACGATATTCTCAGGAATGCCGTGTAAACGAACCACATTCTGAAAGAACAAAGGAACCAGATCGGAAGAGGAAGGCAGCTTAGGCAAAGATACCAAATGGACCATCTTGGAAAAGCGATCACATACCACCCAGATGACAGACATGCCCTGAGACACCGGAAGATCTGAAATGAAATCCATGGAAATGTGTGTCCAAGGCCTCTTCGGGACAGGCAAGGGCAAGAGCAACCCGCTGGCACGAGAACAGCAAGGCTTAGCTCGAGCACAAGTCCCACAGGACTGCACAAATGACCACACATCCCGCGACAAGGAAGGCCACCAAAAGGACCTAGCCACCAAATCTCTGGTGCCAAAAATTCCCGGATGCCCTGCCAACACCGAGGAATGAACCTCGGAAATGACTCTGCTGGTCCATTTAACAGGAACAAACAGTCTGTCAGGTGGACAAGAGTCAGGTCTACCAGCCTGAAATCTCTGCAACACACGTCGCAAATCCGGAGAAATGGCTGACAAGATTACTCCCTCTTTAAGAATACCAACTGGTTCTGCGACTCCAGGAGAGTCAGGCACAAAGCTCCTTGAAAGAGCATCAGCCTTCACATTCTTTGAACCTGGTAAATACGAGACCACAAAGTCAAAACGGGAGAAAAACAATGACCAACGGGCCTGTCTAGGATTCAGGCGTTTAGCAGACTCGAGATACATCAGATTTTTGTGATCAGTCAAGACCACCACACGATGCTTAGCACCCTCGAGCCAATGACGTCACTCCTCAAATGCCCACTTCATGGCCAGCAACTCCCGATTGCCAACATCATAATTCCGCTCAGCAGGCGAAAACTTCCTAGAGAAAAAAGCACATGGTCTCATTACAGAGCAACCAGGGCCTCTCTGCGACAAAACGGCCCCTGCCCCAATCTCAGAAGCATCCACTTCAACCTGAAAGGGAAGTGAGACATCAGGCTGGCACAAAACAGGCGCTGAAGTAAACCGGCGCTTCAACTCTTGGAAAGCTTCCACGGCTGCAGGAGCCCAGTTAGCAACATCAGAACCTTTCTTGGTCATATCCGTCAAAGGTTTAACAACGCTAGAAAAATTAGCGATAAAACGACAGTAGAAGTTAGCAAAGCCCAAGAACTTCTGAAGACTCTTAACTGACGTGGGTTGAGTCCAATCATGAATAGCTCGGACCTTGACTGGGTCCATCTCCACCGCAGAAGGGGAGAAAATAAAACCCAAAAAGGGAACCTTCTGTACTCCAAAGAGACACTTTGAGCCCTTAACAAACAAAGCATTCTCACGCAAAACCTGAAACACCATCCTGACCTGCTCTACATGCGAGTCCCAATCATCAGAAAAAAACAGAATATCATCCAGATAAACAATCATAAATTTATCCAGATACTTCCGGAAAATATCATGCATAAAGGACTGAAACACTGAAGGAGCATTAGAGAGCCCAAAAGGCATCACCAAGTACTCAAAATGACCTTCGGGCGTATTAAATGCAGTTTTCCATTCATCTCCTTGCTTAATGCGCACAAGGTTGTACGCACCACGAAGATCTATCTTGGTGAACCACTTGGCACCTTTAATCCGGGCAAACAAGTCCGACAACAGAGGCAAAGGATACTGAAATTTAACAGTGATTTTATTCAGAAGCCGATAGTCAATACAAGGTCTCAAAGATCCGTCCTTCTTGGCCACAAAAAAGAATCCCGCACCAAGAGGGGAAGAGGATGGACGGATATGCCCCTTCTCCAGAGACTCCTTGATATACGAACGCATTGCGGCATGCTCAGGTACAGACAGATTAAATAATCTTCCCTTAGGAAATTTACTACCCGGAATCAAATCTATAGCGCAGTCACAGTCCCTATGAGGAGGAAGAGCACTGGACCTGGACTCGCTGAATACATCCTGATAATCAGACAAATACTCAGGAACTTCCGAAGGAGTAGAGGAAGCAATAGACACCGGCGGGGAATCACCATGAATTCCCTGACAGCCCCAACTTGACACAGACATTGCCTTCCAATCCAAGACTGGATTATGGGTCTACTCTGTAACCATGGCAGACCCAAAACGACCAAATCATGCATTTCATGCAGAACAAGAAAACGAATCACCTCCCGATGTTCAGGAGTCATGCACATGGTTACCTGTGTCCAAAACTGCGGTTTATTTTCCGCCAATGGCGTAGCATCAATACCTCTAAGAGGGATAGGATTTACCAATGGCTCAAGAACAAAACCACAGCGCTTGGCAAACGACAGATCCATAAGACTCAGGGCAGCACCTGAATCCACAAACGCCATAACAGGGTAGGAAGACAATGAGCAAATTAAAGTCACAGACAAAATAAATTTAGGTTGCAAATTACCAATGGCGACAGGGCTAACAACCCTTGTAAGGCGTTTAGAGCATGCTGATATAACATGTGTAGAATCACCACAGTAAAAACACAACCCATTCTGCCGTCTATGATTTTTCCGTTCATTTCTAGTCTGAATTCTATCACATTGCATTAAATCAGGTGTTTGTTCAGACAACACCACCAGAGGATTAGCAGTTTTGCGCTCCCGCAAACGCCGGTCAATTTGAATAGCCAGCGCCATGGAATCATTCAGACTTGTAGGAATGGAGAAACCCACCATCACATTCTTAATGGCTTCAGAAAGGCCATTTCTGAAATTTGCGGCCAGAGCACACTCATTCCACTGAGTAAGCACGGACCATTTCCGAAATTTTTGGCAATACACTTCAGCTTCATCCTGGCCCTGAGAAATAGCCAGCAAGGCTTTTTCTGCCTGAATTTCAAGATTGGGTTCCTCGTAAAGCAATCCGAGCGCCAGAAAAAAAGCATCAATATTCGCCAATGCCGGATCTCCTGGCGCTAGCGAGAAAGCCCAATCCTGAGGGTCGCCCCGCAAGAAAGAGATAACAATTTTAACTTGCTGAGCTGAGTCTCCAGACGAACGGGGTCTCAGAGAAAGAAATAATTTACAATTATTCCTGAAATTCCTAAACTTAAATCGATCTCCAGAGAACAGTTCAGGAATAGGTATTTTAGGTTCAGACATAGGACTACTGGTAACAAAATCTTGTATGCCCTGCACACGAGCAGCAAGCTGATCCACACTTGTAATCAGAGTCTGGACATTCATGTCTGCAGCAAGCTTAAGCCACTCAGAGGTAAAGGGGAGGAAGAAAGAGAGAAAAAAAAAAAAAACTCAGAATTTCCTTTCTTATTATCCCACTTCTGCAATGCATTAAACATTCAACTTTGGCCTGGCATACTGTTATGACCCCAATGGCAGAGGGTCTCTGCAATAAATACCAAGTCTGCAAACACAAAAAAACAGCTCATAGGGCAGTGGTAACTGGGCTGACCGTATATCTAATCCTAGCACCACAAATAGCAGCAGCCGGGGAACGTGCCTACGTTGGTTCTAGACGTCTCGCGCCAGCCGGAGAACTAACTAACCCTAGAAGGGAAAAGATAGACCTTTCTTGCCTCCAGAGAAAAGACCCCAAAAGTTGGATACAAGCCCCCAACAAATAATAACGGTGAGGTAAGAAGAAAAGACAAACGTAAGAATGAACTAGGTATTTAGCAAAGAGAGGCCCACTGACTAATAGCAGAATATAGTAAGATGACTTATACGGTCAGCAAAAACCCTAACAAAAATATCCACGCTGGATATTCAAGAACCCCCGAACCGTCTAACGGCCCGGGGGGAGAATACCAGCCCCCTAGAGCTTCCAGCAAAATCAGGAATCACATTTAGTACAAGCTGGACAAAAAATAAGAGCAATACAAATAACCAAAAAACAAGGAAGCAGGACTTAGCTTAATTTTGCATGAACCAGGACCAGCAGACAGGAGCAAACAGAAAGGACTGATTACAATGATGCCAGGCACCAGACTAAGAATTCAGGAAGTTCATATAGCAACACCCCTGGACTAACGACCCAGGTGGGTGCCAAACTAGGGAAAGACAATCTCAGAGTCATACCACTAGTGACCACAAGAGGGAGCCAAAAAAGTCTAATTCACAACAGATATGGCTAGGACGCACCCGTATGACGGGTAGGCTCGGAGCTCTTCCTGGACCCTAGTGTCGCCCTTCTCCTGTTGTTGCCCCCTGTGTCTTCGTAGGTGATTTGTGTGAGACAGCCCGCCTATAGCTGACTGTCCTGCCGTAGGTTTGAAGTATTGCTTGGAGCCTAGTACTTCCTCGGCGTTCCGGCCACCGGCTACGCGCCTCAGTAGGATGTTGCCTCGTCTTACAGCACAACTCCTACTGGTATTTCTCCTTGTTGCGTTGATCTCGTTTCTCACTCAGCACAATATACCTCGCTTCTTGTCCTTTCTTAGGGCACCGCCGCTATCTAGTGCAGGCGCGGTCCCGTAACGTTCTCTCTGTTCGCTAGGCCTCTGTCAGGATCCCACCCCTGACAGGGACCCCCCTGAGTCTCTCCCCGCAACACCCTCTGCCACAGGATGTTGCCTGTTCGATTCCCAGTCAGCTTCTGTCTAACTTTCTGCCTAACCCCCAGTTTTACCAGATTGTGAGGAGTGGCCTAATACATAGCACCCTTAGCTCCCCCTGGAGGCCAGACTGTGAAGTGTATTGGTGACTGTGATACCTGGTCAGAAGAACTCCTTCAGTGCCATCAGACGTACCATAGCCCCCCTTAGCGGCGGAGCATCAGTACTGCAACGACCAGGACTCTGGGGCGCTACAGGTTAGGGGATGCCAGAGTCGGGATAATGTAAAGGCTACGTGTTATGCGTACTGGCGCTACACAGGATGCTAAGATTTAGGCCCACAGGCATGTAGGCAACGGCAAGTAACAGAATTATAAGCGGAGGAGACATATAACAATAGTGTGAGGGCTCAGTATAACTGGCCAGTGTAACACACAGCCAGAGCGAGCATATAGGTTATATGGGAATATACGCAAAAGGCAGAGCAAGACGTAAACTAGTCATTAAGAGAATGCCAAGATTGTGCAAAGCAGTCATCAAAGCAAAAGGTGGCTACTTTGAAGAACCTAGAATATAAGACATATTTCCAGGTCATCCACCTGACAGCACCATGGAGGTTGTCTTCTTATCCACAGTGGGACAGGAAACCACGAGCATAAAAGGACCCTCCCCTTACCAATCATCAGTGTTTTTCCTGTCCCACTTTGGATAGGAACTACGAGACTCCGGCAAGCTCCGTTTGGGGAGTGTGGATCGGGGGGTTTAGGCCCTTATTACCCTTCCCACTTCAAGACCCCGTACGCTGAAACCCGACACAGGGTCCCTCAGCTTACCCAGTGCAGCGCTGCTCCTGGGATCGCCGGTCGTTTCCTTCCGGGGGGCTCTCGACCGTGCACGCCGCCCGAGCTTTCCCGGGTCCGCCCCTGTGAACAGGCAGGCGGCCTGGCGGCTCACCGCAGCACCGCTTCACCGGAGCGCCGCACGCTGTAGCGGCATAGCCTCTTCTGGGTCGCCGCCGGCGGGGGGCGGGGGCGGCGTCCCCGTCTCTCTCTATGGTGGAGACGGAGCACTTCCGGGGCATGCCGGCGAGCGTGAACGCTCCAACGCCAGGAGACAAGTATAAAGGTAAAAAGAGGGGGTAGGAATCTATCCTGCACATTATCCGAAATGGAGGATACCGCCAGGATAGAGGGAGAGAATCAGGCACACGTAAGTCCCCTAAAGAGGGCAACCACTAATGCTTTCCTCCCGGTTATATGCACATCCTTCTAAAACGGGGCTGCTTCTGTTGTTGTTATAGGTAGCCCCCGCCACCGTGGCTAAGAAGGGGAGATGTAAGAAGTGTCCTATATGCTCCATTAAATTAAAAGAGACATGGCAAAAACCCCTGTGTGAACCCTGCACTAATCGCATCCTGGGTGAAGAACAGGCCTCTCTCATGTCTAACATGTGGGCTATTATCAGGGAGGAGGTACAGGCGTCAGTCTCTGGCTTAATGACTCCTCAACCCTCACAGCCGGATAATAGGAAGAGAACGAGGGATTCGGACTCTACGTCTGAAGGAGCGTTGTCCAATTCAGATCTGGAGGAAGACGAGTTTAGAGACCCTCCTGAGAAGGGAAAAAAGTACTTATTCTCTTCAGTAGACACGGATGAGCTGCTAGGTGCTGTGAGGCACACCATGCAAATTGAAGAACCGCCAACCTCTCGTTCAATACAAGATGAGATGTTCGGCGGGTTACGAGCTCAGACCTCAAAAGTCTTTCCCGTTAATGCTCATATTCGCGGGATGATTCTGGAAGAGTGGGAGGAGGCGGAAAAACGCCTGATTATCCCAAAAGACTTTAAACTACGCCTCCCTTTTGATCCAGCGGAAGTCAAAGACTGGGAGGATGTCCCCAAAATAGACATTCCTCTAGCTAGAGTCTCCAAGAGAACTGCAATACCCTTTGAGGACTCATCTAACTTGAAGGAGGCTATGGATAGGAAAGCAGACAGTCTCTTAAAAAGAGCCTGGGAGAGCTCAGCAGCTGTAATGCGTGCAAACATAGCGGTGACATCAGTAGCACGGTCTATGCACTTATGGGTAGATGACCTAGCGGATCAACTTTCCTCTAAAACCCCTAGAGAAACTATATTAAAATCCCTTCCCCTTCTTAAAATGGGAACAGATTTTCTAGCAGACGCATCGGCAGAATCAGTGAGATTTACGGCCAGAAATCAATCCCTATCAAATGCAGCCAGGAGAGCGATCTGGCTTAAAAATTGGTCAGGGGACGTACATTCCAAAAATAAGATTTGCGCCATCCCATTTTCAGGCGGAAGGGTATTCGGGCCGGTACTAGACGACATCTTAGAGAAAGCGTCAGATGATAAAAAGGGGTTCCCAGAGGACAAACGCAAAAAGTTTCAGCCCTTTCGGAGGTCACGTTTTAATCAGAGAACTGACTATAGGGGGAAAGGGAAACAAGGAAGGTGGAGTTACCCAAAGGGTGGAGAAGCTAGAACTAAAAGTAAAGAATCCACCTTTTCAGGTTCAACATCGGGTTACCACAGAAAATGACACCACCAGAGTGGGGGGGGCGTTTAACCAGTTTTTTGGAGGGCTGGCAAAAAATCACTACAAGCCCATGGGTGTTACAACTAGTGGCTCAGGGTTACAGAATAGAATTCTCTTCCCCTCCCCCACAAAAATTCCTGATCTCCAGCTCCCATCTCGCCTCGTCATCTCCCATGTGGGTAGATATTCAGGATCTGCTGAAAACAGCCGCGATTGTCCCAGTACCTCCCCAAGAAATAGGACAAGGGTTTTATTCAAGCCTGTTTTCCATAATAAAGCCCTCGGGGAAGTCGAGAACCATTATAAACCTCAAACACCTAAATTCTTGGGTAGTGTACAAATGATTCAAAATGGAGTCACTAAAATCTACGGTTCCTCTCTTGGACAGGGGGGTGGTGATGTGCACCCTAGATTTAAAGAGTGCGTATTACCACGTTCCTATCTGCCTAAACCACCAAAAATATCTGAGGTTCGCAGTAGAAAAAGAAGGAAAAGTCCTTCATTACCAGTTTCGCTGTCTTCCGTTTGGTCTAGCTTCGGCCCCAAGGGTTTTTACGAAGATTATGATAGAGGTAGTAGCCTACCTAAGAAATCGAGATATCATAGTCGTTCCGTATCTGGACGACTTTTTAGTGGTTGCAGACACGGTGAATCAACTCAGGACCGACTGTCAGTTTGTAATCTCCACTCTGCAGAATTTGGGGTGGATCATAAACTGGGCAAAATCCGATCTAGTACCCAAACGGAGGATAAAATTCCTCGGAGTCATACTAGACTCAAGCGTGAGAATGTCCTTTCTGCCAGAAGAAAAACTGCGAGGCATAATAGACAAGATTCATCTTTTCACAGAGAGCAGAGTTTCCATCAGAGATGCCATGAAAATCCTGGGGCTGATGACGGCTTGCATACCTTGTGTAAATTGGAGTCAATTTCACTCCCGACGGCTTCAACAGGCGATTCTCTCATCCTGGGACAGAAGACAGGGATCCTTAGACAAAGTGACACAGCTGCCAAACCAAGTGAAGACCTCGTTACGTTGGTGGACAGATCCCAAGAATCTCAGGCAAGGAGTGGCCTGGAATCATGTTCCCGAAGTGATAATTACCACAGACGCAAGTCAACAAGGCTGGGGAGGTCACATCCAGGGAAGGTATTACCAGGGTCAGTGGACTCGGGAAAACAGCACACGATCCTCAAATTTCAGAGAACTGCTCGCAGTCTGGAAGGTTCTATCTTCAGCACAAACCTTGGTGAAGAACAAACACGTAAAAGTACTCTCGGACAACACAACAGCAGTTGCTTTCCTTCGACATCAGGGTGGTCCGAGGCACAGGGCTCTACAACAGTTGGCGGAACGAATCTTCAGGTGGGCAGAAGTGACGGTACTCTCGATCTCTGCAGTTCACTTGGAAGGTTCCAGCAACCAAGTGGCGGACTTCCTGAGCAGGAGGACAGTTCTATCAACAGAATGGGAGCTAAACAACGAAGTTTTCAAAGACTTGTGTCATCATTGGGGGAACCCGAAGATAGACCTCTTTGCAACCAGACAGAATGCAAAGGTCAACGTCTTCTATTCGCTGAACCCTCAGGAAAACCCGGCGGGAGTCGATGCCTTCTCCCAATCATGGGAAAGAGGTCTGTTGTATGTGTTCCCTCCGCTTGCACTAATACCAAGAACTCTCAGAAAAATTGCAGAAGACAGAGCCGAGGTCCTGCTCGTAGTACCGTACTGGCCGAAGAGGAGTTGGTTTGCCTTACTAAAAAAAATGTCAAAGGAGAAACCAGTTATTCTTCCACAAAGAACAGATCTCCTCTTTCAAGGTCCCATTCTCCACCGGAATCCAGAAACCCTTCGTCTGTCGGCCTGGATCCTGAGCGGCAAGTCCTAAGAGCAAAGGGTTTATCAGATGAGGTGATTTCTACATTAAAAGCAAGCAGAAAGCCAGTGACCTCTTCAATCTATTCCAAAATTTGGAAAAAATTCTGCAGCTACTGTGGAGAAACTACATTCGATACTGACCGGCCTAATGTACCTAAGATCCTTGACTTTTTACAGGCAGGGTTTAAAGCAGGTCTTAGACCCAGTACTTTAAGGGTACAAGTAGCGGCCCTTAGTGTTTTTATGATTGTACTTTATCAGCTCACCCATGGATAAGTCGATTCTCCAGGGCGGTTGCAAGACTAAAACCATTAATAAGGAAAACTATTCCACCATGGGACTTAAATTTGGTCCTTAATGAATTGTGTAAAATTCAGTTTGATTTGGGGGAAAATCCAGACATAGGTAAATTGTCCCTAAAAACGGCCTTTCTTGTAGCCATTACTTCGGCAAAGAGACTAGGAGAGCTTCAGGCCCTCTCTATTCAGGATCCATATTTACAGGTCTTTCATGACAGATTGGTTCTGAGACTGGACCCAGCTTTCCTCCCGAAAGTGGTCTCCGAGTCAAATATTAATCAGGAGGTCATACTTCCTTCCTTTTTTTAGTCACCCAGAAATCAAAAGGAGTCTCTTTACCATAGCCTGGACGTTAGGGAATCGGTTCTTAAATACCTAGAGGTTACAGCACCCTGGAGGGTAGATAATAATCTTTTTGTTCAGTTTAGAGGCCCAAATAAGGGTAGAAAGGTGTCTAAATCCACAATCGCGAGATGGATTAGATCTACAATAATTTCGGCTTATAAAGCTCGGGGGAAGGATCCGCCGGGATATATCAGAGCACATTCGTCTAGGTCAATGGCAGCCTCATGGGCAGAAAAAGGGGGGGCTTCAGCAGATCAAATTTGTAACGCCGCGTCCTGGTCGAATCTTAGTACATTCTCCAAACATTACAAACTAGACGTGATGTCAACGCAATTAAGTTTTGGCAGGAGGGTACTCCAGGCAGTATTCCCACCCTAGGAAGTAGTCTGCTTTGGTACTTCTCCATGGTGCTGTCAGGTGGATGACCTGGAAAACGGTAATTAGTCTTACCGGTAATAGTATTTCCAGGAATCCATCCTGACAGCACTGCTAGTTTCCCTTCCCATGCTGATTTACTAAGAACTGATGTGACGTAAACATTTGTATCTTGTTTGTGTTTAAATAAAATATTCTTTTTGGCATCCATCCAGATGTGGTACTTTGAAAATCACTGATGATTGGTAAGGGGAGGGTCCTTTTATGCTCGTGGTTTCCTGTCCCACTGTGGATAAGAAGACAACCTCCATGGTGCTGTCAGGATGGATTCCTGGAAATACTATTACCGGTAAGACTAATTACCGTTTTTCAGTTGCTTCACACTTTTTTGTTAAGTATATAATTCCACATGTGTTAATTCATAGTTTTGATGCCTTCAGTGTGAATTTACAATTTTCATAGTCATGAAAATACAGAAAAATCTTTAAATGAGAAGGTGTGTCCAAACTTTTAGTCTGTACTGTAGGTGCGTTACCTGGTAAAGGGAATCCTCCTTGCCTCCAAGCATGATATCGCCCTATCCAAAAGGAAGGCAACATCACTGTAACAACCGGTTACCTGGGGTGTTACACTCCCCCCGTTAACTCCAGTATTCCCGGACTGCGAAAAGAAAAAATAACAGTACAGGTTAAAGATGCAAAATTTTTAGACTTGCATGTCAACAGGTTTGAACAAGTGAAAACTTAAGCTCCCTTTATGGGAGGTACGGTTCTTGAACGTTACATAACATATTATCATAAGTGCACACAGGTGAAAAGTGCAAACATTTTACAAATCAAGGGCAAACGCTGTAATATTCGGAAGTCCTTGTGCACCAATAATAGCAATGGTTTGGGGGAATCAGTCATCAGCCCCCAACGTTGTCCTTAGGCGGGCTGCCGGAAAACAACAGGTATATACGCACACGGCTGGCGCATGGTAAAACCAATAAGGGGCATCTTAAGAGGTGCCAACTATATACAATGCAAAGTTCTTAGATAAGCTCTGTCCATTACCCTACTGTCCTTTTTTGAACTGCAAAAAAAGATCAACAAAACATAATCAACATAATCAACAGTATTTCCAAGCAGGTATATGTCTCTTTATTTGCTCCTTTTCCAGAGCAGGTTCTGGTGTCCACAGCTTCCTGACTGGGGAAGTTCTTTGGTTTAAGTATCAACAGGTGACTCCATGGGAATCTGTCCATCATCAGAGGTTTGTGTAGCCTGGGTTTGCATTCCACTTTCAGTGGCTACACAGGTATGGGTATGCTGTCCTGGGCACCTTTTAACATGTAGGGCATAATATCCCCTTTCACCATGGTGCCGAGTAAAAGTCACTTTATCTCCTGGGTACAGGTCACAGTCAGGGTGTCCTCTTAAGAGATGTGACTCAACGTCTCTATGGTTAACAAATAGTTCAGTTGTTCCACTATGTTCTTTAATGAAACCCCATCCTCTGTCCATATTAAAGGTCACAACAGTTCCTGATCTTAATGGTCCTCTATCCTCTGGTCTAGCTTTGCGGGACCTGGTTTTAGCTAGGATGTGCCTTTCCTCCATTGCTTCCCACTTAGCTCTGCGTTCCTTTTCCTCTGTTGCAAGTTTTAATATCTGTTGTCTGCAATATCCTTCTTTTGCTATGATTCTTACGTTATTGGCTGCTGCTTGGGCCTCTATTGGGAATCCCATAAGGTCGATTTTTGGGTGCTTCCAGCGTATGGCTTCTTTTGTCCTGCAAGCCTTCAGGGGTGAGGGTTCAGGTACCATTGGGTCAGTTAAATCATTCCCCAGGTCTGTCATGTGGTGGCAGGTTACTGTAACAGTGACTACCTGTCCAGGAGTTAGGATAGGTGGGGGTGCTAGGGTTCCCACCAGGATTTCCTCAGCTACCGAGGCAGTTTGCATACCTGTCTCTCTGATGCCGGTGTCCTTCTCCACCTCCACTGGGGTCAGGTGCACTGGTCGCAGGGCCTGGTGCTGTGATGTTGTCATCTCCTTTGGCAGTGTCTTACTTTCCGGCTCCGCTGGGGTCAAAGGTGCGGGCTCCGGGTCTTTTGTTGGCGCCATCTCTTGCAGCAGTGCCTCACTTTCTGGCTCCACTGGGGCTGTGAGCGCTGGTGGCGAGGTCCAAAGCGGTGTGGTCGTCATCCTCCGGATCAGGGACTACTTCTAGGCGACCACCGCTGTCATCTGGGTCCGCAGGTGTCGTCGGGCCAGCTCCTCCATCTCTGCGCCAAGGAGCTCCGGATCCAAGGTGGTCATCAGGTCCAGGGTTTCTTGTGGCTGACCGGGAACATCCTCTCTGGTGTCGGCAGGTCCCAGCGGCTCTCCACTGCTGTCTGCCATCGCTCTCACTGGGTAGCGTGCAGCCATTATGCTGCGGCCACGCTTTCCCACGTCTTCTTCCTCCTTCTCACATCATGGGTGGTCTCTGCTCCACTTTCCCACCGGCCATCTTCGGGGGCAGATCCATCCTCCTGACGGACATGTTCTGGTGGCATTAAAGTCTCTGTAGGGGGTGGATCCAGCTTTTGCGCTGGTTCTTGAACTCCACCCATGGCAACACATCTTCTTCCTCTTTTACCCGCCTCGTGGTGAAGCAATGGCGGCCATCAAACAATTTTACAGTCCACTATAATCCATGGCACACAGGACCCATTTCAATGGGTCGGTCCATCCTGTTCGTGATGCCAAAATGAGTCACCTGTCAGGGCCGTGGGGTACTCCGTACCGGGTCCGGTACTTAAAGGGGAATGTCACGGTGGTGGCGACCTGGTCCGTGGACCTGGGCACCCAATTAATAGGGGGAAGGTCTTTTAAAGGGATTTGTATTCAAGTTTGTGTTTGTGACGCCACCTGTGGTTCTCCAAGTTCTCCCTTGCAGGCGGCATTGTTGCGCCTGCAGGGAAAATAATGAAGACCAGGCCTGGACTGCTTTTTCTCAGCAGGGACCAGAAGTAAGTGGGTGGAGCTTGACCGGGGCACTCAGGAAGCAGAGAGGAGCCAGGGGGAACAGTGGCTTGGCACGTAGAGTCGTGCTGCTGCATCGTCACCTGACCTGGAGCAGCTCGGGGGGGCGGGGTAACTGTGCAGACTGCCTGCCCCCGCACTGCTGGGACAGCCTCCGGAGCGACAGGGAATGGCAGAGGCACCAAGTGATGCCTGATGCTGCCACAGAGGGGGCGAGGTGCCGCCATCCTGAAGGTGGGGGCGCTGCACGGACCTTGTTCGCTGCAGCTAGGGGCCAGACGCAGGAGCGCTGGCTGGAGAGGGACGATGTAGACGAGGGGGGACAGCGCACGGGACCTGAAACTGAAAGACATGCTGGTTTTGGAAGGTTGAGCCGGCGCCACTGCCATCCAGGTGGGAGGCGCTCTTCCGGGAGTCATAGAAAGGGGGGCGGGGCTTCTTGTGGGACGTGGCGTAGGCCCAAGCCAGGGCCTAACTTTGTATGCTGGCCTGAAGCGCACAGGGGAGAGAGGAAGAAACCGATGGAAGCACGCGCTATAACCGGAGCCCTCATTCTCCGCCGTCACCTAAAGCAGTGACTGTGCCACTGTCCGGGTAACAATTACCATATGTCCTGGTATTAAAATCGCAGCAGCGCCGGGCCGGACTGTGGAGGTGAAGCCCGTACAGGTCAGCGGTACCCTGGACCGACAGAGGATGGGAGAGCGGGGGAGGGAGGGTCGTGGTCGAAGCTGCGAGTGAGGAGGCTAGGGGAATGGGCAGCATCAGGGGAATAAGGGGCAGACAGGGGGTCAGGAGAGGGAACAGCGGGTAATCACCGGGGCCGGTAAGAAGGGCGTCAGTGCTCACCTTCCTGAGGCCTCCATCATTTTCCATCACAGCTTACATTGTCAACCGGGGAGAAAGAGGAAGGCCCTGGCCCCGGGCACCTGGATTTAACCCCCGAGGGTGTGGCCGGAAGCCCCTTCCTCTTTCCTCCCATTGGTCAGTTTGGCGTCCCAATTATTGCATCACCTGGGGGGAATTGGTACTGCACGGTGTTTACTTCTAACCATTGGGGCTCTGCAGTCAGAGGCACATTCCCTATACAGTACCGTGCCTGCCAGGAGTGCACGGGGGGTGAGATTTCAGGTGTGAACAGGGGGTGATATTTCAGGTGTGAACAGGAGGTGATATTTCAGGTGTGAACAGGAGGTGATATTTCAGGTGTAAATAGGGGGTGATATTTCAGGTGTGAACAGGGGGTGATATTTCAGGTGTGAACAGGGGGTGATATTTCAGGTGTGAACAGGGGGCGATATTTCAGGTGTGAACAAGAGGTGATATTTCCATAGCTCCCAACCGTCCCTCATTGTGCGGGACTGTCACGGTTTTGTTGCTTCGCCCCACTGTCCAGCACGGGACGCTCTGATCCCGCAGACAGCAGGAGAAGCAACCGACACACCCCCTTGTGTTAAGCCACGCCCCCCTGCAGTCTGTTTATCTCCCCCCTGGCCGCCCACCCTCCTTGAAGACGATACTCACCTTGCTCCAGCGATGCCTGGTCTCGGCGTACACAGCTCGTCCTGAATGAGCGGTCACGTGGTACCGCTCATTAAAGTCATGAATATGCGTATATTCATGACCTTAATGAGCGGTATCACGTGACCGCTGACGCAGGAAGAAGGTGCTGCGCCGGGAGTCGGGACAGAGCGAGAGGGATGTTGGCGCGGCCGCGCGATGTGAGACAGGTGAGTATGAGGGAGAGGTGAGTATGAGGGACGGGGGACGGGGGACGGGGGGATGAAGGAGGACATAAGCCAGCGCGCCATGATGGGAGCAGGAGCGGGAGCAGGGGGGTGGAGAGATAAGCCATGCATTCAGGGGGGAATATGAGCCATGCATTCAGGGGGGAATATGAGCCATGCATTCAGGGGGGAATATGAGCCATGCATTCGGGGGGGAATATGAGCCATGCATTCGGGGGGGAATATGAGCCATGCATTTGGGGGGGAATATGAGCCATGCATTCGGGGGGGAATATGAGCCATGCATTCGGGGGGGAATATGAGCCATGCATTCGGGGGGGAATATGAGCCATGCATACAGGGGGGGGGGGGAATATGAGCCATGCATACAGGGGGGGGAATATGAGCCATGCATTCGGGGGGAAATATGAGCCATGCATACAGGGGGGGGAAATATGAGCCATGCATACAGGGGGGGGGGGAATATGAGCCATGCATACAGGGGGGGGAATATGAGCCATGCATTCGGGGGGGGGGAATATGAGCCATGCATACAGGGGGGGGGAATATGAGCCATACATTCGGGGGGGAATATGAGCCATGCATTCGGGGGGAAATATGAGCCATGCATTCGGGGGGAAATATGAGCCATGCATACAGGGGGGGGGGAATATGAGCCATGCATACAGGGGGGGGGAATATGAGCCATGCATTTGGGGGGGGGGAATATGAGCCATGCATTCGGGGGGGGAATATGAGCCATACATTCGGGGGGGAATATGAGCCATGCATTCGGGGGGAGAATATGAGCCTTGCATTCGGGGGGGGGGAATATGAGCCATGCATACAGGGGGGATATGAGCCATGCATTCGGGGGGGGGGGGGGAATATGAGCCATGCATTCGCGTGGGAATATGAGCCATGCATACGGGTGGGGGGGGAATATGAGCCATGCATACAGGAAGGGGAATATGAGCCATGCATACAGGGGGGAGAATGTGAGCCATGCATACAGGAGAGGGAATATTAGCCATGCATTCAGGGGGGGGAATATGAGCCATGCATTCAGGGGGGGGGGAATATGAGCCATGCATTCAGGGGGGGAATATGAGCCATGCATACAGGAGGGGGAATATGAGCCATGCATACAGGAGGGGGAATATGGGTGTCATGTCGGACGCTGTTCAGACCAGGTCGTTCGACAGACAGTGGTAATTCCGCCTTTGACCACTATGTGCTCATTGGCGTCGGCTAGATTATATCTAGCTGGTCCGGGGGTTAATTTACCTGATGCTCGGATTGGAAGCTGGGCCATGCCCACTGCCTTTAAATAGTTCTCCTGAACATTGGGCGTCGCCGATTATAGCTTCTGTCTTGTGTGTTGTTATCTCGGTCTGGAGTGGTGAGCTAGTAGTTGGAGTATCGTTGCTGGTGGTGTATTTCCCTTTGTCTTATTTACTCCTTCCTATATTTGTATTTATTTTGCCCTGCGCAATTATAATGTATTCCTGAGTGACTGCGGCGTGGTGTATATTTTCCGTTATCCTTGTCTGTGCTAACTGTGGGTATTGGTGTATGATCTTTTCACTGGGTGGTGGGCGGTGGTTTCAGCCTAGGGTTGAAACAGGAGACAGGGCAAGGGTCGAGGCCTAGACATGCACACCATCAGTGTAAACTCTAGGTAGAGGGTCAGTCAGGATTTCCCTAGTCTGAGGGAAATTGCAGGGGCCCAGGTTATTAGCTCTTGCCCACCTAGTCTCCCCGGGACATTATAATCGGCCTTTAAAACAAAAAAAAAAAGGGTTTCCTTTTTTTTGTTTTGTCATGGATCCCATGACTTCCATAACCCGCCAGTTGGAGGCGCTGTCCCTACAGGTCACTGAGTTGAGGGGGGCAGTGCAGCAACAGGGACTAGCAGTATCTAATGTGCAAGCTGGAGCGACAGGTAGAGTTGCTGAGCCTAAGTTTCCTTTGCCTGAAAAATTTGCTGGGGAACGCAGTAAATTTGTTTCTTTTCGTGAAGCTTGCAAACTATATTTCCGTATGCGCCCGATCTCCTCAATGAGGCTCAGCATGTGGGCCTGGTGTTGTCATTGTTAAGCGGGGATCCCCAAGCATGGGCGTTTTCTTTGCCATCTGATTCTGCTGCATTTAACTCTGTTGAGAGTTTTTTTTCCTTTCTTGGAAACATTTACGATGAGCCAGACAGAATGGCTCTAGCAGAATCTAAGATACGCACTATTCGCCAGGGGGAGCGAGTTGCAGAGGATTACTGTTCTGAATTTCGTCGCTGGGCGATCGATACACAGTGGAATGATCCAGCGCTGCGGAGTCAGCTTATTCATGGGATTTCTGGAAGGGTTAAAAAAGCCCTTCTGATGTACGAGACTCCTACTTCTCTAGATTCCGCTATGAGTCTGGTTGCCCGCATTGATCGCCGTTTGCGTCAGGGGGAGCATGAGACACCGCCTATGGGAGAGGGTTTAGGTTCACGTGTGGTTGCTGCAGGTGAGCCCACGGAGCCTATGCAAATTGCAGGGGTGTCACATGTGAAGCGTCGAGCCCCTGAGCTCAGGAAGCAGGGAGCCTGTTTTTACTGCGGTAAGACTGGTCATTTTATTAACATCTGTCCTCTACTGTCTAAGAAAAACGCAACAGCGGAAAACTTCTAAGCTCAGAGGGTGTGGAGGAGACCAATCTGAGCTTATGTATATCCTCCATGGTGGTTTCTCAATGCATGCTCCCTTCTAAGGTTATAATCGCTGGCAGTGAGCTGCCAATTACTGTTTTTGTGGATAGTGGTTCAGCCACAAATCTCATTGATGAGGAGTTTGCGCGCACAGCAGGTTTTAGGATTGAAAAACTGCCTCATCCTATCCGCGTGGTCACCATCAATGCTGCTCCTCTCTCACAGGGGGAGATTACTGAATTTGTGGCTGAGGTGAAACTCCACATTGGGGTTCTACATTCCGAGCAGGTTACATGTAAGGTGCTCAGGAATCTTCCTGCTCAGGTGGTTTTGGGTTTTCCATGGTTGTCTATGCACAACCCGGTAATTGACTGGAAAACTCAGGACATAATTCAGTGGAGCGAATTCTGCCAGGAGAATTGCCTGGCCACATGTGTGTCTGCTGTGACTTCAAGCGTTCCGGAGTCACTTCTGGATTTTGTGGATGTGTTCTCTGAGAAGGGTTGTTCAGAGTTGCCGCCACATCGCCCCTATGACTGTACTATCAGGTTTAAACCAGGGGCCAAATTGCCTAAAGCAAGGATGTTTAACATCTCCGGTCCGGAGAGACAAGCATTAAAGGATTACATTGCTGAAAGTTTGAGCAAAGGGCACATCAGGCCTTCATCCTCGCCTGTGGCAGCAGGGTTCTTCTTCGTGAAGAAGAAAGATTGCGGATTACGCCCGTGTTTGGATTTCAGGGAATTGAACCAGATTATGGTTCGTGATCCATACCCTATGCCACTGATACCAGACTTGTTCAACCAGGTGGTAGGTGCTAAGTGGTTTACCAAGCTTGACCTCAGGGGGGCGCACAACCTCATAAGAGTCCGTCAAGGTGATGAGTGGAAGAGGGCTTTTAATACCCCTGAGGGTCATTTTGAAAATTTGGTGATGCCATTTGGGTTGACTAACGCACCTGCAGTGTTCCAACATTTCATTAATGATGTGTTTTCGCATGTTTTGGGGAAATTCGTTATCGTGTACCTAGATGACATTCTCATATATTCTTGCGACCGTGATACTCATTTAGATCATGTCAGGCAGGTGTTACAGCTTCTCAGAGAGAATAAGCTGTATGCTAAACTTGAGAAATGTGTATTTTCTGTTCAAGAGTTGCCTTTCTTGGGTTATATTGTGTCTGCTTCTGGTTTTAAAATGGACGCCGCTAAGGTGCAAGCGGTGCTGCATTGGGAACGGCCTGATAACCTGAAAGCACTTCAGCGGTTCCTTGGGTTTTCTAACTACTATAGGAAATTTATCAAGGATTTTTCCATCATTGCTAAACCGCTGACATGACTAAAAAGGGTACCAATTTCTCTGTTTGGCCTGAGGCTGCTGTGCGCGCATTTGAATTTCTTAAGAACAGTTTTGTTTCAGCCCCCATTCTTGTGCAGCCAGACGTATCAAAACCTTTTGTTGTGGAAGTCGATGCGTCTGAGGTTGGTGTGGGGGCGGTACTATCACAAGGCTCATCTTTGAGTGATTTGCGTCCATGCTCCTATTTCTCCAAGAAACTGTCGTCCGCCGAACGTAACTAGAATATCGGCAACAGGGAGTTGTTGGCAATCAAGTTGGCCTTTGAGGAATGGCGACACTTCTTGGAGGGGTCAGTACATCAGGTTACTGTTATTACCGATCATAAGAATCTGCTGTATTTGGAGTCAGCCAAGCATCTGTCCCCCAGGCAGGCTCGCTGGGCATTGTTTTTCACGCGGTTCAATTTTGTTGTCACTTACAGACCAGGGTCTAAAAACACTAAAGCGGATGTTCAGTCCAGGTCTTTTCCGGGGGGAGAACCTCGGGAAGATCCAGTACCCATCCTCCAAAAGGGTTTTGTGGTTTCGGCTCTCACTACCGAGGTTGAGGCTGAGATTGCCGAGGCTCAGGAGGAGGTACCATCTGAGCTTCCCATCAACAAATCTTTTGTACCGCTTCATCTCCGCTTAAAGGTTTTGGCGGAGCATCATGTGGACGTGGTCTCATACGTGACAGCTTGTACCACGTGCGCTAGGGCTAAGACGCCCCGCTCCCGTCCTGTTGGCACACTACTTCCTGTTGAGGTACCTAGTAAGCCATGGACGGAAATCTCCATGGATTTCATCACTGATTTGCCCTCCTCAGCTGGGAACACGGTCATCTTGGTGATTGTTGATCGGTTTTCAAAAATGTCGCACTTTGTGTCTTTGCCTTCGTTGCCTAACGCTAAGACTCTGGCTCAGGTATTTGTGCAGGAGGTGGTCAGACTTCATGGGCTTCCGTCTGACATCGTGTCTGATAGGGGTACTCAGTTTGTGGCAAAATTTTGGAAAGCATTTTGCTCACGGCTGGGGATCAAGTTGTCTCATTCTTCGGCGTTTCATCCTCAGTCAAATGGTCAGACTGAGCGTATGAACCAAAATTTGGAACAGTACTTATGCTGCTTTGTCTCTGATAACCAGGAGGAGTGGTCTACCTTTCTTCCTTTGGCTGAGTTTGCCATCAATAATCACCACCAGGAGTCGTCTGGGGAGTTTCCGTTTTTTTGTGTTTAAGGGCTACATCCTCAATTTTGTACTTTGAGTCAGAGGGGCTCTTCTGGCGTTCCGGAGGAAGACCAGTTAGGAGCACAATTGTCATCAGTCTGGAAGAGAGTTAAACAGCGCCTGTTGAGTGTGGGTGCTAGGTACAAACGTGTGGCTGACAGTAGGCGTGTGCCAGGTCCGGACCTGAGTGTGGATGACTGGGTGTGGTTATCCACAAAAAACATAAGACTCAAAATACCATCCCTTAAATTGGGTCCACGGTTTATTGGTCCATTTAGGGTCGCCGCTGTCATTAACCCAGTAGCGTACCGATTGGAGCGTCCAACGGTGTATAAGATACACAACGTGTTCCACAGGTCTCTTTTAAAGAAGGTGGTGGGTTCTGTGGACGCGGCGCCTATGCCACCTCCAGTCTTGGTGGATGGTAATTTGGAATTTGAAGTCTCCAAGGTGGTTGACTCTCGTGTAGTGCGCCGCACTTTACAGTACTTGGTACACTGGCGTGGTTATGGGCCTGAGGAGAGGTCCTGGGTACCAGCCTCGGACATTCATGCGGATCGGCTGGTCAGGTTTTTTCACCGCCGCCATCCGGACAAGCTGGGTCCTATAAGCCGTGAGGGCCCTGGGGTCCCTTGTAGAAGGCGGGGTACTGTCATGTCGGACGCTGTTCAGACCAGGTCGTTCGACAGACAGCGGTAATTCCGCTTTTGACCACTATGTGCTCATTGGCGTCGGCTAGATTTTATCTAGCTGGTCCGGGGTTAATTTACCTGATGCTCGGATTGGAAGCTGGGCCATGCCCATTGCCTTTAAATAGTTCTCCTGAACATTGGGCGTCGCCGATTATAGCTTCTGTCTTGTGCGTTGTTATCTCGGTCTGGAGTGGTGAGCTAGTAGTTGGAGTATCGTTGCTGGTGGTGTATTTCCCTTTGTCTTATTTACTCCTTCCTATATTTGTATTTATTTTGCCCTGCGCATTTATAGTGTATTCCTGAGTGACTGCGGCGTGGTGTATATTTTCCGTTATCCTTGTCTGTGCTAACTGTGGGTATTGGTGTATGATCTTTTCACTGGGTGGTGGGCGGTTGTTTCAGCCTAGGGTTGAAACAGGAGACAGGGCGAGGGTCGAGGCCTAGACATGCACATCATCAGTGTAAACTCTAGGTAGAGGGCCAGTCAGGATTTCCCTAGTCTGAGGGAAACTGCAGGGGCCCGGGTTATTAGCTCTTGCCCACCTAGTCTCCCCGTGACAATGGGCCATGCATACAGGAGGGGGAATATGAGCCATGCATACAGGGGGAGGGGAATATGAGCCATGCATACAGGAGGGGGAATATGAGCCATGCATACAGGAGGGGGGATATGAGCCATGCATACAGGAGGGGGATATGAGCCATGAATATGGGATGGGAGGGAGATGAGCCATGTATACAGGGGGGGGGGAATATGAGCCATGCATACAGGAGTGAGGGGGGTCATTATACAGTATTGAGCATCATGTGGGATCATTATACAGTATGGAGAACTGTGTGTGGCCATTATACAGTATTGAGCATCATGTGTGGTCGTTATAGAGTATGGAGCATCATGTGTGGCCATTATACAGTATGGAGCATCATGTGTGGCCAATGGCCATTATACAGTATGGAGCATCATGTGTGGTCATTATACAGTATGGAGCATCATGTGTGGCCATTATACAGTATTGAGCATCATGTGGGATCATTATACAGTATGGAGAACTGTGTG
This sequence comes from Ranitomeya variabilis, assembly GCF_051348905.1. Classification (NCBI taxonomy): domain Eukaryota; kingdom Metazoa; phylum Chordata; class Amphibia; order Anura; family Dendrobatidae; genus Ranitomeya; species Ranitomeya variabilis. The sequence continues at coordinate 624,488,565 of NC_135233.1, forward strand.
TGGCCGTTATACAGTATGGAGCACTATGTGTGACCATTATACAGTATGGAGCACTGTGTGGCCATTATACAGTATGGAGCACTGTGTGACCATTATACATTATGGAGCATCATGTGTGGCCATTATACACTATGGAGCATCATGTGTGGCCATTATACAGTATGGAGCATCATGTGTGGCCATTATACACTATGGAGCATCATATGTGGCCATTATACAGTATTAAGCATCATGTGCAGCCATTATACACTATGGAGCATCATGTGTGGCCATTATACAGTATTGAGCATCATGTGTGGCCATTATACAGTATGGAGCACTGTGTGGCAATTATACAGTATGGAGCACTGTGTGTGGCCATTATACAGCATGGAGCATCATGTGTGGTCATTATACACTATGGAGCATCATGTGTGGCCATTATACAGTATTGAGCATCATGTGCAGCCATTATACACTATGGAGCATCATGTGTGGCCATTATACAGTATTGAGCATCATGTGTGGCCATTATACAGTATTGAGCATCATGTGTGGCCATTATACAGTATGGAGCACTGTGTGGCCATTATACAGTATGGAGCACTGTGTGTGGCCATTTTACAGTATGGATATATAAAATTTGGCCTGCACTCTAATTTTAGATCGGGGTGCTGGTGAGACAGACCGTAAGGTCTAGTATCAGTGTTATTGAAATCCACCGCACTCCCTGTGTGGAATATCTTAGAAACAAAAGGATTTTTTGAAACTTGCTAATTTATGCAAGTGAAAAACAGAAATCAATCAAATGTGACAGATCAAATAGTAGGCACTTATTAAACAATCGTACAAGCGACTCAATGTGATGACGTTTCGACCCTCCCGGGTCTTATTCTAAAGTCGCACTGTGAATACAAAACAGTATATCCAAAATCTTTAGTTACATAATATACAGAAATTACAAGACAACACATATACATATATTACAAGACAGACCATGCACCCAGACAGCCACTTTCTTGGAGCGACACAGACTCTTAGGGTATGTGTCCACGTTCAGGATTGCATCAGGATTTGGTCAGGATTTTTCATCAGTATTTGTAAGCCAAAACCAGGAGTGGGTGATAAATGCAGAAGTGGGTGATATGTTTCTATTATACTTTTCCTCTAATTGTTCCAGTCCTGGTTTTGGCTTACAAATACTGATGAAAAATCCTGACCAAATCCTGATGCAATCCTGAACGTGGACACATACCCTTACAACATGGCTCAGGTTCCATCCTGCCGAGATCACTCAGCACACAGCAGCGCCATGGTTACGCTCGGACATGCACGCTAGCTCGGCCGTGAGGTATATCATTTCCAGCTGGAGCTGAAGCGATACAATCTCCTGACATGCACAGTCACAAGCGCTACGCCAGCAAACCACCTCCCACTCACCAGGGAGCAGCACCATGGTTACTGAGTACACAAACACTCGGGCATGCGCAGTAGCCCAGTTTAAGGGAGGACAACGTCATTTCCGGCCAGCAATCCCCATTACAGCGGTCAGACTATTTAAAGAGCCCCACATGGAACATATCACGCCTTCCCACAGGACGCAGGAGCGCTGTCCCCCAGCCACTGGTAATATAGCTGAGCACCTTACATTATCTACATTATCTGTTTGAGGAAGCCGATCTGTATATGCCCGGTTATGCGTGTAATATACTGATTACCGCACTTTGGTGATCCCCTCAGGGTACTAAGCCTACATGTCCACCAGCAAGACGCAGATGCGCCGCTGTTACCCCTCTACAAGGTAAAAACTCATCTTACCTCCCTTAGGACACTGTCCAATACCAACAGCATGGCTGACCAATTATCTATAACATTGCAGGCTTTATCCAGAACTGGCAAATCCATTAAACTACATACAACTTACCAACAATTTAAGGCTGATACATTGGCACCTGCAAAAAAAGTATTTTCCCCTCTAACAACCTCTGGACACCACTAACATATATAGTTATCGCCCCTTACCATCGTAATTATACATTCCAGGTTGTCTCCAGTGACACACCAACTTTCTATTTAAATCGCATATGCAAACAGCAGCAAGACGCTGATACACGGCTGCTATTCCTCAGCAAGGTGATTATTCATTCTGGATACACCAGGGTGCCACTATTAACTACCATTCACTGACACTCATGTATATGGTATTACAGGTCATACTCAGAGAGAAATCAACTATCAGGCCATACTTGGTATCAAAAAGACTGTACCTGGTAAATCACTATTACTTTTGGACGTATGTTGGGTCTCTATGTAACTGCCTATCCATCACAGGCGGCTAACGTTACTATCATTCTCCCCAGCCCCTTGACACTACAGGGACAACATCCTCTTTACCATAAGAGCCACTCATAAATCCTGGATCTAGGTAACAACTATACTTTTTACTACAGAAGCACTGGTAGACACAATGTCACGTGACTGACTCCCGCTTGACAGACCTCATGCTATAACTTGGCCTCACAACGTAGTCTATTGGGGTATAATATTAGAAGTCTAAACATACTCTTTATTATACTGTATATGCGTATTTTGTATATGTGTTGTCTTGTAATTTCTGTGTATATTATGTAACTAAAGATTTTGGATATACTGTTTTGTATTCACAGTGCGACTTTAGAATAAGACCCGGGAGGGTCGAAACGTCATCACATTGAGTCGCTTGTACGCTTGTTTAATAAGTGCCTACTATTTGATCTGTCACATTTGATTGATTTCTGTTTTTCACTTGAATAAATTAGCAAGTTTCAAAAAATCCTTTTGTTTCTAAGATATTCCACACAGGGAGTGCGGTGGATTTCAATAACACCAACATTTTACAGTATGAAGCATCATGTGTGGCCATTATACAGTATGGAGCACTGTGTGGCCATATTTTTTTGTTTATAATTATTGTTTATGAAACAGTGTGATCAGCAGTGCTAAATGGGTGTGGTTGGGACGTGAATATGGGTGTGACTAATTATGAATGGGTGTGGTCAGAGGTGTGGCCTAAAATTTGCCGCAACGCGCGCCGCATACTTTGTCCTTCTTTCCCATCTTCAAAAGTTGGGGGGGGTGATATTTCAGGTGTGAACAGGAGGTGATATTTCAGGTGTGAACAGGGGGTGATATTTCAGGTGTGAACAGGGGGTGATATTTCAGGTGTGAACAGGAGGTGATATTTCAGGTGTGAACAGGAGGTGATATTTCAGGTGTGAACAGGAGGTGATATTTCAGGTGTGAACAGGGGGTGATATTTCAGGTGTGAACAGGAGGTGATATTTCAGGTGTGAACAGGGGGTGATATTTCAGGTGTGAACAGGAGGTGATATTTCAGGTGTGAACAGGGGGTGATATTTCAGGTGTGAACAGGGGGTGATGTTTCAGGTGTGAACAGGAGGTGATATTTCAGGTGTGAACAGGAGGTGATATTTCAGGTGTGAACAGGAGGTGATATTTCAGGTGTGAACAGGAGGTGATATTTCAGGTGTGAACAGGAGGTGCTATTTCAGGTGTGAACAGGGGGTGATATTTCAGGTGTGAACAGGAGGTGCTATTTCAGGTGTGAACAGGGGGTGATATTTCAGGTGTGAACAGGAGGTGATATTTCAGGTGTGAACAGGGGGTGATATTTCAGGTGTGAACAGGAGGTGATATTTCAGGTGTGAACAGGAGGTGATATTTCAGGTGTGAACAGGAGGTGATATTTCAGGTGTGAACAGGGGGTGATATTTCAGGTGTGAACAGGAGGTGATATTTCAGGTGTGAACAGGGGGTGATATTTCAGGTGTGAACAGGAGGTGATATTTCAGGTGTGAACAGGAGGTGATTATTTCAGGTGTGAACAGGAGGTGATTATTTCAGGTGTGAACAGGGGGTGATATTTCAGGTGTGAACAGGGGGTGATATTTCAGGTGTGAACAGGGGGTGATATTTCAGGTGTGAACAGGGGGTGATATTTCAGGTGTGAACAGGAGGTGATATTTCAGGTGTGAACAGGAGGTGATATTTCAGGTGTGAACAGGGGGTGATATTTCAGGTGTGAACAGGGGGTGATATTTCAGGTGTGAACAGGGGGTGATATTTCAGGTGTGAACAGGGGGTGATATTTCAGGTGTGAACAGGGGGTGATATTTCAGGTGTGAACAGGGGGTGATATTTCAGGTGTGAACAGGGGGTGATATTTTCAGGGTGCATAAGGGTGATATATTGGGGTGATATTTTGGGGGTGCACAGGGGGTAATATATTGGGGGTGCACAGGGGGGATATTTCAGGGTGCATAGGGGTGATATTTCGGGGTGCACAGGGGGTAATATATTAAGTCTGTGCACCACTCTGCTTGTGCGCTGCATACTAAGGCTGTGTGCACACGAGGCAGATTTAGTGCAGATCTGCAGCGTTTTTTTTCTGCTGCAGATCTGCACTGTGATTTACAGTACAATGTAAATCAATGTGAAAAAAAAAGCTGTGCAGAAAAATCCGCGCAGAAACGCTGCAGATTTCAAAGAAGTGCATGTCACTACTTTTGTACAGTTCTGCAGCGTTTCTGCACCCCTCCATGATAAAAAAATCTACAGTGGTAAAATCTGCACAAAAACCGCAACAAACGCACAAAAACTGCATCAAATCTGCACCTGCATTTTCTGCCAGGAGATGCAGATTTAGTGCAGAAAATTCTGCACCACACTTCAGAATGGTATTTTGTGCAGTCGATGGGGGTCTCGGCACTAAGAGCAGCAATTTGCAGAGTCTATTATATAAAATGCATAATGATATTTAGACAAAAAGAGAAATGATCCAGCTGGAGGTGGAGGCAGTTCAAACTTTGTGAGACTTTATTAGACAACTAAACCGATAAATAGTTCTTCAAAATGAAAAATCTTTACATAGCAAACACCTGGCACACCAGTGAGGAGGATCAACGCGTTTCAACTATGAAGTCTTACTCATGATCTCAACGCGTTGATCCTCCTCACTGGTGTGCCAGGTGTTTGCTATGTAAAGATTTTTCATTTTGAAGAACTATTTATCGGTTTAGTTGTCCAATAAAGTCTCACAAAGTTTGAACTGCCTCCACCTCCAGCTGGATCATTTCTCTTTTTGTCTTCATTTGCTGTGGGCGCTCACCCTGAACCTTGCTGGGCGTTGGAAGGTCTGGGGATTTCGTCCAAGACCGGTAAGCTGACTATATTCCTTTTTTCTTTTGTTATAATGATATTTACACTTAAAAATAACGAAAAATTGAAATTTATTTTTGCACTTTTGACTTTTGATGAATCCTTTGATGCATCCAGATCATTCATTAGAGCAGATTAGTTTCCAGACTAAGAAATCAATCACTGAATATCTTGTGATCTTTTTATCAAAAAGTCAAAGATGATAATATTTGGATCAATCAGATATATCACGTGAAAGTAGAGCCCACGGCGCACCCCTGCTGCTCCAACAGTCTCCATCAGGATCGGGAGTGATGACGTACCGTCCATCGGTAAATTGACCCTGTAGTCAATCAGTGTCCACAGGAGATTGAACAGATTGGGGCATCATCACTTCCAGTCCCGGTGGAGTCCTCCTGAACAAGCACACTGGAGTCATGGGCATTCATAGGGGTAAGTAGCACCATATTATAAAAGACATTTTCCTTTTTGCCAATTTTCAAAAACCGGTGGGAAAGATAATAAGATGCCAACGTAATGGCGTGTGCACGTCACTAAACTGCTTTTACATAAGGAGAACTACAATATTCCGTCATGGGGATGAGCGATAGAAATTTGTACCTATTAACTGCCCCATAAACTGCCAATTGGAGACCAAAATTTGGGAGATGCCACCAAAGGACGAAAAATGAAAAACCCTGGGTGTCGTTAATTCATCATTGCATCAGGACCAGCATGAGTCTGTGCTAGAATGTCCCCTCTGATCAACACTTCAGGAGGCTATCTAATTACCCCATTTTTAGATGGCTTCCTTTAAAGGGATCTTGGCTGTGAAGAACACTCTTTAAATGTCTGAAAAACTAGCCAAAGTGGTCCATTTACTCCAGACCTCGATCTCCTGCTGCTTTGAAATCTCAAAATAGCAAATGACAAATATAAATTCTCCTGACATTTAGTTCCAGTTTCTTTTATATCTAAGTAACTCGCGGCTCTGATGCTCCAAAGTTTTATGTATTCCCTGAAGTTTCGCAATTTAAGGCTATTTGCTCTTAAGTGTATCAAGCCCAATATGTTCAAAAGGCTCCCAAATCTTCTCCTGCATAAAAATGAGTCTCCACGCAATAACCATATCTGCAGCCGGCAAAATGACCGGCTTGATGTTTTCTCATCTTCTATTTCAATCTTGGATGATTCTGCCACATTTTCATAAGTAAAACCAAAAAATTGATCCAGAGCATATGTTGCTATAAGTGCAATGCATAGGTGCGCATTCACACTGTGGCCATTTAACAAACAGAGCCCAAGGGTACTGTCACACAGTGCAATTTTGATCGCTACGACAGCACGATTCGTGACGTTCTAGCGATATCGTTACGATCTCGCAGTGTCTGACACGCTACTGCGATCAGGGACCCTGCTGAGAATCGTACGTCATAGCAGATCGTTTGAAACTTTCTTTCGTCGCTGGATCTCCCGCTGTCATCGCTGGATCGTTGTGTGTGACAGCGATCCAGCGATGCGTTCGCTGGTAACCAGGGTAAACATCGGGTAACTAAGCGCAGGGCCGCGCTTAGTAACCCGATGTTTACCCTGGTTACCAGCGTAAAAGTAAAAAAAAACAAACCGTACATGCTCACCATCTGATGTCCGTCAGGTCCCTTGCCGTCCGCTTCCCGCTCTGACTGTCTGCCGGCCGGAAAGTGAGAGCAGATCACAGCGGTGACGTCACTGCTGCACTCTGCTCTCACTGTACGGCCGGATCTGTCAGAGCAGGTGACGTCACTGCTGTGCTCTCACTTCTCACTGTACGGCCGGCAGTCAGTGAGAGCAGGAAGCAGACGGCAAGGGACCTGGACACCGAAAGGCGAGTATGTAGTGTTTGTTTTTTTTGGTAACCAGGGTAAACATCGGGTTACTAAGCGCGGCCCTGCGCTTAGTAACCCGATGTTTACCCTGGTTACCAGTGAAGACATCGCTGGATCGGTGTCACACACACCGATTCAGCAATGTCAGCGGGGCCTCAACGACCAAAAAAAGGTCCAGGCCATTCCGACACGACCAGCGATCTCGCAGCAGGGGCCTGATCGCTGGTACGTGTCACACATAGCGAGATCGCTATGGAGGTCGCTGTTGCGTCACAAAACTTGTGACTCAGCAGCGATCTCGCTAGCGATCTCGCTATGTGAGACGGGGCCTTTAGTGAGACGGGGCCTTAACAGGGGCATGGCTCCCCCTTTTTGTTTATATAGCTTTTGATAATCAGGGATCTTACCAATCGGAATCCAGGTCCTAATCTGCTCTTATCTATTTTTGCATTTGCCGACTCATAGTGAGATGAAGTACAAGAGTTAGGGACCATTTCGATTGGGGCGCACCTTATCGAGGTTTGATGGATTTTACTTTTTTTTTTTTTTTTATAAAATCATTAACCAAATCCCTGATGTTATTTACATGCACTGTTACTATTTAGTCACTTACTATCTCTTACTACAGGGGATTTGCTCACTTTGTTTTTCTTAGGTTCACATTTTCATAAGTGCATGAAGTCAATCCTGGCAAAAAGTTAATTAATATTTAGTTATTTACCCAAAGAAGTGAAAGAAGGCAGTCCCGAGAGTTTGGTCCCAATCCTAGACACTGAGACTCAGGTTTGCCTCTAAAGAAATTGTACAGATTTAGGTGGTAGGGGGAAACATGGCTGCTTTCCTCCAAAAGCAACATCACACCGGCTCATGGTCTATTGTCTGGATTCTTTTTAAAGGCCAATTAAGAGTAAAAAAAAAAACCATTATGTTCACTTCACTCCTTACCTGTCCTGGTGCCATAGATCCAAGCCCGGTCCTCCATTGGCTCGTCTCCTTCTTCCGGCTGCTCTCTTCATTCCTTGGCACCTTGGCGGAGATGACTATGCCTCAAGTGATGTCATGGGTGCCGGAAGATGGAAGAGAAGACCAGAACCGGAGTGAGGAGGCAAATGAGCCAATGGAGGGCTGAATGGGACAGGTGAAGGGCAAAGTGAGTATAATGTTTCTTTATACCTCCTACTCCCCTGTTAAGCTCTGGGTTTTCGATCGATACCTCAGCGCATGTTAAATGGATTTTACTAGTAATTCGATTAAAATTGAACGCAATTCTAATTTCCTGGCAAATGTTGAGCAAATCTGGAAAAACAAATTTCAGCAGAATGAAGTGTACACAATAGGGTACAAATGGAGGATGATCGGCATAAGACCAATTTGGGGGGCCAAGACTTATTTTCCCATATGGAGCCCAGATACTCTATATAGTGGCCCCACAAAGAAGTATCTAACGGCACAATGTGCCGAGTATCACGTGGAATGATTTCTAACGATCAATATGGCAACCATTACAGTTTCTACTGTGTGTTGCATTCCCAGCTTTTCTCAGGCCTCTAGAATTTGCATAGAGATGAAACAATAAGGAGTCAGAAATTATTCCTAAAAGTTTTCATGACTGAAATAAAAAAGGAGGTTGTCTCAAAATTATTCCTCAGGAGCACACTGCTCCTCTGCTCCTGGCTTCCTCCTTTCCGGGGGGCGGCGTGCTGCTGATGAATGACAGCACGGACCAGCAGCATGATTTCATCAATGGCCGAATTGTGCTGCAAGCAGAAGCAGCTTTGCCTCTGTAGCATCGGAGGGGCACTAAAGCGGCCAGGTTCAGGGAAGCGCTTGCACATTCTAAAACAAAAAGCTTACAAGCAAGTGCTACTTTTCTGGGAGACCATCCACTACTGATGGGCTGCAGTGGTGGCCAGTAAGCTAGGAAACAAGGAGTAGACTATAGAATTTAAAACCCCTTTCTTCTTGTAAATGGAGAGAATTTTTAACCCCTTCATGACCCAGCCTATTTTGGCCTTAATGACCTTGCCGTTTTTTGAAATTCTGACCAGTGTCCCTTTATGAGGTAATAACTCAGGAACGCTTCAACGGATCCTAGCGATTCTGAGATTGTTTTTTCGTGACATATTGGGCTTCATGTTAGTGGTAAATTTAGGTCGATAATTTCTGAGTTTATTTGTGAAAAAAACGGAAATTTGGCAAAAAATTTGAAAATTTCGCAATTTTCACATTTTGAATTTTTATTCTGTTAAACCAGAGAGTTATGTGACACAAAATAGTTAATAAATAACGTTTCCCACATGTCTACTTTATATCAGCACAATTTTGGAAACAATTTTTTTTTTGCTAGGAAGTTATAAGGGTTAAAATTTTACCAGTGATTTCTCATTTTTACAACAAAATTTACAAAACCATTTTTTTTAGGGACCACCTCACATTTGAAGTCATTTTGAGGGTTCTATATGGCTGAAAATACCCAAAAGTGACACCATTCTAAAAACTGCACCCCTCAAGGTGCTCAAAACCACATTCAAGAAGTTTATTAACCCTTCAGGTGTTTCACAGCAGCAGAAGCAACATGGAAGTAAAAAATGAACATTTAACTTTTTAGTCACAAAAATGATCTTTTAGCAACAATTTTTTTATTTTCCCAGCGGTAAAAGGAGAAACTGGACCACGGACGTTGTTGTCCAATTTGTCCTGAGTACGCTGATACCTCATATGTGGGGGTAAACCACTGTTTGGGCGCACGGCAGGGCTCGGAAGGGAAGGAGCGCCATTTGACTTTTTGAATGAAAAATTGGCTCCAATCTTTAGCAGACACCATGTCACGTTTGGAGAGCCCCCGTGTGCCTAAACATTGGAGCTCCCCCACAAGTGACCCCATTTTGGAAACTAGACCCCCCAAGGAACTCATCTAGAGGCATAGTGAGCACTTTAAACCCCCAGGTGCTTCACAAATTGATCCGCAAAAATGAAAAAGTACTTTTTTTCACAAAATTTCTTTTAGCCTCAATTCTTTCATTTTCACATGGGCAACAGGATAAAATGGATCCTAAAATTTGTTGGGCAATTTCTCCTGAGTACACCAATACCTCATATGTGGGGGTAAACCACTGTTTGGGTGCACGGCAAGGCTCGGAAGGGGAGGCGTGCCATTTGACTTTTTGAATGGAAAATTAGCTCCAATCGTTAGCGGACACCATGTCGCGTTTGGAGAGCCCCTGTGTGCTTAAACATTGGAGCTCCCCTACAAGTGACCCCATTTTGGAAACTAGACCCCCCAAGGAACTTATCTAGATGCATAGTGAGCACTTATAACCCCCAGGTGCTTCACAGAAGTTTATAACGCAGAGCCGTGAAAATAAAAAATGTGTTTCCTTTCCTCAAAAATATTTTTTTAGCCCAGAATTTTTTTATTTTTGCAAGAGTAACAGGAGAAATTGGACCCCAAAAGTTGTTGTCCAGTTTCTCCTGAGTACGCTGATACCCCATATGTGGGGGTAAACCACTGTTTTGGCACACGTCGGGGTTCGGAAGGGAAGTAGTGACGTTTTGAAATGCAGACTTTGATGGAATGCTCTGCGGGCATCAGGTTGCGTTTGCAGAGCCCCTGATGTGCCTAAACAGTAGGAACTCCCCACAAGTGACTCCATTTTGGAAACTAGACCCCCCAAGGAACTTATCTAGATGTGTGGTGAGCACGTTCAACCCCCAAGTGCTTCACAGAAGTTTACAACGCATAGCCGTGAAAATAAAAAATCATTTTTCTTTCCTCAAAAAAGATGTTTTAGCAAGCAATTTTTTATTTTCACAAGGGTAACAGGAGAATTTGGACCCCAATATTTGTTGCCCAGTTTGTTGTGAGTACGCTGATACCCCATATGTGGGGGTAAACCACTGTTTGGGCGCACGTCAGGGCTCGGAAGGGAAGTAGTGACATTTGAAATGCAGACTTTGATGGAATGGTCTGCGGGCGTCACATTGCATTTGCAGAGCCCCTGATGTGCCTAAACAGTAGAAACCCCCCACAAGTGACCCCATTTTGGAAACTAGACCCCCCAAGGAACTTATCTAGATGTGTGGTGAGCACGTTCAACCCCCAAGTGCTTCACAGAAGTTTACAACGCAGAGCCGTGAAAATAAAAAATCATTTTTCTTTCCTCAAAAATTATGTTTTAGCAAGTAATTTTTTATTTTTGCAAGGGTAACAGGAGAAATTGGACCCCAACAGTTGTTGCCCAGTTTGTCCTGAGTACGATGGTACCCCAAATGTGGGGGTAAACCACTGTTTGGGCGCACGTCGGGGCTTGGAAGGGCGAGAGCACCATTTGACTTTTTGAACGCAAGATTGGCTGGAATCAATGGTGGTGCCATGTTGCGTTTGGAGACCCCTGATGTGCCTAAACAGTGGAAACCCCTCAATTCTAACTTCAACACTAACCCCAACACACCCCTAATCCTAATCCCAACTGTAGCCATAACCCTAATCACAACCCTAACCCCAACACACCCCTAACCACAACCCTAACCGCAACACACCCGTAACCCTAATTCTAACCCTAATCCCAACCGTAACCCTAATCCCAACCCTAACCACAACTGTAACCCCAACACACCCCTAACCCTATCCGTAACCCTAACCACAAGCCTAATCTTAACCCTATTTCAAACCCTAGCCCTAATTCCAACCCTAACTCTAATTCCAACCCTAACCCTAAGGCTATGTGCCCACGTTGCGGATTCGTGTGAGATTTTTCCGCACGATTTTTGAAAAATCTGCAGGTAAAAGGCACTGCGTTTTACCTGCGGATTTACAGCAGATTTCCAGTGTTTTTTTGTGCGGATTTCACCTGCGGATTCCTATTGAGGAACAGGTGTAAAACGCTGCGGAATCCGCACAAAGAATTGACATGCTGCGGAAAATACAACGCAGCGTTTCTGCACGGAATTTTCCGCACCATGGGCACAGCGGATTTGGTTTTCCTTAGGTGTACATGGTACTGTAAACCTGATGGAAAACTGCTTCGAATTCGCAGCGGCCAATCCGCTGCGGATCCGCGGCCAATCCGCTGCGGATCCGCGGCCAATCCGCTACCGATCCGCTGCGGATCCGCGGCCAATCCGCTGCCGATCCGCTGCGGATCCGCGGCCAATCCGCTGCGGATCCGCTGCGGATCCGCTGCGGATCCGCGGCCGATCCGCTGCGGATCCGCGGCCGATCCGCTCTGTGTGCACATGCCATAACCCTACCCCTAACCCTACCCGTAACCCTAACCCTACCCCTAACCCTACCCCTAGTTCTAACCCTAGTTCTAACCCTAACCCTAGTGGAAAAAAAAAAAAAAAATTCATTTATTTTATTATTGTCCCTATGGGGGTGATAAAGGGGGGGGGGGTTATTTATTATTTTTTTTATTTTGATCGCTGTGATAGAACCTACCACAACGATCAAAATGTACTTGTAAGGAATCTGCCGACTGGCAGATTCGGCGGGCGCACTGAGCATGCGCCCGCCATTTTCCAAGATGGCGGCGCCCAGCGAGGAGACGGCCGGACACCGGGAGGATCGGTAAGTATGAAGGGGTGGTGGGGGGGTGGATCGGAGCACAGGGGGGGTGATCGGAGCACAGGGGGGGGGATCTGAGCAAGGAGGGAGCGGACAGGAGGACGGGGGAGCCGGCAGGCGGACGGAGGGGACCGGACCCCATAACGGAGGACTGGGGGGGTGATCGGTGGGTGTGGGGGGGGGTCACTTTAGTATTTCCAGCCATGGCCGATGATATTGCAGCATCGGCCATGGCTGGATTGTAATATTTCACCAGTTTTTTAGGTGAAATATTACAAATCGCTCTGATTGGCAGTTTCACTTTCAACAGCCAATCAGAGCGATCGTAGCCACGGGGGGGTGAAGCCACCCCCCCTGGGCTGAAGCACCACTCCCCCTGTCTCTGCAGATCGGGTAAAATGGGAGTTAACCCCTTCACCCGATCTGCAGGGACACGATCCCTCCATGACGCATACGCTGCGTCATAGGTCGGGAAGGCACAGACTTTCATGACGCAACGTATGCGTCAAAGGTCGGGAAGGGGTTAATAAGTTGTAGTGTTAGTTTTTACAATTATGTTGCAATTTACTCATTTATGATTTTGAGAACCTATTAAAATGAAAGGGTCTTCTTTAAAGGGAACCTGTCACCCCGTTTTTTCCGTATGAGATAAAAATACCGTTAAATAGGGCCTGAGCTGTGCATTACAATAGTGTATTTTGTGGACCCTGATTCCCCACCTATGCTGCCGAAATACGTTACCAAAGTCGCCGTTTTTGCCTATCAATCAGGCTGGTCTGGTCGGATGGGCGTGTTGACATCGCTGTTTCTTCCCCCAGATCTTGCTTATTTTTCCGTTGGTGGCGTAGTGGTTTGCGCATGCCCAAGTGCCGAATCCACTGCACAGGTGAGGAAAAAGAGCGCGATCTGCGCTATTCCCCTGGTGATCGGTGGGGGCAGACATCTTCCTGTGGCCGCGCGTGCGCAGATGGAGCGCTCTGCTGCCCGGGGCTTCAGGAAAATGGCCGCGGGGTGCGTGCGCAGATGGAGATCGCGGCGGCCATTTTCCTGAAGCCGAGATGCGAACACGGCTTCAGGAAAATGGCCGCCGCGATCTCCATCTGCGCACGCACCCCGCGGCCATTTTCCTGAAGCCCCGGGCATTAGAGCGCTCCATCTGGGCACGCGCGGCCACAGGAAGATGGCTGCCCCCACTGATCACCAGGGGAATAGCGCAGATCGCGCTCTTTTCCTTCAGCTGCGCAGTGGATTCGCCTGTTGGGCATGCGCAGATCACTACGCCACCAACGGAAAGATGAGCAGGATCTGGGGGAGAAACAGCGATGTCACCACGCCCATATGACCAGACCAGCGTGAGTGACAGCCCAAAACGGCGACTTTACAAAGGTATTTCGGCAGCATAGGTGGGGAATAAAGGCACAAAAAATACACTAATGTAAAGCACAGCTCTGCCCCTATTTAACGCTATTTTTATCTCATCTTGAAAAAACAGGGTGACAGGTTCCCTTTAACATGCTAAAATTAAACTGAGGTCCTCCTCCAATTTCTACTGCTCCACAGATTCAGGAACAGTTTTTCTTTTACTTCTGTGCTCCAAAGTTATGTCGCCCATACTAAACATGCAAATTTTCCCTTCAACCAACTGGGCGTGTACTACAGGACTCCTCAGTGGTCACTTGCTCTCTTCTGTAATGTTGGCCAGTCAAAACATCGCCGACCCCACCGAGAAGTTTTGTGGTATATTTGCACCATGAGTACTAGGGGTCATAACTTTGAAACGGAAAGGTGCAGAAAAAACAAACTGTTCCAGAATCTGTGGAAGTGGAAATTGGAGGAGATGCTCAGCTTAAAGTAAAAGAAAAATGCAAGATCTTTAAGTTACGGGTGGGCTTTGTAGCCAATCAGAACCTATAGAGCTGCAGCTTAAAACAAGGGACAGAAGCAAAACAAAACCATTCTGAACTAGAAGAAAAGTTGGTGACAAACTTTTTGAGGGCTTGAATTGGTTATCATACTGGTTGTGGTTGACCTTCGGAAAAAAAATATACCGTATATAAAAACTACAAAATGTTAATAACTAGAAAAAAGTAACTGATGATTTGAAGTTTAGGGGTGAAGTTCTTTTGACAGACTAAATCCAGCCTGAATCAATCGCCCATATGACTTCTGGGTTATTTTTTTCACTTTTGACCAGACTGTTCACGAAAAGTTTTACCAGGAAAAGCAATTCCTCAGAGAACACAATGATAGATGCTTTGATTCTATCATCTTTCATAACTTCCATGTCATTGTAAAATTGTATTGATTCGCGTTTCCTTGTAGGGTCAGGAAAGAGATGACTCCGGGGTAGACTGCATCACTAATCATTAGCAGCAATCTATTCTGCCGTCAGCAGATACTGTGATTCACTTTTGTCAGCAAGACAAGTAATACTATTAAATAAGTCCAGAGATGGAACTTTCATTGGAGATTAATTTACAAGCACTAAATGTATTGGCTTGCCGGGCTCCATCACTCCAGGACTTATTTGCTGAAGCAACATGTCGTCTGAAATATATTGACTGCAAATGACAGAATTGGTAAAGTAATGCAATCAGGCAGTCGTAAAGCTGAAGATGAACTGATTGTTTCCATGTTGGTGCCAATAAAGGTAAATTTGACTTCATCGGATTTTAGTTCAGTCGTGTTGGGGCAACACTTAAGAGGCAAAGTACAGGGAAAACTTTTAGTTGCACGGACAGTAACCCCATTCCTTCTAGCTAGTTGGGATCCAGCTGGATAGTCCCAGATTTGGGGAGCGGTTTTGCTTTTGACTGTGTATCTTCATCCTTGGCATGCGGGTATAGTTGAATATATTGGTGAAGTGGGCAGTGTTGGCTTCCATCTCCACCTCCTGCTCACACAGAGTGGTCATCTGCTCCTCTTTGCGGGAATGTGGATACATTAATAATAATAATAATAATAATAATAATAATCTTTATTTATATAGCGCCAACATATTCCGCAGCGCTTTACAGTTTAACAGTTTCAAACACAACAGTCATGGGTAACAATGTTAACAATACAGTAATAAAGCAAAATAAGATGAAATAAGATGACCCTGCTCGTGAGAGCTTACAATCTACAATGAGGTGGGGAGATACAAAGTACAGGTGTGTATTTACAATTATGTATTTACAATGATGGTCCAGCCATCTTCAGGGAGTGGAGAGTGTGTGTGTGTGTGTGTGTGTGTGTGTGTGTGTGTGTGTGTGTGTGTGTGTGAATGGGCTACACACTCTCACACAAACATAGATAAAATGAGTTTGATTAGGGAACGTGATAGGCCGCTCTGAACAAATGAGTTTTGAGCGAGCGCCTAAAACTATGCAAGTTGTGGATGGTCCTAATATCTTGGGGTAGAGCATTCCAGAGGATTGGCGCAGCACGGGAGAAGTCTTGGAGTCGGGAGTGGGAGGTACGGATTAGTGCAGAGGTTAGTCGAAAGTCGTTTGCAGAGCGCAGTGGTCAGCTAGGCCGATAGACAGAAATGAGGGAGGAGATGTAAGGGGGTGCCGCACTGTGGAGAGCTTTGTGGTGAGAACAAGTACTTTGAATTGTATCCTGTCATGAATGGGCAGCCAGTGTAACGACTGGCGAAGAGCGGACACGTCCGAGTAACGATTAGCCAGATGGACAACCCTGGCTACCGCATTAAGGATAGACTGGAGAGGGGAAAGTCGCGTGAGGGGGAGGCCAATTAATAGAGAGTTGCAGTAGTCCAGACGGGAGTGGATTAGGGCGACAGTGAGGGTTTTTGTTGTCTCCAAGGGCGGATTCTAGAGATGTTCTTTAGGTGTTAGCGGCACGAGCGGGCAAGAGATTGTATGTGGGAGGTGAAGGAGAGATCAGAGTCAAACATAACACCCAGACAGCGTGCCTGCTGCCAGGGTGTTATTATGGTGCCACCCACGGAGAGGAAAATGTCAAATTTAGGGAGGTTAGTAGAAGGCGGGAGCAGAAGTAGTTCAGTTTTGGAGAGGTTGAGTTTCAGATAGAAAGCGGACATGATGTCAGAGACTGCGGACAGACAGTCAGTGGCGTTCTGTAGTACAGCGGGGGTAAGGTCAGGGGATGACGTGTATAGTTGTATGTCATCAGCATAAGGATGGTACTGAAAGCCAAATCTGCTGATGGTCTGTCCAATTGGGGCCGCGTAGAGGAAGAAGAGAAGGGGGCCAAGGACTGAGCCCTGAGGTACCCCAACAGTGAGAGGAAGAGGAGATGAAGTGGAGCCGGAGAACAGAACACTGAAGGAGCGTTCAGAAAGATAGGAAGAGAACCAGGAGAGAGCAGTGTCCTTAATGCCTAGTGACTGGAGCCTAGAGAGTAGGAGAGGGTGGTCAACCGTGTCAAAAGCTGCAGAAAGATTGAGGAGAATGAGCAGAGAGTGGTCACCATTACATTTTGCTGTCAGGTCATTAGTCACTTCTGTTTTTTTGGCTAGTGGGGGTGGAGTAGAGAATCGCCATAGTGAGGGGAAAGGGAGTCTGTGGGGCATCCTACTGTGTGTAGAGGATGAGGGGCATCATACTGTGCATGAGGGATCATCATACTATGCGTAAGTTGACATTGTGGTGGCTTCAATGTGCGTGGGGGCACCTTTAACACATCATAGTGAGTGGGAGCCATAAAAGGGGTATTAAACTGCGTGGGGGCGCAAAGGGCGCTTTACTTGGAATTCTACTTTTGTGTGGGTGCACAAAAATAAAATTAGTGGGGTTAAGGAAGTAGTAAAGCTGGAAAAAATTGAGCATGACGCGTTATGTTCCAATTTCCTGTCCTTCACAGTTGGTAGTTATGAGTAATCCACCTCCCATACTTCAACCTGTGTTATCGGCCTATAGGCACATGTTATCGGTTGAGTTAATGCCTATAGGCGTTTGGAATGATCCGGGCATCTTTTGAGATATATATATATATATATATGTGTCAGGAGAGCCCTGACACTTACTGCTGAAGTCTTAGGGGCTTCTGAAGTCAGGTCCACCATCGTAAGCTAATCGATAGACAATACTAGACTTCACATTTCTTCACCATCCTCATGGTGGGCTTGGACTTCAATACAGCAGCCAATCTGAACAATGCCAAGCTTCAGCTTAACATCTGGGTGAGGACTATAGCCGCAACTTGACCTAATGGACAATGCAACAGTAGCTTGCCTTAGGGAAGCCCTAATAATAAGGAAAAACTAAAAATTAACTAAGAGATAGAATAAAACTGCCAAAATAATGACCATAATTAGACACCGTTACCTTGATTCTAGTGGTATGGACGATTCTGGAATAACCTGGGCACCTCCTGGTATATAGTTACATACGTATAGTTGGCATCTATCCATCAACTCAACTAGTCATCCTTCATCTTATACATCCATGAAGTATTGAAATTTCCAATAATCTGAAACCTAATTGGTTCCCATTGTGCTGGATTATCGTTTTTTTACTGTTCAGAATGTTTCAGCTCTAAATGAATACACAAAGCAGAAATCGACGAGTACTCCTGGATCTGGCAAATAATTTTTTTTAAAGAAGATAGAATCCCCTAAAAACTAACTGTTCTCTGTTCATATCGGTGAATCTTGCTGATTGCTTCCATTCCTGGCACCAGATTTGCTCATTAAGAATCGCATTTAGCAGATGCTTTCCATATCACTGCAATGTACCGCGGGAAGCCTACAATCGTTTAACTTTCTGAATACCAAGTATTCCCCAAGCTTTGCGCACTCTGCAGATAGAAAATGAGGCTGATTCCAGAGCGCGAGGCAGGGAACTATTGCTTTATTTAGTTTTTAACTAGTTTGTGTTTTTTTTTTTTTTTTTTATATGTAGTCATCTTCCAACATAACTTGTGTCAGCAAATATAGGTAATACTTACGACTAGGGTTGAGCAACTTTTACTTTCTTAGGATCGAGTCGGGTTTCGCGAAACCAGACTTTCTCAAAAGTCGAGTCGAGTGAAATCGGCCGATTATCGCGAAAAGTCGGGGATCGACCAAAACACGAAACCCAATGTAAGTCAATGGGGAATCAAAGTCGGCAGTGAGTGGAGGACAGGAAAACACCTACAGTGCCCATTTTAATGCCAAAAACATCAATTCTTGTTACTTAAGCTTGTCAATCTTAATTTACCTTATAATAATAGTTAGCCATTGAAAATTGGGGGTCATTTGGCTAAAGTTTTGGGGGGGGGGGTAGGGCTGGCTCAAGTTTTTCGTGGGCCCAGGAAACGCGGACTACGTCACGGCGGTGGAGCAGGGAGAGGTCAGTATTTCAACTTTGCAAGTGCTGTGATCCTGAACAAGCAGGGGGGGCACACTCGTTCGCATTGGCACTGGCACAGGGCCCCTCAAAGTACGGCGTTGTGTTTGACGGCGGGGGCGCCTCCCACCGGCAGAGACACTTTTGCGTACTATGAGGGGCCCTGTGCCAGTGATGTTGCCAACGAGTATACCCTCCCCATCTGATGAAGGAACTTGCACTTTCATCTGCGCCTTCCTCTTTGTCTCCGTGTAAGGTGGTATAGTATGTGGGAAGGGGAACCAGACTTTCAGGAGGGTCAGATTCTGGCTGTGTAGAGTGCAAGGGGAATGTAGTGGTCTGGGTAAATGTACCAGCAGACTCATCTAGCAGTGGCTGGGCAATGGGCAGGATGAGGAGGAAACACAGATATAGGCCCAAAGAATAAAGTAGGCTAAATGCAGTTCAAAATTGGTAACAGGACTAAACAGGCGGCATTGCTTTGTTCAGTGGAGGACAACTGTAATGAGTGGGAGACAGTTAGTAGGCCCAAATAATAAAGTGGACCAAATAAAGTTAAAAATTGGAAACAGGAGTAAACAGGCGGCACTGCTTTGTTCAGTGGAGGAGAACACCAAGGAGCGGCAGACACCGTAAGTAGGCCCAACCAAACTAGTAGGCCAAATGCAGTTTCATATTCTAAATACAGGCCGAAAGCCTGAAGATTGAAGCTCAGCTATATTCAGTGGAGGAGACAAGCAAGGAGCGGCAGACACCGTTACTAGGGCCCAACCAAACAAGTAGGCCAAATGCAGTTTAATATCTGATGTAGGCCGAAAGCCTGAAGATTGAAGCTCAGCTTTGTTCAGTGGAGGACAGCTGTATTGAGTGGTGCAGTGTTATGACCCCAATGGCAGAGGGTCTCAGAAATAAATACCAAGTCTGCAAACACAAAAAACCAGCTCATAGGGCAGTGGTAACTGGGCTGACCGTATATCTAATCCTAGCACCACAAATAGCAGCAGCCGGGGAACGTGCCTACGTTGGTTCTAGACGTCTCGCGCCAGCCAGAGAACTAACTAACCCTAGAAGGGAAAAGATAGACCTTTCTTGCCTCCAGAGAAAAGACCCCAAAAGTTGGATACAAGCCCCCAACAAATAATAACGGTGAGGTAAGAAGAAAAGACAAACGTAAGAATGAACTAGGTATTTAGCAAAGAGAGGCCCACTGACTAATAGCAGAATATAGTAAGATGACTTATACGGTCAGCAAAAACCCTATCAAAAATATCCACGCTGGATATTCAAGAACCCCCGAACCGTCTAACGGCCCGGGGGGAGAATACCAGCCCCCTAGAGCTTCCAGCAAAAACAGGAATCACA
Organism: Ranitomeya variabilis; assembly: GCF_051348905.1. NCBI lineage: Eukaryota > Metazoa > Chordata > Amphibia > Anura > Dendrobatidae > Ranitomeya > Ranitomeya variabilis. The sequence continues at coordinate 624,508,832 of NC_135233.1, forward strand.
TTTAGTACAAGCTGGACAAAAAATAAGAGCAATGCAAATAACCAAAAAACAAGAAAGCAGGACTTAGCTTAATTTTGCAAGAACCAGGACCAGCAGACAGGAGCAAACAGAAAGGACTGATTACAACGATGCCAGACACCAGACAGAGAATTCAGGAAGTCTATATAGCAACACCCCTGGACTAACGACCCAGGTGGGTGCCAAACTAGGGAAAGAAAATCTCAGAGTCATACCACTAGTGACCACAAGAGGGAGCCAAAAAAGTCTAATTCACAACAGTGCAGAAAGACACATGTAGTAGGCCTAAAATAAAAAAGTAGGCTCTATGCACTTTAAAATAGGTTACAGGGGTACACAGGTAGCATTGGTTTGGTCAGCGGCGGACGATTGCAAGGAGTGGCGCAGACTTACTAGGCCTAAAATAAAAAAGTATGCTCAATGCAGTTCTACACTGGTAACAGGAGTAAACTGGCAGCACTGCTTTGTTTGGTGGAGGACAACTGGAAGAAGTGGCTGACAGTAAGTTGGCCAATATAGTAAAGTGGGCCAAATGTCTGCAAAAAAATGTTCCTAAATAAACAGGTGGTAAAGATAGGTACAGGGGTGGGTTCCTCTGCTGAGTAGCAGACAGTGGTAGTTCGCACACAGTATTAACTGGTCTAAATGGAGGGCAGGGCCCCTGTATATTTTTACTATCATCTATCATTTCAACACATTTGTATTGGCAGTGCCATTGAAGGATTTAACAGCACAGACTAAACAGTGGTGGAGCATTGAGAGGTAAGTTTTGTAAGTGGTAGAACACTGTTTGAGCTGGGGGGGGGGAACACTCTCTCGTGGGCGGCGGTACTGGCCCAGGGCCCCTCATATTACGACGGTGTGTCTGACGTTGGGTGTGCACCACCACCGCCAGAGACACTTCATTGTACTATGAGGGACCCTGTGCCAGTGCCGTCGCCCAAAAGTGGGCACACCCACCTGTCCAGGCAAACTGCACTCGCACGGGTGCTTGCGCCAAGTGGTGACCACGGCCCCGTGGGGGGAGTCAGCCCATTTAGGGAGGTGTAAAAATGGCCTATGGTGGACATTCAGCAGCTGCAAATGGAGGAGTTTGAGCAGTCAGTAAGAGGAGTCCAAAAGCAAGACCTTTTTACAGGAAAGCTACGTGTCAGCAGGGGAAGGTGGGGCAAAATAATTAGAAATCCATGATTGGTTCATTTTAATGAAGGTTAGATCATCAACATTTTGGGTAGCCAGACGAGTCCTTTTTTCGGTCAGTATTGAACCAGCAGCACTGAAGACTTTCTGATAGCACACTAGCAGCTGGGCAAGCGAGCTCCTGTAATGCGTAGTCTGCCAATTCAGGCCAGGTGTCTATTTTTGATGCCCAGTAATCAAAGGGGAATGACGTGTGAGGGAGAACATTGATAAGGGAGGAAAAATAGTTCGTAACCATACTGGACAAATGTTGTCTCCTGTCACTTTGAATTGATGCAGCAGTACCTGTCGTGTCTGTGGTTATTGCGAAATCACTCCACAACCTAGTCATAAAACCCCTCTGTCCAACGCCACTTCGTATTTGTGCACCTCCAACACCTCTGCCATAGTGCCCCCTGCAGCTCGTGTGAGAACCATCACCGCCGCTTTGTGCTGGGAATGCCTGAACCAAATGGTCTACAAGAGTTGCTTGTTTGGTAGCCAATATTTGCTCAAGGTTCTCATGTGGCATGATATTTTGCAATTTCCCTTTATAGCATGGATCCAGGAGGCAGGCCAACCAGTAATCGTCATCGGTCATCATTTTGATAATGCGGGGGTCCCTTTTTAGGATACGCAAGGCATAATCAGCCATGTGGGCCAATGTTCCAGGTGTCAAATCATTGCTTGTGCTGGGTTGAGGAGCACTTTCTGGCAAATCAACATCACAAGACTCCCGCAAAAACCCTGTACCTGACCTTGCAACGCCACCAGTTTCTATTGCCCCCTGAAGCTTCCTCCCATAAATATTCATCCCCATCATCCTCCTCCTCCTCTTCGTCCGCCACCTCGTCCACGAGAGGTCCCTGAGCAGACAATGGCTGACTGTCATCAAGGCTTCCCTCATCCTCGGCTGCAGACGCCTGCTCCTTAATGTGCATCAAACTTTGCATCAGCAGACGCATTGGTGGGATGCTCATGCTTATGATGGCGTCGTCTGCACTTACCAGCCGTGTGCATTCCTCAAAACACTGAAGGACTTGACAGAGGTCTTGTAGCTTCGACCACTGCACACCTGACAACTCCATGTCTGCCATCCTACTGCCTGCCCGTGTATGTGTATCCTCCCACAAATACATTACAGCACGCCTCTGTTTGCACAGCCTCTGAAGCATGTGCAGTGTGGAGTTCCACCTTGTTGCAATGTCGATTGTTAGGCGTGCTGGGGAAGCTTCAACGATCGCTGATGGTTCTGCATACGGCTGGAGTGTACGGGCGAATGGCGGATGTGTGAGCAAAGTCTTCGCACCTTCAGGAGCAGGGCTGGTAACCCCGGATAACTTTTCAGGAAGCACTGCACCACCAGGTTCAAGGTGTGAGCCAGGCAAGGTATGTGTTTCAGTTCGGAAAGGGCTATGGCAGCCATAAAATTCCTTCCGTTATCACTGACTACCTTGCCTGCCTCAGGATGTACACTGCCCAGCCATGAATGAGTTTCTTGCTGCAAGCACTCTGCCAGAAATTCCGCGGTGTGTCTGTTGTCGCCCAAACACTTCATTTCCAACGAGCCTGCTGACGCTTACCACTAGCTGTTCCATAATGGGACACCTCGTGTGCAACACTGGCAGCTGCGGATGGAGTGGTCGTGCAACTGCGCTCTGTGGACGAGCTTTCGCTTCTGCTGGAGGAGGAGGAGAGGTGGCGAACGCCTACAGCCAACTGTTTCCTAGACTGTGGGCTAGGCAGAACTGTCCCACTATGGCTGTTCCCTGTGGACCCTGCATCCACCACATTAACCCAGTGTGCCGTGATGGACACGTAACGTCCCTGGCCATGCCTACTAGTCCATGCATCTGTTGTGAGGTGCACCTTTCTACTGACTGCCTGAGTGCATGGACAATGCGGTCTTTGACATGCTGGTGGAGGTCTGGGATGGCTTTTCTCGCAAAGAAGTGTCGACTGGGTAGGTCATAGCGTGGTACTGCGTAGGCCGTCAGGGCTTTGAAAGCTTCGCTTTCAACCAACTGGTAGGGCATCATCTCTAACGAGATTAGTCTAGCAATGTGGGCGTTCAAACCCTGTGTACGCGGATGAGAGGATGAGTAGTTTCTTTTCCTAACGAGAGTCTCTTGTAGGGTGAGCTGGACTGGAGAGCTGCATATGGTGGAAGTAGCGGGGGTGGTGGTGGACATGGCAGATTGAGAGAGGGTTGGTGAGGGTATTCTTGCTGTTGGCCTACATACAGTGTTTCCTACCAACAACCTGGTGATTCCCTGACTGCTTTGGCCTTGCAACGATACCTCCACATTTGCTGCAGGTGGTGTCCTAAACGGTGGGCTTACAGTGAGGGAAGCAATGTAGCGTTGCTGACTAGCTTCATTCTGAGTGGGTGCACCTACGTTACGGGACGTTTGGTAGTTGGTCCAGGCTTGCAAGTGCATGCTGGCTAAATGTCTACGCATGCACGTTGTATTTAAATTTTTGACATTCTGCCCTCTGCTAAAGTTCCTTGAGCATTTCTTACAGATAACTTTGCACTGATCATTCGGATCTTGGTTAAAAAATTGCCAGACTGCACTCTTCCTACTATCGAATACATTTTCAGGCATTGCACGCTGTGCTACTTTCACCGGATGGCCACACTGTCCTAAAACTGTTTTTGGTTTTGACACACGGTTTTGGCCAGATACGGGCCTGCCAGATGAAAGCTGTTGCGATGTTGATGCCTGCTGCGGCTCATACTCCTCCGCTTCAGAGCTACTGCCAGCGGCACCCTGTTCCCCCAATGGCTGCCAATCGGGGTCAACAACTGGGTCATCTGTCACCTCCTCTTCAATGTCCTGTGCACCTTCCTCTGTCACCGTGTAAGGTGCTATAGCGTTCGGGACGGGGCACCATAGTCTCATCAGGATCAGGTTCTGGCTCAGTACACTGCGAGGGCAATGTTGTGATCTGAGTCAATGGAACAGCATAATAATCTAGCTGTGGCTGTGCATCTGTGCACTCCATGTCCGATTCATCTTGTAATGGCCTGTTGACAATTTCCCTTTCTAACCCAGGCACGGTATGTGTAAAGAGCTCCATGGAGTAACCTGTTGTGTTGCCTGACGCATCCTTGACTGTTGTTCGGGGTGAAGGACACAAGGAAGTGACTTGTTCCTGTAACGCTCGCGCCGAGACTGGTTGGCGCGGGCGCCTGGGGGTGTGGCCCCACTGGACCACAGACCGAACTTCCCTGGAAGGGGCGTAACTAAGTAGCTTCCTAGGTGTTCACTGGAGCCTCTGATGGTGAGGACAGACTTGTGCAATAGGAAGCTACCAGGTACCACTCCAGGGCGGAGTCGGACTGTGGATGCTGATCCTTCCAGGGACAAGACACAGGCAGGCACGGTTGTGGCACTGGCTGAAAGACTGGTTTGGCAGAGGCCCAGACGGGCGAACTGGCTTGACGGAGGTACAGGCAGGCAGACGGGCGCAGCTGGCACTCAGGCAGACAGGCGGGCACGGCTGGCACTGGCAGACAGGACTGATACTCTGGTAGGAACTGGTATTCAGATGGTTGTATGGAAACGGGTAAGAACCTGTTCAGACTGGAGAACATAAAGAAACAGGTAGAGACCCGTACGGCAAGTTGCAGAATAAAGATAGAGCAAGAGTGGAAGCAAAGCAGAATCACAGGAGGCGGAGTAAGAGCAGGAGGTGGAGCTAAGAGTAGAGAAGGAGAAGGCAGAGCTATGAGCAGAGAAGGAGAAGGCAGAGCAGAGAGTAGAGAAGAAGGCGGAGCCAAGGGCGGAGATGCTGGAGGCGGAGCCAAGGGCGGAGATGCTGGAGGCGGAGCCAAGGGCGGAGATGCTGGAGGCGGAGCCAAGGGCGGAGATGCTGGAGGCGGAGCCAAGGGCGGAGACGCTGGAGGCGGAGCCGAGAGCCAGAACCGCAGGATGTAACGCCAAGAGCAAAAGAGTGCAGAACCACTGATAGTGGCAAGCAGAGCAGAGAGATAAGGCGGAGGTACACACAGCAGAGTGGAAAATGACAAATGACAAAGAAGGAACAGGAAGGGACATAGACCAGAGTTCAGACAGGAACGGACATGGATACACAAACAGAACACAGATGAAGGCCTGCAGTATTGCCGCCCTCAGAGACAGGAAACAGACACGACCTGGCAGCTCAGTAGCAAATGCTAACTGAGGGGAATAGTTTGCTCAGGCATCCTCCAATAGGAGAGGATGCCTTAAGTATCAGAGGCCTCAAGGCTATTGGCCAGGAACACCCCAGGGAGGTGCACATAGTCTCAATAAGAATCCGGAGTGGCTGGCACCGCCCCCCCTATGCACACAGCCAGGTACTTTTTTTTTTTTTTTTTATGTCTGACACACTGGGGAAGATTGCTAGACACACTGGGGGCAATGCTGGACACTGGGGCAGATTGCTGGACACACTGGGGGCAATGCTGGACACTGGGGCAGATTGCTGGACACACTGGGGGCAATGCTGGACACTGGGGCAGATTGCTGGACACACTGGGGGCAATGCTGGACACTGGGGCAGATTGCTGGACACACTGGGGGCAATGCTGGACACTGGGGCAGATTGCTGGACACACTGGGGGCAATGCTGGACACTGGGGCAGATTGCTGGACACACTGGGGGCAATGCTGGACACTGGGGCAGATTGCTGGACACACTGGGGGCAATGCTGGACACTGGGGCAGATTGCTGGACACACTGGGGGCAATGCTGGACACTGGGGCAGATTGCTGGACACACTGGGGGCAATGCTGGACACTGGGGCAGATTGCTGGACACACTGGGGGCAATGCTGGACACTGGGGCAGATTGCTGGACACACTGGGGGCAATGCTGGACACTGGGGCAGATTGCTGGACACACTGGGGGCAATGCTGGACACTGGGGCAGATTGCTGGACACACTGGGGGCAATGCTGGACACTGGGGCAGATTGCTGGACACACTGGGGGCAATGCTGGACACTGGGGCAGATTGCTGGACACACTGGGGGCAATGCTGGACACTGGGGCAGATTGCTGGACACACTGGGGGCAATGCTGGACACTGGGGCAGATTGCTGGACACACTGGGGGCAATGCTGGACACTGGGGCAGATTGCTGGACACACGGGGGGGGCAATACTGGACACTGGGGCAGATTGCTGGACACACGGGGGGGGGGGCAATACTGGACACTGGGGCAGATTGCTGACAAACTGGGGGCAATGCTGGACACTGGGGCAGATTGCTGACAAACTGGGGGCAATGCTGGACACTGGGGCAGATTGCTGGACACACTGGGGGCAATGCTGGACACTGGGGCAGATTGCCGGACACACTGGGGGCAATGCTGGACACTGGGGCAGATTGCTGACAAACTGGGGGCAATGCTGGACACTGGGGCAGATTGCTGACAAACTGGGGGCAATGCTGGACACTGGGGTAATGCTGGACACTGGGGCAGATTGCTGGACACACTGGGGGCAATGCTGGACACTGGGGCAGATTGCTGGACACACTGAGGGCAATGCTGGACACTGGGGCAGATTGCTGACAAACTGGGGGCAATGCTGGACACTGGGGCAGATTGCCGGACACACTGGGGGCAATGCTGGACACTGGGGCAGATTGCTGACAAACTGGGGGCAATGCTGGACACTGGGGCAGATTGCTGACAAACTGGGGGCAATGCTGGACACTGGGGCAGATTGCCGGACACACTGGGGGCAATGCTGGACACTGGGGCAGATTGCTGGACACACTGGGGGTAATGCTGGACACTGGGGCAGATTGCTGGTCACACTGGGGCAATGCTGGACACTGCGCCTGTGCGGCCGCCCGGCTTGTGAATCCCAGCCCCGCACTCTGCATAATGCATAACACACTGCGGGGCTGGGATTACCAAGGTGGGTGGCCGCACAGGTACAGTCTGCAAGCCTAAAAAATCCTATATAGAAAAGAAAATACCAAAGATTCTCAAGATATCATCAATTTAGTAAATATTACGCAACAACCATATACCCCAAAGAAATATTTACTGACAAATCAGTCATTATTTTTGATCAAATTCATTTTATTTTTAAAAAAGACATAACACAACAAATACCATTAATTTATTATAAAGTTTTGCCCGTTGAAATAACAAAATGTGAACTGTATGTGAGGGGGCTGGGGCATACAAAAAACCGACCGGCAAAATTAACAATAATTATTTGCATAAAATACAGATATGATAATAAAATATTTAAAATGCAATCATTGATCGGCCTCTGCATGCATATATAATAAAATATATAAATAAAATCAGAACTTGTAGATATAACACCAATGTATACACCTAATTAATCTGTAGTTGGTAACATAAAATGAAGTGTGTTTATAAAAATAGAAGCAAAAAAAAAAATTTTTGAAATAAAACAAGGGAAATGTCTTAAAGTGAGTGAGTGAAAATTGGCTATCCAATATACTATTCTTGCAATATGACATACATATAATAGTGTATATAATTTTAATATCAATAAATTATACATCAGTATCAAACCCATATCGATATATATACATATGTAAGAATGTGAAAATAATATATATGAGTGCAATGAATAAACCACAAAATGTGAGCACTAAAAAATCAATCACTTAAGCTTTGTGTACAAAAAATTATAAAAAGCAAATACTGTGAGAAAACCAATGAAATATATATATATATATACTGAAGTGACCAATTAATAAAAGTGATAAATTATGTTATAACCAACTAAATATCTATAATACAGATATAACAAAAATCCTCCAGATACTGGGGATGTATATACGTCAGTGCATATAACTGATGTTACTAAACCAGTCCTGAAAACCATACACATGGATGTGGAATATTATTTTCACATTCTTACATATGTATATATATCGATATGGGTTTGATACTGATGTATAATTTATTGATATTAAAATTATATACACTATTATATATGTATGTCATATTGCAAGAATAGTATATTGGATATCCAATTTTCACTCACTCACTTTAAGACATTTCCCTTGTTTTATTTCAAAACAATTTTTTTTTTGCTTCTATTTTTATAAACACACTTCATTTTATGTTACCAACTACAGATTAATTAGGTGTATACATTGGTGTTATATCTACAAGTTCTGATTTTATTTATATATTTTATTATATATGCATGCAGAGGCCGATCAATGATTGCATTTTAAATATTTTATTATCATTTTTTATCATATCTGTATTTTATGCAAATAATTATTGTTAGTTTTGCCGGTCGGTTTTTTGTATGCCCCAGCCCCCTCACATACAGTTCACATTTTGTTATTTCAACGGGCAAAACTTTATAATAAATTAATGGTATTTGTTGTGTTATGTCTTTTTTAAAAATAAAATGAATTTGATCAAAAATAATGACTGATTTGTCAGTAAATATTTCTTTGGGGTATACAGTCTGCAAGCCTGGCTGTGACGTCAGATGGCCAGAGCTCTCTGCGCCTGCACCAAACAGCGATACACAGCGCAGGCGCCGGATTTCATGGGTAAACAGCGCTGAGGGGGCAGCGCCCTGCGTTGAGTGACGGCAATGGGGGGGGGGGGGGGCACGCCAAACTCGGGAACAGCCCCGGGCGGCAAAAGCTCTAGCTACGCCAGTGACTTAGTGGCAATATAAATCTCCCTTTTTATGTGTGGGAGACTGCTGGAAAAATCAGGCCCACTGTATTACACTACACAGTATAAGTGGCAGAAAGTGGCTGGAAATATATATATATATAAAAAAAAAAAAAAGGGACTGTACTACAATAATAATCTCCCTACAATGATCTCAGGACAAGTATGGCAGCCAGCAATAAAAAGGACTGCTGCTCACAAAAGTGCGGACAAATAAACAATAGAATGGTGCAGAAAGGAGCAACAGGACTTTTGCTTTTAAAAAAGCAGTTGGTTTGCACAGCGGTGTACAAACAGCAATGCAGCTATCAGGGAGCCTTATAAGCTACACAGCTGATGCACAGAAATCTAGCCTGCACTGTCCCTGCAAAGAAAAGGTGGTGTTGGACAGTGGAAATCGCTACAGCACAAGCGGTTTGGGGGTTAATATTTCCTCCCTAACAATATCCCTGCTTCTGACGAAGCTGCAGCAACCTCTCCCTATGCTCAGATCGGCAGAAGTAACATGGCGGTCGGCGTGCACGCCCCTTTATAGCCCCTGTGACGCCGTAGAAAGCAAGCCAATCACTGTCATGCCCTTCTCTAAGATGGTGGGGACCGAGACCTATGTCATCACGCTGCCCACACTCTGCGTCCTCCTTCATTGGCTGAAAAATGGCGCTGAAAGCATCATATGAAACGCGACTTTGGCGTGAAGATCGCCGACAGCATGGCCGATCCCACACTGGGATCGGGTCGGGTTTCACGAAACCCGACTTTGCCGAAAGTCGGCGGTTTTTGAAAATGTTCGATCCGTTTCGCTCAACCCTACTTACGACATTGTGATGCGGCATATATGAGGATCTTGTCCAGTTCCACTTCTGCCTCATAAGCTTTTCAATGCCAGTCTTTGCAAGAATAGATTGGGACAGGAAGATGAAGTGACTTTTGATGTCTTCTGATTGGCTGGTTGTATGTAACTAATTGTGAGTGGAGCAGAGCACCCCTCTGAAGGGCGGAGGAGAGAAAGTGTGGTCTGTTCTATGGCTGGTTCTATTATAGGGGCATTATAGCTCTATACTTGAAGCTTTGTGACTGGCACTATTATATGGGTCTAGGAAAAGCTCTATTGTAGAGACAAGGAAGCTGGTACTTTTATTGGGCACTGTGATGGTCAGGAGTTAAAGGGGTAAAGCTTCCACCAAGTTGTCATATGACGTATGGAGACTTACAGGACATGCAATGTTTCAATTTCCTGGGAAGCATTGTATGGCCCATAAGTCTTCTTACACCAACTTGACACTCTCCACAAGGATAAGCTGTACCCCTAAGACACCCTGTTACAGGCCTCTCATACAGCCAAATTATTATTATTATTATTATTATTATTATTATTTATTTTTAAAGCACCATTGATTCCATGGTGCTGTACATGAGAAGGGGTTACAACAAAATGCAAATATCACTTACAGTAAGCAAACTAACAATGACAGACTGATACAGAGGGGCGAGGACCCTGCCCTTGCGGGCTTACATTCTACAGGATGATGGTGGGGAAGGAGACAGTAGGTTGGGGGGATCTTATACTTTGCACTGATGATGGGTAAATACCCCAAAATGAAAGTCTGCAAATGGAGGTTTGGGGTCTTATCCCAAGTTATGCGGCAAGGCCCATTAAAGAATCGATACTGACTTTTAAGCTCCAATAGGTGATCAGGAGTTTGAGATGAAAAAAATCAGTTCTGCGCAAATTAAATTTGTTTAAAATTTTACTAGAAAATTGGATTTGACAGAAACCAATTTTTTTTTTTGTGATTTGCTAACAGAATCATAGCAAATAGGAATTGAGACGGCTAACATTTTGCCAAATTTTAAAAAGTTGGGGTGGGAAAAAAAAATTTAAAATATTATCACCTTGCATAGGCCTTTAGCTGTCCCGCAGCTCAGCCCCGCTCCAGTCTGTTCTTGTCTGCATTGTTACAAGATGTTCCAGAATCTTTGGCATTGATTAGGTTCTGCAATGTCAAGATGTCAGGAGGGGTGGGGTGAAGTCAATGTACGTCATGGTGACGTGAGGCCTAGTGAGTGCTGGAGGATCCAAAGATGCCGCTTTAGTGCCAGACTGGAGAGGGGCTGTACGATGGACAGGCTATTACCTGGTAAGGGGAGTAAAACTATTTGTATTTTTATTTTTTATTTATTTTTTATTATACTTTGGGGTCTGGAGAGACTCCAAAATATGATGAGGTGCAATATTAAATTTAATTTCTCAGAGACATTTCAACAAATCTGCAAAATTTGAATTTCAATAGATTTGCCCATCACTATCAAGAATATTCCCCCTACGTTTTCTCCAACAGGGTACACCTGTTCAGGAAATGGTTTTCCTGGTTCTTATTGGAATGTGCACAATGTAGATTCAGACTGAAGGCAGCAAAAACACGAAGGAACACATATGGAAAACAAAGAGTAAAGAAACATGCAGGAAATAAATCAGAATATGTGTTAAACCTTAGATGGAAAGTATTACCCCCCTTTAACGCTAATGAGAAGTTTACACTCCCCTGGCTTTCTCTTAAACAGCTTCATCAGGTTGTCACCTACAATGGCTTCAAAGAGTCCTGAAGGAGTTCCCGGAGGTGCTGATCAATAGTTGGCAGCTTTGCCTTCACTCTGCGCCCATTTCTTCCCAAACCATCTCACTAGGGTGAATGTGGAGGCCATGTCAACTGCCAAAGCTTGTCTTGGATTGGTCATACAGCCCTCACATTGAGGGAAATGTGTTTTGGGTCATAGTCCAGTTACACCACAAACAATTATCTACTAAGTGTTGACCAGATGTATGGCGGTGGCTGCAGAATGCAGTGGTGGCCATGCTGAGTACGTGGGCCTTGAATTTTTCTAATAAAACACCGTGTCACCAGCAAAGCCCCACCACCACCCTACATCATCACACTTCCTCTCCATGTGTTACTGTGGGCATCATACATGTAGGAACCATCTGCTCACCTTTTCTGCGTCTCATTGGTTGGAACCAAAAATACCAAATTTGAACTCATCAGACCACAGTACAGATTCCACCCATTCAATCAGTCTCCTCTGGACAGGGGATGTTGAAAAGTGCCTGCTGCTTGGTGTCCGTGCATTATTTATGAGGGCTGTTATCTGAAGTGCTGTCAATTTGTAGTTTCTGAGACTTGCAACTCTGATTAACTTATCCTCTGTTGGAGAGGAAATTCATGGTCTTCCTTTTTGGGGCATTCCTCAGGAGAGCTAATTTCACCATTGCGGATAGACTGACCTTTATATCTTAAAGTAATGATGGAATGTTGATTCTCTTTACTTATTGGAGTGTTCCTTGTCTTATTCTGGCTTTGAACAGCTCTGGACTTGGACAGGGCTTAGCCTTGTATGGAGCTGTGCAACCATCAGGTGTGTTTTGTAGAGCCAATGCTAGTACAATCACTTTCTGAAGAAGGGTGGTTTCACAAATGAACTCTTGATGCAGCTTACGTGTTTACAGGACAACATTCCAGGTGATGACATTATATAGGTGCTTGAGAGCATGCCATGGGGGGTTTAAAGCGGTCATTAGAATAAAAGGAGGGCAGTGTGAGGACTCTAAAGTGAAACACACATTCAGGCTTGTTTCACACATTTCTTTACTCCTTGTTTCCATACCTGTTTCTTCATAATTTTGCTGCCTTCAGTCTGAATTTAAAATGTGCACATTCCAAAAAGAACAAGAAAAACTATTGCATTAACAGGGGTGTCCAAACTTTTGACTAGTACCGTATGATACGGTAGAAGCAAAATATGTCATAAGTCAGCCATTGAGCATAACGGCAGGCGATAGTAAAGCATATGCCACCATAACAGTGGACACTAGTTTTGGCCTCCATCAGGAGGACTATGTTTGACATGTTCATTCGGCACAGGCATCAAATGAGTTTACGTAATGAGATGTAACTATAACATAATTAATGGAAATGATCAGTGAAAAGGAGTTGCCATTTTTTTTTACATTCAGTGACCCTTTAATGTGGCCCACAAGTCAAAACAAAAAATCTTTCCATACATATGACATGTGCTCCTAACACATCTGCTGCCCTCTCTATGCTACCTCCTGCCACCATACCTTTATTCTGGAGCATTGTCTATTTGACTGAATGGTCATCACTGTCTTAGAACTTATTACGTAGAATGCTGCTTGGAAGTCTAAGACACACCCCTTCCTCTGATGACTAGCTCTGCTGATGATGCATGTGCTGGTCCTATCACAGCGCAATGATGAGGTAAGAGGTGTGTCTTAGACTTCCTAAGTCCCAGCCTTTGCCAGGGAGAGCGCTGTTTGGTAGTCTGAGACACACCCCTTCCCCTCTGATAGGACCATCTCTGATGTCGTCTGTGCTGGTCCTATCAGAGTACAGTAAGGGAAGAATGGGTGTGTCTTAGACTTTCTAACATCAGCCAAGTGTCAGACAACAAAGACTATTGGTGAGGCAGAAAAATTGGTTCCAGATGGGTGTAAAGTGAGGCAGGAAAGGGCATATGGAAAGCATTATGTAGGACGGCCATACGTGCCCCATTTTACATATGTTCCAGTGTTGACTGTAGGGTCACTGTAATGTGTGCCATACAGTGCACGAATATTACAGCCATATGGTGTCCAAACACTGCTATAAGATGTACAAAGTAGCACAACTGTCCAGTCAATGAATTCTGAAAGGCATCCAGTCTTACCAGAGGTTTGGGTACCTGGTGTTGAATTGGGGGTATAATCATGGGGGTACATAGTGGGTGCAGGATGTGACCCATGAGTGGGAACCCCACTAGACATTTCACATTGTAGCACAAGCGTCAAGTCATGCCCCTAGGTGTGAGTTTTGGGTGCTAAGGTTATCGAAGGTCAATGGTGGCACGGGTAGAAGCAGGTATGGAGCCCGGTTATATTTTTGGTTTCTGAGGACTAGGGTCTATTTAATGGGGAATATTTTCTTTTTTTTCATCTTCACTGAACGCATACGGTACTATGTAGGTGTTAGCGGCACTACACAATACATCACACAACGAGCTTTTGCTGCTCGTTCATTAGTCAGAAGATTAAAAATCAATATAGACACAAGTCTAAAAAAAACCCAAAAACAAAAAACCCCGAAAAGCTCTGCCGGCCCTGATGGGTATTGTTAAACCTGTCTGCCTTCTCCAACAGAAGAATGTCAATTCCCTCCTCTAATTGATGTAAAACACATTCATGTTATTAATCTTGCAGGACGGCACATCGGAGCGACAATAATATCACTGAATCTCGCAGCCACAGATGCTTTTGTGAAATTCATAAGCTGAGCCAAGACACAAATTACTCAAGTTTTGATAAATGCTTTCAGATCTGCATGCTCGGACAGATTAAGTGCGGTGATTTTTCTTTTGAAAGTGAATTTTTCTTAATTCTCTTTTAGTTTAGTATTAAAAGGGCTTGAAAAAAATTTAGTCAGGTGGGGGAGGGGGCTTTCACCTGAGTAAGGGGCTTTTAATGTATGTGCACATGTTCAGGATTTCTAGCAGAAATTTTCCCGACAAAAACCGGACATTTCTGCCAGAAATCCGCATGTGTTTTTTTTCGCGGTTTTCATGTGTTTTTGACGGCTTTTTTGTGCGTTTTTTTTCAAAATCCATAGAATTGCGGGAAAAACGCAGAAAATCCGCAAAATTAATGAACATGCTGTTTGTTTTTTTTTTACCGCGATGCGTTTTTTTTCGCGGAAAAAAACACACCATGTGCACAAAACATGCAGAATGCATTCTAAATGATAGGATGCATAATGTATGCATTTTTAATGAGTTTTTATAGCGTTTTTATTGCAAAAAAAGCGAAAAAAAACGCGAAAAAACCTGAACGTGTGCACATAGCCTTAGACATGCCTTATATTATGTGAAAGGGGTCCCTGAAGGGTGATGCACTCTGAGAAATAGGCAATAATACTGCTATAACAACCCAGTCTGACTCACAAGGTTCTCTCTGATGAAGAGAGACAAAGTGGCCAGGAAAAGCACACAGAGAAATTATTCTATATAAAATATCAATTGCAATTTTTATTAATATACAAAAAAGTAACACAAACAAAAATTAATATAAAACAAATGTCTCCAACATGAGGGACACTAGTGGCTATGGATCCTATTAAACATTCACTGTAAGTAAGTATAAATTGTAGGTGAGGACGCTGGAGAGGTTTTTTTTCTGATGACTCTTCCATGAAAGCCATATTTATGCAGGTGTATCTGAACAGTAGTACAAATGTACCACAACTCCAGAGTCTGCTAAATCTTTCTAAAGGTCAAGCGGGGATTCCGATTTGCCTCTCTAGCAAATCCTATGAGGAGTTTTTACTGAAATTTTGCTTGGTCTTTCCAACCTTATCTTGACCTCCACTGCTCCTGGTATCTGCCATTTCTTAACTACATTTCATACTAATGAAAGGGCAACTTGAAATGGCATCTATTTTTTGGCACAAGGTTAGAGGAGGCTGGGTTTTTCTAAAGCTGGTAAATTTGCATCACCTGGCCTTTCCTAACAATGATTGTGAATAAGCCATAACCCCAACAGGCTAATTAAAGTGTTAAACCTTGGTCAAAGTTATTGGAGCACACAAATCGCCAAGGGTGCCAAAACATTTCTATCAGCACATTTTGAAATTTTTTAAAATGTAAAACAATATTTTTTGCCTAAAATACAAAAGGAAATGTGTCATCTTTAACTTTAGACCTTTTAAAGATTATTTCATCTTCAACTTGCTTAACTGTTTACAAAAAGCATTATTTTACCCTTCGCCATGACAGCACCCACTGGAGAGATAGGGATCCGCCCCAAGGAACAGGAAACCTACAGAGACATAAAAGGGGGCGGTCCCCCTCTCCTCCTCAGTTTAGGTTTCCTGTTCCCAGGGGACAGGATCTCTGAGAAGACTACAGAAGATCATACCTGGGCTAGGAGCATCCGCCTGTGCGGTTTCTGTGGGAACGGCAGGGGAAATATTAATCAAAAGATACACCGCACTCACGGATGGAATATATTGCAAAACATATAACAATTTATTCATGTACATACATATCAAAAGGTAACAGTGCAATCAATCAATAAAAGCGTATTTGACGTTTCGAACCCAACCGGGTCCTTACTCATATATCGCTGTGGAAAAATAGAAAAAGCACAAACAAATCATATCCAACATGTGTGATAATAACAACATTAATATGTACATAAAAAGGCACCAAGCCTATAGAGATAGCCCCATAATAGGAAAAGAAATTGAATATGCCTAAATCAAAGAAAAGAAAGGTAGGAAAAACCACCAAAATAAAGATAGAGACACTGAGTCACCATAATATATCTGGAACCACTAAAAAACGCCAAAAGACACCAAAAAACACCAGAAAACAGGAGTGAGGCAAGGGAAGTCCGTCAATACCTTGTAATGATATGTAGTTTGTAAATTCAGGACCGTCTCAGCCGAGACAGAATATTGCAGCAGTTATGCTGTGGGGAATAGTGTGACAGTCAGGAGGATATCCATGATGAGATACAACGATTGAGAATTGTGGGTAAAAGACACTTTTATCCCATAACTACCTATAAACGCTGTGATGGGAATAATCCAGATGGAGGCTAGCTGTCGCTAGGTAAGAAAACCTGTGGGCATGAGTGGGCCAGTATAAGTAAATGGTAACTGCTCCAGACGTCCCTATTGAATAACTCCATATGGAGAGGTGCATATTGTCATATATTACCTGAAGGCAGAATGCTGAAGAGCGGCGCTCCCGCGCCTAGCTATGCTGTGTATGCAGGGGGCAATGATCGCTGTTAAATAAAGGGAGCTGGGACGTGGCGCCGACCGGAAACGTCCAGTCTGAGAGCGGATGTGACGTAGCGCCGGGCCGCCGATGAACGGAGCATGCGCAGTGGTTGCTATGGACGCTAAGTAGCGGTCAGTGTCCTAAAGCTCCTGGCGCCTGCGCAGTAGTACAGGAATCCTCGGAGCTAGTATAAAGTACATGTCCGCAGATTGACATGATGAATTACTGTGGCCCACTGATGAAATGGTATTCCATAGACCTAGTATATGATTGCAGTAGCCAGCGAAAAATCCCATGAGACTGCTGTGGTGGAATATCCCTAAATAAAGATATGAAGGGATGTGTCTGCTGTTCACATAGAGGACAACACTAGATAACTGTTGAAGAATGACCTAGATATGTTGGAAAGGGAGATAAATGAAATAACTATAAAGCAAAAATAAAAATAAAAATAAATATAAATAAAATAAATATAAAAATAAAAATAAGTATAAGTAAGGAAAAGTTGCAAAATATAAAAAAAGGAATAAAAATAGAAATAAATGATAAACGTGAAATAAAATAAAATAAATGACCTGGTAAGGGAAAACATAAGAAAAAATAAGAAAAAATAAAAAATAAAAAATGAAAAATGAAAATATAAAATTGAAAAATAAAAAATAGAAATAATGATGGAATGGAAATCAAATCAAATAATTGTGACATAGGTGGACCAGGTGCCCTGGAAGATGTACTATGTGACCCAACAGGAAAATAAAGGAAAATAAAAAATCTACTAATGAAGATGAAAATAAATGAAAAAAATGAAAAAAATGAAAAAAATGAAAAAGTAAAAATAAACATAAAAATAAAGTAAAATCAAAAATCAAAAATAAAAAATAATAAATAATAAATAATAATAAAAAATAATAATAAAAAATAAAAAATAAAAATAATAATAATAAAAATAAAAATAAAAATAAAAATAAAATAAAATAAAAAATAAAAAATAAAAAATAAAATCAAAAAATGAAAAATAAAGATTAAACCGTAACAGAGGCCAAATTTGCCAATTGGACTCACCCACACGGCCTCCAGGTCAACGTGTCTGGGAGAAATGGAGAAAAAATAGATTATTAGCAGATGCATAAACTTATGGATGCCAATCTATCTCTCTATTCAAACCCTTGGGTTCCAGGGTGTCTAGTGTATAGATCCAGTAAGCCTCTCTCTGCTTTAGAAACTTAATACGATCACCACTCCTTCTAGGGCGGCCCACCTGTTCCATGATTTGGAAACGTAGTTGTGCGACTGTATGCCTAAATTTGGTAAAGTGATCCGGTAATGGAAGCCAATTTCTATTGCATCTAATAATAGACTTATGGCTTGCTATGCGGTCACGAACACATTGTGTCGTCTCTCCCACGTAAAGGAGACCACATGGACACTTTACTACATAGACCACAAAGTTTGAGCTGCATGTGAAATAACCACGGATGGGGTAACTCTTGCCAGTTCTAGGGTGCGTGATGTATTCAGCCTTAGTGACATTAGAGCAGGCTGCACAGCAAAGGCACGGAAATGTGCCTCGACGTTGTGTGCTGAGGAACCTCTGGGTAGTGTCTGGATGTGAACTGCCTATGTCTGCTCTAACGACAGTATCTTTGATGTTATTTGGTCTACGGGTGCAAATTAATGCAGGTGCGGAAAATGACTCAATCTTCGGATATGCCTTAGAGAGGAGTGACCAATGTTTCCTGATTATTGAATAGACTTTGGGCATACACGGATGGTATGTATGGACAAATGGTATTCTGTCAATTTTCCGGGATAATGGAGCTGGCGAAAGTGGGGTGGAAGCCCGTATTTTTTCTCTCTCCAGTAGTCTGATCGGATATTGTCTCTCCTTAAACTTGTCACTCATAGCATTGAGTCTGATGTCTCGCTTAGTGGGATCTGTGACTATTCGTGACACTCTGGTGAACTGTGACCGTGGTAAACTGTTTCTTGCGGCTCTAGGGTGACAGCTAGAGTAATGGAGTAAATTGTTGCGATCGGTGGGTTTACTATACAGATCAAGGGAAAGTGATCCTGTGTCGTCCTTTATGACTAATGTGTCTAGAAAAGGTATCTCCTTCATATTAAATTGCATCGTGAAGGTCAACTCCGGTATAATTGAATTCAGGTATTCATGAAATGTTTCAAGGGAAGCAAGGGATCCAGACCATATACAGAAAATATCGTCGATATATCGGTGGTAACATTTGGCATATTGTATGAACAGACTGTTTTGAAAGATGTGTCTTGTCTCAAGTTCATTCATATATGCATTTGCATACGCGGGCGCTACATGTGATCCCATGGCGGTCCCTTGCTTTTGAACGTAAAAGATGTCTTCATAGAGAAAAAAATTCTCATGTAGGACTAGTTTCAGCAGGTCCATACAAAGTTGTATAGAGCCGTCAGATAGGTCCGACGTGGTCAAGAGGGATTTGGTAGCCTCCAGACCCCTAGTGTGTGAGATTGAAGTGTACAGGCTGTTAACGTCAAATGTCACCAGCCAACAGGTAGGGGGTATACTTCTTATGCCCTTAATGATCCGTATGAAATGACCTGTATCGAGGATGAATGATTTTGTTGTTTTAATGAGAGGTGTTAATATTTTATCGAGAAATATGGACAGAGGGGATAAGATTGAGTCCGTAGACGCCACGATCGGTCTACCCGGTGGGTTCACAAGCGACTTATGTATTTTGGGTAGTACATAGAACACAGGTGTTATTGGATGGGAATTCACCAGGAATGTGGCCGTTTTCTTATCAATTATATTTCTGTCCAAATATTGTGTTACAACCTTGTCTATTTTGGTTTTGATCTCTGTGGTGGGGTCCCTCTTAATGATCATATAGGTCTCTTGGTCAGAGAGTTGTCTTAAGATTTCTTGGGTGTAAGAGGACCGGTCCATCACCACAACTGCTCCGCCCTTGTCGGCCGGTTTTATTGTGATCAATTTGTTTTCCCGGAGAGACCTAAGTGCTATCCTCTCGCTCTGGGATAGATTCGAGTGAGTCGGGAAGAAACCCAATTTGTGATCATGTGAAAGTTGTTTCACCTCTTGGTCAACCAGATCTATAAACGTCTCAACCGCGTGATAGGTACGTGGTGGTTGAAAGTGACTAGGTGTGCGGAGGCCCAGTGATGAAATGGAGAGTTCAGATTGAACCCCTATAGGGGGTATCCTCTGTTCCCCTGTGATGGGTGTTACACCAAAATGGGTCTTAAGCCTTAGAGAACGGTAAAACGTTTGCAAATCCCTCTCAAGTTGAAATGCATTCCAGCCTGGAGTCGGGCAATAGGATAAGCCCTTCTCTAATACAGAAAGTTCTGCAGGGGCAAGCAGGTGGCTGGATATATTGATCACCAGGCTGGATGGCCTACCTGAGAACGTGTTGTCATGCGTTCTCCTGGATCTTCTCGTGGGCCTGCTTGATGCGCTCCTCCCCTGCGGTTTTTTGGTAAAAAACGCTGCCGTCCGGTTCCTGTCGAAGAGTCTCCACTTGAACTGAAAGAACCGAATCTTCTCTGGGAAGAAGGTTGACGCCAGGTAGATGATTCGTTCCATCTATACACTCTATTGTTGGCGTAGTCCTCGTTGTCACGATAGAACTTTTGTCTTTTCCGTTCCTGTAATAATTTCTCGTGTTCGGCCAAACTTTTGTCAGTCTTAGTCTTAAGGGCCGTCCAATCACCAGATGCAAGAGTCGCACTCAATTGTGTCTCGATAGCTTCAATTTTAGATTTTGTCTCAACAATACTTTTTTGCAGATATTCCACCGTGAGTACAATTATATCAAGGGAACATTTGTTTAATATTTTCCTATACTTGTCACAGAATTCCTCATTGTCAGCAAATAGAGTTGGACGAAGATTGCTTCTAAGACCTCTCGGTATTTTGCTCTGGCGGTGGTATTCCGCCAGAGTAGTGCAATGTAAATCGTGAGAGACTAAACGTTTTCTCTCTCTTTCATAATCCCTTGTCCTTAACTCCTGTGTCGGAGTTTTAAGGAAGTCACTTGAACTAGTGACCTGTGCAAGTATACTGGAACTAGTAGCCGTGTCATAGGCAAATGTATTTAACGACATGGGGAGAGCAGGTGCAAAGACTAAGAATAAGTACTGTATATAGAAAATTAGTCTGCACTCTGTTTTAAAGAGGGTGCTGGTGTAACGGACATAAACGGCAGGGGATGCAGTCCAGATGCAGCGTCGGGGGAGATTCCGTTAGACGGCTCCCCCCTCGTCTGTCCGGCATGTGGGATGGCTGGGTCCGGGAAGACGCCGCCGATTCCACAGAGCAACGCTGCAGGTGCGGCCTTGAAGAGGCTCCAGACGCGGACCACCAGGTAAAGGGTCCGGGATCTGCGGCACAGCTGCAGCGGCAGCCGGTACACCGCTCCATAGCGCAGGCCGGGATAATGGCGGCCGCACATGCGTGGAGCGGTGTAAGAATCCCCAGAATGACCCGGAGGTAGAGGAGCACTTCCGGGTCACTCACACAGCGGTGGGGGAAAGCGCGGTTTCGCGCATGCGCAGTGCACCGCTGTAGTAAAAAAAAAAAAAAGAAAAAGTTTACTGACCGGATCCTGGCCTATAAAAAGGGGGAAGTTGCAAACGCACAGGCGATGCAACATGTCGTCCCCAGGCAAGACTGTGGACCCAGCAGGTGAGCCAGCCAGCAGAAGGTCCTCAGATGCCAGCCACAGGAGTGAGACCAAGGATTCAAGATCCAGAAAGTCGCAGCCTCCTATTTCGGTACCGTACAGCTTCACTGGGTGAGTGTGATTTCCCCTCTGCCTATAAAGCTGACACCCTTTTCCACAAATGTCTTCTTCTCCCAGGCCAAAAAGAGACAGAAATCTAAGCACAAGCAATGTGCGTTATGTGACGAGCCTCTCCCAGATTCCCACCCCAAAAAACTCTGCAATCAGTGTATGGCGGAAACAATGCAGAGTCCATCTATGTCGGTCACAGATATACGGGCCATAATTAGAGAGGAATTACAGGCCATCTCACAAGCCAGTACCCCCCCTAAAAAATCCGGGAAAGAAAAGGCTATATCCAGCTCTGAGTCCGAGGAGGAAGGCGTTATCCACTCAGACTCCTCGCAGGCGTCATCCTCTTCCTCAACACATTCCGACATTGAGGGTCGAGCTTGTTTTCCCCTTGATGGGGTGGACAACCTAGTAAAGTCCATCAGGAATACTATAGGTTGTGAGGATACAAAAGACAACCAAACTGCACAAGACATCATGTTTGCAGGGTTGGCGGAGAGGAAGAGAAGAGCATTCCCAGTAATTCCTGCGGTTAAGGCACTGATAAAGAGGGAGTAGGAGAAACAGGACCAGAGAGGTTTTCTCCCGTCAGCCTCCAAAAGGAAATACCCCTTTAATGATGAGGAGTTAATTTCATGGACTAAAATCCCTAAGGTGGACGCCGCAGTCGCCTCCACCTCAAAACAGTCAGCTCTACCAGTCGAGGATGCGGGCCTACTTTCTGATCCTCTAGATCGGAAGGCAGAATCGTCACTGAAACGATCATGGGAGGCTTCCACGGGCATATTTAAGCCATCAATTGCCAGCACGTGCACAGCTAGATCCATGCTTGTTTGGATTGATCAGCTGGATCAACAGATCGAACAGGGGGTCTCCAGACAAAAATTGCGGGATGCGATACCACTAATTAGAGGTGCAGCAGCATTCATGGCCGATGCTTCAGCTGACTCTCTTCGCCTTGCAGCAAGATCAGCCGGTCTAGTTAATAATGCCAGACGTGCGTTATGGATGAAGAGCTGGAAGGGGGATACGCAGTCAAAGGCTAAGATCTGCGCTATTCCGTGTGAGGGTGAGTTTTTGTTTGGGAAAGCATTAGACGAGATCCTCAAAAAAGCAAAAGAGAGGAAAAAAGCCTTCCCTGACCCCTCAATTCCTTTCTATAGGAAGACCTTTAGGAAGAGGCCGTTCGGGAAAAGAACACAAAATGAAAGATCGTCACGATGGGCCACAAGAGAGGGAAAACAGGGTGGCACTATGTTCAAAGGCCCCCCCTTCCGTAGAGACAACAAATTCTGAAACACCAGACACCCCAGTAGGGGGCAGGTTAAAATTTTTCTTTCCCCAATGGCGAAAAATCACGTCAAGTTCCTGGGTGCTAAATATTATTAAGGAAGGAATGAAAATAGAATTCCTCCAAATTCCCCATGATTCCTTTATTTTAACAGCCCTTTCCTCACCAGTGCAACAGAAGGCCCTTGAACTGGAAATTAGAACTCTTATAGTTAAAAATGTTTTAGTTAGGGTGCCAAAGGGACAAGAGGGTAAAGGGTTCTACTCTCCGTTATTTTTAATCCCTAAACCCGATGGTTCATTTCGAACAATTATAAATCTTAAAAAACTCAATACGTTTATTAAAAATTAGACGTTTAAAATGGAGTCTATTAGATCGGCCATTAAGCTCCTTTTTCCAAATTGTAAAATGGGCGGCATTGATTTAAAAGATGCCTACTACCATCTCCCTATCCATAGTAGGTATCAAAAATACTTAAGAGTGGCAGTAACTCTTGAGGGGGAGATTCATCATTTCCAGTATACAGCCATGCCCTTCGGTCTCTCCACGGCACCCAGGATCTTCACGAAGGTAATGTTAGAAGTAATGGCCTACCTTCGCCAGAGAGACACATTAATCATTCCCTACTTAGATGATTTTTTAGTTGTAGGAAATTCATCCCTTCAGTGTGCGGAACGATTAGCTGACACTGTCTCGTCCTTAGAAAGCCTGGGCTGGATCGTCAACTATAAAAAATCCAGACTCATCCCACTTTCTCTTCAGACATTTTTGGGATTTAATCTAGATTCCATAAAGCAAAAATGTCTACTTCCCCAAGAAAAAATATCTCTTAGGCTGGTTTCACACTTGCGTTTTTATCTGCATGCGTTTTTTAAAAAAAACGCATGTGTGAAAAACGCGATAAAACGCATGCGTTTTTTAGACGCATGCGTTTTTATAGAAAAACACAAGAAAACACAAGAAAACACAAGAAAAAACAAGAAAACCCTAACCCTAACCCTAAACGTGACTGAAATACGTGGCACTGAAATACGTGCAACTGAAATACGTGGTACTTAAATACGTGGTACTTAAATACGTGGCACTTAAATACGTGGCACGTGGCACTTAAATACGTGGCACGTGGCACTTAAATACGTGGCACGTGGCACTTAAATACGTGGCACGTGGCACTTAAATACGTGGCACGTGGCACTTAAATATGTGGTACTTAAATACGTGGCACTTAAATACGTGGCACGTGGCACTTTAATACGTGGCACGTGGCACTTTAATACGTGGCACGTGGCACTTAAATATGTGGCACGTGGCACTTAAATACGTGGCACGTGGCATACGTGGCACTGAAATACGTGATACGTGGCACTTAAATACGTGGCAATATGACTGTCAGAAAATGTTCATTAAACGGTTAGGGGTGAGGTTAGGGGTAGATTAGGGTTAGGGTTTGGATCCCTTTATCACCTTGATGGTTGGTGGGTGGCTTTTCAGTGTGTTTTCTGTTTTTTTTTTCTATAAAAACGCATGCGTTTTTAGCGCAAACAAACGCATGTGCTTAAAAACGCATGCGTTTACATAGACAGCAATGCATTTTTTTGCCGCGAAAAAACGCATGCGTTTTTTCGCGGCAAAAAAACGTGCAAGAAAATACTGCAGGTAGCATTTTTGAAAATGAACGCATGCAGACAAAAAACGCATGCGTTTGAAAACGCGACCAAACGCATGTGCAAAAAACGCTGCAGACAAAAACGCAAGTGTGAAACCAGCCTTATAGAGGGTAAAGTTGTGGCGGCCATTCACAAACCTCAAATGTCCCTGAGAGCAGGAATGTCCTTGCTAGGATCCCTCTCCTCCTGTACTCCAGCCGTTCAGTGGGCACTACTTCATACCCGAACATTACAACATCAGATACTTCGGGAACAGAGAAAATTTCTGGGGCACCTTGAATCGAAAATAACTTTATCCGAGAAAGTCTTATCCTCCTTAGAATGGTGGCTAAATAAAGACAACCTAGCGGGGGGTGTCCCTTGGGTAATATCACCATCCCACACGATCACTACGGACGCTAGTCCCCACGGGTGGGGCGCACACATGGGAGATAGATTCTGCCAGGGAACCTGGGATAAGAATGAGGATTTATATTCATCAAACCTGAAAGAATTGAATGCGGTAAACTATGCACTGCGTCAATTTCTCCCACAGCTACGAGGAAGCCACGTCAGAATCTGTTCAGACAACACTACGACAGTGGCGTATTTAAACAAACAAGGCGGCACAAGATCAGACGCTCTAATGTCTTCCGCAAACAGTACCTTAATCCTGGCCGAAAAGCATCTGTTGTCCCTCTCGGCAGTCCACATCAAAGGAGAGGACAATCAACAAGCGGACTTTCTAAGTCGACACACTCTTCATCAAGGAGAATGGTGTCTCAATCCTCACATTTTCCACAAGATAACATTGTTATGGGGCAAACCCCAAATAGACCTGTTCGCTACAAAACAAAACAAACAAGTCCACAAATTCGCATCTCGGTCCCGTGCAGATCACCCGGACATTCTAGATGCTCTTCAAACACCATGGCAATTCAAGCTGGCGTATGCTTTCCCTCCGATAATTCTGCTTCCACAAGTAATACGGAAAATCAGGGAAGAGCAGGCCAGGATAATACTGATAGCGCCATTCTGGCCCAAGAGACCATGGTTCTCGTGCCTGCGGTCAATGTCGGTGACGGATCCTTGGGTCCTTCCCTCAATCCCAAACCTTCTCTCTCAGGGACCTTTCTTCCACCCTCAGGTGGACAGCCTCCACCTGACTGCCTGGAATTTGAAAGGCAGATATTAAATTCCAGGGGTTTTTCAAAAGGCCTAATTGATACACTCCTGCTTAGCAGGAAACCATCTACGACAAAAATTTACACCAAAATATGGAAGAAATTTCTACAGTTCCATACTAGTTCAAACCCCTCTGAAGTCCCAATAAAATCTATATTAGAATTTCTACAGAAAGGGAAAGAGTTAGGTCTGTCAGTTAACACACTAAAGGTCCAGGTGTCCGCTCTCGGTGCCCTCTATGGCCATAATATTGCCGGTAATAAATGGGTATCCCGCTTCATCACGGCCTGTGAACGAGTTACTCCTGTCCACATACCTAGGGTAGCTCCTTGGGATCTAAATCTAGTCTTAGACTCTCTAACAGAATCTCCGTTTGAGCCTATAGACACAGCATCTTTAAAACACTTGTCGTTAAAAACAGCCTTCTTAGTAGCCTTAACATTGGCTAGAAGAGTCAGCGACATTCAGGCCTTGTCGATAGATCAACCTTACCTTCTCACATTTCATGACAGACTAATCTTAAAACCGGACCCCCTATACCTTCCTAAGGTAGCAGGGAAGTTCCACAGGTCACAGGAGATACATCTTCCTACCTTCTTTAAAGACCCCTCTACTCCTGAAGAACAAAAATTCCATACTCTAGACGTCAGGAGAGTAGTTTTGCAATATATTGAGAAAACTAGTAGTTGGAGGCAGAGTAGGGCTCTGTTCATATCCTTCAAGGGCAAAAAGAAAGGATATGGAGTCACAAGAGCAACATTATCCAGGTGGATAAGAGACGCTATCCGGTTGGCCTATTCCATGAAAAATGAAGAACCTCCGGAGGGCATCAAAGCACATTCCACCAGAGCCATGGCTTCTTCCTGGGCCGAAAAAGGGAACGTGCCAATCAAAGATATATGTAAGGCTGCAACTTGGTTGGCTCCTTCCACTTTCTATAATCACTACAGGCTCGACCTGTCTTCCGACTCTGACCTACACTTTGGCAGGACTATCCTCAGCACGGTGGTCCCCCCCTAGGTGTTGGTCTCTGGAAATCTCTCCAGTGGGTGCTGTCATGGCGAAGGGTAAATAGCCGGATTACTTACGGTAATGCTCTTTTAATGAGTCCATGACAGCACCCAGTCACATCCCTCCCTAATAAAAGCCAATGTAATTACTTCTATGAAGTTTATATTCTGATGATACATTGTGATGATTGACTAACACTGACGGTCCTCCGGGTACTCTGAAATTAAACTGAGGAGGAGAGGGGGACCGCCCCCTTTTATGTCTCTGTAGGTTTCCTGTTCCTTGGGGCGGATCCCTATCTCTCCAGTGGGTGCTGTCATGGACTCATTAAAAGAGCATTACCGTAAGTAATCCGGCTATTTGACGAGGGGTCGCTAAACTTTTACATGCCACTGTTCATCTGGTATAAGTTCTATCAGTCTTGTGATTTCTAAAGTCACACAACTTTTTTTTCCTGCAAAATAAATATATATATGTGTATGTAGAGCTGGTATAACATAAGCAGGCACTACATCAAGAAGTTCTTGTTGTTGATGAAATTTCCTGTAATTAATTTAAAATTGTTTTCTTTTTTTGCAACAGATTTTATGTGATAAGGAAATTCCCCGCACCACAAACGCACTAAAGTGGGACGACAAGGACACCTCTGAGAACTTGTTGAGCAACGTTGCCCACTCCTGGCTCCACAGCCCTCTCTGTCTCTTTGTCAAGCAGTCAGCACTAGTGTTGAGCATTCCGATGCTGCAAGTATCGGGTATCGGCCGATACTTGCTGTATCGGAATTTCCGATACCGAGATCCGATATTTTTGTAATATCGGATATCGGTATCGAAACAACATTAATGTAAAAAGGTGTAAAAGAAAGAATTAAAATAAAAAAAATCGCTATACTCACCTGTCCGACGCAGCCGGGACCTCGGCGATTGTAAGCGGCAGCGTTGTTTCTTTAAAATTCGCGCTTTTACTTGCTTACGTGAATTCCCGGCTTCTGATTGGTCAGGGCGGCCATGTTGCCGGGACTCGGACCAATCACAGCAAGCCGTGACGAAATTACGTCACGGCTTGCTGTGATTGGTCCGCGTCCCGGCAACATGGCCGCCATTAACCAATCACAAGCCGTGACGTCACGGGAGGCTGGACACGCGCTTATTTTGAAAAGCGCGCGTGTCCAGCCTCCCGTGACGTCACGGCTTGTGATTGGTCACGGCGCCATATTGCCGGGATGCGGACCAATCACAGCAAGCCGTGACGAAATTACGTCACGGCTTGCTGTGATTGGTCCGCGTCCCAGGAACATGGCCGCCATTAACCAATCACAAGCCGTGACGTCACGGGAGGCTGGACACGCGCTTATTTTGAAAAGCGCGCGTGTCCAGCCTCCCGTGACGTCACGGCTTGTGATTGGTCACGGCGCCATATTGCCGGGACGCGGACCAATCACAGCAAGCCGTGACGTAATTTCGTCACGGCTTGCTGTGATTGGTCCGAGTCCCGGCAACATGGCCGCCCTGACCAATCAGAAGCCGGGAATTCACGTAAGCAAGTAAAAGCGCGAATTTTAAAGAAACAACGCTGCCGCTTACAATCGCCGAGGTCCCGGCTGCGTCGGACAGGTGAGTATAGCGATATTTTTTATTTTAATTCTTTATTTTACACATTTATATGGTTCCCAGGGCCTGAAGGAGAGTTTCCTCTCCTTCAGACCCTGGGAACCATCAGGAATACCGTCCGATACCTGAGTCCCATTGACTTGTATTGGTATCGGGTATCGGTATCGGATTGGATCCGATATTTTGCCGGTATCGGCCGATACTTTCCGATACCGATACTTTCAAGTATCGGACGGTATCGCTCAACACTAGTCAGCACTTCAAAGACAAGCCCAGCTTTCTTATTTCGACACCACAGAACACTTCTGGAACTGGCTGTCCAATGTTACTCACACTCAAGAGTCTTTGGTACGAACTAAAAGTCGGTCCATTGTAAAAACAGGCAAATTCAAGAAGATGTTTGGCTGGGGAGATTTTCATTTGAATATTAAAACTGTCAAGTTGAACCTTCTCATCACGGGGAAAATCGTGGATCACGGAAATGGAACGTTCAGCGTTTATTTTCGCCATAACTCGACGAGACTTGAGAATGTTTCGGTGAGTCTCGTTCCTCCTTCCAAGGTGGTGGAGTTCGAAACTTCTGCTCAGTCGACTCTGGAGAACAAGGATTCCAAGTCCTTTAACTGTAGGATTGAGTACGAGAAAACGGACCGGGCAAAGAAAACTGCTTTGTGCAACTTTGACCCCTCTAAGATCTGTTACCAAGAACAAACCCAGAGCCACGTCTCCTGGCTGTGCTCAAAGCCCTTCAAGGTCATTTGCATTTATATCGCTTTTTTCAGCATAGACTATAAACGTGTACAGAAAGTTTGCCCCGATTACAATTACCACAGTGAGACGCCATATTTGTCCTCCGGGTGACCCGTGTGTTGTGAAATTGGATTCTGGGCTCCCCCTGTGGCCACTTGTGGAATTTAACTTGTGTGCATCATCCCCTCTGTTCACCTGCTCCTATCAGGATGTGGGAGTCGCTATATAACCTTGCTCCTCGTTCAGTTTCATGCCGGTCAACAATGTAATCAGTAGCCTTTCTGTGCATGTTCCTGCTACTAGACAACTCCCAGCTAAGTTGGACTTTTGTCCTTGTGTGTTTTTGCATTTTGTTCCTGTTCACAGCTGCTGTTTCGTTACTGTGTCTGGAAAGCTCTTGTGAGCGGAAATTGCCACTCTGGTGTTATGAGTTAATTCTAGAGTCTTAAAGTAATTTCTGGATGGTGTTTTGATAGGGTTTTCTGCTGACCATGAAAGTGCCCTTTCTGTCTTCATGCTATCTAGTAAGCGGACCTCGATTTTGCTAAACCTATTTTCATACTACGTTTGTCATTTCATCTTAAATCACCGCCAATATATGTGGGGGCCTCTGTCTGCCTTTTGGGAAAATTTCTCTAGAGGTGAGCCAGGACTGTCTTTTCCTCTGCTAGGATTAGGTAGTTCTCCGGCTGGCGCTGGGCATCTAGGGATAAAAAAACGTAGGCATGCTACCCGGCCACTTCTAGTTGTGCGGCAGGTTTAGTTCATGGTCAGTATAGTTTCCATCTTCCAAGAGCTAGTTCTCATATATGCTGGGCTATGTTCTCTCGCCATTGAGAATCATGACAGTTTGACCGGACCAAAAAAGGGTTAAATTACTGGCTGAGAAAGGAGAGAAAAAAGAAGTCTGCTACAATTTTTTTTTTTTTTTTTCCCCCTCTAGTTCTGAGTGTGCTCTTAATTGAATCACTTGCTAGTCTGCCTATACTGCAGCCTTCCTCTCTTCCTCTCCTTCTAATCCTTGAATGGCTCTGTGTTCACCTGTTTCAAATGGATCTTCAGAGTGTAGCTACAGGTTTGAATAATCTCGCCACAAAGGTACAAAATTTGCAAGATTTTGTTGTTCATGCACCTATGTCTGAGCCTAGAATTCCTTTGCCTGAATTCTTCTCGGGGAATAGATCTCACTTTCAAAATTTTAAAAATAATTGCAAATTGTTTTTGTCCCTGAAGTCTCGCTCTGCCGGAGACCCTGCACAGCAGGTCAGGATTGTAATTTCCTTGCTCCGGGGCGACCCTCAAGACTGGGCTTTTGCATTGGCACCAGGGGATCCTGCGTTGCTCAATGTGGATGCGTTTTTTCTGGCCTTGGGGTTGCTTTATGAGGAACCTCATTTAGAGCTTCAGGCGGAAAAGGCCTTGATGTCCTTGTCTCAGGGGCAAGATGAAGCTGAAATATACTGCCAAAAATTCCGCAAATGGTCTGTGCTTACTCAGTGGAATGAGTGCGCCCTGGCGGCGATTTTCAGAGAAGGTCTCTCTGATGCCATTAAGGATGTTATGGTGGGGTTCCCTGTGCCTGCGAGTCTGAATGAGTCCATGACGATGGCTATTCAGATCGATAGGCGTCTGCGGGAGCGCAAACCTGTGCACCATTTGGCGGTGTCTACTGAGAAAACGCCAGAAAATATGCAATGTGATAGAATTCTGTCCAGAAGCGAGCGGCAGAATTTTAGACGAAAAAATGGGTTGTGCTTCTATTGTGGTGATTCAACTCATGTTATATCAGCATGCTTTAAGCGTACTAAGAAGCCTGACAAGTCTGTTTCAATTAGCACTTTACAGTCTAAGTTTATTCTATCTGTGACCCTGATTTGTTCTTTGTCATCTATTACCGCGGACGCCTATGTCGACTCTGGCGCTGCTTTGAGTCTTATGGATTGGTCCTTTGCCAAACGCTGTGGGTATGATTTGGAGCCATTGGAGGCTCCGATACCTCTGAAAGGGATTGACTCCACCCCATTGGCTAGTAATAAACCACAATACTGGACACAAGTGACTATGCGTGTTAATCCGGATCACCAGGAGGTTATTCGCTTTCTGGTGCTGTATAATCTACATGATGTTTTGGTGCTGGGATTGCCATGGCTGCAATCTCATAACCCAGTCCTCGACTGGAGAGCTATGTCTGTGTTAAGCTGGGGATGTAAAGGAACTCATGGGGACGTACCTTTGGTTTCCATTTCATCATCTATTCCCTCTGAGATTCCTGAATTCTTGTCTGACTTTCGTGACGTTTTTGAAGAACCCAAGGTTGGTTCACTACCTCCGCACCGGGAGTGCGATTGTGCCATAGACTTGATCCCGGGTAGTAAATACCCTAAGGGTCGTTTATTTAATCTGTCTGTGCCTGAACACGCTGCTATGCGAGAATATATAAAGGAGTCCTTGGAAAAGGGACATATTCGTCCTTCGTCATCTCCCTTAGGAGCCGGTTTTTTCTTTGTGTCTAAGAAAGACGGCTCTTTGAGGCCGTGTATTGATTATCGACTTTTGAATAAAATCACTGTTAAATATCAATATCCGTTACCACTGCTTACTGATTTGTTTGCTCGTATAAAGGGGGCCAAGTGGTTCTCTAAGATTGATCTCCGTGGGGCGTATAATTTGGTGCGAATCAAGCAGGGGGATGAGTGGAAAACCGCATTTAATACGCCCGAGGGCCATTTTGAGTATTTGGTGATGCCTTTTGGTCTTTCAAATGCCCCTTCAGTCTTCCAGTCCTTTATGCATGACATTTTCCGCGATTATTTGGATAAATTTATGATTGTGTATCTGGATGATATTCTGATTTTTTCGGATGACTGGGACTCTCATGTCCAGCAGGTCAGGAGGGTTTTTCAGGTTTTGCGGTCTAATTCCTTGTGTGTGAAGGGTTCTAAGTGTGTTTTTGGGGTTCAGAAGATTTCCTTCTTGGGATACATTTTTTCCCCCTCTTCCATCGAGATGGATCCTGTCAAGGTTCAGGCTATTGGTGATTGGACGCAACCCTCTTCTCTTAAGAGTCTTCAGAAATTTTTGGGCTTTGCTAACTTTTATCGTCGATTTATTGCTGGTTTTTCTGATGTTGTAAAACCATTGACTGATTTGACTAAGAAGGGTGCTGATGTTGCTGATTGGTCCCCTGATGCTGTGGAGGCCTTTCGGGAGCTCAAGCGCCGCTTTTCTTCCGCCCCAGTGTTGCGTCAGCCTGATGTTGCTCTTCCTTTTCAGGTTGAGGTCGACGCTTCTGAAATCGGAGCTGGGGCGGTGTTGTCGCAGAGAAGTTCCGACTGCTCCGTGATGAGACCTTGTGCTTTTTTTTCCCGTAAATTTTCGCCCGCCGAGCGGAATTATGATATTGGGAATCGGGAGCTTTTGGCCATGAAGTGGGCTTTTGAGGAGTGGCGTCACTGGCTTGAGGGGGCCAGACATCAGGTGGTGGTATTGACTGACCACAAAAATTTAATTTACCTTGAGTCTGCCAGGCGCCTGAATCCTAGACAAGCGCGCTGGTCGTTGTTTTTCTCTCGGTTTAATTTTGTGGTGTCTTACCTACCGGGTTCTAAGAATGTTAAGGCGGATGCCCTTTCTAGGAGTTTTGAGCCTGACTCCCCTGGTAATTCTGAGCCCACAGGTATCCTTAAAGATGGAGTGATATTGTCTGCCGTTTCTCCAGACCTGCGGCGGGCCTTGCAGGAGTTTCAGGCGGATAGACCTGATCGTTGCCCACCTGGTAGACTGTTTGTTCCTGATGATTGGACCAGTAGAGTCATCTCTGAGGTTCATTCTTCTGCGTTGGCAGGTCATCCTGGAATCTTTGGTACCAGGGATTTGGTGGCAAGGTCCTTCTGGTGGCCTTCCCTGTCACGAGATGTGCGAGGCTTTGTGCAGTCTTGTGACGTTTGTGCTCGGGCCAAGCCTTGTTGTTCTCGGGCTAGTGGATTGTTGTTACCCTTGCCTATCCCGAAGAGGCCTTGGATGCACATCTCGATGGATTTTATTTCGGATCTGCCTGTTTCTCAGAAGATGTCTGTCATCTGGGTGGTGTGTGACCGTTTCTCTAAGATGGTCCATCTGGTTCCCTTGCCTAAGTTGCCTTCTTCTTCCGAGTTGGTTCCTCTGTTTTTTCAAAATGTTGTTCGTTTGCATGGTATTCCGGAGAATATCATTTCTGACAGAGGGACCCAATTCGTGTCTAGATTTTGGCGGGCATTCTGTGCTAGGATGGGCATAGATTTGTCTTTTTCGTCTGCTTTCCATCCTCAGACTAATGGCCAGACCGAGCGGACTAATCAGACCTTGGAGACATATTTGAGGTGTTTTGTGTCTGCGGATCAGGATGATTGGGTTGCTTTTTTGCCTTTGGCGGAGTTCGCCCTCAATAATCGGGCCAGCTCTGCCACCTTGGTGTCCCCGTTTTTCTGTAATTCGGGGTTTCATCCTCGATTTTCCTCCGGTCAAGTGGAATCTTCGGATTGTCCTGGAGTGGATGCTGTGGTGGAGAGGTTGCATCAGATTTGGGGGCAGGTGGTGGACAATTTGAAGTTGTCCCAGGAGAAGACTCAGCTTTTTGCCAACCGCCGTCGTCGTGTTGGTCCTCGGCTTTGTGTTGGGGACTTGGTGTGGTTGTCTTCTCGTTTTGTCCCTATGAGGGTTTCTTCTCCTAAGTTTAAGCCTCGGTTCATCGGCCCGTACAAGATATTGGAGATTCTTAACCCTGTGTCCTTCCGTTTGGACCTCCCTGCATCCTTTTCGATTCATAATGTTTTTCATCGGTCATTGTTGCGCAGGTATGAGGTACCAGCTGTGCCTTCCGTTGAGCCTCCTGCTCCGGTGTTGGTTGAGGGTGAGTTGGAGTACGTTGTGGAAAAGATCTTGGACTCTCGTGTTTCCAGACGGAGACTCCAGTATCTGGTCAAATGGAAGGGATACGGTCAGGAGGATAATTCTTGGGTCACTGTCTCTGATGTTCATGCCTCCGATCTTGTCCGTGCCTTTCATAGGGCTCATCCTGATCGCCCTGGTGGTTCTGGTGAGGGTTCGGTGCCCCCTCCTTGAGGGGGGGGGGTACTGTTGTGAAATTGGATTCTGGGCTCCCCCTGTGGCCACTTGTGGAATTTAACTTGTGTGCATCATCCCCTCTGTTCACCTGCTCCTATCAGGATGTGGGAGTCGCTATATAACCTTGCTCCTCGTTCAGTTTCATGCCGGTCAACAATGTAATCAGTAGCCTTTCTGTGCATGTTCCTGCTACTAGACAACTCCCAGCTAAGTTGGACTTTTGTCCTTGTGTGTTTTTGCATTTTGTTCCTGTTCACAGCTGCTGTTTCATTACTGTGTCTGGAAAGCTCTTGTGAGCGGAAATTGCCACTCTGGTGTTATGAGTTAATTCTAGAGTCTTAAAGTAATTTCTGGATGGTGTTTTGATAGGGTTTTCTGCTGACCATGAAAGTGCCCTTTCTGTCTTCATGCTATCTAGTAAGCGGACCTCGATTTTGCTAAACCTATTTTCATACTACGTTTGTCATTTCATCTTAAATCACCGCCAATATATGTGGGGGCCTCTGTCTGCCTTTTGGGAAAATTTCTCTAGAGGTGAGCCAGGACTGTCTTTTCCTCTGCTAGGATTAGGTAGTTCTCCGGCTGGCGCTGGGCATCTAGGGATAAAAAAACGTAGGCATGCTACCCGGCCACTTCTAGTTGTGCGGCAGGTTTAGTTCATGGTCAGTATAGTTTCCATCTTCCAAGAGCTAGTTCTCATATATGCTGGGCTATGTTCTCTCGCCATTGAGAATCATGACAGTTTGACCGGACCAAAAAAGGGTTAAATTACTGGCTGAGAAAGGAGAGAAAAAAGAAGTCTGCTACAATTTTTTTTTTTTTTTTTTTCCCCCTCTAGTTCTGAGTGTGCTCTTAATTGAATCACTTGCTAGTCTGCCTATACTGCAGCCTTCCTCTCCTTCTAATCCTTGAATGGCTCTGTGTTCACCTGTTTCAAATGGATCTTCAGAGTGTAGCTACAGGTTTGAATAATCTCGCCACAAAGGTACAAAATTTGCAAGATTTTGTTGTTCATGCACCTATGTCTGAGCCTAGAATTCCTTTGCCTGAATTCTTCTCGGGGAATAGATCTCACTTTCAAAATTTTAAAAATAATTGCAAATTGTTTTTGTCCCTGAAGTCTCGCTCTGCCGGAGACCCTGCACAGCAGGTCAGGATTGTAATTTCCTTGCTCCGGGGCGACCCTCAAGACTGGGCTTTTGCATTGGCACCAGGGGATCCTGCGTTGCTCAATGTGGATGCGTTTTTTCTGGCCTTGGGGTTGCTTTATGAGGAACCTCATTTAGAGCTTCAGGCGGAAAAGGCCTTGATGTCCTTGTCTCAGGGGCAAGATGAAGCTGAAATATACTGCCAAAAATTCCGCAAATGGTCTGTGCTTACTCAGTGGAATGAGTGCGCCCTGGCGGCGATTTTCAGAGAAGGTCTCTCTGATGCCATTAAGGATGTTATGGTGGGGTTCCCTGTGCCTGCGAGTCTGAATGAGTCCATGACGATGGCTATTCAGATCGATAGGCGTCTGCGGGAGCGCAAACCTGTGCACCATTTGGCGGTGTCTACTGAGAAAACGCCAGAAAATATGCAATGTGATAGAATTCTGTCCAGAAGCGAGCGGCAGAATTTTAGACGAAAAAATGGGTTGTGCTTCTATTGTGGTGATTCAACTCATGTTATATCAGCATGCTTTAAGCGTACTAAGAAGCCTGACAAGTCTGTTTCAATTAGCACTTTACAGTCTAAGTTTATTCTATCTGTGACCCTGATTTGTTCTTTGTCATCTATGACCGCGGACGCCTATGTCGACTCTGGCGCTGCTTTGAGTCTTATGGATTGGTCCTTTGCCAAACGCTGTGGGTATGATTTGGAGCCATTGGAGGCTCCGATACCTCTGAAAGGGATTGACTCCACCCCATTGGCTAGTAATAAACCACAATACTGGACACAAGTGACTATGCGTGTTAATCCGGATCACCAGGAGGTTATTCGCTTTCTGGTGCTGTATAATCTACATGATGTTTTGGTGCTGGGATTGCCATGGCTGCAATCTCATAACCCAGTCCTCGACTGGAGAGCTATGTCTGTGTTAAGCTGGGGATGTAAAGGAACTCATGGGGACGTACCTTTGGTTTCCATTTCATCATCTATTCCCTCTGAGATTCCTGAATTCTTGTCTGACTTTCGTGACGTTTTTGAAGAACCCAAGGTTGGTTCACTACCTCCGCACCGGGAGTGCGATTGTGCCATAGACTTGATCCCGGGTAGTAAATACCCTAAGGGTCGTTTATTTAATCTGTCTGTGCCTGAACACGCTGCTATGCGAGAATATATAAAGGAGTCCTTGGAAAAGGGACATATTCGTCCTTCGTCATCTCCCTTAGGAGCCGGTTTTTTCTTTGTGTCTAAGAAAGACGGCTCTTTGAGGCCGTGTATTGATTATCGACTTTTGAATAAAATCACTGTTAAATATCAATATCCGTTACCACTGCTTACTGATTTGTTTGCTCGTATAAAGGGGGCCAAGTGGTTCTCTAAGATTGATCTCCGTGGGGCGTATAATTTGGTGCGAATCAAGCAGGGGGATGAGTGGAAAACCGCATTTAATACGCCCGAGGGCCATTTTGAGTATTTGGT
Source organism: Ranitomeya variabilis (assembly GCF_051348905.1). Lineage (NCBI taxonomy): Eukaryota > Metazoa > Chordata > Amphibia > Anura > Dendrobatidae > Ranitomeya > Ranitomeya variabilis. The sequence continues at coordinate 624,545,582 of NC_135233.1, forward strand.
GATGCCTTTTGGTCTTTCAAATGCCCCTTCAGTCTTCCAGTCCTTTATGCATGACATTTTCCGCGATTATTTGGATAAATTTATGATTGTGTATCTGGATGATATTCTGATTTTTTCGGATGACTGGGACTCTCATGTCCAGCAGGTCAGGAGGGTTTTTCAGGTTTTGCGGTCTAATTCCTTGTGTGTGAAGGGTTCTAAGTGTGTTTTTGGGGTTCAGAAGATTTCCTTCTTGGGATACATTTTTTCCCCCTCTTCCATCGAGATGGATCCTGTCAAGGTTCAGGCTATTGGTGATTGGACGCAACCCTCTTCTCTTAAGAGTCTTCAGAAATTTTTGGGCTTTGCTAACTTTTATCGTCGATTTATTGCTGGTTTTTCTGATGTTGTAAAACCATTGACTGATTTGACTAAGAAGGGTGCTGATGTTGCTGATTGGTCCCCTGATGCTGTGGAGGCCTTTCGGGAGCTCAAGCGCCGCTTTTCTTCCGCCCCAGTGTTGCGTCAGCCTGATGTTGCTCTTCCTTTTCAGGTTGAGGTCGACGCTTCTGAAATCGGAGCTGGGGCGGTGTTGTCGCAGAGAAGTTCCGACTGCTCCGTGATGAGACCTTGTGCTTTTTTTTCCCGTAAATTTTCGCCCGCCGAGCGGAATTATGATATTGGGAATCGGGAGCTTTTGGCCATGAAGTGGGCTTTTGAGGAGTGGCGTCACTGGCTTGAGGGGGCCAGACATCAGGTGGTGGTATTGACTGACCACAAAAATTTAATTTACCTTGAGTCTGCCAGGCGCCTGAATCCTAGACAAGCGCGCTGGTCGTTGTTTTTCTCTCGGTTTAATTTTGTGGTGTCTTACCTACCGGGTTCTAAGAATGTTAAGGCGGATGCCCTTTCTAGGAGTTTTGAGCCTGACTCCCCTGGTAATTCTGAGCCCACAGGTATCCTTAAAGATGGAGTGATATTGTCTGCCGTTTCTCCAGACCTGCGGCGGGCCTTGCAGGAGTTTCAGGCGGATAGACCTGATCGTTGCCCACCTGGTAGACTGTTTGTTCCTGATGATTGGACCAGTAGAGTCATCTCTGAGGTTCATTCTTCTGCGTTGGCAGGTCATCCTGGAATCTTTGGTACCAGGGATTTGGTGGCAAGGTCCTTCTGGTGGCCTTCCCTGTCACGAGATGTGCGAGGCTTTGTGCAGTCTTGTGACGTTTGTGCTCGGGCCAAGCCTTGTTGTTCTCGGGCTAGTGGATTGTTGTTACCCTTGCCTATCCCGAAGAGGCCTTGGACGCACATCTCGATGGATTTTATTTCGGATCTGCCTGTTTCTCAGAAGATGTCTGTCATCTGGGTGGTGTGTGACCGTTTCTCTAAGATGGTCCATCTGGTTCCCTTGCCTAAGTTGCCTTCTTCTTCCGAGTTGGTTCCTCTGTTTTTTCAAAATGTTGTTCGTTTGCATGGTATTCCGGAGAATATCGTTTCTGACAGAGGGACCCAATTCGTGTCTAGATTTTGGCGGGCATTCTGTGCTAGGATGGGCATAGATTTGTCTTTTTCGTCTGCTTTCCATCCTCAGACTAATGGCCAGACCGAGCGGACTAATCAGACCTTGGAGACATATTTGAGGTGTTTTGTGTCTGCGGATCAGGATGATTGGGTTGCTTTTTTGCCTTTGGCGGAGTTCGCCCTCAATAATCGGGCCAGCTCTGCCACCTTGGTGTCCCCGTTTTTCTGTAATTCGGGGTTTCATCCTCGATTTTCCTCCGGTCAAGTGGAATCTTCGGATTGTCCTGGAGTGGATGCTGTGGTGGAGAGGTTGCATCAGATTTGGGGGCAGGTGGTGGACAATTTGAAGTTGTCCCAGGAGAAGACTCAGCTTTTTGCCAACCGCCGTCGTCGTGTTGGTCCTCGGCTTTGTGTTGGGGACTTGGTGTGGTTGTCTTCTCGTTTTGTCCCTATGAGGGTTTCTTCTCCTAAGTTTAAGCCTCGGTTCATCGGCCCGTACAAGATATTGGAGATTCTTAACCCTGTGTCCTTCCGTTTGGACCTCCCTGCATCCTTTTCGATTCATAATGTTTTTCATCGGTCATTGTTGCGCAGGTATGAGGTACCAGCTGTGCCTTCCGTTGAGCCTCCTGCTCCGGTGTTGGTTGAGGGTGAGTTGGAGTACGTTGTGGAAAAGATCTTGGACTCTCGTGTTTCCAGACGGAGACTCCAGTATCTGGTCAAATGGAAGGGATACGGTCAGGAGGATAATTCTTGGGTCACTGCCTCTGATGTTCATGCCTCCGATCTTGTCCGTGCCTTTCATAGGGCTCATCCTGATCGCCCTGGTGGTTCTGGTGAGGGTTCGGTGCCCCCTCCTTGAGGGGGGGGTACTGTTGTGAAATTGGATTCTGGGCTCCCCCTGTGGCCACTTGTGGAATTTAACTTGTGTGCATCATCCCCTCTGTTCACCTGCTCCTATCAGGATGTGGGAGTCGCTATATAACCTTGCTCCTCGTTCAGTTTCATGCCGGTCAACAATGTAATCAGTAGCCTTTCTGTGCATGTTCCTGCTACTAGACAACTCCCAGCTAAGTTGGACTTTTGTCCTTGTGTGTTTTTGCATTTTGTTCCTGTTCACAGCTGCTGTTTCGTTACTGTGTCTGGAAAGCTCTTGTGAGCGGAAATTGCCACTCTGGTGTTATGAGTTAATTCTAGAGTCTTAAAGTAATTTCTGGATGGTGTTTTGATAGGGTTTTCTGCTGACCATGAAAGTGCCCTTTCTGTCTTCATGCTATCTAGTAAGCGGACCTCGATTTTGCTAAACCTATTTTCATACTACGTTTGTCATTTCATCTTAAATCACCGCCAATATATGTGGGGGCCTCTGTCTGCCTTTTGGGAAAATTTCTCTAGAGGTGAGCCAGGACTGTCTTTTCCTCTGCTAGGATTAGGTAGTTCTCCGGCTGGCGCTGGGCATCTAGGGATAAAAAAACGTAGGCATGCTACCCGGCCACTTCTAGTTGTGCGGCAGGTTTAGTTCATGGTCAGTATAGTTTCCATCTTCCAAGAGCTAGTTCTCATATATGCTGGGCTATGTTCTCTCGCCATTGAGAATCATGACACCCGTGACTATCCTTTACCCTGCAGTGCCCCATGAGCGATAATCAGAGACGACCTTCTAATGAAGATACTTTGTGCTTCTTGAACGGGCAATGTTTCTTAAATCAGGTGGACCGGAAAAAAAATTATTGTAAGTGTTTAGACTTAATATATTTCGAATCGTTTCTGTAATTTAAAAAAAAAAAAAAAACTATAGGGAATAAATGCTATAAAGGAACACATCAATATTATCAGTATTGTGGGGATTCTGTGTGATAAAACGTGTACCTTTAGCCTACATTCACACGTTGAGGGTTTTTTTCTTTTTTGCCACGATCAGGACCACAATCAAAGCAAAAAAGAAAAAAGCAACGAGTGAATTCAGCTTTAAATAGAATCTGTAGGCAGATCGTTGCTATGGAATCCGACAGCAGTATGTAGGGACTAAAACCCTGATTCCAGTGATGGCTCACTTATTGGACTGCTTGGTGCCATTTTGTGAAAATCCATGTTTTCTCCACTATAGATGCAGCAGTGCTTCGAATGCTGAGCTGTGTTTAACCCCACCCATACCACTGATTGGCCGCTCCCTGTGTACACTGTCAGCAAACTGCCAATCAGTGGTGTGGGAGCGGGGTTACACAGACTAGCTAGACTGCCAGGCATGAGAAACCTAGTCCTGCAGTGATAATCTCCGGCTGATAAAACACCAATTGTATGAAAAAAATACAGCAAGCTGCTAAGCAAGTGACATCCCTGGAATCGGGGTCTCTGCCCCTACATTTTGCTGCTCTCGGATTAAATAGCAAAAACATGCTGACGGATTCTCTTTAATGGAACACTCAACTTATAGTACACTGGTGCAGTAGCTTTACTAGACAGATACTTGTTATGATCTGGTGGCCTAAGAGCAGCATGAGACGTACTCTGGAGAAGGTGGTACCTGTACTGACCGCAGACCCTGAACTTAACACCGCAACTAGAAGTAGCCGTGGAATGTACCTAGCGCTCCCTAGACATCTCGACACAGCCGGAGGACTAATTACCCCTAGAGATAGAAAAGGGAAAACTATCTTGCCTCAGAGAAAATCCCCAAAGGATAGACAGCCCCCCACAAATATTGACTGTGAGAGGAGAGAGAAAAAACATACACAGACTGAAATGGGAATTTAGCAAAGGAGGCCACTTCTAGCTAAATAGAAAGGATAGGACAGAGTACTATGCGGTCAGTATTAAAACACTAGAAAATATCCACCACAGAAAATACAAAATCTCCACAGCTAACTAAAGATATGGAGGGTATATCTGCATCTCCAGAGATACCAGCTTGGCTAAACAAATCCTTATACAGACCAAGCTGGACAAGACAAAAACATGGAAAAGAACTGAACAATAAGGCCACAGCATGTGGACAGCAAAAATCAAGGCCAGAACTTATCTTTGTTGAAATGAACTGCAAAACAGAAGAGACCAGGCAGGGATGTGAATCCTCCAGGAACAATGGACAACTGGCACTGACTAAAGGGTGAAGCAAGACTAAATAGCCCAGTCAAAATTGCAAAAAGTGAACACACCTGATAAATGCTGCGATTCAGAGACAGCAGCGCTACCACTTACAACCACCGGAGGGAGCCCAAGAGCAGAATTCACAACAGATACTATTAGCAATTCCATATGGTTGACAAGTGACGATAAAGCAGTATTTGTGGGGCTCAGAGGGTTTTCTGGACTCATCCTATAGAAGAAAAGATCTGCCTGAAACATTATTTACATGGAATATTAGATTGGAGGCAACTGCACAGAAAATGAAGAAGAAAGTGACTAAGTTCAGTGTGGCTTTGATACTGTTGAACCTTTAAATGTCCTGATAAATTCCCTTTTGTGCAATATAAATAACAACTCATATTTGAAATGAATTGTTTGTTTTATTTTTATATATTTTGTGTTTTTGGGGATAGCATTAGAGCGGAATTACTATAACAAAGTATCATTATGCATGGTAATCAAGAGTTAGCAGCTAAATCAACAATTAACTCTGATCTGAAGGTCAGTATTGAATTATGCAGTTCACGCTGGGAGCATCAGACCTACAAACAGTTATGATTTCACTCATTAAATTTGAGACTAATACAAACCCATTTATCAACTAATGGATTTATTTTTATTTTTTTTCCTGACCCTTGCACAGGGTTCATGTTTCCATGAATTGGATTGTGTGTCTTCTTTAATCTTAAGGTCCAGATATCGCATGTTTTGTATAATTTATTACACTGCTAAATTTTTCTTGCAGTACCATGTCCCACCACATGGAGTGCTGGTAATAATGAGGGATACATCTAAGAGCAACCTGAGCACTATATTTACTGCTCCATCTAGTGGTAGAAATGCCTGAGCACTATATTTACAGCTCCATCTAGTGGCAGAAATGTTACAGTGGTAATTCACATTTTCTCTACAACAACCACAATGCGCTGTGTGCATAAATAAAAAACGGGATAACTAAAAAAAAAAAAAAAAAAGGAAAGCCAAATGCGAGATGAATGTTACTCTTCAACACCAAGAAGGAAAAATAGTGGAATTATGGAAATCACAGGATGAAGACAAATACTGATAAAAAAAAAAAATTGAAAACAAAATTTCCTAAACATCTAGATTTATTCAGTTTGGAGTATGAGCCACATGCAGAAATCCCAGCACTTACAGCCCTGACTGCCATCACGGAGGTTTGTAATGGTTGTCCAAGGAATGTACTGCCATTGAGTGCACTTGGGAAAATCATCAAGATCCACCGCTGGCAGCTCCTTGTGCAACTGCCAACCATACGTCCCCGAGGTGCTCCAAGGGCAACAAGTGCAGAGATGCTGCAGCCATGGCAGTAGGTTTAGGTCATGTAGGCTGCTCACAGTAGCATGAACAAGAAGCAGTCTGGTGTTATCGTCTTGTAAATCAGCTACTGATACACTTGGAGAAATGGCAGCACCACTGATTCTACCACCAAATCAATGTCACACTAACCTATTACCGGACATTATGCCACCGCACTCCATAATCCCGATAGAAGGGCCATTGTGACTTTCCGTCGTGAAGGTATCTTCATGGTGTTGCCCACGAGGCCTCCAACCCAATCTCTGGCTATCATTCTATCCAAGAAAACAGCGAGACTCATCACGGAAGCGGACAGACCTCCACTTCATCCTCCAGTCCCCATTTGGTGCCGCTGTGGGCAACATCATTTACACTCCTTTACAATGGGATGTCCCGCCGGATGTTTTTCAGTTGCATATCAACATGTCTATCCATCCTAGGATTTCCATTATTCCACACCTTCTTGGTGCTGCAATTTCAATGTGGATCGGCCTCTGTTGGAATTATCACTACCATGTTCACCAGCCTTACCGCACACACCCATGAAAGGCTAGGGGCCACCTCTGACATGGAGATATTTTAATTTTTTTTTACATATTTTAATAGTGACAGTTAGAATTTATTGTAATTTTATTACATTACCTGTCTGCAATATTCATTTTCAGGTTGCTTGTAGTTTTAGATTTTTCTCTTGTAGGAGTGTCCCTCCCAGTAATACTGTTACGTCCATATATATTTGGACAGAGACAACATTTTTCTAATTTTGGTTATAGACATTACCACAATGAATTTTAAACAAAACAATTCAGATGCAGTTGAAGTTCAGACTTTCAGCTTTCATTTGAGGGTATCCACATTAAAATTGGATGAAGGGTTTAGGAGTTTCAGCTCCTTAACATGTGCCACCCTGTTTTTAAAGGGACCAAAAGTAATTGGACTGATTAAATAATTTAAATAAAATGTTCATTTCTAGTACTTGGTTGAAAACCCTTTGTTGGCAATGACTGCGTGAAGTCTTGAACTCATGGACATCACCAGACGCTGTGTTTCCTCCTTTTTGATGCTCTGCCAGGCCTTCCCTGTGGTGGTTTTCAGTTGCTGTTTGTTTGTGGGCCTTTCTGTCTGAAGTTTAGTCTTTAACAAGTGAAATGCATGCTCAATTGGGTTGAGATCAGGTGACTGACTTGGCCATTCAAGAATATTCCACTTCTTTGCTTTAATAAACTCCTGGGTTGCTTTGGCTTTATGTTTTGGCTCATTGTCCATCTGTAGTATGAAACGACGACCAATCAGTTTGGCTGGATCTGAGCACACAGTATGGCGGCTCTGAATACCTCAGAATTCATTCGGCTGCTTCTGTCCTGTGCCACATCATCAATAAACACTAGTGACCCAGTGCCACTGGCAGCCATGCATGCCCAAGCCATCACAATGACTCCGCCGTGTTTTACAGATGATGTGGTATGCTTTGGATCATGAGCTGTACCACGCCTTCGCCATACTTTTCTCTTTCCATCATTCTGGTAGAGGTTGATCTTGGTTTCATCTGTCCAAAGAATGTACGTCCAGAACTGTGCTGGCTTTTTTAGATGTTTTTTAGCAAAGTCCAGTCTAGCCTTTTTATTCTTGACACTTATGAGTGGCTTGCACCGTGCAGTGAACCCTCTGTATTTACTTTCATGCAGTCTTCTCTTTATGATAGATTTGGATATTGATACGCCGACCTCCTAGAGAGTGTTGGTCACTTGGTTGGCTGTTGTGAAAGGGTTTCTCTTCACCATGGAGATTATTCTGCGATCATCCACCACTGTTGTCTTCCGTGGGCGCTCAGGTCTTTTTGCATTGATGAGTTCACCAGTGCTTTCTTTCGCAGGATGTACCAAACTGTAGATTTTGCCACTCCTAATATTGTAGCAATTTCTCGGATGGGTTTTTTCTGTTTTCGCAGCTTAAGGATGGCTTGTTTCACCTGCATGGAGAGCTCCTTTGACCGCATGTTTACTTCACAGCAAAACCTTCCAAATGCAAGCACCACACCTCAAATCAACTCTAGGCCTTTTATCTGCTTAATTGAGAATGACATAACGAAGGGATTGCCCACACCTGTCCATGAAATAGCCTTGGAGTCAATTGTCCAATTACTTTTGGTCCTTTTAAAAACAATGTGACACATGTTAAGGAGCTGAAACTCCCAAACCCTTCATCCAATTTTAATGTGGATTCCCTCAAATGAAAGCTGAAAGTCTGAACTTCAACTGCATCTGAATTGTTTTGTTTAAAATTCATTGTGGTAATGTCTATAACCAAAATTAGAAAAATGTTGTCTGTCCAAAAATATATGGACTTAACTGTATAGGCTGAATGTGTCTATTGATGTAATATAGGCTGGATGGGATGGCTCTGTACTCCTAGTAATATAGGCTGAATGTACGGTGGGTGTGTATTCAGCATACTACTATCATTAGCTCATATCAGCACACCTTCTATCCTGCACTTATCTGCTCTTTATTTGCTTCCTCCTTATCTATAACATTATCACTGCCATCTTGGAGACAGCACATGCTTTCTTCCCTCTCTCCACACGGGAATCCGCATACAATCTCCTCTCCCTCCCTGCTACCATCTCTTACTGAGCGAAAGCAGAAAGAGCTGTCATAACCGGGAGACTCCTAACATTTTTGCTGAGCCCCCCCACCAGATATGGGACTTACTCCATCATACACCGTGCATAAAATCAGCAAGCACAACGTTGGGCACAGGAGAAAGCTACTCTACATATAAAGAGAAATTATACCACATCTCGGAGTCTGGCTGGTAGACACTTCTTGCTCTTACTAAATCCTATATTTTGCCAATTTACTGCTGTAAATTTGATTATGTTGACCGCCCTAATTATAAAAGGGTCATTAAAATTTCTGATATACAGAACACACAAAAAAAAACTGCCACACTTTTAGCCTTTCAGAAAGCCAACAACACTTTTTGTGCAAAGGACCAAATTCTATACAAATCCTGAGACCATTTATGAAGATAATTGAAAGGACGACTTTTATCAATGTTTAATGAGCGTTTAATGAGTGTTTAATGCTAACTCATTATTTTGGTACAGTTAATTTGACATCTTGCTTTATGTCCTGCACAGAGTTAAGTCCTGCGGGCAGTTTTATGGGTTAGACAAGTCCATAATGTGACATGTGCACATGTGTTGTGAATTCCGTTCTCGAACTCCCTCCTGTGGTCATGAATGGTACTTCGGTGAGTTCTGTCCGTGGACTCCCTCTGGTGGCTGTGAGTGGAGCTGCTGGTTCTGAGATTCCTTCCCCACCTGCCCTCGTTTGGGGCTAGGCTGATTCTCTATTTAACTCCACTCAGATCGTTACTCCATGCCAGCTGTCAATGTTCTAGTACTGGTTCAGATCTCTCCTGGATCTTTCTGAGGACCTGTCTACTCCAGCACAAGCTAAGTTCCTGCTTGTTCATTTGTTACATATGGTTTTTCTTGCTAAGTTCTTGTCCAGCTTGCTATCATGAAACTACCTGGCTAGCTGGAAGCTCTGGGGGTGCAGAGTGGCTCCACCGCATCGTGAGTCGGTGCGGGGGTATTTTTTGCACACTCTGCGTGGTTTTTGTAGCTTTTTGTGTTGACCGCAAAGATCCCTTTTCTATCCTCAATCTGTTTAGTTAGACTGGCCTCTCTTCGCTAAAACCTATTTCATCCTGTGTTTGTGATTTCCTCTTATCTCACAGTCAATACTTGTGGGGGGGCTGCTTTTACCTTTGGGGAAATTTCTCTGAGGCAAGTAAGGCTTTGTTTCCTTTCTTTAGGGGTAGTTAGCTCTTAGGCTGTGAAGAGGCGTCTAGGCAGAGTCAGGCACGCTCCACGGCTGTTTCTAGTTGTGTTGATAGGAGTAGGGTTTGCGGTCAGCAGAGTTCCCATTTCCCCAGAGCTCCTCCTGATTCCGTGTTTAACTATCAGGTCATTCCTGGTGCACCTAACCACCAGGTCCATAACAGTACAGCTGGCCCACAAAGTGTTAATGCATCTCAATAGAGGGAAAAGAGAAGTTCTGAGACCATTTTTTTTTCTCTGCAGTGTGTTTTGCCTTTCTTTTCCCCTTAAACTCTGGGTGGTTCAGAACTTAGGTGTGGATATGGACATTCAAGGTTTGTCCTCTAGTGTAGATCAACTCGCTGCAAGGGTACAAAACATTCAAGATTATGTAGTTCAGAATCCTATGTTGGAGCCTAGAATTCCAATTCCTGATTTGTTTTCTGGGGATAGATCTAAATTTCAGAATTTCAAAAACAATTGTAAACTGTTTCTTGCTCTGAAACCCCGCTCTTCTGGTGACCCTATTCAGCAAGTAAGAATCATTATTTCTTTGTTGCGTGGCGACCCTCAAGACTGGGCATTCGCCCTGGCGCCAGGAGATCCTGCATTGCGTAATGTAGATGCGTTTTTTCTGGCGCTGGGTTTGCTTTATGATGAACCGAATTCTGTGGATCAGGCAGAGAAAATTTTGCTGGCTTTGTGTCAGGGTCAGGATGAAGCGGAGGTATATTGCCAGAAGTTCAGAAAGTGGTCTGTGCTTACTCAGTGGAATGAGTGTGCCCTGGCAGCAATTTTCAGAAAGGGTCTTTCTGAAGCCCTTAAGGATGTTATGGTGGGGTTCCCCACGCCTGCTGGTCTGAATGAATCAATGTCCTTGGCCATACAGATCGATCGGCGCTTACGTGAGCGCAAAACTGTGCACCATTTGGCGGTATCCTCTGAGCAGAGGCCTGAGCCTATGCAATGTGATAGGACTTTGACCAGAGCTGAACGGCAAGAACATAGACGTCAGAAGGGGCTGTGTTTTTATTGTGGTGACTCCACTCATGCTATCTCTGATTGTCCTAAGCGCACTAAGCGGTTCGCTAGGTCCGTCACCATTGGTACTCTACAGCCTAAATTTCTTCTGTCCGTTACTCTGATTTGCTCTTTGTCATCCTATTCTGTTATGGCATTTGTGGATTCAAAAATAGATCAATGGCCACCTTCGTCTGTGCTAAAAACTAAGGAAATGTGAAATATGTGAAATGTGAATAGCATACTGGCTTATGAACTTTATGAACAAACACATGAGATTTTTAGCACAAGATTTGCAAACGTTGTGAGCCCATTCACCAAAACGTCAAGGTAATCTCAGATCGAATGGGTAACTACACTGACTGCCTGGTGTGAACACTTACCTATGGTATCTGAGCTGACTGCCTAATGTGAACACTTACCTATGGCTAATAACAGGATAAAGCCTACTTATATAGGAGGCTCAGAACCAACTGTGTTGAGATGTAATTAAAACCTGGAGAAGGGCGGGACGTTCAAATCAGAAAATAGTATATAGTAAAATAGATCAACTGACCGAACAATATATATATATAAATAATTTGTAGCCAAAAAAAGTCAAATACAAAAATAGATCAATGGCCACCTTCGTCTGTGCTAAAAACTAAGGAAATGTGAAATATGTGAAATGTGAATAGCATACTGGCTTATGAACTTTATGAACAAACACATGAGATTCTCATGTGTTTGTTCATAAAGTTCATAAGCCAGTATGCTATTCACATTTCACATATTTCACATTTCCTTAGTTTTTAGCACAGACGAAGGTGGCCATTGATCTATTTTTGTATTTGACTTTTTTTGGCTACAAATTATTTATATATATATTTGTGGATTCAGGCGCTGCCCTGAATTTGATGGACTTGGAGTTTGCCAGGCGCTGTGGTTTTTTCTTGGAGCCCTTGCAGCATCCCATTCCTTTGAGGGGAATTGATGCTACGCCTTTGGCCAAGAATAAGCCTCAGTACTGGACCCAGTTGACTATGTGCATGGCTCCTGCGCATCAGGAGGATATTCGCTTTTTGGTGTTGCATAATCTGCATGATGTGGTCGTGTTGGGGTACATGGGGATGTTTCATTATTGTCAATTTCTTCCTCCACTCCTTCTGAAGTCCCTGAGTTTTTGTCGGATTACCGGGATGTATTTGATGAGCCCAAGTCTAGTACCCTACCTCCTCATAGGGATTGTGATTGTGCTATTAATTTGATTCCTGGTAGCAAGTTCCCTAAGGGACGACTTTTCAATTTGTCTGTGCCAGAACACGCCGCTATGCGGAGTTATATAAAGGAGTCCTTGGAGAAAGGGCATATTCGCCCGTCGTCGTCACCATTGGGAGCAGGGTTCTTTTTTGTGGCCAAGAAGGATGGTTCTCTGAGACCTTGTATAGATTACCACCTTCTTAATAAAATCACGGTCAAATTTCAGTACCCTTTGCCTCTACTGTCTGATTTATTTGCTCGGATTAAGGGGGCTAGTTGGTTCACCAAGATAGACCTTCGAGGGGCGTATAATCTCGTGCGTATTAAACAGGGCGTTGAATGGAAAACAGCATTTAATACGCCCGAGGGCCATTTTGAGTACCTGGTGATGCCATTCGGCCTTTCTAATGCTCCCTCTGTGTTTCAGTCCTTTATGCATGACATCTTCCGAAAGTATCTGGATAGATTCATGATCGTATATTTGGATGATATTTTGGTCTTTTCGGATGATTGGGAGTCCCATGTGAAGCAGGTCAGAATGGTGTTCCAGGTCCTTCGTGCTAATTCCTTGTTTGTAAAGGGATCTAAGTGTCTCTTTGGAGTTCAGAAGGTTTCCTTTTTGGGCTTCATTTTTTCCCCTTCTACTATCGAGATGGATCCTGTTAAAGTCCAAGCTATTTATGATTGGACTCGGCCTACATCTGTGAAGAGCCTTCAGAAATTTCTGGGCTTTGCCAATTTTTACCGTCGCTTCATCGCTAATTTTTCTAGTGTTGTTAAACCATTGACTGATTTGACCAAGAAGGATGCTGATGTGGTGAATTGGTCCTCTGCGGCCGTTGAGGCTTTTCAAGAGTTGAAACGTCGTTTCTCTTCGGCTCCTGTGTTGTGTCAGCCAGATGTTTCGCTCCCTTTTCAGGTCGAGGTTGATGCTTCTGAAATTGGAGCAGGGGCTGTTTTGTCTCAGAGAAGTTCTGATTGCTCTGTAATGAAGCCATGCGCTTTCTTTTCGAGAAAGTTTTCGCCTGCTGAGCGTAATTATGATGTTGGCAATCGGGAGTTGTTGGCTATGAAGTGGGCATTCGAGGAGTGGCGACATTGGCTTGAAGGAGCCAAGCATCGCGTGGTGGTCTTGACAGATCACAAGAATCTGACTTATCTCGAGTCTGCCAAGCGGTTGAATCCTAGACAGGCTCGTTGGTCGCTGTTTTTCTCCCGTTTCAATTTTGTGGTTTCGTACCTTCCGGGTTCTAAGAATGTGAAGGCTGATGCCCTTTCAAGGAGTTTTGTGCCTGATTCTCCTGGGGTTCCTGAGCCGGCTGGTATTCTCAGAGAGGGGGTAGTTCTGTCTGCCATCTCCCCTGATTTGCGGCGGGTGCTGCAGGAGTTCCAGGCTGATAGACCTGACCGTTGTCCAGCGGAGAAACTGTTTGTCCCTGATAGATGGACTAATAGAGTTATCTCTGAGGTTCATTGTTCGGTGTTGGCTGGTCATCCTGGGATTTTTGGTACCAGAGATTTGGTGGCTAGGTCCTTTTGGTGGCCTTCCTTGTCGCGGGATGTGCGTTCTTTTGTGCAGTCTTGTGGGACTTGTGCTCGGGCTAAGCCCTGCTGTTGTCGTGCCAGTGGGTTACTTTTGCCCTTGCCGGTCCCGAAAAGGCCTTGGACACATGTTTCCATGGATTTTATTTCAGATCTTCCTGTTTCTCAAAGGATGTCTGTCATCTGGGTGGTTTGCGATCGCTTCTCTAAAATGGTCCATTTGGTACCCTTGCCTAAATTGCCTTCTTCCTCTGATTTGGTTCCATTATTTTTCCAACATGTGGTTCGTTTGCATGGCATTCCAGAGAACATTGTGTCGGACAGAGGTTCCCAGTTTGTTTCAAGGTTTTGGCGGTCCTTTTGTGCTAAGATGGGCATTGATTTGTCTTTTTCTTCGGCTTTCCATCCTCAGACAAATGGCCAAACCGAACGAACCAATCAGACTTTGGAAACTTATCTGAGATGCTTTGTTTCTGCGGATCAGGATGATTGGGTGACCTTCTTGCCATTAGCTGAGTTCGCCCTTAATAATCGGGCCAGTTCGGCTACTTTGGTTTCGCCTTTTTTTTGTAATTTTGGTTTTCATCCTCGTTTTTCTTCAGGGCAGGTTGAGCCTTCGGACTGTCCTGGTGTGGATTCTGTGGTGGACAGGTTGCAACAAATTTGGACTCATGTGGTGGACAATTTGACCTTGTCCCAAGAGAAGGCTCAACGTTTCGCTAACCGCCGTCGCCGTGTTGGTCCCCGACTTCATGTTGGGGATTTGGTTTGGTTATCATCTCGTTATGTTCCTATGAAGGTTTCTTCTCCTAAGTTTAAGCCTTGTTTCATTGGTCCTTACAGGATTAAGAATTTCAGAAATCTTATATCATTTCGTTTGGCCCTTCCTGCTTCTTTTGCCATCCATAATGTGTTCCATAGGTCGTTGCTGCAGAGAAATGTGGCGCCTATGGTTCCCTCCGTTGATCCTCCTGCTCCGGTGTTGGTCGAGGGGGAGTTGGAGTATGTGGTGGAGAAGATTTTGGATTCTCGTATTTCGAGACGAAAACTTCAGTACTTGGTCAAATGGAAGGGCTATGGTCAGGAGGATAATTCCTGGGTTGTTGCCTCTGATGTCCATGCTGACGATTTAGTTCGTGCCTTTCATTTGGCTCGTCCTGATCGGCATGGGGGCTCTGGTGAGGGTTCGGTGACCCCTCCTCAAGGGGGGGGGTACTGTTGGGAATTCCGTTCTCGAACTCCCTCCTGTGGTCATGAATGGTACTTCGGTGAGTTCTGTCCGTGGACTCCCTCTGGTGGCTGTGAGTGGAGCTGCTGGTTCTGAGATTCCTTCTCCAGCTGCCCTCGTTTGGGGCTAGGCTGATTCTCTATTTAACTCCACTCAGATCATTACTCCATGCCAGCTGTCAATGTTCTAGTACTGGTTCAGATCTCTCCTGGATCTTTCTGAGGACCTGTCTACTCCAGCACAAGCTAAGTTCCTGCTTGTTCATTTGTTACATATGGTTTTTCTTGCTAAGTTCTTGTCCAGCTTGCTATCATGAAACTAGCTGGAAGCTCTGGGGGTGCAGAGTGGCTCCACCGCATCGTGAGTCGGTGCGGGGGTATTTTTTGCACACTCTGCGTGGTTTTTGTAGTGTAGCGCCCCCACTGCCGCAGGGCCGAGGGGTACCCGGTACCGGGCCTCTGAGTCTCTGCTCTGGGGTTGTCACGGTGGCTAGGCCCCGGTCCGTGACCCTGCCGAAGGGCGCACAGTATCTGATAGATGTAGATGGTGGTGGTGGTGCGGTGCAGTAAATAACGAGGACACCAGGTTGCAGTCTCTTTACCCCTTTACTGAAGATCTCTGGGTCCTCAGTCCGGAATACGGTTCACCAGGCTACGCAAGTCCGGCCGGTCCGATGGCACCTCCAGAGTTCTCTTTGCAGGTGGAAATCTGTGCCTTCCTGCTAGCGCTATGTGTTGTGGTCCTCCCCTGCTGTGCTTACGGGATAGTACCCCACAACTGTTGTGTCTGTTTCTGATGTTCCCTCACAACTCGTTCGGATGATGTTCTTCTCCTCCGTCCCTCCCTGATGTTCTGGTTAGGACGGCACCCGTATGACGAGTAGGCTCGGAGCTCTTCCGGGACCCTAGAGTCGCCCCTCTCCTAGTGCGCCCCCCATGTCTTCATAGGTGATGTATGTGAGACAGCCCGCCTGAGACTGACTGTCCTGCCGTGGTTTGAAATATTGCTTGGAGCTAGATATATAAATACTTCCTCGGCGTTCCGGCCACGGGCTGTGCGCCTCAGTAGGATGTTGCCTCGGTCTTACAGCACGACTCCTACTGGTATTTCTCCTCTTGCTTTGATCTCGCTTCTCACTCAGCACAATATATCTCGCTTCTAATCCCTTTCTTAGGGCACCGCCGCTATGCTGAGCAGGCACGGTCCCGTGACGTTCTTTCTTGTAGCCAAGCCTCTGTCAGGGTCCCAAACCTGACAGGGACCCTACCGAATCTTCCCCCACAACACCCTCTGCCACAAGGTGTTGCCTGGTCCAACCCAGTCAGCTTTCTGTCTAACTTCCTGCCTGACCCCCAGTTTACCCACAGTGGTGAGGAGTGGCCTAATAAATAGCACCCTTAGCTCCCCCTGGAGGCCCGACTGTGAAATGTATTGGTGTATGTGATACCTGGTCAGATGAACTCCTTCAGTGCCATCAGACGTACCATAGCCCCCCTTAGCGGCAGAGCCCCAGTACTGCAACGACCAGGACTCTGGGGCGCTGCACTCCCCCCCGGTTAAATCCAGTACTCCGGGACTGGGAAGAAAACAACAATACAGGTTAGCAAAAAGACATACAATTTTTGTGAGTGCAATAACAGTAAGCATATTTAAAAAGGCTTCCCTTTATGGGAGGTGAGGACACTTGAATGTTACAAAACATGGTTAAATATTATAGCAACATGCTATAACTAACTTTCTTTTACCCAACCGGGTATTCTACTAAGTGAAAAAGTGTTGAACAATAATTTAACATTGCCTTTAAGGATGTACACTCTAAATCCACTAAAGACCTTCTTATAACACATTATAAGGCAATCAACTTCATACTCCTTCTTTAAATCTGCAGGACCGCCTGTCCTAGATGCTCCAGACCTACTGCCTCTCCTTTCTTTACAGGACCGCCTGTCATGTTCTCAATGGCAAGAGAACATAGCATCAGCATATATAGGAACTAGCTCTTGGAAGATGGGAACTGAGCTGACCATGAACTAAACCTAACGCACAACTAGCAGTGGCCGGGTAGCATGCCTACGTTGATTCTAGATGCCCAGCACCAGCCGGAGGACTAAATAATGCTAGCAGAGGAAAATATTAGTCCTAGCTCACCTCTAGAGAAATACCCCGAAAGGAGACAGAGGCCCCCCACATGTATTGGCGGTGAATTAAGATGAAATAACAAACGTAGTATGAAAATAGGTTTAGCAAATTTGAGGTCCACTTACTACATAGCAGAAGACAGAAAGGACACTTTCATGGTCATCTGAAAACCCTATCAAAACACCATCCAGGAATTACTTTAAAACTCTGGCATTAACTCATAACACCAGAGTGGCAATTCCTGTTCACAAGAGCTTTCCAGACACAGTAACGAAACTACAGCTGTGAACTGGAACAAAAATGCAAAAACAAACATGGACAAGAGTCCAACTTATCTAGTAGTTGTCTAGGAGCAGGAACAAGCACAGAGAGGCTTCTGATAACATTGTTGACCGGCAAGCAACTAACAGAGCAGCAAGGTTATATAGCGACTCCCACATCTTGATGGGAACAGGTGAACAGAGAAGATGAAAACACCAGTTCAATTCCACCAGTAGCCACCGGGGGAGCCCAGAATCCAAATTCACAACAGTACCCCCCCCTCAAGGAGGGGGCACCGAACCCTCACCAGAACCACCAGGGCGATCAGGATGGGCCCTATGAAAGGCACGAACCAGATCAGAGGCATGAACATCAGATGCATTCACCCAAGAATTATCCTCCTGGCCGTATCCCTTCCACTTGACCAGATACTGGAGTCTCCGTCTGGAAACACGAGAGTCTAAGATTTTCTCCACAACGTACTCCAACTCACCCTCAACCAACACCGGAGCAGGAGGCTCAACGGAAGGCACAACCGGTACCTCATACCTGCGCAATAATGACCGATGAAAAACGTTATGAATAGAGAAGGATGCAGGGAGGTCCAAACGGAAGGAAACAGGGTTAAGAATCTCCAATATCTTATACGGGCCGATGAACCGAGGCTTAAACTTAGGAGAAGAGACCCTCATAGGGACAAAACGAGAAGACAACCACACCAAATCCCCAACACAAAGCCGAGGACCAACACGACGGTGGCGGTTGGCAAAAAGCTGAGTCTTCTCCTGGGACAACCTCAAATTGTCCACCACCTGCCCCCAGATCTGATGCAATCTCTCCACCACAGCATCCACTCCAGGACAATCCGAAGATTCCACCTGACCAGAGGAAAATCGAGGATGAAACCCCGAATTACAGAAAAACGGGGACACCAAAGTGGCAGAGCTGGCCCGATTATTGAGAGCGAACTCTGCCAATGGCAAAAAAGCAACCCAATCATCCTGGTCAGCAGACACAAAACACCTCAGATATGTCTCCAGGGTCTGATTAGTCCGCTCGGTCTGGCCATTCGTCTGAGGATGGAAAGCGGACGAAAAAGATAAATCTATGCCCATCCTAGCACAGAATGCCCGCCAAAATCTAGACACGAATTGGGTCCCTCTGTCAGAAATGATATTCTCAGGAATACCATGCAAACGAACAACATTTTGAAAAAACAGAGGAACCAACTCGGAAGAAGAAGGCAACTTGGGCAGAGGAACCAAATGGACCATCTTAGAGAAACGGTCACACACCACCCAGATGACAGACATCTTCTGAGAAACAGGCAGATCTGAAATAAAATCCATCGAGATGTGCGTCCAAGGCCTCTTAGGAATGGGCAAGGGCAACAATAATCCACTAGCCCGAGAGCAACAAGGCTTGGCCCGAGCACAAACGTCACAAGACTGCACAAAGCCTCGCACATCTCGTGACAGGGAAGGCCACCAGAAGGACCTTGCCACCAAATCCCTGGTACCAAAAATGCCAGGATGACCTGCCAACGCAGAAGAATGAACCTCAGAGATGACTCTACTGGTCCAATCATCAGGAACAAACAGTTTATCAGGTGGGCAACGATCCGGTCTATCCGCCTGAAACTCCTGCAAGGCCCGCCGCAGGTCTGGAGAAACGGCTGACAATACCACTCCATCCTTAAGGATACCTGTGGGTTCAGAGTTACCAGGCGAGTCAGGCTCAAAACTCCTAGAAAGGGCATCCGCCTTAACATTCTTAGAACCCGGTAGGTATGACACCACAAAATTAAACCGAGAGAAAAATAATGACCAGCGCGCCTGTCTAGGATTCAGGCGCCTGGCGGTCTCAAGATAAATCAAGTTTTTGTGGTCAGTCAATACCACCACCTGATGTCTGGCCCCCTCAAGCCAATGGCGCCACTCCTCAAAAGCCCACTTCATGGCCAAAAGCTCCCGATTCCCAACATCATAATTCCGCTCAGCGGGCGAAAATTTACGGGAAAAGAAGGCACAAGGCCTCATCACGGAGCAGTCAGAACTTTTCTGCGACAACACTGCCCCAGCTCCGATCTCAGAAGCGTCGACCTCAACCTGAAAAGGTAGAGCAACATCAGGCTGACGCAACACAGGGGCAGAGGAAAAACGGCGCTTAAGCTCCCGAAAGGCCTCCACAGCGTCAGGGGACCAATCAGCAACATCAGCACCCTTCTTAGTCAAATCGGTCAATGGCTTAGCAATATCCGAAAAACCAGCAATAAATCGACGATAAAAGTTAGCAAAGCCCAAAAATTTCTGAAGACTCTTAAGAGAAGAGGGCTGCGTCCAATCACAAATAGCTTGAACCTTGACAGGATCCATTTCAATGGAAGAGGGAGAAAAAATATATCCCAAAAAGGAAATCCTCTGTACCCCAAAAACACACTTAGAACCCTTCACACACAAAGAATTAGACCGCAAAACCTGGAAAACCCTCCTGACTTGCTGGACATGAGAGTCCCAGTCATCCGAAAAAATCAGAATATCATCCAGATACACAATCATAAATTTATCCAAATAATCGCGAAAAATATCATGCATAAAGGACTGGAAAACTGACGGAGCATTTGAAAGACCAAAAGGCATCACTAAATACTCAAAGTGGCCCTCGGGCGTATTAAATGCGGTTTTCCACTCATCCCCCTGCCTGATTCGCACCAAATTATACGCCCCACGAAGGTCAATCTTAGAGAACCACTTGGCCCCCTTTATGCGAGCAAACAAATCAGTCAGCAACGGCAATGGGTATTGATATTTTACAGTGATTTTATTCAAAAGCCGATAATCGATACATGGTCTCAAAGAGCCGTCTTTTTTTTAACACAAAGAAAAAACCGGCTCCTAAGGGAGATGACGATGGACGAATATGTCCCTTTTCCAAGGACTCCTTTATATATTCTCGCATAGCAGCATGTTCAGGCACAGACAGATTAAATAAATGACCCTTTGGGTATTTACTACCCGGGATTAAATCTATGGCACAATCGCACTCTCGGTGCGGAGGTAATGAACCAAGCTTGGATTCTTCAAAGACGTCACGATAGTCAGACAGGAACTCAGGAATTTCAGAGGGAATAGATGATGAAATGGAAACCACAGGTACATCCCCATGAGCCCCCTTACATCCCCAGCTCAACACAGACATAGCTCTCCAGTCGAGGACTGGGTTGTGAGATTGCAGCCAAGGCAATCCTAGCACCAAATCATCATGTAGATTATACAGCACCAGAAAGCGAATAATCTCCTGGTGATCCGGATTAATACGCATAGTTACTTGTGTCCAGTATTGTGGTTTATTATTAGCCAATGGGGTGGAGTCAATCCCCTTCAGAGGAATAAGAGTCTCCAAAGGCTCTAAATCATACCCACAGCGTTTGGCAAAGGACCAATCCATAAGACTCAAAGCGGCGCCAGAGTCGACATAGGCGTCCGTGGTAATAGATGACAAAGAGCAAATCAAGGTCACAGATAGAATAAACTTAGACGGTAAGGTGCAAATGGAAACAGATTTATCAAGCTTTTTAGTGCGCTTAGAGCATGCTGATATAACATGAGTAGAATCACCACAATAGAAACACAACCCATTTTTCCGTCTAAAATTCTGCCGCTCGCTTCGGGACAGAATTCTATCACACTGCATACTCTCTGGCGACTTCTCAGTGGACACCGCCAGATGGTGCACTGGTTTGCGCTCCCGCAAACGCCTATCGATCTGAATAGCCATTGTCATGGACTCATTCAGACCCGCAGGCACAGGGAACCCCACCATAACATCCTTAATGGCATCAGAGAGACCCTCTCTGAAAGTCGCCGCCAGGGCGCACTCATTCCACTGAGTAAGCACAGACCATTTACGGAATCTTTGACAGTAAATTTCCGCTTCATCTTGCCCCTGAGATAGGGACATCAAAGTTTTTTCTGCCTGAAGCTCCAAATGAGGTTCGTCATAAAGCAACCCCAAGGCCAGAAAAAACGCATCCACATTGAGCAACGCAGGATCCCCTGGTGTCAATGAAAAAGCCCAGTCTTGAGGGTCGCCCCGGAGCAAGGAAATCACAATCCTGACCTGCTGTGCAGGGTCTCCGGCAGAGCGAAATTTCAGGGACAAAAATAATTTGCAATTATTTCGAAAATTCTGAAACCCAGATCTATTCCCCGAGAAAAATTCCGGCCAAGGAATTCTCGGCTCAGATACAGGTGCATGACAAACAAAGTCTTGCAAATTTTGTACCTTCGTGGCGAGATTATTCAAACCTGCAGTTACACTCTGAAGATCCATTACAAACAGGTGGACACAGAGCCATTCAAGGGTTAAGAGGAGGTAAGAAGCAGCTAGACAGCAATTAAGGGCTAGGCAGCAAAACTCTGAGGGGGGAAAAAAAAAAAAAAAAATTCCCTTAAACACTTCTTTTTCTCCTGCTTCAGCCCAAACAATTAACACTTTGTGGGCCGGTCAAACTGTCATGTTCTCAATGGCAAGAGAACATAGCATCAGCATATATAGGAACTAGCTCTTGGAAGATGGGAACTGAGCTGACCATGAACTAAACCTAACGCACAACTAGCAGTGGCCGGGTAGCATGCCTACGTTGATTCTAGATGCCCAGCACCAGCCGGAGGACTAAATAATGCTAGCAGAGGAAAATATTAGTCCTAGCTCACCTCTAGAGAAATACCCCGAAAGGAGACAGAGGCCCCCCACATGTATTGGCGGTGAATTAAGATGAAATAACAAACGTAGTATGAAAATAGGTTTAGCAAATTTGAGGTCCACTTACTACATAGCAGAAGACAGAAAGGACACTTTCATGGTCAGCTGAAAACCCTATCAAAACACCATCCAGGAATTACTTTAAAACTCTGGCATTAACTCATAACACCAGAGTGGCAATTCCTGTTCACAAGAGCTTTCCAGACACAGTAACGAAACTACAGCTGTGAACTGGAACAAAAATGCAAAAACAAACATGGACAAGAGTCCAACTTATCTAGTAGTTGTCTAGGAGCAGGAACAAGCACAGAGAGGCTTCTGATAACATTGTTGACCGGCAAGCAACTAACAGAGCAGCAAGGTTATATAGCGACTCCCACATCTTGATGGGAACAGGTGAACAGAGAAGATGAAAACACCAGTTCAATTCCACCAGTAGCCACCGGGGGAGCCCAGAATCCAAATTCACAACAACCGCCCCTTTCAGCCCGGGCCTACTGTCCTTCCACTACTATACACAGTATAGAACATAACATTTACTTTCAGTTTGAAATCACTGAGCCATCCCTACATGGCTCCTAAGAGGGCTCACTGATTAACCCCGTACGGGTTCACTTTCTGTCCTCATTTTTCTTTCAACATTATTGAACCTTTCTTACAATTAACAAGTTAGTTACATTTAACTATTACATATCAGCATTATTACTTTCTCTTTTCAAGACATTATTGCCACCCAACTATCTTAAGGCAATACGGTTCATCAGCGCAATACGTGGACATCCCCTTTAAGAGGGGATCAAGTCTCTATGAGGTAGCACATCTTCTCAAGCTACCAGTCCATACTCAGCAAAGGCTCCGGTGCGGTATCTTCGCAAAGAGTCCTTCTTTAAGTAAAACCAGTAGGGAGCACCTTTAAGAAGGTGCAAACTATTTACAAGCAGTTTGTATCATGCACTGTTCATGATTGCGGCAGTTCTTGGTAACAAAGAAGAAAATAGAAAATAACCAAAAACAATAGGGATCCAGGGTCAACAAAGGGATCCCTTTAAGAGTTAACCCTGGACGGGTTTAGCAGCAACATAACAAGAAACAAACAGTTAGAAGAACTATGTACATTTTCAGAGTTTTAAGATCTTACTCTTTTGATGCAGAAGGTGGTTTTTGATCCCCGGCCGATGCAGCACCTGTACTGGTAGTTGGTCTCTCAGATGCCATCAGATCAGCCGGTGTCTGGATTTGAAGGCTAATCCTGCTTGCAAGTTCAGTAGCCGCTACAAGGCGTACGGTGGTGATAGTAACAAGATCTGGCAAATCGGGATCAGTCATGATCGGGGCAACAGGTGGCGCTCTCTCAGGCTCACACCGTCGAACGTTCCGGGCGCACCATCCTTGTGCATTCCGATGACGGGTGTAGGTCACCTGATCCCCCCTTTGTAATGGGTCACCATCTCGACTGCAGCAGGGGGTTTTCACGTTGTAACTAGTAACAAAGACATCAGTTGGTAGCCCCGGTTCCTGTATGGAGCCCCATCCCCTCTTCGGGTGGTAGGCCAGCATAGTTTCCCGCTTTACCACGTCTTTCCTGCCGTGCGCAGACTTTCTACGTTGTGTATCATGTTGTTCGGCCTCGTCTCGATCCTTCCAGTGGTGGATTAGACATTGCTTATATTGCTCCCAAGTGAGCACGGCAAGGGTGAGGCCGTCCTCCCGGGCTCCATCCGGCCCGGTCCAGGGGGTGTCCCACCGAAGGATCACCCCGTCTGGGCCCACATCTATGGGTTCTCCCATCTTGGTTGGTAGCGGAGGCACTAGCTTCCCCACCGCGTTAGAGGTGAGGATCACCCGCTCCACCGAGAAAAAACAATTATTGCTGGGGTGAGGAGCGGTCACAGGAGCGGGATCGGTCAGGGGAGCCGGATCGGTCGGGGGAACGGAATCGGCCAGGGGAGTAGGGATGCCGTCCATACCTGCGCCTGATGTGATTCCACCGATGTCGATCTGTTCCGTTGACAAGGACACTGGAATCGGCTGCAGCCCGGACCGCGGCTCCTCCGGAGTCACCTCTTGATGTGGCTCCGCCCTCCATGGTTCCGTGGCTGGGATAGGTAGGCTCGGCTCCTCCACTGACGGTGGACGCGAGTCTGTCTCTGATGGGTAAGGGGAGGCCGGGATCACCTCGCTGTTGCTCGGGCACTTGCTGCTCATCGTCGCTGTCGGGCATTCGGCGGCAACGCATGCACCTGGCTCCGCCATTTCTCCGAGGTCGGGCTCCTTCTTCACCT
Organism: Ranitomeya variabilis; assembly: GCF_051348905.1. Classification (NCBI taxonomy): domain Eukaryota; kingdom Metazoa; phylum Chordata; class Amphibia; order Anura; family Dendrobatidae; genus Ranitomeya; species Ranitomeya variabilis. Next base: position 624,569,829 of record NC_135233.1, read on the forward strand.
CGTTCCCGCCGTTGCAAGTCAGGGGGCGGTTCTCCTCTGCTGCTGGGTAGGTCGTCCTCTCGCAGCAGGAGTCGGAGGGGGCGGTCGCCACTTCTGGCGCCGCTTTGGTAGTCTCCTCCCATGGCACGCCCTTCTTCTCCCTCTGCGCTCCCTGTGACGCTGCAATGGCGGCAACTTTTGGCGGGAACTTTTGGCGGTAAATGGCAACACACAGTCTTTGCAATAAAGTACAGTCCAAGCACAGTAAATCACAGTTCCAAGGCACACATGACCTGATTCTTCAGGCTTAAGTAGATCCTGTTCGTGACGCCAAGTTGTAGCGCCCCCACTGCCGCAGGGCCGAGGGGTACCCGGTACCGGGTCTCTGAGTCTCTGCTCTGGGGGTTGTCACGGTGGCTAGGCCCCGGTCCGTGACCCTGCCGAAGGGCGCACAGTATCTGATAGATGTAGATGGTGGTGGTGGTGCGGTGCAGTAAATAACGAGGACACCAGGTTGCAGTCTCTTTACCTCTTTACTGAAGATCTCTGGGTCCTCAGTCCGGAATACGGTTCACCAGGCAACGCAAGTCCGGCCGGTCCGATGGCACCTCCAGAGTTCTCTTTGCAGGTGGAAATCTGTGCCTTCCTGCTAGCGCTATGTGTTGTGGTCCTCCCCTGCTGTGCTTACGGGATAGTACCCCACAACTGTTGTGTCTGTTTCTGATGTTCCCTCACAACTCGTTCGGATGATGTTCTTCTCCTCCGTCCCTCCCTGATGTTCTGGTTAGGACGGCACCCGTATGACGAGTAGGCTCGGAGCTCTTCCGGGACCCTAGAGTCGCCCCTCTCCTAGTGCGCCCCCCATGTCTTCATAGGTGATGTACAGTATGTGAGACAGCCCGCCTGAGACTGACTGTCCTGCCGTGGTTTGAAATATTGCTTGGAGCTAGATATATAAATACTTCCTCGGCGTTACGGCCACCGGCTGTGCGCCTCAGTAGGATGTTGCCTCGGTCTTACAGCACGACTCCTACTGGTATTTCTCCTCTTGCTTTGATCTCGTTTCTCACTCAGCACAATATATCTCACTTCTAATCCCTTTCTTAGGGCACCGCCGCTATGCTGAGCAGGCACGGTCCCGTGACGTTCTTTCTTGTAGCCAAGCCTCTGTCAGGGTCCCAAACCTGACAGGGACCCTACCGAATCTTCCCCCACAACACCCTCTGCCACAAGGTGTTGCCTGGTCCAACCCAGTCAGCTTTCTGTCTAACTTCCTGCCTGACCCCCAGTTTACCCACAGTGGTGAGGAGTGGCCTAATAAATAGCACCCTTAGCTCCCCCTGGAGGCCCGACTGTGAAATGTATTGGTGTATGTGATACCTGGTCAGATGAACTCCTTCAGTGCCATCAGACGTACCATAGCCCCCCTTAGCGGCGGAGCCCCAGTACTGCAACGACCAGGACTCTGGGGCGCTGCACTAGCTTTTTGTGTTGACCGCAAAGATCCCTTTTCTATCCTCAATCTGTTTAGTTAGACTGGCCTCTCTTCGCTAAAACCTATTTCATCCTGTGTTTGTGATTTCCTCTTATCTCACAGTCAATACTTGTGGGGGGGGCTGCTTTTACCTTTGGGGAAATTTCTCTGAGGCAAGTAAGGCTTTGTTTCCTTTCTTTAGGGGTAGTTAGCTCTTAGGCTGTGAAGAGGCGTCTAGGCAGAGTCAGGCACGCTCCACGGCTGTTTCTAGTTGTGTTGATAGGAGTAGGGTTTGCGGTCAGCAGAGTTCCCATTTCCCCAGAGCTCGTCCTGATTCCGTGTTTAACTATCAGGACATTCCTAGTGCACCTAACATCCAGGTCCATAACACACATGGCTGCTGGCGCGGCTGAAATATGAATGACTTTACACACAGCGTAATAATAACACATGGAGTCGCTGCTGCAGAACGGGTATCAGAGGTTACACTGGGGTCACTACCTGGAGGAAACAGGTAACAACTGGATATTGGGGCATTCCGGACATACGACATCTACTGCATCCAACAGGATTTTCTTGATGGCTCCTTCACCTCTCACTTTTCTTGCTACAGAACCTCTATATTTCACAGAGTTAGATGGTCACTTGCTTCAGCAAACTTTGCATAAATAAAGTTATACGAAACCTTATAATGTATCTTACCGGGGGAATATGTCGCCTTCATCGCTTAAAAGCCAATACCTCATCATTCACTCTTAAATACAGCTGCCAACTTGGACAAAACAAGACAGACTTCCATCTCAACTCTATGGAGAGGGTGAGGAACAGCAAAGAGAGATGGTGCAAAAAAACCAAAACCTATATAATACTGCTGTTTTCTAATAAGGGTTTTAAATCCCTGTGGAGCTGGATTCACAGCTACTCTGGCGCAGTATAACATCATCTGCGCTGCTCTGCTTTCTGAAAATGTGCTACATAGAGACAATCGAGCAGGAGTCACTTTTCTCTGTGTGTGCTGTGTATGGGAGACGTCGTAGGAGTTAAGGTACCGTCACACTAAGCGACGCTGCAGCGATACAGACAACGATGCCGATCGCTGCAGCGTCGCTGTTTGGTCGCTGGAGAACAGACCGCTCTCCAGCGACCAACGATGCCGAGGTCCCTGGGTAACCAGGGTAAACATCGGGTTGCTAAGCGCAGGGCCGCGCTTAGTAACCCGATGTTTACTCTGGTTACCAGTGTAAAATGTAAAAAAACAAACAGTACATACTCACGTTCACGTCCCCCGGCGTCCGCTTCCTGCACTGACTGAGCGCCGGCCCTAACAGCAGAGCGGTGACGTCACCGCTGTGCTGTGCTTTCACTTTCACTTTGCGGTGCTCAGTCAGTGTGGGAAGCAGACGCTGGGGGACGCGAAGGTGAGTATGTACTGTTTGTTTTTTTACATTTTACACCGTTAACCAGGGTAAACATCGGGTTACTAAGCGTGGCCCTGCGCTTAGTAACCCGATATTTACCCTGGTTACCATTGTAAAACATCGCTGGCATCGTTGCTTTTGCTGTCAAACACAACGATACACGGCGATCTGACGACCAAATAAAGTTCTGAACTTTAATCAACGACCAGCGATATCACAGCAGGATCCTGATCGCTGCTGCGTGTCAAACACAACGATATCGCTATCCAGGATGCTGCAACGTCACGGATCGCTAGCGATATCGTTTAGTGTGACGGTACCTTTAGTCTTCACCCACTAGCACAGAGACGACTGAAAATTAAAGAAAGTCTGCAGAGAGGGAAAACTAGTGAAGTATTCAAGTTATGTAAAGACCAGAAATATGGTTATTCCTAAAGTGCACACATATTACAACAGGTTACTTGAAAGGAGAGTACACTTTATGGCTTCCTGCAGCCACCAGTCAAGGACACGTCACAATTTACGGCTTAGCCGAGTTGTCTGGGACTCAAAAATTGATGAAGATAAAAAAAGTTTTTAGCCCAACCTGAAGAATTTGTGTTAAAATGATTAAGGTATAGTTTTCTTTCATTTTTTAGTAAAAAAAAAAAAAAATTAAATGAAATAAAACTAGCATTGGAACGCACAGATGTTTCCACACTTATGATTTTTGGGGAATTTCATTAAGGCTCTGTGGTTTGTTTTTCTTGGTCTTTTGGAGCGAGTAAAAAAAAAAAAAAGTATAGCTACTTTGCGGTTCATTTGTTCAGTCTTGAGCATTTTTCCCCACTAGTTAAAGACAAAAAAGAAAATGCATGTCACTTCTTTGGAGATTCTGATGGAATCTGTTTCAAAAGTAGACCATGCTTAAGCAGAAAAGTGGGGAAAAAAGAAAACTGCGCAACTGCGTCAAGAAACAAAACGCTTTCAAAAACACCAAAAAGGAGGAGTTTCCTGAAGTGGTTTCCACTATAAAAAAAAACAAAAAAAGAACATGCAAACACTATGGACCATACATTGTTCATACCTTTGGTAGGGTACAAGGGAACCAGAACTTGTAAGCTACATTGGAAATGTCAGATTGTGTTCACATCGTGCAGTTTTTTTGTTTTTCTTTTGATTAAAACTCTACAGTAGAAAAGTAAAAAGTAAAATAATTCAATGTCTCTCTTGATCCCATCTGTCCGTATTTGTTTCTTGTTCTTCGAGCTCCACTCTCGGAGACAATGGTCATACCTCCCAACCATCCCGGATCCAGCAGGACTGTCCCCATTTTGACAGTCAGCCCCGCGATCCCGGGCGGGACATTAGTTGTCCCGCACTGGTTGGGAGGTGTGTACATCACCCGGCAGGGCCGTATCACGGGCCTAGGGCGGGGACAATGCAGGGGGCGGCACCTGAGCAAGGTTTGTTGTTGTTTTTTTGGTTTGTTATAAAAGCTGGGTCACCTCCCGACCGCCCCCGCCCCCCCCGCCCGGCCGCCTCCCACCCACCCTCCTTGAAGACGATACTCACTCTGCTCCAGCGATGCCTGGTCTCGGCTTCTGCAGCGCTCCTGAATGAGCGGTCACGTTGTACCGCTCATTAAGGTCATGAATATGCGCATATTCATGACCTTAATGATCGGTATCACATGACCGCTCACGCAGGAAGAAGGTGCTGCGCCGACAGAGCGAGAGGGATGTCGTCGCGGCCGCGCGGTGAGGAACAGGTAAGTATGAGGGACGGGGGGACAGGGTAGGGGGAATGAAGGAAGACGGTAAGCCGCGCCATTCAAGATGGGAGCGGGGGGTGTGGTGGGGTGGAGAGATGAGCTATGCATACAGGGGGGGAAATATGAGTCATGCATACAGGGGGAGGGGGAATATGAGCCATGCATACAGGGGGGGGAAATATGAGCCATGCATACAGGAAGGGGAAATAGCCATGCATACAGGAGGGGGGGAATATGAGCCATGCATACGGGGGGGGAATATGAGCCATGCATACGGGGGGGGGAATATGAGCCATGCATACAGGAGGGGGGGAATATGAGCCATGCATACAGGGGGGGGGAGTATGAGCCATGCATACAGGGGGGAATATGAGCCATGCATACAGGAGGGGGGTCATTATACAGTATTAAGCATCATGTGGGATCATTATACAGTATGGAGAACTGTGTGGCCATTATACAGTATGAAGCATCATGTGTGGCCGTTATACAGTATGGAGCATCATGTGTGGCCGTTATACAGTATGGAGTATCATGTGTGGCCGTTATACAGTATTGAGCATCATGTGGGATCATTATACAGTATGGAGAACTGTATGTGGCCGTTATACAGTATGGAGCACTATGTGTGGCCATTATACAGTATGGAGCATCATGTGTGGCCATTATACAGTAAGGAGAACTGTGTGTGGCCATTATACAGTATGGAGCATCATGTGGAGCCATTATACAGTAAGGAGCATCATGTATGGCCATTATACAGTATGGAGCATCATGTGTGGCCATTATACAGTATGGAGCATCATGTGGCCATTATACAGTATGGAGCATCATGTGTGGCCATTATACAGTATGGAGCACTGTGTGGCCAATATACAGTAAGGAGTGTCATGTGTGGCCATTATACAGTATGGAGCATCATGTGTGGCCATTATACAGTAAGGAGCATCATGTGTGGCCATTATACAGTATGGAGCATCATGTGGCCATTATACAGTATGGAGCATCATGTGTGGCCATTATACAGTATGGAGCACTGTGTGGCCAATATACAGTAAGGAGTGTCATGTGTGGCCATTATACAGTATGGAGCATCATGTGGCCATTATACAGTAAGGAGCATCATGTGTGGCCATTATACAGTATGTAGCATCATGTGTGGCCATTATACAGTATGGAGCACTGTGTGGCCAATATACAGTATGCAGCATCATGTGGGCCCTTTATACTATATGGAGCATCACGTGGGGCCAGTACACTGTACGCAGCATCATTTGGGGCCATTATACAGTATGGAGCGTCATGTGTGGCCATTATACAGTATGAAGCGTCATGTGTGGCCATTATACAGTATGGAGCATCATGTGTGGCCATATTTTTTTGTTTATAATTATTGTTTGCGAAACATTGTGATCAGAAGTGCTAAATGGGTGTGGTTGGGGCGTGACTAGTTGTGAAATGGGTGTGGTCAGAGGTGTGGCCTAAAATGCGCTGCGCGCGCCGCTTTGTCCCTCTTTCCCTCCCTCGAAAGTTGGGAGATATGTATTGGGGGTGCACAGGGGGTGATATTTCGGGGTGCACTGGGGTGATATATTGGGGGTGATATTTCGGGGTGCATGTTATCATAGCGCACAGTGGAGGTGTTTGGATCGGATGACGTTGGGGAGTGATATAGTGGGTGCAGACAGTGATAGGAGGGATTAGGACCCATTAGTACAGCGGTAGCATGAGACTCTCGCAGTTTCCGTAGGAGGTGTTTCCACTGTGCACAGCCGCTTCCGGGGCGGGGTCAGGCTGGCGCTGGTCGGGTACAGCAGTTCTGAGGACGAGGGAGAAGCTGCGGGGGGCGGCGGGTAGGTGACGTCACTGGCGGTGTGATGTGAAGGACTGGGGTCTGTTCACCACTGGGAGCTGAGTCAAATTCTTTTTCCCCTGCTGTTTGCTTCGCTTCTTTCCCCATGACTGGGGCTGGGAGGAGTGGAGGAGGAGAGCCCTGTGTACAAGTGACTGGGCTCCTCCCACACGCACATACATGACTGTGATTGGCTGCTCAGTGTAGTGCGTGCAGTCACAGACGCTGGACAGTGGTGGGTGTCCGCCGGCAGCTGCAGGATGAGCAGAGGCACTGAGGTCAGGCGCAGAGGCACTGAGGTCAGGCGCAGAGGCACTGAGGTCAGGCGCAGAGGCACTGAGGTCAGGCGCAGAGGCACTGAGGTCAGGTGCAGAGGCACTGAGGTCAGGCGCAGAGGCACTGGGGTCAGGCGCAGAGGCACTGAGGTCAGGCGCAGAGGCACTGAGGTCAGGCGCAGAGGCACTGAGGTCAGGCGCAGAGGCACTGGGGTCAGGCGCAGAGGCACTGAGGTCAGGCGCAGAGGCACTGAGGTCAGGCGCAGAGGCACTGAGGGTCAGGCGCAGAGGCACTGAGGTCAGGCGCAGAGGCACTGAGGTCAGGCGCAGAGGCACTGAGGTCAGGCGCAGAGGCACTGAGGTCAGGCGCAGAGGCACTGAGGTCAGGCGCAGAGGCACTGAGGTCAGGCGCAGAGGCACTGAGGTCAGGCGCAGAGGCACTGAGGTCAGGCGCAGAGGCACTGAGGTCAGGCGCAGAGGCACTGAGGTCAGGCGCAGAGGCACTGAGGTCAGGCGCAGAGGCACTGAGGTCAGGCGCAGAGGTGAGGAGCCTCTGAAGTCACATGAAAACCGCACAGTTCTGCCATGAAATAACATTTTGTTTCTAAGGCTACGTTCACATTTGCGTTGTTGGGAGCAGCGGCGTCGACGCATGCGTCATGCGCCCCTATCTTTAACATGGGGGGCGCATGGACATGCGCCGGTATGCGTTGTACTGCGTTTTACGACGCATGCGTCATATAGATGCACAAGACAGGGCGCAGGGGACGCTACTTGTAGCCGAAAGTCCTGATCTGTAGGATCTTATGACAACGCATGCGTCGCAAAACGCTGCGTTGTGTACATGCGTTGTTGGTTGTGTCGCCGACGCTGCGTCCAACAACGCAAATGTGAACCTAGCCTAAGGCTACTTTCACACTAGCGTCGTACGACGCACGTCACAATGCGACGCATACTGTGCATGCGCCACACAACGGGGGCAGCGGATGCAGTTTTTCAACGCATCCGCTGCCCCATTGTGAGGTGCAGCTGCGGATCTGCAGCGTTTTCCGCATCGTGTGCACATACCCTTATGGTTTCTAGAGCGTGTTAATTTTAGATTTCCATAGATTGGACTTCTGTGGCCTCACTCTTCTGTGGCCTCGCTCTTCTGCCTCGCGCTCCTGTGGCCTCGCCCCTCTGCAGCCTCGCCCTTCTTTATTATGGCTCTTTCACATGTCAGTATCTCCTGTGTGGTGAGTGACAGCTTCCACACGTACCGGAGACAGTGACACAGAGACCCATTGAAAGGAATGAGTCTGCCACATGTCAGTGTGTTTCCACGGACCGAGTGTGGTGGACGATAGCACGGATCACACAGATCCATACAAGTCAGTGAGTCGTGTGATACATACCCCACATGGATGCCATCCGTGCAACACGTATCGGAGCCTGGAACCAGGGTACAGTTTCCTCTGTTCCCAAGCACCGAGTGCTAAGCGCTGCCCTCATCATGGTTCCCAGCAGAAGATAATGATGAGAGTAGTAGTCTGCTCCCACTGTCTCCACCTGTAAAAATATGGATAAAATACAGAAAATCCTTACACTCACCTGTTATAAATGTCCCCCACTGCAATCCATGCAACCAATCATGCAGAGGAGCTGGGGAGAATGACGCTTGCAGAGAGCGGACCCCGGACCTCTGCTGCACTTAACGGGTCCCGGATCCCTGTCACTGCAGAGATGGCAGTATAGTCACCAATGCTGAGACCCAGCACTGCCCCTCACATGTCGCCTGAGCTGCTCCCTCTAGTGGACATATTGCTGTATGGATGGCGTGTTCTTATTGATTCCTCTATCTGAGGATCGCACTGCATGTCGTCATGGAAATTCTTTCTGATTCTCTGCTACCCTAGTTATGATTTTGCTCTGACATGACGTGTATATATATTCAAGGTAGTTTGTATTTATTTGTTGATTATACTTCTTGTCATGCATGGATACAAATGCTAGTTCTGATTCTTAGAACTTTCCCCCGTGTCATCCCACGTCCCTCAGTTTTATATGCTCTTCCCCTGTATTCCTGTGTCATTATGTGTTTTGTGATTTTTTTTTTTCTTTCATAAATAATGATTTATTCTATTCTTTAGTTGTGTATCACATTTCTAGGTGTTCTTTTCCAGTGGATACACAACATATGTATTTTGGTTCTGCACGTGTATATTTAATCTCAGAACATGGCTAAAAGCCTTCACTAGACCCCTGTACAGCTGTATAATGAGGCCCAGGCTTTACATTTAAGGGACCGGAGCAATAAAAGTGGTAAAAGTAGAACAATGTGCAAGAAGATCTGGCTCTTTAGTGAGCAGAGTCAACTGAGCCAGATCACCAAGAAGAGCCGGACTGCCCATCACTACAGTGGCCTCCTTACGTCATGACGTGGTGCCGTCACTCCAGTTATAACATTTTCATATTACGTCATAACATTGACGTGTCATTATTGTGGGTATGTTACATCATAAGACTGTTCTGGGGGGGAAGTGCTGCTCTGGGAGCGGAGGCCGTTACTGGGGGTGGGAAGTGCTGCTCTGGGAGCGGAGGCGGTTACTGGGGGTGGGAAGTGCTGCTCTGGGAGCGGAGGCGGTTACTGGGGGTGGGAAGTGCTGCTCTGGTATACAAAGAAGGTAGCGGGCACCACAAAGCATAAGTGAATCAGGGATCAACCATATGCATATGAGAAAGACTATGAAGAAAAACTAAGAAAAAGGATATGCATAACACTGGGATCGACCATGAAAAGATAACAACTTTATTCAAAAAGGCACATCAAAACGAGACATACATTTAAAAGCATTTAAAAACAGAAAAAACAGCACATAGCTAGTAGGCTACATGCAACCCCCCAGACAGTTGGAGACAAATGTCATTTTAGCACTGAACAATATGACAAATATTTAGAGAAGGTGCGTGCATATAAATTGAAACACGTACACTAATAAATGCTCATACCACCAAATTATACCATACAGACATCAAACAGTATTGTGGACAAAGGTATAATATATACAAAATTTAGGCTCAGAGTATGCCCCCTCATGCACCATAAGAATTCCAATGAAAGCAAAACAACCTATAGGATGTTAACCAAAGAACTGGGGGTAAGATAACCACATATTAGATAAAGATATACCACCCATAAACAATAGCCAAGTTGTAAAGGAATATATCACCTAAAGACCAGGAGCGAGGCAGATAGTAAACTCCAAAGGAGCCCAAAGTGCAAGGATGCCGAGTAGAAATGAGGTAGTTCAAATATAAAGTGCTAATGCTGGGGAGAACTGGAGCCCCACGCGTATCGATGCTACAAGGGCATCTTCCTCAGGGGAAGATGAGCACTTTGGGCTCCTTTGGAGTTTACTATCTGCCTCGCTCCTGGTCTTTAGGTGATATATTCCTTTACAACTTGGCTATTGTTTCTGGGTGGTATATCTTTATCTAATATGTGGTTATCTTACCCCCAGTCCTATAGGTTGTTTTGCTTTCATTGGAATTCTTATGGTGCATGAGGGGGCATACTCTGAGCCTAAATTTTGTATATATTATACCTTTGTCCACAATACTGTTTGAAGTGCTGCTCTGGGAGAGGAGGCGGTTACTGGGGGTGGGAAGTGCTGCTCTGGGAGCGGAGGCAGTTACTGGGGGTGGGAAGTGCTGCTCTGGGAGCGGAGGCGGTTACTGGGGGTGGGAAGTGCTGCTCTGGGAGCGGAGGCGGTTACTGGGGGTGGGAAGTGCTGCTCTGGGAGCGGAGGCGGTTACTGGGGGTGGGAAGTGCTGCTCTGGGAGCGGAGGCGGTTACTGTTCGGGGGAAGTGCTCTGGGGCGGAGGCAGTTACTGGGGGAGGGAAGTGCTGCTCTGGGAACAGAGGCAGTTACTGGGGGTGAGGGAAGTGCTGCTCTGGGAGCGGAGGCAGTTACTGGGGGGGAGTGCTGCTCTGGGAGCAGAGGCGGTTACTGTTCGGGGGAAGTGCTGCTCTGGGAGTGGAGGCAGTTACTCGGGGGGTGGAGTGCTGCTCTGGGAGCGGAGGCAGTTACTCGGGGGGTGGAGTGCTGCTCTGGGAGCGGAGGCAGTTATTCGGGGGGTGGAGTGCTGCTCTGGGAGCGGAGGCAGTTACTCGGGGGGTGGAGTGCTGCTCTGGGAGCGGAGGCAGTTACTGGGGGGAGTGCTGCTCTGGGAGCGGAGGCAGTTACTGGGGGGAGTGCTGCTCTGGGAGCGGAGGCAGTTACTGGGGGGAAGTGCTGCTCTGGGAGAGGAGGCAGTTACTGGGGGGGGGGAAGTGCTGCTCTGGGAGCGGAGGCAGTTACTGGTGGGGTTAGTTCTGCTCTGGGAGCGGAGGCAGTTCTGCTCTGGTGCTGTGTACTGCAGTTGCCTCGCTCCCTCCCACACCCTGTGGTGTCTGCACACGTGACCCTGTCTTCTCTCTCTCGCAGGCCGCCATGTCTCCTCCCTGTCCCGCAGTCTATCCTGAACATGGTCACAGAGCCGGACTCCGAGCGCCGCGATGATGCCACAGAACATGGCGGACGGGTGCGGAGCTTCCGTCACGAGCGAGGGAATTGGGCGTCTTATGTGTATGTGGCGTGTGAGTGTCAGGACGGCCGGAGCACAGTGAGGAGCGCAGCAGGGGAAGCCGCCAGATTTAGTTTCTCCTTGTCTTTCAGTTCACCCTCGTGAAGAATTCTGGGAGTTGCTTGAGGAGCTGAAGTCTGCGGCCCGGAAACATGGCGTCACCCTGAGCACCATGAAGGAGCTGCACGTCAGCCTGTCACACACCGTCGTCCTGCGCCACCACTGGATCCAGCCGCTCGTCCAGACCCTCCGGAACAATCTCTGCTCAACCCCACGGTCAGTGCCGAGAGCCCCCCGATCTATTACTCCCTGTTATCAGCCATATTGTGTTGGGAGTGTATCCTTTCTGGCAGATTGTCTACATATAGGGGGGGGGACACAATCTCTGCGTCCCACCAGCAAAGGATCTGTGCTGGCAGCTATGGATGCATCAAGTAACACAAGCATTGTTCTAATGTGACCTGTTAATTCTTCCATCTTCCAAAAACTCATTGTTCCTCTGATCCAGCCTCCCCTGATTGGTCTCGCTATCTAAACGCTCCCCTCTCCAATCTATCATGAATGCAGCAGCCATGATCATATTTCTGTCCCAACCATTACACTGATGCCTCTACCCTGTGCCAGTCATTGCACTGGTTACCCATCTGATACAGAGTCCAATATAAACTGCTCAATCACCCACAAAACCTCCACAGTGCCACACTGTCCTACATTTCTTCTCATGTGTACCACTACCCATCCTCTCCACAGTGCTACACCGCCCTACATCTCCTCATCTGTCTACCACCTACCCGTCCTCTCCACAGTGCTGCACCATCCCACATCTCATCTGTCTACCACCTTCCTGTCCTCTCCACAGTGCTATACTGCCCTACATCTCCTACTCATCTCTGTCTATCACCTACCCGTCCTCTCCACAGTGCTGCACCGCCCTACAACCCCTCCTCATCTGTCTACCACCTACCCGTCCTCTCCACAGTGCTGCACCGCCCTACATCTGCTCATCTCCATCTACCACCTACCCGTCCTCTCCAATGCTGCACCGCTCTACATCTCCTCATCTCTGTCTATCATCTTCCCGCCGTCCTCTTGTATACATAGTTTAGGCTGGATTATCAGCTATCTAACTATTCCCTGTTTTCTCTCCTTACTATCACTCGTGTTCTCACTCTCTGTGCACTCTGTTTTATACAACTATGTGCAGTATAAGGCCGGAGACGCACTTGCCATTTTAAAATCGGTCTGATTTTGTTACTGCAAAGTGTCATGTGTTTTTCATGCTAGTACAATCTGATTTTAACATGAGCTTTTACATAGAGAAATTCTGTCATTTACACCGTTTTCAAAGGAATTATTCTTCATAATTATACACAGGTGGCCCGATTCTAACGCATCGGGTATTCTAGAATATGCATGTCCACGTAGTATATTGCCCAGCCACGTAGTATATTGCCCAGCCACGTAGTATATTGCCCAGCCGACGTAGTATATTGCACAGCCCACGTAGTGTATTGCCCAGCCAGCCACGTAGTATATTGCCCAGCCACGTAGTATATTGCCCAGCCACGTAGTATATTGCCCAGCCGACGTAGTATATTGCACAGCCCACGTAGTATATTGCCCAGCCAGCCACACAGTATATTGCACAGCCCACGTAGTATATTGCCCAGCCACGTAGTATAACACAGCCCATGTAGTATATTGCACAGCCATGTAGTATATTGCACAGCAATGTAGTATATAGCACATCCCAAATAGTATATACTCCCCTTCCGTCCGCAGCTGTCACCGACGCATGTGCTGCGATGTTTCCTGCTGTCGCAGCCGTCATGAATAACCGCGGCCATCATCACTGACCGCGGCCGCAAATTGTCCCCGGCTTTTTGCGGCGGTAGGCCCAACAGCGTCCATGGTCCCGGCCGGCTCTGCCTTCCTCACGGCGACTCCGCCCCCTTTGCAGCGCTTCTGGCCGGGCCTGTACTGGCTGGCCGCGACCCGCGGCCACTAATTTAGTCACCGGCTTTTTGCCGGGGTAGGCCCAACAGTGCCCAGGGACCCGGCCGGCTCTGCCCTCCTCATGGCGACTCCGCCCTCTTTACAGCACTTGTGGCCGGGCCTGTATGGAGTGGGCGGGGACTCTCTGTGCATACTTAATAGCCTCCCCTGCCCTTTTGTTTACGCCCACTGGCTGGTCTCGACCAATGAATATCCGGCACAGACAGACGGAAGTACCCCTTAGACAATTATATAGTAGATGATAGATGAAAAGCCAGCAAGCCATCGGCCGCATACAGTGAAATAAAAAAATTACTTACGATTCCCCTATAATTAATAACCAGCAAAGGCTTGGCAGACAGCTATGAGCTGATATTAATAGCCTAGGAAGGGGCCATGGATACTGCCCACCCCCCAGACTAAAGTAATCAGCCCTCAACCGCCGCAGCCCATAAGATGCACCACTTCTGGCACTTAACCTCGCTCTTCCCACTTGCCCTGGTGCGTTGGCAAGTGGGGTGATAGCTGGAAGGCTTGATGTCACCTTTGTATTGTCAGGTGACGTGAAGTCCAGAGGTTAGTATTGTAAAGTCATATTGTATAAAAACTCACACTCAAAATAAAGTCCTTTAATTGAAATGTTCCTGCTGACGTCAGGTAAAGGGAGTGCACTGGCTGTGAACTCTCAGGTCCTTTCTGATGGCACCGTGAGAACTTTCTCATGCTCGTGGTGACGTGCGGCAGGTTATACGAGTTCACTGTGAGACACTGGGCAGCGGTATCAGACGCTGCTCAGTGTCTCTGCTGGATGGCAGGCTGTATGATTGCATCATACAACCATGCAGCCTGCCATGTCGATGTAGTGGAGCTAGTCCCGTTGTGGGACAAATGGATTATCATCATCTCAGCAGAAAGGTGAGGAATATTGTTTATTTTAATTCTCTTGCTGGAGAAAATGATGTCGGTGGAATGGGCGATGCAGTAAGTATACTTTAAATTAACATTTATTAAAGAAGTCTGTTGTCATTCTTTCAATTAAAGGACTTTATTCTGGATGTGTGTTTATACAATATGACTATGGTGTTAGTAATGGGGGCGGCTCCATTGTCTGCTCTTTGGTAAACTATGACCTTCTCAACGCATCTTTCTTCAGCAATGTTCCATTACGAGGTGTGACAACACCATATTTATTCTTAATTACCCAGACATATTATTTCAGTAGGCCAGGAACATGAGATGGAGGTCATGCGAGAATGACTGGTGACCCTTATGGTCAGTGAATTATTGTACAATGGCTGCCATTTGTTGACTGGCTGCTGATTAGCTATTGTATCTGTCCTGGTACTGTTCTACAATCTTTGGGAAACAAAGGCATAATGTCTGAATGTTGTTAATATGCTGATGACCCATTGGTGCTCTGCAATATGAAGGACAATCTATGCTTGTTGTTTGCACACTGCAGCAGTGAGGGATGGCCTCCTTCCCCCAAGCCTGTGGTGGAATGACTGAATGAAAAGTTGTGACCTATATAAAGGAGGATCTGCCTGTGTTCAGAGAGTCTACATTACAGAAGTCATGGCATCATGGCTCCAACTGAAGAAATACAGTGCTGCCTCATTGACCATCACTGAACCCTCAAAGACGTTTAGAGAACCCAGGTTGGGACAATCGGGTCACCTGGCCTCGTACACTAATGGAGTGTCCGCTTCCTAAGCTTGTTGTTACCTCCTCACTGTGGGGGGCCAGCCAAACACAGGGAGCCACTGGGCCCCGGAAGCAGCTCTAATCCCAGCGAATCAGTGGAAGGGTGAGACCCTGTAATGTGCATCATCTTGGGGTATTTGCTGGGACTGATCTGTATGCTATTGTGTGTTGTGGGTCAATAAACTATTGCCACACTGTGTTACCCTCACAGTGTTGTCTGTGCACTGTTCTGCCCACTGTAACAGGAGAGAGGGCGTTCAGTCGTATGTGCCCTGGTCCATGCAGTTTCAGCTAGCGGACTGGGGCGCCGCCGACCTCCCGCGTCTGCACACGATGGTTTCTTGCAGATAGTTTGTCTTCTTGTAGGCATCTTCTGATGGTTGCAGGACTTGGCAGTCACAGGAGATCTTCTCTGATCTCCCTGGAGGTTCTGTGCCACCTTGTGACTCTCTGAGCTGATTGTATGATTCATGTTCTGACCACGCGTTGGGTTTTTGCCATTATAAAGCATTGGAAAGCTTCATAGCTGAGCAGACCATTATTCTGCACACTTCTTCATAGGTTTTTCCCTCCTCCAATCACCTTCTTGGTTAAAGTTCTTTCTCCTTCAGTACAATGTCTGGAAGGACCCATTTTACTCACTGAGCCCTGGCTGAAACCAACCGGTACAACATCCGCTGCCTCCTCCTTCACAGGACGGCCATCATTATTACCTGCGTCTTCACACAGTGACCTCACTAATGAACGCCACACTGCTATTAATTAGCACACCCCCCTTTCATTAAGAGTCCATTACACCCAGTTAGCAGCGTGCTCGTCATGGCTGCTGGTTCTATTGGTCACTGATTACTCGCCTTCATCTAGTCACGAATGTGTCCCAATGTTGTGTGATTTTTCTGCCATTTTCTGGTGTTGTGTCCATAGCTGTGCGCGTGCTGATCCCGCGTAGTGACGCTCACGCCGCGTAGTGTGACGCTCGTACACCATTTCTGCCAGCAGGACCCGCACCCCTCCTGTAATTGTAGAATTGTGTTACTATGATGTCTGATGCTCTCTGTACACTTCCCCACTCATTTGTACTGCGCTGCTGAATGTCAGCTCTATAGAAATAAAATTATTACTTCTGCAGGTTCCTGTGTGTTGCTGACAAGCTAAAAGTCTATGTGAACAAAGAGAAAAGCAGGTGAGTCCGGCCTGCAGCGTGCAGATGGCGAGGCCGGCCCGCGGCGTGTCTGCGCTCCTCAGTGACTCCCTGCGGACCTTTATTTAGGACTTTCTTGGGGCTGGAGGTTGCCCGTGGACGTCAGCAGCTTCTGGAGGCCGTGTCAGAAGTGGACAAGTCTTTACAGGAGTTCCATCTGGAGACTTTTCACCAGGTGAGGAGGCGTCTGGGACGAGCACCCCCTGCTGGAGGTGTTGGGATCCTGTATGGGAGTCTGCTCTCGTGGTGGAATCCCACCTTTGTGATTTTCTGGTCACGGAGCTGTAGAGCAGATTCGGATCGTGTTGTGCCCACACCTGGCAGCAGATAATGGTGGAGGTGTGCTGTGCACAGTGCGGCTGCTGTGTGGCCGGCGGTGGTCACTCGCTCACGTCTCATCTTTATCACAGAATCCATCCTTCCATGTCAGTCTGGCCTGGAGTGTCGGAGACGTGGCCGAAGCCTTACAGGGAGCGTGTCTGCTGGAGCTACAGGCGAGTTCAGGGGCGGAGCTGACAACCTCACACATGCACAGGCTGGTGGTCAGATGGGCGGGGCTGACAACCTCCTTTTTTCATTGCAGCGGGTCGTGGATAACTTTGAAGATTCTGATATTCTGACCCGCTTCTGTGCAGACACCATTTACTGTAAATGTGGTAATAAGGTGACGTCCATTCCCCTCTGCTGACTGGAGGCCGGGGCGACATTGTGCTCTGCCTGTCTGTATCTATAATGAGCGCTTTTGAAGCTCCCTATAAAGTTTTTTCCTTGTTTCCTACTTCTGTGGTTTGTGCATTAATTTCCTGCAGACACATGCAAAATGCCAGTGGGGGGTATTGCCAAAAACACCCAGCACCCGCCGCTGAGTACTGCCCCCCAGTCACTGCCAGCACGCACCGCTGACAGACTCCGATCCCCTGCTCAGTGCGACGGACACAAAACTGTTTTTTTTTTTTTTTAAGGTGGAAAAAATTGAACATTTGTATAAAAAAAAAACCCAACAAAACGCTTGTGTCAACATTTTCCGAGACTTGTACCATTTTCAGTTGGTCAGTAGGCGGGAGGGCTCGTTCCCTTTTTGGCCGGTGGCCGGACGCGAGGGCTCGTTCCCTTTTTGGCCGGGCGCGAGGGCTCGTTCCCTTTTCCGCCGGGCGCAAGGGCTCGTTCCCTTTTCCGCCGGTGGCCGGGCGCGAGGGCTCGTTCCCTTTTCGGCAGGACGCGAGAGCTCGTTCCCTTTTTGGCTGGGTGCGAGGGCTCGTTCCCTTTTCGGCCGGGTACTGGGCGTGAGGGCTAGTTCCCTTTTTGGCCATTGCGGCCTCCTGGGGCATCTGGGTAACCCTCTGCTCAATGCAGGAGCCAGTAAATTATTACATTTGTTAGTGTGGGATTTGGGCATAGACGTCAAATTCTATAGATTTTTTTTTTCCCCACTTGTTTTTGTCTTCCTCTCTGGGTTTCCTCATCTGATCACTTGCTCTGTATCTTAGAAAACATTAAGATCCTTGCAGCCCCTGGTGAGCAGCACCCCCATCCTTCTTTCTATCCTTTGCAGTAAGACAATCTAAGCTGACATAGAGGAAATTACATATAGTGGGGAAGTAACCTGTTATGGACCTGGTGGTTAGGTGCACCTGGAATGACCTGATGGCTAAACTAGAAGACAGGACGAGCTCTGGGAAGTGGGAACTCTGCTGACCGCAAATCCTAATCCTATAACACACACACTAGAAATAGCTGTGGAGCGTACCTAACTCTACCTAGACGCCTCTTCACAGCCTAAGAGCTAACTACCCCTAAAGATAGGAAAATAAGTCTTACCTTGCCTCAGAGAAAATTCCCCAAAGGTAAAGGCAGCCCCCCACATATTAACTGTGAGTTAAGAGGAAAGTCACAAACACAGGAATGAAACAGGTTTCAGCAAAGGAGGCCAGACTTACTAGATAGACTGAGGATAGGAAAGGGATCCTCAGTCTACAAAAACTACAAAAAGCCACGCAGAGTGTGCAAAAAGACCCCCGCACCAACTCACGGTGCGGAGGTGCCACTCTGCAACCCAGAGCTTCCAGCTAGCAAGTCATTATCATGTTAGCAAGCTGGACAAGAACTTAGCAAGTACTAAGAAATATATTCAGTGCAAAATGAACAACAAATGAACTAGCAGGGACTTAGCTTCTGCTGGAGTAGACAGGTCATCAGAAAGATCCGAGAGAGATCTGAACCAGTGCTAATACATTGACAGCTGGCATGGAGTAACGATCTGAGGAGTTAAATAGAGAAGCCAGCCTAGCCGCAAACGAGGGCAGCTGAGGAAGCGACCTCAGAACCAGCAGCTCCACTCACAGCCACCAGAGGGAGTCCACAGACAGAACTCGCCGAAGTATCATTCATGACCACAGGAGGGAGTTCAAGAACGGAATTCACAACAGTACCCCCCCCCTTGAGGAGGGGTCACCGAACCCTCACCAGAGCCCCCAGGCCGATCAGGACGAGCCAAATGAAAGGCACGAACC
Organism: Ranitomeya variabilis; assembly: GCF_051348905.1. NCBI lineage: Eukaryota > Metazoa > Chordata > Amphibia > Anura > Dendrobatidae > Ranitomeya > Ranitomeya variabilis. Next base: position 624,588,595 of record NC_135233.1, read on the forward strand.
AACTCGGCCGCATGGACATCGGAGGCAAAAACCCAGGAATTATCCTCCTGACCATAGCCCTTCCATTTGACCAGGTACTGAAGTTTCCGTCTCGAAATACGAGAATCCAAAATCTTCTCCACCACATACTCCAACTCCCCCTTGACCAACACCGGAGCAGGAGGGTCAACGGAGGGAACCATAGGCGCCACATATCTCCGCAACAACGACCTATGGAACACATTATGGATGGCAAAAGAAGCTGGAAGGGCTAAACGAAACGACACAGGATTGAGAATTTCAGAAATCTTATAAGGACCAATGAAACGAGGCTTAAACTTAGGAGAAGAAACCTTCATAGGGACATGGCGAGACGACAACCAAAGCAAATCCCCAACACGAAGTCGGGGACCAACACAGCGACGGCGGTTGGCGAAACGTTGAGCCTTCTCCTGGGACAATATCAAATTGTCCACTACATGAGTCCAAATTTGCTGCAACCTGTCCACCACAGAATCCACACCAGGACAGTCCGAAGGCTCAACCTGCCCTGAAGAAAAACGAGGATGAAAACCAGAATTACAAAAAAAAAGGCGAAACCAAGGTAGCCGAACTGGCCCGATTATTAACCCCTTAAGCCCCGAGGGTGGTTTGCACGTTAATGACCGGGCCAATTTTTACAATTCTGACCACTGTCCCTTTGAGGCTATAACTCTGGAACACTTTGACGGATCTTGGCGATTCTGACATTGTTTTCTCGTGACATATTGTACTTCATGTTAGTGGTAAAATTTATTCGATATAACTTGCGTTTATTTGTGAAAAAAATGGAAATTTGGCGAAAATTTTGAAAATTTCGCAATTTTCCAACTTTGAATTTTTATGCCCTTAAATCACAGACATATGTCACGCAAAATACTTAATAAGTAACATTTCCCACATGTCTACTTTACATCAGTACAATTTTGGAACCAAAATTTTTTTTTGTGACGGAGTTATAAGGGTTAAAAGTTGACCAGCAATTTCTCATTTTTACAACACCTTTTTTTTTTAGGGACCACATCTTATTTGAAGTCATTGTGAGGGGTCTATATGATAGAAAATACCCAAGTGTGACACCATTCTAAAAACTGCACCCCTCAAGGTGCTCAAAACCACATTCAAGAAGTTTATTAACCCTTCAGGTGTTTCACAGGAATTTTTGGAATGTTTAAATAAAAATGAACATTTAACTTTTTTTCACACAAAATTTATTTCAGCTCCAATTTGTTTTATTTTACCAAGGGTAACAGGAGAAAATGGACCCCCAAAGTTGTTGTACAATTTGTCCTGAGTACGCTGATACCCCATATGTGGGTGTAAACCATTGTTTGGGCGCATAGCAGAGCTTGGAAGGGAAGGAGCGCCATTTGACTTTTCAATGCAAAATTGACTGGAATTGAGATGAGACGCCATGTTGCGTTTGGAGAGCCCCTGATGTGCCTAAACACTGAAACCCCCTACAAGTGACACCATTTTGGAAAGTAGACCCCCTAAGGAACTTATCTAGATGTGTGGTGAGCACTTTGACCCACCAAGTGCTTCACAGAAGTTTATAATGCAGAGCCGTAAAAATAAAAAAACATATTTTTTCACAAAAATGATCTTTTCGCCCCCAATTTTTTATTTTCCCAAGGGTAAGAGAAGAAATTGGACCCCAAAAAATGTTGTCCAATTTGTCCTGAGTACGCTGATACCCCATATGTGGGGGGGAACCACTGTTTGGGCGCATGACAGAGCTCGGAAGGGAAGGAGCGCCATTTGGAATGCAGACTTAAATGGATTGGTCTGCAGCCGTCACGTTGCATTTGCAGAGCCCCTGATGTACCCAAACAGTACAAACCCCCCACAAGTGACCCCATATTGGAAACTAGACCTCCCAAGGAACTTATCTAGATGTGTTGTGAGAACTTTGAACCCCCAAGTGATTCACTACAGTTTATAACGCAGAGCCGTGAAAATAAAACATCTTTTTTTTCCCACAAAAATGATTTTTAGCCCCCCAAATTTTTATTTTCCTAAGGATAACAAGAGAACTTGGACCCCAGAAGTTGTTGTTCAATTTGTCCCGAGTACGCTGATAACCCATATGTTGGGGTAAACCCCTTTTTGGGCGCACGGGAGAGCTCGGAAGGGAAGGAGCACTGTTTTACTTTTTCAACGCAGAATTGGCTGGAATTGAGATTGGACGCCATGTCGCGTTTGGAGAGCCCCTGATGTGCCTGAACAGTGGAAACTCCCCAATTCTACCTGAAACCCTAACCCAAACACACCCCTAACCCTAATCCCAACGGTAACCCTAACCACACCCCTAGCCCTGACACACCCATAATTCTAATCCCAACCCTAATCCAAACCGTAAATGTAATCCAAACCCTAACTTTAGCCCCAACCCTAACTTTAGCCCCAACCCTAACCCTAACTTTACCTCCAACCCTAGCCCTAACCCTACCCCTAAACGTGACTGAAATACGTGGCACTTAAATACGTGGCACTGAAATACGTGGCACTGAAATACGTGGCACTGAAATACGTGGCACTGAAATACGTGGCACTGAAATACGTGGCACTGAAATACGTGATACGTGGCACTTAAATACGTGGCACTGAAATACGTGATACGTGGCACTGAAATACGTGGCACTGAAATACGTGGCACTGAAATACGTGGCACTATGACTGTCAGAAAATGTTCATTAAACGGTTAGGGGTAGAGTTAGGGTTTGGATCCCTTTATCACCTTGATGGTGGTGTTTTCTGTTTTTTTTCGATAAAAACGCATGCGTTTTTAACGCAAACGCATGTGCTTAAAAACGCAAGAAAATACTGCAGGTTGTATTTCTGAAAATGAACGCATGCAGAAAAAAAACGCATGCGTTTGAAAACGCGACCAAACGCGTACAAAAAACGCATGCGTTTTCAATGTTGAATATAGGGAAAAAACGCATGCGTTTTTTTGTGCAAAAAACGCTGCAGACAAAAACGCAAGTGTGAAACCAGCGACGCTTTTTATAGCAAAAAAGTTTTTGCGTCTCCACATTTTGAGACCTATAATTTTTCCACATTTTGCTCCACAGTGTCATGTGAGGTTTTGTTTTTTGCTGGACGAGTTGACGTTTTTATTGGTAACATTTTCGGACACGTGACCATTTTTGATCACTTTTTATTCCGATTTTTGTGAGGCAGAATGACCAAAAACCTGCTATTCATGAATTTCTTTTGGGAGAGGCGTTTATACCGTTCCGCGTTTGGTAAAATTGATAAAGCAGTTTTATTCGACGGGTCAGTACGATTACAGCGATATCTCATTTATATCATTTTTTTATGTTTTGGCGCTTTTATACGATAAAAACTATTTTATAGAAAAAATAATTATTTTGGTATCGCTTTATTCTCAGGACTATAACTTTTTTAGTTTTTTGCTGATGATGCTGTATGGCGGCTTGTTTTTTGCGGGACAAGATGACGTTTTCAGCGGTACCATGATTATTTATATCAGTCTTTTTGATCGCGTGTTATTCCACTTTTTGTTCGGCGGTATGGTAATAAAGCGTTGCATTTTGCCTCTTTTTTTTTTTTCTCTTACGGTGTTTACTGAAGGGGTTAACTAGTGGGGCAGTTTTATAGGTTGGGTCGTTACGGACGCGGCGATACTAAATATGTGTACTTTTATTATTTATTTTTTTTTATTTAGATAAAGAAATGTATTTATGGGAATAATATATATATTTTTTTTATTATTTATTTAGGAATTTTTTTTATTTTTTTTTTACACATGTGGAAAATTTTTTTTTAAACTTTTTTACTTTGTCCCAGGGGGGGACATCACAGATCGATGATCTGATAGTGTGCATAGCACTCTGTCAGATCACCGATCTCACTTACATCGGTGCAGGCTTACCAGCGTCTGCTCTGAGCAGGCGCTCGGTAAGCCACCTTTCTCCCTGCAGGACCCGGATGCCGCGGCCATCTTGGATCCGGGACCTGCAGGGAGGAAGGAGGTAGGAGACCCTCGGAGCAACGCGATCACATCGCGTTGCTCCGGGGGTCTCAGGGAAGCCCGCAGGGAGCCCCCTCCCTGCGCGATGCTTCCCTATACCGCCGGTACACTGCGATCATGTTTGATCGCGGTGTGCCGGGGGTTAATGTGCCGGGGGCGGTCCGTGACCACTCCTGGCACATAGTGAGGCCGTGAGCGCGGCCGATCGCGTATGACGTACTATCCCGTCACCGGGAATTAAGTCCCAGGTCACCTTGACGGGATAGTACGTCATACGGGATTAAGGGCAAACTCAGCCAATGGCAAGAAGGTCACCCAATCATCCTGATCAGCAGAAACAAAGCATCTCAGATAGGTCTCCAAAGTCTGATTAGTTCGTTCGGTTTGGCTATTTGTCTGAGGATGGAAAGCCGAAGAGAAAGACAAATCAATGCCCATCTTAGCACAAAAGGACCGCCAAAACCTTGAAACAAACTGGGAACCTCTGTCCGACACGATGTTCTCCGGAATGCCATGCAAACGAACCACATGCTGGAAAAATAGTGGAACCAAATCAGAGGAGGAAGGTAATTTAGGCAAGGGTACCAAATGGACCATCTTAGAGAAGCGATCACAAACCACCCAGATGACCGATATCCTTTGAGAGACAGGGAGATCTGAAATAAAATCCATGGAAACATGCGTCCAAGGCCTTTTCGGGACTGGCAAGGGCAAAAGTAACCCACTGGCACAAGAACAGCAGGGCTTGGCCCGAGCACAAGTCCCACAAGACTGCACAAAAGAACGCACATCCCGTGACAAGGAAGGCCACCAAAAGGACCTAGCCACCAAATCTCTAGTACCAAAAATCCCAGGATGACCAGCCAACACCGAACAATGAACCTCAGAGATAAGTCTACTAGTCCATCTATCAGGGACAAACAGTTTTTCTGCTGGACAACGGTCAGGTCTATCAGCCTGAAACTCCTGCAGCGCCCGCCGCAAATCAGGTGAGATGGCAGACAGAATTACCCCCTCTTGGAGAATACCAGCCGGCTCAGGAACTCCCGGGGAATCAGGCACAAAACTCCTTGAAAGGGCATCGGCCTTCACATTCTTAGAACCTGGAAGGTATGAAACCACAAAATTGAAACGGGAGAAAAACAGCGACCATCGAGCCTGTCTAGGATTCAACCGCTTAGCAGACTCGAGATAAGTCAGATTTTTGTGATCAGTTAAGACCACTACGCGATGCTTGGCTCCCTCAAGCCAATGTCGCCACTCCTCGAACGCCCACTTCATAGCCAACAACTCCCGATTGCCAACATCATAATTACGCTCAGCAGGCGAAAACTTTCTAGAAAAGAAAGCACATGGCTTCATCACAGAGCCATCAGAAGATCTTTGAGACAAAACAGCCCCTACTCCAATCTCAGAAGCATCAACCTCGACCTGAAAAGGGAGCGAAACATCTGGCTGACACAACACAGGGGCCGAAGAGAAACGACGTTTCAACTCCCGAAAAGCCTCAACGGCCGCAGAGGACCAATTCACCACATCAGCACCTTTCTTGGTCAAATCAGTCAACGGTTTAACAACACTAGAAAAATTAGCGATGAAGCGACGGTAAAAATTAGCAAAGCCCAAGAATTTCTGAAGGCTCTTCACAGATGTAGGCTGAGTCCAATCATAAATGGCCTGAACTTTAACAGGATCCATCTCGATAGTAGAAGGGGAAAAAATGAAACCCAAAAAGGAAACCTTCTGAACTCCGAAGAGACATTTAGACCCCTTCACAAACAAAGAATTAGCACGAAGAACCTGGAACACCATTCTGACCTGCTTCACATGAGACTCCCAATCATCCGAAAAGACCAAAATATCATCCAAATATACGATCATGAATCTATCCAAATACTTTCGGAAGATGTCATGCATAAAGGACTGAAACACAGATGGAGCATTAGAAAGCCCGAATGGCATCACCAGGTACTCAAAATGGCCCTCGGGCGTATTAAATGCTGTTTTCCATTCATCGCCCTGTTTAATACGCACCAGATTATACGCCCCTCGAAGATCTATCTTGGTGAACCAACTAGCCCCCTTAATCCGAGCAAACAAATCAGACAGTAGAGTCAAAGGGTACTGAAATTTGACCGTGATTTTATTGAGAAGGCGGTAATCTATACAAGGTCTCAGAGAACCATCCTTCTTGGCCACAAAAAAGAACCCTGCTCCCAACGGTGACGACGACGGGCGAATATGCCCTTTCTCCAAGGACTCCTTTATATAACTCCGCATAGCGGCGTGTTCCGGCACAGATAAATTGAAAAGTCGTCCCTTAGGAAATTTACTACCAGGAATCAAATTAATAGCACAATCACAATCCCTATGAGGAGGTAGGGCACTGGATTTGGGCTCATCGAATACATATCGGTAATCCGACAAAAACTCAGGGACTTCAGAAGGAGTAGGAGAAATTGACAACGGAACGTCACCATGTACCCCTTGACAACCCCAACTGGACACAGACATTGATTTCCAATCCAATACTGTATTATGGACCTGTAGCCATGGCAAACCCAACACAACCACATCATGCAAATTATGCAACACCAAAAAGCGAACATCTTCCTGATGTGCAGGAGCCATGCACATGGTCAACTGAGTCCAGTACTGAGGCATATTCTTGGCCAAAGGTGTAGCATCAATTCCCCTTAATGGAATAGGATACTGCAAGGGCTCCAAGAAAAAACCACAGCGCCTGGCAAACTCTAAGTCCATCAAATTCAGGGCAGCGCCTGAGTCCACAAATGCCATAACAGAGTAGGACGACAAAGAGCAAATCAGAGTAACGGACAAAAGAAATTTAGGCTGTACAGTACCAATGGTGACGGACCTAGCGAACCGCTTAGTGCGCTTAGGACAATCAGAGATAGCATGAGTGGGGTCACCACAGTAAAAACACAGCCCATTCTGACGTCTGTGTTCTTGCCGTTCAGCTCTGGTCAAAGTCCTATCACATTGCATAGGCTCAGGCCTCTGCTCAGAGGACACCGCCAAATGGTGCACAACCTTGCGTTCACGCAAGCGCCGATCGATCTGAATGGCCAAGGATATTGATTCATTCAGACCAGCAGGCGTGGGAAACCCCACCATAACATCCTTAAGGGCTTCAGAAAGACCTTTTCTGAAAATTGCTGCAAGGGCACACTCATTCCATTGAGTAAGCACAGACCACTTTCTAAACTTCTGGCAATATACCTCCGCTTCATCCTGACCTTGACACAAAACTAGCAAGATTTTCTCTGCCTGATCCACAGAGTTAGGTTCGTCATAAAGCAATCCAAGCTCCAGAAAAAACGCATCTACATTAAGCAATGCAGGATCTCCTGGCGCAAGGGAGAATACCCAGTCTTGTGGGACGCCACGTAACAAAGAAATAATGATTTTTACTTGCTGAATGGGGTCACCAGAGGAGCGGGGTTTCAAAGCAAGAAACAGTTTACAATTATTTTTGAAATTCAGAAATTTAGATCTATCTCCAAAAAACAAATCAGGAATAGGAATTCTAGGCTCTAACATAGGATTCTGAACTACATAATCTTGAATGCTTTGTACCCTCGCAGTGAGGTGATCAACACAAGAAGACAGACCTTGAATGTCCATATCTACACCTGAGTCCTGAACCACCCAGAGGTTAAGGGGAAAAGAAAGACAAAACACACTGCAGAGAAAAAAAAATGGTCTCAGAACTTCTCTTATCCCTCTATTGAGATGCATTAACACTTTGATGGCCAGCTGTACTGTTATGGACCTGGTGGTTAGGTGCACCTGGAATGACCTGATGGTTAAACTAGAAGACAGGACGAGCTCTGGGAAGTGGGAACTCTGCTGACCGCAAATCCTAATCCTATAACACACACACTAGAAATAGCCGTGGAGCGTACCTAACTCTCCCTAGACGCCTCTTCACAGCCTAAGAGCTAACTACCCCTAAAGATAGGAAAATAAGCCTTACCTTGCCTCAGAGAAAATTCCCCAAAGGTAAAGGCAGCCCCCCACATATATTAACTGTGAGTTAAGAGGAAAGTCACAAACACAGGAATGAAACAGGTTTCAGCAAAGGAGGCCAGACTTACTAGATAGACTGAGGATAGGAAAGGGATCTATGCGGTCAGCACAAAAAACTACAAAAAGCCACGCAGAGTGTGCAAAAAGACCCCCGCACCAACTCACGGTGCGGAGGTGCCACTCTGCAACCCAGAGCTTCCAGCTAGCAAGTCATTATCATGTTAGCAAGCTGGACAAGAACTTAGCAAGTACTAAGAAATATATTCAGTGCAAAATGAACAACAAATGAACTAGCAGGGACTTAGCTTCTGCTGGAGTAGACAGGTCATCAGAAAGATCCGAGAGAGATCTGAACCAGTGCTAATACATTGACAGCTGGCATGGAGTAACGATCTGAGTGGAGTTAAATAGAGAAGCCAGCCTAGCCGCAAACGAGGGCAGCTGAGGAAGCGACCTCAGAACCAGCAGCTCCACTCACAGCCACCAGAGGGAGTCCACAGACAGAACTCGCCGAAGTATCATTCATGACCACAGGAGGGAGTTCAAGAACGGAATTCACAACAGTAACCAATCTAATTGAAATCCCGTTGAAGCACCTGACTCTGTGGTGGGGACAGGTAATTAGGACAGGAAGGGTCTTTTCAGAGGGTTGGATAATAAAAGGCACATGTGTTACCCATGGATAGAGAAGTGGAAGAGTCTTTTGTCCCCAGGAAATACATCCGGAGTTGAAATGACATTTTTGATCCCGTTAAGTAAAACGTTATACGTTTACATCAGACGCCGGCAGCGGTGGAATTTTATGATTATTGGGCTTCGTGTAGATCCAATAGAGATGGGACATACATTTTCGTCTTCATGACTAATAGGGGAAGAAATGCATATTTTTTTCATAAGTGAGACACCTGCCTATAAGACTCAAATAGAGAGTGCCAGCTCCCTGAAGCCATACGATCCCTGTAACGGATGTCCAATTGGCCTGTATATAATAAACATTTGCAGGTAGCCGTGACAGTACTGGGTGTATATACACATATCCTATGCATTGGAATCGGAGGTGCATATAACGTACCCTCACTGTTATTTCTCAGATAACCGGCCTATTAGTGGAAACAGCCGCAGCCTCCTCTGTTAACCCCTTCATGACCCAGCCTATTTTGACCTTAATGACCTGGCCGTTTTTTGCAATTCTGACCAGTGTCCCTTTATGAGGTAATAACTCAGGAACGCTTCAACGGATCCTAGCGGTTCTGAGATTGTTTTTTCGTGACATATTGGGCTTCATGTTAGTGGTAAATTTAGGTCGATAATTTTTTCGTTTATTTGTGAAAAAAAATGGAAATTTGGCAAAAATTTCGCAATTTTCACATTTTGAATTTTTATTCTGTTAATCGAGAGAGTTATGTGACACAAAACAGTTAATAAATAACATTACCCACATGTCTACTTTACATCAGCACAATTTTGGAAACAAAATTTTTTTTTGCTAGGAAGTTATAAGGGTTAAAATTTGACCAGCGATTTCTCATTTTTACAGCAAAATTTCCAAAACCATTTTTTTTAGGGACCACCTCACATTTGAAGTCAGTTTGAGGGGTCTATATGGCTGAAAATACCCAAAAGTGACACCATTCTAAAAATTGCACCCCTCAAGGTACTCAAAACCACATTCAAGAAGTTTATTAACCCTTCAGTTGCTTCACAGCAGCAGAAGCAACATGGAAGGAAAAGATTAACATTTAACTTTTTAGTTACAAAAATGATCTTTTAGCAACAATTTTTTCATTTTCCCAAGGGTAAAAAGAGAAACTGGACCCCAAAAGTTATTGTACAATTTGTCCTGAGTACGCTGATACCTCATATGTGGGGGGAACCACTGTTTGGGCACACGACAGGGCTCGGAAGGGAAAGAGCGCCATTTGACTTTTTGAATGAAAAATTGGCTCCAATCTTTAGCGGACACCAAGTCGCGTTTGGAGAGCTCCTGTGTGCCTAAATATTGGAGCTCCCCCACAAGTCACCCCATTTTGGAAACTAGACCCCCCAAGGAACTTATCTAGATGCATAGTGAGCACTTTGAACCCCCAAGTGCTTCACAAATTGATCCGTAAAAATGAAAATACTTTTTTTTTCACAAAAAATTTCTTTTAGCTTCAATTTGTTCATTTCCACATGGGCAACAGGATGAAATGGATCCTAAAATGTGTTGGGCAATTTCTCCTGAGTACACCGATACCTCATATGTGAGGGTAAACCACTGTTTGGGCGCACGGCAGGGCTCAGAAGGGAAGGAGCGCCATTTTACTTTTTGAATGAAAAATTAACTCCAATCGTTAGCGGACACCATGTCGCGTTTGGAGAGACCCCGTGTGCCTAAACATTGGAGCTCCCCCACATGTGACCCCATTTTGGAAACTAGACCTCCCATGGAACTAATCTAGATGTGTGGTGACCACTTTAAACCCCCAAGTGCTTCACATAAGTTTATAACGCAGAGCCGTGAAAATAAAAAATCTTTTTTCTATCCTCAAAAATTATTTTTTAGCCCGCAATTTTTTATTTTCACAAGAGTAACAGGAGAAATTGGACCCCAATGGTTGTTGCCCAGTTTGACCCGAGTATGCTGGTACCCCATATGTGAGGGTAAACCACTGTTTTGGCACACGTCGGGGCTCGGAAGGGAAGTAGTGACGTTTTGGAATGCAGACTTTGATGGAATGGTCTGCAGGCATCATGTTACGTTTGCAGAGCCCCTGATGTGCCTAAACAGTAGAAACCCCCCCACAAGTGACCCCATTTTGGAAACTAGACCCCCCAAGGAACTTATCTAGATATGTGGTGAGCACTTTGAACCCCCAAGTGCTTCACAGAAGTTTACAACGCAGAGCCGTGAAAATAAAAAATAATTTTTCTTTCCTCAAAAATGATGTTTTAGCAAGACCCCAATAATTGTTGCCCAGTTTGTCCCGAGTATGCTGGTACCCCATATGTGGGGGTAAACCACTGTTTGGGCGCACGTCGGGGCTCGGAAGCGAGGGAGCACCATTTGACTTTTTGAACGCAAGATTGGCTGGAATCAATGGTGGCGCCATGTTGCGTTTGGAGACCCCTGATGTGCCTAAACAGTGGAAACCCCTCAATTCTAACACTAACCCCAACACACCCCTAATCCTAATCCCAATTCTAGCCATAACCCTAACCCCAACACACCCCTAACCACACCCCTAACCCTAATCCCAACCCTAATCCTAACCCTAATCCCAACCCTAACCACAACCCTAACCCCAACACACCCATAACCCTAACCACAAGCCTAATCTTAACCCTATTTCCAACCCTAGCCCTAATTCCAACCCTAACTCTAATTTCAACCCTAACCCTAAGGCTATGTGCCCACATTGCGGATTCGTGTGAGATTTTTCCGCACCATTTTTGAAAAATCCGCAGGTAAAAGGCAATGCGTTTTACCTGCAGATTTACTGCGGATTTCCAGTGTTTTTTGTGCGGATTTCACCTGCGGATTCCTATTGAGGAACAGGTGTAAAACGCTGCGTAATCCGCACAAAGAATTGACATGCTGCGGAAAATACAACGCAGCATTCCCGCGCTGTATTTTCCGCACCATGGGCACAGTGGATTTGGTTTTCCATAGGTTTACATGGAACTGTAAACCTGATGGAACACTGCTACGAATCCGCAGCGGCCAATCCACTGCGGATACGCAGCCAAATCCGCACCGTGTGCACAAAGCCTAATTCTAAGGCTATGTGCACACGCTGCGGAAAACGCTGCGGATCTGCAGTGTTTCCGCAGCTGCGGGTGCGCAGCAGTTTCCCATGAGTTTATAGTTCAATGTAAACCTATGGGAAACAAAAAACGCTGTGCCCATGCTGCGGAAAAAAATGCGCGGAAACGCAGCGGTTTACATTCTGCAGCATGTCACTTTCTGCGGATTCCGCAGCGGTTTTACACCTGCTCCAATAGAAAACCGCAGTTGTAAAACCGCAGTGAAATCCGCAGAAAAACCACGGTGAATCCGCGGTAAATCTGCAGCGGTTTTGCACTGTGGATTTATCAGATCCGCTGCGGAAAAATCAGCAGAGGACCAGAATACGTGTGCACATACCCTAACCCTAGTTCTAACCCTAACCCTAGTTCTAACCCTAACCCTAGTTCTAACTTTAGTGGGGGGAAAAATAAAAAAAAAATATTTTCTTTATTTTATTGTTGTCCCTACCTATGGGGGTGATAAAGGGGGGGTTCATTTACTATTTTTTTATTTTGATCACTGTGATAGGTTTTATCACAGTGATCAAAATGTACATTGAACGAATCTGCCGGCCGATTCGGCGGGCGCACTGCGCATGCGCCCGCCATTTTGGAAGATGGCGGCACCCAGGGAGAAGACGGATGGACACCGGGAGTCTCAGTAAGTATGAAGGGGGGGGGGGAGATCGGAGCACGGGTGGGTGGATCTCAGCACGGGGGGAGCAGACAGGAGGACGGGGGAGCGGACAGGAGGACGGAGGGGAGCGGACCACCGAACTGAGGACTGGGGAGTAGATCGGGGGCGGACCAGTATTTCCAGCCATGGTCGATGATATTGCAGCATCGGCCATGGCTGGATTGTAATATTTCACCATTTTCATAGGTGAAATATTACAAATTGCTCTGATTGGCTGTTGCACTTTCAACAGCCAATCAGAGCGATCGTAGCCACGGGGGGTGAAGCCACCCCCCCTGGGCTAAAGTACCACTTCCCCTGTCCCTGCAGATCGGGTGAAATTGGAGTTAACCCTTTCACCCGATCTGCAGGGACGCGATCATTCTGTGACACAGCATATGCGTCACAGGTCGGATTGGCACCGACTTTCACGACGCATAAGCTGTGTCACAGGTCGGGAAGGGGTTAGTAGTCGGTCAAGCATATAATTCTCTGGGTGATAAGGGGCAGCAGAGCCGTTTGTGACTGTCACGATAATGTGAATATGCCATGCTTGAGTATCTACCTAGAAGTTCCATGGCTTTCCAGACACACGCTGGGGCCTTTCCGACCCCCCTCTTCCCCTCCTTTTCTCTGCCTGTGTGTGAAATCTTATACCCCCCCCTCAAGAATTTATATGGCTTTATGCTGCAGACTCACTCTGTGAAAATCACTCATTCCCCCCTCCCACCTGGTACTGGTTAAAAGTGGTACAGAAAGCCCGAAATTCTATTGTTCTCTGAAGGTTATGTATATTGGCACCGATCAGGGCTAGAGATGTAAGAATTATATATTCCGGATGTCCATCGAGGGATTTTCTAGCCCTGAAATCGCTAGAAGCTAAACCCAACGGGTGCAAAGAGCGGGTTTCTCCATAAGCGGGTCATGTAATTACACTGTGTTTACACTTAAAAGAATTGCCTCAACGTGGTGCACCTTCTGATCAGTGTGTCTTTCGTATACGAGATTCATACAGCGAGCTAGGCATAAAAATGGTTACCATAACTCCTAAGGGGAGGTTTCAGCCTCTAAGTGAGGTCACCACAGGGGGAGTGCCTGGGTTTTAGGCTAGGAAATAAGGAGTGAAGCAGCAGTCTTCACGTGTCTTTGTCCGGGATCTAGCTGCTATACAGATGTGCTATGCATCTAGATGTGTCCCCTCCTCCACAGCACACGGTCGGCCATGAATTGATGCAACATAACGAAATGTAAGAGTTTTTTTTCAACTTTAATCCCATTTTATTTGTAATTGTATTGTACATATGATATTTGTCTCCATTATAATATCTTTTATACCTCTGTAAACACTGCCTACCTTTTTTGGAGTAAAATATAAAATTACTAGCTTGTCTCTTCTTGCTCTATAACGTACAGTCACGTCCTCTGAAGTGAATTACACTACTAATCGGGGTTGGCTCCGGACCCGTTAATAATTAAGAAATCTGAGCTGGTGGCAGCAGAATTTGTCCTGTGCGATTGGGAGGCTTTGTAGCGACCGGCGGTGTTGATAAATATTGTTCCTGTCTGAGTGAGAGTGGTTATATCGCCCTCGCTGCAGCGTGCCCAATAGCCAGTACATAGCAGGCAGCCTTTCTGGCGACTAATTACCCTAGGTGCAGTAACCTGACTGACCTGAGGGTAAGGGGGGTGCCAGAGAGCTGCAAGTTCTAAACCGGAACTGGGAAGTGGGATATAGATAAATCCCTTCAGAAAGAACCAGGGGCAATCAAACCACCCCGGGTCATGACAAATTGGTGTGAGTGGTAGGGATGATAAAGGTATCCTTCCCGGGATCCCTGACACAGTGGTGGCAGCACGGTGGGATTCCTGACAGTGACACAAAGATAAAAGCGTGCATGGTTCAGGTACGACCCCTCTGGCCATGATCTTAGACAATTGGTGGCAGTGGTGGGACTCTGCGTGGTCCCTCTGGTGTCCATCCTTTGACACTCTGTATACAGCATCCCGCAGTATATACCCCAGTGGTGCTGTATACAGCACATATCGGGACCTACGGACACTAGCCAGAAGCAGACATTCACAGAATACCCTTCATAATAGGGACAAGGGTCTTCAGCAACGTCATTGGCACCATGTGGGAGAAGATGGGGAACATCACCGCTCTCCAGATATCAGTTATAATATACAGCGGTGACATCACCGCTTTCCAGATATCCGGTATGAAACAATTGGTCTCTTTCCGATATTTCTTGGAGGGGTGTTTGGGCCGTTGGTACTCCCTGTGGTAGTGGGGGTCTCCTGCAGTGTCTCTGCTCGTTGGAGTCTATGGAAGGATTGCCGTCAGCTCCAGGAGTCTGTGTAGTATCCGCTTCTGTCCATACCGCACGTGGAGGGAGTACTGCTCCCTGCGGCTGAGCTCTTTGTACGTGGCATTGTCGTCCAGTATAGCCTGGTCGCTGTGTAGATCGGTGGCGTATTCCTTGAGAGCGAGTTCTGCGGTCCTATGGAGGAGTATGCGCCAGGATGGGGGCAGTCTTGAGAGCTCTTGGTTATTTAGCGTCTCATCATCTTCATCATCATCCTCCCATCCGTCGTTATCCTTATAGTCTACAAACTCCTCTGGAGATATGCACAGCAGCTGCAGGAGAGGACAAAGGCAGTGTGGGTCATGGGCTCATCCGCGCTGTGGCTGTAGGGTCACAGGTGGGGCACGGGCTCATCTGCACTGCGGTTGTAAGGTCACAAGTGGGGCATGGGCTCATCCGCGCTGTGGCTGTAGGGTCACAGGTGGGGCATGGGCTCATCTGCGCTGTGGCTGTAGGGTCACGGCCTCATCCGCACTGCGGCTGTAGGGTCACAGGTGGGGCATGGGCTCATCCGCACTGGGGCTGTAGGGTCACAGGTGGGGCATGGGTTCATCCGCACTGGGGCTGTAGGGTCACAGGTGGGGCATGGGTTCATCCGCACTGCGGCTGTAGGGTCACAGGTGGGGCATGGGTTCATCTGCACTGCGGCTGTAGGGTCACAAGTGGGGCACGGGCTCATCCGCACTGTGGCTGTAGGGTCACATATGGGGCATGGACTCGATAGCTAATAGGTGTGGAGCATTAGACCACCTGTGTATGAGGCGGGGAGGGGATACACTGGCTCACCTTCAGACATGTCTTCAGCTCATCCTCTGTCAATGCTCCATCACAGCCGAACACAAAAGCTCCGTCCTCCTGGACCACGTCCATGTGACGGAGGAAGGTCCAGCGCTGCCAGACCCGCGCCCTCTGCTCCTCCGACTCTGCCCCTAGATGTAGAGACAGACACCATGACACGTACAGCATAGTAGAGTAACCCTGCCTGCAGCCGGCAGCTCTTACCCAGCAGGGCAGCCTCCTGTAGGGTCAGCATGGGGATGTCGGCCGTCTCGTAGATGTTGTTGGGGTGCTGCTCTGAGAACCCGTACATGTGCAGCAGCTGCCAGTTTCCCATTTCTCCATAAGTGTTGAAGATCTCCTGTCCTGCCATCACCGGCCGTGTGGTCACCATTTGCAAACACTCCTGTTACAAGAGACGGAAGAATGCTGCTCTCAGAATGGCCCAAGGTGGCCCAACCAAGACGACGGCCACAAAAACCCACCGGTGTAAACTCCAAGTGAGCGTTGTGGTGCGCGACGTGATTCAGTAAATCGGCCACTGGAACCATCATTGGTGGGAGGGCGTCCTTCCCACAATCCTCCTCCTCCAGCGGTTCCTGGAAACTGTGGTGTAATATCCAAGAAGATGACCTGCACAGCCGGCATGTCTGGGCCTCAAGGGGCGGATGATGGGGAGAGGCAGCTGCTACAGCCAGTCACTCCTCCAAAAAGCAGCTTACAAGGAGAGTGCTCAGATGGCCTACGCTCTGCTTCCCTCCCTGCTTCACGACAGCTCCCTCTGCATGCGGCCACTCACACCTCTATTGGTACCTCTGCGGGTGGCCGGCCGCCCTCCCTCCTAGCGGTCCCTCTGCGTGTGGTCGCCCTCCCCTCTAGAGGACCCTCTGAGCGTGGCCGTCCTCCCCTCTAGAGGTCCCTCTGAGCACGGCCGTCCTCCCCTCTAGAGGTCCTTCTGAGCACGGCCGTCCTCCCCTCTAGAGGTCCCTCTGAGCACGGCCGTCCTCCCCTCTAGAGGTCCCTCTGAGCACGGCCGTCCTCCCCTCTAGAGGTCCCTCAGAGCGCGGCCGTCCTCCCCTCTAGAGGTCCCTCTGAGCACGGCCGTCCTCCCCTCTAGAGGTCCCTCTGAGCACGGCCGTCCTCCCCTCTAGAGGTCCCTCTGAGCACGGCCGTCCTCCCCTCTAGAGGTCCCTCAGAGCGCGGCCGTCCTCCCCTCTAGAGTTCCCTCTGAGCGCGGCCGCCCTCCCTCCTAGCGGTCTCTCTGCATGCAGCTGCCCTCCCCTCTAGAGGTCCCTCTGAGCGCGGCTGCCCTCCCCTCTAGAGGTCCCTCTGAGCACGGCCGCCCTCCCCTCTAGAGGTCCCTCTGAGCACGGCCATCCTACCCTCTAGCTGTCCCTCTGCGCTATGTAACTCCATGCTGAAGGTACCCGATAGGCGGCGCCGTCTTACCTGTACGCCATGACAAATGCCACCAGCCTCTTGTACAGATCCAGGGAGTGCTTCTGAGGACAGAACTTATTGGAGTGACTCCTGATGAAGGGCAGCACAATGGTGGTGTACTCCTGCTCCATGTTCTCCAGATCTTTCTTTACGGCCTCAGGCACGCCAGTGCCTTTCAGCAGCTGCAGCCTCTCATTCTCTGACCTACAAGGAGACGAGGGACCAGGATCATTCATTAGCAAGAAATAGATTGTCGTTTTCTGTCCAGTCTTTACCAAAAATGTCCTCACCAAAACATGGGCAGGTCAGGGGCACTCAGCTGCGGCCAAAGTCCAAAGTACGGGGCCCAAGGAGAAGACTCGTCTGTGGCCTCATACATGAGGGAGATGAGAAGAGAAACCCAGCCAGATCTGCTGTTCAGGTTCTCCTGTCCTGTGGGTGAAGACAATGAAACCCAGTCAAAGCAGCCTTATGGCCGGGGACCCCGCTGACAATACCCCCGTGGCCAGGGACCCCGCTGACAATACCCCTGTGGCCGGGGACCCCGATGACAATACCCTCCACGGCCGGGGACCCCGCTGACATTACCCCTGAGCCTGGGGACCCCGCTGACAATACCCGTGCGGCCGGTGACCCCGCTGACAATACCAGGACCCCGCTGACAATACCTGTGCAGCCGGGGAGCCCGCGGATAATACCCCACAGATGGAACACCACTAATATAACCATGACTCCGCCGATACACTGGGGATCTGTGATTACACAGCCAGTAGTTGAGCGATTATGGCCGGAAACAATCGCTAAATCCGAATTTGCCATATTGGGACCCTCCCTATCCGTGCCGATTTTATGTTTGAAGATCATATTTGCCCATTTCTGCTCCCATTGACGGCACTCGGCTTTGCTCAGCAAATATTGCAAAATCCATATTCACCAGCGAACGTAATCAGAACAGAATACTGAAAAATTGGCTCGACTGACAGCCAGTACCTTTCTCCAGTAGATCCTGGATCTGGGTTGTGTACTGGGACAAGAGGGCGGAGCGGGGAATCGAGCAGATCACTTCCCCTGCAGGGAGATCCTCACGTGTCAGCACCCCATACTGCCAGACCGAGTCCTCTGCGCTAACATACACCTAAATAACATACGGAGACAGTGTTCATAGTCTGCAGCAGGGGGCACCCAGAATGTCAGGACCCCAAACTATACCCCACCCACCTTTGGGTTGAGTTGAATGGAAACTTTTTGGCACCAGCTGAGAAAATGTGGGAGTGGAGCCTCCCCTTCATCGTCCCCTAGCTGAAAACAAAGGAAAAACCAAACTGGTACACAGAGTGCAGTACTGGTGTTGTCATATAATGCCCCCAGCTATGCCATGACGCAGCGCCCCCAGCGAGGCCACGACGCAGCGCCCCCAGTGAGGCCACGAAGCAGCGCCCCCAGTGAGGCCACGAAGCAGCGCCCCCGGTGAGGCCACGAAGCGGCGCCCCCGGTGAGGCCACGAAGCGGCGCCCCCGGTGAGGCCACGAAGCGGCGCCCCCGGTGAGGCCACGAAGCGGCGCCCCCGGTGAGGCCACGAAGCAGCGCCCCCGGTGAGGCCACGACACGTTGCACCCGGTGAGGCCACGATGCGGCGCCCCCAGCGAGGCCATAAGACGCTGCTGGACACGGAGTCAGGAGATGCTGCAGGCACGGCACCAGGTTTAGGCCGCGCTGGCACCCACAGTAGAGCGAGGAACACGGGTGTGGTGTGACAGAGCGGCTCCTGGCCACTGGAGAAATGGCTGCAGCGTCTCCGGACTTGTCTCCACCGAGCACATCAGGACGCCATTGGTCGGTGACCACACAGGCGCTGCCGGCAGCGTCTCCGGATGATTTCCTTCCTCAGGCGCCCATTGATGACCTCGGTGGCTGAAGCCATGGCGTCTGCACACAGCAGTGACGTAACCCTCCCCGGTGACGTCAGAGACTCTCCGGCACCTTCCGTCTCTTGCTCTCCGCGCTCATGCTCTTTCCTCCTCAGCACGTGCGTCCTGGTAGAGGTCACGTGTCACACTGCAGCTTCCGGGGAGCGCTGGGCGTGGAGGAGTCACGTGGTTTACATAAGCCCCGCCCTTCTGAGATGATTGGTTCCCGGCAGCTGGGAGGCTCCGGTCGCTGTCACTTCAGCACTCCGCCGGCCCGGCAGCTCCGTGTGCGACACCGGGGAGGGAGAGAGCGCGGGACCCGGGGGGAGAGAGAGCGGGACCCGGAGGAGGAGAGAGAAAGCGGGATCGGGGGAAGGGAGACAGAGCGGGACCCAGAGGGAGAGTGGGAGATAGCGGGACCCGGTGGCAGCAGCAGCCCTGGCTGCCTGTGACGTCCTGGGGCAGCACTGAGGTGACCAGAGCTCCGTGGGGCGACCCGGCTATGTCACCACGGTCAGTAATCGGCAGCGCTTTGGATGTAGCAGGTGAATCCTCTGCGTTCATTGAACAGTGCAGAACCTCCGCGCCTAATACATTGTACGGGTGACATTTATCTTGCGGGGACTGAGTTTCTCTACATAGACATGCTGCAGTCTGGAAAGATGCGTCACTTGTCCGTCTCTGCGGGTGAGCTGTGGGCGTCCGTGCACACATAGTGGAGATGGGATTTCTATGCTGTAACAGCTGGACGCTGTGGATGTACGCAGCGTTCACCCTGCAGCATTTAGGCTACGTTCACACTAGCGTTGTGCGCCGCTGCGTCGGCGACGCAACGCACAACACACGCAAAAACGCGGCAAAACGCACGCAAAAACGCTGCGTTTTGCGACGCATGCGTCGTTTTTTGCCGAAAATCGGACGCAAGAAAAATGCAACTTGTTGCGTTTTCTTGGTCCGACGCTTGCGGCAAAAAAGACGCATGTGTGGCACAACGCAACAAAAAAAACGCATGCGTCCCCCATGTTAAGTATAGGGGCGCATGACGCATGTGTCGCCGCTGCGTCGCCGACGCAAACCCGACGCACATTAGCTTAACGCTAATGTGAACGTAGCCTTACGGACTGTGGGAACATACCATTACCAGGCGGCGAGGGAGGAGCTGGGTGGGGGTTGGGTTCTCCACACACACTGTTACCAGTGTGTCCTCAGTCAGGGCAGATGGTCCTGAGATGACGCAGTGATGTACAGGAGTAATGGTTGCTGTGACCCTGCGGCCGGCTGCTCCATGGCGCCATAACGCGGGCACAGCTTGGCTACAGCCAAAATGCGGGCACAGCTCCGCTACAGCCAAATTGCGCGCACAGCTCCGCTACAGCCATAATGCGGGCACAGCTCGGCTACAGCCATAACGCGGGCACAGCTCGGCTACAGGCATAACGCGGGCACAGCTCGGCTACAGGCATAACGCGGGCACAGCTTGGCTACAGGCATAATGCGGGCACAGCTCGGCTACAGCCATAACACGGGCACAGCTCGGCTACAGCCATAACACGGGCACAGCTCGGCTACAGGCATAATGGGCGCACAGCTCGGCTACAGCCATAATGCGGGCACAGTTCGGCTACAGCCATAACGCGTGGACAGCTCGGCTACAGCCATAACGCGGGCACAGCTCGGCTACAGCCATAATGGGCGCACAGCTCCGCTACAGCCATAATGCGGGCACAGCTCGGCTACAGGCATAACGCGGGCACAGCTTGGCTACAGCCATAATGGGCGCACAGCTCCGCTACAGCCATAACACGCGCACAGCTCCGCTACAGCCGTAATGGCGTTTAATAATGGCGGTGAAGGTCGTGGAAGGGAAGGAACTAATAAATGTAGAAAAATTTCGGGATATTAACCCCTTTACCCCCAAGGGTGGTTTGCACGTTAATGACCGGGCCAATTTTTACAATTCTGACCACTGTCACTTTATGAGGTTATAACTCTGGAACGCTTCAACGGATCCTGGTGATTCTGACATTGTTTTCTCGTGACATATTGTACTTCATGGTACTGGTAAAATTTCTTTGATATTACCTGCGTTTATTTGTGAAAAAAAAACAAATTTGGCGAAAATTTTGAATTTTTATGCCCTTAAATCACAGAGATATGTCACACAAAATACTTAATAAGTAACATTTCCCACATGTCTACTTTACATCAGCACAATTTTGGAACCAACATTTTTTTTTAGGGAGTTATAAGGGTTAAAAGTTGATCAGCAATTTCTCATTTTTACAACACCATTTTTTTTTAGGGACCACATCTCATTTGAAGTCATTTTGAGGGGTCTATATGATAGAAAATACCCAAGTGTGACACCATTCTAAAAACTGCACCCCTCAAGGTACTCAAAACCACATTCAAGAAGTTTATTAACCCTTCAGGTGTTTCACAGGAATTTTTGGAATGTTTAAATAAAAATTAACATTTAACTTTTTTTCACAAAAAATTTACTTCAGCTCCAATTTGTTTTATTTTACCAAGGGTAACAAGAGAAAATGGACCCCAAAAGTTGTTGTACAATTTGTCCTGAGTACGGCGATACCCCATATGTGGGGGTAAACCACTGTTTGGGCACATGGTAGAGCTCGGAAGCGAAGGAGCGCCATTTGACTTTTCAATGCAAAATTGACTGGAATTGAGATGGGACGCCATGTTGCGTTTGGAGAGCCATTGATGTGCCTAAACATTGAAACCCCCCACAAGTGACACCATTTTGGAAAGTAGACCCCCCTAAGGAACTCATCTAGATGTGTTGTGAGAGCTTTGAACCCCCAAGTGTTTCACTACAGTTCATAACGCAGAGCCGTGACAATAAAAAATCATTTTTTTTTTCCACAAAAATTATTTTTTAGCCCCCAGTTTTGTATTTTTCCAAGGGTAACAGTTGAAATTAGACCCCAAAAGTTGTTGTCCAATTTGTCCTGAGTACGCGGATACCCCATATGTGGGGGGGAACCACCGTTTGAGCGCATGGCAGAGCTCGGAAGGGAAGGAGCGTCATTTGGAATGCAGACTTAGATGGATTCGTCTGCAGGCGTCACATTGCGTTTGCAGAGCCCCTAATGTACCTAAACAGTAGAAACACCCCACAAGTGACCCCATATTGGAAACTAGACCCCCCCAAGGAACTTATCTAGATGTGTTGTGAGAACTTTGAGCCCCCAAGTATTTCACTACAGTTTATAACGCAGAGCCGAGAAAATAAAAAATCCTTTTTTTTCCACAAAAATTATTTTTTAGCCTCCAGGTTTGTATTTTCCCAAGGGTAACAGGAGAAATTGGACCCGAAAAGTTGTTGTCCAATGTGTCCTGAGTACGCTGATACCCCATATGTTGGAGTAAACCCCTGTTTGGGCGCACGGGAGAGCTTGGAAGGGAAGGAGCACTGTTTTACTTTTTCAACGCAGAATTGGCTGGAATTGAGATCGGACGCCATGTCGCGTTTGGAGAGCCCCTGATGTGCCTAAACAGTGAAAACGCCCCTATTATAACTGAAACCCTAATCCAAACACATCCCTAACCCTAATCCCAAAGGTAACCCTAACCACACCCCTAACCCTGACACACCCCTAATCCCAACCCTATTCCCAACCGTAAATGTAATCCAAACTCTAACCCTAACTTTAGCCCCAACCCTAACTAAAGCCCCAACCCTAACTGTAGCCTTAACCCTAGCCCTAATGGGAAAATGGAAATAAATGCATTTTTTTAATTTTTCGCTAACTAAGGGGGTGATGAAGGGGGGTTTGATTTACTTTTATAGCGAGTTTTTTAGCGGATTTTTATGATTGGCAGCCGTCACACACTGAAAGACGCTTTTTATTGCAAAAAATATTTTTTGCGTTACCACATTTTGAGAGCTATAATTTTTCCATATTTGAGTCCACAGAGTCATGTGAGGTCTTGTTTTTTGCGGGACGAGTTGGCGTTTTTATGTGTAACATTTTCGGGCACGTGACATTTTTTGATCGCTTTTTATTCTGATTTTTGTGAGGCAGAATGACCAAAAACCAGCTATTCATGAATTTCTTTTGGGGGAGGCGTTTATACCGTTCCGCGATTGGTAAAATGGATGAAGCAGTTTTATTTTTCGGGTCAGTACGATTACAGCGATACCTCATTTATATCATTTTTTTATGTTTTGGTGCTTTTATACAATAAAAACTATTTTATAGAAAAAATAATTATTTTTGCATCGCTTTATTCTGAGGACTATAACTTTTTTATTTTTTCTTTGATGACGCTGTATGGCGGCTCGTTTTTTGCGGGACAAGACGACGTTTTCAGCGGTACCATGGTAATTTATATCCGTCTTTTTGATCGCGTGTTATTCCACTTTTTATTTGGCGGTATGATAATAAAGCGTTTTTTGCCTTTTTTTTTTTACGGTGTTCACTGAAGGGGTTAACTAGTGGGACAGTTTTATAGGTCAGGTCGCTACGGACGCGGCGATACTAAATATGTGTAATTTTATTGTTTGTTTTTTTTTATTTAGATAAAGAAATGTATTTATAGGAACAATATATATATATTTTTTTTACACATGTGAAAAATTTTTTTTTTTTACACTATAACATTGCCCCAGGGAGGGGGGCATGATGTTATAATAATCTTTATTTTTAGTGTAAGATCGCCGATCTGACACTTTGCTGTGCACTGTGTCAGATCGGTGATCTGACGTGCACAGCTCCTGGAGGCTTCCCGGCGCCTGCTCCGAGCAGGCGCAGTGAAGCCACCTCCCTGCAGGACCCGGATGCCGCGGCCATCTTGGATCCGGGCCTGCTGCAGGGAGGAGGAGGTAAGAGACCCTCGAAGCAACGTGATTACATCGCGTTGCTCCGGGGGTCTCAGGGAAGCCCGCAGGGAGCCCCCTCCCTGCGCGATGCTTCCCTATACCGCCGGAACACTGCGATCATGTTTGATCACAGTGTGCCGGGGGTTAATGTGCCGGGGGCGGTCCGTGACCGCTCCTGGCACATAGTGCCGGATGTCAGCTGCGATAGTCAGCTGACACCCGGCCGCGATCGGCCGCGCTTTCCCCGTGAACGCGGCCGATCGCGCTGGACGTACTATCCCGTCGGTGGTCATACGGGCCCACCCCACCTCGACGGGATAGTACGTCCGATGTCAGAAAGGGGTTAATGGCTTGTGATTATTTTGGACTTTTTCCATAGTAACCCACTTGTTTCATGTTGGGTGCAGGCCACGTCCACTCTGTAGGGGAATGTTATGATAAGCTGCTATATTGGGGAGGGCTATACCCCCTTTATCGTTTTTGGCCAGATGAATCCTGGTCGTCGCTTGTGACATTTATAATCCAGGATGAAGAGATAATTACTGGGACATAGGAGGGACCGGCGTATCGTATGTCACAGTCCGGTGCTGTCATTTATCTAGTAAGACGTGAGTGACCTTAGATCTTTCCAATACTTGGTCTCCGGGGGTTTGTAAGGAGATCTCTGATGCCTCCCATGAGGAGGAGAACTCGCCCTTCATCAAATCCACTGCTTCTGCCTCTAAATTAAAGCTTAGGATTTTTGACTTTTCTCATTAATTTTATAATGAGATATAAATGAGAAATGATTAATTATCATAGAAAATTCATGGAGGGAATTCACAGGGTCGGTGATGGAGAATGTCATCCGTAAAAAGAGTATGGGGCCTGCAAAGTAGAAGTTTATTAAGACGGCAAACAAATAATTGATCCTGATAATCGCAGAAAAATAAATGACTGCATTCAAGTTGTATAGAAAATGTCATATGGTGAAAATGGTGTCAGCAATCAAATGTGAGGTTTGCAGAAATATGAGTTAATAAACCGTGAAACCAAAATAATCCGGAATAATAATAATAAAGTCCTTCATTATCAAAGATGTATGGCGCGAGACTAAACCACCTGAAAAGGGCAAAAAAAAACTATTTAGCAGACAGTCAATGTTGAGAGCACAGAGGATCTGCAACATGGGAGTCCAGCTCCATCAGACGGATCAGTAGGGAGATTCTGATGAGCGGATTTGCTGAATGACATATCCCAATGGACAGCGGAAAATGATGAGAGGAGACAAATGACCAAAAGAGACTGCGGGACCAAGGAGAAGGGGGACCGGTGATGACCACAACGACAACCCACGACCAGGTGCTACCCAAACCCCAAAAATGTGGATGAGGATACAGTACAGAGCAAAAGTTTGGACACACCTTCTCATTTAAAGATTTTTCTGTATTTTCATGACTATGAAAATTGCACATTCACACTGAAGGCATCAAAACTATGAATTAACACGTGGAATTATATACTTAACAAAAAAGTGTGAAACAACTGAAAATATATCTTCTATTCTAGGTTCTTCAAATTAGCCACCTTTTGCTTTGATGACTGCTTTGCACACTCTTGGCATTCTCTTGATGAGCTTCAAGAGGTAGTCACCAGGAATGGTTATCACTTCACAGGTGTGCCCTATCAGGTTTAATAAGTGGGATTTCTTGCCTTATAAATGGGGTTGGGATCATCAGTTGTGTTGTGCAGAAGTCTGGTGGATACACAGCTGATAGTCCTACTGAATAGACTGTTAGAATTTGTATTATGGCAAGAAAAAAGCAGCTAAGTAAAGAAAAACAAATGGCCATCATTACTTTAAGAAATGAAGGTCAGTCAGTCCGAAAAATTGGGAAAACTTTGAAAGTGTCCCCAAGTGCAGTGGCAAAAACCATCAAGCGCTACAAAGAAACTGGCTCACATGAGGACCGCCCCAGGAAAGGAAGACCAAGAGTCACCTCTGCTTCTGAGGATAAGTTTATCCGAGTCACCAGCCTCAGAAATCGCAGGTTAACAGCAGCTCAGATTAGAGACCAGGTCAATGCCACACAGAATTCTAGCAGCAGACACATCTCTACAACAACTGTTAAGAGGAGACTTTTTGAAGCAGGCCTTCATGGTAAAATAGCTGCTAGGAAACCACTGCTAAGGACATCCAACAAGCAGAAGAGACTTTTTGGGCTAAAGAACACAAATTTGAGATCTTTAGTTCCAACCACCGTGTCTTTGTGCGACAGAGAAAAGGTGAACGGATGGACTCTACATGCCTGGATCCCACCGTGAAGCATGGAGGAGGAGGTGTGATGGTGTGGGGGTGCTTTGCTGGTGACACTGTTGGGGATTTATTTAAAATTGAAGGCATACTGAACCAGCATGGCTACCACAGCATCTTGCAGCGGCATGCTATTCCATCCGGTTTGCGTTGTGCTGGACCATCATTTATTTTTCAACAGAACAATGACCCCAAACACACCTCCAGGCTGTGTAAGAGCTATTTGACCGAGGAGAGTGATGGGGTGCTACGCCAGATGACCTGGCCTCCACAGTCGCCAGATCTCAACCCAATCGAGATAGTTTGGGGTGAGCTGGACCGCAGAGTGAAGGCAAAAGGGCCAACAAGTGCTAAGCATCTCTAGGAACTCCTTCAAGATTGTTGGAAGACCATTCCCGGTGACTACCTCTTGAAGCTCATCAAGAGTGTGCAAAGCAGTCATCAAAGCAAAAGGTGGCTATTTTGAAGAACCTAGAATATAAGACATATTTTCAGTTGTTTTCACACTTTTTTTAAGTATATAATTCCACATGTGTTAATTCATAGTTTTGATGCCTTCAGTGTGAATGTACAATTTTCACAGTCATGAAAATACAGAAAAAAATCTTTAAATCAGAAGTTGTGTACAAACTTTTGGTCTGTACTGTAAATAACAAGGAAAACAATACAAGAAGACATATATAGATAGTATAAGGGTATGTGCACACGATGCTGAAAACGCTGCCGATCCGCAGCGTTTCCGCATCTGCGGGTCCGCAGCAGTTTCCCATGAGTTTACATTACAATGTAAACCTATGGGAAACAAAAAAAACTGTGGACATGCTGCGGAAAAAACGTGCGGAAACGCAGCGGTTTACACATTCCGCAGCATGTCACTTCTTTCTGTGGATTCCACAGCGGTTTTACAGCTGCTCCTATGGAAAACCGCAGTTGTAAAACCGCAGTGAAAACATCAGAAAATCTGCGATAAATCTGCAGCAAAAACGCAGCGTTTTTGCCCTGCAGATTTATCAAATCCTCAGTGGATAAGAATACGTGTGCCCATAGCCTTACACACAACCTAAACGCAAAAAGTCACAGATATTTGTCCTTTGTGGCAGAATATATCCTGCATCGTCTGAGTGTGGGATGACGTATTCAACAACCTTTTTAACGGAGTTCCATTTGCCGAGACTTGTATCTTCTGGACTGGATGCTGCCATGGGTTTTCACGCTGCTTATACAGCCATAAAACTCCGATGTTGGATACACCAGTGGTATCCGGTGTATCTGCTTACTGGGCGTCTTATTAGGTACACTGATTACATTTGTCACGATAATGTAAGAACGTCATAATGTGAGATTAGTTGTACAAGGTACATGGCACAGAGACACGCTGTGGGCCATTCCAATCCCCCCTCTTCTCTCTCTGCCTGCTTGTATGTGTGTAACTCAAACCCCCCCCCACTAGAATCACTGACGTTTTATGGTTCTACTCTGCAAATACCAGACTGTGAAAACTACTCATCCCTCCTCCCATCTAGTACTAGTTGGAACTGGTGTAAGCCCGGAGTTTGTTTGTTCTATTAAAGTTATATATCGTGGCACAGATTTGGGCTAGACAGATAATAATTATATATTCCGGATGTCCATCGGTGCAGATTTCTCAGCGGTTCAGGTAATTGCTCCGTATTTACACTTAAAAGAACGCCCCTGATGAGGGGAACATCATGAGTATCTTGTCTTACTTGCACGAGGTTCATACAGCGAGATATGCGTAAAAAATGTTTTTCACGTTCTGAGAAAAGAGGAGTGCATGTCTTAACTCAGCCCACTTAGTGATGTCACAACAAGAAGGCATATCTTATGCCTGCTGAGTTGTGAGTTAGTCTTGGCCCAGGAAGCAAGATGTTCTAATGCACCTGGATGTATCTCCTGAGCACACTGCCGCCATGATGATTATGAAATTATCTTGGCGACCTGTAAGTGTTCTCTTTTCAATGTTAATCCTATTTTATTTGTAATCTGTAATGTACACATGATTTTGTCTTCTTCATAATATCTTTTATACTTTGTAAACACTACCTTTTTATGGAGTAAAATATATAATTTACTAGCTTGTCTCTCTGCTCCATAAATGAACTGCCGCTTCCTCTGAAGTGAATTACGCTACTGATCTGGGTTGGCTCTGGACCCGTTAACCCTTGTGGAATTGGAGCTGGTGGCAGCATACTTTGTTCTGTGCAATTGGGAATCTTTGTAGTGACGGCGCGTTTATAATTATTGTTCCCGCCTGTGTGGGAGTAGTTATATTGCCCTCTCTGCAGTATGCCCAATAGCCAGTACATAGCAGGCAGTCTTTCTGGTGACTAATTACCCTAGGTGCAGTACCCAATCTGACCTGAGGGTAAAGGGGGCGCCAGAGAGCTGTAAGTTCCAAACCGGAACTGGGAAGTGGGATATAGATAAATCCCCTTCAGAAGGAACCAGGGGCAACCAAACCACCCCGGTTTGTGACAATTTGGTGTGAGTAGTGGGGACGATAAAGATATCTTCCCCGGGATCCCTGTCATATTGTTGGGATCTGTGACATAGTGTTGGCAGCAAAGTGTGAACCGTGACAACATTATTATATATAATTTTAGTATTCCGAAAAATAATTAATGTAGAGCATGAGATCATTGACCTGGAAGTTAAAAGAGAAAAGAAGAAATAGGGGCTGTGAAGAATAACAGCTGGGAGGGCCGCTGCCACCAGTTTGTCAGGGGGCTCAACTCTTCTGCCTCCACTCATTAGCTCAAGAACACAACTGACTGACGAGTGATGGATGAAACCGCAGCTGATTCTACTACTGGGCCGGTTATTGGGGGCTCACAGTGAGGGTATGGTACTTACACCTCCAATTCCAACGCAGGGAACAGGGAATATATATACCCTCCTCGTACGGTCATTGCCAGCTCCACAATAACAAAAAGCTGCCACCAATCATTTTACAGGTGGATTGGACCCCCGTTACAGTTAGCATATGGCTTCAGGGGTGAAGTTTACAGAACAAGAGGAACAGAACTGATAAAGACATATAAAAGGCCGCACCCGCATAGCAGGGTACCAAGCCTCATAGGTAGATACCAACCCTTCCACAGAGCAGGCTTGAAAAAGGTTCACACATTTGAACCAAAACATCACTACATGGGCTATTAAATAGCACTCATTTTTTATCTTTATATGGTGTGCTGCCTCCATTATGTCTTGGATTATAATCTGGAAAGTTAGGCAATGTGTATAAAAGTATACAAAGATGATACAAAATGGGGACAAACAGTACGTATATACAATTACATAAAATAAAAGGGATAACAAAAAGAAAGTATTAGACATGATGTCACGGGAAAGGTTCAAAGCTTAGCGGAGTAGATTCCTATCAGAAAACGGACAGAACCCACAGCAAGCTGCACCTTCCAGGACTGAGAAATGACCAAACTCTGCTGTTATCAGCTCCAGGTTACACCCACACAGCACCCCTCAGACAGCTCACGAGGGCTGGTTGTGAGATGTGCTGGGTATGGATAAGTGCACGTGCTGGGTGATACACGGTCATGCCGCGCATCATGAGGGTATACACTCTCCCCAGACGGAGCCTTAGCTAGTTTGATGCAAAAGTCATGTATCCGAGACACCATAAGATAAGTATTGATCTAATGCGCTGATGAACCTTTGGAAAGGTGCAAAACGCGTTGAGTTTGTCTTTTCGTAATGAGCTGGGTCAAAACTTTTGATGAATTTCTATTAGTTTGGTCTAAGATATGGCAGCAGGCTTTCTGAGAGTGT
This sequence comes from Ranitomeya variabilis, assembly GCF_051348905.1. Lineage (NCBI taxonomy): Eukaryota > Metazoa > Chordata > Amphibia > Anura > Dendrobatidae > Ranitomeya > Ranitomeya variabilis. The sequence goes on from NC_135233.1 coordinate 624,618,546, forward strand.
AGGATGGTGACTATGGTGGAACACTATTCTCACGAGAAGCTCCATCTCATCTAGATTACTCTATAGGAATAATCTACCGGTTAGTGGCTCCTGAGGAGTGCAGAGTTTACATTAAATGTGTCTAGCCAAAGAAAGTTGACTCCTACTTTACGAAGAGATCCCATGGTGTATGGCGATATCTGTGTTCTTCTGTTGATCTGTGGATATTGGGTGTACACCGATGAGGACATGGCTCTTAACAAAACTGCATGCACGGTTGACCATATTTCAGTGATGTAATGTCTCTCGTGGATGGCATGAGTTTTTCTATGCTCTATATAGCAAATGTAATGCATAATCTTATCCCATTTTCACTTAGGGTTTAATGCGAAAAAAAGGAAAAGCCATTGGTGGGAGGGAGCGCCATTTTTCTGATGAGGCGTCTCCACCTTATATCAGCACGTGTCCAGGAACAGCACTTGTGCTCTTACCAATGCACTTACTGACATTGTCCACTTAACGACTGACACTTGGACAAGCGCTTGTGGCCAGGGACGCTACATTTTCCTGAAGGCACACTAGGTGAAGATGGTGGAGGATGGGGCCGAGTCACACCCTGGTATGTGCTCCCGACGCCGAGGGTTGCTGGCCCTACTTCTATCAGGGGTTCCACTACCTCCTAGCGCAGTGCCTGCATCCCATCCTCCATCTCCGATGTGCTATCTCAGAGGAAATCATCCACATCAGCTGGAAGCTCTGCAGCACTGCCTCAGCGAATCGGCAACAGGCTCTGCTGAAGGTAATTTGTCTAGGAGACAAACCACACACCGCAGCAGAGTTATTGAAAGGAATAACAGACCAGACAGATCTCTGGTTCTCACCGCTGAAGCTCCTATCAGTCATGGTTGTGTGTGACTGAAGGGTGGGCATGGAAGCCTGACATTTGTGCGGTTCTCCAAGACTTTTAGGACTCCACAAGAATGGTGAGCGGCGAAGGTGCCATAGTCAGCACAACTATCCCACTTCTGTGCCTACTAAACTACTGCTGACAATTAAACATTAAGCTTTGCATGCAGACCAGTTGGGGATGGAGGAAGACATAACAGAGAGTTTGTCCCCAGCCCAGCCTCATCTCGTCTGCTCAGCACAGATTGGGTAGCAATGAGGAGGGGGACGCTGAGGAGGAACAGGTGCTGGTGGCTAGCGCAACAGAGGCTAGTAGCCACACAACCTTCATCCCATCTCTCCTACATGGATTGGCTGAGGATGCGAATGAGGAGGAAGAAACGAAAGAGGAACAGGAGTTGGCAACAGAGGCTAGTAGCCACACAACCTTCATCCTGTGTCTCATACATGGATGGGGTGAGGATGGCAATGAAGAGGAAGAAAGGGAGGAGATGGAGAGTCGTCATGGCGGCTGTATGGAGCTTGGCACATATGGCTGACTTTATGTACCTCTGCCTTTCCTATGATCCTCACAATGAATTCATCTTGGCCAAAAAAAAAAAGACTACTGGTTGTTCACCCTAATAGACCCACGTTACAAGGAGAACTTTGCATCTCTCCTTTCTGAGGTGGAGAGGTCTTCTAAAATGGTGATATACCAGAAGGCCATTGTAGAAAATACGTTGAAAAAATTCCCATCAGACAACGCTAGCATCAAGGGGCAAGCCTCCTCCTTGCCCCACCAAGGAGGAGAGAGGAAGACACACAGCAGAGGCACACTAAGGTCTGGGCCAATTTAATTACACCATTCCAGGGCCTGCTGACCGTGTATTTTTTGACAAAGAGGGAAAAGTTGCAGGTAAAAATTAAAATATGGATTTTTGTGTTACACACCGTAAAATCCTTTTCTCTGAGACGCTCATTGGGGGGGACACAGGACTGTGGACTGTGGGTGTATGCTTCTGCCGCCAGGAGGCTGACACTAAGTAAACACAAAAATAATTAGCTCCTCCTCCGCCATATACCCCCTGACACTGGCAGCAGGAGAATCCAGTTTGGTGCAAAAAGCAGCTTTAACAGGTGCAATATGTCTAGAAACAAACCCACCGAATAATAAAGAAGGAGCCATCTGGCTAACAGGATGGGTGCGGTGTCCCCCAATGAGCGTCTCTGAGAAAAGGATTTTATGGTAAACACAAAAATCCATATTTCTCCTTCGTCTCATTGGGGACTGTGAGGATAATGTATAATATATGTTTTGGTCTCTTGCCTGTTAGTGCCATGCTGTGGGCTAACCCCCCCCCCCTTTCTCTTTCGCTTGCTGGAATGTGTGTGAAGCTTTTCTTTTCAATGGGTAATTTGAATCTAGTGTGTGAGCAGGGTGTGGCTTTCAACTGCAGGTGACCAATCCTGCAAAGTCACCTGTGGTCCCTCCCTTCTCAGTCAGGAATGCCTTTGTCTCCAGAGTCTCAGAACATAAAGATCTCTGACCTCAGTGAATATAATTAACCAGCCCTTTAGTGATGTCATAAAGCTGTGGTTATTTAAGTGACTCCACTTTACCCAGCCGGGGGAGTCTTTGTCTGAGTTTTGCCTGAGGAGCTGAACTATGCACTGGGACATTTGGGGAGCTCTGCCAGCATGGTTTTGCCTCAAATGATCTGAACACATGTAAGTGTTATTTCTCATTTAACCCCTGTTATTTTTATAATTACCTCTGTACATATTTGCAATTGTCTCCTTTTGTAACAACCTTGTAAATTTTTCTATAAACACTGCCTAAACTTTAATGGGGTATAATATTTAATACTAGATTCGTTCTTCATGCTCTAAAACTTACCTTAAGCCTTTTGAAGGGTATTACGCTACTGTTTTGGGTTAGCTTCGGACCCGTTTAATCAAAGCTGGTGGCAGCATACCGTTGTACTGGGTAGTTGGGAGTCGTTGTAGCGACTGCGGCGTTGATAATTATTGTTCCTGCCAGAGCGGGAGTATTTATATCGCCTCGTTGCAGCATGCCCAATAGCCAGTACATAGCAGGCAGCCTTTCTGGCGACTAATTACCCTAGGTGCAGTACCTAATCTGACCTGAGAGTAAGGGGGGCGCCAGAGAGCTGCAAGTTTCAAGTGGAACTGTAAGCAGGATATACATAAATCCCTGCAGTTCATGGTATATTGAAGAGCAGTGGGATACCTAAAATAAGCCCCTGCTGTAAACTAAGAGGTCAATAGCCTTGTGTGTGTTTTTTCATCACATTGTAGCAGTGGAGGGAACTAAGATAAGCCCCCTGCACATGTGATAGCCGTCTGTTGGCCTAAAGTCACCCCGATCCGTGACGTAGGGGTGACTGTCACGGTGTGAATCATGACAAATTGTGTGCAGCGGTGTGGATTTGTGACAAATTGGTGGCAAGGCAGTAGGATCTTAGAGCATTAGTGATTTGGTTTGAGTGATCATTCCTCTCACTAAAAACTTGCAAAGTTCTTGCGAGAACTGCGCAAATAAGTTTGGAGAACGAACTCAGTGTTTATTAGTCCTGAGACAATTGTGTGTACTGGTAGTTATCCCTTCCCTTTCTCTTTGTTTTTCTGTCCTTTCTTTTATTTGGCAAACATGGCTGCGAAAGGAGAAGCCTGGTACGCCCAGCAGAAGGACGCTCTTGTTGGGATATGCACGTACCATGGCCTGAACTCCCAGGGCAAGACCAAGGCTCAAACGGTCGCTGAACTGGTGCAATTTGAAGCAGACCAAGCCAGGCCACAGAGCCCAGAGGCCGCAGAAGCCAGCACAAGCGAACATGGTGCTGTAGCAGAGGTCCAACCACTGAATACGGGCCCTACTGGCAACCAGGGGGGCGCAGACCTCCGTCTGCAGCTGGCTCTGCAACAATGCTCCGCAGATGACCTAGAGAGACGTCTGCAGCTGATCCAGCAATACCAGGAGCGAGCCGAGCGAGAGGCCCAAGCGGAGCGGGAGTACCAGCTGCAGTTAGCCCGACTGCAAATGCAGGGGTCGTCCCAGTCCAGCCGTGACCCCAGCAGCGCTCAGATACCGAAGCCCCGGCCCGATCACTTCCCTGTTATGGAAAAGGATGGGGACTTGGACACTTTTCTGCAGGCATTTGAGAAAGCCTGCAGACAGTACCAGCTGCCTACACAAGAATTGGCACGATACCTGACACCAGGGCTGAGAGGCAAAGCTCTGGAGGCGTTTGCTGCCCTCCCTCAAGAACAAGATGGTGACTATGAGGCCATCAAGCTGGCTCTGATAGCCAAGTACCAGCTTACACCCGAGGTGTACCGTAGAAAGTTCTGGAACCTCCACCGTGACCCACATGACAGTTACAGCGATGTGACGCATGGACTGGGGACACACTTTGACCAGTGGACCCAAGGACTGTCAGTGACCACCTTTGCACAGCTGCGAGACCTGATGATCAAAGACCAGTTGTTACATCTTCGCCCAGCTGAGGTGCGACAGTTCGTGATGGACAGAGAACCCAAAGACGTGACGAAAGCAGAGCAGATTGCCGATGCCTATGAGGCCAACCGTAGATCGGAAGTGCGGAAGCCAGTCACCACCAGCTGGAGAGGGGGTAAGCCTGCAACCAACGCCAGTACCCCCCTGCCAGCCAACACGCCAGAAGTCCTGTCCCCGTAGCCAACAGCATCAGACCTACCACCGAACCTCGCCAGTGTTACGTCTGCAACCGGACTGGTCATATCAGTCCCTACTGCCCAGACAAGCCGAAGAAACCCCCATCCAAGGCCCCCGGGCCTAATGCAGCAGTTCTTTTGGTGGGTGGTGTGGCTGGGAGGGTGTGTGACAACGTACAGCACGTCACCGTGGGAGGCCATGTTGCTACAGGCCTCAAGGACACCGGGGCTGAACGAACCCTCATCCGACCCGAACTGGCGGCCCCTGAAGAAATCATTCCGGGGAAAACCCTAACTGTCACTGGGACTGGGGGCATCAGCTGTGCCTTGCCAATGGCCCGGGTTTATATTGATTGGGGTGCCGGGAGCGGGGTGAAGGAAGTGGGGCTGTCTGATAATTTGCCCACTGATGTTTTGTTGGGGACTGATTTGGGGAGGATGGTTGCATACTACGTCCCTGACACCCCTCCCCAATCTGCTAATAAGGGTAACATTAACCCTGATGATGATGATGATGATGATGATGGGAAATCGCTTGTGTTACCTGACCATGCTTTATCTTATAATGATACATCTGTTAACCATTTTTTCCCTAGGATTGATGGTGAAAATGTTGTACTTGTGCCAACTGAACCTGATAATGATTTTTCTGTGAAAGTTGATGTGTCCATAGGTACAGGAGTGCTCAGCCACGTCGCTCTGCGGAGTGAGACGGCTGAGGAACCCCTAGCAGGGGCAAGTGACGGTGCTACAGGAAATGGGGAGATACATGGGAACCGTGAGGAAGGTGATGCCATGCAATTGACCAGTGCCACCGAGGAAGGTAACTGGCCCATAAGTAGCACTGCTCCTGAGGTAATGGGGGTGGATGGGGAGGTAGAGCCCATAGCAGCGTCGGCTGATGGGTCGGTAGAAATCCCTAGGGAGACAGCCTACGTAGCTGCTGTCACCCGCAGTCAGAGTGCCCGGAACGCAGATATCTGTCTGCCTTCCGGACCCTCCTCAGTCATCATTGTGACTGAACCAGAGGTGGACCCGGAGCAGGTCCAAGAGGGTTCCCGTGGGGAAGGGACCCTGACATCGCTTCTGTCTTCCCCTAGCCAGGAGTTTCAGGCCGCTCTGCACACAGATGCGAGCCTAGAGAGTTTGAGACAACTCGCCGAGACGCCCATCTCCGCGACTGATAAGGAGAGGGTGTTCGGGAAAGAGGAAGGTTGTACCGGGAGACAGTACCCGGAAAATCGCAAAAGCAGTGGTTGAGGGAAAGACAGCTGGTCGTCCCGCAGCAATTCCGGGGTGGGTTGTTACGGATTGCCCATGAGATCCCGCTAGCTGGACACTTGGGGATCAGCAAAACAAAGGCCCGGCTGTCTCAACACTTCTATTGGCCTAAGATGGGGACAGATGTGTCAAACTACTGCCGCTCCTGTGTCACCTGTCAAAGAGTGGGGAAGGCGGGGCCTGCTCTTAAGGCTCCCCTGATCCCTTTGCCAGTGATAGAGGAGCCTTTCCAGAGGATCGCGGTGGACATTGTGGGCCCGCTGGCCGTCCCCAGCAGCTCTGCAAAGCAATACATCCTTACTGTGGTAGACTACGCTACCCGGTACCCAGAGGTAGTAACTCTGTCGTCAACTAGGGCAGATAAGGTGACGGATGCCCTGTTGGCTATCTTTTCACGTGTAGGATTTCCCAGGGAGATGCTCACTGATCAAGGGACCCAATTCATGTCTCGCCTAATGGAGGCTCTCTGTAAGAGAATGCAGGTGAAGCACCTGGTATCGAGTGCGTATCACCCACAGACCAATGGCTTGTGTGAACGCTTCAATGGTACCCTCAAACAGATGCTACGCATGCTGGTTGAGACACAAGGGTGTGACTGGGAGCGGTACCTCCCACACCTGCTGTTCGCTTACCGAGAGGTTCTGCAGGCCTCGACGGGGTTCTCCCCCTTCGAGCTCCTGTACTGCAGGCGAGTCCGGGAACCCCTTGGGTTGGTAAGAGAATCCTGGGAAGAGGAGCCGAACCCTTCTGAAGTGTCCATAGTGGAGTATGTCATGCGCTTCCGTGACAAGATGCAGACCTTGAGGCAGTTGGTGCATGACAACATGATGCAGGCTCAGGCTGACCAGAAGCACTGGTACGATCAGAACACCCGGGAGCTGACCTACCACGTGGGTCAAAAGGTGTGGGTGCTGGTCCCCGTACCAACGGATAAGCTTCAAGCAGCCTGGGAGGGCCCGTACATCATCCACCAACAGCTCAACCCGGTCACCTGCGTGGTCACGCTTGACCACGCTCGGGGTAGGCGAAAGGCCTTTCACGTCAACATGATGAAGGCTCATCACGAACGTGAACCTTTCGCCCTACCGGTCTGCAGCTTACCCGAAGACGGGGAGGAAGACACCCTCCTGGACATGCTGGCCCAAGCCAAGGCCGGTGGGTCCATTGAGGACGTGGAGGTAAGCGCCTCGCTAACTGAAACAAAGCGGTTGCAGTTGCAAACCACACTGGAACCCTTCCGGGTCGTGTTTTCCAACCGACTTGGAAGGACTGAGTTAGCAGTCCACGAGGTGGACACCGGGAATCATGCCCCACTATGGCGAACACCCTATCGAATCTCCGACCAGGTGCAGCAGGTTATGCGCCAGGAGATCGATGAGATGTTACAGTTGGGGGTGATTCGACGGTCAAAGAGCGCGTGGGCCTCCCCCGTAGTTCTCGTGCCAAAGAAGGACCGGACCACCCGCTTTTGCATGGACTACAGGGGGCTCAACGCCATTACAGCCTCTGACGCGCACCCAATGCCGCGCATCGAGGAGCTGCTTGAGAAGTTAGCTGGCGCAAAATACCTGACAATAATGGACCTGAGCCGAGGATACTGGCAGATTCCCCTGAGCCCCGAGGCGCAGGAGAAGTCTGCCTTTATCACACCCTTTGGACTGTACGAGTCCACGGTCATGCCCTTCGGCATGAAGAATGCCCCTGCCACTTTCCAGCGGATGGTCAACCTCCTGCTTCAGGGACTGGAGAAGTACGCAGTGGCGTACTTGGATGACATTGCCATCTTCAGTCCCTCCTGGGAGGAACACCTGCAGCATCTTGAGGAGGTGCTCAGGCGCATTCACCGAGCAGGACTGACTATCAAGCCGGGAAAGTGCCAGATGGGCATGAGGGAGGTCCACTTCCTGGGGCACCGGGTAGGATGAGGCACCCTGAAGCTAGAGCCTGAGAAAGTGGGCGCGATCGTGAACTGGCCCACTCTCGGGACCAAGAAACAGGTGATGTCCTTCCTGGGCACTGCAGGGTACTATAGGCGCTTCGTACAGCACTATAGTAGCCTGGCAGAACCTTTGACGGACCTCACCAAGAAGAAGATAACCCACATCGTCAACTGGACAGATGGCTGAGGGGGCCTTCCAGGCGTTGAAAACCGCACTGTGCAACGCCCCTGTGTTGAAAGCAGTCGACAGCAGTCGACCGTTCTTGGTACAGACTGACGCCAGCGAGTTTGGCCTTGGTGCTGTGCTCAGCCAGGTTGACTCGGAGGACCAAGAGCACCCCGTGTTGTACCTGAGCCGGAAACTTGCCGAGGGAAGTGGCCTACTCCACCCTTGAGAAGGAGTGCCTGGCCATAGTCTGGGCCCTGCAGCGCTTGCAGCCCTACTTGTACGGTCGCACCTTCGCTGTGGTGACCGACCACAACCCTCTGCGCTGGCTAAACGCCATGTGTGGAACCAACGGCAGGTTGCTACGCTGGAGCCTTGCCCTTCAGCAGTTTGACTTCACCATTGAACACAAAACAGGCAGGGAGCATGGCAATGCAGATTGTCTGTCCCGCCAGGGTGAATCTACTGAGGTGCGCATGGAGGCATACCGCGGGGTTCTGCCTCCGTAGCGCAGACCAAAAGGGGGAGGTGTGAGGATAATGTATAATATATGTTTTGGTCTCTTGCCTGTTAGTGCCATGCTGTGGGCTAAACCCCCCCCCCTTCTCTTTCGCTTGCTGGAATGTGTGTGAAGCTTTTCTTTTCAATGGGTAATTTGAATCTAGTGTGTGAGCAGGGTGTGGCTTTAAACTGCAGGTGACCAATCCTGCAAAGCCACCTGTGGTCCCTCCCTTCTCAGTCAGGAATGCCTTTGTCTCCAGAGTCTCAGAACATAAAGATCTCTGACCTCAGTGAATATAATTAACCAGGCCTTTAGTGATGTCACAAAGCTGTGGTTATTTAAGTGACTCCACTTTACCCAGCCGGGGGAGTCTTTGTCTGAGTTTTGCCTGAGGAGCTGAACTATGCACTGGGACATTTGGGGAGCTCTGCCAGCATGGTTTTGCCTCAAATGATCTGAACACATGTAAGTGTTATTTCTCATTTAACCCCTGTTATTTTTATAATTATCTCTGTACATATTTGCAATTGTCTCTTTTTGTAACAACCTTGTAAATTTGTCTATAAACACTGCCTAAACTTTAATGGGGTATAATATTTAATGCTAGATTCATTCTTCATGCTCTAAAACGTACCTTGAGCCTTCTGAAGGGATTTACGCTACTGTTTTGGGTTAGCTTCGGACCCGTTTAATCGAAGCTGGTGGCAGCATACCGTTGTACTGGGTAGTTGGGAGTTGTTGTAGCGATTGCGGCATTGATAATTATTGTTCCTGCCAGAGCGGGAGTATTTATATTGCCTCGTTGCAGTGTGCCCAATAGCCAGTACATAGCAGGCAGCCTTTCTGGCGACTAATTACCCTAGGTGCAGTACCTAATCTGACCTGAGAGTAATGGGGGCGCCAGAGAGCTGCAAGTTTCAAGTGGAACTGTAAGCGGGATATATATAAATCCCTGCAGTTAATGGTATATTGAAGAGCAGTGGGATATCTAAAATAAGCCCCTGCTGTAAACTAAGAGGTCAATAGCCTTGTGTGTGTTTTTTCATCACATTGTAGCAGTGGAGGGAACTAAGATAAGCCCCCTGCACATGTGATAGCCGTCTGTTGGCCTAAAGTCACCCTGATCCGTGACGTAGGGGTGACGGTCACGGTGTGAATCGTGACAAATTGTGTGCAGCGGTGTGGATTTGTGACAGGGACACAGGACTGTGGGACATCCTAAAAAAGGTATAAGCCCTAGGCACCTACTGCCTATAGGTGCAGTACCACTGCCAGTGGAATCCTTCTACCTAGACTTGCATTCGCCGGAGTATAGATATTATAGTGTTTGGAGAAAGTGTGTAGACTAGACCAGGTTGCCGCCTTGCAAACCTGTTCTGATGCCTGGTGCCGAAGAGCCCAGGAAGCGCCCACTGCCTGAGTGGAGTGAGCCCTGATCCCAGCCAAAACGACTGCGCCTCTGATGTAGGACTCCTGAATAGTCAAACGTATCCACCTGGATATGGTCGATCTTGAGGCCGCGAGCCCCTTCCTGCGACCCACGGGGAGGACAAACTGTGTGTCTGTTTGCCAAAAGGATGCCGTTCAAGACACATATCTCCCGAGAGCTCTCACTAGATCCAGCGTATGGAGAGCCCTCTCCACACGGTGCATTGGCGCCGGGCAAAATGAAGGCAAGACAATGTCCTTGATCATGTGGAACGAGGAAACAACCTTTGACAAAAAAGGGGGTGCAGGAAAAACTGGGCACTTTGGCATTTACCCTGGAGGCCATCAGGTCCACGTCCGGGGTCCCCCAGCATTGGCAAGTCTGTCGGAAAACATCAGAGTGAAGCGACCACTCTCCGGACGCCAGACCCTGTCGGCTGAGAAAGTCCACCGCCCAGTTCTCCTTGCCTGGAATGTGGACTGCCGAGATCACAGAGTGGTTCTTCTCGGCCCACCAGAGGCTATGTTTTACCTCATGGGCATGTTTTAACTCTGGGCATGCGGGAAAGCGGACAGACAGGCAACACATGAGGTATATAATAACGTATGAGTCTTGGTCCTTCTGCTGGACCTGCTGCTGATATGATCCTAGCTTAGGTGCAGCAGTAGAGAGAGAAGCTGCAGGACTGGGGGAAGAAACACTTACCCCAGTCCTGTGTCCCTGGAAGTCCTGCAGAACAACGTAGGAGAGTGCAAATCGGCGATGCCTCCTATCTTCAAAAGAAGCACACAAAGTCAGTGGGTGTGCCCTGCTGGAAATTGGAGCGTCTGTGGCAGCTGGCTCAAGAGGTGGAACCATAAGCAGACGTGCTCAGGAGGAGGGATTTCCACCCGTGGCCTAGTGCCAGCCGAAGCTGGGGACTACATTTTTCAGCGCCCACCCAAGGATATGGGAGCAGGGCCGCCGGAACTAGACACGCTTAGGAGGTGGGGCTTCCGCCCATGGCCTAACAGCGGCCGAAGCCGGGGACTAAATTTTCCGGCGCTTGTGTTGCAGCAGGAGCCCTCCCAGCCCCTTACCTCAACAAAAGACCCATGGATGGAGCGCTTCAGCTACCAGTTTCAGGTTAGAGGGGGGCTGTGTAAAGGACGGTGCAGGCACCCTGGCTCCATCTTCCCTACAGGGGATGAGGACAGGGACCGTCCGCCTCCTTCCTTCACCGCAGTCTTAGCATTGGTGATGCAGTGGGGGCCGCTCGGACTGCACATATGCACCTGTACAGCCTAGGGTATCAGTACCTTAGGGTGGTCAGGGCTGAGTCCGGCATCTTGTCCCACGTTGCGGGAGAGGATACGTGGAGGTGACACTCCACGTGCTCGCCCGTTGTTGGTTTGGGGAGATCGGACCCCCTCAAATGGGTCTGTTGCTCCTGTCTCATTTTCATGGTAAAAAAGAGAAAAGAGGTCTGGGAAAAACCAGACATGTGCCTCTTAAAGACACTAAGCATGAACTGGATTCTCCTGCGGCCAGTGTCAGGGTGTATATGGTGGAGGAGGAGCTAACTTTGTTATGTTGACTTAGTGTCAGCCTCCTGGTGGCAGAAGCATACACCCACAGTCCTGTGTCCCCCAATGAGATGAAGGAGAAACATCAAATGGTATCAGTAAGAGGGTCAGCCTAGTGCCTAACAACCGGCCCACATCTCGCGCCGCCACAAGACAAAAACTGACAGCTCTGTTAAAACGGCAACTTTTTTTAAAATTTAAATTCTCCCCAAATGTATGATAAAAAAATGCACAGGTTCAATATCGAAAGTAGACAGAGGTGGAGAATCATGATGACCCCCCCTCCCCCCCCCAAAAAAAAAAAAAAACACCACAAAAAAACAATGTTGGGATTGCATTCTTTTTCCACAATTTCACTTCACTCGGAATAGATGGTGTCATTCAAAACTACAACTGCCCCGTAAGAAACAAGACCTCACACGGCGATGTGGATGGGAAACAACAAGGGAGGGGAAAAGTAAAAATAACCTAGTCATGAAAGCGTTAACCAGTGGGCAGTGCTCCCTGGGAGAAAAACACAGAATGACGGCACCACGTGGCAGAGGCAGAATGACGGCACCACGCGGCAGAGGCAGAATGATGGCACCACGCGGCAGAGGCAGAATGACGGCACCATGCGGCAGAGTTACTATTTTATTGAGGTTTGTTGTATTTATCCATTACTATCATGAAGTAATGATGGCTGTAGCCACGAGCATCCACGCCACAAAAGACAGAAACAAGAAGATGATAAGAGTCACTGCGTACATACAGGAGTCATCACACCCGATCTCAGTCCGGGGAACGAGGCTGCACAACCAGGGAAGGGAAAAGAGACAGCACAATGAGACAGCGCAGGAGACAGGACACAACTGGAATCAGGAGATGGACCCTCCTCTCCACTCACAGACATTCACCAGCACAGCACAGGATGAGTCTTCTTCACTGATAGTGGGGTGACTCTGAGACGCTGTACTGGAACCCCGAGATATGGCAACAACATGCGTAAGTCATCCACTGCTTACCCAATGCTAGATCCTTAGATCACAATCACTCCGGTCACCTCTATTGGATCTTCTACCGTCATCTGGGTCACTTTTCTGGGATCTTCTGTACAAGTCCGGGATCACCTCTATGGAAACCCCTAGTCATCTGTGGTCACCTCTGTGAAATCACCTACAATCATACAGGTCACCTCTATTGCATCAGTAACAGTCACCCGGGTCACCTCAGTGGGATCCTTTACAATCAACTGGGTTACTTGATGAAATTACCTACAGTCTTCTAGGCCACCTCTATGAGATCCCTCTACACAATCAGGTCACCTCTACTGGATTCCCTAGAGATGCCAGGTGTCACCTCTATGAGCTTCTGTAGTCGTCCAGCTCACCTCTATGGGATCTTCTGCAGTCGTCTAGGTCACATCTATGGGATCTTCTACAGTCGTCCAGGTCACCTCTATGAGATCTTCTGCAGTTGTCCAGGTCACCTCTATGGGATCTTCTGCAGTTATCCAGGTCACCTCTATAAAATCTTTTGTTGTCATCAGGTGTCACCTCTATGGGATCTTCTGTAGTCGTTGAGGTCACCTCTATGGGATCTTCTGCAGTCGTCCAGGTCACCTCTATGGGATCTTCTGCAGTCGTCCAGGTCACCTCTATGGGATCTTCTGCAGTCGTCCAGGTCATCCCTCCTAATTATTCAGTCACCACCGATCTGATGTTACCTGTCTCACATCCAGTCACAGGGGAGTGGGAAGAGCACACACCAGATTATGATTAACTACTGTCACTCTGGTATTTGGTTCCCCAAAAAACGCCAGACGCTGTTTTAAGGGGTGGGGTGCAGGACGAGAAACCAGTAAAGAAGATAAGGGTAATGAGTGGGCGAGAAGACAGGTAGTAAGAACTGCTCAGGGTCTTCAGCAGGACACTTCCATGGTGTGGTTGATCTGACCGATGCCCTCGCTGCTCTCTGACTGAGTGCAAGGCCTGGGCCGACTTCCATCCACAGAACTGGCACTGGTGAGGGACGCTGTGCGAGATCGGGCGAGTCGGGTCATACTGGCCGAGGGCACTACAGAAACAAAGAAGAGTCAGGAAGTTAAAATTCAGAACCAGAAGCTGAGCATTCACATAGAGCAGATCAAGGGAAGATACCACAGAAACATGAACTGCTCAGTACTGGATACAGGCTGAAAGCTTCAACCTGCCATGCAGGGTTGTGTGAAAGAGATGGCTGCCGTGGAGCTTGGGGAAGAGGAGGCTGGACTGTGCCCCAGTAATCCAAGCAGCCAGCCTCCTCGGGAAGTGTAGTCCTTTGGTCAGCATGCTGCTTGTTTCTCAGCACCTTTCCTTTAGCATGAAGCCCCATGTGAGGTGTGAAGCATGAGAGGTTACCCTGGGCCTAAATGATCTGGGACCTCCAGGCTCAGGGGGCACTCTACAGCTCAATGACAGACGATTGGGCTGGGACTTATCATGTGGGGTGCGGATATCCACGTCTTGTGTAGTAAGAGGACTACAAGCAATGATGTACCTCTGACCTATGTAGCACCTGCGATACCCCAGTAACATTGTGTACCTATGTGTGATTCCGAGGAGATGCAGGCAGCAAGTGATCCGCGTGCCCTCATATACAGGCAACCGCCGGAGAAAGCACATGGTACAGCCTGTGGATGAGACCTGCCACTGCCGTGTACTGGAGCTGCACAGCCAGTGTGGGACACATCCTGGAATATGGGAGGTGAAGATGGCCTCCTCTGTGCCATAATGTCCAGGGTGGGTGATATGCGGCTGCAGATGTCACTTCCATACATGTGGAAGACAACTAAGGGGAGAGCGTGAGCACCCGACGCTGGAGAACAGCTGGAATAACACCATCATTGGGAGGGAAAAGCAGCCCATGTGGAGCATTCAGAGGGGGACACTGAACCGAGGAGCATGCAATCTATTCAGCAGACAGTGTGATGGGATACCTGCACTGGCACTCTGTCTCCGATCCTTCAAGGAGGCAACTTGGGGAAAAAGATGAGGAAGGAAGCAGGGGAAGGGGTGAAGAGTCCAGCGGAGAGTGATGAGGAGGGGAGAAGACACAGAAATGTGACATTGAGACAACGGGTACCAATATGCTGCGATCACCATAAAGAGAATATAGAGCCGCAGAGATTTCAGAGTCAGTGTGAGCACAGAGGAAAAGAGGTGAAGAGACAGAAGTCAGAGACATGACGTACAGACGGAGGACACAGATCAAGAGGACGGTCAAAAGGGAGACGGAGGACACAGAGACCAAGGGAACAGGCAAAAGAGAGACAGAGGACACAGAGACCAAGAGGATGGTCAAAAGAGAGACGGAGGACACAGACCAAGAGGACGGTCAAAAGACAGAGAGGACACAGAAATGGTGAAATGACTCCAGACACACAATCCTGGGATCCTGGAGCCGCCACCCTCCAGAGACCCCGAGGCCCCAACCCTCCAAACATCCAGGGACCGCCACCCTCCAAACATCCAGTAATCTCAGTCTGGCAGAGCTGAACTTACTGTATCCCATTCCTTGAAGGAAGTATTTGAAAGCTTCTGTCAGCTTTCCAGGCTGTGAAAAGAAATGACCACGGTGTGACTCATGATTGGCATGTGATAGCATCTACAGACAAGAATAGAATAAATGAGACATCCACTGAGGAGTAAGCCCTGGAGGTAGAGACCACCCCAGGAGACGCTGATTGATCCCGCTTTTTGTGCTGTGTTATTCTGTTTGTGTTGTGCACTGGCCATTCTCCTGAGAAGGAGACCACAAGCGAGCGCTTCTAATTGGTCTGATAGCAATCATGAAATAAGACTGGGAAGTTTCACCTGACCGGTGACACTATAGCACCAGAGGCCGCGTCGCCGCTGAGAAAGCTGTAGGATGGGTCCTAGGACCATCACCACTCATCCTCATCTGTAACTCACACCGCTCCAGAGAGCGGCCCCTCACATGACCGGTAACACTACAGTAACAGAGGCAGATCCCCGCTGAGTACAGCCGTAGGATGGGTCCTAGGACCATCATCACTCATCCTCACCTGCGGCTCACACCGCTCCAGAGAGCGACCCCTCACGTGACCGGTGACACTACAGCAACAGAGGCTGCGTCCCCGCTGGGTACAGCTGTAGGATGGGTCCTAGGACCATCATCACTCATCGTCACCTGCGGCTCACACAGCTCCAGAGAGCGGCCCCTTACCTGAGCAATGGAAGAAATGTACAAAAATGGCCGGGGACATGAGTGGGTGAGAGCGATAGATACGACAGGAGGATAAATACCTGGGTGACCTGTGGAAGTCCTCCAGAGTCTGCCATCTGTGTGTGACAAGATGTGAGCAGAATTAATAGATTAACACTGAAATAAGACATTATGGCTGAGACCGCGTACGTGAAGGGGAGGCTACAGGACATATAGGGACGATACCACGTACATGGAGGGGAGGCTACAGGACATACAGGGAGGAGACCGCGCACGTGGAGGGAAGGAGATAGGACATACAGGGAGGAGACCGCATACGTGGAGGGAAGGAGACAGGACATACAGGGAGGAGACCGCATATGTGGAGGGGAGGATACAGGATATACAGGGAGAAGACCGCGTACGTGGAGGGGAGGATACAGGACATACAGTGAGGAGACAGGACATACAGGGAGGAGACCGTGTCACGATATTGTATGAAATAACATAAGTTTAGTTTCTCTTGCTAGCATGCTGTGGGCTAAAGCCCCCTTCTTGGAGTGATTCTGCAACAGCTTTTATGGCTTTTAGCTGCAAATTCCTGACTTTCAGCTCCCAAATCCCTCATACCCCTCCCAAAAGAATTTTTACGATCGGGATAGATGCATAGACAGTTGTACTAGCAGAAACTGGTCTGATCCCGCTTTTAAAACATGCTTTCCTTTGTCCCATTATTGTCAGATATTAGACCAATGATTTAAGGTAGTAAAATACCAAATACATATTGAAAATCTCCATCGGCGGATTTATCAGCCACTCTAAGCGTGAGCTTCTAACTCCATCAGGTAAAAAGTAGGGATTTCTCTGTAATTATGCATCACAAATAGGACATATTTGATCTCATTAGAATGCCAACGTTAATACGAGATGAATGCTGGGTTTGCTATGACTATGACATGTTCTGTGGTGGAGTTATAGGCATTGGACCAATTTAGGTTGAAATTACTAAGACTGAAGAAAGAGGAGGGCGATCTTAACTCAACCCTGTTGGTGATGTCATGGGCTGCGGTTTATAAGTTTCTGCCATTGCCAAGCCCCCAGCAGAGTGAGTTTTGACCTGAAAAGCATTACTGCTGTCCTAATGCATTGGGACACATGGGACCTCCACTTGCCTGGTTGCCTCAAATGATCTGACCACATGTAAGTGTTATTATAGTGCTTTGGAACAAAGCACTATATTGTAATCCGATCGTGGTAAACTTCTTCTTCTTATTATTCTTATTATTATTCAGTCCGCAGTTAATGCGGCCCGAACCGCAGCACTCACAGACTCCAGTGAGGTGTCATTTCGAAGCCAGCGTCCCCAAGAGGTGTAATGAAAAAAATAGGAGAAAAGAGGTGTGCTAAGTATTTTTCGTGTCGATCGGATTTGTAGTTTTGGCACAACTTGCGTTTGAAAAAAGTGTCTCAATGCATTTCAATAGGGAAATTTTCCCATACGTTTATAAATGGGCCTGATTTCTGAGGCAATTTCTAAAAATAACTGCCAACTGCCACCTGGCTGATTAGCTCATTGATATGCGCAGTCAGACACAGTTACTATGCCAACGCCTATGAACTGTACATGAGCCCACCAGCACAAAAGTTTTGTCAGATAATATCAGCTCTTAAAGTGACAGCACAGCACAATTCCAAAGCACTATCTGTAGTCATATTATAATTATTGCCCCGCTCACCAATTCGGACCCCGAGTGACCACGCCCACCAAATCGGACCCAGAGTGACCCCGCCCACCAAATCGGACCCTGAGGTGCCCCGCCCACCAAATCGGACCCTGAGATGCCCCGCCCACCAAATCGGACCCTGAGGTGCCCCGCCCACCAAATCGGACCCTGAGGTGCCCCGCCCACCAAATCGGTCCCAGAGTGACCCCGCCCACCAAATCGGACCCAGAGTGACCCCGCCCACCAAATCGGACCCTGAGGTGCCCTGCCCACCAAATCTGTCTCAGAGTGACCCCGCCCACCAAATCGAACCCAGAGTGACCCCGCCCACCAAATCGGACCCCGAGTGACCCCGTTCACCAAATTGGACCCCGAGTGACCCCGCCCACCAAATCGGACCCAGAGTGACCCCGCCCACCAATTCGGACCCAGAGTGACCCCGCCCACCAATTCGGACCCTGAGGTGCCCCGCCCACCAAATCGGACCCCGAGTGGCCCTGCCCACCAATTCGGACCCAGAGTGACCCCGCCCACCAATTCGGACCCAGAGTGACCCCGCCCACCAAATCGGTCCCAGAGTGACCCCGCCCACCAAATCGGTCCCAGAGTGACCTTGCCCACCAAATCGGACCCTGAGTGACCCCGTTCACCAAATCGGACCCTGAGTGACCCCGTTCACCAAATCGGACCCTGAGTGACCCCGCCCACCAAATCGGTCCCAGAGTTGCTCCGCCCACCATATCAGACCCAGAGTGACCCCGCCCACCAAATCGGACCCAGAGTGACCCCGCCCACCAAATCGGACCCAGAGTGACCCGGCCCACCAAATCGGACCCAGAGTGACCCGGCCCACCAAATCGGACCCAGAGTGACCCGGCCCACCAAATCGGACCCAGAGTGACCCGGCCCACCAAATCGGACCCAGAGTGACCCGGCCCACCAAATCGGACCCAGAGTGACCCGGCCCACCAAATCGGACCCAGAGTGACCCGGCCCACCAAATCGGTCCCCGGGGTAACCAGCCCACCAAATCGGACCCAGAGTGGCCTCAACCCTGAGGGGCTACAACTACCAAACCAGCGCCTGAGGGGCACCCAAGTGTGAAAGTCTTGCAGGGGCAGCCCGGGCACCATTCCAAAGCACTATCTGTAGTTCCTTCAGGAAATACCCATCTAGTTTCTTATGTAATCCCTGTTTTTTTTATAATTACCTTGTACATATTTCAATTGTCTCTTTTGTAACATCCTTGTAATATTTTTATCTAAAAACACTGCCTTCTTTCGGAGTAAAATATTTAAAGTACTAGTTCGTTCTTCATGCTCTAAAACGTACCCTAAGTCTTCTGAAGGGAATTACGCTACTGTGTTGGGTTAGCTTCGGACCCGTTTAATCGAAGCTGGTGGCAGCTTACCGTGTGCAGGCCTTTGGGTGTTGTTGAAGCGACTGCGGCGTTGATAATTATTGTTCCTGCCTGAGTGGGAGTAGTTTATCGCGTCGCTGCAGCGTGCCCAACAGCCAGTACATAGCAGGCAGCCTTTCTGGTGACTAATTATCCTAGGTGCAGTACCTAATCTGACCTGAGGGTAAAGGGGGCGCCAGAGAGCTGCAGGTTTCAAGTCGAACTGTAAGCGGGATATACACAAATCCCTGCAGTTCGTGGTGTATTGAAGAGCAGTGGGATACCTAAAATAAGCCTCTGCTGTAAACTAAGAGGTCAATAGCCTTGTGTGTGTTTTTTTTTAATCACATTGTAGCAGTGGAGGGATAACTAAGATAAGCCCCCTGCACATGTGATAGCCGTCTGTTGGCCTAAAGTCACCCTAATCCGTGACGTAGGGGTGACGGTCACGGTGTGAATCGTGACAGACCGCGTACGTGGAGGGGAGGATACAGGATACACAGGGAGAAGACCGCGTACGTCAGGGGTGTCAAACTGCATTCCTCGAGGGCCTTAAACCATGCGTGTTTTCAAGATTTCCTTCTCATTGCACAAGGTGCTGGAATCATTCTGTGCAGGTGATTAAATGATCACCTGTGCAATACAAGGAAATCCTGAAAACATGACCTGTTTGCAGCCCTTGAGGAATGCGGTTTGACACCCCTGGCGTACGTGGAGGGGAGGATACAGGACATACAGTGAGGAGACAGGACATACAGGTAAGAGATCACATACGTGGAGGGGAGGGTACAGGACATACAGGGAGGAGACCGCGTACATGGAGGGGAGGCTACAGGACATATAGGGAGGAGACCGCGTACGTGGAGGGGAGGATACAGGACATACAGGGAGGAGACCGCATACGTGGAGGGGAGGATACAGGATATACAGGGAGAAGACCGCGTACGTGGAGGGGAGGATACAGGACATACAGTGAGGAGACATGACATACAGGTAGGAGACCGCGTACGTGGAGGGGAGGATACAGGACATACAGTGAGAAGACATGACATGCAGGTAGGAGACCGCGTACGTGGAGGGGAGGCTACAGGACATATAGGGAGGAGACCGCGTACGTGGAGGGGAGGCTACAGGACATACAGGAAGGAGACAGCGTACATGGAGGGGAAGATACAGGACATATAGGGAGGAGACCACGTACGTGGAGGGGAGGCTACAGGACATACAAGGAGGAGACCGCGTACGTGGAGGAGAGGAGACAGGACATACAGGGAGGATACAGGACATGCAGGTAGGAGATCGCGTATGTGGAGGGGAGGCTACAGGACATATAGGGAGGAAACCGCGTACGTGGAGGGGAGGCTACAGGACATACAGGGAGGAGACCGCGTACGTGGAGGGGAGGATACAGGACATACAGGGAGGAGACCGCGTACGTGGAGGGAAGGAGACAGGACATACAGGGAGGATACAGGACATGCAGGTAGGAGATCGTGTACGTGGAGGGGAGGATACAGGACATACAGGGAGGAGACCGCGTACATGGAGGGGAGACTACATGACATAGGGAGGAGACCGCGTACGTGAAGGGGAGGCTACAGGACATACAGGGAGGAGACAGGACATACAAGGAGGAGACCGCGTACATGGAAGGGAGGAGACAGGACATACAGGGAGGAGACAGGACATACAGGGAGGAGACCGCGTACGTGGAGGGGAGGAGACAGGACATACAGGGAGGAGACAGGACATACAGGGAGGAGACCGCGTACGTCTAACAACCTTCGGTAAAAAGGAAGGAGCTGGTCTGAGCACAACCTTATCCTGGTGAAACTGTAAAAAAGGGGCACGACAGGAAAGGGCTGCCAGCTCTGATACCCGCCTGATGGAAGTTATGGCCACCAGGAATATTACTTTCCAGGAGAGCAAAGTCAAAGAATGTCCTGAAGAGGCTCAAAAGGAACCTCCTGTAATGCTCTTAAGACCAAATTAAGGTCCCAAGCCTCCAAAGGAGTCTTATAAGGAGGAACCTTATGAGTGACTCCTTGGAAAAAGGTCCCAACCTGTCGATTAGTAGCAATCTTGCGCTGAAAAAGGACCGACAAGGCTGAAATTTGCCTTTTAAGAGTACTTGGAGCCAGTCCTGAATCCAAGCCTACCTGGAGAAAAGCAAGAATATTTGGGACAGAAAAACGCAGAGGAGGCAGCCCGCGCCCTCTGCACCAAGAAAGAAAAACCTTCCAAGTGTGATAGTAAATCCGCGCAGGAACAGTTTTACGTGCCCTGATCATGGTATTTGCCACCTCTTGGGAGAACCCAGCTTGAGCTAAAACCCAAGATTCAACGGCCAAGCCGTCAAACGTAAGAAGGTCCGGACGATCGGGAAGCCGCCATGGATCTCCGGCGAGAAGCAGAACTAGGTCTGCGTACCAGGTCCGCCATGGCCAATCCAGGGAGATCAGAATAGCCGGAACTCTCTCTGACTTGATTTTCCTGATTACCCTCGGGAGTAATGCCAGAGGAGGAAACAGATAAGAGAGATGAAACTGGCTCCAAGTCAGAACTAGCGCATCCACGGCAATTGCCTGTTGATCTCGATACCGGGCTACAAATCTGGGAACCTTGGCATTCCCCTGGACGCCATGAGATCCACGTCCGGAGTCCCCCATAGGTGACATATTTGCTGAAATACTTCGGAATGGAGAGACCATTCGCCGGATGCTAGACCCTGACGACTGAGGAAATCTGCCGCCCAGTTCTCCTCGCCCGGAATGTGGACTGCTGAAATCACCGAGTGATTCTTCTCGGCCCAAAGCAGAATTTGTTTCACTTCCTTTAAGGCTGCTTTGCTGCGGGTGCCCCCCTGGTGATTTATATAGGCCACGGCTGTGGCGTTGTCCGATTGAATCCGGACAGGGCGACCTGCCAGAAGGTGATGGAAATACTGTAAAGCTAGCCGAATAGCCCGAATCTCCAAAAGATTGATATGAAGATCTGCTTCCTGAGGAGACCAGTGCCCCTGAGCAGTGTGGTGAAAAAATACCGCTCCCCAACCTAGGCGACTGGCATCTGTTGTAACCACTAGCCAGTTGGTTGGAGGAAAGGGTTTCCCCTCCAGTAGGGACGAGCTGTTTAACCACCACG
The DNA here is from genome assembly GCF_051348905.1 of Ranitomeya variabilis. Classification (NCBI taxonomy): domain Eukaryota; kingdom Metazoa; phylum Chordata; class Amphibia; order Anura; family Dendrobatidae; genus Ranitomeya; species Ranitomeya variabilis. The sequence goes on from NC_135233.1 coordinate 624,640,461, forward strand.
TAAGGGCCTGCCTGACCTGGGGAGACAGCTGAAATCTGTGGATGAGGGAGAATGGGCTCCCGTCCCATACTGCTAAGATTGCATGTTGAAGAGGTTAGAGGTGAAGCTGAGCAAATGGCACTGCTTCTATAGTTGCCACCATCTTCCCTAAGACCCTCATGCAGGACCGGATTGTATGAAGGCATGGTTGTGGAAGATTTCTCACTTCCCGCCGAAGGTCTAGGACCTTGTCCTGTGGAAGAATTGAAAGGGCTTGGGAGGTATCGAAAATCATTCCTAGAAATTAAATTCTCCGAGATGGTACTAGGGATGACTTTCTTAAATTCACTAACCAACCCAGACGAGACAGGGTGTCTAGAGTAATGCTGACATTTTCTTTGCAAGCCTGAAAGGTCGGCCCTTTGATAAGAAGATCATCTAAGTACGGCATGACTACTATGCCTCGGGAGTGCAGAATGGACACCACTGTTGACATAACCTTTGTAAACACCCTGGGGGCGGAGGCCAACCCGAAGGGTAAAGCCGTGAACTGATAGTGCGAGTTGTTTAGAGCGAACCGGAGAAATCTTTGATGGGAAGGAAAAATGGGAATATGCAGATAGGCATCCTGAATGTCTATTGAAGCCAAGAACTCTCCCCTTTCCATTGAGGCAATAACGGATCGGAGAGATTCCATCCGAAAGTGACGAATGTTGACAAACCTGTTTAGGAGTTTCAGATCTAGAATGGGCCTTACTGTTCCGTCCTTTTTGGGCACTATAAACAGGTTGGAATAGAACCCCTGAAACCTTTCTTCCCTTGGAACAGGAGTGATGACCCCGCTGCAACGAAGAGACTCTATGGATTTGAACAGGTCTTGACGGCGGGACTCGGACCTGGGAAGACCCGGTGAGGAGGATGACCAACCAGCTCGATCTTGTACCCTGAAGATACGAGCTCTCCTACCCACCTGTCTTGGATAAAATGGAGCCTGACCTGGTGAAACAAAAGTAGACGTCCGCCTACTCTGCTGGTGGCACACCGAGAAGGCCTCCAGTCATTTGGCCGAAAACCTTTGAGTCTTAGACCCTCTGGACCTAGTTGACTGGGCACGCATCCTTCCCCCCTGGTTAGCTGAATAGGAGGTCCGATTGTCTCGATCCTGATTGGGCCGGCCCTGCGCAGCGGCGCCTGGAGCCAGGGTCCACCTAGAATTGCGAAAGGGTCTGAAACGGGCCTGGAATTGACGACGAAAAGGCTGTCTCATCCTCTGCTGTGGAAGGAACTTGCTTTTCCCTCCTGTAGAATCAGAAATAAGCTGATCCAGCTTCTCTCCGAATAAGCGACCTCCCTGATACGGTAGGGTTGAAAGAGACTTCTTAGAGGTAGAGTCTGCCCGCCATGTTCTTAACCAGAGCGCCCTTCTAATGGCAATTGCATTTGCCGCTGCCGATGAGGCACAGTCCGCCGCATCTAAGGCAGCATTAATCAGATAGCTTCCAGCAAACGCCATCTGAGTTGACATTTCTGCCAGCTCTGCTGGCAAATCCCTTTCTTGAAGAGCTTTTGTTAGGGACTCTGACCAAGACATCATTGCTTTAGCAACCCAAGTTGCCGCAAACGAGGGAAAAAGGGCTGAACTTGAAGCCTCAAAAACGGAAGGGGTCAAACTTTCTATAAGACGATCCGTAGGGTCCTTAATAGACGAGCCATTAGGAAGGGGTAACAGAGTATTAGACGCTAAACGAGATACCGGCGGATCTACTGAAGGCAACTCTACCCATTTGCTGCAAAGCTCAGGCGAAAAGGGGTACCTAGACTTCAAGGCTCTTTGTCCTGAAAAATTTTTGTCCGGGTGCTCCTGATTTCGCCGAATCAGGTACTCAAACTCAGGGTGAGAGGAAAAAACCTCATGAGCCCGTTTGGCCCGTTTATATGAAACTTTGTGATCCGCAGAAGAAGCGGGTTCGTCTTCTATCCCCAGGGACTGATGGACAGCCTCAATCAGACTATCAATAGACTCCTGAAACCCCGGGGTTTCCAAATCAAGGGACCCTTCTGAATCATAGTGTCTCAAGTTCCCCGCTCTCGGCAGGGGAGGGTGAGCGTGATACGGAGCTCCAGGATGCCGAAGCACCTGATGGCCCTGGCGACGCTGTGTGAACTCGCTTTCCCTGTGACTGCCTTGTGTGAGCGTGGCCCCTGCAGGCTGAAGCCTCCAGGGAACCCAAAGCTCTTTCCAAGACAGATGGACTGCTGTCTCTGACCGTGGGGGCCTGAAGGGACTTGATTGCTTCAGTTAGCGAGGCCATAGATTGGGACAATGACGTAACCCATTCTGGTGGAACTACCCCAGTGTCCGCCTGAGGGGAAGGGATAGTTGCCGGAGGGATAGATGGGGATTTCGCAGGGGGGGGGCTCCTGGGCGCGTTCGGAGTCACAGGCCTTGCAGAGGCGAATAATCTGGACATGCGGGAAGGCAGAATGACAGGCTGCACAAGCGGTATATAGAACCTTGTGAGCCTTAACTTTTCTAGACATAGTGACTGATATGCTTAACCCAGAAAAATACTGGGAGAAAAACAACGCTTCTGTTGTCAGGCTGGAGGGTAGAAGCACTTACCCCAGTCCTGTGTCCCCGCCCGTACAATGTAGGAACCGACACCACATGGAGAAAGAAACAGTGTCCTTTTATCCCAGATACCCTCCGGGGGCAGAACCGCCGGGATTGTGGCGCCATACGGCCTGCTGCGGACCGGAGCCGGGGCCTCAATTTTTTCCCCCAGACTCTCCTACCCACCGGTGACGAAACCGGAAGTGAACGATATGTCGGGGCGGGGCCTAACTGCGCGGCCTGCGCTGAATGGAAGCAGGCCTGACTAACCCGGAAATGCACTCAGGACACCAGGCCGGAACTTGGGCATCTGGAGAAGCCGGGGCCTGACCGCGGCATCGACCGCATAGGCGCTGCAGCGCCGACAAGTGCCGGGAGCCGCCGGAGCTCTGAGAGCCATGGGGGATGTGACGCCGTTCCTGGCGGCAGCCGGCTCAGTGCGGCGCCGCCGAAATAAAAGACCCTAAGGTAACGCGCATTGACCAGGAGCCCCCTCTTCTTCTGCCCCCTCTGTTTGCAGGCTGTACTCTTATGAAAGAGCAGCGTGCAGTCTAAGAATATCAGGGAGCCGAATAGTTAACTGAGCAGGAACCCTTACTCCATGTACAGAGGGACCATCTGCCACTCCTCTATCACCGTGGTAAAAACCTAGGTGTAGGAAGCCCGGGAGGAGGGTATGCACAGACAACTGCGGGCACCTGTACAGCCTAAGGTCTATCATACCCTAGGGTGGTCAGAGCTGAGTCTGGCATGCAATCCCACGTAGCGGGAAAGGATACGTGGAGACAAGCTCGCACGTGCTTACCCGTTGCTGATTTGGGGAGATCGGGACCTCAGAAGGGACCGTCGCCCCTCAAAATCCATAAGCTGTTAAAACAAGGGTCCATAGGATCCGGACCCAGACGTGTGCCTCCTTCAGACACTAAGCATGAACTGGATTGTCGAGTAGCCAGTGTCAGGGTGTATACGATGGAGGAGGAGCTAAACTTTTTTTATGTTTACTTAGTGTCAGCCTCCTGGCGGCAGAAGCATACACCCACAGTCCTGTGTCCCCCAATGAGGCGAAGGAGAAATATAGGGAGGAGACCGCGTACGTGGAGGGGAGGATACAGGACATACAGGGAGGAGACAGGACATACAGGGAGGAGACCACGTACGTGGAGGGGAGGATACAAGACATACAGGGAGGAGACCGCGTACGTGGAGTTGAGTGTACAGGACATACAGGGATAAGTACCGTGTATGTGGAGGGGAAGGAGAGTATGGTACACACAAAGAGAAGATATGGAAGAGGTCATATACACAGTGAAGGTTTGAGAAGGAGAAAGCAAATACAAGGGGAAGACACCAAACAGGAGGCCACATTTGAGGCCCAGATGCGGCAGATTTGGAGGTTGGATGACTTACCTTCAGGAACGTTGTAGTTGTTGGATCGAGCTTGGAGTTACATTCAACCTGTCAGGAAGGAAAGTGCAGTGAGGACGGCGGCAGTGTAATGGCTGACATCATGGGAGGTTTACAATAGGGACGGCTGTGACACAAGCAGATCACTAGCGATCTACTGCAAAGTGATCTGATCGTTTACCCTTCACGACCTAAGATATATGTCCTGGGTTGTGTCCCTCCCTTTCATGTGGGCTCTGGCGCTGAGCTGCATCTTTCCCTGCACATCCACCCGCGGCTGTCAATTTCAGATTTCGGCATTTAACGCATGCTTACGGGAAGTGCATCACAGACCCCACCCATTGGCGCCCCTGTCACATGATCGGGGGGCGTTGATGAGGTGGCATGACAATCGGAGGTCTGCAGATTGTTTTTGACACTGCCCACGGTCATACGAGAGGATTTCAGCTACACGCAACGATGCTGAGGCCCTGCCATGTGTAGCGCAGGCGACCAGGCGATCGCAGCTTCACGTCTCCTAAGGAGAACATCGAAGAACAGAAGAAGCAGAAAAAAAAAAGGTTTCTATAACAAGTTCGCATCGCCGTCCTCTTACCACATTCAAAATTTAAAAAAAACAAAAAAAAAACGCACATTTGTTATCGCTGCGTTCAGAAATCTATCAAGAAGGAAAAAGAAACAACGCAACATTGCAAAAAAATGACAATACCTGACGACCTAAAGATTGTCTGGATACCATTTTGGGGTATATACGAACATCAGCTCACTGCACAAAAATAAGCCCTCACCCAGCCCCAGAGCCCAAAGATGGAGATGCTATGGGTGTTGGAAAATGGCGCTATTTTTTTTTGTTAACACACAAATTTTGGATTTTTTCCACACCACTTAAATAAAAAGAACCTGTACCCTAGACATGTTAGGTGTCTACGAACTCGTACTGACCTCGAGAATCATAATGGCAGCTCAGTTCTAGCATTTAATGAACATGGTAACAAAAAAAATTGCGGAATTGTACTATTTTTTACAATTTCAATGCACTTGAAATTTTAATTTTTTTCCCCCATTCTCCACTAAATGATATGGTAAAACCAATGGTTTCGTTCAAAAGTACAACTCGTCCCGCAAAAAACAAGCCCTCACATGGCCATATTGACGGAAAAATAACCAGGTTATGGCTCTGGGAAGAAGGGGAGCGAAAAACAAACACAAAAATCGGAAAACCCCAGGGTGGTGAAGGGGTTAAAGAAGCCGCTAACATTCCCGAGAAACGGAACGATTCCTGCCCGCTCGCGTGGATCTGGGGACCCGTTATTTGCTGACACCTGTGGCCCGGCCTTCACATATCTGGTCCCTAACCAGGGGTCACACAGGGGATACAGATGAGCACCAGACGCACCACGCCGTCTTCAGCCGGGGAGTTATCTCCAACAACCAGCATCACTGGAGCCCTGCGGGAAGAAAGGACAAGGACTGGAGACAGCGCAAAGCCCGACAGTCATGGATTCATCTGTAGTCACAAGTGTCCTCCTGAAAGCAGCGCTTTGCACCACGCATCTTCTAGGCCCCAGCTTACATTGATCTCCTCCATGACCACATCTACTGCTTGTAGATATAAGCACTCTATAGCCTCCCAACGTTTCGCCGCACCATGGCATCAGCAGGGGTACAAGGCACATACTCCAGTGATGCCGTTGCACGTGGTGGCGCCTGTGCACTGCGTACAATCACTTACCTAAGGGTCTTGGCGTTTGGGACAGTCCCAGGCCGATTCATCTCCAAGTCTCTTCGACTGAGGATGAGAAAGAACCGTGAGATAAAGGGCACTGTATAATGGGCGACATGTGGACCCTCCAGCGCTACATCCCATCTATACTGATCCACCCTGAAACCTTCTAGGAGCAATGTCACCTGCCATCCGGTGTTACCAATAGTCCCCTCCTCCGCGGTCCTGGTGGGAGGCCGAAGAGAAGAGACCACTCACCCGTTGTACATGTTCCAGAAGAGCTGCAGGTTGTTCTGGTTCACACAGCTACTAATCTGCTGGCGGTAATTCTGCACGAGCTCCGTGTTACTCATTAGCTCCTCCTGGGGCAAGAAACACCACAATAAGGCAGCATTATACCCCAGTACATCAGTCACTAGTGGTGGCCACACGGTTACCTCCATATGAGGCAGGGTCGCTAGTAGTGGCCACACTGTTACCTCTACAGGAGGCAGGGTCGCTAGTGGTGGCCACACAGCTACCTCCATATGAGGCAGGATCGCTAGTGGTGGCCACACTGTTACCTCCATAGGAGGCAGCGTCACTATTGGTGGCCACACGGATACCTCTACCGGAGACAGGGTCGCTAGTGGTGGCCACACGGTTAGCTCCATAGGAGGCAGAGTCACTAGTGGTGGCCACACTGTTACCTCCATAGGAGGCAGCGTCACTAGTGGTGGCCACACTGTTACCTCTACAGGAGGCAGGGTCGCTAGTGGTGGCAACACTGTTACCTCTACAGGAGGCAGGGTCGCTAGTGGTGGCCACACTGTTACCTCCATAGGAGGCAGAATCACTAGTGGTGGCCACACTGTTACCTCCATAGGAGGCAGGGTCGCTAGTGGTGGCCACACCGTTACCTCTACAGGAGGCAGGGTCGTTGGTGATGGCCACACCGTTACCTCCATATGAGGCAGGGTCACTAGTGGTGGCCACACCGTTACCTCCACATGAGGCAGGGTCGCTAGTGGTGGCCACACGGTTACCTCTACCGGAGACAGGGTCGCTAGTGGTGGCCACACTGTTACTTCTGCAGGAGGCAGGGTCGCTAGTGGTGGCCACGCTGTTACCTCCATAGGAGGCAGCGTCACTATTGGTGGCCACACGGATACCTCTACTGGAGACAGGGTCGCTAGTGGTGGCCACACGGTTACCTCCATAGGAGGCAGAGTCACTAGTGGTGGCCACTGTTACCTCCATAGGAGGCAGCGTCACTAGTGGTGGCCACACTGTTACCTCAACAGGAGGCAGGGTCACTAGTGGTGGCAACACTGTTACCTCTACAGGAGGCAGGGTCGCTAGTGGTGGCCACACTGTTACCTCCATAGGAGGCAGAATCACTAGTGGTGGCCACACTGTTACCTCCATAGGAGGCAGGGTCGCTAGTGGTGGCCACACCGTTACCTCTACAGGAGGCAGGGTCGCTGGTGATGGCCACACCGTTACCTCCATATGAGGCAGGGTCACTAGTGGTGGCCACACCGTTACCTCCACATGAGGCAGGGTCGCTAGTGGTGGCCACACTGTTACCTATACAGGAGGCAGGGTCGCTAGTGGTGGCCACACTGTTACCTCTACAGGAGGCAGCGTCACTAGTGGTGGCCACACGGTTACCTCTACCGGAGACAGGGTCGCTAGTGGTGGCCACACTGTTACTTCTGCAGGAGGCAGGGTCGCTAGTGGTGGCCACGCTGTTACCTCCATAGGAGGCAGCGGCACTATTGGTGGCCACACGGATACCTCTACTGGAGACAGGGTCGCTAGTGGTGGCCACACGGTTACCTCCATAGGAGGCAGAGTCACTAGTGGTGGCCACACTGTTACCTCTACAGGAGGCAGGGTCGCTAGTGGTGGCCACACTGTTACCTCTACAGGAGGCAGGGTCGCTAGTGGTGGCCACACTGTTATCTCTACAGGAGGCAGGGTCGTGGTGATGCCCACACCGTTACCTCCACATGAGGCAGGGTCGCTAGTGGTGGCCACACTGTTACCTCCACATGAGGCAGGGTCGCTAGTGGTGGCCACACTGTTACCTCTACAGGAGGCAGCGTCACTAGTGGTGGCCACACGGTTACCTCTACCGGAGACAGGGTCGCTAGTGGTGGCCACACTGTTACTTCTGCAGGAGGCAGGGTCGCTAGTGGTGGCCGGGTCGCTAGTGGTGGCCACGCTGTTACCTCCATAGGAGGCAGCGGCACTATTGGTGGCCACACGGATACCTCTACTGGAGACAGGGTCGCTAGTGGTGGCCACACGGTTACCTCCATAGGAGGCAGCGTCACTAGTGGTGGCCACACTGTTACCTCTACAGGAGGCAGGGTCGCTAGTGGTGGCCACACTGTTACCTCTACAGGAGGCAGGGTCGCTAGTGGTGGCCACACTGTTATCTCTACAGGAGGCAGGGTCGTGGTGATGCCCACACCGTTACCTCCACATGAGGCAGGGTCGCTAGTGGTGGCCACACTGTTACCTCTACAGGAGGCAGGGTCACTAGTGGTGGCCACACGGTTACCTCTACATGAGGCAGGGTCGCTAGTGGTGGCCACACTGTTACCTCTGCAGAAGGCAGGGTCACTAGTGGTGGCCACACTGTTACCTCTACAGGAGGCAGTGTCACTAGTGGTGGCCACACGGTTACCTCTACCGGAGACAGGGTCGCTAGTGGTGGCCACACTGTTACCTCCATAGGAGGCAGAGTCACTAGTGGTGGCCACACCGTTACCTCCACATGAGGCAGGGTCGCTAGTGGTGGCCACACTGTTACCTCTACCGGAGACAGGGTCGCTAGTGGTGGCCACACTGTTACCTCCATAGGAGGCAGAGTCACTAGTGGTGGCCACACTGTTACCTCTACAGGAGGCAGCGTCACTAGTGGTGGCCACACGGTTACCTCTACCGAAGACAGGGTCACTAGTGGTGGCCACACTGTTACCTCCATAGGAGGTAGCGTCACTAGTGGTGGCCACACTGTTACCTCTACAGGAGGCAGCGTCACTAGTGGTAGCCACACGGTTACCTCTACCGGAGTCCGGGTCGCTAGTGGTAGTCACACTGTTACCTCCATAGGAGGCAGAGTCACTAGTGCAGACATACAGATACCACTCACTGTGCGACGCAGAATAACAGTACCTGACTGAAAAGATGAGAGAGCACAGTATCAGGGAGAGCGCTCGTCAGTCCAGACAGCTGTGGAAAGAAAGTAGTAAACTCTCAGTATGTGGTCAGCGAGGTGTTAAATGCTGCTGACCCCAGAGTTAAAATCTATGCAGCCAATAGGCGACTATTATATGTCCTAGTTATAGGTCTCCAGTTGTGGGGGGCACTAAGGGGCCCACTTATGACTTGGTTTCTTTCCCCTACTGTACCTTTGAGGCTGCCCAGTCAATCCAGCCTTTTCCATTGGGATCAATGTTGACCAGCACCAACCCTTCCACCATCTCCGGGAAAATCAGCTACAAGGAAATAAAAGATGGAAGTCACTCAGCAAGACATGACCACCTGGAGGGGGCGCTCCGCAGACACGAGGAATCTGTTGATTTTTCAGATGACAATCATGGATGACTTACAGAAAATTTTGCAAGAACATAAGATCCAGCACCAACTCCAATGCCAATGATTGTCTGGAAGCTGCAAAACAGAGTAAGAAACATCATGTGCCTAAAGTTCTGTCCATGGCGACATGTGCAAGGTCTGAACGCATCATCACGTCTTGTCTGATCCTCCGGTTCACTGTCTGAGGTCAGATCATGTGCCCAAGGTCATTAATGTGGAGTCTGGTCGCATGTCCGAGGCCTGGTGGCGCAGACGCGTGTCCGAGGCCTGGTGGCGCAGACGCGTGTCCGAGGCCTGGTGGCGCAGAGGCGTGTCCGAGGCCTGGTGGCGCAGACGCGTGTCCGAGGCCTGGTGGCGCAGACGCGTGTCCGAGGCCTGGTGGCGCAGACGCGTGTCCGAGGCCTGGTGGCGCAGACGCGTGTCCGAGGCCTGGTGGCGCAGACGCGTGTCCGAGGCCTGGTGGCGCAGACGTGTGTCCGAGGCCTGGTGGCGCAGTCGTGTGTCCGAGACCTTGTGGCGCAGACACGTGTGTGTGGTTGCTCCATGCAGGTAAAGGGTGAACTTGTTTTTACAGAGGATACCACTAAACTCACCCAAAGTGCTGAAGGACACTTGGGATCATGGCCGCCAGGTTCTCCATGGTGGGATACTGATAGCTGAATGAAGAGAGGGCACTAGTGACAGATTCCTGCAAGGAGGTGACTGCACTTTCTGAAGGTATGGAAGGTGTTACTTACCCTTGTGGAAACTGGGAAGCCCCCATCTGCTGTCCGGGGGCATCAACATGACAGACAACAAAATGCTTGGTGATTTCCTGCATGTCCTCATAGTTGAAGAAGGTGTTAAAGCAAAGCTTATCTGAAAGATACGGAAAACGCAGAGTGAGCACAACGGATAGTCAGACCGTCACAGAAGGATTAACTGCCGCTGCACCCCATCCTCACAGTCATAAAGATTAAGATCCGGAAGACATCTCCAGGGAGGACAGATTCACCCCCATCATCTGGGACACAAGCTTACACTCAAACTCCTTGAAGGAGAATTAGATAGTGGACAAATGGGGTAAAGGACATTAGTGATAGCTAGGCAAAGAGAAACTCATTATACCACCCTTATGAAGCAGGGACTGCCTCCGGTGACCAAATGATTAAAGCAGTACATCTATTGGGGGAAGTCAGAAAGACTGGTATTTGTAGATTCAAGAGGCAGAGAAGTAGGAAATCAACAACTTTAGATGCAACTTGTGCTCTTCAGAGGAAACTGGGCATCTGCAACTAGACAATTTGGTGCTCGTGGTCAGATAGGAATATTGGGGTTTGCATCTATCCGATATGGATGGGACATACATTTTCAACTTTAGGATTAAGAAAGGAAGAACATGCTTATTTTTTCATAACTGTGACACCTGCCTATCAGTGCCAAATAAACAGTGCCCAGATAGGAAACATGGCATAGCTATGAAAAGGTAAAATCACGACAAAATATAGGACGGCAATATTGATTGCCTGTGATCTTCAGGAGTAAAGATATTCTGGAAATTAGGAATCTCAACATTTTCTGAAACTGACGCCATGTCCCATGACCAGCCCTGTAATGACGGGGGAGGTGTGTGAGTGTATGTGTTGATAAAAAGCTAAGGCAAATTATGTGTTCATGGCACGAAGATACATATCTGTGTAGGCTTCACCCACAATATACCGGATGTTTTTCAATCAAAGGGTTTCCCTTTGCTAAGCTCTCAGCCATTTCTGTGACCAGTGTTTATTTCTTTTTTGTTATCCTTTTTATTTTATGTAAATGTATATATTGTATTGTTTTGTTCCTATTCTCTATCATCTTGTATATTTGTATACACACTGCCTGTATTTCTGGATTAAATATAAAATTTGATAGTTCTGTTCCTTTTGTTTTGTAAACCGCACCCTGAAGCCATACGCTACCTCTACCTGTAACGGGCATTCAATCAGCCTGTATAAATGACTGGTGGTGGCAGCTACTTATTTTTTTTGAGTTATTGAGATGCTGGCAGTGACCGTACCGAGGTGGGTATGTGTCTACCAAAAGTTGGAATCAGTTATATGCACACTCACACAATACACTCACACTTCCTAGTAGTGGAAAAAGCCACAGCTTCCTCAGTTAATTGACGGTCAATTGCGTAATTATTCTGATAAAAGTGGGCAGCAGAGAGCTGTTTCTGACACAAGATAAAAGGGGGGGGGGTCAGAGCGACCCCTGGCTCTTACAGTACAGAGCTCCATAGTGTGACCGCTCTTACAGTACACAGCTCTATAGTGTGACCGCTCTTGCAGTACAGAGCTCCATAGTGTGACCGCTCCTACAGTACAGAGCTCTATAGTGTGACCGCTCTTACAGTACAGAGCTCTGTAGTGTGACCGCTCTTACAGTGCACAGTTCTATAGTGTGACCTCTCACAGTACAGAGCTCTATAGTGTGACTGCTCTTACAGTACGCAGCTCTATAGTGTGACCGCTCTTACAGTACAGAGCTCTATAGTGTGACCGCTCTTACAGTACGCAGCTCTATAGTGTGACCGCTCTTACAGTACAGAGCTCTATAGTGTGACCGCTCTTACAGTACACAGCTCTATAGTGTGACCGCTCTGGCAGTACAGAGCTCTATAGTGTGACCTCTCACAGTACAGAGCTCTACAGTATGACCGCTCTTACAGTACAGAGCTCTACAGTATGACCGCTCTTACAGTACAGAGCTCTACAGTATGACCGCTCTTACAGTACAGAGCTCTATAGTGTGACCGCTCTTACAGTACACAGCTCTATAATGTGACCTCTCAGTACAGAGCTCTATAGTGTGACCGCTCTTGCAGTACAGAGCTCCATAGTGTGACCACTCTTACAGTACAGAGCTCTATAGTGTGACTGCTCTTACAGTACGCAGCTCTATAGTGTGACCGCTCTTACAGTACAGAGCTCTATAGTGTGACCGCTCTTACAGTACGCAGCTCTATAGTGTGACCGCTCTTACAGTACAGAGCTCTATAGTGTGACCGCTCTTACAGTACACAGCTCTATAGTGTGACCGCTCTGGCAGTACAGAGCTCTATAGTGTGACCTCTCACAGTACAGAGCTCTACAGTATGACCGCTCTTACAGTACAGAGCTCTACAGTATGACCGCTCTTACAGTACAGAGCTCTACAGTATGACCGCTCTTACAGTACAGAGCTCTATAGTGTGACCGCTCTTACAGTACACAGCTCTATAATGTGACCTCTCAGTACAGAGCTCTATAGTGTGACCGCTCTTGCAGTACAGAGCTCCATAGTGTGACCACTCTTACAGTACAGAGCTCTATAGTGTGATCGCTCTTACAGTACAGAGCTCTATAGTGTGATCGCTCTTACAGTACACAGCTCCATAGTGTGACCGCTCTTACAGTACACAGCTCTATAGTGTGACCGCTCTTGCAGTACAGAGCTCCATAGTGTGACCTCTCTTACAGTAACGAGCTCTATAGTGTGACCGCTCTTACAGTATAGAGCTCTATAGTGTGACCGCTTGTGAGGAAAATGTATGTCCGATAATGTAAAAACCATAGCTGAGGGATTTTTGCACTTCTGACCATGGTCCCAAAAGCTGCGGGCTAAAAGACCTCCCTTCCCTTTACTTCAGGGTTTAGCTTTCCTTTTCAATGTGTGTGGGGGAGATTTTATTGCCTCTGGCTCTGGGAGCAAAGGAATTTACAACCGGCATAGCTGCAGTGGAAAGTTGTGCTAGCAGAAACTGGTCTGATCTCGCTTGTAAAACATGAGGCTCTTTGTCCTAATATTGTAAGATATTGGGCCAACGGTTTAGGCTAAGAAAATAATAAATATATATTGTTATAGTCAATCGGCGGATCTATCAACCCCTGTAAGGAGCAACCTCTAATTCTAACAGGTAAAAAAGTACAGATTTCTCTGGAACTGTGTGTCCTACTAGCCTGAATTTAGTATACATAGAGAGCAAATCTTAATACAAGATGAATGCTGGGTGTGTTATGATTCTGACATGTTCTGGAGCGGAGATACAGGCATTAGACAAACTTGTGTGAAATTTACTTAGACTGAAGAGAGAGGAGGGTCTGGGTAAGCCAGCCCTGTTGGTGATGTCACCAGCTGCGGTTTATAAGTTTCTGCCACTGCCAGGCCCCCAGGAGTAAGTTTTGACCTGAGAAGCCCTGACTGCCCGTCCTGATGCATTGGGACATATGGGAACTCCATCCACTAGCCTGGTTGCCTGCAATGTCCTGAGAACATGTGAGTGTTACCTTTTCTCATTTAAACCCTTTATTTTATAATTACCTTGTATTTTTCAATTGTCTCATATTGTAACATCTTTATATGCTTTTTTTGTAAACACTGCCTTAAACTTTCGGAGTAAAATATATAAATTACTAGTTCGTTCTTCCTGTTCTAAAACGTACCTTAAGCCTTCTGAAGGGAATTACGGTACTGTTTTGGGTTAGCTTCGGACCCGTTTAATCGAAGCTGGTGGCAGCATACCGTTGTACTGGGTAGTTGGGAGTCGTTGTAGCGACTGCGGCGTTGATAATTATTGTTCCTGCCTGAGCGGGAGTATTTATATCGCCTCGCTGCAGCGTGCCCAATAGCCAGTACATAGCAGGCAGCCTTTCTGGCGACTAGTTACTCTAGGTGCAGTACCTAATCTGACCTGAGGGTAAGGGGGGCGCCAGAGAGTTGCAAGTTTCAAGTGGAACTGTAAGCGGGATATACATAAATCCCTGCAGTTCGTGGTATATTGAAGAGCAGTGGGATACCTAAAATAAGCCCCTGCTGTAAACTAAGAGGTCAATAGCCTTGTGTGTGTTTTTTCATCACATTGTAGTAGTGGAGGGATAACTAAGATAAGCCCCCCTGCACATGTGATAGCCGTCTGTTGGCCTAAAGTCACCCCGATCCGTGACGTAGGGGTGACTGTCACGGTGTGATTCGTGACAAACTGGTTGGAGCGGTGTGGATTCGTGACACCGCTCTAGCAGTACAGAGCCCTATAGTGTGACCGCCCTTACAGTACAGAGCTCTATAGTGTGATCGCTCTTACAGTACAGAGCTTTATAGTGTGACTGCTCTTACAGTACAGAGCTTTATAGTGTGACTGCTCTTACAGTACAGAGCTCTATAGTGTGACCGCTCTTACAGTACAGAGCTCTATAGTGTGATCGCTCTTACAGTACAGAGCTCTATAGTGTGACCGCTCTTGCAGTACAGAGCTCCAAAAAGCACAGCAGGGAGATCACAGAGATCCCACCACTGCCACCAATTTGTCAGGAGAATACAGCTGGGGAATCACACAGGGCTACCGGCTGGTACCAATGGTCAAGTAGCAGCACTCCGCTGCCCCCTATAGTCAGGACAATTATTGAGGAACTCACAGTGAGCATATGGTATATAGACCTCAAAATAAGATATATATTGTGGCAGGTCAGCTCACTTAGCTGGATCCCTGGTCTGTCAAAATCTCCTTCGGCAGGCCCGTCCTAGCAAAAATATGGACAAGCTCCCAGGTAATACTCTTACCCGAAGAGCTCCTTAGGGGTACTGCTTCAGGTTACCGGGTCGCATAGTTCATGACCACTAGGATATACTGGTGCCCTCGTGCCGACTTAACTAATGGACCTACTAGGTCCATGGCAATTCGCTCAAACGGGATCTCAATTACTGGTATTGTGAGCAGAGATCTTCGGAAGTGCGCAGGGGGAGTGGTCATCTGGCAGGTGGGGCAGGACCTACAATAATTCATTATCTCCAAGTAACATCCTGGCCTATAGAACCTCTGCAATATTCTCGCTTGTGTTTTCTCCACCCCCAGATATCCCCCCAACACATGTGAATGAGCCAAGTCTAGAACCCTCCACCGATATGGCCCTGGAACCAACAACTGCTCCACTATTTCACCTCCCCTCAGTGTATTCACTCTATACAGCAATTCATTATTGACTGCAAAGTGTGGGGTACCTGGTGTCAGCCCCCAGCTCTTGAGCAACCCCATCAATTACAGACATTTTCAAAGGCCCCTTTTAGGGTAAGATCCCGCATTTCAGCACTCCTGAAATTTTCCCCAGAAACCCCCAGCTCAGGAACCTCAGCCTCCCTGGTCACCGATTCGTCCTCATCACCAGCTAGGACACACAAGGGGAACTCCTCAGGGTTATGCTGGCTCCTGCCTGAGACACTGGGCACCCCTGCTTTTCCCCATAAGTCCCAGAACAGGCTGAATTCCCGCCTGATTATCACGGGGTGCAGCAAATCTCTGACCATGGAACTCCGTACCACGGCTCGTTTTAATCAACACTCTGGCCACAGGGTAGTCTTTGGCATCCCTGTGGATACAGCGGATGCCCACAATTTCCCTGTTATCAACTGGAGGGGAAGCGTGGCCCTAATCCGGGTCACCAAGCTCCCGGAGCCTAAGAGTCCTGACACCAGTACTCTGTTTACGGTCACGGGACATGACTGCGGCCCCTTTCTGGGCTGATAGTCCACAGTGCCGGATGGGTAGGCATAATACCAGCAATTAATGCCTAGGCTGCAATCCATCTGGTCGGCAGACATAAAACAATGAGCTGCTGTTTCCAGGACTGTGATACCACCAGCAGACCAGGTCTTTAGCAGCCGCCTTTGGTAGTCCCTGAGCGGCTCCTTGGCCTCCCCCCAGTGGTGGCTCCGTTACCCTTCCTTTGGGACTCGGGCTCCCGCTGGGTATCCCAGTATGGAAATGTACCAGGTGGTTGAGTTTTCCGGGGTTGTACCTTTCTACAAGGCCCATCAGGACATCCGCATTCCAGGGGTCTCCTTGGGCATCTCAAGTCTGCACCGACCTTGGGAGAGCGTGAATAAATCTGACCATGACGACCAACTCGACCATCTGGGCTGGAGTGGAGGACTCCGGCTGCAACCATTTCTGGACCAAATGCAATATGTCAAACATTTGTGAGCGGGGAGCTTTGTCACCACAATACCTCTAGTGATGAACCCTTTGGACTCTGACAGACATAGCGACCCCTGAGCGTGCCAATATCTCCATTTTCAACTCTGCGTATTCCCAGGCATCCTGCCAGGCCAATTCAAAATAGGCTTTCTGGGGTTCAGCAGTAGGCACCTCTGCCTACTGCTCCGGGGCAGCCTCCCCCCCTCTGCAACCCGTTCAAAAATAGTCAAGAACGCCTTTATATCATCCCCTGGGGTCATAATTTGCATGGCTCGTCTTACCGCTTTCCATACAGGGAGTCATCACTTTGAGGTGGGGGAGGGGTGGTGTCTCTGCTGCGGACATCTCCCATCAGGAGTTCCATCTGCTTTTGCAGCTGCTGTATCTGTTGGATCAGGAGTTTATTTGTCTCCTGCTGTACCTGGTGCTGGCTCAGGATCAGGTGTATGAGTAGCTCGTCCATTTTGTCCAACTGCTGTTCCATCTCAGTAGCTGCCTTAACCCAGGACATACGATTTGTCCACCGCTGCTACACGTGTTCCTGAAACGTTTGCCCGCATCCAAAACACTACTTATGGCGCAGGTTGGCTCACTTAGCTGCTCCTCGAGGTAGACACAGGCACATGTGGGTTAAAGTATCTGGGTGGTTTATTGTATCATAAACCCAAAATGGTAAAAGAAAAACAGCCTTTCTGGCTGAAAAAGAAATAAAAAGTTCATAAACAGTCCTGCCCAGCACTTCTGGGCCAACACATATGGCAGCTCCCACAGGAGCGTCAGCCTAGAGGCTGAAAAAAAAAGGCACAGAAAAAAAACTGGCTGGACATTTATTTCCCCAGCTACACCCTGGAGGTGGAGATATGGCGAAGAGGCATCTTTTACCTATTCGCCTAAAAACCCACCCATAACAAGGCCGCTTAACTCCTTCAGCACATACCATGCTGAAAAGGAAACTTATGGGTTTATAGATCATGTAGGAAAGAAGTCTCAGTGACACATATCTCCCCCTCACATATCGTGCATGTGACCCTGTCATAATATAAATAAATATATATATATATATTTATTTCTATCTGCCTGCCCTCGACAGCGTTGACCACTGCCTCCTACTACAGATCCTCTCTTCCTTTGGTGTCAAAGACCACAAAGACCACACCCTATCCTGGATCTCCTCATACCTCACCAACTGCACATTTAGAGTTTCCTACTCCCATACTACTTCTTCATCTTGCCCCCTCTCTGTTGGTGTCTCTCAAGGCTCTGTCCTAGGACCTCTTCTCTTCTCAATCTACGCCCTTGGCCTGGGACAACTCAAAGTCCTATGGCTTCCAGTACCATCTATATGCTGATGACACTCAGATCTACCCCTCTGGCCCAGATGTCATCTCTCTGCTCTCCAGAATCCCAGAGTGTCTATCAGCCATATTGTCCTTCTCCTCGCGCTTCTTCAAACTCAATGTGGACCAATCTGAACTAATTATCTTTCCTCCATCTCGCATATCTTCCCTACCTGATCTATCTATCACAATAAATGAATTCATACATTCCCCTGTCCCCAAAATCCGCTGCCTCGGAGTATCCCTTGACTCTGCCCTGTCCTTTAAACCACACATCCAAGCTCTCGCCACCTCCTGTCACCTCCAGCTCAAAAATATTTCCAGAATCCGTCCTTTCCTCAACCCTCACTCTACCAAAGTGCTTGTGCATGCCCTAATCATCTCCCGCCTCGACTACTAGAACATCCTCCTTTGTCGCCTCCCTGCTAACACCCTTGCACCCCTCCAGTCCATCCTTAACTCTGCTGCCCGACTAATTAATCTCTCTCCTCACTACACTCCTGCTTCCCTTTTTACAAATCCCTTCACTGGCTCCCAATTTCCCAGCAGATCTTTCTCCTCCATATATTTCCAAACTAATCTCTCAATATCTTCCCTCACTTAATCTCCGGACCTCCCAAGACCTCCTTCTCTCCTCCACGCTTATTTGCTCCTCACCCAATCGCCTCCAAGACTTCTCCAGAATATCCCCCATCATCTGGAATTCTGTGCCCCAACACGTCCGGTTATCCGCCACATTTGGATCCTTCAAAAGAAACCTGAAAACCCACCTCTTCAAAGAAGCTTACAGCCTGTAGTGACCACACGGCCACCTCAACACCATCGGAGCTACTGCAACCCCCAACCTACTGTCTCCTTCCCCACCATCCTGTAGAATGTAAGCCCGCGGGGGCAGGGTCCTCGCCCCTCTGTACCAGTCTGTCATTGTTAGTTTGTTTACTGTAAGTGATATCTGTATTTTGATGTAATCCCGTCTCATGTACAGCACTATGGAATTAATGGTGCTATATAAATAAATAATAATTATATATCTCTGTATCCTGTACATACTCGATAAGCAGACACTAGTATAAGCCGAGGCACCTAATTTTGACACAAAAAACTGGGAAAAGTTATTGACTCGAGTATAAGCCTATGGTGGGAAATGCAGCAGCTCCTGGTAAATGCTCCACACAAAATACGCACCATATAATGAGGCATAAAGGTTTATGATGGCCAAGAGTATATACGGTATATATATTATGATGCTGCGATCACTAGCGGGTTGGGGAATACTCACTTGACTCCGAGATTTAAGGCACACAGGAACACTTTCCACTTTAAACAGTCTATTTGGTTTATTTTGCACTCATAAACCACTTGAGGCCATGTTATATATGACAGGCTCAACACATAGTCCATAGCACTTTATAGTATACGGCTTTAATCCGCAGTCAATAAACACGCCGGACCTCTTTGTCCAGTTACCATGGGCGACTACACAGTTAATTAACTGACCCTCGTCAGTACATACAGTCCCCCAACTCTGGGTTACCTTCCTGGAGCTCCGGCTCCACACGCTGCCCTCCTGTCAGTCCGCTCTCCCGGGGAAACTGTCTTACTGGGATCACTGTCCTTGTGACCAGGGCACTCAAGACAGTCCAGACCCGCAGAAGAAACGGTAGCTTCCCCAACGCAGTGCCGTCACAGACTCTGCACATACGGCCTCTCCATGTGCTGTTCAGGACATCCGTCCCCACTTGGAAACGCCCAACACACAGGCCACACCAGGTCCACAGCCTAACCATGTGCTGTTCAGGATGTCTATCCCCACTTGCAAAAACGTCCAACACACAGGCCTCATCAGGTCCAAAGCCTCACCATGTACTCTTCAGGAAGTTAGGACATCCAACACATGGGCCTTCCAGGACATTACACACGGACAAAACAGGTCCATACACTCTCTTCCATGTGACCACACCATGGTCACATTATGTCGTTGTAACCACTCCCATAGATGGGAGGTATGTGTTAGCCAGACCCGCCCAGCTCTCTAAATAACCCTGTAAGACTCCCTTTAAAGCTACACAATACTACTTGTGGGACTACAGGTCCCAGAACAACAATACTGGTTTACAGTGCAGACTCCCTCTGCAACACATACTGGCCATTAACAATCATGCCAGACACTGTCTCACCATCATAGTTATGCCTGCAACAGCCATGCATTTCCATGGCCTCAATATGCCTCCGTGCTATATATATATATACACACACACACATATACAGGTGGGAAAAAAAGTATCTAGTCAGCCACCAATTGAGCACGTTCTCCCACTTAAAAAGATTTAAGAGGCCTGTAATTGAAATCTTAGGTAGACCACAACTATGAGAGTCACAATGAGAAAACAAATCCAGAAAATCACCTTCTCTGATTTGGATGATTTATTTTGTAAATTATGGTGGAAAATAAGTATTTGGTCACCAAAAAACATGCAAGATTTCTGGCTCTCACAGACCTGTAACTTCTTCTGTAAGAGGCTCCTCTGTCCTCCACTCATTACCTGTAGTAATGGCTCCTGTTTGACCTTGTAATCAGTATAAAAGACTCCTGTCAACAACCTCAAACAGTCACACTCCAAACTCCACTATGGTGAAGACCAAAGAGCTGTCGAAGGACACCAGAAACAAAATTGTAGCCCTGCACCAGGCTGGGAACACTGAATCTGCAATAGGCAAGCAGCTTGGTGTAATGAAATCAACTGTAGGAGCAATAATAAGAAAATGGAAGATATACAAGACCACTGATAATCTCCCTCGATCTGTGACTCCACACAAGATCTCACACCGTGAAAATGATCACAAGAACGGTGAGCAAAAATCCCAGAACCACACGGGGGGGGGACATAGTGACCTGCATAGAGTTGGGATCACCGTAGCAAAGGCTACCATCAGTAACACATTACGCTGCCACGGACTCAGATCCTGCAGTGCCAGACGTGTACCCCTGCTTAACCCAGTACATGTCCGGGCCCATCTGAAGTTTGCTAGAGAGCATTTGGATTATCCAGAAGAGTATTGGGAGAATGTCATATGGTCTGATGAAACCAAAGTAGAACTATTTGGTAGAAACAAAACTCGTCATGTTTGGAGGAGACAGAATGCTGATGTCAAGCCGTTAACGGGGCAGAACGGCGTACTGGGACCCGCACCTGTCCCTGCCACTATAAAGAGGCCCTGGCTTTCCCTTATCTCAGGGGTACTTATAATGGTTAGGAGGCCTGAGCCACCAGCGTATCCCTGTCTCCTGTGCAGGCCCTATCAGTGGCCCCCTCTCCCCCCCAGGGAGGAGGACTGCACCAGTGTATAAATATGACAAGTAAAAAGGGTATGCAGACAAGGTAACTAAAAACTTAAACTCACCAAATGCTCACACAGCCACAGAGGAAACACAGAGAAGGAAAGAACTAGGAAGGAAAACAGGTTTAACATGTACCCAAAACAGCAGACAACAATCTCTGTAAATAAACCTCCAAGCTCCTAACAGCACACTCCTTCTCACTTCAAGCCAGGCAGCAGAACTGATCACTGAGAACAGTTGTAGTCAAAGCTGAGTCTATATAGGAGAGAAGATTACAAAAACCAATTCAGTTGAGAGTCCAAGCCCTCAGCAACTTCAGCAACAGGGTTTAACTCCTGCCCTTCTGGCACAAGACAGCCAGGTCAGAATTCAGGAGAAGAGCTTCTGTTCATCGTGTGTGAACGAGGCCCAGAGCACTGCGGTTCTCTGGAACCTCTCTGTCGCGGTAGCCCCGTGACAGTACCCCCCCTCTACGAGGGACCTCCGGAACCTCAGGACCAGCTTTCTCAGGATGAGCTGTATGAAATGCCCGGACTAACCTAACCGCATGGACATCGGCTGCAGGTACCCACATCCTCTCCACAGGAACGTACCCTTTCCAATGTACTAGATACTGTAGAGACCGGCAAACAAATCGAGAATCCATGACCCTGGCTATCTGGAACTCAAGATTTCCATCAACAAGGACCGGAGAGGGAGGTAAAGGTGATGGATTAGGTGACACCACAAACCTCTTGAGCAAGGAGCGATGAAAAACATTATGGATCCTAAACGACTGAGGTAAAGCCAGCTGAAATGCAACAGGATTGACGACGGCCACAATCCTATAAGGGCCAATAAACCTAGAGCCCAATTTCCACGAGGGAACTCTCAGTTTAATATTCTTTGAGGACAACCAAACCCAATCACCCACACATAGGTCCGGACCTTCCATACGTCTCCGATCAGCCGCATTCTTATATCTGGAACTCATCCTCTTTAATTTATCAAGAACCCCTTGCCAAACGGACGTGATGGACGAAGAAAACCTCTCCTCTTCAGGCACCCCTGAGGAATCCTCCCTATTAAATGAACTGAATTGAGGATGAAAACCATATGCCCCGAAAAACGGGGACTTACCAGTTGACTCATGAATACGGTTGTTTATTGCAAACTCTGCCAACGGTAAGTACTTAACCCAATCCTCCTGATTTTCTGAAATTAAACACCTGAGATAAGTTTCAAGATTTTGATTTACATGTTCTGTCTGACCATTGGATTGAGGATGAAAAGCTGAAGAAAATGACAAATGAATCCCCAAACGGCTGCAAAAAGCCCTCCAAAACTTAGAAATAAACTGCACCCCACGGTGTGACACAATATCTGAAGGAACACCATGCAATCTCACAACCTACTGGTGACTGGGTGAAGTGCTCCCTCCAAAAAATGGCGCCATTCTTCAAATGCCCATTTAATTGCCAACAGCTCCCTGTTACCAATATCATAATTCCTCTCAGTAGGAGATAATTTTTTCGCGAAAAATGCACATGGATGCCACTTACTCGGAGAAATCCCCTGTGACAATACAGCTCCCACCCCCACCTCAGAGGCATCCACCTCTACCACAAATGGCTGTGTGATGTCAGGCTGTATTAGTATGGGTACAGTGGAAAAACACGACTGTGGAGACCTGGGTGTCGTAACCAGTGCCTTTCCCCCTCCCATTGCTCCCGTAATGAAACACACTCAGTCCTAGTTGGGTTGAACAGGTCGGTCACAGTTTATTAATTAAATAAGCAGAGAAAGGCAATTACATATCGTAACGGGCGCTTGCGCCGAGCTCCTGTCCGTGATCGACAGGGGAATTGGCCCAACGAGCGGTTACGACCTTTGCCCTCCTCCGCTTCTTCCGCTATGACTTAATAAAGATTACTAAGGTTAGTTACATCAACATACGCATATACAATTTTTTTTTTTTTTTTTTGGGATATTGCAATAGAATTCACAAATTTACATTATCCCGCGGGTTAGCATCGCCATTAGCCCTTAGAAGGGAGGGAGGGTGGCACAAAAGCTTCCAGGTGTCCCCCGGGAGGAAAAGAGGAAGTTCGCGGCCGGACACCTGGATTTAACCCCCATAGGAGTGGCCGTAGGACCCCTCCCCTCTAGTGACCACTGGCCGGCCGGGGGTCTCCTAATTAGTGCATCACTAAAGGGGAGTGATGCTAGGGGGGGAACTGGCACTGACATTGTTTGACTGGGGAGCACACAGAGAAAGCATCAGTAAGAGACGCACACCTTATTCAGTACCGCGCCTGCCAGACAGTGGAGACCTGGGTGTTGTAACCAGTGCCTTCCCCCCTCCCATTGCTCCTGTAATGAAACACACTCAGTCCTAGTTGGGTTGAACAGGTCGGTCACAGTTTATTAATTAAATAAGCAGAGAGAGGCAATTACATATCGTAACGGGCGCTCGCGCCGAGCTCCTGTCCGTGATCGACAGGGGAATTGGCCCAACGAACGGTTACAACCTTTGCCCTCCTCCGCTTCTTCCACCATGGAGGATCCCGTGTATTACCTACGCGGGACTCCAACCCCACCCATCAATGTTAGGGCCTGTTCAACCCCATCCTGTAAACCAGACAGAAAAATATCGAGGCCAATGTCCGTTAGGTGAACTCCGTCCGGTCTTAATTGTGGCGTGTTATCCCCTTGTAGCTGTTGGTGACGAATCACAATACCGCCTCTTCCTCTCACATATTTTCCGATCTGAGCATTGAATTTACTCCTTGTCCGCTCTATGGCTTTTCTATCTCTTGTGCCTCGCCAAACGGCCCGTGGTATTATATCCGACCACACCAGTATCATGTTCCTGAATAGACAGCTGAACCGTTCCATATCCGTTGTCATCCATTTGTACAATTCGGCCACCTTTTGTTTGCCTAGGTCATTGCCACCCGCGTGTAACACTATTATCACAGGGCGTTCCGCCATCCTTGCTATGCCAACCATCTCGTTGAACACCTGTTTCCACTGGAGGCCTCTGATACCCCTCCAGTTAACTTTTATGCCTGGGAGGTAAAGATTTGTTCCTCCTGGCCGCAGTTTGGCCCTCTTTTCGGCCAAGTATACGTAGGAATCTCCTACAACCCAAACTTCAACCCCTGTAAGGCCTCTTTCACACGTCAGTGTCTCCGGTACGTGTAGTGACAGTTTTCTCACGTACCGGAGACACAGACACGCGTAGACACATTAGAATCTATGTGTTTCTGCACATGTGCGTGTTTTCACACGGACCGTATGTCCGTGTGCAAAACACGTAGACATGTCCGTTTTTTTCCGGCAGCACGTACAGCAATACGTCCTGCACACATGCACACGGAGAACAGAGTGCACTCTCCTCCGTGTGCACGTACCGCCCTCAGGAGAGACAGCGCTACAGTAAGCGCTGTCCTCCCCTGTGTGGTGCTGAAGGCGGCATTCATCTCTTCTCCCCCGCAGGAGAGAAGAGATGAAAGATCAAGTTTTTGTTATTTTTTGTGAAAAATAAAGTTTGCATGTGACCCCCGCCTCCCACCCCCAGTGCGCCGCCCGGCCCCTTGCAGAAGAAATACTCACCCAGCTCCCGCGATGTCTCCACTCTCCTCTCAGCGCCGGCAGCCTGTCCTGTGTGAGCGGTCACGTGGGACCGCTCATTACAGTGAGGAATATGTGCATATTCCTCACTGTAATGAGCGGTCCCACGTGACCGCTCACACAGGACAAGGGGCCAGCGCTGAGAGGAGAGTGGAGACATCGTGGGAGCTGGGTGAGTATTTCTTCTGCAAGGGGCCGGGCGGCGCACTGGGGGTGGGAGGCGGGGGTCACATGCAAACTTTATTTTTCACAAAAAATAACAAAAACTTGATCTTTCATCTCTTCTCTCCTGCGGGGGAGAAGAGATGAATGCCGCCTTCAGCACCACACAGGGGAGGACAGCGCTTAGTGTAGCGCTGTCTCTCCTGCACGGTCCGTGTGGTCCTCAGGCAGCACACAGGCGGCACACGGATGCCGCACGTGTGCCACACTGATGTGCCACGTGAGCACACGGACACACGTACACTGATAACTCCGGTACCGATTTCTCCTGTACCGGAATTATCTGGACGTGTGAAAGAGGCCTAAGAGACAACATATGTTAATTAAGCAAGTCGGGTCTTATGTATCTGGCGAAGCATGCGGACTTCCAACGACCCATTCTCTGCACTTCGGCCTCTGATACTCCTGCCCTAGCTGCTTCTTTGGCCGCCCCTATCCGGAACGAATGTGTTCCGTACTCCTTTGGATTTGCGCCGTTTTTTTCCAAGCATAGCTTGAACATTGCCTGGAATTGGTACTTGGTCAGAGGGGACCCGTCTGTATGAGTAAAGAAAAATCTCCCTGCGTGTCTTATTGCAGCGTATCTTTTAACAATTTTTAACGGGCAAACTGGGCCATCTGTAGAGTTAACCAGGACCCATGTGCCCCTACCGGTGGGATCGCATTTGGATTTTCTAACCCTGATGGCCAGGGCGTTCGCTGCATATTACTATGTCCTCACTAATTAGGCCTCCTTCCGACGCGTCTTTTGACCGCGGTAGCAATTCACTAATGCGCAGTGCTCCAAAAAAGGCGGTCGCAAAAGCTGCCGATATGAGGGCCGCCTCGTATTGCGATGAGCAGACTGACGGGGATATCGAAATCAGGTCATGCAATAGTCTCTGAGAAATGGGGCGGTGACATTCTTGGCTTGGCTGAAGCCTTTTCCAACCTTTAATGGCTTGTTTTATGCAGAAGAACTTAGTTATGTTTACCCATCCCAATAATTGAAAGAAAAATGCTAGCCCCGATAATTTCCGTTGTGCCGAGGTGCCTGACGCCCCGCCTTCCCTTAACCGTAATAGAAACTTGGTCGTCACCGCGCTTCGTGCTCGGTCACATTTATCAACTGGCCTACCCTGAATTAGCGAGCACCACTCCTCCCAAGCCTTACTATACACCTGCCAGGTAGCTGGCGAAACGGAGGCCCGGATTAAGGGCGTCAATGATTGGCCACTGTTTCCCGCAGGGACAGTGGACACAGAATACCCCGGGGTTGCGCGTTGGGCTGCTGGATTCTGAAAGCCTGCCAATTGGAAAATAACAGTGGGTTAATGATATTATCATCTACTTCCACCACCACGGTGGCTCTACACCAAATATTGTTTTCTAGGCATATCAGCGCTAGCCGGCGCAAGAGAGCAAGTATGGGCAAGGAT
Source organism: Ranitomeya variabilis (assembly GCF_051348905.1). Lineage (NCBI taxonomy): Eukaryota > Metazoa > Chordata > Amphibia > Anura > Dendrobatidae > Ranitomeya > Ranitomeya variabilis. Next base: position 624,666,674 of record NC_135233.1, read on the forward strand.
GAAGAGAACACATGCGATTTAGACTCCACGCTGTTTTCGCATTTTTTGTTTGGAAACGAATGTTCATGTTTCTCAACTGATCGGCCCATATCTCCAGCGCTGCTACTACCGCAAACAATTCCCATAGGGCTGAATCTTTCCCCCACTTTGCTGTCGTCCATTGCTCCGGCCAATCAGATTTGCACCATTGGTTTTTATAAATTGCTGCAAAACCCTCCTTTTTGTTCCACCCTATTGTCAGCCCTAGTTCCTTGCTTGTGATCTCTCTAGCCATGATGCACGTGTGACCGTTGTACGATTGTAGAAACGTCTGCCATACTAGCAGGTCTGCTTTTAGCGAACGAGTGAGCCTAATTCTGTGGCCGGGCTGCGAAGCACCTTTTGTTGCCAAGGATAGTCTGCGCGAGAATGCTCTGCCGGCCGGCATTACGCGGCAGGCGAACGTCAGTAGGCCCAATAATGCCTGCATTTGCTGGAGGGTTACCTTGTTAACTTCGCGAAAGCCTTTCAACATTTGCTGGGTTTTTAGTATTTTATCCTTTGGTAAGCGGAAAACCATTGAATTGGTATCTATTTCGATGCCCAAGAAAGGTAATACATTACATGGTCCCTCCGTTTTCTCTGGTGACAATGGCACGCCGAATTTGTGTGAGATAGATTTGAATTTTTCTAGTAGAACGGAGCAGAGTTTAGAATTTCTGGGGCCGACGAACAGGAAATTGTCGAGGTAGTGAATTAGGGATTTGCTGCCCGTCTCGTACCGAACTACCCAATCTAGGAAGGTGCTGAATAGCTTGAAATAGTGACATGAGATAGAACATCCCATCGGAAGGCACATGTCGAAGTAATATAGCTGGTCCACTTTGCAGCCCAGAAGATGGAAACATTCGGGGTGCACGGGTAGTAAACGGAATGCAGATTCTATGTCGGATTTGGCTAGCAGGGCGCCGGGTCCGGCTGCCCGGACTAATTCTACCGCCTTATCGAACGACGCGTATGAGACAGAAGTTTCTTCTGGGGAAATTGCGTTGTTAACCGAATCGCCCTTTGGGTGAGATAAATGATGGATTAGGCGGTATTTACCGGATTCCTTTTTTGGAATAATGCCTAACGGTGATATTTTGATGTTTTTGAAAGGAAGCGAATGAAAGGGGCCTGCTATTCTACCCAATTCTACCTCCTTTTCTATTTTTTGTCTAAGTATTTCGGGGAATTCACGAGCAGATTTTAGGTTATCGGATAGGGTTGGCGTTCTTGTAAACCTGAAGGGAATAAAAAACCTGTTGGAGAATCCCACTTGCAGCTGCTGAGCAGCTTTCTTATTGGAGTAGAGATTTAGCCAGGGGGCCATCGCGGTTACGCTCACTGGGGTTCTGCCTTGTAGGCACTTTGTATGGCTGACGAGTGCACCTTGACGCTGGGTGTCCCCCCCCCCCCGCAAGCGGAGCAATCATGTCTGAATTTGCATAACGCGTGGAAACGGCAGTTTCCCTTGTTGAATAACCAGCAGTACCCGGGTTTTCGCACGACCACTGAGTTCTGACCTGCGGCTGCGGAGTAATTAGTGGTCGTGGCTGAAAAGGGGGGCTGCTTCTGCGACAGCATCAGTCGCAACCACACGTCTGTTGCTTTAACTCCCCAGCCTAGATCAGGCTGTAAGGCCAGACGCCTGCGGAACTCCTCGTCATACCTCCGCCAAGCTGAACCGCCATGCGACTTGTACGAACTATATATCATGTCCTGATATATAAACACTTCGGAGCAGCGTTCCGGATGTTTCTGGCCCATAATGCAGCCCAATACTGCAAAGGCCTGGAGCCAATTATTCATGGTTAATGCTATTTTTGATCTACCCTGTGATGCAGTGACCCCTGTAACAGGTAGGGGGTGCTGCATGGTCTCCCCGTATGTGCACGGAGTCGTATTGAGGCCGTGAGAATCGACCTGCAGTGATGTCAGGATCACGTGACCAGCCCAGGTGATCCATTACTGTGGGTGTGCTTACGGGTACATAATGTGGCCAGGGTGTGGGTCACATGGTTCCTGTGTGGTTCCAGTGTGGTTCCAGTGTGGTTCCAGTGTTTGGATCTGATAGGTCCAAGTGCAAGGTCCTGGAAGCCTGTGTTGGAAGACCTGGGAGGAGACTTCCTGGAAAGCACATGGTTTGGACCTGGTGGCCTGTGGTGTTGGACTAAGTCCTGAATAGCACCCAGACAGGCCACATGCCTCTGTGTTGAACGGTCCCAGGTGGGATGGACGTTCTGAAGACCACAGTGTGATCATGGTCCTGGACAGTCTGTGTTAGAAGCTCCTGTGAGTGGAGTCTTCTTGGAGCACCTGAGAGACTGTGGACCTGGATGATCAGTGTTGGGGAAGCTACCGGCCTTCGGTGGCTCTGGACTGACTGATGTGTGCCGGCCAGGCAAGTTGGTGAACCCCATAAGGCAGTTTCCCCAGGAGAGAGGACTGACAAGGAGTCAGCAGATGGAGCAGGAGCTCCCATAAGGTACCTCCATGAACTGTTGGTGCTTGTAACATGAACTGTGTGGTAACCCATGGCAACTGGTCAGTGAGGACCAGCGTGTTTAGTTGCCACAGAACAAGGGCCTGAAACTTGAAGTGATGTCCTGGTTGAGTATGTAAATGGACTGCTCACGGTATGGTTTATGAGGCATAATAAACCGTATGGACTGTTTTGTTTTAAAAACCCGTGCCCGTGTGCTGAATATCGCGGCCAAGAGAGTGTCCCCCAACACACTCAGTAGGAATAGTCTTACATTTGGTGGAGAATGCGGGCAACGATCCAGCACGATCACGTGGGAGTTAATTGCTGTGGCTCGGCGGGGCCACGAAGATTGCGTCTGGCTGTAACTCGGCGGGGTTACGAAGCTGACAAGCGTCTGGCTGTAACTCGGCGGGGTTACGAAGGGGACAAGCGGCGTCCTGTGGATTGGCGGGTCCACGAAGTCGGCGGTAGAGCCTTGTGGAGCATAGCTGCAATTTCAGCAAGAGGTTCCACAGCAGGCGTAGCTGCAGTTGCAGCAAGAGGTTCCACAGCAGACGGAGCTGCAGTGGCTTGTGGTTGGCAGCCGGAGGTGCCGGTTGTATGTGACTGCAGCGGGAGCTGTGGCAGTACCAGCAGGAGTTGGTGAAGTGACATAAAAATTAAAATTTTTTTTTTTTTTTTCTTTTTTTTCTCTCCCTTTTCCTCCAAGTTGTGCTGACTCTTAAAGGGCCAGTACAAGCCCAGAGACAAAGGGGTGTACTGTGCGAACTGGGGCCTGAGTGCCGTGGGGAAGTCCACGGGGTGTATCCCAGGGTGGGGAGTATCCCTAATAGTGAGCGGTGACCCCAAATGGAGATGGTTGCCCAAAAGGGGGCGGAGTCCCAGAAAGGGGCGGTAACTCGAACAGGGGTAATGACCCAAAAAGGGGTGGAATCCCGAAGGGGGGCTGAATTCCGAACAGGGGTGGTGTCAAGAAGCAGAGCACTTGTCTGAAAAGGGGGCGGAGCCAAAAAAGGGGCAGCAATCAGTGAGGAGTCACGACTGTTCTTTTTGGCTGGATGGAGAGTGTGTGTGGGCGTTGATAGACCCGGGGAGAGAAGCGTCTTTGCTGAGAACCCTTCCAGGAAATTCTGTGTCACCTGGGGACACTAAATATCTCCAGGTAGCCACTATCTACATTGTCGCAGCGGAGGTTTCCACATACCATGAGGTGGCTGTAGTCCCAAACTTGCCGTGTCCTATGGTAATAGGACAAGATTTGCAAGCACTGTGGGAAAAGGGTGAAGTGTTTGTGGATATAATGTGGATGGGAGGTAGTAATGTTGAGAAGGCACCCCCTAGAGTTGACAGTCCTAAGGTAGGCCTGACCAAGGGAAAAGGTGCGACTTCCCAACTAACTAACCTGACGTCACCTGAAGTGTGCCACAATACGACTGGTAGTGGTCTGGTGGATAAAACAAGTGGAGCTGACACCCAGACAGAGAGTGACACAGACTCTGGGGGTGACTGTGACAAGTCATGGTCAGTAACAAGCGCATGTGCCATGGTGACAGGTGGAGGACGGGGTCCAGGACCTGTGGTAACGGGTGGAGGACGGGGTCCAGGATCTGTGGTGACAGGTGGAGGACGGGGTCCAGGACCTGTGGTGACAGGTGGAGGACGGGGTCCAGGACCTGTGGTGACGGTTGGTGGTGACTCCCATTCAGACGGTGATGCCAGTGGGAAAGAGTGCAATAAGGTTGACTCAGGTACAAATAGCAAGTCTTCCTCCCGTCGCCAGAGAGGCAAAGGGGCTGAACCAGTTGCACCGTGTGAAGAATTGACGGAAGATGCTGAGGACCTGGCGGGTATGAAGTATTCTGAAGTCCCAGGGAAAAGGGACGAACCTAATGATGTCACCGCTGAGACCCAAGAGAGGGCCGACCCTGACAGTGCAGAGTCTGAGGGTGCAGAAGTGGAGGAGGCCACCAAGGAAGTGGTGCCTGAAGTAGATACCTCCTCAAGTGATGGATGTTCCACCAGTCCAGAGGATGGGAAAAGCGAGATAGAATTGATTAAAGAGACGGTGAAAGACCATGTTGAACGAGAAAGGGTCCTGAGACAAGCGGCTGAGCACAGGGTGGATGAGCTGGAGAAGGAAGTCTCTGAGCTCAGAGGTCACCTGTTCACATGGCAAAGTATGTATAAGACCCTAAAGGAAGACATTGTAGTGCTCAGAGAAGCACTAAAAGGCCCTCTACAAGAGAAAGAGGTGGTGGTCGCAGACTTCCCCTGCCAGTACCAGGGTGGTAACGAGGTGAAGCTGCTAATGCCCGTCTTGACCAGGGGTCTGGAAGAGGGTAAAGCTGAAGAGGAGTTGGCGCTAAAAGCAGAACAAGATAGTCACCCGGTTGTGACAGGTGTCTTGATGGAAAAGTCCATGGCAAAGCAGGAGCCGTCCGTTCCTGAAGAAAGTGAGACTCCGCTCTTCAAGTGCGTGACAGATGTACCCCAAGAGGCGCAAGATGCATGTGCCAGTGAGGGTGTGCATGAGGCCTTTAAAAAGGCAGTAGAAGCATGTAGTGTGCACTGGGCACTGGAGACGAAACAGTTGGCGGTACTGTCTACTAAGGAAGTCACAGTGAAGAGGGTGGCTGTCCTGAGGGACATGCACCTACAGTGCCTCCGCACGAAACAGATGATCCTGTTAAGGAATAATGAGGCCACTCGTTGTTTGGAGCAAGCCAGGAAAGCTCAAAGTCGTCTGGGCTTGGTAGAGGACACAGTCCAAGTGCCCAGAGCTCTGGTAGCGAAGCTCATTGGCAGATTTGGAAAAGTGATGCAGGAGATGGTAGATAAATCCGGTGTAAAGAGACTGAGGATTCCGGCTGAAGACGAGGCCCAGGTGGGTGAAGATGGGATGGTGTCATTCCTGGTTGTCGGGTCCAAGGAGAGTCTAGGGAATATCCGGATGCTCCTGAGGTATCGCATGACATACCTGAGAGAAGTAGAGCAGCTAAGACTGTACAGACGGCAGGTCAATAAACAGCTGCAGAACATAAGGTGGCGGCCGCCTTCTTCCAGAGGAAAAGGAAACAAAAGGGATCCTCCAAAGAATGGAGTGGCTGACCACCAAGGACGTTCAGAGAGACAAAGTGGTCGAATATCTGAAAGTGGCAGTTCTACTCCCAGTACAAAGCTAAGGGACGTGAACAGTAGTAGACGTAGTGTTGGTGGGTCAGACTCTGGTCAGTTGCTAGTCTCGACTGTATGTGGGACTAATGACCGCACCAACCGTGGGTGGCGACCCTGGAGAGAAAGGTCGAGTAAAGAGACAAACTTGACCAAAGGTTTGGTGACACAGATAGACTGTGACTTAAGGGCCAAATCTCAAGGTCTACATGTTGACCGCTGGGGGCGGGGTAAACTCAACAACTGGATGGTTGAGTGTGATGCTCAAAACCGACAGACGGTTCTCTCGACTGCTAGGGCAAGGTAACGTGCGTGACATATCTCGTGACCCCACGTGTATGACAGGTGTTCAACCCCACAAGCTTGAACAGAGGGGGGGGGGATATGTGATGCAGTGACCCCTGTAACAGGTAGGGGGCGCTGCATGGTCTCCCCGTATGTGCACGGAGTTGTATTGAGGCCATGAGAATCGACCTGCAGTGATGTCAGGATCACGTGACCAGCCCAGGTGATCCATTACTGTGGGTGTGCTTACGGGTACATAATGTGGCCAGGGTGTGGGTCACATGGTTCCAGTGTGGTTCCAGTGTTTGGATCTGATAGGTCCAAGTGCAAGGTCCTGGAAGCCTGTGTTGGAAGACCTGGGAGGAGGCTTCCTGGAAAGCACATGGTTTGGACCTGGTGGCCTGTGGTGTTGGACTAAGTCCTGAATAGCACCCAGACAGGCCACATGCCTCTGTGTTGAACGGTCCCAGGTGGGATGGACGTTCTGAAGACCACAGTGTGATCATGGTCCTGGACAGTCTGTGTTAGAAGCTCCTGTGAGTGGAGTCTTCTTGGAGCACCTGAGAGACTGTGGACCTGGATGATCGGTGTTGGGGAAGCTACCAGCCTTCGGTGGCTCTGGACTGACTGATGTGTGCCGGCCAGGCAAGTTGGTGAACCCCGTAAGGCAGTTTCCCCAGGAGAGAGGACTGACAAGGAGTCAGCATATGGAGCAGGAGCTCCCATAAGGTACCTCCATGAACTGTTGGTGCTTGTAACATGAACTGTGTGGTAACCCATGGCAACTGGTCAGTGAGGACCAGCGTGTTTAGTTGCCACAGAACAAGGGCCTGAAACTTGAAGTGATGTCCTGGTTGAGTATGTAAATGGACTGCTCACGGTATGGTTTATGAGGCATAATAAACCATATGGACTGTTTTGTTTTAAAAACCCGTGCCCGTGTGCTGAATATCGCGGCCACGCGAGTGTCCCCCAACACACTCAGTAGGAATAGTCTTACAACCCCTATCGAAACCCCTTTCGTTAGCTTTATCCACCGTTTGTTGGTCCGCCGATAACAGCGACCATATGTCAATATAATCGTTGCTCCAGATTTTCTATCTAGTTTCCTGATCTATATGAGCGCCTAGCGGGCTGATCCCGCAGAAGAAGGCGTCTTTGTGTAGATTAGCTGACTGGTGCTGTATTGTTCACCACTTTTACGTTCGGATGTGATAGTTGTAGTATTAACTCCTTTATCGCTGAGGTTAGCTCCAGTTCCTTTAAGTTAACCCCTTAGCGTAACATTTCCTCGCTACCCTTGGAACACTCACCGCTGTGTGACTCTGGACCAGTGTACTCCGATCCTGGAGGAACCCAGGCTCCCGCTGATGTTGACAGGGTGATGTCACAGGACGGGGAAACTCTGGCTCCCGCTACAGCGAGGGACTAGCCGATGCGCTGACTATCGCGCGTTGGAGCCTGATTACAACCACGTAGTGGCGGATTAATGGCTCTGTCTTCAGCGACTGCATGGCAGTTGTGGCTGGAAGCTGCGGGGGATTGTTCTCCCCGGCCGATAGCCCTAGAGGGTGCCCGTGATTTAGAGGATTTGTCACGTGCACGATAACTCCTATCCGGGCTCTGCGATACTTCGGACCCCTCAGATGTTGCTGATGACAGCCATTCTGAGGCCCGAGATCTGCGTCGGCTCCTATGGGAGCTGCGTCTGCATCGGTGACGGGAGGGGCGTTTAGAGGGGTAGCGCGAATGGCGATGGGAGTTATCCAAGGAGGATTGGGAGGAAGTTTGGCGTCTACGCCTTCGTCCGCCCTCACTAAGCAGTGTAATGGGGGGGATTCTAACATTATTCCGAGGGGGATTAATGGCAGTATACGGTCCCGTAGTGCTACTTAAAAGGGGGGGCGTAAGGAGGTAACTGTATTCCATCCCATTGCTGGGATTTGATGGCGCAGCGGTTAACGGATAATTTTTATTAGGAATTTGGGCTGTGGGGGGGGGGGGGAGGTGTAAATGTGTCCGTGTTTGGTGCCATTACTGAAATTTCGCAGTGATTGGCGCTGTGCAGATGTTGAGCGCCTTGATCGGTCCCTGATACCCCCGTGCAGGCATTAGTGCTACATCTGCCGGGGTTAGGCTGGAGGTCAGGCCAGGTGGGAACTCAGCGCGCTCTTCGGTCAGGTTTGACCGATCAGCGCGCTCTGGGGACTGTGTTGCGTTAATGCCAGCCTCCAGATTACCCCCTGCGGGCGGCATATATGTGCCCGCAGGGAAGGTAATGAGGGCTGGCCAGCGCTATGTTCAGCGCTGAGATGCGGTGACCGGAAGTGGGTGGGCGGGGACCGGAAGTGGCTGGGCGGAGCCTTCCCAGAGCTCCGAGCGGTGCCCGAAGAAGCCGGAAGCCGCCTGCAGCTGCGGGGCCGCCCCCTCCCCGAACTGGAGCCGCTCCGGAGCGCGGGCAGACCGCCCTTTTCCCCTGGACCGACTGCAGCGTCACTGGAGCGGTCGGGGAATGGGGCGATGCCTCTAGCCGCCTGGCGCAGCCCGCCGACACACCGCCTGCAACCGGAGCAGCAGGAGGGGAAGTGGCGGCACCGCGCGCGGCCTGGTGCGACCAGCTGCCCCTTCCAACGGGGGACCGCACACGTTTTTCCGGCGGGTGCGACGCCCAGCCCTACCCCGTCGCCTTCGGGAGGTCGCCTGCACACCCGCAGCTGGGAGGGTCTCGATCAGCTGCGATGCAGAGAGGGGCTCCGGCATGGGAATCTGGGCAGCACCAACCTCCGGACCGCAGCGCAGAACTACCCACAGCCAGCGTGCTGGTCAGTGGCGGAGGAGAGCCGGACACACGGGGACCCGGGGGCGACTGACCTAGCCAGACCAGGTGAGGGGATTGTGAGCAGGGGGTCAGGAGAGGGGACAGGGAGGTGAGCCCTGACGCCGGCAAAAAGGGCCTGAAGCCAGTCCTCACCTTCCTGTGCCGCTCTCTTCAGCAGGGCCTCAACCAGGGGATCTGACATACTGCAGGGAAACAGACAAAAGCTTCCAGGTGTCCGCCGGGAGGAAAAGAGGACGTAGGACCCCTCCCCTCTAGTGACCACTGGCAGGCCGGGGGTCTCCTAATTAGTGCATCACTAAAGGGGAGTGATGCTAGGGGGGGAACTGGCACTGACATCGTTTTACTGATGCTTTCTCTGTGTGCTCCCCAGTCAGAGACGCGCACCTTATTCAGTACCGCGCCTGCCAGGCCGCACTGGACCAGACAGAGAAGTCCGTGCCTCTTTTGGTCATGTCTGTTAAAGGTTTGGCTACTACTGAAAAGTCTTTAATAAATTTGCAATAGTAGTTTGCAAAACCTAAAAACCTCTGTAGGGCCTTAAGGTCCTCAGGACGCTCCCACTCCAAAACCGCCTTGACCTTAGCCGGATCCATACGAAATTCTGTGGAGGATAAGAAATAACCCAAGAACGGAATCTTTTACCGCGAACATGCATTTCTCAAGTTTGGCAAATAGTTTATTGTCCCTGAAGGACCTGCCTTACATGACCCTGATGGGACTCGAGGTCAGGGGAATAAATTAAGATGTCATCGAGATATACCACCACAAACCTACCTACCAGGTGACTAAGTATATAATTGACAAAGCGTTGAAACACAGCAGGAGCACCACACAACCCAAAAGGCATGACCAGGTTCTCGTAATCTCCCTCTGGAGTATTAAACGCCGTTTTCCATTCATCCCCCTCCTTCATCCGAATGAGATTATATGCCACCCTGAGGTCTAATTTGGAGAACCACTTAGCCCCCACAATTTGATTAAAGAGGTCCGGAATAAGAGGGAGCGGGAAAGAATCCCGGACCGTAATTTGATTAAATTCGCGGAAGTCTAAGCATGGGCGTAAACCCCCGTCCTTCTTTACAAAGAAAAACCCAGCAGCAATGGGTGATGACGAGGGTCTGATATGACCCTTGGCCAGACTCTCCGTGATATAGTCCTTCATGGCCTATCTCTCTGGGGCAGAGATGTTGTATAGCCTACTCTTGGGCAGTTTAGCACCAGGAATGAGACGTATGGCGCAATCATAAGGGCGGTGTGGAGGTAGCTCCTGACTCCCCTCCTCAGAGAATACATCCTCAAAATCTGAGATGAAGTCTGGCAGAACCTGAGAATTCAACCCAGCCAGCCGAGTGCCCAGGCAATGTTCCTGACAAAACTCACTCCATCTAGCAACCTCCCGAGTCTGCCAGTCTAACACAGGGTTGTGTAATGTGAGCCATGGTAAACCGAGAACTACAGGCGACGGCAATCCCCCCAACACATAATCTATTGACTCGGAATGCAACGCCCCTATTTGTAGGCTCACCCCACAGACGATCTGAGTGAAAGTCCCCTGGCTCAAAGGTGCAGAATCAATAGCAATTATAGATATGGGTCTAGACAACTCTTGAGTTTTAAGCCCGTGTGCCTGAACAAACCCAGCATCAATTAAATTAAACCCTGCCCCAGAGTCCAGGAAGGCAGAGATTATGACCCTACTTTCACCAAGACGAATCTCGGCTTGTGGTTTACCTATGGAGGAAACAAGTACACCCGAGTTGCCAACCTCCCCGCAACCCGGGCTCAATAGTTTTCCGGCGGTTGTCTTCTAGAAGGACACACATTCGCATAATGACCCCTTCTGCCACAAAAAAAACATGCACCTCCCTTACGCCGTACTACTGCAGCCCCCTTAGAACAAGAAGCGCCACCCAACTGCATAGGTTCCCCTAGAGACTCAGGTTCTGGCAAGTCCAAATCTGAGTTACCCTTGAATAGCGGCGATTCATTAAGTCTCTGGCGCAGGCGGCGGTCCACACGGATCGCTAGAGACATAGCTGCCTCCAGTGTGGTTGGTGTCTCCTGTAGGCATCTTTTATCTTATCAGATAGTCCCTGATAAAATTGACTGCGGAGTGTAGGGTCATTCCACTTTGTGTCAGTAGCCCATCTCCGAAACTAGGAGCAGTACTCCTCTACTGGCCGGTCTCCCTGTGGAACGTGGCGTATTGTGGACTCAGCGAGGGAGACGCGGTCAGGATCATCATACACTTGACCTAGGGCTCGAAAAAACTCCTCCACAGTCCGTAATGGCAAAGCGTCAGCGGGAAGTGAAAAAGCCCAGGCCTGGGGATCACCTTGTAGGAGCGATACTAGAATTCCAACCCTCTGCTCCTCTGAACCTGAAGTGTGAGGGCGCAACCTAAAGTATACTTTACATGCCTCCCTGAATGTAACAAATGTGTCGCGCCCCCCAGAGAACCTGTCAGGTAATGCAATTGTAGGCTCCAGCGAAGCTTGTTGAGGTGTAGCAACCCCTGCAGTGGCCACTGGAGTGCGCTGTACAACCGCCGAGCAGAGGTCAGCCACCTCTAGACTGAGTTGCTGCAATTGTCCAGCTAAAGCAGCAATGGGGTCCATATTGGACCAAGAAAATTTTATAGGTCAGTGATCCTGTCACGCCGTTAACGGCGATAAAGGGGCAGAACGGCGTACTGGGACCCGCACCTGTCCCTGCCACTATAAAGGGGCCCTGGCTTTCCCTTATCTCAGGGGTACCTATAATGGTTAGGAGGCCTGAGCCGCCAGCATATCCCTGTCTCCTGTGCAGGCCCTATCAGTGGCCCCCTCTCCCCCCCCCCAGGGAGGAGGACTGCACCAGTGTATAAATATGACAAGTAAACGGTATGCAGACAAGGTAACAAAAAACTCAAACTCACCAAATGCTCACACAGCCACAGAGGAAACACAGAGAAGGAAAGAGGGTGAAAAAACTAGGAAGGAAAACAGGTTTAACATGCACCCAAAACAGCAGACAACAATCTCTGTAAATAAACCTCCAAGCTCCTAACAGCAGCTCCTTCTCACTTCAGGCCAGGCAGCAGAACTGATCACTGAGAACAGTTGTAGTCAAAGCTGAGTCTATATAGGAGAGAAGATTACAAAAACCAATTCAGCTGAGAGTCCAAGCCCTCAGCAACTCCAGCAACAGGGTGTAACTCCTGCCCTGCTGGCACAAGACAGCCAGGTCAGAATTCAGGAGAAGAGCTTCTGTTCATCGTGTGTGAACGAGGCCCAGAGCGCTGCGGTTCTCTGGAACCTCTCTGTCGCGGTAGCCCCGTGACAGCTGAGTTGCAGCCAAAGAACACCATACCTACTGTGAAGCATGGAGATGGCAACATCATGCTTTGGGGCTGTTTCTCTGCAACTGGACCAGGACGACTGATCCGTGTACATGAAAGAATGAATGGGGCCATGTATTGTGAGTGCAAACCGCCTTCCATCAGCAAGGGCATTGAAGATGAAATGTGGATGGGTCTTTCAGCATGATAATGATCCCAAGCACACCGCCAGGCCAATGAAGGAATGGCTTCATAAGAAGCATATGAAGGTCCTGGAGTGGCCTAGCCAGTCTCCAGATCTCAACCCCATATAAAACCTTTGGAGTTGAAAGTCCGTGTTTCCCAGTGACAGGCCCAAAACATCACTGCTCTAGAGGAGATCTGCATGGAGTAATGGGCCAACATACCACCAACAGTGTGTGCCAACCTTGTGAAGACTTACAGAAAACATTTCACCTCTGTCATTGCCAACAAAGAATATATAACCAAATATTGAGATGAACTTTTGTTAATTACCAAATACTTATTTTCCACCACAACTAGGAAAATAAATCTTCCCAAATCAGACAAGGTGAGAACTTACACAATTGGTGGCTGACTAAATACATTATTCCCTAACTGTGTGTGTATTTAGTGTGACATTAGTGGCAATTCTCAAAATCTGAAGGACCTGTGTACCCGCTGGTCCTATGAGCGGAAGTATCCCTGTCATGTGACCTGAAGGACCTGTGTACCCGCTGGTCCTATGAGCGGAAGTATCCCTGTCATGTGACCTGAAGGACCTGTGTACCCGCTGGTCCTATGAGCGGAAGGATCCCTGTCATGTGACCTGAGAAACCTGTGTACCCTCTGGTCCTATTAGCGGAAGTATCCCTGTCATGTGACCTGAGAAACCTGTGTAGCCGCTGGTCCTATGAGCGGAAGTATCCCTGTCATGTGACCTGAAGGACCTGTGTACCCACAGGTCCTAATATAACTGTGGAAATACCTACTACACATATGCAGCAGGTCCTCAAATCTAATTAACTGATCACATGGTAAATATAGGTCATGTGACCTATAGAACCGCTCCTTTTGCAGGTCATGAAAAGAAATCATTGAATTTACAAGTTATGAAAATATGACAGGTCTGTAAATGGCGCCAGCCAATCACAATAGACAGATGCTGTTACTTTCACCTGGACGGACACTGTGATTGGATAGGTAAGCTCACCTCATCATACCATTATTTTGATAGGATAAAACACCAGGATTGACAGATTTGATTACCAATCAGCTATATCCTTCTGTTGGTAAAGATCACTCAGGATTGGTCAGTCTATGTCATTCATCTAGTGGTTGAGCTGAGTGACATCACAACCTACCTTATATAAGCTGGAGAGTCTCATTCAGCAGCCTCACTCCCCTGAAGACGCCCATAATGGTGAAACATGTTGTGGAGGCAGCTGGTTATATGTTTTATATAGCAAGGTGTTGCAGCGGTCCTAACAGGCAGTGAGTGGTGGCCCGCGGCGGCACCGTGCAGGACATATAGGAATGAATCTATAGGACGGAGTTATAGCAGCACAGCATCAATATAAAGGAGGGGATACAAGATCACTAATTCCTAAACCTACTGTGGAGAAAAGCATCAACAATCCATCAAATTAATAGATTCTGAGAATAATTGCCTCTAATATCACACTAAAAAGTGGAGATAATAACATTAGATCCATCCAGCAGTTGTGGATCTGCAATCCCGGACTGTGGGGAACAAAACACCTGTAGATCTATAAAATGAGAGGTAGATTGATCCACTGGATCACTCCAAGGCCAGTAGAAATCCACACAGGGATCAATACAAACCTTGTGGTTTTACAAATGCACTTATATTAAATTAAAGAAAGGTTCATTTTTGGTTACTCACAATCTTGAGTTGGGGTGTTTTCCCCATCAGCAATCTGTAAATGAGGATCTAATACCCTGCACTGATTCTTTATGAACGAGTAAAGGTGTAATAAACCCCAATATTCATCACTGGCCACCGGAGACAAAAAGCTTTGATGAGAGAATAGTTACCTCTGAAGATTGTTGCGTGTCTGCTTCTTGAATATACAAATCCCAATTTGGATGGCTGTTTCCCCACAATAGACTTCTGTTGTAATTACCTGCTCACTACAGGAACTTTCTGCTTCAAAGGGTGGATGAAGCTCTTCCCAACTTTCTAATTCCCTTGTGTCCCTTGTTACAATTAGTTTATTTCTCCCTTCCCCAAATGTTCAATGTGAGGCCCGCTTCACAAGGAGTTTGAAGAGTCCGCTCTCTTCTCGAGAGGTTTCGGGGATTTTAATTTTCCTCTAACAAAAATATTCTGCATTTTTAGATTTGCAAAAATAATAAGGCTTCACAGAACTGAAACTTTTATGCAAAAATTATATGTAGAAGTAAAAGGAAAACTCATTTATATCAAAGAAACAACCAGTAAGCCCTCTTTCACACTTGAGATGTATCTTGCAGGAGGTGGCCTCCGATGCAATGTTGTCGGGTCCCCTTGTGGTCCTGTATGTACCTACATGGGGCCACCAAGTTATCCACAATTGGGGCAAGGTGCCGGCCACTTACGGTTTAAGCCGACATCATGATAGGTGAGTATTGCCGGGCGATTGCCTTTCGGAGTCCCTCGTATGACAACGTGCAGCATGCCGTACGGAGTCTCAATGTCATGTTCCTGTAGGAAGAGAATAAGTCAGTAAAGCCTCAACATGCAGTGTCCGAGTAGTGACAATCGCTAACACAGGAAAGCCCCACAATCCCACCCACCAAAAACGACCATAACCCAGTAGGTGGGATTATACTATAGGGGGAGGAGAGCGCGCTGTATATTATACTATAGGGGGAGGAGAGAGCTGAATATTATACTATAGGGGGGAGGAAAACACGCTGTATATTATACTATAGGGGGAGGAGAGCGCGCTGTATATTCTACTATAGGGGGAGGAGAGCGCGGTATATTATACTATAGAGGGAGGAGAACGCTGTATATTATAGTATAGAGGGAGAACGCTGTATATTATCCTATAGAGGGAGGAGAGAGCGCTGATATTATACTATAGAGGGAGGAGAACGTGCTCTATATTATACTATAGGGGGAGGAGAGCATGCTGTATATTATACTACAGAGGGAAGAGAACACGCTGTATATTATACTATAGAGAGGAGCAAGCTGTATATTCTAATCTCATCCCTCTATAGTATAATATACAGCACGCTCTTCTCCCTCTATAGTATAATATACAGCGTTCTCCTCCCTCTATAGTATAATATACAGCGTGTTCTCGTCCCTCTATTGTATAATATACAGCACTCTCCTCCCTCTATAGCAGAGGTCCTCAAGGTTTCTGACCTTGAGAGCCACATTCAGCTCTGAGAGAGGGTCGCGAGCCACATTCAGCTCCCACCCCTCTCACAATAGTGGCAACCAAAGCCCCCATTACAGGCATAATGGTAACCAAAGCTTTTCCACAAAAATCAATCACCCCAAAGCAGTATAAAAAGATCCAGGGGTTCCTACAATACCCCCATTCAGTATTCTCCTATAAAGCACTCCCAACACACTGTCACATCCACCTTCAAACATCTCCTCTGACAGGTGGTGTCATCTTGTCTCCAGCGTACCATACTTAAATTATCTCAAAACCCCTAAGACCAGTATATGTGCATCCAGATCTGCTCTTCTCTGCAGGGCTACTCACAAAATTCCCCAGTTTCAGATGTGCTCTTCATACCTGATTGCTAGACCTGGAGCTAATGCACCAAGCTGACAGACAGCCGCGAGCCACAATTCATGGGACCGCGAGCCACATGTGGCTCCCGAGCTACAGGTTGGGGACCCCTGCTCTATAGTATAACATACAGCACTCTCCTCCCCCTATAGTATAATATACAGCACATTCTCCTCCCTCTATATTATAATATACAACACATTCTCCTTTCTCTATAGTACAATATACAGCGCTCTCCTCTCTCTATAGTATAATATACAGTGCTCTCCTCTCTCTATAGTATAATATACAGCACATTCTCCTCCCTCTAGTATAATATACAGCGCGCTCTCCTCTCTCTGTAGTATAACATACAGCACATTCTCCTCCCTCGATAGTATAATATACAGCGGGCTCTCCTCTCTGTAGTATAACATACAGCACATTCTCCTCCCTCGATAGTATAATATACAGCGGGCTCTCCTCTCTGTAGTATAACATACAGCACATTCTCCTCCCTCTAGTATAATATACAGCGCGCTCTCCTCTCTCTGTAGTATAACATACAGCACATTCTCCTCCCTCGATAGTATAATATACAGCGGGCTCTCCTCTCTGTAGTATAACATACAGCACATTCTCCTCCCTCGATAGTATAATATACAGCGGGCTCTCCTCTCTGTAGTATAACATACAGCACATTCTCCTCCCTCTAGTATAATATACAGCGCGCTCTCCTCTCTCTGTAGTATAACATACAGCACATTCTCCTCCCTCGATAGTATAATATACAGCGGGCTCTCCTCTCTGTAGTATAACATACAGCACATTCTCCTCCCTCGATAGTATAATATACAGCGGGCTCTCCTCTCTGTAGTATAACATACAGCACATTCTCCTCCCTCTAGTATAATATACAGCGCGCTCTCCTCTCTCTGTAGTATAACATACAGCACATTCTCCTCCCTCGATAGTATAATATACAGCGGGCTCTCCTCTCTGTAGTATAACATACAGCACATTCTCCTCCCTCGATAGTATAATATACAGCGGGCTCTCCTCTCTGTAGTATAACATACAGCACATTCTCCTCCCTCTAGTATAATATACAGCGCGCTCTCCTCTCTCTGTAGTATAACATACAGCACATTCTCCTCCCTCGATAGTATAATATACAGCGGGCTCTCCTCTCTGTAGTATAACATACAGCACATTCTCCTCCCTCTAGTATAATATACAGCGCGCTCTCCTCTCTCTGTAGTATAACATACAGCACATTCTCCTCCCTCGATAGTATAATATACAGCGGGCTCTCCTCTCTATAGTAGAATATACAGCCCTCCATTTGCAGAGTGACTTTGAGCAGGATATGGATAGTGGATGTACACAAATCATTCTGCACAATAACCCTCATCATCCAGAACAGCCCGGTCACATGGTCGTATTCTCCTCCGGCAGGACCAGGACAGTGCTGTGCACTGAGGACTCGCACTCATCACCTCAATGTCTGCTCTGCAGCTGTGACATTGACATCTGCATGTGACCTTGAGAATCTGACGAAACCTCAACCAAAAAAACAAACAAAAAACCCAGAACCCCGGCCCAGCGTAAGCACTCACCCCATCCCAGCACTCGGGCATCTCTGAGACGTAGGTGCAGCAGAGTCAGCAGGAGCAGTGCGCAGACAGAAGGAAGGACAGCTCAGCTGTGCAGCAAAGTCTCCAGCTTTATATACACACCCTACCCTCCCTCACATCGCCCCCTCCCTCCTTTTACTGCAGAGACTGCCGCTGGGTGATTGGGTGAGATGCTGAGCCCCCCACATCTGATGGGCACAACCAGAATCCTGCTCAGCAATTATCTGCAAATGTGTGACCCCTCTATAACAATGCCCCAGCACGTCACATACATATATACACCCGAAACCTGGACCTACACCCGTCTACATATACCCCGAAATCGGGACCTTACACCAGTCGTCTACATACACCCTGAAACCTGGACTACACCTGTAGTCTACATACACACCGCCAATCTACACACACCCCGACATTACACCAGTCATCTACATAAAACCTGACACTGCCATTACACCTCATCTACATACACATCAACACTGACACTAAACCCATCTACATACACAGACACGGCCACTACACCCCATCTACATATACACCAACACTGCCACTACACCACATCTACATACACAGACACGGCCACTACACCCCATCTACATATACACCAACACTGCCACTACACCACATCTACATACACAGACACGGCCACTACACCCCATCTACATATACACCAACACTGCCACTACACCACATCTACATACACAGACACGGCCACTACACCCCATCTACATATACACCAACACTGACACTAAACCCATCTACATACACAGACACGGCCACTACACCCCATCTACATATACACCAACACTGCCACTACACCACATCTACATACACAGACACGGCCACTACACCCCATCTACATATACACCAACACTGCCACTACACCACATCTACATACACAGACACGGCCACTACACCCCATCTACATATACACCAACACTGACACTAAACCCATCTACATACACAGACACTGCCACTACACCCCATCTACATATACACCAACACTGCCACTACACCACATCTACATACACAGACACGGCCACTACACCCCATCTACATACACAGACACGGCCACTACACCCCATCTACATATACACCAACACTGCCACTACACCACATCTACATACACAGACACGGCCACTACACCCCATCTACATATACACCAACACTGCCACTACACCACATCTACATACACAGACACGGCCACTACACCACATCTACATATACACCAACACTGCCACTACACCACATCTACATACACAGACACGGCCACTACACCCCATCTACATATACACCAACACTGCCACTACACCACATCTACATACACAGACACGGCCACTACACCCCATCTACATATACACCAACACTGACACTAAACCCATCTACATACACAGACATGGCCACTACACCACATCTACATATACACCAACACTGCCACTACACCACATCTACATACACCCCATCTAAATAATTAGAAAAACGTAATAGCAACTATTATATAAAATATCGGGATTATATACGAAATTAAATATAGAATAATAATTAAAAATTAACTAAGATCCTGTTGCTAAAAGAGAAAGAAAAAGTGGCAGACCACTTGGAACTAATGTATTAACCAAAAAACCGTCATATGGACACCCAAGACTAATGATCATGTAAGAAAGCCACGATAACAAAAATTGGGAATAATAAAACATATAAGCCTTTATTATTTTAATATTTATATGGCAGTAATGGCATAACGCGCGTTACAGATATTCCTTCATCAGGATTCAGGGGAATATCGAAGGAATATCCGAAAAGCGCGTCGAGGTGCTCTGTACTTGGGCATATCGGACTGACAGGTATATATGTACTATATATCCCCAAATCTTTTTTTCTTCTCTTGGTGAGCATATACAATCTTGTGTGGCATATGTGGACCCGTATATATTGGCGTGGTTCCTCTTTCATTTATACACTGTTTGGCACATTGTTCCAATATATTATCTTGCATTTCAGCACATGCACTTTAGTTCAATCAACTTTTGTGGCACATCGTTTACATTATATATAATCAATTATATATCTTTTTGCACATGCACTTTCGGCTTCTAACAAACATACTGATATATAGATTTATATATATTTTTTTATCACATATACTTATTTTCCTTTTTTATCTCTTGTTATTTAAACATACGCATACACACATTTTTTATGAAATGCACACCATTATGAAATCTTGTTTTATATAAAAAAAGATTGTGAGATTGTATATTTTAATTATATTATTTTACCCTGTCTATCTCCTTTATATATATATATTTTAATCTATAAATTCCCAAGTACGTGCACTGTTGTGCCATTACTGCCATATAAATATTAAAATAATAAAGGCTTATGTTTTATTATTCCCAATTTTTGTTATCGTGGCTTTCTTACATGATCATTAGTCTTGGGTGTCCATATGACGTTTTTTTTGTTTATACATACACCCCATCTACATACACAGACACTGCCACTACACCCCATCTACATACACAGACACTGCCACTACACCCCATCTACATACACCCCATCTACATACACAGACACTGCCACTACACCCCATCTACATACACAGACACTGCCACTACACCCCATCTACATACACCCCATCTACATACAGACACTGCCACTACACCACATGTACATACACAGACACTGCCGCTACACTACATCTACATTCACAGACACTGCCGCTACACCCCATCTACATACACAGACACTGCCATTACACCCCAACTACATACACAGACACTGCCACTACACCCCATCTACATACACAGACACTGCCACTACACCCCATCTACATACACAGACACTGCCACTACACCCTGTTACAGAACCCCCCCAGCACCCAGAATATGTTGTGCAGTCATATGTATGTATAATAGGTTCCATGTGAAATGCATCAGTCCACAGGCTGTGCCCCTGGGCAGAGGGGACAAGATATTCTTCTTCTGACCTCCCCCACCTTTGTAATTCCCACAGTAAATATCGGCAGGCTCCGTCCACCTGCGGCTATTGTAATGCATGTCTGGCCTGCCACTTTTGAATTGGCCTGCCCTCTGTATCTGTTGTGATATATATTCTGTGTCCTGTGAGTAAAGAGTTGTCACACTGGAAATACGTGGAGATGCAGTGATATTTTATATGCGCCCATGTAATGAAGCCATTCCAGTCAGCGTCCTTCATTCAGAATCCAGCCAAAGCAGAGTGGACCTCCTAAAACACGGGGTGGTACTGAAAGAGGTACTTCAGCACAGCAGACCCAGTTACACTGGTGTCAGACAGCGGGATGTGATACCCCATCTACAGGAGGAAAGGAATGAATGCAAAACAACTACCAAAAGTTAAAGAGGACTACATTAAAAGACCTGGTGGAAGCTCGAGGGTTAATTGCCAGCAACAAAACAAAAGCGGATTTGATAGCAGCCATCATGGAACACGACAGTGCAGCGCCCCCCAATGTGAACGTGGAGGAGACTGAATTCCAGAGGGAGATAAAGAACAGACTGGCGTTCTATGACCCAAACCCTGCAGTAGAGCTCATACGAGAGCTGATGGCTGATGTGCGTACGGATCTGAAGGAAAAGATGGCAGAGCAGACCAGGATAGAGCTAGCCAAGATGGAGATGGCAGAGCGGACCAAAATAGAGCTAGCCAAGATGGAGAGTCAGCGAGCAGGGGTGTGATAGAAATATATATATCATGTAGATCTCACTTGCATGTATACTCCTTTAAATCATATATACTTACATAAAGACAAATATATACACTCACCGGCCACTTTATTAGGTACACCATGCTAGTAACGGGTTGGACCCCCTTTTGCCTTCAGAACTGCCTCAATTCTTCGTGGCATAGATTCAACAAGGTGCTGGAAGCATTCCTCAGAGATTTTGGTCCATATTGACATGATGGCATCACACAGTTGCCGCAGATTTGTCGGCTGCACATCCCAAAGATGCTCCATACAAGGCAGGATGGATCCATTCTTTCATGTTGTTTACGCCAAATTCTGACCCTACCATCCGAATGTCGCAGCAGAAATCGAGACTCATCAGACCAAGCAACGTTTTTCCAATCTTCTACTGTCCAATTTCGATGAGCTTGTACAAATTGTAGCCTCAGTTTCCTGTTCTTAGCTGAAAGGAGTGGTACCCGGTGTGGTCTTCTGCTGCTGTAGCCCATCTGCCTCAAAGTTCGATGCACTGTGCGTTCAGAGATGCTCTTAGGCCTACCTTGGTTGTAACGGGTGGCGATTTGAGTCACTGTTGCCTTTCTATCAGCTCGAACCAGTCTGCCCATTCTCCTCTGACCTCTGGCATCAACAAGGCATTTCCGCCCACAGAACTGCCGCTCACTGGATTTTTTTTCTTTTTCGGACCATTCTCTGTAAACCCTAGAGATGGTTGTGCGTGAAAATCCCAGTAGATCAGCAGTTTCTGAAATACTCAGACCAGCCCTTCTGGCACCAACAACCATGCCACGTTCAAAGGCACTCAAATCACCTTTCTTCCCCATACTGATGCTCGGTTTGAACTGCAGGAGATTGTCTTGACCATGTCTACATGCCTAAATGCACTGAGTTGCCGCCATGTGATTGGCTGATTAGAAATTAAGTGTTAACAAGAAGTTGGACAGGTGTACCTAATAAAGTGGCCGGTGAGTGTATATACTAGACTGTGGCCCGATTCTAACGCATCGGGTATTCTAGAATATGCATGTCCCCGTAGTATATGGACAATGATGATTCCAGAATTCGCGGCAGACTGTGCCCGTCGCTGATTGGTCGAGGCAACCTTTAGGACATCATCGTCGCCATGGCAACCATTATGACATCTACGTCGATACTGTGCCCGTCGCTGATTGGTCGAGGCCTGGCGGCCTCGACCAATCAGAGACGCGGGATTTCCAGGACAGACAGACAGACAGACAGACAGACGGAAAAACCCTTAGACAATTATATATATAGATTTGTATACTCAGCTAGTTTATAATCAATTGCTCAACTTAGCCACATGAGCTAGGCCAGATGGTTCTTGGTACTTTCCAGTATCTTTCCAGTATGTTTCAGACACCTAAAAACGGGAATTTAGGCCTGACGTTCTGAACTAATGTCTAAGAATGTTGCTGAATAGCAGGATAAGGGTGACAGCTATTTCCAAGAGTGCTAAATCAGCATGTTGCTAGTCAGACTCTAGTCAGAATATGTTATGTACTCAGTTAAATACATTATGTACTAAGTCAGCCAATGAAATAATAGCTAGACAATATGGTAATTAACTAACCACCCCTAACAACCCCTAACCACTCCTTTCTATATGCAATTATAAAACTATGTATGTACAATAAAGTATCAGTATTGATGGAATGTTATTGACACAATGTTGTGCAGTCTCATTCTTGATGAGGGCTCAAAATACTCAGTCTTATTGGGAGCGGCCGCAGCACACACAGGGATAAATTTATCCAAACCAAATTTCCAAATCAAATGGCGCCCAACGCGGGGCGTGGACGAAACACACGGGACCCTGCTGACCGGAGAGACGGAGGTGTTGGTCACGGCCTTGGTTCACGGGACAGAGACTGCGCAGCTCCATAAGTAAGGTAAGAAAATGTTATCATCTTACCTGAAAATCCCCTGTGCCCAGTCCAGGTCTATACCTCTTGCCGGTCAGGTGTGGTCACCACCGCATTCCCAGGTAGTGTAAAAAGTCCAAAGCCTGTATCCAAACCCTGGGATACAAGTCAAGGTGTCTGCTGTGTGCCGTGTAAGTTTTCTGTGTTTGTGTGAGATCCGGGAGAAAAAGTTGGAACGGTGACTGTTTTGCTTGTGGTTGCTGGGTAACAGACCGCAGGAGGTCAAATCGCTCGATAAATTATTGCAGCATTCCCGTGCATAGGAGGGACAGGTAGTTCCGGGGCAGGTAGTCCCATGTTCCAGGCACGGGTAGTGATAACTTAGAGGGCAAATGCAGATTACCGTAGTGCCGGCGATCCAGTTAGGACGAGCGGACCTGGGTGGTAGATTTCCCGCTTGTTGTGCTTCTCACTCAGGCGGCCTGGGCACAGGTGTGCCCAGTGCGATTGGCAGTAGTCTGCTCCCAGAGCAACCTGCACGTGTCACAGAACAAAAGGGGAATCTCCCGGACGTCTGTAACTGTTTGGTTTGATTCATGTATCGCTGCTTTAAGTGCATACAATTGTAAAAGAAAGTTTTTTTTTTCTCTCTTCTGAACTTCCCCTTTTCCACGCTGCAAGCAGAGATATATGCATTGTAAATCACACTGTCACATCTGTTTTTTTTCTGGCTGTTTCTGCAATGCTGGCTATGTGTAGCTATTTGTGAAGAAGTGAAACAAATTGTATCTATAATTTTTGATGCGACATACGTGTTTTCAGATACGTGATTTTAATGACATTGGATACAATAGCATAAGAAAAGGGGAAGTGTGTGTCTCTGACTGCGTTGAACGCAGAGAGAAGGACAAAAAATATAGCTGTTTTTTTACTCTTTTGAAGGTCTTTATTCTGGTTTTTTATATTTTTTAAAGTTTTTTTTTATTTTTTTAAGTTTTCCAAAGTTATCCTTTCCGTCTCTACCTTTTTTAAAAAAAAGTTTTTTCTTTTGTATCAAAATGTTGAGTTTTTGATCGTGTACCAGGTTGTTGATGGTTTTCTGTTTTTTTTGGAGTTTTATATACTCATTTTTAGAAGTTTTTTTTTGGTGTTTTTCATTTTTGTGTGTTTTTCATTTCTGTTTTTGCCATGGGGTATAAAGTGGCCAAGCAACAGGAGAATCTTTTACTTGATGAGAAAACAGCCCCCCAGATAGTGGCAGAACAAAGGTGTTAAGTATGTGAAGAATTTTGGAAGGTTAAGTATGTGAAATTCATAAGAATGGCAGACTTCAAGCTGTGGAATGGCATGACGTAGAAAGGAAAATAAGGGAAGTTAGGTGATGTTAGATTGCTGAATACTAATACATGGTATGAAGTAGCAGCAGAGCTTACATCGTTTAGGTGGTACAGAAAGATATATGAGCAAACCAGGAAGTGAGTTTTATGTGTAGGAGACGGGAGATATTGGATCTGCGCAGTCTGCTCTCAGCAGAATCCATGGTATAGGGAGGGTTTTTTTGCACAGTATGTGGCGCGCCCCGTCCCTCCCTACAGGGAGAAGGCATCATTGCTCCTCTCTATTGTTCTTGTCTATCCTCCTTTTTCTCTGTCACTTTCTCTCCTCATTCTTCTCTCTCACTCTCCTTTCCTCTCCTCTTTCTCCACACTTTTCTCTTCTCTCTATCTCTCTCCTCCACACCTCCCATCTTCTCCTCCCTCTTCTCCTCACCCTCTCTCTCTCCCCTCCTTCTCCACTCCCCCACCACACCTATCTCCTCCTTCTCTTCCTTGTCCACACCCATCTCCACTCCTCTCTTCTCCTCCTTCTCTCTCTCTACCACACCTCCTATCTTCTCCTCCCTCTGTTCCTCACTCCTCCATCTCCTTCTCCACACCTCTTTCTCCTTCTCCTCTCTCCTTTTTTACTCCCTTCAACCAATCCTCCTGTTTCTTCTTTTTTTGCTCTCTCTCCACCTCCTTCTGCACACCGATTCTCCCTGTTTCTCTTTACCACACCTTTCTATCTCTCTCTCTCTCTCTCTCTCCTCATTCTCCTTCTCCACACCTCTTTCCTCCTTCTTCACTCACCTCCTCCTCCTATACACTTTTCATCAACCCCTCCTCCTTCTTCTTCTGCTGGGCCAACGCCCAATTCAAACAATGTGGTGCTTACAGCACAAGGTTCCCATTCTATGTCCCTGGCACAATCCAGCCATTGCCAGTTGTGATATTGGGGAAAGAAGGTGAAAATCCCCTTACACAAAATGCAGTAGGCAACCCCCAGACACATCAGGCAGCAGACATCTCAGCCCTGGGTGCAGAGGGGGGAGGACTGATATTACCATCTATTGACAATGTACAACTTACTTCAGCACCAGTCAGAGCTGCCTACATTAACAACATACAATTATAAGCCTAATCAATCACAGCTTCAGCAGAGGGGGGAGACATCCTCACACACACAAAAAAAAGGCAACTTCTAAGTCCAAAATCAGTCAGTGTATGACCCTAGTACACACTATCACAACTATTCCTCTGATGAAGATGAAGAGAGAACATCATACATGCTGTCCAGTACTAGGAAAAGAATCCCACAGGCACCAAGAATGCAGGGGCAGATAGAGGCAGCATCATTACACTATGTGCACTGCACTTCAAGTCAGGTGACAATCTTCCAGACCCAGGGATGCATCCCATGCCATTTTACCAAAGAATGTAGCAGAACCAGCGAACATATGCAGCCACCTGGAATGATCTCTGGGCCATGAATGGAAATAGAAGTAGGCGATGCACTCTGGGCAATCATGAAGGAACAATTCAAACTTCCAGCAGAATTAGACTTACACGCTTGGGAGTCAGGGCCACAGCTAAGTGAACAGCTCAGAGAGTGGGCCAAAGGCAGATTAGCAGGACAAGCCCTCAGCTTACATGACATGAGCCAAGACAAGACAGAGTCTGTAAAGAAGTTTCGTAGCAGAGTAATGCAAGTATTCCAAGACTTGGGCTTCACCATTCATGACCAGATACACAGGCAAATGGCACAGGCCTTTGTGCATGGACTGAGACAGCCAATCAGAAAACCACTGATAGTGGCTAGGCCTGAGAACAGGTCAATGGCAGTGGACTGACCCAGCAAAATGGTTTATGTATGCCTAGGAGACTGTTTATTGCCAATTGTTGCCAAAACTGCCACCATTATAGCACCACAAAGAGTGCGAAGGAAACAGGTGCCATGCTGCTGAGAACGCCGGAAGGGGAGCCAGAGATGAAGACGCTGCAAAGTGCCGAGCGACACACCGGAAGAACCGCTGCAGACTCCAGAGAGGAGACACCGACCTCAATAAGGTTAGCAAAGGGGAGAAGCTATGTCAGACCAAGGGGAAGAAGTGATGGCAGATGCGGCCGCAGCCCCTGTAATGCCCCAAGACCTTGGGTTGGATGCAGCCTCCGATCTCATGGCACCCCCGGGCTTCACCACTGACGCACCTGCAGGCCCCATCTTACCACCGCAGCTTCAATCATCAGGCCGGACCCCGCTGCCGCTACAGTACCCATCATGCCGTTGTCCACAGTAGTCAAAGGGATTGAGTCCCAACCAGGGGTGCAGAAGACAGCCCCTCTCATGGTGACCACTAACCTGGAAGCGCAACCACTCTACGAAGACAGAAGAAGTGTCAAGTGTTACATCTGTGGCAAGTTTGGCCATTTCCAGAACCAGTGCAAAGCACCCACGCCCCCGAAGAGACTGGACCTATGCAACCCAAGAGTTGGTCCAGAGAAACAGGTCAAGGAAGAAGTGCAGAAAGCAGTGAAGTACCCCGTCCAAAGGACAGGGGCAAGCAAGCCAGGTCGCAAGACACTACGCTCCTGACATGTAAAACCCCATCTGCAAGACCAATACCTCAAATTACCCTTAAAGTGGATGGCGTTGTCAGATCTTTTCTTCTGCACACCGATGCAAGTGTGATGAGACCTGTGGAACTCGCTGATCCCACCTGCCTGACCAAATAGATGACCTACCTGATAAAGAATACACACCGCTCACTACACATGCTGTTGACTAAGAGACTGATTGCAACGAACCCCCGTTAGGGACAGAACTCCTGACCGCCCATTTGCGAAAAGTCTGTACGGAGTGGGGCGCAGGCGTTAGGCTTGCATCAGTTCACCGGCAGCACAAAAGAGTTGCAGCGCTTTGGGACAGGAGGCTAGGATTAGGGCAAGTGATATCTAAGGGGGGCTTGTGATAGAAATGTATATATCATGTAGATCTCACTTGCATGTATACTCCTTTAAATCATATATACTTACATAAAGACAAATATATATATATTTGTATAATCAATTGCTCAACTTAGCCACATGAGCTAGGCCAGATGGTTCTTGGTACTTTCCAGTATGTTTCAGACACCTAAAAACGGGAAGTTAGGCCAGATGTTCTAAGAATGTTAAGAATGTTGCTGAATAGCAGGATAAGGGTGACAGCTATTTCCAAGAGTGCTAAATCAGCTTGTTGCTAGGTAGACTCTAGTCAGAATATGTTATGTACTCAGTTAAATACATTATGTACTCAGTCAGCCAATGAAATAATAGCTAGACAATATGTAAATTAACTAAACACCCCTAACAACCCCTAACCACTCCTTTCTATATGCAATTCTAAAACTATGTATGTACAATAAAGTATCAGTATTGATGGAATGTTATTGACACAATGTTGTGCAGTCTCATTCTTAATGAGCGCTCAAAATACTCAGTCTTATTGGGATCGGCCGCAGCACACACAGGGATAAATTTATCCCAACCAAATTTCCATATCAGGGGGAGCTCTGGCCTCCGCCCAGGTACCTTCAACAGTAAGCCACAAAAAGATCCAGTATAATGCCTTCCGACAGTTGGGGGAGGCAGAGGAAGACATTGATGGCTTTCTGCAGGACTTTGAGCGGCAGTGTGCCCTTCATCAAGTGAAGCCGGAGGAACGGGTTCAGATTCTGTCCAGAAAGCTGACAGGCCGGGCAGCGGACGCCTATCGCACCGTACCTGATGAGGACTGTATGGACTATGAGCGGATCAAAGAAGTGACCTTGGCCCGGTATGTGCTGATACCAGAGGCATACCGCCAAAAGTTCCGCGGACTTATAAAACGGGTAACTGATACCAACGCTGAATGGGCCTGTAAATTACGGCGGTCACTGCTACAGTGGGTACAAGGGAGCCAAGCAACCACTAAGGAGGACGTCCTCCAGCTCTTCTTGTTAGAGCGATTCTTTAATAAACTAACCCCCGAGACACAGGAATGGCTTCGGGACAGACGACCAACGACTCTTGAGGAGGCCGCTCGTCTGGCAGACGAACACCATGATGCCAGGAGGTCTCAGTCGGCCGGATCAAAGATGGTCACTAGGGGTCCTCCCATGGGTCTGGAAGCCCCCAAACCACAGAAGATTGTCGGGGGACCAGCTCAAAACCCGACCTACCACAGTCCCCCTGGGGTGCGATGCCACACCTGCCATCAGCTGGGCCACCTGCAAAGACAATGTCTCAACCGGACTCAGCGTACCCAGTGGCCAAAGGCGGGAACAGCTAACTTCCGCCGGGCCGCTGTACACTGCTACTAAGGTGAAGCTGATCCGGCATTGGGGGCTATGACTAACCAGGGGATGGAAGAGATGGAGGAACTGCTGCATGAAGTAGACCCCGTGCAGGTGGCCCGGGCAGAGAATCAACAACAGCAGCGACAGGTCATGTGGGTTAAAGGGAAACGTATGCAGGGAGTAAGAGATTCTGGAACAACTTTGACCCTTGTGAAGCCTCATCTCGTCCGGGACCAAGAGAAGACGGACCGGACAGTGGCAGTCCGTGTAGCAGGGGGAGCCATACATCGACTGCCCACTGCCAGGATTCACCTGAACTGGGGAGTCGGGGATGGCCTGGCTGAGGTCGGCTTGATGGAGGAATTGCCTGCAGATGTCTTGCTGGGAAATGACTTGTGGCCTATGTTGTCTGCCTTCTCGGTTGGCCCTCTGGCTGAGACATATCCTGTGATCACCCGGAGACAAGCTCGAGCTGCGGAGGCGGAATCACACTCAGGAGGCCCAGGTAAGACACCCCATCCCTACATGTATTCCCATAGCCAGACACATTTCTTGGGCTACCCCAGCTGAATTTAAGAAGGAGTTACTTGAGGATCCTTCATTAGAGGAATATCGTGGGAAGGCACAGGACGGGAGAGGAGTACTGGAAGGGGAGCAGTTTGTAAGGCAGCAGAGACTCCTCTACCGGGTTACCGAGCAGCACCACACAGGGACGAGCCCCACTATAAAACGACAGCTGGTAGTTCCCAAGAAGTATAGGCAGGAGTTACTGCGAATCTCTCATGACATACCCTTGGCCGGGCCCTTCGGCGTCAGTCGCACCAGGCATCGTCTGACACAAAACTTCTTTTGGCCGGGGGTAACCTATGATGTTCGTCAGTACTGCCAGACCTGTGACAGTTGCCAGCGCATTGGCAAGAGGGGAGATCGATGAAAGGCCAAATTACGCCCCCTCACCATTGTGGAGGAGCCATTTAGCCGAGTAGCGGTCGATCTGACAGGGCCGTTAGCCAAACCCAGTCCGTCAGGGAAAAGGTATATATTGACAGTGGTAGATTATGCCACACAGTATCCAGAGGCGGTTGCGTTACCTAACATACTGGCAGAGACGGTGGCGGCTGCCCTGCTCCAGGTTCTCTCACGGGTTGGATTTCCCAGGGAGATTCTCGGACCAGGGTACCCAGTTTACAGCAGAAGTGACCAACCAATTGTGGAAGCTGTGCGGCGTAAAGTCCATTAGGAGCGCCCCGTACCACCCGCAAACCAATGGGTTGTGTGAACGGTTTAACGGAACGTTGAAACAACTCATTGGGACTTTTACCAGGACCTATAGGGACTGGGAGAAATTCTTGCCACACCTCCTGTTTGCCTATCGGGAGGTACTCCAAGAATCCACGGGGTTCTCCCCGTTTGAACTGGTATACGGGAGACGGGTAGGGGGACCCTTAGACTTAGTGCTAGAACACTGGGAAGGGGAGGGCACCATAGAAGGGGTACCTATTGTACCCTATGTGCTGGAATTCCGGGACCGCCTGCAGGAGCTGACCCAGGCTGTACGTGGGAACCTGCAGGTGGCCCAACGGCGCCAGCGCGTATGGTACGATCGGAGGGCCAGAGAACGCACCTTGGAAATAGGACAGAAGGTCCTGGTGTTAGAACCCACTAGGCAGAACAAGTTCCAAGCTGCATGGCAGGGGCCCTACCAGGTAGTGGGGAACATAGCTGACACCACCTATAATGCCGCCGATTGTGACGACCCCAGGGTTATCCGCATGTTCCACGTGAACATGCTGAAGCCCTATCGGGAGCGCCCTGAAGAGGTAGTGGCCATCTGTGCACCTGAAGCAGAGGATTTAGCTGGACTCCCCTTGCCTGATGTCTTAGGGGGTAAGACTCAGTCTAAAACATGGGACCAGGTACACTGGGGTGAAAACCTAGGTCCCCGGCAGAGACAGCAGGCAGAGGCGTTGAGGCAGCGACAGAGGATGTTTTTAGGGAGACCTGGGTACACCCACCTGGTACAACACAAGGTTGAGACCCAGGATCAGACCCCCCTGAGACAACCCCCCTTCCGCGTCCCCGAGTCTGTACGAGATGGGATGCGACAAAAGATATGAGAGATGTTGAACTTAGGGGTCATTGAAGAATCATAGTCCCTGGGCATCTCCCGTAGTGATAGTGCCCAAGAAGGATGGGACTACATGGTTTTGTGTAGACTATCGCAGGCACAATGAGAAAACGGTGACGGATGCGTATCCCATGCCGCGCGTTGATGAGCTGTTAGACCGGCTGGCGGGGGCAAATTATTTGACCACCATCGATCTATACAAAGGCTACTGGCAGATTCCCCTTAGTCCTGACGCTATTCCCAAGTCTGCATTTGTCACCCCGTTCGGCTTATTCCAGTTTCGAGTTATGCCATTCGGGATGAAGAATGCCCCGGCGACCTTTCAGAAGCTGGCTGACCGGCTTCTGGATGGTCTCCAGGACTATGCTTGTGCCTACCTGGATGACATCGCCATCTACAGCGCGACATGGGAAGAGTATCTAAATCACCTAGAGACAGTATTGGACAGGATCCACAAGGCCGGAATCACCCTGAACCCAAACAAGTGTCACATGGGCAAAGCGGAGGTTCAGTATTTAGGACATTGGGTGGGAAGTGGGAAACAGCGACCAGAACCAGCCAAGATTGAAGATTGAGGCCATAGCCAAATGGCCCACCCCATGCACGAAAACCCAGGTCATGGCGTTTCTAGGGACAGCAGGGTATTACAGGAAATTCTTCCCCAATTACAGCAGCGTAGCCAAGCCACTCACTGATCTGACCCGTAAGAACCAACCCCGCCAGGTAACCTGGACCCCAGAGTGTGAGGAAGCCTTCCGCCAGCTAAAGGATGACCTCACCAATACCCCTGTATTGGCCGCACCCGATCCAACTAAACGTTTCCTTGTTCACACGGACGCTTCTATGCTTGGATTGGGGGCAGTACTGAACCAAGTCGGGCCGGACGGCCAAGAACACCCGGTAGCTTACCTGAGTCGGAAACTACTGCCCCGTGAAGTAAGCTATGCGGCCATTGAGAAGCAGTGCCTGGCAGTAGTATGGGCACTCAAAAAGTTACAACCATAGTTGTATGGAAGACAGTTTTCCCTCCTAACGGACCATAATCCCCTAGTGTGGCTTAATCGGGTCTCCGGAGACAACGCCAGATTACTGCGGTGGAGTTTAGCCCTACAACCTCTGGACTTCACCATCCACTACAGACCCGGCAAACAAAACGGTAACGCCGATGGACTAAGTCGACAAACGGAACTTGTACCAACCCCATAAACTTCGGTCATCCCCAAACCGATCCGTTAAGGATCAGACTGTGTATCCCGATCGCGTCGCTGAGAGGGGGAGCCGTGTTACAGAACCCCCCAGCACCCAGAATATGTTGTGCAGTCATATGTATGTATAATAGGTTCCATGTGAAATGCATCAGTCCACAGGCTGCACCCCTGGGCAGAGGGGACTAGATATTCTCCTTCTGACCTCCCCCACCTTTGTAATTCCCACAGTAAATATCGGCAGGCTCCGGCCACCTGCGGCTATTGTAATGTATGTCTGGCCTGCCACTTTTGAATTGGCCTGCCCTCTGTATCTGTTGTGATATATATTCTGTGTCCTGTGAGTAAAGAGTTGTCACACTGGAAATACGTGGAGAAGCAGTGATATTTTATATGCGCCCATGTAATCAAGGAATTCCAGTCAGCGTTTTTCATTCACACTTCAGCCAAAGCAGAGTGGACCTCCTAAAACATGGGGTGTGTAACGGGGTCTGCTGTGCTGGAGTACCTCTTTCAGTAGCACCCCATCTACATACACAGACACTGCCACTACACCCCATCTACATACACAGACACTGCCACTACACCACATCTACATACAGACACTGCCACTACACCACATCTACATACACAGACACTGCCACTACACCCCATCTACATATACAGACACTGCCACTACACCCCATCTACATATACAGACACTGCCACTACACCACATCTACATACACAGACACTGCCACTACACCACATCTACAGACACTGCCACTACACCACATCTACATACACAGACACTGCCACTACACCCCATCTACATACTGTCACGACATGGTATGAAATACCATACAAGTTTAGTTTCTCCTGTTAGCCCAGGCTGTGGGCTAAACCCCCCCTTCCCTTTCACTCAGGCAAGAGCTTGCCTTGTCAATGTATGTGGGGAAGTTTTATAGAATAAAGGTATTTACGACTGGCATAACTGCAGTGGAAAGTTGTGCTAGCAGAAACTGGTCTGATCTCCCTTTTAAAACATGCGGTCCTTTGTCCTAATATTGCAAGATATTGGGCAAACGATTTAGCCTAGGAAAATAATGGGTACATATTGCTAGAGTCCATCGGTGCCTCTATCCATCACTATAAGCAGGAGCTTCCAAGTCCAACAGGGACAGAGTTTGGATTTCTCTGGAACTGAGTGTCCCTACTAGCCTGAATTTAGTATCTATAGAGAGCAAATCTTAATACAAGATGAATGCTGGGTGTGTTATGATTCTGACATGTTCGGTAGCGGAGATACAGGCATTAGACAAACTGGTGTTAAATTTACTAAGACTGAAGAGATGGGAGGGACTGTGTAAACCAGCCCTGTTGGTGATGTCACGGGCTGCAGTTTATAAGTTTCTGCAGGCTCCCAGCAGTGAGTTTTTTCACCTGAAAAGCCTGGACTGCCAGTCCTGATGCATTGGGACATATGGGAACTCCATTAGCCTGGTTGCCTCAAATGATCTGAACACATGTAAGTGTTATTTCTCATTTAACCCCTGTTATTTTTATAATTACCTCTGTACATATTTGCAATTGTCTCTTTTTGTAACAACCTTGTAATATTTTTCTATAAACACTGCCTAAACTTTAATGGGGTATAATATTTAATACTAGATTCGTTCTTCATGCTCTAAAACGTACCTTAAGCCTTCTGAAGGGAATTATGCTACTGTTTTGGGTTAGCTTCAGACCCATTTAATCTAAGCTGGTGGCAGCATCCCGTGTGCGGGCCTTTGGGTGTCGTTGTAGCGACTGCGGCGTTGATAATTATTGTTCCTGCCTGAGTGGCAGTATTTATATCGCCTCGCTGCAGCGTGCCCAATAGCCAGTACATAGCAGGCAGCCTTTCTGGCGACTAATTATTTTAGGTGCAGTACCTAATCTGACCTGAGGGTAAGGGGGGCGCCAGAGAGTTGCAAGTTTCAAGTGGAACTGTAAGCGGGATATACATAAATCGTTGCAGTTCGTGGTATATTGAAGAGCAGTGGGATACCTAAAATAAGCTCCTGCTGTAAACTAAGAGGTCAATAGCCTTGTGTGTGTTTTTTCATCACATTGTAGCAGTGGAGGGATAACTAAGATAAGCCCCCCTGCACATGTGATAGCCGTCTATTGGCCTAAAGTCACCCCGATCCGTGACGTAGGGGTGATGGTCACGGTGTGAATTGTGACATATTGGCGGCAGCGGTGTGGATTCGTGACACATACACTGCCACTACACCCCATCTACATACACAGACACTGCCACTACACCCCATCTACATACACAGACACTACACCACATCTACCTACACAGACACTGCCACTACACCCCATCTACATACACAGACACTGCCACTACACCACATCTACATACACAGACACTGCCACTACACCGCATCTACATACACAGGCACTGCCACTACACCACATCTACATACACTGCCACTACACCACATCTACATACAGACACTGCCACTACACCACATCTACATACACAGACACTGCCACTACACCACATCTACATACAGAGACACTGCCACTACACCACATCTACATACAGAGACACTGCCACTACACCACATCTACATACAGACACTGCCACTACACCACATCTACATACACAGACACTGCCACTACACCACATCTACATACACAGACACTGCCACTACACCTACATACACAGACACTGCCACTACACCACATCTACATACAGAGACACTGCCACTACACCACATCTACATACACCCCATCTACATACACAGACACTGCCACTACACCTCATCTACATACACCCCATCTACATACACAGACACTGCCACAACACCTCATCTACATACAGAGACACTGCCACTACACCATCTTCATACACCCCATCTACATACAGACACTGCCACTACACCACATCTACATACACAGACACTGCAACTACACCCCATCTACATACAGACAGTGCCACTACACCCCATCTACATACACCCCAACACTCCCACTACACCGCATCTACAGAAACTGCAACTACATCCATCTACATACACCCTAACACCGCATCTACAGACACAGACACTGCCACTACACACATCTACATACACCCCAACACCGCATCTACAGACACTGCCACTACACCCATCTATATATATCCCATCACTCCTACTACACTGCATCTACAGACACTGCAACTACATCCATCTACATACACCCCATCTACATACATACAGAGACTCTGCCACTACACCCATCTATATACACCCCAACACTGCCACTACACCACATCTACATACACTGCCAGTACATCCATCTACATACACCCCAACACTACCCCATCTATATGGGTACAGCATTAAGTCTTGTTTGTCAGAGGGATCAAATACTTATTTCTCAGTGCAAAATGAAAAATAAATTCATATAATTTACAATGTGATTTTCTGGATTTTATTTTTCATATTCTATCTCTAAATGTTAAAATTAACCTACCCTTAAAATTATTGACTGTTCATGTCATGGTCAGTGGGAAAACTTACAAAATCAGCAAGGGATCAAATACTTATTTCCCCCACTGTACACTTTGAGTCTACATACATCACCGACCTCAAAAAGGGGTGATGAACACGGGCTTCTCTTGAGCCTCTTTTGTGAGTGTGATCTGCCGGTATCCCTTGCTTAGGTCGATGGTAGATATGAACTGAGACACTTCTAGCCTATCCAGTAGTTCATCCACCCAAGGCATGGGGTACGCGTCTAACGGTGACCTCATTGAATCGCCTATAGTCCACACAGAAGCAAGTACTTGTCTTTCTTGAGCACCAACACTACACTGGCTGCCTATGGGCTGTGGGAAGAAACTATGACCCCCATATTCGCCATATCATCCACTGCCGCCTTCATCTTTGCCAACACTAGAGGTGTCACCCGGTAGGCAGGTTGTCTGACTGGAGTGGCTATCCCTGTGTTTACATGATGTTGGACCAAGGGGGTTCGACCTGGCAGACTCCTCAACAGGAGCCATATGTTCCTAGCAGTTTTGTTAATTGTTGCTTCTGTGATGGATCAAGCCGCTCCCCAATGGGACATCCATTACCCCCATTCCTCTTTTAGATTCCACCAATAAGGCCGGGATCTGGTCCAGATCTGAGTCATCTAAAGGGGGACAACAAACTGCTAGGTTGGCAACTTCCCTTTCCTCATAAGCTTTTAGCTGGTTAACATGAGAGGCCCGTTCACGAACTCCTGCTCGATCCAAGGCCACGCTGTAGTCAGTCTACCCGCATTTCCTGGCGATGGTGAACAGACCCACCTACATGGCTTGCAGCTTGTTTTTGCGTACTGGTACAAGAACCTTCTGTCCACAAGTAAATTCCCAGAATCTGGAAGTACGGTTGTTACACTGTGAAGGAAGCAATTAAGAAAGATTCTCCATTTTGTGTTTTTCGACTCAATTTTGTTGTTTTGATATAAATTTTGTTAGTAGGCTAAAGTTTACAGCTGTTATGAGACTTTGATGAGACCTTGATTGTTGCAACCTCGGTAGAATGTGAGACTGAGGGTGTATTGTTCTACAAGACTTTGACGCACAGATTGTTCCTGCATTCTTATAGGCTAAGAACTGTGAGCGTGTTCTTATGCTGATTGGTTGAAGTATAATTTCTATGACTATGATAAGTCATACACAATAAACGGGGGCTAGAGAGATCAGCTTGATCCCCCCCAAACAGAGACACACGTCTCCGTCTGGTCATTTTCAGTTGCCGGCAACACCTTGTATATTAATTTGGAAATCACTGGGTTAACCGTGAAGGATCACTTTAGATCCTCCCTCAACAACACCGTGGTTGCTTTTCCTGAGCTACTTCTAAGTTCCTATGGGCTAAGGCCATGAGGTACCTCATCTCCTCCCTAAACTTTTGGACATACTCTAAAATGGGAACCTCTTCTGTGGGAAAAGTGCCCTCCCAACTCTCTCTTACTAGCTCTAACGGCCTTCGTACTTTTCGGCCGTACAGCAATTCAAAAGGAGAGAACCCCGTAGAATACTGCGGCACCTATTGGTAGGCGAACAGGAGCTGCTGCAAGTTTTTCTCCCAGCTTCCTCCATCGGACTCCACATACCATCTAATGAGCTGCTTGAGCATTCTATTGAAACGTTCACACAACCCGTTAGTTTCGGGGTGGTATGCATGGGGCGGACACCAAGTTTCTCCCAGATGGTCTGAATCAGCTCACTTTGGAACTGGGCCAGAGAGATCACACAGAATCCCACATGTGATGAACCTGCACCTCCCCAACCCACCTAACTATTACGTTGGAGGGATCAAGTGGTACGGTCTCCCCACTTTAACCAATGTGACATTCTACACCCCCTGGAAACACGCAAGGTCAGCTTGGTACAGTTTTATACAGACGCCCTTGTCTACTTGGGCCCAGGGAGTGACAAGATCTGGCCCAAAGAGTTAATGAGGTCACACCACACTTGCTCACAATCTTGACAGGGCCTTTTCACTACCAGTGAAACAAAGCACTGCCAGCCCATAGTACTGTCACTAGTTCCTCAATAGATATAAGGCCGGACAGTTAACGGGATTATATGGGACCACCACAGTGGTAGAACAAAAGATATAAGCAGATGGATAATGTAAATTACTGGGTGATTTTCGATCACATGTGCGCTGGGCCACAGGGGGCATGGGCTGCCAGCTGGTTCCTAAGTACTTCACAGCACGTTACTCAACGCGGCCCCTCATTGTCAAAGTGGACCGAATGCATAACAGACAGAGTCCACATGGCCTTACTCTAGCCCTTATCCCCTTTGGGCAACTCCCCTCCTGCCCTCTGAGCTGAACCTAAATCCCCTCACCTTGTCTCTACAGCTAAAAACTCCAAAACCTGAGATTGGTCATAATTCCTTAATACATAGTCCTAGGAAGGCAGTGTTGGCGCCATCAGTTCTGGACGAGACCCTGCTATGCGTTAAGACCTAACACAGCTTTGCGATATGGTTTCTATTGGATGTATGTATGTATGTATGCATGCATGCATGCATGCATGCATGCATCTCCATAGCCCTAGGTGCTAGGACGGGTTGAGACCCAGGTGGGTGTTTGCCATGTTCTGGGGATCTCGGAAATATACACAATGTAGGGCTAGGACAGTATCTCTAAAGCTCCTTATGGAATTGTTTCTGGAATGTTCTACAAGTTGTCTGCAGCTTCAGTAGGACTCTATCTCAAGCACGCCTTTGTCCTGCTCAGAGCTAGTTAAGGTGGGAGATCAGTCCTTCACAGCCTTTGAGGCTTGAGCCCCTCCAGCTGAGATAGCTGCACACTGAAGAGGGTCTAGGTGGTCTGTTATAGCTGTACATTGAAGCGGGCTTTATAATCCCGTGCCACAAAGAATACAAATGATTGACATGAAATTATATCTCCATATTTTTTACAACCTCCCCCTGATGTCTTTCGCCGGTCGGCAGCAGTATTGTAGACAAGCTCTAGAGTGGGTTCCATGAGTTGGGCTGTCAAACTCCTTACAATCGCTCTCCTCCCAGTCAATGACCACAGTCTGGTCAGGAGAACTCACTGCCGCTGGCTCAGAGGATGCTGGAGGCTTGGCATGTGGGTGGTCCTCGGAAAGGGTGGAAGAA
Source organism: Ranitomeya variabilis (assembly GCF_051348905.1). Taxonomy (NCBI): domain Eukaryota; kingdom Metazoa; phylum Chordata; class Amphibia; order Anura; family Dendrobatidae; genus Ranitomeya; species Ranitomeya variabilis. Next base: position 624,705,398 of record NC_135233.1, read on the forward strand.
AGATCCGCATCACGCTGCTGCTTGGTTTTGTTATGGGTGAGAATTGCGACAAACTGACTGGACAGCTCTTGTCCTAGGTCGTTTCCTAAAATAACAGGTGTGGAGAAGCAGTCCATGAGCCCCACTTTGAACTTTCCCTGGTCGGTCCCCCTGTCCAACTACCAATGCCAGAGGGATATCCAAATGCTGACCCACACCCAGGAAGATGGTCACTTGGCAGCCCGGTAAATGGTGTTCTGGGGGGGACAATATTTTGGCTGACCAGGGTGATAAAAGACCCAGTGTATCAAAGTCACTGAGCCTGGATGTTACCGACCTTGACCAGCTGGATGTGGCGATGGAGGTTGGCTTGCGTAGAGGGGGGCCAACCCCACGTAGGGTCTGTAAAGGGTACATCACTTCCTCCGCTGCTGGTGTATCCTAGGGGTAGCGTCCCTCAAATCCCGATGGCTTGTCTTGGCAGACGTTGAGTGGCTGGGCAGGGAGACCGACTCCAGGCATGGGTACCCGGCCCTGGAGACAATCTTTGGCTATGTGTCCAAGGAGGCGGCACGTATAACAGTGCAGTGGGTTGCGCAAATCACAAGCCCGGTGTAATGGGGTCTAAACGTGCTGGAGTACCTCTTTCAGTACCACCCCGTGTTTCAGGAGGTCCACTCTGCTTTGGCTGGAGTCTGAATGAAGGACGCTGGCTGGAATTGCTTGGTTACATGGGCGCATATAAAAGATCACTGCTTCTCCACGTATTTCCAGTGTGTCAACGCTTTACTCACAGGACACAGAATATATCACCCAGATACAGAGGGCAGGCCAATTGAAAAGCGGCAGGCCAGACATACATTACAATAACCGCAGGTGGCCGGAGCCTGCCGATATTTACTGTGGGAATTACAAAGGTGGGGAAGGTCAGAAGGGAGATATCATGTCCCCTCTGCCCAGGGGTGCAGCCTGTGGGCTGATGCATTAGGGACATGCATCTCACATGGAACCTATTATACATACAAATAACTGCACAATATTCTGGGTGCTGGGGGTTCCGTAACACCCGGTTTGTAAACCTTTGTTGCGGTGGGGTTTCTGCTGGGAAGCGATATAAAAGCAAAAAAAAAAAAAAAAAAAAAAAAGAAGGAGAAGCCAGCACTGCTTATGGTCAGAACGCAATACAAAAGGTGCACATGCACATACTGAATTCTAACTGTATTTCAAATATGAGACATAAGCGATATAACCTGCTTGAGAGGCTGGTGTCTGCTAGAATGCCTGGTTGAATTGTCTCATGGGATCGGTGGGCATATCAGGTTGATTGGCTGTAAACTAGTCAACCAATCTAACTGCTTGTTCTGAGGTGCCAGGCTTCTGGTGAGCTACCCAGCCTCATATTTCTGGGGCCATCTTCTCAATAAGTTGCTCAAGCACAATCATGTCCCGGTGGGTAGCAGTGGAATGGGCAGCCCGACCACTGAGCTAGTGGTTGCAGTGCCATCAGAATTGATTGCCAAATTCTACATAAGAGGCCCACTGGCGAGACTAAGGGTACCGTCACACAGTGAAATTTCCATCGCTACGACGGTACGATTCGTGACGTTCTAGCGATATCGTTACGATATCGCAGTGTCTGACACGCAGCAGCGATCAGGGACCCTGCTGAGAATCGTACGTCGTAGCACATCGTTTGGAACTTTCTTTCGTCGCTTGATCACCCGCTGACAATCGCTGGATCGTTGTGTGTGACACCGATCCAGCGATGTGTTCGCTTGTAACCAGGGTAAACATCGGGTAACTAAGCGCAGGGCCGCGCTTAGTAACCCGATGTTTACCCTGGTTACAAGCGTAAACGTAAAAAAACCAAACAGTACATACTTACATTCCGGTGTCTGTCCTCCGGCGTCTCTGCTTCTCTGCACTGTGTGAGCGCCTGCCGGCCGGAAAGCGAGCACAGCGGTGACGTCACCGCTCTGCTTTCCGGCTATGGCGCTTACACAGTGGAGAGAAGCAGAACGCCGGGGACAGACACCGGAATGTGAGTATGTACTGTTTGTTTTTTTTACGTTAACGCTGGTAACCAGGGTAAACATCGGGTTACTAAGCGCGGCCCTGCGCTTAGTAACCCGATGTTTACCCTGGTTACCCGGGGACTTAGGCATCGCTCCAGCGCCGTGATTGCAAAGTGTGACCGCAGTCTACGACGCTGGAGCAATATTCATACGACGCTGCGACGTCACGAATCGTGCCGTCGCAGCGATGGAAATTTCACTGTGTGACGGTACCCTAACTCCGAAACTTGGTGGGATATCTCTCGAGCATGATGGTAAAAAAAAAAAAAGGTTGCCCTTAATAGTCTCACAGTCCAGGCAGTCTAGAGGCCCAAGCTATAGGACAGTATCCTGGGTCCAGGCAGTCAAACTAGTCCACAGGTACTTAACCCAATCAGCTGTGGGCAAGTGGTGCATCAGCATCAGGGTCTCAAAACTTTGCAGGTGCTCATCAACCTTGGCAGTGGACTCAAATTCTGGCACATCTCTGCAGAGGATATGATATCCTTGGTGGTGGACCAAAATGGAGGTAGAGGCTGGCACTGGCGGCAGGGGAACTGGAATTCTCAAAACAGATTCCATAACATGAGCCCTCTCCATGAATGAGGGTCTGGGCCACAATGCGACCAACAACTCCTGGATTCGGGCAGCAACCCAGTAGATTCCAGACGGGCATTGGAGCTTTGTTCTGGCAAACAGTTTAAGTCCCGAGTCACCCTTGGAGGTTTTCGCCATCCTATACAACATTCTGAGCATCCCAACAGACAAAATCATGGATCAAATATGACCGGAGCAGTTCTGGATTCCACCAGCTGGAACCATGGTCCCTAGGCTTTAACCCTGTAGAATCACACCAGTGACACAAGCAGGCCTCTTTTAGATTGGTGAGTGTGGGGGATAGATAATTAATGATGAGCAAACGTGCTCGCCACTACTTGTTACTCACCCGAGTATCGCTTTGCTCGGCGAGCATTTCCGGGATTATTCGGCGGTAACTGCAGTCTCCACCCAGTAGTTTTGGCGGACTTTAGAGACCCAATCACAGTGCAGGGATTGTCTGCCAGGCCATGAAACACCGCAGCCATCTTTGTTGTGGTCGTGCAGTGATTGGCTGGGCCGTAAGCCGTACAGCATCATCCCGAGTATAAGAGACCAGGCGCCGCCCTGCCGCCGAATTCTGTTCCTGTTTCAGCGAGAGTAGGGAGAGCTGCTGCCGAGATAGGGCCAGAATCGTGGTTTTAGAGTTAGTGAAGGTCTGCAACTCTTACATCCACAACTCCTCAGAAACCAACAGTCCTTTTTAGGGCTAATTCGTGGGTCCCGATATTGCAGCGCTAGGCAGGCAGGGCACAGCATATCCACATCAGTGCAAGGCCTGCAGGCACTGTATGTGCGTCCATTGGTCCCACTGCATCCTTCCCAAAGCGCCATAACTGCCTGCAGCTGCAGCTTATTTACTGTCTATATACCAATTTTTTTTTTCCCAAAAATTCCCCCCCCCCCAAAGAAAAAAAAAAATACAGTCTGTTATGTCAGACTGAGGCCTGTTGAAAAGTGATAGTTTGTCAGGCATACGTAGCATAGTTGTGTGTGCTAGCCTTGTGCCTTTTTTTTTTTTTTTTTTTTTGGTGTTTTAAATTCACAGAAAAAGGCTTCATATATTTCTGTGCTCCAAGTTTGGTCATTGGAGGCCGGTGTACTTTGTGGCTGTGTGATACTCAAATTCCATACAGCGCTATTTAGCATCCCAAAAAATTCAAAGGCCACAGATTTGCCAGTGTGGTATTTCCGTTACAGCCGTCAACCGTCATATATCTCTGTGCTCCAAGTTTGGGCACTGGAGGCCGGCGTACTTATTTTTTGGCTGTGTGATACTCTAATTCTATGCAGCACTATTTAGCATAACATAACTTTAAAAAAAAAAATTGAATACAGTCTGTTAGGTCAGGCTGAGGCCTGCCTGGTGTTTGGGTTTGAAAAATCGTAGATTTGCAGGCATACTGATCACATTATTTCGCTAGTAATAAAGACATTTGTGTTGAGCATTTGAAATAGTGCAGTAGTCCATTTAAAATGGGCAAGGCAAGGGGCAAGGGACGGGGAAGTGGACGTGATGCTGATGGTGCATCCAGAGGATGAGGCCGTGGGCAAGGTGAAAGTGGGCAACAACAAAGACCCACATCTTCTCGCTCGACCTTCCTGTCCCAGTTTCTAGGGGACCACAGCACACCACTATTGAAGCCAGAGCAGTGTGAAACGGTTGTTGGTTGGATAGCGGATAATGCTTCCAGTCACTTAGTCACCACCACAACCTTGTCTTCCACACGGTGAAGTCTGAGTAGCCGTGAGTGTGGCCAGGATATTCCTCACACTGATCCTCCTTCCTTCCACCAGGAGCAGGGTGCGGATGTGGAAGACGAGGTGGTGGATGACATAGTGACTGACCCAACCTGGCAGGAGGACATGCATAGCGAGAACAGCAGCACAAATGGGGAAGGAGGCATATCCCCCAAGAGGCAGGAAGAAGCAGTGTGGTGGCCACAGACAGAAGGCGTGCATCCATTCCCCGTAACACCAACATGAGTGAAGTTGCCATTCCACCTGTGAGATCTTCCCGAGTCTGGTTATTTTTTAAAGACTCTGTCGATAACCCCAGACAGGCCATTTTCAGCACCTGCCATGCCCGCATCAGCAGGGGTAGCAAAACAACCAGCCTGACCACCACTAGCATGATCAGGCCCATGCAAAGCAAAGCACCCGATTTTGTGGGCTGAACCCTAGGCTCCAGGACCACTGCCTGCTGGTCTCACCACTGCTTCTTCCACTGTTTTGCGTGGAAGACAATCCCCAGTACACCGTGCATGTGAAGATGCCTCTAGCCCTGCACCTGTTGTGGCCCACAGTCAAGCAGCACTATCAGCAAGCGCGTCCACGTCCTTGTCCCAGCACAGCGTTCAGTTGCCTATAACCAAGTCTTTGGAATGCAAGCGGAAATACCCAGCCAACGCCCCACAGGCCACAGTCCTCAATTCTAATATTTCTCTTCTGCTTGCGCTAGAAATGCTGCCTTTTAGGCTTGTTGAGACGGAAGCTTTCCGCAACCTGATGGCGGCGGCCGTCCCAAGGTATTCGGTCCCCAGTCGCCACTATTTCTCCCGGTGTGCCATACCGGCATTACACCAGCATGTGTCCCACAACATTACCTGTGCCGTCAACAATGCTGTTACCAGGAAAGTCCACCTAACCATGGACACGTTGACAAGTGCTTGTGGGCAGGGACGGTACATCTCAATGACGGCACACTGGGTTAACACAGTGGAAGCCGGGACCCTGTCGGACCTTGGGATGGAACACATCCTTTCCACGCCGAGGATTGCTGGCCCTACGTCAATTAGGGTTGCCCCCACAGTCTACAGCTCCTGCACCTCTTCCTCCTCTTCATCCTCCATGTCTGAAATCAACACATCAGTCAGAAGCTGGAAGCAATGCAGCACTGCCTCAGCCAAGCGGCAACAGGCTGTTCTGAAGCTAATCTGCATAGGTGACAAACCGCACAATGCAGAAGAGTTGTGGACAGCGCTGAAAGAGCAGTCAGATGTTTGGATGACACCGCTGAACCTACAGCCAGGCATGGTCGTGTATGACAATGGCCGTAACTTGGTGGTGGCTCTGAGGTAAGGTGAGCTCACACATGTACATTGCTTGGCCCATGTGCTTAACCTCATGGTTCAACGTTTTCTGAAAAGCTACCCGGAGCTGCCGGATCTGCTAGAGAAAGTACGCCATCTGTCTGCCCATTTCAGAAAGTCAGCTACAGCTTCAGTTGCCCTTGCCGTGCTTCAGCAACGGTTTCAGCTTCCAGCTCACCGACTGTTGTGTGATGTCCCCACGCGCTGGAACTCTACGCTGCATATGTTGGAAAGGATTTGTGAGCAGAAGAGGGCCGTGGTTGACTACCAACATCAACAAGGCCGTCGAATTTCAGGTCAGACTCCACACATAAGACCTCAGGAGTGGACATGGATGTCAGACATATGTAACATCCTCCAAAACTTTGAGGACTGCACCAAGATGGTGAGCGGCGATGACGCCATAATTAGCATCACCATGCCGCTTCTCAGCATTCTGAAAAACTCTGCTCACAATCAAAGAGGATGCATTGCAGGCGGAGCACAAGGACATGGAGCAAGGAAACATACAGGGGGATTACACTCAGTCCAGCCTCATGTCTTCTCAACATGGATTGGTAGGTAATGAGGAGGAGGAAGAACAGGAGCTAATTTCATGCACTATAGACGGTACTACAAACACATCTGTATTAGCTTCTGTTCAGCGGGGATGGCCTGAGGACAGGGAGGAGGAGGAAGAGGACAGCATGGTCAGTCGTCCTGTTGGTGAGGACACGGAAGTCTTGCCGGTTAGCAGTCTGGCACGCATGGCTGACTTTATGTTGCACTGCATTTCACGTGACCCTCGGCTTATCAAAATTTTGGGCGACACTCATTACTGGTTGGTGACACTTCTAGACCTATGCTACAAGGAGAACTTTCAATCTCTTCTACCTGAGGCAGAGAGGTGTACTAAAATGTTGCAGTACCACAGGGCCCTTGTAGCGGAATTACTTAGAAAATTCCCATGTGAGAACTCTGGCAGCAGACGTCAGAGTTTGTTGTACAACCAAGGAGTCCAAGCGAGAGAGACAGAAGTACAATACAGATCAGGCAGGGGAACAATGGCCAAGTTCTGGGACAGTTTTCTCAGACCCTCCCATCGTAGCGGCACAGAGGCAAGGGGTGCTGTCACAAGAAGTGCAATGTTTGGGAAGATGGTGAGGGAGTACCTTGCAGATCATACAAACTTCCTCCGTGATTCCTCTATGCCTTTTAATTATTGGGTATCCAAGCTGGACACGTGGCATGAACTGGCTCTCTACACCTTGGAGGTCCTGGCCTGCCCTGCTGCTAGCGTTCTGTCAGAGTATTTTTAGTGCCGCTGGTGGAATTATCACAGATAAGCGCATCCGCCTGTCAACTGAAAATGCTGACAGGCTGACTTATCAAAATAAACAAGGCCTGGATTGGGAAAGACTTCTGTACACCACCAAGTGAAACCAGCGAAAGATAACCTCAAATACATTCTCTCTTTTGGGGAGGTGTATTCTCATGCACCTCTTCACAACCACACATGGGTATACGCTTCCAGATTTGGTCTGTTTGTTTTTATCCTCCTCCTTATCCTCATCCTCCTCATCCAGAACCACTATACCACCAGGGTGAACGTGGTCTGTACGGTGCATTTTGGACAAGGGTGCTGTAATGTCACTCATTTTTTAAAAAAAGGATTTTACATTGTGGAATTGGGCATGACATTACATTGGGCCTACTTCTTAACGGTCTCCTGCAATCTGTACCTGTCAGTAGATCTCCAGGGTGAACGTGCTCTGTAGGGTGCATTTTGGCCAAGGGGCCTGTGATGGCACTCTATTTTTTTTTAAAAAAAGGACAACACATTGGGGAATTGGGCATGGCATTACATTGGGCCGACTTCTTAAATCGGTCTCCTGCAATCTAAAATGTACCTGCCACTAGATCACCAGGGTGAACGTGCTCAGTACTGTTATAGGCCGTTGAAGTTTGGGCTAGGGGCATACGATGGCACTCGTGTATTTTTAAAAAAGGTACCCCCATTGGGGAATTTTTTGGCAGATCAAGCACTGCATTAAAAGTCTCGGAGGCCGACACCACTACATTGGCCCTAGTTCTTATCTCTGTCTCCTGCAATGTCTCTTACTTATCTCCGACGACATGACCAGGGTGTACGTGCTCCGTACTGTTATAGGCCGGTGATTTTTGGGCACTGGGGCTGTGAAGGCACTATTTCATTTTGTAAAAACAGGACCCCACATTGGGGAATTGGGCATTACATTACATTGGGCCTACTTCTTAAGTCTGTCTCCTGCAATGTGTCCTTTAACTGCCACTAGATGACCAGGGTGCACGTGCTCAGTACTGCTATAGGCCGGTGATTTTTGGGCAAGTGGGCTGTGATGGCACTAAATTTAAGTCCAAAAAGGACAACACATTGGGGAATTGGGCATGACATTTCTTTGGGCCTACTTCTTAACTCGGTCTCCTGCAATCTGTTCTGTACCTGCCAGTAGATCACCAGGGTGAATGTGGTCTGTTCGGGGCATTTAGGTCTAGGGGGCTGTGATGGCACTATTTTAATCTGTCCAAAAAGGACCCCACATTGGGGAATTGGGCATGTCATTCCATTGGGCCTACTTCTTAACTCTGTCTCCTGCAATGTCTCTTGTTTAACTGCCACTAGATCACCAGGGTGAACGTGCTTTGTACTGTTATAGGCCGGTGAAGTTTGGTCAAGGGGGGCTGTGATGGCACTAGTCTATTTTTACAAAAGGTAACTGTAAAGGAGTACCACCCCCTCCCTGATTTCATAGACCATACTTCATTAACATTTCCTACCCTGCTTCTGGTGGGGGGCATTGTGTTCATTTGTTGCTCTCTGCAGGGGGCTTCTCAAACTGGCTGGGACAGTGGGACTGGACATTTGGAGCCTCTTTTGTACTTTCAGCTCCAGGTATCAAATGTTTGAGGGTGGGTGTGAGCCCCTCCACCCATCCAAGGGGCTGATCCCTAGAGGGTGGAACAATAAGCCCATTGATATACTATCATTCTTCTGGGACCTGTGTGGTGTGAGGAGCTAGGATCTGCTGCTGCAGCCAGATTCTGGTGCCTGTCTATGAACTAGTGTTTTGTTTTCCCTGGAGTCGGATTATCGGGTGTCGCCCTGGATTTCTTATTTTGTTGCGGCCTTATTGTAAGTTGAAAAACCTGATCACTGTTTGCCGGAATATTCTCTCAGTTGCAATAAAGGTCTCTTGGATTATTCATTGGTCTGCTGTCCCTCCTTGCTCTGTCACACACACCCCGTCACAAACTGGTGGCAAGCAGCGGGATCAGAGCAGAGGGAATGGAGAGAAGCGACCCAGCAACAAATGGAACCAAAACCTCAGGATACAGGAACTGGACTGTGATGAACCTACAGACAAAGGCCCGTGAATTAGGGGTCAGTTACAAAGGACTGTACAAGGATCAGCTGATTGAGGCGTTGGAAGGAGCTAGCCTTCAAGATGGCACTGGAGAGGGACTCCCAGAGCAATTGGAGGAAAGACGGGACCTGGAGGTAAATACTCTGAAAAGTCAGTGGGTTGTGTGGTATGAGGAGGAGATGGCCTTGCTGGGAGAATAAGCCACCATAGAAGATAAACGGGAGGCTATTCGGAGAGCTCATGAAAGGCAGCTCTCTGAGGAAGCAGCTAGAGCTCACAGGCAGACCTCCACCATAACTCCCACCATGAGGGAACCTCCAAGAGTGTCCCGCAAGGACTTTAAGCCATTTAACGAGGCTGCAGGGGACATTGAGGGATTCTTCCAAGACTTTGAACATCAATGTCAGTTAATGGAAGTCCCAGAAATGGAGCGGGTCAGACATCTGGTGGGACTTTTGGACGGTGGGGCTGCAGATGCATACCGAGCTATGGACCCTCGGTGGAATCTAGAGTATGAGGACATCAAAGAAACCATTCTGGAACATTATGCTGTGACTTCAGAGACCTACAGGACTCAGTTCCGCTTGCTAACCTGTAGGGGGCATGGGTCTTTTAAAATGTATGCCCATAGAATCAAAAAAGCATGCCATCGCTGGCTGGAGGGGGAGGGGGCCTTAACGCAGGAGACCATCCTCCAGGCCATCCTAAACGAACAGTTCTTTGCGAAGTGTCCCACAGAGATCAGGGAATGGGTGCGTGAGAGAAAGCCAGCTACAGTAGAACAAGCTGCCGCCTTCGCTGATGAGGTTCTCACCATCAAGCCTCAGTGGAAAAAGTTACTGATAGATGGAGAAAGAACTACCAACTCCTCTTCATCACCAGTGTCTCCTTTACCTTCAGTCCCCAATGTTCACCGTCCTACTGGACCACCCCCTCATACTGATACCCGTGTGAATGTGCCTGCAGCTGCTACTGCATCTTCTGGAATGCGACGCTGGGGAAGAATAGCAGAACGTAGATGTTATGGATGTGGACAGCCTGGGCATCTGCAAGCTGCCTGTCCGGGTGGTCGGAGGAGGAATGGCCACACCCCAACTTGGCCAATCCATTATCTACAGACACCTTCAGCAGAGGAAGAGCTTATTTCACTCCGTGATAACTTGCCAAGTGACCAATATATGTCTGCCCCACTACCTGGAGTTTATGGGGTGCGGGCCACCGCCACCTGTTCTTCTGATCTGCGGAGCAAACATCTACAGGAAGTTATGCTGGATGGCCAAAAGGTTGTTGGCTTCCGCGACTCGGGGGCATTTCTCACTATAGCTGATCCCTGGGTGGTTCAGCCAGAAGCCATTCAAAAGGGACCAGGGATTGCCATTGAATTGGCTGGGGGCACCCAGAGGAATATCCCAAAAGCCAACGTGATCTTGGACTATGGCTTTGGGGCAAAACGATTCATGATTGGTGTGATGAGTGGCCTTCCTGCAGACATTCTTCTTGGAAATGATGTGGGGGATCTTCAGTGCCACTTTGTGGGTGCAGTAACCCGAAGTCAAGCCAAGAGAGAAGCACAAATGGATATGCTCAACCCGTCATTGGAGCTAAGACCATCAGCATTGCCTTCGCAGCCGGTGAGTGACTCTTTTGTTGGGGATAATACAAGTGTCCCTTGGGATAAAGCTCAGTTTAGACAAGAAGTAGAGACTGACCCTACCCTAGCCAGTTTTAGAGTTAGGGCTGAAGTGGGGCAGATAGGGGAATATGGGGAAAAATTATGAAAGAAAATGGACTTCTATATCGTGTTACCAATACTACCTCTCCAGATAAACCCTGGAATTCTAGTAAGCAGCTGATTGTTCCTCAGAAATACAGGGTTTCCCTACTTCACCTTGCTCATGATATCCCTACTGCCGGCCATCAAGGGAAAACCCGAACGAAGAGACGATTAACTCAGGTTTTCTATTGGCCTGGGATTTCTCAAGCAGTAGCACATTTCTGCAGAACTTGCGACATATGTCAGCGTAGAGGGCGACCAGGAGATCATCCAAAGGCACCCTTGCAACCTCTCCCCATAATAGAAGAGAAGAGCCCTTCCAAAGAGTAGCTGTTGATATTATTGGACCCCAGGCTAAACCTCTGGAAAGCAGTACATTCTCACTGTTGTTGACTATGCCATTAGATACCCAGAAGCGGTGGCCCTGTCAAGTATTTCTGCCGCCAAAATAGCCGAGGCCCTGGTTACAATTTTCACTAGAGTGGGATTCCCAATTGAGATCCTACCGGACCAAGGCTCCCAGTTCATGTCAGAGCTGGTATAGTGTCTGTGGCGCACTTGTGGAGTACGAGCGATCCGAACTACACCATATCATCCTCAAACCAATGGGCTTTGTACCCTGAAGAATATGCTAAAGGCCTTCACTGAAATAGATTCAGACTGGGAAAAGTATCTACCCCATCTCCTATTTGCCTACCGGGAAGTTTCCCAGGAGTCCACAGGGTTTTCTCTATTTGAGCTGATCTATGGAAGGAAGGTCAGAGGACACTTAACCCTGCTAAAAGAATATTTGGAGGGGCAAGTGGAAGATACAGGAATCCCTGTTGTCCCATATGTCCTGAAGCTTCGCGAAACTCTGGCTCAACTGGCTAGGTTTGCTCAGGATCATGTACGGATGGCTCAAACCAGACAGAAGACATGGTATGACCGCAAAGGCACGCTATCGAGAGTTTGCAGAAGGACAACGGGTCTTGATGATTGTTCCCCATCCACAAAATAAACTTCACACCACTTGGGAAGGTCCCTTCCGAGTTCTCAGAAAACTTAATGACACCAATTACCTCCTTGCTTTAGATGACCAGGGTCGAAGGCAAAAGACTGTCCATGTGAATATGATCAAGGAATACCATGACCGGACCCTACCTGTGATAGCCAGTTGTCAGCTAGTTTCAGAAGAGAGTCAGGACGAGGACCCGTTACTTGATCTTGTTGAAGCTGCGAGAACCCCATATCTGTGGAACAGGTTCCTCTGGGGGACCACTTGAATTCCTTACAACAGAAACAAATGCTGGAAGTGCTTCACCAAAGACAGGCTGCTTTCTCATCCCGACCAGGGCAAACCACAGTAATTCAGCATAATGTGGACACACAGGGCATTCGCCCTATACAGCAGGCTCCTTACCGGGTACCAGAATCTGTTAGAAGCACCATGCAACATGAGCTGGAGGAGATATTAGAGCTGGGGGTAATTCAGGCCTCACAAAGTCCTTGGGCCTCTCCTGTGGTGTTAGTACCCAAGAAAGATGGCAGTACTAGATTTTGCGTTGACTACAGGCGATTAAATGACCATACCATTAGCGATGCCTACCCAATGCCCCGCATCGATGAACTTCTAGACCGGCTAGCTGGGGCAAAATATGTCACCACCTTGGATCTCAGCAAGGGATACTGGCAAATCCCTCTAACGGAGGGAGGAACAGAAAGATCGGCTTTTATAACCCCCTTTGGTCTGTTTGAATTCCTATACATGCCGTTCGGTATGAAGATTGCCCCTGCCACATTTCAGCGAATGGTGGACCAGATACTGCGGGGATGCGGCGACTTTGCTTGTGCCTACTTAGACGATATTGCTATATTTAGTCATACATGGGAGGATCATTTGAGTCAAGTAGCTGTTGTTCTCGACCGGCTTTATGCAGCCTGGCCTAACAATTCGACCTGATAAGTGCCAGTTGGGGATGGGTGAAGTACAATACCTGGGGCACAGGGTAGGGGGAGGGAAACTACGTCCTGAACCTGCCAAAATACAGGCTATCAGAGAATGGCCTGTACCCCAAACCAATAAACAAGATATGGCTTTTTTGGGCACTGCTAGCTATTACAGGAAATTTGTTTCTCATTTCAGTACTGTGGCCAAACCTCTTACGGACCTTACGAAGAAAGTCATGCCCAGAGTGGTGACCTGGACTCCAGCATGTGACGAGGCTTTTAACCTGCTGAAGAACGCCCTCGTCTGTGACCCTGTTCTTGCTGCCCCGGACTACAAGAGGAGGTTTATTGTGCAGACAGATGCCTCTTCTTATGGACTGGGAGCTGTTCTCAGCCAAGTGAATGCAGCTGGGGAGGAGCACCCCATTGCCTACCTTAGCAGGAAACTGCTGGACCGAGAAGTGGCCTATGCAACTGTAGAAAAGGAATGCCTGGCTGTAGTATGGGCCCTTAGAAAACTGAGGCCATATCTGTATGGTCGAGAATTTACTGTTGTTACTGACCACAATCCTCTCACTTGACTGAATAGGGTTTCTGGGGACAATGGACATTTACTGCGGTGGAGCCTGGCACTTCAGCCCTACAATTTCACCATACAATACAGAAGAGGGAGCCAACACCAAAATGCTGATGGATTGTCCAGGCAGGAGGAGTCATAAGTCATGTTGGCCATGTCTAAGTGTACTTGACAAGCGACCTGTTGAGGTCACTAGTATGTACACAATCTGAGAGGGGAAGGGGTTGTAACAGAGTACCACCCCCGCCCTGATTTCATAGACCATACTTCATTAACATTTCCTACCCTGCTTCTGGTGGGGGGCATTGTGTTCATTTGTTGCTCTCTGCAGGGGGCTTCTCAGACTGGCTGGGACAGTGGGACTGGACATTTGGAGCCTCTTTTGTACTTTCAGCTCCAGGTAACAAATGTTTGGAGGTGGGTGTGAGCCCCTCCACCCATCTAAGGGGCTGATCCCTAGAGGGTGGAACAATAAGCCCATTGATATACTATCATTCTTCTGGGACCTGTGTGGTGTGAGGAGCTAGGATCTGCTGCTGCGGCCAGATCCTGGTGCCTGTCTATGAACTAGTGTTTTGTTTTCCCTGGAGTCGGATTATCGGGTGTCGCCCTGGATTTATTTTGTTGCGGCCTTATTGTAAGTTGAAGAACCCGATCACTGTTTGCCGGAATATTCTCTCAGTTGCAATAAAGGTCTCTTGGATTATTCATCGGTCTGCTATCCCTCCATGCTCTGTCGTACACGCCGTCACAGTAACCCCCATTGGTGAAACCACATCCTTGTTGGAAAACACTTCATAACATTTGTGTACCTTAGGCTACGTTCACATTCGCGTTGCGTCGGGCGCAAGTTCGGCGATGCATGTGTCATGCGCCCCTATATTTAACACGGGAGCGCATGGACATGCGTTGTCTTGCGTTTTGTGACGCATGCGTCATTTTTGGCGCAAGCGTCAGGGCGCACAGGACGCTGCATGTTGCATTTTTTTTGCGTCCAAAATCAAGCCAAAAATGGACGCATGCGTCACAAAACAATGCGTTTTTGCATGCGCTTTGCGTTGCGTCGCAACGCCCAACAACGCAAATGTGAACATAGCCTTAAGGAGCTCACTTGAAAAGCTCCTTTTTGTGTTGCCTGGTTGCTCACATTGGACACAATACACTTCATATAATTTGATAAAGCAATGCTGTTACTTTGCCTCAGTAGTTCATTAAAAATATAGCTTTGACCATTATATTAGTTTCTCTCCTTGCGAGCCTTAACTTTGTCTGCCTCAAATGTACAAATGGTGAATATACAAATGGCGATTTGTAAACAAGATTGAAATACTGTATACGGAATGCATTCAGACAATCACATAGCTGCATTTCTTGTAAAACATTTAGAGATGTGACAGACAATGCTCATAGTGACACAATCTTGATAATTGTTTGTTTATTCACTTCGCAAACAGTTCTAAAGGTACCTTCACACTGAACAACTTAACAACGATAACGATAGCGATCCGTGACGTTGCAACGTCCTGGATAGCGATATCGTTGTGTTTGACACGCAGCAGCGATCAGGATCCTGCTGTGACATCGTTGGTCGGAGCTAGAAGGCCAGCACCTTATTTCGTCGCTGGATCACCCGCTGACATCGTAGAGTCGGCGTGTGTGACGCTGATTCAGCGATGTCTTCACTGGTAACCAGGGTAAACATCGGGTTACCAAGTGCAGGGCCGCGCTTAGTAACCCGATATTTACCCTGGTTACCATTGTAAATGTAAAAAAAAACACCAAACACTACATACTTACATTCCGGTGTCTGTCGCGTCACCCGGCGTCCGCTTCCCTGCACTGTGTCAGCGCCGGCCGGCCGTAAAGCAAAGCACAGCGGTGACGTCACCGCTCTGCTTTACGGCCGGCGCTTACACAGTGCAGGGAAGCGGACGCCGGGGAACGCGACAGACACCAGAATGTAAGTATGTAGTGGTTTGTTTTTTTTTACATTTACACTGGTAACCAGGGTAAACATCGGGTTACTAAGCGCGGCCCTGCGCTTGGTAACCCGATGTTTACCCTGGTTACCCGGGGACTTCGGCATCGTTGGTCGCTGGAGAGCTGTCTGTGTGACAGCTCTCCAGCGACCACACAACGACGAAACAGTGAAGCTGCAGCGATCGGCATCGTTGTCTATATCGCTGCAGCGTCGCTTAATGTGACGGTACCTTAAGCCTCTGTATGTTTGCTGTTTGTCATTGTAAAACATTAGGCTATGTGCACACGTTCAGGATTTCTTGCAGAAAATTCCTGAGAAAATCCTGAGATTTTCTGCATGCGTTTTTTGCGCGTTTTTACCCCGTTTTTGGTGCGGTTTTTTTGCGGAATTTTCCGGACATTTCCCAATGCATTATATAGTGGGAAATCCGCGAAAAACCCGCAAAATTAATGAACATGCTGCGTTTTTTACCGCGATGCGTTTTTTTCGCGGAAGAAAACACATCATGTGTACAAAAATTGCGGAATTCATTAAAAAATGATGGGATGTATAATGTATGCAGATTTTTTTGCGGTTTTATAGTGTTTTTATCGGGGAAAAAACGCGAAAAATCTGCAACGTGTGCACACAGCCTTAAGGTTTACTGAAACTATGCCTGTGGTGGTTTGATCTAAATCCTTGTGGCTTTTATTTTCTAGGGGATTATGGCCCCTCGTCTGATGACTCCATGATATTTCGGTTTCATCCAACCTTGAAAAGTGGCCACTTGAAGGTCTGGGTGAAACTAGAGTTACTACATAGTGTAAATCACTATATAAGACCAGAGAAACATGACTAAGACAGATGCCAAAACTGGGGTACCTGTACATGTACAGTGTGCTGATACCTGCATAATTGGGGACGCCCATGCAGTGTAGGTAATCTCCCAGGGGTTCTCTGTCTTGGTGTTGCTTCTCGGATATCCCAGACGCATGATGTTTAAAAGCCTCTTGGTGATGATCTAACTATACTGTATGTAGTTAATCTTCATA
This sequence comes from Ranitomeya variabilis, assembly GCF_051348905.1. Classification (NCBI taxonomy): domain Eukaryota; kingdom Metazoa; phylum Chordata; class Amphibia; order Anura; family Dendrobatidae; genus Ranitomeya; species Ranitomeya variabilis. The sequence continues at coordinate 624,721,795 of NC_135233.1, forward strand.
TATACGTAATCACTATTTATTTAATCCTTATATGTACTTATTAACCTGTGTATGTTACTGTTAACACATACAAAAGTGTACGCACTCACACTATTAAATCATACTATTCCTTGAATTTTGTAGTTTGCAATAAAATTGCCTTGTATTGCAAGTATTAGCCTTTTTTAAAGCCGTATCTGAACCTTAGGCTGGCGTCACACTGGCGTTTTAAACGGCCGAGTGCAATGCGATAAAAAAAAAAAAAAAAAAAAAAAAAAAAAAAAAAAAAAATCGCATTGCACTCGGACCAATGTTAACAAATGGGGCAGCTCCCAGCAGCCGACTTTTTGTTGGCCGTTTTCCTCGGTCCGAGACAATCGCAGCATGCTGCGATTGTCTCGGACCGAGGAAAACTCTCGGCTCACTCGCACCCATATAAGCCTATGGGTGCGAGTGAGACAGCGCACACCACCCGGATATCATCCGAGTGATGTGCGTTATAAGCGGACCCCAGCAATGGAGGAGATGGAGAAATTCTTTTCTCCGCCTCCTCCGCAGCTGTGCTCCGATCCTCCCTGTGCGAGAGAATCGGAGCAGAGACGCATGACACTCGGCTCCTGCTCTGCTGCGAGCAGGAGCCGAGTGTCATTAGCATATCGTATCCGATGCTCTCGCATCGGATGCAATACGCTAGTGTGACGCCGGCCTTCGTGTTAGAAAACATGTCAAATAAAATAGCCAAATTCTCCTGTAAATAATTGTGCAAAGAGGGAACCATCATACCATTAAAAAATACGAGTGAATTTTCCTGGGCCCATCCAGTATGTGGGTTCCAAGGCCTAATGGGGTGCATATGACTGACTATGCAGCAGGGCTCGCCTTCCTGCCAATATGTAAAACAAAGGAGTACAAAATGCATATTGTGAAGTGGATTTTCATGGGCACATCCAGTATGTGGGTTCCAAGGCGTAATGGGGTGCATATGACTATGCAGCAGGGCTGGCCTTCCTGCCAATGTATAAAACAAAGGAGTTCGGGAGAACAAAATGCATATTGTGAAGTGGATTTTCCTGGGCCCATACAGTATGTGGGTTCCAAGGCCTAAGGGGGTGCCCGCAGCCAGACACCGTCCATACAGCCATCATCTGCCCGCAGCCAGACACCAGCCATACAGCCATCTGCCCGCAGCCAGACACCAGCCATACAGCCGGCACCTGCCCACAGCCACACACCACCGATACAGCCATCGTCTGCCCACAGCCACACACTGCCCATACAGCCTTCGTCTGCCCGCAGCCAGACACCGCCCATACAGCCGGCACCTGCCCACAGCCACACACCACCGATACAGCCATCGTCTGCCCACAGCCACACACCGCCCATACAGCCATCGTCTGCCCGCAGACACCGCCCATACAGCCATCGTCTGCCCGCAGCCAGACACCACCCATACAGCAGTCGTCCGCCCGCAGCTAGACACCGCCCATACAGCCATCGTCTGCCCGCAGCCAGACATCACCCATACAGCAGTCGTCCGCCCGCAGCTAGACACCGCCCATACAGCCGTCGTCTGCCTGCAGCCAGACACCACCCATACAGCCGTCGTCTGCCCACAGCCAGACACCGCCCATACAGCCATCGTCTGCCCGCAGCTAGACACCGCCCATACAGCCATCATCTGCCTGTAGCCAGACACCGCCCATACAGCCATCGTCTGCCCGCAGCCAGACACCGCCCATACAGCAGTCGTCTGCATCCCCTTGCCCCCCGTTATAACACAGTCACCTGTACCAGAGCCCATTGGCATAATACACATTCAGGTGTAGTATATCTGAAGACACCAGAAGAAAATCATTAGATCTTATCAGCTGAGAACTGTGAAGGGACAGTAGTTTTCAGTTTACCTTCCAGTCGGTGTAGGCTCCAGATAGGAAGGTGTCCGCAGATTCCTGCAGTCAGAGAAGAAAAAAAAGAATCTCCGCTCACAACTGAGAAATCCAATCTAAGAAAATGTAAAGTATATTGACAGAAAGACGGTCAGAGTTGTGATCCATTGAAGGCGAGGAGGGGACCGGGCAGAAGACAGCGGAGGGCACCGGGCAGAAGACAGCGGAGGGCACCGGGCAGAAGACAGCGGAGGGCACCGGGCAGAAGACAGCGGAGGGAACCGGGCAGAAGACAGCGGAGGGAACCGGGCAGAAGACAGCGGAGGGAACCGGGCAGAAGACAGCGGAGGGGCATGTGATCTGGTGTAGGTGTTGTTTGTGAAAGGATCAGGTGAGGACACTGAGGCCAGAGTCCTTTGTAGCATTTGGGGCTGCTGCAGTGCAGCTGCCCCCTGAACGCTAGGCATCCGATACGGGTACAGGTGAACACAGGTGGCAGCAGCGGAGGCGACACTCACCATCTCTGTGTCCTGTCCTCTCAGTAGAGGCTTCTCTTCAGGAAACCGAAGTTCACTCATTCCAGAAAGGCTGAATTCTGGCAGCAGCAGCAAACCTGAAAATGATCAGATGGTACAACTCATCTGTAGAGGCAGAAAATTCCCAGCATCCTGCAGACAGCACTGCCAGAAATAACCCCAGTTCAGGTACAATGGCTGATGGTGGACTCCCCCAGACTCCCCGTCCCCCAGACTCCATCACATTATTCTCCTTGGTGCCCGCTATCTCTGTTGAATATTTATGCAGCCCTGAAGAGCGCTGTTTACACTCAAATAAGTGTCAGGCTGGCGCACCACCAGGACATGAGACCACCTACTCCAGGGCGCACTCCACCCCTCCACCTCCATTGCGTGGCTGTTTTTGCGACTCATAGTTGATGCAGAGCGGCACAAGTGTGGCCGACTCATGGCTGCACAGCGTTCCGGACACTCGGTTTGGATTCAGGTGAAGATGTCTTGCTTCTACGACCTCGTAAGGGTCAGTCCAGCAAATAGGGAGAAAGCAGCAGCCAGAAACCAGTGGCGAGGGCTTACTCGCATGAGAATAAAACAATCGCACCTACTGAAGAGAACCTGATCAATACAAGCCACCCCCCCTCCAATCCCCCCGACAGGACACCATAGAGGTGCTAGGTGGAGGTTTGTTAGCCGGGAAATCGATGGCGCCAGATGACAATTCTATTGTGTGTGGTCCGCACAAGTAGGAGGGTCGCAGTGCGTCAGGATGGAAGATGTGTGGTTCTCCTCCATGGTGGCCTGCACTGGACATCTACTGCTGTAGTAACGATGGCCTCGCCAGGGCTGGGCCAAGAAAGGAGGTGCTCCCACCCCAGTTGCCAGAGCCGGACCAGGAAAGGGGGTACGCCTCACGCCAGGCACGGCCCAGGAAAGGAAAGGAGGAGGTGCGCCCCACACTAGGCAAGGCCCAGGAAAGAAAAGGAGGTGCGCCCCACACCAGGCAGTGCCCAGGAAAGAAAAGGGGGTGCACCCCACGCCAGGCAGTGCCCAGGAAAGGAAAAGGGGTGAGCCCCACGCCAGGCACGGCCCAGGAAAGGGGGTGCGCCCCACCCAAGGCACGGCCCAGGAAAGGGGGTGCGCCTCAGGCCAGGCACGGCCCAGGAAAGGGGGTGCGCCCCACGCCAGGCACGGCCCAGGAAAGGGGGTGCGCCCCACGCCAGGCACGGCCCAGGAAAGGGGGTGCGCCCCACGCCAGGCACGGCCCAGGAAAGGAAGGGGGTGCGCCTTATTCAGGGTTCAGTTTTAGCAGTGGTGTCTCAGCGAGGAGAGGCTGGGGGCCGCGTGCTGCTGACTCACGCTCCATGTCATCCCCAGAAGTGTCAGATCAGTGAGAAGCTGCAGCCGATGCCGGCATACTCAGCATCTGCAATAGCTCGCAGGGTGAGCACCGTCCAGACAGCTCATCCCGAACATCCACCGGCACCCACCCATCACAGCCGCACACTCACCTCTCTCCTCCCCGTGCCACAGAGAGAGCAGGGATGAAAACATTTCAGGCAGCCGCAGCATCAGCACCAGCACTCCACCCCCACAGCCAGGACTCCTCCTCGCCAGCCATCCCACATCATCCTGTCAGCCAGAGCCACCGGACTACTACCTCTAATATCACACATCATCCAGCCAGAGCCACCGGACTACTACCCCTAATACCACACTTCATCCAGCCAGAGCCACTGGACTACTACCCCTAATATCCCACATCATCCTGTCAGCCAGAGCCACCGGACTACTACCCCTAATATCCCACATCATCCTGTCAGCCAGAGCCACCGGACTACTACCCCTAATATCACACATCGTCCAGCCAGAGCCACCGGACTACTACCCCAATATCCCACATCATCCAGCCAGAGCCACCAGACTACTACCCCTAATACCACACATCATCCAGCCAGAGCCACCGGACTACTACCCCTAATATCCCACATCATCCAGCCAGAGCCACCCGACTACTACCCCAATATCCCACATCATCCAGCCAGAGCCACCAGACTACTACCCCTAATACCACACATCATCCTGTCAGCCAGAGCCACCGGACTACTACCCCTAATACCACACATCATCCTGTCAGCCAGAGCCACCGGACTACTACCCCTAATATCACACATCATCCAGCCAGAGCCACCGGACTACTACCCCTAATATCACACATCATCCAGCCAGAGCCACCGGACTACTACCCCTAATACCACACATCATCCAGCCAGAGCCACCGGACTACTACCCCTAATATCCCACATCATCCAGCCAGAGCCACCCGACTACTACCCCAATATCCCACATCATCCAGCCAGAGCCACCAGACTACTACCCCTAATACCACACATCATCCTGTCAGCCAGAGCCACCGGACTACTACCCCTAATACCACACATCATCCTGTCAGCCAGAGCCACCGGACTACTATCCCTAATACCACACATCATCCTGTCAGCCAGAGCCACCGGACTACTACCCCTAATATCACACATCATCCTGTCAGCCAGAGCCACTGGGCTACTACCCCTAATATCCCACATCATCCAGCCAGAGCCACGGTACTACTACCCCTAATATTACACATCATCCAGCCAGAGCCACCGGACTACTACCCCTAATACCACACATCATCCAGCCAGAGCCACCTGACTACTACCCATAATATCACACATCATCCAGCCAGAGCCACTGGACTACTACCCCTAATATCACACATCATCCAGCACATTCCTGCACCTCTACCGAGTACAGACGGGAGGGAACCTGCGAGACACAATACAAACCGCAGAGCAGGATATACTATATACAGGAGGAGATGACACAGGTATATACTATATACAGGAGGAGATGACATACAGGTATATACAGGTATATACTATATACAGGAGGAGATGACACAGGTATATACTATATACACGGGAGATGACAAACAGGTATATACTATACACAGCAGGAGATGACATACAGGTATATACTATATACAGCAGGAGATTACATACAGGTATATACTATATACACAGGAGATTACATACAGGTATATACTATATACAGGAGATGACACAGGTATATACTATATACAGGTGGAGATGACACAGGTATATACAATATACTGAGCAGAGGACATACAGGTATATACTATATACAGGGGAGATGACATACAGGTATATACTATACACATGAGGAGATGACATACAGGTATATACTATATACAGGAGATGACACACAGGTATATACTATATACAGGGGAGATGACATACAGATATATACTATATACAGGAGGAGATGACATACAGGTATATACTATATACACAGGAGATTACATACAGGTATATACTATATACAGCAGATGACACAGGTATATACTATATACAGGAGGAGATGACATACAGGTATATACTATATACAGGGGAGGACACAGGTATATACTATATATAGGAGGAGATGATACATAGGTATATACTATATACAGGGGAGATGACACAGGTATATGCTATACACAGGAGATGACATACAGGTATATGTTATACACAGGAGATGACATACAGGTATATACTATATACAGGGGAGATGACATACAGGTATATACTATATACAGGGGAGGACACAGGTATATACTATATATAGAATACAAAACTCCCAAATACATTTTGTGAGCGCACGACGTCTGGCAGTAGATACGCCAAAAGACCCCGACCTCACCAAATCAGCTCAAAACAAACCATGCCAAAAGGAGAAAAATTCAGAGCAATGATTTATAAAACAAACTTTAATTGCCATAAATAGTACAAAAATATATATCAAAACATTACATTATTTAATGACTAGAGCACAGGATGAATGTCCCAGGAATGCTGGAAAAGCGCCCATCCCCCCACTCCCCCAGATGTAAATACCCTTGTAATGGTATGCATAAGGAAAACCACCTACACTATCCAACCAAGGTCACCCCAAAACAGTGGGATTCTACAGTAATGCCATTAAGTATGGTGGTGGAAAGAGGGTGCTAGCACTTACCACTACACAGAGGTAGGAGGGGGCGGTCGGGCGATGGTCCCCAACGCACGTTTCCCAGTGCCACTTCCTCAGGGGGATAACCATATACTGCCTAACAGGACCTTAAAATAGCCCTTGGCCCCGGTCACATGGTACACAGCAGCCAATCACAGTGGCGCCATCGGCACATACGCACTGAGTCCAGCAGGTCCCGGCAGTGAAACTCAGCGTCAGACCAGGTGCGCACGCCCAGGGCAAAAAAATGCCCGGAGCGCACACACCGAGCCCTGAGACGCCGGTCCACACAGGGACAGGACGAGTCACAGCGCGATGCGCACGGCCACTGATGAGGGAAGATACTAAGATGCACAATATAGATATAAAAGCTACTCCCTCCACATCCACTACTCATAGCTACTACCAATACAGGACAATTGAGGACCCATCAAAAATACAGCTCATAATAAAAACCGGTAAATAAATAAATATACAAAGTGGAACTAAGCCGTTTTCTATACATCGGCTTCACATTATAGTGGGAAAGGTGCATCGCTTCAGTATAACAGTCTCCATAGTAAAAATATTTGTCCCATTTTCTCTGAAGCAGATGTCTTGATGAGTCCACTTTCCCCTGATTTGGATGGTATCCACGCTGGTTACTTGAACGGAGCCAAGGACATATTCAAAAGGCAAACCTTAAGGCCTCGGATCAATTATTATCACTAATAATGTAAATAAACCAGAGGTTAAAATCACAAACACAAACATAAAAACAAATGCTAAAACCAAAAAATCCCGAACCATACAGGGGATAAGGACGCCCAGGGCTGGAAGGGTCATATACTTAAATACAAAAGGAAGCAGAGGATGACACCTTGGCACACACAAATAAGGAATAAACAATAGGGAGTACAAACGGTACCAGGGATTCCCAGCCAGTCTCCCATGCTGGTTCTTGCCTAGCCTCAAGATGCTTAGCATTTGCGATCTGACGAGGGCAGGCACATTCAGCTTAGTGTGGCCATTAAGTACTCATAAATAGGGAGCAAAGCTTAAAGCCTCATTCAGACCCGCTGGTGACATAGTACCAAGTCTAACTATCCACCTAGTTTCTTTTTGTGCTAGAAGTTTTTTATTGTCCCCACCCCGAATACCCAAGTGCAAGGCATCAATACCCCTCACCTTTAATAGATTTGCATTGCACTTATGGTGCCGCAAAAAATGTCGTGGAATGGGTTTAAGGTCCGACGTGTCGGTCACTGTCTTGGCCGCACCAATGTCCCGGACACGGACTCTCAGCTCCCGTGTGGTAAGGCCTATGTAAATCATAGGACACGGGCAGGGCCGGACTGGGACTAAAATTCAGCCCTGGCATTTGAAGTCACACAGGCCCACTTGTCACATGGTGACTGTATAATATCTTTGTACACTTGTAGGTTACAAGAAGTGAGGGGAGTATAACACGACTATATAACATATAATCACAGCTGTATCCAGCATTACAGCTCAGCTCCCATAGAATGTAATACAGCACAGCCACCATAGAGTATAATACAGCACAGCCCCATAGAATGTAATGCAGCACAGCCACCATACAATATAATGCAGCACAGCCCCATAGAATGTAATGCAGCACAGCCACCATACAATATAATACAGCCCATCCCCATAGAATGTAATGCAGCCCAGTCCCATAGAATGTAATGCAGCCCAGTCCCATAGACTGTACTACAGCCAGCCCCTATAGAATGCAATGCAGCACAGCCCCCATAGAATGTAATGCAGCCCAGTCCCATAGAATGTAATGCAGCCCAGTCCCATAGACTGTAATGCAGCCCAGTCCCCATAGAATGTAATGCAGCACAGCCCCATAGAATGTAATGCAGCTCAGCCCCATAGAATGTAATGCAGCTCAGCCCCATAGAATGTAATGCAGCACAACCACCATACAATATAATACAGCCCAGTCCCATAGACTGTAATGCAGCCCAGTCCCCATAGAATGTAATGCAGCCCAGTCCCATAGACTGTAATGCAGCCCAGTCCCATAGACTGTAATGCAGCCCAGTCCCATAGACTGTAATGCAGCCCAGTCCCATAGAAAGTAATGCAGCCCAGTCCCATAGAAAGTAATGCAGCCCAGTCCCATAGACTGTAATGCAGCCCAGTCCCATAGACTGTAATGCAGCCCAGTCCCATAGAAAGTAATGCAGCCCAGTCCCATAGACTGTAATGCAGCCCAGTCCCATAGACTGTAGTGCAGCCCAGTCCCATAGACTGTAATGCAGCCCAGTCCCATAGACTGTAATGCAGCCCAGTCCCATAGACTGTAATGCAGCCAGTCCCCATAGAATGTACTGCAGCCCAGTCCCATAGAAAGTAATGCAGCCCAGTCCCCATAGAATGTAAGGCAGCCCAGTCCCATAGAATGTAATGCAGCCCAGTCCCATAGACTGTAATGCAGCCAGTCCCCATAGAATGTACTACAGCCCAGCCCCATAGAAAGTAATGCAGCCCAGTCCCATAGACTGTAATGCAGCCCAGTCCCATAGACTGTAATGCAGCCCCGTCCCATAGACTGTAATGCAGCCCAGTCCCATAGACTGTAATGCAGCCCAATCCCATAGACTGTAATGCAGCCCAGTCCCGTAGACTGTAATGCAGCCAGTCCCCATAGAAAGTAATGCAGCCCAGTCCCATAGAAAGTAATGCAGCCCAGTCCCCATAGAATGTAATGCAGCCCAGTCCCATAGAATGTAATGCAGCCCAGTCCCCATAGAATGTACTGCAGCCCAGTCCCATAGACTGTAATGCAGCCCAGTCCCATAGACTGTAATGCAGCCCAGTCCCATAGACTGTAATGCAGCCCAGTCCCATAGACTGTAATGCAGCCCAGTCCCATAGACTGTAATGCAGCCCAGTCCCCATAGAATGTACTACAGCCCAGCCCCATAGAAAGTAATGCAGCCCAGTCCCATAGACTGTAATGCAGCCCAGTCCCATAGATTGTAATGCAGCCCAGTCCCATAGACTGTAATGCAGCCCAGTCCCATAGACTGTAATGCAGCCCAGTCCCATAGACTGTAATGCAGCCCAGTCCCATAGACTGTAATGCAGCCCAGTCCCCATAGAATGTACTACAGCCCAGTCCCATAGACTGTAATGCAGCCCAGTCCCATAGACTGTAATGCAGCCAGTCCCCATAGAATGTACTGCAGCCCCCCTCCCCCCCATAGCCCCACAATCCAGTTATCATAGACAGTCAATGATATATAATAATAATAATAATAATAATTAAAAAAAAACAAACACTCTACTCACCTCTCTCCTTGTGCCCCGCGCTGCTCCTGGCTCCGGTCTCAGCAGCTGCAGTCTGCCCGCCCGGTCACACAGCAGGTGCGCGATGATATGACGTCATCGCGCACCTGCAGTGTCAGCGGCAGGCAGAGTGGGGAATGATGGGAGAGGGGGCGTCAGCAGACGCACTCTCCTCCATCATTGCATTCAACTGTACCGGCGTCATAGACGCCGGTATAGTTGAATGCGGGGCCGGGAGTGTGGGGACAGCGGGGGGAGTGTGCCGACAGCGGCACACTCGAGCGGCCCACTACTGCCATCGGCCCTTCTGGCATTTGCCAGAACTGCCCGATGGCCAGTCCGGCCCTGGACACGGGCATGTCGCATAGTAGATTACATTAGTTGTGCTGCATGAGGATCCGTTCCCTGATGTCAAATTCTCTCGTTCCATCAGTAGAAGTGAAACTGGAGCATCGCAGGACATTGGTGCAGGCAAGACAGTGCCCGCACAGGAAACACCCCAAAATGGGGCCCCTCGAACCAAATGGGTTACTCGGACTGGGGACATAGTGGCTACGCACCAGCAGGTCATTCAAATTTTTGCATCTCCTAGAGGTCATCTGAGGGTATGGGCCAAGGGAGGCCGCCAGGGAGGGCTCAGCCCCAAGAACTGACCAGTGCTTGGCAAGGATGGAGCGCATCCCATTCCACTCATGATTGTACATAGAAATAAAGCGAATGGTGCCAGCCCCATCCCTGCCAATCTGCCGGTCACGTGGATGCAGTAGAGTCTCACGTGGGGTCTTTCTGGCGCTATCATAACCATGTTTTATGGATCGCCGGCTATACCCCCGAGCCAAAAATCGGTCCCTGAGATCAGAGGCCTGTGCCTCAAACTTTGACTCAGAGGAGCAGATTCGCCGCATCCTCAGGAATTGTCCGATCGGGACGGCCCTAACCGTGGATGGATCATGTGCCGATGAGGCATGCAACAGTGCTTTAACAGAGGTCGACTTCCTGAAGACATCCGCCTGGATACGACAATGGTTGTCGATCTCAAGACGGACGTCCAGAAAGTCGACCGCAACCTCACTGTAAACGTGCGTAAGTTTAATATTAAGAGTGTTGTTATTCACAGCACCCATAAAGTCCTGGAGCTGCTGGACAGTCCCATCCCACAAAAAAAGAATGTCATCAATGAAGCGATACCAGCACAGCACATGGGAGGCGGCCGGTGGGCCCTCGTCGCCAAAAAGGAATCTCTCCCAATAACCAAGGAAGAGATTAGCATACGAAGGCGCACAGGCCGCGCCCATGGCTGTGCTGCGCTTCTGTAAATAAAAAACGTCTTTAAAGACGAAAAAATTGTGTGTGAGAACAAAGTCCAGCAGCTCAAGTATCAATCCACGTAAAGGGCCGTCCAGATCGGAGGTCCCGAGGAAGAAGCGAACCGCCTCCAACCCACAAGAGTGTTCTATGCAAGTATACAGCCCTTCAACGTCAGCAGTGACGAGAAGGGTTGCTTTGTCCACAAAGATGCCGTCAACCCGTGCTAGGACATCCGTGGTGTCACGGATATAAGAAGGTAATGTCTGGACTAGGGGCTTCAGATAGAAATCAATAAATTGACACACACGGTCACATAAACCCCCAATCCCAGACACAATCGGACGTCCCGGGGGGTTGAGGGCATCCTTGTGAACTTTGGGCAACAAATAAAAGGTAGGAGTTCTGGGGGATCTGACCATCAAACCATCGAAGACCTTTTTGGGGATAATACCCCCCTCGAAAGCTCCAAATAGAACCTGCTCTAACTCCCGCAGGTATATCACCATCGGATTGGAGGACAACCTAATGTAGGTGTCAGAGTTCCTGAGGATGCGGCGAATCTGCTCCTCTGAGTCAAAGTTTGAGGCACAGGCCTCTGATCTCAGGGACCGATTTTTGGCTCGGGGGTATAGCCGGCGATCCATAAAACATGGTTATGATCGCGCCAGAAAGACCCCACGTGAGACTCTACTGCATCCACGTGACCGGCAGATTGGCAGGGATGGGGCTGGCACCATTCGCTTTATTTCTACGTACAATCATGAGTGGAATGGGATGCGCTCCATCCTTGCCAAGCACTGGTCAGTTCTTGGGGCTGAGCCCTCCCTGGCGGCCTCCCTTGGCCCATACCCTCAGATGACCTCTAGGAGATGCAAAAATTTGAATGACCTGCTGGTGCGTAGCCACTATGTCCCCAGTCCGAGTAACCCATTTGGTTCGAGGGGCCCCATTTTGGGGTGTTTCCCGTGCGGGCACTGTCTTGCCTGCACCAATGTCCTGCGATGCTCCAGTTTCACTTCTACTGATGGAACGAGAGAATTTGACATCAGGGAACGGATCTCATGCAGCACAACTAATGTAATCTACTATGCGACATGCCCGTGTCCTATGATTTACATAGGCCTTACCACACGGGAGCTGAGAGTCCGTGTCCGTGAGCATGTCCGGGACATTGGTGCGGCCAAGACAGTGACCGACACGTCGGACCTTAAACCCATTCCACAACATTTTTTGCGGCACCATAAGTGCAATGCAAATCTATTAAAGGTGAGGGGTATTGATGCCTTGCACTTGGGTATTCGGGGTGGGGACAATAAAAAACTTCTAGCACAAAAAGAAACTAGGTGGATAGTTAGACTTGGTACTATGTCACCAGCGGGTCTGAATGAGGCTTTAAGCTTTGCTCCCTATTTATGAGTACTTAATGGCCACACTAAGCTGAATGTGCCTGCCCTCGTCAGATCGCAAATGCTAAGCATCTTGAGGCTAGGCAAGAACCAGCATGGGAGACTGGCTGGGAATCCCTGGTACCGTTTGTACTCCCTATTGTTTATTCCTTATTTGTGTGTGCCAAGGTGTCATCCTCTGCTTCCTTTTGTATTTAAGTATATGACCCTTCCAGCCCTGGGCGTCCTTATCCCCTGTATGGTTCGGGATTTTTTGGTTTTAGCATTTGTTTTTATGTTTGTGTTTGTGATTTTAACCTCTGGTTTATTTACATTATTAGTGATAATAATTGATCCGAGGCCTTAAGGTTTGCCTTTTGAATATGTCCTTGGCTCCGTTCAAGTAACCAGCGTGGATACCATCCAAATCGGGGCAAAGTGGACTCATCAAGACATCTGCTTCAGAGAAAATGGGACAAATATTCTTACTATGGAGACTGTTATACTGAAGCGATGCACCTTTCCCACTATAATGTGAAGCCGATGTATAGAAAACGGCTTAGTTCCACTTTGTATATTTATTTATTTACCGGTTTTTATTATGAGCTGTATTTTTGATGGGTCCTCAATTGTCCTGTATTGGTAGTAGCTATGAGTAGTGGATGTGGAGGGAGTAGCTTTTATATCTATATTGTGCATCTTAGTATCTTCCCTCATCAGTGGCCGTGCGCATCGCGCTGTGACTCGTCCTGTCCCTGTGTGGACCGGCGTCTCAGGGCCCGGTGTGTGCGCTCCGGGCATTTTTTTGCCCTGGGCGTGCGCACCTGGTCTGACGCTGAGTTTCACTGCCGGGACCTGCTGGACTCAGTGCGTATGTGCCGATGGCGCCACTGTGATTGGCTGCTGTGTACCATGTGACCGGGGCCAAGGGCTATTTTAAGGTCCTGTTAGGCAGTATATGGTTATCCCCCTGAGGAAGTGGCACTGGTGGCCACGAAACGTGCGTTGGGGACCATCGCCCGACCGCCCCCTCCTACCTCTGTGTAGTGGTAAGTGCTAGCACCCTCTTTCCACCACCATACTTAATGGCATTACTATAGAATCCCACTGTTTTGGGGTGACCTTGGTTGGATAGTGTAGGTGCTTTTCCTTATGCATACCATTACAAGGGTATTTACATCTGGGGGAGTGGGGGGATGGGCGCTTTTCCAGCATTCCTGGGACATTCATCCTGTGCTCTAGTCATTAAATAATGTAATGTTTTGATATATATTTTTGTACTATTTATGGCAATTAAAGTTTGTTTTATAAATCATTGCTCTGAATTTTTCTCCTTTTGGCATGGTTTGTTTTGAGCTGATTTGGTGAGGTCGGGGTCTTTTGGCGTATCTACTGCCAGACCTCGTGCGCTCACAAAATGTATTTGGGAGTTTTGTATTCAATATTCTCTGTGTTTCTCACAGCTTTCCCATTCTTAGGCATGGATTTCCGTGCGCGTGACTGCACCTGGCGAGTACAGATTAATGATGTCTGTCTTGACAATGCTGACGGGGTGGTTGAGGGGTCCTCCAAGGAGTTGCAGGAGGTGGTACATCGTTTTAAGGAATTTTTACGTAAGAGGACTCGGACATGGTGGAACCACGAGTTCCTGGATATGTATATCCAGAAGAATCTTATCCCACGTGGGCTTCGTATCCAAGTATTTCCGTCATTCCCTATCTTGGATGACAAGTTTAAAAATGATTGGGAGGAATTGACTAATACCTGCTCCAGGGGGTTCATGGTTCTACTAAAACGGTTGAACCATGAATCTCTGGAAGTAATTGAGAAGGAGATTGATGAGTTACAGGTGTGCCTGCAGAAGGACATGTCAAGTGATGCTCTAAAAAAGCTAAATGAAATTGATGCCGACTTGCCGAAGTGGGCCCATGACATTCAAACAACTAAAACAAAAAAATTTAATCGTGATATTCTGGACAAACAGCAGTCTAGAGTATATAGATGGCGGAACCCATGGGGTCGTTCTCGCCCAAGGTCGAGGAACATGTCTTATTCCCGCGACGTCATCGCAAGTCCTACGTGCCTGCGCGGAAAGGACCTGCCATGACGTCATGTGACCGCGACGTCATCACAGGCCCTGCGCGCCTGCGCGAGCAGGCTGGGACCGGAAGCTGCCGCCTGTACCTCGCGTAGGCGACAGAACTACAAGTATGGTGAGTATGTTAGAACTACAAGGGGCCCTCGGATCGGAAGGTGAGTATATTTATTTTTTATTTTTTAACCTGTGACATACGTGGCTGGGCAATATACTACGTGGCTCTGTGCTGTATACTACATCGCTGTGCAATATACTGCGTGGCTCTGTGCACTATACTACATCACTGGGCAATATACTACGTGGCTCTGTGCTGTATACTACGTCACTGGGCAATATACTACATGGCTGGGCAATATACTACATGGCTCTGTGCTGAATACTACGTCACTGGGCAATATACTGCTTCACTGGGCAATATACTACGTCACTGGGCATTATACTACATGGCTGGGCTATATACTACGTGGCTGGGCAATATACTACGTGGCTCTGTGCTGAATACTACGTCACTGGGCAATATACTACATAGCTGGGCAATATACTATGTGGCTGGGCTATATACTACATGGCTGGGCAATATACTATGTTGCTCTGTGCTGTATACTATGTCACTGGGCAATATACTACATCGCTGGGCAATATACTACGTGGCTGGGCAGTATACTACGTCACTGGGCAACATACTACGTCACTGGGCAATATAAGTCGTGGCTGACCAATATACTACGTGGGCTGTGCTATATACTACGTGGACATAGATGCGTTAGAATCGGGCCACCATCTAGTATGTATGTATGTATGCATGCATGCATGCAGACACACACACACGCACACACATATATATATATATATATATATATATATATATATATATATATATATACAGAGAAACCATCAGCACAAAAGCCTCAGCAGAGCATCCTCTTCAACTTCCTCCATCCTATAAATGGTCCAAGACGTCAGCAATAAAATATCAAGAGGCTCCCAGCAGACCCAGAATACAGGAGATGCTCCACCACTTCTACAACTACGAGTACAAGCCTAACCCAGAAGGAGTGAACCAAGCTACAAAAGACCTCAATTATATATTCTACACCATGGCTGAACTGTCCGACCTTAAAAAAGTCAACTATAAAAGGCCAAAAGAAAAAAAGACCAACAGTTGGTTTGACAGAGAATGTAAAGCCATACGGAAGATCCGGAGAACAGCCTCAAACAAGAAACACAGAAACCCCAACCATCCGGGTCTGAGGGTTGCCTACGACACCATACAAAGGCAATACAAAACTACCCTCAAGAGGAAGAAGCAGAGTTACATCTCCACCAAACTTAACCAACTGGAAGACGCCCTCCAAGACAACTCCTTCTGGGAACTATGGAACCACATGGGCACAAAAAACAAGAAAAACATCATCCATATCCAAAATGGCAATATCTGGCTTCAGTACTTCAGAGACCTCTACAAAGACATCCCGAAGGAAGAACTAAACCAAGAACAGAAAACATAACGGAAAAACTAAAAGCTATGGAGGAAAAAGTCAAACATTTCCAAAATCCACTGGATACACCAATCACACTACAGGAGATTACAGAGAGAATATCTTCCATAAGGTGTAGAAAAGCTAGTGGCCCGGATGGAATCCCACCAGAAATGCTGAAATACAGCCCAACGGAAATACAGGCAGCAATGGTCAAATTGTTCAATATTGTGCTGAGTGCTGGCTACTTTCCTCGTACCTGGAATTAAGGCCTCATCTCACCCATTCACAAGAGTGGGGACAGGTACGACCCCGCCAACTACAGAGGAATATGTGTCAGCAGCAACCTGGGGAAACTGTTCAATAGCATCCTGAACAAAAGGATCCTTAATTTCCTCACCGAGCATAACGTCCTCAGCAAAAGTCAAGCGGGATTCATGCCAAACCACCGCACTACCGACCACATCTACACCCTGCACAGCCTCATTCAGAGTCACGTCCACAACGCAAAGCACGGGAAGATGTACGCTTGTTTTGTGGATTTCAGAAAGGCTTTTGACTCAGTGTGGCACCCGGGCCTGTTACTGAAACTGCTGGAGAGCGGAATAGGAGGAAAAACCTACGATGTCATCAAAAGCTCCTACACCAAGAACCGCTGCAGCGTGAGTGTGAATGGTAGAAGAACGGCTGATTTCCAGCAGAGCCGCGGAGTCAGACAGGGCTGCACCCTAAGCCCAACGCTCTTCAGTATCTACATCAATGAGCTGGCAACAGCTCTTGAATCTTCCACGGCACCAGGTCTCACACTCCATGATGCCCAGGTGAAATTCTTGCTGTATGCAGATGACCTATTGCTGCTGTCACCAACAGAGAAAGGTCTCCAAGAAAAACTGAAAATCCTGGAGAAATTCAGCTCCACGTGGGCACTACCGATCAATGCAAAGAAAACCAACATCATGGTGTTCCAGAAGAGAAAGCCAAGACCGAACCAGCACCTTCCATTCATGCTAAACAACTGCGCTCTTACAGAAATGGACAAATATACCTACTTGGGCCTTGAAATTCACCAGTCAGGGAGCTTCAAAACAAGCCATAGAGACACTGAAGGACAAGGCCTGCAAAACCTTTTATGCCATCCGGAGGAAGCTACCATCTGAAGCCACCAGTGAGGGTCTGGCTAAAAATCTTCGATGCCATAATCACCCCAATCCTCCTATTCGGCAGTGAAGTCTGGGGCCCTCACACATACCTAGACTGGTCAAAGTGGGATTCCAGTCCAACAGAAATATTCCACCTGGAATTCTGTAAACACCTTCTCCAGGTCCATCGGAGCACCACCAACAATGCCTGCCGAGCTGAGTTAGGCAGATTCCCACTGCACCTAGCAGTCCTGAAGAGGGTGCTGTCCTTCCAGGCTCACCTACAGAGTAGCAACCCAAGCTCCCATCACCACAAAGCCATGCTACATATAGGTGGTCCCCACAAACCAGGACCCCCGGAACAGCTTACCCAAACCCATCCTGACCGAACCGTCAACCAAAACAACTTGACAAAAGCCACAATCAGGAAGATGGTAGAGGAGGGGCAGGAGAGGTACTTCAGTGTCTGGAGGAACGAGATCAGCAGCTCACAGAAACTGACCATGTACCAGAGTCTACAGAGAGACTATAGACTGGCTCCATATCTGGAGAAACTCTCGGACCCAAGAGACCGCCAGATACTGAGCCGGTACAGACTCAGTGCCCACAATCTGGCCATCGAGGTCGGCCGGCACAGACAGAGCTACAAGCCCAGGGAGGACAGACTGTGCCTACACTGTGACCTAGAGACCCTGGAGGATGAGACCCACTTCCTGCTACACTGACCCAAATACGAGAAAAAAGGAGCAAATAGGCATCTATAGCAACAAAATCAATAATTTTATTAGTAGCCAAAATAGTATCCAAAAACAGTGACAATATATCAAATAACACATGATAAAACTATAGCAGGACAGAAACAGAGGAACCCAGGAGATCCATAGTTGCAGATTGCCCATAAAACCATTGTAGCATATTAAGTGCCAGTGCCTATATATGCGGTAAAGTGGTAAGAACACCACTCCCAATAATGTGCGGTAGAAAAAAACATTCCCCTTGAGAAAGCGATGCAGTAGACACGCGAAACGCGCGTCGGGGTTAACTCCACCTGGCCCAGGGTCCACTCTTGTTTTGCTTTGCCCGCGGTAAGTTTATCAAGCCCTCCTTCCTCCTGTAATGTTTTTTCTACCGCACATTATTGGGAGTGGTGTTCTTACTGCTTTACCGCATATATAGGCACTGGCACTTTACTTAATATGCTGCAATGGTTTTATGGGCAATCTGCAACTATGGATCTTCTGGGTTCCTCTGTTTCTGTCCTGCTATAGTTTTATCATGTGTTATTTGATATATTGTCACTGTTTTTGGATACTATTTTGGCTACTAATAAAATTATTGATTTGGTTACTATAGATGCCTATTTGCTCCTTTTTTCTCCTTCATCCTCAAATCTTTTGGAGTGGGCTTTTTTTCTCTTTGTGCTGCTTGTGGTCAGGCTTTGTTCTAAGCCCCACTTCTTTGACATTCTAATATGTCACTGAGGTTTTTGCATTTACTGACCCAAATACTCAGCAGTGAGGGTCACTCTCTTCAGGAGACTCTGATCTCTTCCCGGATTTCAGCACCATGAAGGAGGAAAACATATATCCTGCTGGGGTAAGAAGAGAGCGCGGTGGAGATAGCAGCGCAGTATGTAAACGTGTGCCGTAGACTGCGAGAAAGACAGCCATGATATGACATGGATTTCCTTACCCCCACCCTGCACCCCATCCATCGTTCCCACAGTCCCTATCCATCGTCCCAGCAGTCCTCACCCATTATTCCCACAGTCCCTACTCCCTACTGTACTTGTGCTTTGGAAAAACTGATGTTTATTTGGTCCTGCCAATAAAGCTTCTTTGAATTGAATCTTTGAATATCACCTCACCGTACACCCCTATATATGTATATATCACCTCACCGTACACCCCTATATATGTATATATCATCTCACCGTACACCCCTATATATTAAGAAGATTGTAACCACAAAAGGGGTAATAAATTATTAATTAAAATATAAAGTATTATGATGACCCCAGTGAAAACAAACAAAACGTGAGTGGAATCCACTCCTAACATGGAGAAAAAGACCCAAACACCTAAAGCATGGATACCAGTCCCAGAAAAAGGAAAACAGAGCAAGGTATATGTATCAATGTATATAAATCTTTATTAGTGGTAATGATACATATAAATAAAAGTGCACATGTTGGATAAAAAAATTAAAATAAAATCTCCAAAGGAATTATTACATAGTAGCCAATAGGCCTACGGTGTACCAAAAAAATTTATACAGTTATATAGTAATTGTATGTATATGTCACCCAAATTATCTAAAAATACATAAAAACGTGAAACGTTAAAGGATAAAAAAGTAACCCATAATAGGGATAAAAAGGAAAGTGACAAAAGTGCAAGGTGCAAACGTGCAATATAGGAAAGTGAAAATCACTCACAAATCTATCAAGTGCATTGCACACAAGGGACAATAAGGTGGCCAATACAAAAATATGGAGGACATATACCTGATGGTAACACCGTATCCAACACGACGCACCCCGACGCGCGTTTCGGATACACGATCCTTCGTCAACCCCCTGACGAAGGATCGTGTATCCGAAACGCGCGTCGGGGTGCGTCGTGTTGGATACGGTGTTACCATCAGGTATATGTCCTCCATATTTTTGTATTGGCCACCTTATTGTCCCTTGTGTGCAATGCACTTGATAGATTTGTGAGTGATTTTCACTTTCCTATATTGCACGTTTGCACCTTGCACTTTTGTCACTTTCCTTTTTATCCCTATTATGGGTTACTTTTTTATCCTTTAACGTTTCACGTTTTTATGTATTTTTAGATAATTTGGGTGACATATACATACAATTACTATATAACTGTATAAATTTTTTTGGTACACCGTAGGCCTATTGGCTACTATGTAATAATTCCTTTGGAGATTTTATTTTAATTTTTTTATCCAACATGTGCACTTTTATTTATATGTATCATTACCACTAATAAAGATTTATATACATTGATACATATACCTTGCTCTGTTTTCCTTTTTCTGGGACTGGTATCCATGCTTTAGGTGTTTGGGTCTTTTACACCCCTATATATGTACAGGGGTTGGACAAAATAATGGAAACACCTGGAAACATCAACAAAAGTTAGTTTCAAATGGTGTAGGTCCACCTTTTGCGGCGATTACTGCCTCAATTCTCCAAGGTATGGATTCATACAAGGTGTGAATTGTTTCCAAAGGAATTTTAGCCCATTCTGCAGTTACAAAACCCTCCAGTTTTTTGAGCGACAATGGCGGCGGAAATCGACGT
Organism: Ranitomeya variabilis; assembly: GCF_051348905.1. Lineage (NCBI taxonomy): Eukaryota > Metazoa > Chordata > Amphibia > Anura > Dendrobatidae > Ranitomeya > Ranitomeya variabilis. The sequence continues at coordinate 624,742,252 of NC_135233.1, forward strand.
CTAACTTGAATCTCTAAAATCGACCATAAATGCTCAATAATGTTGAGGTCTGGGGATTGTGGGGGCCAGATGAGATGCTCAACTTCATTAGAATGTTCCTCGTGCCATGTTTTAACGATTCTAGCTGTATGAATTGGTGCATCATCATCCTGAAAGATGGCATTCCCCTCCGGGAACAGTGCTTGAACCATTGGATGCACTTGGTTACCCAAAATGCCTAAATAATCTCAGCTGTTAATTCTTCCATGAAGGGATATAATTGGCCCGGCGGATATCCACGAAATAGCACCCCAGATCATCACAGAATCTCCACCATGTTTTACGGTTGGGAGAAGGCAGTCTGGATGGAATGCTTCTTTCGGCTGTCTCCAAACGTACACTGGGCCGGAGGTCGGAAATAGGGTAAACGATGATTCGTCTGAGAATATCACATGTTTCCACTGCTCCAGGGACCAATTCTGGAGGTTTCTACACCACTGTAAACGCTTGGAAACATTTGTCATTGAGAGCAGCGGTCTTCTAATTGGAGCTCTTCCGTGGAATCCAGATTTGTGCAGCTCCGGACGAACAGTTTTCATTGAAACTGGGTTCTGTAGGTGTTCATTGAGCTCAGCAGTGATTTTCGGAGCCATGGTCTTGCGATCCTCTCTCACAATTCGCTTTAGAGTCTGACGGTCTCTCTCAGTTAACTTTGACTTTCAGCCAGACCTGTGCTTTGCTGCGGATGTTTTTCCTTCTCGTTCAAACGCATTCATTACTTTGGAGACAGTACCTCTTGACACGCCAAGCATTCGGGCACTTTCTGTTACACTAGCGCCTGCCATACGAGCACCAACAATTTGGCCTCTTTGGAAATCCGAGAGGTCTGCCATTGGTATCAGGTTCTCATCAATGTTCTTACAACTATGCAAAACAAACAGTTAATTAACATACTCATATCACATAACACAAATAATCTACTACACAACATTACCATATGTCACGGTTTGCATGTTTATCACATGTTCGAAGATGAGGATGCCAAAACGTTAGGTGTTTCCATTATTTTGTCCAACCCCTGTATATATCACCTCACCATACACCCCTATATATGTATAGATCACCTCACCGTACACCCCTATATATGTATATATCACCTCACCGTACACCCCTATATATGTATATATCACCTCACGTACACCCCTATATATGTATAGATCACCTCACTGTACACCCATATATATGTATATATCACCTCACCGTAACCCCTCTGTATGTATATATCACCTCACCGTACACCCCTATATATGTATATATCACCTCACCGTACACCCCTATATATGTATATCACCTCACTGTACTGTACACCCCTATATATGTATATATCACCTCACCTACACACACACACACACACACACACACACACACACACACACACACACACACACACACACTTATTTAATTTATATATACCAAAATAGAAAAAGAAGGCAGCACTCCTAATCCTTTTCAGGGTGTAAAAGTGTGTAGTTTATTCAACCCCACATCTCTGTGCGACGTTTCGGCTCACACGGAGCCTTTCTCAAGCAGTGGGTGTTGCTAACAATTGTGTTTTTATAGGTATAATCTACAATCATTTGCATATTATAATAACCACCATTAATATATATATACACAGTTTGTCTGAAATTACAGCATATACAAAATACCTTAGTGCAATCCCTATACACTCACCGGCCACTTTATTAGGTACACCATGCTAGTAACGGGTTGGACCCCCTTTTGCCTTCAGAACTGCCTCAATTCTTCGTGGCATAGATTCAACAAGGTGCTGGAAGCATTCCTCAGAGATTTTGGTCCATTTTGACATGATGGCATCACACAGTTGCCGCAGATTTGTCGGCTGCACATCCCAAAGATGCTCCATACAAGGCAGGATGGATCCATGCTTTCATGTTTACGCCAAATTCTGACCCTACCATCCGAATGTCGCAGCAGAAATCGAGACTCATCAGACCAAGCAACGTTTTTCCAATCTTCTACTGTCCAATTTCGATGAGCTTGTACAAATTGTAGCCTCAGTTTCCTGTTCTTAGCTGAAAGGAGTGGTACCCGGTGTGGTCTTCTGCTGCTGTAGCCCACCTGCCTCAAAGTTCGACGCACTGTGCGTTCAGAGATGCTCTTAGGCCTACCTTGGTTGTAACGGGTGGCGATTTGAGTCACTGTTGCCTTTCTATCAGCTCGAACTAGTCTGCCCATTCTCCTCTGACCTCTGGCATCAACAAGGCATTTCCGCCCACAGAACTGCCGCTCACTGGATTTTTTTTCTTTTTCGGACCATTCTCTGTAAACCCTAGAGATGGTTGTGCGTGAAAATCCCAGTAGATCAGCAGTTTCTGAAATACTCAGACCAGCCCTTCTGGCACCAACAACCATGCCACGTTCAAAGGCACTCAAATCACCTTTCTTCCCCATACTGATGCTCGGTTTGAACTGCAGGAGATTGTCTTGACCATGTCTACATGCCTAAATGCACTGAGTTGCCGCCATGTGATTGGCTGATTAGAAATTAAGTGTTAACAAGAAGTTGGACAGGTGTACCTAATAAAGTGGCGAGTGAGTGTATATTAAAGTGCAATGTGCTAAGGTGCTAATACAAAATGTAGATCTTCACTGTTATATCTCTCATTAATAACGTGCTCTTACAATTCCTTTTTGAAAAAACATATACCACATGCTGTTTATGTAAGTAATTATTTATACCTCTTACCCTGCCGCGTGTAGGTTAAACCACATGGAGGACGCTGTATCTGCCATTGTCGGCGTTCTATTGTACCTACTGCGCATGTCATGATATCATTCCGCCCTGTCATAGGCTGTAAGCCAATCACCATACAAGTGTGGTTTTCTTCTCCTCGCGCACTATAATTTTGTCAGCGTAACAACGCCATCTTGGATGTGGCTCTAATGTCCTCTTATGCGCCCAACTTATATATACGCAGTGGCGTAGGAAGGGGGGTAAGGGGGGGGCGGCACAATGTCACCGGGCTGCGGCCGGCGGTTTCCTATTGACGTGCGGGCGCGCGCCCGCACGTCAATAGTTAACAACAGCCGCCAGCCAATTGGAGGCTGGCAGCTGAAGTCGGCCGCAGGCGCAGCAGCGCACACGTCGCCGGCGTCTGACGTCATTGTCAGTCGCCGGCGAGTCCACGCTGCTGGAGGGAGCTCGCCGCTGGAGCGCCGGTTAGGTGAGGAGAACTCGTTTTTTTTTGCGAACGGCAATCTGGGGGGCCCGGGGCAATATGCTGGACACACTGGGGTAGATTGCTGGACACACTGGGGCAGATTGCTGGACACACTGGGGGCAGATTGCTGGACACACTGGGGGCAGATTGCTGGACACACTGGGGGCAGATTGCTGGACACACTGGGGGCAGATTGCTGGACACACTGGGGGCAGATTGCTGGACACACTGGGGGCAGATTGCTGGACACACTGGGGGAAATGCTGGACACACTGGGGGCAATGCTGGAGACACTGGGGGCAATGCTGGAGACACTGGGGGCAATGCTGGAGACACTGGGGCAGATTGCTGGCGACACTGGGGGCAATGCTGGAGGACACACTGGGGCAGATGATTGCTGGAGACACTGGGGCAATGCTGGAGACACTGGGGCAATGCTGGAGACACTGGGGCAATGCTGGAGACACTGGGGCAATGCTGGACACACTGGGGCAATGCTGGACACACTGGGGCAATGGTGGACACACTGGGGCAGATTGCTGGACACACTGGGGCAGATTGCTGGACACACTGGGGCAGATTGCTGGACACACTGGGGCAGATTGCTGGACACACTGGGGGCAATGCTGGAGGACACACTGGGGCAGATGATTGCTGGACACACTGGAGCAACGCTGGACACACTGGGGCAGATTGCTGGACACACTGGGGCAGATTGCTGGACACACTGGGGCAGATTGCTGGACACACTGGGGCAGATTGCTGGACACACTGGGGCAGATTGCTGGACACACTGGGGCAGATTGCTGGACACACTGGGGGCAATGCTGGACACACTGGGGGCAATGCTGGACATACTGGGGCAGATTGTTGAACACACTGTCTGGGGGCAATGCTGGACATAGGGGCTAATTAAGGGATATTATTACTGCAGTGATGTATTTATTTTATTTTTTTAGGACATTGTTTTAAATGGGGGGGGGGCGGTCCTGTTACTGTGTAGAGTGACACTATATCGCCTTTTTTTCTTCATGTGGTGTAATGTAGAACTTGTGAAAAATTAAGTAATGTGTTCTGCAAGCGGAGCTCGAGATAACTGTGTAATTTCCTGCAGAAACGAGTCCTGGCTGGAAGAAATGATGGCGGTCTGTGCTGGATGAAAGATGAAGGAGTTCACCTAGAGACGTCACTGGTGAGTCAGTGTTACCTATACACTGACACTATACACTGTATACTATATACAGAGCTCCTGTGTATGTCACCGGTGATCACTGTATAACCTCTACACAGACACTGCATACTAAGTACAGATGTCCTGTGAATACTGGCACTGGTGATAGCATTGTGTTGTTTTTTTTTATTACTGACCAGTATTGTAGTATTCAGTCACTATGTGGTGGTAATATGTGGTCTGGAAATGGTGTTGTGGTATTTGTCCCTTGTATGTGCTATTTGGTCACCAAGTGGTGGTAATATGTGGTCTGGTCATGGTGCGGTGGTATTTGTTCCTTGTATGTGATATTGGTCAAAATATACCTAAATTGTATTGCATATTTTAACAAATATTTAATAGGTTACAGTAGAGTAGGGCCCAACCATTTTTCTAGAATAATCTGGTTCAGGTGTCACATGACCCCCGTCACATGACCCGGGGGGGGCGCCAAATTCGGGAACAGCCCCGGGCGGCAAAAGCTCTAGCTACGCCCCTGTGTATACGCCTGATATATCACCTCACCGTAACCCCTCTATATGTATATATCACCTCACCGTACATCCCTGTATATGTATATATCACCTCACCGTAACCCCTCTATATGTATATATCACCTCACCGTACATCCCTGTATATGTATATATGACCTCACCGTACACTCCTAAATATGTATATATCACCTCACCGTACACCCCTACATATATGTATATATCACCTCACCGTACACCCGAATATATATCACCTCACCGAACACCCCTATATATGTATATATCACCTCACCGTACACCCCTATATATGTATATATCACCTCACACCAATATATGTATATATCACCGTACACCCCTATATATGTATATATCACCTCACCGTACACCCCTATATATGTATATATCACCTCACCGTACACCCCTATACATGTATATATCACCTCACCGTACACCCCTATACATGTATATATCACCTCACAGTACACCCCTATACATGTATATATCACCTCACAGTACACCCCTATACATGTATATATCACCTCACCTACACACACACACATTATATATATATATATATATATATATATATATATATATATATATATATATATATATATATATATATATACACATACACACACGCACATATTAGATTGTGGCCCGATTCTAATGCATCGGGTATTCTAGAATATGCATGTCCCCGTAGTATATGGACAATGACGATTCCAGAATTCGCGGCAGACTGTGCCCGTCGCTGATTGGTCGAGGCAACCTTTATGACATCATCGTCGCCATGGCAACCATTATGACATCTATGTCGATACTGTGCCCGTCGCCTGGCCGCCTCGACCAATCAGACGCGGGATTTCCATTATGACATCATCGTCGCCATGCTGTGCACGTCTCTGATTGGTCGAGGCCTGGCGGCCTCGACCAATCAGAGATGCGGGATTTCCAGGACAGACAGACAGACAGACGGAAAAACCCTTAGACAATTATATATAGACTAGACTGTGGCCCGATTCTAACGCATCGGGTATTCTAGAATATGCATCATGTCCCCGTAGTATATGGACAATGATGATTCCAGAATTCGCGGCAGACTGTGCTCGTCGCTGATTGGTCGAGGCAACCTTTATGACATCATCGTCGCCATGGCAACCATTATGACATCTATGTCGATACTGTGCCCGTCGCTGATTGGTCGAGGCCTGGCGGCCTCGACCAATCAGAGACGTGGGATTTCCATTATGACATCATCGTCACAGGCTGCCAGGCCTCGACCAATCAGAGACGCGGGATTTCCAGGACAGACAGACAGACAGAGAAAGACAGACAGACAGACAGACGGAAAAACCCTTAGACAATTATATATATATATATAGATATACTGTAGATATATATATCTCACCTCACCGTACACCACAATATATGTATATATCACCTCACTGTACACCCATATATATGTATAGATCACCTCACCGTACACCTCTATATATGTATATATCACCTCACCGTACACCCCTATATATGTATATATCACCTCACCGTACACCCCTATATATGTATAGATCACATCACCGTACACCACAATATATGTATATATCACCTCACCGTACACCCCTATATATGTATAGATCACATCACCGTACACCACAATATATGTATATATCACCTCACCGTACACCCATATATGTATAGATCACCTCACCGTACACCTATATATATGTATATATCACCTCACCGTACACCCCTAAATATGTATATATCACCTCACCGTACACCCCTACATATATGTATATATCACCTCACCGTACACCCGAATATATATCACCTCACCGTACACCCCTATATATGTATATATCACCTCACACCCCAATATATGTATATATCACCGTACACCCCTATATATGTATATATCACCTCACAGTACACCCCTATACATGTATATATCACCTCACAGTACACCCCTATACATGTATATATCACCTCACAGTACACCCCTATACATGTATATATCACCTCACCGTACACCCCTATATATGTATATATCACCTCACCGTACACCCCTATATATGTATATATCACCTCACTGTACACCTCTATATATGTATATATCACCTCACCGTACACCCTGTGAAGAAACCAGATTGTATCTTAATTTCCCAGACAGCCATGTTTTTGCAAAGCCAAAAGAACTGGCTTTTTGTCTGTATATTGGCTTGTGAATTTAGACGTTTGTGTCTGGTGGGTCAAGAGGACAGACTTGCCCACTGATATACTATCTAACATACTGTGTAAGGGCACTGTCACACAGTGGCACTTTGGTCGCTACAACGGCACGATCCGTGACGTTCCAGCGATATAGTTACGATATCGCTGTGTCTGACACGCTACTGCGATCAGGGACCCCGCTGAGAATCGTACGTCGTAGCAGATCGTTTGAAACTTTATTTCGTCGTCAAGTGTCCCGCTGTGGCGGCATGATCGCAGCGTGTAACAAAGGTGTGCACGATATTCCCAATGTCCCGTATGACTTCTACATCGCAACTACATCATGAAATTATCGCTCCAGCGCCGTGCATTGCAAAGTGTGACCGCAGTCTACGACGCTGGAGCGATAATCAAGCGACGCTGCAACGTCACGGATCGTGCCGTCGGAGCGATCAAAGTGCCACTGTGTGACAGTACCCTAAGGCCATGTGCACACGTTCAGTATTTTTCGCTATAAAAACGTGATAAAAACGCGAAAAAAAACGCTAACATATGCCTCCCATTATTTTCAGTGTATTACGCATTTTTTGTGCAAATGTAGCCTTTTTTTCCGTGAAAAAATCGCATCGCGGAAAAAAAAGCAACATGTTCATTAAAATGCGGAATTGCAGGGGATTCCGCACACCTAGGAGTCCATTGATCTGCTTACTTCCCGCACGGGGCTGTGCACACCATGCGGGAAGTAAGCAGATTATGTGCGGTTGGTACCCAGGGTGGAGGAGAGGAGACTCTCCTCCACGGACTGGGCACCATATAATTGGTAAAAAAAAAAGAATTAAAATAAAAAATAGTCCTATACTCACCCTCGATGTCTTCCCGCCTCTCAGCTGCATGCTGCCGCTTCGGTTCCTGTAGCTGGTGTGCGGTGAAGGGCCTGTGATGACGTCACTGTCTTGTGATTGGTCGTGAGCGGTCATGTGACCGCTCACGTGACCGCGACGTCATGGAAGGTCCTGCGCGCACACACCATCTATACGGAACGGACGCCGGTGAGGAGATCAGCTGTCTGCGGGTGAGTATAAGCATTTTTTTTATTATTTTTAAACATTCTATCTTTTACTTTAGATGCTGCAAAAGCTGCATCTATAGTAAAACGTTGGTCACACTTGTCAAACAGTATGTTTGACAAGTGTGACCAACCTGTCAGTCAGTTTTCCAAGCGATGCTACAGATCGCTTGGAAAACTTTAGCATTCTACAAGCTAATTACGCTTGCAGAATGCTAAAAAAAACGCAAAAAAAAAATGCGGATTTCTTGCAGAAAATTTCCGGTTTTCTTCAGGAAATTTCTGCAAGAAATCCTGAACGTGTGCACATGGCCTAAGGGTACCTTTACACAGTGCAATTTTGATCGCTACGACGGCACGATTTGTGACGTTCCAGCGATGCATTTACGATATCGTTGTGTCTGACACGCTACTGCGATCCGGATCCCCGCTGAGAATCGTACGTCGTAGCAGATCGTTTGAAACTTTCTTTCGTCGTCTAGTGTCCCGCTGTGGCGGCATGATTGCATCGTGTGACACAGGTTGTATACGATGTGCGCACAGTAACCAACGGCTTCTACATCGCAAATACGTCATGCAATTATCGCTCCAGCGCCGTGTATTGCAACGTGTGACCGCAGTCTACGACGCTGGAGCGATAATCCTACGACGCTGCAACGTCACGAATCGTGCCGTCGTAGCGATCAAAATTGCACTGTGTAAAGGTACCCTAAGTCTGTAATAGTGACTGTACATTGAGTGAGTTAAGCTTTGTTTATTGATTTGTGCTTATATGCTAATAGTGCTACTTAATCCCATCACCATTGTTTACCTTATCTTGATGTTGGACTGAAAGACCCTGGGTAATTCTAAAAATAGTTTACATGCCTTGGGTATAAAATGACTCCGAGATCACATCCTGGGTGTCTGAAGTAATACAGAGCTACCTGCCAGACATTCTGAAAACCACCCAAAAGACAAGAGAAAGGACTGCAGCCAATTCATCATGGCACCATCACGAGGGACACTGATCTAGGATTCTATAGGATACAACCTAGGGGTTTTCGGCTCCGGTTGGAAGGACACAGATCTGATCCAGTGACCATCTCTGAACCATGGATATGTTTAGAGAAAGCCAGGTATGGGACCTGCTGGTCGCCTGGTTCCATGGAGATGGTCAGATAAGCCAGGTGGTGGCTCTCGTGTCAACTGGCTTTGGACCTTGTATGGACTCTATGGACAGTTCTTGGTCATCTCCCTATGCTTGTTGTTACCCCTTCTCTGTGCGTTCATCCACAGATGGAGTAGCGACCCTGGGAGCTCTGACATCATGTCAACTGGCTTTGGGCCTTGTATGGACTCTATCCCCTTCATGACCCAGCCTATTTTGACCTTAATGACCTGGCCGTTTTTTGAAATTCTGACCAGTGTCCCTTTATGAGGTAATAACTCAGGAACGCTTCAACGGTTTCTAGCAGTTCTGAGACTGTTTTTTCATGAGATATTGGGCTTCATGTTAGTGGTAAATTTAGGTCGATAATTTTTGCGTTTATTTGTGAAAAAAATGGAAATTTGGCTAAAATTTTGAAAGTTTCGCAATTTTCAAATTTTGAATTTTTATTCTGTTAAACGAGAGAGTTATGTGACACAAAATAGTTAATAAATAACATTTCCCACATGTCTACTTTACATCAGCACAATTTTGGAAACAAAATTTTTTTTTGCTAGGAAGTTATAAGGGTTAAAATTTGACCAGCGATTTCTCATTTTAACAACGAAATTTACAAAACCATTTTTTTTTAGGGACCACCTCACATTTGAACTTAGTTTGAGGGGTCTATATGGCTGAAAATACCCAAAAGTGACACCATTCTAAAAACTGCACCCCTCAAGGTACTCAAAACCACATTCAAGAAGTTTATTAACCCTTCAGGTGCTTCACAGCAGCAGAAGCAACATGGAAGGAAAAAATGAACATTTAACTTTTTAGTCACAAAAATGATGTTTTAGAAACAATTTTTTTATTTTCCCAAGGGTAAAAAGAGAAACTGGACCCCAAAAGTTATTGTACAATTTGTCCTGAGTACGCTGATACCCCATATGTGGGGGGGAACCACTGTTTGGGCGCACGACAGGGCTCGGAAGGGAAGGAGCGCCATTTGACTTTTTCAATGAAAAATTGGCTCCAATCTTTAGCGGACACCATGTCGCGTTTGGAGAGCCCCAGTGTGCCTAAACATTGGAGCTCCCCCACAAGTGACCCCATTTTGGAAACTAGACCCCCCAAGGAGCTTACTTAGATGCATAGTGAGCACTTTGAACCCCCAGGTGCTTCACAAATTGATCCTTAAAAATGAAAAAGCATTAAGCTACTTACGGGTAGCAGCATTTTTCGGAGGCCCATGACAGCACTACGAGAGAGGGGATCCGCCCTTCAGGAACAGGAAACCTACAGATACAAAAGGGCGGTACCTCTCCCTATGCATCAGTTGTATATTAGAGCCTGAGAGGACTACCGCGGTTAGTAGCACACAAATATTATATACAGTTTATATACAAAACTAATCCAATGCAAATACCACACGTGAGATCTATATATATATCTCATTATATACATCATAGGAAGTGCAACCCCCACGTGAAAAAGGGAGGGAACTAAGGGTGCTGTCATGGGCTTCCGAAAAATGCCGCTACCCGTAAGTAGCTTAATGCTTTATTCGGACTCCCATGACAGCACTACGAGAGAATTACAGAGATGTAAAACTACCTTAGGGAGGGACTATAGCTTGTAGCACCCTTAACCCGAAGGTGAGATCAGAGGAGCACCCCAAGTCCAACTGATAGTGCTTGAAAAAGGTGGAAGGGGACGACCACGTAGCTGCCTTACATATCTGGTCGATTGATACTCCAGATCTTTCCGCCCAGGATGTAGCCATGGCCCTGGTGGAATGCGCCCTCAGATTCTGCGGAGCCGGACCTCCACCTGCAGTATAAGCCAGAGAGATAGCCTCCCTAATCCACTTCGCTAGTGTGTACTTCGAAACTCTAAAGGTACCGTCACACTAAACGATATCGCTAGCGATCCGTGACGTTGCAGCGTCCTCGCTAGCGATATCGTTTAGTTTGACACGCAGCAGCGATCAGGATCCTGCTGTGATGTCGCTGGTCGCTGAATAAAGTCCAGAACTTTATTTGGTCGTCCGATCGCCGTGTATCGTTGTGTTTGACACCAAAAGCAACGATACCAGCGATGTTTTACACTGGTAACCAGGGTAAACATCGGGTTACTAAGCGCAGGGCCGCGCTTAGTAACCCGATGTTTACCCTGGTTACCAGCGTAAAAGTAAAAAAAACAAACAGTACATGCTCACCTGCGCGTCCCCCAGCATCTGCTTCCTGCTCTGACTGAGATCCGGCCCTAAAGTGAAAGTGAAAGCACAGCGGTGACGTCACCGCTGTGCTGTTAGGGCCGGAGCTCAGTCAGTGTCAGGAAGCAGACGCTGGGGGACGCGCAGGTGAGCATGTACTGTTTGTTTTTTTTACTTTTACGCTGGTAACCAGGGTAAACATCGGGTTACTAAGCGCGGCCCTGCGCTTAGCAACCCGATGGTTACCCGGGGACCTCGGCATCGTTGGTCGCTGGAGAGCGGTCTGTGTGACAGCTCCCCAGCGATCAAACAGCGACGCTGCAGCGATCGGCATCGTTGTCGCTATCGCTGCAGCGTCGCTTAATGTGACGGTACCTTAAGCCCTTTCCTAGGACCTTGGAAGGATAAAAATAACACATCCTCTCTCTTCCAAGCGTTAGTGACTGTGATATATTCTAACAGGCATCTCCTAACATCTAACATATAGAGTACCGGTAGTTCTTCCTTAGTATTAGAGGGGATAGGGAGGAATGATGGTAACACTATCTCCTGTGATCTGTTAAAATGTGAGGCGACTTTTGGCAAATAAGCGGGGTCCGGTTTAAGGACTACTCTGTCCTGTAGAAACTCTGTATACGGGGGGAGTCTAGAGAGCGCTTGTATGTCCCCTACCCTACGAGCAGATGTTATTGCTACCAAAAATGCTGTCTTGAGGGACAATAATTTAACTGAAGCCGAATGTAAGGGCTCAAACGGTTCTCTAGTCAAGGCTGACAGGACTAGGTTGAGATCCCAAGGTACCGACCTGTTCTTGTGTATAGGTCTAGCTCTACTAGAAGCTTTTATAAACCTTGATACCCAATAATTATTAGCAATGTTACAAGAAAACAGGGCCCCCAGGGCTAAGACTTGTACTTTTAGCGTACTTGTAGATAGGTTTAGCTCTAACCCTTTCTGCAGGAATTCTAAAATTTGGTTAATTGGTAACCCTTCTTCGATTCTAAAATCTGAAGAGGCCAAGAACTTCCTCCAAGTTCTAGAGTAGATCTTTGTTGTTATATTTTTTCTACTCTTCATAAGGGTATCAATTAAATTTGGGGAAAAACCTCTGTTCTTTAATAATGACCTCTCAAACTCCATGCCGTCAAATGGAGCTCCTTCACCTGCGGATGGGTGATCGGACCTTGATGGAGTAAATTTGGAATGTCCGGGAGTACCCAAGGGTCTTCCACCGACATGGTCCTGAGCCAAGCGAACCAAGCCCTCTTGGGCCAGAAAGGGGCGACCAGTATGACCCTTGCTCGGTCCTCCCTTATCTTCCTGACCACCAGAGGTAATAGGCCCAGCGGGGGGAACGCATAAGCCAAATGGAAGTCCCATTTGATCAAGAAGGCATCCACTGCCAACGGATTCTCCCTGGGATTCAGGGAACAGAACTTTTTTGTTTTTCTGTTGTCCCTGGTGGCAAACAGGTCCACCTCTGGATGACCCCACATGTGGACAATCTGATTGAAGAGGTCTCTGTTCAGGGACCATTCCCCTTGTTTCAGGGTGTTGCGGCTTAGAAAGTCTGCTTTTATGTTTTCTTTCCCCCTTAAATGCAGTGCAGTTAAAGATAGTAAATGGGTCTCTGCTGTCTGGAGAAGGCGGTCTGCTACTTCCATCAGAGATTCGGAATGTGTTCCACCCTGGTGATTTACATAGGCTACTGCCACCTGGTTGTCGGAGAGGATCTTGACATGGTGACCCTGTAGATACACGAGGAGTTCCTTAACTGCCAAATAGCCATTAACTCTCTCTGATTAGAAGAGGCTGATGTTTGAGGGTCCCATAGCCCTTGAATTACGATGTCACCCATGTGTGCCCCCCATCCCGTAGGGCTGGCGTCTGTTGTTATTACACGAGTCACATGCGTCACCCAGGGAACTCCTGCCGACAGATTGTCTTCTACTAGCCACCATCTGAGAGATGTAAGCACTACCGGACTTAACATTACCTGACCCTGCAAGGACCCCTGTAAGGTTCTATCATTATCTAGAACCTCAAACTGTAAAGGTCTGGTATGGAATTGGGCCCAACGGACGGCAGGAATGCACGAAGTTAGGGATCCTAACAGTGACATAGCCTGTCTAAGGGTCATGGATGGTTTATTAATCGCCTTTAACACCTGTTGTTCAATGTGGAGCAATTTATCAGGCGGCAGACAGCATTGTTGGGTTTCTGAATTTAATAACAGTCCGAGGAATCTCTGAATTTTTAGGGGCTGTAAACGGGATTTGTCATAATTTATGATCCAGCCCAGACGTTCTAGTTTGGCTATGGCTGTCTTTGCTTGTGAAAGGCAATGATCTGCTGAATTCCCCACAATAAGAAAATCATCCAGATAAGGCATTATGAGGATATTGAATTCCCGCAAATGTGCCATAACCTCAGCGACTACTTTAGTAAATACCCTAGGTGCTGCTGAAATGCCGAAGGGAAGGGCTCTATATTGAAAATGACGAACAATTCCCTCTATAGACACCGCCACCCTCAGGAACCTCTGGAAGTTCTCATGGATAGGTATATGATAGTATGCGTCCTTAAGATCTACAACTACCATAAAACAGTGTTTGAACAACATCTTTATTGTAGAACTGATAGACTCCATTTTGAAGGTTTTATTAACCAGAAACTCATTAAGGGATTTAAGATTAATGATAGTTCTAAACGACTTATCTGGTTTTTGTATCAGAAATAAAGGAGAGTAGAACCCTCTTCTTTTTTCTGAATCTGGAATCTCAATCAGCACTTTTTTAAGACATAGATTCACGACTTCCGCTTCCAAAGCTGTCTGTTCCACAGTGGAGGAACGTAAGGGGGTTAATTTAAATTTATCACAAGGCCAATGGTTAAACTCCAGTCTCAGACCGTCTGATATAATGCCTCGGACCCAGTCACTATTAGCGATGTCAGACCATGCGGAAGAGAAGACTGCCAATCTCCCTCCCACAGGGATTGCTAGTCATTGGTCTGACTTTTTACGTTCTTTTGAGGAACGGCGGAACATGTAGCCCGTACCGCTCCTGCGTCTATCCTCCCATCTGAAATTATCTCTAGAGGGTGAGGACGCGCGTTTCCTTCCGCGACCAAACCTCCTCCTGTTGAAAGGGCGACGGTAAGATGCTGATGCCAGATTAGGGAACTTCTTCTTATCATCTCCTGCTTTTTCAAGCAACTCATCCAGAGTTGGTCTGAAGAGATATTCCCCCTTGCATGGGATAGCGCAGAGCTTGGATCTTGACTGGATGTCACCAGACCAACACTTTAACCATAAGGCTCTACGAGCCGCGTTGGAAAGACCTGCTGCTCTGGCCGCCATTCTGACAGAATCCAATGAAGCGTCCGACAGGAAGGCCGCAGCATCTTGAATTACTGGGAGCGCATTCAGGATTGTATTCCTGGACGCACCTCCCTTAAGTTGTGACTCCAACTGATCCAGCCAGACCATTAAAGATCTGCCTGTACATGTTGCGGCCACTGCTGGTCTCAGAGATCCGGCCGCCATCTCCCAGGTACCTTTAAGGAAGGTGTCTGCCTTCCTATCAAGTGGATCTTTAAGGGTCCCCATATCCTCAAAGGGTAATGAGGCTTTTTTGGACGCCTTCGCCACCGCAGCATCTAGTTTAGGGGCCTTGTCCCAGGTATCAAGGCTGCATCCTCAAAGGGATACCTGCGTTTTAATGCTGGTGGTAACGAGCCTTTCTTCTCCGGTTTCTTCCACTCTCGGAGAATTAAATCCTGAACTTTATCAATCACCGGAAAAGATTTACGTCTCTTATGGTCTAATCCGCTGAACATTATTTCCTGTCTGGAAGGTTGCGTTTGAGGCTCTTCCAGGCCCATCGTACTTCTGACTGATTTAACTAGTTTATCAACTCGGTCCAGAGGTAGACAAAATCGGCCAGAGTCCTCTTCCGATGACGAGGGAATAGAGCCATAGGAACCTTCCTCTTTCTTCCCCCGAAGACTCAGAGATTAAGGGAGTTTTATGTTTCGAACTTCCCGCCTGGGATAGAGACCGCAGGGATTCCCTTACTTCCATACGGATCATCTCTTTTAAGTTAGCCGTACTTGCAGATTCTTCCGCTACCCAGGGGAGGACAATAGGGTGATACCTTCTATCCAACCTGATGTCCCTTAACCCCTACCACACCTGTAGACCTCACCGTCTGCTGTATACAGGGGGCACATAATTTTTTGGGACAAGAATCTGGTAAAGGGATTCCACATAGGGCGCACTCCTTATGTTTCGTCTTTGCATTTTTCTTTCCCTAGAATGACAAAGTATAAGGGGGGCCCGCGTCACTGAGTGAACATTCACGTAGATCACTTACCAGCGTACGCCAAACAAAGGTACCGGAACACGAGGGGGTTCTTTCCCAGTCGAAGCTCTCGATCCCTGCTTGGACGAGCTTTTGCGGCTGGACTGGTCACTCCTGACATGCTCCTTCTCCAAGGCCTTCTGTCGCACATCCAGTAGCTGAGGCTGCTCACCATCACTCTCCATGATGGAAATGTGGCCAAAAGCAGGGCTCTAAATCCGACACCTGCTTAAATCCCCCTGAGTTCCGGTCAGCAGGCTGCCTGGCGTCATCCCATTGGTTTCTGCTGACCAGACCGCAGCTGGGAGGTCAGCAGTGGCTAATGAGGAAACCGGTGTCCAGGATCGATGGGCGCCGCCATCTTGGATAGACTGCGCATGCGCAGCCATCCAAGAACCCGGAAGCGCCTGCTGACTCCGCCCCCGGCGTCACAGCACTCCGGAAACGCTCCTGAGAGCGGTGCAGGACGCCGGAGATGTACAACAGCGCTCCGGTCGGCGTTCCTCTCCTGCCACCGCTACCCCACCACACCGCTGCACCGCCGCACTGCTGCATGGACCAAGGGGGACGGTTATACTCACCAACGCCGGCACAGAATGGAGATCAGGAATCCTCCGGACCCTGCTCCCTGCTGCAACACGCCACCGACGTGCAGTCCAGCCAGGACCACCGTGGCGTCTCCAGGGAGATCCGCACCGGCCGAGGTAGGAGACCCCCCCCCGCTACCAGATTCGGCCGGCCGGCCTGGGATCCATTACGAGGATTTTCATCTGTAGGATCCTGTCCCTCCAGGAACAGGAAACCAACTGATGCATAGGGAGAGGTACCGCCCTTTTGTATCTGTAGGTTTCCTGTTCCTGAAGGGCGGATCCCCTCTCTCGTAGTGCTGTCATGGGGTGCTGTCATGGGAGTCCGAATAAAGTACTTTTTTTTTTTCACAAAAAATTTCTTTTAGCCTCAATTTTTTTCATGGGCAACAGGATGAAATGGATCTTAAAATGTGTTGGGCAATTTCTCCTGAGTACACCGATACCTCATATGTGGTTACAAACCACTGTTTGTGCACACGGCAAGGCTCGGAAAGAAGGAGCACCATTTGACTTTTGAATGAAAAATTAGCTCCAATCGTTAGCGGACACCATGTCGCGTTTGGAGAGCCCCTGTTTGCCTAAGCATTGGAGCTCCTCCACATGACCCCATTTTGGAAACTAGACCCCCCAAGGAGCTTACTTAGATGCATAGTGAGCACTTTGAACCCCCAGGTGCTTCACAAATTGATCCTTAAAATGAAAAAGTACTTTTTTTTTCACAAAAAAGTTCTTTTAGCCTTAATTTTTTCATTTCCACATGGGCAACAGGATAAAGTGGATCCTAAAATTTATTGGGCAATTTCTCCTGAGTATACTGATAGCTCACATGTGGGGGTAAACCACTGTTTGGGCACACGGCAGGGCTCGGAAGGGAAGGAGCGCCATTTGACTTTTTGAATGAAAAATTAGCTCCAATCGTTAGCGGACACCATGTCGCGTTTGGAGAGCCCCTGTGTGCCTAAACATTGGAGCTCCCCCACTTGTTACCCCATTTTGGAAACTAGACCTCCCATGGAACTAATCTAGGTGTGCGGTGACCACTTTAAACCCCCAAGTGCTTCACAGAAGTTTATAACGCAGAGCCGTGAAAATAAAAAATTTTTCTTTCCTCAAAAATTATTTTTTAGCCCGCAATTTTTTATTTTCACAAAAGTAACAGGAGAAATTGGACCCCAAAAGTTGTTGCGCAGTTTGTCCTGAGTACACTGATACCCCATATGTGGGGGTAAACCACTGTTTGGGCACACGTCAGGGCTCGGAAGGGAAGTAGTGACTTTTGAAATGCAGACTTTGATGTAATGGTCTGTGGGCATCACGTTGCGTTTGCAGAGCCCCTGATGTGCCTAAACAGTAGAAACCCCCCACAAGTGACCCCACTGTGGAAACTAGACCCCCCAAGGATCTTATCTAGATATGTGGTGAGCACTTTGAACCCCCAAGTGCTTCACAGAAGTTTACAAAGCAGAGCCGTGAAAATAAAAAATAATTTTTCTTTCTTCAAAAATGATGTTTTAGCAAGCATTTTTTTATTTTCACAAGGGTAACAGGAGAAATTGAACCCCAATAATTGTTGCCCAGTTTGTCCTGAGCATGCTGGTACTCCATATGTGGGGGTAAACCACTATTTTGGGCGCACGTCGGTGCTCGGAAGGGAGGGAGCACCATTTGACTTTTTGAATACAAGATTGACTGGAATCAATGGTGGCGCCATGTTGCGTTTGGAGACCCCTGATGTGCCTAAACAGTGGAAACCCCTCAATTCTAACGCCAACACTAACCCCAACACACCCCTAACCCTAACTCTAGCCATAACACTAATCACAACCCTAACCCCAACACACCCCAAACCACAACCCCAACACACCCCTAACTCTAATCCCAACCCTAACCCAACCCTAACCCCAACCTTAACCCCAACAAACCCCTAACCATAACCCTAACCACAGCCTAATCTTAACCCTATTTCCAACCCTAGCCCTAATTCCAACCCTAACTCTAATTCCAACACTAACCCTAAGGCTATGTGCCCACGTTGCAGATTCGTGTGAAATTTTTCCGCACCATTTTTGAAAAATCCGCAGGAAAAAGGCACTGCGTTTTACCTGCAGATTTACCGCGGATTTCCAGTGTTTTTTGTGCGGATTTCACCTGCGGATTCCTATTGAGGAACAGGTGTAAAACGCTGCGGAATCCGCACAAAGAATTGACATGCTGCGGAAAATACAGCACAACGTTTCCACGCGGTATTTTTCGCACCATGGGCACAGTGGATTTGGTTTGCCATAGGTTTACATGGTACTGTAAACCTGATGGAAAACTGCTACGAATCCGCAGCAGTCAATCAGCTGCGGATCCGCAGCAAAATCTGCACCTTGTGCACATACCCTAATTCTAACCCTAACCCTAGTTCTAACCCTAATTCTAGCCCTAACCCTTTACCTAATTCTAACCCTAACCCTAGTTCTAACCCTAATTCTAGCCCTAACCCTTTACCTAACCCTAACCCTACTGTAAAAAAAAAAAAAAATTATATATATATATATATATATATATATATATATATATATATATTTTTTTTTTTTTTTTTTCTTTTTTTCTTTATTTTATTAATGTCCCTACCTATGGGGGTGATAAAGGGGGGGGTTTATTTATTATTTTTTTATTTTGATCGCTGTGATAGAACCTATCACAGCGATCAAAATGTACCTGTAACGAATCTGCCGGCTGGCAGATTCGGCGGGCGCACTGCGCATGCGCCCGCCATTTTCCAAGATGGTGGCGCCCATGGAGCACACGGACGGACACGGGAGGGACACCGGAGATCGGTAAGTATGAGGGGGGGGGGGATCGGACTGCGGGGGGAGCGGACAGGAGGACGGAGGGGAGTGGAGGACAGCAATTACGGGACGGAGGACCGTGGGGACAATATCGGTGGCGGTGGAGGGGGGCAGATTGCGATCTCCAGCCATGGCTGATGCTATTGCAGCATCAGCCATGGCTGGATTGTAATATTTCACCAATTTTCATTGGTGAAATATTACTATCGCTCTGATTGAAAGTGAAACGTCACTTTTAACAGCCAATCAGAGCGATCGTAGCCACAGGGGGGGGGCGAAGCCACCCCCCCTGGGCTCAAGTACCACTCCCCCTGTCCCTGCAGGTCGGGTGAAATTACAGTTAACCCTTTCACCCGGCCTGCAGGAGCGCGATCCGGCCATGACGCATATGCTGCGTCACAGGTCGGATTGGCACAGGTTTTCATGACGCATACGCTGCGTCAAAGGTTGAGAAGGGGCTATGGACAGTTCTTGGTCATCTCCCTATGCTTGTTGTTACCCCTTCTATGTGCGTTCATCTACAGATGGAGTAGCGACCCTGGGAGCTCTGACATCATGTCAACTGGCTTTGGACCTTGTATGGACTCTATGGACAGTTCTTGGTCATCTCCCTATGCTTGTCGTTACCCCTTCTCTGTGCATTCATCCACAGATGGAGTAGCGACCCTGGGAGCTCTGACATCATGTCAACTGGCTTTGGACCTTGTATGGACTCTATGGACAGTTCTTGGTCATCTCCCTATGCTTGTCGTTACCCCTTCTCTGTGCATTCATCCACAGATGGAGTAGCGACCCTGGGAGCTCTGACATAATGTCAACTGGCTTTGGACCTTGTATGGACTCTATGGACAGTTCTTGGTCATCTCCCTATGCTTGTCGTTACCCCTTCTCTGTGCGTTCATCCACAGATGGAGTAGCGACCCTGGGAGCTCTGACATCATGTCATATTGGAAATACGTGGAGACGCAGCGATATGTTATATGCGCCCATGTAACCAAACAATTCCAGCCATGGTGAGATTGTTCTGTTTGTTATGGTGTGTTGTGGTTCAATAAAGTATTGCCACACTGTTTTACCTTAACCCAGTGTTGTCTGTGTAGTGTATTGCCCACGGGGAGATAGAGCGGGCGTTCAGTGGTATGAGCAGTGGTCCATGCAGTCTTGCTAAAGACAGCCGGGCCAGCGGATGAGAGCACCCACTGACCCTGTTTCTCTCTCTCTCTATATATATATATCACCTCACCGTACACCCCTATATATGTATATATCACCTCACAGTACACCCCTATATATGTATATATCACCTCACCCTACACCCCTATATATGTATAGATCACCTCACTGTACACCCCTATATATGTATATATAACCCCACCGTACACCTCTCTCTCTCTCTCTCTCTCTCTCTCTCTCTCTCTCTCTCTCTCTATATATATATATATATATATATATATATATATATATATATATATATCTATATATCACCTCACACCCCAAAATATATATACCACCTCACCGTACACCCCAATATATATTATTTATCACCTCACTGTACACCCCTATATATGTATATATCACCTCACCGTACACCCCTATATATGTATATATCACCACCGTACACCCATATATCCCCTCACCATACACACACACACATATATATATGTATCTATCACCTCATCGTACACCTGTATGTATGTATGTATATGTATATATATATATATATATATATATATATATATATATATATATAACCTTACCGTACACCCCTATATATACAGTGACGCCCTGTAGCCCTCACAGTACCGCACGATGCTGAAGTTGGTTTCTTATTCGTTCAGTTTCTTATTCGGGCTGAAGTTGGTTTCTTATTCAGCAGTTTCTTATTCGGCTATTTTTTATTTTCTGTTTTTTTAAGTTTTTTGTATAAAAATAAACCATTCTGAGTATATAATAATATGCGGTCATGTGTCCTTTTGTGAATACACTTAAAAACAGATACAAAATTTAGAAGGCTGGCACAAAAATGGGCATCAAAGTGGGCACTGAGGTATGGTATTAAAGGTGTTAAATGGCTTTGTGCCACTGATCTGACACCTGACTTGCATACCTTGTGATGCCACACATCAAGTTCCTGTCAATCCAGCCTGGCACAAATGGGTTCTGGGCATCAAAACTGGCATCAAAGTACTCAAATCACCAATTTTCACAGATTTGAATAAGTAACAGCTATTTTGAGGGGTTAAATGCCTTTGTGCCACTGATCTAACACCTGATTTACATACCTACTGATGCCCCACATGAAATCCATGTCACTCCAGCCTGGCACAAATGGGTTCTGGGCATCAAAACTGGCATCAAAGGGGGCAAATAGCACATTTTCACAGATTTGAATAAGTAACAGCAATTTTTAAGGGGTTAAATGCCTTTGTGCCACTAATCTAACACCTGATTAACATACCTAATGATGCCCTACATGAAATGCATGTCAATACAGCCTGGCACAAATGGGTTCTGGGCATCAAAACTGGCATCAAAGTACTCAAATCACCAATTTTCACAGATTTGAATAAGTAACTGATGTTTTTAAGGGGTTAAATGCCTTTGGGCCACTGATCTGACACTTAAAATACACAGAAAGTGATGCCCTGCATCAAACCCAGGTCCCTTCAGCCTGGCCCAAATGGGTTCTGGGCACCAGAACTGGCATCAAAGTGGGCAAACAGCCCATTTTCACAGATTTGAATAATTAACTGATGTTTTTAAAGGCTAAATGACTTTGGGCTAAATGACATCTCCACCCTTACATCCCAATGGCTTTGTGGTCCATCGCCATTGGCATTATGCCACTTTTATTAGTGTTAAAATGTAGCAGCAATTTTTCATAAATAAGGAAATTTGCAAAACCTACTTTTTACAGACTTATACCCTTTTTAACGGTCTTTGAAGGGTTGAGATATTTGGAAAGCGGTAGAATTATACCTTTTTAACTGCACCACCTGTCAGGAAATAGGAAGAAGTTCTGATTACCTCAATTACATATACAGAGCTCTCAGCTGCAGTTTCCTCTGCCTGCCTGCACAAGGATGGAATTCAAAGCCTCTCTTCCTCCCTTCCCCCTGCTATATGGCTGTAATGTAAGACCAGCATGCAAGCTCCACTGAGAAATTTTTATGGCTTTGTGCTGTGAAAGCCAGTCCTCTCCCTAAACCCCTCATCCCTCATCCCGCCTCCCGCCTGATACTAGCTATAACTGGTACAGTTACTTTCAAACCACATGGGACTCTTTTGTTCTTGAAAATTTTTGTACAAGGACACAGATCAGGGATAGGGATATAAGGGTTACATATTTCGAATGTCCACCCGAGAAATTTATAACTCACTGAAATCGCTATTATCTACACCCAAAAAAATGCAAGGCACTGATTTGTCATTAAGTGGGTCAAATATCTACGCCGTGTTTATACTTAAAAGAACTCCTATGACATGGTGAGCATCATGATCATTGTCGTTCGTCTCCGAGGTTCAGACAGCGAGTTATGTATAGAAATGGCTTGTCATAACTCGAAGAAAGGGGAGTATTCAGCCTCTGAGTGAGGTCACCACAGAGGGAGTGCCTTGGTTTTGGGCGCGGAGATAAGTGAGTTAGACATCAGTCTTCACTAGTCCTTTGTCTACGGTCCAACTGTGAGACCCATCTGTAATGCATCTTGATGTATGCCCATCCCCCACAGCACATGGTCTGCCATGAGATGAAATGACATAATGAACTGTAAGGTTTTTTCAACTTTAATCCCATTTTAGATGTAATTATGCTGTACATACGATACTTGTCTACTTTTATAATATCTTTTTATAATTCTGTTAACACTGCCTACCTTTTTGGAGTTAAATATATAAAATTACTACCTTTGTTCCTCCTTGCTCTACAACGTACTGTCCTGTCCTCTGAAGTGAATTACTTTACTAATTTGGGTTGCCTCCTGACACATTACGAGTTAAAAAATCGGAGCTGGTGGCAGCGGATATGTCCTGTGTGTTTAGGAGACTTTGTGTCAGGACTCTGAACATTTTTTACCTTTGTGCATTACTGCCCTTTTCCAAGATGGCGTCTTTGGTCTCATGTGCACTGTGTCTTCCTGCTATAAAACTCCACCCCAGCCTTCAGTCTGTGCTAGAGTTCTGCTTTGCATCCAGCTCCTGATTACTCCCTGGCCTTGCACCTGCTCCTGTGAACCTGAGTTGGAGATCCTGCCACTCTGCTCTGAGTTCCTGCTGCATACACCAGTGTTCAGTAATCCTCCTTCATCTGCTGCTCGTGTTACTTCCATCTGCATTTGCTGGACATGTAAGCTGTTTGCTGCTCTGCAAAACCTGAGACTATTAACCAGGCCTCCCTGGTTGAGCTAAGATATGATTTGAACTGCCTAATAGCATATCTATCTGTGTCTGGACTAAGTCAAGGATCTATTCGTGTAAAGTTTCCTCAAGAATAACTGTGCTTCGTAGACTGTTTGTTTGCATCTACCTCTGAAGTTTCCTATTGACTGCTAAGCTGCGTTTATTATTTGCACCAAGTGTTGTGGACTTGAGATTCTCTCTGCACCTGCTTGAATCACCGTGTGATAATATAGACTTTACCACTTATAAAACTGTGTCCTGTTGTCTTGTTCCATGCAAAGAGTCTCCTGAGTTATCCCCTATAATTATTACAGCCAGACCTCATGTGGCTGGAGTGTGTCAGCAGTTCCTGAAAGATGAAGGCATTGAAGCTATGAACTGGCCCACCCTTTTCCCGAGACCTGAATCCGATTGATCACATCTGGGACATCATGTCTCTCACCATCCACCAATGTCACGTTGCACCAGACTGTCCAGGAGTTGGCGGATGATTTAGTACAGGTCTGGGAGGAGATCCCTCAGGAGACCATCCACCACCTCATCAGGAGCATGCCCAGGTGTTGTAGGGAGTTCATACAGGCACATGGAGGCCACACACACTACTGAGCATCATTTCCTTGTCATGAGGCATTTCCACAGAAGTTGGATCAGCCTTTAATTTGATTTTCGAGTTTGATTTAGAGCATCATTCCAAATCCAGACCTCCGTGGGACATTAGTTGTGATTTACGTAGATCATTTTTAGGTTTTATTGTTCTGAACACATTCCACTATGAAATGAATAAAGATTTACAACTGGAATATTTCATTCAGTGATATCTAGGATGTGGGATTTTAGTGATCCCTTTATTCTCTATTCTATCTATTGTAATCTAATCTGTCACTCTGTGATTAAAATGTACGCGGCTGATCATTTGCCGGCTTTTACTCTATCTCTCTATCTAGAATACATATATGTTTTAAAGAATATTTTGTTTTAAAACTTTGTATAAATGATTTAGAACATTTCTCTATGTAAAATCTCATGTTAAAATCGCATTGCAGTCTGAAACCAATCGCAATGCATTTGGATGTAAATCGGATGATAGGTGTGAAAACTGGGATTGTACTCACACAAAAAACGCATGACACTCACAAGACAATGGTATTACACTCGACCGACTCTCCAAAATCAAAATGAGACCGATTTTAAATTCACTAGTGTGTGTATAGCCTTACTGTTTATGAAAAAGTGGTGTGAGATCAGTGGCCCAAGCTCATTTAAAGGGAACCTGTCACCTGAATTTGGCGGGACCAGTTTTGGGTCATATGGGCGGGGTTTTCGGGTGTTTGATTCACCCTTTCCTTACCCGCTGGCTGCATGCTGGCCGCAATATTGGATTGAAGTTCATTCTCTGTCCTCCAGAGTACACGCCAGCACAAGGCAATATTGCCTTACGCAGGCGTGTACTCCGGAGGACAGAGAATGAACTTCAATCCAATATTGCGGCCAGCATGCAGCCAGCGGGTAAGGAAAGGGTGAATCAAACACCCGAAAACCCCGCCCATATGACCCAAAACTGGTCCCGCCAAATTCAGGTGACAGGTTCCCTTTAACCCCTTAAAAACATCAGTTACTTATTCAAATCTGTGAAAATGGGCTGTTTGCCCACTTTGATACCAGTTCTGGTGCCCAGAACCCATTTGGGCCAGGCTGGAGAGTCCTGGGTTTGATGCAGGGCATCACTTTCTGTGTATTTTAAGTGTCAGATCAGTGGCCCAAAGGCATTTAACCCCTTAAAAACATCAGTTACTTATTCAAATCTGTGAAAATGGGCTGTTTGACCACTTTGATGCCAGTTCTGGTGCCCAGAACCCATTTGGGCCTGGCTGGAGAGTCCTGGGTTTGATGCAGGGCATCACTTTCTGTGTATTTTAAGTGTCAGATCAGTGGCCCAAAGGCATTTAACCCCTTAAAAACATCAGTTACTTATTCAAATCTGTGAAAATGGGCTGTTTGCCCACTTTGATGCCAGTTCTGGTGCCCAGAACCCATTTGGGCCAGGCTGGAGTGACCTGGGTTTGATGCAGGGCATCACTGTCTGTGTATTTTAATTGTCGTATAAGTGGCCCAAAGGCATTTAACCCTTTAAAAACATCAGTTACTTATTCAAATCTGTGAAAATGGGCTGTTTGCCCAATTTGATGCCAGTTCTGGTGCCCAGAACCCATTTGGGCCAGGCTGGAGAGACCTGGGTTTGATGCAGGGCATCACTGTCTGTGTATTTTAATTGTCGTATAAGTGGCCCAAAGGCATTTAACCCCTTAAAAACATCAGTTACTTATTCAAATCTGTGAAAATGGGCAATTTGCCCCCTATGATGCCAGTTCTGATGCCCAGAACCCATTTGTGCCAGGCTGGTGTGACATGGATTTCATGTGGGGCATCAGTAGGTATGTAAATCAGGTGTTAAATCAGTGGCACAAAGGCATTTAACCCCTCAAAAATAGCTGTTACTTATTCAAATCTGTGAAAATTGGTGATTTGAGTACTTTGATGCCAGTTTTGATGCCCAGAACCCATTTGTGCCAGGCTGGTGTGACATGGATTTCATGTGGGGCATCAGTAGGTATGTAAATCAGGTGTTAAATCAGTGGCACAAAGGCATTTAACCCCTTAAAAATAGCTGTTACTTATTCAAATCTGTGAAAATGGGCAATTTGCCCCCTATGATGCCAGTTCTGATGCCCAGAACCCATTTGTGCCAGGCTGGTGTGACATGGATTTCATGTGGGGCATCAGTAGGTATGTAAATCAGGTGTTTAATAAGTGGCACAAAGGCTTTTAACCCCTTAAAAATAGCTGTTACTTATTCGCATGTGTGAAAATTGGTTCTCTGCCCACTTTGATGCCAGTTCTGATGCCCAGAACCCATTTGTGCCAGGCTGGATTGACAGGAACTTGATGTGTGGCATCACAAGGTATGCAAGTCAGGTGTCAGATCAGTGGCACAAAGCCATTTAACACCTTTAATACCATACCTCAGTGCCCACTTTGATGCCCATTTTTGTGCCAGCCTTCTAAATTTTGTATCTGTTTTTAAGTGTATTCACAAAAGGACACATGACCGCATATTATTATATACTCAGAATGGTTTATTTTTATACAAAAACCTGAAAAAAACAGGAAATAAAAAATAGCCGAATAAGAAACTGAACGAATAAGAAACCAACTTCAGCATCGTGCGGTACCGCTATCCTCTCACATTACCCCAGTACATGGCGCCACTTACCGGTGTGTGACAGACCTGCACGGGGGCGGCACTAGGACGCCAATGTGAGCAAGCACCGAACCGCAACCCGGAAGCCACGTGTCCTCAGGTGAGCGGGAATGGCGGCACCGTATACGGCGGGGGAGACACCGGTAGCGGCATTATACTGCTCGCCCCCTGCAGGTGACAGGCCGGTACTGCAGCCCGCCGTACACCCCGGCTGCCGCTTTTGTCGCCGATTCTCGGTCTCCTCCCCGGTGTCCGGTAGGGGGCGGTCCTCCTGGCTCCGCCCATCATATTCCGCTACCGGAGCAACGTCCGACCGGATCCGCCGCCTCCTCCCTTCTGTCCCCGGTCTTAGCGGTGATCAGGTAACAAGCGGCGGCTTCTAGGTCAGGAAAGTCCCCAATGGCAGGCCTAGTGCTGAACTAATATATATATACCGCCCGTGTAATGCCCCCTGTATACCGCCCCGTGTAATGCTCCCCTGTATACCGCTATATATATACTGCCCCGTGTAATAACCCCTGTATACCGCTATATATATATACTGCCCCGTGTAATACCCCCTGTATACCGCTATATATATATACTGCCCCGTGTAATACCCCCTGTATACTGCTATATATATACCGCCCAGTGTAATACCCCCTGTAAACTGCTATATATATATATATATACCGCCCCGTGTAATACCCCCTGTATACCGCTATATATATACTGCACCGTGTAATACCCCCTGTATACTGCTATATATATATATATATATATACCCCGCCCCGTGGTATACCCCCTGTATACCGCTTGTTACGGAACCCCCCAGCACCCAGAATATGTTGTGCAGTTATTTATATTTATAATAGGTTCCATGTGAGATGCATGTCCCTAATGCATCAGCTCACAGGCTGCGCCTCTGGGAAGAGGGGACAAGATATCCCCCTTCTGACCTCCCCCACCTTTGTAATTCCCACAGTAAATATCGGCAGGCTTCGGCCCAAGGCGAAGCTGACCCGGCATTGGGGGCTACGACTAACCAGGGGGTGGAAGAGATGGAGGAAGTGCTGCATGAAGTAGACCCCATTCAGGCAGCCCGGGCAGATAATCGACAACAGCATCGACAGGTCATGTGGGTTAATGGGAAACGTATGCAGGGACTAAGAGATTCCGGGGTAACTTTGACCCTTGTGAAGCCTCATCTCGTCCGGGACCAAGAGAAGACGGACCAGCAGTGGGACCCATACATCGACTGCCCACTGCCAGGATTCTCCTGAACTGGGGAGTCGGGGATGGCCTTATTGAGGTCGGCTTGATGGAGGATTTGCCCGCAGACGTCTTGCTGGGAAATGACTTGGGGCCCATGTTGTCTGCCTTCTCGGTTGTCCCTCTGGCTGAGACATATCCTGTGACCACCCTGAGACAAGCTCGAGCTGCGGAGGCGGAATCACACTCAGGAGGCCCAGGTAAGACATCCCAGCCCTACACGTATTCCCATAGCCAGACACATTTCTTGGGCCACCCCAGCTGAATTTAAGAGGGAGTTACTTGAGGATCCTTCATTGGAGGGATTTTGTGGGAAGGCACAGGAGGGGAGAGGGGTACTGGAAGGGGAACAGTTTGTATGGAAGCAGGGACTCCTCCACCGGAGCACAGAGCAGCACCACACAGGGACGAGCCCCACTATAAAACGACAGCTGGTAGATCCCAAGAAGTATAAGCAGGAGTGACTGCGAATCTCTCATGACATACCCTTGGCCGGGCTGTTCGGCGTCAGTCGCACCAGGCATCGTCTGACACAAAACTTCTTTTGGCCGGGGGTAACCTATGATGTTCGTCAGTACTGCCAGACCTGTGACAGTTGCCAGCGCATTGGCAAGAGGGGAGATCGATGCAAGGCCAAATTACGCCCCCTCCCCATTGTGGAGGAACCATTTAGCCGAGTAGCTGTCTATCTGATAGGGCTGTTAGCCAAACCCAGTCCGTCAGGGAAAAGGTATATATTGACAGTGGTAGAATATGCAACATGGTATCCAGAGGCGGTTGCGTTACCTAACATACTGGCAGAGACGGTGGCGGCTGCCCTGCTCCAGGTTTTCTCACGGGTTGGATTTCCCCGGGAGATTATCTCGGACCAGGGTACCCAGTTTACAGCAGAGGTGACCAACCAACTGTGGAAGCTGTGCGGCGTAAAGTCCATTAGAAGCGCCCCGTACCACCCGCAAAACAGTGGGTTGTGTGAACGCTTACAGGGACTGGGAGAAATTCTTGCCACACCTCCTGTTTGCCTATTGGGAGGTGCCCCAAGAATCCACGGGGTTCTCCTCGTTCAAACTGGTATACGGGAGGCGGGTAAGGGGACCCCTAGACTTAGTGCTAGAACACTGGGAAGGAGAGGGCATCATAGAAGGGGTACCTATTGTACCCTATGTGCTGGAATTCCGGGACCGCCTACAGGAGCTGACCCAGGCTGTACGTGGGAACATGCAGGTGGCCCAGTGGCGCCAGCGTGTATAGTGCGATCGGAGGGCCAGAGAACGCACCTTGGAAATAGGACAGAAGGTCCTGGTGTTAGAGCCCACTAGGCAGAACAAGTTCCAAGCTGCATGGCAGGGGCCCTACCAGGTAGTGGGGAAAATAGCCGACACCACCTATAATGTCGCCGATTGTGACAGCCCCAGGGTTATCCGCATGTTCCACGTGAATATGCTGAAGCCCTACCGGGAGCCCCCTGAAGAGGTAGTGGCCATCTGTGCACCTGAAGCAGAGGATTTAACCGGACTTTCCTTGCCTGATGTCTTAGGGGAAGGGACTGTCTAAAACATGGGACCAGGTACACTTGGGTGAAGACCTAGGTCCCCGGGAGAGACAGCAGGCGGAGGCGTTGAGGCAGCGACAGAGGATGTTTTCGGGGAGACCAGGGTACACTCGCCTGGCACAACACAAGGTTGAGACCCAGGATCAGACCCCCCTGCGACAACCCCCCTTCCGCGTCCCTGAGTCTGTACGAGAAGGGATGCGACGAGATGTTGCGTTTAGGGGTCATTGAAGAGTCAGATAGTTCCTGGGCATCCCCCGTAGTGTTAGTGCCCAAGAAGGATGGGACTACACGGTTTTGTGTAGACTATCGTAAGCTCAATGACAAAATGGTGACGGATGCGTATCCCATGCCGCGTGTGGATGAGTTGTTAGACCAGCTGGTGGGGGCAAAGTATTTGTCCACCATCGATCTATGCAAAGGCTACTGGCAGATTCCCCTTAGTCCTGACGCTATTCCCAAGTCGGCATTTGTCACCCCGTTCGGCTTATTCCAGTTTCGAGTTATGCCATTCGGGATGAAGAATGCCCCGGCGACCTTCCAGAGGCTGTGTGACCAGCTTCTGGATGGTCTTCAGGACTATGCTTGTGCCTACCTGGATGACATCGCCATCTACAGCGCGACATGTGAAGAGCATCTAAATCATCTAGAGACAGTATTGGACAGTATCCACAAGGCCGGAATCACTCTGAACCCAATCAAGTGTCACGGGGGAAAAGCAGAGGTTCAGTATTTAGGGCATTGGGTGGGAAGTGGGAAACAGTGACCAGAAACAGCCAAGATTGAGGCCATAGCCAAATGGCCCACCCCACGCACTAAAACCCAGGTCATGGCGTTTCTAGGGACAGCGGGGTATTACAGGAAATTCCTTCCCAATGACAGCAGCGTAGCCAAGCCCCTCACTGATCTGACCCGTAAGAACCAACCCCGCCAGGTAACCTGGACCCCAGAGTGTGAGGAAGCCTTCCGCCAGCTAAAGGACGCCCTCACCAATACCCCTGTATTGGCCGCACCCGATCCAACTAAACATTTCCTTGTTCACACAGACGCTTCTATGTTTGGATTGGGGGCAGTACTGAGCCAAGTCGGGCCGGACGGCCAAGAACACCCGGTAGCTTACCTGAGTCGGAAACTACTGCTCCGTGAAGTAAGCTATGTGGCCATCGAGAAGGAGTGCCTGGCGGTAGTATGGGCACTCAAAAAGTTGCAACCATATTTGTATGGACGACAGTTTTCCCTCCTAATGGACCATAATCCTAGTCTGGCTTAATCGGGTCTCCGGAGACAACGCCAGATTACTGCGGTGGAGTTTAGCCCTGCAACCTCTGGACTTCACCATCCACTACAGACCTGGCAAACAAAACGGTAACGCCGATGGACTAAGTCGACAAACGGAACTTGTACCAACCCCATAAACTTCGGTCATCCCCAGACCGATCCGTTAAGGATCAGACTGTGTATGCCGATCGCGTCGCTGAAAAGGGGAGCCGTGTTACGGAACCCTCAGCACCCAGAATATGTTGTGCAGTTATATGTATGTATAATAGGTTCCACGTGAGATGCATGTCCGTAATGCATCAGCCCACAGGCTGCGCCCCTGGGCAGAGGGGACAAGATATCCCCCTTCTGACCTCCCCCACCTTTGTAATTTCCACAGTAAATATCGGCAGGTTCCGGTCAGCTGCGGCTATTGTAATGCATGTCTGGCCTGCCGCTTTTCAATTGGCCTTCCCTCTGTCGCTGTGTGATGTATTCTGTGTCCTCTGAGTAAAGTGTTGTCACACTTGAAATACGTGGAGAAGCAGTGATCTTTTATACGCGCCCATGTAACCAAGCAATTCCAGCCAGCGTCCTTCATTCAGACTCCAGCCAAAGCTGAGTGGATCTCCTGAAACACAGGGTGGTACTGAAAGAGGTGCTCCAGCATGGTAGACCCCGTTACATGGCCTGTCTCCGATGGTCAGACATGAATATTGGGGTTTAAAAACTAAACAATTGTGAAGTGCTGACTTCGTATGTGCTGTGTAATCAAATAACATCACTTTATCACATAAATGTTAAATTACAGAAATAAAAAAAATAACAGAAGCGAGGTGAACATAAAGAAGAAACCGTATCACCCTGAGAGGGAAACGTGGGCAAAAAGGGGGCCTCAGCTATAGGGTACAGACGAGGATTTAGAGCCAATCAGAAGGGAAAGATAGTTCAGTATGCCCAATAGCCTGATTCACCACTCATACGAGTCCAATAAATGTATATGCTAGCTTAGGGAACAATAAAGTGCATGTGCATACAGAAGGACTCGACAATCATATGAGTACTAGAAGGTCAACTAACAACCATAACAGTATGCCAGCAAAATACATGTGCACAAATAAATCACAATTAATAAAGCTTACCCATCCATGATAAAGTGCTAAATCCCAGGGAACATCCCCGACAGGGATATGGACATGATATGACGATAGCAGAATTTTTTTTAATCAGTATTTTGCCTTTCCATAGATAGTAAACATGATATGGCAGGTGACAGTTATGAAAAACATGCATATTCTTCCCTGATTAGTCCTTAAGTCGAAATTATATGTCCCCTCATTATCGGAGTTATACGAACCCCGATATTCATAAATTTACGCTGGTGCCGCTCTGTGTGGTGTAAATGTATAACATTTCCCTTGACGGGAACAGAAGTTTCACTTCAATTCAGGATGTATTTCCTGGGGAGAAAAAACTCTTCCACTTCTCTATCTATGGGTAAACACATGTACCTTTTGTTATCCAACCCTCTGAAAAAGACCTTTCCAGTCTCCAACAGCGAGTCTGCGCTTCAAAATAAATTTTAAGTAGATTGATCACTTCCCAACTATATGTAAATTCATCTATGTCAGCTGGGCAATTCTATTTCAAGGCAGCTTAGATTTCATGCTCTTGTCCTACTGCAAAAGAGAGAAAGGAGGTGGGATGAATGCCCCCTCACCAGTGGCTTCAAGGATCTTAAGATTTTCTATGACACCTCCCCCTTTTTGAGGCAGCTTGGGGGCTGATTTACAGATCGCCCCACAAACCCAACTTATGGCCCACCCTTCCTGGATCCCACAGTACTCTCTCCTTCTGGGATTCGGAGATAGGCTTCCCTGAGGGGTTACTCAGCGACACGACGCATCTGAGACTCCTGGCTAGAGGTAGCCAAAAGTGCTGCTAAGGCCTCAACCTCACAGGAACCGTCCGAGACCTGTTCTTGGTCAGTTACTGGTCCTGTTGTCCCGCTGGATGATCAGGGTCCAGGAGGCAGGGCATTAACTGCATTCTGGGCTATCGGGCCAAGAGTGACAGCTGCCCAGTAGGCTGCCTCCCCACGGGATAACACTTTCCCATTTGTCTGACAGACTGCAGATCCAACTTTCCCACCACCCTGACCAACAGTGATTACTACTTTCCTGCCAATCCGATATGATGTGGGACACCTACCCACCACCCTGACATACTCGGGGTACAATTTTGCCACCCCCGACAGGCTATGGGTACCTCTTTCCCATCATCCTGACAGATGGTGGGGCACACTTCCCTCTCCCTGTTCGGGTGTACCACAGGCCATGTCACAGTCCATCTATAGGTAACACATGTACCTTTTGTTATTTTACCCTCTGAAAAGACCTTTCCTGTCCCCACCAGGGAGTCTGGCCTTCTAAAGAAATTTTAAATTAGATTGGTCACCTCCCCACTATATGTAATTTTCTCTATGGCAATTCTATTTCAAAGCAGCTTAGATTGCAAGTGTGTATATGTATGTATGCGTGTGTGTGTGTATATATATATATATATATATATATATATATATATATATATATATATATATATATATATATATATATATATATATATATATATACATACACACTAGATGATTGCCCGATTCTAGCGCATCGGGTATTCTAGAATATGTATGTCCAATGTCCACGTAGTATATTGGTCAGACATGTAGTATATTGCCCAGCGACGTAGTATATTGTCCAGCCCACGTAGTATATTGCCCAGCCCACGTAGTATATTGCCCAGCCCAAGTAGTGTATTGCCCAGCCACGTAGTGTATTGCCCAGCCACGTAGTGTATTGCCCAGCCACGTAGTGTATTGCCCTGCCACGTAGTGTATTGCCCAGTGACGTAGTATACAGCACAGAGCCACGTAGTATATTGCCCAGTGACGTATATTGCCCAGTGACGTAGTATATTGCCCAGCGACGTAGTATATAGCCCAGCCATGTAGTATATAGCCCAGCCACGTAGTATATTGCCCAGCTATGTAGTATATTGCCCAGTGATGTGGCCCAGTGACGTAGTATATTGCCCAGACACATAGTATATTGCCCAGTGACGTAGTATATTGCCCAGTGACGTAGTATATTGCACAGCGACGTAGTATACAGCACAGAGCCACGTAGTATATTGGCCAGTCACATAGTATATTGCCTAGCTACGTAGTAGACACGTATGTCACAGTTTAAAAAATAAACATACTCACCTTCCGATCCGAGGGCCCCTTGTAGTTCTAACATACTCACCATACTTGTAGTTGTCGCCTGTGCACGGTACAGGCGGCAGCTTCCGGTCCCAGGGTGTGATGACGTCGCGGTCACATAACCGTGACGTCATGACAGGTCCTGCTCGCGCAGGGCCTGTGATGACGTCACGGTCACATGACCGTGACGTCATGGCTGGTTCTTCTGCCATATGATAA
Organism: Ranitomeya variabilis; assembly: GCF_051348905.1. Taxonomy (NCBI): domain Eukaryota; kingdom Metazoa; phylum Chordata; class Amphibia; order Anura; family Dendrobatidae; genus Ranitomeya; species Ranitomeya variabilis. The sequence goes on from NC_135233.1 coordinate 624,776,790, forward strand.
TTGGTACCGGAACCTGCCGCTTGCACAGAGCGGTTACCGGAGGGTGGCGAGGAGCGGGAAAGGCAGCGGAAGGTAAGTATATAATGATTTTTTTTTTTATTATTATTTTTAACATTAGATCCTTTTACTATTGATGCTGCATAGGCAGCGTCAATAGTAAAAACTTGGTCACACAGGGTTAATAGCGGCGGTAATGGAGTGAGTTACCCGCGGCATAACGCGGTCCGTTACCGCTGGCATTAACCCTGTGTGAGCGGTGATTGCGGGGAGTATGGAGCGGGCGCCGGGCACTGACTGCAGGGGAGTAGGGAGGGACTAATTGGACTGTGCCCATCGCTGATTGGTCGCGGCAGCCATGACAGGCAGCTGGCGAGACCAATCAGCTAATGAATAACCGTTGCGGACAGACGGAAGTGACCCTTAGACAATTATATAGAGTATATATATACACGATATACAGGGGGGCATTACACGGGCGGTATATATATATAGTGGTATACAGGGGGCATTACATGGGGCGGTATATATATAGTGGTATACAGGGGATCTATATATATAATTGTCTAAGGGTTTTTCTGTCTGTCTGTCTGTCCCGTTTATTCATTCGCTGATTGGTCGAGGCCACCTGGGCCTCGACCAATCAGCGACGGGCATAGCATGGCGACGATGATGTCATAATGGAAATCCCGTGTCTCTGATTGGTCGAGGCCTGACGGCCTCGACCAATCAGCAACGGGCACAGTATCGACGTAGATGTCATAATGGTTGCCATGGCGACGATGATGTCAAAAAGGTTGCCTCGACCAATCGGCAATGGGCACAGTATCGACGTAGATGTCATAATGGTTGCCATGGCGACGATGATGTCAAAAAGGTTGCCTCGACCAATCGGCAACGGGCACAGTATCGACGTAGATGTCATAATGGTTGCCATGGCGACGATGATGTCAAAAAGGTTGCCTCGACCAATCAGCGACGGGCACAGTATCGACGTAGATGTCATAATGGTTGCCATGGCGACGATGATGTCAAAAAGGTTGCCTCGACCAATCAGCGACGGGCACAGTATCGACGTAGATGTCATAATGGTTGCCATGGCGACGATGTCAAAAAAGGTTGCCTCGACCAATCAGCGACGGGCACAGTCGGAATCATCATTGTCCATTCGCGGCAGACTGTGCCCGTCGCTGATTGGTCGAGGCAACCTTTATGACATCATCGTCGCCATGGCAACCATTATGACATCTACGTCGATACTGTGCCCGTCGCTGATTGGTCGAGGCGAATTCGCGGCAGACTGTGCCCGTCGCTGATTGGTCGAGGCAACCTTTATGACATCGTCGCCATGCTGTGCCCGTCGCTGATTGGTCGCGGCCTCGACCAATCAGACGCGGGATTTCCAGGACAGACAGACAGAAAAATCCTTAGACAATTATATATATATACTAGATTGTGGCCCGATTCTAACGCATCGGGTATTCTAGAATATGCATGTCCCCGTAGTATATGGACAATGATGATTCCGACTGTGCCCGTCGCTGATTGGTCGAGGCAACCTTTTTGACATCATCATCGCCATGGCAACCATTATGACATCTACGTCGATACTGTGCCCGTCGGCCTCGACCAATCAGAGACGCGGGATTTCTACATCGATACTGTGCCCGTCGCTGATTGGTCGAGGCCCAGGCGGCCTCGACCAATCAGCGAATGAATAAACGGGACAGACAGACAGAAAAACCCTCAGGCAATTATATATATATATATATATATATATATATATATATATATATATATATATATATATATATATATATATATATATATATATATATATATATATATATATATATTATACAAGGGGCATTACACGGGGCGGTATATATATATAGTGGTATACAGGGGGCATTACATGGGGCGGTATATATAAAGTGGTATACAGGGGAGCATTACACGGGGCGGTATATATATAGCGATATACAGGGGGCATTACACGGGGCAGTGTGTATATATAGCAGTATACAGGGGGCATTACACGGGGCGGTATATATAGCGGTATGCAGGGGGCATTACACGGGGCGGTACATATATAGCGGTATACAGGGGGCATTACATGGGGCGGTGTATATATATAGCGATATACAGGGGGGCATTACACGGGGCAGTATATAGCGGTATAGAGGGGGGCAATACACGGGGCGGTATGCAGGGGGGCATTTCACGGGGCGGTATATATATAGCGGTATACAGGGGGCATTACACGGGCGGTATATATAGCGATATACAGTGGGCATTACCCGGGGCAGTATATATATAGCGGTATACAGGGGCATTACACGGGGCGGTATATATATAGCTGTATACAGGGGGCATTACATGGGGCCGTATATATATATATATAGAGGTATACAGGGGGCATTACACGGGGCGGTATATATAGCAGTATACAGGGGAGTATTACACGGGGCGGTATATATAGTGGTATACAGGGGGCATTACACGGGGCGGTATATATATATATATAGAGGTATACAGGGGGCATTACACGGGGCGGTATATATAGCAGTATACAGGGGAGTATTACACGGGGCGGTATATATAGTGGTATACAGGGGGCATTACACGGGGCGGTATATATATAGCGGTATACAGGGGGAATTACACGGGGCGGTGTGTGTGTGTATATATATATATATATATATATATATATATATATATATATATATATATATATATATATATATATATATATATATATATAGCGATATACAGGGGGCATTACACGGGGCAGTATATATATAGCAGTATACAGGGGGCATTACACGGGGCGGTATATATATATAGCGGTATACAGGGGGCATTACACGGGGCGGTATATATAGCGGTATGCAGGGGGCATTACACGGGGCGGTATATATATATATATATATATATATATATATATATATATATATATAGCGGTATACAGGGGTCATTACATTGGGCGGTTTATAGCGATATACAGAGGGGCATTACACGGGGCAGTATATGGCGGTATACAGGGGGGCTATACACGGGGCGGTATACAGGGGGGGCATTACACGGGGCGGTATATATATATATATATATATATATATATATATATATATATATATATATAGCGGTATACAGGGGCATTACACGGGGCGATATATATAGCGATATACAGGGGGCATTACACGGGGCGGTATATTTATTGCGGTATACAGGGGGCATTACACGGGGCGGTGTGTGTGTGTGTGTATATATGTAGCGATAAACGGGGCATTACACGGGGCGTTATATATATAGCAGTATACAGGGGGCATTACACGGGGCGGTATATAGGGGGCATTACACGGGGCAGTGTATATATATAACGATATACAGGGAGCATTACATGGGGCGGTATATATAGCGGTATACAGGGGGCATTACAAGGGGCAGTTTATATATAGCGATATACAGGGGGCATTACACGGGGCGGTGTATATATAGCGATATACAGGGGGCATTACACGGGGCGGTATATATATTGCGGTATACAGGGGGCATTACACAGGGCAGTATATATAACGATATACAGGGGGCATTACATGGGGCAGTATATATATATATATATATATATATATATATATATATATATATACTAGCTGTACTACCCGGCTTCGCCCGGGTTAATGACTGCTGTTAGCAAAATAGAATGTGTTAACAAAAATGTATTCTGCACACAAAAACCACAAAACAAATAGATAGAAATGTAATTATTAAAAGGCAAAAACTAAGCTAATAGAAGCATTTCACAACATATATTAGCTTTGTTATACTGAGAATGTCTTTGTTGCCTATATTAACCAATCAGAGCTCAGGTTAATTAACTGTAGCAAAATAGAAGCTGAGCTGTGATTGGTTGCTATTGGCAGCCTGATAAATCCCCAGCCAACAGGAAGCCCACCCCCTGGCAGTATATATTAGCTCACACATACACATAATAGACAGGTCATGTGACTGACAGCTGCCGTATTTCCTATATGGTACATTTGTTGCTCTTGTAGTTTGTCTGCTTATTAATCAGATTTTTATTTTTGAAGGATAATACCAGACTTGTGTGTGTTTTAGGGCGAGTTTCATGTGTCAAGTTGTGTGTGTTGAGTTGCGTGTGGCGACATGCATGTAGCGACTTTTGTGAGATGAGTTTTGTGTGGCGACATGCGTGTAGCAACATTTTGTGTGTCGAGTTGCATGTGACAGGTTAGTGTAGCAAGTTGTGTGCAGCAAGATTTGTGCATGGCGAGTTTTGCGCGTGGCAAGTTTTATGTGTGGTGCGTTTTGAGTATGTGCAAGTTTTGTGTGAGGCAACTTTTGCATGTGGTGCAACTTTTGTACATGTGGCAATTTTTCTGTGTGTGCAAGTTTTGCATGAGGTGAGTTTTCCATGAGGTGAGTTTTGCACGTGTGGCGAGTTTTGCGTGAGCCTAGTTTTGCATATGGCGAGTTTTGCATGTAGCGAGTTTTGCGCGTTGCGAGTTTTGAGTGGTGACTTTTGTGTTTCGACTTTTATGTGGCGAGGTTGGTGTGTGTGTGGTGAAATGTGTGCTGAGGGTCGTATATGTGTTCAAGCACGTGGTAGTGTGTGGCGCATTTTGTGTTTGTGTTCATATCCCCGTGTGTGGTGAGTATCCCATGTCGGGGCCCCACCTTAGCAACTGTACGGTATATACCCTTTGGCGCCATCGCTCTCATTCTTTAAGTCCTCATTGTTCACATCTGGCAGCTGTCAATTTTCCTCCAACACTTTTCCCTTCACTTTTTCCCCATTATGTAGATAGGGGCAAAATTGTTTGGTGAATTGGAACGCGCGGGGTTAAAATTTCACCTCACAACATAGCCTATGACGCTCTCGGGGTCCAGACGTGTGACTGTGCAAAATTTTGTGGCTGTAGCTGCGACGGTGCAGATGCCAATCCCGGACATACACACATACATACATACACACATTCAGCTTTATATATTAGATATACCTGTATGTAATCTCCTGTATATAGTATATACCTGTGTGTCATCTCGCCTATATATAGTATATATCTGTGTGTCATCTCCTCCTGTATATAGTATATACCTGTATGTCATCTCCTCCTATACATAGCATATACCTGTATGTCATCTCCTCCTGTATATACTATATACCTGTAGGTAATCTGCTCCTGTATATAGTATATACCTGTGTGTCATCTCCTCCTGTATATAGTATATACCTGTATGTCATCTCGTCCTGTATGTAGTATGTACCTGTATGTCATCTCCTCCTCTATATAGTATATACCTGTGTGTCATCTCTCCTGTATATAGTATATATCTGTGTGTCATCTCCTCCTGTATATAGTATATACCTGTGTGTCATCTCCCCTGTAAATAGTATATACCTGTGTGTCATCTCCTCCTGTATATAGTATATATCTGTATGTCATCTCCTCCTGTATTAGACCTCGTTCACACGTTATTTGGTCAGTATTTTTACCTCAGTATTTGTAAGCTAAAATGGCAGCCTGATAAATCCCCAGCCAACAGTAAGCCCACCCCCTGGCAGTATATATTAGCTCACACATACACATAATAGACTGGTCATGTGACTGACAGCTGCCGGATTCCTATATGGTACATTTGTTGCTCTTGTAGTTTGTCTGCTTATTAATCAGATTTTTATTTTTGAAGGATAATACCAGACTTGTGTGTGTTTTAGGGCGAGTTTCGTGTGTCAAGTTGTGTGTGTTGAGTTGCGTGTGGCGACATGCATGTAGGGACTTTTGTGAGATGAGTTTTGTGTGGCGACATGCGTGTAGCAACTTTTTGTGTGTCGAGTTGCATGTGACAGGTTAGCGTTGTGTGCAGCAAGTTTTGCGCATGGCGAGTTTTGCGCGTGGCGAGTTTTATGTGTGGTGCCTTTTGAGTATGTGCAAGTTTTGTGTGAGGCAACTTTTGCATGTGTTGCAACTTTTGTGCATGTGGCAATTTTTCTGCGTGTGGCAATTTTTCTGCGTGTGCAAGTTTTGCGTGTGGCGAGTTTTCCATGAGGTGAGTTTTGCACGTGTGGCGAGTTTTGCATGTAGAGAGTTTTGCGCGTGGCGAGTTTTGAGCGGCGACTTTTGTGTTTCTACTTTTATGTGGCGAGGTTGGTGTATGTGTGGTGAAATGTGCGCTGAGGGTGGTATATGTGTTCGAGCACGTGGTAGTATGTGGCGCATTTTGTGTGTGTGTTCATATCCCCGTGGTGGTGTGGTGATTATCCCATGTTGGGGCCCCACCTTAGCAACTGTACAGTATATACTCTTTGGCGCCATCGCTGTCATTCTTTAAGTCCCCCTTGTTCACATCTGGCAGCTGTTAATTTGCCTCCAACACTTTTCCTTTCATTTTTTCCCCATTATGTAGATAGGGGCAAAATTGTTTGGTGAATTGGAAAGCGCGGGGTTAAAATTTCACCTCACAACATAGCTTTGATGCTCTCAGGGTCCAGACGTGTGACTGTGCAAAATTTTGTGCCTGTAGCTGCGACGCCTCCAACACTTTTCCTTTCACTTTTTCCCCATTATGTCGATAGGGGCAAAATTGTTTGGTGAATTGGAAAGCGCGGGGTTAAAATTTCACCTCACAACATAGCCTATGACGCTCTCGGGGTCCAGACGTGTGACTGTGCAAAATTTTGTGGCTGTAGCTGCGACGGTTCAGATGCCAATCCCGGACATACATACATACATACATACATACACACACACACACATTCAGCTTTATATATTAGATAATATATATACTAGACTGTGGCCCGATTCTAATGCATCGGGTATTCTAGAATATGCATGTCCCCGTAGTATATGGACAATGATGATTCCAGAATTTGCGGCAGACTGTGCCCGTCGCTGATTGGTCGAGGCAACCTTTATGACATCATCGTCACCATGGCAACCATTATGACATCTACGTCGATACTGTGCCTGTCGCTGATTGGTCGAGGCCTGGCGGCCTCGACCAATCAGAGACGCGGGATTTCCATTATGACATCGCCATGCTGTGCCCGTCGCTGATTGGTCGAGGCCTGGCGGCCTTCGACCAATCAGAGACGCGGGATTTCCAGGACAGACAGACAGAAAGACAGACAGAAAAACCCTTAGACAATTATATATATATATATATATATATATATATATATATATCTATATATATATATATATCTATATATATATATATATATATATATATATATATATATATATATATATACACATACTAGACTGTGGCCCGATTCTAACGCATCGGGTATTCTAGAATATGCATGTCCCCGTAGTATATGGACAATGATGATTCCGACTGTGCCCGTCGCTGATTGGTCGAGGCAACCTTTTTGACATCATCGTCACCATGGCAACCATTATGACATCTATGTCGATACTGTGCCCGTCGCTGATTGCCTCGACCAATCAGAGATGCGGGATTTCCATTATGACATCATCGTCGCCATGCTATGCCCGTCGCTGATTGGTCGAGGCCCAGTCGGCCTCGACCAATCAGCGATGGGCACAGTATCGACGTAGATGTCATAATGGTTGCCATGGCGACGATGATGTCATAAAGGTTGCCTCGACCAATCAGCGACGGGCACAGTCTGCCGCGAATTCTGGAATCATCATTGTCAATATACTACGGGGACATGCATATTCTAGAATACCCGATGCGTTAGAATCGGGCCACAATCTAGTATATCTATATATATATATAGATATACTAGATTGTGGCCCGATTCTAACGCATCGGGTATTCTAGAATATGCATGTCCCCGTAGTATATGGACAATGATGATTCCAGAATTCGCGGCAGACTGTGCCCGTCGCTGATTGGTCGAGGCAACCTCTATGACATCATTGTCGCCATGGCAACCATTATGACATCTACGTCGATACGTCGACCAATCAGAGACGCAGGATTTCCATTATGACATCATCGTCGCCATGCTGTGCCCGTCTGTGATTGGTCGAGGCAACCTTTATGACATCATCATCGCCATGGCAACCATTATGACATCTATGTCGATACTGTGCCCGTCGCTGATTGGAATCAGAGACGCGGGATTTCCATTATGACATCATCGTCGCCATGCTGTGCCTGTCGCTGATTGGTCGAGGCCTGGCGGCCTCGACCAATCAGAGACGCGGGATTTCCAGGACAGACAGACAGACAGACAGAAAGACAGACAGACAGACAGACGGAAAAACCCTTAGACAATTATATATATAGACTAGACTGTGGCCCGATTCTAACGCATCGGGTATTCTAGAACAGAGGTCCCCAACCTTTTTTGCACCAGGGACCGGCTTTAAGCAAGACCAGTTTTCCATGGCCCGGTGGGGGTGGGGCAGGGGCGGGGCTTTGGTCATATGGGGGTGGGGTTATGGAGGGATGGAGCTTAGTGCATACTTATCATATAATTATGACATTTATAATGAGAATGTGATTCAACTTACCATAGGTTCAGAATGAGTGGGAGCACCATGCTTGTTTCCCTGGTGCTCTGCACCATTATTGCCCCATAGCTGTGCCATACAGTGCTCTGCACCATTATTGCCCCATAGCTGTGCCATACAGTGCTCTGCACCATTATTGCCCCATAGCTGTGCCATATAGTGCTCTGCACCGTTCATTATTGCCCCATAGCTGTGCCATATAGTGCTCTGCACCATTATTGCCCCATAGCTGTGCCATATAGTGCTCTGCACCATTATTGCCCCATAGCTGTGCCATATAGTGCTCTGCACCATTATTGCCCCATAGCTGTGCCATATAGTGCTCTGCACCATTATTGCCCCATAGCTGTGCCATACAGTGCTCTGCACCATTATTGCCCCATAGCTGTGCCATATAGTGCTCTGCACCGTTCATTATTGCCCCATAGCTGTGCTGCTGCTGCTGCAATAAAAATAATAAAACACATACTCACCTGTCTTGCTTGCAGCTCCTCGGCGCCATCTTTCCGGCGTCTCTCTGCACTGACTGATCAGGCAGAGGGCGGCGCGCACACTATATGCGTCATCGCGCCCTCTGCCTGCACAGTCAGTGAGGAGAGAGAGACGCCGGAAAGATGGAGACAGCGCCCGGCGTGTGGGAACGAGGAGAGGTGAATATGACATACTTACCTGCTCCCGGCGTCCCGCTCCTTCCCCCTGCCTGTCTTCGGTGCCGCCGCAGCCTCTTTCTCTATCAGCGGTCACCGGCACCGCTTCATTAGAGAAATGAATAGGTGGCTCCGCCCCTATGGGAGGTGGAGCAGCCTATTCATTTCTCTAATGAGCGGTCCCATGTGACCGCTGAACAGGGGCGCCGCGGACCGGCTGAAAAACCCCAACGGCCCGGTCCCGGTCCGCGGACCGGCGGTTGGGGACCTCTGTTCTAGAATATGCATGTCCCCGTAGTATATGGACAATGATGATTCAAGAATTCGCAGCAGACTGTGCCCATCGCTGATTGGTCGAGGCAACCTTTATGACATCGTCGCCATGGCAACCATTATGACATCTACGTCGATACTGTGCCCGTCGCTGATTGGTCGAGGTGAATTCGCGGCAGACTGTGCCCGTCGCTGATTGGTCGAGGCAAACTTTATGACATCATCGTCGCCATGCTGTGCCCGTCGCTGATTGGTCGAGGCCTGGTGGCCTCGACCAATCAGAGACGCGGGATTTCCAGGACAGACAGACAGACAGAAAGACAGACAGACAGACGGAAAAACCCTTAGACAATTATATATATATATATATATATATATATATATATATATATATATATATATATATATAATGTCATGGCCAAAAGTATTGGCACCCCTGCATTTCTGTCAGATAATACTCAGTTTCTTCCTGAAAATGATTGCAAACACAAATTCTCTGGTACTATTATCTTCATTTAATTTGTCTTAAATGAAAAAAAACACAAAAAGAATTGTTCTAAAGCCAAATTTGATATAATTCCACACCAAACATAAAAAAGTGGGTGGACAAAAGTATTGGCACTGTTCGAAAAATCATGTGATGCTTCTCTAATTAGTGTAATTAACAGCACCTGTAACTTACCTGTGGCACCTAACAGGTGTTGGCAATAACTAAATCACACTTGCAGCCAATTGACATGGATTAAAGTTGACTCAACCTCTGTCCTGTGTACTTGTGTGTACCACATTGAGAATGGAGAAGAGAAAGACCACCAAAGAACTGTCTGAGGACTTGAGAAACTAAATTGTGAGGAAGCATGAGCAATCTCAAGGCTACAAGTCCATCTCCAAAGACCTGAATGCTCCTGTGTCTACCATGTTCAGTGTCATCAAGAAGTTTAAAGCCCATAGCACTGTGGCTAACCTCCCTAGATGTGGACGGAAAAGAAAAATTGACAAGAGATTTCAACGCAAGATTGAGCGGATGTTGGATAAAGAACCTCGACTAACATCCAAACAAGTTCAAGCTGCCCTGCAGTCCGAGGGTACAACAGTGTCAACCCGTACTATCCGTCGGCGTCTGAATGAAAAGGGACTGTATGGTAGGAGATCCAGGAAGACCCCACTTCTTACCCAGAGACATAAAAAAGCCAGGCTGGAGTTTGCCAAAACTTACCTGAAAAAGCCTAAAACGTTTTGGAAGAATGTTCTCTGGTCAGATGAAACAAAAGTAGAGCTTTTTGGGCAAAGGCATCAACATAGAGTTTACAGGAGAAAAAAAGAGGCATTCAAAGAAAAGAACACGGTCCCTAAAGTCAAACATGGCGGAGGTTCCCTGATGTTTTGGGGTTGCTTTGCTGCCTCTGGCACTGGACTGCTTGACCGTGTGCATGGCATTATGAAGTCTGAAGACTACCAACAAATTTTGCAGCATAATGTAGGGCCCAGTGTGAGAAAGCTGGGTCTCCCTCAGAGGTCATGGGTCTTCCAGCAGGACAATGACCCAAAACACACTTCAAAAAGCACTAGAAAATGGTTTGAGAGAAAGCACTGGAGACTTCTAAGGTGGCCAGCAATGAGTCCAGACCTGAATCCCATAGAACACCTGTGGAGAGATCTAAAAATGGCATTTTGGAGAAGGCACCCTTCAAATATCAGGGACCTGGAGCAGTTTGCTAAAGAAGAATGGTCTAAAATTCCAGCAGAGCATTGTAAGAAACTCATTGATGGTTACTGGAAGCGGTTGGTCGCAGTTATTTTGGCTAAAGGTTGTGCAACCAAGTATTAGGCTGAGGGTGCCAATACTTTTGTCTGGCCCATTTTTGGAGTTTTGTGTGAAATGATCAATGTTTTGCTTCATTCTCTTTTGTTTTTTTCATTTAAGACAAATTAAATGGAGATAATAATACCAAAGAATTTGTGATTGCAATCATTTTCAGGAAGAAACTGAGCATTATCTGACAGAATTGCAGGGGTGTCAATACTTTTGGCCATGACTGTATAGAGAGAGAGAGAGCGGTATACAGGGGGGCATTACACGGGGCGGTATATATAGCGGTATACAGGGGGCATTACATGGGGCTGTATATATATATAGCGATATACAGGGGGCATTACACGGGGCGGTATATATATAGCGATATACAGGGGGCATTACACGGGGCGGTATATATATAGCGATATACAGGGGGCATTACACGGGGCGGTATACAGGGGGCATTACACGGGGTGGTATATATATATATATATATATATATATATATATATATATATATATATATATAGCGATAAACGGGGCATTACACTGGGCGGTATATATATATATATATATATAGCAGTATACAGGGGGGCATGACACGGGGCGGTATATATAGCGGTATACAGGGGGCTTTACACGGGGCGGTATATATAGCGGTATACAGGGGGCATTACACGGGGCGATATATAGCGATATACAGGGGGGCATTACACGGGGCAGTATACAGCGATATACAAGGGGCATTACACGGGGCGTTATATTTATTGCGGTATACAGGGGGCATTGCACGGGGCGGTGTGTGTGTGTGTGTGTGTGTGTATGTATATATATATATATATATATATATATATATATATATATATATATATATATATATATATATAATATATATAATACAAAAATAGAAGAAGAAGAAGGCAGCACTCCAAGTCCTTATCAGGGTGAAAAAAATGTGCAGTTTATTCAGCCCACATCTCTGTGCGACGTTTCGGCTCACACTGAGCCTTTCTCAAACAGTGGGCATAGCATACAAATGTGCTTTATATAGGTATAATCCACACTCATTTACATAATAAAGTGGCCATTAATGAATAAATACTTTCTCATATTATTTACAAAACTTATACACAACATCCATAATATAATCTTCACATTATAAAGTGCTCTGTGCCAAAGTACCAATCTGGACTTGATACTCCACATTTTTTTATCTTTTTACTTTTTCTTCATATGTGATCATTATAAGCAAAACAGTGTCACGTGTTATTTACATATATTATAGTTTATAGCCCTTACCCCGCTGTGTACAATCCAAACCGCATGGAGGACGCTGTAATTGCCGATAACGGCGTTCTAATGCTTCTACTGCGCATGTCTGCGCGTCATTTGATCATGTCATAGTCTGCCAGCCAATCAAGCTCAAGCAGGCAGTCCTTTCCTTAGCGCATGCGCTCTGCCAATATATCCCTAACGGAACGCCATCTTGGATGTGGCAGAACGCTAGCTAATACATTTCTATATATAGCGGTGGACATTGCGGCGCCACTTTATATGTAGTTAATGTACCCGCACATTTTATCCACATATATAATGCTTCTCAAACATATCCTTCTTGTTTTTAGACACTTCATAGCTTCAACGCTTAGAACTCCACTCTGACTTAATGGACGACACCTTTTTCAGGCTATCTCCATTAGTCAATGTATCCCCAAGTTGACGCATAACCTTTCCAGGCCACATCATCACCTAAGGGGAATCCATATAAGTGAATATATTTATAGCTATGTGTCTAAATATAGAATAAATTCTCATAGATATTTATTTTCTAACTGCAATTAGTTTATTTTAGCAAATATTGTTGACTGACGATTATGACATTTCCAAATAGCTCCAAAAAAAATAAAAATAATTTTTAAATAAAGACAAAATAAGCAAAACAAAATTATGTTTTTTATGTCCTTCATGTGGTTGTTCTTCCACCAGCAGGTCGGGGGTAGCTTGTGCCTTATTAACCGTGAAGATATTTCTTAAAAAAGAGATGATTAAAAATAAAGTTAAAATTAGAAGTACTGTACATAATCACAACACTCATTTGTCACCAATGTACAGTACCCCACATATCAATTCACAGGAGTCCATACACAACTAGATCATAGGCCCATTCTTGTGAGGTAGTTACATTTAAATTTTAAATTCTACATTTAGTCCTTTTGGTTTTAAGGTATTAAGCTCATAAATCCATCTTAATTCTAATTTTTTCAAGAGGCTTGTTCTATCTCCCCCTCTTCTTTGTACAGTGATCCGATCTATCACCCTAAATTTTACATCTCTTTCTGTATGCTTTAATTCTGTAAAATGTTTCGAGACTGGGAGGTCTAACCGTTTTTTTTCGGATTGAGTGTCTATGATTGTTGATACGTACTTTCAACTCGCAGATGGTTTCTCCTACATACCATAATTTACATGGACACTCTAGTATATAAATGACATGGTCAGAGTTGCATGTTAAAAACTGTTTAATTGGATATACCTTATTTGTATCTGGATGTTTAAAGGTGGAACCCTTTGACATGTATGTGCAATTTACACACGACAAGCAAGGAAAACAGCCTGTCTGATTCATTCCTGTAATCGTTGTCTGACATAAGTTCTTTAAGGGACCAATGTCCGCTTTAATTACATAGTCTTTAATATTTTTGCCCCTACGGTACGAGAAAAGAGGGGGCTCTCTTAGTTCTTTTATTCCTGGTAAACAGTTACCTAACATTCCCCAATGCTTTTTGATGACACCCGCAATTTTTGCACTTTCTTCAGTGTATGTTGTCACACATGGTATCCTCATTAGATTTTTTCTTTTATTTTGGGCATTTTTCCCCAACAGTTCTTTACGATCTTTTCCCATAGCCTTATGTTTTGCTATATTTATTATTTCATGTGGGTACCCCCTATTTAGGAATTTTTTAACTAGTGTATCTACAACACCTTCTACATCTCTATCCTCTTTAACAATCCTCCGTACCCTAAGAAGTTGGCTAAGGGGTATTGACCTCACCATGCTTCGAGGATGTTGACTGTCATACGTGAGAAGATTGTTCCTATCTGTCTCCTTGACATATAGGGTGGTTGTTAATTCACCATCTCTCAATCTCACAGATACATCCAAAAACTGTATGTTGGATCTGGAGAAATTCAAAGTAAATTTGATAGTCTCATCTATTTCATTTAAATAATTGTAAAAGTCTTCAAGTTCTTTTTCTGTGCCATAGGAGGAAGACATCGTCTATGTATCTCCACCACACACGTACATGCCGGAAGTGGTGGGACACATAGACGAGGTCCTCCTCCAAGACACACATGACAATATTTGCATATGCAGGGGCCATACTGGCCCCCATTGATGTTCCACGCTGTTGTGAATAATACGTGTCCCCCAATAAGAAATAGCTCCGCCTCAAAATTATTTCCAATAACTTTATTATGAATGTTTTGCCTTCCGGAGTCACCCCAATTGTATTTAGTTTTTTATCGACTGCTCTTATTCCTGACTCGTGTTGGATTGATGTATAGAGTGAGATGACATCAAATGATGCCAGAATTATATCTCCTTCCAATTGTATTGACTCCAATTTATTTAGAAAATCTGTCGGATCCTTTATATATGATTTTGACATTTTAGCAATGGGGTTGAGAATTTTGTCTAAGAAGATACCTATTCTACTGAAGACCGAGTCCACCCCTGACTCAACTTGGGGATACATTGACTAATGGAGATAGCCTGAAAAAGGTGTCGTCCATTAAGTCAGAGTGGAGTTCTAAGCGTTGAAGCTATGAAGTGTCTAAAAACAAGAAGGATATGTTTGAGAAGCATTATATATGTGAATAAAATGTGCGGGTACATTAACTACATATAAAGTGGCGCCGCAATGTCCACCGCTATATATAGAAATGTATTAGCTAGCGTTCTGCCCAGGGTGGATTGATTTAAATCACGCCGATTTAAATCACGATTTAAATCAAAAGATTTTTTTCTATTTAAATCGGATCGATTTAAATCATGATTTTAATCATGATTTAAATCACTGATTTAAATCAAAAGGTTTTTTTTAATATAAATCACGATTAAAATGAGAAGTGAGAGCAGTGCGCATGTGCGCCCATAGTTACACGGACGAAACTAGGGGCAACGATCTAACGCCAGGGTGAGGGGGGGACCCCAAAGTAAGTAAAAATCTTTTTTGTTTTACTATATGGCAATAGGTAGGTGTTTAAAAGCAGCATGTCTTAATTGTATAAACTATTAATAGCCTCCACATTTTGTTCATACTGCCCCTTTAATTCCACACTTCTAGCTTGGTTTCACTTTTGGTTTAGTTTCTTTTTCCATTCAGTTGACATGCCCAAACTTGTTGGATAGTCAGCATCCTACAGAAACCTCTGGAAGAGCATGGCATTGTGAATGTTACACATATACAGCCTTTGTTCTACTGAGTTAAACAACTCAGCTTTATCTCATGATGGAAGAACCTTTGGATGGTAAAATATTTTCCTCAAAAAGCAGTTTATTGAAAAAAAATCCGATTTAAATCAAAAAAATCCGATTTAAATCAAAAAAATCCGATTTTTTTGATTTTTTAAAAAAAACATTGATTTTTATCCACCCTGGTTCTGCCACATCCAAGATGGCGTTCCGTTAGGGATATATTGGCAGAGCGCATGCGCTAAGGAAAGGACTGCCTGCTTGAGCTTGATTGGCTGGCAGACTATGACATGATCAAATGACGCGCAGACATGCGCAGTAGAAGCATTAGAACGCCGTTATCGGCAATTACAGCGTCCTCCATGCGGTTTGGATTGTACACAGCGGGGTAAGGGCTATAAACTATAATATATGTAAATAACACGTGACACTGTTTTGCTTATAATGATCACATATGAAGAAAAAGTAAAAAGATAAAAAAAATGTGGAGAATCAAGTCCAGATTGGTACTTTGGCACAGAGCACTTTATAATGTGAAGATTATATTATGGATGTTGTGTATAAGTTTTGTAAATAACATGAGAAAGTATTTATTCATTAATGGCCACTTTATTATGTAAATGAGTGTGGATTATACCTATATAAAGCACATTTGTATGCTATGCCCACTGCTTGAGAAAGGCTCAGTGTGAGCCGAAACGTCGCACAGAGATGAGGGCTGAATAAACTGCACATTTTTTCACCCTGATAAGGACTTGGAGTGCTGCCTTCTTCTTCTATTTTTGTATACATATTGGGTAGATGAATGGACTATTCTATCCAGGAGGCTAAGCACCCACCGGTGAGCATTGTGCTGTTCCTTTTTTCACTAATATATATATATATATATATATATATATATCAGTATACAGGGGGCATTACACGGGCGGTATATATATAGCGGTATATAGGGGGCATTACACGGGGCAGTATATATATAACGATATACAGGGGGCATTACATGGGGCAGTGTATATATATATAGCGGTATACAGGGGGCATTACACGGGGCGGTATATATATATATATATAGCAGTATACAGGGGGGCATTACACGGGGCGGTATATATAGCAGTATACAGGGGGCTTTACACGGGGCTGTATATATATAGCGATATGCAGGGGGCATTACGCGGGGCGGTATATATAGGTAAAACCTATCAACTAGTCAAGAGCATATTGCCCCACGAAAAGACATAACGTCATAAATAGTACAAAAAGGTAATTTTATTAATGACAACATACACCATTTCAAAATATCAGTAAACAAACTGTAAAGATCAGGAATTGGTGAATAACTAAAAGGACAAACACAGACTGCCAAACCCACCATAACAAAAGTAAAGGTGCAGACTATCTCCAGGCATATACATAAAAGGCTTCAGGCATGGTAAAAGAGCGTATACTAATATGCAATTAGGAGAAAGACAATGAGGTACGGGAGTATATCATCTAAGACCAATATAATAAGTTTACACTCCAAAAAGTGGAGCCTCCTGCTACCTCACCATACAACCCCCATATTGCACTATGCCCATAAAGTGCATACTGTCAGAACCGCCATGTGAACTGCTTACCCATGGAAGGTTTGATGCTGTGTGTGTCCATGAAATGAGCCCCGACGCGCGTTTCGCGTGGTGAGCTTCCTCGGGGGGCCGTGTGGAAAGTGAGGCGGAACGGGTTTTATAACACTCTGTCCCAGGTGTATTTAATTATGGTCCCGGTTAATGCGGCGCATGGGGGTGGGTCCAACCGCCAGTGACACGCTCCCTCTGGCCATCTTGGCGGCGCACAGAAAGGGAAAAATTCCCATGACGACATTATTCTGCGCGCCGTCATCAAAGATGCCTTTAGGAGCGCGACCAGGCCGGAAGTCCACCGCGCATGCGCACCGCCACCGCGGCCATTTTAGAACAGGGATAAAGGTACTGGCAAGCGCCGAAAGGGGAACCGGACAAGCAAGGGCATAATTATATGAACAGGTACATCAAAACAGAGTTATACAATAACCCCACAATGGTAATATATGCAACAATCATCTGTGGTCGCATGGATGGCAATAATGCTGAGTCAGCACGTCTTAATGGATCCAGCCACTATAGTGCTCTGATGATGTTATAACTCCTGTGATATTCATTTAACGCTTCAGCCTGCATCAGTCCTCCTCCTTCCCAGGCACTGTTAAGCCAGTACGAACCTCAATAAATTTGTGAAGTAGTAGCAAACTAAAAAAAGGAATATAAATGAATAATACAAATAAAACCACGAACATGCAAATAAAATCAAAAGGACCATAAAAAGAGAAAAACACCCATTAACCCAGCGCCCCTACAAAAAAGGAACAAAGGACAGTTTCTCATTGAGGCCGTGTGGAGTCATGGTCCCCAATGTAACTATCCAGCGGCACTCAAGTTGAGCTAACATGCGTTTCAGGTTACCCCCCCTAATGCCAGAATGGACTCGATCAATTCCCCATATTTTTAAAGCATCCGGGTTACAATCATGGTGCAATCTAAAATGTCTCGGAATGGTCTTTAATTCCGAGACATCGATAGCATCCTTTGCAGCTATGATATCCCTTACGTGTTCTCGGGCCCTGACACGGGGCGGTATATATAGCGGTATACAGGGGGCATTACACCTGGGCGGTATATATAGCGATATACAGGGGGGCATTACACGGGGCAGTGTAAAAAAAATATATGTAATATATATATATATATATATATATATATATATATATATATATATTACAATATTATACACTACTAGCTGTTTCCAGCCAGCTAACGCTCGGCAAGCTGATTGCTATCTAATTAACACTGCTGGTGATTAAACTAAAGTAAATAATGACAACATTCAATAGCGCTTACGCAGGTGGTAAATTAACTTAAAATGAAGTTAATAACAATAATTGTGGTAATGTGGTGGGGGCGGGATTATGTGTGGTAATGTGGTGGGGGTCGGGATTATGTCTGGTGATGTGGTGGGGGGCGGGATTGTGTGTGGTAATGTGGTGGGGGGCGGGATTATGTGTGGTGATGTGGTGGGGGCAGGATTATCTGTAGTAATGTGGTGGTGGGGCGGGATTATATGTGGTGATGTGGTGGGGGGGCGGGATTATGTGTGGTGATGTGGTGAGGGGGCCGGATTATGTGTGGTAATGTGGGGGGGCGGGATTATGTGTGGTAATGTGGTGGAGGGAGGGATTATGTGTGGTGATGTGGTGGGGGTCGGGATTGTGTGTGGTATTGTGGTGGGGGCGGGATTATGTGTGGTAATGTGGTGGGGGTCGGGATTACGTGTGGTAATGTGTTGGGGGGCGGGATTATGTGGTAATGGGGTGTAGGGGCGGGATTATGTGTGGTGATGTGGTGGGGGGCAGGATTGTGTGGTGATGTGGTGCGGATTGTGTGTGGTAATGTGGTGGGGGGCAGGATTATGTGTGGTAATGTGGTGGGGGGCGGGATTATGTGTGGTAATGTGGGGGGCGGGATTATGTATGGAGATGTGGGGCGGGATTATGTGTTGTGATGTGGTGGGGGGCGGGATTGTGTGTGGTGATGTGGTGGGCGGGATTGTGTGTGGTGATGTGGGGCGCGGGATTATGTGTGAAAATGGTGGTGGGCGGGATTGTGTGGTAATAGGGCGGGATTCATATGTGGTGGAGGTGGGATTATGTGTGGTGGGGGGGATTATGTGTGATGGTGGGGGGGCGGGATTGTGTGGTAATGTGGGGGGGCGGGATTATGTGTGGTAATGTTGGGGTGGAATTATGTGTGGTAATGTGGTGGGGGGCGGGATTATGTGTGATGGTGGGGGGCGAGATTATGTGTGGTAATGTGGGGGGCGGGATTATGTGTGGTAATGTGGTGGGGGGCGGGATTATGTGTGGTAATGTGGTGGGGGGCGGGATTATGTGTGGTAATGTGGTGGGGGGCGGGATTATGTGTGGTAATGTGGTGGGGGGCGGGATTATGTGTGGTAATGTGGTGGGGGGCTGGATTATGTGTGGTGATGTGGGGGAGCGGGATTATGTGTGGTGATGTGGGGGTCGGGATTATGTGTAAAAATGTGGTTGGGCGGGATTATGTGTGGTAATGTGGTGGGCGGGATTGTGTGGTAATGGGGCGGGATTATATGTGGTGGGGGGCGGGATTATGTGTGGTAATGTGGTGGGGGGGCGGGATTATGTGTGGTAATGTGGGAGGCGGGATTATTTGTGGTAATTTGGTGGGGGGCGGGATTGTGTGGTGATGGGGTGGGGGCGGAGCTACTGTGCGGGGGGCGGGATTGTGTGGTGATGGGGGATTATGTGTGATGGTGGGGGGGGCGGGATTGTGTGGCAATGTGGTGGGGGGCGGGATTATGTGTGGTAATGTCGTGGGGGGCGGGATTATGTGTGGTAATGTGGGGGGCGAGATTATGTGTGGTGGGGGGCGGGATTATGTGTGGTAATGTGGTGGGGCGGGATTATGTGTGGTAATGTGGGAGGCGGGATTATGTGTGGTAATGTGGGGGGCGGGATTGTGTGGTGATGGGGTGGGGGCGGAGCTACTGTGCGGGGGTGGGATTATGTGTGGTGATGTGGTGGGGGATTATGTGTGATGGTGGGGGGGCGGGATTATGTGTGGCAATGTGGTGGGGGGCGGGATTATGTGTGGTAATGTGGTGGGGGGGTGAGATTGTGTGGTAATGTGGTGGGGGGCGGGATTATGTGTGGTAATGTGGTGGGGGGGCGAGATTGTGTGGTAATGTGGGGGGAGGGATTATGTGTGATAATGTCGTGGGGGGGCGGGATTATGTGGTAATGTTGGGGGCGAGATTATGTGTGGTGGAGGGGCGAGATTATGTGTGGTGGGGGGGCGGGATTGTGTGTGGTGATGTGGGGGGGCGGGATTGTGTGGTAATGTGGGGGCGGGATTATGTGTGGTGATGTGTTGGGGGCGGGATTGTGTGTGGTATTGTGGTGGGGGCGGGATTATGTGTGGTAATGTGGTGGGGGTCGGGATTATGTCTGGTGATGTGGTGGGGAGGCGGGATTATGTGTGGTAATGGGGTGTAGGGGCGGGATTATGTGTGGTGATGTGGGGGGCAGGATTGTGTGGTGATGTGGTGCGGATTGTGTGTGGTAATGTGGGGGGCAGGATTATGTGTGGTAATGTGGTGGGGGGCGGGATTGTGTGTGGTAATGTGGGGGGCGGGATTATGTATGGAGATGTGGTGGGGCGGGATTATGTGTTGTGATGTGGTGGGGGGCGGGATTGTGTGTGGTGATGTGGGGCGCGGGATTATGTGTGAAAATGGTGGTGGGCGGGATTGTGTGGTAATGGGGCGGGATTCATATGTGGTGGGGGTGGGATTATGTGTGGTAATGTGGTGGGCGGGATTGTGTGGTAATGGGGCGGGATTATATGTGGTGGGGGCGGGATTATGTGTGGTAATGTGGTGGGGGGGCGGGATTATGTGTGGTAATGTGGGAGGCGGGATTATTTGTGGTAATTTGGTGGGGGGCGGGATTGTGTGGTGATGGGGTGGGGGCGGAGCTACTGTGCGGGGGCGGGATTGTGTGGTGATGTGGTGGGGGGATTATGTGTGATGGTGGGGGGGCGGGATTGTGTGGCAATGTGGTGGGGGGCGGGATTATGTGTGGTAATGTCGGGGGCGGGATTATGTGTGGTAATGTGGGGGGCGAGATTATGTGTGGTGATGTGGTGGGGGGCGGGATTATGTGTGGTAATGTGGTGGGGCGGGATTATGTGTGGTAATGTGGGAGGCGGGATTATGTGTGGTAATGTGGTGGGGGGCGGGATTGTGTGGTGATGGGGTGGGGGCGGAGCTACTGTGCGGGGGTGGGATTATGTGTGGTGATGTGGGGGATTATGTGTGATGGTGGGGGGGGCGGGATTATGTGTGGCAATGTGGTGGGGGGCGGGATTATGTGTGGTAATGTGGTGGGGGGCGGGATTATGTGTGGTAATGTGGTGGGGGGTGAGATTGTGTGGTAATGTGGTGGGGGGCGGGATTATGTGTGGTAATGTGGTGGGGGGGCGAGATTGTGTGGTAATGTGGGGGGAGGGATTATGTGTGGTAATGTCGTGGGGGGGGCGGGATTATGTGGTAATGTTGGGGGCGAGATTATGTGTGGTGGAGGGGCGAGATTATGTGTGGTGGGGGGGCGGGATTGTGTGTGGTGATGTGGTGGGGGGGCGGGATTGTGTGGTAATGTGGGGGCGGGATTATGTGGTGATGTGTTGGGGGCGGGATTGTGTGTGGTATTGTGGGGGCGGGATTGTGTGTCGTGATGTGGTGGGGGGGCGGGATTGTGTGTGGTAATGTGGTGGGGGCGGGATTGTGTGTGGTGATGTGGTGGGGGGGCGGGATTGTGTGGTAATGTGGGGGCGGGATTATGTGTGGTGATGTGTTGGGGGCGGGATTGTGTGTGGTAATGTGGGGGTGGGATTGTGTGTGGTGATGTGGGGGGGCGGAGCTACTGTGCAGGGGGCGGGATTAGCGAGTAATCACGATGCCTCTTATATATAGATGTTCCAAATTATTATGCAAATGATATTTTTCTCTGATTTTCCTAAATGGTTGGTGCAAATGACAGTCAGTCTAATAAAAGTAATCACCCGTTAGAGTATACATCGAATTTTATTGAAGAAACCTCCCAATGATAACAGTATAATCTCCAAAATGAATAAAAACTTAAAATGCACTGTTCCAAATTATTAGGCACAGTAGAATTTCTAAACATTTGATATGTTTTAAAGAACTGAAAATGCTCATTTGTGGCATTTGCAGCATTAGGAGGTCACATTCACTGAACAAAAAGCTATTTAACTCCAAAACATCCTAACAGGCCAAGTTACATGTTACCATAGGAACCCTTCTTTGAGATCACCTTCACAATTCCTGCATCCATTGAACTTGTGAGTTTTTGGAGAGTTTCTGCTTGTATTTCTTTGCATGAAGTCAGAATAGCCTCCCAGAGCTGCTGTTTTGATGTGAACTGCCTCCCACCCTCATAGATCTTTTGCTTGATGATACTCCAAAGGTTCTCTATAGGGTTGTGGTCAGGGGAAGATGGTGGCCACACCATGAGTTTATCTCCTTTTATGCCCATAGCAGCCAATGACTCAGAGGTTTTCTTTGCAGCATGAGATGGTGCATTGTCATGTATGTAGATGATTTTGCTCATGAAGGCACATTTCTGCTTTTTATACCATGGAGGAAAGTTGTCAGTCAGAAACTCTATATACTTTGCAGAGGTCATTTTCACACCTTCAGGAACCTTAAAGGGCCCTACCAGTTTCTCCATGATTCCGACCCAAAACATGACTCCTCCACCTCATTGCTGTTGTTGCAGCCTTGTTGGGACATGGTGGCCATACACCAACCATCCACTACTCCATCCATTTGGACCATCCAGGGTTGCTCAACACTTATCAGTAAACAAGAATGTTTGGAAATTAGTCTTCGTGTATGTGTGGGCCCAATACAACCATTTCTGCTTGTGAACACTGTTTAAGGGTGGCCAAATAGTAGGTTTATGCACCACAGCAAGCCTTTGATGGAGCCTACACCTTGAGGTTCGAGGGACTCCAGAGGCACCAGCGGCTTCAAATATCTGTTTGCTGCTTTGTAAGGGCTTTTTAGCAGCTGCTCTCTTAATCCGATGAACTTGCCTGGCAGAAATCTTCCTCATTATGCCTTTATCAGCACAAACACATCTGTGCTCGGATACAGCCACAAATCTCTTAACAGTACGATGATCACGCTTAAGTTTTCGGGAAAGTTCTAATGTTTTCATCCCTTCACCAAGGCATTGCACTATTTGATGCTTTTCAGCAGCAGAGAGATCCTTTTTCTTTCCCATGTTACTTGAAAACTGTGACCTGCTTAATAATGTGGAACATCATTTTTAATTAGCTTTCCTTTAATTAGAATCACCTGGAAAACTAATTATCCCATGTGTTTAAGATTGATTTCAGTCATCCATTGAGCCCTGAGACACAATACCATCCACGAGTTTATTTGAAAAACCAAACAATTAAATCTTTATCACACTTAAATCCAATGTGCATAATAATTTGGAACACAGTGTATAGCAGTATACAGGGAGCAGTACACGGGGCGGTATATATATATAGCGGTATACAGGGAGCATTACACGGGGCAGTATACAGCAGCATACAGGGAGCATTACACGGGGCGGTGTATGTGTATGTATATATATATATATATATATATATATATGTCACAAAAATAGGCAGCACTCCATATTCTCAAGATAATCTGCAGGTCTTTATTGAGCCCACATCTCGTGCAACGTTTCAGCTCTCAACTGAGCCTTTCTCAAGGCTTGAGAAAGGCTCAGTTGAGAGCTGAAACGTTGCACGAGATGTGGGCTCAATAAAGACCTGCAGATTATCTTGAGAATATGGAGTGCTGCCTATTTTTGTGACTTATATGGACTGAAAGCAACCAAGGGACGGGTTGCCTGGGCCTTGCACCCGAAGATAAGTAAAGGATTTGTGCTGTTCCTATTTTTTCTATTATATATATATATATATATATATATATATATATATATATATATACCGTATTTTCCGGCGTATAAGACGACTGGGCGTATAAGACGACCCCCCAACTTTACCAGTTAAAATATAAAATCTTCTTAAAAGTCGGGGGTCTTCTTATACACCCTATGTCGTCTTATAGGGCCGGTGAATATGTGCCTTTTGGGGGGGGGGGGAGTGATCCTGATGCCGAGGGGGCGTCTCACAGGAAAGTGAGTATCCCCCATTACCTTATCGTAGCGGTGCAGCGTGGGGGTCTCAGTGCTGGGAGTGGCGGCGGCGGCTGCTGTGCTCTGGTGCGGCGGCTCCTCTTCTGTGTGGGGCCTCTGTGCTGTGAGGTGGCGGTGGCGGCGGCATATCTTTATCCAGTTGGGGCTCCTCCGGCATCTCCTTAGCCCTGGAGGCCCCGCCGCAACTCCATCGGTGCAATGCAGCGGCCATTTTCCCGGAGGCAGCTCAATAGGTGCGATGCGGTGGCCTCCGGGAAAATGGCCGCTGCTCAGATTCAGATCTCGTCCCGAAATCTCGGGACACGAGATCTGAATCTGAGCAGCGGCCATTTTCCCGGAGGCCACCACATTGCACCGATGGAGTTGCGGCGGGGCCTCCAGGGCTAAGGAGATGCCGGAGGAGCCCCAACTGGATAAAGATACGCCGCTGCCGCCGCCACCTCACAGCACAGAGGCCCCACACAGAAGAGGAGCCGCCGCACCAGAACACAGCAGCCGCCGCCGCTCCCAGCACTGACACCCCCACGCTGCACCGCTAGGATAAGGTAATGGGGATTACTCACTTTCCTGTGAGACGCCCCCTCGTCATCAGGATCACTCCCCCTCCCCACCCACCATATACACCGGCGTACACGACGATTCCCGGCGTATAAGACGACCCCCGACTTTTAAGAAGATTTTCGGGGGTTAAAAAGTCGTCTTATACGCCGGAAAATACGGTATATATATAGTAGTATACAGGGGATCATACGGGGCGGTGTGTGTGTGTGTGTGTATGTATATATATATACAGTGTATGTGTATGTGTATATATATATATATATATATATATATATATATATATATATCAGTATACATGGAGCATTACACGGGGCGGTATATATATAGTGGTATACAGGGGAGCATTAAACGGGGTGGTATATATATAGCGGTATACAGGGGAGCATTAAACGGGGCGGTATATATATATCAGTATACAGGGAGCATTACACAGGGCGGTATATATATAGCGGTATACAGGGAAGCATTACACGGGGCGGTATATCTATATATATATATATATATAATTGTCTAAGGGTTTTTCTGTCTCTGTCTGTCTGTCCTGGAAATCCCGCGTCTCTGATTGGTCGAGGCCTGGCGGTCTCGACCAATCAGCAACGGGCACAGCATGGCGACGATGATGTCATAAAGGTTGCCTCGACCAATCAGCGACGGGCACAGTCTGCCGCGAATTCGCCTCGACCAATCAGCGACGGGCACAGTATCGACGTAGATGTCATAATGGTTGCCATGGCGACGATGATGTCAAAAAGGTTGCCTCGACCAATCAGCGACGGGCACAGTCGGAATCATCATTGTCCATATACTACGGGGACATGCATATTCTAGAATACCCGATGCGTTAGAATCGGGCCACAATCTAGTGTGTGTGTGTGTATGTGTGTGTGTATATATATATATATATATATATATCAGTATACAGGGAGCATTACACGGGGCGGTATATATATATATATATATAGCGGTATACAGGTGTGTGTGTGTGTGTGTGTGTATGTATATATATATATATATATATATATATATATATATATATATATATATATATAATATATATTCAAAGAAGCTTTATTGGCGGGACCAAATACACAAAAGTTTTGCCAAAGCAAGTGTATAAAGGTAATAGGGATAGGGACTGTCGGGATGTTGGGTAGGAGCTGTAGGGGAGGTGGATGGGGGCAGATCCAGGGTAGGGGCTATAGTCCATGGCATAGGGGAGGTGGATGGGGGCAGATCCAGGGTGGGGGCTATAGTCCATGGCATAGGGGAGGCGGATGGGGGCAGATCCAGGGTGGGGGCTATAGTCCATGGCATCATAGTTCTCTTTCTCGCAGTCTGACATTCGCTCACATACCGCGCTGCTATCTCCACTGCTCTCTTCTTCTCCCAGCAGGATATATGTCTTCTCTTCCTCCTTCATGGTGATGAAGTCCGGGAAGAGATGTGAGAGTCTCCTGAAGTGAGTGTCCCTCACTGCTGAGTATTTGGAGCAGTGTAGCAGGAAGTGGGTTTCGTCCTCTATGGCCTCCTGATCAGTGTTGTCACAGTCTTTCCTCCCTGGGCTTGTAGTTCTGCCTGTGTCGGCCACATTCGATGGCCAGACTGTGGGCACTGGGTCTATGTCTGCTCAGGATCTTGCGATCTCTGGGGTCCGGGAGTTTCTCCAGATATGGGGCCAGTCTGTAGTCTCTCTGTAGGCTCCGGTACATGATCAGTTTCTGTGAGCTGATGATATTCTTCCAGTCACTGACATACCTCTCCTGGCTTTCGTCTGCCATCTTCCTGATTCCGGCTTTTGTCAGGTTGTTGTGATTGGTGTTCTGGTCCGGTTGGATTTGGCTGGGCTGTTCCGAGGGTTCTGGTTTTTCTGTTTCACCTACATGTATCAGAGCTTTATGGTGATGGGAGCTTGGATTGCTCCTATGCAGGTGAGCCCGGAATGACAGTGCCCTCTTTAGAACTGTTAGGTGCAGAGGGAATCTGCCCAGCTCGGCCCGACAAGCACTGTTGGAGGTGCTCCGATGGACCTGGAGAAGGTGCTTGCAGAATTCCAGGTGGAATATTTCTGTTGGACTGGAATCCCACCTTGACCAGTCTGGGTAGGTGTGAGGACCCCAGACTTCGCTGCCATACAGGAGGATTGGGGCGATGATGGAGTCGAAGATTTTTAGCCAGACCCTCACTGGTGGCTTCAGATGGTAGAGTTTCCTTTGGATGGCATAGAAGGTTTTGCAGGCCTTGTCTTTCAGAGTCTCTATGGCTTGTTTGAAGCTCCCTGACCGGTGAATCTCTAGGCCCAGGTAGGTATATTTGTCTGTTCCTGTGAGGTCGCAGTTGTTGAGGACAAATGATGGGTTCTGGTCTGATCTTCTCTTTCTCCTCTGGAACACCATGGTGTATTTCTCTAGGATTTTCAGGTTGTCCTGGAGGCCTTTCTCGGTTGGTGACAGCAGCAGCAGGTCATCTGCATACAGCAGGAATTTCACCTGAGCGTCGTGGAGGGTGAGACCTGGTGCTGAGGAGGATTCCAGGGCGGTAGCCAGCTCGTTGATGTAAATGACGAAGAGCGTTGGACTTGGGCTGCAGTCTTGTCTGACCCCGCGGCTCAGCTGGAAATAAGCCGTTCTTCTGCCGTTCACACTCACGCTGCAGCGGTTCTCGGTGTAGGAGCTTTGGATGACATCGTAGGTCTTTCCTCCTATTCCGCTCTCAAGCAGTTTCAGGAATAAGCCCGGGTGCCACAATGAATCAAAGGCCTTTTTAAAGTCCACAAAGCAGGCGTATATATTCCCATTCTTTGTATTTTAGACGTGTCTCTGAATGAGGCTGTGCAGAGTGTAGATGTGGTCAGTGGTGCGGTGGTTCGGCATGAACCCTGCTTGGCTCTTGCTGAGGACGTTGTGCTCGGTGAGGATCCTCTTGTTCAGGATACTGTTGAACAGTTTTCCCAGGTTGCTGCTGACACATATGCCTCTGTAGTTGGCTGGGTCATACCTGTCCCCACTCTTGTGGATGGGTGTGATGAGGCCTTAGTTCAAGGTACGAGGGAAGTAGCCGGCACTCAGCACAATATTGAAGAGTTTAACCATTGCAGCCTGTATTTCTGGTGGGCTGTACTTCAGCATTTCTGGTAGGATTCCATCCAGGCCACCGGCTTTTCTACATCTTATGAAGGAGAGTCTCTCGGCTACTTCCTGTAGTGTTATAGGTGTATCCACCGGGTTTTGGAAGTTTTTGATTTTTTCCTCCATTGCTTTTAGTTTCGCCATTATGTTTTCCTGTTCTTGGCTTAGTTCTTCCTTTGAAATGTCTTTATAGAGGTCTCTTAAGTATTGGAGCCAGAGGTTGCCATTTTGGATATGGGTGTTGTTTTTCTTGTCTTTGGTGCCCATGTAGTTCCATAGTTCCCAGAAGGAGTTGTCTTGGAGGGCGTCTTGGAGTTGGTTAAGCTTGGTAGAGATGTAACTCTGCTTCTTCCTCCTGAGGATGGTTTTGTACTGCCTTTGTATGGAGTCATAGGCTTCCCTCAGACCCAGGTGGTTGGGGTCTCTGTGTTTCTTGTTGGAGGCTGTTCTCCGGGTCTTCCGTACAGCTTTACATTCTTTTTCAAACCAGCCATTGACCTGTGTTTCTTTTGGTCTCTTGTGGTCGACTTTTTTAAGGTCGGACAGTCTGGCTATTGCGTAGAATATATTGTTGAGGTCCTTTGCGGCTTGGCTCACTCCCTCTGGGTTTGGCTTGTACTCGAGGTTGTAGAAGTGGTAGAGCATCCACTGTATTTCAGGTCTGCTGGAAGCTTCTTTATACTTTAGTGCCAACATTTTGGACCATTTATAGGATGGAGGCCGGGTGAGGAGGCTGCTCTGCTGTGGCTTCTGAGTGGATGGTTTCTCTGTAGATTTCATGTACAGAAGAAGTTGGCTGTGGTCTGACAGGTGCGTTTGTGGGGTGACTATGAGGGCGCTGACATCTGCCAGGTTCAGATCTGTAATGGCGTAATCTACTACACTCCTCCCTACATGGGAGTTTAGTGTATACCTTCCTAAGGAGTCACCCTTGCTTCGTCCATTAAGGATATGAAGTCCTAAACTTCTACATACGTTCAGGAGCTTTCTGCCACTTTTGTTGACTGTACTCTCATAGCTGTTTCTCTCAGTGTGTACAGGGTCTTGGCCGTCATTCTCTGCTCCAAGTATGTAGATGTTTCCTTCCATGGTCAGGAAGTCTCTCTCTCTCCCCGTTCTTGCATTGAGGTCTCCAAAGATGAGAACTTTGCCCAGGGCCTGATAATGGGCGGCTTCTCTTTGTGTATATATAGCAGTAAACAGGGAGCATTACACGGGGCGGTGTGTGTGTGTGTGTGTGTGTGTGTGTGTGTGTGTATATATATATATATATATATATATATATATGTATGTATATATATAGCGGTATACAGGGGGGCATTACACGGGGCGGTATATATATATATATATATATAGCAGTATACAGGGGGCATTACACGGGGCGGTATATATAGCGGTATACAGGGGAGTATTACACGGGGCGGTAAATATATAGCAGTATACAGGGAGCATCACACGGGACGGTGTATATATATATAGCGGTATATACAGTTAGGTCCATATATATTTGGATCCAATAGCCAAAAGAATAGAGGGCACTCACCAGTCTTCAGAGTTCAGTCTTTATTAGCAGCTTGTTACAATAAAATTCATGGTCGGGATTGCCGGAGCCGAAGCTCGTGTGAGCAGGGGAGAACGGGGACGACGGCCGTTTCGCGCTATGCTCGCGCTTCTACGGGTCACCCGTAGAAGCGCGAGCATAGCGCGAAACGGCCGTCGTCCCCGTTCTCCCCTGCTCACACGAGCTTCGGCTCCGGCAATCCCGACCATGAATTTTATTGTAACAAGCTGCTAATAAAGACTGAACTCTGAAGACTGGTGAGTGCCCTCTATTCTTTTGGCTATTGGATTACTATACACAGACGTTTTTTCTGGAGGAGCACCCGGATATTCATTCAGCGAGGCTATTACAGCCGCTGCGATAGCACCTGCACACAGGGGGAAATTGGCCGCCAACAGCCTATGCCAGGACTGTGCCGCCTGATGAACTTTTCTCACGCCATATATATTTGGACAGAGACAACATTTTTCTAATTTTGGTTACAGACATTACCACAATGAATTTTAAACAAAACAATTCAGATGCAGTTGAAGTTCAGACTTTCAGCTTTCATTTGAGGGTATCCACATTAAAATCGGATGAAGGGTTTAGGAGTTTCAACTCCTTAACATGTGCCACCCTGTTTTTAAAGGGACCAAAAGTAATTGGACAATTGACTCCAAGGCTATTTCATGGGCAGTTGTGGGCAATCCCTTCATTATGTCATTCTCAATTAAGCAGATAAAGGGCCTGGAGTTGATTTGAGGTGTGGTGTTTGCATTTGGAAGGTTTTGCTGTGAAGTAAACATGCGGTCAAAAGTGCTCTCCATGAAGGTGAAAAAGGCCATCCTTAAGCTGCGAAAACAGAAAAAACCCATCCGAGAAATTGCTACAATATTAGGAGTGGCAAAATCTACAGTTTGGTACATCCTGAGAAAGAAAGAAAGCACTGGTGAACTCATCAATGCAAAAAGACCTGGGCGCCCACGGAAGACAACAGTGGTGGATGATCGCAGAATAATCTCCATGGTGAGGAGAAATCCATTCACAACAGCCAACCAAGTGAACAACACCCTCCAGGAGGTAGGCGTATCAATATCCAAATCTACCATAAAGAGAAGACTGCATGAAAGTAAATACAGAGGGTTCACTGCACGGTGCAAGCCACTCATAAGCATCAAGAATAAAAAGGCTAGACTGAACTTTGCTAAAAAACATATAAAAAAGCCAGCACAGTTCTGGAAGAACATTCTTTGGACAGATGAAACCAAGATCAACCTCTACCAGAATGATGGAAAGAGAAAAGCATGGCAAAGGCGTGGTACAGCTCATGACCCAAAGCATACCACATCATCTGTAAAACACGGCGGAGGCAGTGTGATGGCTTGGGCATGCATGGCTGCCAGTGGCACTGGGTCACTAGTGTTTATTGATGATGTGACACAGGACAGAAGCAGCCGAATGAATTTTGAGGTATTCCGAGACATACTGTGTGCTCAGATCCAGCCAAATGCAGCCAAACTGATTGGTCGTCGTTTCATACTACAGATGGACAATGACCCAAAACATAAAGCCAAAGCAACCCAGGAGTTTATTAAATCAAAGAAGTGGAATATTCTTGAATGGCCAAGTCAGTCACCTGATCTCAACCCAATTGAGCATGCATTTCACTTGTTAAAGACTAAACTTCAGACAGAAAGGCCCACAAACAAACATCAACTGAAAACCACCGCAGTGAAGGCCTGGCAGAGCATCAAAAAGGAGGAAACACAGCGTCTGGTGATGTCCATGAGTTCAAGACTTCAGGCAGTCATTGCCAACAGAGGGTTTTCAACCAAGTACTAGAAATGAACATTTTATTTAAAATTATTGAATCTGTCCAATTACTTTTGGTCCCTTTAAAAACAGGGTGGCACATGTTAAGGAGTTGAAACTCCTAAACTCTTCATCCAATTTTAATGTGGATACCCTCAAATGAAAGCTGAAAGTCTGAACTTCAACTGCATCTGAATTGTTTTGTTTAAAATTCATTGTGGTAATGTTTATAACCAAAATTGGAAAAATGTTGTCTCTGTCCAAATATATATGGACCTAACTGTATAGCAGTATACAGGGAGCATTACACTGGGCGGTGTGTGTAATAAATATATATATATATATATAGATATAGATATATATATATATATATATATATATATATATATATATATATATATATATATATATATATATATATATATATATATATATATATATATATATATATATAGCGGTATACAAGGAGCATTACACGGGGCGGTATATATATAGCAGTATACAGGGGAGCATTACACGGGGAGATATATATAGTGGTATACAGGGGAGCATTACACGGGGCGGTATATATAGTTAGTCCTCGGGTTACAACGGTCTCGAGTTACATCGTTTCGTGGTTACAACGCTTTATACAAAGCCTCGTTCCGACTTACACGGTTTGCGTCGTAAGTCGAACTACATGCAATAGAGTCCAGTACTGTACACTGTACCCGGTTACACGAGGAAAACGAGTCTCCTGCACGCCATAACACCCTAATTATGTAGGGTACTGTGTTAGGATAGGTGTTTGGATAGGCTAAGTGTTTGCAGTACTGTACTGTTATTATGGTACAGTACTGTATGAATGTATGGTCCGACTTACATCGAAATTCGGTTTACGACGCCGTGTAAGAACGGATCAACGACGTAAGTCGAGGACTACCTGTATAGCGGTATACAGGGAGCATTACACGGGGTGGTATATATATATAGCGGTATACAGGGGAGTATTACACGGGACGGTATATATAGCGGTATTCAGGGAGCATTACACGGGGCAATACATATAGCGGTATACAAGGGGGCATTACACAGGGCGGTATATATATAGCGGTATACAGGGGAGTATTACACGGGGCGGTATATATATATTGGTGTAACGGGGTCTACCGTGCTGGAGTACCTCTTTGAGTACCACCCCGTGTTTCAGGAGGTCCACTCTGCTTTGGCTGGAGTCTGAATGAAGGACGCTGGCTGGAATTCCTTGGTTACATGGGCGCATATAAAAGATCACTGCTTCTCCACTTATTTCCAGTGTGTCACCACTTTACTCACAGGACACAGTATATCTCACACAGATACAGAGGGCAGGCCAATTGAAAAGCGGCAGGCCAGACATACATTACAATAGCCGCAGGTGGCCGGAGCCTGCCGATATTTACTGTGGGAATTACAAAGGTGGGGGAGGTCAGAAGGGGGATATCTTGTCCCCTCTGCCCAGGGGCGCAGCCTGTGTGCTGATGCATTAGGGACATGCATCTCACATGGAACCTATTATACATACATATAACTGCACAACATATTCTGGGTGCTGAGGGGTTCCGTAACACGGCTCCCCTTTTCAGCGACGCGATCGGCATACAGTCTGATCCTTAACGGATCGGTCTGGGGATGACCGAAGTTTATGGGGTTGGTACAAGTTCCGTTTGTTGACTTAGTCCATCGGCGTTACCGTTTTGTTTGCCGGGTCTGTAGTGGGTGGTAAAGTCCAGAGGTTGTAGGGCTAAACTCCACCGCAGTAATCTGGCGTTGTCTCCGGAGACCCGATTAAGCCAGACTAGGGGATTATGGTCCGTTAGGAGGGAAAACTGTCGTCCATACAAATATGGTTGCAACTTTTTGAGTGCCCATACTACCGCCAGGCACTCCTTCTCGATGGCCGCATAGCTTACCTCACGGGGCAGTAGTTTCCGACTCAGGTAAGCTACTGGGTGTTCTTGGCCGTCCGGCCCGACTTGGCTCAGTACTGCCCCCAATCCAAACATAGAAGCGTCTGTGTTAACAAGGAAACGTTTAGTTGGATCGGGTGTGGCCAATACAGGGGTATTGGTGAGGGCGTCCTTTAGCTGGCGGAAGGCTTCCTCACACTCTGGGGTCCAGGTTACCTGGCGGGGTTGGTTCTTACGGGTCAGATCAGTGAGGGGCTTGGCTACACTGCTATAATTGGGAACAAATTTCCTGTAATACCCCGCTGTCCCTAGAAACGCCATGACCTGGGTTTTAGTGCGTGGGGTGGGCCATTTGGCTATGGCCTCAATCTTGGCTGTTCTGGTCGCTGTTTCCCACTTCCCACCCAATGCCCTAAATACTGAACCTCTGCTTTGCCCACGTGACACTTGTTTGGGTTCAGGGTGATTCCGGCCTTGTGGATACTGTCCAATACTGTCTCTAGGTGATTTAGATGCTCTTCCCATGTCGCGCTGTAGATGGCGATGTCATCCAGGTAGGCACAAGCATAGTCCTGGAGACTATCCAGAAGCCGGTCAGCCAGCCTCTGGAAGGTCGCCGGGGCATTCTTCATCCCGAATGGTGTCACGATTCACACCGTGACTGTCACCCCTACGTCACGGATCGGGGTGACTTTAGGCCAACAGACGGCTATCACATGTGCAGGGGGGCTTATCTTAGTTATCCCTCCACTGCTAACAATGTGATGAAAACACACAAGGCTATTGACCTCTTAGTTTACAGCAGGGGCTTTTTTTAGTTATCCCACTGCTCTTCAATATACCACGAACTGCAGGGATTTATGTATGTCCCGCTTTAAAGTTCCGCTTGAACTTTCAGCTCTCTGGCACCCCCCTTACCCTCAGGTCAGATTAGGTACTGCACCTAGGGTAATTAGTCGCCAGAAAGGCTGCCTGCTATGTACTGGCTATTGGGCACGCTGCAGCGAGGCGATATAACTACTCCCACTCAGGCAGGAACAATAATTAACTACGCCGCCGTCGCTACAACGACTCCCCAAAGGCACAGAACATGGTATGCTGCCACCAGTTTCGATTAAACAGGTCCGAAGCTAACCCAAAACAGTAGCGTAATTCCCTTCAGAAGACTTGGGGTACGTTTTAGAGCAGGAAGAACGAAAACTAGTAATTTGAATATTTTACTCCGAAAGAAGGCAGTGTTTATAAAAAAGGCATATAAAGATGTTACAATATGAGACAATTGAAAATATGTACAAGGTAATTATAAAAATAATGGGTTAAATGAGAAATTAAAACTTACATGTGTTCAGGACATTGCAGGCAACCAGGCTAGTGGGCGGAGTTCCCATATGTCCCAGTTCATCAGGGCTAGCAGTAAGGGCTCCTCAGGTAAGACTAACTGCAGGGGGCCTGGCAGAAACTTATAAACTGCATCCCGTGACATCACCAACAGGGCTGGTTTACCCAGACCCTCCTCCCTCCTCAGCCTTACCAAATTTAACACAAATTTGTATAAGGCTCGTATCTCCGCTCCAGAACATGTCAGAATCCCAGCACACCCCTCATTCATCTTTTACCATTGGCTTTCTATTGGTACTAAATTCGGGCTCTTTGTGATGCCCGGTTCCGGAGAAATCTGTACTCTGTCCCTGTTGGAACTAGAGGCTCAGGCTTACAGTGGCTGATAGATCTGCCGATGGAGATTCGCTATATATACTTCTTATTTTTCTAGCCCAAATCGGTGGCCCAATATCTTACTATAACAGAAGAGCCGCATGTCTTGAGAGGGATATCAGACCAGTTTCAGCTGGAGGGAGATTTGTGCCGCTACAAGCGCAATAAACCTTCCTGGCTTGGGGGCAGGGCAGAGCATTGAGAAGAATAGCTTCACACACACTTAGAAGCAAAGAGAGAAGGGGGGAGGTTTAGCCCACAGCAAAGCTACGAAATATTACATTTCATACAATATCGTGACAAATGGCATAACTCGAAACTGGAATAAGCCAAACGGAGTGACAAATGCCGACTTGGGAATAGCGTCAGGGCTTAGGGGAATCTGCCAGTAGCCTTTGCATAGATCGATGGTGGTCAAATACTTTGCCCCCGCCAGCCGGTCTAACAACTCATCCACACGCGGCATGGGATACGCATCCGTCACCGTTTTCTCATTGAGCTTACGATAGTCTACACAAAACCGTGTAGTCCCATCCTTCTTGGGTACTAACACTACGGGGGATGCCCAGGGACTATCTGACTCTTCAATGACCCCTAAACGCAACATCTCTTGTATCTCTTGTCGCATCCCTTCTCGTACAGACTCAAGGACGCGGAAGGGGGTTTGTCGCAGGGGGGTCTGATCCTGGGTCTCAACCTTGTGTTGTGCCAGGCGAGTGTACCCTGGTCTCCCCGAAAACATCCTCTGCCGCTGCCTCAACAACGCCTCCGCCTGCTGTCTCTCCCGGGGACCTAGGTCTTCACCCAAGTGTACCTGGTCCCATGTTTTAGACAGTCCCTTCCCCTAAGACATCAGGCAAGGAAAGTCCGGCTAAATACTCTGCTTCAGGTGCACAGATGGCCACTACCTCTTCAGGGCGCTCCCGGTAGGGCTTCAGCATATTCACGTGGAACATGCGGATAACCCTGGGGTCGTCACAATCGGCGACATTATAGGTGGTGTCGGCTATTTTCCCCACTACCTGGTAGGGCCCCTGCCATGCAGCTTGGAACTTGTTCTGCCTAGTGGGCTCTAACACCAGGACCTTCTGTTCTATTTCCAAGGTGCGTTCTCTGGCCCTCCGATCGTACCATACGCGCTGGCGCCGCTGGGCCACCTGCATGTTCCCACGTACAGCCTGGGTCAGCTCCTGTAGGCGGTCCCGGAATTCCAGCACATAGGGTACAATAGGTACCCCTTCTATGATGCCCTCCCCTTCCCAGTGTTCTAGCACTAAGTCTAGGAGTCCCCTTACCCGCCTCCCGTATACCAGTTTGAACGGGGAGAACCCCGTGGATTCTTGGGGCACCTCCCAATAGGCAAACAGGAGGTGTTGCAAGAATTTCTCCCAGTCCCTGCAGGTCCTGGTAAAAGTCCCAATGAGTTGTTTTAACGTCCCATTAAAGCGTTCACACAACCCATTGGTTTGCGGGTGGTACGGGGCCGCACAGCTTCCACAGTTGGTTGGTCACCTCTGCTGTAAACTGGGTACCCTGGTCCGAGAGAATCTCCCGGGGAAATCCAACCCGTGAGAAAACCTGGAGCAGGGCAGCCGCCACCCTCTCTGCCAGTATGTTAGGTAACGCAACCGCCTCTGGATACCGTGTGGCATAATCTACCATTGTCAATATATACCTTTTCACTGACTGACTGGGTTTGGCTAACGGCCCTATCAGATCGACCGCTACTCGGCTAAATGGTTCCTCCACAATGGGGAGGGGGCGTAATTTGGCCTTGCATCGATCTCCCCTCTTGCCAATGCGCTGGCAACTGTCACAGGTCTGGCAGTACTGACGAACATCATAGGTTACCCCCGGCCAAAAGAAGTTTTGTGTCAGACGATGCCTGGTGCGACTGACGCCGAAGTGCCCGGCCAAAGGTATGTCATGAGAGATTCGCAGTAACTCCTGCCTATACTTCTTGGGAACTACCAGCTGTCGTTTTATAGTGGGGCTCGTCCCTGTGTGGTGCTGCTCTGTGATCCGGTAGAGGAGTCCCTGCTTCCATACAAACTTCCCCTTCCAGTACCCCTCTCCCCTCCTGTGCCTTCCCAGGATATCCCTCCAATGAAGGATCCTCAAGTAACTCCCTCTTAAATTCAGCTGGGGTGGCCCAAGAAATGTGTCTGGCTATGGGAATACGTGTAGGGCTGGGATGTCTTACCTGGGTCTCTTCTGAGTGTGATTCCGCCTCCGCAGCTCGAGCTTGTCTCCGGGTGGTCACAGGATATGTCTCAGCCAGAGGGGCAACCGAGAAGGCAGACAACATGGGCCCCAAGTGATTTCCCAGCAAGACGTCTGCAGGTAAATCCTCCATCAAGCCGACCTCAACAAGGCCATCCCCGACTCCCCAGTTCAGGTGAATCCTGGCAGTGGGCAGTCGATGTATGGCTCCCCCTGCTACACGGACTGCTACTGTCCGGTCCGTCTTCTTTTGGTCCCGGACGAGATGAAGCTTCACCAGGGTCAAAGTTGCCCCGGAATCTCTTAGTCCCTGCATACGTTTCCCATTAACCAACATGACCTGTCGATGCTGTTGTCGAT
Source organism: Ranitomeya variabilis (assembly GCF_051348905.1). Taxonomy (NCBI): domain Eukaryota; kingdom Metazoa; phylum Chordata; class Amphibia; order Anura; family Dendrobatidae; genus Ranitomeya; species Ranitomeya variabilis. Next base: position 624,814,611 of record NC_135233.1, read on the forward strand.
TATCTGCCCAGGCTGCCTGCACGGGGTCTACTTCATGCAGCACGTCCTCCATCTCTTCCACCCCCTGGTTAGTTGTAGCCCCCAATGCCGGGTCAGCTTCGCCTTGGTAGCAGTGTACAGCAGCCTGGCTGAAGGTAGCTGTTCCCACCTTTGGCCACTGGGTATGCTGAGTCCGGTTGGGACATTGTCTTTGTAGGTGGCCCCGCTGATGGCAGGTGTGGCATCGCGCCCCAGGGGGACTGTGGTAGGCCGGGTTTTTAGCTGGTCCCCCTACAATCTTCGGAGGTTTGGGGGCCTCCAGGTCCATGGGCGGACCCCTAGTGACCATCTTTGATCCGGTCAACTGAGGCCTCCTGGCATCATGATGTTCATCGGCCAGACGAGCGGCCTCCTCAAGAGTCGTTGGCCGCCTGTCCCGAAGCCATTCCTGTGTCTCGGGGGTTAGTCCATTAAAGAATCGTTCTTACAAGAAGAGCTGGAGGACGTCCTCCTTAGTGGTTGCTTGGCTCCCTTGTACCCACTGTAGCAGTGACCACCGTAATTTACAGGCCCATTCAGCGTGGGTATCGGTTATGCGTTTTATAAGTCCGCAGAACTTTTGGCGGTATGCCTCTTGTGTCAGCGTATACCGGGACAAGATCACTTCTTTGATCCGCTCATAGTCCACACAGTCCTCATCAGGTACGATAGGAGTCCGCTGCCCGGCCTGTCAGCTTGCTGGCCAGAATCTGAACCCGTTCCTCCAGCTTCACTTGATGAAGGGCACACTGCCGCTCAAAGTCCTGCAGAAAGCCATCAATGTCTTCCTCTGCCTCCCCCAACTGTCGGAAGGCATTATACTGGATCTTTTTGTGGCTTACTGTTGAAGGTACCTGTTCGGAGGCCAGAGCTCCCCCTGCTCGCTGACTCTCCTCTCTCCGCTCTGCCATCTCCATCTTGGCCAGCTCCACTTTGGTCCGCTCTGCCATCTCCATCTTGGCTAGCTCTATCCTGGTCCGCTCGGCCATCTTTTCCTTCAGATCAGTACGCACATCAGCCATCACCTCTCGTATGATCTCTACTGCAGGGTTTGGGCCATAGAACGCCAGTCTGTTCTTTACCTCTCTTTGGAATGAATTCAGTCTCCTCCACGTTCACATTGGGGGCGCTGCACTGTCGTGTTCCATGATGGCTGCTATCAAATCCACTTTTGTTTTGTTGCTGGCGATTAACCCTCGGGCTTCCACCAGATCTTTTAATGTACTCCTCTTTAACTTCTGGTAGTTGCTTTCCATTCATTCCTTTCCTCCTGTAGACAGGGTATCACATCCCGCTGTCTGCCACCAGTGTAACGGGGTCTAACATGCTGGAGTACCTCTTTCAGTACCACCCCGTGTTTCAGGAGGTCCACTCTGCTTTGGCTGGAGTCTGAATGGAGGATGCTGGCTGGAATTGCTTGGTTACGTGGGCGCATATAAAAGATCACGGCTTCTCCACGTATTTCCAGTCTGACACTTTACTCACAGGACACAGAATATATCACACAGATACAGAGGGCAGGCCCATTGAAAAGCGGCAGGCCAGACATACATTACAATAGCCGCAGGTGGCCGAAGCGTGCCGATATTTACTGTGGGAATTACAAAGGTGGGAGAGGACAGAAGGGGGATATCTTGTCCCCTCTGCCCAGGGGCGCAGCCTGTGGGCTGATGCATTAGGGACATGCATCTCACATGGAACCTATTATACATACATATAACTGCACAACATATTCTGGGTGCTGAGGGGTTCCATAACACATCATGTATGGTATCCTCCTCCTGGGATATGCTTGATCTCCTTCTGGGATATGTTTGGTCTCCTCCTCCTTCTGGGAAAAGTTTGGTCTCCTCCTCCTGGGATAATACATAATATCATGTATTTTAAATTGTCTCTTTCTTGTTCTGTAATAACTTAATGATGGCTTCTCTGCTGCTTCTGCTCAGACTTCTTCTTTTCTTGCAGATTTCCCCCAGAAGATGCAGTGAGCTTGTGCGGCGGATGCCTGACTACTGGCTGACCATACCCCTGAGGCTTTTTGGGTTGACGCCGTGTACCTGGTCCCCATTATGTCCGAGGGCTGGGCTCCTGCACAGTTGCCTCCTTCTTCCTTGCAGCCGCCACAGCAGCAGCACCCCATTGCACTTGGTGAGCACCCTATCGCCAACCCAGCCTCTTCAGACAACCCATTGGGCTGTGCAGTTTATGGCATTCTGGTGCAGCCCGATCTTGGGATCCCTCATCCGCCTTTGCCCCCTGCTGAGCCTCTGCACAAGTGTGTGCTGTGTGGGCACGACCTGACTAATCTGGCAAACCCGCAGGACCATCAGTGCATGCCTTCCGCCAGTCAGGACCGCTCCTTCCAGTGCACCCAGTGTCTGAAGATCTTTCACCAGGCCACTGACCTCCTGGAGCACCAGTGCACGCAGGTGGAGCAGAAGCCTTTTGTCTGTGGAGTCTGTAAAATGGGGTTTTCTCTGCTGACCTCCCTGGCACAACACCATACTGCCCACAATGGCAGCTCGCTAAAATGCTCCGTCTGTGAGAAGACATCTAAGCCTCCAGAGGCAGATAGAGCCTGCTTACCCGGCGCCCTTCCTCCAGTGCCAGCCACAGCCTGCAGTGACAGACCCTTCATCTGCACCTTGTGTCACAAGCCCTTTAAGCACTTGTCAGAGCTGTCCCGCCACGAGCGCGTCCACACCGGTGAGAAGCCGTACAAGTGCACGCTGTGCGAGAAGAGCTTCAGCCAGTCCTCGCACCTGGTGCACCACAAGCGCACGCACAGCTCGGAGCGCCCCTACAAGTGCACCGTCTGTGAAAAAAGCTTCAAGCATCGCTCCCACCTCCTGCGACATATGTATGCCCACTCAAGTGAGCAGCTCTTCCAATGCCAGACATGCCAGCTGCGCTTCAAGGAATCGTCACAGTTACTGCAGCACCCATGCACACCTGCCGGGGAGCGGCCCTTCCGCTGTGCCGCATGTCTGAAGACATTCCGGCGTCCGTCGGACCTCAGGCAGCACGAGCGGACGCACAGCGAGGAACGTCCTTTCCATTGTGATCTGTGTCAGATGAGCTTTAAGCAACAGTATGCCCTGATGAGGCATCGGCGCACCCACAAGGCTGAGGAGCCCACCAACTGCAGCTACTGTGATAAAAGCATGGCCTTCAGCCCGCACGGGGCTGAGAGCATCTTCAAGTGCAATGCATGCCAGCAGGGCTTCCACCAGGCTCAGGACTTGCTACGACACAAGTGTGGCCACAGCAGCGCAGAGCGGCCCTTCCAGTGCAGCATGTGTCATAAGACTTACAAGCGCGCCTCCGCCCTGCAGAAGCACCAGTCCGCCCACTGCACGGAGAAGCCGTTGAGGTGCACGGCTTGCGAGCGACGATTCTTTTCCTCCTCAGAGTTCGTGCAGCATCGGTGCGATCCCGCCAGAGACAAACCTCTCAAGTGTCCAGACTGTGAGAAGCGATTCAAATACGCCTCTGACCTGCAGAGACATCGACGAGTGCACACGGGCGAGAAGCCCTACAAGTGCCCGTCCTGTGACAAAAGCTTCAAGCAGCGGGAACATCTGAACAAACACCAGAGCGTCCACAATAGGGAGCAGCATTACAAGTGCCTGTGGTGCGGCGAGCGCTTCCATGAACTGGCGCAGCTCCAGGATCACAGCGCACAACACACGGCGGACGGTGCCTTCCAGGTGGCCACTTGTCTGCCCTGACCGAACACTCCGTGAGCGCTACATTGGTGCCGTCACACTAGCCTTTAATGTCTGTGCCAGCGAGTAATAAAGCTATGTGTACAGGGGAAGCCATGGCCGCGAGGGTCATGTCTGTCCACCATCATACCGTAGGTGCACGAGTTGTCTGCTGAAATCTTATGCAAATAAGTGTCTCCACTTGCACTGAATCCCCATCACCAAATCAACCTGCATCGAATCCTCCTCCACCTGCATCGAATCCTCCACCGGCACAGAATCCTCCACCTGCACTGAATCCCCCTCCATGAAATGTACCTGCACTGAATCCCCCTCCACCAAATCTACCTGCGCCGAATCCCCCTCCACCAAATCTACCTGCACCGAATCCCCCTGCACCGAATTCCCACCACCAAATCTACCTGCACCGAATTCCCATCACCAAATCTACCTGCACCAAATCCCCCTCCACCAAATCTACCTGCACCAAATTTCCCTCCACCAAATCTACCTGCACCGAATCCCCCTACACCAAATCTACCTGCACCGAATCCCCCATCACCAAATCTACCTCCACCAAATCTGCTTGCACCAAATCCCCTCAACCAAATCTACCTCCTTCCCTTGTTGTCCACACTCCTGCCCCTTGCTGGCCACACTCCTGCCCCTTGTTATCCACAATACTGCCCCATGTCCACACTCCTGCCCTTCCCACGGCACACTGAGCTCAAAAATATCACAATTTCTAGGACTTCATTTTAGGGAAACACTGCCCCCGTCCTCTGCACTTCCTGCAGTTGCATTCTCTGATGAAAAACCCTTCACTCTGATTGTTTCAAGAAGAGAAAGTGATGCTGTCATCAGTCCTGTGTCTGCCGTCAATAATGCCTCCTGAGATGACTCTTGTAAGAGCTTCACATCTGTGGAGAGCAATCGCTCACAATGTGTGGGGGCTTCTCATCCATGGAGGGGGTCACTCACAATATGTGGAGGCGTTTCATCCATAGAGGGGATCACTCAGAATGTTTGTGGGCTTCTCATCCATGGAGGGGATCACTCACAATGTGTGGGGGCTTCTCATCCATGGAGGGGATCACTCACAATGTGCGGAGGCTTCTCATCCATAGAGGGGATTACTCACAATGTGCAGGGCTTCTGATCCATGGAGGGGATCACTCACAATGTGTGGAGGCTTCTCATCCCTGGAGGGGGTCGCTCACAATGTGTGGAGGCTTCTCATCCATGGAGGGGGTCACTCTCAATGTGTGGGGGCTTCTTATCCATAGAGGGGGGCTTAGTCACAAGACCTAAACCTCCAACGTCACCCATCATTCAGGACAATGTGGAGATGCTTTTCCCCCTGTGACGATAATGTAAAACTGACAAATGATTTGCCTTATTAAATTCACATGCCTTCTAGAACTTTCTACACCTTCAAAGCTGCACTGAGGCTGCCCTTCCCCTGGCAACAAACTTTTCCCCCTAGCTCCTTCACTCCTTTCCTTCCCCCCTCCCGTCGGAATGTTAATTAGCCCCGAGCTGGCTTTGCACACAAGAAACGTGCTTTCCTTTGTAGATATGGGAGATAGTAAAAAGGGCATAATTCGGGCCCCATCAATGGTAGGTGAAATATGGATGCATATTCAGAATGTGATTTAATAGAGCTTCACAACGGGGCCTCCTGCTGGAGTCTAACTCCAACAGAACCTGGGAAATGGATTTCTCCTAAACAAAGCTGAATAGCCAGATCACGTTTGGATTCAATAGAGAGCCAATTTTAATACCAGATGAATGAGGTGTGTTAGGATTCTGACATGTCCTCAAGCGAAGATATGAGAATTATAAGAATTGTGGTTAGAATTAGTAAGTCTGAGGAGAGGGGAGGGTCCAGGGAAACCAGGCTCTTTAGTGATGTCACAAGGCTGCAGTTATAAGTTCCTGCACTTCACCCAGCCTTCAGTTTTGCCTGGGATCTCACTATAGAAAGACTATCTCATGAATTGGGATATTTGGCTCTGCCTACCAGCATGGTTTTGCATGAAATGATCTGAGCACATGTTAGTGTTACTTTCTGTTTTAATCCATGTTATTTTATAATTGCTTTGTACATACTTTACTTTGTCTCATATTGTAACATCTTTATCTTTTATAAACACTGCCTGTTCTTTTTTACGGAGTAAAATAGTTAAAATACTGGTTTCATTCTCCTACTCTAAAACGTACCCTAAGTCTTCTGAAGGGAATTACGCTACTGTTTTGGGTTAGCTTCGGACCCGTTAATCGAAGCTGGTGGCTGCATACCTTGCCCTGTGCAATTGGGAATCTGAGTAGCGACGGCGGCGTTGATAACTATTGTTCCTGCCTGAGTGGGAGTAGTTATATCGCCCTCGCTGCAGCGTGCCAAATAGCCAGTACATAGCAGGCAGCGTTTATGGCGACTAATTACCCTAGGTGTAGTACCTAATCTGACCTGAGGGTAAGAGGGGTGCCAGAGAGCTGCAAGTTTTCAAGCGAAATTGTAAAGCGGGATATACATAAATCCCTGCAGTTCGTGTTATATTGCAGAGCAGTCAGATAACTAAAATAAGCCCCTGCGGTAAATTGAGAGGTCGATAGCCTTGTTTGTGTTTTCATCACATTGGAGCAGTGGAGGGATAACTAAGATAAGCTCCCCTGCACATGTGATAGCCGTGGGCTGGCCAAAGGTCACCCAGATCGTGACGTACTGTTGACAGTCATGGTGGAATCCGTGACATTGGTGGCAGTGCGGTGGTATCATAGAGCATTAGTGATTTGATTTGAGAAATCATTCCTCTCACTAAAAACTTGCAAAGTTCTTGCAAGGACTCCGCAAATAAGTTTGGAGAACGAACTCAGTGTTTATTAGTCCTGAGACAATTGTATGTACTGGTGATTATCCCCTACCCTTCTTTGTTTTTCTTTACTATCTTTTATTTGGCAACCATGGTTTGCTGGGAGAAACCTTTTATAAGCAGCAGACCAGAGATACCCTTATTGCCTTATGCAGGTCACAGCACATTGACTTTGCAGGCAAAAACAAAGCCCAACTGGTCGCAGATCTGGTGCAATGGGAAGCCGCTCTAGACTGCTCTCAGAGCCCAGTGGCCGCAGAAGCCAGCACAAGTGAACATGGTGCTGCAGCAGAGGTCCAACCACTGAATATGGGCCCTACTAGCAACCAGGGCGGATTGGACCCCAATCTGCTGGCGGTCTTGGAATTACTCCCTGCTGATGACCGTGATGGATGTCTGCAGCTGATCCAGCAATACAGAGCCGAGCGAGAGGCCCAGCGAGCTGAGCCGGAGGCTGAGCCGAGCGCCTAGCCCAGCGAGTCCACGAACTGGAGATGGTCCGGCAGGGGGGGGATACCCTCCACTGCATGGAGCCGTGAGCCCAACAGCGCTCATACCAAAACCCCGGACCAAGCACTTTCCTGTGATGGAAAAGGACGGGGACTTGGATACTTTTCTGCGGGCCTTTGAGAAAGCCTGCAGACAGTACCAGCTGCCTGGGGACCAATGGGCACGATACCTGACCCCAGGGCTGAGAGGCAAAGCTCTGGAGGCATTTGCTGCCCTCAAGAACAAGATGGTGACTATGAGGCCATCAAGCAGGCCCTGATAACAAAGTACCAGCTTACACCTGAGGTTTACCGTAGAAAGTTCCGGAACCTCCAACGTGGCCCACACGACAGCTACAGCGATGTGGCGCATGGACTCAGGACCCACTTTAACCAGTGGATCCAAGGACTGTCAGTGACCACCTTTGAGCAGCTGGGAGACTGGGATGATCAAAGACCAGTTCTTACATCTTTGCCCAGCTGAGGTGCAACAGTTCGTGATGGACAGAGAACCCAAAGACGTGACTAAAGCAGCGCAGAATGCCGATGCCTATGAGGCCAACCATAGATCGGAAGTTAGGAAGCCAGTCACCACCAGCTGGAGAAGGGGGTAAGCCTGCAACCAATGCCAGTACCCCTGCCAGCCAACACACCAGAGGTCTTGTCCCCGTGGCCAACAGCCCCAGACCTACCACAGACCCACGCCAGTGTTTCTTCTGCAAGCGGACTGGTCATATCAGTCCCCACTGTCCAGACAAGCAGAAGAACCCCCCAGCCAAGGCCCCAGGGCCTAACGCAGCAGTTCTTTTGGTGGGTGGTGTGGCTGGGAGGGTGTTTGACAACGTGCAGCATGTCACCGTAGGGAGCCATGTCGCTACAGGCATCAGGGACACCGGGGCTGAACGGACCCTCATCTGACCCGAACTGGTGGCCCCTGAAGAGATCATTCCAGGGAAAACCCTAACTGTCACCGGGATTGGGGGCATCAGCTGTCCCTTGCCAATGGCCCGGGTTTATATTGATTGGGGTGCCGGGAGCAGGGTGAAGGAAGTGGGTCTGTCTGATAATTTGCCCACTGATGTTTTGTTGGGGACTGATTTGGGGAGGATGGTTGCATACTACATCCCTGACACCCCTCCCCAATCTGCTAATAAGGGTAACATTCACCCTGAGGATGATGATGAGAGATCGCATGTGTTACCTGACCATGCTTTATCCAGTAATGATGCATCTGATAACCATTTTTTCCCAAGGATTGATGATGAAAATGTAAATGTGCCAACGGACCCTGATAACCATTTTTATGCAAAAGTTGATGTGTCCATAGGTACAGGAGTGCTTAGCCGCATCGCTCTGTGGAGTGAGATGGCTGATGAGCCTCTAGCAGGGGCAAGTGTCAGTGTTACAGGAAATGGGGAGATGCATGGGAACCGTGAGGAAGGTGATGCCATGAAATTAACCAGTGCCACCGAGGAAGGTAACTAGCCCATAAGGATATCTCCAGAAGGACACTAAGAAATTGTGTGACGGCTGTATGTCGGTACTGCTTGAGGAGCAGACCTCCTTTCTAGATAGTATTAAAACTATGATCAGAGAGGAGGCACAATCTACGGTATCATCCCTGATTCCGGATAAATCTCCCCGTCCTAAAAAGCCCAGGTGGGAGCAAGATCTTAGCTCAGAAGAGGGTGAGCTCTCAACTTTATATCTGATTCTGTGGAAGGCGAATGTTATGCCATGCTCCCAGAAGAGAGAAAGAGGTATCTGTTCTCTTCTGAACACACGGATATACTCCTGCAGGCTGTCAGAAACACCATGAAGGTGGAAGAAGCCACAGAATACCTGACTGTCCAAGATGAGATGTTTGACGGGCTTAGAGCTCGCAGAAACAGGGTGTTCCCAGTGAATCACCATATAAAAAATGATCCTGGAAGAATGGGAGGACGTCGGGAAGAAGCTAATAGTCCCAAAAGATTTTAAATATCGACTCCCTTTTGATCCGGACGAGAACAAAGTATGGGAATCTGCCTAAAGTGGATATACCAGTGGCCAAGGTCTCAAAAAAGACCGCCATACCGTTTGAAGATTCCTCTGGTCTCAAAGACCCTGTAGACAAAAGATCAGAAGATCTCCTTAAGAAGGCCTGGGAAGCATCATCAGCTATCATGAAGGCTAATATCGCGGCTACCTCAGTGGCCAGGTCAATGACTCTGGGTAGAAAAATTAGAAGACCAAATTAACAAAACTCCTAGAGAGGAAATCCTAAAGTCTTTACCATTTTTGAAGATGGCAACAGATTTTATGGCTGATGCTTCGGCAGAATCGGTTCAGTTCGCAGCAAGGAACAACGCCTTGTCAAACGCAGCAAGAAGAGCTCTGTGGCTCAGGTCATGGTGGTCCGGCGATACGCATTCAAAGAATAAACTATGTTCAATACCCTTCTCCGGTCTTCATGTATTTGGTCCAGTATTGGACGAACTGCTTGAAAAAGCAGCAGACAAGAAGAAAGGCTTTCCGGAGGAGAAGCTGAAAAATACACCGTCCTTTCTTAGGACCCTTTCTCATCCCAGACAGGATTATAGAGGGAAGGGGAAAGGTGGAAGATGGAGCTGCCCAAAAGGGGGTAGAGGTAGGGGTACCTTTCATAATCAGAAGCCAAGAGCCAACAGACAATGACGCCAACTTAGTGGGTGGAAGACTCCAGTACTTCTTACGGGGCTGGCAAGAGATCACTCAGAATTCATGGATCTTAAGTACAATAGAGCAGGGGTACTGAATAGAATTCAGCCAGTTACCCCCCATAAGATTTTGTCTGACTCAAGCCCAGTCCTTGACAGTTCAGAGACTTCTAAAGGATATTCAGGATCCTATCCAAATAAGAGACATTATTCCGGTACCCCACTCACAGAGGTTCAAGGGACACTATTCAAGCCTGTTCTCCATAAAGAAACCAGGTGGAGAATATCGTACGATCATAAATCTGAAACCACTAAATCAGTGGGTAACTTACAACAGTTCAAAATGAAGTCCTTCAAATCCGTAATACCTCTAATCCAGAAAGGCTCGGTAATGAGCACATTAGACCTAAAAAGTGCTTACTACCAGGTTCCCATCTATGCCTCACACCAACAATATCTCAGATTTGCTCTAAAAGACAGATCACATTCTACAATTTCAGTTCAGGTGCCTGCCATTCGGCCTCTCGTCTGCTCCCAGAATCTTCACCGAACTCATGGCAGAGGGGATGGCCTTTTTGAGAGAAAAAGAGATCCTGATCGTCCCTTATCTGGACGACATGCTGCTTATAGCAGACTCCCCTCAACAGATGGAGAAGAATTTAACAACGATGGTGTCAGTTCTAAAAAGTCTAGGATGGCTAATAAATCTAAAAAAATCAAACTTCAAACCAAAGACAAAGAAGTCGTTTCTTGAAGTGATCCTAGACTCAACTCAGGAACATATGTACCTCCCGCAACCTAAGCAAGAATCATTCAAAAAAGAGATTCAAAGATTGCGAAAGCAAAAACAGACCTCCATAAGGAAGGCCATGCGGGTGCTGGGGTTTTTAACATCATGCATTTCCAGTGTTCAATGGAGCCAGTATCACTCAAGACCCTTGCAGCAGGAAGTACTTTCACTTTGGGACGGCAGAGACACATCCCTGGACAACAAAGTGCGCCTATCCAGAGACGCAAAAAGATCACTGTCATGGTGGACCATAACAACAAACCTCAAGAAAGGAAGACCTTGGAGAACATCTCCGTGCGTGAACATCACTACGGATGCAAGCCTCAGGGGCTGGGGAGCCCACATGGGCGAAGACAACTCCCAAGGAACTTGGCCCAAGTCAATATGAAGCAAATCTTCAAATTACAGAGAGCCCAGAGCAGTCTGGGAAGCCTTAAAGACATATCAGGAAGAGTTAAAGGACCAACACGTTCCTATCTTCTTGGACAATTCAACAACAGTAGCCTTCCTACTTCACCTAGGAGGTCCAAAGCATCGCCATTTACAGGACCTGTCAGACACAATATTCTCCTGGGCAGAACTCACAGTAAAATCAATAACAGCAGTTCACTTAATAAGGCACCGAAAACCAGGTAGCCGACTTTCTGAGCAGAGAAAATTTATGTCCCACAGAATGGTCCTTAAATCCGGAAATCTTTCTCCAGTTAACCCAGCTTTCCGGTTTCCCGGAAGTGGATCTATTCACTTAAAAAAAAAAATACAAAAACAGATTATTTTCTCTAAATCCAGGAGACAGGCCGTCAGGAATAGACTCCCTGGCTCAGAAGTGGGATATGAATCTGGCGTATGCTTTTCCACCATTGGCTCTAATACCGAGGGTCTTGAGGAAGATCCAGGAGAGCCAGGCATCGGTAATCCTAATAGTTCCATACTGGCCCAAAAGGAGCTGGTTTCCTCTACTGAAATGGATGTCCTTGGAAGAGCCAATCCATCTACCAGCAAGACCAGACCTTTTATTCCAAGGAACTCTAGTTCATCAAAACCTGGATCTGCTACAGTTAACAGCGTGGATCCTGAAAAAGATCCTAAAGTCAAAAGGCCTCTCGGAACCAGTCATTACCACTATCCAGAGCAGTAGGAAGCCTGTGACTTCTGCAATATACGGGAAATTATGGAAGAAGTTTTGTTCACAAACTACAACTCCTGTGTTGGTCTCCCAGGGCCCAGATATTCCTAAAATCCTAGATTTTCTCCAGTCAGGCTTTGATAAAGGACAAAGACCTAGTACGTTAAAAGTACAAATTTCAGCCCTCAGTTCCTTCTATGACTTTCAGTTAGCTAGTCATCCCTGAGTAATGAGATTTGTTAAGGCCACCCAAAGACTTAGGCCTACAATACGCAGTACAGTACCTCCCTGGGATCTAAACCTGGTGTTACGGAACCCCTCAGCACCCAGAATATGTTGTGCAGTTATATGTATGTATAATAGGTTCCATGTGAGATGCATCAGCCCGTAGGCTGCGCCCCTGGGCAGAGGGGACAAGATATCCCCCTTCTGACCTCCCCCACCTTTGTAATTCCCACAGTAAATATCGGCAGGCTTCGGCCACCTGTGGCTATTGTAATGTATGTCTGGCCTGCCGCTTTTCAATTGGCCTGCCCTCTATCTGTGTGATATATTCTGTGTCCTGTGAGTAAAGTGTCAGACTGGAAATATGTGGAGAAGTAGTGATCTTTTATATGCGCCCATGTAACCAAGCAATTCCAGCCAGCGTCCTTCATTCAGACTCCAGCCAAAGCAGAGTGGACCTCCTGAAACATGGGGTGGTACTAAAAGAGGTACTCCAGCACGGTAGACCCCGTTACACTGGTGGCAGACAGCGGGATGTGATACCCCGTCTACAGGAGGAAAGGAATGAATGGAAAACAACTGCCAGAAGTTAAAGAGGAGTACATTAAAAGATCTGGTGGAAGCCCGAGGGTTAATCGCCAGCAACAAAACAAAAGCGGATTTGATAGCAGCCATCATGGAACACGACAGTGCAGCGCCCCCCAATGTGAACGTGGAGGAGACTGAAATCCAGTGGGAGGTAAAGAACAGACTGGCGTTCTATGGCCCAAACCCTGCAGTAGAGATCATACGAGAGGTGATGTCTGATGTGCGTACTGATCTGAAGGGAAAGATGGCCGAGCGGACCAGAATAGAGCTAGCCAAGATGGAGATGGCAGAGAGGAGAGTCAGCAAGCAGGGGGAGCTCTGGCCTCCGACCAGGTACCTTCAACAGTAAGCCACAAAAAGATCCAGTATAATGCCTTCCGACAGTTGGGGGAGAAAGACATTGATGGCTTTCTGCAGGACTTTGAGCGGCAGTGTGCCCTTCATTAAGTGAAGCCAGAGGAACGGGTTCAGATTCTGGCCAGCAAGCTGACAGGCTGGGCAGCGGACGCCTATCGCACGGTACCTGATGAGGACTATGGACTATGAGAGGATAAAAGAAGTGATCTTGGCCGCCTGGTATGCGCTGACACCGGAGGCATACCGCCAAAAGTTCTGCGGACTTATAAAACGCGTAACCGATACCCACGCTGAATGGGCCTGTAAATTACGGTGGTCACTGCTACAGTGGGTACAAGGGAGCCAAGCAACCACTAAGGAGGACGTCCTCCAGCTCTTGTTAGAACGATTCTTTAATGGACTAACCCACGAGATACAGGAATGGCTTCGGGACAGGCGGCCAACGACTCTTGAGGAGGCCGCTCGTCTGGCCGATGAACATCATGATGCCAGGAGGCATCAGTTGTCCGTATCAAAGATGGCCACTAGGGGTCCACCCATGGACCTGGAGGGCCCCAAACCACCGAAGATTGTAGAGGGACCAGCTAAAAACCCGGCCTACCACAGTCCCCCTGGGGCGCGATGCCACACCTGCCATCAGCTGGGTGACCTGCAAAGACAATGTCCCAACCGGACTCAGCATACCCAGTGGCCAAAGGCGGGAACAGCTACCTTCAGCCGGACCGCTGTACACTGCTACCAAGGCGAAGATGGCATTGGGGGCTACAACTAACCAGGGAGTGGAAGAGATGGAGGAAGTGCTGCATGAAATAGACCCCGTTCAGGCAGCCCGGGCAGATAATCGACAACAGCATTGACAGGTCATGTGGGTTAATGGGAAAGGTATGTAGGGACTAAGAGATTCCGGGGCAACTTTGACCCTTGTGAAGCCTCATCTCGTCCGGGACCAAGAGAAGACGGACCGGACAATGGCAGTCCGTGTAGCAGGGAAAGCCATACATCGACTACCCACTGCCAGGATTCACCTGAACTGGGGAGTCGGGGATGGCCTTGTTGAGGTCGGCTTGATGGAGGATTTGCCTGCAGACATCTTGCTGGGAAATGACTTGGGGGCCCATGTTGTCTGCCTTCTCGGTTGCCCCTCTGACTGAGACATATCCTGTGACCACCCGGAGACCAGCTCGAGCTGCGGAGGCGGAATCACACTCAGAGGAGACCCAGGTAAGACATCCCAGCCCTACACGTATTCCCAGAGCCAGACACATTTCTTGGGCCACCCCAGCTGAATTTAAGAGGGAGTTACCTGAGGATCCTTCATTGGAGGGATATCGTGGGAAGGCACAGGAGGGGAGAGGGGTACTGGAAGGGGAACAGTTTGTATGGAAGCAGGGACTCCTCTACCGGATCACAGAGCAGCACCACACAAGGATGAGCCCCACTATAAAACGACAGCTGGTAGTTCCCAAGAAATATAGGCAGAAGTTACTGCGAATCTCTCATGACATACCCTTGGCCGGGCACTTTGGCGTCAGTCGCACCAGGCATCGTCTGACACAAAACTTTTGGCTGGGGGTAACTTATGATGTTCGTCAGTACTGCCAGACCTGTGACAGTTGCCAGCACATTGGCAAGAGGGGAGATCGATGCAAGGCCAAATTACGCCCCCTCCCCATTGTGGAGGAACCATTTAGCCGAGTAGCGGTCGATCTGATAGGGCCATTAGCCAAACCCAGTCCGTCAGGGAAAAGGTATATATTGACAGTGGTAGATTATGCCACACGGTATCCAGAGGCGGTTGCGTTACCTAACATACTGGCAGAGAGGGTGGCGGCTGCCCTGCTCCAGGTTTTCTCACGGGTTGGATTTCCCCGGGAGATTATCTCGGACCAGGGTACCCAGTTTACAGCAGAGTTGACCAACCAACTGTGGAAGCTGTGCGGCGTAAAGTCCATTAGAAGCGCCCCGTACCACCCGCAAACCAATGGGTTGAGTGAACACTTTAACGGGACGTTAAAACAACTCATTGGGACTTTTACCAGGACCTACAGGGACTGGGAGAAATTCTTGCCACACCTCTTGTTTGCCTATCGGGAGGTGCCCCAAGAATCCACGGGGTTCTCCCCGTTCGAACTGGTATACGAGATGCGTGTAAGGGGACCCCTAAACTTAGTGCTAGAACACTGGGAAGGGGAGGGCATCATAGAAGGAGTACCTATTGTACCCTATGTGCTGGAATTCCGGGACCGCCTACAGGAGCTGACCCAGGCTGTACGTGGGAACATGCAGGTGGCCCAACGGCGCCAGCTCGTATGGTATGATCGGAGGGCCAGAGAACGCACCTTGGAAATAGGACAAAAGGTCCTGGTGTTAGAGCCCACTAGGCAGAACAAGTTCCAAGCTGCATGGCAGGGGCCCTACCAGGTAGTGGGGAAAATAGCCGACACCACCTATAATGTCGCCGATTGTGACGACCCCAGGATTATCCGCATGTTCCACGTGAATATGCTGAAGCCCTACCGGGAGTGCCCTGAAGAGGTAGTGGCCATCTGTGCACCTGAAGCAGAGGATTTAGCCGGACTTCCCTTTCCTGATGTCTTAGGGGAAGGGACTGTCTAAAACATGGGACCAGGTACACTTGGGTGAAGACCTAGGTCTCTGGGAGAGACAGCAGGCGGAGGCGTTGAGGCAGCGACAGAGGATGTTTTCGGGGAGGCCAGGGTACACTCGCCTGGCACAACACAAGGTTGAGACCCAGGATCAGACCCCCTGTGACAACCCCCCCTTCCGCGTCCCTGAGTCTACGAGAAGGGATGCGACAAGAGATGTTGCGTTTAGGGGTCATTGAAGAGTCAGTCCCTGGACATCCCCTGTAGTGTTAGTGCCCAAGAAGGATGGGACTACACGGTTTTGTGTAGACTATCGTAAGCTCAATAAGAAAACGGTGACTGATGCGTATCCCATGCCGCGTGTGGATGAGTTGTTAGATCGACTGTCGGGGGCAAAGTATTCAACCACCATCGATCTATGCAAAGGCTACTGGCAGATTCCCCTTAGTCCTGACGCTATTCCCAAGTCTGCATTTGTCACCCTGTTCGGCTTATTCCAGTTTCGAGTTATGCCATTCGGGATGAAGAATGCCCCGGCGACCTTCCAGAGGCTGGATGACCGGCTTCTGGATGGTCTCCAGGACTATGCTTGTGCCTACCTGGATGACATCACCATCTACAGCGCGACATGGGAAGAGCATCTAAATCACCTAGAGACAGTATTGGACAGGATCCACAAGGCCGGAATCACCCTGAACCCAAACAAGTGTCACGTGGACAAAGCAGAGGTTCAGTATTTAGGGCATTGGGTGGGAAGTGGGAAACTGACCAGAACCAGCCAAGATTGAGGCCATAGCCAAATGGCCCACCCCACGCACTAAAACCCAGGTCATGGCGTTTCTAGGGACAGTGGGGTATTACAGGAAATTCGTTCCCAATTACAGCAGCGTAGCAAAGCCCCTCACTGATCTGACCCATAAGAACCAACCCCGCCAGGTAACCTGGACCCCAGAGTGTGAGGAAGCCTTCCGCCAGCTAAAGGATGCCCTCACCAGTACCCCTGTATTGGCCACACCCGATCCAACTAAACATTTCATTGTTCACACAGATGCTTCTATGTTTGGATTGGGGGCAGTACTGAGCCAAGTCGGGCCGGACGGCCAAGAACACCCGGTAGCTTACCTGAGTCGGAAACTACTGCCCCGTGAAGTAAGCTATGCGGCCATTGAGAAGGAGTGCCTGGCGGTAGTATAGGCACTCAAAAAGTTGCAACCATATTTGTATGGACGACAGTTTTCCCTCCTAACGGACTATAATCCCCTAGTCTGGCTTAATCGGGTCTCCGGAGACAACGCCAGATTACTGTGGTGGAGTTTAGCCCTACAACCTCTGGACTTCACCATCCACTACAGACCCGGCAAACAAAACGGTAACGCAGATGGACTACGTCGACAAACGGAACTTCTACCAACCCCATAAACTTCAGTCATCCCCAAACTGATCCGTTAAGGATCAGACTGTGTATGCCGATCGCGTCGCTGAAAAGGGGAGCCGTGTTACAGAACCCCACAGAACCCAGAATATGTTGTGCAGTTGTATGTATGTATAAAAGGTTCCATGTGAGATGCATCAGCCCACAAGCTGCGCCCCTGGGCAGAGGGGACAAGATATCCCCCTTCTGACCTCCCCCTCCTTTGTAATTCCCACAGTAAAGATCGGCAGGCTCCGGCGACCTGCGGCTATTGTAATGTATGTCTGGCCTGCCGCTTTTCAATTGGCCTGCCCTCTATATCTGTGTGATATATTCTGTGTCCAGTGAGTAAAGTGTTGTCAGACTGGAAATACGTGGAGAAGCAGTGATCTTTTATATGCGCCCATGTAACCAAGCAATTCCAGCCAGCATCCTTTATTCAGACTCCAGCCAAAGCAGAGTGGACCTCCTGAAACACGGGGTGGTACTGAAAGAGGTACTCCAGCATGGTAGACCCCCTTACACCTGGTTTTGATTGAACTCTGTAAAGGACCATAATAACCACTAAATCAAGCAGACTTAAGAGCGGTAACCCTTAAAGCCCTCTTAGTAGCGATAACTTCAGCAAGACGTATCGGCGAGATTCAATCATCCATTAAAGATCCATACCTAAAAATTCAGGATGATTGCATCATCCTTAAACCAGATCCGGGGTTTCTCCCTAAGGTGGTTTCCGACTTCCATAGAAGTCAAGAGATTGTTCTACGTACCTTTTTCCAGAATTATAGTAATGAGAAGGAGCGTTCTCTTCACGCCTTAGATGTTAAAAGTACATTTCTCCACTACCTAGAGATGGTAGGAGTCGAGTTCCCGCTGCTGCACAGGGGGAATCTCGAGCCATGTCTGCTGCGGTCTCCCATTCTGCTTCAGCCGCAGTGGAGCCTGCTCATCGGAGACGTCGGTCCCAGCGTCTAGCTCAGCCTGATACTGTGCAAAGGGTTACTGCTGCTTTTCCAGGCTCATCCATTGCAGCCAGTACTGGTCAGCGGCGAGCAGACGTCTCTGGGATTAAATCCTGCTTTTCCCCTTCTGAGCATGCCCAAGGTAAGACCTCTCATTGGAGGTCAGGGGTCACGTGCTCAGGTACTGCAGCAGCTACCATTGGTCCTCTAGGAAGGTCCTGAAGTTGCTGCAGCTATAAAAGGTTTGCATGGCTGCACGGCCATGCGCTAGTATCAAACCAAAGTCTATGAGGGCAGCACGGTGGCGCAGTGGTTAGCACAGCAGCCTTGCAGCGCTGGAGTCCTGGGTTCTAATCCCACTCAGGACAACATCTGCAAAGAGTTTGTATGTTCTCTCCGTGTTTGCGTGGGTTTCCTCCGGGTACTCCGGTTTTCTCCCACATTCAAAAGACATACTGATAGGGGATTTAGATTGTGAGCCCCATCAGGGACAGCGATGATAATGTGTGCAAAATTGTAAAGCGCTGCGGAATATGTTAGCGCTATATAAAAATAAAGATTATTATTATTATTTATTATTATGAGCTCAGGGCCAGTGTGGTCATGTCTGGGTGTGGTTAGGGTTTGGCTGAAATAAGCCCCTAGAATACCGGCACCTCCGGTGAGGAGTTTGTATGTGTGTATTCAGGGCTTTGGCTGAAATAAGCCGCTAGAATACTGGCATCTGCATGACCACAGTTTTGCTCTGTTTGGTAGCTGTGTACCTCTGTGAGGTTAACAGGGCACTGCATCTTGTTTCTAGCTAATCTGTGGAGTTCACTTATACCACCATATAGTGCTGCCATTTGCCAGCAGCAGGTTCCTCTCCTGCACGGTGGACCCCGGGTTGCGAATGCACCTATTAATACACATATATATATATATATATATATATATATATATATATATATATATACTTGGTGCGTTCCGCCAACCCTAACAATACTAGCGCCAGGGGTCTGGCTAGTAAATGGCAGACAAACGGCAATCCTTGCGGTACATCCAGCAGCTGGAGGGTAGGTTGGCGGCTCTCGAGCGCACAACCTCAGCTGTGGATGTTTCCACAGTTGCTGTTCAGGCTGCTAGCGTGGCTGCAGCAACCTTGTCCACGGCCACCTCTGTTCCGACTATCGCCTCCCGCTGCAAGAAAAACCTTTTGGTGATAGTAAATCTTGTAGGGGTTTCTTGAGCCAGTGCTCTATACACCTCGAGCTCCTGGCCGCACATTTCCCCACAGAGCAGGCAAAGGTGGGATTTATTGTGTCTCTCCTGTTGGACAGGGCATTGGAGTGGGCTACGCTGCTGTGGAAGCGTGGCGATCATGTGGTGCAGAGTGCTCCGCTGTTCCTGAGCACTCTGAAACAGATCTTTTTAGGGCCTCCAGTCACCCATGATACAGCGCTTCAACTGTTGGCATTAACTCAGGGCTCGTCCTTGGTCAGTCATTTTGCCGTCCACTTCCGCACCCTAGCATCTGAGCTGGAGTGGTCGGATAAAGCCCTTATCCCTATATTTTTGGAGGGGGCTGGCTGACCACGTGAAGGATGCTCTAGCCTCAAGGGAGATTTCCGCCACACTGGTGGAGTTAATAGCTGTGTCTACCCGTTTTGACCGTTTTCACGAGCGGAGGTTAGAGCGGGTCCAGTGTAGGCAGAGGTTTTGGCTGGCTCCCGTCTTCGCCAAACCTTTGGAATATCCGGTCCTGGTCCCTGAGTCACATGAGGCCATGGAGGTGTCACAAGCGGGATCTAAGTCCCGGACCGCTCTTGCACTCAAGGTCTGTCATGTTCGCCAGCAGTCAGGACATCTTGCCACCACATGTTCACAGTGGTCAAGGAAACGTCATCGTCTAGTGGTAGTAGGTGGAGGTACACTAGACACGGCAATGTTTGTTTCCCAATTGTCCTTTAAGGGGACAATTACAATAGGCTCATTCACTCACTCGGTAGACCTCTGCGTGGATTCTGGGGCAGAGGGCAATTTTATGTCTTCTGCCTTCGCCCAACATCACGCAATACCCCTGGTAATGCTAGCTCAACCAGTAACTGTACGAGTGGTGAATGGGTCGACACTGCCCTCACAGATAACACACCAGACCATCCCTTTCACTCTGTCCTTGTCGCCATCTCATCAGGAGATTATATCTCTGCTCATCATTCCTGAGGGAATTGATGAGGTCCTGTTAGGGATGCCTTGGCTACGGTATCACTCTCCTCATATCGAGTGGTCCACAGGCAGAATTTTAGGATGGGGTGAATCTTATGGGGGTAGATGTCAGAGGGAAATTGTTCAGGTTGCTACAACTGAGGTACCTGCAGATCTATCCTCTCTCCCCAAGCAATATTGGCCCTATGCGGACGTGTTCTCCAAAACGGCTGTGGAGATCCGCCTCACCGCCCCTGTGAAAATCCTATTGACCTCTTGCCTGGTGCTGAGCCTCCCCTGGGTCGAGTCTATCCATTGTCTCTCCTGGAGACTGAGGCAATGTCACAGTATATCCGAGAGAATCTGGCAAGAGGATTCATTAGGAAGTCAGTGTCACCTGCAGGGGCTGGGTTCTTCGTACAGAAGAAGAGTGGAGAACTCCATCCATGCATAGACTACAGGGGTCTTAACACCATCACCGTTAAGAATAAGTACCCACTACCCCTGATATCTGAGCTATTTGATAGGCTACGGGGAGTATTAGGGTTGAACAATTAATATAAATGTTCAATTCTCTAGTTGCCTACTCCTGGCCTAATGGATATTGATCATGTGCACTAAAGAAATACACCAGACACAGTCAGCTGTAACTCTCCTTGATCAATGTGTGGCTCAGCTCCAAGAAGGGAAGTTTATTAGTCAAACACAATGTTATATATCTCCTGTAAGAGGGCTCGGTTAGTTCTCAAATGGGAGTGATCGGATGTATTCCATTGGTTAGTGGGTTGGGCATGAGCAAGTCCATGGGCGGATCCATGAGGTCATCAGGGTGGGTTGGTCCGTGAGGTCATCAGAGTGGGCGTCGCTGTGGGTGGATCCATGAGGTCATCAGGGTGGGCGTCATCTTGGATACCAGACCACACGGTCTGCTGGTACAGGAAATGGCGGCCATCTTTAGTGTCTTCATTGTTCATCTTGGATACCAGAGCACATGGATCTGATACAGGAGATGGCAGCCATCTTCAGTGTCTCACTTTGTCTGAGGAAAACTTATGTAAGGTTAAACAATACATGTTATGGGTTGCTTCTCTCAATTACCTTATGTGTTGAGGTTAATTAAGTATATGATCTTATGGCTCTCCTCAACAGTCCCCCCTAAATACTTTATTAACCTTTTCTTTTATCTTAATCCCACCGTGGTTCCCTAACCCACCAATGTTAAGTGTTATTATGACATCAGAAGCTTCATGACAATATGGATGCTATAGACACCAGAGAATGTGTGACCAATTACGGGTATACCGGAGCGTGTTACCCATGTCCTTGGGACTTTCCTACCTGCTGGATCTATTACTCTCCAATCTCCCATCTTTATGGTTACATAAAATACACATGTGACTCACCCTGATGTAACATCCTAGATCTGACCGTCTTGCCCGGGAGGGGGAATTGGAGTTTTCACCAGTTTGAGACAAGTTTTACCTTGTGGAAAACCTCCCTTTGTAGCTGGACTTTGACAAGCAGGTCAGATCCTACTCTGTCCCTAACTGTCTAACAAGTTTATAATGTGAGAGATGGATCCAGGAGGTGCTCAGCAATCCTGACTGAAGTAGGAGTAGTCAGGAGCACTTAGTAGGGACCCTTAAATCTCGACTCCAGGAATGTCTTTTCTGATGAACTTCTTTACCAGCATGTAGTCACCAGGTTAGAAAGTATGGGTACCGTCACTGGAATCTGGACCTGGAATGGATAATAAAACTTGTACATGTGTTATTGACAGTTCTTTAGTAACAACAATTGCATAATTTACAAGAGTATCACTTCCTAAGGCTAGCTGTTGTGGAAAATATTGACCCAATCTTGGAGGCCCCCCAAAAAGAATCTCGAATGGTGTGAGTTTAGTAGAACCCCTTGGAGTGTTTCTGACTGAGTATAAGGCAACGGGCAAAATGTCTGTCCAAGTCTGACCTCCTAACTGGCTTTCAGTATTTTATTTTTGAAGGCGTCATTCAGTCTTTCTACTTTCCCACTGCTCTGTGGGTGATATGGAGTATGTAAACCCAAATCAGCTCCCACCAATGTCCATAGTTCCTTAGTCAGTGCAGCAATGAATAGGGGTACTTGGTCACTCTCAATTACCTCTGGGACCCCATATCTGCAGACTACTTCAGTCATCAGTCCCTTAACAGTCACTCTGGCAGTCATGTTGGTTACTGGATAGGCTTCGGGCCATCCTGAGAACATGTCAGTCACTACCAGTACATACTCGTACTTCCCTACTTTTGGCATTTGAATGTGATCAATCTGAATCCTCTGAAAGGGATTAAGTGGTTTAGCCAAATGTTTCTGAGTAACTTTCTGAGGTGGTGCTGGATTGCATGCTGCACACACAAGGCAGGACTTGAAATAATTTTGGGTGACAGTAGAGATCCCAGGTGCCATATAAATCTTCCAATCAGGTCATTCATCCGATTCTTGCCTCTGTGGGTGATACCGTGTGCCCATTCTGTCACTGAGGGGTACAGATTACGGGGTAGACAGACCTTTTTGTTCATCCTCCAGACTCCATCTTCATCCTTTTTTAGCTCTTCCTTCTTGCCATGACTTCTTTTCATCATCTGATGTCTTGTCTTGATGTAGATGGATAATCCTCATAAGAGAGGATTTAGTCCCTTCTTCAGTGTCTTGTGACACGTACACCGCTGCTTTTTCTTTCCCAAATGGATCCACAGCATAGGTTTTTGCTGTTTTGTCAGCAAAGAAGTTCCCCCTTGCTTCTGGAGAATCCAATCTCCCGTGAGCTTTGATCTTGATCACTGCAACCTCCAAAGGTAGATCTAGAGCGGCCACAAGTTCTTGTATGATAGCAGCATGTTTTACAGGAGTTCCACTGGACGTTAGGTATACTCTGGCTGCTCAGATACTGCCAAAGTCATGAGCCGCTCCAAAAGCGTATCTTGAATCCGTGTAGATGTTGACCATCTTCTCCGTCGCTTCCTGACAAGCCAGCGTCAAAGCTTTAAGTTCCGCTTCTTGTGCAGACATGTGCGGTGGTAGGGATCCGGCTGAGATGACCTGGTCATGTGTAACCATGGCATATCCCGTATGGAACCTTCCTGTTTCATCTGCAAATCTGGAACCATCAGTGAAGAACGTCAGGTCAGCATGTGGGAATGGGTCTTCAGACATGTTTTTCTTTGAGGCTGCTTTCTTCCTGCATTTGTTCGAGACAGTCATGATCCTCTGAGTGTGTAGAGGCATCTTCTCCGAGAGCATCAGTATCATCATCCACATCCCCCCTGGAAAGAGGAAGCAGCGTGGACAGTTTGAAGATGCTGCAGCGGACAAGAGTGACATTATCCGGAACCAAGAGCGAACATTGGAGTCTCATATGATGCTGCACCAACAGATGTTTAGGTTCCAACAAAAGCAATTATGTCGTGTGGAGCCATTAAGAGAACTGGATGTCCTCAGATGATATCAGGATTTGGGATTCCAAGAGCTGGTGCAGACTGTATGGCCTGTTTAAGAGCGTAGAAAGCTTCCACGGATTTAGTACATAGTGGAAACGCTGACGTCTTGAGGTCATCGTACAATGGCTGCATCAGCTTTGAGGCATCTGGAAACCTTTGGCAACAATAATAATTGATAGGTCAGCCAACTCATCCGAGGCCCTTGTCTTAGGTTCTTGGCAGAACTCAACACCAGAGTCCCATGTCTCGTCATGCTCCTGTAGAAAGGCATCGGCTGTTTTTCTAGATCTGGAAGTTGGTTCAACAGAGTAGCAGCTTGCTGGGGTGTAAACTTGACATAGATGGTGGGCTCCTCAGACATGAGCATTGGCACTGTTGGTGGTGGCACCTGAGGCGGGAGTAGAGATGGCACCGCGAGTACAGATGTAATCACTTGTGTATGAGGAGCAGGAGGAGTCTTGGAATGAGGAGCTCTATTTGGGCAGCTCCAGTATCATGGTGTGGGGTCCAGGTGACACAGACAGTCTTAAAAAACTTTAACAGTCCTGTCCTTATTAATGCGAGTTATTGCTGCATGAAGTTGCTGAGCACTAACGTGTGGATGAATAGGGTCATAAGTAGGGGTCACAGTGTGTATGATCATTCTACATGGAAGCTTGCCAGCTTTAGTCACCGCTATGTCCCCAACAGCTATCTGACCACGTGACTCAACAATGATTTGACTGTCAGCTTGAATAGTCGCCCCTCCTGCTTCCACTATAGCTCTAGCTACACCTCCATTGTGCTCTAACCGAGAATTGGCAGCATTAACAATAGCGTCTGTCTCCATTGTTGTTATGTCACCCTTTCCCACCACTAACAAGGCTCCCTCAGGAAGTTCTTTTTCAAAAATAGGTTGCCAACATTCCCTCCCCTTTGTGCTTCCTGTGCTATTGGTATCCCCCTCCCACATTGAGCCCCCCCTTGATACAGTCGCCGCCGTCCCATACAGGTGTGCGCTTGGCTGCGAGACAGCCTGTGAGGTACCAGGTATAGGGTTAGGTAGACTGCATGAGAGTGCTGTTGTGGAAGCATTGGGAGGAGAGGCCGCTGCTTGGAGCATCTCATGTGGGTGTAAGGCTAAATTGGCAGTGGAAGTGACAGTAGAAAGGGTAGGTGCTGGGGACGATCCAGGTGGGAGGACTGCTGGATTCACAACAGGAGTGATAGGGGAAAGGGTTGGTGCCCCATTGGAAACAACTGAGATAGGAAACATGGGTAAAGCCTGTTCACTTCCCGAAGGAATATAGTATTGGCCGTTAGTGGTCATTACTGGGTAACAAGGATTTGGTGATGTGGTGTGTAGCCTTAATCTGAGATGTTCACCACCAGGAGCAGCACATTCGCCATCCACAACATGGCTGCCGTCAGAATTACATTTGCCATCCACAACATGGCCGCCGTTAGCATTAACACCTTTGCCATCAACAAAATGGCCGCCGTCAGAATTAGCACCTTTGCCACCAACAAAATGGCCGCCGTCAGAATTATTTGCCACCAACAAAATGGCCGCCGTCTATATTTACCACCAACAAAATGGCCGCCGTCAGAATTATATTTACCACCAACAAAATGGCCGCCGTCAGAATTATATTTACCACCAACAAAATGGCCGCCGTCAGAATTATATTTACCACCAACAAAATGGCTGCCGTCAGAATTATATTTACCACCAACAAAATGGCCGCCATTACATTTAGCACATGGCTCTGGGCCACCATTTTGGCTGCTATTACATTTAACACATTCGCCATCAACAAAATGGCCGCCATTACATTTAGCACATGGCTCTGGGCCACCATTATATGGTGGTGGCCGCTCACAGGATATATTTTTGTAATACACAACTCAAAACTCTATTCTTTCTATTCCTTTTCTCTTCTACCCAATTTCCAATTTTTATTTATTTTTTTTTTAAATACAGACTTTCAGAGACTCTTTCTCCTGCCCTAGCAATAGACAACAATCCATTATCTTGTAGGATATCTTTTCTTTCTTTTTTTTTTTTTTTTTTTCTAAGACAATCTTCCACTCCAGGGGCTGTAACCATCCCCCCTTCTGGCATTCCACACAATTTCCACTAATGTGCATGAGTCTAACTTGCCATCTGAATTTGGCTTAGTGCCCATACGGCAGAACTGCATTAATTTCTCCATCTTTCTATAGATACACAGTATATATATCTATCTATCAAGATAACAAACACCAAACAAACAATAAGATGGGGGAGATGACTCAAACCTGAGATTCTAAAGGGAACTGAGTCTGCAGTACTCAGTTCCTATTGCTTCTTGTCACGTGGTCCCTGTCTGACTTCCGTGCTCCATACTTTACAAACCAATTATTCCCTACTTTGTCAAATTGCTCCCTAACTTACCGGTCCCCGTGCAGAGTCAATTACTCGATGTCACGGGGCAAAAAAAAGAAAAACTATAAATTTAATTGGCTCGAACTGAGCCAATTGCTCCAAGTTTCAATGAGCCGCTACACAATTTATTATGCCCGAACTGAGCCAATTGCTCCAAGATTTACCGGGCCCCCCTAGGCCGAGTCAATTACTCCAGGTCCTAGTCTCTCTTGTACAGAACTGAAAATCTTATCACAGGCGACAACCGTATACCACAGACAAAAATTATTTATATATATATATATTTTTTTTCTACTTGCTTGCTTTCCTTCTCTAAAAACAAACTTGTTTTTCCCGTCCTACCACATGCTTTTCCTTCTGTAAACACTTGCTTATTCTTTCCTAGAAACCTGTCCTGTTCCAAACACAATGCTTTTCCCAACTACCAGTCATCTCCTTCTGTAAAAACCTGTTTTTCCTGTTTTATCACTTGCCTATCCCTCTGTAGAAAAAAAAACAAAAAACCTTGCTTCTCAAACTACTAGTCATCTCCACTCTTCACAACATGTAACAGGCAGTAGGCAACTAAAACGTGACGGTTCTTGCAATTAAATGACCAGCAGCGGAGATACCCTTTCTGCCGTCTTACAGATACCAAGAAAACCGGACACGGTCAGGCACTCTGCACAGGATACCCCGAAGGACACAAGGTAAAGACTACAGATTATAAAAATCAGCAGACTTACCGTGTTCTGTTAAGGAGGTGATCAGTCTCCAGGTTCGGGGTACTCAGTGCATCCAGCCGTTCCAGTTGCCGGTCCTCAGGGTTCAGGGCTCTCCTCTGCTGGCCCCAGGTTGGGCGGCCAAATATTAGGGTTGAACAATTAATATAAATGTTCAATTCTCTAGTTGCCTACTCCTGGCCTAATGGATATTGATCATGTGCACTAAAGAAATACACCAGACACAGTCAGCTGTAACTCTCCTTGATCAATGTGTGGCTCAGCTCCAAGAAGGGAAGTAGTTTATTAATCAAACACAATGTTATATATCTCCTGTAAGAGGGCTCGGTTAGTTCTCAAATGGGAGTGATCGGATGTATTCCATTGGTTAGTGGGTTGGGCATGAGCAAGTCCATGGGCGGATCCATGAGGTCATCAGGGTGGGTTGGTCCGTGAGGTCATCAGAGTGGGCGTCGCTGTGGGTGGATCCATGAGGTCATCAGGGTGGGCGTCATCTTGGATACCAGACCACACGGTCTGCTGGTACAGGAAATGGCGGCCATCTTTAGTGTCTTCATTGTTCATCTTGGATACCAGAGCACATGGATCTGATACAGGAGATGGCAGCCATCTTCAGTGTCTCACTTTGTCTGAGGAAAACTTATGTAAGGTTAAACAATACATGTTATGGGTTGCTTCTCTCAATTACCTTATGTGTTGAGGTTAATTAAGTATTTGATCTTATGGCTCTCCTCAACAGGGAGCAAGGGTATTTACTAAATTAGATCTGCGCAGTGCTTACAACCTGATTGGCATCCGTGAGGGGGACGAATGGAAGACGGCTTTTAACACCAGGGATGGGCACTATGAATGTCTGGTGATGCCCTTCGGGCTCTGTAATGCCCCAGCCGTTTTCCAAGACTTTGTAAATGACATCTTCCAGGATATGCTTTCCACCTTGGTCGTAGTTTATCTGGATGATATTCTCATCTACTCTCCAGATATAGACTCCCACCGGAGAGATGTTTGCAAGGTCTTCGACCTCCTACAGGCTAAGTCCCTCTATGCCAAGTTGGAGAAGTGTGTGTTTGAGCAGCAGTCCTTGCCTTTCTTTGGCCATATCATCTCTGCCCAGGGTTTGGCTATGGATCCTGCCAAGCTACAGGCTGTGATGGACTGGCAGGAACCCCATTCTCTCAAAGCGGTGCAGCGCTTTATGGGCTTCATTAATTACTATCGCCAGTTCATTCCCCACTTCTCAACTTTGGTAGCTCCCTTGGTTTCCCTCACCAAGAAGGGAGCAAATCCCAAGTTGTGGTCAGAGGAGGTCTCCAAAGCCTTTCTCTAGATTAAGTCACACTTCGCTAGCGCTCCCATCCTACGTCACCTCGATGTAGATAAGCCATTTATTATGGAGGTGGATGCCTCATCCGTTGGTGCTGGAGCAGTCCTCTTCCAAAAGGATGCTCAAGGTCGGAAGCATCCTTCTTCTCTAAGACCTTTTCACAAGTGGAGAGGAATTATTCCATCGGGGACAGGGAGTTGCTAGCTATGAAGTTGGCTTTCTCAGAGTGGAGACATCTTCTGGAGGGAGCTCGCTTTCCCTTCCAGGTGTTCACAGACCACAAGAACTTGGTGTATTTACAGACAACCCAGTGGCTAAATTCTCGTCAGGCTAGATGGTCCCTGTTCTTCTCCCGGTTCCATTTCACCCTCCAATTTATTTTCTGGGAGAAGAATGTGCCGACGCTCTCTCTTGCTCTGTAGTGTCATCAGAGGAGGAGGAGCCTCGGCTTATTGTCCCTCCAGAGAGCCTGAGAACTGTGGCTCCGGTTTCGCTAGAGTCTGTGCCCCCAGGCAAGACTTTCGTTCCAACTAATTTGCGACCGGAGGTTCTCTCTTGGGCTCACTCGTCCAGGGTGGGTGGACATTTTGGGACCAAGAGGACATCTGAGCTCTTGGCGAGGACGTACTGGTGGATGCATATGGCCCATGACGTCGGGGACTATATTCGGGCGTGTGTCTCCTGCGCCAAGAATCGGTCTCTTCGGCAACGACCTGCTGGGCAACTTTACCCCATGCTGGTGGCAGTAGAAACCAACCACCAGCGCTAAGGACCCAACTCCAAGAAACTTAATTGACAAGAGTATATTTATTTTAACAATAGTACTTTATTTGTAATGGTAATAACATATTTATTTGTGCACATGCTGGGAAAATCTATAAAAGCATAT
This sequence comes from Ranitomeya variabilis, assembly GCF_051348905.1. Classification (NCBI taxonomy): domain Eukaryota; kingdom Metazoa; phylum Chordata; class Amphibia; order Anura; family Dendrobatidae; genus Ranitomeya; species Ranitomeya variabilis. The sequence goes on from NC_135233.1 coordinate 624,843,439, forward strand.
AAAAACAAAAGAAAAAATCACCAATAATATATATATATATATATATATATATATATATATATATCTCTCTCTCTCTCTCTATATATATATATATATATATATATCTATATATATATATATATATATATCTATATATATATATATATATATCTATATATATATATATATATATATCTAAAAAAGTCGGACCGCACCAACAGTCTATATGAAGTGTGGTGGGAACCGCTCACCGTCCAGCTCCGCCGCACTCCTTGTACAGCACCCCCGGCCGTGAAGATGTTTTTCTTATATCAATAAAGTCACCTGCATTGGACGTCCAGTGAGTGCTCTCTGCTTTCTTCTCATCGATAGATATATATATATATATATATATATATATATATATATATATATATATATCTATATCTCTCTCTCTCTCTCTCTCTCTCTATCTATCTCTATGACAACCTGAATAGGTATAAGGTGCACCAACAAGGAAGAGTTAATCACAGGACTCTTTTTTTTACAAATCAATTACAATTAATAAAAAATGTAAAAACGTAGTGAATATTAAGTGTTAAACGGATGATAAAATAATAAAAGTGTGCAATACCACCAATTTAGGGATTAAATAGGATGACCCATAGTGTAACCAGATTATATGGCCAAAAATGCCATACAAAAAAGTGCAATGTGCAATCATATGAAAAGGTAAGCTAACTGCAAGCTAGTGCAGAGGGCAATGATTTGTAAAGGAGTTCCTGTACCTTAATGGCGACACCGAATCCAAGCAATGCGCACCCCGACACGTGTTTCGGATATAGAATCCTTCGTCAGGGGTTGGCAGGTATTGAGATCAAGGAGTTTATATATTTGATCTCAATACGTTTAACACTTGATATTCACTACGTTTTTACATTTTTTATTAATTTTAATTGATTTGTAAAAAAAGAGTCCTGTGATTAACCCTTCCTTGTTGGTGCACCTTATACCTATTCAGGTTGTTATATATATATATATATATATATATTATTGGTGATTTTTTCTTTTGTTTTTATATGCTTTCATAGATTTTCCCAGCATGTGCACAAATAAATATGTTATTGCCATTACAAATAAAGTACTATTGTTAAAATAAATATACTCTTGTCAATTAAGTTTCTTGGAGTTGGGTCCTTAGCGCTGGTGGTTGGTTTCTACTGTCTATACGAGTGGTTTCCACTCACTCTACTTGTTTTTCACTGGGGGCCCATCTGATATAATTCTTGAACACATTCTCAAATACATATAACTAGAATTGGTATAGGAATTTTGTTCCCCTTTTTGTGTTAAACATTTTTTGCCCATGCTGGTGGCAGACAGGCCCTGGGAAATGGTCGGGATGGACTTCGTGGTAGGCTTACCTAAGTCTCGTAGCTGTACAGTTATCTGGGTAATCACCGACCATTTTTCTAAGATGGTGCACTTGGTTCCGCTTACACGGTTAACTTCTGCATGGGCTTTAGCGGCGTTGTTCATCAAAAATATTTTCCGTCTACATGGCATGCCTGACAAAATTGTCAGTGACCAGGGTCCTCAGTTTGCGTCTCGGTTCTGGAGAGAACTCTGTTGTTTACTCAGCATTGAGCTGAATCTCTCTTCTGCATACCTTCCCGAGATGAAGGGGTTGGTAGAGAGGGCCAACAGACTCTGGTCACATACTTACGACATTTTGTCTCCACCAGGAAGGATGACTGGGCATCTTTGCTACCTTGGGCAGAATCTGCTTTGAACAACGCCATAGCTGACTCTACCGGGCAGACTCCTTTTCTCCTTAATTACGGTCAGCATCCACGTTTTCCTGTGCCCATGCCTGTGTCATCCACGGATTCTAGGGTGGCAGACTGGGCGGTGGAGGCACGTGACATTTGGGACCACACACAGGATGCCATCTGGGCCTCCAAGGAGAGAATGAGGGTTTCTGCTGATGCACACCAGCGCCCCGCTCCGACCTTTGTTCCTGGCGACTAAGTGTGGCTCTCCGCCCATAACAGAATGTGCCTGTGGGGGTGCAGTATACTATATAGAGTCTGCCAATGGGGGGTGCATTATAATATATAGAGTCTGCCTATGGGGGTGCATTATACTATATAGTCTGCCTATGGGGGTGCATTATGCTGTATTGAGTCTGCCTATGAGGGTGCATTATGCTGTATGGTTCTGCCTATGGGTGTGCATTATACTATATAGAGTCTGCCTATGGGGAGTGCATTATACTATATAGAGTCTGCCTATGAGGCATGCATTATTCTGTAGAGTCTGTCTGTGGGGAGTGCATTATACTGTATAGTCTGCCTATGGGGAGTGCATTATACTATATATAGAGTCTGCCTATGTGGACTTTGTGTCGGACAATGTGCCTCTGAGGTGGCTGAGAGAGAAGAAGGGTAAGAATGCCCGGGTGACTAGGTAGTTCTTAGCCCTTCAAGACTTCACGTTCCATGGCCAGGCCCAGGAGGTTACATGGTAATGCAGATGCCCTTTTCCGAATTCCCTGTCTGTAGGTGCCAAAACCCCTGGCTTTGGGCAGAGGGGGGGAATATGTGACAGGGTCACAGCGCAGTATGTGAAGGAAGATACGTGTCGGTACACATACTGCGGTCAGTGATTTAAAACCAAAGTGTTTTCTCCCCAGCACCCTAAGTGCTGAGATGGTTAATAGTAACCTATGTTATGGTCTTGGTTTAGCGAACCTTCATAGAGCGGGTGGGCGGAGGTCCACCGTATCTCCACATGAAGAGTCCTGCCAGGGCATGTGTGAGGTCAAGGTCATGTGACCATCACATGGGCGTTAAATTCCTGGCCATGAGAGTCAGTGGGGTGTTGAGAGAGCCGAAACTCTCACATAGCTCCTGGAGGAGCTAAGGACTGTGTGGGATAACTGCGGATGAACCCTGCAGGGAATGGACTCATAAGGACTGTTGTCATGATCTCAATGGCAAGAGATCATAGCATAAGCATATATAGGAACTAGCTCTTGGAAGATGGGAACTGAGCTGACCATGAACTAAACCTAACACACAACTAGCAGTGGCCGGGTAGCATGCCTACGTTGATTCTAGATGCCCAGCACCAGCCGGAGGACTAAATAATGCTAGCAGAGGAAAATATTAGTCCTAGCTCACCTCTAGAGAAATACCCCAAAAGGAGACAGAGGCCCCCCACATGTATTGGCGGTGAATTAAGATGAAATAACAAACGTAGTATGAAAATAGGTTTAGCAAATTTGAGGTCCACTTACTACATAGCAGAAGACAGAAAGGACACTTTCATGGTCAGCTAAAAACCCTAATCAAAACACCATCCAGAAATTACTTTAAAACTCTGGCATTAACTCATAACACCAGAGTGGCAATTCCTGTTCACAAGAGCTTTCCAGACACAGTAACGAAACTACAGCTGTGAACTGGAACCAAAATGCAAAAACAAACATGGACAAGAGTCCAACTTATCTAGTAGTTGTCTAGGAGCAGGAACAAGCACAGAGAGGCTTCTGATAACATTTGAGAGCAATAGAGGCGTCAGTTATATATAGCGCATAACTATGGCGACTCTTAATATAAGTAATGATACTAAGGAGGACCGAGAGTCAAAACTAGCCAATGTAAATTTACAAAAAGTTAAATTTTATTTCAGAAAGTCATATACACAAAACTGTATCATACAGTAATAAAATAGCAACTATATCCTAGATACATCAAGAGAGCGATCCAGGAAACCACAGAACACAAATGAATCCAATAGGCACTGCTTCCCAAAAGAGTGCATGTTAGTAAGTACTCTCACACACATGGGACCTGCTAGCAGTGGCAAGTGGTATTGCAACCAAACAGTATGCTTCTAAGAGCGTTGTCACGTCAATTCCCCACATATCATAGGGCTGTAAGAGCCAGATTGCTTAATTAAATAAGTTTATTTACCCATATATGTGCAGACGTCCTGTGTGGGTCCTGGATCGCAGACCCCAACGCGCGTTTCGCGTGAAAATATCGTCGCTTCCTCAGGGGGCCCCTGAGGAAGCGACGATATTTTCACGCGAAACGCGCGTTGGGGTCTGCGATCCAGGACCCACACAGGACGTCTGCACATATATGGGTAAATAAACTTATTTAATTAAGCAATCTGGCTCTTACAGCCCTATGATATGTGGGGAATTGACGTGACAACGCTCTTAGAAGCATACTGTTTGGTTGCAATACCACTTGCCACTGCTAGCAGGTCCCATGTGTGTGAGAGTACTTACTAACATGCACTCTTTTGGGAAGCAGTGCCTATTGGATTCATTTGTGTTCTGTGGTTTCCTGGATCGCTCTCTTGATGTATCTAGGATATAGTTGCTATTTTATTACTGTATGATACAGTTTTGTGTATATGACTTTCTGAAATAAAATTTAACTTTTTGTAAATTTACATTGGCTAGTTTTGACTCTCGGTCCTCCTTAGTATCATTTCTGATAACATTGTTGACCGGCAAGCAACTAACAGAGCAGCAAGGTTATATAGCGACTCCCACATCTTGATGGGAACAGGTGAACAGAGAAGATGAAGACACCAGTTCAATTCCACCAGTAGCCACCGGGGGAGCCCAGAATCCAAATTCACAACAGTACCCCCCCCTCAAGGAGGGGGCACCGAACCCTCACCAGAATCACCAGGGCGATCAGGATGGGCCCTATGAAAGGCACGAACCAGATCAGAGGCATGAACATCAGATGCATTCACCCAAGAATTATCCTCCTGGCCGTATCCCTTCCACTTGACCAGATACTGGAGTCTCCGTCTGGAAACACGAGAGTCTAAGATTTTCTCCACAACATACTCCAACTCACCCTCAACCAACACCGGAGCAGGAGGCTCAACGGAAGGCACAACCGGTACCTCATACCTGCGCAATAATGACCGATGAAAAACGTTATGAATAGAAAAGGATGCAGGGAGGTCCAAACGGAAGGAAACAGGGTTAAGAATCTCCAATATCTTATACGGGCCAATGAACCGAGGCTTAAACTTAGGAGAAGAGACCCTCATAGGGACAAAACGAGAAGACAACCACACCAAATCCCCAACACAAAGCCGAGGACCAACACGACGGTGGCGGTTGGCAAAAAGCTGAGTCTTCTCCTGGGACAACCCCAAATTGTCCACCACCTGCCCCCAGATCTGATGCAATCTCTCCACCACAGCATCCACTCCAGGACAATCCGAAGATTCCACCTGACCAGAGGAAAATCGAGGATGAAACCCCGAATTACAGAAAAACGGGGACACCAAAGTGGCAGAGCTGGCCCGATTATTGAGAGCGAACTCCGCCAATGGCAAAAAAGCAACCCAATCATCCTGGTCAGCAGACACAAAACACCTCAGATATGTCTCCAGGGTCTGATTAATCCGCTCGGTCTGGCCATTCGTCTGAGGATGGAAAGCGGACGAAAAAGATAAATCTATGCCCATCCTAGCACAGAATGCCCGCCAAAATCTAGACACGAATTGGGTCCCTCTGTCAGAAACGATATTCTCAGGAATACCATGCAAACGAACAACATTTTGAAAAAACAGAGGAACCAACTCGGAAGAAGAAGGCAACTTGGGCAGAGGAACCAAATGGACCATCTTAGAGAAACGGTCACACACCACCCAGATGACAGACATCTTCTGAGAAACAGGCAGATCTGAAATAAAATCCATCGAGATGTGCGTCCAAGGCCTCTTAGGAATAGGCAAGGGCAACAACAATCCACTAGCCCGAGAACAACAAGGCTTGGCCCGAGCACAAACGTCACAAGACTGCACAAAGCCTCGCACATCTCGTGACAGGGAAGGCCACCAGAAGGGCCTTGCCACCAAATCCCTGGTACCAAAAATGCCAGGATGACCTGCCAACGCAGAAGAATGAACCTCAGAGATGACTCTACTAGTCCAATCATCAGGAACAAACAGTTTATCAGGTGGGCAACGATCAGGTCTATCCGCCTGAAACTCCTGCAAGGCCCGCCGCAGGTCTGGAGAAACGGCTGACAATACCACTCCATCCTTAAGGATACCTGTGGGCTCAGAGTTACCAGGTGAGTCAGGCTCAAAACTCCTAGAAAGGGCATCCGCCTTAACATTCTTAGAACCCGGTAGGTATGACACCACAAAATTAAACCGAGAGAAAAATAATGACCAGCGCGCCTGTCTAGGATTCAGGCGCCTGGCGGTCTCAAGATAAATCAAATTTTTGTGGTCAGTCAATACCACCACCTGATGTCTGGCCCCCTCAAGCCAATGGCGCCACTCCTCAAAAGCCCACTTCATGGCCAAAAGCTCCCGATTCCCAACATCATAATTCCGCTCAGCGGGCGAAAATTTACGGGAAAAGAAGGCACAAGGCCTCATCACGGAGCAGTCAGAACTTTTCTGCGACAACACTGCCCCAGCTCCGATCTCAGAAGCGTCGACCTCAACCTGAAAAGGTAGAGCAACATCAGGCTGACGCAACACAGGGGCAGAGGAAAAACGGCGCTTAAGCTCCCGAAAGGCCTCAACAGCATCAGGGGACCAATCAGCAACATCAGCACCCTTCTTAGTCAAATCGGTCAATGGCTTAGCAATATCCGAAAAACCAGCAATAAATCGACGATAAAAGTTAGCAAAGCCCAAAAATTTCTGAAGACTCTTAAGAGAAGAGGGCTGCGTCCAATCACAAATAGCTTGAACCTTGACAGGATCCATTTCAATGGAAGAGGGGGAAAAAATATATCCCAAAAAGGAAATCCTCTGTACCCCAAAAACACACTTAGAACCCTTCACACACAAAGAATTAGACCGCAAAACCTGAAAAACCCTCCTGACTTGCTGGACATGAGAGTCCCAGTCATCCGAAAAAATCAGAATATCATCCAGATACACAATCATAAATTTATCCAAATAATCGCGAAAAATATCATGCATAAAGGACTGGAAAACTGACGGAGCATTAGAAAGACCAAAAGGCATCACTAAATACTCAAAGTGGCCCTCGGGCGTATTAAATGCGGTTTTCCACTCATCCCCCTGCCTGATTCGCACCAAATTATACGCCCCACGAAGGTCAATCTTAGAGAACCACTTGGCCCCCTTTATGCGAGCAAACAAATCAGTCAGCAACGGCAATGGGTATTGATATTTAACAGTGATTTTATTCAAAAGCCGATAATCAATACATGGTCTCAAAGAGCCGTCTTTTTTTGACACAAAGAAAAAACCGGCTCCTAAGGGAGATGACGATGGACGAATATGTCCCTTTTCCAAGGACTCCTTTATATATTCTCGCATAGCAGCATGTTCAGGCACAGACAGATTAAATAAACGACCCTTTGGGTATTTACTACCCGGGATTAAATCTATGGCACAATCGCACTCTCGGTGCGGAGGTAACGAACCAAGCTTGGATTCTTCAAAGACGTCACGATAGTCAGACAGGAACTCAGGAATTTCAGAGGGAATAGATGATGAAATGGAAACCACAGGTACATCCCCATGAGCCCCCTTACATCCCCAGCTCAACACAGACATAGCTCTCCAGTCGAGGACTGGGTTGTGAGATTGCAGCCAAGGCAATCCTAGCACCAAATCATCATGTAGATTATACAGCACCAGAAAGCGAATAATCTCCTGGTGACCCGGATTAATACGCATAGTTACTTGTGTCCAGTATTGTGGTTTATTATTAGCCAATGGGGTGGAGTCAATCCCCTTCAGAGGAATAGGAGTCCCCAAAGGCTCTAAATCATACCCACAGCGTTTGGCAAAGGACCAATCCATAAGACTCAAAGCAGCGCCAGAGTCGACATAGGCGTCCGTGGTAATAGATGACAAAGAGCAAATCAGGGTCACAGATAGAATAAACTTAGACGGTAAGGTGCAAATGGAAACAGATTTACCAAGTTTTTTAGTGCGCTTAGAGCATGCTGATATAACATGAGTAGAATCACCACAATAGAAACACAACCCATTTTTCCGTCTAAAATTCTGCCGCTCGCTTCGGGACAGAATTCTATCACACTGCATACTCTCTGGCGATTTCTCAGTGGACACCGCCAGATGGTGCACTGGTTTGCGCTCCCGCAAACGCCTATCGATCTGAATAGCCATTGTCATGGACTCATTCAGACCCGCAGGCACAGGGAACCCCACCATAACATCCTTAATGGCATCAGAGAGACCCTCTCTGAAAGTCGCCGCCAGGGCGCACTCATTCCACTGAGTAAGCACAGACCATTTACGGAATCTTTGGCAGTAAATTTCCGCTTCATCTTGCCCCTGAGATAGGGACATCAAAGTTTTTTCTGCCTGAAGCTCCAAATGAGGTTCGTCATAAAGCAACCCCAAGGCCAGAAAAAACGCATCCACATTGAGCAACGCAGGATCCCCTGGTGTCAATGAAAAAGCCCAGTCTTGAGGGTCGCCCCGGAGCAAGGAAATCACAATCCTGACCTGCTGTGCAGGGTCTCCGGCAGAGCGAGATTTCAGGGAAAAAAATAATTTGCAATTATTTCGAAAATTCTGAAACCCAGATCTATTCCCCGAGAAAAATTCCGGCAAGGAATTCTCGGCTCAGATACAGGTGCATGACAAACAAAATCTTGCAAATTTTGTACCTTCGTGGCGAGATTATTTAAACCTGCAGTTACACTCTGAAGATCCATTACAAACAGGTGGACACAGAGCCATTCAAAGGAGAGAAAAAAAAAAAAAAAAAAAAAATTCAGCAGACTACTTATTTCTCTCCTTTCTCAGCCAAGGATTTTAACCCTTTAGTGGGCCGGTCAAACTGTCATGATCTCAATGGCAAGAGATCATAGCATAAGCATATATAGGAACTAGCTCTTGGAAGATGGGAACTGAGCTGACCATGAACTAAACCTAACACACAACTAGCAGTGGCCGGGTAGCATGCCTACGTTGATTCTAGATGCCCAGCACCAGCCGGAGGACTAAATAATGCTAGCAGAGGAAAATATTAGTCCTAGCTCACCTCTAGAGAAATACCCCAAAAGGAGACAGAGGCCCCCCACATGTATTGGCGGTGAATTAAGATGAAATAACAAACGTAGTATGAAAATAGGTTTAGCAAATTTGAGGTCCACTTACTACATAGCAGAAGACAGAAAGGACACTTTCATGGTCAGCTAAAAACCCTAATCAAAACACCATCCAGAAATTACTTTAAAACTCTGGCATTAACTCATAACACCAGAGTGGCAATTCCTGTTCACAAGAGCTTTCCAGACACAGTAACGAAACTACAGCTGTGAACTGGAACCAAAATGCAAAAACAAACATGGACAAGAGTCCAACTTATCTAGTAGTTGTCTAGGAGCAGGAACAAGCACAGAGAGGCTTCTGATAACATTGTTGACCGGCAAGCAACTAACAGAGCAGCAAGGTTATATAGCGACTCCCACATCTTGATGGGAACAGGTGAACAGAGAAGATGAAGACACCAGTTCAATTCCACCAGTAGCCACCGGGGGAGCCCAGAATCCAAATTCACAACAGACTGTGCAGGATAACTGCAGGTGAACCCTGCAGGGACTGGACTCATAAGGACTGTGCAGGATATAATTGACAAAAACCACACTGGTGCTATGTGTAACTGTGCCTAAAAAAGGGGGAGGAGAGGGGGCAGAGGAAGGAAGCTGCTGGTATTTACACAGATCTGTGCTATCTTCTGTCAGGTATATTCACAAAAATAATAATAGAAAATACAGCGTTGTTCGCCAATGTTCAAAATGTTTATAGCGCGGTATTTTCTATTATTACGACTGTGCAGGTTAACTGCAGGTGAACCCTGCAGGGAATGGTCTCCTAAGGACTGTGCAGGATAACTGCAGATGAACCCTGCAGGGAATGGACTCCTATGGACTGTGCAGGATAACAGCAGATGAACCCTGCAGGGAATGAACTCCTAAGGACTGTGCGGGATAACAGCGGATGAACCCTGCAGGGAATGGACTCCTAAGGACTGTACAGGATAACTGCGGATGAACCCTGCAGGGAATGGACTCCTAAGGACTGTGCAGGATAACTGCGGATGAACCCTGCAGGGAATGGACTGTGTTTTGTTTGTGTCACTGTTGTGCCAGGAAGGCTCTGTTTCTTATGTTGAACTCTGCCAAATGTTTCTGTCATTCCCAATAAACCAGCAGGTGATTCTTTACCAGAAAGGTTCCTGTCACGCCGTTAAAGGCGATAAAGGGGCAGAACAGCGTACTGGGACCCGCACCTGTCCCTGCCACTATAAAGGGGCCCTGGCTTTCTCTCATCTCAGGGGTACCTATAATGGTTAGGAGGCCTGAGCCGCCAGCATATCCCTGTCTCCTGTGCAGGCCCTATCAGTGGCCCCCTCTCCCCCCAGGGAGGAGGACTGCACCAGTGTATAAATATGACAAGTAAACAGGGTATGCAGACAAGGTAACTAAAAACTCAAACTCACCAAATGCTCACTCGGCCACAGAGGAAAGAGGGGGAAAAAACTAGGACGGAAAACAGGTTTAACATGCAATCAAAACAGCAGACAACAATCTCTGTAAATAAACCTCCAAGCTCCTAACAGCACACTCCTTCCCACTTCAAGCCAGGCAGCAGAACTGATCACTGACAACAGTTGTAGTCAAAGCTGAGTCTATATAGGAGAGAAGATTACAAAAACCAATTCAGCTGAGAGTCCAAGCCCTCAGCAACAAGGTTTAACTCCTGCCCTGCTGGCACAAAACAGCCAGGTCAGAATTCAGAAGAGCTTCTGTTCATCGTGTGTGAACGAGGCCCAGTGCGCTGCGGTTCTCTGAAACCTCTCTGTCGCGGTAGCTCCGTGACAGTTCCTGTGTCTACCTGAGGAAGCCGCCAAGTGCGTCAACCCCTTAAAAAGGGTCGTTCTGTATATCAGGGTGGGCTCTGTATATCTGAGTGGGCTTTGTGTATTGGGGGCTCTGTATATAGGGATAGCTCTGTATTTCAGGGTGAGCTCTGTGTATCGGGGTAGACTCTGTATGGTCGCAGCTCTGTGTATAGGGGCGGCTCTGTATATAGGGGTGGCTTTGTGTATAGGGGTGGCTCTATTTCGGGGAGGGCTCTCTTTAGGGGCGAGCTCTGTATATTAGGGTGCGCTCTGTATTTCGGGGTGGACTTTGTATGGTTGCAGCTCTGTATAGGGGCGGCTCTGTGTAACGGGGTCTAACGTGCTGGAGTACCTCTTTCAGTACCACCCCGTGTTTCAGGAGGTCAACTCTGCTTTGGCTGGAATCTGAATGAAGGGCGCTGGCTGGAATTGCTTGGTTACATGGGCTCATATAAAAGATCACTGCTTCTCCACGTATTTCCAGTGTGACAACACTTTACTCACAGGACACAGAATATATCACACAGATTCAGAGCGCAGGCCAGACATACATTACAATAGCCGCAGGTGGTCGGAGCCTGCCGATATTACTGTGGGAATTACAAAGGTGGGGGAGGTCAGAAGGGAGATATCTTGTCCCCTCCGCCCAGGGGCGCAGCCTGTGGGCTGATGCATTAGGGACATGCATCTCACATGGAACCTATTATACATACATATAACTGCACAACATATTCTGGGTGCTGAGGGGTTCCGTAACACTCTGTATGGTCGCAGCTCTATATATTGGAGCAGGCTCTGTATATAGGGGCGGCTCTATTTCAGGGTGGGTTCTATGGTCGCAGCTCTGTGTATAGGGGCAGCTCTGTATATAGGGTTGGCTCTGTATTTCGGGGTGGACTTGGTCACAGCTCTGTTTATAAAGGGTCGGGCTCTGTATATAGGGGCGGCTCTGTATTTTGGGGTGGACTGTATGGTCGCAGCTCTGTATTTCGGGGTAGACTGGTCGCAGCTCTGTATACAGGGGCGGGCTCTGTATTTCGGGGTGAGCTCTGTATAGGGGCGGCTCTGTATATTGGGGTAGACTCTGATCGCAGCTCTGTATATAGAGGCAAGTCTGTATTTCAGGGTAGACTCTGGTTGCAACTCTGTATAGAGGCGACTATATATAGGGGTGGATCTGTATTTCGGGGTAGACTGTATAGTCGCAGCTCTGTATATAGGGACGGTTCTATTTCGGGGTAGACTGGTCGCGGCTCTGTATTTCGGGGTTGGCTCTGTATGTTCGCAGCTCTGTGTATAGGGGTGGCTCTGTATTTCGGGGTGTACGCTGTATGGTCGCAGCTCTGTATAGGGGTGGCTCTGTAATTCGGGTTAGGTCACCGCTCTGTATATAGGGATGGCTCTGTAGTTTGGGGTAGACTGTATGGTCGCAGCTCTGTGTATAGGGGCGGGCTCTATATGTCGGTGTACTGTGTATAGGAGCGAGCTCTGTATATAGGGGTGGCTCTGTATTTCAGGGGTAGACTGTATGGTCGCAGCTCTGTATAGGGGCGGCTCTGTATATCTGGGTGGCTCTGTATTTCGGAGTGGATGCTGTATGGTCACGGCTCTATAGAGGGGCGGGCTCTATATATCAGGCTGTACTGTGTATAGGGGCGAGCTCTCTAGGGAGCTCTGCATATAGGGCTGGCTCTGTATTTTGGGGTAGACTGTATGTTCACAGATCTGTATAGGGGCGGCTCTGTATTTCAGGGTGGACTATGTATGGTCGCAGCTCTGTATAGGGGCAGCTCTATATAGGGGCGGGCTCTATATATCAGGGTGTACTGTGTATAGGGGCGAGCTCTGTATATAGGGGTGGCTCTGTATTTTGGGGTGGATGCTGTATGGTCGCAGCTCTTTATAGGGGAGGGCTCTATATATCAGGGTGTACTGTGTATAGGGGCGAGCTCTGTATATAGGGGTGGCTCTGTATTTCGGGGTGGACGCTGTATAGTCGCAGCTCTGTATAGGGGCGGGCTCTATATATCGGGGTGTACTGTGTATAGGGGCGAGCTCTGTATATAGGGGTGACTATTTCGGGGTAGACTATGGTCGCAGCTCTATATGGGCAGGCTCTATGTATAGGGGCGGCTCTGTATGCGGGGGGCTCTGTGTATAGGTGCGGCTCTGTATATCAGGGTCACTGTATAGAGGCGGCTCTGTATTTCGGGGTGGACGCTGTATGGTCGCAGCTCTGTGTGTAGGTGCGGCTCTGTATGCGGGGGCTCTGTGTATAGGGGTGGCTCTGTATGCGGGGGGCTCTGTGAATAGGGGCAGCTCTGTATGCGGGGGGCTCTGTGTATAGAGGCGGCTCTGTATGCGGGGGGGGGGCTCTGTGTAAAGGGGTGGCTCTGTATGCGGGGGGCTCTGTGTATAGGGGCAGCTCTGTATATCAGGGTCACTGTATAGAGGCGGCTCTGTATTTCGGGGTGGATGTTGTATGGTCGCAGCTCTGTGTATAGGGGTGGCTATGTATGCGGGGGGCTCTGTGTATAGGGGGGGCTCTGTGTATAGGTGTGGCTCTGTATATCAGGGTCACTGTATAGGGGCAGGTCGAGCAGTGATGGGATTACTGGGGGGTTGCACGCACCGGACTCTCTGGCTATTACTGTGAAATCCATTTATCACAGGATCAGACTTTGCTGCTTCAGCAGAAGAAGGATTTGGTCAAGGACTGCAGCTCGTGAAGACGACGAAGATAAACGAGCCCCCCAGTGCCAGGAGGTAAATGTAGGGGCACACAGACTCCAGACAATGACACAGGACAACTAAACCAAAGGCGCATCACAAAGACCCCCGACCGTGACTGATAAGACCACCAGAGGTAGGAGCATCACAGAGACCCCCGACCGACACTGATAAGACCACCAGAGGTAGGAGCATCACAGATACCCCCAACTGTGACTGATAAGACCACCAGAGGTAGGAGCATCACAGAGACCCCCGACTGTGACTGATAAGACCACCAGAGGTAGGAGCATCACAGAGACCCCCGACCGACACTGATAAGACCACCAGACGTAGGAGCATCACAGATACCCCAACTGTGACTGATAAGACCACCAGAGGTAGGAGCATCACAGAGACCCCCGACTGTGACTGATAAGACCACCAGAGGTAGGAGCATCACAGATAACCCCGACTGTTACTGATAAGACCACCAGAGGTAGGAGCATCACAGATAACCTCGACTCACTGATAAGACCACCAGAGGTAGGAGCATCACAGAGACCCCCGACCATGACTAATAAGACCACCAGAGGTAGGAGCATCACAGATAACCCCGACTGTTACTGATAAGACCACCAGAGGTAGGAGCATCACAGAGACCCCCGACCGTGACTAATAAGACCACCAGAGGTAGGAGCATCACAGATAACCCCAACCATGACTGATAAGACCACCAGAGGTAGCAGCATCACAGAGACCCCCGACCGTGACTAATAAGACCACCAGAGGTAGGAGCATCACAGAGACCCCCAACCATGACTGATAAGACCACCAGAGGTAGGAGCATCACAGAGACCCCCGACCGTGACTGATAAGACCACCAGAGGTAGGAGCATCACAGAGACCCCGGACTGTGACTGATAAGACCACCAGAGGTAGGAGCTTCACAGATACCCCCGACCGTGACTGGTAAGACCACCAGAGGTAGCAACATCACAGAGATCCCTGACCGTGACTGATAAGACCACCAGAGGTAGTAGCATCACAGAGATTCCCAACCGTGACTGATAAGACCACCAGAGTTAGGAGCATCACAGAGACCCCCGACCGACACTGATAAGACCACCAGAGGTAGCAGCATCACAGATAACCCCGACCGTCACTGATAAGACCACCAGAGGTAGGAGCATCACAGAGACCCCCTGACCGACACTGATAAGACCACCAGAGGTAGGAGCATCACAGAGACCCCCTGACCGACACTGATAAGACCACCAGAGGTAGGAGCATCACAGATAACCCCGACCGTGACTGATAGCAGCATCACAGAGATCCCCGACCATGACTGATAAGACCACCAGAGGTAGCAGCAACACAGATAACCCCGACCGTCACTGATAAGACCACCAGAGGTAGGAGCATCACAGAGACCCCCGACCGTGACTGATAAGACCACCAGAGGTAGGAGCATCACAGAGACCCCCGACCGACACTGATAAGACCACCAGAGGTAGGAGCATCACAGATAACCCCGACCGTGAGTGATGAGACCATCAGTAGTAGGAGCATCACAGAGCTGCTGTATCTAATCCCATCTTGTGATACCGTTGGCTGAGCTGTGTATCTAATCCTCTCCTGTGTGATACTGACTGCTGAGCTATGTATCTAATCTGTGTGGACGGCTGAGCCGTGTATCTAATACTCTCCTGTATGATACTGTCTGCTGAGCCGTGTATCTAAGTCTCTCCTGTGGGATACTGATTGCTGAGCTGTGTATCTAATACTATCCTGTGTGATACTGTCTGCTGAGCTGTGTATCTAATCCTATCCTGTGTGATACTGAATGCTGAGCCGTGTATCTAATCTATCCTGTGTGATAACTTCAGCTGCATTGTCTATCTAATCCCATCCCGTGTGCTACCGTCTGCTGCGCTGTGTATCTAATACCTCCTTATTCCGGTCCTGTCCGTGGGTCGTGATCTCTCACAGGTTACAGGATGCTTAGCTGGATTGATAAATTAATTCCCCAACCTCCAGAGACCCCCAAGAAGGCTCCTCCTGATGGTGCGGATGTGGTCCCTGCGGCCCCTTCTGGTTATGATGAGGTGAGTACAGTGGTGGACACTATGGGGCCATCGGTGGGCGTAGGGGGCTCTGGAAGGAAAAGTATACATCTCCCCTATTATTATCAGTGTGATAAGACGTCCGTACCCGTTTTATGTTTCAGAACGTGACCTGTACAAAGAAAGAGGCCACAGACGCCCCCAAGGGTAAGCGCGGCCCCTGCTCCCCCACTATAGGACCGCTGCCGCTGATCATGTTATGTGGATAGTTGGATAGATGGTCACTACAGTAGGGGTTATTGGTTACATCTTGGTGGCACGGTTGGCTCTGGGCCCCTGTCCTCTTTGTGGTTCGGGGGTTACTTGGTGGCACGGCTAGCTCTGGGCCCCCGTCCTCCTGGTGGTTCAGGGGGTTACTTGATGGTACGGCTGGCTCTGGGCCCCCGTCCTCTTGGTGGTTCAGCTGGTTCAGGGGGTTACTTAATGGCACGCCTGATTCTTGGCCCCCATCCTCTAGGTGGTTTGAGGGGTTGCTTGATGGCATGGCTGGCTCTAGGTCCCCGTCCTGTTGGTGGTTTGGAGGGTTACTTGATGTCACTGCTGGATCCAGGCCCTCCGTCCTCTTGGTGGTTCGGAGGGTTACGTGATGGCACGGCTGGCTAAGGGCCCCCATCCTCTTGGTGGTTCGGGGGGTTACTTGATGGCATGGCTGGCTCAGGGCCCCGTCCTCTTGGTGGTTTGACTGGTTCAGGAGGTTACTTAATGGCAAGGCTGACTCTTGGCTCTCATCCTCTTGGTGGTTTGGAGGGTTACTTGATGGCACAGCTGGCTCTGGGCCCCGTCCTTTTGGTGGTTTGGGGGGTTACTTGATGGCACAGCTGGCTCTGGGCCCCCGTCCTCTTGGTGGTTTGGCTGGTTCTATCAAGGCCCCTGTTCTCTTGTTGGCACGGCTGGCTCTGGGACCCTGTTCTCTCGGTGGTTCAGTGGGTTACTTGATTGCATGGCTAGCTATGGTCCCCCGTCCTCTTGGTGGTTCGGAGGATTACTTGATGGCACGGCTGGCTCTGGGCCCCTGTCCTCTTGATGGCATGGCTGGCTCTGGGACCCCCGTTCTCTTGGTGGTTCGGGTGGTTACTTGATGGCATGGTTGGCTCTGGGCCCCTGTCCTCTTTTTGGTTCGGCTGGTTCTGGGGGTTACTTGATGGCTTGGCTGGCTCTGGGCCCCCGTCCTCTTGATGGTTCGGGGGTTACTTGATGGCACAACTGGCTCTGGGTCC
Source organism: Ranitomeya variabilis (assembly GCF_051348905.1). Taxonomy (NCBI): domain Eukaryota; kingdom Metazoa; phylum Chordata; class Amphibia; order Anura; family Dendrobatidae; genus Ranitomeya; species Ranitomeya variabilis. The sequence continues at coordinate 624,860,367 of NC_135233.1, forward strand.
ATCCTGTTGATGGCACGGATGGCTCTGGGCCCCCATTTTCTTGGTGGTTCGGGGGTTAATTGATGGCATGGCTAGCTCTGGGCCACCATCCTCCTGGTGGTTTGGCTAGTTCTATCAAGGCCCCTGTTCTCTTGATGGCACGGCTGGCACTGGGCCCCCGTTATCTCGGTGGTTCAGTGGGTTACTTGATTGCACGGCTAGCTATGGTCCTCCATCCTCTTGGTGGTTCGGAGGGTTACTTGATGGCACGGCTGGCTCTGGGCCCCTGTCCTCTTGATGGCATGGCTGGCTCTGGGCCCCCCATTCTCTTGGTGGTTCGGGTGGTTACTTGATGGCATGGTTGGCTCTGGGCCCCTGTCCTCTTTGTGGTTTGGCTGCTTCTGGGGGTTACTTGATGGCTTGGCTGGCTCTGGGCCCCCATCCTCTTGATGGTTCGGGGGTTACTTGATGGCACAGCTGGCTCTGAGTCGCCGTCCTGTTGATCGCACGACTGGCTCTGGGCTCCCATTTTCTTGGTGGTTCGGGGGTTAATTGATGGCATGGCTAGCTCTGGGCCCCCATCCTCGTGGTGGCTCGGGGGTTACTTGATGGCACAGCTGGCTCTGGGCCCCCGTCCTGTTGATGGCACGGCTGGCTCTGGGCCCCCATTTTCTTGGTGGTTCGGGGGTTAATTAATGGCATGGCTAGATCTGGGCCTCCATCCTCGTGGTGGTTTGGCTAGTTCTATCAAGGCCCCTGTTCTCTTGATGGCACGGCTGACTCTGGGCCCCCGTTCTCTCGGTGGTTGTTGGTTACTTGATTGCACGGCTAGCTATGGTCCCCCATCCTCTTGGTGGTTCGGAGGGTTACTTGATGGCACAGCTGGCTCTGGGCCCCTGTCCTTTTGATGGCGTGGTTGGCTCTCGGCTCTCGTTCTCTTGGTGGCTCGGGTGGTTACTTGATGGCATGGTTGGCTCTGGGCCCCTGTCCTTTTTTGGTTCGGCTGGTCCTGGGGGTTACTTGATGGCTTGGCTGGCTCTGGGCCCCTGTCGTCTTGATGGTTCGGGGGTTACTTGATGGCACAGTCGGCTCTGGGTCCCCATCCTGTTGATGGCACGACTGGCTCTGGGCCCCCATTTTCTTGGTGGTTCGGGGGTTAATTGATGGCATGGCTAGCTCTGGGCCCCCTTCCTCATGGTGGTTTGGGGGTTACTTGATGGTACAGCTGGCTCTGGGTCCCCGTCCTGTTGATGACATGGCTAGCTCTGGGCCCCCATCCTCTTGGTGGTTTGGAGGTTACTTGATGGTACGGCTGGCTCTGGGCCCCCATCCTCTTGATGGTACGGCTGGCTCTGGGCCCCGTTCTTTTGGTTCGGGGGGATACTTAATGGCACGGCTGGCTATTGGCCCCTGTGCTGTTGGTGGGTTGGCTGGTTTAGGGGGTTACTTGATGGAGAGCCTGGCTCTGAGCCCCCATTCTCTTGGTGGTTCGGGGGGTTGCTTGATGGCATGGCTGGCTCTGGGCCCCAGTTCACTTGGTGGTTCGGGGGGTTGCTTGATGACATGGCTGGCTCTGGGTCCCTGTCCTCTTTTTGGTTCGGCTGGTTCTGGGGGTTACTTGATGACTTGGCTGGCTCTGGGCCCCCATCTTCTTGATGAATCAGGGGTTATTTAATGGCACAGCTGGCTCTGGGTCCCCGACCTGTTGATGGCACGGCTGGCTCTGGGCCCCCATTATCTTAGTGGTTTGGGGGTTAATTGATGGCATGGCTAGCTCTGGGCCCCCGTCCTCTTGGTGGTTCGGGGGGTTACTTGATGCCATGGCTAGCTCTGGGCCCCCGTCCTCTTGGTGGTTCGGGGGGTTACTTGATGCCATGGCTGGCTCTGGGCCCCTGTCCTCTTGGTGGGTCGGCTGGTTTGGGGGTTCATTGATGGCATGGCTGGCTCTGGGCCCCCGTCCTCTTGGTGGTTTGGGGGGTTACTTAATGCCATGGCTGGCTCTGGGCCCCCATCCTCTTGGTGGTTTGGAGGGTTATTTGATGGCATGGCTGGCTCTGGGTCCCCGTCCTCTTGGTGGTTTGGCTGGTTCAGGGGGTTAATTAATGGCACTGCTGACTCTTGGCTCCCGTCCTCTTGGTGGTTTGAGGGGTAGCTTGATGGCACAGCTGGCTCTGGGCCCCCGTCCTCTTGGTGGTTCAGCTGGCTCTATCTAGGCCCCTGTTCTCTTGATGGCACAGCTTCCTCTGGGCCCCGTTCTCTTGGTGGTTCAGTGGGTTACTTGATGGCACGGCTAGCTCTGGTCCCCTGTCCTCTTGGTGGTTTGGGGGGTTACTTGATGGCACGGCTGGCTCTGGGCCCCTGTCCTCTTTTTGGTTCGGCTGGTTCTGGGGGTTACTTGATGGCTTGGCTGGCTCTGAGCCCCCATTTTCTTGGTGGTTCACGGATTACTTGATGGCATGGCTGGTTCTGAGCCTCGCGTCTTCTTGATGGTACAGCTGGCTCTGGGCCCCCGTTCTCTTGGTAGTTCAGGGGATACTTAATGGCACAGCTGGCTCTTGGCCCCTGTGTTGTTGGTGGTTCAGCTGGTTTAGGGGGTTACTTTGTGGAGAGCCTGGCTCTGGGCCCCCGTTCTCTTGGTGGTTCGGGGGGTTGCTTGATGGCATGGCTGGCTCTGGGCCCCTGTCCTCTTGGTGGGTCGGCTGGTTTGGGGGTTCATTGATGGCATGGCTGGCTCTGGGCCCCCGTCCTCTTGGTGGTTTGGGGGGTTACTTAATGCCATGGCTGGCTCTGGGCCCCCATCCTCTTGGTGGTTTGGAGGGTTATTTGATGGCATGGCTGGCTCTGGGTCCCCGTCCTCTTGGTGGTTTGGCTGGTTCAGGGGGTTAATTAATGGCACTGCTGACTCTTGGCTCCCGTCCTCTTGGTGGTTTGAGGGGTAGCTTGATGGCACAGCTGGCTCTGGGCCCCCGTCCTCTTGGTGGTTCAGCTGGCTCTATCTAGGCCCCTGTTCTCTTGATGGCACAGCTTCCTCTGGGCCCCGTTCTCTTGGTGGTTCAGTGGGTTACTTGATGGCACGGCTAGCTCTGGTCCCCTGTCCTCTTGGTGGTTTGAGGGGTTACTTGATGGCACGGCTGGCTCTGGGCCCCTGTCCTCTTTTTGGTTCGGCTGGTTCTGGGGGTTACTTGATGGCTTGGCTGGCTCTGAGCCCCCATTTTCTTGGTGGTTCACGGATTACTTGATGGCACGGCTGGTTCTGAGCCTCGCGTCTTCTTGATGGTACAGCTGGCTCTGGGCCCCCGTTCTCTTGGTAGTTCAGGGGATACTTAATGGCACAGCTGGCTCTTGGCCCCTGTGTTGTTGGTGGTTCAGCTGGTTTAGAGGGGTTACTTTGTGGAGAGCCTGGCTCTGGGCCCCCGTTCTCTTGGTGGTTCGGGGGGTTGCTTGATGGCATGGCTGGCTCTGGGCCCCTGTCCTCTTTTTGGTTCGGCTGGTTCTGGGGGTTACTTGATGGCTTGGCTGTCTCTGGGACCCCCGTCCTCTTGATGGTTCGGGGGTTATTTGATGGCACAGCTGGCTCTGGGTTCCCTTCCTGTTGATGGCACGGCTGGCTCTGGGTCCCCATTCTCGGTGGTTTGGGGGTTAATTGATGGCACGGCTAGCTTTGGGCCCTCGTCCTGTTGGTAGTTCTGGGGGTTACTTGATGGCTCTGCTGGCTCTGAGCCCCCATCCTTTTGGTGGCTCGGGTGGCTGTGGTCCCCTGTCCTTTTGATGGTACCGCTGGCTCTGAGCCCCCCGTTCTCTTGATGGTTCAGCTGGCCCTGGGCCCCCGTTCTCTTGGTGGTTCGGGGGGATACTTAATGGCACAGCTGGCTCTGGGCCCTGTGCTGTTGGTGGTTCAGGGGGTTACTTGATGGCATAGCTGGCTCTGGGTCCCCATCCTCTTGGTGTTTCGAGAGGTTGCTTGATTGCACGGCTGGCTCTGGGTCCCCGTCCTCTTGGTGGTTCAGCTGGTTCGGGGGTTACTTAGATGGTACGGCTGGCTTTAGGCCCCCATCCTCTTGGTGGTTTGGCTGGTTCTGGGGGTTACTTGATGGCACGGCTGGCTCTGGGCCCCCATCCTGGTGATGGCACAGTTTGTTCAGGGCCCCTGTCCTCTTGGTGGCATGGCTTCCTTGGGGCTCCGTCCTCTTGGTGTCATGGCTTCCTCAGGGTCCCGTCCTTTTGGTGAGATGGCTTCCTTGGGGACCCATCTTGGTGACATGGCTTCCTCGGGGCCCCTTCCTCTTTCTGACATGGCTTCCTTTGGGGCCCTGTCCTCTTGGAGTCATGGCTTCCTTGGGGCCCCGTCCCCATGGTCTCATGGCTTCCTCAGGGCCCGTCCTCTTGGTGTCATGGCTTCCTTGGGGCCCCGTCCTCTTGGTGGTGTGGGTTCCTCAGGGCCCCGTCCTCTTGGTGAGATGGCTTCCTTGGGGACCTGTCTTGGTGACATGGCTTCCTCAGGGCCCCGAACTCTTGGTGACATGGCTTTCTCGAGGCCCCGTCCTCTTTGTGACATAGCTTCCTTTGGGACCATGTCCTCTTGATGACATGGCTTCCTTCGGGGGCCCCGTCCTCTTGGTGACATGGTTTCCTTGGGCCCCCCATATTAGTGACATGGTTTTTTTGGGGCCCCTGTCTTGGCGACATGGTTTCCCCATCCTCTTGGTGTCATGGCTTCTTTGGGGTCCCTGTTTTGGTGTCATGGCTTCCTTGGGGCCCCGTCCTCTTGGTGTCATGGCTTCCTAGGGGCCCCGTCCTCATGGTCTCATGGCTTCCTCGGGGCCCCATCCTCTTGGTGTCATGGCTTCCTTGGGGCCCCGTTCTCTTGGTGGCGTGGCTTCCTCGGGGCCACCTCTATAGGCCGACATTGCCATGTGGGTGTAATTGTCGCTCCATGTTGGAGGCTGCCACATCTCACCTGGGGTTGAGGGTCTCGCGCTGGCCCCGGGAGCAACTGACTGTTATACATGATTCAGCCTCGGCGGCCATCACTGAGGCCATTAACCCTTCTTTCACAGGTGATTTTCCATTTTTGTGTGTTGGCTTTTTCCTGTTTCCTAGAGCCATGGCTTCATTTCTCAACGGACGAGGCCGGACCAGGATCATATTATGTGCTGAAAGCAGGAAAAACCTTCTACGTGCAGGAAAATATTTTAAAAAATGTAAAAAAGCACAATTTTGCAATTTGTTTTTTGGGTTTTGGTTTTGCAGCCGTCATCATACGGTAGAAATAACTGATATCCAGGTCAGTATGATCACAGCCATACTACACGTGCGGAGTTTTTTGTTTTTGCTTTTGTTAAAATTTCAGTTGTGAAAAAATTATTTGGAAATTCATTTTTTTTTTATTTACTTTTTTAAGACCCAGAATATTTTTAATTTTCGGTTGATGGGGTTGCATGAGGGCTCTCAGGCGCCAGCTAGACCACACCACACCACAGGCCGCATGTTCCTCTCTCTACTGTGAGTGCGTGTGGCCTAAACCTGCTCCCATGGCTGCAGTTGTCACCATTGAGAACATCGAGGACACCATTGGTGATTACACAAGAGCTGCCGGCAGCGTCTCCAGACTTGTCTCCATTGAGTACATGTGGACATCGTTGGTCGGTGATCACACATGAGCTGCCAGCAGCGGATCCTGATGATTTCCTCCCTCAGATGACCATTAATGACCTTAGTGTCAGCGGCCCAAGCCGGAGCTGCCGGGATTTCTGCTCAAGGCTCAGACTCCAGACTGGATACAACCAGATGTGATGATTGTTGCTTCCATTGTTCACAGATCAGTGACCTCTCCATCCAATGATTTCACCTCCTCCCTCTTTCTGTGACTTCATTGGTGAGAGGGCATACATAGATGATCTTTATGGGGTGGTGGTCATGTCATACATGGCAGATATTTGTGGGGTGGTCATGTCGTATATAGCAGATCTTTGTGGGGTAGTGGTCATGTCGTACATAGCAGATCTTTGTGGGGTGGTGGTCATGTTGTACATAGCAGATCTTTGTGGGGTGGTGGTCGGGTCGTACATGGCAAATCTTTGCAGGGGTGGTCATGTCGTACATGGCAGTTCTTTGGGGGATGATCATGTCATACATAGCCGATCTTTGGGGTGGTGGTCATGTCATACATGGCAGATCTTTGTGGGGTGGTCATGTCATACATAGCAGATCTTTGAGGGGTGGTGGTCGGGTCGTATTTGGCAGTTCTTTGGGGGGGTCATGTCGTACATGGCAGTTTGGGGGATGGTCATGTAGTAGATGGCAGATCTTTGGGGGTGGTCATGACGTACATGGCAGATCTTTGGGGGGTGGTCAAGTCGTACATGGCAGACCTTTGGGGGATGGTCATATCATACATGGCAGATCTTTGTGGGGTGGTGGTCATGTCATACATGGCAGATCTTTGTGGGGTGGTCATGTCGTACATAGCAGATCTTTATGGGGTGATGGTCATGTTGTACATGGCAAATCTTTGCGGGGGTGGTCATGTCGTACATAGCAGATCTTTGTGGGGTGGTGGTCGGGTCGTACATGCCAAATCTTTGCAGGGGTGGTCATGTCGTACATGGCAGTTCTTTGGGGGGTGGTCATGTCATACATAGCAGATCTTTGGGGGTGGTGGTCATGTCGTACATGGCAAATTTTGTGGGGTGGTGGTCATGTCATATATGGCAGATCTTTGTGGGGTGGTCATGTCATACATAGCAGATCTTTGTGGGGTGGTGGTTGGGTCGTACTTGGCAGATCTTTGGGGGTGGTCATGTCGTACATGGCAGTTCTTTGGAGGGGTCATGTCGTACATGGCAGTTTGGGGGTGTGGTCATGTAGCACATGGCAGATCTTTGGGGGTGGTCATGTCGTACATGGCAGATCTTTGGGGGTGTTCATGTCGTACATGGCAGATCTTTGGGGGGTGGTCATGTCGTATATGGCAGATCTTTGAGGGGGTGGTCATGTCGTACATGGCAGATCTTTGGGGGATGGTCATATACATGGCAGATCTTTGTGGGGTGGTGGTCATGTCATACATGGCAGATCTTTGGGGGGTGGTCATGTCATACATAGCAGATCTTTGGGGGTGGTGGTCATGTCATACATGGCAAATCTTTGTGGGGTGGTGGTCGGGTCATACATGGTAGATATTTGGGGTGGTGGTCATGTTGTACATAGCAGATCTTTGGGGGTGGTGGTCATGTCATACATGGCAGATCTTTTTGGGGTGCTCATGTCATACATAGCAGATCTTTGGGGGGTGGTGGTCATGTCATACATGGCAGATCTTTGGGGGTGATGGTCATGTCGTACATGGTAGATCTTTGAGGGGTGGTCATGTCGTACATAGCAGATCTTTGTGGGGTGGTGGTCATGTCATACATGGCAGATCTTTGTGGGACGGTCATGTCATACATAGCAGATCTTTGGGCCTGGTGGTCAGGTCGTACTTGGTAGATCTTTGGGGGGGGTGGTCATGTCGTACATGGCAAATCTTTGTGGATGGTGGTCATGTCATACATGGCAGATCTTTGTGGGGTGGTCATGTCATACATAGCAGATCTTTGTGGGGTGGTGGTCAGGTCGTACTTGGCAGATCTTTGGGGGTGGTCATGTCGTACATGACAGTTCTTTGGGGGGGTGGTCATGTCGTACATGGCAGTTTGGGGGGCGGTCATGTCATACACGACAGATCTTTGTGGGGTGGTCATGTCGTACATGGCAGATCTTTGTGGGGTGGTCATGTCATGCATAGCAGACATTGTGGGGTGGTGGTCGGGTCATACATGACAAATATTTGGGGGTTTGTGGTCATGTCATACATTGCAGATCTTTGTGGGGTGGTCATGTCGTACATGGCAGTTCTTTGGGGGGTCATGTCATACATAGCAGATCTTTGGGGGTGGTGGTCATGTCATACATGGCAGATCTTTGGGGTGGTGGTTATGTAGTACATGGCAGATCTTTGGGGGGTGGTCATGTTGTACATAGCAGATCTTTGTGGGGTGGTGGTCATATGCATGGCAGATCTTTGTGGGGTGGTGGTCATATCATACATGGCAGATCTTTGGGGTGTGGTCGGGTCGTACTTAGCAGATCTTTAGGTGGGTGGTCATGTCGTACATGGCAAATCTTTGTGGGGAGGTGGTCATGTCATACATGGCAGATCTTTGTGGGGTGGTGGTCGGGTCGTACATGGCAGATCTTTGGGGGGGGTCATGTCGTACATGGCAGCTGTTTGGAGTGGTCATGTCGTACATGGAAGATCTTTGGGGGGTGGTCATGTCATACATAGCAGATCTTTGTGGGTTGGTGGTCATGTCGTAAATAGCAGATCTTTTGGGGGGTGGTCATGTCGTAAATAGCAGATCTTTGGGGAGGTGGTCATGTCATGCATAGCAGATCTTTGTGGGGTGGTGGTCGGGTCGTACATGGCAGATCTTTGTTGAATGGTGGTCGGGTCGTACATGGCAGATCTTTGGGGGGTCATGTCGTACATGGCAGTTCTTTGGGGGGTGGTGGTAATGTTGTACATGGCAGATCTTTGGGGGGTGGTCATGTCATACATGTCAGATCTTTGGGGGAGTGGTCATGTGGTACATGGCAGATCTTTGGGAGTGGTGGTCATGTCGTACATGGCAGATCTATGTGGGGTGGTGGTCATGTCATACATGGCAGGTCCTTGTGGGGTGGCATGTCGAACGTAGCTGATCTTTGTGGGGTGGTGGTCGGGTCGTACATAGCAGATCTTTGTGGGGTTGTCATGTCGTACATAGCAGATCTTTGTGGGGTGGTGGTCGGGTCGTACATATCAGATCTTTGTGGGACAGTTGTTTCTTCTGATTCTCTGTGTCTTTTCAGTTGATGTCGGCACTCAGGATGGGGGTACAGCAACTGATAAGAGGTACAATGTCTTCCATTTGATCTTGGCCTCCTCTCCTCATCCTCCATAACTAGGGGCCCTTTGTTGGCTTGCAGTTCTGGGGGTGTTCTTGGCTGGCTAACACAAGGACTGGGGAAGGTGGTCCCTAAACCTGTGGACAATCCATTCTTGGCAAGAGGAAACCAGGAAGTGACAGAGTCGGTTGTGGAGCAAATATTGGACACCCCTAAATCGAGCTTGGTAATAATGCGTTCGGTTTTGCTGAAGTCCTCTGTACTGCTGTTGCCCCTCCTCGGTTTGCCGGTCATTCATACTCATATCATGTGGTGTGTGTGGCCGGGTGCCAGTAATCGTTGCCTGTGATTTTGCTGCAGCCCCTCAGTTATCACTTTTTTGTTTCGGTTTCAGAAGGTGGTGGCGGTCAGTGACTCAGGTAAGGAGCGATGGACATGACGAAGGTCTGCTCGTCCACTGGGAAGCACCACCATTCACACTTCTTTTTGCTTTCTTTCTCAGTGGACGATATGTCGGAGAGCAGCCCCGTGGAACACAGTGACAGGTACAGGCACACAGCAAGACACCCCACAGTAAACACGTGGCCTCCAGTCATCCATGACCTCAGTTCCATGGGGGGTACAATGTCTGCCCCCACATCTTAGTGATATAGGAGCGCTGTGCTCGTGGCCCTATTACCTGTCAGCCACCGTTCCCATGACCTCACACTGTCACCGCCACTCACCAGCCTCTTCGTGCCACTGCAGCTCCTCACACCGCGTCCTGTCCTGGTTGTCCCACGGCCTGGAGAAGGTCATCCCTCAACCAACATGGAGCCTGAGGGCGAGTCCAGGTGCCGGTCCTGAGCCAAGTGCTGCCACTGAAGAGCAGGTACATGGCGTGGTATGCAGGCTGAACCTGGGGAATCTTCTACGCCCCTCTAACCGGCCTCTCTTCTGATTACTCAACAGAAGCCACAACCAGAAAAAGTGGAAGGTGGGTGCTCTGGACCCTCAGGAGGTGGCGGAAGGAGTGTATGGACGGAGCATAGACCGCGAAGGACCTAACATAGGACCAAGGGGAGGTTATAATTTGACGGAGGAGACTGGAGGTTATAATGTGACGGTGGAGACTGGAGGTTATAATGTGGCGGTGGAGACTCGAGGTTATAATGTGACAGTGGAGACTGGATGTTGTAATGTGACGGGTGGATGTTGTAATGTGACGGGCGGATGTTGCAATGTGACAGGTGGATGTTGCAGTGTGACGGGTGGATGTTGCAATGTGACAGGTGGATGTTGCAATGTGATGGGTGGATGTTGCAATGTGACAGGTGGATGTTGAATTGTGACGGGTGGATGTTGTAATGTGTCATATCACTGGTGACAGTTTTTTTCACCAGAAGTGATTGTTGCTCCGGTGACCCAGGCTGTCAGTCCCGTTCCACCACCTCCGCCTGTCATCGCAGAGGTACAATCGGTGGTCACCTCAGAAGTGGAGGCTGCCTTAGTGGACAAAACGCCAGAATCAAGGTATGCCCTTAACGGCTCCTAAGAGGAGCCCCGCGTTCCTGCACGGTGAGGGCTCTGAAGAGAACGTCCCCTTGCACTGGTCTCCGCCCCCTTACACCGCATGTCACACCCCTCTCTTGTTTGCAGCCCCCGGTGGTTTAATAGGGAATGACCTTGTCTTGCAGTGCTGGGAGCGGAGTATTAAACTGGCTCAAGCTGGGATTTGGAAAAGTGGTGCCACAACCAGAGATGGCAGCTGTGGCCCCAAAGAATGTGAAGGTAAGTGAGGGCCACCAGAGCGTGAGAAGCAGCACCACTCCATAGTGTGTGGACAGCTCCTCTTCACTGTATGCGTGGCACCGCACTTGTGTGGCTATAACACCCTGATGAGCAGAAAGGTAACCATGTTCTGAGGGTCTGACTCTCAGGCTCCTCGTCTCACCATCTACGACTGCTTCTAACGTGAGGCGCCATCATTTTATACAAACACACATCTCATTAATGAAGTCCCAGTGCAGAAGAAAACCTTGTTCAGACACCTGTCCTCAGACTCACCCTCAGAAGAAGCGAGCAGTGAAACAGCATCCATGGGGTGGACACAGCCTCCTGTCGGCATCTCTGACTCCCCTTCAGGTAATATACCGCAGATCATCAGTGCCGGGTAATGTCCGGGATCTTCTCTTCCCTTTTGTCTCTGATCTGATGTCAAAGGTGGAAAGATGGAGACGCAGCGTGTGGTTGGTTGTAAGTGTAGGATCCATCCTCTAACCCAGCCATGTCCTCACACCTGACCCTGCTCCATGGAGAATGCCTTGTGTCTGAGGACGAGTGTCTGAATGAGGGTTGCTTTTGCACAAGCATTTCACCAGTTAATGTGTCTAATGGTATATTTCGGCATTTCTTCTACTGTTGACTTTTTGTACTTGTTTGTAAACTCAAGCCGACACTTCTTGTGACGATATTGAAGTGGAGTCGTCTTCACATTTTTTCAGGCCACCATTCCTGACTTGTGTAATGCGCGTCGCAGGTTGCTTGCATGGACGTCTGTGATCTCACTATTATGAAGCATACGAGCCGCTTCCACTGCCGTGTTTGTCGCCCCAGAACTTATAGACCTTGTGATGAGCTGACTTGGTGACTGTTATTTTGCCTGGATGGCCACCTCTTGGCTTCTGAATGGATGGACGGACTTCATTTCATCTCCTCCCGTCTGTCATGGCGCTCACATGATGCAGTTTGGTAATTTTCTTGGCCAAGAGACTGCTATCGATGAGCTGGATAATGCGTTTTTCTTTTCTTGGGAAATCGTCTTCATGGCGGCTCCTCGATTCCAACCAGTGACCTTTCACTTGGGAATAGACCTAATAACACACGGAGCTATTAGGGAAGGTGAGGACAGGTTGTATGTTGTAGTATTCTGGAAGAAAAAGACTCTTCCACCACCAGGAGCAAAACAGTAAAAATGACATGACGAGAATCTGCAGAACTAATCATATGCTAAATAGCTGCAAGTCACGTTTATATCTGAGATATCCAAGATGGTTGTCTATGAGATGATGGCAGACTCATGTCAGAAGCAGCAGTGGATGGTGAGATATGGAGCCTGAGGGTCAGGTCACAATGTATGTCTGTAGTGTCCCCCTCTATAAGATGATGGTGGTCTCACGTCCGAAGCAGCAGTGGATGGTGAGATATGGAGCCTGAAAGTCAGGTCACGATGTATAAATAATATACAGGTTGACCAACAGCACTCACTATTTGGGGGCGCTCGTTCCAGATCCAGGGAACCCTCCTGGAAAAACGTATATCAAGAAGTAGAAAGAACAGCGCTCCAACCGGGTGTTATTATCCAAAAAAGAGAGTCTTTATTCCAGCCATGGTAAAATAGCAACGTTTCGGCCGAACATCCGAATGCTTGAAAAAGGCCAGATGTTCGGCCGAAACATTGCTATTTTACCATGGCTGGAATAAAGACTCTCTTTTTTGGATAATAACACCCGGTTGGAGCGCTGTTCTTTCTACTTCTTGAGGTCACGATGTATGTCTGTGGTGTCCCTGTCATGGATCCCACCATGCTGCCACCAATATGTCATGGATCCCTCCGTATATGTCAGGGATCCCACCACTATGTCACAGTTCACCGGAAAGATACCTTTATCATCCCCACCACTCACACCAATTTGTCACGAATCGGGGTTGTTTGGTTGCCCCTGGTTCCTTCTGAAGGGGATTTATCTATATCCCACTTCCCAGTTCCGGTTTGGAACTTGCAGCTATCTGGCACCCCCATTACCCTCAGGTCAGTCAGGGTACTGCACCTAGGTTAGTCAGTCACCAAAAAGGCTGCCTGCTATGTACTGGCTATTGGGCTCCCTGCAGCAAGGGAGATATAACTACTCCAACTCAGGCGGGAAAAATAATTATCAATGCCGCCGTCACTACTAAGCCTCCCAAACGCACAGAACAAATTTCGCTGCCACCAGCTCCGATTTTCAAAGTATTGACGGGTCCAGAGCCAACCCAATCAGCGTAATTCACTTCAGATGACGTGACAGTTCGTTTAGAGCATGGAGAGACAAGCTAATAATTTTATATTTTACTCCAAAAAAAAGGTAGGCAGTGTTTACAAGGTATAAAAAAGATATTATAAAGAAGACAAAATAATGTGTACATTACAATTACAAATAAAAGAAGGATTAAAATTGAAAAAACACTGACATAGCATTCAGATCATTTCATCTCCTGTTTGCCCATGTGCTCAGGACATACATCAAGATGCATGTCACATCTGTAGAGCAGCTGGAACCCGGGCAAAAAGACTTCAGAAGACTGCTCGCTTCATAACTTAGGGCTGAATCCTCCCCTTTACTTAGACTTGGGAAAACTATTTTTTATGCCTAGCTCGCTCTAGGAATCTCGTATCCAGAATACACCCGGATCACGAGGTGCGCCACATCAGTGCGATTCTTTTAAGTGTGAACACAGAGCAATTACCTGAACCATTTACTGAGAAATCTGCACTTTGCCCTCATTGCGTTTAGCTGCAAGCAGTTTCAGGGAGTGCTAGATCTATCGATGGACATCCAGAATATACAATTCTTATATCTCTAGCCCGGATTGGTGCCAGAATATATCACATTAATAGAACAAAGAATCTCAACAAAGAAAGTACCAGTTTGGGCCAGTTTTCGATGGGAGGGGGGAATGAGGAGTCTAGGGAAAATTGTCGGCCCAGCATAGAGCTATAAAAATTATTTTAGTGGGAGGGAAAATGAGGGGTTTTGGATTGCGCACACGCAGACAACAGGCAGAGTGAGAAGAGGGGGGTTCGGAATGGCCCGCAGCGTGTGTCTTGTAAAGTTAGCTAGATACTCAAGCATGGCATATTCACATTATTGTGACAGTCCCCATCTATAAGATGATGGTGGTCTCACATTAGAAGCAGCAGTGGATGGTGAGATATGGAGCCTGAGAGTCAGGTCACGATGTATGTCTGTGGTGTCCCCCTCTATAAGATGATGGTGGTCTCACATCAGAAGCAGCAGTGGAGGGTGAGGTATGGAGCCTGAGGGTCAGAACACCATTACCCTCCTGTTCCTCACTGTATATTATAGAGAGAGGCAGAAGGGGTACCAGAGACAAGTCCGTGGCTTGTTGAGGCTGTGACATTAAGCTCCATCTCCACCCCTCCTCCGTCACATTGCCTGGATGTTGTTGGTCATTGTCCTGTGTCACAAATGATGGGATGGCAGTGGCTGTGATAAATCACTATCAGCAGAGGCCCCACCATCACACTGCCCTTCTGTGCTTCACGCACCCCCACCATCACATGGCCCCTCTGTGCTTCACGCACCCCCCACATCACATGGCCTCTCTATGCTTCACGCACCCCCCACATCACATGGCCTCTCTATGCTTCATGCACCCCCCACATCACATGGCCCCTCTGTGCTTCACACACCTCCCACCATTACATCTCCCCTCCATGCTTCACGCACCCCTCACCATCACAACGCCCCTCTGTGGTTCATGCAATCCCCACAATTACACTGCCCTACCATGCTTCACACTAGCTCTAAAGAAGTAGAAACCATCCACTCACCTCTTCTGCGTCTCACAAATGTGGCATTCGGCACCAAACCTCTCACATTCTGACTCCTCAGCGCACAGTAGATTTCCACTGGTCTCATGTCCGATCTTGGTGTTATTCGGTCTATACAAGCCTCTTCTTTTTTTCTGTCCTCAGTTGCGTCTTCTGTGCAGTAATTCGATTATCGAGGTGGCTGCTCAGTCTCTGGACAGCTGATGCTGAGATGTGTCTGCTGCTTGATGTCTGGGCATCATTTATGAGCTTCTGTCATTTTCTGAGACTGGCTTCTCTGATGAACTTGTCCTCTACAGAAGAGGTCATTCTTCATATTCCTTTCCAGGGATGATCCTAATTAGATTCAGTTTGATCATAGCGATTAATGGTTTTCATGTCTGCACTTGAGGATACTTTCAAGGCTCTAGTACAACACTAGTTGACCTTCAGGTCTTAGAGAAATGGCCTGAGGTGCCTCTTAGTTAAATGTTTCTTGCCATATTACGGCTCAGGGCAGCTGTGGACTTGGCTCATTGCTGTCATCAGCTGTGCACCTTCACTGCCCTGCAATACACCTGCTGGGTGCAGACTATTTTGGAGGCTAGGGATCCCACACGTGATCTATGGGCCATGCAGATCGTCTATTGGAGCCACTCAAGGTGATGACCAATGAAGCTACTGGGAGAAACTGTGGGGAGGTGCAGGAGGGGCCTGAGGGGGCGCTGGAGGGGTCTAAGGGGGCATAGTTTGCTCTGGGTCCACACCTGTTTCTTTACTCCTTGTTTTTTGTGGTTTTGCTGCTCTGTTTGAATCTACAATGTGCACATGCCCAAACAGGATGGGCATGTACACTAGACGTTTTAGATAGTAAAGATGTGTTTTCATGTGAACAGGTGGAGAAGCCATCAGAAGAGCAGGCGCCCTCTGAAGGTGAGGATCCGCACACAGGTCAGTCTCATTGCTGGAAAGGGTTTGCACTCAGACTCTGTCTTTTGCTTGCAGTGACCCGGAAGGACTCTAATCGCAGGTGAGTGACCCTGCCATATGTGGCTGATAGCTCCTGAGCCTGATCACTTGTGTGACCTGACGCTTCTTTCCCTTCTTGTTCCATGTGCGGGATGCAGTTCTGACAGCATCAGGTATTCACCACACACGTTTATCACAATTGCTGCCCTCATCATTTGTGTGATTGGATAATGATTACTCACACTCACGTCCTTGGTGACTGATGCCATCATTCCCCACACACAGGAGACTCGACTATTTACATGTCTTGGGAATTTAGGTTTATTACCTCTCTGTCACGAGGTGTGGTGAGGTCACAAGTTGCGTGGATGGTGTTGGGTGAGGTCAAACGGTTTGCTGATGTCGTTGGGTGAGTTCACAAGGTGTGCTGATGTCACGAGGTGTGTTGATGCCATTAGGTCATGAGATGTGGTGAGGTCACGAGGTGTGCTGATGTCACAAAGTGTGACAAGGTGTGGTGATGCCATTGGGTGAGGTCACGAGATGTGCTGATGCCGTTGGGTGAGGTGTGGTGAAATCATGAGGGGTGTTGAGATCGTTGGGTGGGGTCACTTGGTATGGTGAGGTCATGAGGTGTGCTGATGTCACAAAGTGTTACGAGGTGTGCTGATGTCATTTGGTGGGGTCATGAAGTGTGCTGATGTTCTTGGGTGAGGTAGCGAGGTGTGTTGAGGTCACTAGGTGTGGCGAGTTGGCGAAGTGTGCCAATGTCATTGGGTGAGGTCACGAGATGTCGTGATGTCATTGGGTGAGGTAACGAGTAGTGATGAGCGAATATACTCGTTACTCGAGATTTCCCGAGCACGCTCGGGTGTCCTCCGAGTATTTTGTAATGGTCGGAGATTCAGTTTTCATCACCTCAGCTGAATGATTTACAGCTATTAGCCAGGCTAAGTACATACGGGGGTTGCCTGGTTGCTAGGGAATCCCCACATGTAATCAAGCAGGCTAGTAGCTGTAAATCATCCAGCTGTGGCAAAAAAACTAAATCTCTGAGCACTAAAAAATACTCAGAGGACACCCAAGCGTGCTCGGAAAATCTCGATTATCGAGTATATTCGCTCATCACTAGTAAAGAGATGTGGTCGTCACGATAATGTAAAATACCATGGTCTGAGGGATTTTTGCACATGTGACCATGGTCCTAGACACACGCTGCAGCTTCGACCCCCCTTTCCGTTCCAACCCCACTGCATTCGCTGGTATAGACACAAAGCCTTATGACAGAGACACTGTGTAACTTGAAACTCCAGTGTGGGGCTCTGACTCTCCCTCCTTTTCAAAGCCAGGAATGTGTGTACTAATCCTTTGTCCGAAACCCATGTGCTTGCTGTATGCGAGGGAGATATTAAAGAATCCATAATGCGACTCCAGTGTATGATAGAGATATGACAGTTACATATTTGGAACGTGCTTTGACAGAGCTTCGCTACAGCACCTTTTGCTAAATTTTATGATGTAAAATATATAATTGCTAGCTTGTCTCTCTCTGCTCTATAATGAACTGCGTGTTCTCTGAGGTGAAGTTAGGTAATTTGAGTTAGCTCCGGACCTGTTACCCTTTGGTGCAATCGGAGCTGGTGGCAGCATACTTTGTTCTGTGCGATTGGTAATCCTTGTAGCGATGGTGGCGTTTATAATTATTGTTCCCGCCTGTGTGGGAGTAGTTATCACCCTCGCTGTAGAGCCCAATAGCCAGTACATAGCAGGCAGCCTTTCTGTCGACTAATTACCCTAGATGCAGTACCTAGTCTGACCTGAGGGTAAGGGGGCACCAGAGAGCTGCAAGTTCAAAACCGGAAGTGGGATATAGATAAATCCCCTTCAGAAGGAACCAGGGGCAACCAAAGCAACCCCGGTTCGTGACACATTGGTGTGAGTAGTGGGGACGTTAAAGATATCCTCCCTGGGATCCCTGACATATTGTTGGGATCTGTGACATATTGTTGGCAGCACAGTGTGAAACGTGACAGTGGTGATGTCATGAGATGTGTTGATGTCATTAGGTCACGAGATGTGGTGAGGTCACAAGTTGTCGTTGGGTGAGGTAACTAGGTGTGCTGATGTCGTTGGGTGAGGTAACTAGGTATGCTGATGTCTTTGGGTGAGGTCACGAGGTGTGCTGACGTCTTTGGGTTAGGTCACGCATAGCTCCCAACCGTCCCTCATTGTGCGGGACTGTCCCGGTTTTGTTGCTTCGCCCCGCTGTCCAGCACGGGACGTTCTGATCCCGCAGACAGCAGGAGAAGCAACCGACACACCCCCTTGTGTTAAGCCACGCCCCCCTGCAGTCTGTTTATCTCCCCCCCGGCCGCCCACCCTCCTTGAAGACGATACTCACCTTGCTCCAGCGATGTCTGGTCTCAGCGTACACAGCTCGTCCTGAATGAGCGGTCACGTGGTACCGCTCATTAAGGTCATGAATATGCGCATATTCATGACCTTAATGAGCGGTATCACGTGACCGCTCACGCAGGAAGAAGGTGCTGCGCCGGGAGTCGGGACAGAGCGAGGGATGTCGGCGCGGCCGCGCAATGTGAGACAGGTGAGTATGAGGGACAGGTGAGTATGAGGGACGGGGGACGGGGGGGATGAAGGAGGACATAAGCCGGCGCGCCATGCAAGATGGGAGCAGGAGCGGGAGCAGGGGGGTGGAGAGATAAGCCATGCATTCAGGGGGGAATATGAGCCATGCATTCAGGGGGGAATATGAGCCATGCATTCGGGGGGGAATATGAGCCATGCATTCAGGGGGGAATATGAGCCATGCATTCGGGGGGGAATATGAGCCATGCATACAGGGGGGAGAATATGAGCCTTGCATTCAGGGGGGGGAATATGAGCCATGCATACAGGGGGGGGAATATGAGCCATGCATACAGGTGGGGGAATATGAGCCATGCATACAGGGGGGGGAATATGAGCCATGCATTCGCGGGGGAATATGAGCCATGCATACAGGGGGGGGGGGGAATATGAGCCATGCATACAGGGGGGAGAATATGAGCCATGCATTCGGGGGGGAATATGAGCCATGCATACGGGGGGGGAATATGAGCCATCCATTCGGGGGGGAATATGAGCCATGCATTCGGGGGGGAATATGAGCCATGCATACAGGTGGGGAATATGAGCCATGCATACAGGAGGGGGAATATGAGCCATGCATACGGGGGGGGGGGGCAAATGTGCCATACATTCGGGGGGGGGGGAATATGAGCCATGCATACAGGAGGGGGAATATGAGCCATGCATTCGGGGGGGGGGAATATGAGCCATGCATTCGGGGGGGGGGCAATATGAGCCATGCATTCGGGGGGGGGAATATGAGCCATGCATTCAGGGGGGGGAATATGAGCCATGCATACAGGAGGGGGAATATGAGCCATGCATACAGGAGGGGGAATATGAGCCATGCATACAGGAGGGGGAATATGAGCCATGCATACAGGGGGGGGAATATGAGTCATGCATACAGGGGGGGGGAATATGAGCCATGCATACAGGAGGGGGGATATGAGCCATGTATATGGGATGGGAGGGAGATGAGCCATGCATACAGGGGGGAAATATGAGCCATGCATACAGGAGTGAGGGGGGTCATTATACAGTATTGAGCATCATGTGGGATCATTATACAGTATGGAGAACTGTGTGTGGCCATTATACAGTATTGAGCATCATGTGTGGTCGTTATACAGTATGGAGCATCATGTGTGGCCGTTATACAGTATGGAGCATCATGTGTGGCCAATGGCCATTATACAGTATTGAGCATCATGTGGGATCATTATACAGTATGGAGAATTGTGTGTGGCCGTTATACAGTATGGAGCACTATGTGGCCATTATACAGTATGGAGCACTGTGTGGCCATTATACAGTATGGAGCACTATGTGGCCATTATACAGTATGGAGCACTGTGTGGCCATTATACAGTATGGAGCACTGTGTGACCATTATACATTATGGAGCACTATGTGTGACCATTATACAGTATGGAGTACTGTGTGACCATTATACATTATGGAGCATCATGTGTGGCCATTATACAGTATGGAGCATCATGTGTGGCCATTATACACTATGGAGCATCATGTGTGGCCATTATACAGTATTAAGCATCATGTACAGCCATTATACACTATGGAGCATCATGTGTGGCCATTATACAGTATGGAGCACTGTGTGGCCATTATACAGTATGGAGCACTGTGTGTGGCCATTATACACTATGGAGCATCATGTGTGGCCATTATACACTATGGAGCATCATGTGTGGCCATTATACAGTATTGAGCATCATGTGCAGCCATTATACACTATGGAGCATCATGTGTGGCCATTATACAGTATTGAGCATCATGTGTGGCCATTATACAGTATGGAGCACTGTGTGGCCATTATACAGTATGGAGCACTGTGTGTGGCCATTTTACAGCATGGAGCGTCATGTGGGGTCATTATACAGTATGGAGCACTGTGTGGCCATATTTTTTTTTTGTTTATAATTATTGTATATAAAACAGTGTGATCAGCAGTGCTAAATGGGTGTGGTTGGGACGTGGATATGGGTGTGACTAATTATGAATGGGTGTGGTCAGAGGCGTGGCCTAAAAAATTGCCGCGGCGCGCAACGCCGCAAACTTTGTCCCTCTTTCCCATCTTCAAAAGTTGGGAGGTATGGGTCACGAGGTGTGCAGACGTCTTTGGGTTAGGTCACGAGGTTTGCTGATGTCGTTGGGTGAGGTCACAAGGTGTGCTAACGTCGTTGGATGAGGTCACAAGGTGTGCTGATGTCACATTTCCTTGCAGGGTCCTGAGCTGGATCAGTCAGGGTCTGGAGAAGGTTATTCCACAGCCAGTAATTACAGCAAAGCAGGTACCATCAGCCAGCACAGGGTGTGTAGCCAGCAGTCTGGGAACCAGAGGGTTAACTCCTGGGATCCAATGCAAAGTCTGTACCAGCCCCATCCATTCCCAGCATAAGTCCCTTATAATAGTCTTCTCCTGGGACTCCCCAGACATCAGGGCCCAGTCTCTCTTCATCAAACCCCGATACTTATACCCATGGATGCAGGACTGCGCCCATCACCACTTGGCCATCAGTGGTGACACCGCCTCTCCTAGCCATGATGGCTGCAACTATTGCAGTGGTCACTACACCCCTCCCGAGTCCCTATCTCCATTGACCACAACATCCATTCACACTGCCCCTAGCACTGGCCTCTGTCCGTGTCTCCTCTCTACGTTGTGACGCCCCCTACTGTGTGACGCTCCCTACTGTGGTATGCCCCTTACTCTGTGATGCCCCCTTACTGTGTGATGCCCTCCTACTGTGTGATGCTCCCTACTGTGGTATGCCCCCTACTGGGTGGCGCCCCCCTACTGTGGTATGCCCCTTACTGTGTGATGCCCCCTACTGTGGTATGCCCTTTACTGTATGATGCCCCCTACTGTGGTATGCCCCTTACTGTGTGATGCCCCCTACTGTCGTATGCCCCTTACTGTGTGATGCCCCCTACTGTGGTATGCCCTTTACTGTCTGATGCCCCCTACTGTGGTATGCCCCTTACTGTGTGATGCCCCCTACTGTGGTATGCCCCCTACTGTGTGATGCTCCCTACTGTGTTATGCCCCTTACTGTGTCGTGCCCTCCTGCTCGATTCCCCCGTGTGTGCCCGTAGACGTGCGTGCAGACTGTGCACATGCTGTACATTTACATGACGGTAACAAATGTTTCCTCTCTCACAGGACTCTCACAACCTCACACTGTGTCAGGTGGAAGGAAGTAAGTGCCCCCCGTGCCCGCGTCTCTTCTGTTCAGTCATGTTTGCTCTTTATACTTGTTATGAAACACTTTCATATAGACCTAGCAACCGGCAGATGTTGCCCGTGTTATAGCGGCGGTGGTTACGTGTCGGCAGATGTACCCATGTTATAGCGGCAGTGGTTATGTGCCGGCAGATGTGCCCATGTTATAGCGGCGGTGGTTACGTGCCGACAGATGTGTCCGTCTTATAGCGGCGGTGGTTACGTGCCGGCAGATGTGCCCGTGTTATAGCGGTGGTGGTTACATGCTGGCAGATGTGCCCATGTTATTACGGCGGTGGTTACGTGTCGACAGATATGTCTGTTTTATAGCGGCGGTGGTTAGTCAGTGTTTGTTGTCCCACATCTCACTGGACGGAGGGGGAAGCGTTCTCTCTGTGGATGGATGGACGTATTCATGGGGTGTGATGCAGAGCGTCTCGCCAGCTCATGGCCCGGAACGGCATCTCTCTTGGCAGCACATTCTCTATTAATAGTTTTCTCTTCTCCTTTGTTTCAGGGGGGAGTGGGGTTTAATTATCCCTGAAACAAATGGAAAACAGAAGATGAAGGAGCCGCTTCCGATCACTGGCCGCCCGTCTCTGCCTTCAGCTGTAGTCTGTTGTATGTAGTCAGGCTTCACCAATATCACCAGTGTGCACTGCACCACAGACGTGACTCCACTACTGCTTCTGATCAAATTATATGTAGCCCCTTCCTAGTCATGGCTGCGCCCCCTCCTAGTCATGGCTGCTTCCCTTCCTAGTCATGGCTGCTTCCCTTCCTAGTCATGGCTGCGCCCCTTCCTAGTCATGGCTGCGCCCCTTCCTAGTCATGGCTGTGCCCCCTCCTAGTCATGGCTGCGCCTCCTCCCAGTCATGGCTGCGCCCCCTCCTAGTGATGGCTGCTTCCCTTCCTAGTCATGGCTGCTTCCCTTCCTAGTCATGGCTGCTTCCCTTCCTAGTCATGGCTGCGCCCCCTCCTAGTCATGGCTGCGCCCCCTCCTAGTCATGGCTGCGCCCCCTCCTAGTCATGGCTGCGCCCCTTCCTAGTCATGGCTGCGCTCCCTCCTAGTCATGGCTGT
This sequence comes from Ranitomeya variabilis, assembly GCF_051348905.1. Lineage (NCBI taxonomy): Eukaryota > Metazoa > Chordata > Amphibia > Anura > Dendrobatidae > Ranitomeya > Ranitomeya variabilis. The sequence continues at coordinate 624,882,771 of NC_135233.1, forward strand.
GCCCTCTCCTAGTCATGGCTGCGCCCCTTCCTAGTCATGGCTGCGCCCCTTCCTAGTCATGGCTGCGCCCCTTCCTAGTCATGTCTGCGCCCCCTCCTAGTCATGGCTGCGCCCCCTCCCAGTCATGGCTGCTTCCCTTCCTAGTGATGGCTGCTTCCCTTCCTAGTGATGGCTGCTTCCCTTCCTAGTCATGGCTGCTTCCCTTCCTAGTCATGGCTGCGCCCCCTCCTAGTCATGGCTGCGCCCCCTCCTGGTCATGGCTGCGCCCCCTCCTAGTCATGGCTGCGCCCCTTCCTAGTCATGGCTGCGCCCCTTCCTAAATTACGGTTAAGAGGGTGCTCACTGTTACATTGGAGGTGCCAGGAGAAAAATAGTCCAATATACACTCACCGGCCACTTTATTAGGTACACCATGCTAGTAACGGGTTGGACCCCCTTTTGCCTTCAGAACTGCCTCAATTCTTCGTGGCATAGATTCAACAAGGTGCTGGAAGCATTCCTCAGAGATTTTGGTCCATATTGACATGATGGCATCACACAGTTGCCGCAGATTTGTCGGCTGCACATCCCAAAGATGCTCCATACAAGGCAGGATGGATCCATTCTTTCATGTTGTTTACGCCAAATTCTGACCCTACCATCCGAATGTCGCAGCAGAAATCGAGACTCATCAGACCAAGCAACGTTTTTCCAATCTTCTACTGTCCAATTTCGATGAGCTTGTACAAATTGTAGCCTCAGTTTCCTGTTCTTAGCTGAAAGGAGTGGTACCCGGTGTGGTCTTCTGCTGCTGTAGCCCATCTGCCTCAAAGTTCGACGCACTGTGCGTTCAGAGATGCTCTTAGGCCTACCTTGGTTGTAACGGGTGGCGATTTGAGTCACTGTTGCCTTTCTATCAGCTCGAACCAGTCTGCCCATTCTCCTCTGACCTCTGGCATCAACAAGGCATTTCCGCCCACAGAACTGCCGCTCACTGGATTTTTTTTCTTTTTCGGACCATTCTCTGTAAACCCTAGAGATGGTTGTGCGTGAAAATCCCAGTAGATCAGCAGTTTCTGAAATACTCAGACCAGCCCTTCTGGCACCAACAACCATGCCACGTTCAAAGGCACTCAAATCACCTTTCTTCCCCATACTGATGCTCGGTTTGAACTGCAGGAGATTGTCTTGACCATGTCTACATGCCTAAATGCACTGAGTTGCCGCCATGTGATTGGCTGATTAGAAATTAAGTGTTAACAAGAAGTTGGACAGGTGTACCTAATAAAGTGGCCAGTGAGTGTATACTATAAGTAAAAACTCCGGCACACAATGAAAAGAGATAATTTGATTATTCATTAATTTTTATTCCAAAAAAATATGCGTCGGTGGGATTCCACATAAATAAGCTCTGTAGACTTTATGATAGACAGATTATACACAATTCTCAACGTTTCGGCATTTTTTTAGCCTTTTTCAAGAGACTTCTGTCTTTTTGTCAGTACGCGGAATAAAGGATGAAATCCCACTTCATGATAGGCGCCGCTAAAGAATCCGGTAAGAAAGTCCGGGAGGAGGCTGTGACCGTTCGGCGTGGAAGTGACTGACAAAAAGACAGAAGTCTCTTGAAAAAGGCTAAAAAAAATGCCGAAACGTTGAGAATTGTGTATAATCTGTCTATCATAAAGTCTTCTGAGCTTATTTATGTGGAATCCCACCGACGCATATTTTTTTGGAATAAAAATTAATGAATAATCAAATTATCTCTTTTCATTGTGTGCCGGAGTTTTTACTTATAGTATATATTGCGCCCCTTCCTAGTCATGGCTGCGCCCCTCCTAGTCATGGCTGCGCCCCCTCCCAGTCATGGCTGCGCCCCTCCCAGTCATGGCTGCGCCCCCTCCCAGTCATGGCTACGCCTTCTCCTAGTCATGGCTGCACCCGTTCCTAGTCATGGCTGCGCCCCCTCCTAGTCATGGCTGCGCCCCCTCCTAGTCATAGCTAGGTCGGGCCTGCGCACGCCCCCATTTTCTCCGGTCCGACCTGCGTGCACCCCCCCTATTCCCCGGTCGGGCCTGCGCTCCCTCATTTCGCCGGTCGGGCCTGCGTGCGCCCCCTTTTCCCCGATAGGGCCTGCGTGCGCCCCCTTTTCCCCGATAGGGCCTGCGCGCCCACTTTTCGCCAGTCGGGCCTGCACGCCCCTTTCCCTTTTGTGCGCCCTCTTTTCGCTGGTCAGGCCTGCTCGTCCCTTTCCCTTTGCGCGCCCCCTAATCCCCGGTCGGGCCTGCACGCCCTCTTTTCGCCTGTCGGGCCTGTGCGCCCCCTTTCCTTTTGCGCGTCCCCTATTCCCCGGTCGGGCCTGCACGCCCTCTTTTTGCCAGTCGGGCCTGCGTGCCCCCTTTCCCTTTGCGCGCCCCCTATTCCCCGGTCGGGCCCGCGCGCCCTCTTTTCGCCAGTCTGGCCTGCGAGCCCCCTTTCCCTTTGCACTCCCCCTATTCCCCGGTCGGGCCTGCGCGCCCTCTTTTCGCTGGTCGGGCCTGCGCGTCCCTTTCCCTTTGCACACCCCAACTCCAGCCATGAATCAGGCCATAGAGAGCACATGTGAGTTTTTCACTTTGGTGATTTTGGAATAAAGTTTTGCGCTGTCCTTGTGGTGTGGTCGTTCTGTTTCCTCCGCCAGAGGCTGCAGTTACACTGGGGGCCAGTGCGAGCCCAGGATTATATGATGCACATGGTTGGCGTCCACACCTTGCCTCTGCTCCATTGTGTGGCGCTGTGCTCCTCTTTTGCCCCATGGGCGGGGGTCTCGGGGTCAGGACCTGGACTGTGCACAGTCTCCACAGTCTTCTGTATTCTGTACACCACAGGTCAAGTGTTCTTACCCCACCAGTCAGCGATGGGCGCCACCTGATGGTACCAGCACGGTGGTTGTAATGGTCGCTCAGAAAGCCTCAGCCCCTTAACCGCCCACCATATATCTTTATAGGATTATTTAAGTCACATCCATCTCTGCATAGATGGTGCCGTCAGTGCCATAGAGGGGTCTTGCAGCCCACCACCAAGGGCTCTGCCCTCTGACAGCTCACTACATCAGTCTACTATTGCTGGTCATCCTCCATTGCTGTGACCTTGGTGATGCCACTGTTTGCAGTGAGCTTCAGAGTGCCCCTAGTGGCCATGGCAGGAATTCTGCGGAAAATGATTTATCATTAGTGATGAGCAAGTATACTCGTTACTCGGGTTTTCCAGAGCACGCTGGACGCTAGACAGCTTGATTACATGTGGGGTTTCCCTAGCAACCAGGCAACCCCAACATGTACTCTGCCTGGCTAATAGCTGTAAATCATTCAGCTCATTCATGGACAGATTGTAGAATGCATGATACCCCCTGAAGAGAAAAAAATGTATGCAGCAACCAACAAACACAGGGGGAACAGAAGGTCTAGATACAACCAGGTTCTGGGAAGAAGATGTCGCTATGCCTAGTGCTAACTTTAGGAAATTATGAACAGGAAAACTGGCAGTGAAAGAGAAAAAATGTCAAAAAGGACAAAGCAAGTCACTGGGAAGACACCTTTGCATGTCACAAAACTGGTTAGTTACAAGATGGAGACAGAAAAGACGATGGTGCTGAGCAATGATGAATGTGATACTTATCACAGGCCATGCGTACGGAACTACCGTAACAACAAACCATGTGGCTGGAAGATGCTATTACACCCAGTCTCCCGCAAGGATCCACTTCTTCACAGGTCTCAGAGGACATAATCAAACATATAAGGCAGCACTTTGTAGCACTATAGCATGCAAACATAAAATATGAGAATTGAATTGCATCACTGCACTAGAAATATTAAAAATTTAGAATGCTTAGCGCATAAATTGGCCAATTCATGTGTACCTGGCAGCCACGTTAGGGCGATTCTTGTTGCCAGGACCTAATGCCTATCCTCTCTTAGACAGTCAATATCTCTCTGGGAACCTAATGCGCTAAGCATTCTCAATTTTTCATATTTCTAGTGCAGTTATGCAATTCAATTCTCATATTTTATGTTTGCAAGCTATAGTGCTACAGAGTGCTGCCTTATCTGTTTGATTGTATTTGAGTTGGCGACTCTAGGTAAGCACCTGTTTAGACCTGATTTATGTTTGGATGTGCCAATCAGTTTTTTTGATACTCAGAGGACATAATCACATGTTTCCTCAAACTGAGAGACAAGGACACCCAAGTGTAAAATACGAACCTTCAGAATTCCGACAATGGCGGCCAAACCAAACAAAGAGACACAAAGATGACGTTCCAACACATAACAGTATGAAAATTAGCTACAAGATCCAAACTTAGGAGAGAGAGACTCAGACAATACAACATGTCAAACCATTGACCACAAGCTGTCATCATATGATGAGGACAAACCAGCCCAAACCAAAGAACGGCACACTCAGACCACACCACCAGCAGAAATAGAGGTCCAGCATGATGAAGTGGACATTTTCAAGGCACACCTTTAGGAGGAGGCCACCAATAGCCAAAGTGAGCAGTTAACCCATGGCAAAATTATTCTTAATAAAGATTACAGTATACAGGAGGAACATTGGAAATGGTGGAGAAGAAACGCTGACCCCACCTGAGGAGACAACTGTGCCAGATAGAAGAGAGCATGACATCAGTCACTGCCTTCTACCCTGTGACCTATGTAATATTGTACACAAGGCCTCATTGTATATTGAGGTGCTCATCCTTGAGGGGGCTGCACTAGACTTCCCTGAAAAGTTATAAGAAAGGAAGGGTACAGACAATAGGGAGACCATGTTGTTGCAATTTTCTGCCCACACATCCTTGTGGTTCACAGGTGCCCATGATCAACTCTCGGGATCATCACCTGTGGCATCTGCAATGTTAAGAGTTGCATGTTTCTGAGAGTCAGTGGAGGAGTCCTAATGATGGAGCAGTGAGACATTTCTGTACAGTGAGAGGAGTCCTCAATAACCCTATACGTGAAGGAATGAGCGAAAGCAGATACCTGAGGGAGCAGATGGCAGACAACGATCTGTATTGTGAAGTTGTGTGATCCAACTTACCCCATATGTTTAGGAATATTATGTAAATGTATCCCTGACTAAAGCATAACAGAAGATATCCCCACAATTCTGACTGTAAGGACATACACTTCCTACGCACAGCACATGTTGTAGACCGGCCCCATCCTTCACAATAACTGGGTTCTTCCATCTCTCTCCAGCAATGGAGCAGTCAGAAGATGAGAGCCTGGAGATGGCTCACGTGAAATCCCAGCTACAAGATGAGGCTGCAACAGACGTAATCCTAGAAGTCCAAACACAACCTGAGGTTTCTGCCCTGCTACCAGGACCACAGGAACACGAGGAAGCAAAATGGTGAGGAGTATAATGTCACCACTAGAGGTGATTGAACTCAAATTGTAAAGTTCGGAGTCTTTACTGGACACCCAGTTTCTGGTGCTGAACACCAAACACAGACTTCTCCTGGAAGTCGATTTTACCATTTGGGGAGGAGAGAGAGATCCAAAGTTTGAATCCCCATTTATTTCTATGGGGTTCAGGTTCAAGTTCGGGTACAGTTCTGGTGTCCAGACTGATCTTTGAATTAAAGTTCAGTCGAACGCGACGAACGCGAACTTCCACAGGTCCACTCATCCCGAGTCACCACTTATCTCCAAAATAAACAGAATCTTTAGATCACCTGTAGTCACTGGCAGTAATGGCATAATAGCCGAAAATGATTCCCCAGGAAATAAGATCCAGGCAGAGTATAGAGCTGGGACTGCCTGGTGCTCCAGCAACATTCACTGCCTAAAAGGCTGGCTTTAGAGCAGCTTCCACACACTATCGCTGAGATGCTCATTATTCGCCAAGTGCTGGTCTATTCCCCCTGTGTGTGCGATGATTTTGTATTTTCTGATCCAGGGTAGAAAAAGAAGTGGAGTCTGAGAATGAGTAAGTAATGGGTGCTCTACATGCTGTCTCCTTGTGTCTGCCTATTAGATCGCATCTCTTTATGATGAACATTGGAAGAGCCCAGTAGGCGGCAGGTGAAAAGTATCCGATATTCATATATACAATATTATCAACACTGCAAACTACCTAGATTTCTGCTCTGTTAAGGCGGTTAATGCTGCGCACTAATATCCAACAAACATCAAAGTTCCCTCACTATCATGTTTTACCAAAGACCCTGCCTCATCAGGGGCAATGAGTCAATTTATGTGCAGTCTCTCAGATACTGAGTATCTGTCATGCGACAGCTCAGGCACCAGAACCAAGCTTCGTACATAGATAAGGTACCAGAGCAAAGCTTTGTACATGGATTACGAGTCAGAACCAAGCTTTGTACTTAGAAAAGGTATCAGAACCAAGCCAAGCTTTGTACATAAAGTACCACAACCAAGTTTGCTACAAATATATTGTCAGAACCAAGATTTGTATATAGATAAGGTGTAGAGATACAGGGTTAATGGGTGCTCTCGTCCGCTGGCCCGGCTGTCTTTAGAAAGACCGCATGGACCAGGGCACATACCACTGAATGGCCGCTCTCTCTCCCTGTGAGCAGAACACTACTCAGACAACACAGGGTAAGGGTAAAACAGTGTGGCAATGATTTATTGACCCACGACACACAACGACAAACAGAACACTCCCAGCAAATACCGAAGATGGTGCAAATTACAGGGCCTCACCCTTCCACTGTCACGCTAAGATTAGAGCTGCTTCCGGGGCCCAGTACCCCCACCAGTGGCTCCCTGTGTTTGGCTGGCCCCCACAGTGAGGAGGTAACAACAAGCTTAGGAAGCTGACACTCCATTGATGTATGAGGCCAGGTGACCCGATTGCCCAACCTGGGTTCTCTAAAGGTCTTTGAGGGTTCAGTGATGGTCAATGAGGCAGCTCTGTATTTCTTCAGTTGGAGCCATGATGCCATGACTTCTGTAATGTAGACTCTCTGAACACAGGCAGATCCTCCTTTATATAGGTCACAACTTCTCATTCAGTCATTCCACCACAGGCTTGGGGGAAGATGAAAGGAGGCCATCCCCCACTGCTAGAGTGTGCAAACAACATACATAGATTGTCCTTCATATTGCAGAGCACCAATGGGTCATCAACATATTAGCAACATTCAGACATTGTGCCTTTGTTTCCCAAAGATTGTAGAACAGTGCTAGGACAGATACAATAGCTAATCAGCAGACAGTCAATAAATGGCAGCCAGTGATCATTACTTCAATGACATTAAGCTCATGTCCCTGGGCCTACTGAAATAATATGTCTGGATAATTCAGATTAAATGTGGTGCTGCCACACATACAGTACATAGACACACTGTTATATACAGTGGAGGGAAAAAGTATTTAGTCAGCCACCAATTGTGTAAGTTCTCCCACTTAAAAAGATGAGAGAGGCCCGTAATTGACATCATAGGTAGACCACAACTATGAGAGACAAAACGAGAAAACAAATCCAGAATATCACCTTGTCTGATATGGAAGATTTATTTTGCAAATTATAGTGGAATATAAGTATTTGGTAAATAACAAAAGTTCATCTCAATATTTTGTTATATATCCTTTGTAGGCAATGACAGAGGTGAAACGTTTTCTGTAAGTCTTCACAAAGTTGGCACACACTGTTGGTGGTATGTTGGCCCATTCCTCCATGCAGATCTTCTCTAGCGCAGTGATGTTTTGGGCCTGTCACTGGGCAACACGGACCTTCAACTCCCTCCAAAGGTTTTCTATGGGGTTGAGATCTGGAGACTGGCTAGGCCACTCCAGGACCTTCATATGCTTCTTATGAAGCCACTCCTTCGTTGCCCTGGTGGTGTGCTTGGGATCATTATTAGTGATGAGCGAATATACTCGTTACTCGAGATTTCCCGAACACACTCGGGTAACCTCTGAGTATTTGTAAGTGCTTGGAGATTTAGTTTTCCTTGCAGCAGCTGAATGATTTACATCTGTTAGCCAGCTTGATTACATGTGGGGATTACATGTGGGGATTCCCTAGCAACCAGTCAACCCCCACTTGTACTTATGCTGGCTCCTACTGTAGCTGTAAATCATTCAGCTGCGGCGATGAAAACTAAATCTCCGAGCACTTACAAATACTCGGAGGACACCCGAGCATGCTCGGGAAATCTCAAGTAAAGATTATACTCGCTCATCACTAATCATTATCATGCTGAAAGACCCATCCACATTTCATCTTCAATGCCCTTGCTGATGGAAGGAGGTTTGCACTCAAAATCTCACGATACATGGCCCCATTCAATATTTCATGTGCACGGATCAGTCGTCCTGGTCCCTTTGCAGAGAAATTGCCCCAAAGCATGATGTTGCCACCCCCATGCTTCACAGTAGGTATGGTGTTTTTTGGATGCAACTCAGCATTCTGTCTCCTCCAAACACGACGAGTTTTGTTTCTACCAAACAGTTCTACTTTGGTTTCATCAGACCACATGACATTCTCCCAATACTCTTCTGGATAATCCAAATGCTCTCTAGCAAACTTCAGATGGGCCCGGACATGTACTGGCTTAAGCAGGGGGACATGTCTGACACTGCAGGATCTGAGTCCCTAGCGGCATAGTGTGTTACTGATGGTAGTGTTTGTTACGGTGGTCCCAGCTCTATGCAGGTCACTAGGTCCCTCGAGTGGTTCAGGGATTTTTGCTCGCTGTTCTTGTGATCATTTTGACCCCACGGGGTGAGATCTTGCATGGAGCCCCAGATCGAGGGAGATTATCAATGGTCTTGTATGTCTTCCATTTTCTTATTATTGCTCCCACAGTTGATTTCATCACACCAAGCTGCTTGCCTATTGCAGATTCAGTCTTCCCAGCCTGGTGCAGGGCTACAATTTTGTTTCTGGTGTCCTTCGACTGCTCTTTGGTCATTACCATAGTGGAGTTTGTAGTGTGACTGTTTGAGGTTGTGGACAGGTGTCTTTTATACTGATTACAAGTTCAAACAGGTGCCATTACTACAGGTAATGAGTGGATGACAGAGAAGCCTCTTAAAGAAGTTACAGGTCTGTGAGAGCCAGAAATCTTGCATGTTTTTAGGGGACCAAACACTTATTTTCCACCATAATTTACAAAATTAATGTTGCCAAATCAGACAAGGTGATTTTCTGGATTTGTTTTCTCATATTGACTCTCATAGTTATGGTCTACCTATGATATCAATTACAGGCCTCTTTCGTCTTTTTAAGTGGAAGAACTTGCACAATTGGTGGCTGACTAAATACTTTTTTCCCCACGGAAAAATATGTGTGTGTCTGTATATATATATATATATAGCACGGAGGCGTATTGAGACTATGGGAATGCATGGCAGTTGCAGGCATAACTATGATGAAGTGGGAGAACTTGCACAATTGGTGGCTGACTAAATACTTTTTTTTCCCCACTGTAGCTGGGGCCACATTCTGGGTACAGTGATCAGAGGAGCTCACAATCTCACTCCAGGCAAGGTTACGATCCAAAAACTGTTTGCACTTCTTTAGTCCTGTCTGAGTTCTACAGGAGTGCGGAGGTTCAGTACTGTTGGGTCACTTGGGATAAAGAAATATTTTAATGGACTTCAGGGAATATGTATCCTAGATTGGCCTGTGATCCTGGGAGTGTGGCCTTTGATCCTGGGAGTGTGGCATGTGATCCTAGCAGTGTGTCCTGTGCCCTGGGAGTAGTCTGTGTGCTGGGAATGGTTTGTGTCTTGGGAGTGTCCTGGAGTGGTCTGTGCCTTGGAAGTGTGGTCTGCTCCAAGGCATGGTCTGTGCTCTGGGAGTGTGGTCTGTGCCCTGGGAGTGTGGTCTGTGCCCTGGGAGTGGTCTGTGCACTGGGAGTGGTCTGTGCCTTTGGGGTGGTGTTTGCCCTGGTGGTGGTCTGTGCACTGGGAGTGGTTTGTGTCTTGGGAGTGTCCTGCAGTGGTCTGATCCTTGGAAGTGTGGGCTGTTCCAAGGTACGGTCTGTGCACTGGGAGTAGTTAGTGTTCTGGTGTGGTCTGTGCCCAAGCCAAAATGCCCCGAGCTCATCCAGCCGACCCCTGGCATCCCTACAGTCCCTATCTGATAATCTACGGCTGGTGTACAGGTGTAGAGCTTCGGCGCATTCCCAACATTATGTCATTGTGTTAAACCGGAATCCTCAGCTTATTTCTAGATTGAGGAGAACAAATGTAGAGACAAACGCTCTTCTCTCCGCGGGAGACTGTCCTGGATCCTGGAGGAAGATGAAGAGGAGTCAGAGTAAGTGTTATTGTCAAGGATACATAGCCGGGATTTAGGGTACTACAGATCCAACCACTGTTACCACTTTGCCACAGATAACACTGGGGAGATGGCAGAGATCCCACCACTGCCACCAGTTTGTCAGGGTGCAAAACTCCGCTGCCTCCAATCGTCAGGACAAGTACATGACTGATGAGTGATGGATGAGACCGTGGCTGCTTCTACTACTGGGCTGGTTATTGGGGGCTCACAGTGAGGGTATGCTACATACGCCTCCGATTCCAACACATGGAATATATATACATTGCCAGCTCCTCAATAACAAAAGTAACTACTTGCTGCCACCACCAATCTTTTATACAGGTGGATTGGACGCCTGTTACAGGGAGCATATGGCGACAGGGAGCGGTTTATAGAGCAAAAGGAACAGAAATTTTAAATTTATATATTTTATCCAGAAAGATGGAAAGTGTGTATAAAATAATACAAGATGATACAGAATGGAAACAAAACAAGATATATACAAGTATATAAAATAAAGAGGAAGAACGAAAGAAAATGACTAAACATTATGTCACGGAAATGGCTTTGACCTTAGCACTCTTAGGTCGATGTGCGAGTGTCCATTTTATTATGTCTTCCAGAATGATCAATGACTCAAACCCAGATTCTTCTTTTTATTAGCTAAGTTACACCCTCACACCTCCACTTGATGAGCTCATATGGGGCTGATTGTGAAATGTGCTGGGTCTGTAAGAATTTTATGATGTTCCCAATTTGCAGAATATGTTCGCCTCTGAAGGTTCCAGGAGGCAGATATTGACGTCATATTTCTTATCATGGTTTTACCATTACACAGAGATCAAACATGGCCTGGGTTACATCATCATGTTATTAAGTTGGGGGGGGGTTCTACTGGTCCCATGAACGACAATGTGAGTGTGGCAAATTTTTTTCTGTCGCTACAATGCTGAAAATCTATATCCAATAAATACCGTAAGCTGTATACATAAGTATTTGATACACTGCCGATTTGGCAAGTTTTTCCACCTACAAAGAATGGAGAGGTCTGTAATTGTTATAGTAGGTGCACTTCCCCTCTGAGAGAAAGAATCTAAAAATAAAATCCAGAAAATCACATTGTATGATTATTACATAATTAATTTGCATTTTATTGCATTAAATAAGTATTTGATACAATAAACAGAACTTAATATTTGGACCAGAAACCTTTGTTTGCAATTACAGAGCTCAGATGTTTCCCGTAGTTCTTGACAAATTTTGCATACCCTGTATCAGGGATTTTGTCCCACTCCTCCATACAGATCTTCTCCAGATCTTTCAGGTTTCTGGGCTGTCGCTGGACAACATTGAGTTTCAGCTCCTGCCAAAGATTTTCTATTGGCTTCAGCTCTAGAGACTGGCTGGGCCACTCCAGGACCATGAAATGCTTCTTACGGAGCTGCTCCTTTGGTGCAGTGACTGTGTGGTTAGGGTCACTGTCATGCTTAAAGACCCATCTTCAATGCTTTTACTGAGGGAAAGTTGTTGGCCAAAATCTGACTATACATGACCCTATCAATCCTCCCTTTAATATGGAGCAGTCGTTCTGTCCCTTTTGTAGAAAAGCACCCCCACAAGTATGACATTTCCCCCACCATGCTTCATGGTTGGAACAGTGTTCTTGGGGTTGTACTCATCCTTCTTCTTCCTCCAATCATAGCCAGTGCAGTTGATACCAGAAAGCTTTACTCTGACCACATGACCTTCTCCCATGCCTCCTCTGGATCATCCAGATGGTCATTGGCAAGCTTCAAATGGGCCTGGACATGTGGTGGGTGAGCAGGGGAACCTTGCGTGCCCTGCAGGATTTTAATCCATGACAGCATAGTGCGTTACTAACGGTAATGTTTGAGTCTGTGGTCCCAGCTCTCTTCAGGTCATTGACCAGGTCCTTCCATGTAGTTGTAGACTGATTCCTGACCTTTCTCAAAAACATCCATACCCCACGAGACGAGATCCTGCATGGAGCACCAGACCGAGGAAGATTGACAGTCATCTTGAGTTTCTTCCATTTTCTAGTAATTGCCCTTCTTTTCCTCTTTTGTCTCTCTTTTCCCCCGTGTGTCTCTCTCCCCCGTGTCTCTCTCCCCGTGTCTCTTTCTCCCCCGTTTCTCTCTCTACCCTTGTGTCTCTCTCTACCCCGTGTCTCTTCCCCCCGTGTCTCTTCCCCCTCGTGTCTCTTCTCCCGGTGTCTCTTCTCCCCGTGTCTCTTCTCCTGGTGTCTCTGGAGCGGCCCCCAGACGCAGGGCAGCGGGGTACTCGGTACCGGGTCCCTCGGTCTCGGTTCTAGGGGTGTCACGGTGGCCCAACCCGGTCCGTGGCCCTGCTAAGGGGCGCCCAAATAAAGGTGTAGGTGAGAGTTTGTCAAGTGTTCGTGACGCCACCTGTGGTATTCGGTCAGGGTGACCGACGCTGCTAGGGGTCCGCTGGGGTGATGGAATGGCAGCTAGATGGTGTAACTTCCCACAGGTGAAGTATGTCCCCAGCGCTTCCCTTGATGAGTAGATGGTAATGGTGTAGGGCGCAGTAAATGACGAGGACACAGGGTTGCAGTCTCTTTACCTTTTTACTGAAGGCTTTGGCATCCGCAATCCAGAGCACTGCTAACAGGGCTGGCTGAGACCGGCCGGTCCGAAGGCACATCCAGAGTTCCCTTTGCAGGTGGAAATCAGTAGCCTTCCTACTAGCGCCTGTGTGTTGTAGTACCTCCCTGCTGAGCACCACAGGATAGTCCTCACAACTGTCATGTATGTTTCTGTTCTCTCTCTCCGTCCCCCATATGGTTTGGATAGGACGCACCCGTATGACGGGGTAGGCCTGGAGTTATTTTTATAGGGACCCTAGAGACGCCCCTCTCCCACAATTGCCTCCGTTGTCTTCATTAGGTGTAAAGGTGAGACAGCCAACCTAGAGTTAACTGCCCTGCCGTAGTTCAAAGTAATGCGTAGAGCCTATTACTTCCTCGGCATTCCGGCCGCCGGCTACGCGCCTCAGAAGGATGTTGCCGATCTTGGGGCACAACTCCTCCTGGTTCTATCTCCTTTGTGCTGTGATCTCATTTCTCACTTCTCCACAATATACTTTGCTTTGTGTCCTTTCTTAGGATGCCGCCGCAATGAGGTGCAGGCACGGCTCCGTAACGATCTGTCTCGTGCTAGGCCACTGCCAGGATCCCACCCCTGACAGGGACCTCCCTGAGTCTTCCCAAGCAACTCTCTCTCTCACTAGATGTTACCTGGGCAAAACCCAGTCAGCTTCTCTCTAACTTCCTATCCGACTCCCAGTTTTACCAGAGTGTGAGGAGTGGCCTAATAAATAGAACCTTTTTCTCCCCCTGGTGGCCGGAGTGTGAAGTGTAGTGTGTGACTGTGATACCTGGTCAGGTGAACTCTTTTAGTGCCATCAGATGTACCATCACTCCCCCTTGTGGCAGAGCGACAATACTGCAACGACCAGGACTCTGGGGCACTGCATCTCTTCTCCCCGGTGTCTCTTCTCCCCGGTGTCTCTTCCCCCGTGTCTCTCTTCCCCACGTGTCTCTTCCCCCCATGTCTCTTCTCCCCGTGTCTCTTCTCCCCGTGCCTCTTCTCCCCGTGTCTCTTCTCCTGGTGTCTCTTCTCTCCGGTGTCTCTTCCCCCCGTGTCTCTTCCCCCGTATCTCTTCCCCCCGTGTCTCTTGCCCCATCTCTCTTCTCTCGGTTTCTCTTCTACCCGTGTCTCTCTTCTCCCTGTGTCTCTTCCCCTCGTCTCTCTTTTCCCGGTGTCTCTTCTCCCGGTGTCTCTTCTCCCCCGTGTCTCTTCTCCCCCGTGTCTCTTCTCCCCCGTGTCTCTCTCTCCTGGTGTCTCTTCTCCCCGGTGTCTCTTCTCCCCGGTGTCTCTTCCCCCGTGTCTCTTCCCCATCTCTCTTTTCTCGGTGTCTCTTCTCCCCGTGTCTCTCTTCTCCCCGTGTGTCTCTCTTCTCCCCGTATCTCTCTTCCCCCGTGTCTCTCTTCTCCCGGTGTCTTTTCTCCCCGTGTCTCTCCCCCATGTCTCTTCTCCCCGTGGCTCTTCTCCCCAGTGTCTCTTCTCCCCTGTGTATCTTCTCCCTGTGTCTCTCTTCTCCCCCTTGTCTCTCTCTCCCGGTGTCTCTTCTCCTTGGTGTCTCTTCTCCCCGGTGTCTCTTCCCCCCGAGTCTCTTCCCCGTCTCTCTTTTCTCGGTGTCTCCTCTCCCCGTGTCTCTCTTCCCCCGTTTCTCTCTTCCCCGTTTCTCTCTTCTCCCGGTCTCTCTTCTCCCGGTCTCTCTTCTCCCGGTCTCTCTTCTCCCGGTCTCTCTTCTCCCGGTCTCTCTTCTCCCGGTCTCTCTTCTCCCCGTGTCTCTTTTCCCGGTCTCTCTTCTCCCCGTGTCTCTTCTCCCCGTGTCTCTTCTCCCCGTGTCTCTTCCCCGTCTCTCTTTTCTCGGTGTCTCTTCTCCCCGTGTCTCTTCTCCCCGTATCTCTCTTCCCCTGTGTCTTCTCCCGGTGTCTCTTCCCCCGTCTCTCTTCCCCCGTGTCTCTTTCCCCCGTCTCTCTTTTCTCGGTGTCTCTTCTCCCCGTGTCTCTCTTCTCCCCGTGTCTCTCTTCTCCCCGTGTCTCTCTTCTCCCCGTGTCTCTCTTCTCCCCGTGTCTCTTCTCCCCGTGTCTCTTCTCCCCGTGTCTCTTCTCCCCGTGTCTCTTCTCCCCGTGTCTCTTCTCCCCGTGTCTCTTCCCCCGTGTCTCTTCGCCCCGTCTCTCTTTTCTCGGTGTCTCTTCTCCCCGTGTCTCTTCTCCCCGTATCTCTCTTCCCCTGTGTATCTCTTCTCCCGGTCTCTCTTCTCCCCATGTCTCTTTTCCCGGTCTCTCTTCTCCCCGTGTCTCTTCTCCCCGTGTCTCTTCTCCCCGTGTCTCTTCTCCTCGTGTCTCTTCCCCGTCTCTCTTCTCCCCATCTCTCTTCTCCCCCGTGTCTCTTCCCCCCGTCTCTCTTCTCCCCGTGTCTCTGCTACCCGGTCTTCGGCGTCTCCAAGCCCCCTCCCTACACATGGAATACGGCACAGGAACGGCCTGCCACAGACAAGCGGTGGACTCTGCATCGGCAGCGCCATAGCGGGGCTGCGCCCATACCCAACTATACTGAACAGTGCCATTCATTTTAGGGCTATCCATATCACAAACTATCTGTTAGTGACAATACTCACGCCACCAGTAATCACTTTATGCAACTGATGAAGGTCAGACACTTATGACCGAAACGTTTTGCTATTGTTGTCACTATACCTCCGCTTGGAACTATTAAATAAGCATCTCTATGAAGGTTGAGTGCCAGGTTTTTCTTATATGCATCACTATGGTTTTGGAACCTACCTGGGCACCATTATATTGAGCAGTGCACACGTTTTTTGTTTATACTCTTCTACCCGTGTCTCTCTTCTCCCCGTGTCTCTTCCCCCATCTCTCTTCTCCCCGTGTCTCTTCTCCCCGTGTCTCTTCTCCCGGTGTCTCTTCTCCCGGTGTCTCTTCTCCCCCGTGTCTCTTTTCCCCCGTGTCTCTCTTCTCCCGGTCTCTCTTCTGCCCGTGTCTCTTCTCCCCGCGTCTCTTCCTCCCGTGTCTCTTCCTCCCGTGTCTCTTCCTCCCGTGTCTCTTCTCCCCGTCTCTCTTCTCCGCGTGTCTCTTCTCCCCGTGTCTCTTCTCCCCGTCTCTCTTCTCCCCGTGTCTCTTCTCCTTGTGTCTCTTCTTCCGGTGTCTCTTCCCCCCTGTCTCTTCTCCCCGTGTCTCTTCTCCCCGTGTCTCTTCTTCCGGTGTCTCTTCCCCCGTGTCTCTTCCCCCCGTGTCTCTTCCTCCCGTGTCTCTTCTCCCCGTTTCTCTTCTCCCGGTCTCTCTTCTCCCCGTGTCTCATCTCCCCGTGTCTCTTCTCCCCGTCTCTCTTCTCCCGGTGTCTCTTCCCCCCGTGACTCTTCTCCCCGTCTCTCTTCTCCCGGTGTCTCTTCCCCCCGGTCTCGCAGGCTGCAGATCTCGGACACTGACTATGAGGACTCGCAGCTCCCGCAGGAGACGCAGTGAGTATCCGCCGCCGGCAACGTCACAACCTGCAGTTCCCTGGCACCCGTCTCCTAGCAACCAATGCCCTACCCTAGTTACAGATGCTTTCCTTACAGTCTTTAGCGGAGAACCGATCACATGTGACGTACCGAACGCAACACCGGGAACCAGACAGCGGCAAAACCCGGAGGAGGTACAGGGGGTGAGGACAGGAGGAGAAGGAGGCACAGGGGGAGAGGACAGAAGGAGAAGGAGGTACAGGGGGTGAGGACAGGAGGAGGAGAAGGAGGTACAGGGGGTGAGGACAGGAGGAGAAGGAGGTACAGGGGGAGAGGACAGAAGGAGAAGGAGGTACAGGGGGTGAGGACAGAAGGAGGTACAGGGGGTGAGGACAGGAGGAGGAGGTGGTACAGGGGGTGAGGACAGGAGGACGAGAAGGAGGTACAGGGGGTGAGGACAGGAGGAGAAGGAGGTACAGGGGGAGAGGACAGAAGGAGGTACAGGGGGTGAGGACAGGAGGAGAAGGAGGTACAGG
This sequence comes from Ranitomeya variabilis, assembly GCF_051348905.1. NCBI lineage: Eukaryota > Metazoa > Chordata > Amphibia > Anura > Dendrobatidae > Ranitomeya > Ranitomeya variabilis. The sequence goes on from NC_135233.1 coordinate 624,899,642, forward strand.
GGAGAGGACAGAAGGAAAAGGAGGTACAGGGGGAGAGGACAGAAGAAGGAGGTACAGGGGGTGAGGACAGAAGGAGAAGGAGGTACAGATGGAGAGGACAGAAGGAGAAGGAGGTACAGGGGGAGAGGACAGAAGGAGAAGGAGGTACAGGGGGAGAGGACAGAAGGAGAAGGAGGTACCGGGGGTGAGGACATGAGGAGGAGAAGGAGGTACAGGGATGAGGCAGGAGGAGGAGGAACAGGTACGTGGGCTGAGGACAGGAGGAGGAGGTACAGGTAGTGAGGACAGGAGGAGGAGGTACAGATAGTGAAGACAGGAGGAGGTACTTGGGCTGAGGACAGGAGGGGAGGTACAGGGGATGAGGACATGAGGAAGTATAGGTGGTGAGAACAGATGGAGAAGGTACAGGGGGAGGACAGATGGAGAAGGTACAGGGGGTGAGGACAGGAGGAGGATGAGGTTCAGTGGGTTATGACAGGAGGCGGTTCAGTGGGTGAGGACAGGAGGAGGTGGTACAGGGGGTGAGGACAGGAGGAGGAGGTACAGGGGGTGAGGACAGGAGGAGGAGGAGGTTCAGTGGGTAAGGACAGGAGTGGGAGGAGGTTTAGTGGGTGAGGACAGGAGGGGGAGGTACAGGGGGTGAGGACAGGAGGAGGTACAAGGGATGAGGACAGGAGGAGAAGGAGGTACAGGGGGTGAGGACAGGAGGAGAAGGAGGTACAGGGGGAGAGGACAGAAGGAGAAGGAGGTACAGGGGGTGAGGACAGGAGGAGGAGGTACAGGGGGTGAGGACAGGAGGGGGAGGTACAGGGGGTGAGGACAGGGGGAGGTACAGGGGGTAAGGACAGGAGGAGGTACAGGGGATGAGGACAGGAGGAGGAGGTGGTTCAGTGGTTGATGACAGGAGGAGGAGGTTCAGTGGGTGAGGACAGGAGGACGAGGAGGTACAGGGGGTGAGGACAGGAGGGGGAGGGACAGGGGGTAAGGACAGGAGGAGGTACAGGGGATGAAGACAGGAGGAGGTTCAGTGGTTGATGACAGGAGGAGGAGGAGGTTCAGTGGGTGAGGACAGGAGGACGAGGAGGTACAGGGGGTGAGGACAGGAGGAGGAGGTTCAGTGGGTGAGTGCAGGAGGAGGAGGAGGTTCAGTAGGTGAGGACAGGAGGGGGAGGTACAGGGGGTGAGGACATGAGGAGGTTCAGGGGGTGAGGACATGAGGAGGAGGTTCAGGGGTGAGGACAGGAGGATGAGGTACAGGGAGTGAGGACAGGAGGGTTCCCCCCTGGGATGTGTAGGGAGCTGATTTTAGGGTCTTTGGTTAGTGTATTGTTTTGTCAGTCAGGTGACTGAAGCCGCCGGATGTCTCCTGACGACAGCTCTGCACCCCCCACTGGTTGAAGATGTGTTGAGCATCCAGTGCATACAGGTAATGCAGTATTATGTGTCAGTAGTGGCGGTGATGTACCCCAGCTGTGGCGGTGTTGTCTCTCTGTTGTGGCGGTGATCGCCCTTATTCATGGTGGCGACGTTGATGTCCTCCTGTTGTGGTGACAGCAATGATGTCTCTCTGTCTCGGTGCAATGATGTCTCTCTGTCTCGGTGGAATGATGTCTCTCTGTCATCACAGTGACGGTGATGTCTCTGTCGTGGCAACGGCAGTGATGTTTCTCTGTTATGATGGCGGTTACCTTATGCCACTTTCTGCTCGTTTCAGGTTCTGGGACACGCTGTGGACGTTTTGGTGGCCAGAGATTCTGGTGAGTGTTAGGAGCTTCTGGCTCTGGGTGCTGCTGCATGGATATGGGGCACATAGTCATCTGTGGCGCGACTCTGATGTCATGCGCTTGGCTACTTTGACGTCATGCGCTCGGCTCCTCCTCTTACTCATGCTCTAATTTCCTCCTCTAACATCATGCGCTCGGCTCCTCTTAGTCATGCTCTCATCTCCTCCTCTGACTTCATGCGTTCGGCTCCTCCTCTTACTCATGCTCTCATCTCCTCCTCTGACGTCATGCGCTTGGCTCCTCTGACATCATGCGCTTGGCTCCTCCTTTGGCGTCATGCGCTCGTCTCCTCTGACGTAATGCGCTCGGCTTCTCCTCTGACGTCATGCATTCGGCTCCTCCTTTTACTCATGCTCTCATCTCCTCCGCTGACGTCGTGTGCTCAGCTCCTCCTCTTACTCATGTCGTCTTCTCCTCCTCTGATGTCATGCGCTCGGCTCCTCCTCTTACTCATGCTAACCTCTCCTCCTCTGACGTCATGCACTCTGTTCCTCCTTTTACTCATGCTCTCATCTCCTCCTCTGGCATCGTGTGCTCAGCTCCTCCTCTTATTCATGCTCTCATTTCCTCCTTTGACATCATGCGCTCGTCTTCTACACTTACTCATGCCCTCATCTCCTCCTCTGATGTCATGCGCTCGGCTCCTCGTCTTACTCATGCTCTCATCTCCTCTTTTGGCGTCATGCACTTGTCTCCTCCTCTAACTCATGCTCTCATCTCCTCCTCTGACGTCATGTGCTCGGCTTCTACTCTGACGTCATGCGCTCTTCTCCTTTTACTCATGCTCTCATCTCCTCTGACGTCGTGTGCTCAGCTCCTTCTCTTACTCATGCTCTCATCTCCTCCTCTGACGTCATGCACTCGGCTCCTCCTCTTACTCATGCTCTCATCTCCTCCTTTGACATCATGCGCTCGTCTCCTTTTCTTTCTCATGCTCTCATCTCCTCCTCTGACGTCATGCGCTTGGCTCCTCCTCTTACTCATGCGCTCGGCTCCTCCTCTTACTCATGCGCTCATCTCCTCCTCTGACGTCATGTGCTCGGCTTCTCTAAAGCTATGGGCTCGGCTCCTCCTTTTACTAATAGTCTCATCTCCTCCTCTGACGTCGTGTTCTCAGCTCCTCCTCTTACTCATGGTCTCATCTCCTCTGACGTCATGCACTCGGCTCCTCCTCTTACTCATGCTCTCATCTCCTCCTTTGACGTCATGCGCTCGTCTCCTCCTCTTACTCATTCTCTCATCTCCTCCTCTGACGTCATGCTCTCAGCTCCTCCTCTTACTCATGCTCTCATCTCCTCCTCTGACGTCATGCGTTCGGCTCCTCCTCTTACTCATTCTCTCATCTCGTCCTTTGACGTCATGTGCTCGTCTCCTCCTCTTACTCATTCTCTCATCTCCTCCTCTGACGTCATGCTCTCGGCTCCTCCTCTTACTCATGCTCTCATCTCCACCTCTGACGTCATGCGTTCGGCTCCTCCTCTTACTCATTCTCTCATCTCGTCCTTTGACGTCATGCGCTCGTCTCCTCCTCTTACTCATGCTCTCATCTCCTCCTCTGATGTCATGCACTCGGCTCCTCCTCTTACTCATTCTCTCATCTCCTCCTTTGACGTCATGCGCTCGTCTCCTCCTCTTACTCATGCGCTCATCTCCTCCTCTGACGTCATGTGCTCAGCTTCTCCTCTGATGTCATGCGCTCGGCTTTTCCTCTGACATCATGCTCTCATCTCCTCTTGCTCATGTGCACATCTCCTCCTCTGATGTCCTCGGCTCCTGCTCTGTTGTCATTCGCTCGGCTGCTCCTCTGACATCATCCTATCGTCTCCTCTTCTTACTCATATGCTCAGCTCTTCCTTTTACTCATGCGCTTGGCTCCTCTCATGTATTGCGCTCTGCTCACATCATGCACCCGGTGTGGAGATACAGGGGTCGGCAAGTCGCCCAGGTCCGATTGCCGAAACCACATGGACCAGGGATCTTCCCCCGAACGCCCGCTTTACCTTTTTGACGTGGGCATAACGCAAATCAGACAGCACAGGGTGAGGGTAAAACAGTGTGGTAATGCTTTATTGAACCACAAAACAGGCAGATAACACATAGATCAGTCCCAGCACAGTACCCACGATGGTGCACATTAGAGTCTCACCCTTCCGCTGACCCGCCGGGATATTGGCAGCTGTTACGTCAGAGCTCCCAGGGTCGGCTACGCCACCTGTGGCATAGAGAGGAGGTAACGACAAGCATAGAAAAATGACAGTCCATCGAGGTACAGGGTCTTTTAACCCAAGAGACACAACCTGGCTTCTCCAAGCGTTTCCAAGGAGCCAGACGATCAGCGGGTCCCAATCCTGGCTGTTACGGAACACCTCAGCACCCAGAATATGTTGTGCAGTTATATGTATGTATAATAGGTTCCATGTGAGATGCATGTCCCTAATGCATCATCCCACAGGCTGCGCCCCTGGGCAGAGGGGACAAGATATCCCCCTTCTGACCTCCACCACCTTTGTAATTCCAACAGTAAATATCGGCAGGCTCCGGCCACATGCGGCTATTGTAATGTATGTCTGGCCTGACGCTTTTCAATTGGCCTGCCCTCTGTATCTGTGTGACATAATCTGTGTCCTGTGAGTAAAGTGTTGTCACACTGGAAATACGTGGAGAAGCAGTGATCTTTTATATGAGCCCATGTAACCAAGCAATTCCAACCAGCTTCCTTCGTTCAGACTCCAGCCAAAGCAGAGTGGACCTCCTGAAACACGGGGTGGTACTGAAAGAGGTACTCCAGCATGCTAGACCCCGTTACATTCTGTGTCCTGTGAGTAAAGCGTTGACACACTGGAAATACGTGGAGAAGCAGTGATCTTTTATATGCGCCCATGTAACCAAGCGATTCCAGCCAGCGTCCTTCATTCAGACTCCAGCCAAAGCAGAGTGGACCTCCTGAAACATGGGGTGGTACTGAAAGAGGTACTCCAGCACGGTAGACCCCGTTACACTGGCTTTCTCCAAACGTATCCATGGTCTAGCAATGGTCAATGGAGCAGATCTGTATTCTTCCAACCCAGAACTCCTAGGTTGTTTCCTGTAGAATAGTATATCTATGTCCCTCGTAATGGAGCCATGATGCAAAATGGCTGCTGTCCTGTCTCTGGTCCTTAGGACGTATGAATGTCTTGGCAGAATCTCTGGCTGTCTCACTCAGTCTCTCTGTCTCAGAGTCTCTTTATATAGTGGCATATAACCTATTTTTAGATTTAACAAGTGTCCTTCTGTCCAGCATCACAGATAAGGGGAAGAATGGTGATGAGATCAAGTACCATTACTTGATTATTTAATCTATTTGCATAGTTTTTCCCTCTCTGCTTTCGGAATCAACAAACTGACTCCATAATACAATGCATAATTATCATATCCGCAAACATCACTAGTCATCACACTATGTTATATGAAATATCACCTTACAAGTTACTATTACAGGCTTAGACAAGAAAAAGTATGGATAACAGCCTATTCTTGGTTTGCTAAAAGCAGCCGTCTGGGTAATTAAGATATAATCCTGTTTCTTCACACTCGGCTCCTCCTCTTAAGGTACCGTTACACTAAGCGACTTACCAACGATCACGACCAGCGATCGTGATCGTTGGTAAGTCGTTGTGTGGTCGCTGGGGAGCTGTCACACAGACAGCTCTCTCCAGCGACCAACGATCAGGGGAAAGACTTCGGCATCGTTGAAACTGTCTTCAACGATGCCGAAGTCCCCTGCAGCACCCGGGTAACCAGGGTAAACATTGGGTTACTAAGTGCAGGGCCGCGCTTAGTAACCCGATATTTACCCTGGTTACCATTGTAAAAGTAAAAAAAAAAAAACACTACATACTCACCTTCTGATGTCTGTCACGTCTCCCGGCGTTCACGCGCTGCTGCAGAGAGCTTTCCCTGCACTGAATGTGTCACCGGCGCCGGCAGTAATAGCGGGGACGTTACCGCTGTGCTCTGCTTTACGGCCGGCCGGCGCTCACACAGTCAGTGCAGGGAAATCTCCCTGCAGCAGCGCGTGGACGCCGGGGGACGTGACAGACATCAGAAGGTGAGTATGTAGTGTTTTTTTTTTACTTTTACAATGGTAACCAGGGTAAATATCGGGTTACTAAGCGCAGCCCTGCGCTTAGTAACCCGATGTTTACCCTGGTTACAAGTGAACACATCGCTGGATCAGTGTCACACCGATCCAGCGATGACAGCGGGTGAGCAGCGACGAAATTAAGGTCTGGACTTCTAGCTCCGACCAGCGATATCACAGCAGGATCCAGATCGCTGCTGCGTGTCAAACACAACGAGATCGCTATCCAGGACGCTGCAACGTCACTGCAACGTCACGGATCGTTGTCGTTCTCGTTGAGTGTGATGGTACCTTTACTCATGCTCTCATCTCCTCCTCTTACTCATGCTCTCATCTCCTCCTCTTACTCATGTGCTCATCTCCTCCTCTGACTTCATGCGTTTGTCTCCTCCGATGTCATGCACTTGTCTCCTCCTCTGATATCAAGACCTTGTCTCTTCCTCTGACATCATGCTCTTGGCTCCTCTTCTGACATCATGCTTTCGGCTCCTCTTCTGACGTTATTTGCTCAGCTCCTCTCTGACATCATGCACTTGGCTCCTCCTCTGAGGTCATTAGCTTGTCACCTCCTCTGACGTCATGCGCTCGGCTCCTCCTCCAATATCATGCGCTCAGCTTCTCTTTTGACGTCATGCGCTCGGCTACTCTTCTGACATCATGCGCTCGGCTTCTCTTCTAACATCATGCGCTCGGCTTCTCCTCTGATATCATTCACTCGGCTCCTCTTCTGATGTCATGCGCTGGGCTCCTCTTCTGATGTCATGTGCTTGACTCCTCTTCTGACATCGTGCACTCGGCTTCTCTTCTGATATCATTCACTCGGCTCCTCTTCTGATGTCATGCGCTCGGCTCCTCTTCTGATGTCATGTGCCTGGCTCCTCTTATGACGTCATGCGCTCGGCTCCTCCTCTTACTCATGCTCTTGGTTCCTCTTCTGACATCATGCTTTTGTTTCCTTTTCGTTCACATGTCATGCACTCAGCTCCCGTGGCGTCATGCGCTTGTCTCCTCTTCTGACGTCATGCGCTCGTCTTCTCTTTTGATGCCATGCGCGCGGCTTCACTTTTGACGTAATTCGCTCAGCTCCTCTTCTGACATCATGTGCATGGCTCCTCTTCTGACATCATGCGCTCAACTCCTCTTCTGACATCATGCGCTCTGCTCCTCCTCTGACATCATGCACTTGGCTCCTCCTCTGACATCATGCGCTGTGCTCCTCCTCTGACGTAATGCGCTCAGCTCCTCTTCTGACATCATGCGCATGGCTCCTCCTCTGACGTCATGCACTCTGCTCCTCCTCTGACGTCATGCGCTCAGCTCCTCCTCTGACATCATGCGCTCTGCTCCTCCTCTGACGTCATGTGCTCGGCTCCTCCTCTGACATCATGCGCTCTGCTCCTCCTCTGACGTCATGTGCTCGGCTCCTCCTCTGACATCATGCGCTCTGCTCCTCCTCTGACGTCATGTGCTCAACTCCTCCTCTGACATCATGCGCTCTGCTCCTCCTCTGACGTCATGTGCTCGGCTCCTCCTCTGACATCATGCGCTCTGCTCCTCCTCTGACGTCATGCGCTCTGCTCCTCCTCTGATGTCATGAGCTTGGCTCCTGTGATGTCATGCACTCGGCTCGTCCTCTCACTCTTTCTCCTCCTTGTTGCAGGTCCACGCTTTGCCTGTAGCTGCAGCCCTCATGTCCCGCCGCAGCGCTGACGTAGAGCTGTCTCGGCTGATGCCCGCCCGCGGTGCTGCTGGTGGGCAACGCTCACAATCCGCTTTGTCAGACGCTGTAGAGGAGCTTCCGAATGTCCCGCACTACCGAGTCCCCTCACTACCGCTCAGCCTCAGAGATGGGGTGCTGAATCCCAGCTTCCAGGGGGACAGCGACTCCCCCCGCCATGCCGTAGGTAGACCCCCAGTGCTGTATGTGCGTCCATCACATGTAACAGAGCAGATTCTAGGAGTTGTAGTGCTTTCACGTATCTAATATTCCCAAGGTTTTGTGGAACAATAACTCTCATCTTGTTCCGAATGCGAAACACTGTCTACGATGCTCGGAGTTGAAGTATCTCTACTCGTGTGTGATATCTGATGGTGTGGTCACATGTGAGGAGCCGTGTTACTGTATCACCCTCATCCTCCTCCATCATCACTATCCACATTATCCTCGCCTTGCTCTAGGGCAGGAGGCTCACCCCCATCATCCCCCTTCCCTGCCGTTCCTCCAGCTTCATTATGATGTGCTCAGTGCGATGCTCCCATCATTAGTCTGCAGCAATTGGTGAGGAGACCCTGCTGATGGTTTCCCTCTGGTCAGTCACCTGTTCGGAGCATCGCCTCACCTCTGAATCCATTGATGTCTGCGGCGACCGTCCCATGTGTAGGGTGTAATGGGCGCATGTGTCTGCCCCCAGATGCCATGTCCTTCTGTCGCCCAGTGGTCAGCATCCAGGACGTGGACTCCGGCAGCCTCGCAGAAGCTCACGGACAAGAGGCGACAGAGAAGCCACCAGACTCCCCCTACAACCACAGGACTCTGACTGTGCCGGGGACTTCACTGACTGCAATGAGGTAATGACTCCCCCATGTCTGCCGCTCCCACATCTGACACCCTCTGGTCTGATGCCCCACATCTGCCACCCCCCACGTCTGCCACCCCCCTTTTTTCTGATGCCCCCACGTCTGGTCTGACCAGGACTTCTGGTCGTCATTCGGCCCTCATTTTGCCTAATTTTATATTTTACAGCAGGAAGAGGACCCAGTCTGAAGCAGAAAACATGGAAGAGGTATCAGAAGCTCTGGAGGAGGAAGAGTAAGTGATCTCTAACCTGCGCACCTTCATCCTCATCACCCCCAGTGGCATCTGCCAGAAGTGTTTAGGGTCTTCACGCGCTTCAGTGTCGTCTTCCCATCTCTTACTGCATATTGGCTCCGCGTGGTTCTCAGCTAGTGGAGGAGAGCGAGAGACGAGGAGGAGAGATATGGACGATGGAGAGGAGGAGTGCGATGAAGGAGAAGGAGAGCGATGGATGAGGAAAGAGAGGGGTGAGGGAACAAGAAGGAGAATGAGTGATGAGGAGATTGAGGGATGAGGAAGAGGAGGAGAGTGAGGTGGTAGAAAGAAGAGAGGGAGGGGGAGGAGGGGAAGGAAGATTAGAGAAAGCGACGAGGAGGAAATCAAGAAAGAAAGAGAGTGAAGTCAAAAAGGAGGAGAGTGTGGAGATACATGGGGTCAGTGGGCGCCCTGGTCCGTTAGCCAAAACCGCATGGATTGGGGATCATCCCACCAAATGCATGCTCTCCTTTCCCATGGGCATAGTACAACTCAGCAACACAGGGTAAAACCGTGTGGCAATACTTTATTGAACCACAAAACAGGAAGATAACACGTAGAACAGTCCCAGCAATACCCCAAGATGGTGAAGATTACAGAGTCTCACCCTTCTGCTGACTTCCTGGGATAAGAGCAGCTGTTACTTCAGAGATTTCAGGGCCGACTACCCCACCTGTGGCATGCACAGAGCGGCGGTAACAACAAGCTTAGGAAATGACAGTCCATTGATTTACAAGCCCAGTTGACCGGAGGGTCACAACCTGGCTTCTCTGAACATCTCCATGGAGCCAGGTGACCGGCGGGTCCCAATCCTGGTTTTCTCCAAACGTATCCATGGATTTGCGATGGTCAATAGAGCAGATCTGTAATCTTCCTGCCGGGCCATGGTCCCCTAAGCTGGCATCCTGAAGAAAGACAAATCTTTGTCCCTCGTGATGGAGCCATGATGTCTTGGCCGCTGTCCTGTAGAGAGTCTCTGGTTCTTGGGATCTCTGGATCTCTTGGCTGTCTGGATGGCTCTCTCTGTATTTCTGGAGGTATATCTCCTTTTTATGGTTAACAAATGTCCTTCAAACCAGCATTTTCAGGTAAAGGCGAAAAATGGTAATGTATATGCATAGTTTTTCCTGCTCTGTTTTGCAAGTCAACAAACTAGCTGGCCTGGACAAAGTGTTATCAGCATATCAGCAAACATCATTGTTCAGTGACCCTGCATGAAAGAAGAGTCAACATTTCAAACTCTTGCCCAAATGAAGAAAAAAAGGCATAAATTCAAAACTCAAAATATAGATAATAGATAATTAATTAAGATTAAATTCTGTGTTCCCACATTGCTCCCCCATCTTAATTAGCCAGACGTGATAGGATTCCGATCATCCTTCTCCACACATGAGTGACAGTCAATAGCATGTCTTTAAGCATATTCACGAATGTAAGAGGTCTCACCTCTTATGATAACAAAACTTTGTATCATCCAGTTTCCTCAGAGCATATTATTATTATTATTATTATAGCGCCATTTATTCCATGGTGCTTTACATGTGAGGAGGGGTATACATAATAAAAACAAGTACAATAATCTTAAACAATGCAAGTCACAATTGGTACAGGATGAAAGAGGACCCTGCCCAAGAGGGCCCACAATCTACAAGGGATGGGTGAGAATACAGTAGGCAAGGGTAGAGCTGGTCTTGCAGCGGTTTGGTCGATCGGTGGTTACTGCAGGTTGTAGGCTTGTCGGAAGAGGTAGGTCTTCAGGTTCTTTTTGAAGGTTTCGATGGTAGGTGAGAGTTTGATATGTTGTGGTAGAGGGTTCCAGAGTAGGGGTGATGCGCAAGAGAAATCTTGTATACTATTGTGAGAAGAGGAGATAAGAGGGGAGTAGAGAAGGAGATCTTGTGAGGATTGGAGGTTGCGTGTTGGTAAGTAGCGGGAGACGAGGTCACAGATGTATGGAGGAGACAGGTTGTGGATGGCTTTGTATGTCATGGTTAGGGTTTTGTACTGGGGTCTCTGGGCAATGGGGAGCCAGTGAAGGGATTGACAGAGGGAAGAGGCCGGGGAATAGCGGGGGGGACAGGTGGATTAGTTGGGCAGCAGAGTTTAGAATAGATTGGAGGGGTGCGAGAATTTTCGAGGGGAGGCCACAGAGTAGGAGGTTGCAATAGTCAAGGCGGGAGATGATGAGGGCATGGACTGGAGTTTTTGCATATTCTTGGTTGAGGAATGTACGGTTCCATGAAATATTTTTGAGTTGAAGGCGGCAAGAAATGGAAAGGGCTTAGATATGTGGTTTGAAGGAGAGATCAGTGTCAAGGATTACCCCGAGGCAGCGAGTTTGTGGGACTGGGGAGAGTGGGCAGCCGTTTACTGTAATGGATAGGTTCGTTGGGGGGGTCACATGAGATGGGGGAAAGATAATGAATTCTGTTTTGTCCATGTTAAGTTTCAGAAATCCAGCGGAGAAGAAGGATGAAATAGCAGACAGACATTGAGGGATTCTGGTTAGTAGGGAGGTGATATCTGGTCCAGAGATGTAAATCTGTGTGTCATCAGCATAGAGGTGATACTGAAAGCCGTGAGATTCTATGAGCTGTCCCAGGCCAAAGGTGTAAATGGAGAAGAGCAGGGGCCTTAGGACTGAACCTTGCGGGACTCCAACAGATAGGGGGCAAGGTGAGGAGGTGGTGTGTGAGTGGGAGACGCTGAATGTCCGGACTGTTAGGTATGACGAGATCCAGGATAGGGCCAAGTCTGTGTTGCCAAGGGATGAGAGGGTCTGTAGTAATAGAGAATGGTCCACTGTGTCAAAGGCAGAGGACAGGTCCAGGAGAAGGAGGACAGAGTAGTGTCGCTTGCTCTTGGTGGTTAATAGGTCATTGGTGACTTTAGTTAGGGCAGTTTCAGTGGAGTGGTGCGACCGGAAGCCAGATTGTAAGCGGTTGAAGAGGGAGCAAGAAGAGAGATGGGAGGACAGTTCAAGATGGACGTGTTGTTCCAGTAGTTTTGAGGCATAGGGGAGAAGTGATATAGGGCGATAGCTAGATACAGAGGATAAGTCAAGAGAGGACATTTTGAGGATAGGTGTGATTGAGGCATGTTTAAAGCTTGAGGGGAAAACACCAGTTGTTAGTGATAGGTTGAAGAGATGGGTTAGGGTTGGGATGAAGACTGTGGTGAGGTTTGGGATAAAGTGGGATGGGATCGGGTCAAGTGCACAGGTGGTGAGATGCGATCTTGAGAGTAGAGTGGAGAGTCGATCTTCTGTAATAGTGGAGAAGTTGGTTTTGGAGGTGCGGGCTAGGAAGTTGGGAGGAAGGGCTCTGGGGGTTGTTGACCAAAACTGTCTCTAATGTTATCAATCTTATCCTTGAAAAATGAGGCAAAGTCTTCAGCTGAGATGAGTGGGGAGGGAGGAGGTGCTGGGGGATGGAGGTGAGAATTGAAGGTGTTGAATAACTGTTTAGGGTTGTGAGACAGGGAGGATATGAGAGATGAGAAGTAGGTTTCTTTAGCTGTGGCGAGTGTGGCCTTGAAAGTAGTGAGGGACTGTTTGAATGCGATGAAGTGCTCATTGGAGTGGGATCTATTCCATCTCTTCCTTGCAAAAGTAAACTCCACACGTAATTGAGAAGCGAATCGTATCCATTGTGTCCACACATGGCGTCCTCTACATTCCACTGTTCCTGGATTAAATCTTATTCATTCCGTCAAAGCTGGCAAAGATCCTGTAGTTCAGGTTTATTGTTGAGGTTATACATCCACTCTGGTACTCTTCCCAAGGCCGAGTTGATGGGGTTGGACATGGTGGTGTCCGAAACCTGCTCTGTATGCCTCACCTATGGTCTGCTGGGTCTGTCTGTATGCCTCCCTGGTGGTGGAGCCCTGGACGATGTCTGAGAACACCATTCCCCTACAGCCTTCCCGGTTCCGCCGGACAGAGTAGTATCCCACTGCTGCCACCATAATGTGGAGACATGGGGGGGGGGGGTGTCAGCGAGCATTCTGTTTTGCTAGCCGAAACCACATGGACCAGGGATCATCCCAACAAACGCCTGCTCTCCTTCAACCGTGGGCATAATACTACTCAGACAACACGGTGAGGGTAAAACAGGGTGGCAATACTGTATTGAACCACAAAACAGGCAGATAACACATAGAACAGTCCCAGCAAAATACAAAAGATGGGACAAATTACAGAGTCTCACCCTTCCGCTGAGTCGCTGGGATTAGAGCAGCTGTGACTTCAAATCTTCCAGGGCCGACTACTCTCACCACAGAGAGGAAGTAATGACAAGCTTAGGAAGATGAGTCCATTGAGGTACAAGGCCAGGTGACCAGAGGGTCACAACATGGCTTCTCTGAACATCTCCATGGATCCTGGCGACCGGCGGGTCTGAATTCTGCCTTTCTCAAACATATCAATGGGTTCAGCGATGGTCAATGGAGCAGATATATATTCTTCCAGCCGGGGCCAGGGTCCCCTAAGCTGGCATCCTGCAGAATCTCAAACCTTTGTCCCTAGGAATGGAGCCATTGTGTCCTGGTAGAGTGTTCCTTTATGGTGTCCTGGCTGTTTTTCTGTCAAGTCGCTTGATTCTTCTTGCAGAACAATAGAAATCCCTTTTTATACCCACATCTGTAGCTCAGGTCATCATCCACAGGTCGGAGGGAGGTGGGATGAGTTTAACTCATGCCCTGCAATACAACAAGTACAGCAGTGTGTGAGACCAGTGATCAAACAGCAAATTATACATGTCCCACAGTGAAAAAGTGAAAAAAGTCAAATATAACATATAAAAAAGTTAAAAAAACAAACGCAAAAAAGTGCAGACAAATCATGAAAAGCCGTTTCACCACTTAAAAACGCAGCGTCTGTGATAAAATAAAACACGTACACATAATTAGTAAAGACCCGCTCTATAAAACTGGCACGTTATTTATTCAGTATGGCAAACGCTGTAAACGAAAACATCCCCAAAATGCTGCTTTTTCATCATAGTGACTCCAAAAAAATGAATAAATAGCGATCACAGTCATATGTAAAAAAAAAAAATATTATAAATAAAAACGCCAAACTGTCCCGCAAAAAACAAGTCCTAATAAGGCTCATTCTGCAAAGAAAATAAAAAAAGTTACAGCTCTCAGAATATGGTGAGAAAAAACTACTTTTTATAAAAAAGCATTTTAAAGCGTGATAGCAGCAAAACCTAAAAGAAGAACAATATAAATCTGGTATCGCTGTGATCGCACTGATCCGAAGACTAAGTCCGTCTCATCACTTATCCCGCATGGTGAACCGCGCAAAAATAAAATTAAGTACTACTTTTGTACTGCTGTCTATTTTTTCATTCCACCTCCCAAATATCGGAATAAGGCTCTGCTCACATTTATCCTGCGCTCTCCACTGAGAGCATACGAGGGGGTTTCCTTGTAAGTTCCCCCAAACCAGGATTCAGACACAATGTATGGGGCTGCTACTGTATGGGGGTGCTACAATATATGGGAGCTCTACACTGCATGGGGGTACAATGTATGGGGGTGCTACAATATATGGGAGCTCTACACTGTATGGGGGCTGTCACGATTCACACCGTGACCGTCACCCCTACATCACGGATTAGGGTAACTTTAGGCCTACAGACGTCTATCACATGTGCGGGGGGGCTTATCTTAGTTATCCCTCCACTGCTACAATAAAAAAACACACACAAGGCTATTGACCTCTTAGTTTACCGCAGGGGCTTATTTTAGGTATCCCACTGCTCTTCAATATACCACGAACTGCAGGGATTTGGGTATATCCCGCTTATAATTCGACTTGAAACCTGCAGCTCTCTGGCGCCCCCCTTTACCCTCAGGTCAGATTAGGTACTGCACCTAGGATAATTAGTCGCCAGACTGGCTGCCTGCTAGGTACTGGCTGTTGGGCACGCTGCAGCGACGCGATAAACTACTCCCACTCAGGCAGGAACAATAATTGTCAACGCCGCAGTCGCTACAACAACACCCAAAGGCCTGCACACGGTAAGCTGCCACCAGCTTCGATTAAACGGGTCCGAAGCTAACCCAACACAGTAGCGTAATTCCCTTCAGAAGACTTAGGGTACGTTTTAGAGCATGAAGAACGAACTAGTACTTTAAATATTTTACTCCGAAAGAAGGCAGTGTTTTTAGATAAAAAATATTACAAGGATGTTACAAAAGAGACAATTGAAATATGTACAAGGTAATTATAAAAAAAAACAGGAATTACATAAGAAATAACACTTACATGTGGTCAGATCATTTGAGGCAACCAGGCTAGTGGAGTTCCCATATGTCCCAATGCATTAAGACAGCAGTCAGGCTTTTCAGGTCAAAACTCACTCTGCTGGGGGCTTGGCAATGGCAGAAACTTATAAACCGCAGCCCATGACATCACCAACAGGGTTGAGTTAAGATCGCCCTCCTCTTTCTTCAGTCTTAGTAATTTCAACCTAAATTGCTCCAATGTCTATAACTCTACTACAGAACATGTCATAGTCATAACAAACCCAGCATTCATCTCGTATTAACGTTGGCATTCTAATGAGATCAAATATGTCCTATTTGTGATGCATAATTACAGAGAAATCACTACTTTTTACCTGATGGAGTTAGAAGCTCACGCTTAGAGTGGCTGATAAATCCGCCGATGGAGATTTGCAAAATGTATTTGGTATTTTCCTACCTTAAATCATTGGTCCAATATCTTACAATAATGGGCAAAAGAAAACATGTTTTAAAAGCGAGATCAGACCAGTTTCTGCTAGTACAACTGTCTATGCATCTATCCCGATCGTAAAAATTATTTTGGGAGGGGTATGAGGGATTTGGGAGCTGAAAGTCAGGAATTTGCAGCTAAAAGCCATAAAAGCTGTTGCAGAATCACTCCAAGAAGGGGGCTTTAGCCCACAGCATGCTAGCAAGAGAAACTAAACTTATGTTATTTCATACAATATCGTGACAGGGGCACAATGTATGGGGGTGCTACAATATATGGGAGCTCTACACTGTATGGGGGCACAATGTATGGGGGTGTTACAATATATGGGAGCTCTACACTGTATGGGGGCACAATGTATGGGGGTGCAACAATATATGGGAGCTCTACACTGTATGGGGGCACAATGTATGGGGTCTCTACACTGTATGGGGGCACAATGTATGGGGGTGCAACAATATATGGGAGCTCTACACTGTATGGGGGCACAATGTATGGGGGTGCAACAATATATGGGAGCTCTACACTGTATGGGGGCACAATGTATGGGGGTGTTACAATATATGGGAGCTCTACACTGTATGGGGGCACAATGTATGGGGGTGTTACAATATATGGGAGCTCTACACTGTATGAGGGCACAATGTATGGGGGTGCAACAATATATGGGAGCTCTACACTGCATGGGGGCACAATGTATGGGGGTGCTACAATATATAGGAGCTCTACACTGTATGGGGGTGCTACAATATATGGGAGCTCTACAGTGTATGGGGCACAATGTATGGGGGTGCAACAATATATGGGAGCTCTACACTGCATGGGGCACAATGTATGGGGGTGCAACAATATATGGGAGCTCTACACTGCATGGGGGCACAATGTATGGGGGTGCTACAATATATGGGAGCTCTACACTGTATGGGGGCACAATGTATGGGGGTGTTACAATATATGGGAGCTCTACACTGTATGGGGGCACAATGTATGGGGGTGTTACAATATATGGGAGCTCTACACTGTATGGGGGCACAATGTATGGGGGTGCAACAATATATGGGAGCTCTACACTGTATGGGGGCACAATGTATGGGGTCTCTACACTGTATGGGGGCACAATGTATGGGGGTGCAACAATATATGGGAGCTCTACACTGTATGGGGGCACAATGTATGGGGGTGCAACAATATATGGGAGCTCTACACTGTATGGGGGCACAATGTATGGGGGTGTTACAATATATGGGAGCTCTACACTGTATGGGGGCACAATGTATGGGGGTGTTACAATATATGGGAGCTCTACACTGTATGAGGGCACAATGTATGGGGGTGCAACAATATATGGGAGCTCTACACTGCATGGGGGCACAATGTATGGGGGTGCTACAATATATAGGAGCTCTACACTGTATGGGGGTGCTACAATATATGGGAGCTCTACAGTGTATGGGGCACAATGTATGGGGGTGCAACAATATATGGGAGCTCTACACTGCATGGGGCACAATGTATGGGGGTGCAACAATATATGGGAGCTCTACACTGCATGGGGGCACAATGTATGGGGGTGCTACAATATATGGGAGCTCTACACTGTATGGGGGCACAATGTATGGGGGTGTTACAATATATGGGAGCTCTACACTGTATGGGGGCACAATGTATGGGGGTGTTACAATATATGGGAGCTCTACACTGTATGGGGGCACAATGTATGGGGGTGTTACAATATATGGGAGCTCTACACTGTATGGGGGCACAATGTATGGGGGTGTTACAATATATGGGAGCTCTACACTGTATGGGGGCACAATGTATGGGGGTGTTAAAATATGGAGCTCTACACTGTATGGGGGCACAACTTATGGGGGTGCTATAATATATGGGAGCTCTACACTGTATGGGGGCACAATGTATGATGGTGCTACAATATATGGGAGCTCTACACTGTATGGGAGCACAATGTATGGGGGTGCTACAATATATGGGAGCTCTACACTGTATGGAGGCACAATGTATGGGGGTGCTACAATATATAGGAGCGCTACACTGTATGGGGGCACAATGTATGGGGGTGCTACAATATATGGGAGCTCTACATTGTATAGGGGCACAATGTATGGGGGTGCTACAATATATGGGGGCTCTACACTGTATGGGGGCACAATGTATGGGGGTGCTACAATATATGGGGGCTCAACACTGTATGGGGCACAATGTATGGTGGTGCTACAATATATGGGGGCTCTACACTGTATGGCGGCACAATGTATGGGGGTGCTACAATATATGGGGGCACAATGCATGGGGTGCTACAATATATGGGAGCTCTACACTGTATGGGGGCACAATTTATGCGGGTGCTACAATATATGGGGGCTCTACACTGTATGGGGGCACAATGTATGTTAGCGCTACACTGTATTGGGGCACAATGTATGGGGGTGCTACAATATATGGGGGCTCTACACTGTATGGGGGCACAATGTATGGGGGTGCTACAATATATGGGAGCTCTACACTCTATGGAGGCACAATGTATGGGGGCTCTACACTATGGGAACACAATGTATGGTGGTGCTACACTGTATGGGGGCACAATGTATGGGGGTGCTACACTGTATGGGGGCACAATGTATGGGGGTGCTACAATATATGGGAGCTCTACACTGTATGGGGGCACAATGTATGGGGGTGCTACACTGTATGGGGGCACAATGTTTGAGGGTGCTACACTGTATGGGGGCACAATATATGGGGGCTCTACACTGTATGGGGTCCATACAAATTTGGGGTCCTTTTTTATGGTTACTCTTGTGAAAACAAGAAATTTGAAGCTAAAGTAAAATTTTTGTGAAAAAAGGATAAATATTCATTTTTTCCTTCCACATTACTTTAGTCCCTGTGAAGCACCTGAAGGGTTAATAAACTTGTTTAATGTGGTTTTGAGCACCTTGAGGGGTGGAGTTTTTAGAATTGCGTCACTTTTGGGTATTTTCTATCATATAGACCCCCTCAAAGCGACTTCAAATGTGAGGTGGTCCCTAAAAAATGGTTTTGTAAATTTTATGGAAAAATGAGAAATTGCCGGTCAACTTTTAACCCTTATAACATCCTAACAAAAAAAAATTGTGTCTAAAATTGTGCTGATGTAAAGTAGACATGTGGGAAATGTTATTTATTAACTATTTTGAGTGATATGTCTCTGTGATTTAAGAGCATAAAATTTAAAAGTTGGAAAATTGAGAAATTTTTAAACTTTCGCCAAATTTCCGATATTTTTAGAAATAATCGTAAGTCATATCTAACAAATTTTACCACAATCATGTACAATGTGTCACGATCACGAAAAAACAATCTCAGAATCCGTTGGATCCGTTGAGGTGTTCCAGAGTTATTACCTCATGAAGAGGTCAGATTTAAAAAAAATTTGGCCTCATCATAAAGGTCAAAACTGGCTTGGTCACTAAGGAATTAATGCTCATTGTTCAAGTATTCAATCAATCTGCATGGTTCGTCCTTCTCTGTTTTGCAGGTCAACAAACTAGCTAACCTGGACAATGTGTAAACAATATATTAACAAACATCTATTGTTCAATTACCCTGTGTCCCTGTCATCCAAGATAACAGACAATAAGGTACCACAAACATCAACTCAAAACATTAAAGACTCATACGAACAATAGTCTGTGTTTCTTGACCAAGTGTAAAAAAAACTTACTGTCATTTCCAAATAAAAGACAGGTGTGTACAGGTGATTACTAAAGGTAGCCATCTCCATATATATAAATTGCATTACTGCTCTAGAAAAATAAAAAAATTTAACATTCTTGTTGCTGGTAACCTGCCTTTGTGAATCTTCTCTTGGGTGGAAGCCCTTAAGTTGTATGGGAAGGTAGGATCCTGCTGTAATTAAAAATGCCAGAGGCTGAGGGGTGAAGTGCTCAGTCAGAAAGATTAAGTATACAAAAGACTGATTCACATTAGGCAGGTTCCCAGCAATGAGAATCGCCTTATCCGTGGCTGCTGAGTACACAAGAATTGGCCAATTTATGTGCTAAGTATTCACAATGTTACAATTTTTCTAGAGCAGTTATGCAGCTCAGATTCCCTAGATTTCATGTTTGCATGCTATAGCGCTACGACGTGCAGCTTTATTTGTTTGACCAACCAAAGAAAACAGCCACAACTTCAAAAGTCAAAATAATAGTTTATGGCAATAGACTGGCAAACTGAAAATAGGCATCTGGATAATTAAGATAAAATCCTGTGTCGTCACGCCCCTCCGTTGATTGTCGGTCTATCGCATTATTGCCCAGACGATAGGGGGCAGCAGAGAACTGTTAGATCTGAAGATAACAGTGGGTGGATCTGAGATACGACCCTCATTGCTGCGATCTTTGACAAATTGGTGGCAGCGGTGGCAATCTGAGTGGCCCCTGCAGTGTACCCACCCTTGACAATATATAACGTGCACACACCACCAAATGGGGGAGCGTGAACACCGGAACAGGGAGGGAACCCAACCATCCAAGCACTGCCTCTTGATCCTGACAGAAGCACACAGCGTCCCTGGCCACATTGCGAGTTGTGCGTGCTTCTCACTGCAGCTCTCTGATGTCAGTGACTTGGTTTTTCTGAATAACTTGGGAGACTGGAGACACTGGATCCAGTAATGGTGAGGTCTGGATGGGGTCTTGCGGGCTTGAGGGCCATATCTCTCTCCCGATAATGTAACATTCTGATCAGAACAGACCTTGGTGAAGGGACAGGGTGAGTCGGCCCCCCACCTGCACATTCCATGGTACATGGTGAGGGTTAACATATTAGTTTTTAATTTTAGCCATTTTTCAAAGATCTCAGTGTGAGAAGACCTCCACACACTGCTGCAGCACATGCTACTGATCCTGAGTGTTCGTTATTGCCTGTAACCCTGTGCACACTGCAATCTGTCTGACTGATGAAGGTCATTGTAGGACCAAAACGTCGTCTTTATTTTTAGATTCCCTGCACAAAAAAAATTAATCTTCTTACAACATTTATCTGAGTGCCAAGACTTCTACAAGATCAGTAGGAGAAGAGCCCTCACTTTTTCCGTCCTACAGTGAGCTGCACATCATTGCACCTGTTGTCTAGGACTCTAGGTCGTCTGTTGGCAGGTACTTGCTGAGTGTCTCCAGTCTCTTCTTGCCGCAGCCATTTGGTCTCCTACAGCACGGACTCTGCCCTCTACGGCACGGACTCTGCTCTCTACTTCATGGACACTGCCCTCTACGACACAGACTCTGCTCTCTACGGCACAGACTCTGCCCTCTACAGCATGGACTCTGCTCTCTACGGCACAGACACTGCCCTCTACGGCACAGACTCTGCTCTCTATGTCACGGACTCTGCCTTCCAAGGCATGGACTCTGCCCTCTACAGCACGGACTCTGCCCTCTATGGCATGGACTCTGCTCTCTACGACACGGACACTGCCCTCTATGGCACAGACTCTGCTCTCTGCGGCATGGACTCTGCCCTCTATGGCATGGACTCTGCCCTCTATGGCATGGACTCTGCTCTCTACGACACGGACACTGCCCTCTATGGCACAGACTCTGCTCTCTGCGGCATGGACTCTG
This sequence comes from Ranitomeya variabilis, assembly GCF_051348905.1. Classification (NCBI taxonomy): domain Eukaryota; kingdom Metazoa; phylum Chordata; class Amphibia; order Anura; family Dendrobatidae; genus Ranitomeya; species Ranitomeya variabilis. The sequence goes on from NC_135233.1 coordinate 624,920,751, forward strand.
CCCTCTATGGCACGGACTCTGCCCTCTATGGCATGGACTCTGCTCTCTACGGCATGGACACTGCCCTCCATGACACGGACAGTGCCCTCTACGGCACAGACTCTGCTCTCTACAGCACGGACTCTGCCCTCTATGGCACGGACTCTGCCCTCTAAGGCACGGACTCTGCTCTCTGCGGCACGGACACTGCCCTCCATGGCATGGACACTGCCCTCTATGGCACGGACCCTGCTCTCTACGACACGGACCCTGCTCTCTACGTCACGGACTCTGCCCTCCATGGCATGGACTCTGCCCTCTACGGCATGGACTCTGCTCTCTACGGCACGGACTCTGTTCTCTGCGGCATGGACTCTGCCCTCTATGGCACGGACTCTGCTCCCTACGGCACAGACTGCTCCCTACGGCACAGACTCTGCTCTCTACGGCATGGACTCTACCCTCTACGGCGCAGACTCTGCTCTCTACGGCATGGACTCTGTCCTCTACAGCACGGACTCTGCCCTCTACGGCACGGACTCTGCTCTCTACAGCACGGACACTGTACTCCATGGCACGGACTCTGCCCTCTACAGCACGGACTCTGCTCTCTACAGCACGGACTCTGCTCTCTACGGCATGGACTCTGCTCTCTGCGGCACGGATGCAAATGTGAAACTAGCCTAACCTATGTCAAAACCCTGATATATCTCTGAGACTGCCATGTTGTAAAGTGACAGTAGACAGAGAGGACTTCCAATGAGCCACCGCCATGAAAAACTCCTTTAGTGTAGGCTCCGCTGGTGACTGCTGGTGATCAGCAGGAGGAGCAGTGCCATCATCATACTCGCGGCCTCTGTGGCACCTCTCTGGTACCTGCTTCCTCAGACCCTTCGTCTCCCGAGGTCATAGCATCATCCTCCATGTCAGGCACCATGGAGCCTGTAGCAGTACAACACCCATTTTCCACAGGGGTTGTACTTTAGTTTCATTAGCTTCCATGGTCACTACCACTGTGACTGTGGCGACATCTTGGGTCTGCGATCTCATCGCTTCCGCCATCTTCTTTTGGGTCATTTTCTGGCAGATAATACCTCAGCAGGTTACCGGAGAGTGATTCTGTAAATTCAGAGTGCGTTTTGGGTCTAATATTGCATAAAATGCTAGGCAGGAGCTCCTCCTGTGTCGTCTCAGACAATGTGCTGGCCCATAACCCCAATTTAGATTTTTTTTTTTTTAGAAAGATTATTATATGATAACATTTTTTTTTTAAAGTACTCGAAACACATAAACCTAATTTCCAGAATGGGTCATAATGGTAACTTCACTGTAATGCAGAGATGTTTGTGGTGCTGGAGCCGTTTCCCTGATTTACATGTCCTGTGGTAAGCACAGCATGGATCATGGCACACTTTCCCTTTAAAGGCTCATGTAGATGTCCAAAGAACTCAATCCAAGCACGGAGTGCTATGGATGGACTGTCCGTGTGTCTCCCAACCCAAAGTCATATACTCCTATGTGGCTGTCAAATTCAGGTTGGGAGAACCGTGGTTAGTCCGTGCATTGCATTATGTGCTCAGACCAAGTTTATGGAAGGTCTGCATGAGGCCTAAGACTCAATTCGATGTGCATGGTGGATTATTTACTTACCAGTCATGATTGCAGCTCATACCTCCAGCTGGAGGTTTATCCTGTGGTGATGGCTCATGGTTGTCTTGTCGTGTCTTTGGTGCTGGTGGGTTACTTTGCGATGATGCTGGCTCGTGGAGATGGTGTTGTGACTGATGTGGATGGATTACCCTGTGGTGAAGTCTCATGGTGGTGGTGTTGTGGATTTGGTGCGGATTGGTTATCCTATGGTGATGGCTCGTGGTGGTCTTGTCAGGTCTCTGGTGCAGATTATATACCATGTGGTGATTGCTCATGGCGGTCGTGCCTTTGGTGCAGACTGGTTACCCTGTGGTGATGACTTGTGGTTGTCTCATGTTTCTGGTGTTGGGTTACCTTGATGACTGCTCGTGGAGATTGTGTCGTGACTTCTGTCGGTGAATTATCCTGTGGTGACGGCTTTTGGTGGTCGAGTCATGTCTCTGGTGCGGATTGGATATCCTGGGGTGATGGCAGCTTGTGGTGGTCCTATTGTGTCTCTGGTTTGGGTGGATTATCCTGTGGTGTTGGCTCGTGATGGGCGTGTCATGTCTCTGATGTGCATTGGTTACCCTGTGGTGATGGCATGTTGTGGTCGTGTTTGTATGGGTGGATTACTCTTTTGTGATAGCTTATGGTCGTGTCATGTCTTTGATGTGGATTGGTTACCTTGTGGTGATGGCATCTCATAGTGGTCGTGTCTCTGGTGTGGGTAGTTTATCCTGTGGTGGTGGCTCATGGTGGTCATGTCTCTGGATTATCCTGTGATTATGACTCATGGTGGTTGTATTGTGTATCTCGTGCTGGTGGGTTATGCTCTGGTGAAGGCAGCTCATGGTCGTGTCGTGTCTCAGGTGTGGGTGGATTGTTCTGCGGTGATGGCTAGTGGTGGTTGCGTCGCATCGCTGGTTTTAGTGTAGGTTGCATCATGTCTCTGATGTGGGTGGATTACCCTGGGGTGATGGCTGCTCATGGTAATGTCGTAGCTTTGATGTGGGGTATCCTGTGGTGATGGCTCATAGTGGTTGTATTTTGTCTCTGGTGTGGGTGGGTTACCTAGTGGTGATGGCTCATGGCGGTCGTATCGTGTCTTTGGTGCTTATGGGTTATCATGTGATGGCAGCTCGTGGTGGTCGTGTTGCTTCTCTGGTGTGGGGGAGTTACCCTGTAGTGAAGGCTTATGGTGGGCTTGTCTTTGGTGCAGATTGATTACCTTGTGGTGATGGCTCGTGGTGATCATGTCATGTCTCTGGTGTGAGTGGGTTACCCTGTGGTGATTGTTGCTCATGGTGATCGTGTCATACCTCTGTTGTGGATGGATTACCCTGTAGTGATGGCTCATGGTGGTCGTGTCGTGGCTCTCATTTGGGTGGATTATCCTGTGGTGTTGGCTCGTGGTGGGCATGTCATGTCTCTGGTTTGGGTGAATTATCCTGCGGTGATGGCCAGTGGTGGTTGCATTTTATCTCTGGTGTTAGTGGGTTACCCTGTGGTGATGTCTCTGGTTAACCAGGGGTGATGGCTGCTCACGGTCATGTTGTGTCGTGTCTCTGATGAGGGTTGTCCTGTGGTGATGGCTCATGGTGGTTGTATTTTGTCTCTGGTGTGGGTGGGTTACCTGGTGGCGATGGCTTGTGGCGGTCGTGTCGTGTCTCTGTTGCTTATGGGTTATTCTGTGAAGATGGAAACTCGTGGTGGTCATGTTGCATCACTGGCGTGGGTGAGTTAACCTGTGGTGAAGGCTCGTGGTGGTCCTGCCTTTTTTGCAGATTGGTTACCTTTTGGTTATGGCTTGTGGTGGTCACATCGTGTCTCTGGTGTGAGTTGGTTACCCTTTGGTGATGGTTGTTCGTGGTGATCGTGTCCTAACTCTGTTGTGGGTGGATTACCCTGTGGTGATGGTTTGTATTCATATTGTCATGTCTCTGGTGCAGATTAGTTATCCTATGGTGATGGCAGCTTGTGGTGGCTGTGTTGTGTCTCTGGTGTGGGTTAGTTACCCTGTGGTGAAAACTTATGGTGGTCTTGTCTTTAGTGCAGATTGGTTACCTTGTGGTGATGGCTCATGGTGGTCATGTCGTGTCTCTGGTGTGAGTGTGTTACCCTGTGGTGATGGATGCTCATGGTGATTGTGTCATACTTCTGTGGTGGATGGATTACCCTGTAGTGATGGCTCGTGGTGGTCGTGTAGTGGCTCTGATTTGAGTGGATTATCCTGTGGTGTTGGCTCGTGGTGGGCGTGTCGTGTCTCTGGTTTGGGTGGACTATCCTGTGGTGTTGGCTTGTGGTGGGCGTGTTGTGTCTCTGGATTAGGTGGATTATCCTGTGGTGTTGACTCATGGTGGGCGTGTCGTGTCTCATGTGGATTGGTTACCTTGTGGTGATGGCTTGTTGTGGGTGTGTTTTTGCATGGGTAGATTACACTTTTGTGATGGCTCATGGTGGTCGTGTTATGTCTGATGTGGATTGGTGACCCTGTGGTGTTGGCATCTCATGGTGGTCATGTCTCTGGTGTGGGTAGTTTATCCTGTGGTGGTGGCTCATGGTGGTCATATCTCTGGTTTATCCTGTGCTGATGACTCATGGTATTCATGTCAGGTCTCTGGTGCAAATTGTATACCGTGTGGTGATGGCTCATGGTGGTCATGCCTTTGGTGCAGATTGGTTGCCCTGTGGTGATAGCTTGTGGTGGTCGTGTCATGTCTCTTTTGTGGGTGGGTTATCCTGTGGTGTTGGCTTGTGGTGGTTGTGTCTTGACTCTCGTCCTGTGTCTGTTGATTTAGGATCATGGAGCGCTCGGCGTCCGCCGTCAGCCATAGCAGCGCAGTCGTCACTGAGCGTCTGCAGGAGTTGGTGCGGCTGTTCAAGGATAGGACTGAGCGGGTGAAGGAGCGACTCATAGACCCGGAGCTGTCTTCTGAGGAAGAGAGTCCATCTTCATGTGAGACTTCTCAGGATCGGGGGAGGTGGGTGGCAAGAGAGCATTTGGTGCATTATTAACCCTTCTAACTTCTCACTGCTTTCCTTCTAGCACCATCCAAAAAAGTTGCTGCAGCACCTCCACCTTCTCCTCCCCCTCCCGAGGTGAATAAGCCAGAGTGCAAGGGGTCCACAGAGAAAGAACATTACTGTGAGATGCTCTGCTGCAAGTTCAAGAGCCGAAGCTGGGGAGAATGTCTGCAGAAGTATAAGTTCCCAGCCAACATCGATCCACTAACCAGTAAGGGGGATGTTCTGTCCAATTTTGCAGTTCATGATGAGATCACAGAGAGCATGGGACCATACCCGGATCTGCAGTGCCTGATATTGTAAGGCACCCACTCTAGAAACCCTAGACATAGGATAGACGTCCAAATATTTGTACTGACTTTCGCGCCACACACTCCTGGCGGGACTGACCTCTTACAAGACTGTCCCCCCACACACTCCTAATAAGACTGACCACTTACTAGACTTTCCCCCCACACACTCCTGGCGGGACTGAACCCTTACCAGACTGTCCCTCCACACACTCTTAACTGGGGCGACACCATCCTAGACTGTCCCTCCACACACTCCTGATGGGGAAGACACCCCCCTAGCTTCCTTGTGGAGGGCCCTGCTTCTCACTTCTCTCTCTTCACGCAGACCTCATGTATGTCCTGTGGCTTTTCTTTGTGGTTTTGGCGTGGAACTGGAACTGCTGGTTTATCCCCGTGCGCTGGGCCTTCCCCTACCAGATGCCAGAAAACGTCCATTACTGGCTGTTCATGGACTATCTGTGTGATCTCATCTACTTGCTGGACATCGTCGTCTTCCAGGTCCGGTTGCAGTTTGTGCGAGGTGGTGACATCATCGTAAGTAACAGGTGTAGACTATGACATCATTATAGGTAGCGGGCACGGTGGTGACATCATCATAACTAAGTGGCAAGGTGGTGACATCACCGTAAGTAACAGGCTAGGCGATTACATCATCATAGGTAGCAGGTGAGGTGGTGACATCATGATAAGTAACGGGCGAGGTGGTGACATCATCATAGGTAGCAGGCGAGGTGGTGACATCATGATAAGTAACGGGCGAGGTGGTGACATCATCATAGGTAGCAGGCGAGGTGGTGACATCATGATAAGTAACGGGCGAGGTGGTGACATTACCATAAGTAGCAGGCGAGGTGGGACATCATGATAAGTAACAGGCGAGGTGGTGACATCATCATAGGTAGCAGGCGAGGTGGTGACATCATGATAAGTAACGGGCGAGGTGGTGACATTACCATAAGTAGCAGGCGAGGTGGGACATCATGATAAGTAACAGGCGAGGTGGTGACATCATCATAGGTAGCAGGCGAGGTGGTGACATCATGATAAGTAACGAGCGAGGTGGTGACATTACCATAAGTAGCTCTGTAACGGTGCGAGGTCTCCACTTCGTGGCTCAGTTGCTGCGGTTCCTTCTACTTCTCAATAATATCACTCACAGGTGATGGAGAAGATTGCAGAGGAAGAAATGTCAGGAATGGACTTGTTACCCCGGTGGCTCCTATTGCAAGGGACTGCACGGGTGTCCATGAGCTCTGCACCACCAGCCATTCTGTCACATGGTAGTGATGGCAGATGAAATGGGAGGGGCTGGGGGCATTAAAGGGATGGAGGTTGTATAGTGAGGGCAAGCGGCCGGGGGTTATATACCTGTGGGAAAGGGGCCGAAGGTTATACACCGAGTGCTGGAGGTTATACATCGGGGGAGGGAGAGGGGCAGGCAAGTTATACACTGGATGCTGGAGGTTATATACCTGGGGAAGAGGGGTTGGAGGATATACACCATGGGCCAGAGGTTATACACTGGGGATAGAGGGCAGGAGGTTATACCTTTATATCTCTGTATCCGGTCTATATCTCTGTATCTGTGCTATATCTCTGTATCCGCTCTATATCTCTGTATCCGCTCTATATCTCTGTATCTGTGCTATATCTCTGTATCCGCTCTACAGGTCCTTCTCAAAAAATTAGCATATAGTGTTAAATTTCATTATTTACCATAATGTAATGATTACAATTAAACTTTCATATATTATAGATTCATTATCCACCAACTGAAATTTGTCAGGTCTTTTATTGTTTTAATACTGATGATTTTGGCATACAACTCCTGATAACCCAAAAAACCTGTCTCAATAAATTAGCATATCAAGAAAAGGTTCTCTAAACGACCTATTACCCTAATCTTATGAATCAACTAATTAACTCTAAACACATGCAAAAGATACCTGAGGCTTTTAAAAACTCCCTGCATGGTTCATTACTCAAAACCCCCATCATGGGTAAGACTAGCGACCTGACAGATGTCAAGAAGGCCATCATTGACACCCTCAAGCAAGAGGGTAAGACCCAGAAAGAAATTTCTCAACAAATAGGCTGTTCCCAGAGTGCTGTATCAAGGCACCTCAATGGTAAGTCTGTTGGAAGGAAACAATGTGGCAGAAAACGCTGTACAACGAGAAGAGGTGACCGGACCCTGAGGAAGATTGTGGAGAAGGACCGATTCCAGACCTTGGGGAACCTGAGGAAGCAGTGGACTGAGTCTATTGTGGAAACATCCAGAGCCACCGTGCACAGGCGTGTGCAGGAAATGGGCTACAGGTGCCGCATTCCCCAGGTAAAGCCACTTTTGAACCATAAACAGCGGCAGAAGCGCCTGACCTGGGCTACAGAGAAGCAGCACTGGACTGTTGCTAAGTGGTCCCAAGTACTTTTTTCTGATGAAAGCAAATTTTGCATGTCATTCGGAAATCAAGGTGCCAGAGTCTGGAGGAAGACTGGGGAGAAGGAAATGCCAAAATGCCTGAAGTCCAGTGTCAAGTACCCACAGTCAGTGATGGTGTGGGGTGCCATGTCAGCTGCTGGTGTTGGTCCACTGTGTTTCATCAAGGGCAGGGTCAATGCAGCTAGCTATCAGGAGATTTTGGAGCACTTCATGCTTCCATCGGCTGAAATGCTTTATGGAGATGAAGATTTCATTTTTCAGCACGACCTGGCACCTGCTCACAGTGCCAAAACCACTGGTAAATGGTTTACTGACCATGGTATTACTGTGCTCAATTGGCCTGCCAACTCTCCTGACCTGAACCCCATAGAGAATCTGTGGGATATTGTGAAGAGAAAGTTGAGAGACGCAAGACCCAACACTCTGGATGAGCTTAAGGCCGCTATTGAAGCATCCTGGGCCTCCATAACATCTCAGCAGTGTCACAGGCTGATTGCCTCCATGCCACGCCGCATTGAAGCAGTCATTTCTGCCAAAGGATTCCCGACCAAGTATTGAGTGCATAACTGAACATTATTATTTGATGGTTTTTTTGTTTGTTATTAAAAAACACTTTTATTTGATTGGCCGGGTGAAATATGCTAATTTATTGAGACAGGTTTTTTGGGTTATCAGGAGTTGTATGCCAAAATCATCAGTATTAAAACAATAAAAGACCTGACAAATTTCAGTTGGTGGATAATGAATCTATAATATATGAAAGTTTAATTGTAATCATTACATTATGGTAAATAATGAAATTTAACACTATATGCTAATTTTTTGAGAAGGACCTGTATATCTCTGCATCCGGTCTATATCTCTGTATCTGTGCTATATCTCTGAATCCGCTCTATATCTCTGTATCCGCTTTATATCCGCTCTATATCTCTGTATCCGCTCTATATCTCTGTTTCTGTGCAATGTATCTGGCTTCTTCTTTCCTTTGTAGACAGACAGGAAGGCGATGCGTGACAAGTATGTTCGGTCTGAGCGGTTTAAGGTAAGTCTGCTTCTGACCGGCCGGCGCTGGAGCATTGTACAGTGTAATGGGCGGGTGACGATTTCTGGCTGTCTCTGCTAGATGGACATCATCTCTCTTCTTCCTCTGGATCTTCTTTACTTTAAGTTTGGTGTGAAGTCCATCCTGCGTTTCCCACGTACTTTGAAGGTGAGTGGTAGCGGGTGTGCGGGGCTGTGGCAGGTCCATGGCCCCCAAGTAACCCCACCGTCCTCTATTCCAGTACATGGCTTTCTTTGAATTCAACAACCGTCTGGAGGCGATTCTGAGTAAAGCGTACATCTACAGGTCAGCACCTGCCATCCATTGTTGCTGCCATGACCAGTGACAGCAGGTTACATGTGCTGTCTGTTATGTTATCAGAGTCATCCGCACCACCGCCTACCTGCTGTACTGTCTGCACGTCAACGCCTGCCTCTACTACTGGGCCTCTGACTATGAGGGGCTGAGCTCCACCAAATGGGTGTATGATGGGGAGGGCAACAGGTGAGCAACGCATGCAGGACACATGGCACCTCGCTCCATGCGGCCCTAGACAACAGATGTGGCACATCGCTCCATCCGTCCCTGCACAGCAGATGCGGCGCCTCACTTCATACGTCTGGTGGCCTCACTGTCACCTTCTACTTGTTTCCCTCTGTCATGTTGCACAGTTATATCCGCTGCTATTACTGGGCTGTGAAGACCCTCATCACTATTGGTGGCCTCCCGGACCCTCAGACGCTATTTGAGCTTTGTTTCCAGCTGCTGAATTACTTCATGGGTGTGTTCGCCTTCTCTGTGATGATTGGTCAGGTAAGTGCCCAGATCAGGGGATGGACATAGTAGTCCCCGCACCTCACTGAGCACCCTCCATGTGTTACAGATGAGAGATGTTGTGGGCGCAGCGACAGCCGGGCAGACATATTACCGCAGCTGCATGGACAGCACCATAAAGTACATGAACTGTTACAAGATACCGCGATCTGTCCAGAATCGCGTGAAGATGTGGTATGAATACACCTGGCAGTCCCAGGGTATGCTGGGTAAGAGTTGACACCTGCCCGTATCTGCTCAGCCTCCGCCTTGGTCATTCAGTGATGGGCGGATGTCTACTTCCATGACGTCACCACTGGAGTATAATAACCTCTTAATCTTCCAGATGAGTCGGAGCTGATGGTGCAACTTCCTGATAAGATGAGGCTGGATCTCGCCATTGACGTCAATTACAACATTGTCAGTAAAGTGGTTCTGTTCCAGGTATACTTGTGTGCACAGTCACTGCCCCAGCCCCCGCGCTCTCCAAGGTTACTGCCCCTGCTCTGTCAACAGTCCTATTCCCCCACTGTCCAGTCTGCTCCATCTTTAGCCCCCACTGTCCAATCTCACCACCACCCTACTGTCCCCATCTGACCCATTTCACTACAGTCTTCCCTGACCAGTGCCTCTCCCCAACTGTTCAGTCTGAAATTGTCTTGCCCTTACCCCCACCAGTCTACACACCCCTATCCAGTCTTGGCTTCACTCTTTCTAGTCTGGCCTGACCCCTCTCCAATATGGGTCATGTCCCTGTCTAGTCTGGCCCACCACTTCTCTCCAGTCTGGGCCGCCCCCTCTCTCTCCATGCTGGGCTGTGCCCCCGTGTAGTCCGACCCACAATCCCTCCCTCTGCAATCTTCGCCTCGCCCCCTCCCTCTCCAGTTTGAGCCACATCCCTGTCTAGTCTAGCCAACCACCCCCAGTTTGGGCCACTCCCTACAGGCTGGGTTGTGCCCTCTTTGTAGTCTGGCCTGCTCCCTCTTTCCAATCTGGGCCACGTCCCCGTCTAGTCTAGGCTGCCTCCGCTATCTAGTGTGGACCACAACCCCTGCCTCTGCAGTCTGGGTCTTGCTCCATCTAGTCTGGCCCACCCCCTTCTCCAATCTGGGCATGCGCACTTCCCTCTCCCGTTTGGGCCACGTCCCCGTCTGATCTGGCCTGCCACTCCCCTGTGGCCTAAGCTGTCCCTCCCCCCTTTTCCAGTCTGGCCTGCATCCCCTGTCTTGTCGAGCCTAGCCCTCTTACATTCTGGTCTGCATTCCTGTCTATAGTAAATATAGGAAAACTGACTGAACAGCAATCTAGTCTGAACTGGTGCATAACCAAAAAAAGACTTACATAGCAAATAGATCAATGGCTGCACTCAATTTTACTGTACTAAAGTAAGGAAATGTGCGATACATGAAATGTGAATAGCATAATGGCTTGTGAAATCTATGAAAAAACACGAGATGCTTAGCACAAGATTTGGCCAAAAATTGTGAGCCCATCCACCAAATATCCATGTAATCTCAGATTGGATGGGTACCTGACCTGACTGCCTAGTGTGAACACTTACCTCTGGCTAATAACATGGTAAAGCCTGCATTTATAGGAAAGTCGGAACCAACTGTGTTTGGATGGAATTAAAATCACAGCATGGTGAAGGGCGGGGCGTTCAAGTCAGAAAAAATAGTACATAGTAAATATAGGTTAAACTGACTGAACAGCAATCTAGTCTGAACAGGTGCATAACCAAAAAAGACTTACATAGCAAATAGATCAATGGCTGCACTCAACTGTACTAAAGCAAGGAAATGTGCGATACATGAAATGTGAATAGCTTAATGGCTTCTAAAATCTATGAAAAAACACATGAGATGCTTAGCACAAGATTTGGCCAAAAATTGTGAGCCCATCCACCAAACGTCAAGGTAATCTCAGATCGGATGGGTACCTGACCTGTCTGCCTAGTGTGAACACTTACCTCTGGCTAATAACATGGTAAAGCCTGCATTTATAGGAAGGTCGGAACCAACTGTGTTTGGATGTAATTAAAATCACAGCATGGTGAAGGGCGGGGCGTTCAAGTCAGAAAAAATAGTACATAGTAAATATAGGAAAACTGACTGAACAGCAATCTAGTCTGAACTGGTGCATAACCAAAAAAGACTTACATAGCAAATAGATCAATGGCTGCACTCAACTGTACTAAAGCAAGGAAATGTGCGATACATGAAATGTGAATAGCATAATGGCTTGTGAAATCTATGAAAAAACACATGAGATGCTTAGCACAAGATTTGGCCAAAAATTGTGAGCCCATCCACCAAACGCCAAGGTAATCTCAAATCGGATGGGTACCATGTTATTAGCCAGAGGTAAGTGTTCACACTAGGCAGGCAGGTCAGGTACCCATCCGATCTGAGATTACCTTGACGTTTGGTGGATGGGCTCACAATTTTTGGCCAAATCTTGTGCTAAGCCTCTCGTGTTTTTTCATAGATTTCACAAGCCATTATGCTATTCACATTTCATGTATAGCACATTTCCTTGCTGTAGTACAGTAAAATTGAGTGCAGCCATTGATCTATTTGCTATGTAAGTCTTTTTTTGGTTATGCACCAGTTCAGACTAGATTGCTGTTCAGTCAGTTTTCCTATATTTACTATGTACTATTCTTTCTGACTTGAACGCCCCGCCCTTCACCATGCTGTGATTTTAATTACATCCAAACACAGTTGGTTCTGACCTTCCTATAAATGCAGGCTTTACCATGTTATTAGCCAGAGGTAAGTGTTCACACTAGGCAGACAGGTCAGGTACCCATCCGATCTGAGATTACCTTGACGTTTGGTGGATGGGCTCACAATTTTTGGCCAAATCTTGTGCTAAGCATCTCATGTGTTTTTTCATAGATTTCACAAGCCATTATGCTATTCACATTTCATGTATCGCACATTTCCTTGCTTTAGTACAGTAAAATTGAGTGCAGCCATTGATCTATTTGCATTCCTGTCTAGTCTGGGTCGCACCCCTCTCTAGTCTGGCCGCTACCCTTCTCTAGTCTGGCCACTACCCCTCTCCAATCTGGGCAACCCCCCATCACCTCTGGTCGTCCACCTCCCCCAACTCTCAAGTCGGGACTGCATCCCCCCAGCTAGTCTGGCCCCCTGTCTCCAGTCTGGGTCATGCCTCCCATCCAGTCTGGGCCCTGCCTGCAGTCTAGGCCATGACCCTGTCTAGTCTGGCCTGCCACCCCCCTCATCTCCAGTCTCCCATCTAGTCTTGCTCACCATCCCTCTCCAATCTGGGCCATGTCCCTCATCTAACTGTCCTGCTTCTTTTTCCAGGTGAGCTGGGCCCCCGTTTACTCTATCTTCTCCCCTTTACCGTATTGCCCCCTCTAGTCTGACCCTCCTCCATCTAGTCATTACCACTCCCATCTAGTCAGGCCAGCCCCCTGTCTAGTATGGCCCCCTGTCTAGTATGGCCCTGCAGGCCTTCAGTCTGTGCCATGCCCCCTTCTATTCTGGCCTGCCACCCCCTCCTTTCCAGTCTGGGCCATAACTCCTATCTAGTCTTGCTCACCATCCCCTTCCAGTCTAGGCCCCCACTTCCAGCCTAGGCCGTGTCCCTCATCTAATTGGCCCACCGACCCTTTCTAGGTGGGCTGTGCCCCATCTACCCCAGCCTTTCCCATTTACTATCATGCCACCTTTAGTCTGGCCAGCCACCCATCTAGTATGGCTGCACTCTCCATCTAGTCTGGACCGCCTCCCCATCTAGGCTGATCCGCCTCATGGTCTAGGTTGGCCCGCTCCATCTCTCCTGTCTAGTCTGGCCCACCCCCATTTAGTGTGACCTGCTCCATCTCTCTAGTCTGGCCCCCCGCCATCTAGTCTGGCCCACCTCCATCTAGTCTGGCTCGCCCCCTTTGAGTCTGACTCACACCCCATCTAGTTTGGCCCACCTCCCATCTAGTTTGGCCCACCTCCCATCTAGTTTGGTCCACCTCCCATCTAGTTTGGTCCACCTCCCATCTAGTCTGGCCCACCTCCCATCTAGTCTGGCCCACCTCCCATCTAGTCTGGCCCACCTCCCATCTAGTCTGGCCCGGCTCCTTTGAGTCTGACTCACCCCCCATCTAGTCTGGCCCACCCCCCATCTAGTCTGGCCCACCCCCCATCTAGTTTGGCCCACCCCCATCTAGTCTGGCCCACCCCCATCTAGTCTGGCCTGCTCCGGCTACGGATAATTGATGGCATTGTTTTTCTCAGGGCTGTGACCGTCAGATGATTTGTGACATGCTGAAAAGACTACGCTCTGTAGTTTACCTCCCTGGAGACTACGTGTGTAAGAAGGTGAGACTGCAGCCCCACACTTGTATAATGTCACTGCAGGGTCGTGATGTCATCAGATCGTACATCACAGGGAATTCTGGGAGTTCTTGTACAATGTATCTTTCAGGGAGAGATTGGACGCGAAATGTACATCATAAAAGCTGGAGAAGTGCAGGTCCTGGGTGGCCCGGATGGACAGACTGTGCTGGTCAGCCTGAAGGCTGGCGCGGTGTTTGGAGAAATAAGGTAAGTGAATTCATAAAAGAGTGCTGACCGCGGTTGTCCGCCTGCAACCATTCATTACACTCTATATGCGCCTCGTGAGGGGCTCCATGTGGCTGAGTGGTTTGTATTGATATCCAGCAGCGCAGGGGCCAGAATCTGAGGGACACACCCTTATGGTTCCCTTCTGCTGTCCTTCAGACAGACCTCTGAATCCTTGTGCCCAGGCTGTGCACCTGCACTTTCAGGCGCTGTCTCCGCAGGTGGGGCACATCTGGGACTTACCTGTTTGCCATCTTTCAGTTTGCTGGCAATTGGTGGAGGAAACAGGCGAACGGCGAATGTAGTCGCCCATGGATTTACCAATCTGTTCATCCTGGACAAGAAGGACCTGAACGACATCCTCACCCACTACCCCGAATCTCAGAAGCTTCTGCGAAGGAAGGCCAAGTGAGTAAAGGCGAGCACAGCTACGGGTACCAGTGCTGCCACTCAATCATGGTGCCAGAGAGAGCAATGGAAAAAGCGGCATTAGCCACAGGCAGAGAGATGGAAGCAGCGGTGCCAGTCACAGGTAGAGAGATGGAAACAGCGGTGCCAGTCACAGGCAGAGAGATGGAAACAGCGGTGCCAGTCACAGGCAGAGAGATGGAAACAGCGGTGCCTGTCACAAGCAGAGAGATGGAAACAGCCGTGCCAGTCACAGGTAGAGAGATGGAAACAGCGGTGCCAGTCACAGGCAGAGAGGGACGGAAACAGAGGTGCCAGTCACAGGCAGAGAGATGGAAACAGCGGTGCCAGTCACAGGCAGAGAGATGGAAGCAGCGGTGCCAGTCACAGGTAGAGAGATGGAAACAGCGGTGCCAGTCACAGGCAGAGAGAAGTAGATGGCATCAGTCATGGATAAAGATGGATAGGAGGGTTGGTACTGTCAATGAAAAAAGCGTTGGTGTCGGTGGATGGGCGGTGGGGTGGTATCTGTCATGAAATTCATCATTCATTAATATTTGTACCTGATGATTTTCTGTTTTTTTTGTTTGTTTTTTTTAACTTGTAGAAAAATGCTTAAAAACAGCAATAAACCAAAGGAGGAGAGTCAACAGAAGGGCTTCCAACACATTATCCCCCCAAAACCAGAGACCCCAAAGCTTCTGAAAGCTGCAGTCGCTGCCACAGAAAGGATGGGCTTCAAAGGATTATCTAAAATAAGACGCCACCTTAAAGTGAAAAAATCAGTGGAGGTAAGGAAAGGATGTGAGGGGTCATAACGATCAGGGGCAGGTAAAGGGAGGTTATAATAAGCAGGGGCAGGTAAGAGGAGGTCATAACGGGCAGGGTCAGGAAAGGGGAGGTCAAAATGAGCAGGGGCAGGAAAGGTGAGGTCAAAACGGGCAGATAAGGAGAGGTCATAACGAGCAGGGGCAGGAAAGGGAAGGTCATAACAAGCAGGGGCAGGTAAGGGGAGGTCATAATGAGCAGGGGCAGGTAAGGGGAGGTCATAACGGGCAGGTAAGGGGAGGTCATAATGAGCAGGGGCAGGTAAGGGGAGGTCATAACGGGCAGGTAAGGGGAGGTCATAATGAGCAGGGGCAGATAAGGGGAGGTCATAACGGGCAGGTAAGGGGAGGTCATAACGATCAGGTAAGGAAAGGTCATAACGAGCAGGGGCAGGAAAGGGGAGGTCATAACAAGCAGGGGCAGGTAAGGGGAGGTCATAACGATCAGGGGCAGGAAAGGTGAGGTCATAATGGGCAGGTAAGGGGAGGTCATAACGGGTAGGTAAGGGGAGGTCATAACGGGCAGGTAAAGAGAGGTCATAACGAGCAGGGGCAGGAAAGGAGAGGTCATAACAAGCAGGGGCAGGTAAGGGGAGGTCATAATGAGCAGGGGCAGGTAAGGGGAGGTTATAACGGGCAGGTAAGTGGAGGTCATATCGGGCAGGGGCAGGAAAGGGGAGGTCATAACAAGCAGGGGCAGGTAAGGGGAGGTGATAACAGGTAGGTAAGGGGAGGTTATAATGCAGGTAAGGGGAGGTCATAAAGGGCAGGTAAGGGGAGGTCATAACGAGCAAGTAAGGGGAGGTCATAACAAGCAGGGACAGGAAAGGGGAGGTCATAACAAGCAGGGGCAGGTAAGGGGAGGTCATAACAAGCAGGGACAGGTAATGGGAGGTCATGCAATTTGTTGAAAAAGAGAATGGACAGCACTTCCAAAAATCCTACATTGATCTAATGCCACTAGGCAAAAATATATAGAACTGAACATGAGTGTCACGATCAGCTGCAGCCGCTGATGCGGCCCAGCCCCATAGACGCCCCCAAGCCAACCGACCTCAGAAGGCGTGGGGCGCGCATCCCCTGGGGAAGCAATACGGACCCTTTATACCGCAGAGGGGGACCCGGGCCTACCCGAACTAGGGGAGGGCAGAGATCGGGGTTCTGTGGCAGCTGAGCATGTGGACAAAGAAAGGGACACGTAGGACTTGATTACACCGCACAACTTCGGGTATAGAGAAAGTAAAGTTTACTAAAGTAAAGTCACACAGTACATAAACAAAACATAATGATGTCAGGCTCCAGATTCTACACCTTCAGAAGGGTACGACCCAGTGGACCCCAAGGCACCAACGGATCACCGAGGCACACATAGGCCGGACATCAGGGTACAAACAGGACATCAGGATACAGTCAGGACATCTGGACTCAGGAAAGACCTCAGGACATCAGGACACAGGCAGGGCATCAGGGTACAGACAGGACATCAGGACACAGGCAGGACATAAGGACATCTGGACCCAGGGTCACCGGCAGACATCAGACAGGAGTCATTCGGTTCCAGACATCCGACACGACATACAGGCACTACCAGTCATCAGGCTCCAAGCTCCAGGCAGCGGTCATCAGGTTCCAGACTGCGGTCGTCAGGCTCCGGGCATCGGACCTAGGGAGGAACTCAAGCGTGATGGTGCAAGCACCGCCGTACTGGACGTGGGCCAGACGGGGTTAACACCGCATGGTAGTCAGAGCACAGAGTAGCAGATGCTCAGCAGAAACACCGGTTTCAAGAGACTCAAAGTCACTGGGTGCGAGGCTCCAGACGCAGAGGGATTCCAGGAACATAATCACAGCAGACACAGTTCAGACAGGTTCAGGTACAGAACAGGTACAGGATCAAGGATTCGGGCCTGGATATACCGCCTCCAGGACAAGCACCAGAACAGAACAAAACAGGAATCAAGTCAAGGACTTTGGTACCAAAACATAGACAGGAGAGGTGCAGGAACACAAACACACTTAGCAAAGTTCAGGAGCTTTATGAGTAGCTCAGGCCCCGCCCATAGGGCAGGGGAACTTTATATAGGAGCTGCCCCTCAGTAATTGACTGGGGACAGCATTTCAAGTACACACCCTAACCCTGATAAAAGAAGGGAAGGTGTGGCCGCGTACGCCCTTAGCACACACAGAAACCATTACAGCACAATCAGTGCAGGAACTGAGGCTCAGGGCACCAGGCTGTGACTGCAAGCACTGACACGTGGAAAGTCATGCACCAGCTGCAAATGACCTCACAACCCGCGGACAGCTTCCACAGCGGCAACCAGGGACCGCACATGAGGAAGGTCATGCAATAGAAAAGACCTAACCACCATGAGCAGGGAACTGAGAAGGCTCTATCCAGGTAACAGCCAACAGTATCCCAGCTCAAATTAGGGGGAAAAGAGTAAAGGGTTAAAGCAAACATATGCATTGTCATGCCGAAAACCAGATACAGACAGAACGGCGTGACAGTGAGGTTCTTAGTTTAACATTCTGATCAGACTGTATGAAGCCCACTGCCACGTCACTGCAAGCCTCGTAGTGGGGGGTCATAACAAGCAGGGGCAGGTAAGGGGAGTTCATAACAAGCAGGAGCAGGTAAGGGGGGTGTCTGGGAAACAGCTGGGAGATCACGCAGATCCCATTGCTTCAACCAATATGTCAGGAGAATACTGTCAACTGCCTCCTGTCATCAGGACAATTACACAATTGTCTGAAGAGTGATGGATGAGGTCGCGGCAGTTTCCACTACTAGGCCGGATATTGCGAAGCCGACAGTGTATGGTATATACACCTCCGATTCCAACGCATGGAATATATACATGTATAGTTGTATGAAAGTGTTTGCCCACTTCCTGATTTGATATTCTTTTCATGTTTGTCATACTTAAATGTTTCAGATCACTATACAAATGTAAATATTAGACAAAGATAACACGAGTAATCACAAAATGCAGTTTATAAAAGAAAAGAAATCCAAACCTACAGGGCCCAGTGTGTAATAATTATAGGGGATAACTCAGGAGACTCTTTGCATGGAACAAGACAACTACAGCACACAGTTTTATAAGTGGTAAAGTCTATATTATCACACGGTGATTCAAACAGGTGCAGAGAGAAACTCAAGTCCACAACACTTGGTGTAAATATTATACGCAGCTTAACAGTCTATATGAAACTTCAGAGGAAAATGCAATCACGCAGAAAGTCTATGAAGCACAATTATTCTTGAGGATACTTGACAAGAATAAGTCCATGGTAGTCCAAACACAGATAGATATGCTTATAAGGCAGTTCAAATAATATCTTAGCACAACCAGGGAGGCCTGGGTAAAAGTCTCAGGTTTAAGCAGAGCAGCAACAGCTTACATGTCCAGCAAATGCAGATGGAAACAAACACAAGCAGCCAGATGGAGGATTACTGGAAACCGATGTATGCAGCAGAAACTCAGAGCTGAGTAGCAGGATCTCCACACAGGCTCACAGGAGCAGGTTCAGGTGCAAAGCCAGGGAGTCGTCAGGAGCTGGATGCAAGGCAGAATACTCTAGCACAGACTGAAGGCTGGGGTGGAATTTTATAGCAGGAAGACACAGTGCACATGAGACCAAAGACACCATCTTGGAAAAGGGCAGTAATGCACAAAAGGTAAACAAAATGTTCAGAGTCCTGACACAGTGTGAAAAAGTGATTGCCCCCTAAACCTAATAACTGTTTGGGCTGCCCTTAGCAGCGACAACTGCAATCAAGCGTTTGCGATTACTGGTAATGAGGCTTTTACAATGCTCTTGAGGAATTTGGGCCACTCACTTCTGCAGAATTGCGGTAATTCAGCCACATTGGAGGTTTCCGATCACGAACCACCTTTTTAAGGTCATTACAGCATCTCAGTCGGATTAAGGTCAGGACTTAGGCCACTCCAATGTCTTAAATTTGTTTTTCTTGAGCCATTCAGAGGTGGACTTGCTGGTATGTTTTGGATCATTGTTCTGCTGCATAACACAAGGGCGCTTCAGCTTGAGGTCATGAACAGATAGCCGGATATTCTCCTTCAGGATTTTTTGGTAGACAGCGGAATTCATGGTTCAATTTACTACAGCAAGTTTTCCAGGTCCTGAAGCAGCAAAACAGCCCCAGATCAGCACACTACCACCACCATATTTTACTGTTGGTATGATGTTCCTTTTCTGAAATACTGTGTTACTTCTATACCAGATGTATTGGGAAATACACCTTCCAAAAAGTTCAATTTTTGTATTGTCAGTCCCCCCAGAGTATTCTCCCAAAAGTCTTGGGAATCATCTAGATGTTTTCTTGCAAAACTGAGACAAGCTTTTATGTTAATTGCTCAGCAGTGGTTTTCGTCTTGGAACTCTGCCACTCAAGCCATTTTTCTCAGTCTCTTTCTTATGATGGAGTCATGAGCCCTGACCTTAACTGAGGCAAGTGAGGCCTGTGGTTCTTTGGATGTTGTTGTGGGGTCTTTGGTGACCTCTTGGATGAGTCGTTGCTGAGCTCTTGGGGTAATTTTGGTCGGCCGGCCACTCCTGGGAAGGTTCACCTCTGTTCCATGTTTTCGCCATTTGTAGATAGTTGCTCTCACTGTGGTTTGCTGGAGTCTCAAAGCTTTATAAATGGCTTTAACACCTTTTTTCCAGACTGGAAGATTTCAATTACTTTGTCTCTCATTTGTTAGAGAATTTCTTTGAATCGCGGCATGATGTCCAGCTTTTGAGGACCTTTTAGTTTACTTCACTTTCTCAGGCAGGTCCTATTTAAGTGATTTCTTGATTGAGAACAGGTGTGGCAGTAATCAGGCCTGGGTGTGGCTTGGGAATGTGAACTCAAATTACCTGTGGTTTATTATTATTTGGGAAGCTATGTTTTAAGAGGTGCGGGCAATCACTTTTTCACACAGGGCCCTGTAGGTTTGGATTTCTTTTTCCCTTAATATTGAAGACCTTCATTTATAAACTGTATTTTGTGATTACTTGTGTTATCTTTGTCTAATATTTACATTTGTTTTGTGATCAAAATATTTAAGCATGACAAACATACAAACGAATAGGACATCCGAAAGGGGGCAAACACTTTTTCACCCAAATGTATGTACCTCCCCCCAATAGACATTGACAGTTCCACAATAACAAAAATAACTACTTGATGCCCCCACCAATCGTTTATACAGGCCAATAGGATGCCCCTTATAGGTAGTGAATGGGAACAAAATAGTATGAATAGATAAGTCACGTCCGTCCTTGCGCTATGATGCTGAAAATTTATCTCATAAATATCGGATCCATACATATGAATATTGGGGATATTTGGGCAATGGAGGCACAAAGGCTGGAACATTCTTAACAAAGTCCTTTGAACCCAGGATGCTTCTTCCTTGGAACAACTTCCTGTAAACAGATCTGAAGTTTGGTATCTGGTTCCCACAGAATCTTCCTGTCTTAGGATCTCTATGGGGAGGGGTCTCTAGGGGAGGAAATGTAGGGCGAGGGGTCATTATGGGGAGGGTTGTAGTTGGATTTCTATGGGGAGGGGTTGTAGGGCGAGAGGTCTATGGGGAGGGGTTGAAGGGTGATAGGTCTAAGGGGAGGAGATGTAGGGCGAGAGGTCTCTATGGGGAGGCGTTGTAGGTTGAAGGGGTTGTAGGGTGGGAGGTCTATGGGGAGGGGTTGTAGGGAGAGAGGTCTCTATGGGGAGGAGATGTAGGGCTGTTCGCACTGTACAGGATCACAGTCTGTGGCTCCTCATAGGAGTATTACATGGGGGCCTGTCCCCAGCTACACGATATAATTACTGGCTACAATTGCCCACCCCCATATATATTCCACAACATGAGGAAAACTTACCTTTTCTTGTAACCCCTGCAGCCCACGAGGAGCAGCCCTGTCCTCCCAGGATCTCCTGTGCATCACCGCTCTCCTGTGCCCACCCTTAAATCAGAAGAAGATGAGGCAGCAGAGATTATCGCGGAGTCTACAGACAACACAGTGGTTATAAGGGTCAGCCCGTCCCCGCGAGGCGATGAGCAGATCCTGTCTGTGGAGGTCACGGCCCCTGAGGAGGAGGAGAAGTAACATGAGGAGCGATGGCGGCTTCTCTGCTAGTAGTATTTCCTTCTCCGTAGCCTCAATATGAGGATGGTGGACGCGGCTGTGTCCGGATCTCGCCGTTGATGGATCCACATGTGGAGATAGCACAGTCTGACCACTTGTAGTCTTTTAACCCTGCTTTGTGTCTTGTAGACCTGGGCATGCTGGTTGATGTAGTCCTGCCAGCATTGGCGGCTGTAAAGAGACTTCTGCTTGTGTACTAGAGATAATCTTTGTGACAGCGGCTACTACTGGCCATTGACCACTGACCGGATGTGTGCACAGCCGTATATACCAGAAGCTCCTGGACACAACGTCCCATGTGGTTCTTCACCATGCACTGGACTACCTCCATCCACCCAACACCTAAAGATGGCAGTGCCCTAAAGATCAGTGACACGCTGGGAACAGCATCAAAATCCCCCGTACAAGCAGTCGCACTGCAGTAGCCGCATGTATCCGAGTGTAGCAGAGATTGGAGTCTTATCACATCCATTTATTAGATGCTGAAGTTCTAGCTCTCAAATAAAAGCAATGACTGCGGTCCGCTATCATTGTCATCATCCTGCGGGACCACTGAATGGTCACATCGCCACGAGCAAGAGAAGCGGTCACACTCTGTATATATATAGGACAGGAGGAGTGGTACTGTCACGAATCACAGGGGGATAACTTTATCATCCCACCCCACTGACCCCAATATGTCACGCACCGGGGTTGTTTGGTTGCCCCAGTTTTTTTCTGAAGGGGATTTATCTATATCCCACTTCCCAGTTCCGGTTTGGAACTTGCAGCCCTCTGGCACCCCCTTACCCTCAGGTCAGACAGGGTTCTGCACCTAAGATAATTAGTCGCCAGAAAGGCTGCCTTACTTTGTACTGGCTAATGGGCACACTGCAGCGAGGGCGATATAACTACTCCCACTCAGGCGGGGACAATAATTATCAACGCCGTCCATCGCTACCAGGTTTCCCAAAGGCGTAGGACAAATCCGCTGTCACCAGCTCTGATTTCTTAATTAATAACGGGTGTGGAGCCAACCCAAATTAGTGGCGTGATTTTACTTTAGAGGACGTGACAGTATGTAATAGAGCAAGGAGAAACTAAGCTAGTAATTTTATATATTTTACTCCAAAAGGTAGGCAGTGTTTACAAAAGGGTAAAAAGATATTATAAAATGAGACAAGTATATGGAGCGGCCCCCAGACGCAGGACGACGGGGTACTCGAATCCGGGTCTCTCGGTTCTGAGGATGTCACGGTGGCCTGACCCGGTCCGTGGTCCTGCTAATGGGCGCCCAATAAAAGGTGTAGGTGGTGGTGTAGGTCGCAGTAAATAACGAGGACACAGGGCTGCAGTCTCTTTACCTCTTTACTGAAGGCTTCAGCATCCGCAATCCAGAGCACTGCTAACAGGGCTGGCTGAGACCGGCCGGTCCGAAGACACATCCAGAGTTCCCTTCGCAGGTGGAAATAAGTGCCTACCTACTAGCGCCTGGGTGTTGTAGTACTTCCCTGCTGAGCACCACGAGATAGTCCTCACAACTGTCGTGTATGTTTCTGTTCTTTCTCTCCGTCCCCCAGATGATATGGATAGGACGCACCCGTATGACGGGGTAGGACTGGAGTTATTTTATAGGGACCCTAGAGACGCCCCTCTCCCACAATTGCCTCCGTTGTCTTCATTAGGTGATTTAGGTGAGGCAGCCAACCTAAAATTAACTTCCCTGCCGTTGGTTTGAAGTAATGCGTAGAGCCCAATACTTCCTCGGCGTTACGGCCACCGGCTACGCGCCTCAGTAGGATGTTGCCGATCTCGGGGCACGACTCCTACTGGTTCTATCGCCTTTGTGCTGTGATCTTGTTTCTCACTTCTCCACAATATACTTCGCTTCGTGTCCGTTCTTAAGATGCCGCCGCAATGAAGTGCAGGCGCGGCTCCGTAACAATCTGTCCTTTTCGCTAGGCCTCTGCCAGGATCCCACCCCTGACAGGGACCTGTTGTGAATTTGGTTTCTGGGCTCCCCCGGTGGTTTCTGGTGGTACTGCACTTGTGTGCTTCATCTCCTCTGTTCACCTGTTTTCCATCTGGATGTGGGAGTTTTCTATTTAGCCTTGCTCCTCAGTCATTTCTATGCCGGCCAACAATGTTACCAGAAGCCTTTCTGTTGCATGTTCCTGCTCCTAGACAACTATCAGCTAAGTTGGACTTGTTGTCCTAAGTTTGTTTTGCATTTTTGTTCCAGTTCTCTGTGATTGAATATTTCTGAGGCTGGAAGCTCTTGTGAGCTGAAATTGCCACTCTGGTGTCATGAGTTGATATTAGAGTCTTAAAGTAATTTCAGGATGGTATTTTGAAAGGGTTTTCAGCTGACCATGAAGTTCCCTTTTCTGTCTTCCTACTATCTAGTAAGCGGACCTCAATTTGCTAAACCTATCTTCATACTTTGTATGTCAATTTCCTCTAAAATCACCGCCAATATATGTGGGGGCTACTGTCTGCCTTTTGGGGAAAATTTCTCTAGAGGTAAGCTAGGTCTGTGTTTTCCTCTGCTAGGGTCAGTCAGTTCTCCGGCTGGCGCTGGGCGTCTAGGGATAAAACGTAGGCACGCTACCCGGCCACTGTTAGTTGTGCGAAAGGTTTAGCTCATGGTCAGCTCGAGTTCCCATCTTCCAAGAGCTAGTCCTTTTGTATGCTTTATTACGTTCTCTTGCCATTGAGAACCATGACAGTTTGGCCGGCCAAGAGTTAAAATAATTGGCAGAAGAAAGGAGAGAAAAGAAGTCTGCAGAGATTTTTTTTTTTTTTTTTTTTTTCCTGAGTTTGCTCATTAGTTGATTCACTAGCATTTCTGCTTACTGCAGCCTTCGTTTCTCTCTCCTTCTAATCCTTGAATGGTTCTGATTTCACCTGATTTATATGGATCCTCAGAGTTTAGCTACAGGTTTGAATAATCTCGCTATGAAGGTTCAAAGTTTACAGGATTTCGTTATTCATGCTCCTACATCTGAACCTAGAATTCCTTTACCTGAATTTTTCTCTGGGGATAGATCTCGCTTCCAGAATTTCAAACATAATTGTAAATTATTTTTGTCTCTGAGATCTCGCTCCGCTGGAGATCCTGCACAGCAGGTCAGGATTGTAATCTCTTTGCTCCGGGGCGACCCTCAGGATTGGGCATTTGCTTTGGCACCAGGGGATCCTGCGTTGCTCAATGTGGATGCGTTTTTCCTGGCTTTGGGGTTGCTTTATGAGGAACCTCATTTAGAAATTCAGGCTGAAAAAGCCTTAATGGCCCTGTCTCAAGGGCAAGATAAGGCTGAAATATACTGCCAAAAATTTCGTAAGTGGTCTGTGCTTACTCAGTGGAATGAGTGCGCCCTGGCGGCGAAATTCAGAGAGGGTCTCTCTGATGCCATTAATGATGTTATGGTGGGGTTCCCTGTGCCTACAGGTCTGAATGAGTCCATGACAATGGCTATTCAGATTGATCGGCGTTTGCGGGAGCGCAAACCTGTGCACCATTTGGTGGTGTCTACTGAGAAGACGCCAGAGATTATGCAATGTGATAGAATTCTGTCCAGAAGCGAACGACAGAATTTTAGGCGAAAAAATGGGTTATGCTTCTATTGTGGTGATTCAACTCATGTTATATCAGCATGCTCTAAACGTACTAAGAAGGTTGATAAGTCTGTTTCAATTGGCACTTTACAGTCTAAGTTTATTCTATCTGTGACCCTGATTTGCTCTTTATCGTCTATTACCGCGGACGCCTATGTCGACTCTGGCGCCGCTTTGAGTCTTATGGATTGGTCCTTTGCCAAACGCTGTGGGTTTGATTTAGAGCCTCTGGAAGTTCCTATACCTCTGAAGGGTATTGACTCCACGCCATTGGCTAGTAACAAACCACAATACTAGACACAAGTAACTATGCGTATTAATCCGGATCACCAGGAGATTATTCGCTTCCTTGTGTTGTATAATCTACATGATGTGTTGGTGCTTGGATTGCCATGGCTGCAATCTCATAACCCAGTCCTCGACTGGAAAGCAATGTCTGTGTTAAGCTGGGGATGTCAGGGGACTCATGGGGACGTACCTTTGGTTTCCATTTCGTCATCTATTCCCTCTGAGATTCCGGAATTTTTATCTGATTATCGTGACGTTTTTGAGGAGCCTAAACTTGGTTCGCTACCTCCGCACAGAGATTGCGATTGTACTATAGATCTGATTCCGGGCAGTAAGTTTCCAAAGGGTCGTTTATTTAATCTATCTGTGCCTGAACATGCTGCTATGCGGGAATATATTAAGGAGTCCTTGGAAAAGGGACATATTCGTCCTTCGTCATCTCCCTTGGGAGCCGGTTTTTTCTTTGTGGCTAAAAAAGATGGCTCTTTGAGGCCGTGTATTGATTATCGGCTTTTGAATAAAATCACGGTTAAATATCAGTATCCTTTGCCACTGCTTACTGATTTGTTTGCTCGAATAAAGGGGGCCAAGTGGTTCTCTAAGATTGATCTTCGTGGGGCGTATAATTTGGTGCGAATTAAGCAGGGGGATGAGTGGAAAACTGCATTTAATACGCCTGAGGGCCATTTTGAGTATTTAGTAATGCCTTTTGGTCTTTCAAATGCCCCTTCAGTCTTTCAGTCCTTTATGCATGACATTTTCCGTGATTATTTGGATAAATTTTTGATTGTGTATCTTGATGATATTTTGATTTTTTCGGATGACTGGGACTCTCATGTCCAACAGGTCAGGAGGGTTTTTCAGGTTTTGCGCTCTAATTCTTTGTGTGTAAAGGGTTCTAAGTGCGTTTTTGGGGTTCAAAAGATTTCGTTTTTGGGGTACATTTTTCCCCCCTCTTCCATTGAGATGGACCCTGTCAAGGTTCAGGCTATTTGTGATTGGACGCAACCCTCTTCTCTTAAGAGCCTTCAGAAGTTTTTGGGCTTTGCTAATTTTTATCGTCGATTTATAACTGGTTTTTCTGATGTTGCTAAACCGTTGACTGATTTGACTAAGAAGGGTGCTGATGTTGCTGATTGGTCCCCTGCTGCTGTGGAGGCCTTTCGGGAGCTTAAGCGCCGCTTTTCTTCCGCCCCTGTATTGCGTCAGCCTGATGTTACTCTTCCTTTTCAGGTTGAGGTTGACGCTTCAGAAATCGGAGCTGGGGCGGTTTTGTCGCAGAAAAGTTCCGACTGCTCCGAGATGAGACCTTGTGCGTTCTTTTCTCGTAAATTTGCGCCCGCTGAGCGAAATTATGATGTTGGTAATCGGGAGCTCTTGGCTATGAAGTGGGCTTTTGAGGAGTGGCGTCATTGGCTTGAGGGGGCTAGACATCAGGTGGTGGTATTGACCGACCACAAGAATTTGATTTATCTTGAGTCTGCCAGGCGCCTGAATCCTAGACAGGCGCGCTGGTCGTTATTTTTCTCTCGGTTTAATTTTGTGGTTTCTTACCTACCAGGTTCTAAAAATGTGAAGGCGGATGCCCTTTCTAGGAGTTTTGAGCCTGATTCCCCTGGTAATTCTGAACCTACAGGTATCCTTAAGGATGGAGTGATATTATCTGCTGTTTCCCCAGACTTGCGACGGGTCTTGCAGGAGTTTCAGGCGAATAGACCTGATCGTTGCCCGCCTGGTAGAATGTTTGTTCCTGATGATTAGACCAGTAGAGTCATCTCGGAGGTCCATTCTTCTGCGTTAGCAGGTCATCCTGGAATCTTTGGTACCAGGGATTTGGTGGCTAGGTCCTTCTGGTGGCCTTCCCTGTCGCGAGATGTGCGAGGTTTTGTGCAGTCTTGTGATGTTTGTGCTCGGGCCAAGCCTTGTTGTTCTCGGGCTAGTGGATTGTTGTTATCCTTGCCTATTCCGAAGAGGCCTTGGACTCACATCTCCATGGATTTTATTTCTGATCTCCCTGTTTCTCAGAAGATGTCTGTCATCTGGGTGGTGTGTGACCGTTTCTCTAAGATGGTCCATTTGGTTCCCTTGCCCAAATTGCCTTCCTCATCCGAGTTGGTTCCTCTGTTTTTTCAAAATGTGGTGCGCTTGCATGGTATTCCGGAGAATATCGTTTCTGACAGGGGAACCCAATTCGTGTCTAGATTTTGGCGAGCGTTCTGTGCTAGGATGGGCATTGATTTGTCTTTTTCGTCTGCTTTCCATCCTCAGACTAATGGCCAGACCGAGCGAACTAATCAGACCTTGGAGACTTATTTGAGGTGTTTTGTGTCTGCGGATCAGCATGATTGGGTTGCCTTTTTGCCCTTGGCGGAGTTTGCCCTCAATAATCGGGCTAGTTCTGCCACCTTGGTTTCTCCTTTCTTCTGTAATTCGGGGTTTCATCCTCGTTTCTCTTCCGGTCAGGTGGAGTCTTCGGATTGTCCTGGAGTGGATGCTGTGGTGGAGAGGTTGCATCAGATTTGGGGGCATGTGGTGGACAATTTGAAGTTGTCCCAGGAGAAGACTCAGCATTTTGCCAACCGCCGTCGTCGTGTTGGTCCTCGTCTTTGTGTTGGGGACTTGGTGTGGTTGTCTTCTCGTTTTGTCCCTATGAAGGTTTCTTCTCCTAAGTTTAAGCCTCGGTTCATCGGCCCGTACAAGATATTGGAGATTCTTAACCCTGTGTCCTTTCGTTTGGACCTCCCTGCATCTTTTTCTATTCATAATGTCTTCCATCGGTCATTGTTGCGCAGGTATGAGGTACCGGTTGTGCCTTCCGTGGAGCCTCCTGCTCCGGTGTTGGTTGAGGGTGAGTTGGAGTACGTTGTCGAGAAGATCTTGGACTCCCGTGTTTCCAGATGGAGACTTCAGTATCTGGTCAAGTGGAAGGGCTACGGTCAGGAGGATAACTCTTGGGTGACAGCCTCTGATGTTCATGCCTCCGATTTGGTCCGTGCCTTTCATAGGGCTCATCCTGATCGCCCTGGTGGTTCTGGTGAGGGTTCGGTGCCCCCTCCTTGAGGGGGGGGTACTGTTGTGAATTTGGTTTCTGGGCTCCCCCGGTGGTTTCTGGTGGTACTGCACTTGTGTGCTTCATCTCCTCTGTTCACCTGTTTTCCATCTGGATGTGGGAGTTTTCTATTTAGCCTTGCTCCTCAGTCATTTCTATGCCAGCCAACAATGTTACCAGAAGCCTTTCTGTTGCATGTTCCTGCTCCTAGACAACTATCAGCTAAGTTGGACTTGTTGTCCTAAGTTTGTTTTGCATTTTTGTTCCAGTTCTCTGTGATTGAATATTTCTGAGGCTGGAAGCTCTTGTGAGCTGAAATTGCCACTCTGGTGTCATGAGTTGATATTAGAGTCTTAAAGTAATTTCAGGATGGTATTTTGAAAGGGTTTTCAGCTGACCGTGAAGTTCCCTTTTCTGTCTTCCTACTATCTAGTAAGCGGACCTCAATTTGCTAAACCTATCTTCATACTTTGTATGTCAATTTCCTCTAAAATCACCGCCAATATATGTGGGGGCTACTGTCTGCCTTTTGGGGAAAATTTCTCTAGAGGTAAGCTAGGTCTGTGTTTTCCTCTGCTAGGGTCAGTCAGTTCTCCGGCTGGCGCTGGGCGTCTAGGGATAAAACGTAGGCACGCTACCCGGCCACTGTTAGTTGTGCGAAAGGTTTAGCTCATGGTCAGCTCGAGTTCCCATTTTCCAAGAGCTAGTCCTTTTGTATGCTTTATTACGTTCTCTTGCCATTGAGAACCATGACAGGGACCCCCCTGGATCTTCCCAAGCAACGCACTTCTCTCACTAGCTGTTACCTGGGCAAAACCCAGTCAGCTTCTCCCTAACTTCCTATCCAGCCCCCAGTTTTACCAGAGTGTGAGGAGTGGCCTAATACATAGAACCCTTTGCTCCCCCTGGTGGCCGGAGTGTGAAGTGTAATGTGTGACTGTGATACCTGGTCAGGTGAACTCGTTTAGTGCCATCAGACGTACCATCACTCCCCTTAGTGGCGGAGCGTCAGTACTGCAACGACCAGGACTCTGGGGCGCTGCACTCCCCCCGGTTAAATCCAGTACTCCCGGACTGGGAAAGAAGAACAACAATACAGTACATGTTAGCAAAAGACATACAAAGTTTTGGAATGCAATAAACAAGTAAATTTAATAGTGCTTCTCTTTATGTGAGGTAAGGACACTTGAACGTTACAAACAAAAACATATTTACATAGTGCTTAAGGGTTTAAATAACATTTATTAAATAACTGACTATAAATAACCATTATTACCCAGCCGGGCATTCTATCTACTAAGTGCAAATTCTGAACAATAATTTAACTTTTCCTTTAAGGGCGTCAGGCAGGTACCCACTAAAGGCATACTACAAGACTAAAAGTGCAAATCAATATTTTCCTGAGCTCTCTTTCTACTATGCAGGGCTCTCTCGTCTACCCCCACGGGCTTACTGCATCTTTCCTTAGCTCTCTATCATTAGTTCTGATAATCACTTCAACTTCAATTCTTATTCATTATCAACAGTTCTATTCCTTATCACTATTTTTCTATCTACATACTATTATGTAAAACATCATTACTTTCCAACTTTCTCAAAGCAACAATATATCTTGACTAATTGCAACAGTGAACATCCCCTTTAAGAGGGACATTTCAAGTCTCTTTGAAGTAGTGCAACTCTCAAGTTGCAAGTCTGCAGTGAACAAGAGCTTCTGTGCTGTATCCAGGAACAGTCTCTTCAAAAAGCTCTTTCCTTTGTAAAACCAGTAGGGGGCACCTTTAAGAAGGTGCAACTATTTACAGCAACAGTTTGTGAATCATTCACCGTCCATGATTCGGCAGTCTTTTAAAACAGTGATGCAAAACAAACATAAAGCATTAGGGATCCCGGGTAAACAAAGGGATCCCTTTAAGGACTAACCCTGGTCGGGTTTTAGCAACAAAAAAAACAGGAAAAACAGTTAACTATTTACAGTGGTTCCGGTTCTGAGGTTTACTCTCGTGGCTGCAGTGGCTTTACCCTGCACACCATTCCCTTCGGCTGGGAAAGGGTGGGACCCAGGGTCACATCCTGGGCCTGTGTCGTTTGCTCCTGGGTAGCGGGAGCTGCCATCTCCGTTCCTGTAACGGACTCAGCTTCCGGGTCCCCCGGTGCCGCCAGGAGGGCTGCACATCGCCGGACGTCCCGTGCCCACCAGCCTTTTCCTCGCTGCCACCGGGTATAGGTGATGGCGTCCCCCGGTTGCATGTCACGATCAGCGTCGATCTCCCCGTGACAGGGCTCCACCTCATCCCGAGCAACACGCACCATCACCGGCGACCCGATCTCCTGGATCACCCCCCGTCCTTCCTGGGGTTGGAAGGCCACGACAACACCCTATTTCGGTGGGGAGTCGTCCTGCAGGTTGATCGAAATCCCGCGTCCAGCCTCCTTCCGCTCCATCCTCCGGTGCCGCCGATACTCCGTCCACGGAAGTACCCAGAGGTCCGTTTCCCGCTACCCATGGCCGGGCAACGCGGCAGCCGGATCCTCCGCAGTAGCTGACGGGGCAGACGCGGGGGGTCAGCCGGATCTCCGCGGCACGACCAGGTCCAGGATCCGTCCCGGAGCCAGCTTCACCGCGGTCGGTCCACTCTGTAGGTGCGAACGCCGTTGCCGGCAGCGATGTGGGCCGCGCCCCCCTCTGAGCACGTCTCCAAGAGGACACCAGCCAATGGGCCTCAGCCAAACCCAACCGGTCATCCCGCGGCTGGCCGTCGGGCCCCCTCGCGTGGGGTTCTGGTGAGGTCTCTTCCCTCAGCAGTGGGGGGTCAGGATCTTCTTTCCCCGCTGGGGACTGGTGCTGGGCCGAAGCGCTCCCACGTGGATGCCTGGGGGTCGCCATGTTGGTATCTGGTTCCTCCTCTCGATCCTCTTCCCGCGCTCTCTTTCAGGGGCGGCCCCATCTCCATGGTCTCCACCCTCCATAGAGAATGAGGAGGCGGACCTCGGCTGCTGACGGACATGTCCTCAGGATACAGCAATACTTAGACTGGGCGGCCATTGTTCTTCGCGCTCTTCAGCTTGTTCACGCCCACAAATCCACGCCCTTCTTCTTCTCCTGCGCTCCACGTTGCGCTGTAATGGCGGCGATTTTGGCGGGAATTTTTGGCGGGAAATAGCAATACACAGTCTTTGCAATAAATCACGGTTCAAGCACAATTCAATCACAGTTCCAAGGCACACCTGACCTGACTCTTCAGGCTTAAGTAGATCCTGTTCGTGACGCCAAGCTGGAGCGGCCCCCAGACGCAGGACGACAGGGTACTCGATTCCGGGTCTCTCGGTTCTGAGGATGTCACGGTGGCCTGACCCGGTCCGTGGTCCTGCTAAGGGGCGCCCAATAAAAGGTGTAGGTGGTGGTGTAGGTCGCAGTAAATAATGAGGACACAGGGTTGCAGTCTCTTTACCTCTTTACTGAAGGCTTCGGCATTCCGCAATCCAGAGCACTGCTAACAGGGCTGGCTGAGACTGGCCGGTCCGAAGGCACATCCAGAGTTCCCTTCGCAGGTGGAAATCAGTGCCTACCTACTAGCGCCTGGGTGTTGTAGTACTTCCCTGCTGAGCACCACGGGATAGTCCTCACAACTGTCGTGTATGTTTCTGTTCTTTCTCTCCGTCCCCCAGATGATATGGATAAGACGCACCCGTATGACGGGGTAGGCCTGGAGTTATTTTATAGGGACCCTAGAGACGCCCCTCTCCCACAATTGCCTCCGTTGTCTTCATTAGGTGATTTAGGTGAGGCAGCCAACCTAAAATTAACTGCCCTGCCGTTGGTTTGAAGTAATGCGTAGAGCCCAATACTTCCTCGGCGTTACGGCCACCGGCTACGCGCCTCAGTAGGATGTTGCCGATCTCGGGGCACGACTCCTACTGGTTCTATCGCCTTTGTGCTGTGATCTCGTTTCTCACTTCCCCACAATATACTTCGCTTCGTGTCCGTTCTTAAGATGCCGCCGCAATGAAGTGCAGGCGCGGCTCCGTAACGATCTGTCCTTTTCGCTAGGCCTCTGTCAGTATCCCACCCCTGACAGGGACCCCCCCTGGATCTTCCCAAGCAACGCTCTTCTCTCGCTAGATGTTACCTGGGCAAAATCCGGTCAGCTTCTCCCTAACTTCCTATCCAACCTCCAGTTTTACCAGAGTGTGAGGAGTGGCCTAATACATAGAACCCTTTGCTCCCCCTGGTGGCCGGAGTGTGAAGTGTAATGTGTGACTGTGATACCTGGTGTACCTTAGTGCCATCAGACGTACCATCACTCCCCTTAGTGGCGGAGCGTCAGTACTGCAACGACCAGGACTCTGGGGCGCTGCACTTACATGTACAGAACGATTACAAATAAAAAGGGATTAACGATGAAAATCGACTTAACGGTTCTTTCATATCATTCAGTGGTACACCATGTGGTGGCTGGGGGAGGGGACCTTCCCAAAATCATCAGGTCAGATTGCACAGCCTGTCGTAGCTGAATCCGTCTGCAAAATACACCCCTTGTCTGGGCCTCTGAGTTTTATACCATTGCCCAAAACTAAGGGTCTCCCCACTGGATGACATCATGGGGTGGGTAGAGCTATGGAATGCACTCCTCTTTCTTGAGTATATGAAAAAACATCATCCCACATATCTCAGCTTATGAACCTCGTAGAAACACGACACCCGTGTCCTTATGCTCAGTGTGACCTAAAAAACTCACTGGCTGATAGTTCTACTGAGGCACATGGCAAAAATGTATTTGTCCCACTTCTATCATTAACCGGTGCTATGATAATTACGTTTGCAATGACAAAGAAACCTTGGTTTTTCCATGTGCTTCTACTTGTACTTTCAGTTTAAGGCCATAAAACTCCTCTGTGAAGGCTGCTGGCACGCTGGTCTCACATTAAAGCTGAATAGCAGGGGGAGAGAGGGGGAGTGAAATTGCAGTATGTGTCTGGAACCGTGGAACTTCTAGAAAATTACTCAGACCATGGCATATTTACATTATCGTGACAGGTACTGTGCAGTGTATATATACAGGACAGGAGGAGTGGTACTGTGCAGTGTACATGTACAGAAGGATCTGAACCTATCCCTGGAGCTGGGACCTTAACTATCCCTGTCCTGGGGGACTTTTAAATTAGAGAGGCCCGAGTCTCCGACCTTACTGACTCCTGAAGCATGGGACAGAAATTAAAGGTAAACCAGACACAAAGACAAAACAGGGATAACAGAAAACCTCTATCATACAAAACCACTAACCAACAATACGGAGGAGGATAGGGACAGGGAGTAAACTAAATGGGAACAGGGACCAGGAGATTAACACTCATGTACAACAGCAACCTACAGAACACTCCAACTCCTAACTTCAACCACTTAGCTTTAGCACGGGAAAACTAATCTTTCACCAGCAGGGACTAAATGCCCAGAGCCTGTATATATAGAGGTAGTAAATGATAAGCAGTTGCAGCTGAGAACAACCAGGTTGTATGGTGTCAGTCAGCATGGAAAGAGTCTTTAATCCTCTCAGCAAGGAAGGGAAATCCATTTAAATTAGGACATGAATCACACCATCTCTAAAAAGGACTTTGATTTATTACTTGACGTGACCAACTATCTCCAAGTCTTCCAGGGGGATGTGAAACCCTCATGACAGTGGTACTCTGCAGTGTATATGCAGTTCCATCAAAAAGTCTTCATACCCAGTGAACTTTTCTACATCTTTTATGTTGCACCCATAAATCTAAATGTATATTATTGGGATTTTCTGTGACACAAACACAAAGTAGCAAATATTTGTGAAATGTAAAGGAAATGATACAAGGTTCTCTAAATATTGTGAAAATATTAATCTGAAAATTGTTCCCTGCATTTGCTGAACAGCCCTCTGGAGTCAATACTTTGTAGGACCACCTTTCCCTGCACTTACTGCTGCAGTCTCTTGGGATCTGTCCCTCCAGCTTTGCACATCTAGAGGTGACATTTTGCCTTTTCTTCTTTGCACATCTAGAGGTGACATCTTGCCCCTTCTTTGCACATCTAGAGGTGACATTTTGCCCTTTCTTCTTTGCACATCTAGAGGTGACATTTTGCCCCTTCTTTGCACATCTAGAGGTGACATTTTGCCCCTTCTTTGCACATCTAGAGGTGACATTTTGCCCTTTCTTCTTTGCACATCTAGACATGTCATTTTGCCCCTTCTTCTTTGCACATCTAGAGGTGAAATTTTGCCTCTTCTTTGCACATCTAAAGGTGACATATTGTCCCTTCCTCTTGCACATCTAGAGGTAACACTTTGCCCTTTCTTTTTTCCTCCAGGATTGCCCTGTATTTTGTGTTATCCATCTTCCCATCACCTCTGACTAGCTTTCCTGCACCTGCTGAAGAAACATCTGCTGCCTCCACCATGTGTGATGGAGCGGATGGTGTTTTCAGGGTACTGTGCAGTGTTAGTTTTCCACCATACATAGCCTTTAACTTTTAGCTTATAAAGTTTTCCTTTGGTCTCATCTGACCAGAGCCCCTTCCTACACATGCTCACTGTCACCTTCATGAAGCTTCTTATGGCTTCCAAAAATGTCTACCTTCTCGCCCCTTGTCACAGGTTTACCGCAACAGAGAGGAGCCAGAAGACCGCAGCGTCTGATTTCTCCTACTCCTGCGCTGATTAGAAGCACTTCACCATCTAATTAAATGGTGCAGGTTTCTGTTAGCAGTGCAGGAGTTAAACTGTTTGGCTCAAATAAAAGGTCAACTTTCATTTTTCCTGTCCAAACACAGAAGCCACAGCCTCTCATGTCCAAGAACATTCTCTAATGACAAGTCCTGTAGATCAGAGGTGTCAAACTGCATTCCTCGAGGGCCGCCAACAGGTCATGTTTTCAGGATTTCCTTGTATTACACAGGTGATAATTTAATCACCTGCACAGAATGATTCCAGCACCTAAGGAAATCCTGAAAACATGACCTGTTGGCGGCCCTCGAGGAATGCAGTTTGACACCTCTGCTGTAGATCACATCTGGGTGATCCATGTAGACATCACGCAGCTTAGTGATCTAAGTAGGCATCATATAAGGAGGTGATCCATCTAGACATCACACAATGGGACTGTCATGAATCACAGGGGGATATTTTTGATTATCCCACTGCTGCCACCAATATGTCATGAACCGGGGGTGTTTGGTTGCCACAGTTCTAAAGGAATTTATTTATATCGCACTTCCCAGTACAGGTTTGGAACTTGCAGCTCTCTGGCACCCCCTTACCCTCAGGTTAGTCAAGGAACTGCACCTAGGATAATTAGTCACCAGAAAGGCTGCCCGGTCATGTACTGGCTATTGGGCATGCTACCGTGAGGGTGATATACCTATTCCCCGCCGCAGCGGGGCCATAATCTTATAAACCCCTTTCCATCACGGCCAGCTATACCCAACAAGCTCAGTACGCTCTGCTGCCACCAGCTCCTATTCCTATTATTAATAGCCTGGTCAGGAGCCAACCCAATCAGTAGCATAATTTACTTCAGAGGACATTGGAGGTACGTTTTAGAGCAAGGAAAACGGCTAGTAAATATTATAACTTTTACTCCAAAAAGAAAAAGGCAGTGTTTACAAAAGGTATAAAAAATATTACAAGATGAGACAATTATAGTATGTACAAGGGAATTACAAATAAAAAGGGTTTAAAAGAAGAAAAAGCACTTAGTCCTTTCAGATCATGGCAAACAATGTGGTGGGGGAGGGGTGACATCAAAATGCATCAGAGCAGCTTGCAAAGCTGCTGTTAGCCTTTTTCCTGGGCAAAGACTAAAGACTTCCCCTCTTGTCCCGCCTCTGAGTTTTATACTTGGGCCCATAACCAAGGCACTCCCACTGTGCTGACCTCACTGGGTGGTTGGGGAACTCCCCTTTCTGAACAGGTATGAAATACTCGAATACCCATATCTCTTAGGGTGAACCTCGTAAGAAAGAAGACAAAATTATCATTATGCTCTGCATGACATGGGGGTTCATTTAAGTATAAACATGAATTGGATACATGACCTGCTTACGGAGAAATCCATTCCTTGGATTTCATTGAGTTTAATCCTAGAGATTTTACTGGGTTATAGATCTATTATTGGTGGACTTGAATAACTCTCATACACAAATGAAAGCACATGGCTGCAAACAAAAAACTGGTTTTCTGCTAACCAACACTTTCTTGAGTGAGGCGGATGAGTCATTTAGAATTACACAAGCCTGCAGAGTTAGGGGGAAAAGCTATTTAGTGCAGGGAGAATGAGGGCCTGTGAGAGGGACCACGGCTGCAGCATGGGTACCTTACACAGACCTAATGGATGTAGCAGAGCTCAGTGTGCATGATAATATAGAATCAAATACGTCCCATTTCATGACACCTCCCCCTTTTGGACTGCGCTATGGAAGCAAGACCTCTCGGTACTGCTCCATGCACACCTCGGCAGGTTTGCCCCGGCGGGACACCCCATCTGCGTTGCCATGCTCCATGCCCTTTTTGTGCTTCACGGTAAAGTCGTACTGCTGGAGGGCAAGGCTCCAGCATAGCAACCTTCCGTTGGTACCAGACACAGTATGCAACCGGCTCAGGGGGGTGTGATCGAAGGTGCATCTGTACAGGTAGGGCTGCAAATGTTGCAGGGCCCAGACCATGACCAGGCACTCTCTCGATGGTGGAATAGGCCACTTCCCTTGGCAGAAGCCTCCGGCTCAGGTACAACACAGGGTGCTCTTGGTCCCCCAAGTCCACCTGGCTGAGCACAGCACCAAGGCCAAACTCGCTGGCGTCGGTCTGTACTAAGAACGGCCGACTGCTGTCGATGGCTTTCAACACCAGAGAACTGCTCAGGGTTGTTTTCAAAGCCCGCAAAGCCACCTCACAGCTGTATGTCCAGTCGACTGGGCAGCTTCTTCCTGGTGAGGTCCGTCAAGGGTTTTGCCAGGCTACTATAGTTCTGTACAAAGCGCCTATAGTACCCTGCAGTGCCCATGAAAAAATCACCTTCTTGGTCCTGGGGGTGGTCCAGGACGCAATAGCGTCCACTTTCCCAGGCTCTGGCCTCATGGAGCCCCCACGTACCTGGTGCTCCAGGTAGTGGACCTTGCTTATGCCCATCTGGCACTTTCCCATCTTGATGGTCAGACCTGCTTGGTGAATTCGCCTGAGCACCTCCTAGAGATGCTGCAGGTGTTCCTCCCAGGAGAAACTGAAGATGGCAATGTCATTGTTATGATCTGGTGGCCTAAGAGCAGCATGAGACGTACTCTGGAGAAGGTGGTACCTGCACTGACCGCAGACCCTGAACTTAACACCGCAACTAGAAGTAGCCGTGGAATGTACCTAGCGCTCCCTAGACATCTCGACACAGCCGGAGGACTAATTACCCCTAGAGATAGTTTTCCCTTTTCTATCTTGCCTCAGAGAAAATCCCCAAAGGATAGACAGCCCCCCACAAATATTGACTGTGAGAGGAGAGGGAAAAAACACACACACAGACTGAAATGAGAGTTTAGCAAAGGAGGCCACTTCTAGCTAAATAGAAAGGATAGGACAGAGTACTATGCGGTCAGTATTAAAACACTAGAAAATATCCACCACAGAAAATACAAAATCTCCACAGCTAACTAAAGATATGGAGGGTATATCTGCATCTCCAGAGATACCAGCTTGGCTAAACAAATCCTTATACAGACCAAGCTGGACAAGACAAAAACATGGAAAAGAACTGAACAATAAGGCCACAGCATGTGGACAGCAAAAATCAAAGCCAGAACTTATCTTTGTTGAAATGAACTGCAAAGCAGAAGAGACCAGGCAGGGATGTGAATCCTCCAGGAACAATGGACAACTGGCACTGACTAAAGGGTGAAGCAAAACTAAATAGCCCAGTCAAAATTGCAAAAAGTGAACACACCTGATAAATGCTGCGATTCAGAGACAGCAGCGCTACCACTTACAACCACCGGAGGGAGCCCAAGAGCAGAATTCACAACAGTACCCCCCCCTTGAGGAGGGGTCACTGAACCCTCACCAGAGCCCCCAGGCCGATCCGGACGAGCCAAATGAAAGGCACGAACCAAATCATCAGCATGAACATCGGAGGCAACAACCCAAGAATTATCCTCCTGGCCATAGCCCTTCCATTTGACAAGATACTGAAGCTTCCGCCTCGAAAAACGAGAATCCAAAATCTTCTCAACCACATACTCCAACTCCCCATCAATCAACACCGGGGCAGGAGGATCAACAGAGGGAACAACGGGCACCACATATTTCCGCAACAAAGATCTATGAAAAACATTATGGATGGAAAAAGAGGCTGGAAGGGCCAAACGAAAAGACACTGGATTGATAATCTCAGAAATCCTATAAGGGCCAATAAACCGAGGCTTAAACTTAGGGGAAGAAACCTTCATAGGGACATGACGGGAAGACAACCAGACCAAATCCCCAACCCGAAGCCGGGAACCAACACACTGACGACGGTTAGCAAAACGCTGAGCCCCCTCCTGAGACAACACCAAATTGTCAACAACATGAGCCCAAATTTGCTGCAACCTGTCAACCACAGAGTCCACCCCAGGACAATCAGAAGGCTCAACCTGCCCCGAAGAAAAACGAGGATGAAAACCAAAGTTACAAAAGAAGGGTGAAACCAAGGTAGCAGAACTAGCCCGATTATTAAGGGCAAACTCGGCCAATGGCAAGAAGGCCACCCAATCATCCTGATCAGCAGACACAAAGCATCTCAAATAAGTTTCCAAAGTCTGATTAGTTCGCTCGGTTTGGCCATTTGTCTGAGGATGAAATGCGGAAGAAAAAGACAAATCAATGCCCAGCCTAGCACAAAAGGCCCGCCAAAACCTAGAAACAAACTGGGAACCTCTATCGGACACAATATTCTCCAGAATGCCATGCAAACGAACCACATGCTGAAAAAACAACGGAACCAAATCAGAAGAGGAAAGCAACTTAGGCAAAGGTACCAAATGAACCATCTTAGAAAACCGGTCACAAACCACCCAGATAACTGACATCCTCTGGGAAACCAGAAGATCCGAAATAAAATCCATAGAAATATGCGTCCAAGGCCTCTCAGGGACCGGCAAAGGCAAAAGCAACCCACTAGCGCGGGAACAGCAAGGCTTGGCCCGCGCACAAGTCCCACAGGACTGCACAAAAGAACGCACATCCCGTGACAAAGAAGGCCACCAAAAGGACCTACCAACCAAATCTCTGGTACCAAAAATCCCAGGATGACCGGCTAACACAGAACAATGAACCTCCGAAATCACTTTACTAGTCCATCTGTCAGGAACAAACAATTTCCCCACTGGACAGCGGTCAGGTTTATCAGCCTGAAATTTCTGAAGAACCCGTCATAAATCAGGGGAGATGGCAGAAAGAATCACCCCTTCCTTCAGAATACCGACCGGCTCAAGGACCCCAGGAGAATCAGACAAAAAGCTCCTAGAGAGGGCATCAGCCTTAACATTCTTAGAACCCGGAAGATACGTGACCACAAAATTAAAACGTTAGAAAAACAAGGACCATGGGGCCTGTCTAGGATTCAGCCGTTTGGCAGACTCGAGATAAATCAGATTCTTATGATCGGTCAAGACCACAATACGGTGCTTGGCCCCCTCAAGCCAATGTCGCCACTCCTCAAATGCCCACTTCATAGCCAACAACTCACGATTGCCGACATCATAATTGCATTCCGCAGGCGAAAACTTTCGAGAAAAGAAGGCACACGGTTTCATCAAGGAACCATCAGAATTCCTCTGAGACAAAACGGCCCCTGCCCCAATCTCAGAAGCGTCAACCTCAACCTGAAAAGGAAGAGAAACATCTGGCTGACGCAACACAGGGGCAGAAGTAAATCGGCGTTTAAGCTCCTGAAAGGCAGAAACAGCCGCAGAGGACCAATTCGTCACATCAGCGCCTTTCTTCGTCAAACCGGTCAGGGGTTTAACCACGCTGGAGAAGTTGGCAATGAAATGGCGATAAAAATTAG
Source organism: Ranitomeya variabilis (assembly GCF_051348905.1). Taxonomy (NCBI): domain Eukaryota; kingdom Metazoa; phylum Chordata; class Amphibia; order Anura; family Dendrobatidae; genus Ranitomeya; species Ranitomeya variabilis. Next base: position 624,960,960 of record NC_135233.1, read on the forward strand.
CAAAGCCCAAAAATTTCTGAAGGCTCTTCACGGATGTGGGCTGGATCCAATCATGAATGGCCTGAACCTTAACCGGATCCATTTCTATAGATGAGGGAGAAAAAATGAAGCCCAAAAAAGAAATCTTCTGTACTCCAAAGAGGCACTTAGACCCCTTCACAAACAAGGCATTATCACGAAGGATCTGAAATACCATCCTTAGGGTTGAGCGAAACGGGTCGATCATTTTCAAAAGTCGCCGACTTTTGGCTAAGTCGGCGTCTCATGAAACCCGATCCGACCCCTGTGCTTGTCGGCCATGCGGTACGCGACTTTCGCGCCAAAGTCGCGTTTCAATGACGCGAAAAGCGCCATTTCTCAGCCAATGAAGGTGAACGCAGAGTGTGGGCAGCGTGATGACATAGATCCTGGTCCCCACCATCTTAGAGAAGGGCATTGCAGTGATTGGCTTGCTGTCTGCGGCGTCACAGGGGCTATAAAGGGGCGTTCCCGCCGACCGCCATCTTACTGCTGCTGATCTGAGCTTAGGGAGAGGTTGCTGCCGCTTCGTCAGAAGCAGGGAGAGTGTTAGGCAGGGTCCACTAACCACCAAACCGCTTGTGCTGTAGCGATTTCCACTGTCCAACACCACCTTCGGTGTGCAGGAACAGTGGAAGCTATTTTTTTTTTTTTTTTTTCCTCAGCGCTGTAGCTCATTGGGCTGCCCTAGAAGGCTCCGTGATAGCTGTATTGCTGTGTGTACGCCACTGTGGAAACCAACTGCTTTTTTCAAAGCACATATCCTCTTGTTCCTTTCTGCACAGCTATCTTTTTTGTTTGTCCACACTTTTTATTTAATTTGTGCATCAGTCCACTCCTATTGCTGCCTGCCATACCTGGCTTAGATTACTGCAGGGAGATAGTAATTGTAGGACAGTCCCTGTTTTTTTTTTTTTTTTTTTTTTTGTGGGAGATTAAGATTGGCATTTCTGCTACAGTGCCATCCCTGTGTGTGCCATCTCTCACTGAGTGGGCCATAGAAAGCCTATTTATTTTTTCCGTGATTTGTGTTCTAAATTCTACCTCAACACAAAAACACTACATCAATCAGTGGTAGAAAAATATTGGCCTCAGTCAGGGCTTGTGTGCCACTGCTGTGTGTGCTATCTCTCATTCAGTGGGCTATAGAAAGCCTATTTATTTATTTATTTTTTTTCTTATTATTTGGTTTCTAAAGTCTCCCTGAAAAAAATAAATAAATAAAAAAACAGTGGGAGAGTAATATTGCCCTTTCAGCTTGTGTGCCAGTCTTGACTCCTGGGTGTGCCACCTCTCTCTCATTCAGTGGGCCATAGAAAGCCTATTTATTTTTTTGGTTTTTTTTAATATTATTTGGTTTCTAAAGTCTCCCTGAAAAAAAAAAAAACATAAAAAAACAGTGGGAGAGTAATATTGCCCTTTCAGCTTGTGTGCCAGTCTTGACTCCTGGGTGTGCCACCTCTCTCATTCAGTGGGCCATAGAAAGCCTATTTATTTATTTTTTTAAATATTATTGGGTTTCTAAAGTCTCCCTTAAAAAACAAAAAATACATAAAAAAACAGTGGGAGAGTAATATTGCCCTTTCAGCTTGTGTGCCAGCCTTGACTCCTGGGTGTGCCACCTCTCTCATTCAGTGGGCCATAGAAAGCATTTTTTTTTTTTCCTTGATTTGTGTTCTAAAATCTACCTCAACACAAAAACACTACATCAATCAGTGGTAGAAAAATATTGGCCTCAGTCAGGGCTTGTGTGCCACTGCTGTGTGTGCTATCTCTCATTCAGTGGGCTATAGAAAGCCTATTTATTTATTTATTTTTTTTCTTATTATTTGGTTTCTAAAGTCTCCCTGAAAAAAAAAAAAAAAAAAAAAAAACAGTGGGAGAGTAATATTGCCCTTTCAGCTTGTGTGCCAGTCTTGACTCCTGGGTGTGCCACCTCTCTCTCATTCAGTGGGCCATAGAAAGCCTATTTATTTTTTTGGTTTTTTTAATATTATTTGGTTTCTAAAGTCTCCCTGAAAAAAAAAAAAACATAAAAAAACAGTGGGAGAGTAATATTGCCCTTTCAGCTTGTGTGCCAGTCTTGACTCCTGGGTGTGCCACCTCTCTCATTCAGTGGGCCATAGAAAGCCTATTTATTTATTTTTTTAAATATTATTGGGTTTCTAAAGTCTCCCTTAAAAAACAAAAAATACATAAAAAAACAGTGGGAGAGTAATATTGCCCTTTCAGCTTGTGTGCCAGTCTTGACTCCTGGGTGTGCCACCTCTCTCTCTCATTCAGTGGGCCATAGAAAGGCTATTTATTTTTTTGGTTTTTTTAATATTATTTGGTTTCTAAAGTCTCCCTGAAAATAAAAAAAAAAAAACTTAAAAAAACAGTGGGAGAGTAATATTGCCCTTTCAGCTTGTGCGCCAGTCTTGACTCCTGGGTGTGCCACCTCTCTCTCTCTAATTGTGGGCCATAGAAAGCCTTTTTTTTTTTGTTTTTTTTTTTTGTTTTGTTTTTAATATTATTTGGTTTCTAAAGTCTCCCTGAGAAAAATAAATAAATAAATTAGGTGGGAGATTAATATTGACATTAGTGCTTGAGTGACAGTCCTGCGTGTGTGTCATCTCTGTGATTTTGTGCCACAGAAAACAGAGTGTGTAACATTGTGCCTGATTTTCCTTGTGGTCTCACCAACCTGTTAAGGGATATTGAAATCATACTGAAGTTATAGCTCACCGTGTAAGTTGTTTGACAGCAACAAATAAAGTTACTTTGGTTAAGATTTTAAAACAATGAGGAAGTCTGGTGCAAGAGGTCGTCGTGGGCGTTCATTGTCAGCTGGTAATGATGGTAGTGGTAGTGGAGCATCAGGTGGTCGTGGGGATAAAAATATTCCACCTAAGTCTGGAGCTGTGGAGCCAGTTTCGTCGTCAGGCTACACAAGGCCTCGAACGCTCTCTTTTCTGGGAGTAGGAAAACCGCTTTTAAAGGCGGAGCAGCAACAGCAAGTTTTGGCTTACATTGCAGACTCAGCCTCTAGCTCTTTTGCCTCCTCTTCCGAAACTGGTAAATGTAAAAGCAGCGCGTCGCTTGTGGATGTTCACGGTCAGGGACAAGTCGCTTCCTTGTCCTCCTCAGCAAAAACTACAACAAGAGAGAAGGATGCAGCAGGCGACACAACGGGTCACTCCATGGAGCTCTTTACACATACCGTCCCTGGCTTAGAAAGTGAAACATTTAACAGGCCATGCCCATTACAAGTATATTCTGACATGGAGTGCACTGATGCACAGCCACAGCCAGAGTACTATGCTGCTCCTTTGACTCAGACCACCACATTGCCCTCTCAGGGTACAGATCCACAATCAGACCCTGATGAGACTATGTTGCCCCGCCACGAACGCTATACCACCGACCGACACAGTGACACAGACGAAGTTGCACACGAGCTCGAAGAGGAGGTAATAGATGACCCAGTTATTGACCCCGATTGGCAGCCATTGGGGGAACAGGGTGCAGGCGGCAGTAGTTCAGAAGCGGAGGTGGAGGAGGGGCCGCAGCAGGCATCAACATCGCAACAGGTTCCATCTGCCGGGCCCGTATCTGGCCCAAAACGCGTGTCAAAGCCAAAACCTGTTGGAGGACAGCGTGGCCATCCGGTTAAAGCTCAGTCTGCAATCCCTGAAAAGGGATCCGAGTCTAGGAAGAGTGCAGTCTGGCATTTTTTTAAACAACATCCAACTGATCAGCGCAAAGTCATCTGTCAAAAATGTTCAACTAGCTTAAGCAGAGGTCAGAATCTGAAAAGTCTAAATACTAGTTGCATGCATAGACACTTAACCACCATGCATTTTCAAGCCTGGACTAACTACCAAACGTCCCTTAAGGTTGTAGCACCCTCGGCCAATGAAGCTAGTCAGCAACGCAACATCCCTTCCGTCACTGTAAGGCCACCATTTTCCGCACCACCGGCAGTATCTGTGCAGGTTTCTTTGCCAGCCAAAAGCAGTCAGGGTCAGGGAACCACCAGTTTTGTAGGAGGAAATATTGCATCTAGGGCACCGGCGGAAACAATACCGTCTCCAACCGTCTCTCAGTCTGCCATGTACACCGGCACACCCGAAAGTTCCACGATCTCCAGCTCTCCAGTCCAGCTCACCCTACATGAGACTCTGGTTAGAAAAAGGAAGTACTTATCCTCGCATCCGCGTACACAGGGTTTTAACGCCCACATAGCTAGACTAATCTCGTTAGAGATGATGCCCTACCGGTTAGTTGAAAGCGAAGCTTTCAAAGCCCTGATGGAGTACGCTGAACCACGATACGAGCTACCCAGTCGACACTTTTTTTCCAGAAAAGCCATCCCAGCCCTGCACCAGCATGTTAAACAGCGCATCGTCCATGCACTCAGGCAATCTGTGAGTACAAAGGTGCACCTGACTACAGATGCATGGACCAGTAGGCATGGCCAGGGACGTTATGTGTCCATCACGGCACACTGGGTGAATGTGGTGGATGCCGGGTCCACAGGCGACATCAATTTAGGGACAGTTGTGCCTAGCCCACGGTCTAGGAAACAGTTGGCTGTAGGCGTTCGCACCCCCTCCTCCTCCTCGTCCTCCTGCAGAAGCTACAGCTCTTCCACAGAACGCAGTCTGCCAACCACTCCATCGGCAGATGACACTGTTGCACACCAGTTGTCCCATTATGGGCCAGCTACTGCCAAGCGTCAGCAGGCTGTATTGGCTATGAAGTGTTTGGGCGACAACAGACACACCGCGGAAGTTCTATCCGAGTTCTTGCAACAAGAAACGCAGTCGTGGCTGGGCACAGTAGATCTTGAGGCAGGCAAGGTAGTGAGTGATAACGGAAGGAATTTCATGGCTGCCATCTCCCTTTCCCAACTGAAACACATTCCTTGCCTGGCTCACACCTTAAACCTGGTGGTGCAGTGCTTATTGAAAACTTATCCTGGGTTCTCCGACCTGCTCCTCAAAGTGCGTGCACTTTGCTCACATATCCGACGTTCGCCTGTACACGCCAGCCGTATGCAGACCTATCAGCGGTCTTTGAACCTTCCCCAGCATCGCCTAATCATAGACGTTGCAACAAGGTGGAACTCAACACTGCACATGCTTCAGAGACTGTGCGAACAGAGGCGTGCTGTTATTTATTTGTGGGAGGATACACGGGCAGGCAGTAGGATGGCAGACATGGAGTTGTCAGGTGTGCAGTGGTCTAAGATACAAGACATGTGTCAAGTCCTTCAGTGTTTTGAGGAATGCACACGGCTGGTTAGTGCAGACAACGCCGTAATAAGCATGAGCATCCCCCTAATGCGTCTGCTGATGCAAAGTTTGATGCACATAAAGGAGCAGGCGTCTGCACCAGAGGAAGAGGAAAGCCTTGATGACAGTCAGCCATTGTCTGGTCAGGGCAGTGTACAGGACGAGGTAGCGGGCGAAGAGGAGGTGGAGGACGAGGAGGATGATGGGGATGAGTATATTTTTAATGCCGAACCTTTCCCGGGGGCACAGGAAATTGGTTGCGTGTCACGGCCGGGTTCTGGTTTTTTGAGGGACACAAGTGACGTAGATTTGCCTGCAACTGCCCCTCAACCAATCACAACCGGAGATTTGACAACTGGAACTTTGGCCCACATGGCGGATTATGCCTTACGTATCCTAAAAAGGGACACACGCATTACGAAAATGATGAACGATGACGATTACTGGTTGGCCTGCCTCCTTGATCCACGCTATAAAGGCAAATTGCAAAATATTATGCCACATGAGAACTTGGAACTAATATTAGCAACCAAACAATCAACTCTTGTTGACCGTTTGCTTCAGGCATTCCCAGCACACAGCGCACGTGATCGTTCTCACACGAGCTCCAGGGGGCAACAGACTAGGAGTGTTAGGGGTGCACACATCAGAAGTGGCGTTGGACAGAGGGGTTTTCTGACCAGGTTGTGGAGTGATTTTGCTATGACCGCAGACAGGACAGGTACTGCTGCATCAATTGAAAGTGACAGGAGACAACATTTGTCCAGTATGGTTACTAACTATTTTTCATCCCTTATCGATGTTCTCCCTCAACCGTCATTCCCATTTGATTACTGGGCCTCCAAATTAGACACCTGGCCAGAATTGGCAGAATATGCATTGCAGGAGCTTGCTTGCCCGGCAGCAAGTGTCCTATCAGAAAGAGTATTCAGTGCTGCAGGTTCAATATTAACCGAAAAAAGGACTCGTCTGGCTACCCAAAATGTTGACGATCTAACATTCATTAAAATGAACCACAACTGGATTTCGAAATCTTTTGCCCCACCTTGCCCGGCCGACACCTAGCTTTCCTATGAAAAGCTCTTGCCTGTGAATTACTTTTCTAATGTCTAATTTGCTGCAGCTGATTGTACAGCATACGACATGTTTACACCTCCCTAAATGGCAAAACTCCCCACACGGGGCCGTGGTATCGCGACTTGGCGCAAGCACCCGTGAGACTGCTGTTTGTCTGAAGAGGTGGGTGTGCTCGCTTTTGGTTGACGGCATTGCTACTGGGTCCCTCATAGTACAATGTAGTGTCTCTGGCGGTGGTGGTGCGCACCCAACGTCAGACACACCGTTGTAACATGAGGGGCCCTGGGGCGGTCCCGCCGGCCTCAAGAGAGTTCCCCCCTACCCCAGCTCAAAATGTGCTCTACCACGTGCAAAATTATGTCGCACAGCTCCACCAATCTTTAGTCTATTCGCTGACATCATTCAATGTCTGGCACTGACAATACAAATTTGTAGACATCTATGATGCAACTTAAAGTAGTCTGTGTCTGTGTCCTATATTGGCACCATTAAATAGTTACTGCCAAATTACTATGTCAGAAACTCAGTAGATGAGCCAGCTCACCCCTGTACCTAAGTATGCCACCTTTTTTTTTGTTTTGGTTGTTTTGCGAGACATTAACATCTATTTATATTTTGGGAGTACTGGGACAGACACTCCTTGCACTACTCCTCCACTCACCACCAAGCTGCCTGTGTATCCATGTAACCGCTGTAAAGCTGCCATGAGCCTATTGTTTGTTATTTTAGGCCTTTGATAGCCTGTCTGCGGTCCCTACTTTAAATACTCCTCCACTCACCACCAAGCTGCCTGTGTATCCATGTAACCGCTGTAAAGCTGCCATGAGCCTATTGTTTGTTATTTTAGGCCTTTGATAGCCTGTCTGCGGTCCCTACTTTAAATACTCCTCCACTGACCACCAAGCTGCCTGCCCGTGTATCCATGTAACCGCTGTAAAACTGCCATAAGCCTATTGTTTGTTATTTTAGGCCTTTGATAGCCTGTCTGCGGTCCCTACTTTAAATACTCCTCCACTCACCACCAAGCTGCCTGTGTATCCATGTAACCGCTGTAAAGCTGCCATGAGCCTATTGTTTGTTATTTTAGGCCTTTGATAGCCTGTCTGCGGTCCCTACTTTAAATACTCCTCCACTCACCACCAAGCTGCCTGTGTATCCATGTAACCGCTGTAAAGCTGCCATGAGCCTATTGTTTGTTATTTTAGGCCTTTGATAGCCTGTCTGCGGTCCCTACTTTAAATACTCCTCCACTGACCACCAAGCTGCCTGCCCGTGTATCCATGTAACCGCTGTAAAACTGCCATAAGCCTATTGTTTGTTATTTTAGGCCTTTGATAGCCTGTCTGCGGTCCCTACTTTAAATACTCCTCCACTGACCACCAAGCTGCCTGCCCGTGTATCCATGTAACCGCTGTAAAACTGCCATAAGCCTATTGTTTGTTATTTTAGGCCTTTGATAGCCTGTCTGCGGTCCCTACTTTAAATACTCCTCCACTCACCACCAAGCTGCCTGTGTATCCATGTAACCACTGTAAAGCTGCCATGAGCCTATTGTTTGTTATTTTAGGCCTTTGATAGCCTGTCTGCGGTCCCTACTTTAAATACTCCTCCACTCACCACCAAGCTGCCTGCCCGTGTATCCATGTAACCGCTGTAAAACTGCCATAAGCCTATTGTTTGTTATTTTAGGCCTTTGATAGCCTGTCTGCGGTCCCTACTTTAAATACTCCTCCACTCACCACCAAGCTGCCTGTGTATCCATGTAACCGCTGTAAAGCTGCCATGAGCCTATTGTTTGTTATTTTAGGCCTTTGATAGCCTGTCTGCGGTCCCTACTTTAAATACTCCTCCACTCACCACCAAGCTGCCTGTGTATCCATGTAACCGCTGTAAAGCTGCCATGAGCCTATTGTTTGTTATTTTAGGCCTTTGATAGCCTGTCTGCGGTCCCTACTTTAAATACTCCTCCACTGACCACCAAGCTGCCTGCCCGTGTATCCATGTAACCGCTGTAAAACTGCCATAAGCCTATTGTTTGTTATTTTAGGCCTTTGATAGCCTGTCTGCGGTCCCTACTTTAAATACTCCTCCACTGACCACCAAGCTGCCTGCCCGTGTATCCATGTAACCGCTGTAAAACTGCCATAAGCCTATTGTTTGTTATTTTAGGCCTTTGATAGCCTGTCTGCGGTCCCTACTTTAAATACTCCTCCACTCACCACCAAGCTGCCTGTGTATCCATGTAACCGCTGTAAAGCTGCCATGAGCCTATTGTTTGTTATTTTAGGCCTTTGATAGCCTGTCTGCGGTCCCTACTTTAAATACTCCTCCACTCACCACCAAGCTGCCTGTGTATCCATGTAACCGCTGTAAAGCTGCCATGAGCCTATTGTTTGTTATTTTAGGCCTTTGATAGCCTGTCTGCGGTCCCTACTTTAAATACTCCTCCACTCACCACCAAGCTGCCTGTGTATCCATGTAACCGATGTAAAACTGCAGTATTTTGCTTATAAAAAAGAAAATACTGGAGAGATATCAAATGTAAAACAGAGATCCTAAAACTATGGAATCCAAGATATAAAAATAAAACTTAAAATAAATATATAAAAAATCTAAAAAATTGGAGAAATAATAATGAGGAAAGGTACGATGTACTAAAATGCCTTTATTACATAAATATATATTTATACAGGGCAACAATAGGCAACTCAAAAGTGTGCCTGTAACTGGAGGACAAAATGATAAAATTTAACAGCAAAAATAGCACCAATATTGTAACGGACACCGAGAAGGCAGAATATAAAAGAAAAAAAGGTTCATACATATATGTAAGACAATATAAAAACATATATATATGTATATATTATGTATATAAATAACAAATTTAATAAAAAATCGTATATAAAAAAAAAAAAAAAAAAAAAAAAAAAAAGGGGGGGATGGCCGTAAAAAAAGGGGGGAGGGGGGGGGGGAAGGGGGGGAGATATAAACACTGAGCAAACTGAACAAAGTACGATCATAAAATATATATATGCAAAGGCGTGTATAGTAAACATATACTACATATGAGGTGCACACAATGAGTAATAAGGTGCAAATGAAAGTGCAAAGTGTAATACAGGCTGATTGAAACAAAAAATATATATATAAAAAACCAAACAACTAGGTGATAAGATACAATTGAACACACAAAGTGTTAAAGTGGTGAGGGATAAACCCTAAATCACGAAACTTGCTCAATGTGAAAATTACATACGGCCACAAAAAATATATATATTTACCAATGCCAGCTAAGTGTCCGGTCCTCCAGATACCGCACACCCCGACGCGCGTTTCGGACTGTGTCCTTCGAAGGACACAGTCCGAAACGCGCGTCGGGGTGTGCGGTATCTGGAGGACCGGACACTTAGCTGGCATTGGTAAATATATATATTTTTTGTGGCCGTATGTAATTTTCACATTGAGCAAGTTTCGTGATTTAGGGTTTATCCCTCACCACTTTAACACTTTGTGTGTTCAATTGTATCTTATCACCTAGTTGTTTGGTTTTTTATATATATATTTTTTGTTTCAATCAGCCTGTATTACACTTTGCACTTTCATTTGCACCTTATTACTCATTGTGTGCACCTCATATGTAGTATATGTTTACTATACACGCCTTTGCATATATATATTTTATGATCGTACTTTGTTCAGTTTGCTCAGTGTTTATATCTCCCCCCCTTCCCCCCCCCCTCCCCCCTTTTTTTACGGCCATCCCCCCCTTTTTTTTTTTTTTTTTATATACGATTTTTTATTAAATTTGTTATTTATATACATAATATATACATATATATATGTTTTTATATTGTCTTACATATATGTATGAACCTTTTTTTCTTTTATATTCTGCCTTCTCGGTGTCCGTTACAATATTGGTGCTATTTTTGCTGTTAAATTTTATCATTTTGTCCTCCAGTTACAGGCACACTTTTGAGTTGCCTATTGTTGCCCTGTATAAATATATATTTATGTAATAAAGGCATTTTAGTACATCGTACCTTTCCTCATTATTATTTCTCCAATTTTTTAGATTTTTTATATATTTATTTTAAGTTTTATTTTTATATCTTGGATTCCATAGTTTTAGGATCTCTGTTTTACTCTTACACCGAATGGTTTGCCATTCATTTAATAAGTAGTGGCCTTCTTGTAATTGTATATTTTTACACAATCTTTACATTATTATTATTGCAGCCCAACTGTGGCTTTATTATTTTTAGTTATTTGATTGACCACCACTTTTGTTCTAGAGATATCAAATGCAGACATTTTAACATTAAAAACAAAAACACATACAACAAAAAACTGGTACAGTACAAAAATTGGCCACCAGCTACAAAAACTTTCTCCTGCAAGTAGTTAACTGAAAGGTTTTTTTCCATTGAAAACACAGATATGGCATCCACCGAGTGTTGTCCTGTCGCGTCTTCTTTATATTATTGCCAAGAAGCTGCAACTGAATAAAGCTGAGCTTCTACCTTCTGCCTCTTATTAACTGCTTTTTTTAAAAAAAATTGTCCACCAGCTACAAAAACTTGCTCCTGCAAGTAGTTAACTGAAAGGTTTTTTTCCATTGAAAACACAGATATGGCATCCACCGAGTGTTGTCCTGTCGCGTCTTCTTTATATTATTGCCAAGAAGCTGCAACTGAATAAAGCTGAGCTTCTACCTTCTGCCTCTTATTAACTGCTTTTTTTAAAAAAAATTGTCCACCAGCTACAAAAACTTGCTCCTGCAAGTAGTTAACTGAAAGGTTTTTTTCCATTGAAAACACAGATATGGCATCCACCGAGTGTTGTCCTGTCGCGTCTTCTTTATATTATTGCCAAGAAGCTGCAACTGAATAAAGCTGAGCTTCTACCTTCTGCCTCTTATTAACTGCTTTTTTTTTATAAAATTGGCTGTTCCGGCCTACTAAAGGTGTCTGTCTGCCCCTGCCTGGTGTTGTCCTCAACTGAATAAAGCTGAGCTTCTACCTTCTGCCTCTTACTAACTGCTGTTTTTTTTAAAAATTGGCTGTTCCGGCCTACTAAAGGTGTCTGTCTGCCCCTGCCTGGTGTTGTCCTCAACTGAATAAAGCTGAGCTTCTACCTTCTGCCTCTTACTAACTGCTGTTTTTTTAAAAAATTGGCTGTTCCGGCCTACTAAAGGTGTCTGACTGCCCCTGCCTGGTGTTGTCCTCAACTGAATAAAGCTGAGCTTCTACCTTCTGCCTCTTACTAACTGCTGTTTTTTTAAAAAATTGGCTGTTCCGGCCTACTAAAGGTGTCTGACTGCCCCTGCCTGGTGTTGTCCTCAACTGAATAAAGCTGAGCTTCAACCTTCTGTTCCAAATTACCATTTTTAAAAATGCAATTGGCTGTTCCGGCCTACTAAAGGTGTCTGTCTGCCCCTGCCTGGTGTTGTCCTCAACTGAATAAAGCTGAGCTTCTACCTTCTGCCTCTTACTAACTGCTGTTTTTTTAAAAAATTGGCTGTTCCGGCCTACTAAAGGTGTCTGTCTGCCCCTGCCTGGTGTTGTCCTCAACTGAATAAAGCTGAGCTTCTACCTTCTGTTCCAAATTACCATTTTTAAAAATGCAATTGGCTGTTCCGGCCTACTAAAGGTGTCTGTCTGCCCCTGCCTGGTGTTGTCCTCAACTGAATAAAGCTGAGCTTCTACCTTCTGCCTCTTACTAACTGCTGTTTTTTTAAAAAATTGGCTGTTCCGGCCTACTAAAGGTGTCTGACTGCCCCTGCCTGGTGTTGTCCTCAACTGAATAAAGCTGAGCTTCTACCTTCTGCCTCTTACTAACTGCTGTTTTTTTAAAAAATTGGCTGTTCCGGCCTACTAAAGGTGTCTGACTGCCCCTGCCTGGTGTTGTCCTCAACTGAATAAAGCTGAGCTTCAACCTTCTGTTCCAAATTACCATTTTTAAAAATGCAATTGGCTGTTCCGGCCTACTAAAGGTGTCTGTCTGCCCCTGCCTGGTGTTGTCCTCAACTGAATAAAGCTGAGCTTCTACCTTCTGCCTCTTACTAACTGCTGTTTTTTTTAAAAAATTGGCTGTTCCGGCCTACTAAAGGTGTCTGACTGCCCCTGCCTGGTGTTGTCCTCAACTGAATAAAGCTGAGCTTCTACCTTCTGCCTCTTACTAACTGCTGTTTTTTTAAAAAATTGGCTGTTCCGGCCTACTAAAGGTGTCTGACTGCCCCTGCCTGGTGTTGTCCTCAACTGAATAAAGCTGAGCTTCAACCTTCTGTTCCAAATTACCATTTTTAAAAATGCAATTGGCTGTTCCGGCCTACTAAAGGTGTCTGTCTGCCCCTGCCTGGTGTTGTCCTCAACTGAATAAAGCTGAGCTTCTACCTTCTGTTCCAAATTACCATTTTTAAAAATGCAATTGGCTGTTCCGGCCTACTAAAGGTGAATGTCTGCCCCTGCCTGGTGTTGTCCTCAACTGAATAAAGCTGAGCTTCTACCTTCTGTTCCAAATTACCATTTTTAAAAATGCAATTGGCTGTTCCGGCCTACTAAAGGTGAATGTCTGCCCCTGCCTGGTGTTGTCCTCAACTGAATAAAGCTGAGCTTCTACCTTCAGTTCCAAATTACCATTTTTAAAAATGCAATTGGCTGTTCCGGCCTACTAAAGGTGTCTGTCTGCCCCTGCCTGGTGTTGTCCTCAACTGAATAAAGCTGAGCTTCTACCTTCTGCCTCTTACTAACTGCTGTTTTTTTTAAAAATTGGCTGTTCCGGCCTACTAAAGGTGTCTGACTGCCCCTGCCTGGTGTTGTCCTCAACTGAATAAAGCTGAGCTTCAACCTTCTGTTCCAAATTACCATTTTTAAAAATGCCATTGGCTGTTCCGGCCTACTAAAGGTGTCTGTCTGCCCCTGCCTGGTGTTGTCCTCAACTGAATAAAGCTGAGCTTCTACCTTCTGTTCCAAATTACCATTTTTAAAAATGCAATTGGCTGTTCCGGCCTACTAAAGGTGTCTGTCTGCCCCTGCCTGGTGTTGTCCTCAACTGAATAAAGCTGAGCTTCTACCTTCTGCCTCTTACTAACTGCTGTTTTTTTTTAAAATTGGCTGTTGCGGCCTACTAAAGGTGTCTGACTGCCCCTGCCTGGTGTTGTCCTCAACTGAATAAAGCTGAGCTTCAACCTTCTGTTCCAAATTACCATTTTTAAAAATGCAATTGGCTGTTCCGGCCTACTAAAGGTGTCTGTCTGCCCCTGCCTGGTGTTGTCCTCAACTGAATAAAGCTGAGCTTCAACCTTCTGTTCCAAATTACCATTTTTAAAAATGCAATTGGCTGTTCCGGCCTACTAAAGGTGAATGTCTGCCCCTGCCTGGTGTTGTCCTCAACTGAATAAAGCTGAGCTTCTACCTTCTGTTCCAAATTACCATTTTTAAAAATGCAATTGGCTGTTCCGGCCTACTAAAGGTGAATGTCTGCCCCTGCCTGGTGTTGTCCTCAACTGAATAAAGCTGAGCTTCTACCTTCTGTTCCAAATTACCATTTTTAAAAATGCAATTGGCTGTTCCGGCCTACTAAAGGTGAATGTCTGCCCCTGCCTGGTGTTGTCCTCAACTGAATAAAGCTGAGCTTCAACCTTCAGTTCCAAATTACCATTTTTAAAAATGCAATTGGCTGTTCCGGCCTACTAAAGGTGTCTGTCTGCCCCTGCCTGGTGTTGTCCTCAACTGAATAAAGCTGAGCTTCTACCTTCTGCCTCTTACTAACTGCTGTTTTTTTAAAAAATTGGCTGTTCCGGCCTACTAAAGGTGTCTGTCTGCCCCTGCCTGGTGTTGTCCTCAACTGAACAAAGCTGAGCTTCCACATTCTGGCTTTCGCCCTATACTATCAGATATTAAACTGCATTTGGCCTACTAGTGTGGTTAGGCCCTTGAAACAGTGTCTGCTGCTCTTGGGTTTGCTACTCCACTGAACAAAGCAATGCCGCCTGTTTAGTCCTGTTACCAATTTTGAACTGCATTTAGCCTACTTTATTCTTTGGCCCTATATCTGTTTCCTCCTCATCCTGCCCATTGCCCAGCCACTGCTAGATGAGTCTGCTGGTACATTGACCTAGACCACTACATTCCCCTTATACTCTACACAGCCAGAATCTGACCCTGCTGAAAGTAAGGTTCCCCTTCCCGCATGTTATACCACCTTACACAGGGACAGAGAGGAAGGTGCAGATGAAAGTGCAGGTTCCTTCATCAGGTGGGGGGGCATACTCGTTGGCGACGTCACTGGCACAGGGCCCCTCAGAGTACGCAAAAGTGTCGCTGCTGGTGGGAGGCGCCCCCGCCATGCAAACACACATCGCTGTACTTTGAGGGGCCCTGTGCCAGTGCCAATGCGAACGAGTGGGCCCCCCCTGCTTGCTCAGGATCACAGCACTTGCAACGTTGAAATACTTACCTTTCCCTGCAACACCGCCGTGACGTAGTCCGCATTTCCTGGGCCCACGAAAAACTTGAGCCGGCCCTACTCCCCCCACAACTTTTGCCAAATGACCCCCAATTCCCTATGCCCAACTATTATTATAAAGTTAATTAAGATTGACAAGCTTCAGAAACAAGAATGGATGTTTTTGGCATTAAAATGGGCATTGTAGGTGTTTTCCTGGCCTCCACTCACTGCCGACTATGCTTCCCCATTGACTTGCATTGGGTTTCGTGTTTCGGTCGATCCCCGACTTTTAGCGATAATCGGCCGACTGCACTCGACTCGACTCTGGACAAAATCGGGTTTCACAAAACCCGACTCGATCTTAAAAAAATGAAAGTCGCTCAACTCTAACCATCCTGACTTGTTTCACATGAGACTCCCAATCATCTGAAAAAATGAAAATATCATCCAAATATACAATCATGAATTTATCAAGATAATTCCGAAATATATCATGCATGAAGGACTGAAACACAGATGGAGCATTAGAGAGTCCGAATGGCATCACAAGGTATTCAAAATGGCCTTCGGGCGTATTAAACGCAGTTTTCCATTCGTCACCCTGCTTAATACGAACAAGATTATATGCCCCTCGAAGGTCAATCTTAGTAAACCAACTAGCCCCCTTAATCCTAGCAAACAGATCAGAAAGCAAAGGCAAGGGGTATTGGAATTTGACCGTGATCTTATTCAAGAGGCGATAATCAATACAGGGTCTCAAGGAGCCATCTTTTTTGGCAACAAAAAAAAACCCTGCTGCCAATGGTGAAGAAGATGGCCGAATATGCCCCTTCTCCATGGACTCCTTAACATAGCTCCGCATGGCGGTATGTTCTGGCACAGACAGGTTGAAAAGTCGGCCCTTAGGGAACTTACAGCCTGGAATCAAGTCAATAGCACAATCACAGTCCCTATGCGGTGGAAGGGAACTGGACTTGGGCTCATTGAATACATCCTGGAAATCTGACAAAAACTCAGGAATTTCAGAAGAGGGGGAGGAGGCAATTGACATCAAAGGAACGTCACCATGAACCCCCTGACAACCCCAACTAGTCACAGACATAGATTTCCAATCTAATACCGGATTATGTAACCATGGGAAACCCAGCACAATAGCATCATGCAAATTATGCAACACCAGAAAACGACAATCTTCCTGATGGGCTGGCGCCATGCACATGGTCAGCTGTGTCCAAAACTGAGGTTTATTTTTAGCCAACGGTGTAGCATCAATGCCCCTCAAAGGAATAGGACTCTGCAAAGGCTGCAAGGGGAAACCACAACGTCTGGCAAATTCTAAGTCCATTAAGTTTAGAGCGGCGCCTGAATCCACAAATGCCATGACAGAAAATGACGATAATGAGCAGATCAGGGTCACAGATAACAGAAATTTAGGTTGTACAGTACTGATGGTAACAGAACTAGCGATTCTCTTGGTACGCTTAGGGCAATCAGAAATAACATGAGCAGAATCGCCGCAGTAAAAAAACAACCTATTCTGATGTCTGAATCCTTGTTGTTCAGCTCTAGACACAATCCTATCACACTGCATAGGCTCAGGACTCCGCTCGGAAGACAATGCCATAGTGTGCACAACTCTGCGCTCGCGCAAGCGCCGATCAATCTGAATGGCCAGAGACATAGAATCACTCAGACCAGCAGGCGTGGGGAACCCCACCATAACATCTTTAACGGATTCAGAAAGACCCTTTCTGAAGATTGCCTCCAAGGCATCCTCATTCCATTTAGTCAGTACAGACCATTTTCTCAACTTCTGGCAATATGATTCTGCCGCTTCTTGACCCTGAGACAGGGCCAACAAGGTCTTCTCAGCATGATCCACTGAATTAGGTTCGTCATACAATAACCCAAGCGCCTGAAAAAAGGTGTCTACATTAAGCAACGCCGGATTCCCAGGTTCCAGGGCAAATGCCCAATCCTGGGGGTCACCACGCAGCAGAGATATAATAATTTTAACCTGCTGGATGGGATCACCAGAGGAACGGGGTTTCAGAGCAAAAAACAGTTTACAGTTATTTTTAAAGCTCAGAAATTTGGACCTATCCCCAAAAAACAAATCAGGAGTTGGAATTCTAGGCTCTAAAACCGGAGTCTGAACGATATAATCGGAAATACCCTGTACTCTAGCAGCAAGTTCATCCACACGAGAAGCCAATCCCTGAACATCCATACCAGCGCCAAGCTCCTGAGCCACCCAGAGGTAAAGAGGGAAGAAAAAAAAAAAAAAAAACCACAACAGACTACAGAAAAAAAAAATGGCTCAGCACTTTCCTTCCCTTCTTCTGAGATGCGGTTAACTCATTGTTGGCCAGTTGTACTGTTATGATCTGGTGGCCTAAGAGCAGCATGAGACGTACTCTGGAGAAGGTGGTACCTGTACTGACTGCAGACCCTGCACTTAACACCGCAACTAGAAGTAGCCGTGGAATGTACCTAGCGCTCCCTAGACATCTCGACACAGCCGGAGGACTAATTACCCCTAGAGATAGAAAAGGGAAAACTATCTTGCCTCAGAGATAATCCCCAAAGGATAGCCAGCCCCCCACAAATATTGACTGTGAGAGGAGAGGGAAAAAACACACACACAGACTGAAATGAGAGTTTAGCAAAGGAGGCCACTTCTAGCTAAATAGAAAGGATAGGACAGAGTACTATGCGGTCAGTATTAAAACACTAGAAAATATCCACCACAGAAAATACAAAATCTCCACAGCTATCTAAAGATATGGAGGGTATATCTGCATCTCCAGAGATACCAGCTTGGCTAAACAAATCCTTATACAGACCAAGCTGGACAAGACAAAAACATGGAAAAGAACTGAACAATAAGGCCACAGCATGTGGACAGCAAAAATCAAGGCCAGAACTTATCTTTGTTGAAATGAACTGCAAAGCAGAAGAGACCAGGCAGGGATGTGAATCCTCCAGGAACAATGGACAACTGGCACTGACTAAAGGGTGAAGCAAGACTAAATAGCCCAGTCAAAATTGCAAAAAGTGAACACACCTGATAAATGCTGCGATTCAGAGACAGCAGCGCTACCACTTACAACCACCGGAGGGAGCCCAAGAGCAGAATTCACAACAGTCATCCAGGTACACCACCATATACTTCTCCAGTTCCTGAAGCAGGTGGTGAACCATCTGCTGGAAAGTGGCAGGGGCATTCATCATGCTGAATGGCATGACCGTGGACTCGTACAGTCCGAAGGGGGTTGTCACGGGTTCCTTCTCTGGTATCACACAATCAACAGAGCGAGAGATGAGTGAAAAGATCCAAGAACCTTTATTTAGGCAAAAGTACGAAAGGTCCATGTACGATCCACCACACAAAGGATAAAATATTCCAGAACACGAATGCAGTTCAGTAACAGGATAAAAGTCCAACAATCCAGCAGACAGAGGATAAAAAATGGTCCATATGCTTCCCCTTCTCTCTGAGGTGCTGTGTTCACCTCATTCCACACAAGACTGATCTGTGTGTCACCTCCCTGATATTTACAAGTCCCTCTCCTCATTCACAGGTTAGGGGGGTGGGTTGCAGGGGCTCATTGTTTCAATCTAGGTCAACATGTCATTTAGCATATTAGCAAACAACATTATTCACTGACCCTGTGGAGAGATAACAATACAGGAATGTGGGGGCTGATATCAGATGGCAAATAACAGCCATTCATCAATTGGCAAATAACTCATACTACAAGAGAACACCATGATAATCAGTAAAATGTAAATATACACAAAATGATACCCACATAACATATCATACCATCACAACCTCTCCCCCTCATAATAAATGAGCACGCCATTAGGTCTACACAGACCTCTGGCCTGCTCACTTTAGTCCACTTTGCTCCACTGTTTATAGTTCCTTGTACAGTGGCAGGGGTTGCAATAATCATGAGCACTTGTTGTCCATAAATTCCTGAGTCCTGGCTTTATGGTCATTCCAGGCTTTTTGACTGGACTGGGCCGTTCGCTGATGTTCAGTAGCCAAGATAGCTAGCTGGGCGGGACAGTCTCTGAACTCTAGAACGTAGGGAATGATGGGCATTACGGTATCTGCGATATCTCCCTCCAATTGTTATTTCAGAAGAAGGAGAGGCCCACGGACCTTCTGCTCCCACAAAATTACTTTGCAACTCCCCAATGTCATTTCCAAGGAGGATATCTGCAGGAAGTCCTCCCATAACGCCAATCCAACACACTTTTTCTACAAAACCAAAATCCAAATGTACCAAAGCTCGCTGTATATTTTTGCGGACACCCCCCGCCAGGATAATGGGAATTCCCGGACCGTGGTGAATTGCCTCATGTCGAACCACACGGGGGTCAGTGATAGTCAGGATTGCCCCCGTGTCTCTAAATCCCGACACTTTGTATCCATCAATTAAGACATCCTGCAGGTGGCAATGCCGTTGCTCTGTATTTCTGATGGACAAAGGCCAGAGTCCGTACACTCCAGGAGGGGTATCTATGATTCTGTGGTCGGTGGTCCACTCCGGTGGGGGTGGTGGTAGCTCTTCCTCAGGCGGAATGGAGTGCACAAGATGCACTGGACGAGGTGGGGCTGCTTGGGGCTCCCTCCGAATCCTTGAGGGACAGCCAGACTGCAAATGTCCAGGTTGCCCACACCCGTAACATCTCCTCTCTGTGATACCCCCAGGTCGTGGTTGGAACTGTTGGGGCCCAGGATTGTGAGCTGTGATTGTCATCGGCCTGCAGCTGGGTGGAGGGGCAGATATAATCGGAGGGGGACGGGACGCGGGAGAAGGCTGTGGTTCATTGTCCAGAAGCCTCCTCCATTGCGGTCAGATAGTAAGGGCTTCATCGGTCAGGGCTGCAGCTCTATCCACGGTGCACGGCGTGCGCTCCCGGACCCATTCCCGTACCTCAGTGGGGCACTTGGCAAGAAATTGTTCTATAAGGAACGCCTGTATAACATCTTCCACAGTAAAGGCGTTTTCTGTTTCCAGCCATCTCCGACATGCCTGGGACATCTTATGTGCATACATCCTAAACGATCCCCCTGTAGTACATGGGAGGTCTCGGAACTTGGCCCTATATGAGTCTGGGGTGATAGCATGGTAATCCAGGATAGTCTGCTTTACAATGTTATAATCCCGATTCCGCTGTGAGTCAATGGTTCGGTAAGCCTCCGCCAGGCTACCGTTCAGGAGTCCCACTAACAAAACCATCCAGCCAGAGTGGGGCACCTCCATCACAGCACACTGCTTCTCAAAGTCTTTGAAGAACCCCTCCACATCTCCGGAAGCCTCATCAAATGGCTTAAACTCTGTGCGGGTGATCCGTACAGGCGCCCTGATCGTTGGGTTTACATTCCACATTGCGCTACTCCCTCTTTCAAGCTCCATTGCTTCTTGTCTCCGCTGTGCCCGGCGGGCAGCCTCCTCCTTGTACTCCTGAGAGACACCTGGGCCCAGAACCGCCATCTCTTCTTCGTACCACACCACCCACTGGCTTTTTGGGGTGGGGGTCCTCGTCTCCAGTGCTCGTCCTTTAGAGATATGGGAGTAGGTGGTCTGGCTAGCACCCACCAGTAGATCAATTAAGGCCTCTTTAGTCAGTCCCTGGTAGTTCAGGCCCAGGTCTCTGGCTCTCTCCTGTAAACTGGATACAGTCCAATTTCTGTACTCACTCTGTGGGTGGTTCTCCATTAGGTTACGCTCTGTTGATTCCGCTGCTTGCCACCAGTTGTCACAGGTTCCTTCTCCGGTATCACACAATCAACAGAGCGAGAGATGAGTGAAAAGATCCAAGAACCTTTATTTAGGCAAAAGTACGAAAGGTCCATATACGATCCACCACACAAAGGATAAAATATTCCAGAACACGAATGCAGTTCAGTAACAGGATAAAAGTCCAACAATCTAGCAGCCAGAGGATAAAAAATGGTCCATATGCTTCCCCTTCTCTCTGATGTGCTGTGTTTACCTCATTCCACACAAGACTGATCTGTGTGTCACCTCCCTGATATTTACAAGTCCCTCTCCTCATTCACAGGTTAGGGGGGTGGGTCACAGGGGCTCATTGTTTCACCGAGCTAGGTCAACATGTCATTAGCATATTAGCAAACAACATTATTCACTGACCCTGTGGAGAGATAACAATACAGGAATGTGGGGGCTGATATCAGATGGCAAATAACAACTCATCCTACAAGAGAACACCATGATAATCAGTAAAATATAAATATACACAAAATGATACCCACATAACATATCACACCATCACAGGGGTGATAAAAGCGGACTTCTCCTTCGCCTCAGGGCTCAGGGGAATCTGCCAATATCACTGACTCAGATCCATTATGGACAAATATTTTGCACTAGCTAACCTCTCAAGCAGCTCCTTGATGTGATAGCAGTGAGCCCCCTGTAGTACACACAGAACCTGATGGTCCAACCCTTTTTTGGCACAAGGACTACAGGTGAGGCCCATGCACTTTTGTACCATTGAATCACCCCCAGCTGTTAACATCTCATCGATCTCCTGGCGCATAACCTGCTGCACCTCATTGGAGATCCGATAGGGTGTCCACCATAGTGGGACATGATTCCCGGTGTCCATCTCATGGACCACTAAGTTAGTCCTTCCAGGTTGGTTGGAGAACACGGCCCAGAAGGGTTCCAGCATGGTCCGCAACTGCTACCGCTGGGGTTCAGATATCAAGGCGCTTACCTCCACGTCATCGATGGACCCATCGGCCTTGGATTGGGCCAGCATGTCCAGGAGGGGGTCTTCCTCCCCATCTTCGGGCAGGTTGCAGACCCGTAAGATACAGGCTTCGCATTCGTGATTAGCCTTCATAATATTGACATGAAAGGCCTTTCGCCTACCCCGAGCGTGCTCAAACGTGCCCATGTAGGTGACTGGGTTGAGCTGGAACTCCTGGCTGGAGGCAGCTAGAAGTGACATCATGGTCCCTTCCCCACAGGAACCCTCTGGGATCTGCTCTGGGCCAATCTCTGGTTCAGTCACCCCTGTGACTGAGAAGGGTCCGGAAGGCAGAACTTTATCTGCGTTACGGGCACTCTGACTGCGGGTGACAGCAGCTCCGTTGGCTGTCTCCCTGGGGATTTCCACAGATCCATCAGCCGGCACTGTGATGGTTCTACCTCCCCATCCACCCCCAACATCTCAGGAGCAGTGCTATATATGGAGCAGTTAACATCCTCTGTGGCACTGGTCAGTTGTACGGCATCACCTTCCTCACGGTTCCCATGCATCTCCCCATTTACCTTAGCACCATCACTTGCTCCTGTTAGGGGTTCCTCATCTATCCCACCCCACAGAGTGACATGGCTGAGCACTCCTGCACCTAGGGTTGAGCGAAACGGATCGAACAATTTCAAAAGTCGCCGACTTTTGGCAAAGTCGGGTTTCGTGAAACCCAACCCGATCCCAGCGTGGGATCGGCCACGCGGTCGGCGACCTTCGCGCCAAAGTCGCGTTTCGTATGACGCTTTCAGCGCCTTTTCTCAGCCAATGAAGGTGGACGCAGAGTGTGGGCAGCGTGATGACATAGGTCTCGGTCCCCACCATCTTAGAGAAGGGCATGGCAGTGATTGGCTTGCTTTCTGCGGCGTCACAGGGGCTATAAAGGGGCGTTCCCGCCGACCGCCATCTTACTGCTGCTGATCTGAGCATAGGGAGAGGTTGCTGCCGCTTAAGCAGGGATAGCGTTAGGCAGGGTAAATTAACCCCCAAAACCGCTTGTGCTGTAGCGATTTCCACTGTCCAACACCACCTTTTCTTTGCAGGGACAGTGGAGGCTAGATTTCCCTTCATCAGCTCTGTAGCTTACTGGGCTGCCCTAGAAGGCTCCCTGATAGCTGCATTGGAGATTGTACACCGCTGTGCAAAACAACTGCTTTTTTAACCCCTTCACCCCCAAGGGTGGTTTGCACGTTCATGACCGGGCCAATTTTTACAATTCTGACCACTGTCCCTTTATAACTCTGGAACGCTTCTAACTCTGGAACGCTTCAATGGATCTTGGCGATTCTGACATTGTTTTCTCGTGACTAGTGTTGAGCGATACTTTCCGATATCGGAGAGTATCGGTATCGGAAAGTATCGGCCGATACCGTCAAAATATCGGATCTAATCCGATACCGATGCCCGATCCCAATGCAAGTCAATGGGACGAAAATATCGGAATTAAAATAAACCCTTTATAAACTTGTAGGTTCATTCTACATGAAGGAAAACAACTAAGAATAATGTAGGATGTATTGGGGGACGTGGCGGAGACATTAAAGGCACAGAGGTTTAGCCCAATCTAATAGAATAGCAGGATTTTGTTTTGTTTTTTATGACGTTCGGCGTTAGAAAGATTTTGACTATGTTTATTTTTTTTTTATTTTGTCAGATATTGATGTTTCACTACTTCCACGCCCTTCACCTTCTTTTTTACTTCTCCCACACTTTCTTCTTCATTATCCTCATCATCAGCTTCTTTGACATCAACTTCTTCACCTTATTCATCTTCTTCTTCATCTTCTACCTATTATTTTTTTGGTTACATTGTTCATATTCTTTTTATTTTACTATTATCTTCATCATATTCTACTTCTTCATCATATTCTTATTTGTGACAGGCATTCCCGTAGTTGTTATCTATAAAAGTTTGAAGATTACACCTTCCGTTCTGCCTGTCACAAAACAGTTACATTTGTCCGCGTTCAGTTTGGCCTGCAGCATCAGGCTTTATCCAGGGGCACCACGAGGAGGAACGGACTCACCCCCATACACTGCTTAGTCTTCTTCTGCTTATAATTTAGATAATATTTTTTGCTCTGATATTTAGTGTTATGCTTAATGTTCTTCTGCTCTTTGTTCTGCAGCCTCTTGTTCTTCTGCTTCTCGGTCTTCCAGGTCGTCGTCGTCTCCAGGGTCGTCGTCTCCGGGGTCGTCGTCATCGGGGTGGTCTTCAGGGTCGTCGTCTCCGGGGTCGTCGTCATCGGGGTGGTCTTCAGGGTCATCGTCTCCAGGGTCGTCGTCATCACGGTGGTTGTCGTCTCTGGTGTCGTCGTCATCTTAGGGGTGGTCTTCCGGGTCATCGTGTTTAGTCTCTTGAACTTGGAAATGTAGCAGAAGGTACAAGAAGGCTGAGAAAATGCCGAGAACCAGCTGATGGAACTGGAACTCGGATGGCTACCCGAAGGTCCAAGAGCCAATGGAACTACCGAGGACCAGCTGACGTTACTGGAACCCGGTTACTAAGCAGGAGGTACCCGTGCCTGAAAGCACTACCAAGGACCACCTGACGTTGGTGGAACTCGGATACCCAGAGGGAGGCACCTAAGCCAAAGGCTCTGCCCGGAACCAGCTGACGGTACTGGAACCAGGATGGGGAGCAGAAGGTACAAGAGCAAAAGACAGTGCCGAGAACCAGCTGACGGTGCTGGAACCCGGATGGGTAGCCGAAGGTCCAAGAGCCAATGGAACTACCGAGGACCAGCTGACGTTACTGGAACCCGGTTACTAAGCAGGAGGTACCCGTGCCTGAAAGCACTACCAAGGACCACCTGACGTTGGTGGAACTCGGATACCCAGAGGGAGGCACCTAAGCCAAAGGCTCTGCCCGGAACCAGCTGACGGTACTGGAACCAGGACGGGGAGCAGAAGGTACAAGAGCAAGTGTCTGCGTGGCTTTTGCAGGACACGATGCCGGCTGCACAGCAGGGGAACAGCTGGCGGTGCTGAACCCCACTGACACATTGGCTGGTGTTTTTCTCTGTGCAGCTAGCAGTACCGGGCCCCAACTGGCGGTGTTAGAGCCCGGGGTCAGCAGGAGGAGGAGATGGAGCAGAGTGTAGGCCGAAGCCTGCACTGGCGGCAGCTTTGGGTCTGTTGTGCCTGCGTGGCAGTTGCAGGACACGTTGCCGGCTGCACAGCAGGGGAACAGCTGGCGGTGCTGAACCCCACTGACACATTGGCTGGTGTTTTTCTCTGTGCAGCTAGCAGTACCGGGCCCCAACTGGCGGTGTTGGAGCCCGGGCTCTGCAGGGGGAGCAGAGTGTAGGCCGAAGCCTAATTGAACCAATTTCAAAGGTAACCTTTAACCCCCCCCTCAGGGGTTACAAAGTAGAAGAGCCACAGCTTATGCAGCAGTAGTGCTGCACAAGTCAAAGGTTGCTCTTTTAATTTGGCTCCTTGCACACGCTGAATGAAACACGTATAACATTTAGCCCTTTATACAGTCAAACTGTGTTGGAGGCGCGAGTTCCCTTTGTAATGAGACGCAGCACAGATGTCAAGAATCCCACCTTGGTGCTGGGTGCAGCCTCCTGAGCGTTGTTATTTGCTGTACAGGAGTCTGCGCTGTCGTGTTATCCCCTGGCCTAGCGCTGTTAGCGCTGCCCATCTTCTGACCTCATTTAATGTCGGCCGCTGCGGTTCGCGATGACCATGAATCCCAGCCCCGCGGTGTCTTAACATTGTTAAAACACTGCGGGGCTGTGATTCATGGCCTGGCGCAGCACATATGTTCGCCTCTCGCACTCGGGTCCTTACACCCGCTGCAGACTGTGCGGCGTCAGCTGATCCCTTATCGCATGCCACGGCCATGAAGCCGCACAGTCTGAAGAAGGCGGAAGGAGATGAGGGACAGGCGAACTGATGCACTGCTCATGCCCATCAATCACACCCTCGCAGTCCCAATAAATAAGACACCGAGGGGCGTTGTGTGGGTCAGGGCGGCCGCAGAGGCGCAGGCAGCCAAACAATGATGCCAGAAGACGGGCAGCGCTACCAAGGGGGTTGCAGCGTGTCATTACAAAGGAAAGTCACACCACCGGGACGGTTAAATGGTCACACAGAGGACACATTTCAGACGTGTTTTCAGTTCCACATGTGCGAGGAGAATACGTTTATGAGCCACCTTGCACACATGCAGCATTACCGCTGTACAAGGTGGCTGTAAAACGTACAAACGCCTGGGGGAGGGGGGACAGGTTCCCTTCAATTTCAGTTCTTGTGTCTGCGTGGCTTTTGCAGGACACGATGCCGGCTGCACAGCAGGGGCACAGCTGGCGGTGCTGAACCCCACTGACACATTGGCTGGTGTTTTTCTCTGTGCAGCTAGCAGTACCGGGCCCCAACTGGCGGTGTTAGAGCCCGGGGTCAGCAGGAGGAGGAGATGGAGCAGAGTGTAGGCCGAAGCCTGCACTGGCGGCAGCTTTGGGTCTGTTGTGCCTGCGTGGCAGTTGCAGGACACGTTGCCGGCTGCACAGCAGGGGAACAGCTGGCGGTGCTGAACCCCACTGACACATTGGCTGGTGTTTTTCTCTGTGCAGCTAGCAGTACCGGGCCCCAACTGGCGGTGTTGGAGCCCGGGCTCTGCAGGGGGAGCAGAGTGTAGGCCGAAGCCTAATTGAACCAATTTCAAAGGTAACCTTTAACCCCCCCTCAGGGGTTACAAAGTAGAAGAGCCACAGCTTATGCAGCAGTAGTGCTGCACAAGTCAAAGGTTGCTCTTTTAATTTGGCTCCTTGCACACGCTGAATGAAACACGTATAACATTTAGCCCTTTATACAGTCAAACTGTGTTGGAGGCGCGAGTTCCCTTTGTAATGAGACGCAGCACAGATGTCAAGAATCCCACCTTGGTGCTGGGTGCAGCCTCCTGAGCGTTGTTATTTGCTGTACAGGAGTCTGCGCTGTCGTGTTATCCCCTGGCCTAGCGC
Organism: Ranitomeya variabilis; assembly: GCF_051348905.1. NCBI lineage: Eukaryota > Metazoa > Chordata > Amphibia > Anura > Dendrobatidae > Ranitomeya > Ranitomeya variabilis. The sequence continues at coordinate 624,987,559 of NC_135233.1, forward strand.
TGTTAGCGCTGCCCATCTTCTGACCTCATTTAATGTCGGCCGCTGCGGTTCGCGATGACCTTGAATCCCAGCCCCGCGGTGTCTTAACATTGTTAAAACACTGCGGGGCTGTGATTCATGGCCTGGCGCAGCACATGTGTTCGCCTCTCGCACTCGGGTCCTTACACCCGCTGCAGACTGTGCGGCGTCAGCTGATCCCTTACGCATGCCACGGCCATGAAGCCGCACAGTCTGAAGAAGGCGGAAGGAGATGAGGGACAGGCGAACTGATGCACTGCTCATGCCCATCAATCACACCTTCGCAGTCCCAATAAATAAGACACCGAGGGGCGTTGTGTGGGTCAGGGCGGCCGCAGAGGCGCAGGCAGCCAAACAATGATGCCAGAAGACGGGCAGCGCTACCAAGGAGCTTGTTGCGTGTCAATACAAATGAAAATCACACCTGAGGGACATTTTAATGGTCGCAGAGGACTCATTTTTAGACGTGTTCACTTCAACATGGGCAAGGAGAATAAGTTTCTGAGCCACCTTGCACACATGCAGCATTACTGCTGTACAAGGTGGCTGTAAAACATAGAAACACCTGGGGGAGGGGGGACAGGTTCCCTTCAATTTCAGTTCTTGTGTCTGCGTGGCGGTCGCAGGACACATTGCCGGCTACACAGCAGGGGAACAGCTGGCGGTGCTGAACCCCACTGACACATTGGCTGGTGTTTTTCTCTGTGCAGCTAGCACATCTGGGCCCAAACTGGCGGTGTTAGAGCCCAGGGTCAGCAGGGGGAGCGGAGTGTAGGCCGAAGCCTGCACTCGAGCAAGTTGAAAGGAAACCTTTAACCCCCCCCCCCCCCCAGGCGTTTGTAGCTGAAAGAGCCATTGTGTACAGCACTAATGCTGGAAAAGGTAAACTTAGCTCTTTTAATTATGGTCCTTGCACATGCGGAACCTAACACTTATGAAATGTGTCCCCTCACAGCGTTAAACCGTCCGGTAGGTGGAACTTTCCTTTGTCGTGTGACGCAGCACAGCCATCATTTTTACCCCCTTGGCGCCGTGCGCCGCCTCCTCAGCGTTGTTTGAATCTGTCCCGGAGCCTGCGCTGTTAGGTTAGCCCTTGGCCATGCACACATGTTGTGCTGCCCGTCTTCTGACATCATTTGGTGTCAGGCTGGCTGCGCCTGTGCGGGTGCGCTGGCCGAGATCCCGCCTCGCAGTGTCGTCTAATGTAATCCGACCGCGGGCCTGTGATCCGTGCCCATGCGCAGTGCATATCCTCGCCTCTCACTCCCCTCCCTACAGCTTCTTCAGACTGTGCGGTGTCACGGCCGTGGCATGCTATTAGGGATCAGCTGACACCGCACAGTCTGAAGAAGCCGTAGGGAGGGGAGTGAGAGGCGAGGATATGCACTGCGCATGGGCACGGATCACAGGCCCGCGGTGGGATTACATTAGACGACACTGCGAGGCGGGATCTCGGCCAGCGCACCCGCACAGGCGCAGCCAGCCTGACACCAAATGATGTCAGAAGACGGGCAGCGCAACATGTGTGCATGGCCAAGGGCTAACCTAACAGCGCAGGCTCCGGGACAGATTCAAACAACGCTGAGGAGGCGGCGCACGGCGCCAAGGGGGTAAAAATGATGGCTGTGCTGCGTCAAACGACAAAGGAAAGTTCCACCTACCGGACGGTTTAACGGTGTGTGGGGACACATTTCATAAGTGATAGGTTCAGCATGTGCAAGGAGCACCACGAAAAGAGGCACTTTTTCCCTTTGTATCATTACTGCTGCACAAGGTGGCTCCTTCAGTAACAAACGCCTGGGGGGGGGGGACAGGTTCCCTTAAATTTAACTTGTTGTGCCTGCGTGGCGGTCGCAGTACACGTTGCCGTATACACAGCAGGGGAAGAGCTGGCGGTGCTGAACCCCACTAACACATTGGCGAGGTGTTTGGCTCTGTGCGTACAGCACTTCTGGACGGCAACTGGCGGTGTTGGAGCCCAGGGACAGGTGGAGGAGGTAGGAGGGATTGCCACACACACAGCTGGGGAACAGCTGACGTTACTGAACCCCAATAACAGAGGAGGGACTGTTGACTGTGCGTACAGCACTTCTGGACGGCAACTGGCGGTGTTGGAGCCCAGGGACAGGTGGAGGAGGAGGAGGTGGAGGAGGTAGGAGGGATTGCCACACACACAGCTGGGGAACAGCTGACGTTACTGAACCCCAATAACAGAGGAGGGACTGTTGACTGTGCGTACAGCACTTCTGGACGGCAACTGGCGGTGTTGGAGCCCAGGGACAGGTGGAGGAGGAGGAGGTGGAGGAGGTAGGAGGAGGTAGGAGGGATTGCCACACACACAGCTGGGGAACAGCTGACGTTACTGAACCCCAATAACAGAGGAGCGACTGTTGGGACTGTGCGTACAGCACTTCTGGACGGCAACTGGCGGTGTTGGAGCCCAGGGACAGGTGGAGGAGGAGGAGGTGGAGGAGGTAGGAGGAGGTAGGAGGGATTGCCACACACACAGCTGGGGAACAGCTGACGTTACTGAACCCCAATAACAGAGGAGGGACTGTTGACTGTGCGTACAGCACTTCTGGACGGCAACTGGCGGTGTTGGAGCCCAGGGACAGGTGGAGGAGGAGGAGGTGGAGGAGGTAGGAGGAGGTAGGAGGGATTGCCACACACACAGCTGGGGAACAGCTGACGTTACTGAACCCCAATAACAGAGGAGCGACTGTTGGGACTGTGCGTACAGCACTTCTGGACGGCAACTGGCGGTGTTGGAGCCCAGGGACAGGTGGAGGAGGAGGAGGTGGAGGAGGTAGGAGGAGGTAGGAGGGATTGCCACACACACAGCTGGGGAACAGCTGACGTTACTGAACCCCAATAACAGAGGAGGGACTGTTGACTGTGCGTACAGCACTTCTGGACGGCAACTGGCGGTGTTGGAGCCCAGGGACAGGTGGAGGAGGAGGAGGTGGAGGAGGTAGGAGGAGGTAGGAGGGATTGCCACACACACAGCTGGGGAACAGCTGACGTTACTGAACCCCAATAACAGAGGAGCGACTGTTGGGACTGTGCGTACAGCACTTCTGGACGGCAACTGGCGGTGTTGGAGCCCAGGGACAGGTGGAGGAGGAGGAGGTGGAGGAGGTAGGAGGAGGTAGGAGGGATTGCCACACACACAGCTGGGGAACAGCTGACGTTACTGAACCCCAATAACAGAGGAGGGACTGTTGACTGTGCGTACAGCACTTCTGGACGGCAACTGGCGGTGTTGGAGCCCAGGGACAGGTGGAGGAGGAGGAGGTGGAGGAGGTAGGAGGGATTGCCACACACACAGCTGGGGAACAGCTGACGTTACTGAACCCCAATAACAGAGGAGGGACTGTTGACTGTGCGTACAGCACTTCTGGATGGCAACTGGCGGTGTTGGAGCCCAGGGACAGGTGGAGGAGGAGGAGGTGGAGGAGGTAGGAGGGATTGCCACACACACAGCTGGGGAACAGCTGACGTTACTGAACCCCAATAACAGAGGAGGGACTGTTGACTGTGCGTACAGCACTTCTGGACGGCAACTGGCGGTGTTAGAGCCCAGGGACAGGTGGAGGAGGAGGAGGTGGAAGAGGTAGGAGGGATTGCCACACACACAGCTGGGGAACAGCTGACGTTACTGAACCCCAATAACAGAGGAGCGACTGTTGGGACTGTGCGTACAGCACTTCTGGACGGCAACTAGCGGTGTTGGAGCCCAGGGACAGGTGGAAAAGCAGAGGAACACAATGTAGGCCGAAGCCTGAGAAAGTCAAAAGGGAACCTTTAACCCCCCCCCAAGGCGTTTGTAGCTGAAAGAGCCAGCTTGTGCAGCACAAAAGATGCAAAAGGAAAAGGTGGCTCTTTTCATCATGCTCCTTGCAAACACAGAACTAAACACTTATAAAATGTGTCCCCTGAAACCGTGACACCGTCCCGGAGGTGGGACTTTCCTTTGTAATATGACGCAGCACAGCCGTCATTCCTACCCCCCCGGCGCCGTGCCCCGGCTCCTCAGCGTTGTTTGATTCCGTCCCGGAGCCTGCGCTGTTATGTTATCCCGTGGCCAGGCACACTTAGAGCTGCCCATCTTCTGACATCATTTGGTGTCAGGCTGGCTGCGCCTGTGCGGCCGCGCTGGCCGAGAGCCCGCCTCGCAGTGTCTTCTGATTTAATCCCACTGGGGGCCTGGGATCCATGGCCATGCGCAGTGCATATCCTCGCCTCTCACTCCCCTCCCTACGGCTTCTTAAGACTGTGCGGTGTCACGGCCGTGGCATGCTATTAGGGACCAGCTGACACCGAACAGTCTGAAGAAGCCATAGGGAGATGAGTGAGAGGTGGAGGTTCAGATATGCACTGCGCATGTCCATGGATCCCAGGCCCCCAGTGGGATTAAATCAGAAGACACTGCGAGGCGGGCTCTCGGCCAGCGCGGCCGCACAGGCGCAGCCATCCTGACACCAAATGATGCCAGAAGACGGGCAGCGCTAAGTGTGCCTGGCCACGGGATAACATAACAGCGCAGGCTCCGGGACGGAATCAAACAACGCTGAGGAGCCGGGGCACGGAGCCGGGGGGGTAGGAATGACGGCTGTGCTGCGTCATATTACGAAGGAAAGTCCCACCTCCGGGATTTACGGTATCAGTGGACACATTTTATAAGTGTTAAGTTCTGCGTGTGCAAGGAGCTAAACAAAAATAGCTACCTTTTCCTTGTGCAGCATTACTGCTGCACAAGGTGGCTCTTTCAGTAACAAACGCCTTGGGGGGGGGGACAGATTCTCTTACATTTCAGTTGTTGTGTCAGCGTGGCGGTCGCAGGACACATTGCCGGCTACACAGCTGGGGATCAGCTGACGTTACTGAAACCCAATAACACTGGGTCGTATGTTTTGACTGTGCAGACGGCACTTCTGAGCCTCAACTGGCGGTGTTGGAGCCCAGGAATTTAAGTTCAGGTGGTAGAAAGATGAACACAACAGGAGACCTGGATAACGTAGACAGTCACCTAATTATTTAATCAGGAAGAGGAGTGGCAAATTCCTGCGAGATCCAGGCCTTGTTCATTTTCAGGAAAGTAAGCCGGTCAACGTTATCGGAGGATAGTCGCATGTGACAGTCAGTGTTGTGGATTCTGTTTGTGGGCTCCCTCTGGTGGTTACTGCTGGTACTGGGTGACTTTGGTGGGTTGCGGCCTTTGGTTTCCACCTGTCCATCAGAGGCTGGGTGTTTCCTATTTTACCTGGCCTTTCTGTCATTCCCTTGCCGGCTATCAATGTATTCAGATGTGCTCTGTTTGGTTCCTGCCTACCTGCTCCCAGATCTTTCAGGATAAGCTAAGTGCTGATTTTCAGTTGTTTGGTTTTTTGTCCAGCTTGCTTATTATGTCTCTATGCTAGCTGGTAGCTCTAGTGGACTGAGGTTCTCCCCATGTGCCATGAGTTGGCACATGGGTTCTTGTAATCTCAGGATGGTTTTTTTGATTAGGGTTTTTTGCTGACCGCTCAGACCCCTTTTGTATCGTTCTGCTTTCTAGTTTACAGCGGGCCTCAATTTGCTAAACCTATATATATCATCTCTATGTGTGTGCTGTTGTGAATTTACTTTTTGCTCCCTCTAGTGGTTACTAGTTTTTTGACTCTGGTTTTTCTGTCATTCCTTTTATCCGCACCTGGGTCGTTAGTTAAGGGTGTTGCTATTTAAGCTCCCTGGACCTTCAGTTCAATGCCTGGCAACGTAGTTATCAGAGCTAGTCTGCTGTGCTCTTGTCTACTGATCCTGGTTCCAGTTATATCAGCTAAGTCCGCTTTTTGCTTTTTGCTATTTTGTTTTGGTTTTGTATTTTTGTCCAGCTTGTTCCAAATATATATCCTGACCTTTGCTGAAGCTCTAGGGGGCTGGTGTTCTCCCCCCGGACCGTTAGACGGTTCGGGGGTTCTTGAATTTCCAGTGTGGATTTTGATAGGGTTTTTGTTGACCATATAAGTTACCTTTCTTTATTCTGCTATCAGTAAGCGGGCCTCTCTGTGCTAAACCTGGTTCATTTCTGTGTTTGTCATTTCCTCTTACCTCACCGTTATTATTTGTGGGGGGCTTCTATCCAGCTTTGGGGTCCCCTTCTCTGGAGGCAAGAAAGGTCTTTTGTTTTCCTCTACTAGGGGTAGCTAGATTCTCCGGCTGGAGCGTGTCATCTAGAATCAACGTAGGAATGATCCCCGGCTACTTCTAGTGTTGGCGTTAGGAGTAGATATATGGTCAACCCAGCTACCACTGCCCTATGAGCTGGATTTTTGTATTCTGCAGACTTCCACGTTCCTCTGAGACCCTCGCCATTGGGGTCATAACAGTTTGCCAGGCCAGTATTAAATGTTTAATGCATTGCAGAAGAGGGATTATAAGAAAGAAGATTCTGAGTTTTTTTTTTTTTTTTTTTTTTCTTCTTCCCCTTTACCTCAGAGTGGCTATGCTTGCTGCAGACATGAATGTCCAGACCTTGATTACAAGTGTGGACCAGCTGGCTACTCGTGTGCAGGGCATACAAGACTATGTTATCAGTAATCCTAGGTCAGAACCTAAAATACCGATTCCTGAACTGTTTTCCGGAGACAGGTTTAAGTTTAGGAATTTTGTGAATAATTGTAAATTGTTTTTGTCCCTGAGACCCTGTTCATCTGGAGACTCTGCTCAGCAAGTAAAAATTGTTATTTCGTTCTTACGGGGCGACCCTCAGGATTGGGCTTTTTCGCTGGCGCCAGGAGATCCGGCATTGGCTGATATTAATGCGTTTTTTCTGGCGCTCGGTTTACTTTATGAGGAACCCAATCTTGAGATTCAGGCAGAAAAGGCCTTGCTGGCTATGTCTCAGGGGCAGGACGAGGCTGAAGTGTACTGCCAAAAATTTCGGAAATGGTCCGTGCTGACACATTGGAACGAGTGTGCACTGGCCGCTAATTTTAGAAATGGCCTTTCTGAAGCCATTAAGAATGTTATGGTGGGTTTTCCCATTCCCACAGGTCTGAATGATACTATGGCACTGGCTATTCAAATTGACCGGCGGTTGCGGGAGCGCAAAACCGCAAATTCCCTCATGGTGTTGTCTGAACAGACACCTAATTCGGTGCAATGTGATAGAAAAATCGCAAATTCCCTCATGGTGTTGTCTGAACAGACACCTGATTTAATGCAATGTGATAGAATCCTGACTAGAAATGAGCGGAAAATTCATAGACGCCGGAATGGCTTGTGCTACTACTGTGGTGATTCTACACATATTATCTCAGCATGCTCTAAACGTATAGCTAAGGTTGTTAGTCCTGTCACCGTTGGTAATTTGCAACCTAAATTTATTCTGTCTGTAACTTTGATTTGCTCACTGTCGTCTTTTCCTGTCATGGCGTTTGTAGATTCAGGTGCTGCCCTGAGTCTTATGGATCTGTCATTTGCTAAGCACTGTGGTTTTACTCTTGAACCATTAGAAAATCCTATTCCTCTTAGGGGTATTGATGCTACGCCATTGGCAGCAAATAAACCGCAGTATTGGACACAGGTTACCATGTGCATGACTCCTGAACACCGCGAGGTGATACGTTTCCTGGTTTTACATAAAATGCATGATTTGGTTGTTTTAGGGCTGCCATGGTTACAGACCCATAATCCAGTCCTGGACTGGAAGGCTATGTCAGTCTCAAGTTGGGGCTGTCGTGGTATTCATGGGGATTCCCTGCCTGTGTCTATTGCTTCTTCTACGCCTTTGGAAGTTCCGGAGTATTTGTCTGATTATCAGGATGTCTTCAGTGAGTCTGAGTCCAGTGCACTGCCTCCTCATAGGGACTGTGACTGTGCTATAGATTTGATCCCAGGCAGTAAATTTCCTAAGGGAAGACTGTTTAATCTGTCGGTACCTGAACATACCGCTATGCGTTCATATATCAAGGAGTCTCTAGAGAAAGGACATATTCGTCCGTCTTCTTCCCCTCTTGGTGCGGGATTCTTTTTTGTGGCAAAAAAGGACGGATCTTTGAGACCTTGTATTGATTATCGGCTTTTAAATAAGATCACTGTCAAATTTCAGTATCCTTTACCGCTGTTGTCTGACTTGTTTGCCCAGATTAAAGGTGCCAAGTGGTTCACCAAGATAGATCTTCGTGGTGCGTACAACCTTGTGCGCATTAAGCAAGGTGATGAATGGAAAACCGCATTCAATACGCCCGAAGGTCATTTTGAGTACTTGGTGATGCCTTTTGGGCTCTCCAATGCGCCTTCAGTTTTTCAGTCCTTTATGCATGACATTTTCCGGAAGTATCTGGATAAATTTTTGATTGTTTATCTGGATGATATTTTGGTTTTTTCTGATAATTGGGATTCGCATGTGGAGCAGGTCAGGTTGGTCTTTAAAATTTTGCGTGAAAATTCTTTGTTTGTCAAGGGCTCAAAGTGTCTCTTTGGTGTACAGAAGGTTTCCTTTTTGGGGTTCATTTTTTCCCCTTCTGCTGTGGAGATGGACCCAGTCAAGGTCCGAGCTATTCTTGATTGGACTCAGCCCTCGTCAGTTAAGAGTCTACAGAAGTTCTTGGGTTTCGCTAACTTCTACCGTCGTTTTATCGCTAATTTTTCTAGCATTGTGAAACCTTTGACGGATATGACCAAGAAGGGCTCCGATGTAGCTAACTGGGCTCCTGCTGCCGTGGAGGCTTTCCAGGAGTTGAAACGCCGGTTTACTTCGGCGCCTGTTTTGTGCCAGCCCGATGTCTCACTTCCCTTTCAGGTTGAGGTGGATGCTTCAGAGATTGGAGCAGGGGCCGTTTTGTCGCAGAGAGGCCCTGGTTGCTCTGTTATGAAACCTTGTGCCTTTTTCTCTAGGAAGTTTTCGCCTGCCGAGCGAAATTATGATGTGGGCAATCGGGAGTTGTTGGCCATGAAATGGGCATTTGAGGAGTGGCGTCATTGGCTCGAGGGTGCTAAGCATCGTGTGGTGGTCTTGACTGATCACAAAAATCTGATGTATCTCGAGTCTGCTAAACGCCTTAATCCGAGACAGGCCCGCTGGTCATTGTTTTTCTCCCGCTTTGATTTTGTTGTCTCGTATTTACCAGGTTCAAAGAATGTGAAGGCCGATGCTCTTTCTAGGAGCTTTGTGCCTGATGCTCCTGGAGTCGCTGATCCTGTTGGTATTCTTAAAGATGGAGTTATCTTGTCAGCTATTTCTCCGGATCTGCGACGTGTGTTGCAGAGATTTCAGGCTGATAGGCCTGAGTCTTGTCCACCTGACAGACTGTTTGTCCCGGATAAGTGGACCAGCAGAGTCATTTCCGAGGTTCATTCCTCGGTGTTGGCAGGTCACCCGGGAATTTTTGGCACCAGAGATCTGGTGGCCAGGTCCTTTTGGTGGCCTTCCTTGTCAAGGGATGTGCGGTCATTTGTGCAGTCCTGTGGGACTTGTGCTCGAGCTAAGCCTTGCTGTTCTCGTGCCAGCGGTTTGCTCTTGCCCTTGCCTGTCCCGAAGAGACCTTGGACACATATCTCCATGGATTTCATTTCTGATCTTCCGCTATCCCAGGGCATGTCCGTTATCTGGGTGATATGTGATCGCTTCTCAAAGATGGTCCATTTGGTTCCTTTGCCTAAGCTGCCTTCCTTGTTGTGAATTTGGATTCTGGGCTCCCCCGGTGGCCGCTTGTGGAATTGGACTTGTCATCCTCTTTCCTGTTTCACCTGGTTCCATCAGTAGTGGGTGTCGCTATTTAAGCTCATTTCTCTGGTGGTTTCTTGCCGGTCAACAATGTTATCTGATGCCTCTCAGTGCTTGTTCCTGCTTCTAGACTACTACTAGATAAGTTGGACTTTTGTCCATGTTTTGTTTTGCCTATTTGTTCCAGTTCACAACTGAAGTTTTGTTACTGTGTCTGGAAAGCTCTCGTTGATCAGGGATTGCTACTCTGGCGTTATGAGTTAATGCCAGAGTTTAAGGTAATCTCTGGATGGTGTTTTGTTAGTGTTTTTCTGCTGACCATGAAAGTATACTATCTGTCTTCTGCTATCTAGTAAGCGGACCTCAAATTTGCTAAGACTATTTTCCTGCTGCGTTTGTTGTTTCATCTGAACTCACCGTCATTATATGTGGGGGGCTACTGTCTTCTTTGGAATATTTCTCTAGAGGTGAGCCAGATCTTATATTTCCCTCTGCTAGCTATTTAGGTCTTAGGCCAGAGCTGGGCATCTAGCTATAAATAGGAAATGCTACCTGGCTATTTCTAGTTGCGCGGCAGGCTTAGTTCATGGTCAGTATAGTTCCATCTTCCGAGAGCTTGTCCCTCTATAGGCTTGCTATGATCTCTGCCTGCAGAGATCATGACAGTTTGACCGGCCAGTAAAGTGTTAAAGACCCAGGTTGAGAAAGGAGAGTTATAAGAAGTCTGCTGGAATTTTTTTTTTTTTTTTTTTTTTTTTTCCTCCAGTCTGCCTTGCTGCAGTCTTTTTTCTCTCTCTCCTCCTAATCTCTGTATGGCTCTGTGTGCACCTGACAATAATGGATCTCCAGAGTGTAACTGCGGGTTTGAATAATCTCATCACGAAAGTACAAAATTTACAAAATTTTGTGGTACATGCTCCGGTATCTGAGCCGAGAATTCCTTTGCCGGAGTTCTTCACAGGGCATAGAGCTAGCTTCCAGAATTTCCGAAATAATTGTAAGCTTTATTTGTCCCTGAAGTCTCGTTCAGCTAGAGACCCTGCTCAGCAGGTTAGGATTGTGATTTCCTTGCTCAGGGGTGACCCTCAAGATTGGGCCTTCTCATTGCCAGCAGGGGATCCTGCGTTACGCGATGTGGATGCGTTTTTTCTGGCCTTGGGCTTGCTTTATGAGGAACCTCATTTGGAACTTCAGGCAGAAAAAACTTTGATGGCACTATCTCAGGGGCAAGACGAAGCTGAAGTTTTCTGCCAAAAATTCCGTAAATGGTCTGTGCTTACTCAGTGGAATGAGTGCGCCTTGGCGGCAACTTTCAGAGAAGGTCTCTCTGATGCCGTTAAGGATGTTATGGTGGGGTTCCCTGTGCCTGCAGGTCTGAATGAGTCCATGACAATGGCTATTCAGATTGATAGGCGTCTGCGGGAGCGCAAACCGGTGCACCATCTGGCGGTGTCTATGGAAAAGACGCCAGAAAGTATGCAGTGTGATAGAATTCTGTCCAGGAGCGAGCGACAGAATTTTAGACGGAAGAATGGATTGTGTTTCTATTGTGGGGATTCTACTCATGTTATATCAGCATGCTCTAGGCGTACAAAGAAGCTTGATAAGTCTGTTTCCATTGGCACCATTCAGTCTAAGTTTATTTTGTCTGTAACCCTGATTTGCTCTTTGTCATCCATTGCCACGGACGCCTATGTTGACTCTGGCGCCGCTCTGAGTCTTATGGATTGGTCCTTTGCCAATCGTTGTGGTTTTGATTTAGAGCCTTTGGAGACTCTTATTCCTCTGAAGGGGATTGACTCCACCCCATTGGCTAATAATAAACCACAATACTGGACACAAGTAACCATGCGTATCAATCCGGATCACCAGGAGATTATTCGTTTCCTGGTGCTGTATAATTTACATGACGATTTGGTACTGGGATTGCCATGGTTGCAGTCTCACAACCCAGTCTTGGACTGGAGAGCAATGTCTGTGTTGAGCTGGGGATGTAAGGGTATTCATGGGGACTTACCTTTGGTTTCTATTTCGTCGTCCATTCCCTCTGAAGTCCCTGAGTTCCTCTCTGATTATCAAGACGTCTTTGACGAACCCAAGCTTGGGTCGTTACCTCCGCACCGTGAGTGCGATTGTGCCATAAATTTGATACCGGGTTGTAAATATCCCAAGGGTCGTTTGTTTAATCTGTCTGTGCCGGAACATGCTGCTATGCGGGAATATATAAAGGAGTCTTTGGAAAAGGGACATATTCGTCCATCTTCTTCTCCCTTGGGAGCTGGGTTTTTCTTTGTCTCAAAAAAAGACGGCTCTTTGAGACCATGTATTGATTATCGGCTTCTGAATAAGATCACTGTTAAGTATCAATACCCATTGCCATTGCTTACTGATTTGTTTGCTCGTATTGAGGGTGCTAAGTGGTTCTCTAAAATTGATCTTCGTGGGGCGTATAATTTGGTGCGGATCAGGCAGGGGGATGAGTGGAAGACCGCATTTAATACGCCCGAGGGCCACTTTGAGTATTTGGTCATGCCTTTTGGTCTTTCTAATGCCCCTTCAGTTTTCCAGTCTTTTATGCATGATATTTTCCGCGATTTTCTGGATAAATTTATGATAATATATCTGGATGATATTCTGATTTTTTCTGATGACTGGGACTCTCATGTCCAGCAGGTCAGGAGAGTTTTTCAGGTTCTGCGGTCTAATTCTTTATGTGTGAAGGGGTCTAAGTGCGTTTTTGGGGTCCAGAAAATTTCCTTTTTGGGGTATATTTTTTCTCCCTCTTCCATTGAGATGGATCCCGTCAAGGTGCAAGCTATTTGTGACTGGACTCAGCCCTCCTCTCTTAAGGGTCTTCAGAGATTTTTGGGCTTTGCCAACTTTTACCGCCGATTTATTGCTGGTTTTTCGGATGTCGTTAAACCACTGACTGATTTGACCAGACAAGGCGCTGATGTTGCTAATTGGTCCCCTCATGCTGTAGAGGCCTTTCAGGAGCTTAAGCGCCGTTTTGCCTCTGCCCCTGTGTTGCGTCAGCCTGATGTGAATCTGCCTTTTCAGGTTGAGGTTGACGCTTCGGAGATCGGAGCTGGGGCAGTGTTGTCGCAGAAAGGTTCCGACTGCTCCGTCATTAGGCCTTGTGCCTTCTTTTCTCGCAAATTTTCGCCCGCAGAGCGGAATTATGATGTTGGGAATCGGGAGCTTTTGGCCATGAAGTGGGCGTTTGAGGAGTGGCGCCATTGGCTCGAGGGGGCTAGGCATCAGGTGGTGGTATTGACTGACCACAAAAATTTGATTTATCTTGAGACTGCCAGACGCCTGAATCCTAGACAGGCGCGCTGGTCTTTATTTTTTTCTCGCTTTAATTTTGTGGTGTCGTACCTACCGGGTTCTAAGAATGTTAAGGCAGATGCCCTTTCTAGGAGTTTTGACCCGGACTCTCCTGGTAATTCTGAACCCACAGGTATCCTTAGGGAGGGAGTAATTTTGTCGGCCGTTTCTCCTGATCTGCGGCGGTCCTTGCAAGAGTTTCAGGCGGATAGACCGGATCGTTGTCCGCCTGATAGACTGTTTGTTCCGGATGATTGGACCAGCAGAGTCATCTCTGAGGTACATTCTTCTGCATTGGCAGGTCATCCCGGAATTTTTGGTACCAGGGATTTGGTGGCAAGATCCTTCTGGTGGCCTTCCCTGTCACGAGATGTGCGAGTCTTTGTGCAGTCATGTGACGTTTGTGCTCGGGCCAAGTCTTGTAGTTCTCGGGCTAGCGGACTGCTGTTGCCCTTGCCTATTCCTAAGAGGCCTTGGACACACATCTCGATGGATTTTATTTCAGATCTGCCTGTTTCCCAGAAGATGTCTGTCATCTGGGTGGTCTGTGACCGTTTCTCTAAAATGGTCCATTTGGTTCCTCTGCCCAAGTTGCCTTCTTCTTCTGAGTTGGTTCCTCTGTTTTTTCAGAATGTTGTCCGATTGCACGGTATTCCTGAGAATATTGTTTCTGACAGAGGTACCCAATTTGTGTCTAGATTTTGGCGGGCATTCTGTGCTAGGATGGGCATAGATTTGTCTTTTTCATCTGCTTTTCACCCTCAGACTAATGGCCAGACCGAGCGGACTAATCAGACCCTGGAGACATATCTGAGGTGTTTTGTCTCTGCTGACCAGGATGATTGGGTTGCTTTTTTGCCATTGGCAGAGTTCGCCCTCAATAATCGGGCCAGCTCTTCCACCTTGGTGTCCCCGTTTTTCTGTAATTCGGGGTTTCACCCTCGATTTTCCTCCGGTCAGGTGGAATCCTCGGATTGTCCTGGAGTGGATGCGGTGGTGGAGAGATTGCATCACATCTGGGGGCAGGTTATGGACAATTTGAAGTTGTCCCAGGAGAAGACTCAGCGTTTTGCCAACCGTCATCGTCGTGTTGGTTCTCGGCTTTGTGTTGGAGATTTGGTGTGGTTGTCTTCTCGTTTTGTCCCTATGAGGGTCTCTTCTCCTAAGTTTAAACCTCGGTTCATCGGCCCTTATAGAATATTGGAGATTCTTAATCCTGTTTCTTTCCGTTTGGACCTCCCTGCGTCCTTTTCCATTCATAACGTTTTTCATCGGTCGTTATTGCGCAGGTATGAGGTACCTGTGGTACCTTCAGTTGAGCCTCCTGCTCCGGTGTTGGTTGAGGGTGAGTTGGAGTACGTTGTGGAGAAAATTTTGGACTCTCGTGTTTCCAGACGGAGACTCCAGTATCTGGTCAACTGGAAGGGTTACGGCCAGGAGGATAATTCTTGGGTCAATGCATCTGATGTTCATGCTTCTGATCTTGTTCGTGCCTTCCATAGGGCTCATCCTGGTCGCCCTGGTGGATCTGGTGAGGGTTCGGTGCCCCCTCCTTGAGGGGGGGGTACTGTTGTGAATTTGGATTCTGGGCTCCCCCGGTGGCCGCTTGTGGAATTGGACTTGTCATCCTCTTTCCTGTTTCACCTGGTTCCATCAGTAGTGGGTGTCGCTATTTAAGCTCATTTCTCTGGTGGTTTCTTGCCGGTCAACAATGTTATCTGATGCCTCTCAGTGCTTGTTCCTGCTTCTAGACTACTACTAGATAAGTTGGACTTTTGTCCATGTTTTGTTTTGCCTATTTGTTCCAGTTCACAACTGAAGTTTTGTTACTGTGTCTGGAAAGCTCTCGTTGATCAGGGATTGCTACTCTGGCGTTATGAGTTAATGCCAGAGTTTAAGGTAATCTCTGGATGGTGTTTTGTTAGTGTTTTTCTGCTGACCATGAAAGTATACTATCTGTCTTCTGCTATCTAGTAAGCGGACCTCAAATTTGCTAAGACTATTTTCCTGCTGCGTTTGTTGTTTCATCTGAACTCACCGTCATTATATGTGGGGGGCTACTGTCTTCTTTGGAATATTTCTCTAGAGGTGAGCCAGATCTTATATTTCCCTCTGCTAGCTATTTAGGTCTTAGGCCAGAGCTGGGCATCTAGCTATAAATAGGAAATGCTACCTGGCTATTTCTAGTTGCGCGGCAGGCTTAGTTCATGGTCAGTATAGTTCCATCTTCCGAGAGCTTGTCCCTCTATAGGCTTGCTATGATCTCTGCCTGCAGAGATCATGACACTTCCTCTTCCAATCTGGTTCCTGTGTTTTTCCAGAACGTGGTTCGTTTGCACGGCATCCCTGAGAATATTGTGTCAGACAGAGGATCCCAGTTCGTTTCCAGATTCTGGCGATCCTTTTGTAGTAGGATGGGCATTGATTTGTCGTTTTCGTCTGCTTTCCATCCTCAGACTAATGGACAGACGGAGCGAACCAATCAGACTTTGGAGGCTTATTTGAGGTGTTTTGTCTCTGCTGATCAGGACGATTGGGTGACATTCTTGCCGTTGGCTGAGTTTGCCCTTAATAATCGGGCTAGTTCCGCCACCTTGGTTTCGCCTTTTTTCTGCAACTCTGGTTTCCATCCTCGCTTTTCTTCGGGTCATGTGGAGCCTTCTGACTGTCCTGGGGTGGATTCTGTGGTGGATAGGTTGCAGCGGATCTGGAATCATGTGGTGGACAACTTGAAGTTGTCACAGGAGAGGGCTCAGCGCTTTGCCAACCGCCGCCGCGGTGTGGGTCCCCGACTACGCGTTGGGGATTTGGTATGGCTTTCTTCCCGCTTTGTTCCTATGAAGGTCTCCTCTCCCAAATTTAAACCTCGTTTTATTGGGCCTTACAAGATATTGGAAATCCTTAATCCTGTATCTTTTCGTCTGGATCTTCCTGTGTCGTTTGCTATTCACAATGTATTTCATAGGTCCTTGTTGCGGCGGTACATTGTGCCTATAGTTCCTTCTGCTGAGCCTCCTGCTCCGGTGTTGGTTGAGGGCGAGTTGGAGTACGTGGTGGAGAAGATCTTGGATTCTCGCCTCTCCAGGCGGAGGCTTCAGTACCTGGTCAAGTGGAAGGGCTATGGTCAGGAGGATAATTCCTGGGTGGTCGCCTCTGATGTTCATGCGGCCGATTTAGTTCGTGCCTTTCATGCCGCTCATCCTGATCGCCCTGGTGGTCGTGGTGAGGGTTCGGTGACCCCTCACTAAGGGGGGGGTACTGTTGTGAATTTACTTTTTGCTCCCTCTAGTGGTTACTAGTTTTTTGACTCTGGTTTTTCTGTCATTCCTTTTATCCGCACCTGGGTCGTTAGTTAAGGGTGTTGCTATTTAAGCTCCCTGGACCTTCAGTTCAATGCCTGGCAACGTAGTTATCAGAGCTAGTCTGCTGTGCTCTTGTCTACTGATCCTGGTTCCAGTTATATCAGCTAAGTCCGCTTTTTGCTTTTTGCTATTTTGTTTTGGTTTTGTATTTTTGTCCAGCTTGTTCCAAATATATATCCTGACCTTTGCTGAAGCTCTAGGGGGCTGGTGTTCTCCCCCCGGACCGTTAGACGGTTCGGGGGTTCTTGAATTTCCAGTGTGGATTTTGATAGGGTTTTTGTTGACCATATAAGTTACCTTTCTTTATTCTGCTATCAGTAAGCGGGCCTCTCTGTGCTAAACCTGGTTCATTTCTGTGTTTGTCATTTCCTCTTACCTCACCGTTATTATTTGTGGGGGGCTTCTATCCAGCTTTGGGGTCCCCTTCTCTGGAGGCAAGAAAGGTCTTTTGTTTTCCTCTACTAGGGGTAGCTAGATTCTCCGGCTGGAGCGTGTCATCTAGAATCAACGTAGGAATGATCCCCGGCTACTTCTAGTGTTGGCGTTAGGAGTAGATATATGGTCAACCCAGCTACCACTGCCCTATGAGCTGGATTTTTGTATTCTGCAGACTTCCACGTTCCTCTGAGACCCTCGCCATTGGGGTCATAACAGTGTGCCTTCCTCTCATTTCACCGTCAATACATGTGGGGGGCAACTATACCTTTTGGGGTTCATCCCTCTGGAGGCAAGTGAGGTCTTTATTTTCTCTGCAGTACTTGTTAGCTCTTAGGCTGGTGCGTGGCGTCTAGAACCAACGTAGGCATGCTCCCTGGCTATCTCTAGTTGCGTTTGTCAGGCGTAGGGCAGCGGTCAGCCCAGGTTCCATCACCCTAGAGCTCGTCCGTTATTTATTTGTACCTTGCTTGTCCTGTGCTATCCCTAGCCATTGGGGATTCATGACAGGTCAGTTAGTACACCACCTGCAGCACTAAAGACGCGTTCCGATAATACACTAGCCGCAGGGCAAGCCAGCACCTCCAATGCATACTGGCTTAGCTCTGGCCATGTATCCAGCTTTGAGACCCAAAACTTGAAACGGGAAGAGCCGTCTGGGAGTACAGCAAGAGGGCAAGACATGTAGTCTGTCACCATCTGACGGAACCGTTGCCTCCTGCTGACTGGAGCCGTCTGTGATGGTGTAGTGTTGTGAATTTGGTTTCTGGGCTCCCCCGGTGGTTACTGGTGGTACTGAACTTGTGTGCTTCATCTCCTCTGTTCACCTGTTTCCATCAGGATGTGGGAGTTTCTATTTAGCCTTGCTCCTCAGTCATTTCTATGCCGGCCAACAATGTTACCAGAAGCCTTTCTGTTGCATGTTCCTGCTCCTAGACTACTATCAGCTAAGTTGGACTTGTAGTCCTAAGATTGTTTTGCATTTTTGTTCCAGTTCTCTGTGTTTGAATATTTCTGAGACTGGAAGCTCTTGTGAGCTGAAATTGCCACTCTGGTGTCATGAGTTGATATTAGAGTCTTAAAGTAATTTCAGGATGGTGTTTTGAAAGGGTTTTCAGCTGACTGTGAAGTTCCCTTTTCTGTCTTCCTACTATCTAGTAAGCGGACCTTAATTTGCTAAACCTATCTTCATACTTCGTATATGACAATTTCCTCTAAAATCACCGCCAATATATGTGGGGGCTACTGTCTGCCTTTTGGGGAAAATTTCTCTAGAGGTAAGCCAGGTCTGTATTTTCCTCTGCTAGGGTCAGTCAGTCCTCCGGCTGGCGCTGGGCGTCTAGGGATAAAACGTAGGCACGCTACCCGGCCACTGTTAGTTGTGCGGTAGGTTTAGCTCACAGTCAGCTCGAGTTCCCATCTTCCAAGAGCTAGTCCTTTTGTATGCTTTACTACGGTCTCTTGCCATTGAGAACCATGACAGTGTAGACTTTTGTGGGGGGCACAGAAAACTGTGCCACAGTTGGGCCATACTGGTCTTGCCTTGGGCAGAGGCACTGCTTCTGCTCCCTCTTTGTGCAGAGCCTCCACCACTGCCTGGACGCACTGAGCTGCTTTGGAATGCACTAGCAGCACTTCTCTCAGTTGGAATGGAGAAGATGATGGAATTCACCAGTGTGTCTTGGTACTCCCGCATTTTTCGCTCCCGGTTCAACGGTGTGATGAGGCTTTCTACGTTGTCCCGGTAGCGAGGATCGAGGAGGGTGAACACCCAATAATCAGACATGTTGAGAATGTGGGCGATGCGGCGGTCGTTTCTCAGGCACTGCAGCATGTAATCCACCATGTGCTGCATACTGCCAACTGCCCAAGAAACGCTGTCCCCTGCTGGAGGCGTGATCTCTGCCCGCTCGTCATCACCCCACCCTCGCTGTACACACTGAGTACTGGACAATTGTGTAACTCCCTCCTCTGGACGGATGTCTTCCTCCTCCATTGACTCCTCCTCATCCTCCTCACAAACTGTCCCCTGCCTACGCGTTTGTGAGGAACCACGTGGCGCTGACTGTCCAGAAGATGATGGAAATGGTGAATCCTCATCCTCCACCTCTTCCACAACATCATCCCTTAGCGCTTGCAGTGATTTTTCAAGCAGGCAGATAAGGGGGACAGTCATGCTGACTAGTGCATCATCTGCACTCGCCATCCGCGTGGAATAATCGAAGGGACTCAAAACCTGGCAGACGTCATTCATAGTGGCCCACTCTGTGGTTGTGAAGTCTGTACGGCGCTGACTGCGACTTCTTTGCGCCTGAAGCAGCTGGTACTCCATTACAGCTTGCTGCTGCTCACACAACCGCTCCAACATATGTAACGTGGAATTCCACCTGGTAGGTAGGTCACATATGATGCGATGTTCCGGCAGGCGGTGTCGGCGCTGCAGAGCCGCAATGCGCGCTTTTGCCGTGCTGGAACGCCGCAAGTGAGCACACTCTAGGCGGACCTTGTGCAGCAGTGCATCAAGATCCGGATAGTCCCTCAAAAAGCTCTGCATGACCAAATTGAGCACATGTGCCAGACATGGGATGTGAGTGAGGTTGCCGAGGCCCAGAGCTGCCACCAGATTTCGGCCATTATCACACACTACCATGCCTGGCTGGAGATTCGCTGGCACAAACCACACATCGCTCTCATGCTTTATGGCATTCCAGAGCTCCTGCGCTGTGTGGCTACGATTCCCCCAAAAAATTAATTTCAAGACGGCCTGTTGACGTTTGGCCACGGCTGTGCTCATGTCGGTCGTAACAGGTACACGTTCATCACGGGTCCATGTGGAGGTGGACTGTGACGGCTCCTGCAGCGATGATTCTGAGGAACTGGTGTAAGAGGAGGAGTCAATGCGTACAGAATGGATTCCTGCAATCCTTGGAGTGGGCAGGACACGTCCTGCGCCACTCGCACGGTCTGTACCCGGATCAACGACATTAACCCAATGGGCAGTGAGGGAAAGGTATCGCCCCTGTCCATGTTGACTGGTCCACGCATCGGTGGTGAGGTGGACCTTGCTACTGACGGCGTTCAGTAGCGCGTGTTTTATGTGTCCCTCCACATGCTTGTGCAGGGCAGGGACGGCTTGCCTGCTGAAGTAAAAGCGGCTGGGCACATTGTACTGTGGGACTGTCAATGACATCAAGTCACGGAAGCTGTCAGTCTCCACCAGCCTGAATGACAGCATTTCCAGTGACAGAAGTTTGGCAATGCCTGCAGTCAGAGCCTGTGCTCGTGGGTGGTTTGACGAGAAAGGCCGCCTTTTCTCCCATGCCTGTACTACCGATGGCTGTAGACTGGGCTGGGAGTGTGTGGATGACTGGGAAAGTGGTGCTGCGGGTGGAATTACAGCGGGTCTCTGGACAACAGGGCCAGAGGTTCTTCCACGGCGATCCTGGGAGGAAGCCGAACCAGCTGCGTGTGAGCTGGAGGAAGAGGCAACACGAGCTGAAGAGGTGGTAGCTGCCGCTGTTGGTTGGCCTAGCTCTTCAGTGTGTTTTTCTAACTCCGCCGGGTGCCTGGTGCGCACATGTTTCCACATGTTGGAGGTATTGAGGTTGCTGACATTTCGACCTCTTTTGACTTTGTGATGACACACCTTGCATTTGACATAGCAAATGTCAGCTGCAACTGTGTCAAAAAAGGACCAGGCACTGCAAGTCTTGGGAGCGCCCTTTTTGGCTTTTGGAAGAGACATGCTCCTAACGGCTGCCAAAGCGGAGGCTGCAGGATCCGCAGTCTTCCCCCTCCCTCTCCCTCTTTGGGCCGTACGGGGAATCTCTTCCTCAGAGCTGCTCCCACAACCTTCCTGTCCCTCACGCCAAGATGGGTCAAGGACCTCATCATCTACACTACCCTCTGCCCCCAACTGCTCCTCCTGGGTAGTCTCAGCAGCAGAGCACGCACCAGTAAGTGGCACCTGAGTGTCATCATCAGCTGATGCGGCCTGCGATGTGGTGACCGGAGCCACTGGCCCACCCGCCTCTTCAGACTCAGAGAGAAAAAGCTGTTGGGCATCACTGCACCCTGCCTCTTCTTCCATTTCTCCAATGCTACTTGGCTGGCCCCCTGTTTCCAAGCCAAGAGATTCAGAGAACAGAAGTAGAGACGGCTCCTGTCCTGGGCTCTCTGTCTGCCTGGGCAATTTGGCAGGTGGTGAAGAGACAGATGGCTGCTCTCCAGTGCTCTGTGTCTGAGAGGATGTGGCACTAATTGAAGTTGATGCATTAGCTGCCATCCATCCGACAACGGCTTCAATTTGTTCTTCACGCAGCAGCGGTGTACGGCGCTCTGACACAAAGCTGCTCATGAATGACTGTTGCCTGGTGAAAGTGGGTGCTGATGAGTCACCGGTGCCCGCAGCAGGCACAGAATCCCCACGTCCCCTCCCTGCTCCGCGCCCACGCCCACGCCCATGTGCCTTACTCACTGCCTTCTTCATCTTGGTTGACTGATAAAGATAAGCAGAAAAGTACTAACGGCTTTGTGTGCTTATTCCTGAACAACTCCTCCTAACAGGTATAAGAAACACTAATTTTCTAAAGTGTGGACTAGACTTTAATATGAGCTAATGTGGCCTACACAAATGTAAAGTGGTGTAACTGGTGTGTTTGGTGAACTTTATTATTTATTTATTTTTTGGGGGCTGAACTGACAACAGATAGAGCTGCAGTCACACGGAGACCGTGCAGACAGACGTAAACGGCGCTGCAAGGCCCAAAAACCCTCCTCTACGTTATCCTATGTAGTGTTTTTCCACAAGTTAGCTGGAGACGGGTGGAAAGACACTAATAGGATTTTTTTGAAAAAATGTGCAGCAGCCTGCACTACTTAAAACAAAATGAAAATTGATTTGGCGGTATGACGCAGTGAAGAACCCTGAGCTGGAGACAACCAGGCTATGGCTGCTCACAGACTTCAGGGCGAGCTGCAGTCACACGGAGACCGTGCAGACAGCCGTAAACGGCGCTGCAAGGCCCAAAAACCCTCCTCTACGTTATCCTATGTAGTGTTTTTCCACAAATTAGCTGGAGACGGGTGGAAAGACACTAATAGGAATTTTTTGAAAAAATGTGCAGCAGCCTGCACTACTTAAAACAAAATGAAAATTGATTTGGCGGTATGACGCAGTGAAGAACCCTGAGCTGGAGACAACCAGGCTATGGCTGCTCACAGACTACAGGGCGAGCTGCAGTCACACGGAGACCGTGCAGACAGCCGTAAACGGCGCTGCAAGGCCGAAAAACCCTCCTCTACGTTATCCTATGTAGTGTTTTTCCACAAATTAGCTGGAGACGGGTGGAAAGACACTAATAGGAATTTTTTGAAAAAATGTGCAGCAGCCTGCACTACTTAAAACAAAATGAAAATTGATTTGGCGGTATGACGCAGTGAACAACCCTGAGCTGGAGACAACCAGGCTATGGCTGCTCACAGACTACAGGGCGAGCTGCAGTCACACGGAGACCGTGCAGACAGCCGTAAACGGCGCTGCAAGGCCCAAAAACCCTCCTCTACGTTATCCTATGTAGTGTTTTTCCACAAATTAGCTGGAGACGGGTGGAAAGACACTAATAGGAATTTTTTGAATAAATTAGCAGCAGACTACACTACTTGGAAAAAAAAAAAAAAAAAGAACAGTATGAGGCAATGAACCACCCTCCCTGAACTGAATACAACCAGCTATGGATGGCCTATGTGGCTGCACTCAGACTAGAGAGTGGGCTGCACTCACACACACACACACACACACACAGACCTTGCAGATCGCTGTGAAAACAGCGCTACAAGGCAAAAGCAAGGTGAATAGTAGGTGAACACAGCGGTTGCTAAATTAGCCTTTGGAAAGCACAAAGAAGCAAATCGCTATCTCTAAACTGTCCCTCAGTCAGCAAACAGCGTCCTGTCACTAACTGAATTCACAGCAGAGTGATCGCAAAATGGCGCCAGCGACTTTTAAACTGCATCATGACATCATTTCAGCAGCCAATCACAGCCTTGCCAGTAGTTTCATGCCCTCCATGCTAAACAGGATATGCCCACACTTGGAATCATTCTCATTGGCTGAATTTGTGCATTTTGAATCTGGGAACTTCCGATTCCGGTATCCGATACGCGGCAAGTATCGGAATCCCGGTATCGGAATTCCGATACCGCAAGTATCGGCCGATACCCGATACTTGCGGTATCGGAATGCTCAACACTACTCGTGACATATTGTACTTCATGATAGTGGTAAAATTTCTTCGATATAACTTGCGTTTATTTGTGAAAAAAATGGATATTTGGCAAACATTTTTAAAATTTCGCAATTTTCCAACTTTGAATTTTTATGCCCTTAAATCACAGAGATATGTCACGCAAAATACTTAATAAGTAACATTTTCCACATGTCTGCTTTACATCAGCACAATTTTGGAACCAAAATTTTTTTGTTGTTATTGAGTTTTAGGGGTTAAAAGTTGACCAGAAATTTCTCATTTTTACAACACCATTTTTTTTTAGGGACAACATCTCATTTGAAGTCATTTTGAAGGGTCTTATGATAGAAAATACCCAAGTGTGACACCATTCTAAAAACTGCACCCCTCAAGGTGCTTAAAACCACATTCAAGAAGTTTATTAACCCTTCAGGTGTTTCACAGGAATTTTTGGAATGTTTAAATAAAAATGAACATTTAACTTTTTTTCACACAAAATTTATTTCAGCTCCAATTTGTTTTATTTTACCAAGGGTAACAGGAGGAAATGGACACCAAAAGTTGTTGTACAATTTGTCCTGAGTACGCTGATACCCCATATGTGGGGGTAAACCACTGTTTGGGCGCATGGCAGAGCTCGGAAGGAAAGGAGCGCCATTTGACTTTTCAATGCAAAATTGACTGGAATTGAGATGGGACGCCATGTTGCATTTGGAGAGCCCCTGATGTGCCTAAACATTGAAACCCCCCATAAGTGACACCATTTTGGAAAGTAGACCCCCTAAGGAACTTATCTAGATGTGTGGTGAGCACTTTGACCCCGCGAGTGCTTCACAGAAGTTTATAATGGAGAGCCGTAAAAATAAAAAATCATATTTTTTCACAAAAATGATCTTTTCGCCCCCAATTTTTTATTTTCCCAAGGGTAAGAGAAGAAATTGGACCCCAAAAATTGTTGTGCAATATGTCCTGAGTACGCTGATACCCCATATGTGGGTGTAAACCATTGTTTGGGCGCATGGCAGAGCTCGGAAGGGAAGGAGCGCTATTTTACTTTTCAATGCAAAATTGACTGGAATTAAGATGGGACGCCATGTTGCGTTTGGAGAGCCCCTGATGTGCCTAAACATTAAAACCCCCCACAAGTGACACCATTTTGGAAAGTAGACCCCCTAAGGAACTTAACTAGATGTGTTTTGAGAGCTTTGAACCCCCAAGTGTTTCACTACAGTTTATAACGCAGAGTCGTGAAAAAAAAAATTCTTTTTTTTTTCACAAAAATGATTTTTTAGCCCCCAGTTTTGTATTTTCACAAGGGTAACAGGATAAATTGGACCCCAAAAGTTGTTGTCCAATTTGTCCTGAGTACGCTGATACCCCATATGTGGGGGGAACCACTGTTTGGGCGCATGACAGAGCTCAGAAGGGAAGGAGCGCCATTTGGAATGCAGACTTAAATGGATTGGTCTGCAGACGTCACGTTGCATTTGCAGAGCCCCTGATGTACCCAAACAGTACAAACCCCCCACAAGTGACCCCATATTGGAAACTAGACCTCCCAAGGAACTTATCTAGATGCGTTGTGAGAACTTTGAACCCCCAAGTGTTTCACTACAGTTTACAACGCAGAGCCGTGAAAATAATAAAAAAAAATTTTCCCACAAAAATGATTTTTAGCCCCCCAAATTTTTATTTTCCCAAGGATAACAAGAGAACTTGGACCCCAAAAGTTGTTGTCCAATTTGTCCCGAGTACGCTGATACCCCATATGTTGGGGTAAACCCTTGTTTGGGCGAACGGGAGAGCTCAGAAGGGAAGGAGCACTGTTTTACTTTTTCAACGCAGAATTGGCTGGAATTGAGATTGGACGCCATGTCACGTTTGGAGAGCCCCTGATGTACCTGAACAGTGGAAACTCCCCAATTCTACTTGAAACCCTAATCCAAACACACCCCTAACCCTAATCCCAATGGTAACCCTAACCACACCCCTAACCCTGACACACCCATAATTCTAATCCCAACCCTAATCCCAACCATAAATGTAATCCAAACCCTAACCCTAACTTTAGCCCCAACCCTAACCCTATCTTTAGCCCCAACCCTAACCCTAACTTTACCTCCAACCCTAGCCCCAACCCTAACCCTAGCCCTAACCCTAGCCCTAACCCTAGCCCTAACCCTAACCCTAGCCCTAACCCTAACTTTACCTCCAACCCTAGCCCCAACCCAAACCCTAACCCTAGCCCTAACGGGAAAATGGAAATAAATACATTTTTTTAAATGTATTATTCTTCCCTAACTAAGGCGGTGATGAAGGGGGGTTTGATTTACTTTTATAGCGTTTTTTTATATCGGATTTTTATGATTGGCAGCTGTCACACACTAAAAGACGCTTTTTATAGCAAAAAAGTTTTTGCGTCTCCACATTTTGAGACCTATAATTTTTCCATATTTTGGTCCACAGAGTCATGTGAGGTCTTGTTTTTTGCGGGACGATTTGACATTTTTATTGGTAACATTTTCGGACACGTGACAGTTTTTGATCGCTTTTTATTCCGATTTTTGTGAGGCAGAATGACCAAAAACCAGCTATTCATGAATTTCTTTTGGGGGAGGCGTTTATACCGTTCCACGTTTGGTAAAATTGATGAAGCGGTTTTATTCTTCGGGTCAGTACGATTACAGCAATACCTCTTTTTTTTATGTTTTGGCGCTTTTATACGATAAAAGCTATTTTATAGAAAAAATAATTATTTTGGCATCGCTTTATTCTGAGGACTATAACTTTTTTAATTTTTTGCTTATGATGCTGTATGGTGGCTTGTTTTTTGCGGGACAAGATGACATTTTCAGCGGTACCATGGTTGTTTATATCCGTCTTTTTGATCGCGTGTTATTCCACTTTTTGTTTGGCGGTATGATAATAAAGCATTGTTTTTTGGCTCGTTTTTTTTTTCTTTTCCTTACGGTATTCACTGAAGGGGTTAACTAGTGGGACAGTTTTATAGGTTGGGTCATTACGGACGCGGCGATACTAAATATTAGGGTTGAGCGAAACGGATCGTTCATTTTCATAAGTCGCCGACTTTTGGCAAAGTCGGTGTCTCATGAAACCCGACCCGATCCCTGTGTGGGGTCGGCCATGCGGTACGCGACTTTCGCGCCAAAGTCGCGTTTCAATGATGCTAAAAGCGCCATTTCTCAGCCAATGAAGGTGGACGCAGAGTGTGGGCAGCGTGATGACATAGATCTCAGTCCCCACCATCTTAGAGAAGGGCATTGCAGTGATTAGCTTGCTTTCTGCTGCGTCACAGGGGCTATAAAGGGGCGTTCCTGCCGACCGCCATCTTACTGCTGCTGATCTGAGCGTAGGGAGAGGTGCCGCTTCGTCAGAAGCAGGGATAGACAGTGTTAGGCAGGGTACATTCACCCCCAAACCGCTTGTGCTGTAGAGATTTCCACTGTCCAACACCACCTTTTGTTTGCAGCACAGTGGAAGCTACATTTTTTTTTCCTCAGCGCTGTAGCTCATTGGGCTGCCCTAGAAGGCTCCCTGATAGCTGCGTTGCTGTGTGTGTACGCCACTGTGCAAACCAACTGCTTTTTTCAAAGCTCAAATCCTGTTGTTCCTTCCTTTCTGCACAGCTATCTTGTTTGTTTGTCCACACTTTTGTGTGCAGCAGTCCTTTTTATTGCTGCCTGCC
The DNA here is from genome assembly GCF_051348905.1 of Ranitomeya variabilis. Classification (NCBI taxonomy): domain Eukaryota; kingdom Metazoa; phylum Chordata; class Amphibia; order Anura; family Dendrobatidae; genus Ranitomeya; species Ranitomeya variabilis. The sequence goes on from NC_135233.1 coordinate 625,014,367, forward strand.
ATACTTTTCTGAGATTACTGCAGGGAGATAAACATTGGCAAGTCTGCCTCTGTGCCAGTGCTGTGTGTGGCATCTGTCTCTCATTGTGTGCCACAGAAAACCTAGTGTGTAATATTGGTTGTTTTTTTTTGTTTTTTTTTAATTCTCCCTGAAAAAAAAAAATAGTGGGAGATAAAGATTGGCAAGTCTGCCTCTGTGCCAGTGCTGTGTGTGGCATCTGTCTCTCATTGTGTGCCACCGAAAACCAGTGTGTAATATTGGGCCATTTTTTTTTTTTTGGTAAATTCTCCCTGTAAAAAAAATAATTAATAGTGGGAGATAAAGATTGGCAAGTCCGCCTCTGTGCCAGTCCTGTGTGTGGCATCTGTCTCTCCTTGTGTGCCACCGAAAACCAGTGTGTAATATTGGCCCATTTTTTTTTGGGGGGGGGGGTAAATTCTCCCTGTAAAAAAAAAAATAATAGTGGGAGATAAAGATTGGCAAGTCTGCCTCTGTGCCAGTGCTGTGTGTGGCATCTGTCTCTCCTTGTGTGCCACCGAAAACCAGTGTGTAATATTGGGCCATTTTTTTGGGGGGGTAAATTCTCCCTGTAAAAAAAAAATTAATAGTGGGAGATAAAGATTGGCAAGTCTGCCTCTGTGCCAGTGCTGTGTGTGGCATCTGTCTCTCCTTGTGTGCCACCGAAAACCAGTGTGTAATATTGGTCCATTTTTTTTTTTTTGTAAATTCTCCCTGTAAAAAAAAAATAATAGTGGGAGATAAAGATTGGCAAGTCTGCCTCTGTGCCAGTCCTGTGTGTGGCATCTGTCTCTCCTTGTGTGCCACCGAAAACCAGTGTGTAATATTGGCCCATTTTTTTTTGGGGGGGGGTAAATTCTCCCTGTAAAAAAAAATAATTAATAGTGGGAGATAAAGATTGGCAAGTCTGCCTCTGTGCCAGTGCTGTGTGTGGCATCTGTCTCTCCTTGTGTGCCACCGAAAACCAGTGTGTAATATTGGGCCTTTTTTTGGGGGGGTAAATTCTCCCTGTAAAAAAAAAAAATAGTGGGAGATAAAGATTGGCAAGTCTGCCTCTGTGCCAGTCCTGTGTGTGGCATCTGTCTCTCCTTGTGTGCCACCGAAAACCAGTGTGTAATATTGGGCCTTTTTTTGGGGGGTAAATTCTCCCTGTAAAAAAAAAAAATAGTGGGAGATAAAGATTGGCAAGTCTGCCTCTGTGCCAGTGCTGTGTGTGGCATCTGTCTCTCCTTGTGTGCCACCGAAAACCAGTGTGTAATATTGGGCCATTTTTTTGGGGGGGGTAAATTCTCCCTGTAAAAAAAATAATTAATAGTGGGAGATAAAGATTGGCAAGTCCGCCTCTGTGCCAGTCCTGTGTGTGGCATCTGTCTCTCCTTGTGTGCCACCGAAAACCAGTGTGTAATATTGGCCCATTTTTTTTGGGGGGGGGGTAAATTCTCCCTGTAAAAAAAAAAATAATAGTGGGAGATAAAGATTGGCAAGTCTGCCTCTGTGCCAGTGCTGTGTGTGGCATCTGTCTCTCCTTGTGTGCCACCGAAAACCAGTGTGTAATATTGGGCCATTTTTTTGGGGGGGTAAATTCTCCCTGTAAAAAAAAAATAGTGGGAGATTAAGATTGGCATTTCTGCTTGAGTGCCGGTCCTGTGTGTGCCATCTGTCTCAAATTATTGGGGCACAGAAAACCTAGTGTGTAACATTGGGCCTGATTTTCCTTTCAGTGTCAGGCACCTATAAAAGTATATATAAATCCTACAGAAGTTTGAGTTCACCTTATAAGTTGTTTTACAGTAACAAATACCGTTACTTTGGTTACAGTTTGCAAACAATGAGGAAGTCTAGTGGAAGAGGTGGTGGCCGTGGGCGGTCATTGTCAGCTGGTAATGATGGTAGTGGTGGTGGAGCATCAGGTGGTCGTGGTAAAAGCAGTACAGCACCTAAGTCTCGAGTTGTTGAGCCAGGTTCATCGTCTGGCTACACAAGGCCTCGAATGCTCTCTTTTCTGGGAGTAGGAAAACCACTTTTGAAGCCAGAGCAGGAGGAACAAGTATTGGCTTTCATTGCTGACTCTGCCTCTAGCTCTTTCACCTCCTCCTCGGAAAGTGCCAAATGTCAGAGCAGTGCATCGTCAGTGGATGCTCCTGGTCAGGAACAAGTCGCTTCCTTGTGTCCTTCACCCAGAACAACAGTGAAGGATGCGTCAGTCGACACAACAGGTTACTCCATGGAGCTCTTTACACATACCGTTCCTGGGTTAGACAGTGAAACAGTTAACAGGCCATGTCCATTAGAAGTTGAATCGGACATGGAGTGCACAGATGCACAGCCACAGCCAGATTACTATGCTGTTCCTTTGACTCAGACCAGAACATTGCCCTCGCAGTGTACTGAGGCAGAATCAAAACCAGCGGAGACTATGGTGCCCCATCATGAACGCTATACCACCGGCTTACACGGTGACACAGACGAAGTTGCACACGACATAGAAGAGGAGGTCATAGATGACCCAGTTGTTGACCCCGATTGGCAGCCATTGGGGGAACAGGGTGCAGGCGGCAGTAGTTCTGAAGCGGAGGAGGAGGAGCCACAGCAGGCATCAACATCACAACAGGTTCCATCTGCCGGGCCCGTATCTGGCCAAAAACGCTTGGCAAAACCAAAACCAGTTGGAGGACAGCGTGGCCATCCGGTTAAAGAAGCTCAGTCTGCAATGCCTGAAAAGGTATCCGATAGTAGAAAAAGTGCAGTCTGGCATTTTTTTAAACAACATCCAAATGACCAGTGCAAAGTAATCTGTCAAAAATGTTCAACTACCTTAAGCAGAGGTCAGAATCTTAAAAGTCTAAATACAAGTTGCATGCGTAGACATTTATCCACCATGCATTTGCAAGCCTGGACTAACTACCAAACGTCCCTAAAGGTTGCAGCACCCTCGGCCAATGAAGCTAGTCAGCAACGCTACATCCCTTCCCTCCCTGTAAGCCCACCATTTCCCGCACCACCTGCAGTATCTGTGCAGCTTTCGTCGCCAGGCCAAAGCAGTCAGGGAATCACCAGGTTAGTAGTAGGAAACACTGCATGTAGGGCACCGGCAAGAATACCATCTCCAACCCTCTCTCAGTCACCCATGTCCACCGGCACCCCCGCTAGTTCCACCGTATGCAGCTCTCCAGTCCAGCTCACCCTTCATGAGACTCTCGTTAGGAAAAGGAAGTACTCATCCTCGCATCCGCGTACACAGGGTTTGAACCCCCACATTGCTAGACTAATATCATTAGAGATGATGCCCTACCGGTTAGTTGAAAGCGAAGCTTTCAAAGCGCTGATGGACTACGCTGTACCACGCTACGAGCTACCCAGTCGACACTTCTTTTCTAGAAAAGCCATCCCAGCCCTCCAACAGCATGTTAAAGACCGCATCGTCCATGCACTCAGGCAGTCTGTGACTACAAAGGTGCACCTGACAACAGATGCATGGACCAGTAGGCATGGCCAGGGACGTTACGTGTCCATCACGGCACACTGGGTGAATGTGGTGGATGCAGGGTCCACAGGGGACAGCAATATTGGGACAGTTCTGCCTAGCCCACGGTCAAGGAAAGAGTTGGCTGTAGGCGTTTGCCCCCCTCCTCCTCTTCCTCGTCCTCCTGCAGAAGCGAGAGCTCGTCCACAGACCGCAGTCGCACATCCACTCCATCCGCAGCTGCCACTGTTGCACACCAGGTGTGCCATTATGGGACAGCTAGTGGCAAGCGTCAGCAGGCTGTATTGGCAATGAAGTGTTTGGGCGACAACAGACACACCGCAGAAGTTCTGTCCGAGTTCTTGCAGAAAGAAACTCAGTCATGGCTGGGCACTGTACATCTTGAGGCAGGCAAGGTAGTGAGTGATATCGGAAGGAATTTCATGGCTGCCATAGCCCTTTCCCAACTGAAACACATTCCTTGCCTGGCTCACACGTTAAACCTGGTGGTGCAGTGCTTCCTGAAAAGTTATCCGGGGTTACCCGACCTGCTCCTCAAAGTGCGCAGACTTTGCTCGCATATCCGCCGTTCGCCCGTACACTCCAGCCGTATGCAGAAGTATCAGCGGTCTTTGAACCTTCCCCAGCATCGCCTAATCATCGACGTTGCCACAAGGTGGAACTCCACACTGCACATGCTTCAGAGACTGTGCGAACAGAGGCGTGCTGTTATGTTTTTGTGGGAGGATACACATACACAGGCAGGCAGTTGGATGGCAGACATGGAGTTGTCAGGTGTGCAGTGGTCGAAGCTAAAAGACCTGTGTCAAGTCCTTCAGTGTTTTGAGGAATGCACACGGCTGGTTAGTGCAGACAACGCCATAATAAGCATGAGCATCCCCCTAATGCGTCTGCTGATGCAAAGTTTGACGCACATAAAGGAGCAGGCGTCTTCAGCCGAGGAAGAGGAAAGCCTTGATGACAGTCAGCCATTGTCTGGTCAGGGCCGTGTAGAGGACGCGGCAATGACCGCAGACAGGACAGGTACTGCAGCATCTATTCAAAGTGACAGGAGACAACATTTGTCCAGTATGGTTACTAACTATTTTTCATCCCTTATCGATGTTCTCCCTCAACCGTCATTCCCATTTGATTACTGGGCATCCAAATTAAACACCTGGCCTGAATTGGCAGAATATGCATTGCAGGAGCTTGCTTGCCCAGCAGCTAGTGTGCTATCAGAAAGAGTATTCAGTGCTGCTGGTTCAATATTAACCGAAAAAAGGACTTGTCTGGCTACCCAAAATGTGGATGATCTAACCTTCATTAAAATGAACCACTCCTGGATTTCAAATTATTTTGCCCCACCTTTCCCGGCTGACACCTAGCTTTCCTATAAAAAGGTCTTGCTTGTGGACTGGTCTTACTGAGTGTTCCAATCTCTTAATTTGCAGCAGCTGTTTGTCCAGCATATGACATGTTTACACCTCCCTCAATGGGAAAACTCCCCCCACGGGGCCGTGGTCTTGCCACTTGGCGCAAGCACCCGTTAGAGTGCCGTTTGTCTGAAGAGGTGGGTGTGCCCGCTTTTGGTCGACGGCACTGCCACTGTGTCCCTCATAGTACAATAAAGTGTCTCTGGCGGTGGTGGCGCGCACCCAACGTCAGACACACCGTTGTAACATGAGGGGCCCTGGGACGGTACCGCCGGCCACAAGAGAGTTCACCCCCCCAGCTCAAACTGTGCTCTACCACGTGCAAAATTATCTCTCACAGCTCCACCAATGTTTAGTCTATGCGCTGACATCATTCAATGCCTGGCACTGACAATACCAATTTGATGACATCTATGATGCTAGTTAAAGTAGTCTGGGTCAGTGTCCTATATTGACACCAGTAAATACTTACTGCCAAATTACTATGTCAGAAACTCAGCAGATGAGCCCACCCCTGTACCTAAGTATGCCAAACTTTTTTTTGTTTGTTTTTTGGCGAGACATTAACATCTATTTATTTTTTGTGAGTACTAACTGTGTCAGACACTCCTTGCAATCGTCCTCCGCTGACCACACCAATGCTGCCTGTGTACCCCTGCGAGATAACTCTAAGTGCCTTGAGCCTATTTTTATTTATTTTAGGCCTAGTACGCCTGTCTGCGGTCCCTCCTTGCAATCTTCCTCCTCCGCTGACCACAATGCTGCCTGTGTATCCAGGTAACCGATTTAAAACTGCCTTGAGCCTTTTAGTTATTTTAGGCCTAGTAAGCCTGTCTGCGGTCCCTCCTTGCAATCCTCCTCCTCCGCTGACCACAATGCTGCCTGTGTATCCATGTAACCGATTTAAAACTGCCTTGAGCCTATTTTTAGTTATTTTTGGCCTAGTACGCCTGTCTACGGTCCCTCCTTGCAATCCTCCTCCTCCGCTGACCACAATGCTGCCTGTGTATCCATGTAACCGATTTAAAACTGCCTTGAGCCTATTTTTAGTTATTTTAGGCCTAGTACGCCTGTCTGCGGTCCCTCCTTGCAATCCTCCTCCTCCGCTGACCACAATGCTGCCTGTGTATCCAGGTAACCGATTTAAAACTGCCTTGAGCCTATTTTTAGTTATTTTAGGCCTAGTACGCCTGTCTGCGGTCCCTCCTTGCAATCCTCTTCCTCCGCTGACCACAATGCTGCCTGTGTATCCAGGTAACCGATTTAAAACTGCCTTGAGCCTATTTTTAGTTATTTTAGGCCTAGTACGCCTGTCTGCGGTCCCTCCTTGCAATCCTCCTCCTCCGCTGACCACAATGCTGCCTGTGTATCCAGGTAACCGATTTAAAACTGCCTTGAGCCTATTTTTAGTTATTTTAGAAAAAAAAGTGACACACAGTGTACCCACAGTTGGTTTTAAGAGATTTTTTCCATCATATGGTTCTCAAAAAGGAGGTAACTTCATTCAATTCAAATTGCTAAAACCACCAAGGTGCACTGTGCCCGATTGCAATGAAAAAACCACTGCCCAAGCATATAACAACACAAAGCAATACCACACGGATCACAAGAAAAAGAATATATACAAAGCATAGGGATATAAAAATACGGCTTTATTCGAAGAAATGCCAAATGATTTACATAATCAGGAAGAAATCATTTCTTTAAAAAAATATAAAAAATATATATAAAAACAAACACATCCGCGCAGTACATGATTATAGGGCTGTATGTATTAACCAGCAATATGACCCACCATACCAGGATTTATAAGGGGCTGTACAGTACACACTATAAAGTGCAAATAAAGGAGAAGATGGAGATGTGAAATTATCTTCATATACAATCTAAAAAATATGTTGAAAATGCACACGCTGCTCACATAATAATATAATGTGCAATAGTGTAAAATATGTGCTACAAAAAAATTGTGTATAAAAATGGGGAAGGGGTTATTAAAACCCTATAAAACCACAAAACCTTAATTAAACCTTAATTAAAGTGCACTCAGACAAAGTGACACAGTGCAAGGTAAATTAAAGCAACCTACTCCAATATAGTGATGTGCACACTTGCAAACAACTACCAAAGTTAAATGGTGATACCATCCACCCAATAAAGCATACCTCAGTATGCAACTGCACAGCCACAACAAGGATATGTTTACCTATGCCTGGGGGGGTCTCCTGTACCAGCGCGTGCCCGACGCGCGTTTCGGAATTATCCTTGACCCCTGACAAAGTGCATTACTGCTGCACAAGGTGGCTCTTTCAGTAACAAACGACTTGGGAGGGGGGGACAGGTTCCCTTACATTTCAGTTGTTGTGTCAGCGTGGCGGTCGCAGGACACATTGCCGGCTACACAGCTGGGGATCAGCTGACGTTACTGAAACCCAATAACAATGGGTCGTATGTTTTGACTGTGCAGACGGCACTTCTGAGCCTCAACTGGCGGTGTTGGAGCCCAGGAATTAAAGTTCAGGTGGTAGAAAGATGAACACAACAGGAGACCTGGATACTGTAGACAGTCACCTAATTATTTAATCAGGAAGAGGAGTGGCAAATTCCTGCGAGATCCAGGCCTTGTTCATTTTCAGGAAAGTAAGCCGGTCAACGTTATCGGAGGATAGTCGCATGTGACGGTCAGTGTTGTGGATTCTGTTTGTGGGCTCCCTCTGGTGGTTACTGCTGGTACTGGGTGACTTTGGTGGGTTGCGGCCTTTGGTTTCCACCTGTCCATCAGAGGCTGGGTGTTTCCTATTTTACCTGGCCTTTCTGTCATTCCCTTGCCGGCTATCAATGTATTCAGATGTGCTCTGTTTGGTTCCTGCCTACCTGCTCCCAGATCTTTCAGGATAAGCTAAGTGCTGATTTTCAGTTGTTTGGTTTTTTGTCCAGCTTGCTTATTATGTCTCTATGCTAGCTGGTAGCTCTAGTGGACTGAGGTTCTCCCCATGTGCCATGAGTTGGCACATGGGTTCTTGTAATCTCAGGATGGTTTTTTTGATTAGGGTTTTTTGCTGACCGCTCAGACCCCTTTTGTATCGTTCTGCTTTCTAGTTTACAGCGGGCCTCAATTTGCTAAACCTATATATATCATCTCTATGTGTGTGCCTTCCTCTCATTTCACCGTCAATACATGTGGGGGGCAACTATACCTTTTGGGGTTCATCCCTCTGGAGGCAAGTGAGGTCTTTATTTTCTCTGCAGTACTTGTTAGCTCTTAGGCTGGTGCGTGGCGTCTAGAACCAACGTAGGCATGCTCCCTGGCTATCTCTAGTTGCGTTTGTCAGGCGTAGGGCAGCGGTCAGCCCAGGTTCCATCACCCTAGAGCTCGTCCGTTATTTATTTGTACCTTGCTTGTCCTGTGCTATCCCTAGCCATTGGGGATTCATGACAGGTCAGTTAGTACACCACCTGCAGCACTAAAGACGCGTTCCGATAATACACTAGCCGCAGGGCAAGCCAGCACCTCCAATGCATACTGGCTTAGCTCTGGCCATGTATCCAGCTTTGAGACCCAAAACTTGAAACGGGAAGAGCCGTCTGGGAGTACAGCAAGAGGGCAAGACATGTAGTCTGTCACCATCTGACGGAACCGTTGCCTCCTGCTGACTGGAGCCGTCTGTGATGGTGTAGACTTTTGTGGCGGGCACAAAAAACTGTGCCACAGTTGGGCCATACTGGTCTTGCCTTGGGCAGAGGCACTGCTTCTGCTCCCTCTTTGTGCAGAGCCTCCTCCACTGCCTGGACGCACTGAGCTACTTTGTAATGCACTAGCAGCACTTCTCTCACTTGGAATGGAGAAGATGATGGAATTCACCAGTGTGTCTTGGTACTCCCGCATTTTTCGCTCCCGGTTCAACGGTGTGATGAGGCTTTCTACGTTGTCCCGGTAGCGAGGATCGAGGAGGGTGAACACCCAATAATCAGACATGTTGAGAATGTGGGCGATGCGGCGGTCGTTTCTCAGGCACTGCAGCATGTAATCCACCATGTGCTGCAGACTGCCAACTGGCCAAGAAACGCTGTCCCCTGCTGGAGGCGTGATCTCTGCCCGCTCGTCATCACCCCACCCTCGCTGTACACACTGAGTACTGGACAATTGTGTAACTCCCTCCTCTGGACGGATGTCTTCCTCCTCCATTGACTCCTCCTCATCCTCCTCACAAAGTGTCCCCTGCCTACGCGTTTGTGAGGAACCACGTGGCGCTGACTGTCCAGAAGATGATGGAAATGGTGAATCCTCATCCTCCACCTCTTCCACAACATCATCCCTTAGCGCTTGCAGTGATTTTTCAAGCAGGCAGATAAGGGGGACAGTCATGCTGACTAGTGCATCATCTGCACTCGCCATCCGCGTGGAATAATCGAAGGGACGCAAAACCTGGCAGACGTCCTTCATAGTGGCCCACTCTGTGGTTGTGAAGTCTGAACGGCGCGGAGTGCGACTTCTTTGCGCCTGATGCAGCTGTTACTCCATTACAGCTTGCTACTGCTCACACAACCGCTCCAACATATGTAACGTGGAATTCCACCTGGTAGGTAGGTCACATATGATGCGATGTTCCGGCAGGCGGTGTCGGCGCTGCAGAGCCGCAATGCGCGATTTTGCTGTGCTGGAACGCCGCAAGTGAGCACACTCTAGGCGGACCTTGTGCAGCAGTGCATCAAGATCCGGATAGTCCCTCAAAAAACTCTGCACGACCAAATTGAGCACATGTGCCAGACATGGGATGTGAGTGAGGTTGCCGAGGCCCAGAGCTGCCACCAGATTTCGGCCATTATCACACACTACCATGCCTGGCTGGAGATTCGCTGGCACAAACCACACATCGCTCTCCTGCTTGATGGCATTCCAGAGCTCCTGCGCTGTGTGGCTTCGATTCCCCAAAGAAATTAATTTCAAGACGGCCTGTTGATGTTTGGCCATGGCTGTGCTCATGTCGGTCGTAACAGGTAAACGTTCATCACGGGTCCATGTGGAGGTGGACTGTGACGGCTCCTGCAGCGATGATTCTGAGGAACTGGTGTAAGAGGAGGAGTCAATGCGTACAGAATGGATTCCTGCAATCCTTGGAGTGGGCAGGACATGTCCTGCGCCACTCGCACGATCTGTACCCGGCTCAACGACATTAACCCAATGGGCAGTGAGGGAAAGGTATCGCCCCTGTCCATGTTGACTGGTCCACGCATCGGTGGTGAGGTGGACCTTGCTACTGATGGCGTTCAGTAGCGCGTGTTTTATGTGTCCCTCCACATGCTTGTGCAGGGCAGGGACAGCTTGCCTGCTGAAGTAAAAGCGGCTGGGCACATTGTACTGTGGGACTGCCAATGACATCAAGTCACGGAAGCTGTCAGTCTCCACCAGCCTGAATGACAGCATTTCCAGTGACAGAAGTTTGGCAATGCCTGCAGTCAGAGCCTGTGCTCGTGGGTGGTTTGACGAGAAAGGCCGCCTTTTCTCCCATGCCTGTACTACCGATGGCTGTAGACTGGGCTGGGAGTGTGTGGATGACTGGGAAAGTGGTGCTGCGGGTGGAATTACAGTGGGTCTCTGGACAACAGGGCCAGAGGTTCTTCCACGGCGATCCTGGGAGGAAGCCGAACCAGCTGCGTGTGAGCTGGAGGAAGAGGCAACACGAGCTGAAGAGGTGGTAGCTGCCGCTGTTGGTTGGCCAAGCTCTTCAGTGTGTTTTTCTAACTCCGCCGCGTGCCTGTTGTGCACATGTTTCCACATGTTGGAGGTATTGAGGTTGCTGACATTTCGACCTCTTTTTGACTTTGTGATGACACACCTTGCATTTGACATAGCAAATGTCATCTGCAACTGTGTCAAAAAAGGGCCAGACACTGCAAGTCTTGGGAGCGCCCTTTTTGGCTTTTGGAACAGACATGCTCCTAACGGGTGCCAAAGTGGAGGCTACAGGCTGCGCAGTCTTCCCCCTCCCTCTACCTCTTTGGCCCGTTCTAGGAATCTCTTCCTCGGAGCTGCTCCCACCACCTTCCTGTCCCTCACGCCATGATGGGTCAAGGACCTCATCATCTACACTACCCTCTGCCACCAACTGCTCCTCCTGGGTAGTCTCAGCAGCAGAGCACGCACCAGAAAGTGGCACCTGAGTGTCATCATCAGCGGATGCGGCCTGCGATGTGGTGACCGGAGGCACTGGCCCACCCGCCTCTTCAGACTCAGAGAGAAAAAGCTGTTGGGCATCACTGCACCCTGCCTCTTCTTCCATTTCTCCAATGCTGCTTGGCTGGCCCCCTGTTTCCAAGCCAAGAGATTCAGAGAACAGAAGTAGAGATGGCTCCTGTCCTGGGCTCTCTGTCTGCCTGGCCAATTTGGCAGGTGGTGAAGAGACAGATGGCTGCTCTCCAGTGCTCTGTGTCTGAGAGGATGTGGCACTAATTGAAGTCGATGCGTTAGCTGCCATCCATCCGACAACGGCTTCAATTTGGTCTTCACGCAGCAGCGGTGTACGGCGCTCTGCGACAAAGCTGCGCATGAAGGACTGTTCCCTGGTGAAACTGGGTGCTGAGGAGTCACCGGTGCCCGCAGCAGGCACAGAATCCCCACGTCCTCTCCCTGCTCCGCGCCAACGCCCACGTGCCTTACTCCCTGCCTTCTTCATCTTGGTTGACTGATAAAGATAAGCAGAAAAGTACTAACGGCTTTGTGTGCTTATTCCTGAACAGCTCCGAGTCCTAACAGGTATAGGAAACACTAATTTTCTAAAGTGTGGACTAGACTTTAATATGAGCTAATGTGGCCTACACAAATGTAAAGTTGTGTGTTTGGTGAACTTTATTATTTATTTATTTTTTTGGGGATGAACTGACAACAGAGAGAGCTGCAGTCACACGGAGACCGTGCAGACAGCCGTAAACGGCGCTGCAAGGCCCCAAAAACCTCCTCTACTTTATCCTATGTAGTGTTTTTCCACAAGTTAGCTGGATACGGGTGGAAAGACACTAATAGGAATTTTTTTAAAAAATGTGCAGCAGCCTGCACTACTTAAAACAAAAGGAAAATTGATTTTACGGTATGACGCAGTGAAGAACCCTGAGCTGGATACAACCAGGCTATAGCTGCTCACAGACTACAGGGCGAGCTGCAGTCACACGGAGACCGTGCAGACAGCCGTAAATGGCGCTGCAAGGCCCAAAAAACCTCCTCTACTTTATCCTATGTAGTGTTTTTCCACAAGTTAGCTGGATACGGGTGGAAAGTCACTAATAGGAATTTTTTGAAAAAATGTGCAGCAGCCTGCACTACTTAAAACAAAAGGAAAATTGATTTTACGGTATGACGCAGTGAACAACCCTGAGCTGGATACAACCAGGCTATGGCTGCTCACAGACTACAGGGCGAGCTGCAGTCACACGGAGACCGTGCAGACAGCCGTAAACGGCGCTGCAAGGCCCAAAAAACCTCCTCTACTTTATCCTATGTAGTGTTTTTCCACAAGTTAGCTGGATACGGGTGGAAAGTCACTAATAGGAATTATTACAAAAAATGAGCAGCAGACTACACTACTTGAAAAAAAAAAAAAAAAGAACAGTATGAGGCAATGAACCACCCTCCCTGAACTGAATACAACCAGCTATGGATGGCCTATGGCTGCACACAGACTAGAGAGTGGGCTGCACTCACACACACACACACACACAGACCTTGCAGATCGCTGTGAAAACAGCGCTGCAAGGCAAAAGCAAGGTGATTAGTAGGTGAACACATCGGTTGCTAAATTAGCCTTGGAAAAGCACAAAGAAGCAAATCGCTATCTCTAAACTGGCCCTCAGTCAGCAAACAGCGTCCTGTCACTAACTGAATTCACAGCAGAGTGAGCGAAAAATGGCGCCAGCGACTTTTAAACTGCATCATGACATCATTTCAGCAGCCAATCACAGCCTTGCCAGTAGTTTCATGCCCTCCATGCTGAACAGGATGTGCCCACACTTGGAATCATTCTCATTGGCTGATTTCGTGCAAATTTGTGCAGTTTGAATCCTGGGAACTTCCGATTCCGGTATCCGGTACGCGGCAAGTATCGGATCTCGGTATCGGAATTCCGATACCGCTAACTATCGGCCGATACCCGATACTTGAGGTATCGGAATGCTCAACACTATTCAGAGGCTGTGTGAACAGAGGCGTGCTGTCATGTATTTGTGGGAGGATACACATACACGGGCAGGCAGTTGGATGGCAGATATGGAGTTGTCTGCTGTGCAGTGGTTGAAGCTCCAAGACCTCTGTCAAGTCCTTCAGTGTTTTGAGGAATGCACACGGCTGGTCAGTGCGGATGACGCCATCATAAGCATGAGCATTCCACTAATGCGTTTGCTGATGCAAAGTTTGATGCACATTAAGGAGCAGGCATCTGCAGCCAAGGAGGAGGGAAGCCTTGATGACAGTCAGCCATTGTCTGCTCAGGGAAGTCTCGGGGACGAGGTTGCGGACAAAGAGGAGGAGGAGGAAGATGGGGATGATTATTTATGGGAGGAGGAAGCTTCTCAGGGGGGAATAGAAAGTGTTGGTGGTGCAAGGTCAGGTACAGGTTTTTTGCGGGAGACAAGTGATGGGGATTTGCCAGAAAGTGCTCCTCAACCCAGCACAAGCATTGATTTGACACCTGGAACATTGGCCCACATGGCTGATTATGCCTTGCGTATCCTAAAAAGGGACCCCCGCATTAACAAAATGATGACCGATGACGATTACTGGTTGGCCTGCCTCCTGGATCCATTCTATAAAGGGAAATTGCAAAATATCATGCCACATGAGAACCTTGAGCAAATATTGGCTACCAAACAAGCAACTCTTGTAGACTGTTTGGTTCAGGCATTCCCAGCACACGGTGGCGGTGATGGTTCTCACACGAGCTGCAGGGGGCAACATGCAAGAGGTGTTAGAGGGGCACAAATAAGAAGTGGCGTTGGACAGAGGGGTTTTATGACCAGGTTGTGGAGTGATTTTGCAATGACCGCAGACACGACCGGTACTGCAGCATCAATTCAAAGTGACAGGAGACAACATTTGTCCAGTATGGTTACCAACTATTTTTCCTCCCTTATCGATGTTCTCCCTCACACGTCATTCCCATTTGATTACTGGGCATCCAAAATAGACACCTGGCCTGAATTGGCAGAATATGCATTACAGGAGCTCGCTTGCCCAGCTGCTAGTGTGCTATCAGAAAGAGTATTCAGTGCTGCAGTTTCAATACTGACAGAAAAATGGACTCGTCTGGCTACCCAAAATGTTGATGATCTAACCTTCATTAAAATGAACCAGTCATGGATTTCTAATTATTTTGCCCCACCTTCCCCTGCTGACACCTAGCTTTCCTGTAAAAATATCTTGCTTTTGGACTCGTCTTAATGACTGCTCCAATTTCTCCATTTGCAGCTGCTGTATGTCCAGCATGGGCCATTTTTACACCTCCCTAAATGGGCTGACTCCCCCCCATGGGGCCGTGGGCACCACTTGGCGCAAGCACCCGTGCAAGTGCCGTTTGGCTGAACAGGTGGGTGTGCCCACTTTTGGGCGACGGCACTGGCACAGGGTCCCTCATAGTACAATGAAGTGTCTCTGGCGGTGATGGTGCACACCCAACGTCAGACACACTGTCGTAACATAAGGGGCCCTGGGCCAGTACCGCCGCCCATGAGAGAGTGTCCCCCCCCAGCTCAAACAGTGCTCTACCACTTGCAAAATTACCTCTCTCTGCTCCACCACTGTTTAGTCTGTGCTGTTAAATCCTTCAATGGCACTGCCAATACCAATTTCTTGACATGATTGATGCTAGTTAAAATATTCAGGGGCCCTGTCCTACATTTACACCAGTTAATACTTTGCGCCAACTACCACTGTCTGCAAGTCAGCAGAAGAGCTCACCCCTGTACCTAGGTACAGTGGGGCAAAAAAGTATTTAGTCAGTCAGCAATAGTGCAAGTTCCACCACTTAAAAAGATGAGAGGCGTCTGTAATTTACATCATAGGTAGACCTCAACTATGGGAGACAAACTGAGAAAAAAAAAATCCAGAAAATCACATTGTCTGTTTTTTAGCATTTTATTTGCATATTATGGTGGAAAATAAGTATTTGGTCAGAAACAAACAATCAAGATTTCTGGCTCTCACAGACCTGTAACTTCTTCTTTAAGAGTCTCCTCTTTCCTCCACTCATTACCTGTAGTAATGGCACCTGTTTAAACTTGTTATCAGTATAAAAAGACACCTGTGCACACCCTCAAACAGTCTGACTCCAAACTCCACTATGGTGAAGACCAAAGAGCTGTCAAAGGACACCAGAAACAAAATTGTAGCCCTGCACCAGGCTGGGAAGACTGAATCTGCAATAGCCAACCAGCTTGGAGTGAAGAAATCAACAGTGGGAGCAATAATTAGAAAATGGAAGACATTCAAGACCACTGATAATCTCCCTCGATCGGTGGCTCCATGCAAAATCCCACCCCGTGGGGTCAGAATGATCACAAGAACGGTGAGCAAAAATCCCAGAACCACGCGGGGGGACCTAGTGAATGAACTGCAGAGAGCTGGGACCAATGTAACAAGGCCTACCATAAGTAACACACTACGCCACCATGGACTCAGATCCTGCAGTGCCAGACGTGTCCCACTGCTTAAGCCAGTACATGTCCGGGCCCGTCTGAAGCTTGCTAGAGAGCATTTGGATGATCCAGAGGAGTTTTGGGAGAATGTCCTATGGTCTGATGAAACCAAACTGGAACTGTTTGGTAGAAACACAACTTGTCGTGTTTGGAGGAAAAAGAATACTGAGTTGCATCCATCAAACACCATACCTACTGTAAAGCATGGTGGTGGAAACATTATGCTTTGGGGCTGTTTCTCTGCAAAGGGGCCAGGACGACTGATCCGGGTACATGAAAGAATGAATGGGGCCATGTATCGTGAGATTTTGAGTGCAAACCTCCTTCCATCAGCAAGGGCATTGAAGATGAAACGTGGCTGGGTCTTTCAACATGACAATGATCCAAAGCACACCGCCAGGGCAACGAAGGAGTGGCTTCGTAAGAAGCATTTCAAGGTCCTGGAGTGGCCTAGCCAGTCTCCAGATTTCAACCCTATAGAAAACCTTTGGAGGCAGTTGAAAGTCCGTGTTGCCAAGCGAAAAGCCAAAAACATCACTGCTCTAGAGGAGATCTGCATGGAGGAATGGGCCAACATACCAACAACAGTGTGTGGCAACCTTGTGAAGAGTTACAGAAAACGTTTGACCTCTGTCATTGCCAACAAAGGATATATTACAAAGTATTGAGATGAAATTTTGTTTCTGACCAAATACTTATTTTCCACCATAATATGCAAATAAAATGCTAAAAAAACAGACAATGTGATTTTCTGGATTTTTTTTTCTCAGTTTGTCTCCCATAGTTGAGGTCTACCTATGATGTAAATTACAGACGCCTCTTATCTTTTTAAGTGGTGGAACTTGCACTATTGCTGACTGACTAAATACTTTTTTGCCCCACTGTATGCCTCCAGTTTGTTTGTTAAAATTTTTTTGTCAGACATTAACCTCACTTTATTATTTTGACCTACTAACTGTGTCAGACACTCCTTACAGTTGTCCTCCACTGAACAAAGCTAGGCCGCCTGCGTACTCCTGTAACCGATTTTTAACTGCATTTTGCCTATTCCTTTTTTGGCCCTACTAACTGTGTCTGCCCCTCGGTGCAATCGTCCTCCGCTGACCACACCAATGCTGGCTGTGTACCCCTGTAGCCCAATGTAAACTGCATAGAGCCAGCTTTTTTATTTTAGGCCTAGGAAGTCTGTCTGCGGTCCCTCCTTGCAATCGTCCTCCGCTGACCACACCAATGCTGCCTGTGTACCCCTGTAGCCAAATTTAAACTGCATAGAGCCTGCTTTTTTATTTTAGGCCTAGGAAGTCTGTCTGCGGTCCCTCCTTGCAATCGTCCTCCGCTGACCACACCAATGCTGCCTGTGTACCCCTGTAGCCTAATTTAAACTGCATAGAGCCTGCTTTATTATTTTAGGCCTAGGAAGTCTGTCTGCAGTCCCTCCTTGCAATCGTCCTCCGCTGACCACACTAATGCTGCCTCTGTACCCCTGTAACCTATTTTAAACTGCATAGAGCCTACTTTCTATTGTAGGCCTACTCCCTGTGTCTGTCTCAGCCAGTCCACTCCTTACAGTTGTCCTCCACTGAACAAAGCTATGCCGCCTGTGTACTCCTGTTACCAATTTTGAACTGCATTTAGCCTACTTACTTATTTGTGCCTAGTAACTGTGTAAGCCTCTCATAACAGTTGTCCTCCCACGCTGAAACAAGCTAGGCCGCCTGGTTAGTCCAGCTAGCAGTTTTGAACTGCATTTAGCCACCTTTCTTTATTGTAGGCCTCTGTCTGTCTGTCTGTCTGTGCCACACATTACAACTGTCCCCCGCTGAAACAAGCTAGGCCGCCTGGTTTGTCCTGCTAGCAGTTTTGAACAGCATTTAGCCACCTTTTTTTATTGTAGGCCTCTGTCTGTCTGTCTGTCTGTCTGTCTGCACCACACATTACACTTACAACTGTCCCCCGCTGTTAAAAGCTATGCGGCCTGTGTACACCTCTTACCAATTTAGAACAGCATTTAGCCAACTTACTTATTTGGGCCTAGTAACTGTGTCAGACTCTCACAACAGTTGTCCTCCACTGCTGAACCCAGCTATGCCACCTGTGTACTCCTTTTACCAATTTTGAACTGAATATAGCCTTCCTTTTTATTTTAGGCCTACTTAGTGTGTCAGAGCCACTAATTACACATGCCCTCCTCCGCTGAACCACGCTATGCCGCCTGTGTACTCCACTTACCAATTTTGAACTGCATTTTGCCTAATTACTTATTTAGGCCTACTTATTGTGTCTGTCTCCCATTACAGTTGTCCTCCACTGGATAAAGCTGAGCTTCAATCTTCAGGCTTTCGGCCTATATTATCAGATATTAAACTGCATTTGGCCTACTTGTCTGGTTGGGCCCTACTAACGATGTCTGCCGCTCCTGGGTTTTCTCCTGTTTGGTTTTCCTGAGCTTCAATCTTCAGGCTTTCGGCCTACATTTTAAATATTGCACTGCATTTGGGCTACTAGTTTGGATGGGCCTAGTAACGGTGTCTGCCGCACCTTGGTGTTGTCCTGTGTTGGTTTTCCTGAGCTTCAATCTTCAGGCTTTCGGCCTTTATTTGTAATATTAAACTGCATTGGGCCTACTAGTGTGGTTGGGCCCTTAAAACGGTGTCTGCCGCTCCTGGGTTTTCTCCTGTTTTGTTTTCCCGAGCTTCAATGTTCAGGCTTTCGTCCTACATTTTAAACATTAAACTGCATTTGGCCTACTACTTTGGTTGGGCCTAGTAACGGTGTCTGCCGCACCTTGGTGTTGTCCTGTTATTTTCCTGAACTTCAATCTTCAGGCTTTCAGCCTTTATTTGTAATATTAAACTGCATTGGGCCTACTAGTGTGGTTGGGCCCTTAAAACGGTGTCTGCCGCTCCTGGGTTTTCTCCTGTTTTGTTTTCCCGAGCTTCAATGTTCAGGCTTTCGGCCTACATTTTAAATATTAAACTGCATTTGGCCTACTACTTTGGTTGGGCCTAGTAACGGTGTCTGCCGCACCCTGGTGTTGTCCTGTGTTATTTTCCTGAGCTTCAATCTTCAGGCTTTCGGCCTATATTTGTAATATTAAACTGCATTGGGCCTACTAGTGTGGTTGGGCCCTTAAAACGGTGTCTGCCGCTCCTGGGTTTTCTACTCCACTGAACAAAGCAATGCCGCCTAGTTAGTCCTGTTACCAATTTTGAACTGCATTTAGCCCACTTTATTATTTGGGCCTATATCTGTGTTTCCTCCTCATCCTGCCCATTGCCCAGCCAATGCTAGATAAGTCTTGTGGTACATTGACCCAGACCACTACATTCCCCTTGCACGCTACACAGCCACAATCTGACCCTGCTGAAAGTCAGGTTCCCCTTCTCACATACTATACCACCTTACACAGGGACAAAGAGGAAGGTGCAGATGAAAGTGCAGGTTCCTTCATCAGGTGGGGGGGCATACTCGTTGGCGACATCACTCACAGGGCCCCTCAGAGTACGCAAAAGTGTCGCTGCCGGTGGGAGGCGCCCCCGCCGTGCAAACACACTGCCGTACTTTGAGGGGCCCTGTGCCAATGCCAATGCGAGCGAGTGGGCCCCCCCTGCTTGCTCAGGATCACAGCACTTGCAATCTTTAAATACTTACCTCTCACTGCTCCACCGCCGTGACGTAGTCCACGTTTCCTGGGCCCACTAAAAACTTGAACCAGCCCTACCCCCCACAACTTTAGCCAAATGACCCCCAATTTCCAATGCCTAACTATTATTATAAAGTAAATTGAGATTGACAAGCTTCAGTAACAAGAATGGATGTTTTTACCATTACAATGGGCACTGTAGGTGTTTTCCTGGCCTCCACTCACTGCCGACTATGCTTCCCCATTGACTTGCATTGGGTTTCGTGTTTCGGTCGATCCCCGACTTTTGGCGATAATCGGACGATTACACTCGACTCGACTTTTGACAAAGTTCTGCTCTGCAAGCTGCTCCGATGCATTTTGATGTCGCCCCTCCCCCATCCACATGGTTTGCCATGATCTGAAATGCTATGGGAGAACTGTAGGTGTTTTTTTCAACTTTAATACCTTTTTATTTGTAATCATCTGTACATGCATAATCATCTCATTTTGTATTATCTTTTTATACTTTTGTAAACACTGCCTTTTTGGAATAAAATATATAAAATTACTAGCTTCGTTTACGCTCTATAACGTACTGTCATGTCCTCTGAAGTGAATTACGCTACTTATTTGGGTTGGCTCCAGACCCGTTATTAATTAACAAATCGGAGCTGGTGGCTGCCGATTTGTCCTGCGCATTTGGGAAACCTGGCAGCGACAGACGGCGTTGATAATTATTGTTCTCGCCTGAGTGGGAATAGTTATATTGCCCTCGCTGCAGCGTGCCCATTAGTCAGTACAGAGTAAGGCAGCCTTTCTGGCGACTAATTATCCTAGGTGTAGTACCCTGTCTGAGCTGAGGATAAGGGAGGTGCCAGAGAGCTGCATATTCCAAACCTGAAGTGGGATATAGATAAACCTCCTTCAGAAAAGAATCGGGGCAACCAAACAAACCCGGTTCAGGACATCTTGGTGTGAGCCGTGGGGATGATAAAAAGATCCCCCTGTGATTCGTGACAGGGCCACGTTGGAGGTTCCGTAACTTTTTACGGTAAACCTCGGGTCAGTTGGTACTTCTTTATAAGGGCCTGCTTGATGGCCTCACAGTATCCATTTTGGTCAGATGGGAGAGAAGCAAACGCCTCCAGAGCTTTGCCTTTGAGCCCTGGGGTTAGTTATCGGGCCCATTCTTCCACAGGCAGCCGGTACTGTTTGCTGGCTTTCTCAAAGGCCCTCAGAAAAGTGCCCAAGTCCAAGTCCTTTTCCATCACATGAAAGTGCTCTTGCCGGGGTTTAGGGGACTGAGCGTTGCTGGACTCGTTGCCCCGGGTGGTGGATGGTACTGCCCCAAGTTGGGCCATCTGCAGTTCATGGGCCCTCTGAGCTTGGGCCTCCTGCTCGGCCTCTTTGCCTCCTGCTCAGCTTGGCGCTCAGCTCTCTCTGCCTTCCTCTGGGCTCTCTCCGCTTCCCTATGCTCCACTTTCTCTTGGTATTGCTGGATCAGCCTCAGACGTCCATCACGGTCGGCGGAGAGTTGTTCCAAGTCCACCTGCAGGTGGGGGTCCAATCCGCCCTGGTTGCAAGTAGTGCCGGCATTCAGTGGTTGGACCTCTGATGCAGCACCATTTGTGCTTGGGCCGGTGATTTCCAGTTGCACTGGAGCCGTGACCAGTTGGCTATTGTTTTTGCCCCTGACGTCAACTGTCTCAGCCCGCAAAGGTCAATAAGAGTGTCCTTGTTATGCTGCTTATACCAGCCTTCTCCAAGCATAGCTATAGTTACCAAATAAAAGATAGGATAGAAAAATGAAGAGAAAGGGAGGGGTAACCGCCTATACACACTATTGTCTCCAGACTATTAAAGACTGAGTTCGTTATCCAAAACTTTTTGCGAAGGGTCCTCGCAAGAACTGTGCAAGTTTTTAGTGAGAGGAATTATTGCTCAAACCAGATCACTAATGCTCTATTATCCCACCGCTCTGCCACCAATATGTCATGAATTACAGGGGGGATCTATTTGTTTATCCCACTGCTGCCACCAATATGTCATGAACCGGGGGTGTTTGGTTGCCCCAGTTCTTTCTTCAGGGATTTATTTATATCCCACTTCCCAGTTCTGGCTTGGAACTTGCAACTCTCTGGCGCCCCCTTACCCTCAGGTCAGTCAGGGAACTGCACCTAGGATAATTAGTCACCAGAAAGGCTGCCCTTGAGGGTGATATACCTATTCCCCACCGCAGCCGGGCAATAATCTTATAAATAGTAATGAGCGAGTGTACTTGTTGCTCGAGTTTTCCCGAGCACGCTCGGGTGATCTCCGGGTATTTGTTAGTGTTAAGAGATTTAGTTTTCATCGTGGCAGCTGAATGATTTACAGCTATTAGCCAGCCTGAGTACATGTGGGGGTTGCCTGGTTGCTAGGGAATCTCCACATACTGTATAATCAAGCTGGATAATAGCTGTAAATCATTCAGCTGCCACGATGAAAACTTAATCTCCAAATACTAGGAGATCACTCGAGCGTGCTCGGGAAAACCCGAGCAAGGAGTATACTTGCTCATCACTAATAATAAACCCTTTTACGTCACTGCCAGCTATACCCAACAAGCTTAGTATGCTCTGCTGCCACCAGCTTCTATCTATTCCTACAGTATGATTAATAGCGGGTCAGGAGGCAACCCAATCAGTAGCGTAATTTACTTCAGAGGACATTGGAGGTACGTTTTAGAGCAAGGAAAACGGAGCTAGTAAATATTATAACTTTTACTCCAAAAAGAAATAGGCAGTGTTTACAAAAGGTATAAAAAAAACGATATTACAAGATGAGACAATTATAGTATGTACAAGGCAATTACAAATAAAAAGGATTAAAACAAGAAAAACCACTTACAGTCCTTTCAGATCATGTTTTATACCTGGGCCCAAAACAAAGGCACTCCCACTGTGCTGACCTCACTGAATGGTTGGGGAACTCCCCTTTCTGAACGGGTATGAAATACTCTATTACCCATATCTTTTACGGTGAACCTTGTAGAAGGAAGATAAAGTTATCATTATGCTCAGCATTACATGGGGGGTTCATTTAAGTATAAACACGAAGTGGATACATGACCTGCTTATGGAAAAATCCATTCCTTGGATTTTGTTGGGTTTGGATCTTTGAGATTTCACTGGGTTATAGATCTAACAGTGGACATTCGAAATATGTAACATATCTGTTATGTAATATATCTCTATCACTAACAGGGGCCAAGTTATGCCCTCTTGAATAACTCTCATACACAAATGGAAGCACATGGCTGCAAACAAAGAACTGGTTTTCTGCTAACCAACACATTCTTGAGGGAGGGGGGATGAGTGGTTTAGAATTACACAAGCCGGCAGAGTGAGGGGGAAAAGCTATTTAGTGCAGGGAGAAGAAGGAGGGGCTGTGAGGGGGACCACGGCTGCAGCAAAAGTACCTTACACAGACCTAATGGATGTAGCAGAGCTCAGTTTGCATCAGAATATAGAATCAAATATGTCCTATTTCCTGACAAGGACTGTGATGGGTGATCCATATAGCTAGGTGATTCATGATGATGTCAGACAGATGGGGTGATCCATGTAGACGTAAAACAACTGGGTGATCCATGTAGACATAACACAGATAGGTGATCCATGTAGACATCACACAGCCAGGTGATCCATGTAGACATCACACAAGCGGGTCCACTGGAGTGATGTTATGGCAGCAGGGATGGTATGGCTTCCCACAGGTGAAGTTGGGTCCCCAGGTCTCCCGGTGTATTTGGCAAAGATAGTGTGGTTCCAGAAATAATCAGAGAACACAGGGTTGCAGTTTCTTAACTGTGGCCGTGAATCACTGGTAAGCAGGTAGAGTGTACCGGTAACAGGTGTTGGTGAGGTCCGGTCGGGCCTGGAAGCGATTATGGATCCCCTTCTCCAAGTGAGGTTATAAGCCTTCCTTCTAGCGCTGTAAGGCGAGTCCTTTGCTGACTTAGGCCTCACACAAGGTTCTCTCTTTCCCTGTCTTAAGACAGTACCTGCATGGTAGGCAACGCAAGCCTTTTTACAGGTGTCTCTCAGATGACTCTGGTCTCGTCATGTTGCTGTACCTTTGGGTGTGGGTGCCGACAGACGACCTAGAATCTTCTGCCCTCCGGTTCTGCTATGGGACATACAGTTCCACACAGCCTCGGGCTCCCAGGGCCCGGTTCCTGCACTCCAGCATGGAAGGAGCTCAGTCGCAGCTCTCTTCCCGCTCATTGATTCTCCCGTGCTTCTCCCCTCTGGCACGTTCTACAGATTAAACCAATCTGCTTCTCCTCTCTGGCCTGGAGCTGCAGCATCACGTAGCTGCACGGCCCCAGCTCTTCCCTCTCTCACTGTCTGCTCCAGACTCAACTCACTGTCTTGTGCTACCTGTTAAAGGGATCCTCCTCGCTTCCAGGCATGGCATCACCCTCCCCGAGAGGAAAGCGACACCACTGTAACAGCCGGCTTCCTAGGGTGTTATAGATCCATGTAGACATCACAAAACTCAGTGATCCATGTAGACATCACACAACAGGGTGATTCTTGTAGACATCACAGAACCGGGTGATCCATGCAGACATCACACTGATGGGTGTTCGATGTAGGCATAACAAAGATGGGCTGTGGAGTCGGCAAGCCAAACCTCCAACTCAGACTCCTCAATTTCCATAACACTGATTCAGACTCCACCAAAATGGGCTCTGATTCTGACTCCACAGCCCTGGTGGCTGGGGCAGTCCTCCTGTACAGGGTATGGCGGGGGTGGTCCTCCTGAACAGGGTACGGCGGGGAGCATTCTTCCTGTTCATTGCACTGTGGGGGCGGTCCTCCTGTTCGTTGCACGGCGGGGGCGGTCCTCCTGTTTGTTGCAAGGCAGGGGTGGTCCTCCTGTACAGGGCACGGCGGGGAGCATTCTTCCTCTTCATTGCACAGCGGGGGCGATCCTCCTGTTCTCTGAACGGTGGGGGCGATCCTCCTGTTTGTTGCAAGACGGGGGTGGTCCTCCTGAACAGGGCACGGCAGGGAGCATTCTTCCTGTTCGTTGCACGGTGGGGGCGGTCCTCCTGTACAGGGCACGGCGGGGGCGGTCCTCCTGTACAGGGCACGGTGGGGAGCATTCTTCCTGTTCGTTGCATGGTGGGGGGCGGTCCTCCTGTTCATTGCACGGTGGGGGCGATCCTCCTGTTCATTGCACGGTGGGGGGCGGTCCTCCTGTTCGTTGCACGGTGGACGGCGGTCCTCCTGTACAGGGCACGGCAGGGGTGGTCCTCCTGTTCATTGCATGGTGGGGGCGGTCTTCTCATATGTCACTTGTGATTTTCTGGCTGCTTCCATCTTCAGTGTCAGTGTGTGATCTGTACTTGTCCTGAGAGGCCTCCATCCTCTAACCATAGACAGATGGCGCTGGGGGAGACTGGGATTAATGGCTGCTGAGATTACACAGGAGACGCAGCTTAGCCCCATAATTGGGTCACCTGCATACTCGGATCCGGCCATCTCTCAGACAGCGAGGACCAGAATGGACGCCCTGTGCTCGCTCCTCATTACTGCCATCCACAACCTTCTCCGAGACCCTGGGGCCCAAAATCCTCACAATATGGAGGGAGGACGAGCGCGGCCCCTACTATCACACACCATGCAGGGAGAGTCTGGCCGGAGGCTGCAGGTAAGGGGGTTCCATCCACTGACCACACCATCACCTGACCCTCCCTCAGCCAATCACAGGCTGCACAGAACACACAATTCACATGGTGAGAGTAGGATACATTGTGTGATAGGAGATTAGATTGTGAGCTCTGGGGTCAGGGATGATGGGAGTAGTGATACACTGTGTGATAGGAGATTAGATTGTGAGCTCTGGGTTCGGGGATGATGGGAGTAGTGATACACTGTGTGATAGGAGATTAGATTGTGAGCTCTGGGTTCGGGGATGATGGGAGTAGTGATACACTGTGTGATAGGAGATGATGGGAGTAGTGATACACACTGTGATAGGAGATTAGATTGTGAGCTCTGGGGTCAGAGATGATGGGAGTAGTGATACACTGTGTGATAGGAGATTAGATTATGAGCTCTGGGGTCAGGGATGATGGGAGTAGTGATACACTGTGATATGAGATTAGATTATGAGCTCTGGGGTCAGGGATGATGGGAGTAGTGATACAGTGTGTGATAGATTAGATTGTGAGCTCTGGGGTCAGGGATCATGGGAGTAGTGATACACTGTGATAGGAGATGATGGGAGTAGTGATACACAGTGTGATAGGAGATTAGATTATGAGCTCTGGGGTCAGGGATGATGGGAGTAGTGATACACTGTGATAGGAGATTAGATTGTGAGCTCTGGGGTCGGGGATGATGGGAGTAGTGATACAGTGTGTGATAGATTAGATTGTGAGCTCTGGGGTCAGGGATGACGGAAGCAGTGATACTGTTGGGAAACGGTGTGTTGATGGGCGCCCAAGTCCGCTAGCTGAAACCGCATGGCATAGGGATCACCCGCCAAATGCCCGCTCTCCCATTAAATGTGGGCATAGCGCTACTCAGACAACACAGGGTGAGGGTAAAACAGTGTGGCAATAATTTATTGACCCACAACACACAATAGCAAACAGAACAGTCCCAGCAATTACCCCAAGATGGTGCACATTACAGGGTCTCACCCTTCCGTTGCCTGGGATAACGGTAGATGTTACGTCAGAGCTCCCAGGGTCGCTATTCCACCTGTGATACACAGAGAGGAGGTAACGACAAGCATAGGGAGATGACCGAGAACAGTCCATAGAGTCCGTACAAGGTCCAAAGCCAGTTGACACGAGAGTCACCACCTGGCTTATCCGATCATCTCCATGGAACCAGGTGACCAGCGGGTCCCAATCCTGGCTTTCTCCATACGTATCCATGGTTCAGAGATGGTAACTTGATCAGATCTATGTCCTTCCAACTGGAGCCGAAAACCCCTAGGTTGTTTCCTATAGAATCATAGATCCATGTCCCTTGTGATGGTGCCATGACGAAATGTCTGCAGTCCTGTCTCTCGTCCGTTGGGTGGTTTGCAGAATGTCCGTCTGGTAGCTCTGTGTTCCTTCAGTTCTAGTGAGGAGATCTTTGAGTCTTTTTATTCCCGAGGCATGTAAGCTATTTTTAGATTTTCCCAGTGTCCTTTTGTCCCTCTCACAGCCTTTCCCCATCTACCTTTGAAGTTAACAAACTTGTTAAAGAATACAATACACAATTAGCATATCAGCACACAGTAAACAAAGATAAACACACACTTTGGACAAGTCACTATTAGGGTACTGTCACACAGTCACACTTTGGACGCTACGACGGCACGATCCGTGACGTCGCAGCGTCGTATGAGTATCGCTCCAGCGTCGTAGACTGCGGTCACACTTTGCAATCACGGCGCTGGAGCGATGCCGAAGTCCCCGGGTAACCAGGGTAAACATCGGGTTACTAAGCGCAGGGCCGCGCTTAGTAACCCGATGTTTACCCTGGTTACCAGCGTAAACGTAAAAAAAACAAACCGTACATACTCACATTCCGTTGTCTGTCCCCCGGCGTTCTGCTTCTCTCCACTGTGTAAGCAGCAGAGCCGGAAAGCAGAGCGGTGACGTCAGACGTCACCGCTGTGCTCGCTTTCCGGCTGGCAGGCGCTCACAGTGCAGAGAAGCTGAGACGCCGGGGGACAGACACCGGAATGTGAGTATGTACTGTTTGTTTTTTTTACGTTTACGCTGGTAACCACTGTAAACATCGGGTTACTAAGCGCGGCCCTGCGCTTAGTTACCCGATGTTTACCCTGGTTACAAGCGAACACATCGCTGGATCGCTGTCACACACAACGATCCAGCGATGTCAGCGGGTGATCAAGCGACGAAAGAAAGTTCCAAACGATCTGCTACGACGTACGATTCTCAGCAGGGTCCCTGATCGCTGCTGCGTGTCAGACACTGCGATATCGTAACGATATCGCTAGAACGTCATGAATCATACCGTCGTAGCGATCAAAGTGTGACTGTGTGACAGTACCTTTACAGATTTACACAGTATGTTAAATATCAGTTTACAAGTTTGTCTTCTTGACCCACAGACACTTAAATCCACAAGCCAATATACAGATAAAAAGTCAATTCTTCTTGGTTTGCAAAAACATAGTCGTCTAGGAAATTAAGATATACTCTGGTTTCTTCAGATACATTGTGTCAGTAAATATGAAGAATTTCTTATTATTTCAATTACACATACAGTGCTCACAGCTGCAGTTTCCTCTGCCTGCATGTGCCTGTGTGCGATTTCACTCCCCCACTCCTATACAGCTGTAATGTGAGACCAGCGTGCCAGCAGCCTTCACTGAGAAGTTTTATGGCCTTAAACTGAAAGTACAAGTAGGGAGCACATGGAAAAAAAACAAGGTTTCTTTCTCCTTGCAAACGTAAATATCATAGTACTGATTAATGATAGAAGTGGGACAAATACATTTTTGGCCTGTGCCTTGGTAGAACTACCAACCAGTGAGTTTTCTAGGTTTCAGAACCAGCACAATTGAGAAACGGATTTCTACGGAGCTTGGTCACCCAGCCACCCCATGTATATACTTAAATGAACCCACATGTCACGCTGAACATAACGAAAAGGGTGTCGTCTTTCTACGAGGTTCATACGCCGAGATATGTGGGATGATGTTTTTTCATATACTCAAGACAGAGTGCATTCCATAGCTCTGCCCACCCCATGAGGTCATCCAGGGGGAGAACCTTAGTTTTGGGCAAAGGTATAAAACTCAGAGGCCCAGACAAGGGGGGTCTTTGCCAGGGGTTTCTGCTCCGACACCCTGTGCAATCTGACCTGAAGATTTTGGGAAGGTCCCCTCCCCCGCCACCACATGGCGTACCATTGAATGATATGAAAGAACTGTAAGTTTATTTTCAACTTTAATCCCTATTATTTTTGTAATTGTCTGTACATACGATACTTGTCTTTTATATCTTTTTTTTATACGTTTGTAAACACTGTCTACCTTTGGGAGTAAAATATATAAAATTACTAGCTTTGTTTCTCCTTGCTCTATAACGTACTGTCACGTCCTCTGAAGTAAAATTACGCTATTCATTGGGTTAGCTCCTGACCCATTATTGATTAAAAGATTGGAGCTGGTGGCAGCGGAATTGTCTTGTGCTTTTGAGGAAACTGGCAGTGACGGACGGTGTTGATAATTATCGTTCCCGCCTGAGTGGGAGTAGTTATATCGCGCTCGCTGCAGTGTGCCCATTAGCCAGTACATAGTAAGCAGCCTTTCTGGCAACTAATTATCCTAGGTGCAGTACCCTGTCTAACCTGAGGGTAAGGGGGGTGCCAGAGAGCTGCAAGTTCCAAACCGGAACCTGGAAGTGGGATATAGATAAATCCCCTTCAGAAAAGAACTGGGCAACCAAACAACACCGGTTCATGACATATTGGTGTGAGCGGTGGGGATGATAAAGATATCCCTCTGTGGTTCGTGACACATTGTGGAATAGGAGATTAGATTGTGAGGTCCGGGGTCAGGGATGATGAGAGTAGTGATACACTGTGTGATAGGAGATTAGATTGTGAGATGCTGGGGTCAGGGATGATGAGAGTAGTGATACATTGTATGATGGGAGATTAGATTGTGAGCTCTGGGGTCGGGGATGATGGGAGTAGTGATATATTGTGATATTATTCCCAAAATAAGTGGGACTGTCCTGGAAGGTCAGGGTTTTGTCCCCCTGTCCCGGCAGGTCAGGGCTTTGACCTGTGACCTCTTCTCACTCTCTCCTCTCCATGCATTAAGGTAAATCTATGAGCCCCTGTAAGCAGTGAGATCACAGGCAGATTGTTCTATTGCATATAAATACACAGCTATGTACAGATATGTCTCTATGTCCCTGGATTCTAGAGAAAGAAAGTCACATTTTTTCTCCCAATAAAATCTATAAAAAGTAATGGAATACAGTGTTAGGATTGTACTCACTCGGGTACGACAAGAGGAAAACAGGAGGCATGTTCCTTTAAAAAGTCAAGTGTGTTTATTGCTTCATAAACCCCAGAAGCAAAAACAGAAAGTAAACAGCCTTTAGATCAGGCAAAACAAAGTATAAATGTCCAAAGCAGGGCTCTGCTTCGCCAGGCTTGTGGGCACACAGGCGGGGGTAGCGTCCAGTACTCAGGCTCGGTCTGGAGCCACACACACAGGAGGCCTTCTCCCTCCCAACACACAGACCATGTGCCAAACAACAGCCTCCATTAGGCCAGTCTCACACGTCCAGATAATTCCGGTACCGGAGAAAACGGTACTGGAGTTATCCGTGTTCGTGTGCTCACGTAGGCCATCCGTGTGGGATCCGTGTGATGTCCGTGAGTACACTTTTAGGGTCCGTGTGCTGTATGTGTGTCCGTGTATTGCAACAATTTTTACAATTTTAACCCTATGACAGGAAAAACGCACACGGACAGCACACGGATGGCACACGGACAGCATCCGTGTGCGGTACGTGTTTACACGGACCCATTGACTTTAATGGGTCCGTGTGATCCATGTGCTCCCACGAACACTGACATGTCTCCGTGTTTTGCAAACGGAGACACAGTCCGTGAAAACATGCTGACATCTGCAGAAACACATTGATTATAATGTGTATACGTGAGTCAGTGTCTCCGGTACGTGAGGAAACTGTCACCACACGTACCGGAGCCACTGACATGTGAAACCGGCCTTATATAGACTGTAACCACACCCAGAGGTGAGGTATGTGGGTAACCAGACTCACCCATCTCTCACAGCTACCCGCAACCCGGACCCAGGTGCACCAAACGAAATTCTTTGCGCTTTCAAGCACTAGAGAAAATACTCCGGGTTACATCACAGAGAGCAGCCATCTCAGTGACACATACCTCCCATCAACTACGCGGCCATTAGCCACACTACAACAGTAATGATATTTTTACAGTTTTTTTTTAATCTAATATACATCAGGAAATAAGACATATTTGTGTTCCCGTAATTGTAACGTCCCACTCAACACAGATATTAGAATATTTATATATTTTTTCTCCATAAAAATGTAACACCGAGGCCGTGTTCACACGCAGTGGAAATGCCGCTTTTTTTCTGTACGCTTTCTGCAGGCATCCGCACCACACGACACAAGAACAATCTCTGATTATCACATGTTTGCTGCATTTCTTTGGGTGTTTTTGGTGCAGGTCAGTTCAGGAAAGCTTTGGTTCTGCTCTTAAAAAATTAAACAGCTTTTTTTTTATTTGTGTTTTTTTACGCTTCACATAAAAGCTTACAGAGAAAAAAGCAGTAAAACCGCAGAGTTCAGCAGCGTCTTTAGACCACAGGGGGCGCAGTTTCCATGAAATCGCATCCCCTTTACTTGGGCATTTAGTTTGTGTTCACATGTAAATGCTGCGTTTTTACTGCTGCTTTTAACTGATCAAGCAAAGTGGATGTGATTTCATGAAGCCTTGGTGCGCTAAAGACATTGCTGAACTTTGTGGTTTTACTGCTTTTTTTCCCTACAAGCTTTTATGTGGAGCGTGAAAAAAATCACATGAAAAATTGTGTAAGAGCAGAATCAAAGCTTGTTTGTAATAAAAAAACACATAGAAAATGCATCAAATAGGGGTAAAAGCAGAAAAAATGTAGCAAAGGTGAAATAATCAGAGAAGATCCTGCACAAGATGCAACAAAAAGTGCCGCATTTACGCTACGTGTGAACACAGCCCCAGTGTTACACTTTATTACTTTTTCTATATATATAATTGACAAAACGATCCATTTCGCCATTTTTACGATATTTATAATCAGAGGAAAGCTGATCGCTGTGTTGTGGGGGTCACTGCCACTGACAAACAAGTCTGTGATTTGCCATGTTTAAAAAAAAATGCAATTCAATTTTCTTATTGTTATTTTCCTTTAAGAATTATAATAGGAATAAAAAATCTTAGAGTTTTAAATTACAATTGTCAAAGACAGGCAGCCGGGGAGATCGCACAGATCCCACCGCTGCCCTCAATCGTCAGGACAGTTACACAACTGACTGACGGGTGATGGACGAGACCGCGGCTGCTTCTACTACTGGGCCGGTTATTTTGGAACTCATATTGAGCTTATAATATATACACTTCTTATTCCAATTCTTTTAACATATATATATATATATATATATATATATATATATATATATACCCCAGGTACGGCCTCTGCCCACTCCTCAATAACAAAAGGAACCAGCTGCCCCATGAATCATTTATACAGGCTGATTAGACTCCCGTTACAGATAGTGTATGGTTTCAGGGTGCGGCTAACAGAACAAGAGGAACAGAAATATTACATTTTATGTATTTAATCCAGAAAGATGGACATTGTGTATAAAAATATATAAGATGATACAAAATGGGAACAAAACATACAATGTATACAATTACATTAAAAAGGATAAACGGAATAAATGTACTAAACCTGATGTCGCAGGGTTGGCTCTGTCTCTTATGAAAGGGAGCTCTATGTAGATATGACAGATATTAGTCATATCTATGCAGTTCATAAAAACCCAATATTCATAATTTGAAAAGTAGTAGTGATGGGCGAGCACTAAAATGCTTGGGTGCTCGTTACTCGAATCAAGGTTTTCGTAATGCTTGGGTGCTCGTTTCAAGTAACAAGCATAATGGAAGTTAGTGACAAACTCGATCATTTTTCAGGGAGACCCTAAAAGGAGGTCTGGAGGGTGGTTGAGCAGAAAATCCCAGAAATTGTTGGAAACACCACTGTAATGGAATGAGAACAGCATGAGGAAACCCCTGGAAGCATCTCAGACCCCCAGATCACTTCTGAGAACAAAATTGTCAGAGTATTACTCCACTTTACAGACTGACGATAAAATACATAAAACTGAAATTTTAAAGGAAAAAATGTAAGGAAATATCCTTTCCTGTATAATGACTTGTATATGATGCAAAATAAAAAATAATAAAAAAAAACAAAAAACTCCTCCACCCATTATTAGCAGGGCCATTTCTCCACATATTTCCCTGTTGTTTTTAGGAATAAATAATTATTACCCCACATAGTTTTTAATCAGCTAAGGTAAAGCAGACAACTGAGGGCTGATATCAGGCTGGTGTGATGACACAAACTCAAAAGTCGGCCTAAAGATAATTACCGTATGTGTTTTTCTTTGGGTGGTCAAGAAACAGAATATTGTTCATATGAGCATTTAATGTTGACTTTTGAGTTGATTTTTGTGGTACCTTATTGTCTTTTATCTTGGAGGACAGGGACTCAGGGTAATTGAACAATAGATGTTTGTTAATTACACATTGTACCAGGAGAGCAAGTTTGTTGACCTGCACAACAGGAAAGATGAACCATGCAGATTGATTAAATACTCAAACAATTAGCGTTAAACTCATCCAACGTCACCCCCAACCTGTGGATGATGACCTGAGCCACAGATGTGGGTATAAAAAGGGATTTTCTATCCTTCTGAAAGAATAAGAGACTCTTTACAAAACCACAGCCAGGAACACTCTACGGGACAGCATCCAGGACACCATGGCTCTGTCACAAGGGATACAGCTTTGACATTCTACAGGATGCCAGCCAGGGCCTTACTGGGACAAAAAAGCAGCCCTGCCACACAAACCCCACCAGCCCACAAACTATAACACTCCCCACCCACGATCACTGAATTTTGCTTTACTTTGTCGTGCCCCTCACTCTCCTAAAAGGAGATATTTAAAGAGCCACGTGTAAATGGCGCCACAGTGCATATGATCGACCACAGCTCCATTTACATGGTGCCCTACAGAGCTCCGATTTTCAGGATCATGGGGATCCCTGCAGTCGGATCTCCAGCAAATGGAAAGCTATCCCCTATCCAGAGGAGAGGGGATTACGTGGGATAATCCATTTAAACAGCTTTTCCAATATTTTATTTGGCCATAGTAATATTATTATTATTATTATTATTATTATTATTTATTTATATAGCACCATTAATTCCATGGTGCTGTACATGAGAAAGGGGTTACATACAGAGTTATAAATATCATTTACAGTAAACAAGTTTACAGTGACAGACTGGTACAGAGGGGAGAGGACCCTGTCCTTGCGGACGTGGTACTGTACAGTGCATACAGGGCTGCCTCCAGGTTTTTGTTGGCCTCGGGTGAAAGTCTCAGTTGGCCCCTTTAACACATACCACAATTCATAATGCACAGTTACAGCAGAGAAATATAAGTATAGTACATTGCCAAAGATTTCACTTTTTACATTACATGAGTGATATCTATTGTACAATAGCTCAGAAACCAGACAGTATAGCCCTCCTGTATGTATTATGTCCGCCACATAATCCTCCATGCAGTATTATGTCCACCACATAGTCCTACATACAGTATTATGTCCACCACATGGTCTTCCATAAAGTATTATGTCCACCACATGGTCTTCCATACAGTATTATGTCCACCACATAGTCCTCCATACAGTATTATGTGCACCACATAGTCCTCCATGCAATATTATGTGAACCATATAGTCCTCTATACAGTATAATGGACACCACATGGTCCTCCATACAATATAATGAACACCACATGGTCCTCCATACAGTATTATGGGCACCACATAGTCCTCCATACAGTATTATGGGCACCACATAGTCCTCCATACAGTATTATGGGCACCACATAGTCCTCCATGCAATATTATGTGAACCATATAGTCCTCTATACAGTATAATGGACACCACATGGTCCTCCATACAGTATAATGAACACCACATGGTCCTCCATACAGTATTATGGGCACCACATAGTCCTCCATATAGTATTATGTGCACCACATAGTCCTCCATACAGTATTATGGGCACCACATAGTCCTCCATACAGTATAACAAGCCCC
Organism: Ranitomeya variabilis; assembly: GCF_051348905.1. NCBI lineage: Eukaryota > Metazoa > Chordata > Amphibia > Anura > Dendrobatidae > Ranitomeya > Ranitomeya variabilis. The sequence goes on from NC_135233.1 coordinate 625,048,569, forward strand.
ATATATTGCGCCATATAGAAAAAAATCCTCTTGCAATAGGACAAACTGGATGGCAAAACAAGTGCTAGTAATATCCCAAAAGTAAAAAGTAATAGTAATGAAAAAATATCTTTAAACTATGCCAAAGGAGTTGAAAAGAAATGTCTTGAGTGAGGAAAAGAAGGGCTCATTTCTGGCTTTACTAGCAGAGGGACACAGTGAGCATCATGTTGCCTCCATACTTAAAATTTCTAAGATTGCAGCAAACATTGGGGACAACAAAGCTACAGACCGGCAGAGGGTGAAAACGACTCTCCACTGACCAGGATGACCGTCATCTTATTCGAATGTCACTCAGTAACCGCAGGATGACATCCAGTGACCTACAAAAGGAAAGGCAAATGGCAGCTGGGGTGAAGTGCACGGCAAGAACAGTTCGTAACAGGCTCCTAGAGGCATGACTCAAGTCATGAAACGCTAGAAAAAAGCCTTTCATCAATGAGAAGCAAAGGAAAGCCAGGTGAAGTTTGCCAAACACCATAACGACTGGACCATAAAGGACTGGAGTAAGGTAATCTTCTCTGATTAGTCTAATTTTCAGCTTTGCCCAACACCTGGTCATCTATTAGTGAGACGGAGACCTGGAGAGGCATACAAGCCAATGTCTTGCACCCACTGTGAATTTTGGTGAAGGATCTGGGAATGATGATCTGGGAATGCTTCAGCAAGGCTGGAATTGGGCAGGTTAATCTTTGTGAAGGACGTATGAATCAAGCCGCATACAAGGTTATCCTGGAAAAACAGCCGATTCCTTCTTCTCCAGCAATGTTCCCCAACTCTGAGGACTGTTATTTTCCAGCAGGACAATGCGCCATGCCACACAGCTAGGTCAATCAGGGTGTGGATGAAGGAGCACCACATCAAATCCCTGTCATGGCCGCCCAATCTCCAGACCTGAACCCCACTGAAAACCTCTGGAATGTAATCAGGATGATGGATAATCACAAGCCATCAAACAAAGAAGAACTGCTTACATTATTGTACCAGGAGTGGCATAAGGTCACCCAGGAGCAGTGTGAGAGACTGGTGGAAAGCTGCCAAGACGCAGGAAAGCTGGGAACAATCATGGTTATTCCACACAATATTGATTTCTGAACTCTTCCTGAGGTATAACATTAGTATTGTTGTTTCTATATTATTATGCACTTGTTTTGTTTTTTTTGCATTATTTGAGATCTACAAGCACTGGGTTTTGTTGACATTTTGACCATTTCTCATTTTCAGAAAATAAATACAAAATTTATTGCTTGGAACTTTGGGGACATGTTGTCAGTAGTTTATAGAATAAAATAACAATTTACATTTTACTCAAAAATATAAAGAGGAAAATCAGACAAACTGAACATTGCGCAGTGGTCTCTTCATTTTTGCCAGAGCTGTACATTGTATTTATAGCAGTTGCAGTACCCCCTATATAATGTACATAGACTTCTGCATATACATTATATAGGTGATACTGTGATTATACACAGATTTAGCAGCCAGTATCACCTATATATTGTATATACAGCAGTCTGTATACATTATACAGGTGGTACTTCTGTATATCTATATACACTGCTCAAAAAATTAAAAGGAACACTAAAATCCCACATCCTAGATATCACTGAATGAAATATTCCAGTTGTAAATCTTTATTCATTACATAGTAGTGGAATGTGTTGAGAACAATAAAACCTAAAAATTATCAACGTAAATCACAACTAATATCCCACGGAGGTCTGGAGTTGGAATGATGCTCAAAATCAAAGTGGAAAATCAAATTACAGGCTGATCCAACTTCAGTGGAAATGCCTCAAGACAAGGAAATGATGCTCAGTAGTGTGTGTGGCCTCCACGTGCCTGTATGATCTCCCCACAACGCCTGGGCATGCTCCTCATGAGGCGGCGGATGGTCTCCTGAGGGATCTCCTCCCAGACCTGGACTAAAGCATCCACCAACTCCTGGACAGTCTTTGCTGCAACGTGACATTGGTGGATGGTGCGAGACATGATGTCCCAGATGTGTGCAATCGGATTCAGGTCTGTGGTACGGGTGGGCCAGTCCATAGCTTCAATGCCTTCATCTTGCAGGAACTGCTGACACTCCAGCCACATGATGGGATTGTCCTGCATTAGGAGGAACCCAGGGCCAACCGCACCAGCATATGGTCTCACAAGGGGTCTGAGAATCTCATCTCGGTACCTAATGGCAGTCAGGCTACCTCTGGTAAGCACATGGAGGGCTGTGTGGCCCTCCAGAGAAATGCCACCTCACACCATTACTGATCCACTGTCAAACCGGTCATGCTGAAGGATGTTGCAGGTAGCAGATCGCTCTCCATGGCGTCTACAGACTGTCACGTCTGTCACATGTGCTCAGTGTGAACCTGCTTTCATCTGTGAAGAGCACAGGGTGCCAGTGGCGAATTTGCCAATCCTGGTGTTCTGTGGCAAAAACCAAGCGTCCTGCATGGTGTTGGGCTGTGAGCACAACCCCCATCTGTGGACGTCGTGCACTCAGACCATCCTCATGGAGTTGGTTTCTAACCATTTGTGTAGACACATGCACATTTGTGGCCTGCTGGAGGTCATTTTGCAGGGCTCTGGCAGTGCTCCTCCTGTTTTTCCTTGCACAAAGGCTGAGGTAGCGGTCCTGCTGCTGGGTTGTTGCCCTCCTATGGCCCCCTCCACATCTCCTGGTGTAATGGCCTGCCTTCTGGTAGTGCCTCCAGCCTCTGGACACTGCGCTGACAGACACAGCAAACCTTCTTGCCACAGCTCACATTGATGTGCCATCCTGGATGAGCTGCACTACCTGAGCCACTTGTGTGGGTTGTAGAGTCCGTCTCATGCTACCACGAGTGTGAAAGCACAACCAACATTCAAAAGTAACCAGAACATCAGCCAGAAAGCATTGGTACTGAGATGTGGTCTGTGGTCCCCACCTGCAGAACCACTCCTTTATTGAGGGTGTCCTGATAATTGCCAAGAATTTCCATCTTTTGTCTATTCCATTTGCACAACAGCATGTGAAATTGATTGTCAGTCAGTGTTACTTCTTAAGTGGACAGTCTGATTTCACAGAAGTTTGATTTACTTGGAGTTATATTCTGTTGTTTAAGTGCTCCCTTTATTTTTTTGAGCAGTGTATATAAAGTAGTGTATGTGTGTCTGTGTGTGTATGTATCAAGTCCCATCCATTCCACATAGCCCCACCCACTCCACATAGCTCCACCCACCCTGCATAGCCCCAGTCACTCCACATAACCACGCCCACTCTACATAGCCATGCCCACTCCACATAGCCACATCCACTCCACATAGCCCTGCCCACTCTGTAGCCATGCCCACTCTGCATAGCCACACTAACTCCACATAGACCTGCCCACTCCACATAGAGCTGCCCACTCCACATAGCTCTTCCCACTCCAGATAGCCATGCACACTCGGTGTAGCCCCCCCAACTCATCATAGCCCCGCCCAATCCACATAGCCACACTCCACATAACCACGTGCACTCCACATAGCCAAGCCCACTCCACATAGCCCCTCCCTCTCCACATAACCACGCCACACCACAGCCACACCTGCTCTGTGTAGCCACGCCCACTCAGAATAGCCCTCACTCCACGTAGCCAGACCCACTCCTCATAGTCACGCCACACTGTGCACAGCCACACTCACTCCACATAGCCCCACCCACTTCACATAGCAACGCCTGTGATGATATGTACTTTTGCCCTGTCCTGTATTAGAATAATATGCCATTTGATGTATGTAACTGTTCTCTGGTTTCTATTAGCTGTAATGTATGTATTTTCTTGTGCTGGGAGTTCACCTGTAACAATATGTCTCCTTCCCCCAATACTTGCAGCCCTAAGCTATAATGTAATTAAGCTTTGTCAACACCACTAGTGAAAGAATAGCCATTCTTCCTCACAGCAGGTGGCTAGTCAAATATACATACTAGATAGACTAAGCGGAGCCGACCAGTCTAGAATCTTCTGGTGGACCCAACCATTGAATAGAAGGTGTGACCCCTACCCCCCTTCATGGGCGGATCCCAGGAGCTCAGACAATCCATTCTTATTTTTGAGATCAGATGTGAGTTGATCCTTGAAGGAGAAGGAGTGGGGATTCTTAGCTGAGGCAAGACCCCACGTCCATCTGGGACTGCGGAAGCGAACGGAGCGAGACTTGAGCTGAGGACATATCTCGTCGTTCGTGAGATTGTTTTGGGATCCCTTGGACTCGTGTGGGCTATTGCTTTGTTAGCTGGCACAAGGATTATCGGGAGGTGCCCCTGAACCTGTTCTGTTGGACTAATTGTGGACTCTGTAGATCTACCTGCATGTGTTGTTCCAGCGTTCTTGATAATAAATCTGTGGAATTATCCCTTGGCCTGTTGTCCCTTCTTGCTCTGCCGTACACCCCGTCACAAACTGGTGGCAGCAGTGGGATCAGAGCAGAAGGAATGGAGGACAATGGCCCAACATCGGGAACCAGCACCGCAGAGTACAAGAACTGGACTTTGGGGAGCCTACAATCAAAGGCCCGTGAAGTAGGAGTCCGTTTTAAAGGACTCTCCAAGGAGCAGCTAATTGAGGCTTTGGAAGGAGTTCGCCTGTAAGATGACGCTGAGGAAGGATCCTCACAGCAAATGGAGGAAAGACTGCAGCCGGAGGTAAATACCCAAAAAAGTCAGTGGGCTGTGTGGTACGAGGAGGAGATGGCATTGCTGGGAGAAGAGGCCACCATAGACGATAAGAGGGAGGCCATTCACAGAGCTGAGGAGAGGGAGGCCATTCACAGAGCCGAGGAGAGGGAGGCCATTCACAGAGCTCTGGAGATGGCATTGCTGGAGAGGCAGATCGCTTTGGAAGCAGCTAGAAGCTCCAGACAGACTGTAACCCCAGCACCCACCATGAGGGAACTCCCCAGAGTGTCCTGCAAAGACTTCAAGCCCTTTAATGAGGCTGCAGGCGACATTGAGGGCTTCTTCCAGGACTTTGAGCATCAGTGTCGATTAATGGAAGTCCCGGAAAGGAAGCGAGTCCGACATCTTGTGGGGCTCTTAGAGGGTGGAGCTGCTGAAGCCAATAGAGCTATGGACCCTCGGGGGAACCGTGAGTATGCGGAGATTAAACAGACTATTCTAGAACATTATGCTGTGACGCCAGACACTTACAGGACTCAGTTCTGTACTTTAGCCTGTGATGGGGAAGTGTCTTTTAAGATATATGCTCATAGACTCAAACAAATATGTCATCGCTGGCTGGAGGCAGAGGAGGCCTTAACCTGGGAGACCTTCCTCCAGGTTATCCTAAAAGAGCAGTTTTACTTCAAGTGCCCTGCTGAGATCCGGGAATGGGTGCGTGAGAGGAGACCAGCGACAGTGGAAGAAGCTGCATCTCTCGCTGATGAGGCTCTCACCATCAAGCCTCAGTGGAGGGTTCTGTTGGAGGATGGAGAGAGGCCTACCAGCTCCACAACATCAGTGGCCCCCAGTTCTTCTGTCCCCATTGTTCCCCATTCCTCTAAGCCACCACCTCATGCTGATACCTGTGTAAATGTGCCTCCAGTTGCTTCTACTGCATTTTCTGGAATACGACTAGGAAAGGAAGTAGCAGAGCGCAGGTGTTATGGTTGAAGGCATCCGGGGCATCTGCAGGCCTCATGCCCAGCCAGCCCATGGAGGAGTCGTCCTCAAACCCCTACAGCACCTTCAGGTGGGAGCCGGCCTCCAGATTCCCTTACCCCTCGCCCAAGAGGACGCCTTGGATGGAGTGAGACCCAGCACAGATGCTATCGATGTGGGCAGCCGGGGCATCTGCAAGCCTCCTGCCCAGCTGTTCAAATGAGGATTGATCCTGTACCCAGCCATATTATTAATTATGTACAGCCAAGTGCCATGGAGGAAGACGTGTCACCACTACGTGAGGACTGGCTTAGTGCCTCACCCACCCATGTTGCACCACTAGGAGTTTATGGTGTGCGACCTGCAGCTATAACGACTTCTGCTCATCGAGGTAAGCACTTGCAGGAGGTCGTGCTGGATGGACAGAGACTTATTGGATTTTGTGACTCAGGGGCTTTCCTCACACTGGCTGATCCCCGAGTGGTTCGGCCTGAGGCAATTCATAGAGGACCTGGGATTGTCATTAAACTGGCTGGTAGACAATGGAGGACTATTCCCACAGCCACTGTGGATCTGAACTTTGGTTTTGGGGTCAGGCGATGTGTGGTTGGGGTGATGGGTGGTCTGCCTGCAGATGTTCTCCTGGGCAATGATGTGGGAGAGCTACGATGCCAATTCGTGGCTGCATGAAGCCACATGTAAGTTATGCTCTGCCTGTGTGTACTTAACCAGCGACCTGTAGAGGTCCCTAGTATGTACACAAATTGGGAGGGGAAGGGATTGTCATGATATGTACTTTTGCCCTGTCCTGTATTAGAATAATATGCCATTTGATGTATGTAACTGTTCTCTGCTTTCTATTAGCTGTAATTTATGTATTTTCTTGTGCTGGGAGTTCACCTGTAACAATATGTCTCCTTCCCCCAATACTTGCAGCCCTAAGCTATAATGTAATTAAGCTTTGTCAACACCACTAGTGAAAGAATAGCCATTCTTCCTCACAGCAGGTGGCTAGTCAAATATACATACTAGATAGACTAAGCGGAGCCGACCAGTCTAGAATCTTCTGGTGGACCCAACCATTGAATAGAAGGTGTGACCCCTACCCCCCTTCATGGGCGGATCCCAGGAGCTCAGACAATCCATTCTTATTTTTGAGATCAGATGTGAGTTGATCCTTGAAGGAGAAGGAGTGGGGATTCTTAGCTGAGGCAAGACCCCACGTCCATCTGGGACTGCGGAAGCGAACAGGGCGAGACTTGAGCTGAGGACATATCTCGTCGTTCGTGAGATTGTTTTGGGATCCCTTGGACTCATGTGGACTATTGCTTTGTTAGCTGGCACAAGGATTATCGGGAGGTGCCCCCGAACCTGTTCCGTTGGACTAATTGTGGACTCTGTAGATCTACCTGCATGTGTTGTTCCAGCGTTCTTGATAATAAATCTGTGGAATCATCCCTTGGCCTGTTGTCCCTTCTTGCTCTGCCGTACACCCCGTCACAACGCCCACTCTGCATAACCCTGCTCACTGCATATAGCCACACTAACTCCACATAGTCCTGCCCACTCCGCATAGCCACACTAACACCACATAGCCCTGCCCACTCCATATAGCCACACTAACTCCACATAGCCCTGCCTGCTCGAAATAGCCACGCCCACTCTACATAGCAAATAGATCAATGGCTGCACTCAACTGTACTTAAGCAACAAAATGTGCGATACATGAAATGTGAATAGCTTAATGGCTTGTGAAATCTATGAAAAAACACATGAGATGCTTAGCACAAGCTTTGGCCAAAAAATGTGAGCCCATCCACCAAACGTCAAGGTAATCTCAGATCGGATGGGTCCCTGACCTGACTGCCTAGTGTGAACACTTACCTCTGGCTAATAACATGATAAAGCCTGCATTTAAAGGAAGGTCGGAGCCAACTGTGTTTGGATGTAATTAAAATCACAGCATGGTGAAGGGCGGGGCGTTCAAGTCAGAAAAAATAGTACATTGTAAATATAGGAAAACTGACTGAACAGCAATCTAGTCTGAACGGGTGCATAACCAAAAAAGACTTACATAGCAAATAGATCAATGGCTGCACTCAACTGTACTAAAGCATGGAAATGTGCAATACATGAAATGTGAATAGCATAATGGCTTGTGAAATCTATGAAAAAACACATGAGCAGAAGGAACAGGTAAAGGAAGCAGAAGTCCAGAAGGCAATCGTCTGGGAACCTTGACCTTGGCGCAGGAGGGACAGGAAGCAGAGAAGTCAACCACATCTTGGCGCAGAGAGGGCCACCAGTAAAACCGAGAGATGAGTTCAAAAGTCTTCTTAACCCCGACATGACCAGAGATTTTGGAGAAATGACCCCAGCGCAACACTAGAGTCCTTTTGGACTCAGGAACAAAGGTCTTGCCAGGCGATGGAGAAATCAACCTCACGGGAGCCACAGAGATGACCTTGACTGGATCAATGATGTGAGAGAGATCCTCCTCAAAATCTTGAGGTTGAAGGGATCGAGATAAGGCGTCTGCTTTGAAGTTCTTCTGACCAGGACGAAAATGTAACTCGAAATCAAAGCGAGCGAAGAATAGGGACCACCTGACCTGTCGAGGATTGAGCCTCCGGGCTGACTGGATGTAGGCCAGATTCTTGTGGTCAGTGAAAATAGTAAACGGATGAACAGCTCCCTCCAGCAAATGGCGCCACTCCTCTAGGGCCATCTTAATGGCTAGCAGCTCTCTATCCCCAATAGAGTAGTTGCACTCCGCAGAAGAGAAGGCCTTAGAAAAGAACCCGCAGGGAACCAAACGACCAGAGGAGGACCTTTGAGATAACACTGCGCCGGCTCTGGTGGAAGAAGCGTCCACTTCCAGGGCGAACGGCTTGTTAGCCTCAGGCCGATGCAATACTGGTGCGGAAGAAAAAGCTAGTTTTAGACTCGAAAAAGCCTCTTCGGCCTCAGGAGACCACACAATAGACCTGGGTCCCTTCCGAGTGAGATTGGAAATAGGCTTGATGATGGACGAAAAATGCGAAATAAACTGTCGGTGTTAATTAGCAAAACCGAGGAAGCGTTGAATAGCTTTCACCCCTGCCGGACGAGGTCATTGGAGAATAACAGACAACTTCTCTGGGTCCATCTCCAGCCCATTTTCAGAGACAATACATCCTAAAAAGGGCAAAGAAGATCGTTCGAACAGACACTTCTCCATCTTTGCATAAAGGCGATTCTCCCGGAGGCGCTGCAGGACGAGGCGCATGCTCCTTCTGTGAGAAGATAGATCCGGAGAGAAAATGAGGATATCGTCCAGGTAAACTACAACACAGGAGTAAAGCATATCCCCAAAGATGTCATTGAAAAACTCCTCAAAAACTGCGGGAGCGTTACACAGCCCAAAGGGCATGACGAGATACTCGTAATGTCCATCCCGGGTGTTAAAAGCAGTCTTCCACTCATCTCCTGAGCGAATACGCACAAGATTGTAGGCTCCACGTAGATCCAACTTCGAGAAAATCCGCGCCCCTCTCAAGCGATCAAAGAGCTCCGGGATTAAAGGCAACGGGTATTTATTTTTTACCGTGATGTCATTCAGACCCCGGTAGTTGATGCAGGGACGTAAAGAGCCGTCTTTCTTTTTTACAAAGAAAAAACTGGCACCAGCTGGCGAGGAAGATTTTCTTATAAAACCCTTAGCGAGGTTCTCTTGGATGTACTCGGACATGGCAGACGTCTCAGCAGGAGATAAGGGATAAATCCGACTTTTGGGTGGCGTGGTCCCAGGACGTAATTTGACAGGGGAGTCATAGGGCCGATGAGGAGGAAGAGTCTCAGCTTCTTTCTTGTCGAAAATGTCAGCGTAAGACCAATAGGCAGGAGGCAAGCCCTCAGGACCCGAGGAGGGTTGAGAAACCGTAACCGGGCGAACAGAAGCTAAGCACCTCTCTTAGCATGGATGTCCCCACCGAAGAATCTCTCCAGAACGCCAATCCAGGACTGGTTCATGAGTCCGAAGCCAAGGCAGGCCGAGCAGAAGAGGATGAGACAAGTTGGGCAAAACGTAGAGAGCAATCTTCTCTTGGTGCAGAGCTCCCACTTGAAGAGTTACCTCCTCGGTAACCATAGAGACAGACTCCTGCAGAAGCTTGCCATCCACGGAAGCAATCATTCGTGGACAACTCAGGGCGACCACAGGAATCTGGTATTTCTTCACCTCCTTAAGCCGAATAAAGTTACCTGCCGCACCCGAATCCAAATAAGCTAGTTCCGAGCCACGTCTCTGACCCTGAATTATAAGGACAGAAAGAGTAAGAGGTGGAGAGGGTTCACACACACTTAGGGAGGCCTCTCTTACCTGTCCTAAGTGGAGGCGTTTCCCGGCCTCTCTGGACATGAGCGCAGGAAATGAGACGCGCCACCACAGTACAAGCAGAGACCCTGTGCCAGCCTCTCTCTTCTGCGCTAGTCAGCCATCTTGACCCGATCTACCTGCATGGGTTCAGGAGCTGCACTAGCGGAAACCGAAGGCCGAAGAGTAAGAGGACACTGAACCGAAGAAGAGGAAGGACGCATAGGCCTCCTCTCCCTAGTAGCCTCTCTAGAACGCTCCTGGAAGCGCAAATCGATGCGTGTAGCAAAAGAAATGAGCTCCTCCAAGGTAGTGGGAGTGTCCCTTCCTGCAAGCTCATCTTTAATCTTCCCCGACAAACCACGCCAAAAAGTACCTACCAATGCCTCGTTATTCCACCCAAGTTCTGATGACAGGGTACGAAAGCATATAGCATATTGCCCAACAGAAAGGGAACCCTGATGAAGATTAAAAAGAGCCTCAGTCGTGGAAGCGAGCCTTCCGGGCTCATCAAAGACCCTCCTGAAAGTGTCCAAAAAGGTGGCAATACTGGTCACTATAGGGTCGTCCCGCTCCCAGAGAGGATTTACCCAGGAAAGAGCCTCTCCCTCCAAATGAGACACGATAAAAGCTACTTTAGCCCGGTCAGTTGGGTACTGCTGGGGCAGCAACTCGAAGTGTAAACGACACTGGTTGAGGAAACCCCGACACAGTTTAGGATCGCCGCTATAGCGGGGCGGTTTACCCAAACGAGGAGGTGGCGTAGTGGAAGAATCTGAAGACCGGGAGGAAGCCTGTGAAGAAGCCGTCTGCAAGGAAAGCAAGCGATCATCCACGGAAGCCATATAGGACAGGATGTGTGCCTGCGTATCACGCTGCTGGACCAGCTCTTGCTGGAGACTGGCCAGCTGAGCAGCATTCCCGGGATCCGCGGTTTGTAAAGCAGACAACCGGGAATCCATCATCTTCATAAAAGACATGATTCGGGTCTGGTTTTATCGTAAGAAAACCAACTCTTTTAGGGCAGTGGCCCCGGCGGGGTCCATGGCCTGACTATGCTGTTACGCCGAAGGCAATGGGTACCAGGAGTGGACCCACTGGACCGTGGAACCGAACCTTCCCTGAGCGAGCACTCCAGAGTGGAACCAACCCCTATACAGGGACTGTTAGGAGGCAAGCACAGGGACCTCTTGAACCACGGAGGCCAGGACCAGGGATTGGCTCAAAGAACAAACAAAGGAGGAACCGAGGGAAAAATAGGAAGAGGAAGGAACAGAGGGAAACCTGGGAGAGAGGAATGGAAGCTGAGGACCAGGAGAGTAAGAAACCAGAGGGCAGGCACAGAGGTGGAGAAGAAATCCGGACTGAGGAATTAAGGAAACTGGAACAAAGGAACACGGAAGCAGGAACTGAGGAAGGACACCGGAGCGGAAGAACACAGGAGAAGAACTGAGGAAGGTGTTGTGAATTAGACTTTTTTGGCTCCCTCTTGTGGTCACTAGTGATATGACTCTGGGATTGTCTTTCCTCAGTTTGGCACCCACCTGGGTCGTTAGTCCAGGGGTGTTGCTATATAAACTTCCTGGTTTCTCAGTCCTGTGCCTGGCATCGTTGTAATCAGTTCCTTTCTGTTTGCTCCTGTCTGCTGGTCTTGGATCTTGCAAAATTAAGCTAAGTCCTGCTTCCTTGTTTTTTTGGTTATTTGCTTTGCTCTTATTTTTTGTCCAGCTTGTACTAAATGTGATTCCTGATTTTGCTGGAAGCTCTAGGGGGCTGGTGTTCTCCCCCCGGGCCGTTAGACGGTTCGGGGGTTCTTGAATATCCAGCGTGGAAATTTTGATAGGGTTTTTGCTGACCATATAAGTCATCTTACTATATTCTGCTATTAGTCAGTGGGCCTCTCTTTGCTAAATATATAGTTCATTCTTACGTTTGTCTTTTCTCCTTACCTCACCGTTATTATTTGTTGGGGGCTTGTATCCAACTTTTGGGGTCTTTTCTCTGGAGGCAAGAAAGGTCTATCTTTTCCCTTCTAGGGTTAGTTAGTTCTCCGGCTGGCGCGAGACGTCTAGAACCAACGTAGGCACGTTCCCCGGCTGCTGCTATTTGTGGTGCTAGGATTAGATATATGGTCAGCCCAGTTACCACTGCCCTATGAGCTGGTTTTTTGTGTTTGCAGACTTGGTATGTACTTTTGAGACCCTCTGCCATTGGGGTCATAACAGTATGCCGGCCAAGGTTGAATGTTTAATGCATTGCAGAAGTGGGATTACAAGAAAGGAAAGTCTGAGGTTTTTTTTTGTTTTTTTTCTTTCCTCTCTTTTTTCCTCCCCTTTACCTCTGAGTGGCTTGTGCTTGCTGCAGACATGAATGTCCAGACTTTGATTACAAGTGTGGATCAGCTTGCTGCTCGTGTGCAGGGCATACAAGATTTTGTTACCAGTAGTCCAATGTCTGAACCTAAAATACCTATTCCGGAACTGTTCTCTGGAGACCGATTTAAGTTTAGGAATTTCAGGAATAATTGTAAATTGTTTCTATCTCTGAGACCCCGTTCATCTGGAGACTCAGCTCAGCAAGTAAAAATTGTTATCTCTTTCTTACGGGGCGACCCTCAGGATTGGGCCTTCTCGCTAGCGCCAGGAGATCCGGCATTGGCAAATATTGATGCGTTTTTTCTGGCGCTCGGATTGCTTTACGAGGAACCCAATCTTGAAATTCAGGCAGAAAAAGCCTTGCTGGCTATTTCTCAGGGTCAGGATGAAGCTGAAGTGTATTGCCAAAAATTTCGGAAATGGTCCGTGCTTACTCAGTGGAATGAGTGTGCTCTGGCCGCAAATTTCAGAAATGGCCTTTCTGAAGCCATTAAGAATGTGATGGTGGGTTTCTCCATTCCTACAGGTCTGAAGGATTCCATGGCGCTGGCTATTCAAATTGACCGGCGTTTGCGGGAGCGCAAAGCCGCGAATCCTCTGGTGGTGTTGTCTGAACAAACACCTGATTTAATGCAATGTGGTAGAATTCAGACTAGAAATGAATGGAAAAATCATAGACGTCAGAATGGGTTGTGTTTTTACTGTGGTGATTCTACACATGTTATATCAGCATGCTCTAAACGCCTAACTAGGGTTGTTAGTCCTGTCGCCATTGGTAATTTGCAACCTAAGTTTATTTTGTCTGTGACTTTAATTTGCTCATTGTCCTCCTACCCTGTTATGGCGTTTGTGGATTCAGGTGCTGCCCTGAGTCTTATGGATCTGTCGTTTGCCAAGCGCTGTGGTTTTGTTCTTGAGCCGTTGGTAAATCCTATCCCTCTTAGAGGTATTGATGCTACGCCATTGGCGGAAAATAAACCGCAGTTTTGGACACAGGTAACCATGTGCATGACTCCTGAACATCGGGAGGTGATTCGCTTTCTTGTTCTGCATAAAATGCATGATTTGGTCGTTTTGGGTCTGCCATGGTTACAGACCCATAATCCAGTCTTGGATTGGAAGGCAATGTCTGTGTCAAGTTGGGGCTGTCAGGGAATTCATGGTGATTCCCCGCCGGTGTCTATTGCTTCCTCTACTCCTTCGGAAGTTCCTGAGTATTTGTCTGATTACCAGGATGTATTCAGCGAGTCCAGGTCCAGTGCTCTTCCTCCTCATAGGGACTGTGACTGCGCTATAGATTTGATTCCAGGTAGTAAATTTCCTAAGGGAAGATTATTTAATCTGTCTGTACCTGAGCATACCGCAATGCGTTCGTATATCAAGGAATTTCTGGAGAAGGGGCATATCCGTCCATCCTCTTCCCCTCTTGGTGCGGGATTCTTTTTTGTGGCCAAGAAGGACGGATCTTTGAGACCTTGTATTGACTATCGGCTTCTGAATAAAATCACTGTTAAATTTCAGTATCCTTTGCCTCTGTTGTCGGACTTGTTTGCCCGGATTAAAGGTGCCAAGTGGTTCACCAAGATAGATCTTCGTGGTGCGTACAACCTTGTGCGCATTAAGCAAGGAGATGAATGGAAAACTGCATTTAATACGCCCGAAGGTCATTTTGAGTACTTGGTGATGCCTTTCGGGCTCTCTAATGCTCCTTCAGTGTTTCAGTCCTTTATGCATGATATTTTCCGGAAGTATCTGGATAAATTTATGATTGTTTATCTGGATGATATTCTGTTTTTTTCTGATGATTGGGACTCGCATGTAGAGCAGGTCAGGATGGTGTTTCAGGTTTTGCGTGAGAATGCTTTGTTTGTTAAGGGCTCAAAGCGTCTCTTTGGAGTACAGAAGGTTCCCTTTTTGGGTTTTATTTTTTCCCCTTCTGCGGTGGAGATGGACCCAGTCAAGGTCCGAGCTATTCATGATTGGACTCAACCCACGTCAGTTAAGAGTCTTCAGAAGTTCTTGGGTTTTGCTAACTTCTACCGTCGTTTTATCGCTAATTTTTCTAGCGTTGTTAAACCTTTGACGGATATGACCAAGAAAGGTTCTGATGTTGCTAACTGGGCTCCTGCAGCCGTGGAAGCCTTTCAAGAGTTGAAGCGCCGGTTTACTTCGGCGCCTGTTTTGTGCCAGCCTGATGTCTCACTTCCCTTTCAGGTTGAAGTGGATGCTTCTGAGATTGGGGCAGGGGCCGTTTTGTCGCAGAGAGGCCCTGGTTGCTCTGTAATGATACCATGTGCTTTTTTCTCTAGGAAGTTTTCGCCTGCTGAGCGGAATTATGATGTTGGCAATCGGGAGTTGTTGGCCATGAAGTGGGCATTTGAGGAGTGGCGTCATTGGCTCGAGGGTGCTAAGCATCGTGTGGTGGTCTTGACTGATCACAAAAATCTGATGTATCTCGAGTCTGCTAAACGCCTGAATCCTAGACAGGCCCGCTGGTCATTGTTTTTCTCCCGTTTTGACTTTGTGGTCTCGTATTTACCAGGTTCAAAGAATGTGAAGGCTGATGCTCTTTCAAGGAGCTTTGTGCCTGACTCTCCTGGAGTCGCAGAACCAGTTGGTATTCTCAAAGAGGGAGTTATCCTGTCAGCCATTTCTCCGGATTTGCGACGTGTGTTGCAGAGATTTCAGGCTGGTAGACCTGACTCTTGTCCACCTGACAGACTGTTTGTTCCTGATAAGTGGACCAGCAGAGTCATTTCCGAGGTTCATTCCTCGGTGTTGGCAGGGCATCCGGGAATTTTAGGCACCAGAGATCTGGTGGCTAGGTCCTTTTTGTGGCCTTCCTGTTATGACCCCAATGGCGAGGGTCTCAGAGGAACGTGGAAGTCTGCAGAATACAAAAATCCAGCTCATAGGGCAGTGGTAACTGGGTTGACCATATATCTACTCCTAACGCCAACACTAGAAGTAGCCGGGGATCAATCCTACGTTGATTCTAGATGACACGCGCCAGCCGGAGAATCTAGCTACCCCTAGTAGAGGAAAACAAAGACCTTTCTTGCCTCCAGAGAAGGGGACCCCAAAGCTGGATAGAAGCCCCCCACAAATAATGACGGTTAGGTAAGAGGAAATGACAAACACAGAAATGAACCAGGTTTAGCACAGAGAGGCCCGCTTACTGATAGCAGAATAAAGAAAGGTAACTTATATGGTCAACAAAAACCCTATCAAAATCCACACTGGAAATTCAAGAACCCCCGAACCGTCTAACGGTCCGGGGGGAGAACACCAGCCCCCTTGAGCTTCCAGCAAAGGTCAGGATATAGATTTGGAACAAGCTGGACAAAAATACAAAAACAAAACAAATAGCAAAAAGCAAAAGGCAGACTTAGCTGATATAACTGGAACCAGGATCAGTAGACAAGAGCACAGCAGACTAGCTCTGATAACTACGTTGCCAGGCATTGAACTGAAGGTCCAGGGAGCTTATATAGCAACACCCCAACTAACGACCCAGGTGCGGATAAAAGGAATGACAGAAAAACCAGAGTCAAAAAACTAGTAACCACTAGAGGGAGCAAAAAGCAAATTCACAACAGTACCCCCCCCTTAGTGAGGGGTCACCGAACCCTCACCACGACCACCAGGGCGATCAGGATGAGCGGCATGAAAGGCACGAACTAAATCGGCCGCATGAACATCAGAGGCAACCACCCAGGAATTATCCTCCTGACCATAGCCCTTCCACTTGACCAGGTACTGAAGCCTCCGCCTGGAGAGGCGAGAATCCAAGATCTTCTCCACCACGTACTCCAACTCGCCCTCAACCAACACCGGAGCAGGAGGCTCAGCAGAAGGAACTACAGGCACAATGTACCGCCGCAACAAGGACCTATGAAATACATTGTGAATAGCAAACGACACAGGAAGATCCAGACGAAAAGATACAGGATTAAGGATTTCCAATATCTTGTAAGGCCCAATAAAACGAGGTTTAAATTTGGGAGAGGAGACCTTCATAGGAACAAAGCGGGAAGAAAGCCATACCAAATCCCCAACGCGTAGTCGGGGACCCACACCGCGGCGGCGGTTGGCAAAGCGCTGAGCCTTCTCCTGTGACAACTTCAAGTTGTCCACCACATGATTCCAGATCTGCTGCAACCTATCCACCACAGAATCCACCCCAGGGCAGTCAGAAGGCTCCACATGACCCGAAGAAAAGCGAGGATGGAAACCAGAGTTGCAGAAAAAAGGCGAAACCAAGGTGGCGGAACTAGCCCGATTATTAAGGGCAAACTCAGCCAACGGCAAGAATGTCACCCAATCGTCCTGATCAGCAGAGACAAAACACCTCAAATAAGCCTCCAAAGTCTGATTGGTTCGCTCCGTCTGTCCATTAGTCTGAGGATGGAAAGCAGACGAAAACGACAAATCAATGCCCATCCTACTACAAAAGGATCGCCAGAACCTGGAAACGAACTGGGATCCTCTGTCTGACACAATATTCTCAGGGATGCCGTGCAAACGAACCACGTTCTGGAAAAACACAGGAACCAGATCGGAAGAGGAAGGCAGCTTAGGCAAAGGAACCAAATGGACCATCTTTGAGAAGCGATCACATATCACCCAGATAACGGACATGCCCTGAGATAGCGGAAGATCAGAAATGAAATCCATGGAGATATGTGTCCAAGGTCTCTTCGGGACAGGCAAGGGCAAGAGCAAACCGCTGGCACGAGAACAGCAAGGCTTAGCTCGAGCACAAGTCCCACAGGACTGCACAAATGACCGCACATCCCTTGACAAGGAAGGCCACCAAAAGGACCTGGCCACCAGATCTCTGGTGCCAAAAATTCCCGGGTGACCTGCCAACACCGAGGAATGAACCTCGGAAATGACTCTGCTGGTCCACTTATCCGGGACAAACAGTCTGTCAGGTGGACAAGACTCAGGCCTATCAGCCTGAAATCTCTGCAACACACGTCGCAGATCCGGAGAAATAGCTGACAAGATAACTCCATCTTTAAGAATACCAACAGGATCAGCGACTCCAGGAGCATCAGGCACAAAGCTCCTAGAAAGAGCATCGGCCTTCACATTCTTTGAACCTGGTAAATACGAGACAACAAAATCAAAGCGGGAGAAAAACAATGACCAGCGGGCCTGTCTCGGATTAAGGCGTTTAGCAGACTCGAGATACATCAGATTTTTGTGATCAGTCAAGACCACCACACGATGCTTAGCACCCTCGAGCCAATGACGCCACTCCTCAAATGCCCATTTCATGGCCAACAACTCCCGATTGCCCACATCATAATTTCGCTCGGCAGGCGAAAACTTCCTAGAGAAAAAGGCACAAGGTTTCATAACAGAGCAACCAGGGCCTCTCTGCGACAAAACGGCCCCTGCCCCAATCTCCGAAGCATCCACCTCAACCTGAAAGGGAAGTGAGACGTCAGGCTGGCACAAAACCGGCGCCGAAGTAAACCGGCGTTTCAACTCCTGGAAAGCCTCCACGGCAGCAGGAGCCCAGTTAGCTACATCGGAGCCCTTCTTGGTCATATCCGTCAAAGGTTTCACAATGCTAGAAAAATTAGCGATAAAACGACGGTAGAAGTTAGCGAAGCCCAAGAACTTCTGAAGACTCTTAACTGACGAGGGCTGAGTCCAATCAAGAATAGCTCGGACCTTGACTGGGTCCATCTCCACAGCAGAAGGGGAAAAAATGAACCCCAAAAAGGGAACCTTCTGTACACCAAAGAGACACTTTGAGCCCTTGACAAACAAAGAATTTTCACGCAAAATTTTAAAGACCAACCTGACCTGCTCCACATGCGAATCCCAATTATCAGAAAAAACCAAAATATCATCCAGATAAACAATCAAAAATTTATCCAGATACTTCCGGAAAATGTCATGCATAAAGGACTGAAAAACTGAAGGCGCATTGGAGAGCCCGAAAGGCATCACCAAGTACTCAAAATGACCTTCGGGCGTATTAAATGCAGTTTTCCATTCATCACCTTGCTTAATGCGCACAAGGTTGTACGCACCACGAAGGTCTATCTTGGTGAACCACTTGGCACCCTTAATCCGGGCAAACAAGTCAGACAACAGCGGTAAAGGATACTGAAATTTGACAGTGATCTTATTTAAAAGCCGATAATCAATACAAGGTCTCAAAGATCCGTCCTTTTTTGCCACAAAAAAGAATCCCGCACCAAGAGGGGAAGAAGACGGACGAATATGTCCTTTCTCCAGAGACTCCTTGATATATGAACGCATAGCAGCATGTTCAGGTACCGACAGATTAAACAGTCTTCCCTTAGGTAATTTACTGCCTGGGATCAAATCTATAGCACAGTCACAGTCCCTATGAGGAGGGAGTGCACTGGACTCAGACTCACTGAAGACATCCTGATAATCAGACAAATACTCCGGAACTTCCGAAGGCGTAGAAGAAGCAATAGACACAGGCAGGGAATCCCCATGAATACCACGACAGCCCCAACTTGAGACTGACATAGCCTTCCAGTCCAGGACTGGATTATGGGTCTGTAACCATGGCAGCCCTAAAACAACCAAATCATGCATTTTATGTAAAACCAGGAAACGTATCACCTCGCGGTGTTCAGGAGTCATGCACATGGTAACCTGTGTCCAATACTGCGGTTTATTTGCTGCCAATGGTGTAGCATCAATACCCCTAAGAGGAATAGGATTTTCTAATGGTTCAAGAGTAAAACCACAGCGCTTAGCAAATGAGAGATCCATGAGACTCAGGGCAGCACCTGAATCTACAAACGCCATGACAGGATAAGATGACAGTGAGCAAATCAAAGTTACAGACAGAATAAATTTAGGTTGCAAATTACCAACGGTGACAGGACTAACAACCTTAGCTATACGTTTAGAGCATGCTGAGATAACATGTGTAGAATCACCACAGTAGTAGCACAAGCCATTCCGGCGTCTATGAATTTTCCGCTCATTTCTAGTCAGGATTCTATCACATTGCATTAAATCAGGTGTCTGTTCAGACAACACCATGAGGGAATTTGCGGTTTTTCTATCACATTGCACCGAATTAGGTGTCTGTTCAGACAACACCATGAGGGAATTTGCGGTTTTGCGCTCCCGCAACCGCCGGTCAATTTGAATAGCCAGTGCCATAGTATCATTCAGACCTGTGGGAATGGGAAAACCCACCATAACATTCTTAATGGCTTCAGAAAGGCCATTTCTAAAATTAGCGGCCAGTGCACACTCGTTCCAATGTGTCAGCACGGACCATTTCCGAAATTTTTGGCAATACACTTCAGCCTCGTCCTGCCCCTGAGACATAGCCAGCAAGGCCTTTTCTGCCTGAATCTCAAGATTGGGTTCCTCATAAAGTAAACCGAGCGCCAGAAAAAACGCATCAAGATCAGCCAACGCCGGATCTCCTGGCGCCAGCGAAAAAGCCCAATCCTGAGGGTCGCCCCGTAAGAACGAAATAACAATCTTTACTTGCTGAGCAGAATCTCCAGATGAACAGGGTCTCAGGGACAAAAACAATTTACAATTATTCACGAAATTCCTAAACTTAAACCTGTCTCCGGAAAACAGTTCAGGAATCGGTATTTTAGGTTCTGACCTAGGATTTCTGATAACATAGTCTTGTATGCCCTGCACACGAGTAGCCAGCTGGTCCACACTTGTAATCAAGGTCTGGACATTCATGTCTGCAGCAAGCATAGCCACTCTGAGGTAAAGGGGAAGAAGAAAAAAAAAACTCAGAATCTTCTTTCTTATAATCCCTCTTCTGCAATGCATTAAACATTTAATACTGGCCTGGCAAACTGTTATGACCCCAATGGCGAGGGTCTCAGAGGAACGTGGAAGTCTGCAGAATACAAAAATCCAGCTCATAGGGCAGTGGTAACTGGGTTGACCATATATCTACTCCTAACGCCAACACTAGAAGTAGCCGGGGATCATTCCTACGTTGATTCTAGATGACACGCGCCAGCCGGAGAATCTAGCTACCCCTAGTAGAGGAAAACAAAGACCTTTCTTGCCTCCAGAGAAGGGGACCCCAAAGCTGGATAGAAGCCCCCCACAAATAATGACGGTTAGGTAAGAGGAAATGACAAACACAGAAATGAACCAGGTTTAGCACAGAGAGGCCCGCTTACTGATAGCAGAATAAAGAAAGGTAACTTATATGGTCAACAAAAACCCTATCAAAATCCACACTGGAAATTCAAGAACCCCCGAACCGTCTAACGGTCCGGGGGGAGAACACCAGCCCCCTTGAGCTTCCAGCAAAGGTCAGGATATAGATTTGGAACAAGCTGGACAAAAATACAAAAACAAAACAAATAGCAAAAAGCAAAAGGCAGACTTAGCTGATATAACTGGAACCAGGATCAGTAGACAAGAGCACAGCAGACTAGCTCTGATAACTACGTTGCCAGGCATTGAACTGAAGGTCCAGGGAGCTTATATAGCAACACCCCAACTAACGACCCAGGTGCGGATAAAAGGAATGACAGAAAAACCAGAGTCAAAAAACTAGTAACCACTAGAGGGAGCAAAAAGCAAATTCACAACACCTTCCTTGTCACGGGATGTGCGGTCATTTGTGCAGTCCTGTGGGACTTGTGCTCGAGTTAAGCCTTGCTGTTCTCGTGCCAGCGGGTTGCTCTTGCCCTTGCCTGTCCCGAAGAGGCCTTGGACACACATTTCCATGGATTTCATTTCAGATCTTCCGGTGTCTCAGGGCATGTCTGTCATCTGGGTGGTATGTGATCGCTTTTCCAAGATGGTCCATTTGGTATCTTTGCCTAAGCTGCCTTCCTCTTCCGATCTGGTTCCTTTGTTCTTTCAGAATGTGGTTCGTTTACACGGCATTCCTGAGAATATTGTGTCTGACAGAGGATCCCAGTTTGTTTCCAGGTTCTGGCGATCCTTTTGTGCTAAGATGGGCATTGATTTGTCGTTTTCGTCTGCCTTTCATCCTCAGACTAATGGACAAACGGAGCGAACTAATCAGACTCTGGAGGCTTATTTGAGGTGTTTTGTTTCTGCAGATCAGGATGATTGGGTGACCTTCTTGCCGTTGGCTGAGTTTGCCCTTAATAATCGGGCTAGTTCCGCTACTTTGGTTTCGCCATTTTTTTGCAACTCTGGTTTCCATCCTCGTTTTTCCTCGGGACATGTGGAGCCTTCTGACTGTCCTGGGGTAGATTCCGTGGTGGATAGGTTGCAGCGGATCTGGAATCATGTGGTGGACAACTTGAAGTTGTCACAGGAGAAGGCTCAGCGTTTTGCCAACCGCTGCCGCGGTGTGGGTCCCCGACTTCGTGTTGGGGATTTGGTATGGCTGTCTTCTCGATTTGTTCCTATGAAGGTCTCCTCTCCTAAATTTAAGCCTCGCTTCATCGGTCCTTACAAGATATTGGAAATCCTTAATCCTGTGTCCTTTCGCTTGGATCTTCCGGTGTCGTTTGCCATTCACAACGTGCTCCATAGGTCTTTGTTGCGGCGGTACGTTGTACCTGTGGTTCCTTCTGTTGAGCCTCCTGCTCCGGTGTTGGTTGAGGGCGAGTTGGAGTACGTGGTGGAGAAGATCTTGGATTCTCGTCTCTCCAGGCGGAGGCTTCAGTATCTGGTCAAGTGGAAGGGCTATGGTCAGGAGGATAATTCCTGGGTGGTTGCCTCTGATGTGCATGCGGCCGATTTAGTTCGTGCCTTTCACGCTGCTCATCCTGATCGCCCTGGTGGTCTTGGTGAGGGTTCGGTGACCCCTCCTTAAAGGGGGGGTACTGTTGTGAATTAGACTTTTTTGGCTCCCTCTTGTGGTCACTAGTGATATGACTCTGGGATTGTCTTTCCTGAGTTTGGCACCCACCTGGGTCGTTAGTCCAGGGGTGTTGCTATATAAACTTCCTGGTTTCTCAGTCCTGTGCCTGGCATCGTTGTAATCAGTTCCTTTCTGTTTGCTCCTGTCTGCTGGTCTTGGATCTTGCAAAATTAAGCTAAGTCCTGCTTCCTTGTTTTTTTGGTTATTTGCTTTGCTCTTATTTTTTGTCCAGCTTGTACTAAATGTGATTCCTGGTTTTGCTGGAAGCTCTAGGGGGCTGGTGTTCTCCCCCCGGGCCGTTAGACGGTTCGGGGGTTCTTGAATATCCAGCGTGGAAATTTTGATAGGGTTTTTGCTGACCATATAAGTCATCTTACTATATTCTGCTATTAGTCAGTGGGCCTCTCTTTGCTAAATATCTTGTTCATTCTTACATTTGTCTTTTCTCCTTACCTCACCGTTATTATTTGTTGGGGGCTTGTATCCAACTTTTGGGGTCTTTTCTCTGGAGGCAAGAAAGGTCTATCTTTTCCCTTCTAGGGTTAGTTAGTTCTCCGGCTGGCGCGAGACGTCTAGAACCAACGTAGGCACGTTCCCCAGCTGCTGCTATTTGTGGTGCTAGGATTAGATATATGGTCAGCCCAGTTACCACTGCCCTATGAGCTGGTTTTTTGTGTTTGCAGACTTGGTATGTACTTTTGAGACCCTCTGCCATTGGGGTCATAACAGGAAGGACACTGGAGCGGAGGAACACGGGAGCAGGAACTGAGGGAGGACACTGGAGCGGAGGAACACGGGAGCTGAGGGAAGACAAAAGGAGAACCAGGGGTTAAAGAGCTAAGGACTGGAGAAGCACAGGATCAAACTAGCGACCTAACTACGAAAAAGCAACTTGATAATCATGCACCTCCAATAAGGAAGGAGGGTCTGAAGTGCCGGACGCCGATAGGCCAGGGAGTACTACCGGGTCAGGTCATGCAGGAAGAGAAGAGGAAGAGAGAGTGCACGCGGTCAGACCCTACTGCGCCTGCGCAACCCACAGGAGCGCGCACCCGAGTGAAGAGAGGACGCACGCCGGGATGCCAGAACCGAGCCCCGGAGGGAAGAGGACGCAGCGGGGAGAGTAAGTGACCCGGCGGCAGGGGGCGGAGCAACGAGAGCAGAGGTAACACCATGTATTGTGTATTTCTAATGGACTGTGTGAAGCAACACATTAAAAGGAACATTTTGTTTGAACTTGCTTGGGTCACTGCCGTTTCACTGCGTACGGTGATACCGCTGCATCACATATGGTGGTGTAGCGCCCCCACTGCCGCAGGGCCGAGGGGTACCCGGTACCGGGCCTCTGAGTCTCTGCTCTGGGGTTGCCACGATGGCTAGGCCCGGTCCGTGACCCTGCTGAGGGGCGTACAGTAAATAATAGATATGGATGGTGGTGGTGGTGCGGTGCAGTAAATAACGAGGACACCAGGGTGCAGTCTCTTTACCTCTTTACTGAAGGTCTCTGGGTCCTCAGTCCGGAATACGGTTCACCAGGCTGCGCAAGTCCGGCCGGTCCAATGGCACCTCCAGAGTTCCCTTTGCAGGTGGAAATCTGTGCCTTCCTGCTTGCGCTATGTGTTGTGGTTCTTCCCTGCTGTGCTTACGGGATAGTCCCCACAACTGTTGTGTCTGTTTCTCGTGTTCCCTCACAACAACTCGATTAGATGATGTTCTGCTAATCCTCCGTCCCTCCCGGTGTTATGGTTGGGACGCACCCGTATGACGGGTAGTCTCGGAGCTCTTCCGGGACCCTAGAGTCGCCCCTCTCCACAGGTTGCCCCCCAAGTCTGCATAGGTGATCTAGGTGAGACAGCCCGCCTGTGACTGACTGTCCTGCCGTTGGTTTGAAGTATTGCTTGGAGCTAAATATATGAATACTTCCTCGGCGTTCCGGCCGCCGGTTGTGCGCCTCAGTAGGATGTTGCCTCGGTCTTACAGCACGACTCCTACTGGTATTCTCCTTCTTGCTTTGATCTCGTTTCTCACTCAGCACAATATATCTCGCTTCTGATCCTTTCTTAGGGCACCGCCGCTATGCTGAGCAGGCACGGTCCCGTGACGTTCTTTCTTGTTGCCAGGCCTCTGTCAGGGTCCCAAACCTGACAGAGACCCTACCGAATCTTCCCCCACAACACCTCCTGCCACAAGGTGTTGCCTGGTTCCAACCCAGTCAGCTTTCTCAACTAACTTCCTGCCTGACCCCCAGTTTACCCGCACGGTGAGGAGTGGCCTAATAAATAGCACCCTTAGCTCCCCCTGGAGGCCCGACTGTGAAATGTATTGCTGTATGTGATACCTGGTCAGATGAACTCCTTCAGTGCCATCAGACGTACCATAGCCCCCCTTAGCGGCGGAGCCACAGTACTGCAACGACCAGGACTCTGGGGCGCTGCAGTGGAGAATGCGGGCAATCTGAAATAAGGCATACCCCAGAGAGTGCTGCAGATCGTTGTGCAAGTCTACTGGAGAAATGGAGGAACTTTTGGAGCAGGATGTGCTCAATCAGCAAAGGCTTCAGCAAGAGATGCTGCAGTTTCAGCGGTCGCAGCAAAGCTGCAGTTGCAGCAGCAGGAGCTGCAGTGGTAGCAGCAGCTAAAGGCACTACAGTGGAAGCTAGCAGAGCTTCAGCATGGTAAAGAGGAGACCCCTAAGAGGAGGGGCGATTAGCAGAGTCATGAAGAGACCCCAAAGGTAAGGGGCGATCATTGGGTGTACCAGTGGTCCTATGTAGAGACTCGGACTGCCAGGTCTCAAGCAAATGACTTATTGCAATTGGTGGAAGAATGGCTCCAGCCTGAGTACTGTTCCCCGTATGAGATGATGGAGAGAATTGTGGCTGACCAGATGGTGAGGGCTCTTCCAGACACCATGCAGCATTGGGTCGGGCTGAGGGACCTGAGATGACCTGACACATTGCATCAGGTGTGAATGTGTAAAAATACTTAAAATGTGAGTCCTCAGGTCTTATGAATCTCACAGAAAAGGTTGTACCGGGTGGAGAACCCAAAGATATTGAGATACCTGCCATAGGGGTCACCAACCTAGGGACAGAGTGTAATCCCGATAGGCTCCCCCTAGAGGTAATGGCAAGAGAAATTGAAGATGTTGTTTCGGGCGTAGAACCCGAAGATTCTAAGATGTATGCCACAGGGGTCGCCAATTTAGGGTTAGAGTGTAATCCCTATAGGCTACCTCTAGAGGTTGTGGCAGTAGAGGTTGTGGGAACCCCATTGAACCCTGAGCTAGAGGTGTTCCCTGGCTAGGGGGCGCTGTTTGTGCTCTCCAGAATGCGCACGGAGGCGTAGTGAGGCCATGAGGGCGTATTGCAGTCACAGGTATAGCCGTGATTACAATGGGGAAGCAGTGACTGATTAAAAGCCCTGTAGTAGAGGGGGAGGTGTGTCAGTGATGGTTTGGAAGCAGACAGAGCAGTTGTCTGCAGAGCACTCCCTGTGTGAAGCAACACAGGGGCAAGAGGAACCGAAGAGACTGACACCCTGCATCTCGGGCTGTCTTATGTTTACCCGGCTGTAATCCGGAGGATAGCGTGCGGTGCACGGTGTGAGTAAAGAGACTTGGTACCGGCATTTGGTCACCCAGGGAAACTGGACAAAGGGAAGTCTGGCCTGTTTAGGGACTGCAAACTAAAGCCGTGTATTGTGCATTTCTAATGGACTGTGTGAAGTAACACATTAAAAGGAACGTTTTGTTTGAACTTGCTTGCGTCACTGTCGTTTCACTGCGTACGGTGCTACCGCTGCATCACACACCTCTGTGGCAGGATGGACCCTTCAGTCCTGATCCATCCTTCAACAATGGAGGCCAGAGAAAGGTCAGTATCATCAGAACCGTTGGCAGCATAACAGCACATTAATCATGGTGGCCGAACACCAGGAGTTCACAGAATGGGCTGGAGAAGACACTTCCATGGACGGCCGGTATTCATGCCATGTACATTGGGTCACTAGACAAGTCAGGATGATAACTCCCATCATGGTGAAGGATGAACCCCAGAACTTACAGTGCTATTGTAAAGGGATACATGAAAGGGGTACACACGGCTGGTAATATCCAGTGTTGGGATTGGGGGTCTTGGAATGGCCGGGATTTTTCCAGATTCATCACATTCGCGCTATTCTGGGGATATCGGGCCACACTTTATTCTCACGAACAAGTGACAGATTTGTATTTAGGTGTGAAGGACGATGAGATGAGCAGAAAAATAGGTTTATTATTGTGCATCCTGTGAATGTATTAATACAGGGGGTTGTTAAATATACTTATTCCTTATATTTATTTATTCAGGACTTCTTACCAGATGCGATACTCTAAAGAAAATGTCATGATGTTTCTTATAAAAAATGTAGTGTTTTATTGGATTGTCCACCGAAAAGCATCATTGCAGCAAAACATAAAATAGGTAAAATAGTTGCAAAGAGGTTGTCCATTTGTCCATATCAAAGTTGGTAGAAGTCCATCAAGAAGCACATGGCTAACTCACATACCAGCTGTCCATCTGATGTCTGTGTGGAGTGTGCGTGAAGTGTCCAAAGAGAGCGATGAGAGCACCAAGCGCTCCCTCTTCCTGTGGGTCATGTGTTATATACGTCCCACAGAGCACGTGTTCTCTATATAATGTTACCATTTACCCTGAGCTAAATATACAGGAATAATACATGTAATGTCAACAAAAGGCAATGTGCTCAGTACAGAATTGAGAATAAAAATAAATCAATAACCAATAATTAATATTCAACAGGGGTCTACATAGTGCACTGTCATGCCTGCAACTGCTGTACCCACCACGCCTCCCAATACTTTTGTTTCAGCGCCTCAGCATCCAGCTAGTCGTGGGTCCTGGCGTGTCTCTCCCGCGCTGTAGGTCTCACGGCCGGTGGCGAATCTGCGCATGCGCCTTAGGCTGCGGCTGCACGCTCTGCCAGCTCTTTAGCTTGCAACATCTGACCCAGAACAACTGCTGTTCCTATCAGATGCTGCCACTGGGTATATCAGGCCACTCTCCCCTAATGGAGGCGCCTGATTATTGTGTGTGCTTCGGCGTACTCAAGTTTAGGCCGTCTCTGTGGGAATCTGCCCACTATCTCTGGTTAACCTTATCTCTGCTTGTTTCTCCTGCAGACCCCGGTCCTTCCTGCGCCTGGACTTCCTGCTCCTACTCTGTCCTGGTGATCCCTCATCTCCTGGCCTCTGCTCTGTGGTCCCTGTCCCTCTCCCAGTCCCATACCCTGGTGCCTTGGGTTCTTCCTACTGAACTCCCTGTACCTACTTGGCTTTCTTGGTTCTGATCTCCTTGCTACCCAGCCTACGGCTTTCCCATCAGCTCCTACCTGTTTTGACCCACAGTTTCTCTACGAGCCACCCCTCTTGGTACCAGCTGTCGTGGTATCTGATTACCCCGGGACTGCCCCTAACGATCCCTGTATAGGTTGAGGTAATGAAAACACGGCACCCATACAAAATAAGATGGGAGGGTCTACTCTTGGAGGCTCAACTCTCCTAGGTGGCACATGCTAACTCTTTTACACCCATATCCATACCTCCCAACCGTCCCGGATCCCGCGGGACTGTCCTGAGTTTGACAGCCAGCCCCGGGATCCCGGGCGGGACACTAATGTCCCGTGCCTAGGGCAGGGACAATGCAGGGGGCGGCACCTGAGTAGCTTAGGTTTGTGGCTGTTTTTTTTTTCTTATACATGCTGGGTCTCCTCCCGACCGATCCCGCCCCCCCCCCCCCCCTGTGTGTGCGGCGCTGCCACGCTGAGGAAGAGAGCCAGCAGCGATCAAGATGAGAGGTCAGCGACTCACTTCCTCCTGTGTGTGCACGGAGCTCCGGCGTCTCCTGCTCTTAGCTGCTATCCCGGCAGAGAAGGAGAGACGGGGGAGGTGCCGGGACAGTGCAGAGCTGTGAGCAGCCGGAGAAACTGAAGAGCTGCACATGGACAGATCAGCCGCCCCTGCACCACAGAGGAGATTGTGTGTGTGTGATGTGTGTGTGATGTGTGATGCTGCATTTGTGTGTGTGTCATGTGTGTATGAGGTATCTGGTGTGTGTGATGGCTGGGTGTGTGTGTGTGATGGCTGGGTGTGTGTGTGATGGCTGGGTGTGTGT
Organism: Ranitomeya variabilis; assembly: GCF_051348905.1. NCBI lineage: Eukaryota > Metazoa > Chordata > Amphibia > Anura > Dendrobatidae > Ranitomeya > Ranitomeya variabilis. Next base: position 625,076,976 of record NC_135233.1, read on the forward strand.
GTGTGATGGCTGGGTGTGTGTGTGTGTGATGGCTGGGTGTGTGTGATGGCTGTGTGTGTGTGTGTGATGGCTGAGTGTGTGTGTGTGATGGCTGTGTGTGTGTGTGTGTGTGATGGCTGGGTGTGTGTGATGGCTGGGTGTGTGTGTGTGTGTGTGATGGCTGGGTGTGTGTGATGGCTGCGTGTGTGTGTGATGGCTGCGTGTGTGTGATGGCTGCGTGTGTGTGTGATGGCTGCGTGTGTGTGTGTGTGTGATGGCTGCGTGTGTGTGTGTGATGGCTGCGTGTGTGTGTGTGATGGCTGCATGTGTGTGATGGCTGCGTGTGTGTGTGTGTGATGGCTGTGTGTGTGTGTGTGATGGCTGCGTGTGTGTGTAATGGCTGCATGTGTGTGTGATGGCTGCATGTGTGTGTGTGATGGCTGCGTGTGTGTGTGTGATGGCTGCGAGTGTGTGATGGCTGCGTGTGTGTGATGACTGCGTGTGTGTGTGATGACTGCGTGTGTGTGTGATGACTGCGTGTGTGTGTGATGGCTGTGTGTGTGTGATGGCTGCGTGTGTGTGTGTGATGACTGCGTGTGTGTGTGATGGCTGTGTGTGTGTGTGATGGCTGCATGTGTGATGCATTTGTGTCAAAGCTGCATGTGTTTGTGAGCTGCGTTTGTGATGCTGCGTGTGTATGTGTGATACTGTGTGTGTGATGCTGCATGTGTGTGAGCTGCGTGCCTGTATGTCATTATACAGTATGGAGAACTGTGGCCATAATACAGTATGGAGCATCATGTGGGGTCATTATACAGTATGAAGCATCATGTGCAGTCATTATACAGTATGGAGCATCATGTGCGGTCATTATACAATATGGAGCATCATGTGCAGCCAGTATACAGTATGGAGCATCATGTGTGGTCATTATACAATATGGAGCATCATGTGCAGTCATTATACAGTATGGAGCATCATGTGCAGCCAGTATACAGTATGGAGCATCATGTGCGGTCATTATACAATATGGAGCATCATGTGCGGTCATTATACAGTATGGAGCATCATGTGCGGTTATTATACAGTATGGAGCATCATGTGCGGCCATTATACAGTATGGAGCATCATGTGCGGTCATTATACAGTATAGAGCATCATGTGCGGCCAGTATACAGTATGGAGCATCATGTGCGGTCATTATACAATATGGAGCATCATGTGCGGCCATTATACAGTATGGAGCATCATGTGTGTTCATTATACAGTATGGAGCATCATGTGCAGCCAGTATACAGTATGGAGCATCATGTGCGGTCATTAAACAATATGGAGCATCATGTGCAGTCATTATACAGTATGGAGCATCATGTGCAGCCAGTATACAGTATGGAGCATCATGTGCGGTCATTATACAATATGGAGCATCATGTGTGGTCATTATACAGTATGGAGCATCATGTGCGTTCATTATACAGTATGGAGCATCATGTGCGGCCATTATACAGTATGCATGCGGTCATTATACAGTATGGAGCATCATGTGCGGTCATTATACAGTATGGAGCATCATGTGCGGCCATTATACAGTATGCATGCGGTCATTATACAGTATGGAGCATCATGTGCGGCCATTATACAGTATGGAGCATCATGTGCGGTCATTATACAGTATGGAGCGTCATGTGTGTTCATTATACAGTATGGAGCGTCATGTGTGGCCATTATACAGTATGGGGCATCATGTGTGGTCATTATACAGTATGGAGCACTGTGTGGCCATATTTTTTTGTTTATAACTATTGTATATGAAACAGTGTGATCAGCAGTGCTAAATGGGTGTGCTTGGGACGTGGATATGGGTGTGACTAATTATGAATGGGTGTGGTCAGAGGCATGGCCTAAAATTTGCCCCTCTTTCCCATCTTCAAAAGTTGGGAGGTATGCCATGACCCACTACTCAAATAACATCTTTTGGAGACCTCTCCCAGATTTACCCCTCAGCATCTGCTCTAATTCATGTTGAAAAAAAACAAACACACTAATTACTAATGGTAGCAGATCACATATAATCAGAAGTAAATTTACTAAAGTGCTCCAGATAAAAATTAATACATATACCTGCCAACCAAGTAAAAGGACTGAATAGAGGAAGTGGACAGTTGGAGAAATTAAAGAAAACACCAAGGAACCCCAGAAAAGCCGACCAAAAGTCCACACCGGTACATATTAAATAACACAAAGTTTATTAGTAAAATCAGGTAAATCATAACAGAATCAAAGACAATGCAACATGAAAAATATCCATAATAAAAGGGTACTCAATCCAGGAATATTACTGTGTTAATCAATTGATAATTACAAATGTGCACAAAATATATTAAAAAGTAAAGTGCTAAGTGCTTGGGACACCACAAGGTGTCAGTATAGACATACGTAAATGGTGGAACCGAGAGGAAATAAGACACAGTGTAAATAATATGTAAAAAATAAAACCACAGTGGAATAATACTTCCAAAGTTACTACACACTCGGTTTCATGGATGGCGCCCTCCCCAATGCGCGTTTCGGCACATATTAAATAACTCTGTGTAATTTTATATGTACTGGTGTGGACTTTAGGTCGGCTTTTCTGGGGTTCCTTGGTGTTTTCTCTAACTCATGTTGGTCTATGTCTCTCTTATACCAAGCAAAGGAGCAGACCGGGTGGAGGAGCAGGAGTGGCGGAAGAACAGAGGGGTAGGTCAGGTGGAGGAACAGACTGGGTGGAGGAGCAGACCGGGCTCAAGGAGCAGGCCAGATGGGGAGAAGACCGTGCAGAGGAATAGGACAGGCGGAAAAGCAGAAAAGCAGGCTAGGTGGAGGAGCAGACCGGGCAGAGGAGCAAGCTGGGCAGAAGAGCAGATCAGACAGAGGAGCAGGCCGGGCTGGGGAGGAGGCCAGATGGATGAGTAGGTCAGATGAAGGAGCAGGCTGGTCAGAAAAGAAGACCGGGTGCTAGGTTCTCACGGTGCTAGCAGTGATCTCATTGAGATCACCGCAGTTCATCGTCCCAGTTCACAGTGAACTGGGCGTAGGAGCGCAGTTGCAGTAACCTCTTATGGATGCGCTGTTTCTGGGGCAGCTGAGAGCTGATGTTGGTAGCCTGGGTGTGGGGTGGGAGCAATATCTCTGGCCCCTTGCCTTGCTCTTAATATCAGCCCCCAGCTGTATGTTTTGCCTTTGCTGGTTTGAATTTAAAGGAGGACCTTATGTCATTTTTTTACTGGAGTCCTCCGTAAATTCACCAGGAAGGGATAAGCAAAGAGCTGTGAGCTGTTATTAGTGGCCTGGGAACCTTATAGGGTATCATCCCTTGTTCTAGATTATTAACATCTGCTCCCACCGGTCGACTTTCCCTCTGCTGGTTAATTTTACACCGGAGGGACACAGACAGTGCTGAATACAACTCCCATCATTGTCTCCTGGTTGCACTGATCTCAGGGAGCGCAGGGACAATGATGAGATCTGTCTCCAGCCGCCTTGTTCCTTGGTGCCGGTACATGCCTCGCTGATGACACACAGATGTGTGGCACATATTTTGTCTGTGCTGCTAAAAAAATCTGACATGTCTGCAGAAACCTAACATATGTGCACCATCATTGAATACAATGGGTGTGCATGTGTCCGTAATTACGGTCCTTAAAATATGGATGTGTGAAGGGGCCTAATACAAGGGTCTCAATCTCAGCCAGGTGCATAGAAGAAATCTGAATATGAATGTCTGCATTGTTTACGTTTATGATTGATATTTTTCTATAGGTCTTTTTTATCATGATTTTTTTTCTGACTTTTTTAATTTCTTTTTAATGGTGTATCATATGGGTGATGGATTTCCACCTCACTTTAGAAATTGAAATTGATGAACAGATTGGTTAGATGTGTTGGGCAGCTATGTCTATTTGTCCTAACCTTCCCATAGGTGCCGGGAGTCATATAGATGACTTACCCAGAGGTTAGCACTCGGGCAGCATGATGGTGCAGTGGTTAGCACTGCTGGTGTCCTGGGTTCAGCTCTGACTGAGGACAATGAGCTTCCTCCTCTCAGACGTATTTTAGAAATTGTAGTCAGTGACTGTAATGGGACCTGCTCTAGTTTTTTCTGACCTTCCCATAAATGCTGCGAGTCCTATTGATGATCTGGTCAAAAATAAGCTCTCAGGCACCACCGTGGCTCAGAGGTTACCTCCATTTTCTTCCTACACTTGGGTCCTTAGTTCTACTCTGACTGAGGTCAATGAGATTCCTCCTCTCAGACACATTAGAAAATGAAATCAGAGACCTCAAATGAAACCTGCTCTTCCTTTTCATGACCTGTCGGTGGACACTGATGGACATATTGATGACCTAGCCATCAGGTAATCCTCAGGTAGCACGGTGGCACAGTGGTTAGCTCCCTTACCTTTCGTTGTTTGGGTTTTTAGCTCTGTTCTGACTGAGGTCTGTGTAATTTGGCCTCTCAGTTGTACTGTAGAAATTGCAAATGAACCTGCACTGGGTTTTCCTGATCTTCCAATAGGTGCTGTGAGCCATATCAATGATTTTGCCAAAGGTTATTGTCGCGGTAATGTAAATATGCCATGTTCGGAGTATACTTCTAGGAGGTTCCATGGCTTTTCAGACACATGCTGTGGGATTTCTGACCCCCCTCTTCAGACTGCCTAGAAGCAGCATGAGAGTCCAAGGTTCAAATGCCACCGTGGGAGGTTGCAAATGGACCAGCTCTAATTTTTCCTGATTTTCCCGTTGGTGCTGGTAGTAATATCAATGACTTTGCCAAGAGTTATTTTCTGGGCAGCACGGTGGCTCAGTTGAAAGGACTGGTGCTTTGCAGCATGGGAGCCCAGGGTTCTAATCTCACCATTGGAAATTGCAAATGCACTTGATCTAGCTTTTACTGATCTTCATGGTGATGGTAGTAATATCAATGACTTCAGCAAAGCTTATCTTCCAAGCAGCACAGTAGCCCTATGGGACCAACTGGTGCTTTCCAGTATGGGAATGCGGGGTTCAAATCCAATCATGGTGAATTGTAAATGGACCTGCTCTAGTTTTTCCTTATCGTCCTATTGGTGCTGGTAGTAATATCAATGACTTTGCCAAAGGTTATCTACTGAGCAGCACGGTAGCCCAGAGGAAAGCACTGGTGCTTTACAGCATGTGAGTCCACGGTTCAAATACCACAATGGTAAATACCAAATTGACTTCCTCAAGTTTTCCTGGTGCTGGTAGTAATATCAATGACTTAGGAAAAGGTTACCTTACAAGCAGCAAGGTAGCCCAGTGGAAAGGACTGGTACTTTGCAGCATGGGAGTCGAGGGCTCTAATCCCACCATGGATGACATCTGCAAGGAGTTTGTATGTTCTCCCTGTGCTCAGGTGGGTGCCTCTAAAGACATACATGTGCTGTGGCTAATGATGTGTCATCTGAGCAGCATCCAGAAGGGCTACCTGCCCGTCCCCCCCTTGGGCAAGTATCCTTAGTTTATAAATGTTCTGACACATAACAACAAATTGACTCTTATACATGCAGCTCAGCCTAGCTGAGCTGGGAAAAGTATTTTTTGGACTTAGTAAAAATTTTCACTGTTACTTCCCTCTCATTTCCCTAAATCCTGATTTCTTCCAGCCCTCAGAAACACAGGATTGCTTCTTGACACAGGTAACACCACAGTACTTGTATCCAGGGCCGCCATCAGGGCATGACAGCCATGACTGGCGTATGGGGCCCGGTGAGCAGAGGGGGCCCGCATCGGGCCCCGTCTAATCTGCTCACCGGGCCCCCCCCTGCCGGCGCTGCGGGGCCCCCCCTGCCGGCGCTGCGGGCCCCCCACCTGCCGGCGCTGCGGGCCCCCCCTGCTGGCGCTGCGGGCGTCTATTGACGTGCGGGCCCGCCCGTGCCCGCACGTCAATAGTTAACAGCCGCCGCCAGCCAGTCGGAGGCTGGCAGCTGACTTGAGCGGCCGCAGTGCGCAGTCGCACTTCGCCGGCGTCTGACGTCATTGTCAGCCGCCGGCGAGTGCGTCCTTCACCTGCGTGGAGGAAGTGAGGTTCCCCGCCGCAGGAGCGCATGGCCAGGTAAGAACTCGTTTTTTTTTTTTTGAGAGCGGCGATCCCAGGGGGGTGGGGCCCGGGGCCCGGGGCAGAACGCTGGACACGCTGGGGCCCGGGGCAGAACGCTGGACACGCTGGGGCAGAAAGCTGGACACGGGCAGTATGCTGGACACAGGGGCAGAGATACTGGACACAGGGGGCAGAGATGCTGGACACAGGGGGCAGAGATGCTGGACACAGGGGGCAGAGATGCTGGACACAGGGGCAGTATGCTGGACACAGGGGGCAGAGATGCTGGACAAAGGGGGCAGAGATGCTGGACACAGGGGGCAGAGATGCTGGACACGGGCAGAGATGCTGGACACAGGGGCAGAGATGCTGGACACGGGGCAGAGATGCTGGACACAGGGGGCAGAGATGCTGGACACAGGGGGCAGAGATGCTGGACACAGGGGGCAGAGATGCTGGACACAGGGGGCAGAGATGCTGGACACAGGGGGCAGAGATGCTGGACACAGGGGGCAGTATGCTGGACAAGGAGGCAGAATGCTGGACACAGGGGGAAGAATGCTGGACAAAGGGGCAGTATGCTGGACAAAGGGGCAGGATGCTGGACACGGGGCAGAATGCTGGACACAGGGGGCAGAATGCTGGACACAGGGGGCAGAATGCTGGACACAGGGGGCAGAATGCTGGACACAGGGGCAGTATGCTGGACACAGGGGCAGAGATGCTGGACACAGGGGCAGAGATGCTGGACACGGGCAGAGATGCTGGACACAGGGGCAGAGATGCTGGACACAGGGGCAGAGATGCTGGACACGGGCAGAGATGCTGGACACAGGGGCAGAGATGCTGGACATGGGCAGAGATGCTGGACACAGGGGCAGAGATGCTGGACACAGGGGCAGAGATGCTGGACACAGGGGCAGAGATGCTGGACACAGGGGCAGAGATGCTGGACACAGGGGCAGAATGGAGATATGGGGTATGATGAAAGACATGGGGGCATGACTGGAGACAGATGGGGAAGGATTGGAGACACAGGAGGCATGATTGGAGACAGATGGGGAAGGATTGGAGACACAGGAGGCATGATTGGAGACACTGGGGGCAGAATTGGAGACAGATTGTGCAGGATCAAGGGGCAGGATGGATACGATGGAGACAGATGGGGCAGGATGGGGAGATCATATGGGGCAGGATGGATACTCATGAGGGCAGGATGGGAGAACATAATGGCTGACGCCAGGAATGAGACACACGGGGGCCAGGATGGGGAATATTATTACCATAGGGACTAATTAAGGGATATTATTACTGCAGTGATGTATTTATTTTTTGAGGACACTGTTTTAAATGAGGGGGCGGTCCTGTTACTGTGTAGAGTGACACTATGTCGCCTCTTTTTCTTTATGCGGTGTAATGTAGAAGTTGGGAAAAATTAAGTAATGTGTTCTACAATCGGAGCTCGAGACAACTGTGTTATTTCCTGCAGAAACGAGTCCTGGCTGGAAGACATGATGGCGGTCTGTGCTGGATGAAAGATGAAGGACTTCACCTAGAGACGTCACTGGTAAGTCAGTGTTACCTATACACTGACACTATACACTGTATACTATATACAGAGCTCCTGTGTATAATTTCACTAGTGATCACTGTATTATCTGTACACAGACACTGCATACTAAGTTCAGATCTCCTGTGTATAATGGCACTTATGGTGATAGTGTGGTGCTTTTTTTTATTACTGATCAGAATTGTAGTATTCAGTAACTATGTGGTGGTAATATGTGGTCTGGACATGGTGTTGCGGTATTTGTTCCTTGTATGTGATATTATTCGATCACTGTGGTGGTAATATGTGGTCTGGACATGGTGTTGCGGTATTTGTTCCTTGTATGTGATATTATTCGATCACTGTGGTGGTAATATGCGGTCTGGTCATGGTGTAGCGGTATTTGTCCCTTGTATGTGATATTATTCGATCACTGTGGTGGTAATATGTCATCTGGTCATGGTGTAGCGGTATTTGTTCTTTTTATGTGATATTATTGGTCATTTTAAAAATTGAAAAATAAATAAAAATATACCTAAATTGTATTGCATATTTTAACAAATATTTAATAGGTTACAGCAGAGTAGGGCCTCACCAAAAGAGTCTACCGTGTTATGGTGGCGGCTTACAAAATCTTTTGGCCAAAACAAAAGCTGCCGGCTATATGTGTGATCTGGTGATGGGAACTGTTAGGGTATGTGTCCACGTTAAGTAAACGCTGCGTGTTTGACGCTGCGTGGGGCCACAGCGTCAAACACGCAGCGTCCAGATGTTCCAGCATAGTGAAGGGGATTTTATGAAATCCCGTCTCCACTATGCGTGGTAACACGCACCCGGCGGCCCTGTGACTCCGGACATGCGGCGCTTCTTTTAAGATCGCAGCATGTCCGTGTTCCTTGCGGCAGCTGCGCCGCCGCAAGCTATAACACAGGGCCCTATGTGTGGGGTGCGATGATCCCGGATGTGTGCAATGAACACATCCGGCATCATCGCGTCACAGTAGGGGGCGGGGCTTAGCGCCGAGCGGGTTTGCCGCTCCGACGCAACCGCCGGCCATCCTGAAGGTGGACACGTACCCTCAATGTGTGATTGGTGAGAAGTGGAGTTTTTCCAAGAGAGAGCGGTGGGACTGTGGATAGTTTGAGGGGTGGAGCGTGGAGGCGGGGCTGGGGTGGAGCCTCAAGGGGGCCCCGAAAATTTTGCCAGTATGGGGCCCCGAAATTTCTAGTGGCAGCCCTGCTTGTATCACAGGTCCACAGCTGTATGTCTTGACATCATGGGTGGCACACCACCTGAGCACAGGGAGAGAATACAAACTCCTTGCAGATGTCATCCATGGTGGGATTAGAAACCTGGACTCCCATGCCACAAAGCACTAGTCCTTTCCACTGGGCCACCATGCTGCTCACAAAGTAACCTTTTCCGAAGTCATTGATATTACTACCAGCACCAGGAAAAACTAGAGTAGGTCCATTTGGTATTTCCCATGGTGGGATTAGAACCTTGGACTCACATGCTGCAAAGCACCAGTCCTTTCCACTGGGCCACCATACTGCATGGAAGATAACATTTGCCAAAGTCATTGATATTACTTCCATCACCAGGAAGATGAGGAAAAACTAAAGAAATTCCATTTGCAATTTCATTTTTGGGGCTCAAACCCTGGACTCCCAGGCTGCAAAGCACAAGTACTTTCCACTGGGCCACCGTGACACTCAGAAAACAATCTTTGGCAAAGTCAGTGATATTACTACCAGCACCTATGGGAGGATTAGGAAAAAACTAGATCAGCTCCATTTGCAATTTCCTAAGGTGAGATTTAAACCGATGACTCACATGCTCCAAAGCTCCAGTCCTTTCCACTGGGCCGCCAACAGGTCATGATGCATAAGAAGAGGTTTTATTTGAGGTCTCTGAATGAGGTCAATGAGATTTCTCCTCTCAGACACATCTTAGAAAATGAAATCAGAGACCTCAAATAAAACCTGCTCTTCCTTTTCATGACCTGTCGGTGGGCAGTGATAGACATATTGATGACATAGCCAGCAGGTAATCTTCAGGTAGCATGGTGGCTCAGCGGTTAGCTCACTTACATTTGCAAATTGCCTCTTCTGTGAAAAAGAGGACTTAACTCTACAGTGCCACCTGTTGGAAAGAGAAACGATACCCCTTAGACCTCAGTCCAGAGCCTCTCACCTAGCCAAATCAGTTCTCATGCTTCGCACTGACGAGGGCCAACAGCCCGAAAACACCGTGTCTGCGAATTGAGATACTGATTTGGCTTTTATCCTAAGTCATATTGCACGACTCGTTAGAGGGTTGATTGTGACTTGTAGGATCGCTACTTCCAACAGGTGGCGCTATAGAGTTAAGTCCTCTTTTTCACAGAAGAGGCAATTTGCATATTTAATTTCCCAGAGGAGCATTGTACGGCAAATAAGTCTCCTTACCTTGACAAGCCAGAGATGGTATGTCACTCTCCATAAGGAGAAACGATACCCCTTAGACCTCACTTACATTTTAACGCTTGGGTCATTAGTTCAATTCTGAATGAGGTCACAGTAATTCTACCTCTCAGTTGTACTTTAGAGATTGCAATTGGACCTGCTCTAGTTTTTACTGATCGTCCTGGTGATGGTAGTAATAACAATGACTTGGCCAAATGTTATCTTTCGAGCAGCACTGTGGCCCAGTGGAAAGGACTAGTGCTTTGCAGCATGTGAGTCAATGGTTCAAATTCCACCATGGGAAATTGCAAATGGACCAGCTCTAGATTTTTCCTAATCTTCCCATAGGTGCTGGTAGTAATATCACTGACTTTGACAAAGATTATTTTCTGAGCAGCACGTTAGCCCAGTGGAAAGCACTGGTGCTTTGCAGCATTGGAGTCCAGGGTTCTAATCCCACCATGGATAACATCTGCAAGGAGTTTGTATGTTCTCCCTGTGCTCAGGTGGTGTGCCACCCATCCTCTAAAGACATGCAGGTGCTATGGCTAATGATGTGTCACCTGAGCAGCATCCAGGAGGGAGGGCTGCCTGTCCCCCATTTGGGCAAGTGTCCTGAGTGGATAAATGTTCTGACACATAGCAACAAATTGACTGTTTTATATATGCAGCCCTCAGAAACACAGGATTGCTCCTTGACAGAGGTAACACCACAGTACTTGTATCACTGGTCCCTACCTGTATGTCTTTACATCATGGGTGGCACACCACCTGAGCACAGGGAGAACATACAAACTCCTTGCAGATTTCATCCATGGTGAGATTAGAACCCTGGACTCACATGCCACAAAGTACCAGTCCTTTCCACTGAGCTACCCTGCTGCTCTGAAGACATCCCTTGCTGAAGTCATTGATATTACTTCCAACACCAGGAAGATAATGAAAACTAGAGGAAGTCCATTTGGTATTTTCCATGGTGGGATTTGAAACGTGGACTCCCATGCTGAAAAGCGCCAGTGCTTTTCTCTGGGCCACTGTGCTACTCAGAAGATAACCCTTGGCAAAGTCATTGATATTACTACCATCACCAGGAAAAACTGGAGCAGGTCTATCTACAATTTCCCATTGTGGGATTTGAATACTGGACTCCCATACTGCAAAGCACCAGGCCTTTCCACTGAGCCACCATGCTGCTCAGAAGATAACTTTGGTAAAATCATTGATATTACTACCAGCACCAATAGGACGATAAGGAAAAACTAAAGGAGGTCCATTTACAATTCATCATGATGGGGTTTGAACCCAGCACTCCCATGCTGTAAAGCACCAGGGATAATGTGCTGCTCCAAAGGTAACCTTTGCCAAAGTCATTGATATTACTACCAGCACGATCAGGAAAAACTAGAGCAGGTCCATTTACATTTTCCCATGGTGGGATTTGAACCCTGGACTCACATGCTGCAAAGCACCAGTACTTTCCACTGAGCCACCTTGTTGCTCTGACAACAAAATTTGCCAAATTCATTTATATTACCACCATCACCAGGAAGATCATGAAAAAGTCCGTTTGGTATTTCCCATGGTGGGATTTGAACCATGGACTCACCTGCTGTAAAGCACCAGTGCTTTCCACTGAACTACTGTGCTGCTCTGAAGACAACCTTTGGCAAAATCATTGAAATTGTTGAGGGAGGATCTAAAGTGATCCTTCACGGTTAACTCAGTGATTTCCAAATTAATCTACAGGGCGTTGCCGGCAACTGAAAATGACCAGACGGAGACGTGTGCCTCTGTATGGGGGATCGAGCCGATCTCTGGCCCCCGTTTTATTGTGTATCGCTTTTCATAATCATAGAAATTATACTTCAACCAATCAGCATAAGAACACGCTCACAGTTCTTAACCTATAAGAATGCAGGAAAAACTTAACCCATGAGTATACAGAAAACCCGGAAACTACATTTATGGTCATATCGTTTTGGCATAGAAAAAGCATACCAACAGATGGATAGCGATACACCCCCGAGTCCCTTCCCTGGCTCGAGTCAGAAGACTCAAGGTCTTTATACCAATTATAAACCATAGCCTAGTTGAATAACAGGCTTGTGAACAACAAGATAAAATTACTTCATGGCAGCTATAACTTTTTACCTAATTAAATAACAGAATTTATCTTTAAGCAACAAGAAAAAGGAGTCGAAAAGCACAAAATGGAGAATATTTCTTAATTTCTTCCTTCACATTCCCCCTAGATAAATTTTGTTAATTAATGTCCAGCATCAGAGGTACTATCCCAAGCTCTAAGCTCGAGCGGTACTGGTCTTCACATGACTGGTGCCATGTTACCAGCCATGGCTGTTGCGGCGTACCCGTCCCCCCTGTATACTAGAATTTTTTACGAATAACAATTATTGATAACAGTAGTGGGGATCTTTTGAAGATAGCCATGCGCTTGGCTTCAACATCTTCATCAGGTATCTTTGTGAAATCGGTGTAGAGAAGAGCAGGGGTGGCAACGCTTTTGGTTTCATCATTAGTTGTCTTAGTGCAGAGTTTCCTAATACATACAGAAATACACCAAAGAACAAGTTTTGGTATTACATACATAACAAGGATAAAGGCAACAATATATAACAAACTTTGCAAGATTTCAGCTATCCAGCCCCCAGGTCCCTCAAACCAATTGGCTGGATTAAGAAAGGAGAAGGTGTCTGCCCACCAACTGTCCTTATAACGGTCACTGTCTTTATCATATTAATCTCTGAGTCTTTGAATATCCTCTAACTTTAACTTCATAGTGCTATTGGGATCTGTATAATGACAGCAAGCGGGTCCAATAACCTGACACATACCACCCTGTGCTGCTGTTAAGTAATACAGTACTACAGTATGTTGATTAGTGACTATGATAAGTTGGTTTTGGACAACAGCAGTAGTATTAAGTATATCCAATATATCCCAAATTTGATCATCTAGATAATCTGTTGCCCTAACCAATTTATCCCACATTTGTGTAATCATAGGGTAAATGAAAACAGAACTGACAATTTTATTGGCTATACCCATGTGTACTACATATGGTCTCCCCAAAGGAAAAAAACAAAACATTATGTCCCCTTATTTGCTATTAGTTTGTTTAAGCAGCGTGCATCGCGATGCGTAGATCCACGTTGGCCTTCCTTCCAGCTTTACTGACACAGGAGTGATACTGAGGACTTGGTAGGGACCGTCATACAAGGGTTCTAGTCCGTGTTTTCTGACATGGCTTTTCACGACCACAAAGCCACCAGACTTTAAGTTTTGACAAGTGTCGGTTTCTGCTGAATCTGGAAGGTAAGAAAAAAAACTAAAACATGGGTGTTAGCAAGATTTTTACTAAGCTGAATAACATATTGAACAGCACGGTCAGTTTCCTCTGATAACTACTGAGGCTGGAAATTTGCAACTGAGGGCCTAGCACCAAATAATATCTCATATGGGGACAGGCCATGTTTTGCCTTAGGGGTAGTATGAATGTGGTACAGTACAATAGATAGGAGCTCTGGCCATGGAGCCGTAGTCTCCTGCATCATGTTTTTCAATTGTCCCTTCAGTGTGCCGTTCAGTCTCTCAACTTTCCCACTGGATTGTGGATGGTACGGAGTATGGAGGGCTACAGTGGATCCAAACCTTGTCAAAACCTCCTGATACACATAAGAAGAAAAGGCCGGGCCTTGGTCACTTTCGACGACTTCTGGAACACCATATCTGCATATAACTTCTATCACCAGTTTCTTCGCTGTGGTTTTGTCATGTCGAACGCTGTTCAGACCAGGTCGTCCGACAGACAGCGGTAATTCCGCTTTTGTCCACTATGCGCTAATTGGCGTCGGCTAGATTGTATCTAGCTGGTCCGGGGTTAATTTACCTGGTGCTCGGATTGGAAGCTGGGCCATGCCCACTGCCTTTAAATAGTTCTCCTGAACATTGGGCGTCGCCGATTATAGCTTCTGTCTTGTGCGTGGTTATCTCGGTCTGGAGTGGTGAGCTAAGTAGTTGGAGTATCGTTGCTGGTGGTGTATTTCCCTTTGTCTTATTTTCTCCTTCCCATATTTGTATTTGTTTTGCCCTTTGCATTTATAGTGTATTCCTGAGTGACTGCGGCGTGGTGCTTATTTTTCCATTATCCTTGTCTGTGCTAACTGTGGGTCTCTTCACTGGTGGGGGGGTGGTGGTTTCAACCTAGGGTTGAAACAGGAGATAGGGCGAGGGTGGAGGCCCAGACATGCACACCATCAGTGTAAACTCTGGGAGAGGGTCAGTCAGGGTTTCCCTAGTCTGAGGGAAATCGCAGGGGCCCGGGTTATTAGCTCTTTCCTACCTAAGTCTCCTGTGACATTATAATCGGCCAACATTATTTCCATGGATCTCATGATTTCCATAACCCGCCAGTTGGAGGCGCTGTCCCTACAGGTCACTGAGTTGAGGGGGGCAGTGCAGCAACAGGGACTAGCAGTATCTAATGTGCAAGCCGGAGTTACAGGTAAAATTGCTGAGCCTAAGTTTCCTTTGCCTGAAAAGTTTGCTGGGGAACGCAGTAAATTTGTTTATTTTCGTGAAGCTTGTAAACTGTATTTCCGTATGCGCCCGATCTCCTCCGGTAATGAGGCTCAGCGTGTGGGCCTGGTGTTTTCATTATTAAGCGGGGATCCCCAAGCATGGGCGTTTTCTTTGCCGTCTGATTCTGCTACATTTAACTCAGTGGAGAGTTTTTTTTTCTGCTCTAGGACACATTTACGACGATCCGGACAGAATGGCTCTAGCAGAATCTAAGATACGCACTATTCGCCAGGGGGAGCGTGTTGCAGAAGATTACTGTTCTGAATTTCGCCGCTGGGCGGTCGACACACAGTGGAATGATCCCGCGCTGCGGAGTCACTTTATTCATGGAGTTTCTGATAGGGTTAAAAAAGCCCTCCTGATGTACGAGACTCCTGCTTCACTAGATTCCGCTATGAGTCTTGTTGTCCGCATTGATCGCCGTTTGCGTCAGGGGGATCATGAGACGCCACCTGTGGGAGAAGGTTTAGGTTCACGTGAGGTTGCTGCAGGTGAGCCCACGGAACCTATGCAAATCGCAGGGGTATCACATGTTAAGCATCGAGCCCCTGTACTCAGGAAGCAGGGAGACTGTTTTTACTGCGGTAAAACTGGTAATTTTATTAATATCTGTCCTCTGCTGTCAAAGAAAAACGCAACGGCGGAAAACTTCTAAGCTCAGAGGATGTGGAGGAGTCCAATCTGAGCTTATGTATATCCTCCATGATGGTTTCTCAGTGCATGCTCCCTGCCAAAGTTGTTGTCGCTGGCAGAGAGCTGCCAAACACTGTTTTTGTGGATAGTGGTTCTGCCACAAATCTCATTGATGAGGAGTTTGCGCGCACTGCTGGTTTTAGGATTGAAAAACTGCCTCATCCTATCCGCGTGGTCACCATCAATTCTGCTCCTCTCCCACAGGGGGAGATTACTGAGTTTGTGGCTGAGGTTAAACTCCACATTGGGGTTTTTCATTTCGAGCAGGTTACATGTAAGGTGCTCAAGAGTCTTCCGGCACAATTGGTTCTGGGTTTTCCATGGTTGTCTACACACAACCCGGTTATTGACTGGAAAACTCAGGACATAATTCAGTGGAGTGATTTCTGTCAGGAGAATTGCTTGGCCACATGTGTTTCTGCTGTGACTTCAAGCGTTCCTGAGTCACTTCTGGATTTTGTGGATGTGTTCTCTGAGAAGGGTTGTTCAGAGTTGCCGCCACATCGCTCCTATGACTGTACTATCAGGTTTAAACCAGGGGCCAAATTGCCTAAAGCAAGGATGTTTAACATCTCCAGTCCGGAGAGACAAGCGCTAAAGGATTACATTGCTGAAAGTTTGAGCAAAGGGCACATCAGGCCTTCATCCTAACCAGTGGCAGCAGGGTTCTTCTTCGTTAAGAAGAAAGATGGTGGACTACGGCCGTGTCTGGATTTCAGGGAGTTAAACCAGATTACGGTTCGTGATCCATACCCTATGCCATTGATACCGGATTTGTTCAACCAGGTGGCAGGTGCTAAGTGGTTTACCAAGCTTGACCTCAGGGGGGCGTACAACCTCATAAGAGTCCGTCAAGGTGAAGAGTGGAAGACGGCTTTTAATACCCCTGAGGGTCATTTTGAAAATTTGGTGATGCCATTTGGGTTGACAATCGCACCTGCAGTGTTTCAACATTTCATAAATGATGTGTTCTCGCATGTTTTGGGGAAATTCGTTATTGTGTACCTAGATGACATCCTCATATATTCTTGCGACCGTGATACTCATTTAGATCATGTCAGGCAGGTGTTACAGCTTCTCAGAGAGAATAAGCTATATGCAAAACTGGAGAAATGTGTATTTTCGGTACAGGAGTTGCCTTTCTTGGGCTATATTGTGTCTGTTTCTGGTTTTAAAATGGACGCCGCTAAGGTGCAAGCGGTGTTGCATTGGGAACGGCCTGATAACCTAAAAGCACTTCAGCGGTTCCTTGGGTTTTCTAACTACTATAGGAAGTTTATCAAGGATTTTTCTATCATTGCTAAACCGCTAACTGACATGACTAAAAAGGGTACCAATTTCTCCGTTTGGCCTGAGGCTGCTGTGTGCGCATTTAAATCTCTTAAGAACAGGTTTGTTTCGGCTCCCATTCTTGTGCAGCCAGATGTATCGAAACCTTTTGTTGTAGAAGTCGATGCGTCTGAGGTTGGTTTGGGGGCGGTGCTGTCACAAGGCTCATCCTTGAGCGGTTTGCGTCCATGCGCCTATTTTTCCAAGAAACTGTCGCCCGCCGAACGTAACTACGATATCGGCAACAGAGAGTTGTTGGCAATCAAATTGGCCTTTGAGGAATGGCGACACTTCTTGGAGGGGTCGGTTCATCAGGTTACTGTTATTACCGACCATAAGAATTTGCTTTATTTGGAGTCTGCCAAGCGTCTGTCTCCCAGGCAGGCTCGCCTTGTTTTTCACGCGGTTCAACTTTGTTGTCACTTACAGACCTGGTTCTAAAAACACTAAGGCGGATGCTTTGTACAGGTGTTTTCCGGGGGGAGAGCCTCGGGAAGATCGAGTACCCATCCTCCAAAAGGGTGTTGTGGTTTCGGCTCTCACTACCGAGGTTGAGGCTGAGATTGCCGAGGCCCAGGAGGAGGTACCATCTGAGCTTCCCATCAACAAAACGTTTGTACCGATTCATCTCCGCTTAAAGGTTTTGGCGGAGCATCATGATGCTGTCCTGGCTGGCCATCCAGGGGTTAGGGGTACCTTGGAGTTAGTGTCACGTCGGTTTTGGTGGCCCAAGATCCGACTGGACGTGGTCTAATACGTGTCAGCTTGCACCACGTGCGCTAGGACTAAGACGCCCCGCTCCCGTCCTGTTGGCACTCTACTTCCTCTCGAGGTACCTAGTAAGCCATGGACGGAAATCTCCATGGATTTTATCACTGACTTGCCCTCCTCAGCTGGGAACACGGTCATCTTGGTGATTGTTGATCGGTTCTCAAAAATGTTGCACTTTGTGTCTTTGCCTTCGTTGCCTAACGCTAAGACTCTGGCTCAGGAATTTGTGCAGGAGGTGGTCAGACTTCATGGGGTTCCGTCTGACATCGTTTCTTATAGGGGGTCTCAGTTTGTGGCAAAATTTTGGAAAGCATTTTGTTCACGGCTGGGGATCAAGTTGTCTCATTCTTCGGCGTTTCATCGTCAGTCAAATGGTCAGACCGAGCGTATGAACCAAAATTTGGAACAGTACTTACGCTGCTTTGTTTCGGATAACCAGGAGGAGTGGTCGAAGTTCCTTCCTTTGGCTGAGTTTGCCATCAATAATCACTGCCAGGAGTCGTCTGGGGAGTCTCCGTTTTTTTGTGTTTACGGGCTTCATCCTCAATTTTGTACTTTGAGTCAGGGGGGCTCTTCCGGCGTCCTGGAGGAAGACCAGTTAGGAGCACAATTATCATCAGTCTGGAGGAGAGTTAAACAGCGCCTGTTGAGTGTGGGTGCTAGGTACAAACGTGTGGCTGACAGTAGGCGGGTGCCAGGTCCTGACCTGAGTGTGGATGACTGGGTGTGGTTATCCACAAAAAAACATAAGACTCAAAATACCATCCCTTAAATTGGGTCCACGGTTTATTGGTCCATTTAGGGTCGCCGCTGTCATTAAAGGGAACCTGTCACCATGTTTTTGGAAGATGGGATAAAAATAGCGTTAAATAGGGGCAGAGGTGGGCGTTACATTAGTGTGTGTGTTATGCGTTTATTACCCACCTAAGTTGCCGAAATAACTTTGCAAAGTCTCCGTTTTCGCCTGTCAATCAGGCTGGTCAGGTCACATGGGCGTGGTGTCTTCACCCAGATTTGGCGTAGTTTTCCGTTGGTGGCGTAGTGGTGTGCGCATGCCCAAAGTCCGGAATCCTCTTCCAGGGGATTTAAAATAGCGCGGTGTTCGTTATTGCATTGGTGATCGGTGGGCGCGGCCATCTTCCTTTGGCCGCGCGTGCGCAGAAGCGGCGCTCTGCTGGCCGCGGCTTCAGGAAAATGGCCGCGGGATGCCGCGCGTGCGCAGATGGATATCGCGGCGGCCATTTTCCTGAAGCCGCGGCCAGCAGAGCGCCGCTTCTGCGCACGCGCGGCCAAAGGAAGATGGCCGCGCCCACCGATCACCAATGCAATAACGAACACCGCGCTATTTTAAATCCCCTGGAAGAGGATTCCGGACTTTGGGCATGCGCACACCACTACGCCACCAACGGAAAACTACTCCAAATCTGGGGGAAGACAACGCCCATGCGACCTGACCAGCCTGATTGACAGGCGAAAACGGAGACTTTGCAAAGTTATTTCGGCAACTTAGGTGGGTAATAAACGCATAACACACACACTAATGAAACGCCCACCTCTGCCCCTATTTAACGCTATTTTTATCCCATCTTCCAAAAACATGGTGACAGGTTCCCTTTAACCCAGTAGCGTACCGGTTGGAGCTTCCTACGGTATATAAAATACACAACGTGTTCCACAGATCATTGTTAAAGAAGGTTGTGGGTCTTGTGGACGCGACACCAATGCCTTCTCCAGTCTTGGTGGATGGTAATTTGGAATTCGAAGTCTCCAAGGTGGTTGACTCTCGTGTAGTGCGCCGCACTTTACAGTACTTGGTACACTGGCGTGGTTATGGGCCTGACGAGAGGTCCTGGGTACCAGCCTCGGACATTCATGCGGATCGGCTGGTCAGGTTGTTTCACCACCGCCATCCGGACAAGCCGGGTCCTATAACCGTGAGGGCCCTGGGGTCCCTCGTAGAAGGCGGGGTACTGTCATGTCGTATACTGTTCAGACCAGGTCGTCTGACAGACAGCGGTAATTCCGCTTTTGTCCACTATGCGCTCATTGGCGTCGGCTAGATTTTATCTAGCTGGTCCGGGGTTAATTTACCTGGTGCTCGGATTGGAAGCTGGGCCATGCCCTCTGCCTTTAAATAGTTCTCCTGAACATTGGGCGTCGCCGATTATAGCTTCTGTCTTGTTCGTGGTTATCTCGGTCTGGAGTGGTGAGCTAAGTAGTTGGAGTATCGTTGCTGGTGGTGTATTTCCCTTTGTCTTATTTTCTCCTTCCCATATTTGTATTTGTTTTGCCCTTTGCATTTATAGTGTATTCCTGAGTGACTGCGGCGTGGTGCTTATTTTTCCGTTATCCTTGTCTGTGCTAACTGTGGGTATTGGAGTGTGGTCTCTTCACTGGTGGTGGTTTCAGCCTAGGGTTGAAACAGGAGATAGGGCGAGGGTGGAGGCCCAGACATGCACACCATCAGTGTAAACTCTGGGAGAGGGTCAGTCAGGGTTTCCCTAGTCTGAGGGAAATCGCAGGGGCCCGGGTTATTAGCTCTTTCCTACCTAGGTCTCCCGTGACAGGTTTTTGCAGTCATGTTGGTAACGGGGAATGCTTCTGGCCAACTGGAGAACATGTCGACAACCACCAGACAATATTCATACCTTCCAGACTTAGGCAACGTGATGTGGTCCACTTGGAGCATTTGGAAAGGATAGTCGGGCTTAGCAAAGTGCTTTGGGAGTACACGTTGAAGTTGACC
Source organism: Ranitomeya variabilis (assembly GCF_051348905.1). NCBI lineage: Eukaryota > Metazoa > Chordata > Amphibia > Anura > Dendrobatidae > Ranitomeya > Ranitomeya variabilis. Next base: position 625,097,192 of record NC_135233.1, read on the forward strand.
GGGATTGCAGGTCTGACAGATGTTACATGCACGGTTGTGTGCTGTCAGGACTGTAGAAATACCTGGAGGCCAGTAGAATTTTTGTACCAGGGCAAGCGCCTGTTTTGTTTTTTTTTCGATGTGTGGGCCCATGTGCCCACATGGCAATAGCAGGGTACATCCGCTTAGGGAGATACACAAGTTGGTCCTTCTTCCAGAGACCATGTCCATACGTGCTCCATCAGCCTTCCACTGCTTCACTTCTTCCTTTGGAGACATTCTCTGCATCGTCATTAAGCGGTCTCGTGGGGTCCGACAGAAAACCTCAGTCTGTCGTGGATCATCAGCAGGGGCTGGCTGGCAAATTTTAGCCTGGGGGGCAAGCACACAGCAGTGGCCCATGAGTAGCGACCCATCCTTAAAGGGGTTTTCGGATCTTAAGCTGCCGCCGCCGGGAACAGGTGGTCTTGTTACTGCAAGCTTGCGAATATAAATATATATATATATATATCTCAACACACACCAAACACGCACAGTTCCACTGTATAAAGAGACACACACAGGGCCGGACTGGGACAAAAAAGCAGCCCTGCCTGCCAAACAAACCCATATCCATTTAAATGGGTTTTCCAATATTTTTTTTTATTTTACCATAAAAAAAAAACTGAAAATAATAAACCAGTATTGACCTTCCCAAAGTCCAATGTCACCTCTCTGACAATAGAAGAGGAGGAGTGGTACTGTGCAGTGTATATATACAGGACAGGAGGAGTGGTACTGTGCAGTGTATATATACAGGACAGGAGGAGTGGTACTGTACAATGTATATACAGGACAGGAGGAGTGGTACTGTGCAGTGTATATATACAGGACAGGAGGAGCGGTACTGTGCAGTGTATATATACAGGAGGAGTGGTACTGTGCAGTGTATATATACAGGACAGGAGGAGTGGTAGTGTGCAGTGTATATATACAGGACAGGAGGAGTGGTACTGTGCAGTGTATATATACAGGACAGGAGGAGCGGTACTGTGCAGTGTATATATACAGGACAGGAGGAGTGGTACTGTGCAGAGTATATATACAGGACAGAAGGAGTGGTACTGTGCAGTGTATATATACAGGAGGAGTGGTACTGTGCAGTGTATATATACAGGAGGAGTGGTACTGTGCAGTGTATATATACAGGACAGGAGGAGCGGTACTGTGCATTGTATATATACAGGACAGGAGGAGTGGTACTGTGCAGAGTATATATACAGGACAGAAGGAGTGGTACTGTGCAGTGTATATATACAGGACAGGAGGAGTGGTACTGTGCAGTGTATATATACAGGACAGGAGGAGTGGTACTGTGCAGTGTATATATACAGGACAGGAGGAGTGGTACTGTGCAGAGTATATATACAGGACAGAAGGAGTGGTACTGTGCAGTGTATATATACAGGACAGGAGGAGTGGTACTGTGCAGAGTATATATACAGGACAGGAGGAGTGGTACTGTGCAGTGTATATATACAGGACAGGAGGAGCTGTACTGTGCAGTGTATATATACAGGACAGGAGGAGTGGTACTGTGCAGGGTATATATACAGGACAGGAGGAGTGGTACTGTGCAGTGTATATATACAGGACAGGAGGAGTGGTACTGTGCAGTGTACATATACAGGATAGGAGGAGTGGTACTGTGCAGTGTATATATACAGGACAGAAGGAGTGGTACTGTGCAGAGTATATATAATGGACAGAAGGAGTGGTACTGTGCAGTGTATATATACAGAAAAGGCCATGTTCACACTAGCAGTATTTGGTCAGTATTTTACATCAGTATTTGTAGCCAAAACCAGGAGTAGGTGATAAATACAGAAGTGGTGCATATGTTTCTATTATACTTTTCCTCTGGATTGTCCCACTCCTGGTTTTGGCTTACAAATACTGATTAAAATACTGAACAAATACCGACCGTGTGAACGTGGGCTTAATACAGGTACCGTACTCATTAGGGTGGAATCACACTAGCATATGGAATCGGATGTGATCTAACGATACCCGGCTCTTGCTCTGCTGCGAGCGTGAGCCAAGTGTCAGTGGGAAGAAAATTTTACCACTTTTGTGGAAGAAAATGGAACCAATTTTTGTTATACTGTTTATTAGCCCATGTGGCAACATTTCACTTCCATATCAGAGAAATGTTCAGTTATGGATCCGAAACATTGCCACACAGGCCAATAAAGAGTACGCTACTTTTCTAACAATTAATCAGGCTCCCTCGTCCCTGAATCCATGGCTCCTTATCCCCATCCTTGTCTGCATGGCTCCTTATCCCCATCCTTGTGTGCATGGCTCCTTATCCCCATCCTTGTCTGCAAGGCTCCTTATCCCCGTCCATGTATGCATGGCTCCTTATCCCCATCCTTGTGTGCATGGCTCCTTATCCCCATCCTTGTCTGCAAGGCTCCTTATCCCCGTCCATGTATGCATGGCTCCTTATCCCCATCCTTGTCTGCATGGCTCCTTATCCCCATCCTTGTGTGCATGGCTCCTTATCCCCATCCTTGTCTGCATGGCTCCTTATCCCCATCCTTGTCTGCATGGCTCCTTATTCCCATTCTTGTCTGCATGGCTCCTTATCCCCATCCTTGTCTGCATGGCTCCTTATCCCCATCCTTGTGTGCATGGCTCCTTATCCCCATCCTTGTCTGCATGGCTCCTTATCCCCATCCTTGTATGCATGGCTCCTTATCCCCATCCTTGTCTGCATGGCTCCTTATCCCCGTCCATGTATGCATGGCTCCTTATCCCCATCCTTGTCTGCATGGTTCCTTATCCCTGTCTTTGTATGCATGGTTCCACCGGCTACTGCTTCTGTGACCCGCTGATCCCTCTCCATCTTTCTGCGATAATGACTCGTGTATAAGCCGAGGGGGGCGTTTTCAGCACAAAAAAAAATATGCTGAAAAACTCGGCTGATACACGAGTATTTACGGTATACTACATTCTATTATATACACAGCTGCATATTATATACCGTGCTAAGGAATATAGAGCGGTGTAAATATTATATAGTGTAGAGATGTGGCAGTGTATATATAGTGTGAATTCTACACTATATACATAGCACCATACTATATAAACATCTCTAGACTATAATATATATATATATATATATATATATATATACACACGCTAGATGGTGGCCCGATTCTAGCGCATCGGGTATTCTAGAATATGTATAGTAGTATATAGCACAGCCCACGCAGTACATAACACAGCCCACATAGTATATAACACAGGCCACGTAGTATCTAACACAGGCCACGTAGTATATAACACAGGCCACGTAGTATATAGCCCAGCCACGTAGTATATAGCCCAGCCACGTAGTATATAGCACACCCATGTAGTATATAGCACAGCCCACGTAGTATATAGCACAGCCCACGTAGTATATAGCATAGCCCACGTAGTATATAGCACAGAGACGTAGTATATAACACAGGCCACGCAGTATATAACACAGGCCATGCAGTATATAACACAGCCACATACTATATAGCACAGCCCACGTAGTATATAACACTGCCCACGCAGTATATTGCACAGCCACGTAGTATATAGTACAGCCGACGTAGTATATAGCACAGAGACATAGTATATAGCACAGTCCACGTAGTATATAACACAGCCCACGTAGTAAATAGCAATGTGGGCACTATATTCCTGTTAAAAAAAAATAATTAAAATAAAAAATAGTTATATACTCACCTTCCGGCGGCCCCCGGATCCTGCCCAGGTCTTTACCGATGCTCCTCGCGACGCTCCGGTCCCAAGAATGCATTGCGGCAATAACACGTGATGTAGCGGTCTCGCGAGACCGCTTTATCATCTCCGGTCATTGCCGCAATGCACTCTTGGGACCGGAGCGTCACGAGGAGTGGGAAAGGCACCAGAAGGTGAGAATAGCACGATTTTTAATTTTTTTAAATTATTTTTAACATTAGATCTAGTAAAAAGTTGCTCACACAGGGTTAATAGCAGCGGTAACAGACTGCTAAACCGCAATGGGGGCACTGACTGGAGGAGAGTAGGGAGGGGCGAATTCGTGGCCGGACTGTGCCCGTCGATGATTGGTCGCAGCCGGCCGTGACCAATCAGCGACGCGGGATTTCCATGACGGACAAACAGACGGAAGTGACCCTTAGACGATTAAATGGATAGATAGATACCGCGACTATACATAGCAGTATCACCTATATAACGAATATGAAGTAGTCTACACATTACATAGATGATACTGCTACTGCTGTATATAATGATAATATCACTTATATAATGTATATACAGCAGTCTGTATACATTCTATAGGAAATACTGCTACTGTATATATATATTATATATAGGTGATACTGCTGGGTATATGTGTGTGTGTATGTATATATATACATACACATACACCGCAGTGTTACCTATAACGAATATACACATCAGTAGCAGTATTACCTATAGAATGTATATAGACTGCTGTATATACATTATATAGGTGATATAATCATTATATACAGAAGCAGCCAGTATCACTTATATATTGTATATACAGCAGTCTATATACATTCTATAGGCAATATTACTACTGCTGTGTATATACGTTATATATAGGTGATACTGCTGTGTATATATGTACGTGTGTGTGTGTATATATATATATATATATATATATATATATATATATACACACACACACACACACACACACACACACACACACACACACACACCAGTATCGCCTATATAACGAATATACACATCAGTAGCAGTATTCCCTATATAATGTATATAGACTGCTATATATACACATTTTATAGGTGATACTGCTGTATATAATCACTATCACCTATATAATGTATGTATGTATGTATAGCAGTCTATATACATTATATAGTGAATACTGCTACTGATATGTATATATGTTATATAGGTGATACTGCTGTGTATATATGTACGGGTGTGTGTGTATATAAATATATATACACACACACACACCGCAGTGTCACCTATATAATCTATATACCGTACATCATATACAGCAGTATCACCTATATAATGTATATATAGCAGTCTTTACACATTATATAGGTGCAACTGCTGTATATACACATTTAATAAAATCATCTTGGGACTTACCAGGTCCCTGGTATGGGGGGGGGAGGTTGGGAGGATGAAGGGCTGAGGTGGATCGGGTCCCAGCGTCGGCGGTAGAGGATCCCAGGCAGCATTGGTGAGAGCAGTCTTCTCTGACGCTGGTACAGGCCGGCCAGCGTCAGACACAGGTGGAGGCGCCCTATGCGTGCCAGCTTTTCAAATATCTGCGTGTGCACGCGGGGTCTCCTGCTTGCCCGCGCTGATAAGGGCAGCAGCAGACGAGCACACAGCACACGCAGGAACAAGGACCGCGGCCGTGCTCATTGCTCCCGCGACCCGCACTGATGCCGGCTGCAACCGAACGCGCGCATACAGGCCTATTTAAAGGGCCGGCGGGAGGGATGGTGCACTTTGTAGTAAAATCGCTGCCGGTATTCCAGCGGCCCTGTGCAGCTGCTCAGGCATCGGCCCGGGGGGCAAATGCATTCCTGCAACCCGGCCCAGTCCGCCCCTGATCATCAGGTTCCTGTAGAGTCAGTGTTTCTTGTAACTGTTTACGCTGAAAGCGTGTGGTCACCATAGTTGGTATGGTCAGTTCAACGGGTAGGAAAGCAGCAGCTTTTGCTTGCATATCCGCAAAGGCGTTACCAACAGTGTGTGGACTTTTCCTAGGACCGTGCGCCTTAATTTTGATAATGGCCACCTGGGTAGGTAATTTGATTGAGTCCATGAGGGTTTTAACAGCTTCAGCATTCTTCACTGGAGTCCCGGCGGTGGTACCAAACCCTCGATTGGCCCATAGGGTTCCGAAATCATGAGCAATACCATATTCATACTGTGAGTCCGTGTATGTATTAGCCCACCTGTCTTTGACCAGAACACATGCAGTAGACAGAGCCTGAAGTTCTACTTCTTGTGCTGACAGTGAGGGCGGGAGTGCAGCTCCGTGCACTACAGTGTCTTCCGTAGTAACAGCGTATCCGGTGTGGAATCTGCCAAAATCATCAGCATATCTTGAACCGTCTTTCAGGGCATTGTAGAGAAGTTGCATTATGCGGGATGCGTCCGGTATCCACTGACGACAATAAGTACATAGTCCAAGAAAACGCTGGAGTTCAGTCTCATCTTTTGGAAAAGGAAGGGAGCTGATGGCTATTTTTCTTTCATTTGAGAGGTGTCTTGCACCCTGAAGGAGACAGTGACCCAGAAATATCACTTGACCAAGGCAGAACCGAAGTTTCAAGGCCGAAACCCGACAGTTCAGATCTGCCAGATACTTGAGGAGGCTAACAGTGGCAGCAATGGCTTCCTGCTCTGTTGTCGTCCCTGATAAATAAATGCAAACAGAAACTGGCAATCTGGGTGGAATGCTGAAGAAGACATTGGCAAGGTCGATAACTGTGAACCAAGCAGCATCCTGAGGTATCTGGGACAAAAGAGTATGTGGATTAGGCACCACCGGAGTTTCTAGAACAGTAACTGCATTAACTGCCCGTAGATCTTGTACCATCTGGTACACAGGGGGTTGGCCGGGTGAGGTCTTTTTCTTAATGGGAAACAAGGGCGTGTTACATGGGGAAACACAGGGTACTAGGGCACCATTATCGAGTAACGTTTGTATTTGCCTCTTGAGGCTCTGCTCCTGATCATGTTTCAAAGGGATTGATGGACTTTGGGAAAAGGGGCACCAGGTTTGAGAAACACTTTTACTGGTTCTACAGGCATTATTGGGGGAGAATCTGGGCCTATCAGGACCATCATAACTGTGGGAAAGGCTTGTAAGATAGATCTCATTGTGTTCATCTGCATAGGGGTTATATAACGTAAGTACCATCTGACCATCATCTTGGAATTGTATTCTGGAGCGGAACTGTGATAATAAATCTGCCCCCAGTAAATTTACCGGACATATGGGAGAGATTAGAAACTGAGCAGTAACCTCAGGGAAAGGGTCCCACAGGGATAGGTTTTATAAGAGTATATTTATTGGGTCTGCCATCTACTCCAATTAAAACAAGCTCTTGATCTGAGAATTGACATAACAGGGCTTGGGAGGGAGATTCCCAGACATAGGGTTAAAAGGGATATTGGATTTGTGTAAGGTGGGGAGGGCAGGAGCTGAAGTCTGTTACGTGGACCACTGATAGGGAACGGAGCTGCGTCCTTGCAGCTGTGGGGGGGGGGGCTGAGATTGGAGCAGAAATCACTGCGGCCACTGATTTAACCTTTAATTTCCCTGCTGATGCAGAGCGGGGTAAGTTCTTAAAACCTTTTTTACTACTTTTAATGCATCATCTGGAATGGAAGTCTCGATATCAGGTCTAACTGACATTATTGCCTCTTTCAATTCAGTTTTAAGGCCGGACATTAAAGCTGCCACAAAAAGGTGTGAATGGGCTTTATTTTACAATGAGAATCCCAGATCTTTAAATACTACCATAAGACGCCCATAGAACTTCTCGGCAGTCCAGGATATATTGGTGCCTTGGGGTTAAGGGGCATAGGGCTTACAGTCAGGAGAAGAGGCTTAATTTTCTGGGGAGGGACCATATTATCTAGCAAGGAGACCCCTTGTCCCAAATTTTTGATTGTTTGCTTTCCCGACACATTAATCTCAGTCACTTTCTCAGTTCCTTCTTGCACGACAAAACATCCAGTTTTTTTGGCATAATAATAGACAACTTTCTTTTTTCAACGTAATTCACTTCCTCTGTTGATCCTCAATTTGCTATATATCAACCACTCAACTTGAAGCAGGTAAATCTTTTACCAATCTTTCAATTACACTGATAACCAAACAATCACTTACAAGTTTCCTTCTAAAACTAGGTACCATATTTCACTTTCAACTTCCAACTTACAATATTTCTTTCTACTTCAATACAATATTGTACTATTGTTTAAACACAAATCTCCCAGCGCGACAGAAAATATAGAGAAACTTAGAACGCAGCTACGTGCCCCCTCCATACCAGAAACACAGCAAAGATAAGAAAATCACAGCATTCCTCAACACAGAGAAAGCAATAACGCAGCTGTTTGACCCCTCCCATCAGGTATCTTAGAGATAACGCACAGAAACGGAATACAGCAGTTCTCAGACTTAATTAATTTCTACAAAACCTTCATCACACAATTCATATGCCAGACCACCTTAGAAAAACCCATAATTGAGAATATTGTTCCTGCATTCCTGACAGATTTATTTCCCCGTCTTTAGGCTAACAATATCAGATTCATCACACAAATTCAAAGTCTTCTTTTCCTTCCATGGAAACTGATTCTCCTTTAGAGCTAAATATCCTTACTTTGTCGTGCACAATACCGAGCGGCCTTAATGGTTTGTTCCACTGGGTCTCTCTGTCCCCCGTTGGGACAACCCAAAAACGCAGTACTCAGTGAAAGGAGGAGGACGTCTTAGACTTTCCCTCCGGACACCTCTGGACATATATAAATATATATAATTCCTGAGTTACGCATCCTACCCAATCTTCGATCACCTCACCGCGCCTGATTCTAACAGTGATCAGGAATTCAGGATATTTTGACTGTAAAGAGAATTACATCACTGGTCAATCCGGGGTGTCCGTCCCTTATGAGGTACGGTTCGAGCACTGGGCTGCCAACGGAACTACACCTCTATATGATTCCACCCAAAAATCACCCCACCATCGGGGACAAACCTCAGATCCTCTTTGCAGCAACAAACACTGGAAAACCACACCAAACGGTCAGTCTGGACAGTATAACTGCCAACTTACCGTGGTTGTTGTGGGGGATGATCAGTCCCAATTTTCCAGTGCCTGTGTCCGGTCTGAGGGTCCTTTGTCTTGTTGTCCTCCGGGGGGCATAGGCGTTCCTGTTTGGGGCCCCACGTTTCGGGCGCCAACTGTTGAGGGAGGATCTAATGTGATCCTTCACGGTTAACTCAGTGATTTCCAAATTAATCTATAGGGCGTTGCCGGCAACTGATAATGACCAGACGGAGACGTGTGCCTCTGTATGGGGGATTGAGCAGATCTCTGGCCCCCGTTTTATTGTGTATCGCTTTTCATAATCATAGAAATTATACTTCAACCAATCAGCATAAGAACACGCTCACAGTTCTTAACCTATAAGAATGCAGGAAAAACTTAACCCATGAGTATACAGAAAACCCGGAAACTACATATATGGTCATATCTTTTTGACATAGAAAAAGAATACCAACAGCGATACACCCCCGAGTCCCTTCCCTGGCTCAAGTCAGAAGACTCAAGGTCTTTATACCAATTATAAACCATAGCCTAGTTGAATAACAGGCTTGTGAACAACAAGATAAAATTACTTAATGGCAGCTATAACGTTTTACCTAATTAAATAACAGAATTTATCTTTAAGCAACAAGAAAATGGAGTCAAAAAGCACAAAATGGAGAATCTTTCTTAATTTCTTCCTTCACAAAATGATTCGCAACACCAATTGGAAGATCATGAAAAATAACAGCAGGTCCATTTACTATTTCCCATGGTGGGACTAGAACCCTGGACTCCCGTGCTGTAAAGCTCCAGTGCCTTCCACTGGGCAACTATGCTACTTGGAAGAGTATGTTTGGAAAAGTCATGGATATTACTACCAGCACCAATGGTAAGATCATGAAAAACTAGAGCAGGTCCATTTGCAATTTCTCATGGTGGGATCTGAACCATGGACTCACATGCTGCAAAGAACCAATGCCTTCCACTGGGCCACCGTGCTGCTCGGAAGTTACCCCTTGGCAAAGTCATTGATATTACAACCAGCACCAATGGGAAGATCATGAAAAACTAGAGCAGGTCCATTTGCAATTTCACATGGTGGGATTTGAACCCTGGACTCTCATGCTGCTTGGTAGAGCACTGCTTGGTAGAGCACTGCTTGGTAGAGCACTGCTTGGTAGAGCACTGCTTGGTAGAGCACTGCTTGGTAGAGCACTGCTTGGTAGAGCACTGCTTGGTAGAGCACTGCTTGGTAGAGCACTGCTTGGTAGAGCACTGCTTGGTAGAGCACTGCTTGGTAGAGCACTGCTTGGTAGAATCATTGATATTACTACCAGCACCAATGGGAAGATCAGGAAAAACTAGAGTAGGTCCAGTTGCACTTTCCCATGGTGGGATTTGAACCCTAGACTCACATGCTGCAAGAGCCAGCGCTTTCCACTGGGCCACCGTGCTGGACAGAAATTAGCCTTTGGCAAAGTCATTGATATTACAACCAGCACCATTTGGAAGATCAGGAAAAGCTAGAGCTGGTCCAGTTGCAATTACCCATGGTGGGATTTGAAACCTGTACTCCCATGCTGCAAAGCCCCAGCGCTTTCCCCGGGCCACCGTGCTGTCCGGAAGCCAATGCTTGGCAAAGCCATTGATATTACTACCACAACATATAGGAAGATCATGAAAAACTAGAGCAGGTGCATTTGCAATTTCACATGGTGGGATTTGAAGCCTGGACTCTCATGCTGCAAAGTAACAGTGCTTTCTGCTGGGCTGCTTGGTAAAGAACTTTTGACAAAGTCATTGATATTACTACCAGCACCAATGGGAAGATCAGGAAAAACTCTAGCAGGTCCATTAGCAATTTCACATGGTGGGATTTGAATCATGAACTCACATGCTTTAGAGAACCTGTGCTTTCCACTGGGCCACCGTGCTGCTTAGAAAATGATCTTCGGTAAAATGATTGATATTACTACCAGCAGCAATGGGAAGATCAGGAAAAAATAGATAAGGACGATTTGTAATTTCTCCTGGTGAGATTTGAACCCTGGACTCCCATGCTGCAAAGCACCAGTGCTTGCCACTGGGCCACCACACTGCTTAGAAGGTAACTGTCATGAATCACAGGGGGGGGGGTATTTTTATCATTCCCACTGCAGACACCAATATGTCATGAACCAGGTTTGTTCAGCTGCCGCGGTTGTTTTCTGAAGGGGATTTATTTATGTCCCACTTCCCAGTTCCGGTTTGGAACTCGCAGCTCTCTGGTACCCCCTTACCTTCAGGTCAGTCAGGGAATTGCACCTAGTATAATTAGTTGCCAGAAAGGCTGCCTGCTATGTACTGGCTGTGGGGCACACACTGCAGTGTGGGTGATATAATTATTCCCAGCCGCAGCCAAGCAATACACTATGAAAACTCTGTTCCGCCACTGCTAACGTTACCCACCAGCGCAGGACACTTCCGCTGCCACCAATTCCTGTTCATTAATTAATAATGGGTCAGGAGCCAACCCAATTGGTAGCATAATTTACTTCAGAGGACGTGTAAGTACGTTATAGAGCAAGGAGAAACAAAGGTAGTAATTTTATATATTTTACTCCAAGAGGTAGGCAGTGTTTACAAACATATAAAAAGATATTATAAAATGAGACAATTATGTATATACAGACAATTACAAAATAAACAAGGATTAAAGGAAGAAAAACACTTACAGTACTTAAGTCATTTCATACCAGACCATGCGACTGGGGGGAAGGGGAGTACATGTCCCAATGCATCAGACAGATTTGCAGAGCCTCTCTCTCAGCTGACTCCCTGGGGAAATCTATCCCTCCTAACTCAGCTCCTAAATGTACAGGTCCTTCTCAAAAAATTAGCATATAGTGTTACATTTCATTATTTACCATAATGTAATGATTACAATTAAACTTTCATATATTATAGATTCATTATCCACCAACTGAAATTTGTCAGGTCTTTTATTGTTTTAATACTGATGATTTTGGCCTACAACTCCTGATAACCCAAAAAACCTGTCTCAATAAATTAGCATATTTCAACCGTCCAATCAAATAAAAGTGTTTTTTAATAACAAACAAAAAAACCATCAAATAATAATGTTCAGTTATGCACTCAATACTTGGTCGGGAATCCTTTGGCAGAAATGACTGCTTCAATGCGGCGTGGCATGGAGGCAATCAGCCTGTGACACTGCTGAGATGTTATGGAGGCCCAGGATGCTTCAATAGCGGCCTTAAGCTCATCCAGAGTGCTGGGTCTTGCATCTCTCAACTTTCTCTTCACAATATCCCACAGATTCTCTATGGGGTTCAGGTCAGGAGAGTTGGCAGGCCAATTGAGCACAGTAATACCATGGTCAGTAAACCATTTACCAGTGGTTTTGGCACTGTGAGCAGGTGCCAGGTCGTGCTGAAAAATGAAATCTTCATCTCCATAAAGCATTTCAGCCGATGGAAGCATGAAGTGCTCCAAAATCTCCTGATAGCTAGCTGCATTGACCCTGCCCTTGATGAAACACAGTGGACCAACACCAGCAGCTGACATGGCACCCCACACCATCACTGACTGGGTACTTGACACTGGACTTCAGGCATTTTGGCATTTCCTTCTCCCCAGTCTTCCTCCAGACTCTGGCACCTTGATTTCCGAATGACATGCAAAATTTGCTTTCATCAGAAAAAAGTACTTGGGACCACTTAGCAACAGTCCAGTGCTGCTTCTCTGTAGCCCAGGTCAGGCGCTTCTGCCGCTGTTTATGGTTCAAAAGTGGCTTTACCTGGGGAATGCGGCACCTGTAGCCCATTTCCTGCACACGCCTGTGCACGGGGGCTCTGGATGTTTCCACACCAGACTCAGTCCACTGCTTCCTCAGGTTCCCCAAGGTCTGGAATCGGTCCTTCTCCACAATCTTCCTCAGGGTCCGGTCACCTCTTCTCGTTGTACAGCGTTTTCTGCCACATTGTTTCCTTCCAACAGACTTACCATTGAGGTGCCTTGATACAGCACTCTGGGAACAGCCTATTTGTTGAGAAATTTCTTTCTGGGTCTTACCCTCTTGCTTGAGGGTGTCAATGATGGCCTTCTTGACATCTGTCAGGTTGCTAGTCTTACCCATGATGGGGGTTTTGAGTAATGAACCAGGCAGGGAGTTTTTAAAAGCCTCAGGTATCTTTTGCATGTGTTTAGAGTTAATTAGTTGATTCGGAAGATTAGGGTAATAGGTCGTTTAGAGAACCTTTTCTTGATATGCTAATTTATTGAGACAGGTTTTTTGGGTTATCAGGAGTTGTAGGCCAAAATCATCAGTATTAAAACAATAAAAGACCTGACAAATTTCAGTTGGTGGATAATGAATCTATAATATATGAAAGTTTAATTGTAATCATTACATTATGGTAAATAATGAAATTTAACACTATATGCTAATTTTTTGAGAAGGACCTGTATATGCTCTGCTTGATGACCACACTGAGTGGGCTGTGTCCTGGAATGCCCTCCCTTTCTAGAAGTTCTGTCAAATCTTCTATTACTCATATCTCGTCGTATGAACCTCGTAGGAGGACGACACAATTACCGTTTTTCTCAGCACGAAATGGACGTTCATTTAAATCCAAACCTGGCTTGGCTAGGTGCCTGGGTTAAGCAGTAATTCATTTCTCGGATACCAATGGTACAGGAAATTAGAAAGCGCATTGGTTGATGGTCCGGCTGATGCAGAGGCCAAAAATGTATTTGTCCTGCATCCAGACCTGGTTGTTGGAAATGGGCCTCTATACACCTATGAAGATATTGCATTACAAACCAGATGTTTGCAGCTAGAATAGTCATTTACCACATTAACAATGTATTGAGTGTATTTCTGAATCATTTAATGTTAGCTTAATTGGAAAAAACTGTGCTATTCTTTAAAAAATAAAGATATTTCTAAGTGACCCTTAACTTTTACACGGTAGTGTAAGTTTAAGTGATAAATTTACTGTAGTAAAATGGTAACATCAGGCTTTTAATAATTATTATGATACAATAATCAAGCCATTTAGATAGAACATAAAATATATTTATTGGAAAACAACATTAGAACAAAAAACTTTTTTCATATTTACAATTTATTATACACTCTGCAGTAAGTGGAAAAAAACAGTTTTCAACAAAAAACGTACTGAATAGCATTTGTGCAGTCTATGAATTTGTTCTGAGAAATAGTATCGCCTCCATCAGATCCTCCTTCATAAATGACCTCACATCTGACCTAATTATTTTAAGACTGGAGAATAACCTCTCTACATTAACCTGGGTTGGTGGTAAAGCAGTGACCACATGGGCGACATCTCTAACAATTTCAGGGTATAAAGGAATTGCCTCGTGCAGTCAGTTTTGAGGAACGATTGAACTCTTCTACTTGCTTGGGAACAAGTGAAAACTGTTGCTGAAGTATGGTTGTCACGGTTTATGAGGAGGATACCTTTATCATCCCCACCACTCACACCAATTTGTCATGAACCGGGGTTGTTTGGTTGCCCCTGGTTCTGTCTGAAAGGGATTTATCTATATCCCACTTCCGGTTTGGAACTTGCAGCTCTCTGGCACCCCCTTACCCTCAGGTCAGACAGGGTACTGCACCTAGGATAATTAGTGGCCAGAAAGGCTGCCTTACTTTGTACTGGGTAATGGGCATACAGCAGCGAGGGCGATGTAACTACTCCCACTCAGGTGGGAATAATAATTATCAATGCTGCCAGTCGCTACAAAGCCTCCCAACCGCACAGGACAAATCCCGTTGCCACCAGCTCTGATTTCTTAATTATTAACGGGTCTGGAGCCAACCCAGATTAGTAGCATAATTCACTTCAGAGGACGTGACAGTACGTTATAGAGCAAGGAGAGAAAAAGCTAGTAATTTTATATTTTACTCCAAAAAAGTAGGCAGTGTTTACAGAAGTATGAAAATATATTAGAAAGAAGACAAGTATCGTATGTACAGTACAATTACAAATAAAATGGGATTAAAGCTGAAGAGGACACTTACATTTTGTTATGTAATTTCATCTCATGGCTGACCATGTGCTATGGGGGATAGGCAACACATCTAGATGCATATCACACCTCTGTATAGCAGCTAGACCCCAGACAAAAGACACTGGAAGACTGCTACTTCATTCACTAATTTCTCAGCCTAAAACCAAGGCACCCCCCTGTGGTGACCTCACTCAGGGCTGAATCCTCCCCTTTCTTAGAGCTGAGACAAACCATTTTTATACATAGCTCGCTGTATGAACCTCGTAAACAAACAACACAATGATCAGGATGTGCACTACGTCGGGGGGAATTTTTTAAGTGTGAACATGGCATAGTTACATGACCAGCTTACGGAGAGATCTGCTCCTTGCACTCGTTGGGTTTAGCTCCCAGTGATTTCCGTGAGCTATAGATCTCTCGATGGACATCCGGAATATATGATCCTTATATCTCTAGCCCTGATTGGTGCCAGTATATCTAGCTTTACAAGAACAAAGAATCTCATGCTTGCTTTACCAGTTTTAGCCAGTATCAGGTGGGAGGGGGGAATGAGAAGTTTTCCGCAGAGTCTGGCTTTCGCACCTCAAAGCCATAAAAATTTCTAAGAGAGGGGGGAGGGGTATAGGATAACACATACAGGTAGAGTGAGAAGAGGGCAGTCGGAAAGGCCCACAGTGTGTGTCTGAAAAGCCATGGAACTGTTAGGTATATACTCCAGACATGGCATATTCATATTATCGTGACACCTCCCCCTTTGGACAGCGGTACAGAGGCAGAACCTCTCGGTACTTCTCCATGCGCACCTTGGCAGGTTCGCCTCGGCAGGACAAACAGTCTGCATTGCCATGCTCGCTGCCCGTTTTCTGTTTCACGATAGTCATACTGTTGGAGGGCAAGGCTCCAGCGTAGCAATCTTCTGTTGGATCCACACATGGCTTGTAGCCAGCGCACAGGGTTGTGGTTATTCACCACAGTGAAGGTGCGACAATACAGGTAGGGCTACAAACGTTGCAGGGCCCAGACTATGGCCAGGTACTTCTTCTTGATGGTGGAATAGGCCACTTCCCTTGGCAGAAGCTTCCGGTTCACGGGGTGCTCTTGGTTCCCTGAGTCGACCTGGCTGAGCACAGCACCGAGGCCAAACTCGCTGGCGTCGGTCTGCACCAGGAACAGTCGACTGATGTCGACTGCTTTTAACACGGGAGAGTTGCACAGTGCTGTTTTAAAAGCCTGGAAGGCCACCTCACAGCCATCAGGCCAGTTGACTATTTGGGGTAGCTTCTTCCTGGTGAGGTCCGTCAAGGCTTTGCCAGGCTACTATAGTTCTGTACGAAGCGCCTATAGTACCCTGCAGTGCCCAGGAAGGACAGCACCTGTTTTTTGGTCCTGAGGGTGGGCCAGGACACGATCACGTCCACTTTCACAGGCTCAGGAAGTATGGAGTTCCCACCGACCCGATGCCCCAGGTAGTGGACCTCTCTCATGCCCATCTGGCACTTTCCCGGCTTGATGATCAGACCAGCTTGGTGAATTTGCCTGAGCACCTCCTGAAGATGCTGCAGATGTTCCTCCCAGGAGGAACTGAAGATGGCAGTGTCATACAAGTACGCCACCACGTACTTCTCCAGTCCCTGAAGCAGGTGGTTTACCATCCGCTGGAAAGTGGCAGGGGCATTCTTCATGCCGAAGGGCATGACCGTGGACTCGTACAGTCCGAAGGGGGTGATAAAGGCAGACATCTCCTGCGCCTCAGTGCTCAGGGGAATCTGCCAGTATCCTCGACTCAGATCCATTATGGTCAGATATTCTGCACCAGCTAACCGCTCAAGCAGGTCCTCGATGCGCAGCATTGGGTGTGCGTCAGAGGCGCACAGCCTTGGGTGTGCGTCAAAGGCTGTGATGGCATTGAGCCCTCTGTAGTCCACGCAGAACCAGGTGGTCCGATCCTTCTTTGGCACGAGAACTACAGGTGAGGCCCACGCACTCTTTGACCGTTGAATCACCCCCAGCTGTAACATCTCATCGATCTCCTGGCACATAACCTGCTGCACCTCATTGGAGATCCAATAGGGTGTTTGCTGTTGTGGGGCATGATTCCCGGTGTACACCTTGTGGACCACTAACTCAGTCCTTCAAGGTCGGTTGGAGAACACGACCCGGAAGGGTTCCAGCATGGTCCGCAACTGCGACCACTGGGGTTCGGATAACAAGGCGCTTACTTCCACATCCTCGATGGACCCACCGGCCTTGGCTTTGGCCAGCATGTCCAGGAGGGGGTGGTCTTCCCCATCTTCGGGCAGGCTACAGACCAGTAGGATGTAGGCTTCACGTTCATGTGGAGCCTTCATCATATTGGTGTGAAAGGCCTTTCACCTAGCCCGAGCATGGTCAAGCGTGACCATGTAGGTCACTGGGTTGAGTTGTTGGTGGATGACGTACGGGCCTTCCCAGGCTTATCCTTTGGTACGGGGACCAGCACCCACACCTTTTGACCCACCTGGTAGGTCCGCTCCCGGGCGTTCTGGTCATACCATTGCTTCTGATCAGCCTGAGCCTGCGTCATGTTGTCATGCACCAACTGCGTCACTGCATCAAGGTCTGCATTTTGTCATGGAGCATGACATACTCCACTATGGACACTTCAGAAGGGTTCAGCTCCTCTTCCCAGGATTCCCTTAACAACCCAAGAGGTCCCCGGACTTGCCTGCTGTACAGGAGCTCGAAGCGGGAGAACTCCGTCGAGGCCTGCGGAACTTCTCGGTAAGCGAATGGCAGGTGTGGGAGGTACCGCTCCCAGTCGTGTACTTGGGTCTCAACCAGCATGTGTAGCATCTGTTTGAGGGTACCGTTGAAGCGCTCACACAAGCCATTGGTCTGTGGGTGATACGCAGTCAATTCGAGATGCTTCACCTGCATTCTCTTACAGAGAGCCTCCATTAGGCGAGACATGAATTGGGTCCCTTGATCGGTAAGTATCTCTCTGGGAAATCCTACCAGTGAAAAGATGGCCAACAGTGCATCCACCACCTTATCTGCCCTAGTTGAGGACAGAGCCACTGCCTCTGGGTACTGGGTAGCGTAGTCTACCACAGTGAGGACGTATTGCTTTCCAGAGCTGCTGGGGATGGCTAGCTGGCCCAGAATGTCCATCGCGATCCTCTGGAAAGGCTCATCTATCACTGGCAGAGGGATTAGGGGAGCCTTAAGAGCTGGCCCAGCCTTCCCCACTCTTTGACAGGTGATACAGGTGCGGCAGTAGCTTGTCATATCTGTCCCCATCTTGGGCCAATAGAAGTGTTGAGACAGCCAGGCCTTAGTTTTGCTGATCCCCAAGTGTCCAGCGAGTGGGATCTCATGGGCAATCTGCAACAACTCACCCCTGAATTGGCGCGGGATGACCAGCTGTCTTTCCCTCAACCACTCTTTTTGGGATGTTCCAGGTATTGTCTCCTGGTACAACCTCCCTCATTCCCAGAACACCCTCTCATTATCCATCACGGAGGTGGGCGTCTCAGCGAGGTGTCTCAAGTTCTCCAGGCTAGCATCCGAGAACAGGGCAGCCTGGATCTCCTGGCTAGGGCAGCCATAAGTGACATCAGGGTCCTTTCCCCACAGGAACCCTCTGGGACCTGCTCTGGGTCCATCTCTGGTTCAGTCACCCCTCTGAGGGTCCAGAAGGCAGAACGTTATCTGCGTTCAGGGCCCTCTGACCATGGGTGACAGCAGCTACATAGGCTGTCTCCCCGGGGATTTCCACAGACCCATCAGCCCCCGCTTCTATGGGTACCACCTCCCCATTCACCCCCACGATCTCAGAAGCAGTGCTACTTATGGGGCAGTTACCTTCATCTGTGGCACTGGTCATTTGCACAGCATCACCTTCCTCGTGGTTCCTATGCATCTCTCCATTTCCCTTAACACCATTGCTTGCTCCGGTTAGGGGTTCCTCAGCAAAAATAATCCTTTAATGTGGATACATAAAAGCCACAGCAGGCGTGTAAAACAGTGGAACTTATGTGAGACTCAGACGAGTTCCACTGTTTTACCCACTTGCTGTGGCATTTATGTATCCACAATAAAGGATTATTTTTACATGGAACGGTAAGTGCCTATCCGCTTCTTTCACATGGACATTTGATTCCTTTGTATGCTCTTGGATAACGGCACCCATATCCTTTGGTGTGTGTCTATAGCCTCTTCAACCCGAAGTATAACAGCTGAGCCGGCTTTTCATTTTTCTGTTGTGACGTACTGTATGTTTCTGGACTAGTAAACACTGAGCTCGTTCTCCAAAACTTTTTTGCACCAAGTCCTCACAAGAACTGTGCAAGTTTTTAGTGAGAGGAATGATTGCTCAAACCCGATCACTAATGCTCTATTATCCCACCGCTCTGCCACCGATATGTCACGGTTCATGGGGAGGACCTTTATCATCCCCATCACTCACACCAATTTGTCATTAACCGGGGTTGTTTGGTTGCCCATGGTTCCTTCTGAAGGGGATTTATCTATATCCCACTTTCCAGTTCCGGTTTGGAACTTGCAGCTCTCTGGCGCCCCCCTTACCCTCAGGTCATACATGGTACACCTAGGATAATTAGCTGCCAGAAAGGCTGCCTTACTTTGTACTGGCTAATGGGCACACTGCAGCAAGGGCAATGTAACTACTCCCACTCTGGCCGGAACAATAATTATCAATGCCGCCAGTCGCTACAAAGCCTCCCAACCGCATAGGACAAATCCTGTTGCCACAGCTCCGATTTCTTAATTATTAACGGGTCCGGAGCCAACCCAGATTAGTAGCGTAATTCACTTTAGAGGACGTGACCATACGTTATAGAGAAAGGAGAGACAAAGCTAGTAATTTTATATTTTACTCCAAAAAAGTAGGCAGTGTTTGCAGAAGTATGAAAAGATATTAGAAAGAAGACAAGTATTGCATGCACAGTATAATTACAAATGGATTAAAGTTGAAGAGAACACTTACATTTCGTTATGTCATTTCATCTCATGGCTGACCGTGTGCTGTGGGGGATGGGCGACACATCTAAATGCATATCTGTTGTGAATTTGGATTCTGGGCTCCCCCGGTGGCCGCTTGTGGAATTGGACTTGTCATCCTCTTTCCTGTTTCACCTGGTTCCATCAGTAGTGGGTGTCGCTATTTAAGCTCATTTCTCTGGTGGTTTCTTGCCGGTCAACAATGTTATCTGATGCCTCTCAGTGCTTGTTCCTGCTTCTAGACAACTACTAGATAAGTTGGACTTTTGTCCATGTTTTGTTTTGCCTATTTGTTCCAGTTCACAGCTGAAGTTTTGTTACTGTGTCTGGAAAGCTCTCGTTGATCAGGGATTGCTACTCTGGCGTTATGAGTTAATGCCAGAGTTTAAGGTAATCTCTGGATGGTGTTTTGTTAGTGTTTTTCTGCTGACCATGAAAGTATACTATCTGTCTTCTGCTATCTAGTAAGCGGACCTCAAATTTGCTAAGACTATTTTCCTGCTGCGTTTGTTGTTTCATCTGAACTCACCGTCATTATATGTGGGGGGCTACTGTCTTCTTTGGAATATTTCTCTAGAGGTGAGCCAGGTCTTATATTTCCCTCTGCTAGCTATTTAGGTCTTAGGCCAGAGCTGGGCATCTAGCGATAAATAGGAAATGCTACCTGGCTATTTCTAGTTGCGCGGCAGGCTTAGTTCATGGTCAGTATAGTTCCATCTTCCGAGAGCTTGTCCCTCTATAGGCTTGCTATGATCTCTGCCTGCAGAGATCATGACAGTTTGACCGGCCAATAAAGTGTTAAAGACCCAGGTTGAGAAAGGAGAGTTATAAGAAGTCTGCTGGAATTTTTTTTTTTTTTCCTCCAGTCTGCCTTGCTGCAGTCTTTTTTCTCTCTCTCCTCCTAATCTCTGTATGCTCTGTGTGCACCTGACAATAATGGATCTCCAGAGTGTAACTGCGGGTTTGAATAATCTCATCACGAAAGTACAAAATTTACAAGATTTTGTGGTACATGCTCCGGTATCTGAGTCGAGAATTCCTTTGCCGGAGTTCTTCACAGGGAATAGAGCTAGCTTCCAGAATTTCCGAAATAATTGTAAGCTTTATTTGTCCCTGAAGTCTCGTTCAGCTGGAGACCCTGCTCAGCAGGTTAGGATTGTGATTTCCTTGCTCAGGGGTGACCCTCAAGATTGGGCCTTCTCATTGCCAGCAGGGGATCCTGCGTTACGCGATGTGGATGCGTTTTTTCTGGCCTTGGGCTTGCTTTATGAGGAACCTCATTTGGAACTTCAGGCAGAAAAAACTTTGATGGCACTATCTCAGGGGCAAGACGAAGCTGAAGTTTTCTGCCAAAAATTCCGTAAATGGTCTGTGCTTACTCAGTGGAATGAGTGCGCTTTGGCGGCAACTTTCAGAGAAGGTCTCTCTGATGCCGTTAAGGATGTTATGGTGGGGTTCCCTTTGCCTGCAGGTCTGAATGAGTCCATGACAATGGCTATTCAGATTGATAGGCGTCTGCGGGAGCGCAAACCGGTGCACCATCTGGCGGTGTCTATGGAAAAGACGCCAGAAAGTATGCAGTGTGATAGAATTCTGTCCAGGAGCGAGCGACAGAATTTTAGACGGAAGAATGGATTGTGTTTCTATTGTGGGGATTCTACTCATGTTATATCAGCATGCTCTAGGCGTACAAAGAAGCTTGATAAGTCTGTTTCCATTGGCACCATTCAGTCTAAGTTTATTTTGTCTGTAACCCTGATTTGCTCTTTGTCATCCATTGCCACGGACGCCTATGTTGACTCTGGCGCCGCTCTGAGTCTTATGGATTGGTCCTTTGCCAATCGTTGTGGTTTTAATTTAGAGCCTTTGGAGACTCTTATTCCTCTGAAGGGGATTGACTCCACCCCATTGGCTAATAATAAACCACAATACTGGACACAAGTAACCATGCGTATCAATCCGGATCACCAGGAGATTATTCGTTTCCTGGTGCTGTATAATTTACATGACGATTTGGTACTGGGATTGCCATGGTTGCAGTCTCACAACCCAGTCTTGGACTGGAGAGCAATGTCTGTGTTGAGCTGGGGATGTAAGGGTATTCATGGGGACGTACCTTTGGTTTCTATTTATTCGTCCATCTTCTTCTCCCTTGGGAGCTGGGTTTTTCTTTGTCTCAAAAAAAGACGGCTCTTTGAGACCATGTATTGATTATCGGCTTCTGAATAAGATCACTGTTAAGTATCAATACCCATTGCCATTGCTTACTGATTTGTTTGCTCGTATAGAGGGTGCTAAGTGGTTCTCTAAAATTGATCTTCGTGGGGCGTATAATTTGGTGCGGATCAGGCAGGGGGATGAGTGGAAGACCGCATTTAATACGCCCGAGGGCCACTTTGAGTATTTGGTCATGCCTTTTGGTCTTTCTAATGCCCCTTCAGTTTTCCAGTCTTTTATGCATGATATTTTCCGCGATTTTCTGGATAAATTTATGATAATATATCTGGATGATATTCTGATTTTTTCTGATGACTGGGACTCTCATGTCCAGCAGGTCAGGAGAGTTTTTCAGGTTCTGCGGTCTAATTCTTTATGTGTGAAGGGGTCTAAGTGCGTTTTTGGGGTCCAGAAAATTTCCTTTTTGGGGTATATTTTTTCTCCCTCTTCCATTGAGATGGATCCCGTCAAGGTGCAAGCTATTTGTGACTGGACTCAGCCCTCCTCTCTTAAGGGTCTTCAGAGATTTTTGGGCTTTGCCAACTTTTACCGCCGATTTATTGCTGGTTTTTCGGATGTCGTTAAACCACTGACTGATTTGACCAGACAAGGCGCTGATGTTGCTAATTGGTCCCCTCATGCTGTAGAGGCCTTTCAGGAGCTTAAGCGCCGTTTTGCCTCTGCCCCTGTGTTGCGTCAGCCTGATGTGAATCTGCCTTTTCAGGTTGAGGTTGACGCTTCGGAGATCGGAGCTGGGGCAGTGTTGTCGCAGAAAGGTTCCGACTGCTCCGTCATTAGGCCTTGTGCCTTCTTTTCTCGCAAATTTTCGCCCGCAGAGCGGAATTATGATGTTGGGAATCGGGAGCTTTTGGCCATGAAGTGGGCGTTTGAGGAGTGGCGCCATTGGCTCGAGGGGGCTAGGCATCAGGTGGTGGTATTGACTGACCACAAAAATTTGATTTATCTTGAGACTGCCAGACGCCTGAATCCTAGACAGGCGCGCTGGTCTTTATTTTTTTCTCGCTTTAATTTTGTGGTGTCATACCTACCGGGTTCTAAGAATGTTAAGGCAGATGCCCTTTCTAGGAGTTTTGACCCGGACTCTCCTGGTAATTCTGAACCCACAGGTATCCTTAGGGAGGGAGTAATTTTGTCGGCCGTTTCTCCTGATCTGCGGCGGTCCTTGCAAGAGTTTCAGGCGGATAGACCGGATCGTTGTCCGCCTGATAGACTGTTTGTTCCGGATGATTGGACCAGCAGAGTCATCTCTGAGGTACATTCTTCTGCATTGGCAGGTCATCCCGGAATTTTTGGTACCAGGGATTTGGTGGCAAGATCCTTCTGGTGGCCTTCCCTGTCACGAGATGTGCGAGTCTTTGTGCAGTCATGTGACGTTTGTGCTCGGGCCAAGTCTTGTAGTTCTCGGGCTAGCGGACTGCTGTTGCCCTTGCCTATTCCTAAGAGGCCTTGGACACACATCTCGATGGATTTTATTTCAGATCTGCCTGTTTCCCAGAAGATGTCTGTCATCTGGGTGGTCTGTGACCGTTTCTCTAAAATGGTCCATTTGGTTCCTCTGCCCAAGTTGCCTTCTTCTTCTGAGTTGGTTCCTCTGTTTTTTCAGAATGTTGTCCGATTGCACGGTATTCCTGAGAATATTGTTTCTGACAGAGGTACCCAATTTGTGTCTAGATTTTGGCGGGCATTCTGTGCTAGGATGGGCATAGATTTGTCTTTTTCATCTGCTTTTCACCCTCAGACTAATGGCCAGACCGAGCGGACTAATCAGACCCTTGAGACATATCTGAGGTGTTTTGTCTCTGCTGACCAGGATGATTGGGTTGCTTTTTTGCCATTGGCAGAGTTCGCCCTCAATAATCGGGCCAGTTCTTCCACCTTGGTGTCCCCGTTTTTCTGTAATTCGGGGTTTCACCCTCGATTTTCCTCCGGTCAGGTGGAATCCTCGGATTGTCCTGGAGTGGATGCGGTGGTGGAGAGATTGCATCACATCTGGGGGCAGGTTATGGACAATTTGAAGTTGTCCCAGGAGAAGACTCAGCGTTTTGCCAACCGTCATCGTCGTGTTGGTTCTCGGCTTTGTGTTGGAGATTTAGTGTGGTTGTCTTCTCGTTTTGTCCCTATGAGGGTCTCTTCTCCTAAGTTTAAACCTCGGTTCATCGGCCCTTATAGAATATTGGAGATTCTTAATCCTGTTTCTTTCCGTTTGGACCTCCCTGCGTCCTTTTCCATTCATAACGTTTTTCATCGGTCGTTATTGCGCAGGTATGAGGTACCTGTTGTACCTTCAGTTGAGCCTCCTGCTCCGGTGTTGGTTGAGGGTGAGTTGGAGTACGTTGTGGAGAAAATTTTGGACTCTCGTGTTTCCAGACGGAAACTCCAGTATCTGGTCAACTGGAAGGGTTACGGCCAGGAGGATAATTCTTGGGTCAATGCATCTGATGTTCATGCTTCTGATCTTGTTCGTGCCTTCCATAGGGCTCATCCTGGTCGCCCTGGTGGATCTGGTGAGGGTTCGGTGCCCCCTCCTTGAGGGGGGGGTACTGTTGTGAATTTGGATTCTGGGCTCCCCCGGTGGCCGCTTGTGGAATTGGACTTGTCATCCTCTTTCCTGTTTCACCTGGTTCCATCAGTAGTGGGTGTCGCTATTTAAGCTCATTTCTCTGGTGGTTTCTTGCCGGTCAACAATGTTATCTGATGCCTCTCAGTGCTTGTTCCTGCTTCTAGACAACTACTAGATAAGTTGGACTTTTGTCCATGTTTTGTTTTGCCTATTTGTTCCAGTTCACAGCTGAAGTTTTGTTACTGTGTCTGGAAAGCTCTCGTTGATCAGGGATTGCTACTCTGGCGTTATGAGTTAATGCCAGAGTTTAAGGTAATCTCTGGATGGTGTTTTGTTAGTGTTTTTCTGCTGACCATGAAAGTATACTATCTGTCTTCTGCTATCTAGTAAGCGGACCTCAAATTTGCTAAGACTATTTTCCTGCTGCGTTTGTTGTTTCATCTGAACTCACCGTCATTATATGTGGGGGGCTACTGTCTTCTTTGGAATATTTCTCTAGAGGTGAGCCAGGTCTTATATTTCCCTCTGCTAGCTATTTAGGTCTTAGGCCAGAGCTGGGCATCTAGCGATAAATAGGAAATGCTACCTGGCTATTTCTAGTTGCGCGGCAGGCTTAGTTCATGGTCAGTATAGTTCCATCTTCCGAGAGCTTGTCCCTCTATAGGCTTGCTATGATCTCTGCCTGCAGAGATCATGACACATATCACACCTCTGTATAGCAGCTAGACCCCGACAAAAGACACTGGAAGACTGCTGCTTCACTCACTTATTTCCCAGCCTAAAATCAAGGCACTCCCTCTGTGGTGACCTCAGTCAGGGCTGAATCCTCCCCTTTCTTAGAGCTGTGACAAACCATTTTTATACATAGCTCGCTGTACGAACCTCGTATGTGAATGACACAATGATCAGGATGTGCACCACGTCGGGGTGAATCTTTTAAGTGTAAACACGAGTAGTTACATGACCCGCTTATGGAGAGACCCGCTCCTTGAACTCGTTGGATTTAGCTCCTAGCGATTTCTGTGAGGTACAGATCTCTTGATGGACATCCTGAATAAACAATCCTTATATCTCTAGCCCTTATCATTGCCAGTATATCTAGCTTTACAAGAACAAAGAATCCCATGCTTGCTGTACCAATTTTAGCCAGTATCAGGTGGGAGGGGGGGATGAGGGGTTTTACAGAGTCTGGCTGTTGAAGCTCAAAGCCATAAAAATTCCTGAGGAAGGGGTATAGGATTACACACACACAGGCAAAGTGAGAAGAGGGGCGTCGGAAAGGCCCACAGCGTGTGTCTGAATAGCCATGGAAATGTTAGGTATATACTCCAAACATGGCATATTCATATTATCGTGACAATGGTCAATCTGTTCTCTATGGGAGTGGAATCTTTTTCCCTGTGGCGACACTTTGCTTGCTCCATGTCGTCCAAATACTTGTCAAAATCAAACTCCTCATCTGATGAGGATGAAGGAACGGCAGCAGCAGCAGCACTGGCAGGACCCGAGTCTTCTTGCTCTTGGCCATAATGTAGCCCACTCATCCTAACTGCTACCTCAATCAAGGCTTTTTTTCCTCTAGTAAGCTGTTGATCATCTAGCAATATACGATGACTCGGGTCCACATAAACAGCTGCCATATATATCCGATTTTTGGGCACAAAATATTAATTCTCCTAAATCAACGATTAAATTATCCTATCAAAAAGCATGGAGAACTTCTTAATAAAATCAACAATTCTTTATTAAACACAATTAATAAAACACAGATTGTAAGTAGTACATGATTAGACATTACATGATACCTTCAAGTAAGAAGTGGTACAAATATTAGATAGTTCTTTAAAAATACATGATTATTCTCACAAAAACACTGTCCTCATTATCTTGGACTGTGGAACTATATTCACCATAACCTTCCCAAGTATTGCTATCACAAATCTCCACAATTTATTCATACAAAATCAATACAGAAATTGTATATATATATATAGGATGATTTTTCATATTCTTTTATTATTACACTGCCCTCTAGTGGGATAGAAAGAATGACATCCTATTGGTGATTTAAACCATATATCCTGCTGGAATCATTTCTATAGTTCCTTATATGTCTTTTTGCAAATTATGCCAAGCACCATCCAATACCCATATACAGTATATCTCCTTTAAATCTATATCATAATCACTGCAAAAGTGCATACACAAAGAGAAAAGTTATGTAAAGTGCAAAGTGCAATATAGTAGTATTATATTGGTGCAAGGCAATCCACACAGCAAAAAGATGCATATAACCCTTAGGGTGACATAACATTGAGTCAGACAGAAGGATCACGTGTGGGAACGCCCTAATCCACGTTTTGCATTCTTTCTTCTTCCGAAGGGGTGCTCTATGACCTCAGCTATTGATCTTTTATACCCCTCTAATTACCTCCAGTGCATCCTCCATCATGTTATCTCCAAGATCCGATAGTTTTATTATGATTTTATAAAATCTAATATGCCCATACTAAAGGTGCCAAAATGATTTTAACAGACACATCAGGTTTCTTCCACCCATAGGGCTAGGAAAAGGTAATTAAGGAACATAAAAAAGAATCATAGTTTTCAGACATTATATACTTCTTTAAAAATTAAAAGCACAAAGCCAGTGGCACAGTTATACAAAAAAGTAAGGAGCAAGAAATATAGTACTCAGTAATGCTGAACAATTATACAAATATGCGATATATCTTTTAATTTTTTTACCTAGAGTCGCCAACTCATATACAATCAAGCAAAAAACCACACCATGAATTGCATAACTGCACTAGAAATATGAAAAATTGGGAATGCTTATTGCATAAATTGGCCAATTGATGTGTACCCGGCAGCCATGATAAGGCGACTCTCATTGCTGGGACCTAATGCCAATCCTCTCTTATTCTAAGATAGTATTGGCATTAGGTCCTGGCAATGAGAATTGCCTTATCGTGGCTGCTGGGTACACATCAATTGGCCAATTTATGCGCTAAGCATTCTCAGTTTTACATATTTCTAGTGCAGTTATACAATTCATTTTACATATTTCATGTTTTAGCGTTACAGTGTGCTGCTTTTTGTTTGATTGAGAGATTCAGCCAAGACATCCATAGAGTCTCTACAGGATAGCAGCCAATACATCATAGCTCCATCACAAGAGACAAAGATTTATCATTCTACAGGATGCCAGCTTAGGGGTTCTCGGCTGGAAGGATACAGATTTGCTCCATTGAACATCGCTGAACCATGGAAACATTTGGAGAAAGCCAGGGTTGGGACGCAGCGGTCACCTGGCTCCATGGAGATGTTCGGAGGAGCCTGGTTGTGACCATCCGGTCACCTGGTCATGTGCCTCAATAGACTGTCAGCTTCCTAAGATTGTCGTTACCTCCTTTCTGTGGGGGTCCGCCAAAAGCGGAATGCCACTGGTGGTGATAGTCAGCTCTAGAAGCCCAATTCTCAGCTGCTCTAATACCGGCGAGTCAGCGAAAGGATGAGACTCTGTAGTTTGCACCATCTTGGGTATGTGTTTGGACTGTTCTATATGTTATTGTCTATATTGTGGTTGAAAAGCATTGTCACACTGTGCTGTCTTGAGTAGTATTCTCTCCATGACAAAAGGAGAGCGGACATTTAGTGGGATGAGCGCTGGTCCATGCGTTCTCAAGCCCGCGGACTACAGCAGCCACTGACTGTGTCTACAAAAACACTTTCCCAACAAGTGCCCTCATTCTCCCATTTATAAAAAAAAAAAATCTCAAGCAGTTCCAAAGTAGTCCAACAATCCTACGTCGTCTGAAGTGTATGGAGCACCGTAACAACGCTCCATAGGCTTTCGCAGCTGCCACTGCTGGGCTCGTTGTTACGCGAGAACGGCCAGCTATGAACTGATGTAACCTCAATGGTGTCAGGGAAGGTTACAAAAGTTCACAACCCCCTAGGTCTCATGGAGCACCGTGACTGGCAGTCCGACAATCCGCATGACCTGGCGAAATCACTTAAGTACATTGGACAACGCTGCCGCCAGGTCCTGCGGACTGCGCTCTGTGTGACCCAATGACTGTGCAGCCCAGTAACCTTAAGGGAAATTTTAAGTTACCAGAGTTCACAGCCTCCAGGTGTTCCAGCAGCTGGGAACTCCAGCAACCTTAAAGTCTCCCGGCTGTGTGCACACTTTGCATTTTTGCAGCATTTTTATTGCTTTTTTACATGTGCTACCTGAATAAGCCGATCTACCACGGTAATATATATATATATATATATATATATATATATATATATATACACAGTGGGTATGGAAAGTATTCATACCCCTTTAAATTTTTCACTCTTTGTTTCATTGCAGCCATTAGGTAAATTCAAAAAAAGTTCATTTTTTCTCATTAATATACACTCTGCACCCCATCTTGGCTGAAAAAAAACAAATGTAGTAATTTTTGCAAATTTATTAAAAAAGAAAAACTGAAATATCACATGGTCATAAGTCTTCAGACCCTTTGCTCAGTATTGAGTGTAGAAACACCCTTTTGAGCTAGTACAGCCTTAGTCTTCTTGGGAATGATACAAGTTTTTCACACCTGGATTTGGGGATCCTCTACCATTCTTCCTTGCAGATCCTCTCCAGTTCCGTCAGGTTGGATGTTAACAGCCATTTTCAGGTCTCTCCAGAGATGCTCCATTGGGTTTAGGTCAGGGCTCTGGCTGGGCCAGTCACGAATGGTCACAGAGTTGTTCTGAAGCCACTCCTTTGTTATTTTAGCTGTGTGCTTAGGGTCATTGTCTTGTTGGAAGGTGAACCTCCTGCCAAGTCTGAGGTCCAGAGCACTCTGGAAGTGGTTTACATCCAGGATATTTCTGTACTTGGCCACATTCATGTTTCCTTCTATGACAACCAGTCATCCTGTCCCTGCAGCTGAAAAACACCCCCATAGCATGATGCTTCCACCACCATACTTCACTGTTGGAATTGTATTGGACAGGTGATGAGCAGTGCCTGGTTTTCTCCACACATACCGCTTAGAATTATCACCAGAAAGGTCTATCTTCGTCTCATCAGACCAGAGAATCTTATTTTTCATAGTCTGGGAGTCTTTCATGTGTTTTTTTAGCAAACTCTATGCGGGCTTTCATGTCCTGCACTGAGGAGAGGCTTCCGTTGGGCCACTCTGCCATAAAGGCCTGACTGGTGGAGGGCTGCAGTGATATTTGACTTTGTGGAACTTTCTCCCATCTCCCTACTGCATCTCTGGAGCTCAACCGAAGTGATCTTGGGGTTCTTCTTTACCTCTCTCACCAAGGCTCTTCTCACACGATTGCTCAGTTTGGCTGGACGTCCAGGTCTAGGAAGACTTCTGGTGGTCCCAAACTACTTCCATTTAAGGATTATGGAGGCCACTGTGCTTTTAGGAACCTTGAGTACTGCAGAAATTCTGTTGTAACCTTGGCCAGATCTGCGCCTTCCCACAATTCTGTCTCTGAGCTCCTTGGCCAGTTCCTTTGGCCTCATGATTCTCATTTGGTCTGACATGCACTGTGAGCTGTGAGGTCTTATATAGGCAGGTGTGCGGCTTTCCAAATCAAGTCCTATTAGTTTAATTAAACACAGCTGGACTCCAATGAAGGAGTAGAACCATCTCAAGGAGGATCAGAAGGAAATGGACAGCATGTGACTTAAATATGAGTGTCTGAGCAAAGGGTCTGATTACTTATGACCATGTGATATTTCAAGTTTTCTTTTTTATTAAATTTGCAAAAATTACTACAATTGTTTTTTTTTCAGACTAGATGGGGTGCAGAGTGTACATTAATGAGAAAAAATGAACTTTTTAGAATTTACCAAATGGCTGCAATGAAACAAATAGTGAAAAATTTAAAGTGGTCTGAATACTTTCTGTACCCACTGCATATACACACATCATGTGGTACATACAGAGTGTGGGTAGTGTATGTACAGTGAGGGTAGTATATAAGTATATATATACACACACACACAGAGTGTCTGGATGGGGCTATGGATGGTGAATATTTCATGTGTCGGTGTCAGGTTCTCTCTTCTCTTGTTACATTTCCCTGTGATCGGTGTTTACTGGATGTCAAAGATCACAGCTGGGAGAGTTATGCTGAACCATCCCTTGTTATCTTTTTGGCACGGACAGCTCTCTGCTGCCCCCTATTGTCTGGACAATTCTCCAATTGACCAACGATTAACGGAGGAGGCTGCAGCTATTTCCACTAATAGGCTGGTTATTGCGAAACTAACAGTGAGTGTATGGTATATACACCTCAGATTCCAACACATGGAGTATATATATATATATATATATATATATATATATATATATAAACAGTGGGCAAGGAAAGTATTCATACCCCTTTAAATTTTTCAGTCTTTGTTTAATTGCAGCCATTTGGTTAATTCAAAAAAGATCATTTTTTTCTCATTAATGTACACTCTGCACCACATCTTGACTGAAAAAACAAATGCAGAAATTTTTGAAATATCACATGATCATAATTACTCAGACCCTTTGCTGAGACACTCATATTTAAGTCCCATGCTGTCCATTTCCTTGTGATCCTCCTTGAGATGGTTCTACTCCTTCATTGGAGGCCAGCTGTGTGTAATTAAACTGTTAGGACTTGATTTGGAAAGGAACACACCTGTCTATATAAGACCTCACAGCTCACAGTGCATGTCAGACCAAATGAGAATCATGAGGTCAAAGGAACTGGCCAAGGAGCTCAGAGACAGAATTGTGGCAAGGCACAGATCTGGTCGAGGTTACAACAGAATTTCTGCAGTACTCAAGGTTCCTAAGAGCACAGTGGCCTCCATAATCCTTAAATGGAAGAAGATTGGGACCACCAGAAGTCTTCCTAGACCTGGCCCTCCAGCCAAACTGAGCAATCGTGGGAGAAGAACCTTGGTGAGAGAGGTAAAGAAAAACCCCAATATCACTGTGGCTGAGCTCCAGAGATGGAGATGGGAGAAAGTTCCACAAAGTCACCTATCACTGCAGCCCTCCACCAGTCAGGCCTTTATGGCAGAGTGGCCCGACGGAAGCCTCTCCTCAGTGCAAGACATATGAAAGCTCGTATAGAGTTTGCTAAAAAAAAAAAACACATGAAGGGCTCCCAGGCTATGAGAAATAAGATTATCTGGTCTGATGAAACAAAGATAGACCTTTCTGGTGATAATTCTAAATGGTATGTGTGGAGAAAACTAGGCACTGCTTGTCACCTGCCCAATACAATCCCCACAGTGAAGCATGGTGGTGGCAGCATCTTGATATGGGGGTGTTTTCCAGCTGCAGGGACAAGGCAACTGGTTGTCATTGAAGGAAACATGAATGCAGCCAAGTATAGAGATATCCTGGATGAAAACCTCTTCCAGAGTGCTCTGGACCTCAGACTTAGCTGAAGGTTCACCTTCCAACAAGACAAGGACCCTAAGCACACAGCTATAATAACAAAGGAGCAGCTTCAGAACAACTCTGTGACCATTCTTGACTGGCCCAACCAGAGCCCTGACTTAACCCCTGTACCCCCAAGGGTGGTTTGCACGTTAATGACCGGGCCAATTTTTACAATTCCGACCACTGTCCCTTTATGAGGTTATAACTCTGGAACGCTTCAACGGATCTTGGCGATTCTGACACTGTTTTCTCGTGACATATTGTACTTCATGATAGTGGTAAAATTTCTTCGATATAACTTGCGTTTATTTGTGAAAAAAAATGGAAATTTGGTGAAAATTTTGAAAATTTTCCAACTTTGAATTTTTATGCCCTTAAATCACAGAGATATGTCACACAAAATACTTAATAGGTAACATTTACCACATGTTTACTTTACATCAGCACAATTTTGGAACCAAATATTTTTTTTGTTAGGGAGTTATAAGGGTTAAAAGTTGACCAGCAATTTCTCATTTTTACAACACCATTTTTTTTTTAGGGACCACATCTCATTTGAAGTCATTTTGAGGGGTCTATATGACAGAAAATACCCAAGTGTGACACCAATCTAAAAACTGCACCCCTCAAGGTGCTCAAAACCACATTCAAGAAATTTATTAACCCTTCAGGTGTTTCACAGGAATTTTTTGAATATTTAAATAAAAATTAACATTTAAATTTTTTTTACACAAAATTTATTTCAGCTCCAATTTGTTTTATTTTACCAAGGGTAACAAGAGAAAATGGACCCCAAAAGTTGTTGTACAATTTGTCCTGAGTACGCTGATACCCCATATGTGGGAGTAAACCACTGTTTGGGCGCACCGCAGAGCTCCGAAGGGAAGGAGCGCCATTTGACTTTTCAATGCAAAATTGACTGGAATTGAGATGGAACGCCATGTTGCGTTTGGAGAGCCCCTGATGTGCCTAAACATTGAAACCCCCCACAAGTGACACCATTTTGGAAAGTAGACCCCCTAAGGAACTTATCTAGATGTGTGGTGAGCACTTTAACCCACCAAGTGCTTCACAGAAGTTTATAATGCAGAGCCGTAAAAAAAAAAAATCATATTTTTTCACAAAAATTATCTTTTCGCCCCAATTTTTTATTTTCCCAAGGGTAAGAGAAGAAATTGGACCCCAAAAGTTGTTGTGCAATTTGTCCTGAGTATGCCGATACCCCATATGTGGGGGTAAACCACTGTTTGGGCGCATGGCAGAGCTCGGAAGGGAAGGAGCGCTATTTTACTTTTCAATGCAAAATTGACTGGAATTAAGATGGGACGCCATGTTGCGTTTGGAGAGCCCCTGATGTGCCTAAACATTAAAAAAACCCACAAGTGACACCATTTTGGAAAGTAGACCCCCTAAGGAACTTAACTAGATGTGTTTTGAGAGCTTTGAACCCCCAAGTGTTTCACTACAGTTTATAACGCAGAGCCGTGAAAATAAAAATTCTTTTTTTTTTTCACAAAAATGATTTTTTAGCCCCCAGCTTTGTATTTTTACAAGGGTAAGAGAATAAATTGGACCCCAAAAGTTGTTGTCCAATTTGTCCTGAGTACGCTGATACCCCATATTTGGGGGGAACCACTGTTTGGGCGCATGACAGAGCTCGGAAGGGAAGGCGCGCCATTTGGAATGCAGACTTAGATGGATTGGTCTGCAGGCGTCACGTTGCATTTGCAGAGCCCCTGATGTACCCAAACAGTAGAAACCCCCCACAAGTGACCCCATATTGGAAACTAGACCTCCCAAGGAACTTATCTAGATGTGTTGTGAGAACTTTGAACCCCCAAGTGTTTCACTACAGTTTACAACGCAGAGCCGTGAAAATAAAAAATCCTTTTTTTTCCCACAAAAATGATTTTTAGCCCCCCAAATTTATATTTTCCCAAGGGTAACATGAGAACTTGGACCCCAAAAGTTGTTGTACAATTTGTCCCAAGTACGCTGATGCCCCATATGTTGGGGTAAACCCCTGTTTGGGCGCACGGGAAAGCTCGGAAGGGAAGGAGCACTGTTTTACTTTTTCAATGCAGAATTGGCTGGAATTGAGATCGGACGCCATGTCGCGTTTGGAGAGCCCCTGATGTGCCTAAACAGTGGAAACTCCCAAATTCTAACTGAAACCCTAATCCAAACACACCCCTAACCCTAATCCCAATGGTAACCCTAACCACACCCCTAACCCTGACACACCCCTAACTCTAATCCCAACCCTAATCCCAACCGTAAATGTAATTCAAACCCTAACCCTAACTTTAGCCCCAATCCTACCCCTAACTTTAGCCCCAACCCTAACCCTAACTTTAGCTCCAACCCTAGCCCCAGCCCTAACCCTAGCCCTAACCCTAGCCCTAATGGGAAAATTGAAATAAATACATTTTTTTTATTTTATTATTTTTCCCTAACTAAGGGGGTGATGAAGGGGGGTTTGATTTACTTTTATAGCGTTTTTATAGCGGATTTTTATGATTGGCAGCCGTCACACACTAAAAGACGCTTTTTATAGCAAAAAAGTTTTTGCGTCTCCACATTTTGAGACCTATAATTTTTCCATATTTTGGTCCACAGAGTCATGTGAGGTCTTGTTTTTTGCGGGACGAGTTGACGTTTTTATTGGTAACATATTCGGACACGTGACCATTTTTGATCGCTTTTTATTCTGATTTTTGTGAGGCAGAATGACAAAAAACCAGCTATTCATGAATTTCTTTTGGGGGAGGAGTTTATACCATTCCACGTTTGGTAAAATTGATAAAGCAGTTTTATTCTTCGGGTCAGTACGATTACAGCAATACCTCATTTATATCATTTTTTTATGTTTTGGCGCTTTTATACGATAAAAACTATTTTATAGAATAAATAATTATTTTGGCATCGCTTTATTCTGAGGACTATAACTTTTTTATTTTTTCTTTGACGCTGTATGGCGGCTCGTTTTTTGCGGGACAAGATGACGTTTTCAGCGGTAGCATGGTTATTTTTATCCGTCTTTTTAATCGCGTGTTATTCCACTTTTTGTTCGGCGGTATGATAATAAAGCGTTGTTTTTTGCCTCTTTTTTCCTACGGTGTTCACTGAAGGGGTTAACTAGTGATATAGTTTTATAGGTGGGGTCGTTACCGACGCGGCGATACTAAATATGTGTACTTTTATTGTTTTGTTTTTTTTATTTAGATAAAGAAATGTATTTATGGGAATAATATATTTTTTTTTCTTTATTTAGGAATTTAATTTTTTTTTAGATGTGGAAATTTTTTTTTTAACTTTTTTACTTTGTCCCAGGGGGGACATCACAGATCGCTGATCTGACAGTTTGCACAGCACTCTGTCAGATCACCGATCTGACTTACAGCACTGCAGGCTTACCAAGCGCCTGCTCTGAGCAGGCACTCGGTAAGCCACCTCCCTCCCTGCAGGACCCGGATGCCGCGGCCATCTTGGATCTCGGCACCTGCAGCGAGGAGGAGGTAAGAGACCCTCGCAGCAAAGCAATCACATCGCGTTGCTCCGGGGGTCTCAGGGAAGCCCGCAGGGAGCCCCCTCCCTGCGCGATGCTTCCCTATACCGCCGGCACACCGCGATCATGTTTGATCGCGGTGTGACGGGGTTAATGTGCCGGGGGTGGTCCGTGACCGCTCCTGGCACATAGTGCCGGATGTCAGCTGCGATAGTCAGCTGACACCCGGCCGCGATCCCCCGTGAGCGCCGCTGATCGCGCTGGACGTACTATTCCGTCGGTGGTCATACGGGCCCACCCCACCTCGACGGGATAGTACGTCCAATGTCAGAAATGGGTTAAACCCAATGGAGCATCTCTGGAGAGACCTGAAAATGGCTGTTCACCATTCAACCTGATGGAACTGGAGAGGATCTGCAAGGAAGAATGGCTGAGGATGCCCAAATCCAGGTGTGAAAAAGTTGTTGCATCATAGAATCATAGAATGATAGAGTTGGAAGGGACCTCCTGGGTCTAGTCCAACCCCCTGCTCAAAGCAGGATTCACTAAATCATCCCAGACAGATGTCTGTCCAGCCTCTGTTTGAAGACTTCCATGGAAGGGGAACTCACCACCTCTCGTGGCCGCCTGTTCCACTCATTGATCACCCTAACTGTCAAAGTTTTTTCTAATATCTAATCTGTGTCTCCTCCCTTTCAGTTTCATCCCATTGCTTCTAGTATTTCCTTGTGGAAATGAGAATAAAGATGATCCTTCTACAATGTGACAGATGAGGTCTGACCAAAGAGGAGTAGAGGGCAATAATGACTTCACGTGATTTAGACTGTATGCTTGGTGGTAATACATCCCAGAATTGCATTTGCCTTTTTTGCTGCTGCATCACACTGTTGACTCATGTGCAAGTCTGTGATCTATTAGTATACCCAAGTCTTTTTTACACGTGCTGTTGCTTAGCCCTATTCCTCCCATTCTGTATATGCTTTTTTCATTTTTATTGCCCAGATGTAGCACTTTGCATTTTTCCTTGTTAAAAACCATTCTGTTAGTTGCTTCCCACTGCTCCAGTTTATATATTTTTGAATCCTCTCTCTCTTCTCTAGTATTAGCTATCCCTCCTAGCTTTGCGTCATCAGCAAATTTAATCAGTGCACCCTCAATTCCTTCATCTAAATCACTGATAAAGATGTTGAATAATACAGGGCCCAGGACAGAACCCTGTGGTACCCCACTTGAGACATTCTTCCAACTAGATGTGCAGCCATTTACGACCACTCTTTGGGTCCGATCACTAAGCCAGTTATGAATCCACCTAACAGTTGCCTTGTCCATTCCATACTTAGTCATTTTTCAATAAGGATGGTGTGAGATATTTTGTCAAATGCTTTGCTGAAGTCAAGATATATCTACAGCATTTCCCTGATCCACCCAGTCAGTGATTCTGTCATAGAAGGAAATTAAGTTAGTCTGACATGACTTATTAGTTACAAACCCATGCCGACTCTGTTTAATCACTTCATTCTTATCCAGGTACTTACATACGTGTTGTTTAACCCCTTCACCCTGGAGCTTTTTTCAGTTTTGCGTTTTTGTTTTTCGCTCCCCTTCTTCCCAGAGCCATCACTTTTTTATTTTTCCATCAATATGGCCATTTGAGGGGACAAGTTGTACTTTTGAACGACACCATTGGTTTTACCATGTGATGTACTAGAAAACAGGAAAAAAATTCCAAGTGCGGTGAAATTGCAAAAAAAGTGCAATCCCACACTTGTTTTTTGTTTGGCTTTTTTGCTAGGTTCACTAAATGCTAAAACTGACCTGCCATTATGATTCTCCAGGTCATTGCGAGTTCATAGATATCAAACATGTCTAGGTTCTTTATCTAAGTGGTGAAAAAAAATCCAAAATTTGCTTAAAAAAAAAAGCGCAATTTTCCGATACCCGTAGCGTCTCCATTTGTCGTGATCTCAGGTCGGGTGATGGCTTATTTTTTGCGCGCCGAGCTGAAGTTTTTAATGATACCATTTTGGTCGGCGGTGTGTGTTGGTATTAGGACCTAAACCTCTTGCCCCAGAGAGAGGTTTAGGTCCTAATACCAACACACTGAGCGGACTTTGATTCTTACAGGTAATTATTTGCAGTGTTTAAAAATTCTATTCATTAATCATATTGGCCTCTTGTATTTCCTACTTTGCAGGACACAATCTGGTTTGATTTACACTGCACCTTATAATATATGTATAGTTTAAACATTCACATATAGATTTGTACTTAAAACGCTGGTATAGCTGTGTTTGGCTAGATGTTGGCATTATATACTGTACATGCATTTTTTTTCTCTCTTTTTGAGAGTCACAGCACCACCAAGTGGCCAATTGTGATATTAATGGCATTAATGTAATAATTATACTACAAACAATTTCTTGGCAGTATGCACTTTAATTAATATTTTGATATGAGTATTTAATATTTAATTTATCAATATAATTTGTCATTTATTAATTGATTGCCATTTGGTGTTATGCTCTATTTGAAATTGTTTGCCATATATGTTAGAAGTAATCCTTCTTTCAACCTCTGTTTTTCCAGTATTTACCATACTCCTGAACATTTTTTTTATCATGTATTGAATAAATTAATAAACTATTGTAGTTTAAAAAAAAAAATAATTTTGTGTCAACTTCCAGAGATTTTTTTCTTGCGCCTTGTGTTTGAATATGGTGCATGAACAATAAGGTTGTATCCGTACGATGGCAGTAAGGGGTTAATATCTTGGTATAGACGTCAGACTCACCTGCCTATAGTTCCGTGGGTCCTTCTTCCCCTTTTTGAAGATAGAAACAACATTTGCTCTTCTTCAGTCTTCTGGGACTTCTCCTGTTCTCCAAGAATTTTCAAAGATTATGGAGAGTGGTTCAAAAAATTCTTCTGCTATCTCCTTCAGTACTCTGAGGTGTAATTCATCTGGACCTGGAGACTTGAATTCATTTATGTTAGCTAAGTGTTTCCTCACTATCTTTCTGTTTATAGATATCCGGGATTCTTCTATTTCCTTAATAGGACAGTGAAAATCAGTTGATGTTAGATTTCCTTTCTGACAGAAAACAGATGCAAAATAGGAATTTAAAAGTTCAGCCTTCTCAACATCCTTTCTTACCATTTCATCATTTTCATCCTGTAAAAATCCTATAGCATCTTTGACTTTTCTTTTACTTTTGACATATCGCCAAAATCCTTTTATATTGCTTTTGACATCTCTTGCAAGCCTTGATTCATTATCAGCTTTAGATAATCTGATTCGTGCCCTGCAGGTTCTGCAGACAGCATTATAGTCTTTAGATATGCCTCCCTCTTTC
This sequence comes from Ranitomeya variabilis, assembly GCF_051348905.1. Lineage (NCBI taxonomy): Eukaryota > Metazoa > Chordata > Amphibia > Anura > Dendrobatidae > Ranitomeya > Ranitomeya variabilis. The sequence goes on from NC_135233.1 coordinate 625,136,182, forward strand.
CATTTCATAAACATGTCTTTCTTCCTTTTTAGCATGTGTTTAAGCTCTGTGTTCATCCATCCTGGTTTCCTTAAATACTTCATATTCTTCCCTCTTTTTGGAATTGTTAACAATTGTGCTTTAAGAATCTCATTTTTCATGATTTCCCATCCTTCCTGGACATTTTTGTCCTTAAGGATATCCAGCCACTGGATCCCTCCGATTCTCTTTCGGAGTGTCTTAAAATCTGCCTTTCTGAAATCTAACCTTGATGTCTGAGTCTTCACAAGTCTTCCACCTCTAGTTATCCAAAATTCTAAAATAGCATGGTCACTACCTCCCAGGGTCCCAGCCACTCTTACCTCCTCAACCATTTCCTCCCTTTTTATGAGGATTAGATCCAAGGTAGCAGATCCCCTTGTTTTCTCTCCTACCTTTTGGAAGATAAAATTGTCAGCGAGAGGATAACAATTTGCTTGTCCTGTTACTTTTGCCTGAGAGAGATTCCCAACAAATGTCTGGATAGTTGAAATCTCCCATGACAACTATGTCATATATTTTTTTTTTTAACCAAGCAAAGGGGTAAAAATTATGGAATCACTCAATTCTGAGGAAAGAAATTATGGAACCGTGAAAAACAAACAAACAAAAAAACACAACAAAACATCACTAGTATTTTGTTGCACCACCTCTGGCTTTTCTAACAGCTTGCAGTCTCTGAGGCATGGACTTAATGAGTGTCACACAGGACTCTTCATCAATCTGGCTCCAACTTTCTCTGATTGCTGTTGCCAGATCAGCTTTGCAGGTTGGAGCCTTGTCATGGACCATTTTCTTCAACTTCCACGAAAGATTTTCAATTGGATTGAGATCCGGGCTATTTGCAGGCCATGACATTGACGTTATGTGTCTTTTTTCAAGGAATGTTTGCACATTTTTGCTCTATGGCAGGATGCATTGTCATCTTGAAAAATGATTTCATCATCCCCAAACATCCTTTCAATTGATGGGATAAGAAAAGTGTCCAAAATATCAACATAAACTTGTGCATTTATGGAAGATGTAATGACAGCCGTCTCCCCAGTGCCTTTACCTGACACGCAGCCCCATATCATCAATGACTGTGGAAATTTGCATGTTCTCTTCAGGCAGTCATCTTTATAAATCTCATTGGAACGGCACCAAACAAAAGTTCCAGCATCATCCACTTGCCCAATGCAGATTCGCGATTCATCAATGAATATGACTTTCATCCAGTCATCCACAGCCCAAGATTGCTTTTCCTTAGTCCATTGTAACCTTGTTTTTGCTGTTTAGGTGTTACTGAAGGCTTTCGTTTAGTTTTTCTGTATGTAAATCCCATTTCCTTTAGGCGGTTTCTTACAGTTCGGTCACAGACGTTGACTCCAGTTTCCACCCATTCATTCCTCATTTGTTTTGTTGTGCATTTCCTGTTTTGCAGACATATTGCTTTAAGTTTCCGGTCTTGACGCTTTGATGTCTTTCTTGGTCTACCAGTATGTTTGCCTTTAACAACCTTCCCCTGTTGTTTGTATTTGGTCTAGATTTTAGACACAGCTGACTGTGAACAACCAACATCTTTTGCAACATTGCTTGATGATTTACCCTCTTTTAACAGTTTGATAATCCTCTCCTTTGTTTCAATTGACAACTCTTGTGTTGGAGCCTTGATTCCTGTCAGTCCACTTGGTGCAACAGCTCTCCAAGGTGTGATCACTCCTTTTTAGATGCAGACTAACGAGCAGATCTAATTTGATGCAGGTGTTATTTTTGAGAATGAGAACTTACAGGGTGATTCCATAATTTTTTCCCTGATAATTGAGTGACTCCATAATTTTTCCCCTATGCTTGGTTAAAAAAAGTAACCATTACTGACTAGCACATTTTTTGTTCTTTTCTTAAAGCCAGAAAGTTGCCATTTGAAATTACTTTAGTTTTGTGCCGTGTCTATGATCTGCTTTTTTTCTACAAAATGAAACAACTGAATGAACATCCTCCAAGGCCGGTGATTCCATCATTTTTGCCAGGGGTTGTAGTTTCAATTCTCCTTGGTTGTTGCCCATGCTTTGTGCATTTGTATAGAAACATTTAAGTTTGTGATTGGTTTCTCTTTCTTTAATATTTTTATTTAGATTTTTTTTGTCTTTGTTCTTCCCTTCCACTTCTAAAGGCCCCGTCTCACATAGCGAGATCGCTAGCGAGATCGCTGCTGAGTCACAAGTTTTGTGACGCAACAGCGACCTCAGTAGCGATCTCGCTATGTGTGACACGTACCAGCGACCCGGCCCCTGCTGTGAGATCGCTGGTCGTGTCGGAATGGCCTGGGCCGTTTTTTGGTCGGTGAGGTCCCGCTGACATTGCTGAATCGGTGTGTGTGACACCAATCCAGCGATGTCTTCACTGGTAACCAGGGTAAACATCGGGTTACTAAGCGCAGGGCCGCGCTTAGTAACCCGATGTTTACCCTGGTTACCAGCGTAAATGTAAAAAAAAAAAACAGTACATACTCACCATCTGATGTCCGTCAGGTCCCTTGCCGTCTGCTTCCCACACTGACTGAGCGCCGCAAAGTGAAAGTGAAAGTACAGCACAGCGGTGACGTCACCGCTGCGCTCTGCTCTCACTGTACGGCGGCACTCAGTCAGAGCGGGAAGCAGACGGCAAGGGACCTGACGGACATCAGATGGTGAGTATGTACTGTTTGTTTTTTTTGGTAACCAGGGTAAACATCAGGTTACTAAGCGCGGCCCTGCACTTAGTAACCCGATGTTTACCCTGGTTACCCAGGTGCTGCAGGGGGACTTCGGCATCGTTGAAGACAGTTTCAACGATGCCGAAGTCGTTCCCCTGATCGTTGGTCGCTGGAGAGAGCTGTCTGTGTGACAGCTCCCCAGCGACCATAAAGAAAACACAGAGAAAGGACCACTCTGAAATACTGCACACCACACTAAGTATAAGAATATACAAAAAGGCAAACTTTATTGATGCAACAATAAAAACATTTAAAACAGGTGAATACACCAACACATCCCCACAAGGATCCAAAACAATACTGGTAGCCCAATAGCAACCCGTATCATATAACAGTGACACAAGTGTAACGTCACATACCCTGCAAAAATAGCACAACTAGACAGTAAATTAATGTACTGGATATAAATGGAATAAGTGCATAAAGGTAATCCTGACTAGTTATGCCTTGTACAATAAGCATAAGATTCCCTGACTGGAAAATATATAAATTGTCCGTGCATGCTCAAATAAGGACAAAGACCCTATCTGAAATGGTTTGGAAACAGATGGTGATTGATCAATACCTGTATACCTGCAAAGGAAGAGGCCGCAAGACCAGCAATGAAAGAGCAGGGTACAGATGCAAGAGGCAAATGATCCATAGACTCTACGTCCGAAGCTCCAAAGAGCAGTAGCCTGAAACATGCAGAAAAATACCGGGTCCAGCTATGTAAAGCTATAAGAGCAGAGTCCGCCAGGAAAACAATACGCAGGCAAAAGGATCCATGCGGGGAGAGACCCCACGCGTATCGCCGTTACAGGGACGGCTTCGTCAGGGGAAGGGAAGCTCCCCAGCGACCACACAGCGACTTACCAACGATCACGGCCAGGTCGTATCGCTGGTCGTGATCGTTGGTAAATCGCTATGTGTGACGGGGCCTTAAGGCTGCGGTCACACTAGCAGTATTTGGTCAGTATTTTACATCAGTATTTGTAAGCCAAAACCAGGAGTGGGTGATAAATGCAGAAGTGGTGCATATGTTTCTATTATACTTTTCCTCTAATTGTTCCACTCCTGGTTTTGGCAACAAATACTGATGTAAAATACTGACCAAATACTGCTAGTGTGACGGCAGCCTAATAGCAGAGATCTCAATAGTATTTGTCAGGTGTATGTTTTTTCCTGGCCTTTTGCTTCCCTTCCCACATTGTTCTAGTTTAAAGCTAGAACATTCCCAAGAAGACTCATGGCTGTACTAGCTCAAAAGGAGCTTCTACCCAATACTGAGCTAAGGGGCTGAATACTTAAGACCATGTGATATTTCAGTTTTCCTTTTTTTAATAAATTTGCAAAAATTTCTACATTTCTATTTTTTTCAGTCAAGATGTGGTGCAGAGTGTACATTAATGAGAAAAAAAATGAACTTTTCTGAATTTACCAAATGGCTGCAATGAAACAAAGAGTGAGAAATTTAAGGTACCTTCACATTAAGCGACGCTGCAGCGATAGCGACAACGATGCCGATCGCTGCAGCGTCGCTGTTTGATCGCTGGAGAGCTGTCACACAGACCGCTCTCCAGCGACCAACGATGCCGAGGTCCCCGGGTAACCAGGGTAAACATCGGGTTACTAAGCGCAGGGCCGCGCTTAGTAACCCGATGTTTACCCTGGTTACCAGCGTAAAATGTAAAAAAACAAACAGTACATACTTGCATTCGCGTCCCCCGGCGTCCGCTTCCTGCACTGACTGAGCGCCGGCCCTAACAGCAGAGCGGTGACGTCACCGCTGTGCTGTGCTTTCACTTTCACTTTACGGCGCTCAGTCAGTGTGGGAAGCGGACGCCGGGGGACGCGAAGGTGAGTATGTACTGTTTTTTTTTTTTACATTTTACACTGGTAACCAGGGTAAACATCGGGTTACTAAGCGCGGCCCTGCGCTTAGTAACCCGATGTTTACCCTGGTTACCAGTGTAAAACATCGCTGGTATCGTTGCTTTTGGTGTCAAACACGACGATACACGCCGGTCTGACGGCCAAATAAAGTTCTGAACTTTGTTCAACGACCAGCGATATCACAGCAGGATCCTGATCGCTGCTGCGTGTCAAACTAAACGATATCGCTAGCCAGGACGCTGCAACGTCACGGATCGCTAGCGATATCGTTTAGTGTGAAGGTACCTTTAAAGGGGACTGAATACTTTCTGTACCCACTGTATATAAATATATATACATAGATACACATCCTCGGTGTGGTCGCTGCTAACTCCACGATACGGACGTCTTGTTCTAGCAGCATATGGCTTCGGGGTGCCGTTTACAGAGCAGAACTATTAAATTTGATATTTAATCCAAAACGATAGGCAGTGTTTATAAAAATATACAACAGATTTTACAAAGGGGATAAAACAATACATCATATACAATTAAAGAAACTAAAAGGGATTAACAAAAGAAAACTTACTAGGGTGATCACTGTAAGGGAGTACCACCCCCGCCCTGATTTCATAGACCATACTTCATTAACATTTCCTACCCTGCTTCTGGTAGGGGGCATTGTGTTCCTTTGTTGCTCTCTGCAGGGGGCTTCTCAGACTGGCTAGGACTGGACATCTGGAGCCTCTTTTGTACTTTCAGCTCCAAGTAACAAATGTTTGAGGGTGGGTGTGAGCCCCTCCACCCATCTAAGGGGCTGATCCCTAGAGGGTGGAACAATAAGCCCATGGATATACTATCATTCTTCTGGGACCTGTGTGGTGTGAGGGGCTAGGATCTGCTGCTGCGGCTAGATCCTGGTGCCTGTCTGTGAACTAGTGTTTTGTTTTCCCTGGAGTCGGATTATCAGGTGTCGCCCTGGATTTGTTATTTTGTTGCGGCCTTATTGTAAATTGAAGAACCTGATCACTGTTTGCCAGAATATTCTCTCAGTTGCAATAAAGGTCTCTTGGATTATTCATCAGTGTGCCGTCCCTGCTTGCTCTGTCGCACACCCCGTCACAAACTGGTGGCAGCAGCGGGATCAGAGCAGAGGGAATGGAGATCAGCGGCCCAGCAACAAATGGAACCAGAACCTCAGGATACAGGAACTGGACTGTGATGAACCTACAGACAAAGGCCCGTGAATTAGGGGTCAGTTACAAAGGACTGTACAAGGATCAGCTGATTGAGGCGTTGGAAGGAGCTAGCCTTCAAGATGGCACTGGAGAGGGACTCCCAGAGCAATTGGAGGAAAGACGGGACCTGGAGGTAAATACTCTGAAAAGTCAGTGGGTTGTGTGGTATGAGGAGGAGAAGGCCTTGCTGGGAGAAGAGGCCACCATAGAAGATTAATGGGAGGCTATTCGGAGAGCCCATGAAAGGCAGCTCTCTGAGGAAGCAGCTAGAGTCCACAGGCAGACCTCCACCATAACTCCCACCATGAGGGAACCTCCAAGATTGTCCCGCAAGGACTTTAAGCCATTTAACGAGGCTGCAGGGGACATTGAGGGATTCTTCCAAGACTTTGAACATCAATGTCAGTTAATGGAAGTCCCAGAAATGGAGTGGGTCAGACTTCTGGTGGGACTTTTGGACGGTGGGGCTGCGGATGCATACCGAGCTATGGACCCTCGGTGGAATCAAGAGTATGAGGATATCAAAGAAACCATTCTGGAACATTATGCTGTGACTCCAGAGACCTACAGGACTCAGTTCTGCTTGCTAACCTGTAGGGGGCATGAGTCTTTTAAAATGTATGCCCATAGAATCAAAAAAGCATGCCATCGCTGGCTGGAGGGGGAGGGGGCCTTAACGCAGGAGACCATCCTCCAGGCCATCCTAAAAGAACAGTTCTTTGCAAAGTGTCCCACAGAGATCAGGGAATGGGTTCGGGAGAGAAAGCCAGCTACAGTAGATCAAGCTGCCGCCTTCGCTGATGAGGTTCTCACCATCAAGCCTCAGTGGAAAAATTTACTGGTGGATGGAGTAAAAACTACCAGCACCCCACCACCAGCGGTCTCTTGTCCTTCAGTCCCCAAAGTTTGCTGTCCCACTAGACCACCACCTCATGTTGATACCCATGTGACTCACCTTTCATCTAGTCCTGCCCCTTCCTCTGAAATGCTACAAGGAGAGAAAGTAGTAGAGCGCAGGTGTTATGGATGTGGGCATCCTGGGCATCTGCAGGCCACCTGCCCAGCAATACAGTGCAGAAATCGGTCTCAACCCCAACAACCACCGCATGCACCGTCACATAGATATCAGCCTCCAGGTTCCCTTACCTCCGTCCCCAGAGTGCACATGGGAAGGAGTGTGATACAGCGCAGATGTTACCGGTGTGGGCAGGCTGGGCATCTGCAAGACGCCTGCCCTCAGGGTCAATTGAGGAATGACCCTGCACCAAATCGGCCTATCAATTATTTACAGCCAAATACAATGGAGGAAGAGGTGCCACAGCTACAAATTGATTTGCCTAATAGCTCAGAAACCCGAGTTCCTTTAATCCTCAAAGAAAGCACGTACAGGAGGTTATGCTGGACGGTCTGAGAGTTCTTGGCTTTTGTGACTCTGGGGCATTTCTCACCATAGCTGATCCCAGAGTGGTTCGGCCAGAGGCAATACAGCATGGACCTGAGATTACCATTGAATTAGCTGGAGGCCAATGGAAGAATATCCTAAAAGCAAGCGTAGAACTGGACTTTGGCTTTGGGGTCAAGCAATGCGTGGTTGGGGTGATGAGGGGCCTGTCTGAAGATATTGTCTTAGGAAATGATGTGGGAGAGCTACAATGTCTATTTGTGGGTGCCAGAAGCAGAGTTTAAGTCAAAGAAGATGTAAAATGGAGCCCGCCTTTAAGCCTACAGCTGCACTATACAATAAAGATGAGGCAGTCGACACAAACGCTAATGGATTGTCCAGGTAGGAGGAGTCATGAGTCATGTTGGCTATGTCTTAGGGTACCTTCACACTGGTCGATTCTGCTACGATTACGACGCATTTGCGTCATATTCGACATCGCAGTACGAGCTCGTAGCCAGCGGTCACACTCTACGATGTTAACGCTTTTTCTGACGTAGTTGCGATGTGAACGTCACGCGTCGCAATCGTACGCTACCCTTCACACCGCCATAGTCCTACGACTCCGAGCGTGACGTATTACCAGCATGGGCGTGCTAAAACGTCACGCCCAATCAGGAGACAGGTATGCGGAAGCCCAACCCACGTAGTCGCATTACGAGCTCGTATGACCGCCGTCACATACTACGATTTCGACCGCCACAGCGGGACATTTACGACGAAAGAAAGTTCTGCTCTTTCTTTCACATCGTACGATGCTGGGCTGCGTCGCAAATCGTAACGCCATGTCACACTTTGCAACCTCGGAACGAGGACGGATAAACGTCACAAATCGAACGCTCGTTCAGACTTTGATTGCACAGTGTGAAGGGGCCCTAAGTGTACTTGACAAGCGACCTGTTGAGGTCACTAGTCTGTACACAATCTGAGAGGGGAAGGGGTTGTAACGGAGTACCACCCCCGCCCTGATTTCATAGACCATACTTCATTAAAATTTCCTACCCTGCTTCTGGTGGGGGGCATTGTATTCCTTTGTTGCTCTCTGCAGGGGACTTCTCAGACTGGCTAGGACTGGACATCTGGAACCTCTTTTGTACTTTCAGCTCAAGGTAACAAATGTTTGAGGGTGGGTGTGAGCCCCTCCACCCATCCAAGGGGCTGATCCCTAGAGGGTGGAACAATAAGCCCATGGATATACTATCATTCTTCTGGGACCTGTGTGGTGTGAGGAGCTAGGATCTGCTGCTGCGGCCAGATCCTGGTGCCTGTCTATGAACTAGTGTTTTGTTTTCCCTGTAGTCGGATTATCATGTGTCGCCCTGGATTTGTTATTTTGTTGCGGCCTTATTGTAAATTGAAGAACCTGATCACTGTTTGCCGGAATATTCTCTCAGTTGCAATAAAGGTCTCTTGGATTATTCATCGGTCTGCCGTCCCTGCTTGCTCTGTCGCACACCCCGTCACAATCACATCGATGATTTGGCTTACCGAAGGAGAGCGCTTTAATTGGAAGCGTCCAGTGAACGAGATCGTACATACACCGATATGTATCTCTGCATGAACACAGATCATAATTCACCTTGACCTTTTATCAGCACCGAAGTTACTCACATCCCCCAGTGATGACCTCACATGGGCTGGGTTGTGGCATGTTCTCAGCCCTTCAGGATTTTATGAAATTCCCAACATTAACAATATCTTCACTCCTGGCGATAGCAGAATTTCAAGATCGTCGCCATATTTTTTTAATCAGGATTTTACCTTTCCATAAATAGCAAATATAGAATCCTAGAATGGTAGAGTTGGAAGGGACCTCCAGGGTCATCGTGTTCAACCCCCTGCTCAATGTAGGAGTCACTATATCATCTCAGACAGATGTCTGTCCAGCCTCTGTGAAAACTTCCATTGAAGGAGAACTCACCATCTCTCTTGGCAGCCTGTTAAACTCATTGATCACCCTGTCAAAAAGTTTTTTTCTAATATCTAATCTGTGTCTCCTCCCATTCAGTTTCATCCCATTGCTTCTCGTGTCTCCATGTGTAGATGAGAATAATGATGATGCCGCTACAGTGTGACAGCTCTTGAGATATTTCTAGACAACTATTAAGTCTCCTCTTATTCTTCTTTCTTACAAGCTAAACCTTTCCAGATTCCTCGTAGGACATAGCTTGCAGTCCGCTCACCATCCCGGTCGCTCTTCTCTGAACTTGCTCCAGTTTTTCAATGACATTTTTATAATGTGGTTCCCGAAACTGGACCCATTATCCAGATGAGGCCTGACCAAGAAGTAAACTGGACCCATTATCCAGATGAGCCCTGACGAAGGAGGAGTAAACTGGACCCATTATCCAGATGAGGCCTGACAAAGGAGGAGTAAACTGGACACAGTATCCAGATGAGGCCTGACTAAGGAGGAGTAAACTGGACCCAGTATCCAAATGAGGCCTGACCAAGGAGGAGTAAACTGGACCCATTATCCAGATGAGCCCTGACCAAGGAGGAGTAAACTGGACCCAGTATCCAAATGAGGCCTGACCAAGGAGGAGTAAACTGGACCCAGTATCCAGATGAGGCCTGACCAAGGAGGAGTAAACTGGACCCAGTATACAGATGAGGCCTGACCAAGGAGGAGTAAACTGGACCCAGTATCCAGATGAGGCCTGACCATGGAGGAATAAACTGGACCCAGTATCCAGATGAGGCCTGACCAAGGAGGAGTAAACTGGACCCAGTATCCAGATGAGACCTGACCAAGGAGGAGTAAACTGGACCCAGTATCCAGATGAGGCCTGACCAAGGAGGAGTAAACTGGACCAGTATCCAGATGAGGCCTGACCAAGGAGGAGTAAACTGGACCCAGTATCCAGATGAGACCTGACCAAGGAGGAGTAAACTGGACCCAGTATCCAGATGAGGCCTGACCAAGGAGGAGTAAACTGGACCAGTATCCAGATGAGGCTTGACCGAGAAGTAGAGGGGGATAATTACTTCACATCTAGACTCTATTCTTCTCTTCTACATCCTAGAACTGAACACATTATTCTAGATGAGGCCTGACCAAGGAGGAGTAGAGGGGGATAATTACTTCACGTGTTCTAGACTCTATGTTTCTCTTAATAAATCCCAGAATTGTATTTGCCTTTTTTTGCTGCTGCATCACACTGATGACTCATGTGCAGTCTGTCATCTATTAGTATACCCAAGTCTTTTTCACATGTGCTGTTGCTTAGTTCTATTCCTCCCATTCTGTAGATGTAATTTTCATTTTTCTTGCCCAAATGTAGAATCTTGCATTTCTCCCTGTTAAATACCATTCTGTTAGTCTTTACCCATTTGTAATGATTATAGGGGATAACTCAGGAGACTCTTTGCGTGGAACAAGACAACTACAGGACACAGTTTTATAACTGGTAAAGTCTATATTATCACATGGTGATTCAAACAGGTGCAGAGCGAAGCTCAAGTCCACAACAGTTGGTGTAAATATAAAATGCAGCTTAACAGTCTATAGGAACTTTAGAGGAAAAACGCAATCAAGCAGAAAGTCTATGAAGCACAGTTGTACTTGAGGATACTTGACATGAATAAGTCCTTGTTTACTCCAAACACAGATAGATATGCTTATAAGGCAGTTCAAGCAATGTCTTAGCTCAACCAGGAAGGCCTGGGTGATAATCTCAGGTTTAAGCAGAGCAGCAACAGCTTACATGTCCAGCAAATGCAGATGGAAACAAACACAAGCAGCCAGATGGAGGAGGATTACTGGAAACCGATGTATGCAGCAGAAACTCAGAGCTGAGTAGCAGGATCTCCACACAGGTTCACAGGAGCAGGTGTAAAGCTAGGGAGTCACCAGGGTAAGAAGCTGGATGCAAGGCAGAATACTCTAGCACAGACTAAAGGCTGGGGTGGAGTTATATAGCAGGAAGACACAGTGCACATGAGACCAAAGACGCCATCTTGGAAAACGGCAGTAATGCACAAAAGGTAATCAAAATGTTCAGAGTCCTGACACCATTGTTCAAACTTCTCTAGATCCTTCTGAATCCTTTCTCGGTCTTCTCTAGTGTTTGCTATCCCTCCTAGCTTTGCATCGTCTGCAAATATGTTGAGTTTACCTTCAGTTCCTTTTTCTAGCTCTTTTATAAAAATGTTGAACAACGCTGGGGCCAGGACAGAGCCTTGTGGTACCCCACTTAAAACACTCACCCAATTGAATGTGCAACCATTTATTACCACTCTTTGAGCATGATCACTGAGCCACTTATGAATCCACCTAACATGACGTGGCTGGTTTCAGCTGTACGGCTACTACTGATTTGGGGCCTATAGGCAGGTGTCATAGTTATGAAAAAAATATGCATATTCTTCCTCCATTAGTCCTGAAGTTGAAGATGAATGTCCTATCAATATCAGATCTATACAAACTCCTCAACTTTCCATCATAGACACAAAGTCTGGGTGAAGTTCTTTCATCATAGCAGCTCATCCTGGAGAGAGCCCCCTGCCCCTCCTCTAATCACAGAAACTCTGGATCCATTATCCAATCTTACAAAAGGTATCCTGCTTTAATTGTTTGTTCACACCAGGGAGTCTTGGCTTCAAACTTGAATGGCTAAGGGTACTGTCACACAGTGCAACTTTCCAACGATCACGACCAGCGATACGACCTGGCCGTGATCGTTGGAAAGTTGTTGTGTGGTCGCTGGGGAGCTGTCACACAGACCGCTCTCCAGCGACCAACGATGCCGAGGTCCCGGGTAACCAGGGTAAACATCGGGTTACTAAGCGCAGGGCCGCGCTTAGTAACCCGATGTTTACCGTGGTTACCAGCGTAAAAGTAAAAACAAACAAACCGTACATACTCACATTCCGGTGTCCGTCAGGTCCCTTGCCGTCTGCTTCCGCTCTGACTGAGTGCCGCCGTAAAGTGAAAGCAGATCACAGCGGTGACGTCACCGCTGTGCTCTGCTCCGGCCGGCAGTCAGTCAGAGCGGAAAGCAGACGGCAAGGGACCTGAAGGACACCGGAATGTGAGTATGTACTGTTTGTTTTTTTTTACTTTTACGCTGGTAACCACGGTAAACATCGGGTTACTAAGCGCGGCCCTGCGCTTAGTAACCCGATGTTTACCCTGGTTACAAGCGAACGCATCGCTGGATCGCTGTCACACACAACGATCCAGCGATGACAGCGGGAGATCCAGCGACGAAAGAAAGTTCCAAACGATCTGCTACGACGTACGATTCTCAGCGGGGTCCCTGATCGCTGCTGCGTGTCAGACACAGCGATATCGTATGGATATCGCTGGAACGTCACGGATCGTACCGTCGTAGCGATCAAAGTGCCACTGTGTGACAGTACCCTAACTCCTAGCTATCTGTAAATTCCCATAAATCACCTGGGCAATTCTAAAGGTACCGTCACATTTAGCGACGCTGCAGCGATCTAGACAACGATCCCGATCGCTGCAGCGTCGCTGTGTGGTCGCTGGAGAGCTGTCACACAGACAGCTGTCCAGCGACCAACTATGCGAAGTCCCCTGGTAACCAGGGTAAACATCGGGTTACTAAGCGCAGGGCCGCGCTTAGTAACCCGATGTTTACCCTGGTTACCAGCGTAAACGTAAAAAAACCCAAACACTACATACTTACATTCCGGTGTCTGTCCCCCGGCGCTGTGCTTCTCTGCACTGTGTAAGCGCCAGCCGGAAAGCACAGCGGTGATGTCACCAGTGTGCTCTGCTTTCCGGCCGGCCGGCGCTTACACAGCGCCGGGGGACAGACACCGGAATGTAAGTATGTAGTGTGTTTTTTTTTTTACGTTTACGCTGGTAACCAGGGTAAACATCGGGTTACTAAGCGCGGCCCTGCGCTTAGTAACCCGATGTTTACCCTGGTTACCAGTGAAGACATCGTTGAATCGGCGTCACACACGCCGATTCAGCGATGTCTACGGGAGACCCAGCGACGAAATAAAGTTCTGGCCTTTCTGCTCCGACCAACGATGGCACAGCAGGATCCTGATCGCTGCTGCCTGTCAAACTCAACGATATCGCTAGCCAGGACGCTGCAACGTCACGGATCGCTAGCGATATCGTTCAGTGTGAAGGTACCTTAAGAAACTTAGAATGTAAGCTCCTTATTCTACTGCAATTCTGTGTGAGAGAAGAGAAATGGGTAGGGGGTGAATGCCCCTCACTAGAGTTGTTTTATGGGTTTTAATGTTTTCTATGACACTGGGCGACCAAAGGAAAATTCTATTCATCACATGTCGCCTGTCCGTGCAGGGTATATACACTGCGTATCGCTCGTCACCTGTCTGTGCAGGGTATATACACTGCGTATCGCTCGTCACCTGTCCGTGCAGAGTACATGCGCTGCGTAACGCTCGTCACCTGTCTGTGCATGGTATATACACACCGCATATTGCTCGTCATCTGTCCGTGCAGGGTATATACACTGCGCATCGCTCGTCACCTGTGCAGGCAGGGTATATACACCGCGTATCGCTCGTCACCTGTCCGTGCAGTGTATATGCACCGCGTATCGCTCGTCACCTGTCCGTGCAGGGTATATGCACCGCATATTGTTCGTCACCTGTATGTGCAGGGTATATACACCGCGTATTGCTCGTCACCTGTCCGTACAGGATATATACACCGCGTATCGCTCATCACCTGTCCGTGCAGGGTATATACACCGCATATTGCTCGTCACCTGTCCGTGCAGGGTATACAACGCATATTGCTCGTCACCTGTCCGTGCAGGGTATATACACCCCATATTGCTTGTCACCTGTCCGTGCAGGGTATATACACCGCGTGTGAAGAAACCAGATTGTGTCTTAATTTCCCAGACAACCATGTCTTTGCAAACTAAAAGAACTGGCTTTTTATCTGTATATTGGCTTGTGAATTTAAGTGTTTATGTCTGGTGGGTCAAGAAGACAGACTTGCCAACTGATATACTATCTAACATACTGTGTAAAGGTACCTTCACATTAAGCGACGCTGCAGCGATAGCGACAACGATGCCGATCACTGCAGCGTCGCTGTTTGATCGCTGGAGAGCTGTCACACAGACCGCTCTCCAGCGACCAACGATGCCGAGGTCCCCGGGTAACCAGGGTAAACATCGTGTTACTAAGCGCAGGGCCGCGCTTAGTAACCCGATGTTTACCCTGGTTACCAGCGTAAAATGTAAAAAAACAAACAGTACATACTTACATTCGCGTCCCCCGGCGTCCGCTTCCTGCACTGACTGAGCGCCGGCCCTAACAGCAGAGCGGTGACGTCACCGCTGTGCTGTACTTTCACTTTACGGCGCTCAGTCAGTGTGGGAAGCGGACGCCGGGGGACGCGAAGGTGAGTATGTAGTTTGTTTTTTTTACATTTTACACTGGTAACCAGGGTAAACATCGGGTTACTAAGCGCGGCCCTGCACTTAGTAACCCGATGTTTACCCTGGTTACCAGTGTAAAACATCGCTGGTATCGTTGCTTTTGGTATCAAACACGACGATACACGCCGGTCTGACGACCAAATAAAGTTCTGAACTTTGTTCAACGACCAGCGATATCACAGCAGGATCCTGATCGCTGCTGCGTGTCAAACTAAACGATATAGCTAGCCAGGACGCTGCAACGTCACGGATCGCTAGCGTTATCGTTTAGTGTGAAGGTACCTTAAGTCTGTAAAGGTACCGTCACACTAGGCGATATCGCCAGCAATCCGTGACGTTGCAGCGACCTGGATGGCGATATCGCTGTATTTGACACGCAGCAGCGATCTGGATCCCGCTGTGAAATTGCTGGTCGCTGCTAGAAGGTCTGCACATTATTTGGTCGCTAGGTCGCCGTGTATCGCCGTGTTTGACAGCAAAAGCGACGATACCAGCGATATTTTACACTGGTAACCAGGGTAAACATCGGGTTACTAAGCGCAGGGCCGCGCTTAGTAACCCGATGTTTACCCTGGTTACCAGCGTAAAAGTTAAAAAAACAAACAGTACATACTCACCTGCGCGTCCCCCAGCCTCTGCTTCCTGACACTAAAGCGCCGGCCCTAAACTGAAAGTGAAAGCAACAGCGGTGACGTCACCGCTCTGCTGTTAGGGCCGGAGCTCAGTCAGCGTCAGGATGCAGAGGCTGGGGGACGCGCAGGTGAGCATGTACTGTTTGTTTTTTTAACTTTTACGCTGGTAACCAGGGTAAACATCGGGTTACTAAGCGCGGCCCTGCGCTTAGCAACCCGATGTTTACCCTGGTTACCCGGGGACCTCGGCATCGCTGGTCGCTGGAGAGCGGTCTGTGTGACAGCTCTCCAGCGACCACACAGCGACGCTGCAGCGATCGGCATTGCTGTCGCTATCGCTGCAGCGTCGCTTAATGTGACGGTACCTTAATAGTGACTGTACATAGAGTGTGTTAAGCTTTGTTTATTTATGTGTGCTGATATGCTAATAGTGCTACCTTAATCCCATCACCATTGTTTACCTTATCTTGATGTTGGACTGAAGGACCCTGGGTAATTCTAAAAATAGCTAACATGCATTGGGTATATAAAAAGACTCAGAGATCACATCCTGGGAGACTGAAGTAACACAGAGCTAACAGCCAGACATTCTGCAAACCACCCAACAGACAAGAGAAAAGACTGCAGCCAATTCATCATGGCCCCATCACGAGGGACACTGATCTATGATTCTATAGGAAACAACCTAGGGGTTTTCGGCTCCGGTTGGAAGGACACAGATCTGATCCAGTGACCATCTCTGAACCATGGATATGTTTGGAGAAAGCCAGGTTTGGGACCAGCTGGTCGCCTGGTTCCATGGAGATGGTCAGATAAGCCAGGTGGTGGCTCTCGTGTCAACTGGCTTTGGACCTTGTATGGACTCTATGAACAGTTCTTGGTCATCTCCCTATGCTTGTCGTTACCTTTCTCTGTGCGTCCATCCACAGATGAAGTAGCGACCCTGGGAGCTCTGACATCATGTCAACTGGCTTTGGACCTTGTATGGACTCTATGGACAGTTCTTGGTCATCTCCCTATGCTTGTCGTTACCTTTCTCTGTGCGTCCATCCACAGATGAAGTAGCGACCCTGGGAGCTCTGACATCATGTCAACTGGCTTTTGACCTTGTAAAGACTCTTCAGGATCTTAGCCAAGGGTCTGTCGGACCCGGCTGAAGAACACAGGACTGCTCTCGGATATCTCCCTACGCTTGTCATTACTTCCTCTCTGCGTGCATCCACAGATGGAGTAGCGACCCTGGGAGCTCGGACTTAACATCTACCATTATCTCGGCGAGTCAGCTGAAGTGTGAGGCCCTGTTATGTGCACCATCTTGGGGTAATTGGTGGGATTATTCTGTTTGCTATTGTGTGTTGTGGTTCAATAAAGTATTGCCACACTGTTTTACCTTAACCCTGTGTTGTCTGTGTAGTGTATTGCCCACTGGGAGATAGAGCGGGCGTTCAATGGTATGAGCCGTGGTCCATGCAGTCTTGCAGAAGACAGCCGGGCCAGCGGACGAGAGTACCCATTGACCCCGTTTCTCCACAGTGCGTATTGCTCGTCACCTGTCCGTGCAGGGTATATACACCGCATATTGCTCGTCACCTGTCCGTGCAGGGTATATACACCACGTATCGCTCGTCAGCTGTCCGTGCAGGGTATATACACTGCGTATCGCTCGTCACCTGTCCGTGCAGGGTATATACACCGCATATTGCTCGTCACTTGTCCGTGAAGGGTATATACACCGCGTATCGCTCGTCAGCTGTCCGTGCAGGGTATATACACCGCGTATCGCTCGTCACCTGTCTGTGCAGGGTATATACACCGCATATCGCTCGTCATCTGTCCGTGCAGGGTATATACACCGCGTATCGCTCGTCAGCTGTCCGTGCAGGGTATATACACACCGCGTATCGCTCGTCATCTGTCCGTGCAGGGTATATACACCGCGTATCGCTCGTCAGCTGTCCGTGCAGGGTATATACACCGCGTATCGCTCGTCAGCTGTCCGTGCAGGGTATATACACCGCGTATCGCTCGTCAGCTGTCCGTGCAGGGTATATACACCGCGTATAGCTCGTCAGCTGTCCGTACAGGGTATATACACCGCATATTGCTCATCACCTGTCCGTGCAGGGTATATACACCGCATATTGCTCGTCACCTGTCTGTGCAGGATATAAATACCGCGTATCGCCCGTCAGCTGTCCGTGCAGTGTACATACACCGCATATTGCTCGTCATCTGTCCGTGCAGGGTATATACACCGCATATTGCTCGTCACCTGTCCGTGCAGGGTATATACACCACGTATCGCTCGTCAGCTGTCCGTGCAGGGTATATACACCGCGTATCGCTCGTCACCTGTCCGTGTAGGGTATATACACCGCATATTGCTCGTCATCTGTCCTTGCAGGGTATATACACCGCATATCGCTCGTCAGCTGTCCGTGCAGGGTATATACACCGCGTATTGCACGTCACCTGTCCGTGCAGGGTATATACACCGCGTATTGCTCGTCACCTGTCCGTGCAGGGTATATTCACCGCGTATCGCTCGTCACGTCTCCGTGCAGGGTATATACACCGCGTATCGCTCGTCACCTGTCCATGCAGGGTATATTCACCGCATATCGTTCGTCACCTGTCCGTGCAGGGTATATACACCCATATCGCTCGTCACCTGTCCGTGCAGGGTATATACACCACATATCGCTCGTCACCTGTCCGTGCAGGGTATATACACCTCGTATTGCTCGTCACCTGTCCGTGCAGGGTATATACACCGCGTATTGCGCGTCACCTGTCCGTGCAGGGTATATACAGCGCATATCGCTCGTCACCTGTCCGTGCAGGGTATATACACCGCGTATTGCTTGTCACCTGTCCGTGCAGGGTATATACACCGCATATTGCTCGGCTCATCATCTGTCCGTGCAGGGTATATACACCGCAAATCGCTCATCACCTGTCCGTGCAGGGTATATACTCCGCGTATTGCTCATCAATTGTCCGTGCAGGGTATATACATCGCGTATCGCTCGTCACCTGTCCGTGCAGGGTATATACAACGCATATTGCTCGTCACCTCTCCATGCAGGGTATATACACCGCATATCGCTCGTCACCTGTCCGTGCAGGGTATATTCACTGCATATCGTTCGTCACCTGTCCGTGCAGGGTATATTCACCGCGTATCGCTCATCACCTGTCCGTTCAGGGTATATACACCGCATATTGCTCGTCATCTGTCCGTGCAGGTTACATACACCGCGTATCGCTCGTCACCTGTCCGTGCAGGTTACATACACCGCGTATCGCTCGTCACCTGTCCGTGCAGGGTATATACACCACGTATCGTTCTTTAGCTGTCCGTTCAGGATATATACACCTCGTATTGCTCGTCACCTGTCCGTGCAGGGTATATACACCGCGTATTGCGCGTCACCTGTCCGTGCAGGGTATATACACCGCATATCGCTCGTCACCTGTCCGTGCAGGGTATATACACCGCAAATCGCTCATCACCTGTCCGTGCAGGGTATATACTCCGCGTATTGCTCGTCAATTGTCCGTGCAGGGTATATACATCGCGTATCGCTCGTCACCTGTCCGTGCAGGGTATATACACCGCGTATCGCTCGTCACCTGTCCGTGCAGGGTATATACACCGCATATTGCTCGTCACCTCTCCATGCAGGGTATATACACCGCATATCGCTCGTCATCTGTCCGTGCAGGGTATATTCACTGCATATCGTTCGTCACCTGTCCGTGCAGGGTATATACACCTCATATTGCTCGTCACCTGTCCGTGCAGGGTATATACACCGCATATCGCTCGTCACCTGTCCGTAGAGGGTTTATACACTCCGTATCGCTCGTCACCTGTCCGTGCAGGGTATATTCACCGCGTATCGCTCATCACCTGTCCGTTCAGGGTATATACACCGCATATCGCTCGTCACCTGTCCGTAGAGGGTATATACACCGCGTATCGCTCGTCACCTGTCCGTGCAGGGTATATACACCGCGTATCGCTCGTCACCTGTCCATGCAGGGTATATTCACCACATATCGTTCGTCACCTGTCCGTGCAGGGTATATACACCGCATATCGCTCGTCACCTGTCCGTGCAGGGTATATACACCACATATCGCTCTTTAGCTGTCCGTGCAGGGTATATACACCGCGTATTGCGCGTCACCTGTCCGTGCAGGGTATATACACCGCATATCGCTCGTCACCTGTCCGTGCAGGGTATATACACCGCATATTGCTCGGCTCATCATCTGTCCGTGCAGGGTATATACACCGCAAATCGCTCATCACCTGTCCGTGCAGGGTATATACTCCGCGTATTGCTCGTCAATTGTCTGTGCAGGGTATATACATCGCGTATCGCTCGTCACCTGTCCGTGCAGGGTATATACACCGCATATTGCTCGTCACCTCTCCATGCAGGGTATATACACCGCATATCGCTCGTCACCTGTCCGTGCAGGGTATATTCACTGCATATCGCTTGTCACCTGTCCGTGCAGGGTATATACACCTCATATCGCTCGTCACCTGTCCGTGCAGGGTATATACACCTCATATCGCTCGTCACCTGTCCGTGCAGGGTATATACACCGCATATCGCTCGTCACCTGTCCGTAGAGGGTTTATACACTCCGTATCGCTCGTCACCTGTCCGTGCAGGGTATATTCACCGCGTATCGCTCATCACCTGTCCGTTCAGGGTATATACACCGCATATTGCTCGTCATCTGTCCGTGCAGGTTACATACACCGCGTATCGCTCGTCACCTGTCCGTGCAGGGTATATACACCGCATATTGCTCGTCACCTGTCTGTGCAGGGTATATACATCGCATATTGCTCATCACCTGTCCGTGCAGGGTATATACACTGCATATCGCTCGTCATCTGTCCGTGCAGGGTATATACACCACATATCGCTCTTCACCTGTCCGTGCACACTCTGGAGTCCAGGTTACCTGGCGGGGTTGGTTCTTACGGGTCAGACAAATGCCGACTAGGGAATAGCATCAGGACTAAGGGAAATCTGCCAGTAGCCTTTGCATAGATCGATGGTGGTTGACACGATTCCTCACCTCTGCCACCAATATGTCACGGATTGGGGTGACTTTAGGCCAACAGACGGCTATAACATGTGCAGGGGGGTTTATCTTAGGTATCCCTCCACTGCTACAATGTGATGAAAAAAAAAACAAGGCTATTGACACTTAGTTTACAGCAGGGGCTTATTTTAAGTATCCCACTGCTCTTCAATATACCACGAACTGCAGGGATTTATGTTTATCCCGCTTACAGTTCCACTTGAAACCTGCAGCTCTCTGGCGCCCCCCTTTACCCTCAGGTCAGATTAGGTACTGCACCTAGGATAATTAGTCGCCAGAAAGGCTGCCTGCTATGTACTGGCTATTGGGCACGCTGCAGCGAGGTGATTTAACTACTCCCGCTCAGGCAGGAACAATAATTATCAATGTCGCCGTCGCTACAACGACTCCCAAAGGCACAGTGCACGGTATTGCTGCCACCAGCTTTGATAAAACGGGTCCAAAGCTAACCCAAAACAGTAGCGTAATTCCCTTCAGAAGACTTAGGGTACGTTTTAGAACAGGAAGAACGAATCTAGTATATTAAATATTATACTCCATAAAAGGTTTAAGGCAGTGTTTAAAAACAGTTATATAAAGATGTTACAATATGAGACAATTGCAAATATGTACAAGGTAATTATGAAATAAAAGGATTAAATGAGAAAAGGTAAAACTCACATGTTCTCAGTTCATTTCAGGCAACCAGGCTAGTGGGCGGAGTTCTCAAATGTCCCAATTCATCAGGGTTCTGGAGTAAGATCAGACTCACACAGACTCCAGCAGACAGACAGACTCCAGGCTGGGGTGAGGGTAGAAACTTATAAAGTGTAGCTCGGTGACATCACAAAAAGGGTTGGTTTTCCCAGACCCTCCTATCTCTTCAGTTTAACTAAATTCAACCTAAATTTGTCTAATGCCTATAACTCCGCTACAGAACATGTCATAGTCATAACAAACCCAGCATTCATCTCGTATTAACGTTGGCATTCTAATGAGATCAAGTATGTCCTATTTGATGCATAGTTACAGAGAAACCCCTACTTTTTACCTGATGGAGTTAGAAGCACTTGTTTAGAGTGGCTGATCGGTCCGCCGAAGGACATTAACAATACGTATTTATTATTTTCTTAGCCTAAATGGTTGACCCAATATCTTACTAAAACAGAACAAAGACCCTCCTGGTTTAAAAGCGAGATCAGACCAGTTTCTGCTAGCACAACTTTCGACTGCAGTATGCCAGTCGCAAATACCTTTCTTCAATAAAACTCCCCCACATACATTGACAAGGCGAGCTCTTGCCTGAGTGAAAGAGAAGGGGGGTTTTTAGCCCATAGCCTGGGCTAAAAAGAGAAACTAAACTTATATGATATTCTATACAATATCGTGACAGTAGTCAAATACTTTGCCCCCGCCAGCCGGTCTAACTCATCCACACGCGGCATGGGATACGTATCTGTCACCGTTTTCTCATTGAGCTTACGATAGTCTACACAAAACCGTGTAGTCCCATCCTTCTTGGGCACTAACACTACGGGGGATGCCCAGGGACTATCTGACTCTTCAATGACCCCTAAGCGCAACATCTCTTGTCGCATCCCTTCTCGTACAGACTCAGGGACGCGGAAGGGGGGTTGTCGCAGGGGGGTCTGATCCTGGGTCTCAACCTTGTGTTGTGCCAGGCAAGTGTAACCTGGTCTCCCCGAAAACATCCTCTGTCGCTGCTTCAACAATGCCTCCGCCTGCTGTCTCTCCTGGGGGCCTAGGCTTCACCCAAGTGTACCTGGTCCCATGTTTTGGACTGAGTCCTTTCCCCTAAGACATCAAGCAAGGGAAGTCCGGCTAATCATCTGCTTCAGGTGCACAGATGGCCACTACCTCTTCAAGGCGCTCCCGGTAGGGCTTCAGCAGGTTCACGTGGAACATGCGGATAACCGTGGGGTCGTCACAATCGGCGATATTATAGGTGGTGTCGGCTATTTTCCCCACTACCTGGTAGGGCCCCTGCCATGCAGCTTGGAACTTGTTCTGCCTAGTGGGCTCTAACACCAGGACCTTCTGTCCTATTTCTAAGGTGCGTTCTCTGGCCCTCCGATCGTACCATACGCGCTGGCGCCACCTGCATGTTCCCACGTACAGCCTGGGTCAGCTCCTCTAGGCGGTCCCAGAATCCCAGCACATAGGGTACAATAGGTACCCCTTCTATGATGCCCTCCCCTTCCCAGTGTTCTAGCACTAAGTCTAGGGGTCCCCTTACCCGCCTCCCGTATACCAGTTTGAACGGGGAGAACCCCGTGGATTCTTGGGGCACCTCCCGATAGGCATACAGGAGGTGTGGCAAGAATTTCTCCCAGTCCCTGTGGGTCCTGGTAAAAGTCCCAATGAGTTGTTTTAACATCCCATTAAAGCATTCACACAACTCATTGGTTTGCGGGTGGTACAGGGCGCTTCTAATGGACTTTACGCCACACAGCTTCCACAGTTGGTTGGTCACCTCCGCTGTAAACTGGGTACCCTGGTCCGAGATAATCTCCCTGGGAAATCCAACCCGTGAAAAAACCTGGAGCAGGGCAGCCGCCACCGTCTCTGCCAGTATGTTAGGTAACACAACCGCCTCTGGATACCGTGTGGCATAATCTACCACTGTCAATATATACCTTTTTCCTGACGGACTGGGTTTGGCTAACGGCCCTATCAGATCGACCGATACTCGGCTAAATGGTCCCTCCACAATGGGGAGGGGGCGTAATTTGGCCTTGCATCGATCTCCTATCTTGCCAATGCGCTGGCAACTGTCACAGGTCTGGCAGTACTGACGAACATCATAGGTTACCCCCGGCCAAAAGAAGTTTTGTGTCAGACGATGCCTGGTGCGACTGACGCCGAAGTGCCCGACCAAGGGTATGTCATGAGAGATTCGCAGTAACTCCTGCCTATACTTCTTGGGAACTACCAGCTGTCGTTTTATAGTGGGGCTCACCCCTGTGTGGTGCTGCTCTGTGATCCGGTAGAGGAGTCCCTGCTTCCATACAAACTGTTCCCCTTCCAGTACCCCTCTCCCCTCCTGTGCCTTCCCACGATATCCCTCCAATGAAGGATCCTCAAGTAACTCCCTCTTAAATTCAGCTGGGGTGGCACAAGAAATGTGTCTGGCTATGGGAATACGTGTAGGGCTGGGATGTCTTACCTGGGCCTCCTCTGAGTGTGATTCCGCCTCCGCAGCTCGAGCTTGTCTCTGGGTGGTCACAGGATATGTCTCAGCCAGAGGGGCAACCGAGAAGGCAGACAACATGGGCCCCAAGTCATTTCCCAGCAAGACGTCTACAGGCAAATCCTCCATCAAGCCGACCTCAACAAGGCCATCCCCGACTCCCCAGTTCAGGTGAATCCTGGCAGTGGGCAGTCGATGTATGGCTCCTCCTGCTACACGGACTGCCACTGTCCGGTCCATCTTCTTTTAGTCCCGGACGAGATGAGGCTTCACAAGGGTCAAAGTTGCTCCAGAATCTCTTACTCCCTGCATATGTTTCCCATTAACCCACACGACCTGTCGATGCTGTTGTCGATTATCTGCCCGGGCTGCCTGCATGGGGTCTACTTCATGCAGCACTTCCTCCATCTCTTCCACCCCCTGGTTAGTCGTAGCCCCCAATGCCGGGTCAGCTTCGCCTTGGTAGCACTGTACAGTGGCCCGGCTGAAGGTAGCTGTTCCCGCCTTTGGCCACTGGGTATGCTGCCTCCGGTTGGGACATTGTCTTTGCAGGTGGCACAGCTGATGGCAGGTGCGGCATTGCGCCCCAGGGAAACTGTGGTAGGCCGGGTTTTTAGCTAGTCCCCCTACAATCTTTTGTGGTTTGGGGGCCTCCAGGTCCATGGGCGGACCCCTAGTGACCATCTTTGATCCGGACAACTGAGGCCTCCTGGCATCATGATTTTCATCGGCCAGACGAGTGGCCTCCTCAAGAGTCGTTGGCCGCCTGTCCCAAAGCCATTCCTGTGTCTCGGGGGTTAGTCCATTAAAGAATCGTTCTAACAAGAAGAGCTGGAGGACGTCCTCCTTAGTTGTTGCTTGGCTCCCTTGTACCCACTGTAGCAGTGACCGCTGTAATTTACAGGCCCATTCAGCGTGGGTATCGGTTACGCGTTTTATAAGTCCGCGGAACTTTTTGCGGTATGCCTCTGGTGTCAGCGCATACCGGGCCAAGATCACTTCTTTGATCCGCTCATAGTCCATACAGTCCTCATCAGGTACCGTGCGATAGGCGTCCGCTGCCCGGCCTGTTAGCTTGCTGGCCAGAATCTGAACCCGTTCCTCCGGCTTCACTTGATGAAGGGCACACTGCCGCTCAAAGTCCTGCAGAAAGCCATCAATGTCTTCCTCTGCCTCCCCCAACTGTCGGAAGGCATTATACTGGATCTTTTTGTGGCTTACTGTTGAAGGTACCTGGGTTGAGGCCAGAGCTCCCCCTGCTCGCTGACTCTCCTCTCTCCGCTCTGCCATCTCCATCTTGGCTAGCTCTATCCTGGTCCGCTCGGCCATCTTTTCCTTCAGATCAGTACGCAGATCAGCCATCACCTCTCATATGATTTCTACTGCAGGGTTTGGGCCATAGAACGCCAGTCTGTTCTTTACCTCCCTCTGGAATTCAGTCTCCTCCACGTTCACATTGGGGGGCGCTGCACTGTCGTGTTCCATGATGGCTGCTATCAAATCCGCTTTTGTTTTGTTGCTGGCCATTAACCCTCGGGCTTCCACCAGATCTTTTAATGTAGTCCTCTTTAACTTCTGGTAGTTGTTTTCCATTCATTCCTTTCCTCCTGTAGACGGGGTATCACATTCCGCTGTTTGCCACCAGTGTAACGGGGTCTAACGTGCTGGAGTACCTCTTTCAGTACCACCCCGTGTTTCAGGAGGTCCACTCTGCTTTGGCTGGAGTCTGAATGAAGGAGGCTGGCTGAAATTCCTTGGTTACATGGGCGCATATAAAAGATCACTGCTTCTCCACGTATTTCCAGTGTGTCAATGCTTTACTCACAGTACACAGAATATATCACACAGATACAGAGGGCAGGCCAATTGAAAAGCGGCAGACCAGACATACATTACAATAACCGCAGGTGGCCGGAGCCTGCCTATATTTACTGTGGGAATTACAAAGGTGGGGGAGGTCAGAAGGGGGATATCTTGTCCCCTCTGCCCAGGGGCGCAGCCTGTGGGCTGATGCATTAGGGACATGCATCTCACATGGAACCTATTATACATACAAATAACTGCACAACATATTCTGGGTGCTGGGGGGTTCCGTAACAGTCTTATATTCTAGGTTCTTCAAAGTAGCCACCTTTTGCTTTGATGACTGCTTTGCACACTCTTGGAATTCTCTTGATGAGCTTCAAGAGGTAGTCACCGGGAATGGTTTTCACTTCACAGGTGTGCCCTGTCAGGTTTAATAAGTGGGATTTCTTGCCTTATAAATGGGGTTGGGAACATCAGTTGTGTTGAGCAGAAGTCTGGTGGATACACTGCTGATAGTCCTCCTGAATAGACTGTTAGAATTTGTATTATGGCAAGAAAAAAGCAGCTAAGTAAAGAAAAACGAGTAGCCATCATTACTTTAAGAAATGAAGGTCAGTCAGTCCGAAAAATTGGGAAAACTTTGAAAGTGTCCCCAAGTGCAGTGGCAAAAACCATCAAGTGCTAAAAGAAACTGTCTCACATGAGGACCACCCCAGGAAAGGAATACCAAGAGTCACCTCTGCTTCTGAGGATAAGTTTATCCGAGTCACCAGCCTCAGAAATCGCAGGTTAACATCAGCTCAGATTAGAGACCAGGTCAATGCCACAGAGTTCTAGCAGCAGACACATCTGTACTACAACTGTTAAGAGGAGACTTTGTGCAGCAGGCCTTCATGGTAAAATAGCTGCTAGGAAACCACTGCTAAGGACAGGCAACAAGCAGAAGAGACTTGATTGGCTAAAGAACACAAGGAATGGACATTAGACCAGTGGAAATCTGTGCTTTGGTCTGATGAGTCCAAATTTGAGATCTTTGGTTCAACCACCGTGTCTTTGTGTGACGCAGAAAAGGTGAATGGATGGACTCTACATGCCTGGTTCCCACCGTGAAGCATGGAGGAGGTGTGATGGTGTGGGGGTGCTTTGCTGGTGACACTGTTGGGGATTTATTCAAAATTGAAGGCATACTGAACCAGCATGGCTACCACAGCATCTTTCAGAGGCATGCTATTTCATCTGGTTTGCGTTTAGTTGGACCATCATTTATTTTTCAACAGGACAATGACCCCAAACACACCTCCAGGCTGTGTAAGGGTTAATTGACCAAGAAGGAGGGTGATGGGGTGCTACGCCAGATGACCTGGCCTCCACAGTCACCAGACCTGAACCCAATCGAGATGGTTTGGGGTGAGCTGGACCACAGAGTGAAGGCAAAAGGGGCAACAAGTGCTAAGCATCTCTGGGAACTCCTTCAAGATTGTTGGAAACCATTCCTGGTGACTAACTCTTGAAGCTCATCAAGAGAATGCCAAGAGTGTGCAAAGCAGTCATCAAAGCAAAAGGTGACTACTTTGAAGAACCTAGAATATAAGACATATTTTCAGTTGTTTTACACTTTTTTGTTAAGTATATAATTCCTCATGTGTTAATTCATAGTTTTGATGCCTTCAGTGTGAATGTACAATTTTCATAGTCATGAAAATACAGAAAAATCTTTAAATGAGAAGGTGTGTCCAAACTTTTGGTCTGTACTGTACATGGTTGATGTGATTTTGGTACTGAATGTGTATTAATGTCCACATGAAAAAGTGAGTGATCCAGAAGCAGAGGTCTTTGTAATAGCCACACCCCACTCCATAGCAGAGGTCTTTGCAGATGATACAAAACTATGTAAAGCAGTCAATACAAGAGAAGATAGTATTCTGCTACAGATGGATCTGGATAAGTTGGAAACTTGGGCTGAGAGGTGGCAGATGCAGTGTAACAATGATAAATGTAAAGTTATACACATGGGAAGAAGGAATCAATATCACCATTACACACTGAACGGGAAACCACTGGGTAAATCTGACATGGATAAGGACTTGGGGATCCTAGTTAAAGATAAACTTACCTGGAGCAGCAGGTGCCAGGCTGCAGCTGCCGAGGCAAACAGGATCATGGGGTGCATTAAAAGAGGTCTGGATACACATGATGAGAGCATTATACTGCCTCTGTACAAATCCCTGGTTAGATCGCACATGGAGTACTGTGTATAGTTTTGGGCACCGGTGCTCAGGAAGGATATAATGGAACTAGAGCAAATACAAAGGAAGGCAACAAAACTAATAAAGGGGATGGGGGAACTACAATACCCAGAGAGATTAGCAAAATTAGGATTATTTAGTCTAGAAAAAAGATGACTGAGGGGTGATCTAATAACCATTTATAAGTATATAAGAGGACAATACAAATATCTCTCCGAGGATCTGTTTATACCAAGGAAGGTGACGGTCACAAGGGGGCATTCTTTGCGTCTGGAGGAGAGAAGGTTTTTCCACAAACATAGAAGAAGATTCTTTACTGTTAGGGCAGAGAGAATCTGGAATTGCTTGCCTGAGGAGGTGGTGATGGCGAACTCAGCCGAGGGGTTCAAGAGAGGCCTGGATGTCTTCCTGGAGCAGAACAATATTGTATCTTACAGTTATTAGGTTCTTTAGAAGGACGTAGATCTGGGGATTTATTCTGACGGAATATAGGCTGAACTGGATGGACAGATGGCTTTTTTCGGCCTTGCTAACTATGTTACTATGTAATAGCCACACCCCCAATCTAAAGCCAGAGGTCTTTGTAATAGCCACACCCACAAAGCCACACCCCCACTCCAGAGCCATACCCCACCCCATACCAAAAGCTACATCCATGTACCAAAGCCATACACCCCACAAAGCCACACCCCCATACCAAAGTCACTTCCCACTCCAAAACCACACCCCCATACCAAAACCACACCCACAAAGCCACACTCCAATGCAAGGAAGCCACACCCTAAAGCAAGAAAGCCACATTCCCACACCCCCGGAGGTCGCGTAAGGCTGCTGTCGGAGGACAATGCCGATTGTCATCAGGGGACCTGTAGATGACTATTCTGCTGACATCTACTATGCTGATATGTAATCAGAATCTGTCACCAGGATTTTGATCCCCCATCTGAAAGCAGCACAATGTTGGGGTAGAGACTGATTCCAGCGATGTGTCACTTATTGGGCTGCTTCATGCAGTTTTGATAAAATTCCTGTTTGCTCCAGATCTAGCAGTGCTCTGAATGTTGAACCCTGTATAACCCCGCCCACACCACTGATTGGCCACAGTCTGTGTATAACCCACCCACATCACTGATTGTAATTTTACTGCTTATGCACAGTTCACACAGTAAGCTGCCAATCAGTAGTGGGGGCGGCATTACACACCGCTGACAATCAGTAGTGAGGGTGGGGTTACATGCTGCCAACAATCATCAGTAGTCTGGGCAGGATTACACACTGCTGACAATCAGTAGTGGGGGCAGGATTACACACTGCTGATAATCACTAGTGAGGGTGGGGTTACACACTGTCCACAATCAGTAGTGGGGGCAGCATTACACTGCGCTCCTGACTACCTGCTCTCAGAGTCAGGGGTAATCTCCCAGTGACAGATCTGTAATCTGCTGGCATCTATTGTCCGCTGTCATCTTCGTGTTCTGGGAGCAGGAACTTTATGGCTCTTGACGTGTTCCTATGTGTCAGTGAGATTGCTCATGTGGCCCCAGACAACCCGGTGTTTGCCCATGTGGCCCCAGACTGGTAATGTGACAACCCAGTTATTGCCCAAGTGGCCCCAGACTGGTGCCGTGACAACCTAGCGATTGCCCATGTGGCCCAGACTAGTGATGTGACAACCCATGTGGCCCCAGACTGGTGCCGTGACAACCCAGTGATTGTTCATGTGGCCCCAGACTGGTGGCGCAGTAATTCAGGTGCATGGGGCCACCTTCTTATCTCATCATGTTACATCTGTCTCCCCAGGGCTGCAGTCTGCATCGCATCCCTCAGCGCCTCCATCTCGCCTCCCGTGTGAGAACTGCCCAGAGCCCCGGTGGTGAGTATCGCCCGCCCGTAGCTGTCAGGGAGGGGCCACAGCTAAACCGGCAGGTTAGATCACATTCCTCACATTACCTGTAAGCTCAGACATAACATGAGCTGAAGACGAGACCATCACCTGCAGCCCGAGGTGCTCCACCAGGTACAGCGCCGGCACACGGGTCACACAGAGCCGAACTCACTGTTGGCACGGGGGTCTAATGGGGACAGTAACATCACCGGCACAGGGGTCATACACAGCCGGGAACACCGCCGGCACATAGGTCATATGGAGCAGGGAATACCGCAGGCGCACGGGCCATATGGAGCCAGAAAAACCACCAGCACATGAGCCACACAGAGCCGGGAATACCGCTAGCACACGGGCCACACAGAGCAGAGAATACCGCTATAGCACACGGGCCACGCAGAGCCGGGAATACCGCTAGCACACGGGTCATAAGGAGCCAGGAAAACCGCCAGCACACAGGCCACACAAAGCCGGGAATACCGCTAGCACACGGGCCACACAGAGCAGAGAATATCGCTAGCACACGGGTCATATGGAGCCGGGAATACCGCCAGCACACAGGCCACACAGAGCCGGGAATACCGCCAGCACACGGGCCACACAGAGCAAAGAATACCGCTGGCACACGGGCCACGCAGAGCCAGGAAAACTGCCAGCACACGGGTCATATGGAGCCAGGAAAACCGCCAGCACACGGGTCATATGGAGCCAGGAAAACCGCCAGCACACGGGCCACACAGAGCAGAGAATACCGCGGGCACATGGGCCACACAGAGCAGAGAATACCGCGGGCACATGGGCCAGACAGAGCAGAGAATACCTCCCTGATGGGGGTAGTAGCTGTCGTCACACCCTCCTCCCTGATGATGGAAGTAGCTGTTGCCCGCTCCTCCCTGATGGGGTAGTAGCTGTCGTCACCCCCTCCTCCCTGATGATGGAAGTAGCTGTTGCCTGCTCCTCCCTGATGGGGGTAGTAGCTGTCGTCACCCCCTCTTCCCTGATGATGGAAGTAGCTGTTGCCTGCTCCTCCCTGATGGGGGTAGTAGCTGTCGTCACCCCATCCTCCCAGATGGGGGCAGTAGCTGACGTCGCCCCCTCCTCCCTGATGATAGAAGTAGCTCTGTCGCCAGGGCCAGCTTCAGGTGTTTGAGGGCCCCGGGCGAAAGAGTCTCACTGCCCCCCCACCCCCCTTAACACATACCACGATTCATGATGCCCAGATACAGCAGAGAAATATAGCTATAGTACAATGCCAGATATCACTTCTTACATGAGTGATAGCTATTGAAAATTTTGCAGTGTATATATACATGACAGGAGGAGTGGTACTGTGCAGTGTATATACAGGACAGGAGGAGTGGTACTGTGCAGTGTATATATACACAGGAGGAGTGGTACTGTGCAGTGTATATATACAGGAGGAGTGGTACTGTGCAGTGTATATATACAGGAGGAGTGGTACTGTGCAGTGTATATATATACAGGAGGAGTGGTACTGTGCAGTATATATACAGGACAGAAGGAGTGGTACTGTGCAGTGTATATATACAGGGGATTGGTACTGTGCAGTGTATATATACACAGGGGAGTGGTACTGTGCAGTGTATATATTCAGGGGACTGGTACTGTGCAGTGTATATATATACACAGGACAAGAGGAGTGGTACTGTGCAGTGTATATATACAGGAGGAGTGGTACTGTGCAGTGTATATATACAGGAGGAGTGGTACTGTACAGTGTATATATGCAGGACAGGAGGAGCAGTACTGTGCAGTGTATATATACAGGACAGGAGGAGCAGTACTGTGCAGTGTATATATACAGGACAGGAGGAGTGGTACTGTGCAGTGTATATACAGGACAGGAGGAGCGGTACTGTGCAGTGTATATATACAGGAGGAGTGGTACTGTGCAGTGTATACACTCACCGGCCACTTTATTAGGTACACCTGTCCAACTTCTTGTTAACACTTAATTTCTAATCAGCCAATCACATGGCGGCAACTCAGTGCATTTAGGCATGTAGACATGGTCAAGACAATCTCCTGCAGTTCAAACCGAGCATCAGTATGGGGAAGAAAGGTGATTTGAGTGCCTTTGAACGTGGCATGGTTGTTGGTGCCAGAAGGGCTGGTCTGAGTATTTCAGAAACTGCTGATCTACTGGGATTTTCACGCACAACCATCTCTAGGGTTTACAGAGAATGGTCCGAAAAAGAAAAAAAATCCAGTGAGCGGCAGTTCTGTGGGCGGAAATGCCTTGTTGATGCCAGAGGTCAGAGGAGAATGGGCAGACTGGTTCGAGCTGATAGAAAGGCAACAGTGACTCAAATCGCCACCCGTTACAACCAAGGTAGGCCTAAGAGCATCTCTGAACGCACAGTGCGTCGAACTTTGAGGCAGATGGGCTACAGCAGCAGAAGACCACACCGGGTACCACTCCTTTCAGCTAAGAACAGGAAACTGAGGCTACAATTTGTACAAGCTCATCGAAATTGGACAGTAGAAGATTGGAAAAACGTTGCTTGGTCTGATGAGTCTCGATTTCTGCTGCGACATTCGGATGGTAGGGTCAGAATTTGGCGTAAACAACATGAAAGCATGGATCCATCCTGCCTTGTATGGAGCATCTTTGGGATGTGCAGCCGACAAATCTGCGGCAACTGTGTGATGCCATCATGTCAATATGGACCAAAATCTCTGAGGAATGCTTCCAGCACCTTGTTGAATCTATGCCACGAAGAATTGAGGCAGTTCTGAAGGCAAAAGGGGGTCCAACCCGTTACTAGCATGGTGTACCTAATAAAGTGGCCGGTGAGTGTATATACAGGAGGAGTGGTACTGTGCAGTGTATATATACAGGACAGGAGGAGCGGTACTGTGCAGTGTATATATACAGGACAGGAGGAGTGGTACTGTGCAGTGTATATATACAGGACAGGAGGAGTGGTACTGTGCAGTGTATATATACAGGAGGAGGGGTACTGTGCAGTGTATATATACAGGAGGAGGGGTACTGTGCAGTGTATATATACAGGAGGAGGGGTACTGTGCAGTGTATATATACAGGACAGAAGGAGTGGTACTGTGCAGTGTATATATACAGGACAGGAAGAGTGGTACTTTGCAGTGTATATATACAGGACAGAAGGAGTGGCTCTGTGCAGTGTATATATACAGGAGGAGTGGTACTGTGCAGTGTATATATACAGGAGGAGTGGTACTGTGCAGTGTATATATAAAGGAGGAGGGGTACTGTGCAGTGTATATATACAGGAGGAATGGTACTGTGCAGTGTATATATACAGGACAGAAGGAGTTGCACTGTGCAGTGTATATATACAGGAGGAGTGGTACTGTGCAGTGTATATATACAGGAGGAGTGGTACTGTGCAGTGTATATATACAGGACAGGAGGAGTGGTACTGTGCAGTGTATATATACAGGACAGGAGGAGTGGTACTGTGCAGTGTATATATACAGGAGGAGCGGTACTGTGCAGTGTATATATACAGGGGAGTGGTACTGTGCAGTGTATATATACAGGAGGAGTGGTACTGTGCAGTGTATATATACAGGACAGGAGGAGCGGTACTGTGCAGTGTATATATACAGGAAGAGCGGTACTGTGCAGTGTATATATACAGGAGCGGTACTGTGCAGTATATATACAGGAGGAGTGGTACTGTGCAGTGTATATATACAGGAGGAGTGGTACTGTGCAGTGTATATATACAGGAGGAGTGGTACTGTGCAGTGTATATATACAGGACAGGAGGAGTGGTACTGTGCAGTGTATATATACAGGAGCGGTACTGTGCAGTATATATATACAGGAGCGGTACTGTGCAGTATATATATACAGGAAGAGCGGTACTGTGCAGTATATATATACAGGAGCGGTACTGTGCAGTATATATATACAGGAGGAGCGGTACTGTGCAGTGTATATATACAGGAGGAGTGGTACTGTGCAGTGTATATATACAGGACAGGAGGAGTGGTACTGTGCAGTGTATATATACAGGGGAGTGGTACTGTGCAGTGTATATATACAGGACAGGAGGAGCGGTACTGTGCAGTGTATATATACAGGGGAGTGGTACTGTGCAGTGTATATATACAGGACAGGAGGAGTGGTACTGTGCCGTGTATATATACAGGACAGGAGGAGTGGTACTGTGCAGTGTATATATACAGGAGGAGTGGTACTGTGCAGTGTATATATACAGGAGGAGTGGTACTGTGCAGTGTATATATACAGGACAGGAGGAGCGGTACTGTGCAGTGTATATATACAGGAAGAGCGGTACTGTGCAGTATATATATACAGGAGCGGTACTGTGCAGTATATATATACAGGAGGAGTGGTACTGTGCAGTGTATATATACAGGACAGGAGGAGCGGTACTGTGCAGTGTATATATACAGGAGGAGTGGTACTGTGCAGTGTATATATACAGGACAGGAGGAGTGGTACTGTGCAGTGTATATATACAGGGGAGTGGTACTGTGCAGTGTATATATACAGGACAGGAGGAGCGGTACTGTGCAGTGTATATATACAGGGGAGTGGTACTGTGCAGTGAATATATACAGGACAGGAGGAGTGGTACTGTGCAGTGTATATATACACAGGAGGAGCGGTACTGTGCAGTGTATATATACAGGACAGGAGGAGTGGTACTGTGCAGTGTATATATACAGGACAGGAGGAGTGGTACTGTGCGGTGTATATATACAGGACAGGAGGAGCGGTACTGTGCAGTGTATATATACAGGACAGGAGGAGTGGTACTGTGCGGTGTATATATACAGGACAGGAGGAGCGGTACTGTGCAGTGTATATATACAGGACAGGAGGAGTGGTACTGTGCAGTGTATATATACAGGACAGGAGGAGTGGTACTGTGCAGTGTATATATACAGGACAGGAGGAGTGGTACTGTGCAGTGTATAGTTATATGAAAAAGTTTGGGCACCCCTATTAATCTTAAGCTTAATGTTTTATAAAACTAGGTTTTTTTTGCAACAGCTATTTCAGTTTCATATATCTAATAACTGTTGGACACAGTAATGTTTCTGCCTTGAAATGAGGTTTATTGGTTTATTGTACTAACAGAAAATGTGCAATCTGCAATCAAACAAAATTTGACAGGTGCATAAGTATGGGCACCCTTATCATTTTCTTGTTTTAAATACTCTTACCTACTTTTTACTGACTTACTAAAGCACTTTTTTGGTTTTGTAACCTCATTGGGCTTTGAACTTCATAGCCAGGTGTATGCAATCATGAGAAAAGCTACTTAAAGTGGCCACTTGCAAGTTGTTCTCCTGTTTGAATCTCCTCTGATGAGTGGCATCATGGGCTCCTCAAAACAACTGTCAAATGATCTGAAAACAAAGATTATTTAACATAGTTGTTCAGGGGAAGGATACAAAAAGCTGTCTCAGAGATTTAACCTGTCAAGTTCCACTGTGAGGAACATAGTAAGGAAATGGAAGAACACAGGTACAGTTCTTGTTAAGGCCAGAAGTGGCAGGCCAAGAGAAACATCAGAAAGGCAGAGAAGAAGAATGGTGAGATCAGTCAAGGACAATCCTCAGGCCACCTCCAGAGAGCTGCAGCATCAACTTGCTGCAGATGGTGTCACTGTGCATCGGTAAACTATACAACGCACTTTGCACAAGGAGAAGCTGTATGGGAGAGTGATGCAAAAGAAGCCGATTCTGCAAGCACGCCATAAACAGTCGGCTGAGGTATGCAAAAGCACATTGGGAGAAGCCAATTTCTTTTTGGAAGAAGGTCCTGTGGACTGATGAAACCAATATTGAGTTGTTTGGTCATACAAAAAGGTGTTATGCATGGCGGCAAAAAAACACAGCATTCCAAGAAAAACACTTGCTACCCACAGTAAAATTTGGTGGAGGTTCCATCATGCTTTGGGGCTGTGTGGCCAATGCCGGCAGCGGGAATCTTGTTAAAGTTGAGGGATGCATGGATTCCTCTCAGTATCAGCAGATTCTTGACAATAATGTTCATGATTCAGTGACAAAGTTGAAGTTACGCAGGGGATGGATCTTTCAGCAAGACAATGATCCAAAACACCGCTCCAAATCTACTCAGGCATTCATGCAGAGGAACAATTACACTGTTCTGGAATGGCCATCCCAGTCCCCAGACCTGAATATCATTGAACATCTGTGGGATTATTTGAAGAGGGCTGTCCATGCTCGGCGACCATCAAACTTAACTGAACTGGAATTGTTTTGTAAAGAGGAATGGTCAAAAATGCCTTCATCCAGGATCTCATTAAAAGCTACAGGAAGCGACTAGAGGCTGTTATTTTTGCAAAAGGAGGATCTACTAAATATTAATGTCACTTTTCTGGTGAGGTGCCCATACTTATGCACCTGTCAAATTTCGTTTGAATGCAGATTGCACATTTTCTCTTAGTACAATAAACCTCATTTCAAGGCAGAAACATTACTGTGTCCAACAGTTATTAGATATATGAAACTGAAATAGCTGTTGCAAAAAACACAATTTTTATAAAATATTAAGCTTAAGATTAATAGGGGTGCCCAAACTTTTTCATATAACTGTATATACAGGACAGGAGGAGCGGTACTGTGCAGTGTATATATACACAGGAGGAGTGGTACTGTGCAGTACATATATACAGGAGGAGTGGTACTGTGCAGTGTATATATACAGGGGAGCGGTACTGTGCAGTGTATATATACAGGACAGGAGGAGTTAGGCTACGTTCACACGATCAGGATTTCCATCCTTTTTTTTTCCTGCCCGTTTTTGGAAAACGGCAGCTAAATTCCGCAGTGAATTTGAGCTGCGTTTTCTGATCCTTTTTCTTCAGCGTTTTCCACTGCGGGTTTCCAATAGCAGTTTCCTATTGGAGCTGCTGGAAAACCGGTGCGGAATCCGCTGAAAGAATTGACATGCTACTTCTTTTTTCCGCTGGAAAATCCGCGCGGATTTTCCAGCGGAAAAACGGATCGTTAGCACAGCGGTTTTGGTTTTCCATTGGGTTACATTGTACTGTAACCAACATGGAAAACTGATCCGGATCCGCAGCTGAAAATCCGCTACGGATCCGGATCAAAATCCGGATCGTGTGAACGTAGCCTAATACTGTGCAGTGTATATATACAGGAGGAGTGGTACTGTGCAGTATATATATACAGGAGGAGTGGTACTGTGCAGTGTATATATACAGGAGGAGTGGTACTGTGCAGTATATATATACAGGAGGAGTGGTACTGTGCAGTGTATATATACAGGAGGAGTGGTACTGTGCAGTATATATATACAGGAGGAGTGGTACTGTGCAGTGTATATATACAGGAGGAGTGGTACTGTGCAGTGTATATATACAGGAGGAGTGGTACTGTGCAGTATATATATATATACACAGGAGGAGTGGTACTGTGCAGTGTATATATACAGGAGGAGTGGTACTGTGCAGTACATATATACAGGAGGAGTGGTACTGTGCAGTATATATATACAGGACAGGAGGAGTGGTACTGTGCAGTGTATATATACAGGAGGAGTGGTACTGTGCAGTGTATATATACAGGACAGGAGGAGTGGTACTGTGCAGTGTATATATACAGGGGAGCGGTACTGTGCAGTGTATATATACAGGAGGAGTGGTACTGTGCAGTGTATATATACAGGAGGAGTGGTACTGTGCAGTGTATATATACAGGAGGAGCGGTACTGTGCAGTGTATATATACAGGGGAGCAGTACTGTGCAGTGTATATATACAGGGGAGCAGTACTGTGCAGTGTATATATACAGGACAGGAGGAGTGGTACTGTGCAGTGTATATATACAGGACAGGAGGAGCGGTACTGTGCAGTGTGTATATACAGGACAGGAGGAGCGGTACTGTGCAGTGTATATATACAGGACAGGAGGAGTGGTACTGTGCAGTGTATATATACAGGACAGGAGGAGTGGTACTGTGCAGTGTATATATACAGGACAGGAGGAGTGGTACTGTGCAGTGTATATATACAGGACAGGAGGAGTGGTACTGTGCAGTGTATATATACAGGACAGGAGGAGTGGTACTGTGCAGTGTATATATACAGGACAGGAGGAGTGGTACTGTGCAGTGTATATATACAGGACAGGAGGAGTGGTACTGTGCAGTGTATATATACAGGACAGGAGGAGTGGTACTGTGCAGGGTATATATA
The DNA here is from genome assembly GCF_051348905.1 of Ranitomeya variabilis. NCBI lineage: Eukaryota > Metazoa > Chordata > Amphibia > Anura > Dendrobatidae > Ranitomeya > Ranitomeya variabilis. Next base: position 625,173,996 of record NC_135233.1, read on the forward strand.
CAGGACAGGAGGAGTGGTACTGTGCAGGGTATATATACAGGACAGGAGGAGTGGTACTGTGCGGTGTATATATACAGGACAGGAGGAGTGGTACTGTGTAGTGTATATATACAGGACAGGAGGAGTGGTACTGTGCAGTGTATATATACAGGACAGGAGGAGTGGTACTGTGCAGGGTATATATACAGGACAGGAGGAGTGGTACTGTGCGGTGTATATATACAGGACAGGAGGAGTGGTACTGTGTAGTGTATATATACAGGACAGGAGGAGTGGTACTGTGCAGTGTATATATACAGGACAGGAGGAGTGGTACTGTGCAGTGTATATATACAGGACAGGAGGAGTGGTACTGTGCAGTGTATATATACAGGACAGGAGGAGTGGTACTGTGCGGTGTATATATACAGGACAGGAGGAGTGGTACTGTGCAGTGTATATATACAGGACAGGAGGACTGGTACTGTGCAGTGTATTGTAAGGTTTCTCTTACTGAGAGTGTTGGGGGACACTCGCTTAGCCGCGATATTTAAGCACACAGCATGGGTTTTTATATCAAAACAGTTCATACGGTTTATTAAGCCACGTAAACCGGGTTTAAACACAGTTCATTACATAGAACACAACAGGCACCAACAGTCTCTTTGGTACCTGACGGGAGCTCCTGCTCCACCTTGCCGACTCTTCCAACAGCCTTTGGGTAAGCTGCCTAACGGGGATCACCAACTCGCCTGGTCAATACACAGTAGTCAGTCCAGACCTCACCGAAGGACTCCAGCTTCCCCACACTCTGTTAACCCTCTTCCGGGTAAGCTGCCTAACGGGGATCACCAACTCGCCTGTCCGGCATACAGTAGTCAGTCCAGACCTCACCGAAGGACTCCAGCTTCCCCACACAGTAACAGACACCGGCCCAGCAGATCCTGGTGCTCACCTCGTACCCACAGGTCCTGGACCCCGTCCTCCACCTGTTAGCTTAGGTCCTGGACCCCGTCCTCCACCTATCAGCTTAGGCCCTGGACCCCGTCCTCCACCTGTCACAACAGGTCCTGGACCCCGTCCTCCGCCTGTCAGCTTAGGTCCTGGACCCCGTCCTCCACCTGTCACAACAGGTCCTGGACCCCGTCCTCCGCCTGTCAGCTTAGGTCCTGGACCCCGTCCTCCACCTATCAGCTTAGGTCCTGGACCCCGTCCTCCACCTGTTACCTTAGGTTACCAGGATCACGCCGGTGGCCTAGTCCATGTTCTCAGGTGCTTGTAGGACCCTAGTCGTTCCTAGGACAATCCAGCACCTTCACCTCGTTCTCTGGTGCTTGCAGGACCCTGGTCATTCCCAGGCCAACCCAGCAGCATTCAGGACCCTAGTCATTCCTAGGACAGTCCTGCATCTTCGGGACCCTAGTCATTCCTAGGACAGTCCCCGGGACCCTAGTCATTCCTAGGACGGTCCCACCGGTCAGCGTTGTTCGGGACCCTAGTCATTCCTAGGACAATCCCCGGGACCCTAGTCATTCCTAGGACGGTCCCACCGGTCAGCGTTGTTCGGGACCCTAGTCATTCCTAGGACAATCCCCGGGACCCTAGTCATTCCTAGGACAATCCCCCCGGCCAGGTCCATACACAGGAACCACACAGGTTTCACACAGGACCTGCCGGACACGCCTCCCATGTGACCCACAACCTGGTCACATTATATACCTGAAACCACACCCCTGGATGGGTGTGTGGATGTGTGGCTAGTCTGACCCTCCCGTCTCTCATGACTAGCCTAGTAAGTCACCCAAACTTAACTATACACATTGTAACAAAACTCTTGAGGGACTACAGGTCCCAGCATAACCACAATACATCTGACTTACTACGCAGACTCCTTCCGCGACACACATCGGCCATTCATAACACTGCCGATTACAGGTACACCATGAATATCACCACAACAGATACGCTTCCATGCATATCTCACAGAGCGCACAGAGCGCACAAAGCGCCCCCTAGCTACCACAGGGGTCACTACACCATCACATATATCACAGTATATATACAGGACAGGAGGAGTGGTACTGTGCAGTGTATATATACAGGAGGAGTGGTACTGTGCAGTGTATATATACAGGACAGGAGGAGCGGTACTGTGCGGTGTATATATACAGGACAGGAGGAGTGGTACTGTGCAGTGTATATATACAGGACAGGAGGAGTGGTACTGTGCAGTGTATATATACAGGACAGGAGGAATGGTACTGTGCAGTGTATATATACAGGACAGGAGGAGTGGTACTGTGCAGTGTATATATACAGGACAGGAGGAGTGGTACTGTGCGGTGTATATATACAGGACAGGAGGAGCGGTACTGTGCAGTCTATATATACAGGACAGGAGGAGTGGTACTGTGCAGTGTATATATACAGGAGGAGTGGTACTGTGCAGTGTATATATACAGGACAGGAGGAGCGGTACTGTGCAGTGTATATATACAGGACAGGAGGAGCGGTACTGTGCGGTGTATATACAGTGGGGCAAAAAAGTATTTAGTCAGTCAGCAATAGTGCAAGTTCCACCACTTAAAAAGATAAGAGGCGTCTGTAATTTACATCATAGGTAGACCTCAACTATGGGAGACAAACTGAGAAAAAAAAAATCCAGAAAATCACATTGTCTGTTTTTTTATCATTTTATTTGCATATTATGGTGGAAAATAAGTATTTGGTCAGAAACAAAATTTCATCTCAATACTTTGTAATATATCCTTTGTTGGCAATGACAGAGGTCAAACGTTTTCTGTAAGTCTTCACAAGGTTTCCACACACTGTTGTTGGTATGTTGGCCCATTCCTCCATGCAGATCTCCTCTAGAGCAGTGATGTTTTTGGCTTTTCGCTTGGCAACACGGACTTTCAACTCCCTCCAAAGGTTTTCTATAGGGTTGAGATCTGGAGACTGGCTAGGCCACTCCAGGACCTTGAAATGCTTCTTACGAAGCCACTCCTTCGTTGCCCTGGCGGTGTGCTTTGGATCATTGTCATGTTGAAAGACCCAGCCACGTTTCATTTTCAATGCCCTTGCTGATGGAAGGAGGTTTGCACTCAAAATCTCACGATACATGGCCCCATTCATTCTTTCATGTACCCGGATCAGTCGTCCTGGCCCCTTTGCAGAGAAACAGCCCCAAAGCATGATGTTTCCACCACCATGCTTTATAGTAGGTATGGTGTTTGATGGATGCAACTCAGTATTCTTTTTCCTCCAAACACGACAAGTTGTGTTTCTACCAAACAGTTCCAGTTTGGTTTCATCAGACCATAGGACATTCTCCCAAAACTCCTCTGGATCATCCAAATGCTCTCTAGCAAACTTCAGACGGGCCCGGACATGTACTGGCTTAAGCAGTGGGACACGTCTGGCACTGCAGGATCTGAGTCCATGGTGGCGTAGTGTGTTACTTATGGTAGGCCTTGTTACATTGGTCCCAGCTCTCTGCAGTTCATTCACTAGGTCCCCCCGCGTGGTTCTGGGATTTTTGCTCACCGTTCTTGTGATCATTCTCACCCCACGGGGTGGGATTTTGCGTGGAGCCCCAGATCGAGGGAGATTATCAGTGGTCTTGAATGTCTTCCATTTTCTAATTATTGCTCCCACTGTTGATTTCTTCACTCCAAGCTGGCTGGCTATTGCAGATTCAGTCTTCCCAGCCTGGTGCAGGGCTACAATTTTGTTTCTGGTGTCCTTTGACAGCTCTTTGGTCTTCACCATAGTGGAGTTTGGAGTCAGACTGTTTGAGGGTGTGCACGGGTGTCTTTTTATACTGATAACAAGTTTAAACAGGTGCCATTACTACAGGTAATGAGTGGAGGAAAGAGGAGACTCTTAAAGAAGAAGTTACAGGTCTGTGAGAGCCAGAAATCTTGATTGTTTGTTTCTGACCAAATACTTATTTTCCACCATAATATGCAAATAAAATGATAAAAAAACAGACAATGTGATTTTCTGGATTTTTTTTTCTCAGTTTGTCTCCCATAGTTGAGGTCTACCTATGATGTAAATTACAGACGCCTCTCATCTTTTTAAGTGGTGGAACTTGCACTATTGCTGACTGACTAAATACTTTTTTGCCCCACTGTATACAGGACAGGAGGAGTGGTACTGTGCAGTGTATATATACAGGACAGGAGGAGCGGTACTGTGCGGTGTATATATACAGGACAGGAGGAGTGGTACTGTGCAGTGTATATATACAGGACAGGAGGAGCGGTACTGTGCAGTGTATATATACAGGACAGGAGGAGTGGTACTGTGCGGTGTATATATACAGGACAGGAGGAGTGGTACTGTGCAGTGTATATATACAGGAGGAGTGGTACTGTGCAGTGTATATATACAGGACAGGAGGAGTGGTACTGTGCAGTGTATATATACAGGAGGAGTGGTACTGTGCAGTGTATATATACAGGACAGGAGGAGTGGTACTGTGCAGTGTATATATACAGGACAGGAGGAGCGGTACTGTGCAGTGTATATATACAGGACAGGAGGAGTGGTACTGTGCAGTGTATATATACAGGACAGGAGGAGTGGTACTGTGCAGTGTATATATACAGGACAGGAGGAGCGGTACTGTGCGGTGTGTATATACAGGACAGGAGGAGTGGTACTGTGCAGTGTATATATACAGGACAGGAGAAGTGGTACTGTGCAGTGTATATATACAGGACAGGAGGAGTGGTACTGTGCAGTGTGTATATACAGGACAGGAGGAGTGGTACTGTGCAGTGTATATATACAGGACAGGAGGAGTGGTACTGTGCAGTGTATATATACAGGACAGGAGGAGCGGTACTGTGCGGTGTATATATACAGGACAGGAGGAGTGGTACTGTGCAGTGTATATATACAGGACAGGAGGAGTGGTACTGTGCAGTGTATATATACAGGACAGGAGAAGTGGTACTGTGCAGTGTATATATACAGGACAGGAGGAGTGGTACTGTGCAGTGTGTATATACAGGACAGGAGGAGTGGTACTGTGCAGTGTATATATACAGGACAGGAGGAGTGGTACTGTGCAGTGTATATATACAGGACAGGAGGAGCGGTACTGTGCGGTGTATATATACAGGACAGGAGGAGTGGTACTGTGCAGTGTATATATACAGGACAGGAGGAGTGGTACTGTGCAGTGTATATATACAGGACAGGAGAGGTGGCACTGTGCAGTGTATATATACAGGACAGGAGAGGTGGCACTGTGCAGTGTATATATACAGGACAGGAGGAGTGGTACTGTGCAGTATATATACAGGACAGGAGAGGTGGCACTGTGCAGTGTATATATACAGGACAGGAGAGGTGGCACTGTGCAGTGTATATATACAGGACAGGAGAGGTGGCACTGTGCAGTGTATATATACAGGACAGGAGAGGTGGCACTGTGCAGTGTATATATACAGGACAGGAGGAGCGGTACTGTGCAGTGTATATATACAGGACAGGAGGAGTGGCACTGTGCAGTGTATATATACAGGACAGGAGGAGCGGTACTGTGCAGTGTATATATACAGGACAGGAGGAGCGGTACTGTGCAGTGTATATATACAGGACAGGAGGAGTGGTACTGTGCAGTGTATATATACAGGACAAGAGGAGTGGTACTGTGCAGTGTATATATACAGGACAGGAGGAGCGGTACTGTGCAGTGTATATATACAGGACAGGAGGAGTGGCACTGTGCAGTGTACATATACAGGACAGGAGGAGTGGTACTGTGCAGTGTATATATACAGGACAGGAGGAGTGGTACTGTGCAGTGTATATATACAGGACAGGAGGAGCGGTACTGTGCAGTGTATATATACAGGACAGGAGAGGTGGCACTGTGCAGTGTATATATACAGGACAGGAGAGGTGGCACTGTGCAGTGTATATATACAGGAGGAGTGGTACTGTGCAGTGTATATATACAGGACAGGAGAGGTGGCACTGTGCAGTGTATATATACAGGACAGGAGGAGCGGTACTGTGCAGTGTATATATACAGGACAGGAGGAGCGGTACTGTGCAGTGTATATATACAGGACAGGAGAGGTGGCACTGTGCAGTGTATATATACAGGACAGGAGAGGTGGCACTGTGCAGTGTATATATACAGGAGGAGTGGTACTGTGCAGTGTATATATACAGGACAGGAGAGGTGGCACTGTGCAGTGTATATATACTTACTTGCCCGGGTGCTGACGCCGGTCCTGGCTGTCGCTGCCCCCTCCTCCCTGATGTGGGTAGTAGTTGTGGTTGCTCCCGCCCCTGCTTCTCTTTCTCCCTCTCTTTGTCCTCTCACTTTCCTGTCTAAAGTTTGTCATGGACCCGGCTGAGCTCTCTGTAACTTTGCTGGGATCTGCAGTGAAGGTGGGTGCGGGGCACAGGGCGACTCTGCCTGTGCAGGAGCTGGAAGGGTTAACAGCAGGACTTCTTTAAAGGGAACCTGTCACCACGTTTTTGGAAGATGGGATAAAAATAGCGTTAAATAGGGGCAGAGGTGGGCGTTACATTAGTGTGTGTGTTATGCGTTTATTACCCACCTAAGTTGCCGAAATAACTTTGCAAAGTCTCCGTTTTCGCCTGTCAATCAGGCTGGTCAGGTCACATGGGCGTGGTGTCTTCACCCAGATTTGGCGTAGTTTTCCGTTGGTGGCGTAGTGGTGTGCGCATGCCCAAAGTCCGGAATCCTCTTCCAGGGGATTTAAAATAGCGCGGTGTTCGTTATTGCATTGGTGATCGGTGGGCGCGGCCATCTTCCTTTGGCCGCGCGTGCGCAGAAGCGGCGCTCTGCTGGCCGCGGCTTCAGGAAAATGGCCGCGGGATGCCGCGCGTGCGCAGATGGATATCGCGGCGGCCATTTTCCTGAAGCCGCGGCCAGCAGAGCGCCGCTTCTGCGCACGCGCGGCCAAAGGAAGATGGCCGCGCCCACCGATCACCAATGCAATAACGAACACCGCGCTATTTTAAATCCCCTGGAAGAGGATTCCGGACTTTGGGCATGCGCACACCACTACGCCACCAACGGAAAACTACGCCAAATCTGGGGGAAGACAACGCCCATGCGACCTGACCAGCCTGATTGACAGGCGAAAACGGAGACTTTGCAAAGTTATTTCGGCAACTTAGGTGGGTAATAAACGCATAACACACACACTAATGTAACGCCCACCTCTGCCCCTATTTAACGCTATTTTTATCCCATCTTCCAAAAACGTGGTGACAGGTTCCCTTTAAGGAATTCCAGAAGGTGAATGATTAACACTGCAAGAATGATTTCTAAAGGAATGTGACCTTCTGGATAAGGAGTGCAGGCTGGGGGGCAGTGAGGGTAGTAATGAGAGCAGGCTGGGGGGCAGTGAGGGTAGTAATGAGAGCAGGCTGGGGGGCAGTGAGGGTAGTAATGAGAGCAGGCTGGGGGGCAGTGAGGGTAGTAATGAGAGCAGGCTGGGGGGCAGAGAGGGTAGTAATGAGAGCAGGCTGGGGGGGCAGAGAGGGTAGTAATGAGAGCAGGCTGGGGGGCAGTGAGGGTAGTAATGAGAGCAGGCTGGGGGGGCAGAGAGGGTAGTAATGAGAGCAGGCTGGGGGGCAGTGAGGGTAGTAATGAGAGCAGGCTGGGGGGCAGTGAGGGTAGTAATGAGAGCAGGCTGGGGGGCAGTGAGGGTAGTAATGAGAGCAGGCTGGGGGGCAGTGAGGGTAGTAATGAGAGCAGGCTGGGGGGCAGAGAGGGTAGTAATGAGAGCAGGCTGGGGGGCAGTGAGGGTAGTAATGAGAGCAGGCTGGGGGGCAGTGAGGGTAGTAATGAGAGCAGGCTGGGGGGCAGTGAGGGTAGTAATGAGAGCAGGCTGGGGGGCAGAGAGGGTAGTAATGAGAGCAGGCTGGGGGGCAGTGAGGGTAGTAATGAGCGCAGGCTGGGGGGGCAGTGAGGGTAGTAATGAGAGCAGGCTGGGGGGCAGAGAGGGTAGTAATGAGAGCAGGCTGGGGGGCAGTGAGGGTAGTAATGAGAGCAGGCTGGGGGGCAGTGAGGGTTGTAATGAGAGCAGGCTGGGGGGCAGTGAGGGTAGTAATGAGAGCAGGCTGGGGGGCAGAGAGGGTAGTAATGAGAGCAGGCTGGGGGGCAGTGAGGGTAGTAATGAGAGCAGGCTGGGGGGCAGTGAGGGTAGTAATGAGAGCAGGCTGGGGGGCAGTGAGGGTAGTAATGAGAGCAGGCTGGGGGGCAGAGAGGGTAGTAATGAGAGCAGGCTGGGGGGCAGTGAGGGTAGTAATGAGCGCAGGCTCGGGGGGCAGTGAGGGTAGTAATGAGAGCAGGCTGGGGGGCAGAGAGGGTAGTAATGAGAGCAGGCTGGGGGGCAGTGAGGGTAGTAATGAGCGCAGGCTGGGGGGGCAGAGAGGGTAGTAATGAGAGCAGGCTGGGGGGGCAGAGAGGGTAGTAATGAGAGCAGGCTGGGGGGCAGTGAGGGTAGTAATGAGAGCAGGCTGGGGGGCAGAGAGGGTAGTAATGAGAGCAGGCTGGGGGGCAGTGAGGGTAGTAATGAGAGCAGGCTGGGGGGGCAGAGAGGGTAGTAATGAGAGCAGGCTGGGGGGCAGAGAGGGTAGTAATGAGAGCAGGCTGGGGGGCAGTGAGGGTAGTAATGAGAGCAGGCTGGGGGGGCAGTGAGGGTAGTAATGAGAGCAGGCTGGGGGGGCAGAGAGGGTAGTAATGAGAGCAGGCTGGGGGGGCAGAGAGGGTAGTAATGAGAGCAGGCTGGGGGGCAGTGAGGGTAGTAATGAGAGCAGGCTGGGGGGGCAGAGAGGGTAGTAATGAGAGCAGGCTGGGGGGGCAGAGAGGGTAGTAATGAGAGCAGGCTGGGGGGGCAGAGAGGGTAGTAATGAGAGCAGGCTGGGGGGGCAGAGAGGGTAGTAATGAGAGCAGGCTGGGGGGCAGTGAGGGTAGTAATGAGAGCAGGCTGGGGGGGCAGAGAGGGTAGTAATGAGAGCAGGCTGGGGGGCAGTGAGGGTAGTAATGAGAGCAGGCTGGGGGGCAGTGAGGGTAGTAATGAGAGCAGGCTGGGGGGCAGTGAGGGTAGTAATGAGAGCAGGCTGGGGGGCAGAGAGGGTAGTAATGAGAGCAGGCTGGGGGGCAGTGAGGGTAGTAATGAGAGCAGGCTGGGGGGCAGTGAGGGTAGTAATGAGAGCAGGCTGGGGGGCAGTGAGGGTAGTAATGAGAGCAGGCTGGGGGGCAGAGAGGGTAGTAATGAGAGCAGGCTGGGGGGCAGTGAGGGTAGTAATGAGCGCAGGCTGGGGGGGCAGTGAGGGTAGTAATGAGAGCAGGCTGGGGGGCAGAGAGGGTAGTAATGAGAGCAGGCTGGGGGGCAGTGAGGGTAGTAATGAGCGCAGGCTGGGGGGGCAGAGAGGGTAGTAATGAGAGCAGGCTGGGGGGGCAGAGAGGGTAGTAATGAGAGCAGGCTGGGGGGCAGTGAGGGTAGTAATGAGAGCAGGCTGGGGGGCAGAGAGGGTAGTAATGAGAGCAGGCTGGGGGGCAGTGAGGGTAGTAATGAGAGCAGGCTGGGGGGGCAGAGAGGGTAGTAATGAGAGCAGGCTGGGGGGCAGAGAGGGTAGTAATGAGAGCAGGCTGGGGGGCAGTGAGGGTAGTAATGAGAGCAGGCTGGGGGGCAGAGAGGGTAGTAATGAGAGCAGGCTGGGGGGCAGTGAGGGTAGTAATGAGAGCAGGCTGGGGGGCAGAGAGGGTAGTAATGAGAGCAGGCTGGGGGGCAGAGAGGGTAGTAATGAGAGCAGGCTGGGGGGGCAGAGAGGGTAGTAATGAGAGCAGGCTGGGGGGCAGTGAGGGTAGTAATGAGAGCAGGCTGGGGGGCAGAGAGGGTAGTAATGAGAGCAGGCTGGGGGGCAGTGAGGGTAGTAATGAGAGCAGGCTGGGGGGGCAGAGAGGGTAGTAATGAGAGCAGGCTGGGGGGCAGAGAGGGTAGTAATGAGAGCAGGCTGGGGGGCAGTGAGGGTAGTAATGAGAGCAGGCTGGGGGGCAGAGAGGGTAGTAATGAGAGCAGGCTGGGGGGCAGTGAGGGTAGTAATGAGAGCAGGCTGGGGGGCAGAGAGGGTAGTAATGAGAGCAGGCTGGGGGGCAGAGAGGGTAGTAATGAGAGCAGGCTGGGGGGGCAGTGAGGGTAGTAATGAGAGCAGGCTGGGAGGCAGTGAGGGTAGTAATGAGCGCAGGCTGGGGGGGCAGTGAGGGTAGTAATGAGAGCAGGCTGGGGGGCAGAGAGGGTAGTAATGAGAGCAGGCTGGGGGGCAGTGAGGGTAGTAATGAGCGCAGGCTGGGGGGGCAGAGAGGGTAGTAATGAGAGCAGGCTGGGGGGGCAGAGAGGGTAGTAATGAGAGCAGGCTGGGGGGCAGTGAGGGTAGTAATGAGAGCAGGCTGGGGGGGCAGAGAGGGTAGTAATGAGAGCAGGCTGGGGGGCAGTGAGGGTAGTAATGAGAGCAGGCTGGGGGGCAGTGAGGGTAGTAATGAGAGCAGGCTGGGGGGCAGTGAGGGTAGTAATGAGAGCAGGCTGGGGGGCAGTGAGGGTAGTAATGAGAGCAGGCTGGGGGGCAGAGAGGGTAGTAATGAGAGCAGGCTGGGGGGCAGTGAGGGTAGTAATGAGAGCAGGCTGGGGGGCAGTGAGGGTAGTAATGAGAGCAGGCTGGGGGGCAGTGAGGGTAGTAATGAGAGCAGGCTGGGGGGCAGAGAGGGTAGTAATGAGAGCAGGCTGGGGGGCAGTGAGGGTAGTAATGAGCGCAGGCTGGGGGGGCAGTGAGGGTAGTAATGAGAGCAGGCTGGGGGGCAGAGAGGGTAGTAATGAGAGCAGGCTGGGGGGCAGTGAGGGTAGTAATGAGCGCAGGCTGGGGGGGCAGAGAGGGTAGTAATGAGAGCAGGCTGGGGGGGCAGAGAGGGTAGTAATGAGAGCAGGCTGGGGGGCAGTGAGGGTAGTAATGAGAGCAGGCTGGGGGGGCAGAGAGGGTAGTAATGAGAGCAGGCTGGGGGGCAGTGAGGGTAGTAATGAGAGCAGGCTGGGGGGCAGAGAGGGTAGTAATGAGAGCAGGCTGGGGGGCAGTGAGGGTAGTAATGAGAGCAGGCTGGGGGGCAGTGAGGGTAGTAATGAGAGCAGGCTGGGGGGCAGTGAGGGTAGTAATGAGAGCAGGCTGGGGGGCAGAGAGGGTAGTAATGAGAGCAGGCTGGGGGGCAGTGAGGGTAGTAATGAGCGCAGGCTGGGGGGGCAGTGAGGGTAGTAATGAGAGCAGGCTGGGGGGCAGAGAGGGTAGTAATGAGAGCAGGCTGGGGGGCAGTGAGGGTAGTAATGAGCGCAGGCTGGGGGGGCAGAGAGGGTAGTAATGAGAGCAGGCTGGGGGGGCAGAGAGGGTAGTAATGAGAGCAGGCTGGGGGGCAGTGAGGGTAGTAATGAGAGCAGGCTGGGGGGCAGAGAGGGTAGTAATGAGAGCAGGCTGGGGGGCAGTGAGGGTAGTAATGAGAGCAGGCTGGGGGGGCAGAGAGGGTAGTAATGAGAGCAGGCTGGGGGGCAGAGAGGGTAGTAATGAGAGCAGGCTGGGGGGCAGTGAGGGTAGTAATGAGAGCAGGCTGGGGGGCAGAGAGGGTAGTAATGAGAGCAGGCTGGGGGGCAGTGAGGGTAGTAATGAGAGCAGGCTGGGGGGCAGAGAGGGTAGTAATGAGAGCAGGCTGGGGGGCAGAGAGGGTAGTAATGAGAGCAGGCTGGGGGGGCAGAGAGGGTAGTAATGAGAGCAGGCTGGGGGGCAGTGAGGGTAGTAATGAGAGCAGGCTGGGGGGCAGAGAGGGTAGTAATGAGAGCAGGCTGGGGGGCAGTGAGGGTAGTAATGAGAGCAGGCTGGGGGGGCAGAGAGGGTAGTAATGAGAGCAGGCTGGGGGGCAGAGAGGGTAGTAATGAGAGCAGGCTGGGGGGCAGTGAGGGTAGTAATGAGAGCAGGCTGGGGGGCAGAGAGGGTAGTAATGAGAGCAGGCTGGGGGGCAGTGAGGGTAGTAATGAGAGCAGGCTGGGGGGCAGAGAGGGTAGTAATGAGAGCAGGCTGGGGGGCAGAGAGGGTAGTAATGAGAGCAGGCTGGGGGGGCAGTGAGGGTAGTAATGAGAGCAGGCTGGGGGGCAGTGAGGGTAGTAATGAGAGCAGGCTGGGGGGCAGAGAGGGTAGTAATGAGAGCAGGCTGGGGGGCAGAGAGGGTAGTAATGAGAGCAGGCTGGGGGGCAGAGAGGGTAGTAATGAGAGCAGGCTGGGGGGGCAGAGAGGGTAGTAATGAGAGCAGGCTGGGGGGCAGTGAGGGTAGTAATGAGAGCAGGCTGGGGGGCAGTGAGGGTAGTAATGAGAGCAGGCTGGGGGGCAGAGAGGGTAGTAATGAGAGCAGGCTGGGGGGGCAGAGAGGGTAGTAATGAGCGCAGGCTGGGGGGGCAGTGAGGGTAGTAATGAGAGCAGGCTGGGGGGCAGAGAGGGTAGTAATGAGAGCAGGCTGGGGGGGCAGAGAGGGTAGTAATGAGAGCAGGCTGGGGGGGCAGAGAGGGTAGTAATGAGAGCAGGCTGGGGGGCAGAGAGGGTAGTAATGAGAGCAGGCTGGGGGGGCAGAGAGGGTAGTAATGAGCGCAGGCTGGGGGGGCAGTGAGGGTAGTAATGAGAGCAGGCTGGGGGGCAGTGAGGGTAGTAATGAGAGCAGGCTGGGGGGCAGAGAGGGTAGTAATGAGAGCAGGCTGGGGGGCAGAGAGGGTAGTAATGAGAGCAGGCTGGGGGGCAGAGAGGGTAGTAATGAGAGCAGGCTGGGGGGCAGTGAGGGTAGTAATGAGAGCAGGCTGGGGGGCAGTGAGGGTAGTAATGAGAGCAGGCTGGGGGGCAGTGAGGGTAGTAATGAGAGCAGGCTGGGGGGCAGAGAGGGTAGTAATGAGAGCAGGCTGGGGGGGCAGAGAGGGTAGTAATGAGCGCAGGCTGGGGGGGCAGTGAGGGTAGTAATGAGAGCAGGCTGGGGGGCAGAGAGGGTAGTAATGAGAGCAGGCTGGGGGGCAGAGAGGGTAGTAATGAGAGCAGGCTGGGGGGGCAGAGAGGGTAGTAATGAGAGCAGGCTGGGGGGCAGAGAGGGTAGTAATGAGAGCAGGCTGGGGGGGCAGTGAGGGTAGTAATGAGAGCAGGCTGGGGGGCAGTGAGGGTAGTAATGAGAGCAGGCTGGGGGGCAGAGAGGGTAGTAATGAGAGCAGGCTGGGGGGGCAGTGAGGGTAGTAATAAGAGCAGGCTGGGGGGCAGTGAGGGTAGTAATGAGCGCAGGCTGGGGGGGCAGTGAGGGTAGTAATGAGAGCAGGCTGGGGGGCAGTGAGGGTAGTAATGAGAGCAGGCTGGGGGGGCAGAGAGGGTAGTAATGAGAGCAGGCTGGGGGGCAGAGAGGGTAGTAATGAGAGCAGGCTGGGGGGCAGTGAGGGTAGTAATGAGAGCAGGCTGGGGGGCAGAGAGGGTAGTAATGAGCGCAGGCTGGGGGGCAGTCAGAATAGTAATGAGAGCAGGCTGGGGGGCAGTGAGGGTAGTAATGAGCGCAGGATGGGGGGCAGTGAGGGTAGTAATGAGCGCAGGATGGGGGCAGTGAGGGTAGTAATGAGCGCAGGCTGGGGGGGCAGTGAGGGTAGTAATGAGAGCAGGCTGGGGGGGCAGTGAGGGTAGTAATGAGAGCAGGCTGGGGGGCAGTGAGGGTAGTAATGAGAGCAGGCTGGGGGGCAGAGAGGGTAGTAATGAGCGCAGGCTGGGGGGCAGTCAGAATAGTAATGAGAGCAGGCTGGGGGGCAGTGAGGGTAGTAATGAGCGCAGGATGGGGGGCAGTGAGGGTAGTAATGAGCGCAGGATGGGGGCAGTGAGGGTAGTAATGAGCGCAGGCTGGGGGGGCAGTGAGGGTAGTAATGAGAGCAGGCTGGGGGGGCAGTGAGGGTAGTAATGAGAGCAGGCTGGGGGGCAGTGAGGGTAGTAATGAGAGCAGCCTGGGGGGCAGAGAGGGTAGTAATGAGCGCAGGCTGGGGGGCATTGAGGGTAGTAATGAGCGCAGGATGGGGAGCAGTGAGGGTAGTAATGAGCGCAGGCTGGGGGGCAGTGAGGGTAGTAATGAGCGAAGGCTGGGGGGCAGTGAGGGTAGTAATAAGCGCAGGCTGGGGGGCAGTGAGGGTAGTAATGAGAGCAGGCTGGGGGGCAGTGAGGGTAGTAATGAGAGCAGGCTGGGGGGCAGAGAGGGTAGTAATGAGCGCAGGCTGGGGGGCAGTCAGAATAGTAATGAGAGCAGGCTGGGGGGCAGTGAGGGTAGTAATGAGCGCAGGCTGGGGGGCAGTGAGGGTAGTAATGAGAGCAGGCTGGGGGGCAGAGAGGGTAGTAATGAGCGCAGGCTGGGGGGCAGTCAGAATAGTAATGAGAGCAGGCTGGGGGGCAGTGAGGGTAGTAATGAGCGCAGGCTGGGGGGGCAGTGAGGGTAGTAATGAGAGCAGGCTGGGGGGCAGTGAGGGTAGTAATGAGAGCAGGCTGGGGGGCAGTGAGGGTAGTAATGAGCGCAGGCTGGGGGGGCAGTGAGGGTAGTAATGAGAGCAGGCTGGGGGGGGCAGTGAGGGTAGTAATGAGAGCAGGCTGGGGGGCAGAGAGGGTAGTAATGAGCGCAGGCTGGGGGGCAGTGAGGGTAGTAATGAGCGCAGGCTGGGGGGGCAGTGAGGGTAGTAATGAGAGCAGGCTGGGGGGCAGAGAGGGTAGTAATGAGCGCAGGCTGGGGGGCAGTCAGAATAGTAATGAGAGCAGGCTGGGGGGCAGTGAGGGTAGTAATGAGCGCAGGCTGGGGGGGCAGTGAGGGTAGTAATGAGCGCAGGCTGGGGGGGCAGTGAGGGTAGTAATGAGAGCAGGCTGGGGGGCAGAGAGGGTAGTAATGAGCGCAGGCTGGGGGGCAGTGAGGGTAGTAATGAGCGCAGGCTGGGGGGGCAGTGAGGGTAGTAATGAGCGCAGGCTGGGGGGGCAGTGAGGGTAGTAATGAGAGCAGGCTGGGGGGCAGTGAGGGTAGTAATGAGCGCAGGATGGGGGGCAGTCAGAATAGTAATGAGAGCAGGCTGGGGGGCAGTGAGGGTAGCAATGAACGCAGGCTGGGGGCAGTGAGGGTAGTAATGAGCGCAGGATGGGGGGCAGTGAGGGTAGTAATGAGCGCAGGCTGGGGGGCAGAGAGGGTAGCAATGAACGCAGGCTGGGGGCAGAGAGGGTAGTAATGAGAGCAGGCTGGGGGGCAGTGAGGGTAGTAATGAGAGCAGGCTGGGGGGCAGTGAGGGTAGTAATGAGCGCAGGCTGGGGGGCAGTGAGGGTAGTAATGAGCGCAGGCTGGGGGGCAGAGAGGGTAGTAATGAGAGCAGGCTGGGGGGGCAGTGAGGGTAGTAATGAGAGCAGGCTGGGGGGCAGTGAGGGTAGTAATGAGAGCAGGCTGGGGGGGCAGTGAGGGTAGTAATGAGAGCAGGCTGGGGGCAGAGAGGGTAGTAATGAGCGCAGGCTGGGGGGCAGTGAGGGTAGTAATGAGCGCAGGCTGGGGGGCAGTGAGGGTAGTAATGAGCGCAGGCTGGGGGGGCAGTGAGGGTAATAATGAGAGCAGGCTGGGGGGCAGTGAGGGTAGTAATGAGAGCAGGCTGGGGGGGCAGTGAGGGTAGTAATGAGAGCAGGCTGGGGGGGCAGTGAGGGTAGTAATGAGCGCAGGCTGGGGGGCAGTGAGGGTAGTAATGAGCGCAGGCTGGGAGGCAGAGAGGGTAGTAATGAGGGCAGGCTGGGGGGCAGTGAGGGTAGTAATGAGCGCAGGCTGGGAGGCAGAGAGGGTAGTAATGAGGGCAGGCTGGGGGGCAGTGAGGGTAGTAATGAGCGCAGGCTGGGGGGCAGTGAGGGTAGTAATAAGTACAAGCCCAGATTCCTCTGTGCTCATGAGAATGGCATCTGTTTCCTTGTTGACGATCCCAGTTATTCCTTCCTGTGAGGTCAGATACCAGACACTGAGGACAGCAAACAATTCAATAATTCTGCTAGTCTGTATATCATGTATAGGTTCTGGGCGGTGTCTGTATATCATGTATAGGCTCTGGGTGGGCGGTGTCTGTATAACATGTATAGGCTCTGGGTGGGCGGTGTCTGTATATCATGTATAGGCTCTGGGTGGGCGGTGTCTGTAGATCATGTATAGGCTCTGGGTGGGCGGTGTCTGTATATCATGTATAGGTTCTGGGTGGGCGGTGTCTGTAGATCATGTATAGGTTCTGGGTGGGCGGTGTCTGTAGATCATGTATAGGTTCTGGGTGGGCGGTGTCTGTAGATCATGTATAGGTTCTGGGTGATGTCTGTATATCATGTATAGGTTCTGGGTGGGCGGTGTCTGTATATCATGTATAGGTTCTGAGTGGGCGGTGTCTGTATATTATGAATAGGTTCTGGGTGGGTGGTGGGGGTGTCTGTATATCATGTATAGGTTCTTGGTGGTGTCTGTATATCATGTATAGGTTCTGGGTGGGTGTTGGTGTCTGTAGATCATGTATAGGTTCTGGGTGGGCGTTGGTGTCTGTATATCATGTATAGGTTCTGGGTGGGTGTTGGTGTCTGTATATCATGTATAGGTTCTGGGTGGGTGTTGGTGTCTGTATATCATGTATAGGTTCTGGGTGGGAGGTGTCTGTATATCATGTATAGGTTCTGGGTGGGCAGTGTCTGTATATCATGTATAGGTTCTGGGTGGGTTGTGGGGTGTCTGTATATCATGTATAGGTTCTTGGTGGGTGGTGTCTGTATATTATGTATAGGTTCTGGGTGGGTAGTGGGGTGTCTGTATATCATGTATAGGTTCTTGGTGGGTGTTGGTGTCTGTATATCATGTATAGGTTCTTGGTTTGTGGAGTCTGTATATCATGTATAGGTTCTGGGTGGGTGGTGGTGTCTGTATATTATGTATAGGATCTTGGTGGGTGTTGGTGTCTGTATATCATGTATAGGTTCTTGGTTTGTGGAGTCTGTATATCATGTATAGGTTCTGGGTGGGTAGTGGTGTCTGTATATTATGTATAGGTTCTTGGTGGGTAGTGGGGTGTCTGTATATCATGTATAGGTTCTTGGTGGGTGTTGGTGTCTGTATATCATGTATAGGTTCTTGGTTTGTGGAGTCTGTATATCATGTATAGGTTCTGGGTGGGTGGTGGTGTCTGTATATTATGTATAGGATCTTGGTGGGTGTTGGTGTCTTTATATCATGTATAGGTTCTGAGTTGGCGGTGTCTGTATATCATGTATAGGTTCTTGGTGGTGTCTGTATATCATGTATAGGTTCTTGGTGGGTGTTGGTGTCTGTATATCATGTATAGGTTCTGGGTGGGCGGTGTCTGTATATCACGTATAGGTTCTGAGTGGGCGGTGTCTGTATATCATGTATAGGTTCCGAGTGGGCGGTGTCTGTATATTATGTATAGGTTCTGGGTGGGTGTTGGGGGTGTCTGTATATCATGTATAGGTTCTTGGTGGTGTCTGTATATCTTGTATAGGTTCTGGGTGGGAGGTGTCTGTATATCATGTATCGGTTCTGGGTGGGCGGTGTCTGTATATCATGTATAGGTTCTGAGTGGGCGGTGTCTGTATATTATGTATAGGTTCTGGGTGGGTGGTGGGGTGTCTGTATATCATGTATAGGTTCTTGGTGGTGTCTGTATATCATGTATAGGTTCTGGGTGGGCGGTGTCTATATCTTGTATAGGTTCTGGGTGGGTGGTGTCTGTATATCATGTATAGGTTCTGGGTGGGTGGTGGTGTGTATATATCATGTATAGGTTCTTGGTGGGTGGTGATGTCTGTATAACATGTATAGGTTCTGGGTGGGTTGTGGGGTGTCTGTATATCATGTATAGGTTCTGGGTGGGCGGTGTCTGTATATCATGTATAGGTTCTGGGTGGGTGGTGTCTGTATATTATGTATAGGTTCTGGGTGGGTGATGGGGTGACTGTATATCATGTATAGGTTCTGGGTGGGTGGTGTCTATATATCATGTATAGGTTCTGGGTGGGTGGTGGTGTGTATATATCATGTATAGGTTCTTGGTGGGTGGTGATGTCTGTATAACATGTATAGGTTCTGGGTGGGTGGTGGGGGTGTCTGTATATCATGTATAGGTTCTGGGTGGGAGGAGTCTGTATATCATGTATAGGTTCTTGGTGGGTGGTGGTGTCTGTATATCATGTATAGGTTCTTGGTGGGTGGTGGTGTATATATCATGTATAGGTTCTGGGTGGGTTCTGGGGTGTCTGTTTATCATGTATAGGTTCTTGGTGGGTGGTGGTGTCTGTATATCATGTATAGGTTCTGGGTGGGCGGTGTCTGTAGATCATGTATAGGTTCTGGGTGGGTGGTGGTGTCTGTATATTATGTATAGGTTCTGGGTGGGTGGTGTCTATATATCATGTATAGGTTCTTGGTGGGTGGTGGGGTGTCTGTATATCATGTATAGGTTCTGGGTGGGTGGTGGTGTCTGTATATTATGTATACTTTCTGGGTGGGTTGTGGGGTGTCTGTATATCATGTATAGGTTCTGGGTGGGCGGTGTCTGTATATCATGTATAGGTTCTGGGTGGGTGTCTATATATCATGTATAGGTTCTGGGTGGGTGGTGTCTGTATATTATGTATAGGTTCTGGGTGGGTGATGGGATGTCTGTATATCATGTATAGGTTCTGGGTGGGTGGTGTCTATATATCATGTATAGGTTCTTGGGTGGTGTCTGTATATCATGTGTAGGTTCTGGGTGGGTGGTGTCTGTATATCATGTATAGGTTCTGGGTGGGTGGTGTCTATATATCATGTATAGGTTCTTGGCGGGGTGTCTGTATATCATGTATAGGTTCTGGGTGGGTGGTGGTGGGGTGTATATATCATGTACAGGTTCTGGGTGGGTGGTGGTGTCTGTATATCATGTATAGGTTCTGGGTGGGTGTCTATATATCATGTATTGGTTCTGGGTGGGTGGTGGGGTGTCTGTATATCATGTATAGGCTCTTGGTGGGTGGTGGTGTCTGTATATCATGTATAGGTTCTGGGTGGGTCGTGGGGTGTCTGTATATCATGTATAGGTTCTGGGTGGGTGGTGGTGGTGTGTATATATAATGTATAGGTTCTTGGTGGGTGGTGATGTCTGTATATCATGTATAGGTTCTTGGTGGGTGGTGGTGTCTGTATATTATGTATACTTTCTGGGTGGGTTGTGGGGTGTCTGTATATCATGTATAGGTTCTGGGTGGGCGGTGTCTGTATATCATGTATAGGTTCTGGGTGGGTGTCTATATATCATGTATAGGTTCTGGGTGGGTGGTGTCTGTATATTATGTATAGGTTCTGGGTGGGTGATGGGGTGTCTGTATATCATGTATAGGTTCTGGGTGGGTGGTGTCTATATATCATGTATAGGTTCTTGGGTGGTGTCTGTATATCATGTGTAGGTTCTGGGTCGGTGGTGTCTGTATATCATGTATAGGTTCTGGGTGTGTGGTGTCTATATATCATGTATAAGTTCTTGGCGGGGTGTCTGTATATCATGTATAGGTTCTGGGTGGGTGGTGGTGGGGTGTATATATCATGTACATGTTCTGGGTGGGTGGTGGTGTCTGTATATCATGTATAGGTTCTGGGTGGGTGTCTATATATCATGTATTGGTTCTGGGTGGGTGGTGGGGTGTCTGTATATCATGTATAGGCTCTTGGTGGGTGGTGGTGTCTGTATATCATGTATAGGTTCTGGGTGGGTCGTGGGGTGTCTGTATATCATGTATAGGCTCTGGGTGGGCGGTCTCTGTATATCATGTATAGGCTCTGGGTGGGCGGTGTATGTATATCATGTATAGGTTCTGGGTGGGCGGTGTCTGTAGATCATGTATAGGTTCTAGGTGATGTCTGTATATCATGTATAGGTTCTGGGTGGGCGGTGTCTGTATATCATGTATAGGTTCTTGGTGGTGTCTGTATATCATGTATAGGTTCTTGGTGGGTGTTGTCTGTATATCATGTATAGGTTCTGGGTGGGTAGTGCCTGTATATCATGTATAGGTTCTGGGTGGGCAGTGTCTGTATATCATGTGTAGGTTCTGGGTGGGTTGTGGGGTGTCTGTATATCATGTATAGGTTCTTGGTGGGTGGTGTCTGTATATTATGTATAGGTTCTGGGTGGGTGGTGGTGTCTGTATATTATGTATAGGTTCTTGGTGGGTGGTGGGGTGTCTGTATATCATGTATAGGTTCTTGGTGGGTGTTGGTGTCTGTATATCATGTATAGGTTCTTGGTGGGTGGTGTCTGTATATCATGTATAGGTTCTGGGTGGGTGGTGTTGTCTGTATATTATGTATAGGTTCTTGGTGGGTGTTGGTGTCTGTATATCATGTATAGGTTCTGAGTTGGCGGTGTCTGTATATCATGTATAGGTTCTTGGTGGGTGTTGGTGTCTGTATATCATGTATAGGTTCTGGGTGGGCGGTGTCGGTATATCATGTATAGGTTCTGAGTGGGCGGTGTCTGTATATCATGTATAGGTTCTGGGTGGGAGGAGTCTGTATATCATGTATAGGTTCTGGGTGGGTGGTGGGGGTGTCTGTATATCATGTATAGGTTCTTGGTGGTGTCTGTATATCATGTATAGGCTCTGGGTGGGCGGTGTCTGTATATCATGTATAGGCTCTGGGTGGGCGGTGTCTGTATCATGTATAGGCTCTGGGTGGGCTGTGTCTGTAGATCATGTATAGGTTCTGGGTGGGCGGCGTCTGTAGATCATGTATAGGTTCTGGGTGGGCGGCGTCTGTAGATCACGTATAGGTTCTGGGTGGGCGGCGTCTGTAGATCTTGTATAGGTTCTTGGTGGGCGGTGTCTGTAGATCATGTATAGGTTCTGGGTGGGCGGTGTCTGTAGATCATGTATAGGTTCTGGGTGATGTCTGTATATCATGTATAGGTTCTGGGTGGGCGGTGTCTGTATATCATGTATAGGTTCTGAGTGGGCGGTGTCTGTATATTATGTATAGGTTCTGGGTGGGTGGTGGGGGTGTCTGTATATCATGTATAGGTTCTTGGTGGTGTCTGTATATCATGTATAGGTTCTGGGTGGGTGTTGGTGTCTGTAGATCATGTATAGGTTCTGGGTGGGCGTTGGTGTCTGTATATCATGTATAGGTTCTGGGTGGGTGTTGGTGTCTGTATATCATGTATAGGTTCTGGGTGGGTGTTGGTGTCTGTATATCATGTATAGGTTCTGGGTGGGCGGCGTCTGTAGATCACGTATAGGTTCTGGGTGGGCGGCGTCTGTAGATCTTGTATAGGTTCTTGGTGGGCGGTGTCTGTAGATCATGTATAGGTTCTGGGTGGGCGGTGTCTGTAGATCATGTATAGGTTCTGGGTGGGCGGTGTCTGTAGATCATGTATAGGTTCTGGGTGATGTCTGTATATCATGTATAGGTTCTGGGTGGGCGGTGTCTGTATATCATGTATAGGTTCTGAGTGGGCGGTGTCTGTATATTATGTATAGGTTCTGGGTGGGTGGTGGGGGTGTCTGTATATCATGTATAGGTTCTTGGTGGTGTCTGTATATCATGTATAGGTTCTGGGTGGGTGTTGGTGTCTGTAGATCATGTATAGGTTCTGGGTGGGAGGTGTCTGTATATCATGTATAGTGTTGTGATTTTGCTTTTTGCTCCCTCTAGTGGTCATTAGTGTTTTGACTCTGGAGCGTCTGTCTTTTCCTATATCCTCACCTGGGCCGTTAGTTCAGGGGCGTTGCTATATAAGCTCCCTGGACCTTCAGTTCAATGCCTGGCATCGTTGAAATCAGAGCTAATCTTTTGTGCTCTTGTCCTCTGATCCTGGTTCCTGTTTTTCAAGCTAAGTCTGCTTCTTTGCTTTTTGCTTTTGTTTTGTTTGGTATTTTTGTCCAGCTTGTTCCTATCTGTATCCTGACCTTTGCTGGAAGCTCTAGGGGGCTGGTGTTCTCCCCCGGACCGTTAGACGGTTCGGGGGTTCTTGAATCTCTAGCGTGGATTTTTATAGGGTTTTTGTTGACCAGATAAGTTATCTTGCTTTATTCTGCTATTAGTAAGCTGGCCTCTCTTTGCTGAACCTGGTTCATTTCTGTGTTTGTCATTTCCTCTTACCTCACCGTTATTATTTGTGGGGGGCTTGTATCTTGCTTTGGGGTCCCTTTCTCTGGAGGCAAGAGAGGTCTTTGTTTTCTTCTCCTAGGGGTAGTTAGATTCTCCGGCTGGCGCGAGTCATCTAGCGATCACCGTAGGCATGATCCCCGGCTACTTCTAGTGTTGGCGTTAGGAGTAGCTATTTGGTCAACCCAGTTACCACAGCCCTATGAGCTGGATTTTTGTATCTTGCAGACTTACACGTTCCTCTGAGACCCTGTCCACTGGGGACACGTTCCTCTGAGACCCTGTCCACTGGGGTCATAACAGTATAGGTTCTGGGTGGGCAGTGTCTGTATATCATGTATAGGTTCTGGGTGGGTAGTGGTGTCTGTATATTATGTATAGGTTCTTGGTGGGTGGTGGGGTGTCTGTATATCATGTATAGGTTCTTGGTGGGTGTTGGTGTCTGTATATCATGTATAGGTTCTTGGGTGGAGTCTGTATATCATGTATAGGTTCTGGGTGGGTGGTGGTGTCTGTATATTATGTATAGGTTCTTGGTGGGTGTTGGTGTCTGTATATCATGTATAGGTTCTGAGTTGGCGGTGTCTGTATATCATGTATAGGTTCTGGGTGGTGTCTGTATATCATGTATAGGTTCTTGGTGGGTGTTGGTGTCTGTATATCATGTATAGGTTCTGGGTGGGTGGTGTCTGTATATCATGTATAGGTTCTGGGTGGGCAGTGTCTGTATATCATGTGTAGGTTCTGGGTGGGTTGTGGGGTGTCTGTATATCATGTATAGGTTCTTGGTGGGTGGTGTCTGTATATTATGTATAGGTTCTGGGTGGGTGGTGGTGTCTGTATATTATGTATAGGTTCTTGGTGGGTGGTGGGGTGTCTGTATATCATGTATAGGTTATTGGTGGGTGGTGTCTGTATATTATGTATAGGTTCTGGGTGGGTGGTGGTGTCTGTATATTATGTATAGGTTCTTGGTGGGTGGTGGGGTGTCTGTATATCATGTATAGGTTCTTGGTTGGTGTTTGTATATCATGTATAGGTTCTGGGTGGGTGGTGGTGTCTGTATATTATGTATAGGATCTTGGTGGGTGTTGGTGTCTTTATATCATGTATAGGTTCTGAGTTGGCGGTGTCTGTATATCATGTATAGGTTCTTGGTGGTGTCTGTATATCATGTATAGGTTCTTGGTGGGTGTTGGTGTCTGTATATCATGTATAGGTTCTGGGTGGGCGGTGTCTGTATATCACGTATAGGTTCTGAGTGGGCGGTGTCTGTATATCATGTATAGGTTCTGAGTGGGCGGTGTCTGTATATTATGTATAGGTTCTGGGTGGGTGTTGGGGGTGTCTGTATATCATGTATAGGTTCTTGGTGGTGTCTGTATATCTTGTATAGGTTCTGGGTGGGAGGTGTCTGTATATCATGTATCGGTTCTGGGTGGGCGGTGTCTGTATATCATGTATAGGTTCTGAGTGGGCGGTGTCTGTATATTATGTATAGGTTCTGGGTGGGTGGTGGGGGTGTCTGTATATCATGTATAGGTTCTTGGTGGTGTCTGTATATCATGTATAGGTTCTGGGTGGGCGGTGTCTATATCTTGTATAGGTTCTGGGTGGGTGGTGTCTGTATATCATGTATAGGTTCTGGGTGGGTGGTGGTGTGTATATATCATGTATAGGTTCTTGGTGGGTGGTGATGTCTGTATAACATGTATAGGTTCTGGGTGGGTGGTGGGGGTGTCTGTATATCATGTATAGGTTCTGGGTGGGAGGAGTCTGTATATCATGTATAGGTTCTTGGTGGGTGGTGGTGTCTGTATATCATGTATAGGTTCTTGGTGGGTGGTGGTGTATATATCATGTATAGGTTCTGGGTGGGTTCTGGGGTGTCTGTTTATCATGTATAGGTTCTTGGTGGGTGGTGGTGTCTGTATATCATGTATAGGTTCTGGGTGGGCGGTGTCTGTAGATCATGTATAGGTTCTGGGTGGGCGGTGGTGTCTGTATATTATGTATAGGTTCTGGGTGGGTGGTGTCTATATATCATGTATAGGTTCTTGGTGGGTGGTGGGGTGTCTGTATATCATGTATAGGTTCTGGGTGGGTGGTGGTGTCTGTATATTATGTATACTTTCTGGGTGGGTTGTGGGGTGTCTGTATATCATGTATAGGTTCTGGGTGGGCGGTGTCTGTATATCATGTATAGGTTCTGGGTGGGTGTCTATATATCATGTATAGGTTCTGGGTGGGTGGTGTCTGTATATTATGTATAGGTTCTGGGTGGGTGATGGGGTGTCTGTATATCATGTATAGGTTCTGGGTGGGTGGTGTCTATATATCATGTATAGGTTCTTGGGTGGTGTCTGTATATCATGTGTAGGTTCTGGGTGGGTGGTGTCTGTATATCATGTATAGGTTCTGGGTGGGTGGTGTCTATATATCATGTATAGGTTCTTGGCGGGGTGTCTGTATATCATGTATAGGTTCTGGGTGGGTGGTGGTGGGGTGTATATATCATGTACAGGTTCTGGGTGGGTGGTGGTGTCTGTATATCATGTATAGGTTCTGGGTGGGTGTCTATATATCATGTATTGGTTCTGGGTGGGTGGTGGGGTGTCTGTATATCATGTATAGGCTCTTGGTGGGTGGTGGTGTCTGTATATCATGTATAGGTTCTGGGTGGGTCGTGGGGTGTCTGTATATCATGTATAGGTTCTGGGTGGGTGGTGGTGGTGTGTATATATAATGTATAGGTTCTTGGTGGGTGGTGATGTCTGTATATCATGTATAGGTTCTTGGTGGGTGGTGGTGTCTGTATATTATGTATACTTTCTGGGTGGGTTGTGGGGTGTCTGTATATCATGTATAGGTTCTGGGTGGGCGGTGTCTGTATATCATGTATAGGTTCTGGGTGGGTGTCTATATATCATGTATAGGTTCTGGGTGGGTGGTGTCTGTATATTATGTATAGGTTCTGGGTGGGTGATGGGGTGTCTGTATATCATGTATAGGTTCTGGGTGGGTGGTGTCCATATATCATGTATAGGTTCTTGGGTGGTGTCTGTATATCATGTGTAGGTTCTGGGTCGGTGGTGTCTGTATATCATGTATAGGTTCTGGGTGGGTGGTGTCTATATATCATGTATAGGTTCTTGGCGGGGTGTCTGTATATCATGTATCGGTTCTGGGTGGGTGGTGGTGGGGTGTATATATCATGTACATGTTCTGGGTGGGTGGTGGTGTCTGTATATCATGTATAGGTTCTGGGTGGGTGTCTATATATCATGTATTGGTTCTGGGTGGGTGGTGGGGTGTCTGTATATCATGTATAGGCTCTTGGTGGGTGGTGGTGTCTGTATATCATGTATAGGTTCTGGGTGGGTCGTGGGGTGTCTGTATATCATGTATAGGTTCTGGGTGGGTGGTGGTGGTGTGTATATATAATGTATAGGTTCTTGGTGGTTGGTGATGTCTGTATATCATGTATAGGTTCTTGGTGGGTGGTGGTGTCTGTATATTATGTATACTTTCTGGGTGGGTTGTGGGGTGTCTGTATATCATGTATAGGTTCTGGGTGGGCGGTGTCTGTATATCATGTATAGGTTCTGGGTGGGTGTCTATATATCATGTATAGGTTCTGGGTGGGTGGTGTCTGTATATTATGTATAGGTTCTGGGTGGGTGATGGGGTGTCTGTATATCATGTATAGGTTCTTGGGTGGTGTCTGTATATCATGTATAGGTTCTGGGTGGGTGGTGTCTATATATCATGTATAGGTTCCTGGCGGGGTGTCTGTATATCATGTATAGGTTCTGGGTGGGTGGTGGTGGGGTGTATATATCATGTACATGTTCTGGGTGGGTGGTGGTGTCTGTATATCATGTATAGGTTCTGGGTGGGTGTCTATATATCATGTATTGGTTCTGGGTGGGTGGTGGGCTGTCTGTATATCATGTATAGGCTCTTGGTGGGTGGTGGTGTCTGTATATCATGTATAGGTTCTGGGTGGGTCGTGGGGTGTCTGTATATCATGTATAGGTTCTGGGTGGGTGGGTGGTGGTGGTGTGTATATATAATGTATAGGTTCTTGGTGGGTGGTGATGTCTGTATATCATGTATAGGTTCTTGGTGGGTGGTGGTGTCTGTATAGCATGTATAGGTTCTGGGTAGGTGTCTATATATCATGTATAGATTCTGGGTGGGTGGTGTCTATATATCAGGTATAGGTTCTGGGTGGGTGGTGGGGTGTCTGTATATCATGTATAGGTTCTAGGTGGGTGGTGGTGTCTGTAGATCATGTATAGGTTCTGGGTGGGTGGTGGTGGTGTGTATATACAGTATCATGTATAGGTTCTGGGTGGGTGGTGGTGGTGTGTATATATCATGTATAGGTTCTTGGTGGGTGGTAATGTCTGTATATCATGTATAGGTTCTTGGTGGGTGGTGGTGTCTGTATATCATGTATAGGTTCTTGGTGGGTGGTGGTGTCTGTATATCATGTATAGGTTCTTGGTGGGTGGCGGTGTCTGTATATCATGTATAGGTTCTTGGTGGGTGGTGGTGTATGTATATCATGTATAGGTTCTGGGAGGGTGGTGGGGTGTCTGTAGATCATGTATAGGTTCTGGGTGGGTGGTGGGGTGTCTGTAGATCATGTATAGGTTCTGGGTGGGTGGTGGTGGTGTGTATATATCGTATAGGTTCTGGGTGGGTGGTGGTGTGTATATATCATGTATAGGTTCTGGGTGGGTGGTGTGTATATATCATGTATAGGTTCTGGGTGGGTGATGTGTATATATCATGTATAGGTTCTGGGTGGATGGTGGAGGTGTCTATATATCATGTATAGGTTCGTGGTGGGGGTGTCTGTATATACAATATGATACACTTTATTGATCCCGGGGGAAATTACGGTATTACAGCAGCAATACAAACAACAGGACACAAATCTTTAACAAGTATACCAACATTACATAAATAAATGTGGGTGGTTCAGGTATATAAGTCACGTTAATTGACATTAGTACACCTGCAATCAGTCATTGTTGTCTTCCACCCTTAGGAAGTTAGACTGTGGAGACCTGGGTGTCGTAACCAGTGCCTTCCCACCTCCCTCCAACCCTGTAATGAAACACAGACAGTCCTAGATGGGTTGAACAGGTCGGTCACAGTTTATTAATTACATAAGCAGAGAAAAGGCAATTACATTTCGTAACGGGCGGCTCGCGCCAAGCTTCTGTCCATGAACGACAGGCGAGTTGACCCAACGAGCGGTTACGAACCTTTGCCCTCCTCCGCTTCTTCCACTGTGACTTTGTATATATAATTAACCATCGTTAACTTTACTCATGTTTTTGTTTTTTTTATAAATATAATTTTCACGTTTACATCTATCCGCCAGTTAGTATGGTCATTCACCCCCATTAACCACTATAAGGGAGGGAGGGTGGGATAAAAGCTTCCAGGTGTCCGCCAGGGAAAAGAGGAAGTTACTGGCCCGGACACCTGGATTTAACCCCTGTATTATTATTGTCATACATTTTTATAGCGCCATTTATTCCATGGCGCTTTACATGTGAAAAGGGGGCAAATATAGACAAATACAATAAACATGAGCAAAAAAACAAGGCACAAAGGTACATAAGGAGGGAGGACCCTGCCCGCGAGGGCTCACAGTCTGCAGGGGATGGGTGAGGATACACTAGGAGAGGGTAGAGCAGGTTGTGCGCTGTAGGTGTGGCCGTAGGAACCTTGCCCTTTGAGAACCATTGGCCGGCTGGGGCATCCCAATTAGTGCATCACCAAGGGGCGTGGTGCAAGGGGGGAACTGGGCACTGACAGCATTTCATTGGCATCTGTTATATGGGCTCCACAGTCAGAGGTGCGCTCCTTTTGCAGTACCGCACCTGCCAGACTGTGGAGACCTGTGTGTCGTAACCAGTGCCTTCCCCCCTCCCTCCAATCCCGTAATGAAGCACACACAGTCCTAGGTGGGTTGAACAGGTTGGTCACAGTTTATTAATTACATAAGCAGAGAAAAGGAAATTACATTTGGTAACGGGCGGCTTGCGCCGAGCTCCTGTCTACGGTCGACAGGCGAGTTGGCCCAACGAGCAGTTATGAACCTTTGCCCTCCTCAGCTTCTTCCGCCACGGAGGATCCCGTGTATAACCTACAAGGGACTCCGACCCCCACCCATCAACAATAGGGCCTGTTCAACCCCATCCTGTAAGCCAGACAAAAAAATATTGAGCTCAATGTCCGTCAGGGGAACTCTGTCCAGTCTTAATAGTGCCGTGTTACCCCCTTGCAGCTGGTGGTGACGAATTACGATACCACATTTTCCACTTACAAATTTTCCAATCCGAGCATTGAATTTCTTCCTTGTACGCTCTATGGCTTTTTTATCTCTTGCGCCACGCCAGACAGCCCGTGGTATCATGTCCGACCACACCAGTATCATATTCCCGAAAAAACAGCTGAACCGTTCCATGTCTGTTATCCATTTATAAAGATCAGCCACCTTTTGCTTGCCTAGATCGTTGCCACCCATGTGTAACACCATTATCACCGGGCGTTTCGCCCTCCTTGATATGTCAACCATCTCTTTGAACACCTGTTTCCATTGGAGGCCTCTGATACCCCTCCAGTTGACTTCTAGGCCTGGAAAGCCAAGATTTCTTCCTCCCGGCCACAGTTTGGCCCTTTTTACCACCCAATAGACATAGGAATGTCCTACCACCCAAACTTCTACTCCTGTAAGAGAGGACATATGTTAATTTATCAAATCAGTTCTTATGTATCTGGTGAAGCATGTGGATTTCCAACGACCCATTCTCTGCACCTCAGCTTCCGATACTCCTGCCCTAGCTGCCCCGATTCGGAACGAATGTGTTCCGTACTCCTTTGGATTTGCGCCGTTTTTTTTCCAAGCATAACTTGAAAATTGCCTGGAATTGGTACTTGGTCAGAGGGCACCCGTCTGTATGAGTGAGGAAAAATCTGCCTGCCGGAGTATCTTTTGCCAATTTTTAGCGGGCATACTGGGCCATCTGCAGACTTAACCAGGCCCCTTGTGCCCCTACCTGTGGGAGTGCACTTGGATTTCCTCACCCGAATGCGAAGAGCATCGCTGCATATGACTATGTGCTCGTTAATTAGGCCTCCTTCTGAAGCGTTTTTGACCGTGGTAGTAATTCGCTAATGCGCAGTGCTCTGAAAAAGACGATCGCAAAAGCTGCGGATATGAGGACCGCCTCGTATTGCAATGTGCATACTGATGGGGATATAGAAATAATGTCATGCAATAATCTCAGTGAAAAGGGGCAACGGCATTCTTGGCTGGGTTGAAGCTTTTTCAAGCCTTTAATAGCTTGTTTAATAAAAAAGAACTTTGTTGCGTCAGCCCATCCTATTAGCTGAAAGAAAAAGGCTAACCCCGATAATTTCCGTTGCGCCGACGTCCCCTACGTCCCGCTTTCCTTCAGCTGCACTAGAAATTCCGCCGTCACCGCACCTCTTGTTCGGTCGCATTTATCGACTGGCCTACTTTGAATTAATGAGCGCCACTCCTCCCAAGCCTTACCATAGACCTGCCAGGTAGCCGGCGAAACGGAGGCAAGGATTAAGGGCATCAGTGATTGGCCACTGTGTCCCATAGGGATGGTGGACACTGAATACCCTGGGGTTGCGCTTTGGGATGCTGGATTCTAAAAGCCTGCCAATCAGAAAATAAACAGTGAGTTAATGATATTGTCGTCTACTTCCGCCACAACGGTGGCTCTACATCAAATATTGTTTTCCAGGCATAGAAGCGCTAGCCGATATAAGAGGGCGAGTATGAGCAAGGATGAAGAGGACATGTGGTTTTGAGTCTTTGCTGTTATCGTATTTTTTGTTTGGAAAAGAATGTTATTGTTCCTCAACTGATTAGCCCATATCTCAACAACTTCCACTATTGAGAAAATTTCCCTTAGCACTGGATTGCGCCCCCAGTTTGATGTTGCCCATAGCTCCGGCCAATCGTTTTTGAACCATTGGTTTTTTTGATTGCTGCAAAACCCTCTTTTTTGCTCCACCCTATTGCGAGCCCTAGGTCCTTGCTTGCAGTCTCTCTAGCCATGACACATGTATGTCCGTTGTACGATTGCAGGAAAGTCTTCCATACTAGCAGATCTGCTTTTAACGCGCGAGTGAGCCTAATTCTATGGCTAGGCTTTGAAGTGCCTTTGGTTGCCAACGATAGTCGGCGCGAGAATGCTCTGCCGACCGGCATTACACGGCAGGCGAACGTCAGTAGACCCAATAATGCCTGCATTTGCTGGAGGGTTACTTTTTTAACTTCGCGGAAGCCTTCCAACATCTGCTGGGTTTTTTGTATTTTATCTGCCGGTAAGCGAAAAACCATCGAATTGGTGTCTATTTCGATGCCCAAGAAAGGCAATACATTGCATGGTCCCTCAGTTTTTTCAGGCGAAAACGGTACACCGAATTGCCGTGAAATAAATTTAAATTTCTCTAGTAGGAAGGAGCAGAGATTAGAATTTCTGGGGGCGACAAACAAAAAATTGTCGAGGTAGTGAATCAGGGAATTGCTGCCTGTTTCGTACCAAACTACCCAGTCCAAGAACGTACTGAATAGCTCAAAATAGTGACATGAGATGGAATATCCCATTGGTAAGCACATATCGAAATAACAGTGCTGGTCCACTTTGCATCCCAGTAGGTGGAAACATTCGGGGTGCACAGGTAGTAAACGGAATGCCGATTCTATGTCGGATTTAGCTAACAGAGCACCGGGTCCGGCTGCCCAGGCTAATTCTACTGCCTTATCGAAAGACGCGTATGTGACAGAATCTTCTGGGGAGATAGCGTCGTTAACTGATTCGCCCTGTGGGTGTGACAGATGATGGATTAGACGATATTTACCGTGTTCCTTTTTTGGAATAATGCCTAATGGATCGGCGATATTTTTGAAGGACAGCGCCTGAAAGGGGCCTGCTATTCTACCTTATTCAACCTCCTTTTGTATTTTTTGTCTTAGAATTTCAGGGAATTCACAAGCAGATTTTAGGTTATCAGATAGGGTTGGGGTTCTCGTAAACTTGAAAGGGATAAAAAACCTGTCCGTAAAACCAGATTGTAGTTGCTGTGCCGCTTTTTTTTTTACTGGGGTAGAGGTCTAGCCAGGGTCCCATCTCGGTTATGCTCGCTGGTGTTCTGCCCTGTGAGCGCTTTGTATGACTGACAAGTGCACCTTGAAGCTGGGTGTCCCCCCCCCCCGCAAGCTGGGCAGTCGTGCCTGAATTTGCATAGTGCATGGAAATGGCAGTTTCCTTTTTTATATAGCCAGCAGGCCCCAGGTTTTTGTACGACCACTGAGGTTTGACCTGCGGCTGCGGAGTAATTAATGGTCGTAGTTGAAAAGGGGGGCTGCTTCTGCGACAGCATCAGTTGCAACCACAAGTCTGTCGCTTTAACTCCCCAGCCTAGAACGGGCTGTAGGGCCAGATGCCTGCGGAACTCCTTGTCACACCGCCGCAAGCTGAACCGCCATGCGATTTGTATAAACTATATATCAGGTCCTGGTATATAAATAATTCAGAGCAGCGTTTCGGATGTTTCTGGCCCATAATACAGCCCAATACTGCGAAGGCCTGAAGCCAATGATTCATTGTTAATGCTATTCTTGATCTATTCCTCTCATATCCTCGTTTGTTAGCTTTATCTACCGTTTGTTAGTCGACTGATAATGACGACCATATGTCAACATAATCGCTGTTCCATATTTTTTGTCTAGTTTTCTGGTTTATTGAGCACCTAGCGGACTGATGCCGCAGAAAAACGCGTCTTTGTGTAAACTGACTGTATTGTTGTATCGTTTACCGCTGTATCGCTCAGATGCAATAGGTGTAAAATTAGCTCCTTTATCGCTGAGGTTAGCTCCATTTCTTTTAAGTTAACCCTGTAGCCTAACAGTTCCTCGCTACTTTTGGAACACACACCGTTGTGTGGCTCTGGAGGTGTACCCCGACTGATGTCACAGGATGGAGAAACTCTGGCTCGCGCTACCGCGATGGACTGGCCGATGTGTTGACTGGAAACCAGGGAAGCTTGAGAGGCGTATTCCTGGTTG
Source organism: Ranitomeya variabilis (assembly GCF_051348905.1). Taxonomy (NCBI): domain Eukaryota; kingdom Metazoa; phylum Chordata; class Amphibia; order Anura; family Dendrobatidae; genus Ranitomeya; species Ranitomeya variabilis. The sequence continues at coordinate 625,206,341 of NC_135233.1, forward strand.
TTATCCAACGTTGGAGCACATGACGGACTGTTGTGCGCTCGAGCCTGATTACAACCATGTGATGGCGGAATTGTGGCTCTGTCCTGTGCGACTACGTGGCAGCTGGCGTGGCTGGAAGCCCTCGGGGATGAAGATGGTTCTCCCCAGCCTTGGAGGGTGCACGTGACTTTTGACGTCTGTCGTGTGCCGATATAGCCTATCTGGACTCTGTGACCTATCGGACCCTTCAGATGTGGCTGACGAAAGCCATCCTGAGGCCCGCGATCTGCGGCAGCTCCTACTGCGTTGGTAACGAGGGGCATTTAGAGGGGGTAGCGAGAAAAGTGAAGGGAGTTGTTAGAGGAAGATTGTGAGGACGTGTGGCATCTACGCATGCATCCACAGTTACTATGTGGTGTGTTGGGAGGTTATATCGGTCGCCCGCGGGGGGTTACTGTCCGTAGTCGGTACAGTCGTGCTGCTTAGCACGGGGGGTGTTATGAGGTAACTGCACTCAATACCATTGCTGGGATATGACGGGGCATAATGGGAAATCTTTATTAGGCATTTGGGCTGTGGGGGGGGGGGGGTGTAACTATATCGGTGTTTGGAGCCATTACTGATATATTACAGTGATCAGCATTGTGCAGCTGTGGAGCGCTCCATCTCTCCTGCCAGTCCCCCGATGCAGGCGTAGAGGCTGCGCCTGTAGGGGGTAGCTTGGAGACCAGACCTGTATGGTGCTGACGATTTGCGTACTGCTCGGTTGGGCTTGACCGATCAGCACGCTCTTCGGGTGTATTAATTGGGCTTATGCTGGTCTCCAGCTTCCCCCCTGCGGGCGGCATAGTTGCGCCCACAGGTAAGTTAATGGAGACCAGGCCAGAGCTGCCCGTCCTGACGCGGAGGGGACCGGAAGTGAGTGGGTGGAGTTTGGCCAGGGCGCAGAGAGGAGCCCGAGGGAGCACGATTCCTGTGCCTAGAGGACAGCTGCCGGAAGCTGCGCGACCGATGAGGCGGCGCCGCCGCACCAGAGGAAGTTACTGGCACGGACCCCTGTAGGTGTGGCCATAGGAACCTTCCCCTTTAAGAACCAATGGCCGGCTGGGGTATCCACTGACAGTATCTTATTGGCGTCTGTTATATTGGCTCCACAGTCAGAGGCACGCTCTTTATGCAGTACCACGCCTGGCAATATACATCCCCATAGCAATAGGCACAAACGATTTCCTGAATTTCTCCTTCTTTCACCTTAGTAGGATTAGACGGCTGCTGAATGTGCTCTTCTGCTTGTATAGTGGGTGTATATTATTGTTCATATTAGCCCTACACTTCTTCTGAATTCTATCCTCCAATACCTCCTCAGAAGAGTCCAGATGGAGGCCAACAGCCGTGCTTGCCTTCTTGATAAGTTTGTTGAGCTTATTAGCGTCAGATACTCGCACACTACTGCCCCAGCATATGATAGCAAAAAAGATGGCGCTTGCCACAACGGACTGGTAGAACATTTCCAGCATTTTACTGCACACATTGAACGACCTGAGCTTCAGTAGAAAGTACCGTCTGCTCATTCCCTTCTTGTAAACCTTCTCCGTATGACACCTCCAATCGAGTTTACTGTCAAGGTGAACCCCCAAATATTTGTAGCTCTCAACAATCTCCACCTCCTGGCCAGTAATATTGATCGGTAAGTGATCCTCCTTTTTCCTTCTATAACTCACCACCAACTCTTTCTTTACATTTAGTTCTAGACAGTTAGTCCGGCACCAATCCACAAAGTCAGAAACCACCCTTCTATATTCCTCCTCCCCCCGGCCCCCCCACAATGCCCCCTACAATTATTGAGTCATCTGAGAACTTTTGGAGGTGAAAAAATCTGATTTATACTGAAAGTCAGCTGTATACAATGTGAAGAGGAAGGGCGGCAGCACTGTACCCTGAGGGGCTCCAACACTGCCAGATACCACCTCCCCCATCCTTATAAACTGCGGCCTGTCCGTCAGATAGTCGCTTATCCAGTTCGCCATCCCCTCATCTACCGCCATATCAGTCAGCTTATTACGTAGTAAGGGCGGCTGTAAGGTATTGAAAGCACTTGAGAAGTCAGAACATGGTGTGAACTACAGATCCATCATTGTCCAAGAATATCATGTATAGCAGAGGTGTCAAACTGCATTCCTCGAGGACTGCAAACAGGTCATGTTTTCAGGATTTCCTTGTATTGCACAGGTGATAATTTAATCACCTGCACAGAATGATTCCAGCACCTTGTGGAATGCTAAGGAAATCTTGAAAACACTCATGGTTTGAGGCCCTCGAGGAATGCAGTTTGACACCCCTGATGTATAGGTTCTGGGTGGGGGGTGTCTGTATATCATGTATAGGTTCTGAGTGGGAGGTGTCTGTATATCATGTATAGGTTCTGGGTGGGGGGTGTCTGTATATCATGTATAGGTTCTGGGTGGGAGGTGTCTGTATATCATTTATAGGTTCTGGGTGGGGGGTGTCCGTATATCATGTATAGGTTCTGGGTGGGCGGTGTCTGTATGTCATGTGCAGTGGTGGTTAGCACTGCAGCGTTGCAGCGCTGGAGTCCTGGGTTCAAACCCCACCAAGGACAACATCTGCAAAGAGTTTGTATGTTCTCTCCGTGTTTGCGTGGGTTTCCTCCGGGCACTCCGGTTTCCTCCCAACATTCCAAAGACATACTGATAGGGAATTTAGATTGTGAGCCCCATCGGGGACAGTGATGATAATGTGTGCAAAAAATGTAAAGCGCTGCGGAATATGTTAGCGCTATATAAAAATAAAGATTATTATTATGTATAGGTTCTGGGTGGAGGGTGTCTGTATATCATGCATAGGTTCTGGGTGGGCGGTGTCTGTATATCATGCATAGGTTCTGGGTGGGAGTTGTCTGTATATCATGTATAGGTTCTGGGTGGGAGTTGTCTGTATATCATGTATAGGTTCTGGGTGGGGGGTGTCTGTATATCATGTATAGGTTCTGGGTGGGCGGTGTCTGTATATCATGCATAGGTTCTGGGTGGGGGGTGTCTGTATATCATGTATAGGTTCTGGGTGGATGGTGGAGGTGTCTGTATATCATGTATAGGCTCTGGGTGGGTGGTGGTGTCTGTATATCATGTATAGGTTCTGGGTGGATGGTGGAGGTGTCTGTATATCATGTATAGGTTCTTGGTGGGTGGTGGAGGTGTCTGTATATCATGTATAGGTTCTTGGTGGGTGGTGGTGTCTGTATATCATGTATAGGTTCTTGGTGGTGGTGTCTGTATATCATGTATAGGTTCTGGGTGGGTGGTGGTGGTGTCTGTATATCATTTATAGGTGGTGGGTGGTGTCTGTATATCATGTATAGGTTCTGGGTGGATGGTGGAGGTGTCTGTATATCATGTATAGGTTCTGGGTGGATTTTGGAGGTGTCTGTATATCATGTACAGGTTCTTGGAGGGTGGTGGTGTTGTCTGTATATCATGTATAGGTTCTGGGTGGGTGGTGTCTGTATATAGTCAGGGTTGGTGTCAGAAAGTTGCAGGTGCTCATAGAATCATAGAATGGTAGGCACTGTACTAATTAAGGAACAGGGGTCAGGGTTTAAAGAAAAGGAAGTCACTGACCCCGGGCATCTGGATTTAACCCATGTAGGTGTAGCTGTAGGACACTTCCACTTTACTCCCATTGGTCAGTTGGGCGTCCCAATTAGTGCATCACCCGGGTAGTGGGAGGGGGGAATTGGGCACTGAACTGTATTTTTCTAGCTTTCACCCATATGGGCTCTGCAGTCTGTTAGAGTTGGAAGGGACCTCCTGGGTCATCTGCTCCAACCCCCTACTCAAAGCAGGATTCACTACATCATCCCAGACAGATGTCTGTCCAGCCTCGGTGTGAAGACTTCCATGGAAGGAGAACTCACCACCTCTCATGGCCGCCTGTTCCACTCATTGATCACCCTGTCAAAAAGTATTTTCTAATATCTAATCTGTGTCTCCTCCCATTCAGTTTCATTCCTTCTAGTCTTTCCTTGCGCAAATGAGAATAAGGATCATCCTTCTACAATGTGACAGTCCTTGACATATTTGTAGACAGCTATTAAGTCTCCTCTCAGTCTTCTTTTTTGCAAGCTAAACATTCCCAAATCCTGTAAACGTTCCTCATAGGACATGGGTTTTCAGACCGGTCACCATTCTGGTCTCTCTTCTCGGAACTTGCTCCACTTTGTTAATGTCTTTTTTTTAAATGTACACAGTATTCCAGATGAGGTCTGACCAAAGGGGAGTAGAGGGGAATAATGACTTCACGTGATCTAGACTGTATGCTTCTGTTAATACATCCCAGAATTGCATTTGCCTTTTTTGCTGCTGCATTACACTGTTGACTCATGTTCAGTCTGTGATCTATTAGTATACCCAAGTCTTTTTCACATGTGCTGTTGCTTAGCCCTATTCCTCCCATTCTGTATATGCTTTTTCATTTTTATTGACCAGATGTAGTACTTTGCATTTTTCCTTATTAAAAACCATTCTGTTAGTTGCTGCCCACTGCTCCAGTTTATTTAAATCTTGAATCCTCTCTCTTCTCTAGTATTAGCTATCCCTCCTAGCTTTGTGTCATCAGCAAATTTAATTAGTGTACCCTCAATTTCTTCATCTAAATCATTGATAATGATGTTGAACAATACAGGGCTCAGGCTTCAGAACCCTGCGGTACCCCACTTGAGACATTCTTCGAACTGGATGTGCAGCATTTACGACCACTCTTTGGGTCCGATCACTAAGCCAGTTATGAATCCACCTAACAGTTGCCTTCTCCATTCCATACTTAGTCATTTTTCAATAACGATGGTGTGAGATACTTTGTCAAATACTTTGCTGAAGTCAAGATATAGTATATCTACAGCATTTCCCTGATCCACCCAGTCAGTGATTCTGTCATAGAAGGAAATTAAGTTAGTCTAACATGACTTATTAGTTACAAACTCAGGCTGACTCTGGTTATTTACTTAATTCTTATCCAGGTACTTGCATACATGTTGTTTAATAATTTGCGCAAAGATCTTTCCTGGTATAGACGTCAGACTCACCGGCCTATAGTTCCCTAGGTCCACCTTCTTCCCTATTTTGAAGATAGGAACAACATTTGCTCTTCTCCAGTCTTCTGGGATTTCTCCTGTTCTCCAAGAATTTTCAAAGATTATGGAGAGTGGTTCAAAAATTTCTTCTGCTATCTCCTTCAGTACTCTGGAGTGTAATTCATCTAGACCTGGAGACTTGAATTCACTTATGTTTGCCAAGTATTCCCTCGCTATCTTTCTGTTTATTGATATCCTGGATTGTGCTATTCCTTTAACCCCTTTACCCCAATGGTGGTTTGCACGTTAATGACCGGGCCAAATTTTACATTTCTGGCCACTGTCCCTTTATGAGGTTATAACTCTGGAACGCTTCAACGGATCTTGGCGATTCTGACATTGTTTTCTCGTGACATATTGTACTTCATGATAGTGGTAAAATTTCTTCAATATAACTTGCGTTTATTTGTGAAAAAAATGGAAATTTGGCGAAAATTTCGCAATTTTCAAACTTTAAATTTTTGTGCTCTTAAACCAGAGAGTTATGCGGCACAAAATAGTTAATAAATAACATTGCCCACATGTCTACTTTACATCAGCACAATTTTGGAAACACATTTTTTTTTTGTTAGGGAGTTATAAGGGTTAAAAGTTGACCAGCAATTTCTCATTTTTACAACAAAATTTACAAAACCATTTTTTTTTAGGGACCACCTCACATTTGAAGTCACTTTGAGGGGTCTATATGGCAGAAAATACCCAAAAGTGACACCATTCTGAAAACTGCACCCCTCAAGGTACTCAAAACCACATTCAAGAAGTTTATTAACCCTTCAGGTGTTCTCACACCAGGTGAAGCAACATGGTAGGAAAAAATGAACATTTAACTTTTTAGTCACAAAAATGATCTTTCAGCAATAATTTTTTTATTTTCCCAAGGGTAAAAAGAGAAAATGGACCTCAAAAGTTGTTGTCCAATTTGTCCTCAGTACGCTGATGTGAGGGGGAACCACTTTTTGGGTGCACGGCAGGGCTCAGAAGGAAAGGAGCGCCGTTTGACATTTTCAAGCTAAAATTGGCTGGAATTTAGATCGGACGCCGTGTCGCGTTTGGCGAGCCCCTGATGTGCCTAAACAGTGGAAACCCCCCACAAGTGACCCCATTTTGGAAACTAGACCCCCTAAGGAACTTATCTAGGTGTGTGTTGAGCACTTTGAACCCCCAAGTGCTTCACAGAAGTTTATAACGCCCAGGCGTGAAAATAAAAAATCCTATTTTTTCCACAAACATGATCGTTTAGTCCCCAATTTTTTATTTTCCCAAGGGTAACAGGAGAAATTGGACCCCAAAAGGTGTTGTCCAATTTGTCCTGAGTACGCTGATACCCCATATGTGGGGGGGGAACCACTGTTTGGGCGCATGGCAGGGCTCAGAAGGAAAGGAGCGCCGTTTGACATTTTCAAGCTAAAATTGGCTGGAATTTAGATCGGACGCCATGTCACGTTTGGCGAGCCCCTGATGTGCCTAAACAGTGGAAACCCCCCACAAGTGACCCCATTTTGGAAACTAGACCCCCTAAGGAACTTATCTAGGTGTGTGTTGAGCACTTTGAACCCCCAAGTGCTTCACAGAAGTTTAGAACGCCCGGGCGTGAAAATAAAAAATCCTATTTTTTCCACAAACATGATCGTTTAGTCCCCAATTTTTTATTTTCCCAAGGGTAACAGGAGAAATTGGACCACAATAGGTGTTGTCCAATTTGTCCTGAGTACGCTGATACCCCATATATGAGGGGGAACCACTGTTTGGGCGCATTGCAGGGCTCAGAAGAAAAGGAGCGCCGTTTGACATTTTCAAGCTAAAATTGGCTGGAATTTAGATCGGACGCCATGTCACGTTTGGCGAGCCCCTGATGTGCCTAAACAGTGGAAACCCCCACAAGTGACCCCATTTTGGAAACTTGACCCCCTAAGGAACTTATCTAGGTGTGTGGTGAGAATTTTGAACCCCCAAGTGCTTCACTAAAGTTTATGACGCACGGCGTGAAAATAAAAAATTGTATTTTATTCCCACAAAAATTATCTTTCAGTCCCCAATTTTTTATTTTCCCAAGGGTAACAGGAGAAATTGGACCCCAAAAGTTGCTGTCTAATTTGTTCTGAGTACGCTGGTACCCCATATGTGGGAAAAAACTGTTTGAGCCCTTCAGGACTCAGAAGGGAAGCAGTGACGATTTGGAATGCAGACTTTGATGGACTGGTCTGAGGGCGTCATGTTCCGTTTGTAGAGCCCCTGATGTGCCTAAACAGTAAAAAAAAACACAGGTGACATCATTTTGGAACCTAGACCCCCAAGGAACTTACTTAGATGTGCCCCCTCTTTGGAACTAATCTACTGGTTCCTGTAAAGGTATACAAAAAGAAATAAAATTGAAAACAACTTTATTGAAGCTAATCACAAATAACCATAAAAGGCCACAAAATTACAAAACAAGGGAAATCTCAGTAAAACAAAGCAGACACTGGGCAATAGTGATCTACTGGACACAGTTGAATTACATCAATGCACAATGCAATATATAATATAGTGATTGACTATAGTTGTACTAACAAAGGTCATACAATACTATGGTAGAAGGTACACTATAATGTGCAAACAAAAAAGCACAATAAGATAGTATAGATTGCAATTATTGCCAAGGATCTATATATATGTAGAACTTATGTGCTAAATTGTTACAATTATTACCAAAATTGTATATGTATGTAGAACTTATATGCTAAAGGGATATATGCAAAACAAGCGACAAAAAAATCTTTTTGTGACAACAAAGAAAGGGTAAGTAGTAAAGTGCAAATAGTGCTATAAGCCTATGGTTCTATGAAAACCCAAAATAGGCACAAGACGCCACCCTTAAAGAGCTTACTAGTAAGGTATAGCTCCAATGAATACTGCCATAAAGATCCGCAATTAAGGTGCATCTACATATAAACTACAAATAAATATGCATTGAACGGCAATGAAAGACTATAACTTACATTAATGCCCAAACAAGTGTCCCGTGCCCATGCTGCAACCCCGACAGCGCCGTTTCGCCAATCAGGCTTCTTCCATACGGGGGCAAGATGTATTGTGTGTGAAAAACGCTCATCTTATATCGTGTGAGTTAATCCGGATACTGGCAACAGCTGATGACAAAAGCGGCGTTCAGGATACATAACGGCGCATGCGTCGGATTCCAGGCGCTCGTGAGAAGAATGTGACTTCCGGACCTCCGCCTCTGGAACGCAAGCGTGGAACGCTCGCGTCACCTGGTGGGCGCGGCCGGAAGTCACCGGGCGGCTAGATCCAGGGCATGCGCACAAGACCAGGAACACCGTATGTGCAAAGACTCCGCTGACAAAGTGAAGTGAGACTAAACAGGGACGTGATAAAGGTTGGCTATTGCAAAAGAATAGTGCCCTAAATGTGTGCAAAATATTTAAACAACAAAAAAATGCCCAAAAGTTATAAATGGATAACTGAAAAACTAAATTATGCACAAAATAATGATTAATAACATGTATATAATTAACAAATATAGTGATAGACAGAATAGTAATATAAACATACTAAACAATTATAATAATACCATAATAATGTGCAAGTATATATTATAAAATAGTGGATAAATATAATAAATACTCTAAGGAGCAATAACTTTACTCACAACTATAATATAAACACCACATAAAAATGAGCATTTTACAGACTGAATATATATACCAAGAATACAAAGGATAGACACAATATAAAATTGGACAGCAAACGGAATAATCCACAATGTAGATGTATACACATATATAAAATTATAAGCAGGAAATGTAGATCTTGATAGAAGAGACGACCCTGCATCTGGCTATAATCAAGATTCCAAACCATAAAATTGATTCCCGAATACAATAAATAATCCTAAAATATCAATAATAAATAATTAAAATAGCGACAAAACCAGACACACACATTAAAAGCTGCACAGAGATGTATAACACAAAATCTTGAGATAAACAGGGGAAACCCAGAAAAAACAAACCAAACCGAAGGGAAGGGAGGGGCAGAAAAAGAGGGGAAGCTTAGGAACGAGAAGTAGAACCTAAATAGGAGGAATGAGGAGAAAGAAAAGGGAAAATGATGCACTAACCACTAGAAGTAAATAAGGAGCCATTAAATGGTTTAAAGAAAAGAAATGAATCCCATGGTTTCATTAAGACCTTGGGGAGCCATGGTACCAAGTTGATAAATCCATCTACTCTCCTTACGTGCTAGGATTCTTCCTAGATTACCTCCTCTATCATTCAGTATGACTTGATCAATAGCTTGTATTTTTAGACCAGCTGGATTAGAATTATGAAATAATTTAAAATGTTTTGGTAAGGTTTTCAACATGTTGACATCTTCCACGATGGTAGCTTTTTCAATGTCAAGCACATGTTCCCTAGTACGTATCTTTAGCTTTGTCAGCGGAGTCTTTGCACATACTGTGTTCATGGTCTTGTGCGCATGCCCTGGATCTAGCCGCCCGGTGACTTCCGGCCGTGCCCACCAGGTGACGCGAGCGTTCCACGCTTGCGTTCCAGATGCGGAGGTCCACAAGTCACATTCTTCTCACGAGCGCGTGGAATCCGACGCATGCGCCGTTATGTATCCTGAACGCCGCTTTTGTCATCAGCTGTTGCCGGTATCCGGATTAACTCACACGATATAAGATGAGCGTTTTTCACACACAATACATCTTGCCCCCGTATGGAAGAAGCCTGATTGGCGAAACGGCGCTGTCGGGGTTGCAGCATGGGCACGGGACACTTGTTTGGGCATTAATGTAAGTTATAGTCTTTCATTGCCGTTCAATGCATATTTATTTGTAGTTTATATGTAGATGCACCTTAATTGCGGATCTTTATGGCAGTATTCATTGGAGCTATACCTTACTAGTAAGCTCTTTAAGGGTGGCGTCTTGTGCCTATTTTGGGTTTTCATAGAACCAAAGGCTTATAGCACTATTTGCACTTTACCACTTACCCTTTCTTTGTTGTCACAAAAAGATTTTTTTGTCGCTTGTTTTGCATATATCCTTTTAGCATATAAGTTCTACATACATATACAATTTTGGTAATAATTGTAACAATTTAGCACATAAGTTCTACATATATATAGATCCTTGGCAATAATTGCAATCTATACTATCTCATTGTGCTTTTTTGTTTGCACATTATAGTGTACCTTCTACCATAGTATTGTATGACCTTTGTTAGTACAACTATAGTCAATCACTATATTATATATTGCATTGTGCATTGATGTAATTCACCTGTGTCCAGTAGATCACTATTGCCCAGTGTCTGCTTTGTTTTACTGAGATTTCCCTTGTTTTGTAATTTTGTGGCCTTTTATGGTTATTTGTGATTAGCTTCAATAAAGTTGTTTTCAATTTTATTTCTTTTTGTATACCTTTTCTTTCCCATACACATGGGGAATTGTGTTCTATAATATTGTTTAAAGGTCGTTATGATATTTGGGATTTTGTGATATATGGTTCATGTAAAGTAAATTAGTAGTGCATGGAGGTGTGGTACAATTTGAAGCAATCCTTCATACACAGGCCAGGTTTGTCGGGGCAGGTGTCGCATTGATAGATGGTGTCCTTGCATACTCCTCTTTTGTAGCACACTCGGCACCTTTTTTGTGGCTTACCTTTTCTATCAGTTGGCGGGACCACCCCTGGAAAATGCTGACCTGGTACGATACGAGCACCCTCAGTTCCGGAAGTACTGGGGCCCGCTCCTTCCCTCGTGCCAAACATCAGGGCCTTAACTACTACCTCCTGGAACTGAAGGTACGACGTATCGGTGTTGTGTGCACATCGTGGCAGCAGGAAAACGTTGGGCATTGCCATTTGTACGATGTACACGGACAGCTTTTTGTACCATACCTTGGCCTTTCTCAAAGCACTGTCCGGTTGGAGGAGTTGATCAGAGAGATCAATGCCCCCCATGTTTTTGTTGTACCCCAGTACACAGTCCGGTTTGCTGACCTGTGTAGAGGTACCCCTTACAGTGCTGAGGGCACTGCCATCACCGTGTATGGTGGTCAAGAGAAGGACATCCCTCTTGTCCTTGTACTTGACCACCAGCAGGTGGTCGCTACATTGGGCTTTGCTCTCACCTTTTCTGAGCATCTGCCCAAGTAGCATCTTCGGGAGGCCTCTCTGATTTTTGCGGACAGTACCGCAGGCTGCGGTACCTCGCGCAGAGAGGGAGTTGTAGAGTGGGATGCTGGAATAAAAGTTATCGGTGTAGAGGTGATAACCTTTATCCAGCAGTGGGTGCACCAAATCCCACACAATTTTCCCACTCACTCCCAGGATGGAAGGACACTCAGGCGGTTCAATCCTGCTGTCCTTCCCTTCATACACTCTAAGGGCCCCTAAAGAAAAGAAAGGCACGGGTTCAGACGCAGCGGCGGGGTGCGCGCAAGGGTATGTGAAAAAAAAAGAAAAGAAAGGCACGGGTTCAGACGCAGCGGCGGGGTGCGCGCAAGGGGATGTGGAAAAAAAAAAAAAGAAAAGAAAGGCATGGGTTTAGATGCAGCGGCGGGGTGCGCGCAAGGGGATGTGAAAACAAAAAAAAGAAAAGAAAGGCACGGGTTCAGACGCAACGGCGGGGTGCGCGCAAGGGGATGTGAAAAAAAAAAAGAGAAACGAAAGGCATGGGTTTAAACGCAGTGGCTGAGTGCGCGCAAGGGGATGTGAAAAAGAAAAGAAAGGCACGGGTTCAGACGCAGCGGCGGGGTGCGCACAAGGGGATGTGAAAAAAAAAAAAGAAAAGAAAGGCACGGGTTTAGATGCAGCGGCGGGGTACGCGCAAGGGGATGTGAAAACAAAAAAAAGAAAAGAAGGCACGGGTTCAGACGCAGCGGCGGGATGCGTGCAAGGGGATGTGAAAAAAAAGAAAAAAGAAAGGCACGGGTTTAGACGCAGCGGTGGGGTGCGCGCAAGGGGATGTGAAAAAAAAGAAAAGAAAGGCACGGGTTTAGACGCAGCGGTGGGGTGCGCGCAAGGGGATGTGAAAAAAAAAAGAAAAGAAAGGCACGGGTTCAGACGCAGCGGCGGGGTACGCGCAAGGGGATGTGAAAAAAAAGAAAAGAAAGGCACGGGTTCAGACACAGCGGCGGGGTGCGTGCAAGGGGATGTGAAAAAAAAAAAAGAAAAGAAAGGCACGGGTTTAGATGCAGCGGCGGGGTGCGCGCAAGGGGATGTGAAAACAAAAAAAAGAAAAGAAAGGCACGGGTTCAGACGCAGCGGCGGGGTGCGCGCAAGGGGATGTGAAAAAAAAAAGAGAAACGAAAGGCATGGGTTTAGACGCAGCGGCTGAGTGCGCGCAAGGGGATGTGAAAAAAAAAAGAAAAGAAAGGCACGGGTTTAGACGCAGCGGCTGGGTGCGCGCAAGGGGATGCGGGAAAGAAAAGTGAGCACGAGTGTTGATCGGTGAACTGCGTCACCAATCAACGCTCGGCGGCTGCTAAATTTGGGCACGGACGGACGTGGCGCAAAGTGGTGGTGGAGGGGGAAGGGGAAGGGGAGGGGAAAGGGGAAGGGGGGGAAAGGGGAAGGGGGGGGAAGTAAGAGCGGGCCGAGATCGGGGATAAACACTTACGTTTTTAGTCTCTCTTCTTTCTTCTTTCTTCTGGCTTCTTTCTTTTTTCTTTAGCAAGAATTGTGGTGTCACAGGCTACTGTGGCACCACAAGTCTCCGCACAGGAGGGGATCTCTTTCGGCATGACCGCTCTGCAGGAATCCTCACCAAGTGTGAGGATTCCTGCAGAGCAGTCAGACAGGTCAGGGGCAGGTGAGACAGGTCACAGTGGTCACACCGCTGCTGTGACCTGTGATTGGTGGGATCGATGATCACATCGATCCCACCAATCAGAGGAGGCCCTGGTGACACTGGTGTTGCTAGGCACCAGCCTATGATCGGAGCTCACAGCTCCAATCATAGGCAGGTCACCGGCAGGTGACCGGCAGGTCCCATCAGGGCACAGCACGGTCACACCGCTGCTGTGCCCTGTGATTGGCGCGATCGACGATCACACCGATGGCGCCAATCAGAGCTGCAGGATCCGGAGCAGGGCACAGGAGGCATGGCACACGACGCAGGGCACCGGAGGCTGCGGAGCAGGTAGTTAGAAGCAGGGCACAGCGCGGTAACACCGCCGCTGTGCCCTGCGATTGGCGCGATCGATGTGATCGTCGATCGCGCCAATCCGGGGGGTTTCGGCCGATGCCTGGCGTTGCCAGGCACCGGCCCCAGGATCGAGTACATCGGTACTCGATCCTAGCCTGGGACCTCACTGTTTCAGCCAATCTGATTGGCTGAAACAATGAGAAAGGCTGTGATTGGCTGTTCAGAATTGAACAGCCAATCACAGCGATCGGGAGGCCGGGGGGCGGCACCATACCCCAAGATGCCGAGGCCATCTTCCGTAAGCTAAGATGGCGTCGGAATTTTAATGCGATCACCGCGACTTAAGTCGCGGTGTCGCATTAAAGGGCTTGACGTACTATCCCGTCGGTGGTCATACGGGCCCACCCCACCTCGATGGGATAGTACGTCCAATGTCAGAAAGGGGTTAATAGGACAGTGAAAATCAGTTGATGTTACATTTCCTTTCTGAGAGAAAACAGATGCAAAATAGGATTTTAAAAGTTCGGCCTTCTCAACATCCTTTCTTACCATTTCATCATTTTCATCCTGTAAAAATCCTATAGCATCTTTGACTTTTCTTTTACTTTTGACATATCCCCAAATCCTTTTTTAATGCTTTTGACGTTTCTTGCAAGCCTTAATTCATTGTCAGCTTTAGATAATCTGATTCGTGCCCTGGAGGTTCTGCAGACAGCATTATATTCTTCTTTAGAAATGCCTCCCTCTTTCCATTTGATAAACATTTCTTTCTTCCTTTTTAGCATGTGCTTAAGTTCTGTGTTCATCCATCCTGGTTTCCTTAAATGCTTCATATTCTTCCCTCTTTTTGGAAATGTTAATGATTGTGCTTTGAGAATCTCATTTTTCAAGATTTCCCATCCTTCCTGGACATTTTTGTCCTTAAGGATATCCAGCCATTGGATCCCTCCGATTCTCTTTATGAATCTTTAAAATCTGCCTTTCTGAAATCTAACTTTGAAGTTTGAGTCTTCACAGGTCTTCCTCCTCTACTTATCCAAAATTCTAAAATAGCATGGCTGCTACTACCTAGGGTCCCAGCCACCTTTACCTCCTCAACCAGTTCCTCCCTGTTTAGAGAATTAGATCCAAGGTAGCAGATCCCCTTGTTTTCTCTCCTACCTTTTGGAAGATAAAGTTGTCAGCAAGAGAGGATAAGAATTTGTTTGACCTGTTAGTTTTGCCTGAGAGAGATTCCCAACAAATGTCTGGATAGTTGAAATCTCCCATGACAACTATGTCATATTTTTTGGAGAATTTGGCCATTTGGAGCATAAAAAGTTCATCGATATCTTCAGCTTGCACAGGCGGCCTGTACTAAATGCCTACAGTGGTGTCCTTTAGATTGTTCTGTCCTTGTATTCTTACCCAGTTTCCACAGAACTCCCAGTCTCTGAAGCTTGGATCTCTGTGCAGATATATGCTTTTCTAACATACAAGGCAACACCTCCTCCTCATTTATGAAGTCTGTTTCTTGCAAATACGTTGTATCCTTCTAGCCTTATATTCCAATCATGTGTATCATCTCACCAAGTTTCAGTGATTCCAATGACATCATATTTCTTTTCCTGTGTTAGTAGTTTCAATTCTCCTTGTTTGTTGCCCATGCTTTGTGCTTTTGTATAGAAACATTTTAGTTTGTGATTGGTTTCCCTTCCTCCAATATTTTTATTATTTAGATTTTTTTGTCTTTGTTCTTCCTTTCCATTTCTAATAGAGTTCTTAATAGTATTTGTCAGGTGTACGGCTTTTTCTGGCCTTTTGCTTCCCTTCCCACATCATCATATCATGTCATCATATCCTATCTTGTATAGGTTATGGGTGGGTGGTGTCTAGCTTATGTAAGCTTCTTGTTATTTCTACGTAACCTATAGGGTCGGGTGAAGGGTGTTTCTCAGTATATAATGTATAGGTTATTAGGGGTCATATGTCTTATAAAGGGCCTAGGCATGAGCATATGTATAAAGCAGGGCTTTCAGGGACATGGTGTCGATGCAAGTGTTGTCCCCTGCACGGTGTACCTTTTTTCTAACCCTCTGCCATATTCTCCATCCCAGGCTGCTGGTGGTGTGTACTGGGGAGGACTTATGGTACTCCAGGCCCCCTGATCACGGTGGGACCCTGGAAATATGATGGAAAAAGATCCCCAGACCTTGTAGAGCAAAGTCCTCAGGACAGCAGTTCAATGCAGCATCTGAGGGTAACACAGAGGCCACCAATGGCAAAGGTCCAAGCATGGAGAGCACATCACGAGGAGAAAAGCCCTCCAGGAAAGAGACAGGCGGAGCTCAGCAACCAACAAGAGACCCCCAGAGACATCCAAGTACAGATGCAGTTAACAAGACTGCAGGTAGAGCCCATAGTACAAGACGACAGACAGACCAAATGTGATGAACCAGCAGAAATGAGACAGCTGGAAGGTGATAGCCCTGGTAATGGAAAGGAACGATGTGTGGAAGAAGACATGTTACATATCAAGTTGTACAACATGCAGGACATGTTAATTAAGAAGCAGAAGGAAAATGAAGATATGTGCAAGAAACTTCTAGAGGTGAGATCTGATCACCACTATGGTTTGGGTAGCACATTTTGGGTGTTTTGGTCATCCTTATGATTTGTGTGGCATCATTGTGGGTCTTATGGTTTGAGTGGCACCATTGTGGGTCTTGTGGTCTTTCTTATGGTTTGTGTAGTGCTATTGTGGGTCTTGTGGTCATTCTTATGGCTTGTAAGGCACCATCATGGGTCATGTGGTTAATCATGGTTTTGTGCTTGTGTTTTACAGATGAAGCACCAGGTTGAGGAGATATCTAGTCTTCAGCCTCAGATGGTAAGTTGAGCTTAGCAGCAGAATAAAAGATATGTCCTGGATCTGAATCCCACAACTGATCCAGTCAGCTCCAGTTTGGGATAATATTTGGGTATCTATCATATTAAAAACATGATGGAGAATGCTGAATCTTGCAATCAAGAATCTGAAAACAGGGACACCCCTCGGTAATCCGCCGCCGATCCAGGGAAACCAGGAACCGTTCTTGGCCAAACTTTTCATATGGAATCAGGAATAAGTCACATCCTTTACTTTTAGGGGGACACAGATTTGGAGAAGCACCGTGACATCCTGGTGTCAGAGAACAGACGTCTGAGGCAGGAGCTGCAGCATCTCAGGAGCGAACAGGACAATGAAAATAGTCAGGTAACACCATGCCCTCCCTGCCACCTCAGGGCTGTGGTCAGACCTCGCACTGGCAATCTCCTGTGATAAGCGGCTTTTTCTTTTTGTGATCCAGGAACTGGAGGCTATGAGGCAGCGTCTCCTGCACCTGGAGCACGAAGAGGCTGAGAGAAAGGCGCTCATCTGCACTTTACAACACGAGGTTCAGCAGAAAGCAGAGAGGCTGGCCGAGGCTGAACTGCGAGTGAGGGACTCCATACGTGAGAGGGTGGAGGAAGAGGAGAGGCTGAATCGCAGATTAAGGGAGTACCAGCTCTCTCAACCGCCGCAAATAAAGGTTAATCATGTGTCATGCCTTACCAGAAATATACAAAAATTTACCGGCTGCCAGCTGAAGAGCGGAAAAAGCATTATCCCAACTGTAACCATCCCACCACTGACCCATCTACTATAAGTCTGCCCCAATGTCGCGCCCAGCTGGCACCGGGCCACCCACCACCTCCGCAGATCCAGAGAAAGCAGAAACATCACCTTGATTCTTACCTGAAAGGTTCTGGTTCTCACGGACCTGCTGCACTAGGAATGGAGCAGGTCTCATTCAATAGATAAAACAGAAATGGCTTGTCTATTGGTGTCTGAGGCTCCGATAACACTCCTGGAATTCCACAGGAACCATCTTATTGATGGGGATGGATGATGCCATGAGGAGGTGAAGAAAAGAACATTTTAGGCAAGAATAACATCTCAATGTCGTCAAGATGTTACTGTGTGTACGTATGTGTGGGCATGATGTGTAGGTATGATGGCGCAGTGCGTGCATATGAAACGTGCAGCATGTATGATGTGCAGGTATGAAACGTGCAGCATGTAGGATGTGCAGGTATGATGCGCGCAGTGTGAATGAGGTGTGCATGTGTGCGTATGAAGCGTGCAGTATGTATGTGTATGTATGAAGTACGCAGTGCATATGATTAGGTATGATGTGCGTATTGTGTGTGCGTATGATGCATGAAGTGTGTATGATGTGTGCAGTTTGTGTGCGTATGATGTGTAGATTGTGTATTGTACGTGATATGTAGACTGCGTATTGTACGTGATGTGTAGACTGCGTATTGTATGTGATGTGTAGACTGTATTGTATGTGATGTGTAAACTGTATTCTACGTGACGTGTAGACTGTGTATTGTACGTGACGTGTAGACTGTATTGTACGTGATGTGTAGACTGTGTATTGTACGTGATGTGTAGACTGTGTATTGTACGTGATGTGTAGACTGTGTATTGTACGTGATGTGTAGACTGTGTATTGTACGTGACGTGTAGACTGTATTGTACGTGATGTGTAGACTGTGTATTGTACGTGATGTGTAGACTGTGTATTGTGCGCGACGTGTAGACTGTGTATTGTACGTGACGTGTAGACTGTGTATTGTACGTGACGTGTAGACTGTATTGTACGTGATGTGTAGACTGTATATTGTACGTGATGTGTAGACTGTGTATTGTACGTGATGTGTAGACTGTATTGTATGTGATGTGTAGATTGTGTATTGTACGTGATGTGTAGACTGTGTATTGTACGTGATGTGTAGACTGTGTATTGTGCGTGATGTGTAGACTGTATTGTACGTGATGTGTAGACTGTATTGTATGTGATGTGTAAACTATTCTACGTGATGTGTAGACTGTGTATTGTGCGTGATGTGTAGACTGTATTGTACGTGATGTGTAGACTGTATTGTATGTGATGTGTAAACTGTATTCTACGTGATGTGTAGACTGTGTATTGTGCGTGACGTGTAGACTGTGTATTGTACGTGACGTGTAGACTGTGTATTGTACGTGATGTGTAGACTGTGTATTGTACGTGATGTGTAGACTGTATTGTATGTGATGTGTAGATTGTGTATTGTACGTGATGTGTAGACTGTGTATTGTACGTGATGTGTAGACTGTGTATTGTGCGTGATGTGTAGACTGTATTGTACGTGATGTGAAGACTGTATTGTATGTGATGTGTAGATTGTGTATTGTACGTGATGTGTAGACTGTGTATTGTACGTGATGTGTAGACTGTATTGTGCGTGACGTGTAGATTGTGTATTGTACGTGACGTGTAGACTGTGTATTGTACGTGATATGTAGACTGTGTATTGTATGGGATGTGTAGATTGTGTGTATATTGTGTATTGTACAGTGAGGACGGAAAGTATTCAGTCCCCTCTAAATTTTTCACTCTTTGTTTCATTGCAGCCATTTGGAAAATTCAGTAAAGTTCATTTTTTTCTCATTAATGTACACTCCGCACCCCATCTACACTGAAACAAATGTAGACATTTTTGCAAATTTATTAAAAAAGAAAAACTGAAAAATCCCATGGCCATAAGTCTTCAGACCCTTTGCTCAGTATTGAGTAGAAGCTCCTTTTTGAGCTAGTGCAGCCATGAGTCTTCTTGGGAATGATGCAACAAGTTTTCACACCTGGATTTGGGGATCCTCGGCCATTCTTCCTTACAGATCCTCTCCAATTCCGTCAGGTTGGATGGTGAACATTGGTGGACAGCCATTTTCAGGTCTCTCCAGAGATGCTCCGTTGGGTTTAGGTCAGGGCTCTGGTTGGGCCAGTCAAGAATGGTCACAGAGTTGTTCTGAAGCCGCTCCTTTGTTATTGTAGCTGTGTGCTTAGGGTCATTGTCTTGTTGGAAGGTGAACCTTCGGCCAAGTCTGAGGTCCAGAGCACTCTGGAAGAGGTTTTCATCCAGGATATCTCTGCCATTGAAGGAAACATGAATGTGGCCAAGTACAACCAGTCGTCCTGTCCCACAAGCTGAAAAACACCCGCATAGCATGATGCTGCCTCCACCATGCTTCACTGTTGGGATTGTATTGGGCAGGTGATGAGCAGTACCTGGATTTTCTCCACACATACCGCTTAGAATTGTCACCAAAAAGGTCTATCTTCATCTCACCAGACCAGAGAATCTTATTTCTCATAGTCTGGGAGTCCTTCATGTGTTATTTAGTAAACTCTATGCGGCTTTCATATGTCTTGCACTGAGGAGAGGCTTCCGTCGGGCCATTCTGCCATAAAGGCCTGACTGGTGGAGGGCTGCAGTGATGGTTGACTTTGTGGAACTTTCTTCCATCTCCCTACTGCATCTCTGGAGCTCAGCCACAGTGATCTTGGGGTTTTTCTTTACCTCTCTCACCAAAAATTGCTCAGTTTGGCTGGACGGCCAGGTCTAGGAAGACTTCCATTTAAGGATTATGGAGGCCACTGTGCTTATAGGAACCTTGAGTACTGCAGAAATTCTGTTGTAACCTCGGTCAGATCTGTGGTTTGCCACAATTCTGTCTCTGAGTTCCTTGGCCAGTTCCTTTGTCCTCATGATCCTCATTTGGTCTGACATGCACTGTGAGCTGTGAGGTCTTATATAGACAGGTGTGCACCTTTCCAAATCAAGTCCTATCAGTTTAAATTACACACAGCTGGACTCCATTGAAGGAGTAGAACCATCTCAAGGAGGATCACAAGGAAATGGACAGCATGGGACTTAAATATGAGTGTCTGAGCAAAGGGTCTGAATACTTATGACCATGGGATATTTCAGTTTTTCTTCTTTAACCCCTTAATCCCATTGGACGTATTATCCCGTCAAGGTGACCTGGGACTTAATTCCCAGTGACGGGATAGTACGTCCAGCGCAATCAGCTGCGCTCACGGGGGAAACGCGGACGATCGGGGCCGGGTGTCAGGTATCGCAGCTGACATCTGGCACTATGTGCCAGGAGCGGTCACGGACCTCTCCTGGCACATTAACCTCCGGCACACTGCGATCAAACATGAACGCCGCGTTCCGGCAGCATAGGGAAGCATCGCGCAGGGAGGGGGCTCCCTGCGGGCTTCCCTGAGACCCTCGGAGCAACGCGATGTGATCGCGTTGCTCCGAGGGTCTCCTACTTCCTCCTCCCTGCATGCCCGGATCCAAAATGGCCGCGGGGGGCCTTCCGGGTCCTGCAGGGAGGTGGCTTCCAAGCGCCTGCCCAGAGCAGGCGCCGGGAAGCCTCCCTGCTGTGCCTGTGTGATCGGTGATCTGACACAGTGCTGTGCAAAGTGTCAGTTCAGCGATCTGTCACTATAATGTGATGTCCCCCCTTGGGGCAAAGTAAAAAAAAAAAAAGTTCCTAAATAAAAAAAAAAATATTGTTCCAATAAATACATTTCTTTATCTAATTAAAAAAAACAAAAAAACAATAAAAGTACACATTTATTATCGCCGCGTCCGTAACGACCCGACCTATAAAACTGTCCCACTAGTTAACCCCTTCAGTGAACACCGTAAAAAAAAAAGGCAAAAAACGACGCTTTATTATCATACCGCCAAACAAAAAGTGGAACAACACGCGATCATAAATACGGATATAAATAACCATGGTACCGCTCAAAACGTCATCTTGTCCCGCAAAAAACGAGCCGCCATACAGCATGATCAGCAAAAAAATAAAAAAGTTATAGCCCTCAGAATAAAGCGATGCAAAAATATAAAAATAATTTTTTCTATAAAATAGTTTTTATTGTATATAAGCACCAAAACATAAAAAAAGATATCAATGAGGTATCGCTGTAATCGTACCGACCCGAAGAATAAAACAGCTTTATCAATTTTACCAAACGTGGAACGGTATAAACGCCCCCCCCAAAAGAAATTCATGAATAGCTGTTTTTTGTTCATTCGACCTTGCAAAAATCGTAATAAAAATCAATCAAAAAAGTCACGTGCCCGAAAATGTTACCAATAAAAACGTCAACTCGTCCCGCAAAAAAACAGGACCTCGCATGACTCTGTGGACCAAAATATGGAAAAATTACAGCTCTCAAAATGTGGTAACGCAAAAACTATTTTTTGCAATAAAAAGCATCTTTCAGTGTGTGACAGCTGCCAATCATAAAAATCCGCTAAAAAACCACGCTATAAAAGTAAATCAAACTCCTCTTCATCACCTCCTTAGTTAGGGAAACATAAAAAAATATGTATTTATTTCCATTTTCCCATTAGGGTTAGGGTTGGGGCTAAAATTAGGGTTTGGATTACATTTACGGTTGGGATTAGGGGTGTGGTTAGGGTTGGGGGGTGTTTGGGTTAGGGGTGTGTTGGGGTTAGGGTTGGGATTAGGGGTGTGTTGGAGTTAGGGGTGTGGTTAGGGTTGGGGTGTGTTTGGGATTAGGGGTGTGTTGGGGTTAGGGTTGGAATTAGGGTTAGGGGTGTATTGGAGTTGGGGTTAGGGGTGTGGTTGGGATTATGGTTAGGGGTGTGTTTGGGTTAGGGTTTCATTTAGAATTGGGGGTTTCCACTATTTAGGCACATCAGGGCTCTCCAAATGCGACATGGCGTCCGATCTCAATTCCAGCCAATTCTGCGTTGAAAAAGTAAAACAGTGCTCCTTCCCTTCCGAGCTCTGCCGTGCGTCCAAACAGGGGTTTACCCCAACATATGGGGTATCAGAATACTTAAGACAAATTGGACAACAACTTTTGGGGTCCAATTTCTCCTGTTACCCTTGGGAAAATACAAAACCGGGGGTTAAAAAATAATTTTTGTGGAAAAAAAAAAAAAAATTTATTTTCACGGCTCTGCGTTATAAACTGTAGTGAAACAGTTAGAGGTTCAAAGTTTTCACAACACATCTAGACAAGTTCCTTAGGGGGTCTACTTTCCAAAATGGTGTCACTTGTGGGGGGTTTCCACTGTTTAGGCACATCAGGGGCTCTCCAAACGCGACATGGCGTCCCATCTCAATTCCAGTCAATTTTGCATTGAAAAGTCAAATGGCGCTCCTTCCCTTCCGAGCTCTGCCATGCGCCCAAACAGTGGTTTACCCCCACATGTGGGGTATCAGCGTACTCAGGACAAATTGCACAACTTTTGGAGTCCAGTTTTTTCTGTTACCCTTGGGAAAATAAAAAAATGGGGGCGAAAAAATCATTTTTGTGGAAAAATATGATTTTTTATTTTTATGGCTCTACATTATAAACTTCTGTGAAGCACTTGGTGGGTCAAAATGCTCACCACACATCTAGATAAGTTCCTTAGGGGGTCTTCTTTCCAAAATGGTGTAAATTGTGGGGGGTTTCCACTGTTTAGGCACATCAGGGGCTCTCCAAACGCGACATGGCGTCCCATCTCAATTCCAGTCAATTTTGCATTGAAAAGTCAAATGGCGCTCCTTCCCTTTCGAGATCTGCCGTGCGCCTAAACAGTGGTTTACCCCCACATATGGGGTAACGGCGTATACAAATTGTACAACAACTTTTGGGGTCCAATTTCTCCTGTTACCCTTGCTAAAATAAAACAAATTGGAGCTGAATTAAATTTTTTGTGACAAAGTTAAATGTTCATTTTTTTTTTTTTTAAACATTCCAAAAATTCCTGTGAAATACCTGAAGGGTTAATAAACTTCTTGAATGTGGTTTTGAGCACCTTGAGATGTGCAGTTTTTAGAATGGTGTCACACTTGGTTATTCTCTCTCATATAGACCCCTCAAAGTGACTTCAAATGTGATGTGGTCCCTAAAAAAAAAAATGGTGTTGTAAAAATGAGAAATTGCTGGTCAACTTTTAACCCTTAGGGTATGTGTCCACGGTCAGTTAACGCTGCGTGTTTGACGCTGCGTGGGGCCGCAGCGTCAAACACACAGCGTCCAGATGTTCCAGCATAGTGGAGGGGATTTTTTGAAATCCTGTGTCCACTATGCGTGGAAACACGCACGCGGCAGCCCTGCGACTCCGGACATGCTGCGCGTCTTTTCAGATCGCAGTATGTCCGTGTTCCTTGCGGCGACGCAGCGTCGCCACAAGGAATATCACAGGGCCCTATGCGAGGAGTGCGATGATCCCGGATGTGTACAGTTAACACATCCGGCATCATCGCGTCCCAGAAGGGGGCGGGGCTTAGCGCCGAGCGGCTTTGCCGCTCCGACGATACCGCCGGCCATCCTGAACGTGGACACATGCCCTTATAACTCCCTAACAAAAAAAAATGTTGGTTCCAAAATTGTGCTGATGTAAAGTAGACATGTGGGAAATGTTACTTATTAAGTATTTTGTGTGACGTATCTCTGTGATTTATGGGCATAAAAATTCAAAGTTGTAAAATTGTGAAATTTTCAACATTTTCACCAAATTTCCATTTTTTTTCCCACAAATAAAACGCAAGTCATATCGAATAAATGTTACCGCTATCATGAAGTACAATATGTCTCGAGAAAACAATGTCAGAATCACCGGTATCCGTTGAAGCGTTCCAGAGTTATAACCTCATAAAGGGACAGTGGTCAGAATTGTAAAAATTGGCCCGGTCATTAACGTGCAAACCACCCTTAGGGTTAAAGGGGTTAATAAATTTGCAAAAATGTCTACATTTGTTTTTTCAGTCAAGATTTGGTGCAGAGTGTACATTAATGAGAAACAAAAAATGAACTTTTTTTTTTAATTTACCAAATGGCTGCAATGAAATAAAGAGTGAAAAATGTAAAGGGGTCTGAATACTGTCCGTACCCACTGTATGTGTTGTGTAGATTGTGTATGACACATGTATTGAGTAAACTCTCTTTTGCAGTATGTGTTGAAGAACATTGAGGTTGAATCTGGTGCGATGAAGCACGCTCTGGGCCAGGCAGAGAACCGGAGCCTCCATCTCCAGAAACAACTGGATAGACAGAATCAGGTTGTACAAGACATAAAGAAGCATCTGCAGCGTGAACAACAAGAGACGTCCAAGCTTCATGCTCAGGTCAGGAGAACATCTGTTCAACATCCACTGCTGCACCTTAGATCAGGACATCGAACATGGTTTAGATTAGGGGCCCCAATTATCTCTCAAGCATAGTACATGGCTCCAACTACCAATGTGCCTTAGATAGGGGCCCCCAAGAAATCCTCCAGAAGATAGAGCCCCGACTACCTCTCAAGCAGAGATCAGGGTCAGTCAGAGGCTGAGCCCCCGACTGCCTAGGCACCTCAGGTAAGAACCCCCAGCTATCGCCATGGTCTGGTCTATGACTTTAGCGTAACAACCAGTTGTAGCTGCCCACCCATTATAAGAGATCCCTGAATAAGTGTTAAGTGACTGCCGTCCCCTGCAGGTGGCGTTGTATGCCACAGAGCTGGACCGTGCACAGGAGCAGATGGTAGAGGAGTTCCGTTCCCTGCAGGAGGAGAAGGAACTGGCGGTGTCGGAGGCATTCGAGCGAGCCCAGGAGGAGATGAGAGCGGTGCATCAGAGCTTGGATGGTGAGTGCCAGATGACACTGAACTACCATCGCCAAATTGTGGATTCTCCTGCTGACCATCCCTTTTATCGGTTCCTGGACCTTGCCCAAGTGTCCTATTGCTGCCCCAATCTATATCTCCACTTCTCCACCCACCGCTTCACCTGTGGTGTCTTCTATAGATTTCTTCTCAGATTTCTGTGCAGAGGCCATGAATTTTCTAGAAACATGTAAAGCCTTGATGTTCTTTGAAGCCCCCCATCTCAGTGGTCAATGTTTCCTGTTAGGTGTCCGCAGGAATCTCCTCATGTTACAGCCAGCGCTCCGTACCCTGACCCACGACTACAATGTTCTGAAGAGACAGGTACGAGACTTTCCGGGCTTGGTGTACAAGGTCATGCGAGAGGCCCAAGATGAGGTACGTAGTGCAAGAGGCCAGATGGAAGGGTAGTGGGGACATGGACATGATGTGCCATAACTCTGTGCATTTCATAGTTCTCTCGAGGTGTGAAAAGTGTTGAAGACACCAACGCCGAGCTCCTCTCCAAATACAGGCAGGAACTCTATCTGCGCAAAGAGTGCCATAACCAACTGGTGCGTCTACGAGGTGAGCGAGTGCTGTCTATGTCCACCATGGCACCTCGGCCATCACCGGGCACCTCATGGATGGGACCCCCGAGTATAGTGGCTGAGGTGCTATAGTATCCGGGCAGCTTGCATTACTTTATCATAAGGACACAGGGCTCCTGTCTCATCAGGGAACATCCGTGTGCTTGTTCGTGTGCGGCCCATCACATCTGATGATGGCACAGGTCCGGGGGCACAGAACATCCTCACCTTTGACCAGGATGATGATGGAATCTTGCACATCACTAACAAAGGAAAAAGGCAGAGCTTCGAGTTTGACAAAGTTTTCCCTCCAAGCACAACACAGGAGGAGGTAGGAAAAGGACAGGTGCCTGCTGAGGAGTGCTGGAGGACACTGCTGCAGCCGCTCTCTTGTCTTGTAGGTCTTTGATGAGGTTTCTCCGCTCATCACGTCCTGTCTGGACGGGTACAATGTCTGTATTCTGGCCTATGGACAGACAGGATCTGGTAAAACATACAGCATGGAGGTAAGGGCCCGTAGAGAGGAGAGGATAGCCTATATGGGAGAACATTTGAATAAATCTGTACCCTTTGGCAGGGTACTGCTTCTAATCCTGGGATAAACCAGAGGGCCCTTCGCCTGCTGCTGTCAGAAGTGAGCGAAAGATCCAGAAGCTGGGAACATCACCTTAGTGTCAGCATGGCCGAAATCTACAACGAGACGCTGAGGTGAGAGTAGCGCAGATCTACATCCGCATTGTCTCCTCCTTCCCTCTTACATCCGCTATATGTCGTCTCCTCTCTTACATCCGCATTGTCGTCTCCTTCCCTCTTACATCCACATTGTCTCCTCCTTCCCTCTTACATCCGCATTGTCGTCTCCTCTCTAAGGGTATGTCTCCACGGTCCGTCTGGGGGCCGGTATCGGCGCAGCGGCGAAGCCGCTCGGCGATAAGCCCCACCCCCTTAATGGGACGCGATGGTGCCGGATGTGTACAGTACACATCCGGGATCATCGCACCCCTCGCCATAGGGCCCTGTGATATGCCTTGCGGGGACGCTGCGTCCCCACAAGGTGTACGGACATGCTGCGTTCTGAAAAGACGCGCAGCATGTCCGGAGTCGCAGGGCCGCCGCGTGCGGGTTTCCACGCATAGTGGAGACGGGATTTCATAAAATCCCCTCCACTATGCTGGAACATCTGGACGCTGCTTGTTTGACGCTGCAGCGTCAAACAAGCAGCGTTTCCTGACCGTGGAAACATACCCTAAGGCTGCTTTCACACATCAGGTTTTTTGCCGGATGCCGGATGCCGGTTCCGGCATCGCGCCGCATCACCGTATCCGGTTTTTTATCAGGAAACCGGATGGCAACCGGATGAGACGGATCCGGTATTTCGCCGGATCCGGACACCGGATCCGGCGAAAAACCGGATCTGTCTCATCCGGTTCGTCCGGTTTTCTTTCCGTTTTTTTACGGATCCGGCTGTTAAAAACGCCCCCTGAAAGGTTAAAACGTTGATTGGCCGGCTTAAAACTATATATACAGTGTTCCTAACATCTGTGACGGGTTGGAGAGGAGCAAGATACAGAGCAAGATGGATGGCATTATTGCAAAGATTCTGCAGAACAACGTGGATTTCATCACAGAAGCGAATCGATTGAAAGCAATTGTTATTCAGAAAGAGCAAGAGAGACAGCGTGTCATGCGTCTGCGACGACGCCGTTTGTGGATCCACCCCATCACGGCACAGAGAATGACCCGGGGAGTCTTTTCCACTTTGTATATGGAGCTTCGAGGTGACCCCGACAAGTTTTTCAGCTATGTTCGGATGAAAGCGGAGAACTTTGATATATTGGTGGATCGGGTTGAACATCTGATAAGAAGGAGTGATACCTATTGCCGATTCTCCATTACCCCGGCTGAGCGTCTGATGGTCACTCTTCGGTAAGCATTCTTTTTGAATCAACTCTTGTAGGGCACTTTCGTTGATATTTTGAATTTACAGTAATTACAGCCTTGCTTTTGTCCACAGATTGCTAGCAACTGGTGAATCCCTGTCTTCACTACATTTTCAGTCCAGACTGGGCATTTCAACCATATCAGGAATAGTGAGGCACACTTGCCGTGCACTGTGGGACTCTCTGCATGAAGAATACATTCCACATCCCACAATGCAGACATGGTTGGAAGTAGCTGACAGATTCCTGGAAGTGTGCCAGTTTCCCAATTGCTTGGGTGCGGTGGACGGGAAACACATCCGTATCGTGAAACCGGCTGGTTCTGGATCTCAATATTTCAACTACAAGAAGTACTTTTCCATAGTGCTGATGGCCATTGCTGATGCGGATTACAAATTTGTAGCGGTGGACATTGGGGCGTATGGCCGTTCTAATGATTCGCAAGTTTTCAAACTGTCTTCTATGGGGCGGCATTTATATGGACAAACCTTTCAATTTCCCCCCCCCCCCCAAGACCACTGCCTCAAACCTCTGAGCCACCAATGCCATTTGTATGTGTTGGGGATGAAGCTTTTCAGCTTTCCGAGCATCTTTTGAAACCTTACTCCAGCCGTGGTTTAACGAATACTAAAAGAATTTTCAACTACAGACTCACACATGCACGGAGAATGGTGGAGTGTGCGTTTGGAATCCTAACCGCCAAATGGAGAGTTCTACTCACATCCATTAACTTGAAGACAGACACTGTGGATGAGGTGGTGAAAGCGTGTGTTGTCCTACACAATTATGTTATATCCAAGGAACAGCTTTCCATTGAGGACCACTCTTCCGAAACCACCTTGACGGATTATAGCAACCAAACATACAGAAGTTCTGCCACAGTTTCCAGAATACGGGATCACTTTGCAGAATATTTTATTTCACCCCAAGGAAGAATACACTGGCAGGATGAGAGAGTTTAAACACTTTGTATGTACCTAGTAATGACTGTAACCTTTACCCATGTTGTGTACCTGTTGTTTTTACCTTTACCCATGTTGTGTACCAGTTTGGTTTTTACCTTTTACCCATGTTGTGTACCTGTTTGGTTTTTACCTTTTACCCATGTTGTGTACCTGTTTGGGTTTTCCTTTTAGCACTGTTGGGTACCTGTTTGATTTTAATTTTTAACCAAGATGTGCATCTGTTTGGGTTGTACCCAAAGTACTTTAGCTGTTACCAATAAACCTTGTTTAACAAAAGTGTTATTTGTCCCTAATGAGTAAATACAAGATAGTTTTCAACCAAAAAGTTTTATTAACATTATTAAACAACCAAAAAAACATACAGGTAACTAAATGTTTTCATACGTCGGGGTGGAGATACTGTCGGAGGGACTGTCGGATAGGGACACTTCGACAGTGGGAGTGTGGAGAGAGGAATGTGGTGGTGGTGAGGAATGTTCTATAGTTAGGGGTGAAGGAGTGGAGAAAGCTATTGAGCGGGTGGACAAGAAAGTGGGATTGGGGTTAGGAATTTGGTAGGATGGAGGGGTGTAGGTAATGTTTTGTGAGGATTGGGAGGCAGAATGAGTGATGTGTGGAGAAGATGTTTGGGAAGAGGGTGATAGAGGCTGTTGGAAGTGGGCAGGGAGAGGAGGCGAGGATGAAGTAGATGGGAAGTTGTATGGGTCGGGATCATCATATGGGTGGGAAGGGGCACGGGCGGGAGGCTGGTAGTGTGGATGGTGGGAAGGGGCACGGGGCTGGTAGTGTGGCTGGTGGGAAGGGGCACGGGAACGCTGTAAGTGTTGTGGATGTTGGGATGGGGCACGATGTGGATGATGGTGAGGTGGGCGGGATGGGGCACGGTCAGTTTGGCGGTACGGGTCAGGAGGATGGTACTGGCTGTAGTGATGGACAGTTGAAGGGGGGACAGTTGGAGGATTGTTGGAAAGACTATCTGCTCTAGAGGCAATGAGCTCTAGAGTAGACTGGCAGGATTCCATTACTTGCATCTGCTGAGAAGTAGATAGCGTCTCCATTGGCTCAAGCACCGACTGAAAAAAAGTGTTGTTCGGTGACTGTCTTGCCTCTGAACGCATCGTTACCAGAAGTGTATGCATCTCGAGCATACTTTTATTTATGAAATTGAAACCTGCAGCCATTTGCTCGGACAAAACTTTCAGACAGTTCTGGAACGATGCGTTCAGGTGCAAGAACTCGGGAGCATAACTATGTACCTGACCCCTCTGCCGAAACCGCCACGATGCTACAGGTGTACTAGAGGTGGCTGCAGCAGAGGGGTGGGGTACAGGAAACACTATGTCCTCACCAGCAGCTACATGCAATGGAACTGGCAAGGATGCTCCAGCGCTCGTGGATCGGAAAGAGGGATCAGTAGAGTGGGAAGGTGCAGAGTGGGAAGGTGCAGAGTGGGAAGGTGCAGAGGGTTCCTCACTGTCAAAGTGTCCCTCGGTGGCGGCCTCCTGAGGGATCGCCCCAGAAGGGTTCAACTGTGCTGCAGGCTCCCGAGTGCTCTCGACGGTACTGTGGAAAAAAAGGAGAAAAACAAAATATTAATATACTGTCATTGCATGGCCCTGGCTGAAAGGGCAAAAGAGGTTTAGACATTTAAAACATTAGTGCATGTGGTGGGTAATATTTACCTTCGGGTGACCATCGTTGACCTGAGGAACGACAGGACCCTTGCATATTTGTACGTGCTCCTGCGTCCTCCAGATCCACTCGGGGCCCACATCTCTTTGTTGAACTCCTTCTTAAAGCGATCCCTGATCGACCGCCACCTTTTCACAATCTGCTCACCTGTTAAAAAAGGAGAAAGACAACTTGGTTAGAAACAGCATTTTAGAATGCATCACCAAAACTGAACTGAGGATACTTACGTTCTCGAATCTGGGCCCGAACATCAAGGTCCTCCCACCTCGGTATCAGTTCGCGGCAGATTTGCTCCCAGAGTCGACGGCTCACTGACAGATCAGCATGGCGGCGGTCAGCCATGTTCCACAGCGGCTCCCTGTCTCGGACAAGATCGATGATGAGGTCAATATCAAGACCGACCTCCTCACCGTCAGAATCAGGAGCACGCCGTGAAACCTGTTTGAAAAGAGGAAAAAAAAAATTAACACAAAATTTGAAACATTGCTAACCTCCCCCCAAAAAATAAAAAAAGAAACCTACACGGTGACGGCCGCCACGAGATTGACGCCGACGACCCTGGGAGCCAATGGAAGGACCTCTTGCTTGGGCACCAGATTCCGAACTCTAGAAGAAAAATAAAAAAAATTATGTGCTTGTTGGTAGCCATTCTATGTGTTGTGTGCCATGTGAAATCTATAATAAGTTTTGTATGTGTTGTGTGAGGTTTGAAAGTATCAGTTTCTATGTGTTTTGTTGTAAGTATCTCGTGTTATGTTTTGTGTGTAGTGTAGGGTGTGTTTCCGCAATACATGACAGATACATACCAATTGTGAGCCTTCTCCGTGTGTTTCTCCACCCCTTCCCTCTTCTTCGGGGAGCACCTCTTCTACTGGGGGGTCAGCTTCATCAGCTTCCTACAATGAAAGATAAAAAAAATACATTATAGATTCACACACACTCTCACACACACACACACACACACACACACACACACACCAACGATGGAGCAAGAGAACTTATGTTCATATTTACCTCTGTGCGTTGACGAGGAGGAGGAGGAGGGCTCCCTGAAGACATGACTGCAGGCCTCAGGCTCTGGGGCAGGCTCTCGGCTCTCTGGCAGGCTCTCGGCTCTGTGGCAGGCTCTCGGCTCTGTGGCAGGTTCTCGGCTCTCTGGCAGGTTCTCGGCTCTCTGGCAGGATTCAGGCTCTCTGGCAGGTTTCTGGCTCCTTCCATCCTGGCAGGGTGTTGGCTCTTCTGCTTTTTGGCTGGAAATGGATAAAGGCCTCATGGCCCTGCTTTATATATAGTCCAGGGGGCTGACCATAGGTTTTTGAGCATGCTCAGTGTAAAAAGCCGGATACGGCCGCCGGATCCGACTTTTTCCGGATCCGGCGCTTTCCCGCGTCCATAGACATGCATTGTTGCAAAAAGCCGGAAAGGCCGGATCCGGCCTTTCCTACTTTTTCGCCGGAGACAAAAAAACTTTACAGTAGACGTTTTTTCCAGACGCCGGAATCGACTCGACGCCAGATCCGGCATCACACCGGAAGGAACGCTGGGCCATCCGGCGCCAATAATATTCAACGGGGGAAAAGCCGGATCCGGTTTCCAATTCCGTTTTTTGGCGGAAGAGCCGGAATTCGCCTGAAACAAAAAACCTGATGTGTGAAAGCAGCCTTACATCCGCTTTGTCGTCTCCTCTCTTACATCCGCTTTGTCGTCTCCTTCCCTCTTACATCCGGCTTTGTCGTCTCCTTCCCTTACATCCACTTTCTGTCGTCTCCTCTCTTCCATCCGCTTTCTGTCGTCTCCTCTCTACATCCGCTTTCTGTTGCTGCATTCTCCCTAAATCCACTTTGTCGTCTTCTCTTACATGTTTTCTGTTGTCTTCTCCCTACATCCGCTTTTTGTCGCTGCTTCTCTACATCCGACTTCTGTTGTCTCCTCTCTACATTCGCTGTTTCCGCATTCTCCCTACATTCGCTTTCTGTTGTCTACTCTCTACATCCGCTTACTGTTGCCACATTCTCCCTACGTCCGCTCTGTTGTCTACTTCTCTCTACATCCGCTTTCTGTTGCCGCATTCTCTCTATATCCGCCTTCTATTGTCTCCCTACATTCGCTTTGTTGTCTCCTCTCTACATCCGCTTTCTGTTGCCACATTCTCTACACCCGCCTTCTATTGTCTCCCTACATTCGCTTTCTGTTGTCTCCTCTCTACATCCGCTTTCTGTTGCCACATTCTCTCTACACTGTGTTCCAAATTATTATGCAAACTGGATTTAAGTGTGATAAAGATTTAATTGTTTTGTTTTTCAAATAAACTCGTGTATTGTATTGTGTCTCAGGGCTCAATGGATCACTGAAATCAATCTTAAACACGTGATAATTAGTTTTCCAGGTCATTCTAATTAAAGGAGAACTACTTAAAAATGATGTTCCACATTATTAAGCAGGTCACAGTTTTCAAATAACATGGGCAAGAAAAAGGATCTCTCTGCCGCTGAAAAGCATCAAATAGTGCAATGCATTGGTGAAGGGATGAAAACATTAGAAATTTCCCGAAAACTTAAGCGTGATCATCGTACTGTTAAGAGATTTGTGGCTGTATCTGAGCACAGATGTGTTTGTGCTGATAAAGGCATAATGAGGAAGATTTCTGCCAGGCAAGTTCATCGGATTAAGAGAGCAGCTGCTAAAAAGCCATTACAAAGAAGCAAACAGATATTTGAAGCTGCTGATGCCTCTGGAGTCCCTCGAACCTCAAGGTGTAGGCTCCTTCAAAGGCTTGTTGTGGTGCATACACCTACTATTCGGCCACCCTTAAACAGTGCTCACAAGCAGAAATGGTTGCATTGGGCCCACACATACATGAAGACTAATTTCCAAACAGTCTTGTTTACTGATAAGTGTCGAGCAACCCTGGATGGTCCAGATGGATGGAGTAGTGGATGGTTGGTGGATGGCCACCATGTCCCAACAAGGCTGCAACAACAAGGAGGTGGAGGAGCCATGTTTTGGGCTGGAATCATGGAGAAACAGCTGGTAGGGCCCTTTAAGGTTCCTGAAGGTGTGAAAATGACCTCTGCAAAGTATATAGAGTTTCTGATTGACAAGTTTCCTCCATGGTATAAAAAGCAGAAATGTAAGGAGCAAAATCATCTTCATGCATGACAATGCACCATCTCCTGCTGCAAAGAATACCTCCGAGTCATTGGCTGCTATGGGCAGATAAACTCAAGGTGTGGCCACCATCTTCCCCTGACCTCAACCCTATAGAGAACCTTTGGAGTATTATCAAGCAAAAGATCTATGAGGGTGGGAGGCAGTTCACGTCAAAACAGCAGCTCTGGGAGGCTATTCTGACTTCATGCAAAGAAATACAAGCAGAAACTCTCCAAAAACTCACAAGTTCAATGGATGCAAGAATTGTGAAGGTGATATCAAAGAAGGCTCCTATGGTAACATGTAACTTGGCCTAGTAGGAGGTTTTGGAGTTAAATAGCTCTTTGTTCAGTGAATGTGACCACCTAATGCTGCAAATTCCACAAATGAGCATTTTCAGTTCTTTAAAACATATTAAATGTTTTGAAATTCTACTGTGCCTAATAATTTGGAACAGTGCATTTTAAGTTTTTATTCATTTTGGAGATTATACTGTTATCATTGGGAGGTTTCTTCAATAAAATTCAATGTATACTCTAACGGGTGATGACTTTTATTAGACTGTCATTTGCACCAACCATTTAGGAAAATCAGAGAAAAATGTAATTTGCATAATAATTTGGAACATAGTGTATATCCGCCTTCTATTGTCTCCCTACATTCGCTTTCTGTTGCCACATTCTCTCTATATCCGCCTTCTATTATCTCCCTACATTCGCTTTCTGTTGTCTCCTCGCTACATCCGCTTTCTGTTGCCACATTCTCTCTATATCCGCCTTCTATTGTCTCCCTACATCCGCTTTCTGTTGTCTCCTCTCTACATCCGCTTTCTGTTGCCACATTCTCTCTATATCCGCCTTGTTATCTCCCTACATCCTCTTTCTGTTGTCTCCTCTCTACATCCGCTTTCTGTTGCCACATTCTCTCTATATCCGCCTTCTGTTATCTCCCTACATCCTCTTTCTGTTGTCTCCTCTCTACATCCGCTTTCTGTTGCCACATTCTCTCTATATCCGCCTTCTATTGTCTCCCTACATCCGCTTTCTTTTGCCACATTCTCTCTATATCCACCTTCTATTGTCTCCCTACATCCGCTTTCTGTTGTCTCCTCTCTACATTCGCTTTCTGTTGCCACACTCTCTATATCCGCCTTCTATTGTCTCCCTACATCCACTTTGTTGCCACATTCTCTCTATATCCGCCTTCTATTGTCTCCTCTCTACATCCGCTTTCTGTTGCCACATTCTCTCTATATCCGCCTTCTATTGTCTCCCTACATCCGCTTTCTGTTGCCATTCTCTCTATATCCGCCTTCTATTGTCTCCCTACATCCGCTTTCTGTTGTCTCCTCTCTACATCTGCTTTCTATTGCCATTCTCTCTATATCCACCTTCTATTGTCTCCCTACATTCGCTTTCTGTTGTCTCCTCTCTACATTCGCTTTCTGTTGCCACATTCTCCCTACATCTGCTGTTGTCTCCTTCTCCCTACATCTGCTGTCTCCTCTACATTCGCTTTCTGTTGTCTCTTCTCTACAACCGCTATCTGTCTCCTCTCTCCGTCCGCCTTTCTCCCTATATGCGCAGTCTTTGGCTGCCTCCTTTCTCTAACCCTTCTTTTTGACCAAAAGGGATCTGCTGGGCTCTGACTGCCACAGCTCTCTGGATATAAAGATGGCTCCGGGGGGCGCTGGGGAGCTGTACGTGCCAGGTCTGACGCAGCGCAGTGTCAGGAACATGCTGGATATAAATAAGGTGAGATGGGAGCGACGCTGGGGTGTGACAGAGCAGCACTACATCTGATGACAGCTGTACAGATCATGTACGATTCTCCCTCACAGATTTTGGACCTTGGATGCAAACAGCGAGCCACAGAACACACAAATCTTAATACCCACAGCTCACGTTCCCACGCCCTCCTCATCCTGTCGGTCAAGGGGCGGGAGACCAGCACAGGGATCGGTACAACTGGTGAGTGACTTGAGCAGGTGGTGAGGTGCTGCCCTTCTGCAGGAGAATATGTGATGGCATCAATGCACCTTCTCTTCATCAGGAAAGCTCTACTTGGTGGACCTGGCCGGGTCAGAGCGGGTGTCACGGTCAGGAGCGGCTGGTGATCGTTTGCGGGAGGCACAGTGCATCAATCGTTCCTTATCTGCTCTGGGTGACGTCTTCTCAGCCCTGCGATCTCAACAAGCCTACATTCCATACCGCAACTCCAAGCTCACGTACCTGCTGCAGGAAGCGATGAGCCGGGATGGGAAAGCTCTGCTGCTCCTTCAGGTAATAACACCTCTGCTCTGTATGCCTAGACGGGAACAAAACCAGTATCCAAGCCCAGAAATATACCCATGCATGGGACCCGCTAACAAGGTCTCTGCTCACCATATCAACAAGCTACTGCCACCATAGGGGCCATTATTCAGAAAAACCCCAAAGCAAGCTCCAGAGGGGGAGCCCTTCAGTCCCAAACCGCTGGGCCGCTGATGTGATTGTCCGGCACTTGCAGGGACTTTGCAGCCAATATGACTAGTCCCAAGCTCTGTCCTTCTCTACAGGTGGCGCCGGTGGAGCAGAACATGAATGAGTCTCTCTGTTCCTTACGGTTTGGGGACAGAGTTCGATCTGTGGAGTTAGGGGTCCCAACCAGGAAAATAGAGCAGCTGCCGGCAGCAGGAACAGAGAGTTCTGAGGTAGGCCATGACGCAAGGGTCTGTATGTGGCAGCAGACAGGAGGCCTCGCCCCAGTGCTGACCCCTACAGTGTGGGCAACCTGGGATATTACAGCATTTTCTCCTCTTCACCAGAGTGACAGCCCCTCTTCACGTGGAGCAAGATCATCATCAGTGCGCAAGAAGCTGCCAGTGTCAGGTACATACTGTCACCTCATTACATGGGACACATGGTGTGATAAAAGCCCCCGGGAGGATACAGGCCACATTCTCCTTCAATTCCAGGCAGTGCACGGTGTATACTACTGCAGGACACTAACCCATGATCTTCTTTTGTTTTCAGTGCGGCAGCGGATTGGCCCTCCCTGATTGAAGCAGACTGCCACCACGTCACAGGAGCAAATCGTGCCCACTGCAGTAGCTCGGCCCCCACCATCAGCAGGCAGGCGCCCCATGGACCACCCCACAACAGCAGGCCGACCCTCCATAGATCCCATCACGACAACAGGCCAGCGCTCCTTGGTAGGCCCTCCATGGACCCACCCCGACAGCAGGCCGGCCCTCTATGGACCCCCCTTTCCCTGCAGCAGGTCAGCGCTCCATGGACCTCCACCCCCCACGACAGCAGGCCGACCCTCCATAGACCCCAACACTACAGCAGGCGGCGCTCCATGGTAGGCCCTCTATGGTCCCCCCCCTTTCCAGGCAGCAGGTCGGCGCTCCATGGACCCCAACACTACAGCGGGCCGGCGCTCCATGGTAGGCCCTCTATGGACACCCCCCCTTGCAGGTCGGTGCCCCATGGACATGCCCCACTGCAGGACAGCCCCCTTTGGACACCCCAAACCATTGGTGCAGTTCCTAGAAGTGCATGGTTACATTAACTCTTTGCCTACGTACTTGGACACTAGTATGGCGGTATATTTCTGTAGATAGCAGGTTTATTACAGAGGCTTTTATATGCAGAGTCGTCGTGTTATTGTCTTTATTCGCAGCATCAGACAAGTTGTGCAAAATATGACACTTGTTTAGTTATACCGTTGTACAGAGACACCACAGGCGGACATATCCCGGCAGTAGCCACACCGTGACAAGCGCCGGTCTCACAGAGACAGTGGGTCACCTCATAAAGAAGGTCGCTCATCCAGGCTGGACATGAGCAGCTGCAGCTCACGGAAGGTGCTCCCGTTTCGGCCACTCTGCGAGGCTCGGCCGGCCACCAGCACGGAGAGGCCCTTCAGCAGCTTGTAGCAGAGCTTACACTTCATCAGCCTGCAGAGAGGAGACCATGACTGCAGAAGCAGCGTGGGCCACGTCCACGGGCCACGTCCCCACACTCACACCTCACCTTTCTTCACGTGTAATATCTACACCCACGGTGGGTGGAGCGGACAGCGTCTCCAAGATCAGCGGCAAGAACCTCTGGAGGATAAGCTTGAGGGAGACGCAGCCGGTCTGTACGTAGCTGGGGGTGAGGGAGAAGGCAGTCAGCAGGAACAGGACGCTGTGATGGCAGCCGCTCTCCTCGCCACTCACCTCTCGTACTTGCTCTGCAGCAGTTTGTCAATTTGTGGCAATACGGTCAGGCAGAGATCCAGCTTCCACAGCGACCTGAGGCAGGAGGCGAGACGTCAGTGGCAGCCGCGACCACGGCAATGGAGGTACCCGGCCATGACACTTACGCTTTCTGGTTGATAATGTTTAGAAGATCCACAACCACAGAGAGATCATTAAGAGCTACAGCAGAGTCCATAGAAGTCTACAACAAAAACAGCAGAGAGCCCCCGTCAGACGGAACAGCGTCCCTCTGCACCCCCCACCCATCTGCCGACACAGCACCCCCCCACCCATCTGCCGACACAGCACACCCCCCCACCCATCTGCCGACACAGCACCCCCCACCCATCTGCCGTCACAGCACCGCCCCCACCCATCTGCCGTCACAGCACACACCCCCACCCATCTGCCGTCACAGCACACCCCCACCCATCTGCCGTCACAGCACACCCCCACCCATCTGCCGTCACAGCACACCCCCCACCCATCTGCCGTCACAGCACACCCCCACCCATCTGCCGTCACAGCACCCCCCCACCCATCTGCCGTCACAGCACCCCCCCACCCATCTGCCGTCACAGCACCCCCCCACCCATCTGCCGTCACAGCACACCCCCCCACCCATCTGCCGACACAGCACCCCCCCACCCATCTGCCGTCACAGCACACCCCCCCATCTGCCGTCACAGCACAACCATCTGCCATCACAGCACCCCCCCACCCATCTGCCGTCACAGCACACACCCCCACCCATCTGCCGTCACAGCACACCCCTACCCATCTGCCGTCACAGCACCCCCCCACCCATCTGCCATCACAGCACACCCCCCCACTTATCTGCCGACACAGCATACCCCCCACCCATCTGCCGACACAGCACCCCCCCACCCATCTGCCGTCACAGCACACCCATCTGCCATCACAGCACACCCCCCACCCATCTGCTGTCACAGCACACCCCCCACCCATCTGCCGACACAGCACACACCCCACCCATCTGCCGACACAGCACACCCCCCACCCATCTGCCGTCACAGCACCCCCCCACCCATCTGCCGTCACAGCATCCCCCCACCCATCACAGTACAACCTCCCCACCCATCTGCCGTCACAGCATCCCCCCACCCATCTGCCGTCACAGCATCCCCCCACCCATCTGCCGTCACAGCACCCCCCCACCCATCTGCCGTCACAGCACCCCCCCACCCATCTGC
The DNA here is from genome assembly GCF_051348905.1 of Ranitomeya variabilis. Lineage (NCBI taxonomy): Eukaryota > Metazoa > Chordata > Amphibia > Anura > Dendrobatidae > Ranitomeya > Ranitomeya variabilis. Next base: position 625,244,909 of record NC_135233.1, read on the forward strand.
CATCACAGCACACCCCCCCACCAAACTGCCGACACAGCATACCCCCCACCCATCTGCCGTCACAGCATCCCGCCATCTGCCGACACAGCTCCCTGCCCCCTCCCACATATACCGCCACAGCCCCACCTTCAGGCGGGAGAGCCCTCGCCCCACCGTCACACCAGGACAAGATCTCACCTTCACGTCGCCTGTGCTCCACACCGCTCTCACTGTCGCCAGGCTGCGCAGCCGGCTGGTTAGCACCATGCACATGGTGTCATGTCCCTTGCGGATCTGACATATGGCTTCCTCATCCACCATCTCAGCTGGAGACGAGCCCTCAAAGACCTGCAGGAAGAAACAAACAGGTTCTGCCAAAAATCAGGCCTAACCTGACTTCACCCGTCACAGCCTTACTTACTGGGAGAAAGTCTGCCACTATCAGGCCAATAGGCTCATTGCGTGCAGCGGAGATAACCGGGGGGTTACTGGACACAGCCGGGGGGTCCGGGAACACAGTGGGTGTGGGACCCGCTACTGGAGGTCTGTGGAATTGTTCACACTAAATAGTGGAAGAAAACAGAGTAAAAACTGAGACCACCATCACAGACGAGCGCCAGCTGCAGGCGAGGCACACCTAGTGCTAGTCACCGGCCCAGGAGACAACGCCGGCCTCCGATAGTCAGACAACAGTACATACATTATTCTTGGTGGTGGGCACAGGAGTAATGGCCTCTGGAGCTGCAGGCACAGCTTCCTTCATCACCGTGGAGTCTGCGGGTAGATAATGAGGAAGACCAGGTGAAGAAGAGCAGAACGTGGCGGCAGATCTCCATACTACTGATCTACATCTGAAGACCGGCCACGGACACGGAAGATGGAGCCGAGAAACACCAGTGTACAAGAATAGGAGGAGACCCCACCAGTGAGGACAGACATCCCCCTAGTGTGATGTGAAGATTAGGAGGAGACCCCACCAGTGAGGACAGACATCCCCCTAGTGTGATGTGAAGATTAGGTGGAGACCCCACCAGTGAGGACAGACACCCCCCTAGTGTGATGTGAAGATTAGGAGGAGACCCCACCAGTGAGGACAGACACCCACCTAGTGTGATGTGAAGATTAGGAGACCCCACCAGTGAGGACAGACACCCCCCTAGAGTGATGTGAAGATTAGGAGGAGACCCCACCAGTGAGGACAGACACCCCCCTAGTGTGATGTGAAGATTAGGAGGAGACCCCACCAGTGAGGGCAGACACCCCCATAGTGTGATGTGAAGATTAGGAGGAGACCCCACCAGTGAGGACAGACATCCCCCTAGTGTGATGTGTAGATTAGGAGGAGACCCCACCAGTGAGGACAGACATCCCATAGTGTGATGTAAAGATTAGGAGACCCCACCAGTGAGGACAGACATCCCCTAGTGTGATGTGAAGAATAGGAGGAGACCCCACCAGTGAGGACAGACACCCCCCTAGTGTGATGTGAAGATTAGGAGGAGACCCCACCAGTGAGGACAGACACCCACCTAGTGTGATGTGAAGATTAGGAGACCCCACCAGTGAGGACAGACATCCCCCTAGTGTGATGTGAAGATTAGGAGGAGACCCCACCAGTGAGGACAGACACCCCCCTAGAGTGATGTGAAGATTAGGAGGAGACCCCACCAGTGAGGACAGACACCCCCCTAGTGTGATGTGTAGATTAGGAGACCCCACCAGTGAGGAGACACCCCCCTAGTGTGATGTGAAGATTAGGAGGAGACCCCACCAGTGAGGACAGACATCCCCCTAGTGTGATGTGAAGATTAGGAAGAGACCCCACCAGTGAGGGCAGACACCCCCATAGTGTGATGTGAAGATTAGGAGGAGACCCCACCAGTGAGGACAGACATCCCCCTAGTGTGATGTGAAGATTAGGAGGAGACCCCACCAGTGAGGGCAGACATCCCCCTAGTGTGATGTGTAGATTAGGAGGAGACCCCACCAGTGAGGTCGGTCATCTCCTCGGTATTATGTGTGATGCGTATGTATGATCTTACCGTCCTCTGGAGGGGCCGGGAAAGGTTCACTGTTCCGTGGGGGTGTCCGAGCTGCAAGTGGGAGGAATGACGATAGATATGAAGACGTTTCGATGTGTGGCACAGTCAGGAGGTGATGGTTTCCACTTACAGATAGCATTCTTGGCCTGGAAGATCTCCTTATAATCCTCTGCATTCTGGATCTCGGCTCGGGACTCCTTCTCCTCCTCATCACTGGTTGGGCTGACCCTGTGAGTAGAAAGTACATCATCTAGCACACAGCATGAAAGTGTCGGGCGTGAGAGGCTCGGGCAGTACCACCAGGGCACGCACCCACCTTTTTGGCTTTGTGCAGGTGGTAGATGGACGCTCGTAGTTACGTCTTAGGGACGATCCTGTTGGAGCGGGCTGACTAACTGGCGTTTCTTTGGGAAGTGACCCCAGTAATCCAGATCCAGTCATTTTCACACGATTTAGGTCAACCACAAAAGAGGACACATTAGACTGGAAGTGAGAGACGCCAATCTGCAAAGCACGAAGGACACATCAAAGAGGTCTAGGGCAATCTACCCATGGAGCCGGTCGCTGGTCCACAAGGTCACCGGGGAGCCACTCACAAGCTGGTTGTTGCATACAGACAGGTCTGAGACTTGGCCCCATAACACAGGGATCGTATCAAAGCAGCGTTCTGGTTCCCAGCCATAAACACGCAGCGAATCCCGGCCCCCGCAGAACAGGCAGCCACCGTCAGCACTGAACAGAATGGACCTGCAGAGCAAAACACAAGCAGGTCTGGACGAGGGGAGGGCCGACCCTCCAGCCCCACCGTCAGGGTCAGACCAACGTCTGGAGATGCCAGGAAGGTGCAAACCTTGCCGTGTCCTGAAGCGATGGCGTGGCTGACTGTGCTCACCTGGACGGCGTGGCGTCTCCCTCCATGCATCCCACCGACTGGAACTTCTCCAGATCCCAGAAGCGAACTGTCCTGGAGGGAAATCTGAGTCACAACAAGTCAAAGGACACAAGAAAGGTTCTGGGTGAGAGGGCGGCCCCCAACAGTACCTGTCCGCACTTGCTGACGCCAACAAATACTCATTGGGGTGAAACTCCACAATGTGCACCGGCCCCGAGTGCTCCGTCAGCTCCGCCATTAATTTCCCAGCAACAAGATCCCAAAGCTGAAAGAAAAAAAGAAGAGTCACCAGAGAAGGCCTCCACAGCCAGACAGCCACCCAGCATTGTCTACGCTCCACCTTAAAGACGAGGGGCCACCCTCTTTGTTGTGTTCCCAAAGCCTCCTTTGCTTACCCTGTCCCTCCCTCAATTTCCCCTCCTGTTCACACCCCCGTAACCCCTCTCTACTCTTCCTTGCTGGCATCCTCCTTCCTCTCAGCTCACCTCTCCTGCCGGCGTCCCCCTTCCTCTCCTTCCCCCCTCCTGCCGGCGTGCTCCTTCCTATCAGCTCCCCTCCCCTACTGGCGTCCCCCTTCCTCTCAGCTTCTCTCTCCTGCCGGCATGCCCCTCCCTCTCAGCGTCCCCCTTCCTCTCCTCCCCTGCGGGCGTGCCCCTACCTCTCAGCTCACCTCTCCTGCAGGTGTCCCCCTTCCTCACCTCCCCCCCTCCTGCCGGCGAGCCCCTTCCTCTCAACTCCCCTCTCCAGCCGGCGTGCCCCTTCCTCTCAACTCCTCTCCTGCAGGCGTGCCCCTTCCTAACAGCTCCCTTCTCCTGCCGGCGTCCCCCTTCCTCTCAGCTCCCTTCTCCTGCCGGCGTGCCCCTTCCTCTCAGCTCCCTTCTCCTGCTGGTGTCCCCCTTTTTCTCAGCTCCCCTCTCCTGCCGGCATCCCCCTTCCTCTCAGCTCTCCTCTCCTGCCGGCGTCCCCCTCCCTCTCAGCTCACCTCTCCTGTTGGAGTCCCCCTCCCTCCTCAGCTCTCCTCCCCTGCCGGCGTCCCCCTTCCTCTCCTCCCCTGCCGGCATGCCACTTCCTCTCAGCTCCCCTTTCCTGCCAGCGTGCCCCTACCTCTCAGCTCCCCTCTCCTGCCGGCGAGCCACTTCCTCTCCTCCCCTGCCGGCGTCCCCCTTCCTCTCAACTCCCCTCTCCAGCCGGCGTGCCCCTTCCTCTCAGCTCCTCTCCTGCAGGTGTGCCCCTTCCTCTCAGCTCCCTTCTCCTGCCGGCGTCCCCCTCCCTCTCAACTCCCCTCTCCTGCCGGCGTCCCCCTCCCTCCCAGCTATCCTCCCCTGCCGGCGTCCCCCTTCTTCTCCTCCCCTGCGGGCGTGCCCCTACCTCTCAGCTCCCCTCTCCTGTTGGAGTCTCCCTCCCTCTCAGCTCTCCTCCCCTGCCGGCGTCCCCCTTCCTCTCCTCCCCTGCCGGCATGCCCCTTCCTCTCAGCTCCCCTTTCCTGCCAGCGTGCCCCTACTTCTCAGCTCCCCTCTCCTGCCGGCGAGCCCCTTCCTCTCCTCCCCTGCCGGCGTCCCCCTTCCTCTCAACTCCCCTCTCCAGCCGGCGTGCCCCTTCCTCTCAGCTCCTCTCCTGCAGGTGTGCCCCTTCCTCTCAGCTCCCTTCTCCTGCCGGCGTGCCCCTTCCTCTCAGCTCACCTCTCCTGCTGGCGTCCCCCTCCCTCTCAACTCCCCTCTCCTGCCGGCGTCCCCCTCCCTCCCAGCTATCCTCCCCTGCCGGCGTCCCCCTTCCTCTCCTCCCCTGCGGGCGTGCCCCTACCTCTCAGCTCACCTCTCCTGCAGGTGTCCCCCTTCCTCACCTCCCCCCCTCCTGCCGGCGTGCCCCTTCCTAACAGCTCCCCTCTACTGCCGGTGTTCCCCTTGCAATCAGCTCCCCTCTCCTGCCGGTGTCCCCGTTCCTCTCAGCTCCCCTCTCCTGCCGGCGTGCCCCTACCTCTCAGCTCCCTTCTCCTGCCGGCGTGCCCCTTCCTCTCAGCTCCCTTCTCCTGCCGGCATCCCCCTTTCTCTCCTCCCCTGCCGGCGTCCCCCTTCCTCTCAGCTCCCCTCTCCTGCCGGCGTGCCCCTCCCTCTCAGCTCCCTTCTCCTGCCGGCGTGCCCCTTCCTCTCAGCTCCCTTCTCCTGCCGGCGTCCCCCTTTCTCTCCTCCCCTGCCGGCGTCCCCCTTCCTCTCAGCTCCCCTCTCCTGCCGGCGTCCCCCTCCCTCTCAGCTCCCTTCTCCTGCCGGCGTGCCCCTTCCTCTCAGCTCCCTTCTCCTGCCGGCGTCCCCCTTTCTCTCCTCCCCTGCCGGCGTCCCCCTTCCTCTCAGCTCCCCTCTCCTGCCGGCGTCCCCCTCCCTCTCAGCTCCCCTCTCCTGTTGGAGTCCCCCTCCCTCTCAGCTCCCCTCTCCTGTTGGAGTCCCCCTCCCTCTCAGCTCTCCTCCCCTGCCGGCGTCCCCCTTCCTCTCCTCCCCTGCCGGCGTGCCCCTTCCTCTCAGCTCCCCTTTTCTGCCAGCGTGCCCCTACCTCTCAACTCCCCTCTCCAGCCGGCGTGCCCCTTCCTCTCAGCTCCTCTCCTGCTGGCGTCCCCCTCCCTCTCAACTCCCCTCTCCTGCCGGCGTCCCCCTCCCTCCCAGCTCTCCTCCCCTGCCTGCGTCCCCCTTCCTCTCCTCCCCTGCAGGCGTGCCCCTACCACTCAGCTCACCTCTCCTGCAGGTGTCCCCCTTCCTCACCTCCCCCCCTCCTGCCGGCGTGCCCCTTCCTAACAGCTCCCCTCTACTGCCGGCGTTCCCCTTGCCATCAGCTCCCCTCTCCTGCCGGTGTCCCCCTCCCTCTCAGCTCCCTTCTCCTGTCGGCGTGCCCCTTCCTCTCAGCTCCCTTCTCCTGCCGGCGTCCCCCTTTCTCTCCTCCCCTCTCCTGCCGGCGTCCCCCCCTCTCAGCTCCCCTCTCCTGCCGGCGTCCCCCTTCCTCTCCTCCCCTGCCGGCGTGCCCCTTCCTCTCAGCTCCCCTCTCCTGCTGGCATCCCCCTCCCTCTCAGCTCTCCTCCCCTGCCGGCGTGCCCCTTCCTCTCCTCCCCTGCCGGCGTGCCCCTTCCTCTCAGCTCACCTCTCCTGCAGGCGTCCCCCTTCCTCTCCTCCCCGCGTGCCCCTTCCTAACAGCTCCCCTCTACTGCGGGCGTTCCCCTTCCTCTCAGCTCTCCTCTCCTGCCGGTGTCCCCCTTCCTCTCAGCTCCCCTCTCCTGCCGGCGTGCCCCTTCCTCTCAGCTCCCCTGCCGACGTGCCCCTTCCTCTCCCCCCTGCCGGCGTGCCCCTTCCTCTCCTCCCCTGCAGGCGTGCCCCTTCCTCTCCTCCCCTGCCGGCGTTCCCCTTCCTCTCCTCCCCTGCCGGCGTGCCCCTTCCTCTCCTCCCCTGCCGGCGTGTCCCTTCCTCTCCTCCCCTGCCGGCGTGTCCCTTCCTCTCCTCCCCTGCCGACGTGCCCCTTCCTCTCCTCCCCTGCCGACGTGCCCCTTCCTCTCCTCCCCTGCCGACGTGCCCCTTCCTCTCCTCCCCTGCCGACGTGCCCCTTCCTCTCCTCCCCTGCCGACGTGCCCCTTCCTCTCCTCCCCTGCCGACGTGCCCCTTCCTCTCCTCCCCTGCCGGCGTGCCTCTTCCTCTCCTCCCCTGCCGGCGTGCCCGTGTCCACCCACCTCCACCACTTACCTTTACTGTGTGGTCATCTGAAGATGATGCTAGCCACTTGCCATCTGGACTGAAGCGTAAACAGCGCACGGCCTGAGTGTGCCCCTAAACATAAAGCAAATGGTGACGAGACCGATGAGGTGGGGTGTCTATCAGCACATACAGCAGGGGGCGCACTCACCTTGTATCGAAACACGCATCCCTTCCTGCGCACATCCCACAGCTGCAAAGAACAGACAAAAGATGAGAAGATAGAAAACGACCAACAGGGTTAGAACGGCGACGCCGTGGAGGTCCCTGCCTAAGAGCGGTCACACTATAGAGCTGTGTACTGTAAGAGCGGTCACACTATAGAGCTCTGTACTGTAAGAGCGGTCACACTATAGAGCTCTGTACTGTAACAGTCACACTATAGAGCTCTGTACTGTAAGAGCGGTCACACTATAGAGCTCTGTACTGTAAGAGCGGTCACACTATAGAGCTCTGTACTGTAACAGTCACACTATAGAGCTCTGTACTGTAAGAGCGGTCACACTATAGAGCTCTGTACTGTAAGAGCGGTCACACTATAGAGCTCTGTACTGTAAGAGCGGTCACACTATAGAGCTCTGTACTGTAAGAGCGGTCACACTATAGAGCTCTGCACAGTAAGGGCGGTCACACTGAGAAAGTCCCAATATTTCAGGTCCTTTGACCTCTATCACACTGCAGACGGTCATTAACCCCTTAGTGACGGGGCCAAATTTTTTTAAATCTGACTAGTGTCCCTTTATGTGGTAACTCTAGAACGCTTCAATCATGGTATATTTAGGTCGATATTTTTTATAAAAAAACAAAACATCAGAAATTTGACAAAAATGTAAAAAAAAAAATAAAAATAAAAATAAAATTGCAATTTTCAACCTTTGAATGATTATCCCTTTAATCCAGATCGTCGTACCATAGAACAACATTAATAAATAACATTTCCCTCATGTCGGCTTTACATCAGCGCCATTTGTATAATGCTCTTATTTAGTTCGCCTTTTAGGAGGTTTAACCCCTTTACCCCCAAGGGTGGTTTGCACGTTAATGACCAGGCCAATTTTTACAATTCTGACCACTGTCCCTTTATGAGGTTATAACTCTGGAACGCTTCAACGGATCCCGATGATTCTGACATTGTTTTCTCGTGACATATTGTACTTCAGGATAGTGGTAACATTTCTTCGATATGACTTGCGTTTATTTGTGGAAAAAAATGGAAATTTCGTGAAAATTTTGCAATTTTCCAACTTTGAATTTTCATGCCCTTAGAGAGGTCGTTCTCTAGCCTTAAAATAATTAGGTCAGATGTGAGGTCATCTATGGAGGAGGATCTGATGGAGGCGATACTATTTCTCAGAACAAATTCATAGACTGCACAAATGCTATTCAGTACGTTTTTGTTGAAAACTTATTTTCCACTTACTGCAGAGTGTATAATAAATTGTAAATATGCAAAGTTTTTTTTGTTCTAAAGTTGTTTTCCAATAAATATATTTTATGTTCTATCTAATTGGCTTGATTATTGTATCATAATAATGATTAAAGGGAACCTGTCACCCCGTTTTTTCAAGATGAGATAAAAATAGAGTTAAATAGGGGCAGAGCTGTGCTTTACATTAGTGTATTTTTTGTGCCTTTATTCCCCACCTATGCTGCCGAAATACCTTTGTAAAGTCGCCGTTTTGGGTTGTCACTCACGCTGGTCTGGTCATATGGGCGTGGTGACATCGCTGTTTCTCCCCCAGATCCTGCTCATCTTTCCATTGGTGGCGTAGTGGTCTGCGCATGCCCAACAGGCGAATCCACTGCGCAGCTGAAGGAAAAGAGCGTGATCTGCGCTATTCCCCTGGTGATCGATGGGGGCGGCCATCTGCCTGTGGCCGCGCGTGCGCAGATGGAGCGCTCTGCTGCCAAGGGCTTCAGGAAAATGGCCGCGGGATGCCGCGCGTGCGCAGATGGCGGCCATTTTCCTGAAGCCGTGTTCGCATCTCGGCTTCAGGAAAATGGCCGCCGCGATCTCCATCTGCGCACGCGCGGCATCCCGCGGCCATTTTCCTGAAGCCCCGGGCAGCAGAGCGCTCCATCTGCGCACGTGCGGCCACAGGAAGATGGCCGCCCCCACCGATCACCAGGGGAATAGCGCAGATCGCGCTCTTTTTCCTCACCTGTACAGTGGATTCAGCACTTGGGCATGCGCAAACCACTACGCCACCAACGGAAAAATAAGCAAGATCTGGGGGAAGAAACAGCGTTGTCACCACGCCCATCCGACCAGACCAGCGTGAGTGACAGCCCAAAACGGCTACTTTGGTAACGTATTTCGGCAGCATAGGTGGGGAATCAGGGTCCACAAAATACACTATTGTAATGCACAGCTCAGGCCCTATTTAACGGTATTTTTATCTCAGAAGGAAAAAACGGGGTGACAGGTTCCCTTTAAAAGCCTGATGATCCCATTTTACTACAGTATCACAAACATGAGCCATGCATGAGGGAGTCGTGGAGTAAGAGTTAAAGGTTTGGCTTAAAGATTCCACTGTCCTGTCTTTAACCCCTTTACCCATGAGAGTGGTTGGCATGTTAATGACCGGGCCAATTTTTACAATGCTGACCACTGTCCCTTTATAACTCTGGAACACTTCAATGGATCCTGGTGATTCTGAGATTTGTTTCTCTTGACATATTGCACTTTATGATAGCGGTAACATTTCTTCGATAGGACTTGCGTTTATTCCAACTTTGAATTTTCATGCCCTTAAATCACAGAGATATGTTATACAAAATACTTAATAAGTAACATTTCCCACATGTCTACTTTACATCAGCGCAATTTTGGAACCAACTTTTTTGTTAGGGAGTTATAAGCAGGGCTGTGGAGTTGGATTTGGAGTCGTGGATTCGGAGACCATTTTGGTGGAGTCGGAGTTGGTATAAAATGGACCGACTCCAAAAATATATAATAAATTGGGTGCAGTAGTTCAATGCAGTTTGTGGGGAATATTTTTTTTCATAAGAATTTGGTAAAGTTATGAAATGTCCTATAAATGTCTGTCCTATTCCTGATCGAAGATCTAGTCTTTTAGTGGAGATGAATCTGTGCTGCAGTTTATGGTCATGATAAGTAGTGAGGCTCCTCCTCTACAGATAAGGGGAAAAAAATAACAAACACACAGGGAAGGAATGCCTACATTAATCTCAGAATTTCTGAAATGAACAGGAAAGCAGGAGTAAAGAAGGTAAGTACTTCCTAAAGCATATCTAAACTTTCCATTAACTGTGCATAAATCAATAGTCCAGTATATGTTGTCCCTGTATGCTCGATGTTTTAGTTTGTTTTTCCTCTTAGCTCATTGTTTGGAGAAATTATCTGCTCTGATGACTTATATACACTATACATAGAATATAAGGGGAAAAATGTTTTCTAACATCTCAAATTCATAAATACAGTAACAGATCGATGAGGACATATATATTGGTGTGTGTTCTGGAATGTGATTCAGTACAAACATGCTCCCTCCCTCCCTCTTCATAGACTGTGAAGAAATATGATGTGAAGCATTTAGTGAGCTGTACCCTGAGACAAGCCTGCAATTGACAAAAAGAGTCTGCAAGAGAAACATGCTGGAACTCTGATTAGCAAAGTGAGGAAATTGGCGATTGCTGCCAGAACCCCTAAAATTGATTCCATCTTGAAGAGATGTGCTGGAGAAGGGGCAATTTGTGGATCAAGCCACTCGGTGGGGCAGCACCTATTTAATGATTGAGCGACTGCTTGAGCTGAAACCCTTCCTTGTAGATACGGCCAACTCTCAGGTAACACTACATGAAGGTCAATGGACACAGGTGGCTGAATTGAAGGCATTGCTTCATCACCCATTTACAGTGACTAAAAAGTTACAAGCCAAGGATTTAACTCCTGCCATTTTTATAAAGGAGTGGAAGAACTTGTTGTTTGGGACAGGCAAAAGAGGAGGTTTAATTGCAGATGACATTGCTGCTTCAATGAAACGGAGACACTGCTATTAGAAAGTAAAACTCTTCTGGCAGCTGTTTATGTGGACCCGAGTCATCGTATATTGCTGGGTGATCAACAGCTTACTAAAGGAAAAGAAGCTCTGATTGAGGTAGCAGTTAGGATGAGTGGCTACAGGACGGCCAAGAGCAAGAGGACTCGGGTCCTGCCAGTGCTGCTGCTGCCGTTCCTTCATCCTCGTCAGATGAGGAATTTGATTTCGACAAGTACTTGGACGACATGGAGCAGGCAAAGCGTCGCCACAGGGAAAAAGATTCCACTCCCATAGAAAACAGATTGACCATATTTCAGCAAGATTTCTCACTTGCTCTCAAAGAAGTAGAAGAGTCCAATCAAAATTAACTGTGCACGAGGCAATTCCTTTACACCCTGAAATTGTTAGAGATCTCGCCCATGTGGTTACTGCTTTACCACCAACCCAAGTTACTGTAGAGAGGTCGTTCTCCGGCCTTAAAATAATTAGGTCAGATGTGAGGTCATCTATGAAGGAGGATCTGATGGAGGCGATACCATTTCTCAGAAAAATATGTACAATTGAGAGTCCTCAGTGGATGATACCTTTTAATGGTTAACTGAAAAGATGGTAACAAATTGCACGCTTTCGAGACTACTCAGGTCGCTTCATCAGGCATATATTTAGAAAACACCGTGTGCACAGCTATGGGGTGGTGCTAAGGTTAGGTTCCCAAACTGTTAATACAGTAAAAGTAAACCTTGCACTCAACTTAAATGCATAAAATTGAATTTATTGTAGCACATGAATGAAATGTTTCAGTCCACAAGGACCTTCATCAGTAACGTGATATACTGGGCTTGTATATAACCTAGTTCCCAGAAAAGGACTGAATGTGAAAAGTACCTAAGCGGGAGAGGGCACTAAGTGGTATATGAGACACAGAGAATGAGGATAGGCGGGTACTTCGGCCGCTGGACATTAAGTGGCATATAGGAGCTGGGAGAGGAGAGGAAGGCGAGAGGGCCGCACGTCGTGCGGTGGACTCAGTGTCTGACGGTGGACATATCCGCCCTCTCTCCTTCCTCTCCTAAATATGTGAACTTCTTTTATTCTATGCCTGATGAAGAGACCTGAGTCGTCTCGAAAGCTGCAATTTGTTACCATCTTTTCAGTTAGCCATTAAAAGGTATCAACCACTGATTGTATCATAATGATGATTAAAAGCCTGAATGTTACCACTTTACTACAGTAAATGTATCACTTAAACATGAGCCATGTATGAGGGAGTTGGTGTCATGGGAACTGAGGAGTCGGAGTTGGAGGTTTGGCTTACTGACTCCACAGCCCTGGTTATAAGGGTTAAAAGGATGTCGCTAAAAGGATAATAACAAATATTATAGCAGAAATATGCCAGAAAAATAACCCCCTGCTATAGATGCTTCATTTTTATTTTTATCTTTGCTATGCTTTGTTATTGCTATCAATCTGACAACCCATCTGCTTCATCCTCAGGTATGTCCGCTGGCTGCTACCCCAATCCCATCACCATCACCCAACTTTCCTGATCTTCCTCAACCTGCAATTTCTTCCTGGTATGTCCGCTGGCTGCTACCCCAATCCCATCAGCATCACCCAACTTTCCTGAAATTCCTCACCCTGCAATTTCTTCCTGGTATGTCCGCTGGCTGCTACCCCAATCCCATCAGCATCACCCAACTTTCCTGATCTTCCTCACCCTGCAATTTCTTCCTGGTATGTCCGCTGGCTGCTACCCCAATCCCATCAGCATCACCCAACTTTCCTGATCTTCCTCACCCTGCAATTTCTTCCTGGTATGTCCGCTGGCTGCTACCCCAATCCCATCAGCATCACCCAACTTTCCTGATCTTCCTCACCCTGCAATTTCTTCCTGGTATGTCCGCTGGCTGCTACCCCAATCCCATCAGCATCACCCAACTTTCCTGATCTTCCTCACCCTGCAATTTCTTCCTGGTATGTCCGCTGGCTGCTACCCCAATCCCATCACCATCACCCAACTTTCCTGATCTTCCTCACCCTGCAATTTCTTCCTGGTATGTCCGCTGGCTGCTACCCCAATCCCATCACCATCACCCAACTTTCCTGATCTTCCTCACCCTGCAATTTCTTCCTGGTATGTCCGCTGGCTGCTACCCCAATCCCATCAGCATCACCCAACTTTCCTGATCTTCCTCACCCTGCAATTTCTTCCTGGTATGTCCGCTGGCTGCTACCCCAATCCCATCAGCATCACCCAACTTTCCTGATCTTCCTCACCCTGCAATTTCTTCCTGGTATGTCCGCTGGCTGCTACCCCAATCCCATCAGCATCACCCAACTTTCCTGATCTTCCTCACCCTGCAATTTCTTCCTGGTATGTCCGCTGGCTGCTACCCCAATCCCATCAGCATCACCCAACTTTCCTGATCTTCCTCACCCTGCAATTTCTTCCTGGTATGTCCGCTGGCTGCTACCCCAATCCCATCACCATCACCCAACTTTCCTGATCTTCCTCACCCTGCAATTTCTTCCTGGTATGTCCGCTGGCTGCTACCCCAATCCCATCACCATCACCCAACTTTCCTGATCTTCCTCACCCTGCAATTTCTTCCTGGTATGTCCGCTGGCTGCTATGACTGTTTTTTCTGTTTTTTGTTTTGTTTTTTTTTCCCCTTCCCCTGCATGTATTCTCATTTTAATTCCTTGATGCCAATACACAGTTTGGCTTTATCTTTCCATTTGGATCTATTTCCCCTTGCATTTTCCCTTCTGACTAATTAATTCCCTCCTGTGTCTGTGACCAGTCTTCCTGCTGCCCCTCCCTCCTGATCACACCTGGCCTATTTCATGAGCCCTTAGCCTGTTATAAATTCAGAGTCACAGGTCTGTCTGGACCTTGGTCTGTCTCTATAGGATGTCGCTAAAAGGATAATAACAAATATTATAGCAGAAATATGCCAGAAATGAGCCAGAAGTGAACAGAAGGTAAGACTAACCACTGTTAATAACTGTACTAAATTTCATTCCCTTTCCGCCATACTTATTCTCATCATGCTGACATACGCTCTAACAGTTCTGGCTCCCTTAATCCTCACTCTCCTTCGCTATCCTCAAACTCCATCACCCCCTAACCAAGTAATAATCTGTCCTTCCCTCCTGCCTCCTCACCTGACCACCTCTGCTGACCTGCTCCTCAACCTCAGATCTCTCCTAATAACACACAAAGCAAGCCGCCCACTCTCCTTCTCCCACCTGCTCTGTCTCTCTCTGCTTCTCCTCAGTGCTGGAGACATATCTCCCAATCCTGGACCCCCACAGCTCATACCTCCCATTACTACCCCCTCCTATCGCTCCCAACCCAATATAAACACCCGAAATCTTGCTCACCTCAAATCCGTGCCCATGACGCCCACCCCCCTGCACCCTCTCTCTGGATCACTATGGAATGCCCGCTCCATCTGCAATAAACTCCACGTGATTCACGACCTCTTTACCTCTCGAAATCTTTTCTTTCTGGGCATCTCCGAAACATGGCTGAAACCCTCTGACACAGCCTCCCCTGCTGAACTATGTTACGGTGGCCTCCACTTCACCCACACTCCTCGCCCTGGCAACAAACATGGTGGAGGAGTGGCTCTTCTCCTTTCTTCCAACTGTACCTTTAACCCAATCCCACCTCTACCCTCCCCTATCCTCCCCTCTTTTGAAGTCCACTCTGTCCGCATCTACTCCCCCTACAACCTCCAAATGGCCGTCATATACCGACGTCCAGGCCCGACCACTGCCTTTATTGACCAATTCTCCACCTGGCTCCTTCACTTTCTCTCTGCTGACATTCCCACCATCATCATGGGTGACTTTAATATCCCCATTAACACCCACCAGTCAGCAGCGTCCAAACTCCTGTCCCTTACTTCATCCTTTGGACTTACTCAGTGGTCCTCCTCAGCCACCCACACAGACGGACATACATTAGACCTGGTCTTCACCCGTTTATGCTCCCTATCTAACTTCACTACCTCCCCTCTCCCTCTATCTGACCACCATCTACTCACTTTCTCATCCCTGTCCTCTTCACCTGTCACCCACGTCCAGCACCATGCGCACCCACGCAGGAACCTCGCACACCTAGACACCCACACACTCTCTGACTCTATCCTACCACTGTCCTCTATATCCTCACTCCACGACACACACTGCCACTGCTTTCTACAATGCCACTCTTGCATCAGCTATTGACACGGTTGCCCCTGTCATGCATAGCCGAGCGCGACGAACCAATAGACAACCCTGGCACAATAGCATCACTAAAAAGCTTCGGCAAGTATCGAGATTTGCAGAACGGCGTTGGAAGAAAACGCACTCACAAGATGACTTCAGTGCACTCAAACAAGCAACACTGGCATTCAAATCAGCTCTCACCTCTGCTAAACAGGCCTACTTCACAACCCTCGTATCTTCCTTATCCCACAACCCCAAACAGTTGTTCAACACTTTTAACTCCCTCCTCTGCCCACCACTGCCGCCTCCGAGTTCCCTAATCGTTGCCGAGGACTTTGCCACGCACTTCAAAAATAAGATAGACCAAACAAGGCAGGTCTTTGTTGTCCAACCACCACAACCCCTTTCTGTGAGAGACCAATGCCCAAACCCCATAACTTCACTCTCCAAAATCTCTGAAGAGGAGCTTGCTCATCTTCTCTCCAAATCACACCTCACCACTTGTGCACTTGACCCCATCCCATCCCACCTCCTCCCCAACCTCACCACCACACTAATCCCATCCCTAACCCATCTCTTCAACCTTTCACTAACTTCTGGTACCTTCCCCTCTGCCTTCAAACATGCCACAATCACACCTATCCTCAAAAAGCCATCCCTTGACCCAAGCGCTATGTCCAGCTATCGCCCCATATCATTGCTCCCATTTGCATCCAAACTCATTTAGCAGCACGTCCATGCTGAACTTTCCTCTCACTTTGCATCTAACTCTCTCTTCGACAACCTACAATCTGGCTTCCGTCCCCACCATTCCACTGAGACTGCCCTAACCAAAATTACTAACGACTTATTTACAGCCAAAGCTAACAGACAATTCTCTATACTCCTCCTCCTAGACCTGTCCTCTGCCTTCAACACAGTTGACCACTGCCTCCTACTACAGATCCTCTCTTCCTTTGGGGTCAAAGACATTGCCCTATCTTGGATCTCCTCATACCTTGCCAACCGCACATTTAGCGTTTCCTACTCCCATACTACCTCTTCATCTCGCCTCCTCTCTGTTGGTGTCCCTCAAGGCTCTGTCCTAGGACCCTTACTCTTCTCAATCTATACACTCGGCCTGGGACAACTCATAAGGTCCTATGGCTTCCAGTAACATCTATATGCCGATGACACTCAGATCTACCTCTCTGGCCCAGATGTCACCTCTCTGATCTCCAGAATCCCAGGGTGTCTATCAGCCATATCCTCCTTCTTCTCCTCTCGCTTCCTCAAGCTCAATGTGGACAAATCTGAACTCATTATCTTTCCTCCATCTCGCATATCTTCCCTACCTGATCTATCTATCAAAATAAATGAAATTACACTTTCCCCTGTGCCCAGAATCCGCTGCCTCGGAGTAACCCTTGACTCTGCCCTGTCCTTCAAACCGCACATCCAAGCTCTCGCCACCTCCTGTCGCCTCCAGCTCAAAAATATTTCCAGAATCCATCCTTTCCTCAACCCACACTCTACCAAAATGCTCGTGCATGCCCTAATCATCTCCCGCCTCGACTACTGCAACATACTCCTCTGTGGCCTACCTTCTAACACTCTCGCACCAATCCAGTCCATCCTTAACTCTGCTGCCCGATGAATCTCTCTCCTCGCTACACTCCTGCTTCCCCTCTTTGCAAATCCCTTCACTGGCTCCCAATTTCTCAGCATATCCAGTTTAAACTACTAACACTGACCTACAAAGCCATCCATAATCTTTCTCCTCTGTATATTTCCACACTAATCTCTCAATATCTTCCCTCACGTAATCTCCGGTCCTCCCAAGACCTCCTTCTCTCCTCCACACTTATTCGCTCCTCATCCAATCGCCTCCAAGACTTCTCCCGAATATCACCCATCCTCTGGAATTCAGTGCCCCAACACATCCGGTTATCCACTACTTTTGGATCCTTCAAAAGAAACCTGAAAACCCATCTCTTCAAAGAAGCTTACAGCCTGTAAAGACCACACAGACACCTCAACACCATTGGAGCTACTGCAACCCCCGACCTACTGTCTCCTTTCCCATAATCCTGTAGAATGTAAGCCCGCAAGGGCAGGGTCCTCGCCCCTCTGTACCAGTCAGTCAGTTAGTTTTGTGCACTGTAAGTGATATTTGTATTTTGATGTAACCCCTTCTCATGTACAGCACCATGGAATTAATGGTGCTATATAAATAAATAATAATAATAATAAAAAAGGTGACCAGCGATTTCTCATTTTTACAACACCATTTTTTATTTTTTTTATTTTAGGGACCACATCACATTTGAAGTCACTTTGAGGGGTCTATATGATAGAAAATACCCAAAAGTGACACCATTCTAAAAAACTGCACCCCTCAAGGCGCTCAAAACCACATTCAAGAAGTTTATTAACCCTTCAGATGCTTCATAGGAATTTTTTTTTTAAATGAACATTTAACTTTTTCATAAAAAATGTACTTCAGATCCAATTTTTTTTGTATTTTCCCAAGGGTAAGAGGAGAAATTGGACCCCAAAAGAGGTCAAATTTGTCCTGAGTACGCTGATACCCCATATGTGGGGGTAAACCCCTGTTTGGGCACACGGCAGAGCTCGGAAGGTAAGGAGCGCCGTTTGACTTTTCAATGCAGAATTGGCTGGAATTAAGATCAGATGCCATGTCGCGTTTGGAGAGCCCCTGATGTGCCTAAACAGTGGAAACCCCCCACAAGTGACACCATTTTAGAAACTTAACCCCTAAGGAACTTATCTAGATGAGTGGTGAGCACTTTGACCCACCGAGTGCTTCACAGAAGTTTATAACGTAGAGCAATAAAAATAAAAAAAAAATCAATTTTTCCGCAAAAATGATCTTTTCGCCCCCAATTTTTTTTTTATTTTCCCAAAGGTAACAGAAGAAATTGGACCCCAAAAGTTGTTGTGCAATTTCTCCTGAGTACGTTGATACCCCATATGTGGGGGTAAACCACTGTTTGGGTGCATGGCAGAGCTTGGAAGGGAAGGAGCGCCAGATTTTACAGTTATGGTTTGCAGGTGCCATAACCCACTGGGAGAGCCCATGAGGGGCCGAAACAGCAGAACCCCCCATAAGTGACCCCATTTTATGAATTACACCTCTCAATGAATTCATCTAGGCGTGCAGTGATCATATTGACACCATGGGTGTGTCACAGAATATTATACCATTGGGCAGCCATGTGGAGGGACTCAGGAGGAATGGAGCGCTATTTGCCTATTCAAGTGAATAGGTCTGTCATGTCAGTGGGTTTCCAAGGACCCTGTGTCCGAGGGCAAAACACGCTGACATGTCCGTTTTTTTATGTCAGCACGGGCCACAAAACATCCATAACACGAGCATACGCATGACACGCATCAGCGTTACAGTAAGGCTAGGTTCACATTTGCAGTTGAGTCCGCAGCGTTTCATACGCACCCGCATGGCAAAACGCATGATAACGCTGCATTTTTTATCGCATCAACTTACTCATGACGGATAAAAAAACGCAATCTTTGCATGCATTTTTGCATGCGTTCGCATTGTTTATGCGCATGCGTTTGATAGGGAAAAGATTTTCCATTAGAATTTCCTAGACATAAGCCATGCCCAATGGGGGTGTCTCATGGGATTTCTGTATATAGACCCTTGTGCAAGCGAATGCATGTCCTTGCGTTCCTATGGACTAATGCGTTGTTTTGACGCACTCCTTCCGCAAGCGTCTGCGAGCGTATGACGGCGGGAATTTGGTGACACAAAAATTGTAACATAAAAATACGAGTTCGCATATCGGCTTCAGGAAAATGGCCGCCGCGATCTCCATCTGCGCACGCGCGGCATCCCGCGGCCATTTTCCTGAAGCCCCGGGCAGCAGAGCGCTCCATCTGCGCACGCGCGGCCTCAGGAAGATGGCCGCCGCCAGCGATAAAGCGGTGAATAGCGCAGATCGCGCTCTTTTTCTTCAGCTGCGCAGTGCATTCCGCTGTTGGGCATGCGCAAACCACTATGCCACCAACGGAGAGATAAGCAAGATCTGGGGGAGAAGAAGCGATTTCACCAAGCCCATTTGACCAGACCACCTTGATTGACAGGCGAAAACGGCGACTTTGGTAAGGTATTTCGGCAGCATAGGTGGGGAATCAGGATACACAAAATACACTATTGTCCAGCACAGCTCAGGCCCTATTTAATGGTATTTTTATCTCATACTGAAAAAACGGGGTGACAGGTTCCCTTTAATATTCTAATTCCGGGCTTGTGACTGGACCGTGGCTACTCCCCAATTAATACATTAGTTTTTCTCTAAACGCTCTTTGTCTTAGCCTTTCTTTCCCATAGTAAATAGCAGTTGTCAGTCTGCACTAGGTCCCATTCGCTGTCTTCCTTCAAAGGCATTAGAGGTGTGAAAGGTTTCCAATTCTGCGATTTCTCAGGAAGGCCCCCTGGGGTCTGAGACCCTGCGACCAGGAAAGCTACCTTTGTGATAGATAACATAGGTTATGACCTTTGTGATGAGCTGCAGCCTAAAGGCCCCGTCTCACATAGCGAGATCGCTAGCGAGATCGCTGCTGAGTCACAAGTTTTGTGACGCAACAGCGACCTCAGTAGCGATCTCGCTATGTGTGACACGTACCAGCGATCAGGCCCCTGCTGCGAGATCGCTGGTCGTGTCGGAATGGCCTGGACCTTTTTTTGGTCGTTGAGGTCCCGCTGACATCGCTGAATCGGTGTGTGTGACACCGATCCAGCGATGTCTTCACTGGTAACCAGGGTAAACATCGGGTTACTAAGCGCAGGGCCGCGCTTAGTAACCCGATGTTTACCCTGGTTACCAGCGTAAATGTAAAAAAAAAAAAAAACAGTACATACTCACCATCTGATGTCCGTCAGGTCCCTTGCCGTCTGCTTCCTGCTCTGACTGAGTGCCGCCGTACAGTGAGAGCACAGCACAGCAGTGACGTCACCGCTGCGCTCTGCTCTCACTGTACGGCGGCACTCAGTCAGAGCAGGAAGCAGACGGCAAGGGACCTGACGGACATCAGATGGTGAGTATGTACTGTTTGTTTTTTTTGGTAACCAGGGTAAACATCGGGTTACTAAGCGCGGCCCTGCGCTTAGTAACCCGATGTTTACCCTGGTTACCCGGGTGCTGCAGGGGGACTTCGGCATCGTTGAAGACAGTTTCAACGATGCCGAAGTCGTTCCCCTGATCGTTGGTCGCTGGAGAGAGCTGTCTGTGTGACAGCTCCCCAGCGACCACACAACGACTTACCAACGATCACGGCCAGGTCGTATCGCTGGTCGTGATCGTTGGTAAATCGCTATGTGAGACGGGGCCAGAACAGATGCTAATTTACTGCCGGCCATACATCACCTACAAATACATAGTTTCCCTACAACCACACTCTGCTAAAAGTTTATATGATGCAGTCACTATTGACAGCAGCATATAAGGGGTTAAACAGATATGATAGTGGCTGGTGCAGCTAGTTGCCAGCTATAGCGTACGGCCGACAGCTGCTGGATTGTCACCGTATGGGGAGGCTAGTCTCTTATCTCAGGGCAGTAAAAAGACATAATGGCGGTCATTAAGGGGGGTCTGATGGGAGTCTTAGATTCTGCTGGAGGTGATGGATTATGGGCCGGACTTGACGGCGATGCCCCCTCGACTGGGCCTGAGGGGTCATCTATAGTAATGAGGTATCGTACAGGGATAATCTCACTATACCTTAATATTTGTGTCCAGAGACCCCGAGGCCACAAAGTCTCCGTATGGGTGGAAATCCAGGCTGCAGACTCCAGCCTTGTGCCCCATTAACGTCCTTTGTACTGAGGGCGAGAAGGAAGGGTCAGACAAGGTGCCCTCCTCCACACTACACCCCTGCCCCCCATTATACCGCTGCCCCCTCCACATTGCACCTCTGCCCCCAGGAAGGGGTCACTTACTTTTAGCTTCTTCCATATTCCACACCCGCAGAGAACCAGACTGAGATCCAGCCACAATCAGCTTCTCGGAGATGCTGAATCGGACGCTCTCCACCGGGGACGTGTGACCAGTCAGGCTCTGTAAATAGACACCGCCATGTTAGAGAGAAGGGAAGGACAGCGGCCGTCAGTGAGGGGCCCCCCTCGTGACAGGGCGAGGCAAAAGGGGGCCCCCCGATCAGGACAGGGCAAGACAAAAGGGGGCACCCCATCGGGGCAGTGCAAGACAAAATGGGGCACTCCATCGGGGCAGGGCAAGGCGACGGACCCTCACCATTATACAGTTGGGTTTGTTCACGGACCACAGATTGACGCGGCAGTCATCTCCGCCGGTGGCAAGGAGGCGGCCCGAGCTCTTCCCCAGGGCGAGCGTAGACACGGTACTGGCATGAGCCACAATTTCTTCTGTAAGACAGGAAAGGTCACAGGCTGCAGCGCTGGCACCATGGGCCCGCCCATCCTCCACTGTGCCCACCACACTTACGCAGCTTCCAGGATCTTTTTGTCACTCCTGAAGTAGCCATGGCTGTGTGGGAAGGAACAGAAGAGCATCACAAGGTGAAGGCGGCCCAGGATTCAGGGGGAGGACCCTCCAAGTCTTCAGCACAAAAACCCCACAGGGACGAAACCACGAATGTAGAGGTAACAATATTACAAGGGTCACCACAGAACTGAGCCCCCGAACACCTCAAAATCGCAGAGGTACGCCCCATGACTGAGCCCCCCGAACACCTCAATATCGCAGAGGAACGCCCCAGTACTGAGCCCCCCGGACACCTCAATATCACAGAGGTACGCGCCATTACTGAGCCCCCCGAACACCTCAATATCGCAGAAGAACGCCCCAGTACTGAGCCCCCGAACACCTCAATATCACAGAGGTACGCCCCAGTACTGAGCCCCCCGGACACCTCAATATCACAGAGGTACGCGCCATTACTGAGCCCCCCGGACACCTCAATATCGCAGAAGAACGCCCCAGTACTGAGCCCCCGAACACCTCAATATCACAGAGGTACGCCCCAGTACTGAGCCCCCCGAACACCTCAATATCACAGAGGAACGTCCCAGTACTGAGCCCCCCGAACACCTCAATATCACAGAGGTACGCCCCAGTACTGAGCCCCCCGAACACCTCAATATCACAGAGGAACGTCCCAGTACTGAGCCCCCGAACACCTCAATATCACAGAGGTACGCCCCAGTACTGAGCCCCCCGAACACCTCAATATCACAGAGGAACGCCCCAGTACTGAGCCCCCGAACACCTCAATATCACAGAGGAGCGCCCCAGTACTGAGCCCCCCGAACACCTCAATATCGCAGAGGAGCGCCCCAGTACTGAGCCCCCCGAACACCTCAATATCACAGAGGAACGCCCCAGTACTGAGCCCCCGAACACCTCAATATCACAGAGGAACATCCCAGTACTGAGCCCCCCGAACACCTCAATATCACAGAGGAACGCCCCAGTACTGAGCCCCCGAACACCTCAATATCACAGAGGTACGCCCCAGTACTGAGCCCCCCGAACACCTCAATATCACAGAGGAACGTCCCAGTACTGAGCCCCCCGAACACCTCAATATCACAGAGGTACGCCCCAGTACTGAGCCCCCCGAACACCTCAATATCACAGAGGAACGTCCCAGTACTGAGCCCCCGAACACCTCAATATCACAGAGGTACGCGCCATTACTGAGCCCCCCGAACACCTCAATATCGCAGAAGAACGCCCCAGTACTGAGCCCCCGAACACCTCTATCACAGAGGTACGCCCCAGTACTGAGCCCCCCGAACACCTCAATATCACAGAGGAACGCCCCAGTACTGAGCCCCCGAACACCTCAATATCACAGAGGTACGCCCCAGTACTGAGCCCCCCGAACACCTCAATATCACAGAGGAACGTCCCAGTACTGAGCCCCCCGAACACCTCAATTTCACAGAGGAACGTCCCAGTACTGAGCCCCCCGAACACCTCAATATCACAGAGGAACATCCCAGTACTGAGCCCCCCGAACACCTCAATATCACAGAGGAACATCCCAGTACTGAGCCCCCCGAACACCTCAATATCGCAGAGGAACATCCCAGTACTGAGCCCCCCGAACACCTCAATATCGCAGAGGAACATCCCAGTACTGAGCCCCCCGAACACCTCAATATCACAGAGGAACATCCCAGTACTGAGCCCCCCGAACACCTCAATATCACAGAGGAACATCCCAGTACTGAGCCCCCCGAACACCTCAATATCAGAGGAACATCCCAGTACTGAGCCCCCCGAACACCTCAATATCACAGAGGAGCATCCCAGTACTGAGCCCCCCAAACACCTCAATATCACAGAGGAACCTCCCAGTACTGAGCCCCCCGAACACCTCAATATCACAGAGGAACATCCCAGTACTGAGCCCCCCGAACACCTCAATATCACAGAGGAACATCCCAGTACTGAGCCCCCCGAACACCTCAATATCACAGAGGAACGTCCCAGTACTGAGCCCCCTGAACACCTCAATATCACAGAGGTACGCCCCAGTACTGAGCCCCCGAACACCTCAATATCACAGAGGAGCGCCCGGACACCTCAATATCACAGAGGTACGCCCCAGTACTGAGCCCCCCGAACACCTCAATATCACAGAGGAACGTCCCAGTACTGAGCCCCCCGAACACCTCAATTTCACAGAGGAACGTCCCAGTACTGAGCCCCCCGAACACCTCAATATCACAGAGGAACATCCCAGTACTGAGCCCCCCGAACACCTCAATATCACAGAGGAACATCCCAGTACTGAGCCCCCCGAACACCTCAATATCGCAGAGGAACATCCCAGTACTGAGCCCCCCGAACACCTCAATATCACAGAGGAACATCCCAGTACTGAGCCCCCCGAACACCTCAATATCACAGAGGAACATCCCAGTACTGAGCCCCCCGAACACCTCAATATCGCAGAGGAACATCCCAGTACTGAGCCCCCCGAACACCTCAATATCACAGAGGAACATCCCAGTACTGAGCCCCCCGAACACCTCAATATCACAGAGGAACATCCCAGTACTGAGCCCCCCGAACACCTCAATATCACAGAGGAACATCCCAGTACTGAGCCCCCCGAACACCTCAATATCACAGAGGAGCATCCCAGTACTGAGCCCCCCAAACACCTCAATATCACAGAGGTACGCCCCAGTACTGAGCCCCCGAACACCTCAATATCACAGAGGAGCGCCCGGACACCAAGCCATTTTCCCCCCGGTCACTCTCTCCCTCCTCCCGCTGCCGCCGTTCCCCGGTCACTCACTCCCTCCCTTCTCCCGGAGCCGCCTGTTCTCGGTCTCTAACTCCCTCCTCCCGGTGCCGCCGTTCCCCGGTCTCTCATTCCGTCTTCCCGGTGCCGCCGTTCCCCGGTCTCTCACTCCCTCCTCCCGGAGCAGCCGGTTCTCGGTCACTCACTTCCTCCTCCCGGAGCAGCCGGTTCCCGGTCACCCCCTCCCTCCTCCCGGTGCCGCAGGTTCCCGGTCACTCACTCCCTTCTCCCGGTGCCGCCGTTCCCGGTCACTCTCCGCTTGGCACGTGTTCACACCTGCGCTCCCATCGCGGTTTCTTAACAACCAGCGTAAAAACAAACTTAAGGTCACGCCCCCAACGTGCGTCTGACGTAAAGACGTGGCGACAAACGTGCCCTGACTCCATGATGGTTTCTGGCGGAAATGAGAAATGTTATTTCCTGTGTGATATAAACAGGGGAGTTACAATTAGAAGAAAAAAAGCACATGCCAAAAACGGTTGGAACTCCACAAGAAGATTTTGTTTCAAAATTACAAAAGTTTATTTCCACATAGAGATACTACACACAATTTAAAAACATTTAAAAAATACTCCAGAGAGGAGACAACTCCAATAGTCCAGAAGACAAATCATGCAAGTATTTACCAAATAATATAAATATTGCCTGGTTTAGAGAGATTTTTTGGCACCAAATGTGTTTATATATATCTCAATTGCTGCATAAAGTGTTGTTCAAAAAATATGTATATATAGTTCCCATATACGGAACCCTTGGGTTAGCGACATTATGTGTACAGGAGGAACGTGTCATACATAAAGAGAGAGAATCACAAATGGTATGGCAAACTCATAAATTATAACACTTATGCCCACAGATGGCGTGCTGCCACTATATTTGCATGCATTGATATTACTTAGTCTGATATTGGGTCTACAAAGATGCTCACACTAATACCAAAAGCAGCACAGATCATAGAAACCAATGAAGAGGCATTAGTTGCCAACCAAAATAACAGATAAAGGCTGTATACTTCACCCTAATCAGTCCTCTACAGTCGCCCCCTGGTCCCTAAAGCAGCGGTGCAGCCAGGATATATTGGAGTACGAGACCCACGCGTTCCGACACACACGGTGTCTTTTTCAAGGTGAGTTCCTTGTTATTGTGATCCCAACACTTGAACATGCTCATGTTGGGATCACAATAACAAGGAACTGCAGTTGCGCAAATATATATATAAGGATATAGCTTCTGGAAACTAGATATATAAGCATATTTATCCTTATATATTTATAAATTGTTTTTTGCGAAAAACGCTATTCCGGATCCATGCGCAAGCGCATAAAGACAAATCTGAGTACTCAGTACGCAGGCGTGATTATAACATCTACAAGCGCAGGCGCACAACAATACACTTTCCAGGATCCAGACGCGCCAGCGCATTGTAAAAAAGAAAATGCAGTAGATCACTGCGCAAGCGCTCTGCAAAGATATGACCCCAGCTTCACACTTCCGGGTTAGGACCAGGCACGCTGAACGCTACTGCCAGGTTCCGCTTCTTACACCTGAAACAAGGGTAAATATGATTTAGATGGCTTAAATAAGTAGACTTCCACACAAGGGATACACTCACCTTGAAAAAGACACCGTGTGTGTCGGAACGCGTGGGTCTCGTACTCCAATATATCCTGGCTGCACCGCTGCTTTAGGGACCAGGGGGCGACTGTAGAGGACTGATTAGGGTGAAGTATACAGCCTTTATCTGTTATTTTGGTTGGCAACTAATGCCTCTTCATTGGTTTCTATGATCTGTGCTGCTTTTGGTATTAGTGTGAGCAGCTTTGTAGACCCAATATCAGACTAAGTAATATCAATGCATGCAAATATAGTGGCAGCACGCCATCTGTGGGCATAAGTGTTATAATTTATGAGTTTGCCATACCATTTGTGATTCTCTCTCTTTATGTATGACACGTTCCTCCTGTATACATAATGTCGCTAACCCAAGGGTTCCGTATATGGGAACTATATATACATATTTTTTGAACAACACTTTATGCAGCAATTGAGATATATATAAACACATTTGGTGCCAAAAAATCTCTCTAAACCAGGCAATATTTATATTATTTGGTAAATACTTGCATGATTTGTCTTCTGGACTATTGGAGTTGTCTCCTCTCTGGAGTATTTTTTAAATGTTTTTAAATTGTGTGTAGTATCTCTATGTGGAAATAAACTATTGTAATTTTGAAACAAAATCTTCTTGTGGAGTTCCAACCGTTTTTGGCATGTGCTTTTTTCTTCTAATTGTGACTTATATAATACATGCTTGGTAGTGAACCCACGTCATTTATCTATATATTATTGAATGATGCCCGCTTAAAAATTTATATTTATGCATAAACAGGGGAGTTATGTAGGGAAATGACGTCACCAGAATGGGCGGGGCCTCCAGCGAAGACCGCAAAGTGAGAAAGAGCGACGTGTGATGACATGTGAGAGAGGAGAGAGTAGAGATAGTGCGCCCCGATATATCCACCCCGAATGCCTCATACACGGCACTGTGCACACCGTCACACAGGAAGAAGTTAATGGCGGAGACATCACCGGACACACAGGAAGGGGTTAATGGCGGAGACATCACCGGACACACGGGAAGGGGTTGATGGCGCAGACATCAGTCACACAGGAAGGGGTTAATGGCGGAGACAACACAGGAAGGGGTTAATGGCGGAGACATCACCGGTCACACAGGAAGGGGTTAATGGCGCAGACATCACCGGTCACACAGGAAGGGGTTAATGGCGGAGACATCACCGGTCACACAGGAAGGGGTTAAAGGCGCAGACATCACAGGTCACACAGGAAGGGGTTAATGGCGGAGACATCACCAGACACACAGGAAGGGGTTAATGGTGCAGACATCACCGGTCACACAGGAAGGGGTTAATGGTGCAGACATCACCGGTCACACAGGAAGGGCTTAATGGCAGAGACAGTTCCAAATATAAAGCTGAGATACTTGGATGATCACCTTGTATATGAGAAGTTATTTTGTAATCCAACCTTACATTTTCAGAAGGAAATACAGCTTGTGGGCAGTGACTCCCTAGCCATGGGACTCATTGACCACAAGCTGTCTTGAGTTCTTGACTGTGGATGCACCAGTTACGCCTGTGCTATATGTGTTACCTAAAATCCACAAGGATTTGTTTAACCCTCCGGGTAGACCGATCGTCTTGGGTAGGGGTTCATTGTTTAATAAAACTGCTATTTTCTTGGATCGAATATTACGTCCCTTTGCTATGTCAACACGGTCCTATATTAGGGACACAAATGATTTTCTTGATAAAATTGATGATGTGACAGTTTCAGAAACTTCTATTTTGGCATCGTTCGATGTGACATCTTTATACACATCGATTGAACACGACAGGGCCTTGAGGCTGTTTCCAGTGCTCTATCGGTCTCTGACGTGGCCCCAGAGTGTGCACAGCTTGTCCTCACACTGCTGGAGCTCATGCTCAGGAGGAATTATTTCCTCTTTAGGGATGAGTACTACCTGCAGTTGAGAGGTACCGCCATGGGGTCCAATGTGGCCCCCACATATGCAAACATCTACATGGCGGTATTTGAGGAAAGGTTTGTGTACCGTTCCAACCTCTGGCGCCACGTCAGAGCCTGGTGGCCAGGGCCGGACTGGGACTAAAATTCAGCCCTGGCATTTGAAGTTACACAGGCCCACTTGTCACATGGTGACTGTATAATATCTTTGTACACTTGTAGGCAGGGCCGGTTTTAGGCAAAGTGGGGCCCTAGGCAAAGTTTAAAATGGGTCCCCAAATGCTAACATATTGCACATCACACAGAAGCCTTTCTGTTGTATTTACGTGCGCTGAGTTCAGGCCGCTAAACGAGTTTGATCGACAATACTGAAGTTGTTCAACGCTTGTTTCCCGGCCTCTTTCCACCAGCTGAGGAATAATGATGAGACAGAACGATCACTAATAGATCACCATACAGTATCATGTTTTCAGCAGCACATCTACAGTTTACACTGGCAATGTGCTGCTGACAACAAGGCTTTTTGTTCCAGCAAAAACAATCCGAATATGCAGCATTTTACTTGTTTAGTAAAATACACCCCATAGTCCTCCATATATTATAATGTGCTCCATAGTCCTCCATATAGTATAATACACTCCCTATAGTCCTCCATATATTAAAATACACTGCTCAGTCCTCCACATAGTATAATACACTCCTCATAGTCCTCCATATAGCATAATACAATCCTCATAGTCCTCCATATAGCATAATACAATCCTCATAGTGCTCCATATAGTATAATGCACCGCCACAGTCATCCATGTAGTACAATTCACTTCCCATAGTATAATGCACCCCATAGTTCTTCATATAGTATAACGTATTCCCCATAGTCCTCGATACAGTATAATGCAGCCCACATATAGTATAATGCAGCCACCCCAGAGTATAATGCAGCCACCCCAGAGTATAATGCAGCCACCCCAGAGTATAATGCAGCCACCCCAGAGTATAATGCAGCCACCCCACAGAGTATAATGCAGCCACCCCAGAGTATGTAACCCCCATAGAATATAATACAGCCCACCTCCCCATAATATATAATGTAGCCCCCCATAGAATATAATGCAGCCCCCCATAGTATATAACGCAGCCTCCCCCATAGAATATAATATACCCCCACAATAGTATATAACACAGCCACATAGTACATAACATGGCCTCCCCCATAGAATATAATATACTCCCCATAGTATATAGCAAAGCCCGCATATTATATAGCACAAACCGCATAGTATACAGCACAGCCTGCATACTATAGCACAGCTCGCATAGTAGATAACACAGCCCACACAGCAGTATTCAGCACAGACCACACAGTAGTATACAGCACAGACCACACAGTAGTATACAGCACAGCCCACGTAGAAGTATACAGCACAGTCCACACAGTAGTATACAGCACAGCCCACAGAGTAATATATACAGCACAGCCCACAAAGTAATATATACAGCACAGCCCACAAAGTAATATATACAGCACAGCCCACAGAGAACTATATACAGCACAGCCCACAGAGAACTATATACAGCACAGCCCACAGAGAACTATATAAAGCACAGCCCAGAGTACTATATACAGCACAGCCCAGAGTACTATATAAAGCACAGCCCAGAGAGTACTATATACAGCACAGCCCAGAGAGTACTATATAAAGCACAGACCAGAGAGTACTATATACAGCACAGCCCACAGAGTACTATATACAGCACAGCCCACAGAGTACTATACACAGCACAGCCCACAGAGTACTATATACAGCACAGCCCACAGAGTACTATATACAGCACAGCCCACAGAGTACTATATACAGCACAGCCCACAGAGTACTATATACAGCACAGCCCACAGAGAACTATATACAGCACACAGTAGTATACAGCACAGAGCACAGCCCACAGAGAACTATATACAGCCCACAGTAGTATACAGCACATAGCACAGCCCACAGAGAACTATATACAGCACAGAGCACAGCCCACAGAGAACTATATACAGCCCACAGTAGCATACAGCACAGAGCACAGCCCACAGATAACTATATACAGCCCACAGTAGTATACAGCACAGAGCACAGCCCACAGAGAGCTATATACAGCCCACAGTAGTATACAGCACAGAGCACAGCCCACAGAGAACTATATACAGCCCACAGCAGTATACAGCACAGAGCACAGCCCACAGAGAACTATATACAGCCCACAGCAGTATACAGCACAGAGCACAGCCCACAGAGAACTATATATAGCACAGAGCACACAGTAGTATACAGCACAGAGCACAGCCCACAGAGAGCTATATACAGCCCACAGCAGTATACAGCACAGAGCACAGCCCACAGAGTACTATATACAGCCCACAGTAGTATACAGCACAGAGCACAGCCCACAGAGAACTATATATAGCACAGAGCACACAGTAGTATACAGCACAGAGCACAGCCCACAGAGTACTATATACAGCCCACAGTAGTATACAGCACAGAGCACAGCCCAGAGAACTATATACAGCCCACAGAGAGCTATATACAGCCCACAGTAGTATACAGCACAGAGCACAGCCCACAGAGAACTATATACAGCCCACAGTAGTATACAGCACAGAGCACAGCCCACAGAGAACTATATATAGCCCACAGCAGTATACAGCACAGAGCACAGCCCACAGAGAACTATATACAGCCCACAGTAGTATACAGCACAGAGCACAGCCCACAGAGAACTATATATAGCCCACAGCAGTATACAGCACAGAGCACAGCCCACAGAGAACTATATACAGCCCACAGCAGTATACAGCACAGAGCACAGCCCACAGAGAACTATATACAGCCCACAGTATACAGCACAGAGCACAGCCCACAGAGAACTATATACAGCCCACAGTAGTATACAGCAGAGCACAGCCCACAGAGAACTATATACAGCCCACAGCAGTATACAGCACAGAGCACAGCCCAGAGAACTATATACAGCCCACAGTATACAGCACAGAGCACAGCCCACAGAGAACTATATACAGCCCACAGTAGTATACAGCACAGAGCACAGCCCACAGAGAACTATATACAGCCCACAGCAGTATACAGCACAGAGCACAGCCCACAGAGACCTATATACAGCACAGAGCAGTATACAGCACAGAGCACAGCCCACAGAGAACTATATACAGCCCACAGCAGTATACAGCACAGAGCACAGCCCACAGAGAACTATATACAGCCCACAGTAGTATACAGCACAGAGCACAGCCCACAGAGAACTATATACAGCCCACAGTAGTATACAGCACAGAGCACAGCCCACAGAGAACTATATACAGCCCACAGTAGTATACAGCACAGAGCACAGCCCACAGAGAACTATATACAGCCCACAGCAGTATACAGCACAGAGCACAGCCCACAGAGAACTATATACAGCCCACAGCAGTATACAGCACAGAGCACAGCCCACAGAGAACTATATACAGCCCACAGCAGTATACAGCACAGAGCACAGCCCACAGAGAGCTATATACAGCCCACAGCAGTATACAGCACAGAGCACAGCCCACAGAGAACTATATACAGCCCACAGTGGTATACAGCACAGAGCACAGCCCACAGAGAACTATATACAGCCCACAGCAGTATACAGCACAGAGCACAGCCCACAGAGAACTATATACAGCCCACATTTCTTCTCTTCCTCCCCTCACCTCCTCCGAGAATGGCCCCACAGTCCAGAAAAAAAAAAAACTCTCCTCACCTCTCCTCGTGCCCAGCGTTGCTTCCTGGTTCCTGCTCCTGTCTCAGCAGCTGCAGTCTGCCCGGGACACAGCAGGTGCGCGATGATATGACATCATCGCGCACCCGCAGTGTCAGAGGCAGAGCGGGGAATGATGGGAGAGGAGCGTCTGTAGACGCTCTCTCCTCCATCATTGCATTCAACTGTACCGGCGTCTATACGCCGGTATAGTTGAATGCGACGGCGGGGGCGGCGGATTGAGCGGCCCACCACTGGCACCGGCCCTTCTGGCATTTGCCAGAAGTGCCCTATGGCCAGTCCGGCCCTGCTGGTGGCGCTATATTGATGATATCTTTGTGATATGGGACAGTAACTTGACAGAATTGGGTTTTTTTCTGACGATCTTAATGGAGTATATCCAGAATTACAATTTACGTTGACACATTCAACAGTTCAGGTACAATTTTTGGATACTCTCGTTTACAAAGATGGAAACAGATTGAAAACCGATATTTTTGTGAAAGAGACTGATAGGAACAGTTTGTTGTTGTTCGACAGTAATCATCCAAGGAAGATAGTGGATTCACTTCCTTGGAGCCAATTATTGAGAGCGCGTAGAATAGTGTCTGATGAAAATATGGTTGATCAACAGTTAAAGGATATGTGCTTCAAGTTTATAGCAAGGGGATATCCTAATGAAGGAGTGGATAAGTTTAAAGTAAAGGCCTGTAACTCTTCACGTGAAAGTGTCTGTAAAAAAGCCTCTATGAAACAATCTTGTGAACGTATCCCATTTGTGTCAATTCGGCTAGTAATCGTATTAGTGGGATTATAAAAAAAACACTGGGTCCTTTTGCAACGTGGTCTACCTCTAGTTACAGGTGACAGAGCCAATTTGGGACTTAATGACCGAGCCAATTTTTACAATTCTGACCACTGTCACTTTATGAGGTTATAACTCTGGAACGCTTTATCAGATCCCGCTGATTCTGAGATTGTTTTTTCGTGACATATTGTACTTCATGATAGTGGTAACATTTCTTCGATATTACTTGCGATTATTTATGAAAAAAATGTAAATATGGTGAAAAATTTTAAAAATTTGCAATTTTCAAACTTTGTATTTTTATTCCCTTAAATCAGAGAGATATGTCACAAAAAATAGTTCATAAATAATATTTCCCACATGTCTACTTTACATCAGCACAATTTTGGAAACAAAAATTTTTTTTGTTAGGGAGTTATAAGGGTTAAAAGTTGACCAGCAATTTCTCATTTTTACAACACCATTTTTTTAGGGACCACATCACATTTGAAGTCATTTTGAGGGGGTCTATATGATAGAAAATAACCAAGTATGACACCATTCTAAAAACTGCACCCCTCAAGGTGCTCAAAACCACATTCAAGAAGTTTATTAACCCTTTATGTGCTTCACAGGAACTGAAGCAATGTGGAAGGAAAAAATGAACATTTAACTTTTTTTTGCAAACATTTTAATTCAGAACCATTTTTTTTTATTTTCACAAGTGTAAAAACAGAAATTTAACCATAAATTTTGTTGTGCAATTTCTCCTGAATACGCAGATACCCCATATGTGGGGGTAAACCACTGTTTGGGCACACCGCAGAGCTTGGAAGAGAAGGAGCGCCGTTTTCACTTTTTCAATGCAGAATTGGCTGGAATTGAGATCGGACGCCATGTCGCGTTTGGAGAGCCCCTGATGTGCCTAAACAGTGGAAACCCCCACAAGTGACACCATTTTGGAAACTAGACCCCTTATGGAACTTATCTAGATGTGTGGTGAGCACTTTAAACCCCCAGGTGCTTCACAGAAGTTTATAACGTAGAGCCGTGAAAAAAAAAAATTGCATTTTTTCTACAAAAATGATCTTTTTGCCCCCAAAATTGTATTTTCACTTGGGTAACAGGAGAAATTAGACCACAAAAGTTGTTGTGCAATTTCTCCTGAGTACGTCGATATCCCATATGTGGGGGTAAACCACTGTCTAGGCGCACCGCAGAGCTTGGAAGAGAAGGAGTGCCGTTTTACTTTTTCAATGTAGAATTAGCTGGAATTGAGATCGGACGCCATGTCACGTTTGGAGAGCCCATGATGTGCCTAAACAGTGGAAACCCCCACAAGTGACACCATTTTGGAAACTAGACCCCTTAAGGAACTTATCTAGATGTGTGGTGAGCACTTTAAACCCCCCAGGTGCTTCACGGAAGTTTATAACGTAGAGCCGTGAAAATAAAAAAATCCTTTTTTTTTTCCTCAAAAATTATTTTTTAGCCTGCAATTATTTTTATTCTCAAGGGTAACAGGAGACATTGGACTCCAAAATCTGTTGACCAGTTTGTTCTGAGTACGCTGATACCCCATATGTGGGGGGGGGGCACTGTTTGGGCACCCATCGGGGCTCGGAAGGGAAGGAGCGCCGCTTGGAATGCAGACTTTGATGGGATGGTCTGCGGGCGTCATGTTGCATTTGCAGAGCTCCTGATGTACCTAAACAGTAGAAACCCCCCACAAGTGACCCCATTTTGGATATTAGACCCCCCAAAAAGCTTATCTAGATGTGTGGTGAGCACTATGAACCCCCAACTGCTTCACAGAAGTTTATAATGTAGAGCCATGAAAATAAAAAAAATCATATTTTTTCCACAAAAATGATCTTTTCACCCCCAAATTTTTACTTTCGCAAGGGAAACAGCATAAATTGCACAATAAATTTTGGGGTCCAATTTCTCCTGAGTAGGCTGATACCACATATGTTGGGGTAAACCACTGTTTGGGTGCACGGCAGAGCTCGGAACGGAAAGAGCGCCGTTTTGGAATGCAGACATTGATAGAATAGTCTGCGGGCATTATGTTGCGTTTGCAGAGCCCCTGATGTACCTAAACAGTAGAAACCCCCCACAAGTGATCCCATTTTGGAAACTAGACCCCCTGTTGTGAATTCTGCTTTTGGGCTCCCTCCGGTGATTGTAGGTGGTAATGCAGTTGCCCCTGAGTTGTAGTCCTGGTCAGGTGTATCTGCTGATTGCAGTTCTGACTGGGGTATTTAGGCGTGCAGGATTCATTAGTCCTTGCCAGTTGTCAATTGTTGTTGGGAGGTGTTGGACCTCTGCTTGGTTCCATTCAGCAGGTTAAAATTGTCATCTCTCTGCTGCGTGGCGATCCACAGGATTGGGCATTTTCCCTGGAATCTGGGAATCCGGCCTTGTTTAATGTAGATTCCTTTTTTCAGGCTTTAGGATTATTATATGATGAACCGAATTCTGTGGATCAAGCGGAGAAAACCTTGTTGGCCCTGTCTCAGGGTCAAGAGATGGCAGAATTGTATTGTCAGAAATTTAGAAAATGGTCTGTGTTGACTAAATGGAATGATGATGCTTTGGCGGCAATTTTCAGAAAGGGTCTTTCTGAATCCGTTAAAGATGTTATGGTGGGGTTTCCCACGCTTTCCGGTCTGAGTGATTCTATGTCTCTGGCCATTCAGATTGATCGGCGCTTGCGGGAGCGTCAAACTGTGCGCGCTGTGGCGTCGTCCTTAGAGCAAAGTCATTGTGGCGACGCTTCTCATGTCATTTCAGTCTGCCCTAAGCGGACAAAAAGGATCGTTAGTTCATTTACTACCAGTACTGTACAACCTAAATTTCTGTTATCGGTGTCCTTGATCTGCTCATTGTCATCATTTTCTGTCATGGCATTTGTGGATTCAGGCGCCGCCTTGAACTTAATGGATTTTGAGTTTGCCAGGCGTTGTGGTTTTCCCTTGCAGCCTTTGCAGAACCCTATTCCTTTAAGGGGGATTGATGCTACACCTTTGGCTAAAAATAAGCCCCAGTTTTGGACACAGGTGACCATGCACATGGCGCCAGCCCATCAGGAAGATTGTCGATTTCTGGTGTTGCATAATTTGCATGATGTTATCGTGCTGGGTTTCCCGTGGTTGCAGGTACATAATCCTGTGTTGGATTGGAAATCTATGTCTGTGACTAGTTGGGGTTGTCAGGGGGTTCATAATGATGTTCCTTTGATGTCAATCTCCTCTTCTTCCTCTTCTGACATTTCAGAGTTTTTGTCTGATTTTCAGGATGTATTTGATGAGCCCAAGTCCAGTTCCCTTCCACCGCTTAGGGACTGTGATTGTGCGATTGACTTGATTCCAGGCAGTAAGTTTCCTAAGGGCCGACTTTTCAACCTGTCTGTGCCTGAACATACCGCCATGCGGAGTTATGTTAAGGAGTCTTTGGAGAAAGGGCATATTCGGCCATCTTCTTCACCGTTGGGAGCAGGTTTTTTTTTTTTGTTGCTAAGAAGGATGGCTCCTTGAGACCTTGTATTGATTATCGTCTCTTGAATAAGATCACGGTCAAGTTTCAATACCCTTTACCTTTGCTTTCCGATTTGTTTGCTAGGATTAAGGGGGCTAGTTGGTTTACGAAGATTGACCTTCGGGGGGCATATAATCTTGTTCGTATTAAGCAGGGTGATGAATGGAAAACTGCGTTTAATACGCCCGAAGGCCATTTTGAATACCTTGTGATGCCATTCGGGCTCACTAACGCTCCATCTGTTTTTCAATCCTTCATGCATGATATCTTCCGGACTTATATTGATAAATTCTTGATTGTATATTTGGACGATATTTTGATTTTTTTCCGATGATTGGAAGTCTCATGTGGAACAGGTCAGGATGGTATTTCAGATCCTTCGTGACAATGCCTTGTTTGTGAAGGGGTCTAAGTGTCTCTTTGGGGTGCAGAAGGTTTCTTTTTTGGGCTTTATTTTTTCTCCCTCATCTATGGAGATGGATCCGGTTAAGGTTCAGGCCATTCATGATTGGATTCAACCCACATCCGTGAAGAGCCTTCAGAAATTTTGGGGTTTTGCAAATTTTTATCGCCGTTTCATTGCTAACTTCTCCAGCATGGTTAAACCCTTGACTGATTTGACGAAAAAAGGCGCTGATGTGGCGAATTGGTCCTCTGCGGCTGTCTCTGCCTTTCAGGAGCTTAAACGCCGATTTACTTCTGCTCCGGTGTTGCGCCAACCAGATGTTTCTCTTCCGTTTCAGGTTGAGATTGATGCTTCTGAGATTGGGGCAGGGGCCGTTTTGTCTGAGGGATTCTGTTGGTTCTTTGATGAAACCGTGTGCCTTCTTCTCCCGCAAGTTTTCGCCTGCTGAACGCAATTATGATGTCGGCAATCGGGAGTTGTTGGCTATGAAGTGGGCGTTTGAGGAGTGGCGACATTGGCTTGAGGGAGCTAAGCACCGTATTGTGGTCCTGACCGATCATAAGAATTTGATTTACCTCGAGTCTGCCAAATGGCTGAGTCCTAGACAGGCTCGATGGTCCTTGTTTTTTTCCCGTTTTGATTTCGTGGTTTCGTATCTTCCGGGTTCTAAGAATATTAAGGCTGATGCCCTTTCTAGGAGTTTTTTGCCTGATTCTCCTGAGGTCCTTGAACCGGTCGGCATTCTTAAAGAAGGGGTGGTCCTTTCTGCCATTTCCCCTGATTTACGGCGGGTTCTTCAGGAATTTCAGGCTGATAGACCTGACCGCTGTCCTGTGAGGAAATTGTTTATTCCTGACAGATGGACTAGTAGAGTGATTTCTGAGGTTCACTGTTCTGTGTTGGCTGGTCATCCTGGTATTTTTGGTACCAGAGATTTAGTTGGTAGGTCCTTTTGGTGGCCTTCGTTGTCACGTGATGTGCGTTCTTTTGTGCAGTCCTGTGGGACTTGTGCGCGGGCCATGCCTTGTTGTTCCCGTGCTAGTGGGTTACTTTTGCCATTGCCGGTCCCTGAGAGGCCCTGGACGCATATTTCTATGGATTTTATTTCTGATCTTCCGGTTTCCCAGAGGATGTCGGTTATCTGGGTTGTTTCTGACCGGTTTTCTAAGATGGTTCATTTGGTGCCTTTGCCTAAATTGCCTTCCTCTTCAGAGTTGGTTCCGTTGTTTTTTCAGCATGTGGTTCGTTTGCATGGTATTCCGGAGAATATTGTGTCCGACAGAGGTTCCCAGTTTGTTTCTAGGTTTTGGCGGGCCTTTTGTGCTAGGCTGGGCATTGATTTGTCTTTTTCTTCTGCATTTCATCCTCAGACAAATGGCCAGACCGAGCGAACTAATCAGACTTTGGAGACTTATTTGAGATGCTTTGTGTCTGCCGATCAGGATGATTGGGTGGCCTTTTTGCCTTTGGCCGAGTTTGCCCTTAATAATCGGGCTAGTTCGGCTTCTTTGGTTTCGCCTTTTTTTTTGTAATTTTGGTTTTCATCCTCGTTTTTCTTCTGGGCAGGTTGAGCCTTCTGACTGTCCTGGTGTGGATTCTGTGGTTGACAGGTTGCAGCAGATTTGGGCTCGTGTGGTGGAAAATTTGGTGTTGTCTCAGGAGGAGGCTCAACGTTTTGCTAACCGTCGTCGGTGTGTTGGTTCCCGGCTTCGGGTTGGGGATTTGGTTTGGTTGTCTTCCCGTCATGTTCCTATGAAGGTCTCTTCCCCTAAGTTTAAGCCTCGGTTTATTGGTCCTTATAGGATTTCTGAGATTATTAATCCGGTGTCTTTTCGATTGGCGCTTCCGGCCTCTTTTGCTATCCATAATGTCTTCCATAGATCTTTATTGCGGAAATATGTGGTGCCCGTTGTTCCCTCTGTTGATCCTCCGGCCCCTGTGTTGGTTGATGGGGAGTTGGAGTATGTGGTTGAGAAGATTTTGGATTCTCGTTTTTCGAGGCGGAGGCTTCAGTACCTTGTCAAATGGAAGGGTTATGGCCAGGAGGATAATTCTTGGGTTTTTGCTTCTGATGTCCATGCTGCTGATTTGGTTCAAGCTTTTCATCTGGCTCGTCCTGATTGGCCTGGGAGCTCTGGTGAGGGTTCGGTGACCCCTCCTCAAGGGGGGGTACTGTTGTGAATTCTGCTTTTGGGCTCCCTCCGGTGGTTGTAGGTGGTAATGCAGTTGCCCCTGAGTTGCAGTCCTGGTCAGGTGTATCTGCTGTTTGCAGTTCTGACTGGGGTATTTAGGCATGCAGGATTCATTAGTCCTTGCCAGTTGTCAATTGTTGTTGGGAGGTGTTGGACCTCTGCTTGGTTCCTCCTGCCTTTCTGCCAAATCAGCAAAGATAAGTGTCTGGTTTTTTTTTCTTGTGGCACACATGCTATGTGCTTCACAATTCAGTGCTATTCTTTGTGTTTTCTTGTCCAGCTTAGATTGTGTCAGTATTTTCTCAGTCTTGTTGGATTCTCTGGAGTGGCAGATATACATTCCATGTCTTTAGTTAGATTGTGGAACTTTTTGTATTATCTGCTGTGGATATTTTTGGAAGGGTTTTAATACTGACCGCCTAGTAATCTGTCCTATCCTTTCCTATTTAGCTAGAGTGGCCTCTTTTGCTAAATCCTGTTTCTACCTGCGTGTGTCTATTCTTCTCCTACTCACAGTCATTATTCGTGGGGGGCTGCCTATCCTTTGGGGGTCTGCTCTGAGGCAAGGTAGCATTCCTATTTCCATCTATAGGGGTATTTAGTCCTCCGGCTGTGTCGAGGTGTCTAGGGTATGTTAGGCACACCCCACGGCTACTTCTAGCTGCGGTGTTAGTTCAGGATTTGCAGTCAGTACAGGTTCCACCGACTCCAGAGAAAGTTTCATGCGGCTCCAATGTCACCAGATCATAACAACCCCTGTTGTGAACTATATTTGTTGGCTCCCTCTTGTGGTCACTAGCGGTATGGCACTTGGATTATCCTTCCCCAGGTTGGTACCCACCTGGTTCGTTAGGCCTTGGGTGTTCCTATTTAGACTTCCTGGAAACTCAGTCTAGTGCCTGGAAGCGATGTAATCAGTCTATGTCTGTTTTCCTCCTGACTCCTGGTCCCTGAGTTTTGCAAGATAAGCTAAGTTCTGCTTTCTTATTTTTGTCCTTTTGCATTTGCTCTTATTTTGTTCCAGCTTGTTCAAAATGTGATTTCTGTTTTTGCTGGAAGCTCTAGGGGGCTGATATTCTCCCCCCACACCGTTAGTCGGTGCGGGGGTTCTTGGATCTTCAGCGTGGATATTTTTATAGGGTTTTTTGCTGACCGCATAAGTCCTCTTCCTATTTTCTGCTATTAATTAGTGGGCCTCTCTTTGCTAAATCTAGTTCATTCTTACGTTTGTCTTTTCTTCTTACCTCACCATTATTATTTGTTGGGGGCTTGTATAATAACTTTGGGGTCTTTTCTCTGGAGGCAAGTGAGGTCTTATTTTCTCTGAAAGGGTTAGTTAGTTCTCCGGCTGGTGCGAGACGTCTAGAATCAACGTAGGTACGTTCCCCGGCTACTTCTAGTTGTTGTGCCAGGATCAGATATGCGGTCAGCCAAGTTACCACTTCCCTATGAGCTGGTTTTTGTGTTTGCGGACTTAGCTGGAACTCCTGAGATCCTCTACCACTAGGATCATAACAAACCCCCCAAGGAACTAATCTAGATGTGTGGTGAGAACTTTGAATGCCCAAGTGCTTCACAGAAGTTTATAATGCAGAGTCGTGAAAACAAAAATAAAAAATTTCCACTAAAAATATTTTTTAGCCCCCTTTATTTTCACAAGGGTAACAGGAGAAATTGGACCCCAAAAGTTGTTGTCCATTTTATCCTGAGTACGCTGATGCCCCATATGTGGGGGTAAACCACTGTTTGGGCGCACGGCAGAGCTCAGAAGGGAGGGAGCACCATTTGACTTTTTGAGCGCAAAATTGGCTGTGGTGTTTAGAGACCCCCTGATGTACCTAAACAGTGGAAACCCCCCAATTCTAACTCCAACCCTAACGCCAACACACCCCTAACCCTAATCCCAACCCGATCCATAATCCTAATCACAACCCTAACGATAATCACAACGCTAACTCCAAAACAACCATAACCCTAATCAGAACCCTAAATCCAACACACCCCTAATCCTAATCTCAACCCTAACTTCAAACCTAACCCTAATCCCAATACACCCCTAACCCTAATCCCAACCCTAATCTTAACCCTAATCCCAAACCTAACCCTACTCCCAAACGTAACCCTAATGCCAACCCTAATCCAATCCCTAATCCCAACCCTAGCCCTAACTTTAGCCGCAACCCTAGCCCTAACTTTAGCCCCAACCCTAACCCTAGCCCTAACTTTAGCCCTAACCCTAAATTTACCCTAACCCTAAATTTAGCCCCAACCCTAACCCTAAATTTAGCCCCAACCCTAACCCTAAATTTAGCCCTAACTCTAACTTTAGCCCCAACCCTAACCCTAATTTTAGCCCCAACTCCTCTAGCTGCATGCGACCGCTTTTTTCTTTACGGAGGAAGAAGCCGGCGGCCAGGAGAGGACACAGGAGGACCCAGGGACACCGGTAAGTATAACAGGGTCCCCGAATCCCCCTATTTCTCTGTCCTCTGATGTGCGATCACATCAGAGGACAGAGAATTACACATCGCTTTTTTTTTTTTTGCGGTCACCAGTAAACAGTTAATTACCGGCTATCGCAAAACAGGGGTCGGTAAAAACTGACCCCGATCATCTTCTTTGGGGTCTCGGCTACCCCCGGCAGCCGAGACCCCAAAGATCTTCCAGGTGCCGGCCGGCGGGCGCACCGCGCCCGCCATTTTTTGGCCGGAACAAGATGGCGGCACACATCGGGAGCCACGAGGAGCACCGGGGGAGACAGGTGAGGATCGGGGACCCCATTTCTCTGTCCTCTGATGTGCGATCACATCGGAGAACAGAGAAATTAAATGGGAAATCGCGTTGTTTTTTTTGTGACCGCCGGTAAACGGTTAATTACCGGCGATCGCAACCCGGGGGTCGGTAAAAAAACCCCGAATCATGTTCTTTGGGGTCTCGGCTACCCCCGGTAACCGAGACCCCAGAGAAAATCCGACTCTGGGGGGCGCTATTCACTTTTTCCACAGTGGTTTAAGTACCCTTAACTGCTGCCGTTAAAAGGTGTATCGGCGGTCGTTAAGGGGTTAAATCTCTCCCTATGATGTCATATAGGAGGGGAAGGAATTTGGGTGACAAATTGGTGAGATCAGATATTGGTACATCAAAAGTTTCATGTCAACAGACCTTGAGCGCGCCATGAAATGGGAATTTTCCATGTCTTGGTTGTGCCTGTTGCAATAACATGTTGAAAGGAGAATTTTTTTGTCATCCCCATACCGGGAAGAAGATTTATTTGAAGGAGAGATATACCTGTACATAGAGTTATGTTATCTACATGATCACCTGCCCTTGTGGTCTAACATATGTAGGGGAGACCACTATGGAAGTGAGGGCCCGTATCAGTAAACACAAAAGCACCATCAGGACGGGACTTACTGAATTGCCGATCCCCAAGCATTTCATAGAGAGTAAACATTCGGTAAACCAATTGAGATTTAGAGTTATAGACAGTGTTCCAACCTATTCGCTGTCTGCTGACGTCTCCCGGGTAACCGGTCTGAGTTGCGATCACATGGGACCGCTGCTGTGTGACGTCTGGGCGTGTCTCCATCGCGATCATGTGATGGGGCGCGGCTGGTACGTGGTGCGCCTGCGCCCTGATGCTGTGGTCTCTATGATGATCTGCGACGCAGTGGTGATACCGAAATATGGGCGCATAGCGATGATGCAGACATACTAAATATAGAAAGGTATGCCGGATTGGCTGTTTAAGAGGCATTAAGATATATGGGATAGATGGATAGGTTGCTTGTCTTTTTGGCGCCGCCATTCTCTATTCAATCCGATTGACCAGGAAGTTTATAATGGAAATGGATCCACTGGGTGAAGATCTCTATGGAAACGAGGATGCATCGAGAAGATTTGCTGGTCATAAGATAAACAAAGCATGGATGTGCATTTGTATATGGATTATTTGACTGATTTCTATGGTGGTTATATGTCTATTGGGGACTTGTTGTTACACATATGTCTGATGTCTGTTATGCGTTATATTTGTGTATAGTATTTTAATATGGGCTGTGACTTGATGGTGATTGGTGCCCTGCGTGGTATCCACACTATTTAAGCCAGCCTGTTGCACCATTTTGTATGCTTGAAAAAGACCGATTTGTGGTCGAAACGTCGCATTATCATGGCTGAATAAATACTTTTTCTACGATACTACTACACCCAGCTGGAGCGCTGTTCATTTGATTTGGATTACCTTGAATATCCAGGAAGGTTCCCTGGACATGGAACAGGCGCCCCAATGAGTGAGTGCTGTCAGCCATTTTTCTGTTGTCTACAGGAAGGGGGTTAATGGTGGAGACATCACCGGTCACACAGGAAGGGGTTAATATCGGAGACCTCACCGGTCACACAGGAAGGGGTTAATGGCGGAGACATCACCGGTCACACAGGAAGGGGTTAATGGCAGAGACATCACCGGTCACACAGGAAGGGGTTAATGGCGGAGACATCACCGGTCACACAGGAAGGGGTTAATGGCGCAGACATCACCAGACACACAGGAAGGGGTTAATGGCGCAGACATCACCGGACACACAGGAAGGGGTTAATGGGCTGGAAAGCTGTGATGTCACTGCTGTATAATATAACTGATATCTGGGGAGCGGTGATGTCACTGCTGTATAATATAACAAATCTGGGGAGCGGTCATGTCACTGCTGTATAATATAACTGGTATCTGGAGAGCTGTGATGTCACTGCTGTATAATATAACTGATATCTGGGGAGCGGTCATGTCACTGCTGTATAATATAACTGGTATCTGGAGAGCTGTGATGTCACTGCTGTATAATATAACTGAGATCTGGGGAGCGGTCATGTCACTGCTGTATAATATAACTGGTATCTGGAGAGCTGTGATGTCACTGCTGTATAATATAACTGAGATCTGGGGAGCGGTCATGTCACTGCTGTATAATATAACTGGTATCTGGAGAGCTGTGATGTCACTGCTGTATAATATAACTGAGATCTGGGGAGCGGTGATGTCGCTGCTGTATAATATAACTGATATCTGGGGAGCGGTCATGTCACTGCTGTATAATATAACAGATCTGGAGAGCGGTGATGTCACTGCTGTATAATATAACTGATATCTGGGGAACGGTGACGTCACTGCTGTATAATATAACTGAAATCTGGGGAGCGGTGATGTCACTGCTGTATAATATAACTGAGATCTGGGGAGCGGTCATGTCACTGCTGCATAATATAAGCATCGGTGTTTGCAGCTCTATCGGAGTTGTGTGTTTCTTTTATTTCATCTTTTTCAGTTTATTACATCTTATTTCTTGTTGTTACCGCAGTGTTGGTCACATTACTGCGGTCTCATTCCAGGATGACTATGGAGGGAGCAGCTGCTCGTTCAGACGTGGGTCCTTGTTGAGCCGATCCTCCAGAGCCAGGAACTTCTGAAGAGCCAATCGTTTGTGTCTAAGAGAACAGAGATGAGGATATTGGGGTGAGCTGCGCCATTATAGTGGTCATCACATAACCTGAAGCAGCGCTGTGACGTCCTACCTGTTGAGTCTGGTCTCCAGGATCTGGATCTGGACCATGGCCTCAGAGCAGAACTCCAGGTATGCCTCCTCATCCTCCCTCGTCATGGATGGCTGGTTCTGGTGGTACCACTGCTGCTTTTTTTGTAGCTCTTGTGTCTCCTTATATGGGTCAGATATGGAGGTGTAAACCGTTAGATCCAGAAATATTTGGACGGTGGTCACAAGGTTTGACATTTTACCCATTTACCAGAACATATTTCAGATTGAGTCCTGTCGCCA
This sequence comes from Ranitomeya variabilis, assembly GCF_051348905.1. Lineage (NCBI taxonomy): Eukaryota > Metazoa > Chordata > Amphibia > Anura > Dendrobatidae > Ranitomeya > Ranitomeya variabilis. The sequence goes on from NC_135233.1 coordinate 625,289,181, forward strand.
TTATGGACGTAAAGGGACAACTTTCAGCTTTAATTTGAAGCGATTCCCATCCTGAGTGGAGGACGGGGTTAGGAATTACAGCCCTGTCATAATATGGAACTGCCTCTTATTAAAGGGACCAGAATTAATTTAACATTTATCTCAGATGCTCTTCAATGAGCTTCATGGGCGTTCCCCTCATTATTCTATTATCGATTAAGCAGGTAAAAGGTCTGGAGCTGATTCTAGGAGCAGAATTTGCATTTGGAAGCTCTTGCTGTGAACCCACAACATGCAGAATCAAGGAGAAACAGACCATCATTAGGCTGAAAAAAAACAGAGATCCATCAGAGAGAGCAGTGTGTGTGTGAAGAATTTTTATTGCACCTGCAAATAGCAGTCGCTGCGAAGGCTGCTCCTTTCTCCCTCCTCCCATCTAGTACTAGTTGAAACTGGTATAGTCTCTCAAAAGGAATGGATTTTTTTGTTCGATTAAAGTTATATATCGCGGCACCGATTTGGGCTAGAAATATACGAATTACATATTCCAGATGTCCATCGGTAGACCGATTACCCACTGAAAACGCATGCAGCTAGGCGCAATGAGTGCAAAGTGCGGATTTCTCCTGAACAGAGTGGAATAGTTAGTCAGAGTTTGGAATCATTAGAAAGTTAATTTCAATATAAGATGAGTGATGTGTGTGCCATTATTCTGCTAGGTTCTCAAGCCTAGTTATGAGTATTATAAGTTTTCTTACCAAAATGTGCACCCTGGCAGCTAGGGAAGGGTGCATGTAAACCAGCCGCTTTAGTGATGTCACAAGCCCAGAAGTATGTTACTGCACTCAGCCCAGCCTGCATTCTTACATGGGAAGCTGCTGCAACAAGACCCTCAATGCACTGTGACGTCTGGCTCCTCCCACCAGCATGGTTCGCCTGGAATGACCTAAGCAATATGTGAGTGTTCATTTCTGTTTTAATCCTTTTTATTTATAATCGCTTTGTACATACTTTGATTGTCTCATAGTGTAAAATCTTTTTATACCTTTTATTAACACTGCCTAACTTTTTTGGAGTAAAATATAAAATGTATTGGTCTCGTCTTCTCCATGCTCTATAGCGAATTTACAGTTGCCTGAAGTTAATTACACTACTAATTTGTGTTGGCTCCGGACCAGTTAATCCTTGTGAAAATTGGAGCTGGTGGCAGCGACTTTGTCCTGTGCGATTGGGCTTCTTTGCAGCGACCGGCGGCATTGATAATTATTGTTCCCACCTGTGTGGGAATAGTTATTTCGCCCTCGCTGTAGCGTGCCCAATAGCCAGTACATAGCAGGCAGCCTTTCTGGCGACTAATTACCCTAGGTACAGTACCTAACCTGACCTGTGGGTAAAGGGGGGCACCAGAGAGCTGCAAGTTCCGAAGCATAACTGGAAAGCGGGATATACATAAATCCCTGCAGTTTGTGACATATTGTAGCAGCAGCAGTGGGATATCTAAAATAAGCCCCTGCTGTAAATTGATAGGTCAATAGCCTTGTTTGTGTTTTCATCACATTGTTAGCAGCGGAGGGATAACTAACATAAGTCCCCTGCACATGTGATAGCCGTGCGCCGGCCAAAGGCAACCCCCCTTTGGTGGCAGAGCGATGAGATCATAGAGGATTAGTGATGTGGCTTGAGCAATCATTCACTAAAACTTGCACGGTTTTTCCAAGGACCCTGCAGCAATAGTTTGGAGAACGAACTCAGTGTTTACTAGTCTTGAGACAATTGTGTGTACTTGCACTTACCCCCTACCCTTCTCTTCGTTTTTCTGTCCTATCCTATCCTATCTTTTATTTGGCAACCATGGTTGTGCTGGGACAAACCTTTTATAAGAAGCAGACCAGAGACACCCATATTTCCTTGTGCAGGTCACAGCACATTGACTTTGCAGGCAAAAACAAAGAACAACTGGTCGCGGATCTGGTGCGATGGGAAGCTGCTCTGTACCACTCTCAGAGCACAGTGGCCGCAGAAGCCAGCACAAGCGAAAATGGTGCTGCAGCAGAGGTTCGACCACTGAATGCTGGCCCTACTAGCAATCAGGTCGTATTGGACCCAAATCTGCTGGCGGTCTTGGAACTACTCCCCGCTGACGACCGTGATGGACGTCTGCAGCTGATCCAGCAATATCGGCAGGAAGCCCAAGCTGAGACAGAGAGAGCCGAGCAGCAAGCAGAGTTGGAGTACCAGCTGCAGTTAGCCCGACTCCAGGTGCAGAGGTCATCCCAGTCCAGCGGCGAACCCAACAGCGTTCAGACTCCTAAACCCCGGCCAGAGCCCTTTCCTGTGATGGAAAAGGACGGGGACTTGGATACTTTTCTGTGGGCCTTTGAGAAAGCTTGCAGACAGTACGGGCTGCCTGGGGACCAATGGGCCCCATACCTGACCCCAGGGCTAAGAGGCAAAGCTCTGGAGGCATTTGCGGCTCTCCCTCAAGAGCAAGATGGTGACTGAGACCATCAAGCAGGCCATGATAGCCAAGTACCAGCTTACACCTGAGGTTTACCATAGAAAGTTCCGGAACCTCCAACGTGGCCCATACGACAGTTACAGCGATGTGGCATAGGGACTCGGGACCCACTTTGACCAGTGGATCCAAGGAATGTCAATGACCACTTTTGCACAGCTGCGAGACCTGATGATCAAAGACCAGTTCTTCCATCTTTGCCCAGCTGAGGTGCGACATTTTGTGATGGACAGAGAGCCTGAAGACGTGACGAAAGCAGCGCAGATTGCCAATGCCTATGAGGCCAACTGTAAATCAGCGGGAGTCACCGCAAGCTGGAGAGGGGGTAAGCCTGCAACCAATGCCAGTACCCCTGCCAGCCAAAACAACAGAGTCCCTGTCCTCGTTGCCAACAGCATCAGACCTACCACCGACCCTCGCCAGTGTTTTTCTTGCAAGCGGATGGGTCACATCAGCGCCCTGTGTCCAGAGAAGCAAAAGAACCCCCCAGCCAAGGCCCCAGGGCCTAATGCAGTAGTTCTGTTGGTGGGTGGGGCGGTTGGGAGGGTGTGTGACAATGTGCAGCACATCACCATGGGAGGCCATGTCGCTACAGGCCTTAAGGACACCGGGGCTGAACGAACCCTCATCTGACCCGAACCGGCGGCCCCTGAAGAGATTATTCCGGGGAAAACCCAGACTGTCATCGGGATTGGGGGCATCCGCTGTCCCCTGCCAATGGCCCGGGTGTATATAGATTGGGGTGCTGGGAGCGGGGTGAAGGAAGTGGGGCTGTCCGATAATTTGCCCACTGATGTTTTTATTGGGGACTGATTTGGGGAGGATGGTTGCATACTATGTCCCTGACTCCCCTCCCCGATCAAATGCTGATGATAGCAATGGGAAATTGCATGTGTTACCTGACAATGCTTTACCAGTTAATGATGTACTTGATGATCATTTTTCTTAAAATGCTGAGGGTAATACTGATGATGCTAATGATGAAAATTGGCATTTCACCTGATAAACATTTGTTTCCTAGGAATTGATGTGTTCACAGGTGCAGGAGTGCTCAGCCACCTCACTCCGTGGGGTGGGATGGCTGAGGAACCCCTAACAGGAGCAAGCGATGGTGCTCAGGGAAATGGGGAGATGCATGGGAACTGTGAGAAAGGTGATGCCTTGCAACTGATCAGTGCCACAGAGGAAAGTAAGGCTAGGTTCACATTGCGTTAACAGCAGCCCGTTCAACACATGTGTTAACAGGCTGCTGTTAACACAAGTGCCGATATGTCATATCACTAACCCAGATAGAGCTAGCAGATGCTCTACCTGCGCTAGCAGTGACGGACCCGGAAACGCTGCAGCACGCATCCCAGGGTCCGTCACTCATTGACGGCACATCGCTAGCGCACGCCCATTATGGGCGTGCGCTAGCGATGCACCCAAAATAGGGGATAATGGCAGCGTTAACTGACTGCGTTATGCCGCGGTGTAACGCAGTCCGTCTAACGGACTGCCAGAACGTAATGTGAACCTGGCCTAACTGCCCCATAAGTAGCACTGCTTCTGGAATGTTGGGGGTGGATGGGGGAGGTAGTACCCATAGCAGCGCCGGCTGATGGGTCTGTGGAAATCCCCGGGGAGACAGCCTATGTAGCTGCTGTCACCCGCAGTCAGAGTACCCGGAATGCAGATAACGTTCTGCTTTCTGGACCCTGCTCAGTCACAGACATGACTGAACCAGAGATGGACCCAGAGCAGGTCCCAGAGGGTTCCCGTTGGGAAGGGACCCTCACGTCATTTCTGGCTGCCCCTAGCTAGGAGTTCCAGGCTGCTCTGCACTCAGATGCGATCCTGGAGAATTTGAGACACCTTGCCAAAACGCCCACCTCCGTGACTGATAAGGAGAGGGTGTTTTAGGAACGAGGAAGGTTGTACCGGGAGACAGTACCAGGAAAATCGCAAAAGGAGTGGTTGAGGGAAAGACAGCTGGTTGTCCCATAGCAATTCCGGAGTGAGTTGTTGTGGATTGCCAATGAGATCCTGGACACTTGGGGATCAGCAAAACTAAGGCCCGGCCGTCTCAACACTATTGGCCCAAGATGGGGACAGATGTGTCAAACTACTGCCGCTTCTATATCACCTGTCAAAGAGTGGGGAAGGCAGGGCGTGCTCTTAAGGCTCCCCTGATCCCTTTGCGAGTGATAGAGGAGCCTTTCCACAGGATCGCGGTGGACATTGTGGGCCCGCTGGCCGTCCCCAGCAGCTCTGGAAAGCAATACATCCTCACTGTGGTAGACTACGGTACCCAGAGGCAGTGGCTCTGTCCTCAACTAGGGCAGATAAAGTGGCGGATGCACCGTTGGCTATCTTTTCACGTGTAGGATTTCCCAGGGAGATGCTTATCAAGGGACCCAATTCATGTCCCGCCTAATGGAGGCTCTCTGTAAGAAAATGCAGGTGAAGCGTCTGGTATCGAGTGCGTATCACCCACAAACCAATGGCTTGTGTGAGCTCTTCAATGGTACCCTCAAACAGATGCTATGCATGCTGGTTGAGACCCAAGGACGTGACTGGGAGCAGTACCTCCCACACCTGCTATTCGCTTACCGAGAGGTTCCGCAGGCCTCAACTAGGTTCTCCCCCTTCGAGCTCCTGTACGGCAGGCGAGTCCGGGGACCCCTTGGGTTGGTAAGGGAATCCTGGGAAGAGGAGCTGAACCCTTCTGAAGTGTCCATAGTGGAGTATGTCATGCATTTCCGTGACAAGATGCAGACCTTGACACAGTTGGTGCATGACAACATGACTCAGGCTGATCAGAAGCACTGGTACGACCAGAATGCCCGGGAGCGGACCTACCACATGGGACAAAAGGTGTGGGTGCTGGTCCCCGTACCAAAAGATAAGCTTCAGGAAGCCTGGGAACCCCGTTTGTCATCCACCAACAGCTCAATCCGGTCACCTACATTGTCACGCTTGACCACGCTCGGGGTAGGCGAAAGGCCTTTCACGTCAACATGATGAAGGCTCATCACGAACGTGAACCTTACATCCTACCAGTCTGCAGCCTGCCCAAAGACGGGGAAGAAGACCCCCCTCCTGGACATACTGGCCCAAGCCAAGGCCGGTGGGTCCATCGAGGACGTCGTGGAGGTAAGCGCCTTGCTAACCAAACCCCAGCGGTCGCAGTTGGGGACCAAGCTGGAACCCTTCTGGGCCGTGTTCTCCAACCGACCTGGAAGGACTGAGTTAGCGGTCCACGAGGTGGACACCAGGAATCATGCCCCACTACGGTGAACACCTTATCGGATCTCCGACGAGGTGCAGCAGGTTATGCGCCAGGAGATCGATGAGATGTTACAGCTGGGGGTGATTCAATGGTCAAAGAGTGCATGGGCCTCACCTGTGGTTCTCGTGCCAAAAAAGGATTGGACCACCCAGTTCTGTGTGGACTACAGGGAGCTCAGCACCATGACAGCCTCCTACGCGCACCCATTGCTGCGCATTGAGGAGCTGCTTGAGAGGTTAGCTGGCACAGAATATCTGACCATAATGGATCGGAGTCCAGGATACTGGCAGATTCCCCAGAGGCGCAGGAGAAGTCCGCCTTTATCACACCCTTCGGACTTTACGAGTCCACGGTCATGCCCTTCAGCATGAAGAATGCCCCTGCCACTTTCTAGCGGATGGTCAACCACCTGCTTCAGGGACTGGACAAGTACGCGGTTGCGTACCTGGATGACATTGCCATCTTCAGTTCCTTCTGGGACGAACACCTGCAGCATCTTGAGGAGGTGCTCAGGTGACATCACCGAGCCGGTCTGACCATCAAGCCCGGAAAGTGCCAGATGGGCATGAGAGAGGTCCACTACCTGGGGCTTCGGGTAGGTCGGAAGTCCATAAAGCCAGAGTCTGGGAAAGTGAACGTGATTGTGTCCTGGCCCACCCCCAGGACGAAGAAACAGGTGATGTCCTTCCTGGGCACTTCTGGGTACTATAGGTGCTTCGTACAGAACTATAGTAGCTCAACTGGACCGACAGCTGTGAGGGGGCTTTCCAGGCTTTGAAAACAGCCCTGTGCAATGCTCCTGTATTGAAAGCAGTCGACCGTTCTTGGTGCAGACCGACGCCAGCGAGTTTGGCCTTGGTGCTGTGCAAAGCCAGCTGGACTCGGGGAACCACGAGCACCCCGTGTTGAACCTGAGCCGGAAACTTCTGCCGAGGGAAGTGGCCTATTCCACCATCGAGAAGGAGTGCCTAGCCATAGTCTGGGCCATTCACCGTGGTGACCGACAACAACCCTCTGCGCTGGCTACAAGCCATATACGAAACCAACGGAAGGTTTCTACGCTGGAGCCTTGCCCTCCAGCAGTATGACTTCCATCGAACACAAAACGGGCAGGGAGCATGGCAATGCAGATGGGTTATCCTGCTGGGGTGAACCTGCTGAGGTGCGCATGGAGGAGTACCGAGAGGTTCTGCCTCTGTAGCTAAGTCCAAAAGGCGGAGGTGTCACGATAATATGAATATGCCATGTTTGAGTGTCTGCCTAGATTTACAAGACACGCTGCTGGCTATTTCAATCCCCCTCTTTTCTCTCTGCTGGCTGCCTGTGTGTGTGAAAAATAATTTTTATTTCCCCTGCAAATAGCAGTCTCTGTGAAGGCTGCTCATTTCTCCCTCCTCCCATCTAGTACTAGTTGAAACTGGTATAGTCTCTCAAAGGCATAGATTTCTTTGTTCGATTAAAGTTATATATTGCGGCACTGATTTGGGCTAGAAATATGCGAATTACATATTCCGGATGTCCATTGGTAGACCTATCACCCACTGAAAGCGCATGCAGCTAGGCACAATGAGTGCAAAGTGCGGATTTCTCCTGAACAGAGTGGAATAGTTAGTCTGAGTTTGGAATCATTAGAAAGCTAATTTCAATATTAATGGGATGCATTAAAAGAGGCATAGATGCTCATGAGGAGAACATAATTTTACCTCTATACAAGTCACTAGTGCGACCACACTTAGAATACTGTGCACAGTTCTGGTCTCCGGTGTATAAGAAAGACATAGCTGAACTGGAGCGGGTGCAGAGAAGAGCAACCAAGGTTATTAGAGGACTGGGGGGTCTGCCATACCAAGATAGGTTATTACACTTGGGGCTATTTAGTTTGGAAAAACGAAGACTAAGGGGTGATCTTATGTTAATGTATAAATATATGAGGGGACAGTACAAAGACCTTTCTGCTGATCTTTTTAATCATAGACCGGTGACAGGGACAAGGGGGCATTCTCTACGTCTGGAGGAAAAAAGGTTTAAGCATAATAACAGACGCGGATTCTTTACTGTAAGAGCAGTGAGACTATGGAACTCTCTGCCGTATGATGTTGTAATGAGTGACTCATTGCTTCAATTTAAGAGGGGACTGGATACCTTTCTGGAAAAGTATAATATTACAGGGTATATATATTAGATTCCTTGATAAGGCGTTGATCCAGGGAACTAGTCTGATTGCCGTATGTGGGGTCGGGAAGGAATTTTTTTCCTCATGATGGAGCTTACTCTTACCACATGGTTTTTTTTTGCCTTCCCCTGGATCAACATGTTAGGGCATGCTAGGCTATGGGTTGAACTAGATGGACTTAAAGTCTTCCTTCAACCTTAATAACTATGTAACTAATATAAGATCAGTGATGTGTGTGCCATTATTTTGCTAGGTTCTCAAGTCCAGTTATGATTATTATAAGTTTTCTTACCAAAATGTGCACCCTGGCAGCTAGGGGAGGGTGCAGGTAAACCAGCCCATTTAGTGATGTCACAAGCCTAGAAGAATAAGTTACTGCACTCAGCCCAGCCTTCATTCTTATCTGGGAAGCTGCTGCAACAAGACCCTCAATGCACTGTGACGTCTGGCTCCTCCCACCAGAATGGTTAGCCTGGAATGACCTAAGCAATATGTGAGTGTTCATTTCTGTTTTAATCCTTTTTATTTATAATCGCTTTGTACATACTTTGATTGTCTCATAGTCTAAAATCTTTTTATAGCTTTTGTAAACACTGCCTAACTTTTTTGGAGTAAAATATAAAATTTATTATTCTCGTCTTCTCCATGCTCTATAGCGAATGTACACGTGCCTGAAGTTAATTAAGCTACTAATTTGGGTTGGCTCTGGACCCGTTAATCCTTGTGAAAATTGGAGCTTGTGGCAGTGACTTTGTCCTGTGCGATTGGGCTTCTTTGCAGCGACCGGCGGCGTTGATAATTATTGTTTTGCCTGTGTGGGAGTAGTTGTATCGCCCTTGCTGTAGCGTGCCCAATAGCCAGTACATAGCAGGCAGCCTTTCTGGTAACTAACTACCCTAGGTACAGTACCTAACCTGACCTGAGGGTAAAGGGGGGGCACCAGAGAGCTGCGAGTTCCGAAGCGGAACTGGAAAGCGGGATATACATAAATCCTTGCAGTTTGTGACATATTATAGCAGCAGTGGGATATCTAAAATAAGCCCCTGCGATAAATTGATAGGTCAATAGCCTTGCTTGTGTTTTCATCACATTGTTAGCAACGGAGGGATAACTAAGATAAGCCCCCTGCACATGTGATAGCCGTGCGCTGGCCAAAGGTCACCCCCCTTTTTCGAGACACTCGGTATCTAAGACTACCATATACAGAGGAATTCACGAGAGCCAATATAGAGAGTTGACCACAAGGTGAAAACCATTAATCAGCAGGAAAATTGGCCAGATTAGACTTTGCCAAAAAAACATCTAAATAAGCCACCCGGATCTGGAAAAACAAAACTAAGATCAACCCGTACCAGAATGATGGGAAGAAGACAGTCTGCAGAAGGGTTGGAGCGGCACCGTATCCGCGGCACATCCTGCGTAACACATGGTGGAGGCGGTGGGATGGCGCGAGCATGCATGGTGGCCAATGCCACTGGGTCACTAGTGGTTATTGGTGATGTGACTGAGGACAGAAGAGGCCGGATGAATCCTATTTGTACAGGGTGAGACTTTCTGCTCAGATCCACCAAATGCAGCAAGGATGATTCGATGACGCTTCACAGGACAGATGGACAATGACCCAAAACATTCTGCGAAAGCAAAGAAGTGGAATATTCTGCAGTGGCCGAGTCCTCACCAGATCTTATCGAGCCCCATTTCACCGGCTGAAGACAAAACTGAAGGCAGAAAGAGCCGCAAACAAGATGGAACTGAAGTCACAGCAGGAAAGGCGGCAAAACCTTACACCGGAGACCAGCGATGGTGCCGTCCATGGCCTCCAGACATCAGGCCATCATTGCTGCAAAGCCTCACACTGGAGACCAGCGATGGTGCCGTCCATGGCCTCGAGACATCAGGCCGTCATTGCTGCAAAGCCTCACACCGGAGGAGTCCAGCGATGGTGACGTCCATGGCCTCGAGACATCAGGCCGTCATTGCTGCAAAGCCTCACACCGGAGGAGTCCAGCGATGGTGACGTCCATGGCCTCCAGACATCAGGCCGTCATTGCTGCAAAGCCTCACACAGGAGACCAGTGATGGTGACATCCATAGCCTCCACACATCATGCCATCATTGCTGCAAAGCCTCACACTGGAGGAGACCAGCCATGGTGATGTCCATGGCCTCCAGACATGAGGCCATCATTGCTGCAAGACTTCACCGCGGAGGAGACCAGTGATGGTGACGTCCATGGCCTCCAGACATCAGGCCATCATTGCTGCAAAGGATTCTCTAGAAAAAGTTATCAAACATGGACATTTTATTTGAGAAGATGAATTTGTCCAATTACTTCCGAGCCCCTGAAATGAGGATTTGTACAAAAATCGCTGTAATTCCTAAACGTTTAACAGGAGATTTCTGTTAAACTCCTTTAATTAAACCTGAAAGTATCCACTTTAAATCTCAAAATTTCGGCCTGCAGAGCTGAAATCATGAGGATTCATTACTAGACAAAGATTTCTGTATATGCAATACACAGTGCCCATATATACAGAATGGAAAACTCATTTGTCCGCAAGATGTCAGAGGATCTCCTGTGATGGCTGCGGTCGGTATGCAGCGACACTGGGGAGGCTGCTGCGGGAATGCATTCACACTGGGGACACTCGGCATTCCGATGACACATGTAGGTGTCAGATGTCCCGATCATGTGACCCCCCCCCCCCCCCGTTACCTTTTCGAAGCGCGCCTGGATGAGGTTGGCCTGCTGCACCAGCCTGTTCTTGAGGTCACGCAGGCAGTCATCCTTCACCTGCTGGGCCTGCAGCCTTGTCAGCTTCTCGGGGTCTCCCACAGGTGCCAGGTACGGAGCCAAATAATCCCGGCAGAGCTCGGCACGGCGCTCCTGTTCCTGCTGGGCAGCGCGTTGCTGAGATGAGATAGCGACACATTAGCCCTGTGACCCCAGGAGTCAGACACCCACACTGCACCACTCACCTGCGTCGCGCGCTGCTCTTGGCTACGTCTATTTCTCTCGGTGTCATAGATGGAAATGATCAGCTGCGGCCCTGCCTCCTCCTGAGCCCTCCGGTACAGGATCTCCAGCAGCTGCGGTGCAGAGTACCCCCATTATCCTGACCCTCCATGTATTCATGCGATCACTATGACAGGTGCTGTCTCGTACCTCGGCCTCGGCCCTGCGCACCGCCTCCTGTGCCCACTGCTCCCCCTGCTGGAGATGTACTAGAGTCTCGTAGACGTAGAGTTGTTTGGTGAATTCCTCTATTGGCTCCACCTGGTGGACAACAGAGCAGAGAGCGAGAATCATCAGCGGTCTTTACTGATCCACCCTCTAAATCGTGACTCTTTGTGCCGTCTCCAAGAACTGAGCCCATGGCTCCCGTCTTCTTCTGATCAAGGTGTCAAAATCCCTCCTTAAAGTGAGCAGATCCACAGAGCCCTTCACCCCTGAATGCCCCAAGTGGCAGGCAGCGCCCCTCCTAACATCTGTGGTACCTGGTAGGAGACGCAGGTCTCGGGACTCAGCACCACGTGTGCCCCCTTCTCCCCAAGGTTGGCCGGCTTCAAGAAATCCCAGGTGGAGGTGGTGATGTGGTCTTCCTGCCTGTGGCAGCGGACATGGATGCGATCCTCAGCTATCAGGAAGATCCGTTCCGCCACATCCTCATTGGCTGCCTTGCTGGAATTCCTATGGAAACGTTCTAGAATTTTCTGGAAATGAAAAAATGGAGGAAATTTCCAAATATAAAGAATCCACAATAAATGGCTGAAATATTTCACCAGAGAGCCTGTATTACCCTACGTTCACATTTGCGGTGTGCGCCGCAGCGTCGGTCGCCGCATGCGTCATGCGCCCCTATATTTAACATGGGGGCGCATGGACATGCGTCGCACTTGCGTTTTGCGCCGCATGCGTCCCGGCGGCGCCCGCGTCTGGGCGCAGAGGACGCAGCAAGTTGCATTTTTGCTGCGTCAAAAATCAATGAAAAAAAGGACGCATGCGGCGCAAAACGCAGCGTTGTGCATGCGTTTTGCTGCGTTTTGGTTTGCGTTGTGCGTTGCGGCGCCGACGCTGCGGCGCACAACGCAAATGTGAACGTACCATAACATGTGATATCCTCCCAGAGCGCCTGAATTACACGTAATATCCTCCCAGAGAGCCTGAATTACACGTGATATCCTCCCGGAGAGCCTATATTACATGTGATATCCTCCCAAAGATCCTATATTGCACGTGATATCCTCCCAGAGAGCCTGTATTACACGTGATATCCTCCCAAAGATCCTATATTGCACATGATATCCTCCCATATATCATATATTGCACGTAATATCCTCCCAGAGCACCTGTATTACACATGATATCCTCCGAAGCACCTATATTACATGTGATATCCTCCCAGTGCGCCTGTATTACACGTGATATCCTCCCAGTGCGCCTGTATTATACGTGATATCCTCCCAGTGCCCCTGTATTACACGTGATATCCTCCCAGAGAGCCTGTATTATACGTGATATCCTCCCAGTGCGCCTGTATTACACGTGATATCCTCCCAGAGAGCCTGTATTACACGTGCTATCCTCCCAGTGCGCCTGTATTACACGTGCTATCCTCCCAGTGCGCCTGTATTACACGTGATATCCTCCCAGTGCGCCTGTATTATACGTGATATCCTCCCAGTGCGCCTGTATTACACGTGATATCCTCCCAGTGCGCCTGTATTATACGTGATATCCTCCCAGTGCGCCTGTATTACACGTGATATCCTCCCAGAGAGCCTGTATTACACGTGCTATCCTCCCAGTGCGCCTGTATTACACGTGATATCCTCCCAGAGCACCTGTATAACACGTGATATCCTCCCAAAGAGCCTGTATTACACGTGATATCCTCCCAAAGATCCTATATTGCACGTGATATCCTCCCAGAACGCCTGAATTACACGTGATATCCTCCCAAAGATCCTATATTGCACATTATATCCTCCCAGAGCGCCTGTATTACATGTGATATCCTCCCAGTGCGCCTGTATTACACGTGATATCCTCCCAGTGCGCCTGCATTACACGTGATATCCTCCCAGAGCGCCTGTATAACACGTGATATCCTCCCAGAGCGCCTGTATAACATGTGATATCCTCCCAGAGAGCCTGTATTACACGTGCTATCCTCCCGGTGCACCTGTATTACACGTGATATCCTCCCAGAGCGCCTGTATTACACGTGATATCCTCCCAAAGATCCTATATTGCATGTGATATCCTCCCAGAACGCCTGAATTACACGTGATATCCTCCCAGAGCACCTGTATTACACGTGATATCCTCCCAGGGCGCCTATATTACATGTGATATCCTCCCAGGCAGCCTGTATTACACGTGATATCCTCCCAGGGAGCCTGTATTACACGTGATATCCTCCCAGGGAGCCTGTATTACACGTGATATCCTCCCAGGGAGCCTGTATTACACGTGATATCCTCCCAGGGAGCCTGTATTACACGTGATATCCTCCCAGGGAGCCTGTATTACACGTGATATCCTCCCAGGGAGCCTGTATTACACGTGATATCCTCCCAGGGAGCCTGTATTACACGTGATATCCTCCCAGGGAGCCTGTATTACACGTGATATCCTCCCAGAGAGCCTGTATTACACGTGATATCCTCCCAGAGCGCCTGTATTACACGTGATATCCTCCCAGATAGCCTGTATTACATGCGATATCCTCCCAGAGCGCCTGTATTACACGTGATATCCTCCCAGAGAGCATGTATTACACGTGATATCCTCCCAGAGAGCCTGTATTACACGTGATATCCTCCCAGAGCCCCTGAATTACATGATATAATGTATGGCAGGTTTCTCATTAGTGGGAGACATAGTGGATAGTGGGTTTTCACATTAGCGGGGGGGGACTCTGAGTACTGACAGCAGGTGAGCTGTCGATATATCTGTAGCACTGTTACTATTGAGTGTGAGATGTGAGTAGACCAGGGGTACTGTGCGCTTCTACTGGTGGTGCATGTATGTATTCCTGTCTTGTGTGTATGAGGGGTCATGGAGCCATACCAGGATCGGTCGGGGGTTGACCTCTGTTGGTCCTCCGGCAATGGACACTTTCTTTGCCCGTTTTCCATAGGTCGTGTGCCTATAGTAAAGGAGATCCTCTCTGTTGTGGAAGTTCTCCAGCATTTCCTTTGGTCGCTCCTCACGTCTCTGCAGTCCATCGAGACGAGCCTCGCTATAAAATACCATGGTGCGCTCAGTCTCTGGGGTCAGAGATCGGAAGGTGTGAGCTAGAAGAGAGAGCGGTTAGCAACGCAGTGTCGGAGCCTCCACACCTCCTCATAACCTCATATTACCCTTCAGTGCATCCTTGCGGCCTGGAGAGAAGTACTCGCTGCTGACTACGTCCAGTCGCTTCACCTGTCTCATGTCTAGCTTGTCCTTCCGGTTCTGAAACCAGTCCTGGACTTCCAGCTCTATAGTGGCTGAGAAGATTAGGTCCGGGGTGAGCATTTGATTGGTGACCCCATTCCTCATGGAAAGTATCAGAAACTTACATGCAGTGTCCTGGTAGAGCGTGAGACGAGACACCCGGCCATCATCGTGGAGGTAGGGCGCCCATTTCTCTAGCCTGGCCTTCTTGTATTGTAGAAGCTTCATTCCTTCAGGACATCGCATCTCGAACTCTGTTAGGAAGGATGAGCAGATTAACCTAATAATTCTGTGAAGGAGTGTCGGTGTCTGGAGTGGACACTGCCAAAATGACATAACGCAGCCAGTGAAAGAACGACAGGGACCTCCTAACTCAATTGCCGTCCCTGTACGGCTCCAAAAATCTGGGGACCACGGCCGCTCAGGCCTTTAACATTGAGTTACATAATGGCGCTACTTTGCAACGGCAGTATTATTGCTCACCTTCTGGTGTCACCACAATGGGCAGCACCCAGGACACCGGCACCTGGCTCATCACCTGGTCCTGGAGGAGAAGACAAGTGACGAGACAAAAAGTAAAGCTCAACCACCACAACTCATCATCTTCAGCTGTAATCCGCATGCAGTACATAGACAGGTGCAGACGTGCAGTATGTTCTGCTACAATCTGTGCGCTCCCCCGGTCTCTGTCCTCCACTACAATCTGAGCGCTCACCTGGTCTCCTTCCTCCTCCTCATCTTCCTCCTTCATGTTAGGAATGAGCAGCACAGGCTTTGCAGTGCTCAACAGCATGAACTCCCAGCACAAGAGGTCCCCCAGGTCAAAAGTTATATCCTATACAGTAAGAAAAGGTGGACTTCATCATGTATTGCCTTCCAAAGTGTCCAGCATGCCACTCGTCTTCATGGGACAAACTGCAGCATCAACGTCCCCCTCTGTTGCCGATCCTCTCCCACACACGACACACGCTGTGTCCTCCCCTCCGCTGCTGTGTCCCTCCCCTGTACTCGCTGTACTATCTCCTCTTCTGTTTGCACCCACTGGGCTGTCCACTCCTCTGCAACTATGGTGGCATCCCCTCCCCTGCGTCCACCCCGCACACGCTGCACTGTCCCCTCCACCCTGCACATGCTGTGCTGTCTCCTCCCCTGCCTCCACCCCGCACACGCTGCTCTATCCCCTCCCCTGCCTCCACCCCGCACACACTGCGCTGTCCCCTCCCCTGCCTCCACCCCTCACACACTGGTCTGTCCCCTCCCCTGTCTCCACCCTTCAACGGCTGTGCTGTCTCCTCCCCTGCCTCCACCCCGCACACGCTGCTCTATCCCCTCCCCTGCCTCCACCCCGCACACGCTGCTGTCCCCTCCCCTGCCTCCACCCCGCACACGCTGCTCTGTCCCCTCCCCTGCCTCCACCCCGCACACGCTGCTCTGTCCCCTCCCCTGCCTCCACCCCGCACACGCTGCTCTGTCCCCTCCCCTGTCTCCACCCCGCACACGCTGCTGTCTCCTCCCCTGCCTCCACCCCGCACACGCTGCTCTGTCCCCTGCCTCCACCCCGCACACGCTGCTGTCCCCTCCCCTGCCTCCACCCCGCACACGCTGCTCTGTCCCCTCCCCTGCCTCCACCCCACACACGCTGCTCCACCCCGCACACGCTGCTCTGTCCCCTGCCTCCACCCCGCACACGCTGCTCTGTCCCCTCCCCTGCCTCCACCCCGCACACGCTGCTCTGTCCCCTCCCCTGCCTCCACCCCGCACACGCTGCTCTGTCCCCTCCCCTGCCTCCACCCCGCACACGCTGCTCTGTCCCCTCCCCTGCCTCCACCCCGCACACGCTGCTCTGTCCCCTCCCCTGCCTCCACCCCGCACACGCTGCTCTGTCCCCTCCCCTGCCTCCACCCCGCACACGCTGCTCTGTCCCCTCCCCTGCCTCCACCCCGCACACGCTGCTCTGTCCCCTCCCCTGCCTCCACCCCGCACACGCTGCTCCGTCCCCTCCCCAGCCTCCACCCCGCACACGCTTTGTCCCCGTCCCCTCTTCGCTGTTCCTCACCTGCACATGCTACAGTCCCCTCTGCTGCCATCCCTCCCCTGCACCATCCCTTCCTATATCATCCATCCCCTCTACTGCTGTCCCTCCCCTACATGCTCTGCACTGTCACCCTGCTGCCGTCCCTCCCCTGCATAAGCTACGCCATCCCCTCCTCTACCGTTTCTCCCCTGCACACGTTGTGCCTTCCCCTCTGCGGCACCATCTCCTATGCTGTCCCTCCCCTGCACACGATGCGCCGTCCCCTCCTCTGTACACAAGGCGCCATCCCCTCCTCTGCATTTCCTCCTCTGCACATGCTGCGCCATACCCTCCACTGCTGTCCCTCCCTTGCACACGCTGTGCTATCCCCCCGTTGCTGTCCATTCCCTGCACATGCTGCGCAGTCTGCTACTTGGCCATCCCTCCCCTGCATGCACTGCACTGTCCCCTCCTCTGCACATGCTAAGCCATCCCCTCTACCTTTCCTCCCCTGCACATGCCACGCCGTCCCCTCAGCTGCCATCCCACTCCCTGAACATGCTGTGCTGTCCCCTTCACTGTCATATATCTGCTTTGTTTCTCTGACCCTGGTACCTTGCAGCCGTTACGGCAGTCCTGCATGTTCACCCAGTAGTTCTCATGATTCCACAGACTTTCGATGCCCAGGAAATGCGGGTCCTTGGTCTGGAACGAGCGGCCTGTCAGAGCATCGATGTAGAAATTGTCTGGAACTTCTCTCTTACTAGCTAGGACCAAAACCCAGCAGTGAACTCTGCAACCGTACAGAGGGTCCGGGCCTGGGTTCTCTGCTTCCTGTAGACACATAACATACTCATGGATGATAGGGACTTATGAAAAAGAATGGAATGAAGTGGAATCTCATTACCATTCAGTACAGCCTTCTCCTGTCTCCTGTAATGGTGCCCTCTGGATCTCCCGGTCGGCGTGTAACAAAGAACCCCAACATCCATTACTTTTTCCTTTAAAATTCCTTTAACCTTCTGGCTCTTAGTGAACCTTGAATCCAGCAGTTGGACACCATGGCTGCTGCTCTCTTGTATGGTGGGCTACAATTCTCACATACCCCCAGACCAGAGATCAGACTAGGTGGAGGCGTTGGTCTGCTCCTTTCATCACAACGTGCTTTCCAGGTGATTCCCCCTGTTCCCTCACTTGTCTACCATTCCTTTGAGATTCACACTGTCACTTTTCAAACCCTTCTCCCTGCAGGTGGCGGTTATGCATCACCCTCCGGGCTCCTCCAATCAGTTTCTAGATCACTTTGCCTCCCAACTTCCACACTTTGAATCCTGTCCATCCCCACTCTCCTCATGGGGGACTTTAACATCCCCACTGATAATCCACGCTCCTCATCAGCTGCTCTTCATCAGCTGCTATTCTTCTGTCTGTAACCTCCTTCGACCTTTAGCAGCTACTAAATCTCTGAACATGAGTACGGGAATATACTAGACCTTGTGTTCTGACTCTGCTCAGTGTACGACTTTACTGACTACCCCTCTCCCATCGTCTGACCATAATATTCTTTCTTTCGTTGCTAGTAGCAGTCGTCTGCTCAGGACACGCCTACTTAGCGCCCAGAGATGCACATCAATGCACAACAATACCCAGCAGCTTATGAACACTCTACGGTCATCTTTACCTCTAATGCAACATATAATATGCACGTTTCACTGCCCCACATCTCCTCTGTGTTCCACCTACCCGTCCTCTCCACAGTGCTGCACTGCCCTCGATCTCCTCATTATCTGTCTACCACCTACCCGTCTTCTCCTCAGTGCTGCACCTCCCTACATCTCCTCTGTCTACCACCTAATCATCCTCTCCACAGTGCTGTACCACCCTACGTTTCCTCCTTATCTGTCTTCCACTGACCTGTCCTCTCCACAGTGCTGCACCACCCTACATCTGACTACCACCTACCTTTCCTCTCCACAGTGCTGCATTGCCCAACATCTCCTAATTTGTTTGTTTTTGTGGAGGAAAAAGGGACATTTTATTGGGGCCAGTCCTTTGATGCCTAAGCAAAAGGAGACTTGTTTGTTTAACACTTGGTAGTCTAGAGTTTAATAAGCAAGGGGTGCATATATCATCAACCTGCAGTTCCCAGTTTGTCCTGACAGCAGAGGTGGTGCTGGAGAGAAAAACCGAGGAGATTTCTGTGTTTGTTGACAGTGGAGCTGGAGTCAGCATGGTTGATGTGGAGTTTGCTAGAACTCGTGTGCTTGCTGTAATTTAGTTAAGCCCATTCCCATCTTCCCCATTGGCTCAGCGCCACTTGCACAGAAACCTCTGACTCAGATTGTATATAATGTAAGACTGAGGGTTGGATCGACTCATTATGAGATAATTCCTTGCTATATCCTGGACGGTCTTCCCACCTCAATTGTATTAGGTCTTCCCTGGTTGGCGAAACATAAACCGTTGGTGGATTGGCAGCCAGGGAGATCATTGAGTGGGGAGATTACTGCCAGGAGAACTGTCTAAATGTTTCCCTTTCTACAGTCTCTACAGAAACCGTACCTGCATTTTTGTCTGGTTTTGACGACGTATTTTCTGAGAAGGTGTGTCAGGATTTGCGTCCCCATCGTGCATATGACTGTCCTATTAACCTGACTCCCGGAGCTAAACTACCCAAATCCAGACTGTACAATCTTTCTGGTCCTGGGAGACAAGCCATGAATGATTTAATTGCAGAACGTCTGGAGAAGGGACATATCCGACCCTCATCTTCACCCATGGCGGCAGAGTTCTTCTTCATGAAGAAAAAGATGCCGGTCTACGTCCCTGTTTATATTTCTGGAAATAAAATCAGATTACAATCCGAGATCCATACTCTCTTCCTCTGATTCCGGATCTGTTCAGCCAGGTGGTGGGAGCTAAGGTTTTCTCCAAGTTGGATTTAAGGGGGGCCTACAACCTGGTTAGAATCAGGGAAGGGGATGAATGGAAGACGGCGTTTAATACCCCTGAGGGACATTTCCTGAGTCTGGTTAGGCCTTTCGGCCTGGCCAACGCACCTGCAGTATTCCAGCATTTCATTAATGATATTTTCCATCATTTGGTGGGCAGGTTTGTGGTGGGCTATCTAGATGGTATTTTAGTTTACTCTTCTGATTTGGAGACACTGGGGGGGTGTCACCTTTCCTCCGCTCAGTGAATGATTGCTATGCCGATCTATGGAAACGGTCTTGCTGAGCTGTCTGTGTCTTGATTAACATCTTGGCTGTCCAATACTGTGATGGGCTTGCTGGGCTGTTAGTGCCTTGGTTGACAGCTTGGCTGTCCAATCTGTGACTGGGACGTGCGGGACTTTCTGCAGGTGTTCAGTGTTGTGGTGATTGCCAAGCTACTTAACCGAGCTGTCTGCCCCTGATCCCTGCCAGACTTAGTTTGTGCTTCTTGGTGAGTGTTAGCCTGATTCTGTTGCTCTGAGTTCTGATCTTCTGCTGCCTGACCCTTCGGACCGTGACTATCCCTTTGTCTTGTCCTTCGGCTTTTGAGCCACTATCTCATTATTGACCCTGGACTGTGACCCGACTTACGCTTTCGTCTTTTCTCTTGGTTATCTACGTACTCTCTTGGCATTGACCTCGGAACGTCTGACTCTTCTGCCTCACAGCCTGTCCGTGAGTAGTGACTAGCGTCAAAAGGGGCATGTTAAACAGGTGCTGTAAATATTAAGAGATATCAAATGATATGCCTGTCACGATAATGTAAAAATGTCATATTGTGAGTTTAGTTCCAGAAGGTTCCATGGCAGACACATGCTATGGGCCATTCCGACCCCCCCTCTTCTCACTCTACCTGCTGCCTGTGTGTGTGTGTGAATCCACAACCCCTAATTTCACCTCTCCCACAAGAATTTTATATGGTTCTATGCTGCGGGCAGACCAGTCTCCCTAAACTACTCATTCCCTCCGCCCGCATAATACTGGCCAAAACTAGTATAGAAAGCCTAAGATTCTTTGTTCTATTAAAGTGATATATATGGGCACCGATCCAGGCTAGAGATATAAGAATTATATCTTCTGGATTTCCATCGATAGTGTCAGGACTCTGAACATTTTTTACCTTTTGTGCATTACTGCCCTCTTCCAAGATGGCGTCTTTGGTCTCATGTGCACTGTGTCTTCCTTCTATAAAACTCCACCCCAGCCGTCAGTCTGTGCTAGAGTATTCTGCCTTGCATCCAGCTCCTGACCTCTGATTACTCCTTGCCTATACATCTGCTCCTGTGAACCTGTGTGGTGATCCTGCTACTCTGCTCTGAGTTCCTGCTGCATACACAAGTTTCCAGTAATCCTCCTTCATCTGCTGCTCGTGTTTACTTCCATCTGCATTTGCTGGACATGTAAGCTGCTGCTGCTTTGCAATAACCTGAGACTATTAACCAGGCCTCCCTGGTTGAGCTAAGATATGATTTGAACTGCCTATAAGCATATCTATCTGTGTCTGGACTAAGACAAAGATTTATTCGTGTCAAGTATCCTCAGGAATAACTGTGCTTCATAAACTTTCTGCTTGTTTGCATTTTTCTATAAAGACTGCTAAGCTGCGTTTATTATTTGCACCAAGTGTTGTGGACTTGAGTTTCTCTCTGCACCTGTTTGAATCACCGTGTGATAATATAGACTTTACCACTTATAAAACTGTGTCCTGTAGTTGTCTTGTTCCACGCAAAGAGTCTCCTGAGTTATCCCCTATAACTATTACAGGATACTTTAGCCTAAAAAAAAAAAAAAAGGAGACTGCTGGAACAATGACTGCAGAAAGCAGATTAGAGCAGATGTTTTCCTTAATTAGATCACTGCAGAAAGATGTGGAAGGTCTGCAAAAGAAGTTTGGAAGCTTTGAACTCAATCAACAAGTGTTTGGACAGACTTTGCAGGACTTGAGCAACCGCATGGCAGCCCAGAAAAACAACCTTGCTGGCATAGAGTCCCAGTATGGACGGGCTTTTCAGGACATAAGCACGCAAATAGCTGCACAAGTGACTTTACCCTCTGGGCAACCGCCACCAGCTAGCCCACCTAAGTTGCCCCCATTCAGATTTAATGGTGATCGCGACAAATTTCGTGGCTTTGTGAATCAATGTATGCTATATTTTGATGTGCATGCTGACCTTTTTCCTACTGATAGATCCAAGTATTGTGTGTAATAATGCTACTGACCTCACGAGTGCTCGCCTGGGCGAATCCGATGATTGAGTCTCGTGACCCACAGTTAAATGACTTGGATGATTTCTTGGCCGCTATGGCATTAATGTTTGATGACCCTAATCGCTGTGCAACCACTGAATCTGCTTTGTTGTCTTTACGCCAGGCTAAACGTTCTGTTATTGAGTATTCCACTGAATTCAGGAGATTGGCGGTAGATACCAATTGGGACAGTTATGCACAATTGCCCATTTTTAAAAGGGGTCTGTCTAGTTTTGTAAAAGATGAACTAGCCCGCTCTGAGTCACCACAAGAGCTAGACACATTTATACAGCATTGTGTGCGCATAGACATTCGCCTTACTGAGCGTAGGCAGGAGAAATTTGCTGCATATAACCGTGTTTCTAACTTTTCCCTTCCTTCCAAAGAGCCTGCAGGTAAAACCTCTCGGGAGGTGGAGGAGGTGCCCATGCAAATTGATTCCGTTCAGAGGCGTGAGATCAATGAGCGCCGGGAGCATTGCCTTCGTGAAAGTCTATGTTTCTACTGCGGCCAGTCTGACCACTTCTTGATCAATTGTCCTAAGTGTCCTAGACGGCCTAACAAGGTGCTAGCAGCAATAGGGGAGTATGACAACTGTGATGATGAATCTGACATCTCTGAATGTAGCCTGCCTTTAAACGCTGTATTCCATTCACTTTCTATGACTTCAACCCCAAGGAGCTGAAGGAAAAGAACTCTCACTGTTCTCTCCCTATTAAGATCCTGTGTTCAGGACAGTGGATTTCCAGTTCAGCTATGATTGACTCTGGTACAGGTGGCAATTTCATGGATATCGCATTTGCCAAGGAACATGGTATTAAAATTCAGCAAAGAGCCTCTCCAATTACCATGGAAACAGTGGATGGGTCACCGTTAATCTCTGGGCCTGTGGATCAGGAGACCGTACCCCTTGAAATTTTGTTGGAGCCTAATCATCAGGAGCAACTTTCTTTCTTGCTAATTTCTTCTCCTCATTTTCCTGTGATTTTAGGCATTCCTTGGTTGCGTTCTCAGAACCCAATTATCAACTGGGAGACCAAGGAGATTATCTTCCCAACAAGGAGCAACTCAGTGTTAACAGAAGCTGTCCTTGAGTCCACGACTACGGAACCACATGTACAGGTATTCTCTTTACCTCCAGCTTATAAAGAGTTCTCTGACATCTGTGACAAGAAAAATGCAGATCAGCTTCCTCCACACAGGCATTATGACTGTCCCATTGCGCTGCTTCCCGGGGCAGCCATTCCTTTTGGTAATGTATACCCTTTGGCAGCACCTGAGCTTCAAGCCTTAAAAGAGTATATTGATGAAAATCTGGCCAAAGGCTTCATATGTCCTTCTTCCTCTCCAGCAG
Source organism: Ranitomeya variabilis (assembly GCF_051348905.1). NCBI lineage: Eukaryota > Metazoa > Chordata > Amphibia > Anura > Dendrobatidae > Ranitomeya > Ranitomeya variabilis. The sequence continues at coordinate 625,312,172 of NC_135233.1, forward strand.
GGGCACCTATATTTTTTGTAAAGAAGAAGGATGGGACCCTGAGACCCTGTATTGACTATCGAGAACTCAATAAGGTAACTGTACAAAACCGTTACCCTTTGCCTCTGATTCCCGAATTACTGGAAAGAGTCCGCCATGCTAAGGTGTTCTCTAAACTGGATCTTTGTGGGGCTTATAATTTGGTGCGTATTCGTCCAGGGGATGAGTGGAAGACAGCATTCAGATGCCGGTATGGACACTTTGAATCTCTTGTGATGCCCTTCGGGCTTTGTAACGCCCCTGCAACATTTCAACACCTTGCTAATGACATTTTCAGAGATTTGTTGGACCAGTTTGTAGTAATCTATTTGGACGATATACTAATCTTTTCTGACTCTCTACAGGAACATGAAGAACATGTCAAAACTGTTTTAAGACGTCTGAAAGAGAACCATCTGTCTATTAAGCCGGAGAAATGCGAGTTCCATTGTTCTGAGATACAGTTCTTAAGTTATATCATCTCTCCCCAGGGGCTGAACATGGAATCTGGTAAGATTCAGGCTATCCTTGACTGGCCGGTACCCAAGAACGTTAAGGAGGTCCAACGTTTTATTGGTTTTGCAAATTTCTACAGACGCTTCATTCGAAATTTTTCTGATATTGTCCGTCCCATTACTTCCTTGACAAAGAAGGAAAAGCCCTTTAAGTGGTCATCACAGGCTCAAGAAGCTTTTGATCGGCTTAAGATCTGTTTCACATCAGCACCACTGTTGAATTGATACACCCAGATCCAACACAACCTTTCATTGTGGAGGAGGACGCTTCTGATAATGCTTTGGGGGCTATTCTCTCCCAAAGAACTGGAGAGAAGGATCTGCTACATCCTTGTGCTTTCTTTTCCCGTAGACTAACCTCAGCAGAGAAGAATTACGACGTGGGAGACAAGGAATTGCTGGCTATTATTGCAGCTTTCAAAGAATGGAGGCATCATCTGCAAGGAGCTGCACAACAGATCATAGTACTAACTGACCATCGCAATTTAGAGTTCCTTAGATCCGCTAGATGTCTTTCTCCTTGTCAGGCTCGTTGGAACTTATTTTTAAATTAATTTAACTTTGTTATCTCGTACCGTCCAGGTTCTCGTAATGGGAAGGCTGATGCATTATCCCGAATCCATGCTGCGGATTCCGTACCTGGAGCCCCGTCCAAGACCATTCTATCTGATGCCAATTTCATCGGAGTTATCCATGATCAGGACTTGTGGAAGGAGTGCAGGGAGGCTGTTATGACCCCAATGGCGAGGGTCTCAGAGGAACGTGGAAGTCTGCAGAATACAAAAATCCAGCTCATAGGGCAGTGGTAACTGGGTTGACCATATATCTACTCCTAACGCCAACACTAGAAGTAGCCGGGGATCATTCCTACGTTGATTCTAGATGACACGCGCCAGCCGGAGAATCTAGCTACCCCTAGTAGAGGAAAACAAAGACCTTTCTTGCCTCCAGAGAAGGGGACCCCAAAGCTGGATAGAAGCCCCCCACAAATAATGACGGTGAGGTAAGAGGAAATGACAAACACAGAAATGAACCAGGTTTAGCACAGAGAGGCCCGCTTACTGATAGCAGAATAAAGAAAGGTAACTTATATGGTCAACAAAAACCCTATCAAAATCCACACTGGAAATTCAAGAACCCCCGAACCGTCTAACGGTCCGGGGGGAGAACACCAGCCCCCTAGAGCTTCCAGCAAAGGTCAGGATATAGATTTGGAACAAGCTGGACAAAAATACAAAACCAAAACAAATAGCAAAAAGCAAAAGGCAGACTTAGCTGATATAACTGGAACCAGGATCAGTAGACAAGAGCACAGCAGACTAGCTCTGATAACTACGTTGCCAGGCATTGAACTGAAGGTCCAGGGAGCTTATATAGCAACACCCCTAACTAACGACCCAGGTGCGGATAAAAGGAATGACAGAAAAACCAGAGTCAAAAAACTAGTAACCACTAGAGGGAGCAAAAAGCAAATTCACAACAGTACCCCCCCCTTAGTGAGGGGTCACCGAACCCTCACCACGACCACCAGGGCGATCAGGATGAGCGGCATGAAAGGCACGAACTAAATCGGCCGCATGAACATCAGAGGCGACCACCCAGGAATTATCCTCCTGACCATAGCCCTTCCACTTGACCAGGTACTGAAGCCTCCGCCTGGAGAGGCGAGAATCCAAGATCTTCTCCACCACGTACTCCAACTCGCCCTCAACCAACACCGGAGCAGGAGGCTCAGCAGAAGGAACTACAGGCACAATGTACCGCCGCAACAAGGACCTATGAAATACATTGTGAATAGCAAACGACACAGGAAGATCCAGACGAAAAGATACAGGATTAAGGATTTCCAATATCTTGTAAGGCCCAATAAAACGAGGTTTAAATTTGGGAGAGGAGACCTTCATAGGAACAAAGCGGGAAGAAAGCCATACCAAATCCCCAACGCGTAGTCGGGGACCCACACCGCGGCGGCGGTTGGCAAAGCGCTGAGCCTTCTCCTGTGACAACTTCAAGTTGTCCACCACATGATTCCAGATCTGCTGCAACCTATCCACCACAGAATCCACCCCAGGACAGTCAGAAGGCTCCACATGACCCGAAGAAAAGCGAGGATGGAAACCAGAGTTGCAGAAAATAGGCGAAACCAAGGTGGCGGAACTAGCCCGATTATTAAGGGCAAACTCAGCCAACGGCAAGAATGTCACCCAATCGTCCTGATCAGCAGAGACAAAACACCTCAAATAAGCCTCCAAAGTCTGATTGGTTCGCTCCGTCTGTCCATTAGTCTGAGGATGGAAAGCAGACGAAAACGACAAATCAATGCCCATCCTACTACAAAAGGATCGCCAGAACCTGGAAACGAACTGGGATCCTCTGTCTGATACAATATTCTCAGGGATGCCGTGCAAACGAACCACGTTCTGGAAAAACACAGGAACCAGATCGGAAGAGGAAGGCAGCTTAGGCAAGGGAACCAAATGGACCATCTTGGAGAAGCGATCACATATCACCCAGATAACGGACATGCCCTGAGATAGCGGAAGATCAGAAATGAAATCCATGGAGATATGTGTCCAAGGTCTCTTCGGGACAGGCAAGGGCAAGAGCAAACCGCTGGCACGAGAACAGCAAGGCTTAGCTCGAGCACAAGTCCCACAGGACTGCACAAATGACCGCACATCCCTTGACAAGGAAGGCCACCAAAAGGACCTGGCCACCAGATCTCTGGTGCCAAAAATTCCCGGGTGACCTGCCAACACCGAGGAATGAACCTCGGAAATGACTCTGCTGGTCCACTTATCCGGAACAAACAGTCTGTCAGGTGGACAAGACTCAGGCCTATCAGCCTGAAATCTCTGCAACACACGTCGCAGATCCGGAGAAATAGCTGACAAGATAACTCCATCTTAAGAATACCAACAGGATCAGCGACTCCAGGAGCATCAGGCACAAAGCTCCTAGAAAGAGCATCGGCCTTCACATTCTTTGAACCTGGTAAATACGAGACAACAAAATCAAAGCGGGAGAAAAACAATGACCAGCGGGCCTGTCTCGGATTAAGGCGTTTAGCAGACTCGAGATACATCAGATTTTTGTGATCAGTCAAGACCACCACACGATGCTTAGCACCCTCGAGCCAATGACGCCACTCCTCAAATGCCCATTTCATGGCCAACAACTCCCGATTGCCCACATCATAATTTCGCTCGGCAGGCGAAAACTTCCTAGAGAAAAAGGCACAAGGTTTCATAACAGAGCAACCAGGGCCTCTCTGCGACAAAACGGCCCCTGCCCCAATCTCCGAAGCATCCACCTCAACCTGAAAGGGAAGTGAGACGTCAGGCTGGCACAAAACAGGCGCCGAAGTAAACCGGCGTTTCAACTCCTGGAAAGCCTCCACGGCAGCAGGAGCCCAGTTAGCTACATCGGAGCCCTTCTTGGTCATATCCGTCAAAGGTTTCACAATGCTAGAAAAATTAGCGATAAAACGACGGTAGAAGTTAGCGAAGCCCAAGAACTTCTGAAGACTCTTAACTGACGAGGGCTGAGTCCAATCAAGAATAGCTCGGACCTTGACTGGGTCCATCTCCACAGCAAAATTTTAAAGACCAACCTGACCTGCTCCACATGCGAATCCCAATTATCAGAAAAAACCAAAATATCATCCAGATAAACAATCAAAAATTTATCCAGATACTTCCGGAAAATGTCATGCATAAAGGACTGAAAAACTGAAGGCGCATTGGAGAGCCCAAAAGGCATCACCAAGTACTCAAAATGACCTTCGGGCGTATTGAATGCGGTTTTCCATTCATCACCTTGCTTAATGCGCACAAGGTTGTACGCACCACGAAGGTCTATCTTGGTGAACCACTTGGCACCCTTAATCCGGGCAAACAAGTCAGACAACAGCGGTAAAGGATACTGAAATTTGACAGTGATCTTATTTAAAAGCCGATAATCAATACAAGGTCTCAAAGATCCGTCCTTTTTTGCCACAAAAAAGAATCCCGCACCAAGAGGGGAAGAAGACGGACGAATATGTCCCTTCTCCAGAGACTCCTTGATATATGAACGCATAGCGGTATGTTCAGGTACCGACAGATTAAACAGTCTTCCCTTAGGAAATTTACTGCCTGGGATCAAATCTATAGCACAGTCACAGTCCCTATGAGGAGGCAGTGCACTGGACTCAGACTCACTGAAGACATCCTGATAATCAGACAAATACTCCGGAACTTCCGAAGGCGTAGAAGAAGCAATAGACACAGGCGGGGAATCCCCATGAATACCACGACAGCCCCAACTTGAGACTGACATAGCCTTCCAGTCCAGGACTGGATTATGGGTCTGTAACCATGGCAGCCCTAAAACAACCAAATCATGCATTTTATGTAAAACCAGGAAACGTATCACCTCGCGGTGTTCAGGAGTCATGCACATGGTAACCTGTGTCCAATACTGCGGTTTATTTGCTGCCAATGGTGTAGCATCAATACCCCTAAGAGGAATAGGATTTTCTAATGGTTCAAGAGTAAAACCACAGCGCTTAGCAAATGAGAGATCCATGAGACTCAGGGCAGCACCTGAATCTACAAACGCCATGACAGGATAAGATGACAGTGAGCAAATCAAAGTTACAGACAGAATAAATTTAGGTTGCAAATTACCAACGGTGACAGGACTAACAACCTTAGCTATACGTTTAGAGCATGCTGAGATAACATGTGTAGAATCACCACAGTAGTAGCACAAGCCATTCCGGCATCTATGAATTTTCCGCTCATTTCTAGTCAGGATTCTATCACATTGCATTAAATCAGGTGTCTGTTCAGACAACACCATGAGGGAATTTGCGGTTTTTCTATCACATTGCACTGAATTAGGTGTCTGTTCAGACAACACCATGAGGGAATTTGTGGTTTTGCGCTCCCGCAACCGCCGGTCAATTTGAATAGCCAGTGCCATAGTATCATTCAGACCTGTGGGAATGGGAAAACCCACCATAACATTCTTAATGGCTTCAGAAAGGCCATTTCTAAAATTAGCGGCCAGTGCACACTCGTTCCAATGTGTCAGCACGGACCATTTCCGAAATTTTTGGCAATACACTTCAGCCTCGTCCTGCCCCTGAGACATAGCCAGCAAGGCCTTTTCTGCCTGAATCTCAAGATTGGGTTCCTCATAAAGTAAACCGAGCGCCAGAAAAAACGCATCAAGATCAGCCAATGCCGGATCTCCTGGCGCCAGCGAAAAAGCCCAATCCTGAGGGTCGCCCCGTAAGAACGAAATAACAATTTTTACTTGCTGAGCAGAATCTCCAGATGAACAGGGTCTCAGGGACAAAAACAATTTACAATTATTCACGAAATTCCTAAACTTAAACCTGTCTCCGGAAAACAGTTCAGGAATCGGTATTTTAGGTTCTGACCTAGGATTTCTGATAACATAGTCTTGTATGCCCTGCACACGAGTAGCCAGCTGGTCCACACTTGTAATCAAGGTCTGGACATTCATGTCTGCAGCAAGCATAGCCACTCTGAGGTAAAGGGGAAGAAGAAAAAAAAAAAAAACTCAGAATCTTCTTTCTTATAATCCCTCTTCTGCAATGCATTAAACATTTAATACTGGCCTGGCAAACTGTTATGACCCCAATGGCGAGGGTCTCAGAGGAACGTGGAAGTCTGCAGAATACAAAAATCCAGCTCATAGGGCAGTGGTAACTGGGTTGACCATATATCTACTCCTAACGCCAACACTAGAAGTAGCCGGGGATCATTCCTACGTTGATTCTAGATGACACGCGCCAGCCGGAGAATCTAGCTACCCCTAGTAGAGGAAAACAAAGACCTTTCTTGCCTCCAGAGAAGGGGACCCCAAAGCTGGATAGAAGCCCCCCACAAATAATGACGGTGAGGTAAGAGGAAATGACAAACACAGAAATGAACCAGGTTTAGCACAGAGAGGCCCGCTTACTGATAGCAGAATAAAGAAAGGTAACTTATATGGTCAACAAAAACCCTATCAAAATCCACACTGGAAATTCAAGAACCCCCGAACCGTCTAACGGTCCGGGGGGAGAACACCAGCCCCCTAGAGCTTCCAGCAAAGGTCAGGATATAGATTTGGAACAAGCTGGACAAAAATACAAAACCAAAACAAATAGCAAAAAGCAAAAGGCAGACTTAGCTGATATAACTGGAACCAGGATCAGTAGACAAGAGCACAGCAGACTAGCTCTGATAACTACGTTGCCAGGCATTGAACTGAAGGTCCAGGGAGCTTATATAGCAACACCCCTAACTAACGACCCAGGTGCGGATAAAAGGAATGACAGAAAAACCAGAGTCAAAAAACTAGTAACCACTAGAGGGAGCAAAAAGCAAATTCACAACAGGAGGCCTATGAAGGTGATGTATTTCTGGCCAACCCACCTGTGGATATTAATCTTGTTTTTAAGGGTGGCATGTGGTTCAGAGATCGACGTATCTACGTCCCGGAGGTCATCCGTCTGCAGATCCTCAAGTTGGTACATGACTCCAAGTTGGCTGGTCACAGGGGGGTACAGAAGACACAAGAGTTCCTAAGCCGATTCTTCTGGTGGCAAACTTGCCTGAAGGATACCAAGGACTATGTTCTCTCTTGCGAGGTATGTGCCCGTTACAAGACTCCTCATGTGGCACCTACGGGTCTTCTACAACCATTACCGGTTCCGTCCCGCCCTTGGGGGTCTATATCAATGGACTTTATTGTGGAGCTGCCTACATCAGGGGGCATGAATACAATCATGGTGGTAGTTGATCGCCTGACTAAAGCTGCTCATTTTGTTCCGTGCACCGGCCTCCCCTCAGCTAAAGATACAGTGAACTTGGTTATACAGAATGTCTTTCGGTTGCACGGGGTTCCGGATGAGATCATCTCTGACCGTGGAGTACAGTTCACTTCAAGATTCTGGAAGGGGTTTTGCTCTGCACTCAATATTAATGTCTGTCTCTCTTCTGCTTACCATCCCCAGACAAATGGTCAGACTGAGCGTACCAACCAGACGCTGGAACAATATCTAAGATGCTATGTCAGCCATCTCCAGGATGATTGGTTGGAGTTGTTGCCGTTAGCCGAATTTTCATTTAATAATTCTCAGAGCGCCTCCACTAAATTTACACCTTTCTTTGCCAATCTGGGTTATCATCCGTGTATTTTACCTAGGTCTCCAATTAATTCTCCGGTTCTGGCAGTGGAGGAAAGGCTGACTGCGATGAGACAAAATCTGGAGGTTCTGAAGGAATCCCTGACCACAGCTCAAGAACGTTATAAGAGATCGGCTGATAGATTTCGTAAACCTGCACCCATGTTCAAGGTAGGAAATTCCGTGTGCTTAGCAACTAAGAATCTGAAGTTAAACGTTCCTTCACAAAAACTTGGACAGAAATTCATTGGCCCTTTCAAGATCAACGGTATTGTGAGCTCTGTGGCCTGCCGGCTGAAGCTGCCTAGGACAATGAAGGTACACCCAGTTTTTCATGTATCTTTACTAAAACCTGTATCTCCTAATACCTTCCAGGGATGTGTTGTGCCACCTCCGCAGCCTGTGGTGATTGATGGGCAAGAACAATTTGTGGTGGAGGAAATTATTAATTCGAGGATTCGCAGGAATCGGCTCCAATATCTGATAAGATGGCAGGGATATCCCCCTGAGGAAGACTCTTGGGAACCTGTGGAAAACATCAATGCCCAACAGAAGATTTCTCATTTTCATCAGAGATTCCCTGAGAAACCAGGTCCAGGATCGTCCTGAGGCCGCTTCTAAGGAGGGAGTAATGTCAGGACTCTGAACATTTTTTACCTTTTGTGCATTACTGCCCTCTTCCAAGATGGTGTCTTTGGTCTCATGTGCACTGTGTCTTCCTGCTTTATAAAACTCCACCCCAGCCTTCAGTCTGTGCTAGAGTATTCTGCCTTGCATCCAGCTCCTGACCTCTGATTACTCCCTGGCTATACACTTGCTCATGTGAACCTGTGTGGTGATCCTGCTACTCTGCTCTGAGTTCCTGCTGCATACACAAGTTTCCAGTAATCCTCCTTCATCTGCTGCTCGTGTTTACTTCCATCTGCATTTGCTGGACATGTAAGCTGCTGCTGCTTTGCAATAACCTGAGACTATTAACCAGGCCTCCCTGGTTGAGCTAAGATATGATTTGAACTGCCTATAAGCATATCTATCTGTGTCTGGACTAAGACAAGGATTTATTAGTGTCAAGTATCCTCAAGAATAACTGTGCTTCAGAAACTTTCTGCTTGTTTGCATTTTTCTCTGAAGACCGCTAAGCTGCGTTTATTATTTGCACCAAGTGTTGTGGACTTGAGTTTCTCTCTGCACCTGTTTGAATCACCGTGTGATAATATAGACTTTACCACTTATAAAACTGTGTCCTGTAGTTGTCTTGTTCCACGCAAAGAGTCTCCTGAGTTATCCCCTATAATTATTACAGATAGATTTATGGCTCACTGAAACCTCTAGCAGCTAAACGCAACGAGTGCAAAGAGTGGATTTCTCCGTAAGCGGTTCATGTAATTACTCCGTGTTTACACTTAAAAGAATCCCCATGATGTGGGGCACATCCTGATCATTGTGACTTTTTTATACGAGGTTCATACAGCGAGATATGCGTAAAAATGGCATTTCATACCTCTAAGTAAAGGGAGGTTTCAGCCTCTAGTGAGGTCACCACAGGGGGAGTGCCTGGGTTTTAGGCTAGGGAATAAGTAGTGAAGCAAGCAGTCTTCACGTGTCTTTTGTCCAGGGTGTAGCTGCTATACAGATGTGATATACATCTTGATGTGTCTCCTGAGCACACGGCCAGCCATGATGATGCAATGACATAACGACCTATTAGTGTTCTTTTCAATTTTAATCCATTTTTTATTTGTAATGGTATTGTACATATGATTTGTCTTCCTTCATAATAACTTTTTATACTTTGTAAACACTGCCTACCTTTTTTGGAGTAAAATATAAAACTACTAGCTTGTCTCTCCATGCTCCATAATGAACTGTCGCGTCCTCTGAAGTGAATTACGCTACTGATTTGGGTTGGCTCTGGACCCGTTAATAATCATGAAATCGGAGCTGGTGGCAGCGGATTTGTCCTGTGCGTTGGGAGGCTTTGTAGCGACTGTGGCGTTGATAATTATTGATCCTGCCTGAGTGGGAGTAGTTATATCGCCCTCGCTGCACCGTGCCCAATAGCCAGTCCATAGCAGGCAGCCTTTCTGGCGACTAATTACCCTAGGTGCAGTACCCTGACTGACCTGAGGGTAAGGGGGCGCCAGAGAGCTGCAAGTTCCAAACCGGAACTGGGAAGTGGGATACAGATAAACCCCCTTCAGAAAGAACCAGGGGCAACCAAACAACCCCAGTTCATGACAAATTGGTGTGAGTGGTGGGGATGATAAAGGTATCCTCCCTGTGAACTATACCAGATTGGTGGGATCCCTGACATATACGGGGGGATCCGTGACAATGCCAAACTAAAAAAATGTGTTTTTGCCGTCCAGGAGGTGCAGTTTTTGGGGTACCTGTTGTTATCTTTAGGTTTTCGGATGGATCTGGAGAAGGTCCATGAGTGGGGCCGTCCTGAGAAACCCTACAACGTTTTCTGGGCTTTAATTCTGTATGAATTTCCAGTAAAAATTAGTATTCAGTAATTGTGAAACCCCTTACTGAGATGACAAGAAAGAGGTCTGACTTTTCCATATGGTCGGACAATGCCCTGCGGGCTTTTTCCTCCCTAAAGAACTGTTTTGCCATGGCCCCTATACTCAACCTGATGTTTCCCAACCCTTTGTTGTGGAGGTTGATGCGTCAGAGGTGAGGATTGTGGCTGTGTTGTCTCAGGGTCTGTCCCCTGGTAAATGGCGTCCATGCGCTTTTTTTTTTTTTTTTCTAAAAAATTATCTTCGGCTGAGAGAAGTTATGACTTGATTATTAGCGAACTTTGGGGGATTAAATTGGCATTTGAAGAATGGTGACATTGGTTGGAGGGGGCTGTCCATGCCATTACTGTTATGACTGACTATAAGAATCTCTAATATCTTCAATCGGCTAAATGTCTCAACCTTAGGCAAGCTAGATTGTCCCTGTTTTTTACTAGCTTCAATTTTGTGGTCAATTTCCGTCCAGGGGTCAAAAATGTCAAGGCTGATGTTTTGTCCCAGAGCTTCCCAGGTGGTGGTGACCATGTGAACCGTGCCCTGATTTTGCAGAAGGGGTAGTCATTTCTGCATTGTACCCTGAGCTGGAGGGTGAGATGTTGGGAGGTCCAGGGGGATGCCCCGGCCTCCTGCCCTCCAAGAAGGATATTTGTGCCACCAAATCTGTGCCACAAAGTGTCAGGAAATATGAAGAATTTCTTATTATTCACCGTGTCTGCGAATTGAGATACTGATTTGGCTTTTATTCTAAGTCATATTCCACGACTCGTTAAAGGGTTGATTGTGACTTGTAGGATCGCTACTTCCAACAGGTGGCGCTATAGAGTTAAGTCCTCTTTTTCTCAGAAGAGGCAATTTGCATTATTATTTCAATTACACATACAGTGCTCTCAGCTGCAGTTTCTCTGCCTGCATGTTCAAAGTAAAAGAAAAAGTAACACGGCACCACCGTACCCACATAACCAATGTACCCGCAGCTGTGTGCCGCTGCTTATGCCATATATGCCAAAGGAACGGACCCTCGGGTGCACCAAATCCAGCAGTATATAAATAGTCCAAGTAAGAAAAAATGAAAGTGCACTCACCGGTCCTGAAAAACAACGATCCTTTATTAGAACATGTGCAGAGTACAGCAGGGAGAATGTGGACAGAAAAGGACGACGGCCATTTCGCGCTACCGCACTTCCACGGGTCCTGATAACGAAAGGAAGTGGGAAGGCACCTTTTACCTGCTGGAATCATGGAAGCCTCCCACCTCCTGACGAAATGATGGTACAATATACCCACCTACCAGAATGTGCATAAACAAACAATTAAAGTATTATACAAACAAATATAAAAACGAATAAAGAAACCCATTACTGGAGCACAAACACCTGGAACACCAAGCACAGAGTTCATGAAAGAGATAATTACAAAAACGCTTCCATATCGATCTTTTCATTTAAAGAAGTTGTCCACAACTATAACCTTTTTTTTTCATAAATCTTGCTATTACGTGCCACTGAAAACATCTACTGTGTTTATTTTAGCAATATTACCTTTTATCATGCTGTAGCAGCACATCTTTAGTGCTGGATCCAGCTCTCATGGGGTTAATCGACAACTTCCTTTCTCCTGACTTACTGTGCTCTAATACTACAAGTTCCATGATGCATTGCACTCGCCTGTAACTCTGCACCTGGCACACCCACTCCAAAACACACCCCAACCCCTCCCTCCTCTATCTTCAAAAAGATTTGTGATGTCATTTCTGTCCAACCTCCTCTTTTACATTTGTCCAACCCACGCTCCATTACACACAGATAGATGGATGGATAGATAGATATGGGATAGATAGATAGATACATACATACAGATATATCTATATATCTATGTCTATTTCCATAGATATGTCCATATCCATGTTTCTAAACCCCTTCACCCCTGGAGCTTTTTTGTTTTCGTTTATCGCTCCCCTTCTATCCAGCGCCATAATTTTTCCGTCAATATGGCCATGTGGGGGCTTATCTTTTGCGGGACAAGTTCTACTTTTGAACGACATCATTGGTTTTACCATGTCGTGTAACAGAAAATGTGAAAAAAATTCAAAGTGCAATGAAATTGCAAAAAAAGTGCAATCCCACACTTGTTTTTTGCTTGGCTTTTTTGCTAGGTTCACTAAATGCTAAGGCTGTGTACACACATTGCGGATCTGATTGCAGATCCGCAGCGTTTTTTGCAGCACTGAATTGCATCAAATCCGCAGTGTAGTGCACAACCATGCTGCGGAAAAAGCCGCACCGAAACGCAGCTTTTTTTTCTCGCAGCATGTCACTTCTTTTGTGCTGAACTGCAGCGTTTCTGCACCTTTAGACTTTCATTGAGTTGGGCACATCCGCAGCAAAGCCGCAGATGTAAAAAAAGATCTGCAGTTTTGCTGCGGATGTGGGTCCGAGAAACGCTGCAGCTCAGGAGGATGGAAGTGTGTGGGCGGTGACGGTGTGCGTGTATGTGTGTGCGGGTGGGGTCTGCGGGCTGTTCGGATGTGTGCGGCGCTGTGCGGGACTGTTCAGGTGTGTGCGGGGTCTGCGGGCTGTTCGGATGTGTGCAGGACTGTTTAGATGTGTACAGCCCTGTGCGGGACTGTTCGTGTGTGTGCGGGACTGTTCGTGTGTGTGCGGGGCTGTTCGGGTGTGTGCGGGACTGTTCAGGTGTGTGCGGGGCTGTGCAGGGGGTCTTTTGGGGTGTGTGTGCAGGCATCATCCGATGGGACTACAAGTACGCAGCATCCAATCTGCAGCTCATTCGGATGTAATCTGGACAGTGGACACACACCCGACGCTATCCATACATCTATCAATAGATATATCTATCCAGACACATCTACAGATAGATATATGAATAGATAGATGTATGCATCTATAGATCTATCTATATGTAGATCTGTCTATCCATTTCATCTATCATCTATCTGCCTATCTGTGTGTTTAATGGAGTGTGGGTTGGACAAATGTAAAAGAGGAGGTTGGACAATAATGACATCACAAATCTTTTTCTTTTGTTCAATAATACATCTTTATTTAGCTTTCAAAAACGCACCAAAACGCCTAAAAACCGTGCAAAAACCGCACCAAAAGCAAATAAAAAAAATGCATCAAAACCGTGCAAAAAACTGCATAAAAAACGCATCACGACTGAAAAAAAAAACCGCATCAAAACCGCACCAAAATTGCATCAAAACTACGCCAAAACCGCACCAAAAACTGCATCAAAACCGCACCAAAACCACACCAAGAACTGCATCAAAACCGCACCAAGAACTGCATCAAAACCGCACCAAGAACTGCATCAAAACCGCACCAAGAACTGCATCAAAACCGCACCAAAACTGCACCAGGTTTTGATGCAGTTTTTGATGTAGTTTTGATGCAGTTTTTGGTGCAGTTTTGATGCTTTTTTTGGTGCGGTTTATGAGTGGTTTTAATGCCGTTTTTGGAAATAAGTAAATAAACGGAAAATGTGCATGATTTGAATGGAAACATGCATGAAAAAACGGATTCCAAGGCCGGATTCATCATTTCACAGCTCAGTTTCATACGTTTTTTTGCCGGATCCGTCGCTGTGCGTTTTTTCGCCGGACAGAAAAAACGTTCCTCTGTATGTGTTTTCCATCCGGCGGAAACAGCTTTTTTGACGGATCCGGCAAAAAAACGGATGAAACATGTGGCCATCAGGCGCAATCCGGCGCTAATACAACTCTATGAGAAAAAAATGGATCCGGCAGAAAAAAATGGATCCGTTTTTTTCAAAACTCGCCGGATTGTGCCTCACGGCAAAAACCTGATGTGTGAACGCAGCCAAATATATGGATAGATACATCTATGTATCTATAGATATATCTATCTATAAATATATCTACAGATAGATATATCCATAGATATATAATAGAAAGGCCGATGTTTCTAAGGCCTCTTTCACACTAGCGTCGTGCACTGCACGTCGCAATGCGTCGTTGTGGAGAAAAAACGCGTCCTGCAAAGTTGTCTGCAGGATGCATTTTTTCTCCATAGACTTTTATTAGCGATGCAGCGCGACGGCCCCTTACCGATGCTAGTGTAAAAGCAGCCTAAGGCTACTTTCACACTTGCGTTTTTAGCAATCCGTCTTTTTGGGAAAAAAACGGATCCTGCAAATGTGCTCGCAGGATGCGTTTTTAACCATAGACTTGTATTAGTGACGGATCGCGACGGATGGCCACACGTCGCGTCCGTCGTGCAACGGATGCGTCATGTTTTGGCGGACCGTTGGCACGAAAAAACATTAAAGTGAACGTTTTTTTGTCCGTCGCGTCCGCCATTTTCTACCGCGCATGTGCAGCCAAAACTCCGCCCCCTCCTCCCCGGACTTCAGAATGGGCAGTGGATGTGTTGAAAAACTGCATCCGCTGCCCACGACGTGCACAAATTTCACAACGTGCGTCAGTACGTAGGCCCGATGCATAGCGATGGACCCGTACCGACGCAAGTGTGAAAGAGGCCTTAATGAGCGTTTAATTTAATAAAAAAACAGAAAAAAAACGGCATGGGCTCCCGCGTAATTTTCTGCGCCAGAGGGGGAAAGCCGACGGCCGGGGGCCAATATTTGTAGACTGCTATGAATATCAGCCCGCAGCTGTCTGCGTAGCCTTTACTGGCTATTAAAATAGGGGGACCCCCCCAAAAAAATGACGTGGGGCCCCCTATATTTTATAGCCAGAAAGGCTACGCAGACAGCTGCGGGCTGATATTCATAGCCTAGAGAGGGGCCATGGATATTGGTCACCCCCGGCTACAAATACCAGTCCGCAGCCGCCCCAGAAATGGCGCATCTGTAAGATGCGCCAATTCCGGCACTTAGCCCCTCTCTTCCCACTCCCGTGTAGCGGTGGGATATGGGGTAATAAGGGGTTAATGTCACCTTGCTATTGTAAGGTGACATTAAGCCGGGTTAATAACGGAGAGGCGTCAATAAGACGCCTATCCATTATTAATCCAATAGTAATAAAGGGTTAATAAAACACACACACATTAGGAAAAATGTATTTTAATATTCTTAATTTTCTAATTTCTGCAGTATAGTATAGAGGGTGGCAGCTCTTTTTGTAGCACTGAAGCACCTTTTCTCCCATGCAAGCTAGTCCCCTGTTGTGGATTCTGTTTGTGGGCTCCCTCTGGTGGTTACTGCTGGTACTGGGTGACTTTGGTGGGTTGCGGCCTTTGGTTTCCACCTGTCCATCAGAGGCTGGGTGTTTCCTATTTTACCTGGCCTTTCTGTCATTTCCCTTGCCGGCTATCAATGTGTTCAGATGTGCTCTGTTTGGTTCCTGCCTACCTGCTCCCAGATCTTTCAGGATAAGCTAAGTGCTGATTTTCAGTTGTTTGGTTTTTGGTCCAGCTTGCTTAGAATGTCTCTATGCTAGCTGGTTGCTCTAGTGGACTGAGGTTCTCCCCATGTGCCATGAGTTGGCACATGGGTTCTTGTAATCTCAGGATGGTTTTTTTGATTAGGGATTTTTGCTGACCGCTCAGTCCCCTTTTGTATCATTCTGCTTTCTAGTTTTCAGCGGGCCTCTATTTGCTAAAGCTATATACATCATCTCTATGTGTGTGCCTTCCTCTCATTTCACCGTCAATACATGTGGGGGGCAACTATACCTTTTGGGGTTAATTCCTCTGGAGGCAAGTGAGGTCTTTGTTTTCTCTGCAGTACTAGTTAGCTCTTAGGCTGGTGCGTGGCGTCTAGAACCAACGTAGGCACGCTCCCTGGCTATCTCTAGTTGCGTTTGTCAGGCGTAGGGCAGCGGTCAGCCAAGGTTCCATCACCCTAGAGCTCGTCCGATATTTGTTATACTTTGCTTGTCCTGTGCTATCCCTAGCCATTGGGGATTCATGACAGTATAGCCGGCCCACAAAGTGTTAATTGTTTGGGCTGAAGCAGGAGAAAAAGAAGTGTTCAAGGGAAATTTTTTTTTTTTTTTTTTTTCCTTCAGAGTTTTGCTGCCTAGCCCTTAATTGCTGTCTAGCTGCTTCTTACCTCCTCTTAACCCTTGAATGGCTCTGATCTTAGCTGTTTATCATGGATGTCCAGAGTTTGGCTTCCAGCCTGAGTAATCTCGCGGCAAAAGTTCAAAACATACAAGATTTCATTGTTCACTGTTATGGTTCTCAATGGCAAGAGAACATAGCCCAGCAAACATAAGAACTAGCTCTTGGAAGGATGGAAACTAAACTGACCATGAACTAAACCTGCCGCACAACTAACAGTAGCCGGGTAGCGTAGCCTGCGTTTTATCCCTAGACGCCCAGCGCCGGCCGGAGGACTAACTAATCCTGGCAGAGGAAAATATAGTCCTGGCTCACCTCTAGAGAAATTTCCCCGAAAGGCAGACAGAGGCCCCCACATATATTGGCGGTGATTATAGATGAAATAACAAACGTAGTATGAAAATAGGTTTAGCAAAATTGAGGTCCGCTTACTAGATAGCAGGAAGACAGAAAGGACACTTTCATGGTCAGCTGAAAACCCTATCAAAATACCATCCTGAAATTACTTTAAGACTCTAGTATTAACTCATAACATCAGAGTGGCAATTTCAGATCACAAGAGCTTTCCAGACACAGAAACGAAACTACAGCTGTGAACTGGAACAAAATGCAAAAACAAACAAGGACTAAAGTCCAACTTAGCTGGAAGTTGTCTAGCAGCAGGAACATGCACAGAAAGGCTTCTGATTACTATGTTGACCGGCATGGAAGTGACAGAGGAGCAAGGCTAAATAGCGACTCCCACATCCTGATGGGAACAGGTGAACAGAGGGGATGATGCACACCAGTTCAATTCCACCAGTGGCCACCGGGGGAGCCCAAAATCCAATTTCACAACAGTACCCCCCCCTCAAGGAGGGGGCACCGAACCCTCACCAGAACCACCAGGGCGATCAGGATGAGCCCTATGAAAGGCACGGACCAGATCGGAGGCATGAACATCAGAGGCAGTCACCCAAGAATTATCCTCCTGACCGTATCCCTTCCATTTGACCAGATACTGGAGTTTCCGTCTGGAAACACGGGAGTCCAAGATTTTTTCCACAACGTACTCCAACTCACCCTCAACCAACACCGGAGCAGGAGGCTCAACGGAAGGCACAACCGGTACCTCATACCTGCGCAATAATGACCGATGAAAAACATTATGAATAGAAAAAGATGCAGGGAGGTCCAAACGGAAGGACACAGGGTAAAGAATCTCCAATATCTTGTACGGGCCGATGAACCGAGGCTTAAACTTGGGAGAAGAAACCCTCATAGGGACAAAACGAGAAGACAACCACACCAAGTCCCCAACACAAAGCCGAGGACCAACCCGACGCCGGCGGTTGGCAAAAAGCTGAGTCTTCTCCTGGGACAACTTCAAATTGTCCACTACCTGCCCCCAAATCTGATGCAACCTCTGCACCACAGCATCCACTCCAGGACAATCCGAAGATTCCACCTGACCAGAAGAAAATCGAGGATGAAACCCCGAATTACAGAAAAAGGGAGACACCAAGGTGGCAGAGCTGGCCCGATTATTGAGGGCAAACTCCGCTAAAGGCAAAAAAGCAACCCAATCATCCTGATCTGCAGACACAAAACACCTCAAATATGTCTCCAAGGTCTGATTCGTCCGCTCGGTCTGGCCATTAGTCTGAGGATGGAAAGCAGACGAGAAAGACAAATCTATGCCCATCCTAGCACAGAATGCTCGCCAAAATCTAGACACGAATTGGGTACCTCTGTCAGAAACGATATTCTCCGGAATACCATGCAAACGGACCACATTTTGAAAAAACAGAGGAACCAACTCGGAAGAAGAAGGTAACTTAGGCAGGGGAACCAAATGGACCATCTTAGAGAAACGATCACACACCACCCAAATGACAGACATCTTCTGAGAAACAGGAAGATCCGAAATAAAATCCATCGAGATGTGCGTCCAGGGCCTCTTCGGGATAGGCAAGGGCAACAACAATCCACTAGCCCGAGAACAACAAGGCTTGGCCCGAGCACAAACGTCACAAGACTGCACGAAGCCTCGCACATCTCGAGACAGGGAAGGCCACCAGAAGGACCTTGCCACCAAATCCCTAGTACCAAAGATTCCAGGATGACCTGCCAACGCAGAAGAATGAACCTCAGAAATGACTTTACTGGTCCAATCATCAGGAACAAACAGTCTACCAGGTGGGCAAAGATCAGGTCTATCCGCCTGAAACTCCTGCAAGGCCCGCCGCAGGTCTGGAGAAACGGCAGACAATATCACTCCATCCTTAAGGATACCTGTAGGTTCAGAATTACCAGGGGAGTCAGGCTCAAAACTCCTAGAAAGGGCATCCGCCTTAACATTCTTAGAACCCGGCAGGTAGGACACCACAAAATTAAACCGAGAGAAAAACAACGACCAGCGCGCCTGTCTAGGATTCAGGCGTCTGGCGGACTCAAGATAAATTAGATTTTTGTGGTCAGTCAATACCACCACCTGATGTCTAGCCCCCTCAAGCCAATGACGCCACTCCTCAAAAGCCCACTTCATGGCCAAAAGCTCCCGATTCCCAACATCATAATTCCGCTCGGCGGGCGAAAATTTACGCGAGAAAAAAGCACAAGGTCTCATCACGGAGCAATCGGAACTTCTCTGCGACAAAACCGCCCCAGCTCCGATTTCAGAAGCGTCGACCTCAACCTGAAAAGGAAGAGCAACATCAGGCTGACGCAACACAGGGGCGGAAGAAAAGCGGCGCTTAAGCTCCCGAAAGGCCTCCACAGCAGCAGGGGACCAATCAGCAACATCAGCACCCTTCTTAGTCAAATCAGTCAATGGTTTAACAACATCAGAAAAACCAGCAATAAATCGACGATAAAAGTTAGCAAAGCCCAAAAATTTCTGAAGACTCTTAAGAGAAGAGGGTTGCGTCCAATCACAAATAGCCTGAACCTTGACAGGATCCATCTCGATGGAAGAGGGGGAAAAAATATATCCCAAAAAGGAAATCTTTTGAACCCCAAAAACGCACTTAGAACCCTTCACACACAAGGAATTAGACCGCAAAACCTGAAAAACCCTCCTGACCTGCTGGACATGAGAGTCCCAGTCATCCGAAAAAATCAAAATATCATCCAGATACACAATCATAAATTTATCCAAATAATCACGGAAAATGTCATGCATAAAGGACTGAAAGACCGAAGGTGCATTAGAAAGACCAAAAGGCATCACCAAATACTCAAAGTGGCCCTCGGGCGTATTAAATGCGGTTTTCCACTCATCCCCCTGCTTAATTCGCACCAAATTATACGCCCCACGGAGATCTATCTTAGAGAACCACTTGGCCCCCTTTATGCGAGCAAACAAATCAGTCAGCAGTGGCAACGGATATTGATATTTAACCGTGATTTTATTCAAAAGCCGATAATCAATACACGGCCTCAAAGAGCCATCTTTCTTAGCCACAAAGAAAAAGCCGGCTCCTAAGGGAGATGACGAAGGACGAATATGTCCCTTTTCCAAGGACTCCTTTATATATTCTCGCATAGCAGCATGTTCAGGCACAGACAGATTAAATAAACGACCCTTAGGGTATTTACTACCCGGAATCAAATCTATGGCACAATCGCACTCCCGGTGCGGAGGTAATGAACCAAGCTTAGGTTCTTCAAAAACGTCACGATATTCAGTCAAGAATTCAGGAATCTCAGAGGGAATAGATGAAGAAATGGAAACCACAGGTACGTCCCCATGCGTCCCCTTACATCCCCAGCTTAACACAGACATAGCTTTCCAGTCAAGGACTGGGTTATGAGATTGCAGCCATGGCAATCCAAGCACCAACACATCATGTAGGTTATACAGCACAAGAAAGCGAATAATCTCCTGATGATCCGGATTAATCCGCATAGTTACTTGTGTCCAGTATTGTGGTTTATTGCTAGCCAATGGGGTGGAGTCAATCCCCTTCAGGGGTATAGGAGTTTCAAGAGGCTCCAAATCATACCCACAGCGTTTGGCAAAGGACCAATCCATAAGACTCAAAGCGGCGCCAGAGTCGACATAGGCATCCGCGGTAATAGATGATAAAGAACAAATCAGGGTCACAGATAGAATAAACTTAGACTGTAAAGTGCCAATTGAAACAGACTTATCAAGCTTCTTAGTACGCTTAGAGCATGCTGATATAACATGAGTTGAATCACCGCAATAGAAACACAACCCATTTTTCCGTCTAAAATTCTGCCGTTCACTTCTGGACAGAATTCTATCACATTGCATATTCTCTGGCGTCTTCTCAGTAGACACCGCCAAATGGTGCACAGGTTTGCGCTCCCGCAGACGCCTATCGATCTGGATAGCCATTGTCATGGACTCATTCAGACCCGCAGGCACGGGGAACCCCACCATAACATCCTTAATGGCGTCAGAGAGACCCTCTCTGAAATTCGCCGCCAGGGCGCACTCATTCCACTGAGTAAGCACAGCCCATTTACGAAATTTCTGGCAGTATATTTCAGCTTCGTCTTGCCCCTGAGATAGGGACATCAAGGCCTTTTCCGCCTGAAGTTCTAACTGGGGTTCCTCATAAAGCAACCCCAAGGCCAGAAAAAACGCATCCACATTGAGCAACGCAGGATCCCCTGGAGCCAATGCAAAAGCCCAATCCTGAGGGTCGCCCCGGAGCAAGGAAATCACAATCCTGACCTGCTGAGCAGGATCTCCAGCAGAGCGAGATTTCAGGGACAAAAACAACTTGCAATTATTTTTGAAATTTTGAAAGCAAGATCTATTCCCCGAGAAAAATTCAGGCAAAGGAATTCTAGGTTCAGATATAGGAACCTGAACAACAAAATCTTGTAAATTTTGAACTTTCGTGGTGAGATTATTCAAACCTGCAGCTAAACTCTGAAAATCCATTTTAAACAGGTGAACACAGAGCCATTCCAGGATTAGAAGGAGAGAGAGAGAGAGGAAGGCTGCAATATAGGCAGACTTGCAAGAGATTCAATTACAAGCACACTCAGAACTGAAGAGAAGAAAAAAAAAAAATCTTCAGCAGACTTCTCTTTTCTCTCCTTTCTCTGTCAATTAATTTAACCCTTTTGAGGCCGGTCAAACTGTTATGGTTCTCAATGGCAAGAGAACATAGCCCAGCAAACATAAGAACTAGCTCTTGGAAGGATGGAAACTAAACTGACCATGAACTAAACCTGCCGCACAACTAACAGTAGCCGGGTAGCGTAGCCTGCGTTTTATCCCTAGACGCCCAGCGCCGGCCGGAGGACTAACTAATCCTGGCAGAGGAAAATATAGTCCTGGCTCACCTCTAGAGAAATTTCTTTTTCCCTATGCTTGCTCCATAGTTGGATCAGTTGTATTTCAGCTCTAATTACTGCCTTTGCCTTTCTCTCCTTATAATCCTTGAATGGCTCTGAGCTCACCTGTTTAATGATGGATCCTCAGAGTTTGGCTGCAGGTTTAAATAATCTTGCTACGAAGGTTCAAAATTTACAAGATTTTGTTATGCATACTCCTATTTCTGAACCTAAAATCCCTACACCAGAGGTGTTTTCCGGAGATAGATCTCGGTTTCTGAATTTCAAATATAATTGTAAATTGTTCCTTTCTCTCAGACCTCACTCCTCAGGAGATCCTGTCCAGCAGGTTAAGATTGTAATTTCTTTGCTGCGAGGTGACCCTCAAAATTGGGCATTTTCATTGGCACCAGGGGATCCTGCGTTGCTCAATGTGGATGCGTTTTTCCTGGCTTTAGGGTTGCTTTATGAGGAACCTAATTTGGAGATTCAAGCTGAAAAAGCTTTGATAGCCCTATCTCAAGGGCAAGATGAAGCTGAGATATACTGCCAAAAATTTCGTAAATGGTCTGTGCTTACTCAGTGGAATGAGTGCGCCTTAGCGGCAAAATTCAGAGAGGGCCTTTCTGATGCCGTTAAAGATGTTATGGTCGGGTTCCCTGCGCCTACAGGTCTGAATGAGTCCATGACAATGGCAATTCAGATTGATCGGCGTTTGCGGGAGCGCAAACCCGTGCACCATTTGGCGGTATCTTCTGAAGAGACACCAGAGAAAATGCAATGTGACAGAATTATGTCCAGAAGCGAGAGGCAGAATTATAGGCGTAAAAATGGGTTATGCTTCTATTGTGGTGATTCTGCTCATGTTATATCAGCATGCTCTAAACGTACTAGGAAGGTTGACAAGTCTATTTCAATTGGCACTTTACAGTCCAAATTTATTTTGTCTGTAACCTTGATTTGTTCATTATCAGTTATTACCGTGGATGCCTATGTGGACTCTGGCGCCGCTCTGAGTCTTATAGACTGGTCCTTTGCCAGGCGCTGTGGGTTTGATTTAGAGCCTCTGGAAGTCCCTATACCTCTGAAGGGTATTGATTCTACACCTTTGGCTTGTAATAAACCACAGTTCTGGACGCAAGTGACTATGCGTATGACTCCAGACCATCAGGAGGTGATTCGCTTCCTTGTGTTGTACAATTTACATGATGTTTTGGTGCTTGGATTACCATGGTTACAGTCTCATAACCCAGTCCTTGACTGGAAAGCTATGTCTGTGTTAAGCTGGGGATGTCGGGGGGCTCATGGGGACACTCCTTTGGTGTCCATTTCGTCATCTATTCCATCTGAGATTCCGGCATTTTTGTCTGATTATCGTGATATTTTTGAAGAGCCTAAAATTGGTTTACTCCCTCCTCACAGGGATTGTGATTGCGCCATAGATCTGATTCCTGGCAGTAAATTTCCAAAGGGTCGTTTGTTTAACCTATCTGTACCTGAACATGCTGCTATGCGCGAGTATATTAAGGAGTCCCTGGAAAAGGGACATATTCGTCCTTCTTCATCACCTTTAGGAGCCGGTTTTTTCTTTGTCTCTAAAAAGGATGGCTCTCTGAGGCCTTGTATTGATTATCGACTCCTGAATAAAATTACAGTCAAATATCAGTATCCGTTGCCTTTGCTGACTGATTTGTTTGCTCGCGTAAGGGGGGCTAAGTGGTTCTCTAAGATTGATCTTCGTGGGGCGTATAATTTGGTGCGAATTAAGCAGGGGGATGAGTGGAAAACCGCATTTAATACGCCTGAGGGCCATTTTGAGTATTTGGTAATGCCTTTCGGCCTTTCTAATGCACCTTCTGTCTTTCAGTCCTTAATGCATGATATTTTCCGTGAATATTTGGATAAATTTATGATAGTGTACTTGGATGATATTTTGATTTTTTCTGATGACTGGGAGTCTCATGTTCAGCAGGTCAGGAAGGTTTTTCAGGTTTTGCGGGAGAATTCTTTGTGTGTAAAGGGTTCAAAGTGTGTTTTTGGGGTTCAAAAAATTTCCTTTTTGGGGTACATTTTTTCCCCTTCTTCTATTGAGATGGACCCTGTCAAGGTTCGGGCTATTTACGACTGGACGCAGCCTACTTCTCTGAAGAGTCTCCAGAAATTCTTGGGCTTTGCTAATTTTTATCGTTGATTTATAGCTGGTTTTTCTGGCGTTGCTTAACCTTTGACGGATTTGACTAAAAAGGGTGCTGATGTTGCCAATTGGTCCCCTGCTGCCGTGGAGGCCTTTCGGGAGCTTAAGCGCCGCTTTTTGTCTGCCCCTGTGTTGCGCCAGCCTGATGTTTCTCTTCCCTTTCAGGTTGAGGTCGATGCTTCCGAGATCGGAGCGGGGGCGGTTTTGTCGCAGAAAAGTTCCGACTGCTCAGTGATGAGACCTTGTGCGTTCTTTTCGCGAAAATTTTCGGCCGCCGAGCGAAACTATGATGTTGGTAATCGGGAGCTTTTGGCCATGAAGTGGGCATTTGAGGAGTGGCTTGAGGGTGCCAAACATCAGGTGGTAGTTTTGACTGATCACAAGAATTTAATTTATTTGGAGTCTGCCAGGCGCCTGAATCCTAGACAGGCACGTTGGTCGTTGTTCTTTTCCCGGTTTAATTTTGTGGTCTCGTACTTACCGGGTTCTAGGAATGTGAAGGCAGATGCTCTTTCTAGGAGTTTTGAGCCTGACTCTCCTGGGAATTCTGAACCTGCTGGTGTCCTTAAGGATGGAGTGGTTTTGTCTGCTGTCTCTCCAGATTTGCGACGTGCTTTGCAAGAATTTCAGGCGGATAGACCTGATCGTTGTCCGTCTGGTAGACTGTTTGTTCCTGACGAGTGGACCACTAGAGTCATCTCGGAAGTTCATTCTTCTACTCTGGCAGGTCATCCGGGAATTTTTGGCACCAGAGATTTGGTGGCTAGATCCTTCTGGTGGCCTTCCCTGTCTCGAGATGTGCGTGTTTTTGTGCAGTCTTGTGATGTGTGTGCTCGGGCCAAGCCTTGTTGTTCTAGGGCTAGTGGGTTGTTGTTGCCCTTGCCTATTCCGAAGAGGCCTTGGACGCACATCTCTATGGACTTTATCTCGGACCTCCCTGTTTCTCAGAAGATGTCTGTCATCTGGGTGGTGTGTGACCGTTTTTCTAAAATGGTTCATTTGGTGCCATTGCCTAAGTTGCCTTCCTCATCTGAGTTGGTCCCTCTGTTTTTTCAAAATGTGGTTCGCTTGCATGGTATTCCGGAAAACATCGTTTCTGACAGGGGTACCCAGTTCGTGTCTAGATTTTGGCGGGCAGTCTGTGCCAGGTTGGGCATTGATTTGTCTTTTTCGTCTGCATTCCATCCTCAGACCAATGGCCAGACGGAATGAACTAATCAAACTTTGGAGACTTATTTGAGGTGTTTTGTGTCTGCGGATCAGGATGATTGGGTTGCCTTTCTGCCGTTGGCGGAGTTTGCTCTTAATAATCGGGCTAGTTCTGCCACTTTGGTTTCTCCTTTCTTTTGCAATTCAGGGTTTCATCCGCGTTTTTCATCTGGTCAGGTTGAATCTTCGGATTGTCCTGGAGTGGATGCGGTAGTGGATCGGTTGCATCAGATTTGGGGACAAGTGGTGGATAATTTGGAATTGTCCCAGGAGAGGACTCAGCAGTTTGCTAACCGCCGTCGTCGTGTTGGCCCCCACCTTCGTGTTGGGGACTTGGTGTGGTTGTCTTCCCGTTTTGTCCCTATGAGGGTTTCTTCTCCTAAATTTAAGCCTCGGTTCATTGGTCCTTATAGGATTTTGGAGATTCTTAACCCTGTCTCCTTTCGTTTGGACCTCCCGGCATCTTTCGCTATCCATAATGTGTTCCATTGGTCGCTGTTGCGGAGATATGAGGTACCGGTGGTTCCTTCTACTGAACCTCCTGCTCCTGTGCTGGTGGAGGGTGAATTGGAATACGTGGTAGAAAAGATCTTGGACTCCCGTATTTACAGACGGAGACTTCAATATCTGGTTAAATGGAAGGGCTATGGTCAGGAAGATAATTCTTGGGTAACTGCCTCAGATGTTCATGCCTCGGATTTGGTTCGTGCCTTTCATAGGGTTCATCCAGATCGCCCTGGCGGTTCTTGTGAGGGTTCGGTGCCCCCTCCTTAAGGGGAGGGTACTGTTGTGTATCCGCTTTTTGGGCTCCCCTGGTGGTTGCTGGTGGTATTGGTGACTTGTTTGCACTTTGCTGCTTCTGTTCACCTGCTTCCATCAGCGTTTGGGAGTTTCCTATTTAGCCTTGCTCTCCAGTCATTTCCTTGCCGGTCATCATTGTAACCAGAGCCTTCGGTTGCATGTTCCTGCTACTAGTCTGCTGATCAGCTAAGTGGACTTTGTCCTTTTGTTTTGTATCTTTTGTCCAGTTTGCAGTTTTTGTAATTCTCTGTAGCTGGAAGCTCTTGCAGGCTGAAATTGCCACTCCTGTGTCATGAGTTGACACAGGAGTCTTAAAGTAATTTCAGGATGGTTTTTGAAAGGGTTTTCAGTTGACCGTGAAGTCCTCTTTTGTATCCTTCTGCTATCTAGTAAGTGGACCTCTCTTTGCTAAATCTACTTTCATACTGTGTATGTATTTTCCTCTTAATTCACCGTTATTACATGTGGGGGGCTGCTATCATCTTTTGGGGTATTTCCCTAGAGGTAAGCCAGGTCTGTTTCTTCCTCTACCAGACGTAGTTAGTCCTCCAGCTGGCGCGTGGCATTTAGGAAGCCGTAGGTATGCTCCCTGGCTACTATTAGTTGTGTGGTAGATTTAGCTCACTGTCAACTCGAGTTTCCATCACCCGAGAGCTCGTTCGTTATTTATACGTTTCTTACGTTCCCTTGCCATTGGGAACCATGACAGTTGTCCCTGGGTTGCAGTCCTGGTCAGGTGTGTCTGCTGATTGCAGTTCTGACTGGGGTATTTAGGTGTGCAGGATTCATTAGTCCTTGCCAGTTGTCAATTGTTGTTGGAAGGTGTAGGACCTCTGCCTGGTTCCTCCTGCCTTTCTGCCAAATCAGCAAAGATAAGTGTCTGGTTTTTTTTTCCTGTGGCACACATGCTGTGTGCTTCACGATTCAGTGCTATTCTTTGTGTTTTCTTGTACAGGTTAGATTGTGTCAGTATTTTCTCAGTCTTGTTGGATTCTCTGGAGTGGCAGATATACATTCCATGTCTTTAGTTAGATTGTGGAACTTTTTGTATTATCTGTTGTGGATATTTTTGGAAGGGTTTTAATACTGACCGCCTAGTAATCTGTCATATCCTTTCCTATTTAGCTAGAGTGGCCTCTTTTGCTAAATCCTGTTTTCTACCTGCGTATGTCTATTCTTCTCCTACTCACAGTCATTATTCGTGGGGGGCTGCCTATCCTTTGGGGGTCTGCTCTGAGGCAAGATAGCATTCCTATTTCCATCTATAGGGGTATTTAGTCCTCCGGCTGTGTCGAGGTGTCTAGGGTTTGTTAGGCACACCCCACGGCTACTTCTAGTTGCGGTGTTAGTTCAGGATTTGCGGTCAGTACAGGTTCCACCAACTCCAGAGAAAGTTTTCATGCGGCTCCAAGGTCACCAGATCATAACATATTACACCACATGAAGAAAAAAAGGCGACATAGTGTCACTCTGCAAAGTAACAGGACCGCCCCCCCATTTAAAACAATATACTCAAAATAAAGTAAATACATCACTGCAGTAATAATATCCCTTAATTAGCCCCTATGATAATAATATTTCCCATCCTGGCCCCGTGTGTCTCATTCCTGGCTCCAGCCATATGTTCTCGCATCCTGCCCTCATGAGTATCCATTCTACCCCATATGATCTCCCCATCCTGCCCCATCTGTCCCCATCGTATCCATCCTGACCCATGATCCTATCCTGCCCCATGTCTTTCATTCTGCCCCGTGTCTCCAATCATGCCCCATATCTACATTCTGCCCATGCATCCAGTCCTGCCCCCAGTGTCTCCAGCATACTGCCCCCAGTGTGTCCAGCATACTGCCCCCAGTGTGTCCAGCATACTGCCCCCAGTGTGTCCAGCATACTGCCCCAGTGTGTCCAGCATACTGCCCCCAGTGTGTCCAGCATACTGCCCCCAGTGTGTCCAGCATACTGCCCCCAGTGTGTCCAGCAATCTGCCCCAGTGTGTCCAATATTGCCCCCAATCTGTCCAGCAATATGCCCGAGTGTGTCCAGCATTCTGCCCCAGTGTCTCCAGCATATTGCCCTCAGTGTGTCCAGCATTCTGCCCCAGTGTGTCCAGCATTCTGCCCCCAGTGTGTCCAGCAATCTGCCCCAGTGTGTCCAGCAATCTGCCCCAGTGTGTCCAGCATATTGCCCCCAGTGTGTCCAGCATATTGCCCCCAGTGTGTACAGCATATTCCCCCCAGTGTGTCCAGCATATTGCCCCCAGTGTGTCCAGCAATCTGCCCCAGTGTGTCCAGCATATTGCCCCCAGTGTGTCCAGCAAATTGCCCCCAGTGTGTCCAGCAAATTGCCCCCATTGTGTCCAGCATATTGCCCCCAGTGTGTCCAGCATATTGCCCCCAGTGTGTCCAGCATATTGCCCCCAGTCTGTCCAGCATTCTACCCCAGTCTGTCCAGCATATTGCCCCCAGTGTGTCCAGCAATCTGCCCCAGTGTGTCCAGCAATCTGCCCCAGTATGTCCAGCAATCTGCCCCAGTGTGTCCAGCAATCTGCCCCCAGTTTGTCCAGCAATCTGCCCCCAGTGTGTCCAGCAATCTGCCCCCAGTGTGTCCAGCAATCTGCCCCCAGTGTGTCCAGCAATCTGCCCCCAGTGTGTCCAGCATATTGCCCCCAGTGTGTCCAGCATATTGCCCCAGTGTGTCCAGCAATCTGCCCCCAGTGTGTCCAGCATATTGCCCCCAGTGTGTCCAGCATATTGCCCCCAGTGTGTCCAGCATATTGCCCCCAGTGTGTCCAGCAATCTGCCCCAGTGTGTCCAGCAATCTGCCCCAGTGTGTCCAGCAATCTGCCCAGTGTGTCCAGCAATCTGCCCCAGTGTCTCCAGCAATCTGCCCCAGTGTCTCCAGCATATTGCCCCCAGTGTCTCCAGCATATTGCCCCCAGTGTCTCCAGCATATTGCCCCCAGTGTCTCCAGCAATCTGCCCCCAGTGTCTCCAGCAATCTGCCCCCAGTGTCTCCAGCAATCTGCCCCCAGTGTGTCCAGCAATCTGCCCCAGTGTGTCCAGCATATTGCCCCCAGTGTGTCCAGCAATCTGCCCCCAGTGTGTCCAGCAATCTGCCCCCAGTGTGTCCAGCATATTGCCCCCAGTGTGTCCAGCATATTGCCCCCAGTGTGTCCAGCAATCTGCCCCAGTGTGTCCAGCAATCTGCCCAGTGTGTCCAGCAATCTGCCCCAGTGTCTCCAGCAATCTGCCCCATTGTCGCCAGCATATTGCCCCCAGTGTCTCCAGCATATTGCCCCCAGTGTCTCCAGCATATTGCCCCCAGTGTCTCCAGTATATTGCCCCCAGTGTCTCCAGCAATCTGCCCCCAGTGTCTCCAGCAATCTGCCCCCAGTGTCTCCAGCAATCTGCCCCAGTGTCTCCAGCAATCTGCCCCCAGTGTGTCCAGCAATCTGCCCCAGTGTGTCCAGCATATTGCCCCAGTGTGTCCAGCATATTGCCCCCAGCGTGTCCAGCAATCTGCCCCCAGTGTGTCCAGCATATTGCCCCCAGTGTGTCCAGCATATTGCCCCCAGTGTGTCCAGCATATTGCCCCCAGTGTGTCCAGCATATTGCCCCCAGTGTCTCCAGCATATTGCCCCCAGTGTGTCCAGCATATTGCCCCCAGTGTGTCCAGCAATCTGCCCCAGTGTGTCCAGCATATTGCCCCCAGTGTGTCCAGCATATTGCCCCCAGTGTGTCCAGCAATCTGCCACCAGTGTGTCCAGCAATCTGCCACCAGTGTGTCCAGCAATCTGCCACCAGTGTGTCCAGCATATTGTCCCCAGTGTGTCCAGCATATTGCCCCCAGTGTGTCCAGCATATTGCCCCCAGTGTCTCCATCATATTGCCCCCAGTGTCTCCAGCATATTGCCCCCAGTGTCTCCAGCATATTGCCCCCAGTGTCTCCAGCAATCTGCCCCCAGTGTCTCCAGCAATCTGCCCTCAGTGTGTCCAGCAATCTGCCCCCAGTCTGTCCAGCATTCTGCCCCAGTCAGTGTCTCCAATCTGCCCCAGTGTCTTCTCTCCAGCATCCCCAGTGTGTCCAGCAATATGGCCGTTCGCAAAGAAAAAAATATATATATGAAGATTAATTTGTGGTAGTTTATGATGATCTAAAATTACGAAAATTATAATTAGTGAGTTTAAAATTGCGTCACGTACATAAGGGTAACAATTTAAGCAGCGAACCAGCGCTCGAGGTGAGTGCAGAAACAAAGTGAAAGTAACACTTCACCTGCCCAAGGACCAATGATAGATATATGTAACAAGAGACAATATAGCATTGCCAAGGGAGGGGAATGAATACACAGCACTCAGTGATCACAAAGAACAGCAGATGGGACGGCCGGCAGCAGAGTGAGGCCATGTGCACACGTTCAGTATTTTTCGCGTTTTTTTCGCGTTTTTTCGCTATAAAAACGTGATAAAAACGCGAAAAAAACGCTTACATATGACTCCTATTATTTTAAGTGTATTCCGCATTTTTTGTGCAAATGTAGCCTTTTTTTCCGTGAAAAAATCGCATCGCGGAAAAAAAAGCAACATGTTCATTAAAATGCGGAATTGCAGGGGATTCCGCACACCTAGGGGTCCATTGATCTGCTTACTTCCCGCACGGGGCTGTGCACACCATGCGGGAAGTAAGCAGATTATGTGCGGTTGGTACCCAGGGTGGAGGAGAGGAGACTCTCCTCCACGCACTGGGCACCATATAAGTGGTCAAAAAATAAGAATTAAAATAAAAAACAGTCCTATACTCACCCTCGATGTCTTCCCGCCTCCACTGCACGCTGCCGTTCGGTTCCTGTAGCTGGTGTGCGGCGAAAGACCTGCCGATGACGTCACTGTCCTGTGATTGGTCGTGAGCGGTCATGTGACCGCTCACGTGACCGTGACGTCACGGAAGGTCCTGTGCGCACAGACCAGCTATAGGAAGAGGAGCCGGACGCCGGTGAGGAGATGTCTGGGTGAGTATAAGCATTTTTTTATTTTTTTTATTATTTTTAAACATTCTATCTTTTACTATAGATGCGGCATAAGCTGCATCTATAGTAAAAAGTTGGTCACACTTGTCAAACGCTATGTTTGACAAGTGTGACCAACCTGTCAGTCAGTTTTCCAAGCGATGCTACAGATCGCTTGGAAAACTTTAGCATTCTGCAAGCTAATTACGCTTGCAGAATGCTAAAAAAACGCGAAAAAAAAGGGAAAAAAAACGCAAAAAAAAAAATGCGGATTTCTTGCAGAAAATTTCCGGTTTTCTTCAGGAAATTTCTGCAAGAAATCCTGAACGTGTGCACATACCCTAAAGGAGGAGCGAGTTACTCCTGTCGGGAGGGGTCATTACACCCTGTGAAGCTGCCACAATCAGCACTATCTCCCAGGATTTGATCCCAAGAGTAAATAAACCATTGTTCAGGACACAGTTGTAATGGAGGCAATTTGTAGGGATTAAAGGAGTAAAAGAACTCCTCTCCTGGGCAGACTCAGACTATGCAGACATGAGGAATTTGATCAATACAGGGCAGTGGAAGAAGAATTTTCTTGTAAAAAATATAAAAAAAGGAATTACATGGATTAAAGGCAGAAATTACAACTAAACATATCAATGAATGACTCCAAGATAATCCTAAACGTAAATGTATATTTAAATCTTAAATGGCTCAAAGCACAAAGGATTAAAAAATCAATCATAACTATACAAATAAAAATATAAATATAGAAATATCAAATTCATAAAAAAGGGGGGGGAGGGCTGCGCATTCAGATAAAACCTTGGTAGTTTCGGTGGTGCCATGTTACTTTTTCTTTTACTTTGAACATTGATTGGACTTTTTTCCACACTGAGCACGCTACCCTTTAGGCCGGAGACACAGTGGTGCGAGATACGGCCGAGTCTCGCTGGTTAAAAGCAAGCTGTGGCACCAGCACTCCGGAGCGGAGCGTGCAGCTCCATGTATTGCTATGCAGCTGCACGCTCCACTCCGGAGTGCCGGTGCCACAGCTTGCTTTTAACCAGCGAGACTCGGCCGTATCTCGCACCAGTGTGTCTCCGGCCTTAGTCCTGTCCTACAAGCTGACTATAGTTTGCTAAGTGGTGATTATTCACCAGCTGCTCACTCCCAAAATGGAGTCTGATGCCTTGCCTTTATCCCATGGACTGTTAGCAGGGCAGGAGAACGTGGATTCGTATTTTTCAGAATGTGAAACCCATGATGATATTTTTTCTTTGAGCACAAAAACATTGGAATATAAGTTGTTCAACACCGCTGAAAGAGAAGTTAATTTGCTTTGGACTAATAACTCTCTGAAGTCTTATATGGATTGCGGGAGAGTACCCCGTGGACTCCGAGTTTGGAAAGAAATGTCACAATTTAAAGATAACCCTCAATTTACCAAGGAATAGGAAAAAATGTTACTGAGATGTTCACAAGATTTATTGGCTCTAGTGCTCCAACAAAATGTAATTAATTATGAGGCTTCCAAAACAGAACTTGCCAAGACGAAAGATGAACTCAAAATAAGATTGTCAGAAAATCGGTGGTCAGTTTTGGAAAAAAGATTGGACAGCCGGTTGGTCAATTTTCAAGTGGAAATAAAACAAAGAACACGTGACAAATTTGTCAGGGACAAAGGTGACTTTGAGTCCGGAAAAATATTTTCATGGAATAAATCCAGTCAATCACAAGGCAATCGTAGGTATACGAGAAGGCATCAAAGGAACAAGAATTTTTTGAGAAAAAATAAAAAAACTACCTTACTACAGACTCTGATTCTAGCGCGAATGATGAGCGCTTTGGTGCGGCAGGTTCCTCTACATCCATTGGTCAGTCCTCATCAGCAGCTGTCCCTTTGGACACAGGACGCACCGCGGCGGCAGAAGGAACAGGATTTGGAAATCAACGGCAAAGGAAACAAGTCTCTTGGAGACCAACAATGCAATAGAGAAACAATCGAGCTCAGTCATCAACTTAACCTATCATGTCCTAAACATGGCACATTATTCTGTGCTATCAAAAGGACTTAATTATTGTTTGCCTGAAAATTTTGACTTAGTAGATTTCAAAATAGACCCCTATAAAGCAGTGAGGAAAATACATCTTTTTAAAAACTTTGCAACAAATAAAAAATTATGGCCAGTTCAACGTCCAGCTGAGGTCCCATGTGAAGTGGGCCCTTAGGGGTTTACTGTAACAAGGGATTCTGCGTCGGACATTAGTGAAGATGCTCAGTTGTTACTTAGTCTCACTGAACCGGCTGAGATTTCTACCAAAATTAATGTTACATCTAGTACATCTTTCATGGGGGGAGTTAAGTCCACCTTCATGCCTCCAGTGTCCCCAGGCAGCCCTATAGATATTTTTGAGTCTCAAATTAATAAAGATATGGAAGCATTAATTTATGATAAATTTCCTCCCAATTTAAAATCTACGAAGTTGTCCGCTCTTAAGGAAATACAGAGTTGGACAGATTCAATCATACGGGCTGCGGACAAAGGGGGCAATACTGTTATCTTGAGTAGAGAGGCAGGGCAGAGGCGCTAAGGGTACTGTCACACAGTCACACTTTGATCGCTACGACGGTACGATTCGTGACGTTCCAGCGATATCCATACGATATCGCTGTGTCTGACACGCAGCAGCGATCAGGGATCCTGCTGAGAATCGTACGTCGTAGCAGATCGTATGGAACTTTATTTCGTCGCTGGATCTCCCGCTGTCATCGCTGGATCGTTGTGTGTGACAGCGATCCAGCGATGTGTTCGCTTGTAACCAGGGTAAACATCGGGTAACTAAGCGCAGGGCCGCGCTTAGTAACCCGATGTTTACCCTGGTTACCAGCGTAAAAGTAAAAAAAAACAAACAGTACATACTCACATTCCGGTGTCTGTCCTCCGGCGTCTCAGCTTCTCTGCACTGTGAGCGCCGGCCAGCCAGAAAGCGAGCACAGCGGTGACGTCTGACGTCACCGCTGTGCTTTCCGGCTCTGCTGCTTACACAGTGGAGAGAAGCAGAACGCCGGGGGACAGACACCGGAATGTGAGTATGTACTGTTTGTTTTTTTTACGTTTACGCTGGTAACCAGGGTAAACATCGGGTTACTAAGCGCGGCCCTGCGCTTAGTAACCCGATGTTTACCCTGGTTACCCGGGGACTTCAGCATCGCTCCAGCGCCGTGATTGCAACGTGTGACCGCAGTCTACGACGCTGGAGCGATACTCATACGACGCTGCGACGTCACGGATCGTGCCGTCGTAGCGTCCAAAGTGTGACTGTGTGACAGTACCCTTAGGCAACTTTCAGATAAAAATACTTATATTGTATTGAAAAAAGATCCCACGATTAAATTTAAAAAATGTTTACGTTCTTTTCTAAGAAGACATACTGAAATAGGCATCATGTCAGAAAAGCAGGCAGAAAAACTTTTCCCAGAGTTCCCTCTGAAACCGTATTGATATCATATACCCAAGATACACAAGTCGTCTATTTGTCCTCCGGGTCGCCCTATTGTAACGGGGATAGGCTCTGTCACGAAGCCTTTATCCCGATACTTGGACTGGTTACTACGACTGTTGTTGTGTGATGTTCCATCCTATGTAAAGGACACTAAAGACTTTCTGCGGGTTCTTAGGGACTTTGTATGGCAGGAGAACTTTAATTTGACCTCTATTGATATAGTCTGTATACGAGGATTCCACATGACATGGGGGTGGAGGCCATTAGAGAAATTCTCATCAATACTCCAACAGACGCGAATACCATCTTACCTTTATCTTGAAACATAATGCGTTTAAATTTGATAAAACCTGGTATGCACAAATAGAGGGGACAGCAATGGGTACGCCTGTGGCATGTACCCTAGCTAATCTTTTTTTAGCAGTGTTTGAGGATAAATTTATTTATTCCATGAGTAATCCCTTTCTCAAGCATTTAAAGCTGTACCTCAGGTACGTGGACGACATCTTTGTGGTGTGGGACGGTTCCCAGGAGGTCTTCACACAGTTTGTTGAGTTCCTGGACCGTTCCAACACCATGAACATGAAGTTCACGTCCAAATTTGGGGGTGATGCCTTGGAGTTTTTGGATGTTAAATTAACAGTACAGGAGGGTGAAATCCATACAGAGGTCTTTCGGAAACCATCAGCGTCAAATTCGCTATTACATTTTAATAGTGCCCATCTGCATTATACAAAACAGGCCTTACCGTACAGCCAGTTTCTAAGAGTGAAGAGAACTAACAGCAGGGCTAGTCGGTTTGTAAGACAATCACAAGAATTATATGAAGTTTAAGGAACGGGGTTATCCTTGCCCACTACTAGATACAGCGTTGAAAAGGGCTGATGATAGCAAAGGTGACACTTTCTCTACAGATAGCAAGAAGGGTAAAGATAAAAAGTTCGTATTTTCTTTTAAATTTGGCCCCATGGACGGATACATCAGATCCATTATTAGGAAAAATTGGTATATTTTGGGCAAGGACGCAGATTTGGCAGAGATGATTGAAAATAATCCTCTGTTTGCATGCCGTTGCGGTAAAAATATAAGAGATTTTTTAGTCCGCAATCGCTTTGTGAATGACCAAGAAAATTGGTTGGAAGCTGTAGCCCTAAAAGGGAATTATAAATGTGGCCACTGCAATTTCTGCTCCTTTCACATAACAGGTAATAGTTTACAAGTTGGGGCGTTTTTCCATCAGGTACGGCATTTATTTCCTGCAGGACTACACATGTAGTGTATATGATTACCTGCCCGTGCGGCTTTTCTTATATCGGCAAGACTTTTCGCCAATTGTTATAAGAGTGAGGGAGCATTTTAACTCTATCCGCACAGGGAAAGGAGCCCCTCGGCTCATTAATCATGTTAGGCAATTTCATGCAGGTAATAACGAATACACTTCGTTTTGCGGGGTTAGAACAGGTGAGCCTACCGCAGCGAGGTGGAGATCTTCATAGATTGCTCTTGAGGAGTGAAGGTAAATGGATTTTACGCACAGATGCAACGGGCCCATTAGGCTTAAATGAAAAGAGCGATATGGCAGCGTTTTTGTAATTATCTCTTTCATGAACTCTGTGCTTGGTGTTCCAGGTGTTTGTGCTCCAGTAATGGATTTTCTTTATTCGTTTTTATATTTGTTTGTATAATACTTTAATTGTTTGTTTATGCACATTCTGGTAGGTGGGTATATTGTACCATCATTTCGTCAGGAGGTGGGAGTTTCCCATGATTCCAGCAGGTAAAAAGTACCTTCCCACTTCCTTTCGTTATCCGGACCTGTGGAAGTGCGGTAGCGCGAAATGGCCGTCGTCCTTTTCTGTCCACGTTCTCCCTGCTGTACTCTGCACATGTTGTAATAAAGGATCGTTGTTTCTCAGGACCGGTGCGTGCACCTCCATTTTTTTTCTTACTTGGACTGTCTCTGCCTGCATGTGCCTGTGTGTGATTTCACTACCCCCTCCCTCTCCCCTGCTATACAGCTGTAATGTAAGACCAGCGTGCCAGCAGCCCTCCCTGAGTAATTTATGGCCCTAAACTGAAAGTACAAAGTAGAAGCACATGGAAAAACCATGATTTCCTTGTTCTTGCAAACGTAAATATCTTAGCACCGAGTAATGATAGAAGTGGGACAAATACATCTTTGGCATGTGCCTTTTTAAAACTACCAGCCAGTGAGTTTACTAAGATCCAGAACCAGCACAATCACAGAAATTGATTTCTGCTTAATCGGGCCATACTTACACACCTGTTGTGTATCCGCTTTTTGGGCTCCCCTGGTGGTTGCTGGTGGTACTGGTGACTTGTTTGCACTTTGCTTCTTCTGTTCACCTGCTTCCATCAGTGTTTGGGAGTTTCCTATTTAGCCTTGCTCTCCTGTTGTGAATTCTGTTTGTGGGCTCCCCCGGTGGTGTTTTATGGTAGTGCCACTTATTTGCCTTCTTCTATCCTTGATCACCTGTTGACACCCATTAGGGGAGTTTCCTATTTAAGGCTGCTTGGCTGCTGGTCTGATGCCGGCCAACAATGTATCAGTAGCATTCTGTTGCATTCTCCTGCCTCAAGATCCTGTTCAGCTAAGTTGAATTTTGTTTCTAGTTTATGCTATTTTTGTCCAGCTATTTGCAATGTGACTCTCTGTAGCTGGAAGCTCTCGTGGACTGGAATTGCCACTCCAGTGGCATGAGTTGTCACTGGAGTTTTAAAGTAATTTCAGGATGGTGTTTTTGAGTAGTGTTTTGAAGTTGACCGTGAAGTGACTCTTTCCTGTACTTCTGCTATCTAGTAAGCGGACCTCACTGTGCTAAATCTGCTGTTCATCCTACGTATGTCTTTTCCTCTTGACTCACCGTCAATATCTGTGGGGGGCTGCTATCTCCTTTTGGGGTTCATCTCTGGAGGTAAGGCAGGCCTGTATATTCCTCTGATAGGGGTAGTTAGATCTCCGGCTGGCGCGTGGTGTCTAGGGCATCGTAGGAAACACTCCCCGGCTACTTCCAGTGTCGTGTCAGGTTCAGGTCACGGTCACTTTAGTTCCCATCACCCGAGAGCTAGTCCGCTGTTATTTTGATTTCCCTGCCATTGGGAAAATCATTACAGTTTGGCCGGCCCAATGTGTTAAAATTATGCACTAAAGCAGGAAAGGATATGAAAAGGTTTTTTTTCCTTCTGTGTTTGGAAAGTGCACCTTAGTGCTTATTTGTATTCCTTGCTTAAACTGCAGTCTTCAGCCTTTTTTTTTTTTTCCTTTCCTCTTAATCTCTGAATGGCTTTGGTTACACCTGTTTGAATCATGGATCCACAGAGTTTGGTTGCAGGTCTGAATAACCTGGCTACAAAGGTCCAGAACTTACAAGATTTTGTTATTCGTGCTCCAATGTCTGAACCTAAGATCCCTATGCCTGAATTTTTTACCGGAGACAGATCCCGTTTTTTGAATTTCAGAGAGAATTGTAAATTGTTTTTGTCTCTGAAATCTCACTCTGCTGGTGATCCTGCGCAACAGGTTAAAATTGTTATTTCTCTATTGCGGGGTGACCCACAAAGTTGGGCATTTGCATTGTCGCCAGGGGATCCTGCGTTATTAAATGTAGATGCGTTTTTTCTGGCTTTGGGGTTGCTTTATGAAGAACCTAATTTAGAGATTTTGGCTGAGAAAGCCTTGATAGCTCTTTCCCAAGGGCAAGATGAAGCTGAGATATACTGCCAAAAATTTCGTAAATGGTCGGTGCTTACTAAATGGAATGAGTGCGCTCTAGCAGCTAATTTCAGAGAAGGTCTCTCTGATGCCGTGAAGGATGTCATGGTGGGGTTCCCTGTGCCTACAGGTCTGAATGATGCCATGAAATTGGCTATCCAGATTGATCGGCGTTTACGGGAGCGCAAATCTGTGCACCATATGGCGGTATCTTCTGAGCAAAAACCTGTGCACCATATGGCGGTATCTTCTGAGCAAAAACCTGTGCATCATTTGGCGGTGACCTCTGAAAAGGCACCAGAGCATATGCAATGCGATAGTGTATTGTCTAGAGGCGAACGACAGAATTACAGGCGCAAAAATGGGTTGTGCTTCTATTGTGGAGATCCAGCTCATGTTATATCAGCATGCTCTAAACGCATAAAGAAGGTTGATAAAAAGGTTGATAAATCTTTTTCTATGGGTACCTTGCAGTCTAAATTTCTTTTGTCCGTGACATTGATTTGTACTTTATCATCTGTTACTGTGGATGCTTATGTGGATTCTGGCGCCGCTCTGAGTCTCATGGATTGGTCCTTTGCCAAGCGTTGTGGGTTTGATTTAGAGCCTCTGGAGGTTTCTATTCCCTTAAAGGGTATTGATTCTACACCTTTGGCTAGCAATAAACCACAATATTGGACACAAGTGACTATGCATCTTTCCCCAGACCATCAGGAGATTATTCGTTTCCTTGTGTTATATAATCTACATGACGTATTAGTACTTGGATTACCATGGTTACAAATTCATAATCCAGTCTTGAACTGGAGATCAATGTCTGTGCTGAGCTGGGGATGTCAGGGGATTCATGGGGATGCACCTTTGGTTCCCATTTCTTCATCTACTCCCTCTGAGATCCCAGCATTTCTGTCAGATTTTTATGATGTCTTTCAGGAGCCTAAAACTGATTCTCTCCCCCCTCACAGAGAGTGTGACTGCGCTATTGAGTTGATTCCCGGTAGTAAATTTCCTAAGGGTCGCTTGTTTAATTTGTCTGTACCTGAACATACTGCTATGCGGGAGTATATCAGAGAATCTTTGGAAAAGGGTCATATTCGCCCCTCTTTGTCTCCACTGGGGGCAGGGTTTTTCTTTGTGGGTAAAAAGGATGGTTCATTGAGACCTTGTATCGACTATCGACTTCTGAATAAGATTACAGTTAAATACCAGTACCCGTTACCTTTACTGACTGATCTTTTTGCTCGCATAAAGGGGGCGAAGTGGTTCACTAAGATCGATCTACGTGGTGCGTATAATTTGGTGCGGATTAAGCAGGGGGATGAGTGGAAGACCGCATTTAATACGCCTGAAGGCCATTTTGAGTATTTGGTAATGCCTTTCGGTCTCGCGAATGCCCCTTCCGTTTTTCAGTCCTTTATGCACGATATTTTCCGTGAATATCTGGATAAATTTATGATTGTGTATTTGGATGATATTTTGATTTTTTCGGAGGACTGGGAATCTCATGTTCAACAGGTCAGGAGAGTTTTTCAGGTTTTACGAGCTAATTCTCTATTTGTGAAGGGCTCAAAGTGTATTTTTGGGGTTCAGAGAATTTCCTTTTTGGGATATATTTTTTCCCCTTCATCTATGGAGATGGACCCTGTTAAGGTTCAGGCTATTTGTGATTGGGTACAACCTACTTCTCTAAAGAGTCTTCAGAAATTCTTGGGATTTGCTAATTTCTATCGCCGATTCATAGCGGGTTTTTCTGCCATTGCTAAACCTTTGACTGATTTGACCAAGAAGGGTGCTGATG
Source organism: Ranitomeya variabilis (assembly GCF_051348905.1). Taxonomy (NCBI): domain Eukaryota; kingdom Metazoa; phylum Chordata; class Amphibia; order Anura; family Dendrobatidae; genus Ranitomeya; species Ranitomeya variabilis. The sequence continues at coordinate 625,352,010 of NC_135233.1, forward strand.
TTGCTAATTGGTCCTCTGTGGCTGTGGAGGCCTTTCGGGAGCTTAAGCGCCGCTTTTCTTCTGCTCCTGTGTTGCGCCAGCCTGATGTTTCGCTCCCGTTCCAGGTTGAAGTAGATGCTTCCGAGATCGGAGCAGGTGCAGTTTTGTCGCAGAAAGGTCCTGACTGCTCAGTGATGAGACCATGTGCGTTTTTCTCTCGAAAGTTTTCGCCCGCTGAGCGAAATTATGATGTTGGAAATCGGGAGCTCTTGGCCATGAAGTGGGCATTTGAGGAGTGGCGTCATTGGCTTGAGGGTGCTAGACACCAGGTGGTGGTCTTGACTGACCACAAAAATCTAATTTATCTTGAGTCAGCCAGGCGTCTGAATCCTAGACAGGCGCGCTGGTCGTTGTTTTTCTCTCGATTTAACTTTGTGGTTTCATATCTGCCTGGGTCTAAGAATGTGAGGGCGGATGCCCTCTCTAGGAGTTTTGAGCCTGACTCGCCTGGTGATTCCGAACCTACTGGCATCCTGAAGGATGGGGTGATATTGTCAGCTGTCTCCCCAGACCTGCGGCGCTCTTTGCAGGAGTTTCAGGTGGATAGGCCTGATCGCTGTCCGCCTGGTAGACTGTTTGTCCCTGATGACTGGACCAGTAGAGTTATTTTGGAGGTTCACTCTTCCGCGTTGGCAGGTCATCCTGGAATTTTTGGCACCAGGGATCTGGTGTCTAGGTCCTTCTGGTGGCCTTCCTTGTCTCGAGATGTACGTATTTTTGTGCAGTCTTGTGATGTTTGTGCTCGGGCTAAGCCCTGCTGTTCCCGGGCCAGCGGGTTGTTGTTGCCCTTGCCTATTCCTAAGAGGCCTTGGACGCACATCTCTATGGACTTTATTTCTGACCTTCCTGTTTCTCGTAGGATGTCCGTCATCTGGGTGGTGTGTGACCATTTTTCCAAGATGGTTCACTTGGTACCTTTGCCCAAATTGCCCTCCTCCTCTGAGCTGGTCCCTCTATTTTTTCAGAATGTTGTGCGTTTGCATGGTATTCCTGAGAATATAGTGTCTGACAGGGGTACTCAGTTTGTGTCTAGATTTTGGCGGGCGTTCTGTGCCAGGATGGGCATCGACTTGTCGTTTTCATCTGCATTCCATCCTCAGACTAATGGCCAGACTGAGCGTACTAATCAGACCTTGGAGACTTACTTGAGGTGTTTTGTGTCCGCTGATCAGGACGATTGGCTTGATTTTTTGCCATTGGCAGAGTTTGCCCTTAACAATCGGGCCAGTTCTGCCACTTTGGTTTCTCCATTTTTTTGTAATTCAGGGTTTCACCCTCGCTTTTCGTCCGGTCAATTGGAGTCTTCGGATTGTCCTGGAGTAGATGCTGTGGTTGATAGAATGCATCAGATTTGGGGACAGGTTGTGGACAATCTGAAGTTGTCCCAGGAGAAGACTCAACAGTTCACTAATCGTCATCGGCGTGTCGGTCCTCGTCTTTGTGTTGGGGACCTGGTTTGGTTGTCTTCTCGATTTGTTCCTATGAAGGTCTCGTCTCCTAAGTTTAAGCCTCGGTTTATCGGCCCTTATAGGATTCTGGAGGTTCTCAATCCTGTGTCCTTTCGTTTGGACCTCCCAGCATCTTTTACTATTCATAATGTTTTTCATCGGTCATTGTTGCGGAGGTATGAGGTGCCGGTTGTTCCGTCTGCTGATCCTCCTGCTCCTGTGCTGGTTGAGGGTGAGTTGGAGTATGTGGTGGAAAAGATCTTGGACTCCCGTGTTTCCAGACGGAAACTTCAGTATCTGGTTAAGTGGAAAGGCTATGGTCAGGAGGATAATTCTTGGGTGACAGCATCTGATGTTCATGCTCCTGATTTGGTTCGTGCATTTCATAGTGCTCATCCAGATCGCCCTGGTGGTTCTGGTGAGGGTTCGGTGCCCCCTCCTTAAGGGGGGGGTACTGTTGTGAATTCTGTTTGTGGGCTCCCCCGGTGGTGTTTTATGGTAGTGCCACTTATTTGCCTTCTTCTATCCTTGATCACCTGTTGACACCCATTAGGGGAGTTTCCTATTTAAGGCTGCTTGGCTGCTGGTCTGATGCCGGCCAACAATGTATCAGTAGCATTCTGTTGCATTCTCCTGCCTCAAGATCCTGTTCAGCTAAGTTGAATTTTGTTTCTAGTTTATGCTATTTTTGTCCAGCTATTTGCAATGTGACTCTCTGTAGCTGGAAGCTCTCGTGGACTGGAATTGCCACTCCAGTGGCATGAGTTGTCACTGGAGTTTTAAAGTAATTTCAGGATGGTGTTTTTGAGTAGTGTTTTGAAGTTGACCGTGAAGTGACTCTTTCCTGTACTTCTGCTATCTAGTAAGCGGACCTCACTGTGCTAAATCTGCTGTTCATCCTACGTATGTCTTTTCCTCTTGACTCACCGTCAATATCTGTGGGGGGCTGCTATCTCCTTTTGGGGTTCATCTCTGGAGGTAAGGCAGGCCTGTATATTCCTCTGATAGGGGTAGTTAGATCTCCGGCTGGCGCGTGGTGTCTAGGGCATCGTAGGAAACACTCCCCGGCTACTTCCAGTGTCGTGTCAGGTTCAGGTCACGGTCACTTTAGTTCCCATCACCCGAGAGCTAGTCCGCTGTTATTTTGATTTCCCTGCCATTGGGAAAATCATTACACTCTCCAGTCATTTCCTTGCCGGTCATCATTGTAACCAGAGCCTTCGGTTGCATGTTCCTGCTACTAGTCTGCTGATCAGCTAAGTGGACTTTGTCCTTTTGTTTTGTACCTTTTGTCCAGTTTGCAGTTTTTGTAATTCTCTGTAGCTGGAAGCTCTTGCGGGCTGAAATTGCCACTCCTGTGTCATGAGTTGACACAGGAGTCTTAAAGTAATTTCAGGATGGTTTTTGAAAGGGTTTTCAGTTGACCGTGAAGTCCTCTTTTGTATCCTTCTGCTATCTAGTAAGTGGACCTCTCTTTGCTAAATCTACTTTCATACTGTGTATGTCTTTTCCTCTTAATTCACCGTTATTACATGTGGGGGGCTGCTATCATCTTTTGGGGTATTTCCCTAGAGGTAAGCCAGGTCTGTTTCTTCCTCTACCAGGCGTAGTTAGTCCTCCGGCTGGCGCGTGGCATATAGGAAGCCATAGGTATGCTCCCTGGCTACTGTTAGTTGTGTGGTAGATTTAGCTCACGGTCAACTCGAGTTTCCATCACCCGAGAGCTTGTTCGTTACTTATATGTTTCTTACGTTCCCTTGCCATTGGGAACCATGACAGTATGACCGGCCAGTGTTAAACTTATTGGCAGAAGAAAGGAGAGAAAAAAGAAGTCTGTAATTTTTTTTTTTTTTTCCCTTTTTCCTCTATGCTTGCTCCATAGTTGGATCTGTTGTATTTCAGCTTTAATTACAGCCTTTGCCTTTCTCTCCTTATAATCCTTGAATGGCTCTGAGCTCACCTGTTTAAAGATGGATCCTCAGAGTTTGGCTGCAGGTTTAAATAATCTTGCTACGAAGGTTCAAAATTTACAAGATTTTGTTATACATGCTCCTATTTCTGAACCTAAAATCCCTACACCAGAGGTGTTTTCCGGAGATAGATCTCGGTTTTTGAATTTCAAATATAATTGTAAATTATTCCTTTCTCTCAGACCTCACTCCTCAGGAGATCCTGTCCAGCAGGTTAAGATTGTAATCTCTTTGCTGCGAGGTGACCCTCAAAATTGGGCATTTTCATTGGCACCAGGGGATCCTGCGTTGCTCAAGGTGGATGCGTTTTTCCTGGCTTTAGGGTTGCTTTATGAGGAACCTAATTTGGAGATTCAAGCTGAAAAAGCTTTGATAGCCCTATCTCAAGGGCAAGATGAAGCGGAGATATACTGCCAAAAATTTCGTAGGTGGTCTGTGCTTACTCAGTGGAATGAGTGCGCTTTAGCGGCAAATTTCAGAGAGGGCCTTTCTGATGCCGTTAAAGATGTTATGGTCGGGTTCCCTGCGCCTACAGGTCTGAATGAGTCCATGACAATGGCAATTCAGATTGATCGGCGTTTGCGGGAGCGCAAACCCGTGCACCATTTGGCGGTATCTTCTGAAGAGACGCCAGAGAAAATGCAATGTGACAGAGTTATGTCCAGAAGCGAGCGGCAGAATTATAGGCGTAAAAATGGGTTATGCTTCTATTGTGGGGATTCTGCTCATGTTATATCGGCATGCTCTAAGCGTACTAGGAAGGTTGACAAGTCCATTTCAATTGGCACTTTACAGTCCAAATTTATTTTGTCTGTAACCTTGATTTGTTCATTATCAGTTATTACCGTGGATGCCTATGTGGACTCTGGCGCCGCTCTGAGTCTTATGGACTGGTCCTTTGCCAGGCGCTGTGGGTTTGATTTGGAGCCTCTGGAAGTCCCTATACCTCTGAAGGGTATTGATTCTACACCTTTGGCTTGTAATAAACCACAGTTCTGGACGCAAGTGACTATGCGTATGACTCCAGACCATCAGGAGGTGATTCGCTTCCTTGTGTTGTACAATTTACATGATGTTTTGGTGCTTGGATTACCATGGTTACAGTCTCATAACCCAGTCCTTGACTGGAAGGCTATGTCTGTATTAAGCTGGGGATGTCGGGGGGCTCATGGGGACACTCCTATGGTGTCCATTTCGTCATCTATTCCATCTGAGATTCCGGCATTTTTGTCTGATTATCGTGATATTTTTGAAGAGCCTAAGATTGGTTCACTCCCTCCTCACAGGGATTGTGATTGCGCCATAGATCTGATTCCTGGCAGTAAATTTCCAAAGGGTCGTTTGTTTAACCTATCTGTACCTGAACATGCTGCTATGCGCGAGTATATTAAGGAGTCCCTGGAAAAGGGACATATTCGTCCTTCTTCATCACCTTTAGGAGCCGGTTTTTTCTTTGTCTCTAAAAAGGATGGCTCTCTGAGGCCTTGTATTGATTATCGTCTCCTGAATAAAATTACAGTCAAATATCAGTATCCGTTGCCTTTGCTGACTGATTTGTTTGCTCGCATAAGGGGGGCTAAGTGGTTCTCTAAGATTGATCTTCGTGGGGCGTATAATTTGGTGCGAATTAAGCAGGGGGATGAGTGGAAGACCGCATTTAATACGCCTGAGGGCCATTTTGAGTATTTGGTAATGCCTTTCGGCCTTTCTAATGCACCTTCTGTCTTTCAGTCCTTAATGCATGATATTTTCCGTGAATATTTGGATAAATTTATGATTGTGTACTTGGATGATATTTTGATTTTTTCTGATGACTGGGAGTCTCATGTTCAGCAGGTCAGGAGGGTTTTTCAGGTTTTGCGGGAGAATTCTTTGTGTGTAAAGGGTTCAAAGTGTGTTTTTGGGGTTCAAAAAATTTCATTTTTGGGGTATATTTTTTCCCCTTCTTCTATTGAGATGGACCCTGTCAAGGTTCGGGCTATTTACGACTGGACGCAGCCTACTTCTCTGAAGAGTCTCCAGAAATTCTTGGGCTTTGCTAATTTTTATCGTCGATTTATAGCTGGTTTTTCTGGCGTTGCTAAACCTCTGACGGATTTGACTAAAAAGGGTGCTGATGTTGCCAATTGGTCCCCTGCTGCCGTGGAGGCCTTTCGGGAGCTTAAGCGCCGCTTTTTGTCTGCCCCTGTGTTGCGCCAGCCTGATGTTTTTCTTCCCTTTCAGGTTGAGGTCGATGCTTCCGAGATCGGAGCGGGGGCGGTTTTGTCGCAGAAAAGTTCCGACTGCTCAGTGATGAGACCTTGTGCGTTCTTTTCACGAACATTTTCGGCCGCCGAGCGAAACTATGATGTTGGTAATCGGGAGCTTTTGGCCATGAAGTGGGCATTTGAGGAGTGGCGTCATTGGCTTGAGGGTGCCAGACATCAGGTGGTAGTTTTGACTGATCACAAGAATTTAATTTATTTGGAGTCTGCCAGGCGCCTGAATCCTAGACAGGCACGTTGGTCGTTGTTCTTTTCCCGGTTTAATTTTGTGGTCTCGTACTTACCGGGTTCTAGGAATGTGAAAGCAGATGCTCTTTCTAGGAGTTTTGAGCCTGACTCTCCTGGGAATTCTGAACCTGCTGGTGTCCTTAAGGATGGAGTGGTTTTGTCTGCTGTCTCTCCAGATTTGCGACGTGCTTTGCAAGAATTTCAGGCGGATAGACCTGATCGTTGTCCGTCTGGTAGACTGTTTGTTCCTGACGAGTGGACCACTAGAGTCATCTCGGAAGTTCATTCTTCTACTCTGGCAGGTCATCCGGGAATTTTTGGCACCAGAGATTTGGTGGCTAGATCCTTCTGGTGGCCTTCCCTGTCTCGAGATGTGCGTGTTTTTGTGCAGTCTTGCGATGTGTGTGCTCGGGCCAAGCCTTGTTGTTCTAGGGCTAGTGGGTTGTTGTTGCCCTTGCCTATTCCGAAGAGGCCTTGGACGCACATCTCTATGGACTTTATCTCGGATCTCCCTGTTTCTCAGAAGATGTCTGTCATCTGGGTGGTGTGTGACCGTTTTTCTAAAATGGTTCATTTGGTGCCATTGCCTAAGTTGCCTTCCTCATCTGAGTTGGTCCCTCTGTTTTTTCAAAATGTGGTTCGCTTGCATGGTATTCCGGAAAACATCGTTTCTGACAGGGGTACCCAGTTCGTGTCTAGATTTTGGCGGGCAGTCTGTGCCAGGTTGGGCATTGATTTGTCCTTTTCGTCTGCATTCCATCCTCAGACCAATGGCCAGACGGAGCGAACTAATCAAACTTTGGAGACTTATTTGAGGTGTTTTGTGTCTGCGGATCAGGATGATTGGGTTGCCTTTCTGCCGTTGGCGGAGTTTGCTCTTAATAATCGGGCTAGTTCTGCCACTTTGGTTTCTCCTTTCTTTTGCAATTCAGGGTTTCATCTGCGTTTTTCATCTGGTCAGGTTGAATCTTCGGATTGTCCTGGAGTGGATGCTGTGGTGGATCGGTTGCATCGGATTTGGGGACAAGTGGTGGATAATTTGGAATTGTCCCAGGAGAGGACTCAGCAGTTTGCTAACCGTCGTCGTCGTGTTGGTCCCCACCTTCACGTTGGGGACTTGGTGTGGTTGTCTTCCCGTTTTGTCCCTATGAGGGTTTCTTCTCCCAAATTTAAGCCTCGGTTCATCGGTCCTTATAGGATTTTGGAGATTCTTAACCCTGTTTCCTTTCGTTTGGACCTCCCGGCATCTTTCGCTATCCATAATGTGTTCCATCGGTCGTTGTTGCGGAGATATGAGGTACCGGTGGTTCCTTCTACTGAACCTCCTGCTCCTGTGCTGGTGGAGGGTGAATTGGAGTACGTCGTAGAGAAGATCTTGGACTCCCGTATTTCCAGACGGAGACTTCAATATCTGGTTAAATGGAAAGGCTATGGTCAGGAAGATAATTCTTGGGTAACTGCCTCTGATGTTCATGCCTCGGATTTGGTTCGTGCCTTTCATAGGGCTCATCCAGATCGCCCTGGCGGTTCTTGTGAGGGTTCGGTGCCCCCTCCTTAAGGGGAGGGTACTGTTGTGTATCCGCTTTTTGGGCTCCCCTGGTGGTTGCTGGTGGTACTGGTGACTTGTTTGCACTTTGCTTCTTCTGTTCACCTGCTTCCATCAGTGTTTGGGAGTTTCCTATTTAGCCTTGCTCTCCAGTCATTTCCTTGCCGGTCATCATTGTAACCAGAGCCTTCGGTTGCATGTTCCTGCTACTAGTCTGCTGATCAGCTAAGTGGACTTTGTCCTTTTGTTTTGTACCTTTTGTCCAGTTTGCAGTTTTTGTAATTCTCTGTAGCTGGAAGCTCTTGCAGGCTGAAATTGCCACTCCTGTGTCATGAGTTGACACAGGAGTCTTAAAGTAATTTCAGGATGGTTTTTGAAAGGGTTTTCAGTTGACCGTGAAGTCCTCTTTTGTATCCTTCTGCTATCTAGTAAGTGGACCTCTCTTTGCTAAATCTACTTTCATACTGTGTATGTCTTTTCCTCTTAATTCACCGTTATTACATGTGGGGGGCTGCTATCATCTTTTGGGGTATTTCCCTAGAGGTAAGCCAGGTCTGTTTCTTCCTCTACCAGGTGTAGTTAGTCCTCCGGCTGGCGCGTGGCATATAGGAAGCCGTAGGTATGCTCCCTGGCTACTGTTAGTTGTGTGGTAGATTTAGCTCACGGTCAACTCGAGTTTCCATCACCCGAGAGCTCGTTCGTTACTTATATGTTTCTTACGTTCCCTTGCCATTGGGAACCATGACACACACCATATTTAGACTTATTAGAAAACGAATTTCAAAACCAGAATAATGGTCCCGCCGTCGCTCAACGAGATTTCCACCCCGAGCTATGGAATTAATAAGGTTTCTGTCCTTGGGAAAAGGGGAGTGCATTCCATAGTTCTGCCCACCCCATGAGGTCATCCGGGGGGGGAGACCCTTAGTTTTGGGCAAAGGTATAAAACTCAGAGGCCCAGACAAGGGGGGGTCTTTTGCCAGGGGATTCAGCTACGACAGGCTGTGCAATCTGACCTGATGATTTTGGGGAGGTCCCCTCCCCCCTCCACGACATGGCGTACCATTGAATGATATGAAAGAACTGTAAGTTGAATTTCACCTTTAATCCCTGTTTTTTTTTGTAATTGTACATACAATACTTGTCTTCTTTTGTAATATCTTTTTACCCTTTTGTAAACGCTGCCTACCTTTTGGAGTAAAATATATAAAATTACTAGCTTTGTTTCTCCTTGCTCTATAACGTACTGTCACGTCCTCTGAAGTAAATTATGCTACTAATTGGGTTGGCTCCTGACCCATTACCAATTCCGGAATAGGAGCTGGTGGCAGCGGAAAGTGTCCTGAGCCGTTGGGAAAACTGGTAGCGACGGACGGCGTTGATAATTATTATTCCCCCCTGAGTGGGAGTAGTTATGTCGCCCTCGCTGCAGTGTGCCCATTAGCCAGGACATAGTAAAAGACAGCCTTTCAGGCGACTAATTATCCTAGGTGCAGTACCCTGTCTGACTTGGGGGGGTAAGGGGGGAGCCAGAGAGCTGCAATATCCAAACCGGAACTGGAAAGTGGGATATAGATAAATCCCCTTCAGAAAAGAACCGAGGCCAACAAAACAACCCCGGTTCATGACATATTGGTGTCCACGGTGGGGATGATAAAAATATCCCCCTGTGATTCGTGACATTTTGGTGGCAGCAGTGGGATGATAAAAATATCCCCCTGTGATTCGTGACACAAAGTAATTGGGGAACATCACAACTCTGTGCTTCCTGGTCATCCAGGTGGTAAGGCAACCGCGGACCTCCTTTCTCGTCGGTTTTGGTGGCCGGGATTGCAGCGGGATGTGGCTGAACAGGTGTCTGCTTGTAGTATCTGCACGTGTTTGCTTGTAGTATCTACGTCTGTCTGGTATTCTTCTTCTGCTACCTATTCCTAGCAGGCCATGGACTCACTTGGCCATGGATTTTATTACCTACCTACCGGTATCTGCAGGCAAGACTGTGGTTTTAGTGGTTGTAGATAGGTTCAGTAAGATGGTTCACTTCGTCACATTACCGGCACTTCCGAATGCCAAGACTCTTGCTCAGATGTTTATAAATGGGATTGTGAAGCTTCACGGGTTCCCTCCTATGCGGTGTCAGATCGGGGGCCCCAGTTTGTTTGTAAGTTCTGGAGGGCGTGCCATTCTCGACTGGGTTTTAGCTGTCCTTTTCCTCTGCTTTCCATCCTCAGTCGATTGGACAGACCAAGTGTGACGCTAGTCACTTCTCACGGCCAACCCGTGAGTCAGAGTGGTCAAGGTGTCCAAGGTTAGGCTACTTTCACATTTCCGTCGGTAGTCGCCCATCACAAAGCGTCGGCGCGACATACCGACGGAAGATTGTTCTTTCACATTTCCGTCTGTATTCTGGGTGAGGAAAGAGAGTGAGTGTGAGATTTCCTGCTGGGCATGCGCAGTCTGAAACACTGGAAACAACGTACAGAAAAACCTTCCCTTGAACGTTTTTTGCAAGAGACGGTCCGTCACATTCCACAGGATCCAGTGCACGACGGAAGAAACGTGTGTCCATCCGTCGCGATACGTCGTTAATACAAGTCTATGGGAAAATGCAGGATCCTGCATTTTAAAAAATCGACGTATTGCGACGGCAGAGGAAAGACGGAAATGTGAAAGTAGCCTTAGAAGCCAAGAGGGTACGTCATAAACAGAAGGAAGAGACAAAAGTGTAGTCAGGTAACGTTTCAAGTTCAGAGTACCAGAAGGATAACGTATCAGAACTGAAGAGGTTAAACAGGCAGATGGTCAGAACGAAGTCCAAGGTCAGGTAACATATCAAGCATACAGAACTCAAGGCACAGAGAGCACAAACCTCACAAGATGAATGTATGTCTGGCAGTGTTCTGGGAAACTCAGCTCAGTTAAGAAGCATGGCCATTAAGTGGAATAATGAACACACGCAACAGCAGATGCCTCACAGTCTCAGATTGGATAGTCGAGCTCTCAATCAACACACTGACTGCTCAGCACGCCCCTGTACCAGATTGGATGGCCAAGCTGTCAGTAACCGCATCCCAGACACACTGAGGGGTGGAACCGTGACACCGAGCGCATTAAACATAATTTGGAGACATCTCAGGTGTCTTGTCTCCAACAATCAGGAGGATTGGGAATCCTACTTACCGTTGGCTAAGTTTGTTATTAATAATCACAGTCAAAAATCTACCAACAGGTCACCGTTCTTTGGTGCAACGGTTACCATAAACAGTTTGGTACCTTTTAGCGGTGAGGGGCTTCAGGAGTTCCAGAGGAGGAACATTTTGCTTTGTAGCTCTCCTCAGTGTGGTGGGGGGTTCTGAGTAATTTGAAGATCATGGGAGACAGGTACAAACGTATGGCTGACAGAAAACGCTCGCCAGGTCGGACCTGAATGTGAATGGCTTTGTTTGGTTGTATAACAGGAATTTCAGGTTCAGGGTTCCTTCCTGGAAGTTAGGACCTAGGTTTATTGGTCCCTATAAAATAACCGCTGTCATTAACCCAGCAATATTTCATCATGAGCTAACTCAGGCCCTTAAGACCCACAGTGTCCATCACAGGCCTTTTCTCAAGAAATATGTGGAACATCTTGAGCCCTCACTCCTACCGCCACCCCCAATAATGGTTGATGGTAATCTAGAGTTAGAGGTTTCAAGGATTGTAGATTTTCACCTCCAACGCCGTTCCCTACAACAATTGGTGCACTGAAAGGAGGGTTACGGTCCAGAGGAAAGGATGTGGGTCTTGGCATCAGAGGTGAATGCCCTAGGTTGGTTTGTTCATTCCACACCTCTTATCCTGAGAAACTTATTCCTGAGTGGCTGGAGGCCACTCGTAGAGGCTGGGGTACTGTCACTGGTATGTCAGATTCTTTTGACTCACTCTGCATTTGGCTTCAGAAGGTCGTTTAGCATTGCAGATCCTTTCTTAATCCTTCTGACTTTTGGACCCAGCGGCAACCTCCCTCCGGCTCTAATTGACACACCTGGACCTTGGTGTTTATGACCCCCCAGTCTGCTTCAAGGAGTTGCCAGTGATACTCACATTTTCCATTTTGAAGGCTTGGAGCTAATGCAGTCGGCTATCTTGGTCTCTGGTGCTGTTGGAGGACGTTTGGGGTTACTCTGAGTCTACTCAAGATAAGTTTCTTCGACCTTGTTTGACTCCCTTCTGTACACTTCCCCAGTGTACAGTGGGGAATAGCCTGTGTTCATCACCCCCCCTTCCCTATCCAGGGCCTAGTTGTAGGGATATACATGGCTTAGGTTCCTGCTCAGCGATTGGTATGGAACCAATTTAGGGACAGTAGGTGAGGCAGAGTTTTATTAGATCTGCCTAGAGGTCTCCACACCCCTTTACCAAGTGTTTGGTCTTCCTTCCCCTCGTGTTGCACTTGGTCTTTTCACACTGTGCGTGACACCTACATCTTTTCCTCACCTCTGTCTACCACCTACCCGTTTTCTCTAGAGTGCAGCACCGTACTACATCTCCTTCTCATCTGTCTACCACCTATTCGTACTCTCCACAGTGCTGCACGACCCTACATTATCTCCTTATCTCTGTCTACCATCTACCTGTCATCTCCAGTGTTGCACCACCCTACATTACATCCTCATCTCTGTCTACCACCCTACTCGTCCTCTCCACAGTGCTGCACTACCCTACATGTCCTCATCTGTGTATCACCTACCTGTCCTCTCCACAGTGCTGCACCACCCTACATCTCCTCATCTCTGTGTACCACCCTACTCGTCCTCTCCACAGTTCTGCACTGCCCTACATCTCATCTGTCTACCACCTACCTGTCCTCTCCACAGTGCTGCAACACCCTACATCTGTCTACCACCTACCTTTCCACAGTGCTGCACCACCCTACATCACCTCCTCATCTGTCTACCACCTACCTGTCTTCTCCACAGTGCTGCACTACCCTACATCTCCTCATCTAACACCTACCCGTCCTCTCCACAGTTCTGCACCGCCATACATCTCCTTATCTGTCTACCACCCTACCAGTCCTCTCCACAACGCTGCACCACCCTACATCTCCTCATCTGTCTACTACCTACCTGTCCTCTCCACAGTGCTGCACCGCACTACATCTCATCTTCATCTGTCTACCACCTACCCGTTTTCTCCAGTGCTGCACTGCCCTATGTCTCCTCCTCATCTCTGTTTACCTACCTGTCCTCTCCACAGTGCTGTCACTGCCATACATCTCCTCATCTGTCTACCACCTACCCGTCCTCTCCACAGTGCTGCACCGCCCTACGTCTCCTCATTTCTGTCTACTACCTACCTGTCCTCTCCACAGTCATGCACCGCTCTACATCTCATCTCTGTCTATCACCTACTCGTGCTGAATCATCATATATGGAGATATATACAGGTCCTGGCTGGTGATGGATCATGCATGAACATGGATAGACCATATATAGCCGCACATTATGCCCCCCCATCTCCTAGTAGATTGTAGCAGGACCCTTGCTCCTTTTGTAACTGGTGATATGTATTACTTTGTGATATTTTTATTGTCTGTCCATTCCGTTTCCTATCGTACAGCACTGCAGAATATGTTGGCGCTATAGAAATAACATTCTTATTATTGTTATGGGGGCTGTGGTAGTAGAAGACTCTGCACCACGTCAATCAGTAGGGATCACAGCATTTGCCAGCTGCTCTGTAGGGATCATTGCCTCGGTATGGGGAGTACAGTATGAAAACTTACCGCCAGGCGTCGATCCTCCTCTTCTTGCTGCCTCTGGATGGCGGCCTGCTCCTTCGCTTCCTTCTTGACTTCCTGCTGGAACTCATACTTGCTGAATAATTGTCTGGGGGGTCGCACACTATACTTCTGGGGACTTTTCAGGGGTGATGATCCACAGCTCTGAAATGGAGTAATAGTGCGGATATGAAGACCACGGGGGCCACGAGAGCAACAAATATGGGAGAAGTGGGAGACACCGTGCCGCCTGGGTGCTCACAGTATTAGCCCTCCATACCCTCTACACCTGGTTTTGTTCTCACCTCTTGCGGTGTGTTCAGCAGGGGGCAGGCTTCTTCACGCTCATCCATAAGGCACATTTTGCGAGTTGCATATCCGCTAACACAGTAGGCATCGTATCCAGCGCCCAGCAGCAAAGAGCAGAGCAACACACTGAAATCAAAGCAACTTCCTCTCTGCTCCCGCAGAACAGAGAACGAGGAGGAGAGGCAGTGCGGCTGTGAGCAAGAAGAACCGGGAGAAAATCCTCAATGAGAGACCTCTAACATACAGGAAAGAGGGGAGAGAGGACAGAGGGAGAGGAGGCAGAGAAAGAGAGAGGCAAGGGGACAGAGGGAGGGAGGACAGAGGGAGAGAGGGGATGGGCGGAGAGGGCAAGAGGAGAGAGGGGACAGAGGGGAAGGGGGGAGAAAGAGAGAGGCAAGGGGACAGAGGGAGAGAGGCGAGGGCACAGTGTAAGAGAGGGGATAGAGGGAGAGGGGCGAGGGGACTGAGAGAGATGGGAGATGGGACCAAGGGGGAGAGAGGGGACAAAGGGGAGAGAGGCGAGGAGGGAGAGATGCAAGGGGACAGAGAGGGAGAGGACAAAGAACGAGAGAGGAGAGATTATAGGACAGAGGGCGAGAAGCAAGGGTACAAAAAGGGAGAGAGGCGAAGAGACAAGGGTAGAGAAAAGCAAGGGGACATAGAGGGAGAGAGGGGACAGAAAGGGAGACGAGAGGAGACCTAGGTGAGAGGAGAGGGAACAAAGAGGGAAATAGAGGAGAGGGAATGGGGTGCACAGAAAATAGGGTACAGAAAGAAGGGTTAGAGAGGGAGAGGTGAGAGGGGACACAGAGAAGAGAAGACAGAATAGGGAGTGAGGGTCAGACGGCACAGATGAATTATGGATCGTTACCAGCTCAGTCGCGGAGTTCAGTGGTCTCATAGTTATAAATTCGGACACAAAGTGTGCACATTCCTCCCACTGGTAGAGCAACGGGTACGGAAGGAGAGTGGGGCGCAGCGTGGAGCACACAAACTTCTGTGGATCGAGAAAGGGTGTAGGCCATGAGAAGAGCGTTAACACTTAATGAGCCCGCACACCCTCATCTTCCACAGCACAAGATCGCGCGTCCCCATCTTCCACAGCACAAGACCGCGTGTCCCCATCTCGCACAGCACAAGACCCCGCCTCCCCACCTCGCGCAGCACAAGACACTGCGTCCCCATCTCGCACAGCACAAGACACCGCGTCCCTATCTCGCACAGCACAAGACACCGTGTTCCCATCTCGCACAGCACAAGACACCGAGTTCCCATCTCGCACAGCAGAAGACCGCGTGTCCCCATCTCGCACAGCACAAGACACCGCGTCCCCATCTCGCACAGCACAAGACCGCGCGTTCCCATCTCGCACAGCACAAGACACCGCGTCCCCATCTCGCACAGCACAAGACACCGCGTCCCCATCTCGCACAGCACAAGACCACGCGTCCCCATCTCGCACAGCACAAGACACCGCTGTGAAGAAACCAGATTGTATCTTAATTTCCCAGACAACCATGTTTTTGCAGAGCCAAAAGGGCTGGCTTTTTGTCTGTATATTGGCTTGTGAATTTGGGTGTTTATGTCTGGTGGGTCAAGAGGACAGACTTGCCAACTGATATACTGTCTAGCATACTGTGTGGGTCTGTAAAGGTACCGTTACACTAAACGTCTTACCAACGATCACGACCAGCGATGCGATCGTTGGTAAGTCGTTGTGTGGTCGCTGGGGAGCTGTCACACAGACAGCTCTCTCCAGCGACCAACGATCAGGGGAACGACTTCGGCATCGTTGAAACTGTCTTCAACTATGCCGAAGTCCCCCTGCAGCACCCGGGTAACCAGGGTAAACATCGGGTTACTAAGCGCAGGGCCGCGCTTAGTAACCCGATATTTACCCTGGTTACCATTGTAAAAGTTAAAAAAAACACTACATACTCACCTTCTGATGTCTGTCACGTCCCCTGCCGGCGGCTTCCCTGCACTAAATGTGTCAGCGCCAGCCGGCCGTAAAGCAGAGCACAGCGGTGACATCACCGCTGTGCTCTGCTTTACGGCCGGCCAGCGCTGACACATTCAGTGCAGGTTAGCAGTCGCTTAGTGTGAAGGTACCTTAAGGGTATGTGCAAACGTCCGGATTTCTTGCAGAAATTTCCTGAAGAAAACCGGAAATTTTCGCAAGAAATCCGCATTTTTTTTTTGCGTTTTTTTTCCGTTTTTTTTGCGTTTTTTTAGCATTCTGCAAGCGTAATTAGCTTGCAGAATGCTAAAGTTTTCCAAGCGATCTGTAGCATCGCTTGGAAAACTGACTGACAGGTTGGTCACACTTGTCAAACATAGCGTTTGACAAGTGTGACCATCTTTTTACTATAGATGCTGCCTATGCAGCATCTATAGTAAAAGATAGAATGTTTAAAAATAATAAAAAAAATAAAAAAAATGGTTATACTAACCTGCAGGCGTCCGTTCCTATAGATGCCGGTGTGGTTCAGGACCTTCCATGACGTCGCGGTCACATGAGCGGTCACATGACCGGTCTCGACCAATCACAAGACCGCGACGTCATCGCAGGTCCTTCACCGCACACCAGCTATAGAAACCGAAGCGGCAGCATGCAGCGGAGAGGCGGGAAGACATCGAAGGTGAGTATATGACTATTTTTTATTTTAATTATTTTTTTTTGACCAATTATATGGTGCCCAGTCCGTGGAGGAGAGTCTCCTCTCCTCCACCCTGGGTACCAACCGCACATAATCTGCTTACTTCCCGCATGGTGTGCACAGCCCCGTGCGGGAAGTAAGCAGATCAATGCACTCCTAGGTGTGCGGAATCCCCTGCAATTCCGCATTTTAATGAACATGTTGCTTTTTTTTCCGCGATGCGATTTTTTCGCGGAAAAAAAGGCTACATTTGCACAAAAAATGCGGAATACACTGAAAATAATGGGAGGCATATGTTAGCGTTTTTTTCGCGTTTTTATCACGTTTTTATAGCGAAAAAACGCGAAAAAAAGCGAAAAATACTGAACGTGTGCACATGGCCTAATAGTGACTGTACATTGAGTGTGTTAAGCTTTGTTTGTTGATGTGTGCTTATGTGCTAATGGTGCTACTTAATCCCATCACCATTGTTTACCTTATCTTGATGTTGGACTGAAAGACCCTGGGTAATTCTAAAGCTGGAGTTACACTAAATGACTTACCAACGATCACGACCAGCGATACGACCTAGCCGTGATCGTTGGTAAGTCGTTGTGTGGTCGCTGGGGAGCTGTCACACAGACAGCTCTCTCCAGCGACCAACGATCAGGGGAATGACTTCGGCATCGTTGAAACTGTCTTCAACGATGCCGAAGTCCCCCTGCAGCACCCGGGTAACCAGGGTAAACATCGGATTACTAAGTGCAGGGCCGCGCTTAGTAACCCGATATTTACCCTGGTTACCATTGTAAAAGTAAAAAAAAAAAACACTACATACTCACATTCTGATGTCTGTCACGTCCCCCGCCGGCGTCCACATGGTTAAAACTGCTTTCGGCAGGAGCGCTGCTAATGCACGCGCTGCTGCCAAGAGCTTCCCTGCACTGAATGTGTCAGCGCCGGCAGTAACAGCGGTGACGTCACCGCTGTGCTCTGCTTTAGGGCCGGCGCTGACACAGTCAGTGCAGGGAAGCTCTCGGCAGCAGCGCGTGCATTAGCAGCGCTCCTGCCGAAAGCAGTTTTAACCCTGTGGACGCTGGGGGACGTGACAGACATCAGAATGTGAGTATGTACTGTTTTTTTTTTTAACTTTTACAATGGTAACCAGGGTAAATATCGGGTTACTAAGTGCGGCCCTGCGCTTAGTAACCCGATATTTACCCTGGTTACAAGTGAACACATCGCTGGATCGGCGTCACACACGCCGATCCAGCGATGACAGCGGGTGATCAGTGACCAAAAAATGGTCCTGATCATTCCCCAACGACCAACGATCTCCCAGCAAAGGCCTGATCGTTGGTCGCTGTCACACATAACGAGATCGTTAGCGGGATCGTTGCTACGTCACCAAAAACGTGACGTTGCAACGATATCGTTAATGATATCGTTATGTGTGACTCAGCCTTAAGAATAGCTTGCATGCCTTGGGTATATAAAGGACTCAGACATCACATTCTGGGAGTCTGAAGTAATACAGAGCTACCAGCCAGAGGTTCTGAAAACCACCCAACAGACAAGAGAAAGGACTGAAGCCAATTCATCATTCACCATCACGAGGGACACTGATCTAGGATTCTATAGTATACAACCTAGGGGTTTTCGGCTCCGGTTCGGTTGGAAGGACACAGATCTGATCCAGTGACCATCTCTGCACCATGGATATGTTTGGTTAAAGCCAGGGTTGGGACCCGCTGGTCGCCTGGTTCCATGGAGATGGTCAGATAAGCCAGGTGGTGACTCTCGTGTCAATTGGCTTTGGACCTTGTATGGACTCTATGGACAGTTCTTGGTCATCTCTCTATGCTTGTCGTTACCCCTTCTCTGTGCGTTCATCCACAGATGGAGTAGCGACCCTGGGAGCTCTGACATCATGTCATACTGGAAATACGTGGAGACGCAGTGATATGTTATATGCGCCCATGTACCCTGGTTCCATAGAGATGGTCAGATAAGCCAGGTGGTGACTCTCGTGTCAACTGGCTTTGGACTTTGTATGGACTCTATGGACAGTTCTTGGTCATCTCCCTATGCTTGTCGTTACCCCTTCTCTGTGCGTTCATCCACAGATGGAGTAGCGACCCTGGGAGCTCTGACATCATGTCATACTGGAAATACGTGGAGACGCAGTGATATGTTATATGCGCCCATGTAACCAAACAATTCCTGCCATGGTGGGATTGTTCTGTTTGCTATGGTGTGTTGTGGTTCAATAAAGTATTGCCACACTGTTTTACCTTAACCCTGTGTTGTCTGTGTAGTGTATTGCCCACGGGGAGATAGAGCGGGCGTTCAGTGGTATGAGCCGTGGTCCATGCAGTCTTGCTAAAGACAGCCGGGCCAGCGGACGAGAGCACCCACTGACCTCGTTTCTCCACAACTGTGTTCCCATCTCACACAGCACAAGACACCGCGTCCCCATCTTTGCACAGCACAAGACACCGCGTCCCCATCTTCCCACAGCACCAGACCGCGCGTTCCCATCTTCCACACCAAGACACTGCACCCATCCATCATTTTCGTGGGGGTCACGCGCACTCACCTGCACACCGCACTCGTTCTGTGGGGATATGAAGAGCGGCTTCCGGTGGGGATAGAGGAGCGAGTACTGTCGACAGAAGTTTTCTGCCAGGTCCAGTAGCATCTGCTCCTCAGGAGAGTTGTGGGTGTAGGAAGATGGAAATGATGAGATGTCTACGGAAGGGTCCAACCCTCTGCAATAAATGGGAGACAAGATAAGGATGCACCCCCATCAGTGCACGGTCCTCCCCTGTATCCCGCATCAGTGCACGGTCCTGACTCACCTGCAGATATCAGCACCCTCCTGTCTGTGCTCATGCACCTCCTCCACAGCCTCCATGACACCTGTAGGAGGACAACACCAGTTTATTATGGTGGGGGTGATAGTGATGTGGGGGTGACAGTGATGTGGGGGTGACAGTGATGTGGGGATGACAGTGATGTGGGGTCGCAGTGATGTGGAGGTGACAGTGATGTGGAGGTGACAGTGATGTGGGGGTGACAGTGATGTGGGAGTAACAGTGGTGGGGGTGACAGTGATGGGGGATGACAGTGATGGGGGATGACAGTTATGGGGATGACAGTGATGGGGGATGACAGTGATGGGGATGACAGTGATGGGGGTGACAGTGATGGGGATGACAGTGATGTGGGGTCGCAGTGATGTGGAGGTGACAGTGATGGGGGATGACAGTGATGTGGGATGACAGTGATTTGGAGGTGACAGTGATGGGGGTGACAGTGATGGAGATGACAGTAATGTGAAGGTGACAGTGATGTGGGGGTAACAGTGGTGGGGGGTGACTGATATGGTGGTGACAGTGATGTGGGGGTAACAGTGGTGGGGGTGACAGTGATGGGGGATGACCGTGATGGGGATGACAGTGATGTGCGGTCGCAGTGATGTGGAGGTGATAGTGATGTGGGGGTAACAGTGATGGGGGATGACAGTGATGGGGGATGACAGTGGTGGGGGTGACAGTGATGGGGATGACTGATGTGGGGTCGCAGTGATGTGGAGGTGACAGTGATGTGGGATGAAAGTGATGTGGGGATGACAGTGATGGGGATGACAGTAATGGGGGTGACAGTGATGTGGAGGTGACAGTGATGGGGGTGACAGTGATGTGGAGGTGACAGTGATGGGGGTGACAGTGATGGGGGGTGACAGTGATGTGGGGTCGCAGTGATGTGGAGGTGACAGTGATGGGGGTGGCAGTGATATGGGGTGACAGTGATGGGGTGACAGTGATGGGGGTGACAGTGATGGGGATGACAGTGATGTGGGGGTGACAGTGATGGGGGATGACAGTGATGTGGGGGTGACAGTGATGGGGGATGACAGTAATGTGGGGGTGACAGTGATGTGGAGGTGACAGTGATGTGGAGGTGACAGTGATGTGGGGTGACAGTGATGTGGAGGTGGCAGTGATGTGGAGGTGACAGTGATGTGGGGTGACAATGATGTGGAGGTGACAGTGATGGGGGTGACAGTGATGTGGAGGTGACGGTGATGTGGAGGTGAAGGTGATGGGGGTGACAGTGTTGTGGAGGTGACAGTGATGGGGTGACAGTGATGTGGGGGTAACAATCATGGGGGTGACAGTGATGTGGAGTGAAAGTGATGGGGGTGACAGTGATGTGGAGGTGACAGTGGGGTGACAGTGATGTGGAGGTGACAGTGATGTGGTGACAGTGATGTGGGGGTGACAGTAATGTGGGGGTGACAGTGATGTGGGGGTGACAGTGATGTGGAGGTGACAGTGATGTGGGGTGACAGTGATGTGGAGGTGACAGTGATGTGGAGGTGACAGTGCTGGGGGTGACTGATGTGGAGGTGAAAGTGATGTGGGGTGATAGTGATGGGGGGGTGACAGTGATGGGGTGACAGTGATGGGGGGTGACAGTGGTGGTGACAGTGATGGGGGTGACAGTGATAGTGATGGGGGGTGACAGTGATGGCGGTGATAGTGATGGGGGGTGACAGTGATGGCGGTGATAGTGATGGGGGTGACAGTGATGGGGGTGACAGTGATGGGCGTGACAGTGATGGGGGAGGTGACAGTGATGGGGTGACAGTGATCGGGGGTGACAGTGATGGGGAATGACAGTGATGGGGGTGACAGTGATGGGGGGAGGTGACAGTGATGGGGGGAGGTGACAGTGATGGGGGGTGACAGTGATGGGGGTGAAAGTGATGTGGTGACAGTGATGGGGGGTGACAGTGATGTGGAGGTGACAGTGATGGGGGTGACAGTGATGGGGGTGACAGTGATGGGGGGAGGTGACAGTGATGGGGGAGGTGACAGTGATGGGGGAAGGTGACAGTAATGGGGGAGGTGACAGTGATGGGGGTGACAGTGATGGGTGGTGATAGTGATGGGGGGTGACAGTGATTGTAAGGTGACAGTGATGGGGGAGGTGACAGTGATGTGGGGTGACAGTGATGTGGGGTGACAGTGATGGGGGGTGACAGTGATGGGGGTGACAGTGATGTGGGGTGACAGTGATGTGGAGGTGACAATGATGTGGAGGTGACAGTGCTGGGGGTGACTGATGTGGAGGTGAAAGTGATGTGGGGTGATAGTGATGGGGGGTGACAGTGATGTGGAGGTGACAGTGATGGGGGTGACAGTGATGGGGGTGACAGTGATGGGGGGAGGTGACAGTGATGGGGGAGGTGACAGTGATGGGGGAAGGTGACAGTAATGGGGGAGGTGACAGTGATGGGTGGTGATAGTGATGGGGGGTGACAGTGATTGTAAGGTGACAGTGATGGGGGAGGTGACAGTGATGTGGGGTGACAGTGATGTGGGGTGACTGATGGGGGGTGACAGTGATGGGGGGTGACAGTGATGTGGGGTGACAGTGATGTGGGGTGACAGTGATGTGGAGGTGACAGTGATGTGGAATGACAGTGATGTGGAGGTGACAATGATGTGGAGGTGACAGTGCTGGGGGTGACTGATGTGGAGGTGAAAGTGATGTGGGGTGATAGTGATGGGGGGGTGACAGTGATGGGGGTGACAGTGGTGGTGACAGTGATGGGGGTGACAGTGATAGTGATGGGGGGTGACAGTGATGGGGGGTGACAGTGATGGCGGTGATAGTGATGGGGGGTGACAGTGATGGCGGTGATAGTGATGGGGGGTGACAGTGATGGGGGTGACAGTGATGGGCGTGACAGTGATGGGGGTGACAGTGATGGGGGAGGTGACAGTGATCGGGGGTGACAGTGATGGGGAATGACAGTGATGGGGGTGACAGTGATGGGGGTGACAGTGATGGGGGTGACAGTGATGGGGGTGACAGTGATGGGGGGTGACAGTGATGGGGGTGAAAGTGATGTGGTGACAGTGATGGGGGTGACAGTGATGTGGAGGTGACAGTGATGGGGGTGACAGTGATGGGGGTGACAGTGATGGGGGGTGACAGTGATGGGGGTGACAGTGATGGGGATGACAGTGATGGGGGGAGGTGACAGTGATGGGGGAGGTGACAGTGATGGGGGAAGGTGACAGTAATGGGGGAGGTGACAGTGATGGGGGTGACAGTGATGGGTGGTGATAGTGATTGTAAGGTGACAGTGATGGGGGAGGTGACAGTGATGTGGGGTGACAGTGATGGGGGGTGACAGTGATGGTGGGTGACAGTGATGGGGGTGACAGTGATGTGGAGGTAACAGTGATGGGGGTGACAGTGATGTGGAGGTGAAAGTGATGGGGGTGACAGTGATGGGGGGTGACAGTGATGGGGGTGACAGTGATGTGGAGGTGACAGTGATGGGGAGTGACAGTGATGGGGGTGACAGTAATGGTGGTGACAGTGATGGGGGGTGACAGTGATGAGGGTGACAGCGATGAGGGTGACAGTGATGAGGGTGACAGTGATGGGGGGGTGACAGTGATGGGGGTGACAGTGATGGGGGTGACAGTGATGGGGGAGGTGACAGTGATGGGGGAGGTGACAGTGATGGGGGTGACAGTGATGGGGGGTGACAGTAATGGTGGTGACAGTGATGGGGGGTGACAGTAATGGTGGTGACAGTGATGGGGGGTGACAGTGATGTGGAGGTGACAGTGATGGGGGTGACAGTGATGGGGGAGGTGACAGTGATGGGGGTGACAGTGATGGGGGGTGACAGTGATGGGGGTGACAGTGATGGGGAGGTGACAGTGATGGGGGGAGGTGACAGTGATGGGGGGAGGTGACAGTTATGGGGGGTGACAGTGATGGGGGGTGACAGTGATGGGGGTGACTGTGATGGGGGGTAACAGTGATGGGGGTGACAGTGATGGGGGGAGGTGACAGTGATGGGGGAGGTGACAGTGATGGGGGAAGGTGACAGTAATGGGGGAGGTGACAGTGATGGGGGTGACAGTGATGGGTGGTGACAGTGATGGGGAGGTGACAGTGATGGGGGGAGGTGACAGTGATGGGGGGAGGTGACAGTTATGGGGGGTGACAGTGATGGGGGGTGACAGTGATGGTGGTGACTGTGATGGGGGGTAACAGTGATGGGGGTGACAGTGATGTGGAGGTGACAATGATGTGGAGGTGACAGTGATGGGGGTGACAGTGATGTAGAGGTGAAAGTGATGGGGGGTGACTGATGGGGGTGACTGATGTGGGGTGACAGTGATGGGGGGTGACAGTAGTGGTGATAGTGATGGGGGTGACTGTGATGGTGGTGACTGTGATGGGGGGTGAATGTGATGGGGGGTGACAGTGATGGGGGATAACAGTGAAGGAGGGTCGTGCTTTCTGACTACCTGTTATTGCGGCTCCTGTGCGTTCCCTCAACGCGTCTGGTTTCCAAGCAACAGACCGGAATTGACGACATGAGTCCCGCCCCCGTATCATGGGATTAGATGTCACAGGAGAGGGCGGGGCTGCTTCTTCCAGCGCAGAGCTCGCGCCTCTAGCCAGTGCCGGTTCGCAGTGCTGAATGTGGCACCGAGGAGATGACGCAGAGGGGACGGAAGAGCTGAGGAGACGGAGGGGGCAGAAGAGCTGAGGGGACGGAGGGGGCAGAAGAGCTGAGGGGACGGAGGGGGCAGAAGAGCTGAGGGGACGGAGGGGGCAGAAGAGCTGAGGGGACGGAGCGGGCGGAAGAGCTGAGGGGGCAGAAGAGCTGAGGAGACTGCGCGGGCAGAAGAGCTGAGGGGGCAGAAGAGCTGAGGAGACTGAGCGGGCAGAAGAGCTGAGGGGGCGGAAGAGCTGAGGAGATGGAGCGGGCAGAAGAGCTGAGGGAATGGAGGGGGCAGTGTTAGGCTACGTTCACATTTGCGTTGTGCGCCGCAGCGTCGGCGCCGCAACGCACAACGCAAATAAAAACGCAGCAAAACGCATGCACAACGCTGCGTTTTGCGCCGCATGCGTCGTTTTTTTCATTGAATTTGGACGCAGCAAAAATGCAACTTGCTGCGTCCTCTGCGCACCGACGCGGGCGCCGCAGCGACGCATGCGGCGCAAAACGCAAGTGCGCCGCATGTCCATGCGCCCCCATGTTAAATATAGGGGCGCATGACGCATGCGGCGCCGCTGCGGCGCCCGACGCTGCGGCGAGGACCGCAAATGTGAACGTAGCCTGCTACGTTCACATTTGCGTTGTGCGCCGCAGCGTCGGCGACGCAACGCACAACGCAAACAAAAACGCATGCACAACGCTGCGTTTTTGCGACGCATGCGTCCTTTTTTTGGTTGAGTTTGGACGCAGCAAAAATGCAACTTGCTGCGTGCGCCGCAGTGACGCATGCGTCGCAAAACGCAAGTGCAACGCATGTCCATGCGCCCCCATGTTAAATATAGGGGCGCATGACGCATGCGGCGACGCTGCGGCGCAGACCGCAAATGTGAACGTAGACTTAGAATCTGTTTTGTTTTTGACCATCCGCCATTTTGTGTGTTTCTGGCTGCTGGGCTTTTTTCCCTGGTGCTGCTGGGTTGTCTTGGTCAGGTGATTGTATCACCCTTTATTACCCAGCACCTGCCTACCATTCCTTGGACAACAGTGTTAATCCTCTGGAGTTCTGGCTTGGTGCTTTGATAGCTTTCTGTGTTTGACATTGTGCAGTTCTGGGACCTCTGGTTCTGCTATCTTTAGTTTCTGTTTTCAGTTGGTTTCTGCAGCCAATCTCTGTGTTTTCTATTAGGAGGTGACCTGTTTTTATGCCCAGTCCTTAGATCTTTCAGGGACCTCCTTCCCCCTATCTATAGGTCTTCGCTGAGATTAATTTAGGATCTTCGGTGGGTCTATTCGCAAGGAATGGGTCGCCCACTCCATCGTAGGGTATCAGCCTAGTATCAGTGCAGGGTCAGTTTTCCCCCTTCTATCCTAGTTCTTTGTTGCAGTTCCGTAACAGACAAAAGAGCAGCGGGGGCAGAAGATCTGAGGCGATGGAGGGGGCTAGTGATGGGCAGTCCGGCTCTTTTTGGTGATCCGGCTCTCATGGCTCCGCTCACCAAAAAGAGCCGGCTCTTTTGGCTCACGAACCGGCTCTTTTTAGATCCTAAAAGGATCCCTATTCAATAGCTATTCAGGCGTCCGAAACTCCGCCCACTTCTTAGAGCCAATTAAATTGAAGCGTGGGCGGGGTTTGCTCAGGTGGGCGGAGTTACGCCTCCTGAAGTCCGGGATTTTACGCCCAGTGAGAGCCATTCAGGAATTTTAGTGGCTCTCACTGGTGTGCCGGCTCCCGTCGTTCACAGCAGGGAGCCGGCTCTTTGTGTCGGCTCGTTCATGAACGACACATCACTAGAGGGGGCAGAAGAACTGAGGGGACGGAGCAGGCAGAAGAGCTGAGGCGACGGAGCGGGCAGAAGAGCTGAGGGGATGGAGGGGGCAGAAGAGCTGAGGGGATGGAGGAGGCAGAAGAGCTGAGGGGATGGAGCGGGCAAAAGAGCGGAGGGGGCAGAAGAGCTGAGTGAACGGAGGGGGCTGAAGAGCTGAGGGGACGGAGGGGGCTGAAGAGCTGAGGGAACTGAGCGGGCAGAAGCGCTGAGGGGATGGAACGGGCAGAAGAGCTGAGGGGACGGAGGGGGTAGAAGAGCTGAGGGGACGGAGCGGGCAGAAGCGCTGAGGGGATGGAACGGGCAGAAGAGCTGAGGGGACGGAGGGGGTAGAAGAGCTGAGGGGGCAGAAGAGTTGTGGGGACTGAGGGGGCAGAAGAGCTGAGGGGACGGAGCGGGCAGAAGAGCTGAGGGGATGGAGGGGGCTGAGGAGACTGAGCGGGCAGAAGAGCTGAGGGGACGGAGGGGGCTCAAGAGCTGAGGGGACGGAGGAGGTAGAAGAGCTGAGGGGACGGAGGAGGTAGAAGAGCTGAGGGGACGGAGCGGGCAGAAGAGCGGAGGGGGCTGAGGGAACGGAGCGGGCAGAAGCGCTGAGGGGATGGAACGGGCAGAAGAGCTGAGGGGACGGAGCGGGCAAAAGAGCGGAGGGGACGGAGGGGGCTGAAGAGCTGAGGAGACTGAGCGGGCTGAAGAGCTGAGGGGACGGAGGGGGCTGAAGAGCTGAGGGGACGGAGGGGGCTCAAGAGCTGAGGGGACGGAGGAGGTAGAAGAGCTGAGGGGACGGAGGAGGTAGAAGAGCTGAGGGGACGGAGCGGGCAGAAGAGCGGAGGGGGCTGAGGGAACGGAGCGGGCAGAAGCGCTGAGGATGGAACGGGCAGAAGAGCTGAGGGGACGGAGGGGGCAGATGAGCTGAGGGGACGGAGCGGGCAAAAGAGCGGAGGGGGCTGAAGAGCTGAGGGAACGGAGCGGGCAGAAGCGCTGAGGGGATGGAGGGGGCAGAAGAGCTGAGGGGACGGAGCGGGCAGAAGAGCTGAGGGGGTAGAAGAGCGCAGGGGGCAGAAGAGCTGAGGGGACGGAGGAGGCAGAAGAGCTGAGGGGATGGAGGGGGCTGAGGAGACTGAGCGGGCAGAAGAGCTGGGGGGCTGAATAGCTGAGGGGGCAGAAGAGGTGAGGGGACGGAGGGGGCTGAAGACCTGAGGGGACAAAGCGGGCAGAAGAGCTGAGGAAATGGAGGGGGCAGTGTTAGAATCTGTTTTGTTTTTGACCATCCGCCATCTTGTGTGGTTCTGGCTGCTGGGCTTTTTCCCCTGGTGCTGGGTTGTCTTGGTCAGGTGATTGTATCACCCTTTATTACCCAGCACCTGCCTACCATTCCTTGCTGGACAACAGTGTTAATCCTCTGGAGTTCTGGCTTGGTGGTTTGATAGCTTTCTGTGTTTGACATTGTGCAGTTCTGAGACCTCTGGTTCTGCTATCTTTAGTTTCTGTTTTCCGTTGGTTTCTGCAGCCAATCTCTGTGTTTTCTATTAGGAGATGACCTGTTTTTATACCCAGTCCTTAGATCTTTCAGGAACCTCCTTCCCCCTATCTATAGGTCTTCGCTGAGATTAATTTAGGATCTTCGGTGGGTCTATTCGCAAGGAATGGGTCGCCCACTGCATCGTAGGGTATCAGCCTAGTCTCAGTGCAGGGTCAGTTTTCCCCCTTCTATCCTAGTTCTTTGTTGCAGTTCCGTAACAGACAGAACAGCGGAGGGGGCTGAAGATCTGAGGCGATGGAGGAGGCAGAAGAGTGGAGGGTGCGAAAAGAGCAGAGGTGACGGAGTGGGCGGAAGAGCTGACGGGATGGAGGGGGCAGAAGAGCTGAGGAGATGGAGGGGGTGGAAGAGCTGAGGGGATGGAGGGGGCGGAAGAGCTGAGGGGATGGAGGGGGCAGTAGAGTTGAGGGGTCGGAGGAGGTGGGTGGGGCTTAGGGGGCCGAAGATCTGGGGACTATAATATAAATATGCCATATTTTGAGTATACACCTAGCAGGTTCCATGGCTTTTCAGACACGCGCTGTGGGCTTTCTGACCCCCCTCTTCACACTGAGTACAAATCTCTTCTTTTCAATGCTCCCTCCCCCTGTTGAGGGCTTCACACCCCCTGCATACAGCGATAATGTGAATCCAGTGTGCTGTGAGCAGGCCTACTCAGCTTTGTGCAAAGAAGCATGGTCTGGGGGGCATTCCCTTTGTTCTCATAAACTGGTATATAATCGTGCAGCTTAGGTCTGGAAGCAGGACAAATAAATTTTTGGCCTCTGCATCGGCCAGGCCATCGCCTCGTGCGTTTTCTAATTTCCTGAACCATTGGTATCTGAGAAACGAATTACTGCTTACCTGCGTTGCATAGCCAGGTCATGTTTGGTCTTAATAGAATGCTAATCTCAAAACAAGATCAATGGTAATTCCGTTGTCGCTATACAAGGTTGCATCCTGGAGCTATGGTGGATATGAGTGTTCTGTAACTCTTGAGTCCCTCTGAGAAAGTAGGAGTGGAGTCCATAGCTCTGCCCACTCAGTGATGTCACGACCAGGGGGTATAAGTAATTGGGAGCTCATTTTTCACTAGCTTTTGTCCAAGGAACTAGTTGAGACACATCTCTGATGTATTGGGAGATATGCTCCCCTCCTCCCAGCCGCATGGTCAGCCATGATATGAGAGAACTGTCAGTCTATTTTCTTCCTTTATTCCTTTTTATTTTGTAATTGTATGTGCGATACTTGTCTCCTTTTATAATATCTTTTTACCCTTTTGTAAACACTGCCTACCTTTTGGAGTAAAGTATATAAAATTACTAGCTTCGTTTCTCCTTGCTCTATAACGTACTTTCACGTCCTCTTAAGTTAATTAAGCTAATTGGGTTGGCTCCTGACCCATTATTAATTAAGGAACAGGAGCTGGTGGCAGCGGCATTGTCCTGCGCTGGTGGGTAACGCTGGCAGTGACTGAACGGGGTTTTTATAGTGTATTGCCCAGCTGCGGCTGGGAATAATTATATCGCCCTCACTGCAGTGTGTGCCCCTCAGCCAATACATATCAGGCCAGCCTTTCTGGCGACTATCCTAGGTGCATTTCCCTGACTGACTTAAGGGTAAGGGGGGGGGCGCCAGAGAGCTGAGAGTTCCAAACCACAACTGGGAAGTGGGCTATAAATCCCCTTCAGGAAAGAACCAGGGCCAATCAAACAACCCTGGTTCATAAAAAAAACACCATTGGAGGAAAAACCTCCACTATACTAAACAAGAAAAAACCCTGGCTCATGACATATTGGTGGCAGCAGTGGGATGATAAAAATCTTCCCCCCTGTGATTCATGACATTGGTGGCAGCGTGGTGGGATAACAGAGCATTAGTGATCTGGTTTGAGCAATCATTCCTTTCACTAAAAACTTGCACAGTGCTTGCGAGGACTTTGCGCAAACAATTTTGGAGAACGAGCTCAGTGTTTACTAGTCCTGTGACGATATCGTGTGTACTTCGATTACCCCCTCCCTTTCTCTTTGTTTTTCTATGCTATCTTTTATTTGGCAACCAAAGACTGGTATAAGCAGCATAACAAAAGACACTCTTATTGCCCTTTGTGGGTTGAGACGGATTGACGCCACATGCAAAAACAAAAGCGAACTGGTTGCGGCCCTGGTGCAATTGGAAATTGCTCAGAGCCCAGTGGACGTAGAAGCCATCCCAAGCGCAAATGGTGCCGCTGCAGAGGTCCAAGCACTGAATGCTAGCCCTATTTACAACCAGGGCAGATTGCACCCCCACCTGCAGGCAGCTTTGGAACAACTTCCCGCCGCCGACCGTGATGGACTTCTGAAGCTGATCCAGCAATACCAAGAGAAATCGGGAGGCGGAGAGAGCCAAGCAGGTGGCTCAAGCTCAGAGGGACCATGAACTGTGGATGGCCCAACTCACGGCAGTACCGTCTACCACTCAGAACCGTGAGTCCAGCAACGCTCCATCCCCTAAACCCTGGCCAGAGCACTTTCCTGTGATGGAAAAGGATGGTGACTTGGACACTTTTTTGATGGCCTTTGAGAAGGCCTGCAGACAGTGTGATAGAAATATATATATATCATGTAGATCTCACTTGCATGTATACTGCTCTATAATCATATATACTCACAGCTAATATATACATTATAATAAATGGCTGACAATGAACTGATATAAGCCAGACAGATTGTATTTGGGTTTTCCATCTCAAAAGCGGAACTTGGGTCAGATGTCTGAAATAATGCCTAGAATATAGCTGAATCTTGCTGAAACGGCAGACCAACAGTGTCAGATGTCTCAACTCTGTCCTACATGCAGAGAGCTCAATTCTAGTAGCTTAATCAGCAGTCATATGAGCATTAATCACAATATTCCATATATGTTTAGATAACCAATGACAGAGGAGCTAGACAATATGGTGATTAACTAACCACCCCTAACCACTCCTTTCTATATGCTATCATAAAAACTATGTATGTACAATAAAGTATCAGTATTGATGGAATGTTATTGACACAATAATGTTGTGCAGTCTCATTCTTCCTTGAGCGCTCAAAATACTCAGTCTTATTGGGAGTGGCCACAGCACACACAGAGGGATAAATTTATCCAACCCAAATATTTCCTTATCATTAATGGCGCCCAACAGCGAGGCATGGATGAAACACACGGGGACCCACTACTGACCGGAGAGATGGAGGTGTTGCCACGGCCTTGGTTCACGGGACGGAGACTGCGCAGCTCCATAAGTAAGGTAAAAAAATGTTATCTTACCTGAAAGTCCCATGTGCCCAGTCCGGGTCTATACCTCTTGCCGGTCAGGTGTGGTCACCAATTCCCAGGTAGTGTAAAAAGTCCGAAGCCTGAATCCAAACCCTGGGAGGTGTCTGTTGTGTGCCGTGTATGTGTTCTGTGTTTGTGAAAAATCCGGGAGAGGAAGGAAAAGTGACTTTTGTTTGTGGTGGCTGGGTAACAGACCGCAGGAGGTCAAATCGCTCGATAAGTTATTGCAGGATTCCCGTGCATAGGAGGAACAGGTAGTCCCATGTTCCAGGCACGGGTAGTGATAACTTAGAGGGCTACTGCAGATTCCCGTAGTGCCGGCGATCCAGTTAGGACGACCGGACCGGGGTGGTAGATTTCCCGCTTGTTGTGCTTCTCACTCAGGCGGCCCGGGCGCAGGTGCGCCCAGTGCAATTGGCAGTAGTCTGTTCCCAGCGCAACCTGCACGTGTCACAGAATTTGAAAGGGCATCTCCTGGATTGTCTGTTTCTGTTTGGTTCGATTCATGTATCGCTGCTTTTACAGTTGTAAAAGAAAGTTTTTTTTTCTTCTCTCTCTCCCCTGAACTTCCTCTTTTTCAGCTGCGAGCAGAGATGCATTGTAAATCACACTGTCACATCTGTTTTTTTTCCTGACTGTTTTCAGCTGCAATGCCGGCTATGTGCTTTTTGTGAAGAAGTGAAACAAATTGTATCATTTTTGGTGCGACATACGTGTTTTCAGATATGTGATTTTTTTTTTTTTTTGTTTCAATAATTTTTATTTGAAAAATTTCACAATAATCTCCCAACGTGGGAATGTTGAAAATACAAAAATTACATAAATATCAACAAACATTGTAATGTATGGGGGAAGTATTTATGTTGATTATTTAAAGACAAGACAAAAACAAGACAGAAACAAAAGGGGATGAGCTCAAGACCGAAGACAGTATAGAACCACTCTACAATTTTACAATAAATTTCTCACATATCAACAAGTATCAATCGGTTATCAACATTGTCCAGCTCAGGAACCCCACTCCACCGAAGAGAAAAAGAAAAAGCAACATCTCAGGGAGACAGGGTGAGAGCCAACTTCATTTGACCATCCGGATGTAGTTCCAGCCATGGCGACCAGGTTTGGAAAAAGGAGTTCCAGCTATCGGTTCTCGTCGCTTGAATGCGCTCATATATCATGATAGTATTCATTCTATCTTTGACAAGAGATATTGAAAGTGAAGGAGACCTCCATTTTGACGCTATGTGTATTTTGGTCGCCATTCCCAATAAAACCACCAGTCTGTGTAATTTTTTTAGACAATCCCTGCAGGTTTTAATCCCAGAAGGAGGGTCAGTGGGTTCATTGGTGTCACTCTTCCAAGCATCCCATCTATTAGGAGCTTTACCTCCCGCCACAGATCAGTCACCACCGGGCAGGACCACCATATGTGACCCATATCTCCTGGTGCGTCACAACCTCTAAAGCATTTGTCAGAAACCTGTGGATATATGGTATGCAGCCTCGTAGGGACTAGGTATGTTCTATGTAAGACTCTAAGGGAAGACTCAACCAGAGACACCTGATGGGAGCCTCTTGACAAGGTATCACAACAGCCCTGCCACTCCCTCAGCGAGATTTCTAACCCCAAGTCCTCCCACTGCTGCATAAATGTAAGCTTTTTCTCCACTTGTATACTAGCAAAGGAAGAGTATAAAGAAGAGATAATCCCCCCACCCAGTGGATCATCTATACATTTCTGTTCAAATCCAGTGATTCGAAAAGGCCTCCCACCCGGTATATTCTTTCTGCCAAAATCAAAGATTTGGTTAATACGGAATATTTCTCGTGCTGGCGGATCATACTTTTGAATAAACTCTTGTTTAGACAGGACTATGTTAAACGGGGAACAGAGATGTTTTATTGTAGTTATTCCTCTGAGTATCCACCAGGAAAAGGGTTGTGGGTCAAGACCCGGAGGGAAGACCGGATTGCAAAATAGTGAATTTAGTGGCGTATTCTTGGTTTGCAGCTCATTCTTAAACCTCTCCTTCCTCCAAAGGAGCAAAGACTGAGCTGCGAAAGGTGAGATATTAGTGATATGTTTAGGGAGCTTAGCTTCAGACCACAGCAGGCCCATCAGAGAGCAAGGTTTCAATTGAAATGACTCCAGTTGTACCCATCTAGGTTTATCAACTGTTGAGCATATTCTAGATAGCTGGGCGATTTGGGCAGCTTTAAAATAATTTATAAAGTTAGGTAAGGAGAATCCTCCCTTCTTCCGGTGGATAAACATGATCTGTTGCTTGATCCTAGGTTTTTTCCCCTGCCAAATAAATTTGGAAACCATAGAATGTATATCTTGTAATATTTTCGAGGGAACTGGAATGGGGAGGGAGCGGAACAGGTATAGAAACCTTGGGAGAGAGACCATTTTTATGGCGTTTATTCTGCCTAGCCATGAAAGTGTCAGTGACGACCATTTAGCCAGATCTCGTTGAAAATTCTTTATAAAGGGGGTATAGTTCCATTTATACAGGGTGGACCTGTCAGACGTCAAGTTAATCCCCAAATAGGTTAGAAAGTGTTCTTTTTTTTCAAACCCAAACTGCGACACCAAATATGCTTGGTCTTTTTCAGGTATGTTCAGGAAGAGGGCCTCTGATTTATCTGTTTATTTTAAGCCCTGATACCGACTCAAAATCACGAAGTAGTGAGAATAAATTTGGAAGGGTGGTGTCTGGCGAAAGAGGGCAGCCCTGTCTAGTTCCTCTCATGTTTATTGGGGTGGGCTGCAGCGACGGGAGCTTAAGATACGCAGTTGGTTTATCATATAGTAGAGTTAGGCAATTGACTAGTTTGCGGGGTAGGCCGAACAAAGATAGTACTTTAAAGAGGTATGGCCATGACACAGAGTCAAAAGCCTTTTCAATGTCTAAGGCTAGAAGCATAGTAGGCCGCTGAGAATTAGTTGCTGAGTGTATTATATTTAGATTACGTCTTATATTATCTGGCCCCTGTCTCCATGGTATGAAGCCCACCTGGTCTCTGTGTACCAGGGAGGGAAGTACTTTGTTAATTCTGTATGTAATAATGGATGTGAATATCTTTAAATCAACATTAAGTAACGAGATCGGTCTGTAATTTTTAGTTAATAGGTGATCTTTTTTGGGCTTGGGAACAACTGCTACATGCGCTA
This sequence comes from Ranitomeya variabilis, assembly GCF_051348905.1. Lineage (NCBI taxonomy): Eukaryota > Metazoa > Chordata > Amphibia > Anura > Dendrobatidae > Ranitomeya > Ranitomeya variabilis. Next base: position 625,385,580 of record NC_135233.1, read on the forward strand.
TATAGAATTCTGGGGGCATTTGAGTACCATTTAATAGTGCATTGCAGAACTTTGTAATGTGTGGTGTGAGAGTTTCTTTGAATTTTTTTATAGTATGGTGCTGTAAGGCCATCAGGCCCAGGGGCTTTATCAGTTTTCAGTTTTTGGATTATTAGCTCCACATCTTCGTCTGTTATCTCAGCCTGCAACAGATGGGAGGAGGATTCGTTAAGCTTGGGGAGTGTCAGATGCTGCAGGAAAGTTTGCAGAGAATGCGGGGGTGGGGGCTTAGGTGAAGAGTATAAATTTTGATAAATATTATGGAACTCAGTATAAATATCTTCAGGGTGAGCAGAGACATTTCCGTCGCTTTTTTTAATTGAGTGGATAGTGTTTAAAGATTCTTTTTGGCGTAATTGTCGTGCTAATAATTTGCTTGGTTTGTTTGCCATTCTATAAAAAGAGGCCCTCGTCCATGTTAGGGCACGTTCTGTTCTATGTGTGAGAACGGTATTTAACTGAAGTTTGACGTCTTGTATCTGTTTGATTAGATACCGTGAAGAGGATTGCTGATTTGCTTGTTCAAGATTAAGTAATTTGTTTTCTAGTTTAGTTTGCAATTCTGATCTGTTTTTTTTCTTAGTCTACGTTCACATTTGCGGTCTGTGCCGCAGCGTCGCCGCATGCGTCATGCGCCCCTATATTTAACATGGGGGCGCATGGACATGCGTCGCACTTGCGTTTTGTGCCGCATGCGTCCCTGCGGCGCCCGCGTCCGGGCGCAGAGGACGCAGCAAGTTGCATTTTTGCTGCGTCCAAAATCAATGAAAAAAAGGACGCATGCGGCGCAAACGCAGCATTGTGCATGCGTTTTGCTGCGTTTTTGTTTGCGTTGTGCGTTGCGGCGCCGATGCTGCGGCGCACAACGCAAATGTGAACGTAGCCTTAGCTGTTGCCAACTTAATTATAGTGCCCGTGATAAATTTCTTATGTGCTAACCATATGTTTCCCGGGGATGTCTCTTCATTAACGTTCGTTTGAAAGTAGAGTTTAAGATCTTTGCTGATGGTCGCTGCTATTTCTGGATCTGTCAATAGGGAGTTATTTAGTCGCCACCTGAACAATTTAGATGTGCTAGTGGTAAATTTATACGTGATTTTAGTGATATTGATTGCAATAGCATACGGAACGGAAAGGGGAAGTGTGTGTCTCTAACTGCGTTGAGCGCAGAGAGAGGGGAGAAGGAAAATATATATATGGCTTTTTTTATTGTTTTTTTTTTCATATATTTTTTATTAAAGTTTTCCAAAGTTTTTTTGCATCAAAATTTTGAGTTTTTGATTATTTTGGTTCTTTTTTTGGAGTTTTATATACTCATTTTTAGAAGTTTTTTTTAGTACTGTTTTTTTTCATTTTTGTGTGTTTTTCATTTTTTTTTGCTTTTGCCATGGGGAATAAAGTGGCCGAGCAACAGGAGGGTCTTTTATTTCCTGATGAGAAAACGGCCCCCCATATAGTGATAGTGGCAGAACACGAAGGTGTTAAGTATGTGAATAATTTTGGAAGGTATAAAGTACGTGAAATTCATAAGAATGGCAGACTTCAAGCTGCAGAGTGGCATGACGTAGAAAGGAAAATAAGGGAAGTTAGCTGATGTTAGATTGCTGAATGCCAATACATGGTATGAAGTAGCAGCAGAGCTTACATCGTTTAGGTGGTACAGAAAGTTATGTGAGCAAACCGGGAAGTGATTTTTGTGGGTATGAGACGGGAGAATCTGCGCAGTCTGCTTTTAGCAGAATCCATGGTATACGTAGTTATTTTTGCACAGTATGTGGTGCACCTCGTCCCTCCCTACAGGGAGAAGGCATCATTGCTCCACTCTATTGGTCTCGTTCTTCTCTATCCTCCTTTTTTTCTCTGTCACTTTCTTTCCTCATTCTTCTCTCTCACTCTCCTTTCCTCTCCTCTTTCTCCCCACTTTTCTCTTCTCTCTCCCTCTCTCTATCTCTCCCCTCCACACCACACCTATCTCCTCCCTCTTCTCCTCACCCACCTCCACTCCTCAACCCGTCCACTCCTCTCTTCTCCTCTCTCTTCCTTTGTCTCACTCATCAACCCCTCCTTCTTCTTCCTCTTTTTTCCTCTTCGTTGCCGGCTGGCCCAATTCAAACAATATGGTGCTTACAGCACAAGGTTCCCCTTCCATGTCCCTGACACAGTCCAGCCACTGCCAGTGAAAATCCCACTACACACAATGCAGTAGGCAACCCCCAGACATATCAGGCAGCAGACAGCTCAGCCCTGGGTGCAGAGGGGGGAGTACTGATCATCTACAATCTGCTGATAATGTACAACTTCAGCACCGGTCAGAGCTGCCTACATTCACACCAACACAGAACTATAAGCCTAATCCATCACAGCTTCAGCAAGGGGGAGACATCCTCACATAAAGAAAAGCAACTTCTAAGTCCAAAATTAGTCAGTGTATGACCCCAGTACAAGCTATCCCAACTATTCCTCTGATGAAGATGAAGAGGGAACATCATACATGCTGTCCAGTACTAGAAAAGAAACCCACAGGCACCAAGAATGCAGGGGCAGATACAGGCACCACCATTACACTATGTGCACTGCACTTCAAGTCAGGTGACAATCTTCCAGACCCAGGGATGCATCCCATGCCATTTTACCGAAGAAAGTAGCAGAAGCAGCAAACATATGCAGCCACCTGGAATGATCTCTGGGCCATGAATGGAAATAGAAGCAGGTGATGCACTCTGGCCAATCATGAAGGAACAATTCAAACTTCCAGCAGAATTAGAGGTACACGCTTGGGAGTCAGGGCCACAGCTAATTGAACAGCTCAGAGAGTGGGCCAAAGGCAGATTGGCAGGACGAGCCATGACATGAGCCAAGACAAGACAGAGTCTGTAAAGAAGTTTCATGGCAGAGTAATGCAAGTATTCCAAGACTTGGGCTTCACCATTCATGACCAGATACGCAGGCAAATGTTGGCACAGGTCTTTGTGCATGGACTGAGACAGCCAATCAGGAAACCACTGATAGTGGCTAGGCCTGAGAACAGGTCAATAGCAGTGGACTGACCCAGCAAAATGGTTCATGTGCGCCTGGGAGACTGTTTATTGCTAATTGTTGCCAAAACTGCCGCCATTATAGCACCACAAAGAGCGCAAAGAAGGAAATGGGTGCTGTGCTGCTGAGAACGCCAGAAGGGGAGCCAGAGGTGAAGACGCTGCAAAGTGCCGATCAACACACCGGAAGAACCGCTGCAGACTCCAGAGAGGAGACACCGACCTCAATAAGGTTAGCAAAGGAGAGAAGCTATGTCGGAGCAGGGGGAAGAAGCGATGGCAGATGCAGCCACAGCCCCTGTAATGCCCAAAGACCTTGGGTTGGATGCAGCCGCCGGTCTCATGGCACCCCCGGGCCTTGCCACGAATGCACCTGCAGGCCCCATCTTACCACCGCAGCTTCAAACAGCAGGCCGGACCCCGCTGCCGCTACAGTAGCCATCATGTTGTCCACAGTAGCCAAATGGATTGAGTCCCAACCAGGGGTGCAGAAGACAGCCCCTCTCATGGTGACCACTGACCTGGAAGCGCAACCATCCTACGAAGACAGAAGAAGTGTCAAGTGTTACATCTGTGGCGAGTTTGGCCATTTCCAGAACCAGGGCAAAGCACCCACGCCCCCGAAGGGACTGGAGCCATGCAATCCAAGAGTTGGTCCAGAGAAACAGGTCAAGGAAGAAGTGCAGAAAGCAGTGAAGTACCCCGTCCATAGGACAGAGGCAAGCAAGCCAGGTCCGCAAGACACTACGCTCCTGACATGTAAAACTTCATCTGCAAGACCAATACCTCAAATTATCCTTAAAGTGGATGGCGTTGTCAGATCCAACGTGGTGCAGCCAGAAGTGTGATGATACCTGTGGAACTCGCTGATCCCACCTGCTTATCAGAATCCTGTGTCTCGCATGGGCATTGATGGTCAGGTCAGACATTCTCAGCTTATGAAGTCACTGAGCGTGTGCACTCAGCCAGGACACTCTATCCTGTCCCAGTTTGTGGTGTCAAGGACCTTCCACTCAACCTGCTGGGAGTGAACCTACTGCAGAAGCTGAAGGCAACCACAGTGTTCCAGGAAGATGGGACAGTGACACTTTCTTCATCCCTGACCCAAGAAGAGTCATGCTGGGGGCCCTACAAGAACATTAAACAATCGATGAGGCCTACCCAAGGAGGTACTGGATGTAGTACCAGAAAGTCTATGGTCTAAGGGACCCCAGCACGTGAGAAAACATCAAGTTGCCCCAGTACGGGTGTCACTCAAGCCATGTACCCCGTACCCTCGTAAGGCCCAGGCCAGGCCTAGAGTCAAGCTGCCTCTGACCAACTGAAGGTCTACCTGGAAATAGGAATCATTGTTCCTTGGACATCGCCTTGCAATCCTCTGCTTTCCCTGTCAAGAAAAAGACTGTAAAAGGAGAGCCAGCCAAGTTCAGAATGGTACATGACCGGAGAGCTGTGAATGACACCACGGTGTTTGAAACTCCAATTGTGCTGAAACCGCACACTCTGCTCTCAAATGTGCCTGCCACAGCAAAAGTGTTCACAGTGACCGACCTGGCTAATGTTTTCTCCAGTGTTCCCCTTCATCCAGGAGACCAGTTCCTGTTTGCCTTAACACACCAGGGGGGACACCACACATGGACAGTGATGCCACAGTGGGCCCAGAACAGCCCTTCACAGTTCACCAAAGCAATGTCCACAGTCCTCACCAACTGGGTCGCAGAACATGCAGAAGTAACCCTACTACAATACATGGACAATCTACTCCTTTGTGCAGTTGACTTTGACACGTGTAAAGCCCATTCCTTGTATCTCCTACTCTACCTGGCGGAGCAGCACTGCAAGATCTCAAAGAACAAAGTCCAGTGGTGTCTGAAGCGAGTTACGTTCCAGAGACACTGTATTGCTCACCAGGCGAAACACCTGACAGATGACCGGAAGACCACAGTGGAGAAGATGGTTCCTCCAACAACTCAAAAGGTGCTACAGGCCTTCCTTGGTCTAGTTTCGTATTGCAGAGCCTGGATCCCTGATACCTCAGTCCTAATGCAGCCTCTGTGTGAATATGTCAGCGTGACCCCGTTCCTCCTGACTGATGCAGCCTTCAGCTCGTTCAAGAAGTTAAAAGGCGCAGTAGTCTCAGCGCCAGCACTAGGCCCATCTGACTACGAGAAGCCATTCCGTCTCTATTTGATGAGAAAAGAAGGCCTTGCTACTGGAGTCCTGACGCAGCTTCAGGGGGGAAGCAGAGACTTTTGCACTACTTTTCAGCTCGCCTGGATCCAGTTGCAAGGGGAGCCTCTTCCTCCCGCATGAGAGCAGCAGTTGCAGCACACGCCCTCCTGGACAGGACTACTGACATCATTGGAAAAACCATTGGAAATCCTGGCTCTGCATGACATCTCAGCAATCCTCAACCAAACCCAGCCAAAACATCTCTCCACCGCCAGGCATCTTCGCCTCCAGTGCTCTCTACTCCTGCCCGACAATGTCACCATCTCCAGATGCACTGTCCTCAACCCGTCCACTCTACTCCCACTCCCAAGGGAGGATACAGATATGGACCCTCAGATAAAAAGTCTGATCAAAATCTGCATGATACCTTCTGCAGGGATCTGAATTTGCTCCGGACAGATGACCATGATTGCTTTAGCATCATGCAACAGGAAACAGCAGGACTACCCAAGGTGGCAGAAGAGCCACTGACCAACCCAGAGTTGATCCTCTATGTCGATGGCTCCAGATTTGCAGATGATGAAGGAAGATTCCACATGGGATGTGCAGCGACCAGCAATCAAGAGATCCTGTGGTCCAGAAGTCTGCCGCCCAGTCTGTCAGCCCAGGAAGCAGAACTGATAGCGCTGATGTAGGCCTACCAGATGGCAGAAGACAAGACTGAGAAAATGTATACCGATTCAAGGTACTCGCATGGCATAGCACACGACTTCGGACCCATCTGGGCTGCAAGGGACTTCATCACAGCAAGCGGAACAACCGTGAGGCATCATGGAGCCATTAAGGACCTGCTGAACGCACTTCAACTTCCAAAAGTGGTGGCAGTACTAAAAGTCAAAGCGCATGGAAAACTAAGCACAGTAGAGGCACGAGGCAACAACATGGCGGATATGGCAGCCAAAGAAGCAGTCAAGGGAAGACAATATGGAAAAGTGGAAGAGGTCGTAGAGCCGGACGGCTACTACATGACGACTGAAGACAAGAGACCCGACCAAATGACGTCCTGTGATCTGCTCAAAAAGCTGCAAGAGCAAGCCCTAAAGGACAAGAAGGAATGCTGGATGCAGAAGAGAGCAACACATGAAGAAGGAAGGGTATACTCAATGGACTACAAACCCTGTTTACCCCGAAGCATGTACCCTATGGTGGTCCAGTGGGCACATGGGCCCACACACAGATTAAAGACATAAATGAGTGATCCGATTGGTGCTTACTGGTTCGCTCCAGAAATCTCCACCCTAACAGCCAAGTTCATAAACAGCTGTCTGACCTGTGGCAAATGCAACCCTGGAAGAATGAAGAAAGTTCCCACACATCATCTTGCCAGACCACTGTACCCCTTCCAGAGGATCCAGATAGACCACATCCAAATTCCGCCAAGTGGAGGTTTCAAATATGCCCTTGTGGCCGTGGACATGTTCTCAGGATGGCAGCCAGAAGCTTTCCCAGTGAGGAACCAGTCAGCAAAGACTACTGCAAAGAAGCTACTCTCAGAGACGAGATATGCAGCTATGGGGGCCCAGAAATGATAGAGAGTGACCAGGGACCCGCATTCACAGCAAACCTCACACGAGAGATCTAGTCAGCAGTAGGGTCAGACTTAGGCCTACACACTCCCAATCACACTACTCAGTGTTAGGCACACTCCCAGAGGCCCAGAAAAGCTGTTACCATATGAAATTTTGTTTGGGTCTAGTCCCAGGTTAGGGGTATCCTTTCCCTCAGCAGCTGATTATGCAATATGATACTTTGTCTGCTTATGTAAATTGAACTCACCAAGAAACTTGCTAACATCCATTCTCGAGTTTTTTTCTTCATTGCCAGATCCAGATTCAGTATCCGGTACGCACTCCTAGAAGCCAGGAGACTGGGTGTTGGTGAAAAAGTTTGTAAGGAGAACACCACTCGATCCCAGATTTGATGGTCCTGTTCAAGTGCTGCTGATGACACCAAACTCTGTGAAACTGGAGGGAAGACCCACTTGGAGCCACTCATCGCATTGCAAGAAAGCTCCCCTACCAGAAGATGACACCCAAGCCAGAATGATGTTGTGGATGCCCTGCCTGACCGAACAGATGACCTACCTGATAAAGACTACACATCGCTCACTACACATGCTATTGACTAAGAGACTGATTGCAACGAACCCCCGTTAGGGACAGATCTCCTGACCGCCCATTTGCGAAAAGTCTGTACGGAGTGGGGCACAGGCGTTAGGCTTGTGTCAGTTCACCGACAGCACAAAAGAGTTGCAGCGCTTTGGGACAGGAGGCTAGGATTAGGGCAAGTGATATCTAAGGGGGGCTTGTGATAGAAATATATATATCATGTAGATCTCACTTGCATGTATACTGCTCTATAATCATATATACTCATATACTCACAGCTAATATATACATTTTAATCAATGGCTTAAAATGGCTGACAGTGAACTGATATAAGCCAGACAGATTGTATGGGGGTTTTCCATCTCAAAAGCGGAACTTGGGTCAGATGTCTGAAATAATGCCTACAATATAGCTGAATCTTGCTGAAACGGCAGACCAACAGTGCCAGATGTCTCAACTCTGTCCTACATGCAGAGAGCTCAATTCTAGTAGCTTAATCAGCAGTCATATGAGCATTAATCACAATATTCCATATATGTTTAGATAACCAATGACAGAGGAGCTAGACAATATGGTAATTAACAAACCACCCCTAACAACCCCTAACCACTCCTTTCTATATGCTATCATAAAAACTATGTATGTACAATAAAGTATCAGTATTGATGGAATGTTATTGACACAATAATGTTGTGCAGTCTCATTCTTCCTTGAGCGCTCAAAATACTCTGTCTTATTGGGAGCGGCCACAGCACACACAGGGATAAATTTATCCAACCCAAATATTTCCTTATCAACAGTATAGGCTGCCTGATGACAAATGGGCCCAATATCTAACCCCAGGGATCAGAGGCTAAGCTCTGGAGGCGTTTGCTGCTCTCCCACAAGAGCAAGATGGTGATTATGAGGCCATCGAGCAGGCCCTGATAAAGAAGTACCAGCTAACTGCTGAGGTTTACCGTAAAAAGTTCCAGAACCTCCAACATGGCCCACACGAAAGTTATAGCGATCTGGTGCATGGGGTCAGGACCCACTCTGACCAGTGGATCCATGGACTGTCAGCGACCACCTTTGCACAGCTGCGAGACCTGATGATCAAAGACCAGTTCCTACTTCTTTGCCCAGCTGAGGTGCGGCAGTTCTTGATGGACAGAGAGCCCAAAGACGTGGATAAAGCAGCCCAGATTGCCGACGCCTATGAGGCCAACCGTAAATTTGAAGTGCGTAAGCCCCTCACTGCCTGCTGGAGAGGGGGTAAGCCTGCAACTGATGCCAGTACCCCTGCCAGCCATCTCACCAGAGGCACTGTCCCCTTTGCCAACAGCACCAGACCTACCACCTACCTTCGCAAGTGTTTTGCCTGCAATAGGACTGGTCATATCAGCGCCAACTGTCCAGAGAAGCAGAAGAACCCCAGGGCCTAATGCAGCAGTTCTTTTGGTGGGTGGGGCGGTTGGGAGGGTCTATGACAACGTGCAGCACGTCACCGTGGGGGGCCATGTCACTACAGGCCTCAAGGACATCGGGGCTGAACGAACCCTCATCCGACTCAAACTGGCGACACCTGAAGAGATTATTGTGAGGAACATGAGGTATTTGATTGTGTATTATCACGCACATTGAGCTCTTTTTCGTCCCTTAAAGCTGAGTAGACACGCAGCGGGCCATTCCGACCCCCCTCTTCTCACTCTGCCTGTATATGTGTGTGTGTGTGAATCCTAAACCCCTCAGTTCCCCCTCCCAGAAGAATTTTTATTGGGGGTCCGTGCAAATACCAGGCTTTGCGAAAACTACTCATCCCTCCTTCCATCTAGTACTAGTTGGAACTGGTGTAAGGCCGGAGTTTCTTTGTTCTATTAAAGGTATATATTGCGGCACCGATTTGGACTAGACAGATAAGAATTATATATTGCGTATGTCCATCGGTAGACCTATTGCCCACTGAAGGAGCGAGCAGCTAAACGCAATGAGTGCAAAGTGCGGATTTCTCAGTAAGCGGTTCAGGTAATTGCTCCGTATTTACACTTAAAAGAACGCCCCTGATCTGGGGAACATCATGAGCATCGTGTCTTACTTAGCGAGATATGCGTAAAAAATGTTTTTCACGTTCTGAGAAAAAAGGAGTGCATGTCTTAACTCAGCCCACTTAGTGATGTCACAACAAGAAGGCATATCTTACGCCTGCGGAGTTGTGAGTTAGTCTTGGCCCAAGGAAGCAAGCTGTTCTAATGCACCTGGATGTATCTCCTGAGCACACGGCCGCCATGATGATTATGAAATGATCTGGACGACGTGTAAGTGTTCTCTTTTCAATGTTAATCCTATTTTATCTGTAATGTATACATGATTTTGTCTTCTTTTATAATATCTAATATATTTTATACTTTGAAAACACTGCCTACCTTTTTTATGGAGTAAAATATATTTACTAGCTTGTCTCTCACCGCTCTAAAACGAACTGTCGCTTCCCCTGAAGTGAATTACACCACTAATTTGGGTTGGCTGCAGACCCATTAACCCGTGTGGAATCGGAGTTGGTAGCGGCATACTTCTGTGCAATTGGGAATCTTTGTAGTGATGGCGGCGTTGATAATTATTGTTTCCGCGTGTGTGGGAGTAGTTATATTGCCCTCGCTGCAGCGTGCCCAATAGCCAGTACATAGCAGGCAGCCTTTCTGGCGACTAATTACCCTAGGTGTAGTACCTAATCTGACTTGAGGGTAAGGGGGGCGCCAGAGAGCTGCAAGTTCCAAACCGGAAGTGGGATATAGATAAATCCTCTTCAGAACGAACCAGGGGCAACTCTAACAACCCTGGTTCGTGACAAATTGGTGTGAGTAGTGGGGACGATGAAGATATCTTCCCTGGGATCCCTCACATATTGTTGGGATCCGTGACATATTGTTGGCAGCACGGTGTGAACCGTGAGAATTATTCCGGGTAAAATCCCTGACTGTCACAGGGATTGGGGCATCCGCTGTCCCCTGCCAATGGCCTGGGTGTATATAGATTGGGGTGCCAGGAGCGGAGTGAAGGAAGTGAGGCTGTCCAATAACTTTCCCACTGATGTTTTATTGGGGACTGATTTGCGGTGGATGGTTGCATATTATGTCCCTGACCCCCCTCCCCAATCTAATGCTGATGATAATGATGGGAAATTGCATGTGTTACCCAACAATGCTTTACCATGTAATGATTTACCTTACAATGATTTTTCTTAAAATGCCAAGGGTGATGCTGATGATGTTAATGATGAAAATGTGCATGTTTTACCTGCTAACCATTTATGTCCTAATGATGATGTGTCTACAGGTACAGGAGTGATCAGCCACGTCACTCTCAGGGGGAAATGGCTGAGGAACCCCTAACAGGAGCAAGTGATGGTGCTTGGGGAGATGCATGGGAAACGTGAGGAAGGTGATGCCGTGCAATTGACCAGTGCCACAGAGGAAGGTAACTTCTTCATAGGTAGCACTGCTCCTGAGGTGATGGGGGGTGGATGGGGAGGTAGTACCCATAGCAGCACCGGTTTATGGGTCTGTGGAAATCCCTGGGGAGACAGTCTATGTAGCTGTTGTCACCCGCAGTCAGAGTGGCCAAAACGCAGATAACATTCTGCCTTCTGGACCCTCCTCGGTCACAGGCGTGACTGAACCAGAGATGGACCCAGAGCAGGTCCCAGAGGATTCCCGTGGGGAAGGGACCCTGACGTCGCTTCTGGCTGCCCCTAGCTAGGAGTTCCAGGCTGCTCTGCACTCAGATGCGAGCCTGGAGAATTTGAGACACCTTACCGAGACCACCTCCGTGACTGATAAGGAGAGGGTGTTCTGGGAACAAGGGAGGTTGTACTGGGAGACAGTACTCAGAAAATCGCAAAAGGAGTGCTTGAGGGAAACACAGCTGGTCAACCCGTACCAATTCAGGGGTGAGTTGCTGATTGCCCATGAGATCCCACTCGCTGCACACTTGGGGATCAGCAAAGCTTAGGCCCGGCTGTCTCAACACTTCTATTGGCCCAAGATGGGGACAGATGTGACAAACTACTGCCGCTTCTGTATGCCCTGCCAAATAGTGGGGAAGGCGGAGCCTGCTCTTAAGGCTCTCCTGATCCCTTTGCCAGTGATAGAGCAGCCTTTCCAGAGGATTGCGGTGGACATTGTGGGCCTGCTGGCCGTCTCCAGCAGTTCTGGAGAGCAATACATCCTCACTGTGGTAGACTACGCTACCCGGTACCCAGAGGCAGTGGCTCTGTCCTCAACTAGGCCAGTTAAGTTGGCGGATGCACTGTTGGCCATTGATTCAAGGACACGACTGGGAGCTGTACCTCATACACCTGCTATTCGCTTACCGAGAGGTTCCGCAGGCCTCAACGGGGTTCTCCCCCTTCGAGCTCCTGTACGGCAGGCAAGTCCGGGAACCCCTTGCGTTGGAAAGGGAATCTTGGAAGAAGAGCCGAATCCTTCTGAAGTGTCTATAGTGGAGTATGTCATGCGCTTCCGTGAAAAAATGCAGACGTTGATGCAGTTAGTGCATGACAAAATAACGCAGTCTCAGGCTGATCAGAAGCGAATGCCCGGGAGCGGACCTACCAGGTGGGTCAAAAGGTGTGGGTGCTGGTCCCCGTACCAAAGGATAAGCTTCAGGCAGCCTGGGAAGGCTCGTACGTCGTCCACCAACAGCTCAACCCAGTCACCTACGTGGTCACACTTGACCATTCCCGGGGTAGGCACAAAGCTTTTCACATCAATATGATGAACGTGAAGCCTACGTCCTACCGGTCTGCAACCTGCTATAAGACTGGGAGGAAGACCCCCTCCTGTACATGTTGGCCCAAGGCCAGTGGGTCCATCGAGGACGTGGAGGGAAGCGCCTTGCTATCCGAACCCCAGCGGTCGCAGTTGCGAACCACACTGGAACCCTTCCGGGTCGTGTTCTCTAACCGACCTGGAAGGACTGAGCTGTCCATGAGATAGACACCCGGAATCATGCCCCACTACGGCGAACACCCTATCGGAACTCCGACGAGGTGCAGCAGGTTATGTGCCAGGAGATCGATGACATGTTACAACTAGGGGTGATTCAACGGTCCAAAAGCGCGTGGGCCTCACCTGTAGTCCTCGTGCCAAAAAAGGATCAGACCAACTGGTTATGCGTGGAGTACAGGGAGCTCAACGCCATCACAGCCTCTAACGCGCACCCAATGCCGCGCATCGAGGAGTTGCCTGTGCGGTTAGCTGGCGCAAAATATCTGTCCATTACAGATTTGAGTCGGGGATACAGGCAGATTCCCCTGAGCCCGAGGCGCAGGAGAAGTCAACCGTTATCACCCCCTTCGGACTGTACGAGTCCACGGTCATGCCCTTAGGCATGAAGAATGCCCCTGCCACTTCCCAGCGGATGGTCAACCATGATAGGAGAGAACTGTAAGTATTTTCTTTAATCCCTTTTTTATTTTGTAATTGTATATACGATACTTGTCTCATTTTATAATATCTTTTTACCCTTTTGAAAACACTGCCTACCTTTTGGAGTAAAGTATATAAAATTTCTAGCTTCATTTCTCCTTCCTCTGTAACATACTTTAACGTCTTCTGAAGTAAATTAGGCTACTAATTGGGTTGGCTCCTGACTCATTATTAATTAAGGAACAGGAGCTGGTGGCAGCAGAATTGACCTGTTCTGGTGGGTAACGCTGGCAGTGACTGAACGAGATTTTTAGTTTATTTCCTGGCTGCAGCTGGGAATAATTATATCACCCTCACTGCAGTGTTTAGGGGTTTGTACAGGGAAGGAGGCAAAGCTGAGGGGTGGGGTGTGGTGGGGGCTGTACAGGGGTAAGGGGCGATGCTGGAGGTCTGTGTGTGGTGGAGGCCGTACAGGGAAGGGGATGATGCTCGGGGTCTGTGTGATGGGGGACTGTTCGGAAAGGGGTGTTGCTGGGGGTCTGTGTGGTGGGGCTGTACAGGCAAGGGGCGATGCTGGGGGTCTGTGGTGGGGGCTGTACAGGGAAGGGGCAATGCTGGGGGGCTGTACAGGGAAGGGGGGAAAGCTGCGGTTCTGTGTGTAGTAGGGCTGTATAGGGGAAGGGAAGATGCTGGGGGTCTGTGGTGGGGTACTGTACAGGGAAGGGGTGATGCTGGAGGTCTGTTTGTGGTGGGAGTCGTACAGGGAAGGGGCGATGCTGGGGGTCTGTTTGTGGTGGGGGCTGTACAGGGAATGGGGTGATGTTGGGGGGCTGTACAGGGAAGGGGTGATGCTGGGGAGCTGTGTGTGGTGGGGGCTGTACAGGGAAGGGGCGATGATGGGGGTCTGTGGTGAGGGGCTGTACAGGGAAGGGGGCAATGCTTGGGGTCTGTGTGGTGTGGGCTGTACAGGAAAGGGGGCGGTGCTGGGGGGCTGTACAGGGAAGGGGCGATGCTGGGGGTCTGTGTTTGGGGGGCTGTCCAGGGAAGGGGGCGATTCTGGGGGTCTGTGTGTAGTGGGGGCACTACAGGGAAGGGGGCGATGCTGTGGGTCTGTGTGTGGTAGGGGGTCTATACTGAATCTGTGCAGCTTGCCCGTCCTTATACCGCATCTTTCTTGTCTATACTGGATCTGTGCAGCGTGCCCTTCCGTATACCGCATCTTTCTTGTCTATACTGGATCTGTGCAGCGTGCCCGTCCGTATACCACATCTTTCTTGTCTATATTAGATCTGTGCAGCTTTCCCTTACGTATACTGCATCTTCCATATGCGTAATTGAACAAAATAGAAAAACTTTATTTCCAGGACGTCCCTCCTGACAGCACCCTGGAGGACGTCCTTCTCCTCCTTGCTGGGACAGGAAACACATGAGAGTTCAAATATCCGGTACCTCCCACCAATCCTCAGTGTTTTTCCTGTCCCTGCATGGAGGGACACACGTAGAGATGCAGCGCATGCTTACCGAGCTCAGGGGGATCAGGCGGTCCTCCAATCCTTAGCCCTGTCAAACGGCTCAGGGTCGAAACTTCCCAGAGGGGAGTCCCTCTACCCCAGAGGCCCAGAGTGGGATGATGCTCCGGGATTGAACCGCTCCTCCCGTTGGGGGGCTCTCGGTTCAGGAGGCGGCGAAGATCCAGCCTCCATTCTGCAGAGCGTGCAGTCCCGGAGACGTTACAGCCGGCCGGCACTTCCGGGTTTAAGGTAGCCGCATCACTTCCAGTATCGTCAGAGCCGGCAAGACGTCCCTTCCGGTGGCGTTCTTTTGAGCGGGGAGGCAGACACTCCACTTAGGAGTACGCTGAACAGAGCGGTCGCTACGGCTTTAGCGTCCTGCACCTGCAGTGGGTCACATTGTCTGCCAGGATCGGCGATGGAAGACAGAATCGACGAGGAAGGGGTAAGCCTGCCCGGGGCAGTCCATCCTAAACCCTGTAACTACCTCGCACATCCTAGCCTATTACTCCCTATCTTATGTCGTTTAGGATAAGGGAATCCCCGCTGCTCCCCCAGTCACGGTTAAAAAATATGGGAAGGCCACGACGAAGAGCGTCAGATGTCCTGTATGCCATACTAAGCTCCCAGACGCTCACGGCAGGACCCACTGCGCTTCATGCACTCCTAAAGTCATGAAAGACGAGCAGACAACCCTGCTTTCTGAAATGAGATCCCTAATACGGGAAGAGGTGCAGGCTTCTATGTCCAGCCTTTCGCAGTCCCGGCCTGCCAGTCCCATAGCTGGTCGCAAGCATCCCAGGCGGGAGGAAACTCTGGAGCCTGAGTAGTCTTCGGATGAAGATTCTGAGCTCAGGGATTCACTTTCAGAGGAAGAAGGTGAAATACCTGTGGAGAATCAGGATAGAGCTAGGAAGTATCTATTCCAGTCCGAAGAGACAAATGAACTTGTCCAGGCTGTTAGAAATACGATGCAGGTTGAAGATACTTCCAAACCACAGTCCAGGCAGGACTTGATGTTCGGGGGACGTGTGGCACGAAACCTGACCGTGTTTCCCATAAGTGATTACATCAAAGCTATGATCCTAGAGGAATGGAAGGAGGCCGAACGCAGATTGGTGCTATCCCGCGACTTTAAAATTCGCCTACCCTTTGACTCTGAGGAGGTCAAGTTATGGGAGGAGGTCCCTAAGATTGACGTTCCCGTGGCAAAAGTCACTAAAAAGACGGCTATAGCTTTCGAAGACTCCTCTAGTCTTCGTGACCCTATGGATAGGAAGGCCGACATCCTCCTTAAGGGTACCGTTACACAAAACGATTTACCAACGATCACGACCAGCGATACGACCTGGCCGTGATCGTTGGTAAGTCATTGTGTGGTCGCTGGGGAGCTGTCACACAGACAGCTCTCCAGCGACCAACGATGCCGAGGTCCCCGGGTAACCAGGGTAAACATCGGGTTACTAAGCGCAGGGCCGCGCTTAGTAACCCGATGTTTACCCTGGTTACCAGTGTAAACGTAAAATAAAAAAAACACATACTCACATTCCGGTGCCCGGCGTCCGCTTCCCTGCACTCCTCCTGCATCCTGTGTAAGCGCCGGCCAAAGCAGAGCGGTGACGTCACTGCTGTGCTCTGCTTTCACTTTACGGCCGGCGCTCACAGTCAGTGCAGGAAAGCAGACGACCAGGGACCTGACGGACACCGGAATGTAAGTATGTACTGTTTTTTTTTTTTTACATTTACGATGGTAACCAGGGTAAACATCGGGTTACTAAGCGTGGCCCTGCGCTTAGTAACCCGATGTTTACCCTGGTTACAAGCGAACGCATCGCTGCATCGGTGTCACACACACCGATGCAGCGATGACAGCGGGAGATCCAGCGACGAAATAAAGTTTCAAACGATCTGCTACGACGTACGATTCTCAGCGGGGTCCCTGATCGCCGCTGCGTGTCAGACACAGCGATATCGTATGGATATCGCTGGAACGTCACGGATCGTACCGTCGTAGCGATCAAAGTGCCAATGTGAGACGGTACCCTAAGAGGGCTTGGGTAACTTCTGCAGCCCTGATTAGAACAAACATTGCAGCCACTTCAGTGGCCAGGTCTACGTACTTATGGATGGGGCAGTGGGAAGAGCAGTTATCCAATAAGACCCCTAGATCAGATATTCTACACTCCCTTCCTATAATGAAGTCAGCAATGGCTTTCTTGTCGGATATGACTGCTGAATCTGTCAGGTTTTCAGCACGTAATAGTTCTCTATCTAACGTGGCTAGGAGAGCGGTGTGGTTGAGGTCATGGTCTGGTGACAACGCCTCTAAATCCAAACTCTGCTCTATTCCATTCTCGGGGCGGAGGGTGTTTGGACTTGCTTTGGACTCTATCCTTGAGTCAGCCAGCGATAAAAAGAAGGGATTTCCCGAGGATAGGCCTAAACGTTCCCAGTCCTTTCGGAGAGGTTACTTCTCCAGAAAGCAGTTCGATCCTAAAGGTCAGGGCCGGTCCAGCAGAGGATCCTACAGAGGCTCCCGTGGACAGGGTAACAGGAACAGAGGTTCCTTCTTTAGCCCTTCCTACAAAAATAAATCACTATGACGCCACCGGCATCGGGGGGAGGCTTCGGAGGTTCGCACGGAACTGGGCTCAGATTACTCAGAGCCAGTGGGTTCTCAGCACTGTTTCCGAGGGATACAGCATAGAACTCTACGCTCCTCCCCCAGAAAGGTACATTACACCAACTATCGTCACAGCAGATTCAGCTATACTAAAGGATTTACGAGACATGCTCAGGACCGAGGTAATAATTCCGGTTCCTCACTCAGAGATAGGAAAGGGTCACTATTCCTCCCTATTCACTATCACTCGGCCATCGGGCGACACTCGCACAATCAAATCTAAAGCCTTTAACGCCTGGGTGAGATACAAAAGGTTCTGCATGGAATCTATCCGTTCAGCAATTCAGCTAATAAATCAAAACGCTGTCATGTGTACTATCGATCTAAAGAGGGCCTACTACCAGGTTCCAACACACCCCTTGTCTCAGAACCTGTTGAGGTTCGCTGTAGCTCTGCCAACCCGGACCTGCCACTATCAATTTCAGGGCCTTCCCTTTGGGCTGGCTTCTGCTCCTCGTATTTTTACAAAGCTTGTATCCGAGATGGTGGCCTTTCTGAGAAAACAGGGCTTCATAATAATTCCGTACCTGGACGATTTCCTTCTGGTGGCAGATTCAGTGAAACTCCTGGAAGATCACAGAAATCAAACAATCGCAGTGATGGAACATCTCGGTTGGGTACTAAACCGGCAGAAATCCAACCTTCTACCAGAACAAAAGAAGATCTTCCTGGGAGTGCACCTGGACTCCAGTCACAGAATATCCTGCTTACCGGAGGTCAAGCGAAGGATAATTCAAACTCGAGTCAGGTATCTACTGGAGCATCGAGTTACCATAAGGATGGCTATGAAGGTTCTCGGCCTAATAACGGCCTGCATACCATGCGTCAGGTGGGCAAAATCGCACTCAAGACGTCTACAACAGCAGATCCTGTCGGTATGGGACCGCCGCCAGTCGTCTCTAGAGGCTCCTTTGAGACTATCAGGTCCAACGCGGAGATCTCTCCTTTGGTGGACTCGCACAGAAAACCTAAAGGTGGGCGTTCTATGGATCACCTCCCCCTACGTAGTTATCACTACAGACGCCAGTGCATGGGGCTGGGGAGCTCATTTACAAGGCAGAATCTTGCAGGGCAAGTGGCTAGAAAGCATAAGAAACAGATCATCCAACTTCAAAGAGCTCTACGCCATATGGCAAGCGTTGAGACACAATCGGCCCGTCTTCTTAAACCGCCATGTAAAAATTTTCTCCGACAATATAACGACAGTTTCATTCCTGAACCATCAGGGAGGACCAAGATATCAACCTCGAAGACATCAAGATTCTTCTCCCTGAACCCCTCGGATCTTCCAGAAGGGGTAGACGCTCTGAGCCAGGAATGGAATCAACCCCTCTCATACGCCTTCCCACCGTTGGCACTAATTCCAGTTGTTCTTCGGAAGATCAAGGAGGATCAGGCAACAGTCATCCTAGTCGTCCCGTACTGGCCAAGAAGAAGCTGGTTTCCTGTGCTGGGGACTCTAGCAATCGACAGTCCAGTCATACTGCCTATCAGAGGGAGAGTCATTCACCAGGGTCCAGTGTTTCATCCAGATCCAGGCAGACTCCGTCTTTCAGCCTGGATCCTGAAAGGGTCATCCTGAAGTCTAAAGGCCTGTCAGGCCAGGTCATATCTACTATCCAATGTAGTAGAAAACCCGTTACGTCTGCTATTTACCAGAAGATTTGGAAGCGCTTTTGTCTGGTGAGTGGCAGGTCCGACGTTGTATCAGGCTCGCTGAACATCCCCGGTATCTTGGACTTTCTGCAGAAAGGGTTTAACATGGGTCTTCGACCTAGCACATTAAAGGTCCAGGTGTCAGCGCTAAGCTCTTTTTCCTATCGCCACGACAGCACCCCAACGAGAGAGGGGATCCGCCCACCATCCGGACAGGAACCTACAGGATTTAAAGGGGCGGTCCTCCTCGCCACTCCAGTTTGGGTTCCTGTCCGGACGGCGGGAGGCTGCAGGATGATCTTATCCAGGTCCGCCATGCCTCTGTGCGGTATCCATCGGGAACGGCAGAATCGGGGGCCCGGAAGCAGCGTCGGGGGTGTCCTGCGTGCAGACCCCCCCTCGTCTGGCCATACGGAGCACGTTCCAGGAGTCGGGCAGTGCCGTCCTGGTCCGCAGTGCAGGCGCAGGGTTCAGCGTTCTCACCGGCGCCGGTGAACCCGGAAGTAGTTGTTACACTTCCTGGGTAAGCCGGGGGAGGAGTGCGGCTGCTCATATGAAAGACCGGCGGCTATGGAATGTACCGTGCAGCAAGATGTCCTCAGCAGGGGACGCGGAGCACCCTCAGGGAGAGGGATCAGAGCAGTGCAGCAAGAGCGGTAGCGGCCGCTCAGGAAGCAGCAGCAGAGTGGTACGGGGGCAGCGGCATGCAGGTGCCCCGGCGTCACAGAAGGATTCGTCTCCTCCAAAATCGGTATTCACGGGATCAGCTTATGGTGAGTGTTAATAGTACACCTGATGCTGACATGGTCTACTATTCTGTGCTTTGTTTTAGGGGAAAAAGTCATCTAAATCAAAACATAAGCAATGTGCTTTATGCATGACTCCAATGCCTGACAGTTACACTAAGAGGTTTTGCCAGGCTTGCATCTCTCAGACCTTAGAAGAGGAAGCCCCTCTTTGTTCATCAGACCTCAGAGCTGTCATCAGGGAAGAGATAAGTTATTCCCTTAGAGGCAGCCACCATGAAAGGTCGGTCAGGGACATATCTCCTGGATCTAGCCCATCTGTGGAAGGTGAATGTTCCCGCTCCTCATCACCATCATCCTCAGATGAGGAGGGAAGGCCATGTTTTTCGGTAGAGAATATGGATATGTTAGTTAAAGGGGTCCGAGCAACCATGGGCATGGCGGAAAACAGGGAACCGAGGTCTGCGCAAGACATAATGTTTGCGGGCTTGTGCCAGAAGAGTCGTAAGTCATTCCCGGTGGTAGATACGGTTAAGACCCTTATTAAGCGGGAATGGGATAAACAGGAAAAGGGGTTCCTACCGTCGTCAGCAAAAAGAAGGTATCCCTTTGAGGATAATGACTTGACAGAATGGATGAAGGTCCCAAAGGTGGACGCAGCGGTGGCTTCTACATCTAAAGCTGGTACCCTGCCTCTGGAGGATGTAGGTCTGCTAAAAGATCTGTCAGATAGGAAAGCAGATACAGTTAGGTCCATATATATTTGGACACAGACAACATTTTTCTAATTTTGGTTATAAACATTACCACAATGAATTTTAAACAAAACAATTCAGATGCAGTTGAAGTTCAGACTTTCAGCTTTCATTTGAGGGTATCCACATTAAAATTGGATGAAGGGTTTAGGAGTTTCAGCTCCTTAATATGTGCCTCCCTGTTTTTAAAGGGACCAAAAGTAATTGGACAATTGACTCCAAGGCTATTTCATGGACAGGTGTGGGCAATCCCTTCGTTATGTCATTCTAAATTAAGCAGATAAAAGGCCTGCAGATAAAGCAGATAAAAGGTGTGGTGTATTTGGCGGATGCATCGATGGATTCCCTGAAGCTGGCAGCCAGGTCAGCAGGTCTTTCGAACGCCGCCCGCCGAGCCCTATGGCTTAAAACCTGGAAGGGGGATGCCCAGGCAAAAGCTAAACTTTGTACAATTCCGTGTAGGGGTGAGTACGTGTTTGGCCCGGTATTGGACGATATCCTAGCTAAAGCTGAGGATAGGAAAAAAGGTTTTCCTAAAATATTCAATCCTACCTTTAGGAATACCTTCAAGAGACGCTTCCCGTACCGGAGACCTTACCAGAACCGAGAGTGGGAGTCAACAGAGCCGAAAAAGAAAGGTCCGGACTTTAATGCCTCTTCATCCTCCTCAAGACGCAGAAGGAATTACCGTTAATATTCCAGTAGGGGGCAGATTGAAGCACTTCTATACTCAGTGGGCCAGAATAACTTCGAGCAATTGGGTTCTGGGTATAGTTAAGTCAGGGTTAAGATTAGAATTCCGGGAAAGACCTTCGAATTTTTATATTTTGACTGCCCCCGATTCCTTAGTCCAACAGAAGGCCCTGGAAAAAGAGGTTCAGGCGTTAATACTAAAGGAAGTGATAGTTGAGGTTCCGAAACATCAGCAGGGGAAAGGGTTCTATTCCCCTTTTTAATCTCCAAACCAGATGGATCCTTCCGAACCATCATAAATTTACGGAGATTGAACAAATATCTACAATACCATGCCTTTAAAATGGAGTAGATTAAAACGGCAACTAAACTTCTTTTTCCCAGATGCTATATGACAGTCCTGGATTTAAAGGATGCGTATTACCATCTGCCTATTCACAAGGATCATCAACAATTCCTCAGAATGGCGGTGCGCTTAAATGATCAGGTCAGACACTTTCAGTTTACTGCAATGCCATTTGGGTTATCAATGGCACCGAGAGTGTTTACTAAGGTCATTGCGGAAGTAATGGCCTATGTCCGAGAGCAAGATTCATTAATTATACCCTACTTGGATGATTTCCTGATAGTAGGAAATTCGTTTTTTCAGTGTAGGAGTCGACTAAAGCATGTAATGTCTTCCTTACAGGACTTGGGTTGGCTAGTCAATATGGAAAAGTCAAGATTGGAGCCATCAACAACTCAGACTTTCTTGGGTATTCTGCTAAATTCAGAAGACCAACTATGTTTCCTTCCGGAAAAGAAAAAGCAGACGATTGTGCACAAAGTCAGTACTGTGATAGAAACACCAGATCTGACTTTGAGAGACGCTATGTCCCTTCTGGGATCCCTAACATCTTGCATACCGGCCGTCCAGTGGGCTCAATTCCACACTCGAGTATTACAGGCCCAGGTCTTGGATGCAGAGAAGAGTCTTCAAGGTCAATTAGGCAGAAGACTCAGGCTATTCACCTCCACTCTACACAGTCTAAGATGGTGGCTAAATATGGAACATTTAGAGAAAGGGGTGCACTGGAGTATAGTACCAGACAACACGGTGACAACCGACGCCAGTCCGATAGGTTGGGGAGCTCACGTAGGAGATGTTTCGACTCAAGGGCAATGGTCTCTCTTAGAAGCTCAGGAGTCCTCAAATTGGAAAGAGCTTATGGCAGTAAAAAAAGCTCTACTCAGGTTGCTACCATCTCTGCGGGATTCACATGTAAGGATCCAGTCAGACAACACAACAGTAGTAGCATATCTCAACCACCAGGGAGGGACAAGGTCAAGTTCCCTAATGAACACCGCTACAGACATACTCCTCATAGCCGAAGCTCACTTTCGTTCTCTTTCAGCCGTGCACATTTGGGGGGAGCTCAACACAGAGGCAGATTACCTCAGTCGTCATTCTCTTCATCAGGGAGAATGGGTTCTAGATCGTCAGGTATTCAAACAGATAGTAGACCTGTGGGAGTTACCCGATATAGATTTGTTTGCAACAAGGGAGAACAGACAAACCAGGAAGTTTGCTTCGCTTCAGGTAGCAGACAAACCCTGTATAATAGACTCCCTTCAGATTCACTGGAATTTCCCACTGGCATATGCATTTCCCCCAATGTGTCTGATCCCTATAGTCCTCAGAAAGATCAGGGAGGAGGGGGCAAGAGTGATCATGATTGCCCCCTTCTGGCCCAGGAGGGCGTGGTTCTCGGTACTCAGGGCAATGTCGGTGACCGACTCCTGGGTATTGCCGGCCAGTCTGGAACTTCTTTCCCAGGGTCCATTCCGTTACCCCAATGTGGAATCCCTACATCTGACGGCGTGGAATTTGAGAGGGAGTTATTGAGGAGGAAAGGGTTTTCAGAGGCTCTGATATCCACCCTTTTAAATAGCCGGAAAGACGTTACCACTAAAATTTATTCGAAACCTTGGAAAAATTTCCTTGCCTTTTACCAACATCCCTTTTCTGGCAAAGTTCCAATTCCGGCTATTTTGGAATTTTTACAAAAAGGCCGAGAATTGGGCTTGGCGGTAAATACCCTTAGAGTCCAAATATCAGCTTTGGGAGCATTATATAACAGTGATGTGGCAGGGAATAGATGGGTATCCAGATTTATTAAAGCCACTGAATGTAGTAACCCAGTGTATGTTCCTAAATTACCACCATGGGATTTAAATTTGGTATTGGATGCTTTAACAGAGCCTCCCTTTGAGCCTTTAGACTCTGTCTCCTTAAAAAAATTAACTTTAAAAACAGCCTTCCTAGTGGCCCTGACTTCTGCTAGGAGAGTGAGTGATTTACAAGCTTTGTCAATAGACCCTCCTTATTTAATGGTTTTTCAGGATAAAATAGTTTTAAAACCAGATCCAGCGTATCTACCCAAAGTAGCCTCCAAATTTCATAGAAGTCAGGAGATAGTTTTGCCATCATTCTGTGACAATCCCGTTTTAGCCGAAGAGCAGAAATGTCATAGGCTAGATGTCAGAAGAACGCTATTAGAATACCTGCACAAAACAGAACCAGGGAGGCAGAGTAGGGCTCTGTTTGTTTCCTTTCAGAATCCAAGGAAAGGAGCGAGTGTAACAAAAGCATCTATTGCCAGATGGATAAGAGATACGATATTTCTTGCTTATACTGCTAAGGGTCAGATACCTCCAGAAGGCATCAAGGCCCACTCCACTCGAGCCATGGCCTCATCCTGGGCGGAAAGAGTGGACGTCTCCATAGATGTAATATGTAAGGTGGCAACGTGGTCATCTCCTTCCACCTTTTATAGACATTACCGTCTTGATTTATCTTCAGAGGCCAGTTTAGTTTTTGGCCGTACAGTACTTAGTGCTGTAGTCCCATCCAGGTGATGGATCTCTGAAAGTCTCTCGTTGGGGTGCTGTCGTGGCGATAGGAAAACCGGTTTTTACGTACCGGTAATAGGATTTTACAGAGTCCACGACAGCACCCGCACATTCCCCCCCGTAGTTAGTCACTGGATTCCTGCACTCTATTGGAAGGTGTGCCTTTAGTTATCACTCTTTAGAGGTGATGGTATTTAGTAATGTTTAAGTATATATGATTGTGTACTAACTCAATGGCGGTGTCCCTTGTACTCTGAAACACAAACTGGAGTGGCAAGGGGGACCGCCCCTTTAAAATCCTATTACCGGTACGTAAAAACCGGTTTCTAGACTATCCTTTGGCATCTCACCCATGGATAATACGATTTATTCGGGCCACTCAGAGAATACGTCCCACCATTAGACAGTTGTCTCCATCCTGGGACCTTAACCTTGTTCTTAGGGCACTATGTAAAGGTATTTACACTTCGGGGGATGATATGCCTATAGCTATTCGCACTCGGAAAACGGCTTTCTTAGTGGCAATCACCACAGCCAAGAGGGTTGGAGAGATTCAGGCTCTATGTATCAGGGATCCTTATCTACAAATTAGGGAAGATAGTCTAATATTGAAATTAGATCCAGCTTTTATACCAAAGGTAGCCTCTACTAAAAATAGGAATCAAGAAATAACACTTCCTTCCTTTTGTAATAACCCGTCTAATGAGAAAGAAAAGATCCTCCACTCTCTAGATGTTAGACAAGGAGTGTTGGACTATCTACGAGCCACAGACTCTTGGCGTATAGATTCAAACCTTTTTATTCTTTTTGGGGGAAAGAATATGGGTAAGAAGGCCTCTAAGGCCTCTATTGCTCGTTGGATCACTAACGTGATCTCAGATGCTTATCAGTCTGAAGGCTTGTCTCCTCCCTCAGGTTTAAAAGCCCATTCTACCTGTGGGATGTCTGCCTCCTGGGCAGAGCGGGCAGGAGCTTCTGTAGAACAGATTTGTAAGGCCGCAACATGGGCCAGATCTTTCTGCAAACATTATAAGCTTGATGTTATGTCCGGTCAGCACACGGCTTTCGGAAGGAAGGTCCTCCAAGCGGTAGTCCCACCCTAAGGAGATGCTTTAGTACTCTCCAGGGTGCTGTCAGGAGGGACGTCCTGGAAAATAGGTATTAGTCCTACCGGTAATTATGTTTCTAGGAGTCCATACTGACAGCACCGGAAGTTCCCCCCCATATTTGTCATAAAATTCAGATATATTCAGAGTTATGTTTATATACTATTTTTGTAATGTGATTCGAACATTAAATGTTTTTATTTGCATGATTCCATGAGTCGGTTCTTGTTACAACACTGAGGATTGGTGGGAGGTACCGGATGTTTGAACTCTCGTGTGTTTCCTGTCCCAGCAAGGAGGAGAAGGACGTCCTCCAGGGTGCTGTCAGTATGGACTCCTGGAAACATAATTACCGGTAGGACTAATACCTATTTTCTAACATATTAACATACAGATATTAAAACGTAGCCAATAGTGCTTGCAAATAGAGCCAAAAAGTTAGAGTGGCACCACCACAGGGCAAGCAAAACTGTAATAACATCTATATAACATTGATATTATAAATCAGCGCTAGACCAAATTACTGTAACAGATCTAACCATATACAGCAGGGACACTAATAGTACATCACGTTATATTAGAACATTGAAATCATGAAGTGTGCCCGTAGTTGTATCGCAATAATCCCAAGTAATGCACTGATAGTAACAACAAACTGATGTGTAAAACTGAAAACGAGTGTGGATGTAGCTTACCGATGCGCAGGTGGTGATACCACTGCCCCTACGCGCGTTTCGGCAGCGTGCCTTCGTCGGGGGGAGTGGCACGACTGCTGGAGCATCTCAGCAGTGTAGCATCCACATCTTGAGCAGAGCTGTGAGCGGTGGCTCTACTGTACTAGAGCAATGAATGCATCTGACTGTATTACAGCTAAGGGTCCAGACTGCGCTCTCTAGTTTCCTGCATGCCCGCACCATGCTCTCTGGTTTCCTCCCCGCATGGTCCGCACTCTCTGGTATTCTCCTCGCAAGGATGTGTTCTCTGGTATCCTGTCCACCCCGCCTGGTCAGTCTAGCATCCTCCCCACTGGACTGCACTTTCTAGTATCCTCCCCACGTGGAATGCGCTTTCTGGTATCCTACCCACGTGGACTGTGTTCTCTGATATGTTCTCCACCCCTACTGTGCTTTCTGATATCCTCCTGGCCAGACTGCACTCTCTGGTATCCTACCTGCATGGACTGCGCTTTCTGGTATTCTCCCCACCCCACTGAGCTCTATGGTATCCTTCCCGAGTGGACTGCGCACTTTGGTATCCTCCTCAAATGGAATGCGCTCTCTGGTATCCTCCGCTCATGGCCTGTGCTCTCTGGTATCCTCCCCACCCCTACATTGGCAGTGGTCCTTGCAGCCCTGTACACGTGGTTCTTGCTGGCCTCACTTTCTCGGCGGGTTCTCTCACAGGAGGTGGGTTGCTGAATCTGCAGAGTGAACGTTTGTGGATGGCTGTCACGGGTGTGTCAGAGACTGCAGACCTGTGCACTGCGTCTTGCTGCAGAAGATCTCAGTAGTTTGCTTTGCAGACTTCTTCCTGGTCCTTCTGACTCTCGCAGTGGCAACCTTCCCCCCAGCTCTAATGAACACACCTGGACCTGGGTGTTTGACTTCCAACTTGCTGCTGGGAGTTGGCGGCGATATTTCCATTTCCCCCCATTGAGGCTTGGAGCTATAGCAGTCGGCTATCTTCCGCTTCGGTGTTTGGAGGACGTCTTTGTTTTCTCTCTGAGTCTAATCAAGCTAAGGGTACCGTCTCACAAAACGATTTACCAACGATCACGACCAGCGATACGACCTGGCCATGATCGTTGGTAAGTCGTTGTGTGGTCGCTGGGGAGCTGTCACACAGACAGCTCTCCAGCGACCAACGATGCCGAGGTCCCCGGGTAAGCAGGGTAAACATCGGGTTACTAAGCGCAGGGCCGCGCTTAGTAACCCGATGTTTACCCTGGTTACCGTCGTAAATGTAAAAAAAAACAAACAATACATACTCACATTCCGGTGTCCATCAGGTCCCTTGCCGTCTGCTTCCCGCACTGACTGACTCCCGGCCGTAAAGTGAAAGCAGATCACAGCGGTGACGTCACCGCTGTGCTGTGCTTTCACTTTACGGCCGGGAGTCAGTCAGTGCGGGAAGCAGACGGCAAGGGACCTGACGGACACCGGAATGTGAGTATGTACTGTTTTGTTTTTTTTTACATTTACGACGGTAACCAGGGTAAACATCGGGTTACTAAGCGCGGCCCTGCGCTTAGTAACCCGATGTTTACCCTGGTTACAAGCGAACGCATCGTTGGATCGGTGTCACACACACCGATCCAACAATGACAGCGGGAGATCCAGCGACGAAAGAAAGTTCCAAACGATCTGCTACGACGTACGATTCTCAGCAGGGTCCCTGATCGCTGCTGCGTGTCAGACACAGCGATATCGTATGGATATCGCTGGAACGTCATGAATCGAACCGTCGTAGCGACAAAAGTGCCACTGTGAGACGGTACCCTAAGTGTTGTCCTTATTTGTCTATCCCATCTGTCTTTAGTGATAGTGGGGATCGACCAGCAGGGCTTACTGCTAGGGTCAGGCAGGGATTGGGTATCCTGCTCGGCGATAGGTGCTGAACCTATATTGGGATGCTTAGGGCAGACAGGGTGAGGTTAGATCTACCTAGGGGTCTCCACTCCCCGCTTCCCTAGTGTTTGTGCTCCCATCCCCTTATCCCTTTGTGTTGCACTTTGTCTTTCCTACACTATGCGTGACAATGGGCTTTGATTTGAATCTCTTTATAAGTTACAATAGCAGAAAACATTTCTATCATCAGAAGTAAAAAGGCCACAAACATGGAAAATCTAGAGTTCTGCTGGCACCTGGGGGCTCTGAAATGCTCCATCTGCAGCTGGAAGTCCTAGCAGTGAGTACACCATGATATAATGTGGGACCCCACAGCTCACACTGTGCACCAGTCCACACCTGACCAGCAGGTACACAAGCGACACCAATCTCCTGTCCATGGATCCAGTGCTACCATTCATATAAAGTGCGTGTGGTGGGGCGAGGGGGCAGGTGGGACCCGCTGACCCCATCATCCCAGGAGTTTCTTGTGGTCGCTGCTGAGGGGCTGCTCGGCTCGAGGGGAGGCTGGGGTAGCACTCGTACAGTCTGAGGAGTGGGATTGCTTCTTAGCAGAAGATTGCGACAAAGCACAATACCACAGGAGGATGAAGAGACCTGAGGAGAGGAAAAGGCAGAGCGGCCATTACTGAGAGCAAATATCACCTATGGGCATTCACCGTCCATACAGGCAGCTCGGGGGTTGGCACCACACAGTTGATAGGAGGTTATTGCTGCACAGGGGGCTTCACTACATGGGTGTTCAGGAGTTATCACTACACAGGAGCCATTACCACGTGGGGCTGATCACGCACGGAGACTCGGTGGTTACCACACAGGGGCCACCACCGCATGGGGGCTATCACTCCATGGGCTCAGGAGCCATCACCTCATGGGGGCTCGGGGGTTACCACCGCATGGGGGCTCGGGGGTTACCACCGCATGGGGGCTCGGAGGTTACCACCGCATGGGGGCTCGGGGGTTACCACCGCACGGGGGCTCAGGAGTTACCACCGCATGGTAGCCATCACCGCATGAGGGCTCAGGAGTTACCACCACATGTGAGCCATCACCGCATGGGGGCTCTGGGGTTACCACTGCATGGGGCTATCACCACACGGGGGCCATAACTGTACGAGGACTTGGGGGTTACCACACGGGGGCCA
Source organism: Ranitomeya variabilis (assembly GCF_051348905.1). Lineage (NCBI taxonomy): Eukaryota > Metazoa > Chordata > Amphibia > Anura > Dendrobatidae > Ranitomeya > Ranitomeya variabilis. The sequence continues at coordinate 625,414,213 of NC_135233.1, forward strand.
TCACTGTACGAGGGCTCACAGGTTACACTTATTACTATAACAGATGGAAAGAAACAATTCATAGCTTGGAGTAGCACGGCCCGCACTCCTCCTGGTTATGGGTATTCGGTAATGTCTTTATTGTCTCTACAAGTCTCCTCTAAAATTGTAAAGTGCTGGCGAATATGTCAGCGATATAGAAATTAAAATAATTAATTCAACCGGAGAATTCACGTTTCTCATTAGTCGTCAAAAATTCTGTACACAGGGAAATTCTAAAAAAAAAAAGCCCTGCGGTGACTTATTATATTCAGGATTCACCTTCTGGGCTGACGGCACCAGAGACCATCAGTGATAACATCATCAGACACACAGATGCCTAATAACATTATACAATTGTTCACTAAAGTTTACAAACCCCGGCAGAATGTTTGCTTTCTTGGTAGTTGTGGATGAGGTTCTTTATTTTCTCAGATGGTAAAGCTGCCCACTCTTCTTGGTAAAAAGCCTCCAATTCCTGTAAATTCCTGGGCTGTCTAGCATTAACTGTGCGCTTGAGATCTCCCCAGAGTGGCTCAATGATATTGAGGTCAGGAGACTGAGATGGCCACTCCAGAACCTTCACTTTGTTCTGCTGTAGCCAATGACAGGTCGACTTGGCCTTGTGTTCTGGATCGTTGTCATGTTGGAACATCCAAGTATGTTCCATGCGCGGCTTCCAGGCTGATGATTGCAAATTTGCCTCCAGTATTTGCTGATAATGTGCTGTATTCATCTTTTTTTCATCTTTGACCAAGTTTCCTGTGCCTTTGTAGATCACACATCCCCAAAACATCAGCGATCCACCTCCATGCTTTACAGTAGGAATGGCGTTCCTTTCATCATAGATCTTGTTGACCTCTCTCCAAATGTAACGTTTATGGTTGTGGCCAAAAAGTTCAATTTTGGTCTCATCACTTCAAATTACCTTGTTCCAGAAGTTTTTGAGGCTTGTCTCTGTGCTGTTTTGCATATTGTAGGAGAGATACTTTGTGGCATTTGCGCAGTAATGGTTTTCTTCTGGCGACAAGACCATGCAGTCCATTTTTCTTCAAGTGCCTCCTTATTGTGCATCTTGAAACAGCCACACCACTAGTTTTAAGAGAGTCCTGTATTTTATCTGTTGTTATTTGTGGGTTTTTCTTTGCATCCCGAACAATTTTCCTGGCAGTTGTGGACGGCATTTTTGTTGGTCTACCTGACCGTGGTTTTGTTTTCACAAAGCCCCTGATTTTCCATTTTTTAATCACAGTTTGAACGCTGCTGACTGGCATTATCAATTCCTTGGATACCTTTTTGTATCCCTTTCCTGTTTTATACAGTTCAACTGCCTTTTCCCGTAGATCAGTTGACAATTCTATTCCTTTCCCAATACCTCACAATCCAGAAACTTCAGTGGCTGGATGAAAGATGCAAGAGTCTGTCTGGATCCCAGAAACTCACTCAGCTGTTATGCACACACACTGATTACAAGCAAACAGGTCACAGGTGAGGATGTTACCTGTAGTAGCCATTCACACCCATTTGTGTCAACGTCTGTGCATGTTATCAGGCCAAAATCACCAGGATATGGGAACTTTTGCTCAGGGTCATTTAGATGTTTTGGGTTGTCATTATGATTTAAAAAGAGAAAACACAGTAGTCTGACAACAAATGGCTTCACCCAACCACTAACCATGAGTGGAGAAAAAGTTTTGTTGTCATTCATATTCTCTGATAAAAAGGCCAAGAAAGCAAAAATTCTGCCGGGGTATGTAAACTTTTGAGCCCAACTGTATATACAGCAGACACAGACAGTCTATAATGCCACACAGTATTTAACCCCTTCACGCTGTGGCCCTTTTTCGTTTTTGCGCTTTCGTTTTTCACTCCCCTCCTTCCCAGAGCCATAACTTTATTTTTCGGTCAATATGGCCATGTGAGGGCTTATTTTTTGTGGGACAAGCTGTACTTTTGAACGACACCATTGGTTTTACCATGTCTTGCACTAAAAAACGGGAAACAAATTCCAAGTGCGGTGAAATTGCCAAAAGAAGTGCAATCCCACACTTGTTTTTTGTTTGGCTTTTTTGCTAGGTTCACTAAAAGCTAAAACTGAACTGCCGTTATGATTCTCCAGGTCATTATGAGTTCATAGACACCAAACATGTCTAGGTTCTTTTTTATCTAAGTGGTGAAAAAAAATTCAAAACTTTGCTAAAAAAAAAAAAAAAGCGCCATTTTCCTATACCCGTAGCGTCTCCATTTTTCATGATCTGGGGTCGGTTGAGGGCTTATTTTTTGAATACTATTTCGGTGCAGATACATTCTTTTGATTGCCCGTTATTGCATTTTAATGCAATGTCGCAGCGACCAAAAAAACGTAATTCTGGCATTTCTAATTTTTTTTTCTCGCTACGCCGTTTAGCGATCAGGTTAATGTTTTTTTTTATTGATCGGGCGATTCTGAACGCGGTTATACCAAATATGTGTAGGTTTGATTTTTTATTTTTTTTTTATTTTGGATGGGGCGAAAGGAGGGTGATTTAAACTTTTATATTTTTTTTTATTTTTTTCATATTTTTAAAAACTTTTTATTTTAACTTTTGCCGTGCTTCAATATCCTCCATTTGAGGCTAGAAGCAGGCACCTCTCGATCGGCTCAGCTACATAGCAGAGATCATTAGATCGCTGCTATGCAGCAGAAATGCAGGCTTGCTATGAGCGCCGACCACAGGGTGGCGCTCACAGCAGGCCGGCATCAGTAACCATAGAGGTCTCAAGAACCTCTATGGTTACCATCCTGACACATCGCCGACCCCTGATCATGTGACGGGGGTCGGCGATGCGCTCATTTCCAACCGTGCGGCCGGAAGCGGTAGTTAAATGCCGCTGTCAGCGTTTGACAGCGGCATTTAACTAGTTAATAGCGATGGGTGAATCGCGATTTCACCCGCCGCTATTGCGTGCACATGTCAGCTGTACAAAACAGCTGACATGTCGCGACTTTGATGTGGGCTCACCGCCGGAGCCCACATCAAAGGGGGAGACATGACATGCGCCGTAATAGTACGGTGAATGTTGTGAAGGGGATATACAGCAGAAACGCAGTCGGCCAATAACCCCACACAGTTTATATACAGCAGACACACAGACGGCCGATAGCCCCTCACAGTATATATAGGGCAGACACGTAGACGGACGATAACTCTGCACAGTATATACACAGCTAGGCCCAGAAATCTTTGTCCAGTAATGAATCCTGTGCATGAAAATGAAGGTATCCAGCTCAGGAAATAAAATCAAAAGTCTTTATGTGGACAAGTTAAAAAATAAGCTGCTTGACAAACTGGTGCATACTGAAGGAAGGGATGTCTTGAGTGACTGGACGCGTTTCAAACACGTTACTGAGGATTAAGAACACTATACGTGTTCGAAACGCGTCCAGTCACTCAAGACATCCCTTCCTTCGGTATGCACTAGTTTGTCAAGCAGCTTATTTTTTAACTTGTCCAAATAAAGACTTTTGATTTTATTTCCTGAGCTGGATACCTTCATTTTCATGCACAAGTACCTGGCGTCAAGCAGAGACGTTTCTGTTCTCGGATTAAAATTTTCATGGGCTGTGAGAATACCATCATAAGGGTGAGCTGAATTATTTCCTTTTTTCTGTTCAGTAATGAATCCTAGTGATTGCAGCTCTGCAGGTCAATTATTTTGCAATTGAAATGGAGACTTTCTGTTCAACCCCTCTAATTAACCCTGAAACCTCTTGTGAAACATTTAGGATTGGCAGCCATTTTTCTTCAAATCCTTCTCGTTTCATGGGCTCTGAAGTAATTGGACAAATTCACTTTCCCATTAATATAATGTCCATGTTTAACCCTTTTAGAGAATCTTTTGCACTATGACGGCCTGAAGTCTGGGAGCCATGGACGTCTCCAGCGCTGGTCTCCTCCGGTGTGAGGCTTTGCAGTAATGATGGCCTGAAGTCTGGAGGCCATGGACGTCACCATCGCTGGTCTCCTCCATTGTGAGGCTTTGCAGCAATAATGGGCTGGACTCCAGTTTTTCAATGTATTTTTTAAAATGTGGTGCCCAGAACTGGACACTGTATTCCAGATGAGGCCTGACCAAGGAGGAATAGAGGGAGATAATTTATTCTCATGATCTAGACTCTATGCTTCTCTTAATTCATCCTAGAGCGGTGTTTGCATTTTTTGCTGCTGCATCACACTGTTGACTCATGTGCTTTCTCTGATCTATTAGTATACTCAAGTCTTTTTGCGGTTACTTAGTTCTATTCCTCCCATTCTATAGATGTAATTTTTGTTTTTCTTGACCAGAAGTAGAATTTTGCATTTCTCCCTGATAAATACCATTCTATAACTCGCAGCACAATCATCAAAGAGGGAGATAAATTGAAGACATCATTCAATACCCACGATAGTTACTATGAATTTCTAGTGATGCCTTCTGGGTTATGCAATGAACTGGGCTGAGATCGTTTTGGACTTTGTCACCGATCTTCCCAATGCACAGGGTTTCACTACTGTTTGGGCTGTCTCATTTTGTGCTTCTACCAGGTATTCCATCCATGCCACAGCTGGCTCAAGCATTAGTCAGAGATTTTCCAGTTTCATGGCCCTCCAGCTCATATAGTCTCAGACTGTGGTATACAATTTGTTTCCAGGTTCTTGAGGATGCCCACAAGAACTTAAGTTTCCCTGGAATTCTCAGCCCGTCACCCTAAAGTAATGGACAAAATGAAAGAGTTAATCTGTCTATGGAACAATATTTGCGAATATTCTCCAACTCCCACCAAAATAATTTGTCTGATGTCATGATCCAGACCGGGTTTTGAGTCCTGTCTTCCCCTTTATCCGGTCTGTTCATGCCAGGGCTTAACTTTCTCAGCCTCAGTCTTGTCTCAGGTTTGCTATTTATCACCGCTGTGTCCTGCAGACTGTCAGTTATAGCTTCTGCCTACTGCGTGAGTAGCTGACCCCGTTTCCTTGATTTGTCCTGCTGCTCGCTTACTGAACCCATGTCTTTTTATCCCCTCTTCCCTTTCCGACTGTGTTTCCCTTTTGTGTATTGACCCTCTGGTTTTTTTACTCTACTTGGACCCTGACCTGTTGTTTTGTCTCTTGTTTTTGGCATATCGGCTCCTTAATGGTACTGACCCACTAGGCTTGTTATTGACCCTGTGTTTGCTTATTCCCTTTGTACTGCGCTACGGTCTTATATTGACCTGGCTTGTTTTGACTATTCTGCTGCCACCTGGTGGGGGCTTTGCCGCTGCATTGCAGGTGTGGTTCTGCTGTGTGCAGTTTCCCCTCCACTCTATTGCCACCTAATGGAGCTTGCAATTACCTGTATTGCAGCGACGTGACACCTGACCTGTTTCCCTAGGCCGAATTTGCCCATAATTCGATTTGTCTTCCAGAAGATTTCCATTTGTTACAGTGGTCGGCCGAGAACCTCGTCTCCCTCTACCTATTCCAGCTAAAGGTCCACTTCCAGCGGTGAACATCAGGACATCCATAACAACTGGGAGGTACAAGGTAATTTAGCTGCAGCAGCAAGCGCTAAGAAGAGATAGACACCTTCTAACTGTGCCCAACATCGCCCCTGGAGATAAAGGTATGGCTCTCCACAAAAAACATTCTACTGAAGGTTTCTTAAAAAAAATACAAAAAAAACCTGCCACCTAGGTTCATTGGTGCCATTTAGCATCTTAACCTGGTTACCTTCCATCTAAAACTACCTTCTACTCTGAGAATCTGTAATGCCTTCCATGGTTCTCTTCTATGCCCTCTGGTCTTCAATAGTTTCACTCCTATGATCAAGTCTGTCCCTGCTCCCGCTTATGATTCCAACGCGGAGTGTGAGATCAATCAGATCTTGACTGTAAGAAGGTTTGTCGTAAACTCCTTTACTTGCTTGACTGGAAGGTATCCAGCCCTGAAGAGAGATGTTGGGTACCAAAAATGGACATAAATGCTCCAATGTTGCTCAGCAAATTTCATGTCAAGCATCCGCCTTCTTCCATTATGGATTCATCTGAGAGGGGCCCTAAGAGGGGGGTACTGTTATGCATCTGTCCCAGAGCCATACCTTGCTTCCATCACCTTGGTCCGCTAGACTCTGTTGTACTCCATGTTGGGTTTTTCCACATGATCTCAAGTGAGTATTCACTCGGGCATATATTAAAGGGAACCTGTCACCCCCAAAATGGAAGTTGAGCTAAGCCCACCGGCATCAGGGGCTTATCTACAGCATTCTCTAATGCTGTAGATAGGCCCACAATGTAACCTAAAAGTTGAGAAAAAGAGGTTAGATTATACTCACCCAGGGGCGGTCCCACTGCGGTGGGCGTCGCGGTCCGGTCTGGGGCCTCCCATCTTCTTACAATCACGTCCTCTTCTTATCTTCACGCTGCAGCTCCGGGAAGGGTCAGAGAGGCCCGGCACCTGCACACTGCAGTACTTTGCTCTGCCCTCAACAGGACAGACAAAGTATGCCTGCGCCAGAGCCGCAGCGTGAAGACACGAAGAGGACGTCATCCTATGACGATGGGAGGGCCTGGACTGGACCACGACGCCTATCAGACCAGACCGCAGCGGGAACGCTCCTGGGTGAGTATAATCTAACCTCTTTTTCTCATCTTTCAGGATACATCGGGGGCTTATCTACAGCATTACAGAATGCTGTGGGCTTAGGTCAGCTTCCATTTTGGGGGTGACAGGTTCGCTTTAAGACTTCCGTGTTGCTAGACTCTGTCTTGCGCTGCACTCTTTGACCTGCTCAGCTGCTATCTGCAGTGTCCTGGATGTCTCCCTCCTGTTTGCTTGTGGTCTACTGGACATCTCCCCCCTGCTTGCCTGTGGTCTCTTGGACGTTTCCCACTTGCCAGTGGTTTCCAGTATTCCACCTGCTTGAATGTGGTCTCCTGGTTGTCTCCCACCTGCTAGCAGTTTCCAGCATCCTGCCTGCTTGGCTGTCATATCCTGGCAGTCACTTGTCTGCCTGCAGTTTGCTATTTTTTATATTCTTGGTTGATCACTTTTAAATTCGCTTTGTTTTCATGCATCTTGCTTACACTATGTGATTTGTAGATCCCAGATTTCTTATATATGGTGGTGCCCTCTTATATCTAGCTTTTATATTGTGTGCCTGCAGTTTCCATCATCCCACCTGTCTGCGGTTTCCTAAATGTCTTCCGTCTGCCTGTGGTTTCCTACATCCCACCTACCTGCCTGTGGTTTTCAGTCCCTCAGCTGTCCTTGTGCAGGCATGGCCGTGTGCCCAACCGGACCATCAGCTTGGAAGATGCATCTCAACTGCTGAGACTAACATGGGCTGGCTTCTTTTAGTTCTTTTAGAATTTTTATTTTTTTTTGTAAAGTCTAATCTGGCCTTTCTAAGCTTCCTGCTGATTAATGGTTTGCCCCTTGTGGTGAAACCTCGTTATTTGCTCTCATAACGTCTTCTCTTTATGGTAGACTTGGGTACTGAGACCCCGACTTCCTGGAGAGTGGTCTTCACTTGGGGGGGATGTTGTGAATGGGTTTTTCTTCACTATGGGAAGGATTCTGCAATCATCCACCACTGGTGTCGTCTGTGGACATCCATTCATTTGAGTTCCTGAGCTCAACAGGGTGATCTTTTTTGGCAGAATGTACAAACTGTTGATTTGGCCTCTCTGGTGGATTTCTTATTTTTTTCAGCCTAATGGTGGTCTGTTTCTCCTCTAACCGCATGTTGTGGGTTCACAGCAAGACCTTCCAAATGCAAATTCTGCTCCTGGAATTCGATCCAGACCTTTTACCTACTTAACTGATGATGTATTATGAGGGAAAAGCTCATGCATCTCATTTACGAGTGTTTGAGATAATTGTCCAATTACTTCTGGTCCACTTAACAAGAGGCAGAACCATATTACAGAGCTATACTTCCTAACCCCATCCTCCAATCAGGATGTGAAACCCCTCAGAGTGAAGTGAAAGGTGAAAGGACTGGATCCCGAATGTGTTCTGTTAAACGGCTAAAATGTCAAAACTTGTGACACCATCCAAAGATTTCTAGACCTGTGTGTGTGTGTGTGTGTGTGTATATATATGTATATACAGTATATATATATATATATATATATATATATATATATATATATATATATATATATATATATACACAGTATATATATATATATATATATATATATATATTATCTATCACTCGTCTGACTGGTGGTCTCCGTCACGTGGGGTGGACACACGTTTGACCTGTGTCCTTCACCTGGGGCAGTCACATGTCCGACCTGTGGTTTCCGTTACATGGGGCGGTCACACATCTGACCGGTGGCTTCCATCACATGGAGCGGTAACACTTCTGACCTGTGGCCTCCGTCACGTGGGGCTGTCTCTGCCATGGTATCGTGCTACCAAGCACAAGGTATGCCTGACCTGTGGGGACGGGAATTGATGTCTCACCTTGCAGGGTGTTCAGAATGCTGAACAGATACTGGGCCGCCAGGTACAGGGCTCCGTAGGAGAAGAAGGCCAGAGCCCACGGCAGCCCCAGCATGCAGCTGAGCCCAAGCAGTGTGACACAATGGCGGTTCTTCTCTGCCCGCTTGTGTGCAGACAGTCTCAGGACGCAGCGGGTCATGGCCACCATCATACAGGCATTAAACAGGAGGATGGCGGCACAGAAGCTCAGGTTCAGCACCTGGTGGATGATTGGCTTAGTCAGCCAACAACTACGAGAAAACAGAGCACAAATGTAAGCGAGAGTCGGAGGACGAGTCGGCCATGACGGTGACTGGTGACTGGAAGAACTTACATGGTGGCGGTGGAGTTGGGGGACGATGGTCGCTCCACCTGGAGGTGATAAACACCATAATTCTCCAGATCCATCACCATCAGCATGGCCACAATGAGGAGCGGGACCCCTGCCAAAGATCCCACAAGGCTCAGCATCTCCCCCGAACCAGCACAGACTGCACAACACAAGCCAGGACTCACCCCAGCCCACCAGGGCCAGCCGCATAGTGGTGACCGCGGAGGCCAGGAACACCTTCACCACCAGACGGTAGAGATTGAAGCCTTCAATGGCCATCCAGGAAAAAGTGCAGAGCAGAGCAAGGTGCAGAGCAGCTGCAGAACCAACACAGAGGCTGTGCTGCTGCAGAGCACCCAACACGGCGCTCAGAATGAAGCTCAGATCCAAGAGTAGCACGGCCACCAGCAGGTGCATGTGAATCTGTAATGTGGGGTTCCCCAACACCTTCCTGTCACGAAAAAGAGTGTCATAGTTCTGCACTGCACACATGTAACACGTCAGCGCGCAGCACAAACACGTGTAACACATCAGCGCGCGGAGCACTATACCTGGAGCAGAAGATCCAGATGACTGTGAAGATGCAAGAGAGAGCGGAGACGCTGCATCCGGCAAATGTCAGGACCGACAGCGACACCAGATGGAGCTCAGAGATCAACTCAGGAGGGCACTAAACGACAACACAGCTCAGCGGGGGCTGGGAAGTGTTTGTGACAGTCCGGGTGGTGTAGGGTTTGTGGGGGTCCTGGTCGTGTAGGGTTTGTGGGGATCCTGGTCGTGTAGGGTTTGTGGGGGTCTGGGTCGTGTAGGGTTTGTGGGGGTCCGGGTCGTGTAGGGTTTGTGGGTGCTTATTAGTAATTTCTCAGTGACTTTTCCATAGCTCACCATTAATAATGCAAAGTATGTCAGGTGGTTACATCTACAGTCTGTGCCCCCCGCCACGGGGTCAGAGCGGCAGCCGTCCGTCCTCCACTGTTCTGATAACTCTGTGGGAACGAACATAGGATCATTTGTCATACACTTCATGTTAATAGCCTCTGTGTCTGTACTGCTATATACTTAGGCAGTGAACTGGTTCATGCAGCTTTACATGAACACCCGAGCCTTACACTATGGCTGGTCCAAATAACTAAAGCAATTGTTACCATCCACTTCTCGTGTCTCCCCTTTTCCTCATAGTTTGTAAGCTTGCGAGCAGGGCCCTCACTCCTCTTAGAATCTATTTTGAACTGTGATTTCTGTTATGCTGTAAAGTCTATTGTCTGTACAAGTCCCCTCTATAATTTGTAAAGGGCTGCGGAATATGTTGGCGCTATATAAATAAAATTATTATTATTATTATTTGTCACTACTGAGATATTGGATAATGGCATCCCCAAGAAGTTACCCCAAACGAGCAGGAAGCACCACTCACCGTCCCAAAACACGCAGAGCAGAGACAAGTTCACCTGGGGCGAAAGAATGAGAAATCATGAGTCACATGTCAGTGTATATACAGAAAAAAAGTAAAGTTCCCCCCCCCACATCCCAGAAATATACAGAGAAAAGTATGTGCTCCCCATCCATCCATGATGGAAGCTTAAGGGAATTGGATACTTAGTTACAGTAAACAATGTGTTTGTTGTCACGGTCACCCCCATAGTCCTTAACTTTATACTAACCCCCTAATCCCGACCCCTAGAAATTAGCCATCTGTCCCTCCGTCCTGCCACCTGACATCTCCTGCCCTCTTGTTCCCACCTGCTACCTCCTGTCCTCTTTCTCCCACCTGCCATCTCCTGATTTCTCCCGCTCACACTTGCCACCTCCTGCTCTCACCTGACACTTCCTGCCATCTCACGCTCATCCCTGCCATCTCCTGCCCTCTCCCGCTCCCACCTGCCACCTCCTGCCCTCTCCCACTTCCTGCCCTCTACCCTGCCACCTCCTCTCCTCACGCTCCTACACGCCCCCCTCCTGCTCCCACCTGCCACCTCCTGCCCGCTCCCCCCACCTGCCCTCTCCTGCTCCCACCACCTGCCCTCTCCCACATGCCACCTCTTACCTGCTTCCACCTGCCACCTCCTGCTCTTTCCCGCTCCCACCTACCATCTCCTGCTCCCACCTCCAGCCCTCTCACCTGCTACCTCCTCTACTCATGCTCACAGCTTCCACCTCCTGCCCGCTCCCATCACCTGCCCTCTCCCGCTCCCACCACCTGCTGCCACCTCCCTCCTGCCCTCTTGCTCCCTCCAGCTCCCACCTCTTGCCCTCACCCGTTGCCACCTCCTGCCCTCTCTTGTTCCCACCTGCCATCTCCTGCCCTCTCACGCTCACTCCTGCCCTCTCCGCTCCCACCTGTCACCTCCTGTCCTCTCCTGCTGTCACATTCTGCCCTCTCCCGCTCCCACCTTCCATCTCCTATGCTCGCCTGCTCCCACCTGCCATCTCCTGTGCTCTCCTGCTCCTACCTCCTGCCCTCTCACCTGCCACCTCTCCTTACGCTCCCACCACCTGCCCTGTCCCGCTCCCACCACCTGCCACCTCCTGCCCTCTCGCGCTCCCACATGCCATCTCCTGCCCTCTCACCTGCCACCTCCTGACCTCTCCTGCTCCAAACTATCACCTGCCCTCTCCCACCACCTGCCTTCTCCCGCTCCCACCACCTGTCACCTCCTGTCCTTTCCTGCTCCCACCTACCTCCTGCCCTCTCGCTCCTACCCTCTCCCGCTCCCACCTCCTGCCCGCTCCCACCTGCCACCTCCTTCCCTCCCGCTGCCACCTCCTCCCCTATCCCACTGCCACCTCTTGCTCCAACCTGCCACCTCCTGCTCCAACCTGACCACTCCCACCACCTGCTCCCTCCTGTCCTCTCCTTCTCTGCCACCTCCTGCCCTCTTCCACCTGCCACCTCATGTCCGCTCCCACCCGCCACCTCCTGCTCCCACTTCTGGCCCTCTCCTGCTTTCACCTACCGCCTCCTGTCCTCTCCTGCTCCCACCTGCTATCACTGTCTGCTCCTCCTCACTGCCGGTGACATCTCTTCCAATCCCGTCCTCCTCACCACAACCCTATAGTCACTTCTACCTTCCATCCACACTCTATCACAACTCTCCATAACCTCTCTATCCTTATACTCATCTGCCCAGCTCCCGCTTCCCCAGTCCCACTAACAGGAGCTCTATGGAGCGCTCGCTTCGTCTGCAACAAACTTTCCTACATCCATGATCTTTTCATTACTAACAAACTTTCCTTCCTCGCCATCACCGATACCTGGCTCGCCCCCTCAGACACAGCCTCTGCGGCTGCACTTTCGTATGGTGGATGCCATCTTTCTCACACACCCCTCCCCAGTAGCAAGCATGGTGGAGTTTTTCTCCTGTCAGATAACCGCTCCTTCACCCCAAATCCACTGCCACCTACTGTTACTGTCCCTTCTTTCAAGGTGCACTGTGTGCGCTTCTACTCCCCCTAAAACCTCCAAACGGCTGTCATTTACTGCTCCCCAGGGCCAGTCACCACCTTCTTCGACCACTTCACCACCTGGCTACTTCATTTCCTCTCCAAAACATCCCCACTATCATGGGTGACTTCTACATTCCCATCGACACTTCCCACTTAGCAATCTCTAAGCTACTCTCACTTCCTCCTTCTGCCTCGCTCAGTAGTCCTCCACAGCCACTCACAAAGATGGCCACACACTTGACCTCATCTTCAACCGCCTCTGCTCCCTATTTAACCTTTCTAACTCACCTCACCTCTTTCTGACCACAACCTACTCACATTATCTTCCCTTTCCTCTCCAGGTCCACAATCCCCACTCTACAAACTTGCACACCCTCACAGTAATCTCAATCACCTCGATCTTCACTCATGTCTATAGGGAGAAGTACGTTCCTTACACAGTGCAGACACTGTAGCCACTTTATATAACACAACAGCTGTAGCTCTTGCTTTGGTCGCCCTTCTTGCACATACCAAAGTTGGCACACTGAACAGGCAACCCTGGCACACCAGCCTGACTAAAGAACTGTGACGGGCTTCTAGGCTTGCTTCGCAGAGATGGAAAAGATCACACTCCATCGAGAACTTCATCGCATTCAAACAGTCCCTCATTACTTTCAAGTCCACACTCACTGAAGCAAAATAAACCTTCTCATCTCTCATATCCTCCCTGTCTCGCAACCTTAAAGAGCTATTCAATACTTTCAATTCTCTCCATCGTCTCAGCTGAAGACTTTGATTCGTTCTTCAATCACAAGATTAGCATCAGAGAAAGCCATCCTCAAAAAACCCTCCCTTGATCCATACTTTGTGGGTCACCTGTTATCACTTTTTCCTTTATGCCTCAAAATTACTGGAACAACACGTCCATTTTGAACTGTCCTTCCACCTCTAATCCTGCTCCCTCTTTGACCGCTTACAATCTGGCTTTGGACAGCATCATTCCACTGTTACTTCCCTGACTAAAGTCTCTAATGACCTAACCGCCAAATCCAAGCAACACTACTCTGTCCTCCTCCTCCTGGACCTGTCCTCTGCCTTTGACACAGTAGACCATTCCCTCTTACTACAGACCCTCTCATCTCTTGGCATCACAGACATGGCCCTATCTTGGATCTTGGACCTTCAGCGTCTCCCACTCACACACCACCTCCTCACTTCTCCCCCTATCTGTCGGTGTCCCCCAAGGTTCAGTCCAAAGGCCCCTGATTTCTCCATTTACACCTTCTGCCTGGGACAGCTCATAGAATCTCACGGCTTTCAGTATCACTTCTATGCTGATGACACACAGATCTACATCTCTGGACCAGATATCACCTCCCTACTAACTAGAATCCCACAATGTCTGTCTGGTATTTTATCCTTCTCTGCTAGATTTCTAAAGCAACATGGACAAAACAGAATTCATAATCTTTCCTTCATCTCACTCAACCCCCACAACAGACCCATCCATTAAAGTCAACGGTTTCCCACTCTCCCCAGTTTCACAAGCTTGCTGTTTTGGGGTAACCCTAAACTCTGTTCTCTCCTTCAAACCACATATCCAAGCCCTTTCCGCTTCCTGCTGACTCCAACTCAAAAATATTTCCTGTATCTGCACATTCTTCAATCAAGAACCTGCAAAAACACTGGAACATGCCCTCATCATCTCCCACTTTGACTATTGTAAACTCTTGCTCCGTGGCCTCCCCTCTAACACTCTTGCACCCCTTCAATCTATACTAAACTCTGCTACCCCACTAATCCACCTGTCCCCCCTGCTATTCCCCAGACTCTGCCCTCTGCCAAATCCTTCACTGGCTCCCCATTGCCCAGTCTCCAGTTTAATAACATAAGCATGGCATACAAAGCCATCCACAACCTGTGTCCTCCATACATCTGTGACCTAATTTCCGGATACCTGCACACAACCTCTGATCCTCTACTCCCCTCTTATGTCCTCTTCCCATAATCACACACAAGACTTCTCCCGTAGATCGCCCCTACTCTGGAACTCTCTACCCCAACATATGTCAGGATTCGAACCCAGCAGCTCCTGTGCACCAGGCAGAAGCTATTCAGCTCACTAGACAGTTCCTTACTAAATTAGATACTAGTACCTGTGTTGTTCCTGATGTCTCCACCACAAGTTTTTAAGTTTTTGATTGGCTTACCCTGTGATCTCTTGATTGAGCACTCTACTTAAATCTGGTACTGCACTTCCTTCATTGCAAGATTATTGAGCTCTGCCTCCCTGCAAGATTTATTACAATATTTAATAAATGGGATAACTTCTCTCAGGATGATCGGATCAGTACACGGGCAGTAGCAGCGCATGTGGTTTGTTCTGCCGGTCGTACAGGGATCAAACCTGGACCCATTCGGTCGCTGTGGGAGGCTGATCACTATATCTCGGGTTTCAGAGCTCCCACGGGCCCGGGAGTCGCACTGTCAGATGCGCAATTTCTTTAGGGCGAGGGGGATATTTTTTATGAGCCGGTACCTCGGAGGATGCGTCCATAATTCACGATTCCATGTTGGGGACGGTTCGACTGGACAGCCATAATACCATAATAGATGTGCATCCTGTGGCCACTTGACATGCGTGCTTTAATTAAGCCCCTCAGGCACCTCTATGTCCCCTGCTGGTGTGGCTTCCTCACTCAGGCTTTGAAATGCCAACTGCCTGCTACATGGTACTCAGCCCATTACCATACTAAAAGGAACTTTATTCATTAGAAAAGGTGGGGGCCAGGAGCACTCCTCTCTGCAGACCTGTGACCAGGAGACAAAATGGAGTCACGCCAATCTCTGCTAGTATGCCCATCCAAGATGGCAGCTGTTCCCTTATCACACCTCCCAACTATACTGCTGGTCTATGTACTAACCTCTGGCAATATCCTGACTATGATTCCTGCATATCCTCCCTACTATACTGCTGCTCCATGTACCGACCTCTTGCTATATCCTGACTACGATTCCTGCTTATCCTCCCAACTATACTGCTGCTCCGTGTACCAACCTCTGTCTATATCCTGCCTACATTACCTGCTTAACCTCCCAACTATACTGCTGCTCTGGCTATATCCTGACTACATTACCTGCTTATCCTCCCAACTGTATTGTTGGTCTATGTACTAGCCTCTGGCAATATCCTGACTATGATTCCTGCTTATCCTCCCAACTATACTGCTGCTCCGTGTACCAACCTCTGTCTATATCCTGCCTACATTACCTGCTTAACCTCCCAACTATACTGCTACTCTGGCTATATCCTGACTACATTACCTGCTTATCCTCCCAACTATATTGCTGGTCTATGTACTAACCTCTGGCAATATCCTGACTATGATTCCTGCTTATCCTCCCAACTATACTGCTGCTCCGTGTACCAACCTCTGTCTATATCCTGCCTACATTACCTGCTTAACCTCCCAACTATACTGCTGCTCTGGCTATATTCTGACTACATTACCTGCTTATCCTCCCAACTATATTGCTGGTCTATGTACTAGCCTCTGGCAATATGCTGACTATGATTCCTGCTTATGCTCCCAACTATACTGCTGCTCCATGTACCGACCTCTGGCTATATCCTGACTACGTAAACTGCTTATCCTCCCAACTATACTGCTGCTCCGTGTACCGACCTCTGGCTATATCCTGACTACATTACCTGCTTACCCTACCAACTATACTGCTGCTCAGTGTACCAACCTCTGGCTGTATCCTGAATACATTACCTGCTCTTCCTCCCAACTATACTGCTGGTCTATGTACTAACCTCTGGCAATATCCTGACTATGATTCCTGCATATCCTCCCTACTATACTGCTGCTCCATGTACCGACCTCTTGCTATATCCTGACTACGATTCCTGCTTATCCTCACAACTATACTGCTGCTTCGTGTACCAACCTCTGTCTATATCCTGCCTACATTACCTGCTTAACCTCCCAACTATACTGCTGCTCTGGCTATATCCTGACTACATTACCTGCTTATCCTCCCAACTATATTGTTGGTCTATGTACTAGCCTCTGGCAATATCCTGACTATGATTCCTGCTTATCCTCCCAACTATACTGCTGCTCCGTGTACCAACCTCTGTCTATATCCTGCCTACATTACCTGCTTAACCTCCCAACTATACTGCTACTCTGGCTATATCCTGACTACATTACCTGCTTATCCTCCCAACTATATTGCTGGTCTATGTACTAACCTCTGGCAATATCCTGACTATGATTCCTGCTTATCCTCCCAACTATACTGCTGCTCCGTGTACCAACCTCTGTCTATATCCTGCCTACATTACCTGCTTAACCTCCCAACTATACTGCTGCTCTGGCTATATTCTGACTACATTACCTGCTTATCCTCCCAACTATATTGCTGGTCTATGTACTAGCCTCTGGCAATATCCTGACTATGATTCCTGCTTATGCTCCCAACTATACTGCTGCTCCATGTACCGACCTCTGGCTATATCCTGACTACGTAAACTGCTTATCCTCCCAACTATACTGCTGCTCCGTGTACCGACCTCTGGCTATATCCTGACTACATTACCTGCTTACCCTACCAACTATACTGCTGCTCAGTGTACCAACCTCTGGCTGTATCCTGAATACATTACCTGCTCTTCCTCCCAACTATACTGCTGGTCTATGTACTAACCTCTGGCAATATCCTGACTATGATTCCTGCATATCCTCCCTACTATACTGCTGCTCCATGTACCGACCTCTTGCTATATCCTGACTACGATTTCTGCTTATCCTCCCAACTATACTGCTGCTCCGTGTACCGACTTCTGGCTATATCCTGACTACACTACCTGCCAGTGCTGCCCCTAGTGGTTGCAATATCACTATTGCAACTCAGGTCAGTTCTTCACAATATCAGACTCTCGCCTACCGTGGAAACCTTCAAAACGAATCTGAAGACCTAGATCTCCAGAGAAGCCTACAATCTGAAGTAACCCCCTATCCACCCTACCACGACTGGCTCTGCCCACAACATTATATCCTCACCCATCCCTTGTAGACTGAGCCCTTGCGGGCAGGGTCCTCTGCTCCTGTACCAATCGTGAATAGTATCGTCCATGATTAATTATTGTACTTATGTATACTCCTAATCACATGTAATGCGCTATGGAACAAATGGTGGTATAATAATAATAATCATAATAATACAGTACTGTGCACAAGTTGTAGGCAGGTATAGAAAAAATGTGGCAAAGTAAAAAGATACCACAAATAGAAGCTCTGTAGAAGAAATATCAAGAAAATGCAAACTGAAGAAAATAGAAATGTAAATCCCATCAGTATTTGGTGACCGCCCGTCACTTCCCTCATCATTCTCTGGTGACCGCCCGTTTCCTCCCTCATCAGTCTCCGGTGACCGCCTGACGCCTCCCTCATCTGTAGCTGGTGACTGCCCGTCGCCTCCATCATCAATCTCTGGTCACCGCCCGTCGCTTCCGTCATACGTCTCTGGTACCCGCTGTCGCCTCCCTCATCACTATCTGGTGACTGCTCGTTGCCTCCGTCATCAATCTCTGTTGAATACCCGTCGCCTCCGTCATCCATTGGTTGAATTGATGCATTTTTTCTACATTTGCCTAAAGCTTTTGCACAGAACTGTACTGAGAAGCATATTGTTCCCCCCTCATCCACCTCCAGGGGCTTCTCTTTCCTCCATCTACATCCATAGACATTAATATGGAGGAAAGTATGTGCCCCCCACATCCACCTCCGGGGGCTTCTCTGTCCTCATCTACATCCATAGACATTAATATAGAGAAAGTATGTGCCCCCCAAATCCACCTTAGGGGGCTTCTCTGCCCTCATCTACATCCATAGACATGAATATGGAGAAAAGTATGTGCCCCCCACATAAACCTCCAGAGGCTTCTTTGTCCTCCTTTTATTCAGGACGGACACAACGAGGAGAGGTTTGTGACCAGGTGCAGTGAAGAGTGGGGGGTCCCCAGAAGCTGGGTACAGGATGGGCACACAGAGGCCCACGTCTTCAGATGCATTTTCTATCTCGGTCGATGTCTGACCGCCTCCACCATCTGTGGTTCTTTTTGGTCGCTAGCTGAGGGGTCTCCATTAAGCCCTCTCTTAAGAGTCTAGCTCCGAGCACCGCCTTTACCTGTAAAGGCTGATGGTGAAAGGTGACGACAATATCCTCAGTAAGATTGGAGACCTGTATTCCCTCCAGGGTGACACCGACCACACGATTACCCATGACCGTGCTGTTTGCAGCATCCTGTGTGCACAGATATGACAGTCAGTGATTCTTGGCTCTGTGGACCCCGTTACCGTGCCATGTTGGTATCTCACCTGGAAGAGTGCACTGGCGGCAAGCATCCGCACTACCTGCAGCCTGGTCCCGGGGACCACAGTCTCCATCAACTGTTTAGGAAAAGACAGAGAAATGCCCAGACGATCGGGAAGAGAAGAGAGCTGTAGGGGAGACACATCGGTTACATGACCACAGCGCTGTACCACGTCCCCATGGTCCAATCCAGGGCACAGAGATGCCACTCATTACCCAACTCACCACATTGGCCGAGTGCAGCTTATACACCACCGCTTGCAGAGGACCCTTCCCAAAATGGTGTGTCTCCTCATCAAATGTCACCTGGGAAAGCACTGATTCAATCCAGTCACGGAGCCTGAAAGTGACAGAACAGAGGGGTACGCCATGGGTGAGGGGTACGCCTGGCTCCACGTGCCTCTCCAACTGCAGGGAATGACTTACACACGCCCATTGCCAGAGAAACGCTCCTTGTCCAGATAGTCGGCAACTTGCAAGATCTCGTGATCTACACTCCTCATATCTACAAGACAAGATGTGCCATGATCAATATGGACCCTAGCAGCACAACCCCCATCATCTCAATAACAGACTGAAAAAGTCTAAAATATGATAAGAAGCAATACATATCATCCTGCTGGTGCCATGATCTCTGTTCGGGTCCTCCACACCTCTAACCAGAACATTGTCTACCTTTTCTCTTATGTTCTTGGTCCTGCTGGTGCCAGGATCTCTGCTCGGGTCCTCCACACCTCTAAGTAGAACATTGTCAGCCTTTCCTCTTATGCTCTTGGTCCCTGCCCGGCCTACACATACACTAGGTCCCTTCACTCCTTAGCTCAGTTCCTCCCCTATCTTCACTACTTCCCATTCCTCCTTAACCTCAGTCCCTCATATGCCTACTCTAGATCTCTCCCCTGCCTACACGCTGTCCCTCCTGACTACACTATGTCCTTTCCCTCTGTCATAGAAAATATTAAAATTATATGGCACACTAGAGAGGGTCATTTACCCCCCTCCCTCCTCCTCTGTCACACAGAATTGCAGCAGGAGACAGGATCTTTCAATCTAGCTGACACTCTAAGAAATAGGCTAATAATAAAGAAAAGTGAACCATTAGACATAATGAAGGGATCGGATCCACTCCCTATTAGACATAATGGAGGGATCAGATCCACCCTCTATTAGACATAGAGGAGGGATCGGATCCACCCCCTATTAGCTATAAGGGTCACCTGGCTCCATGGAGACGTTCGGAGAAGCCAGGTTGTGACCCTCCGTATTAGACATAAGAGAGATCGGATCCACCCCATATTAGACATAATGTAGGGATTGGATCCACCCTCTATTAGACATAACGGAGGGATTAGATCCACCCTCTATTACACTGTGTGCAGAATTATTCGTCAAGTTGTATTTTGATCACATGATACTTTTTATACATGTTGTCCTACTCTAAGCTGTTCGGGAGAACTACCAATTAAGTAAATCATGTGATGTGCATCTCTGTAATGAGGAGGGGTGTTGTCTAATGACATCAATACCCTATATTAGGTGTGCTTAATTATTAGACAACTTCCTTTCCTTTGGTAAAATGGGTCAGAAGAGAGATTTGACGCGTTCTGAAAAGTCCAAAATTGTGAGATGTCTTGCGGAGGGATGCAGCAGTCTTGAAATTGCCAAACTTTTGAAGGGTGATCACCGAACAATCAAGTGTTTCATGGCAAATAGCCAACAGGGTCACAAGAAGCAAAAAAGGCGCAAAATAACTGCCCATGAATTGAGGAAAATCAAGAGTGAAGCTGCCAAGATGCCATTTGCCATCAGTTTTGCCATATTTCAGAGCTGCAACGTTACTGGAGTAACAAAAAGCACAAGGTGTGCGATACTCAGGGACATGGCCAAGGTAAGGAAGGCTGAAAAACGACCACCTTTGAACAAGAAACATAAGGTAAAACATCAAGACTGGGCCAAGAAATATCTTAAGACTGACTCTTCAAAGGTTTTATGGACTGATGAAATGAGAATGACTCTTGATGGGCCAGAGGCTGGATTAGTAAAGGGCAGAGAGCTCCACTCTGATTCAGACGCCAGCAAGGTGGAGGTGGGGTACTGGTATGGGCTGGTATCAAAGATGAACTTGTGGGACCTTTTCGGGTTGAGTATGGAGTGAAGCTCAACTCCCAGACCTACTGCCAGTTTCTGGAAGACAACTTCTTCAAGCAGTGGTACAGGAAGAAGTCGGTATCTTTCAAGAAAAACATGATTTTCATGCAGGACAATACTCCATCACATGCCTCCAACTACTCCGCAGCGTGGCTGGCCAGTAAAGGTCTCAAAGAAGATAAAATAATGACATGGCCCCCTTGTTCACCTGATCTGAACCCCATAGAGAACCTGTGGTCCCTCATAAAATGTGAGATCTACAGGGAGGGAAAACAGTCCACCTCTCGGAACAGTGTCTGGGAGGCTGTGGTGGCTGCTGCACGCAATGTTGGTCGTAAACAGATCAAGCAACTGACAGAATCTATGGATGGAAGGCCGCTGAGTGTCATCATAAAGAAAGGGGGCTATATTGGGCACTAAGTTTTGGGGGTTTTGTTTTTGCATGTCAGAAATGTTTATTTCTAAATTTTGTGCAGTTATATTTGTTTTACCTGGTGAAAATAGTGAGATGGGAATATATTTGGTTTTTACTAAGTTGCCTAATAATTCTGCACAGTAATAGTTACCTGCACAAACAGATATCCTCCTAAGATAGCCAAATCTAAAAATAAACCACTCCAACTTCCAAAAATATTAAGCTTTGATATTTATGAGTCTTGGGTTGACTGTGAACATAGTTGTTAATCAATAATAAAAATAATCCTCTAAAATACAACTTGCCTAATAATTCTGCAGACAGTGTATACATAGAGGAGGAATCGGATCCACCCCCTATTAGATATAACGGAGGGATCGGATCCACCCTCTATTAGACATAGAGGAAGGATCCATAGCTCCCAACGTCCCTCATTGTGCGGGACTGTCCCAGTTTTGAGCCTTTGCCCTGCTGTCCAGCACGGGACACTCTGCTTCCCGCAGACAGCAGGAGAAGCAGCCGACACGCACCCTTGTGTTAAGCCATGCCCCTTACCCTTCCGTATGCAGTGCAGTACATATCAGCTGGTCATCCCTGCACCCACAGAGCCTTACACCACATATTGGCTGCTCTGTCCGCACAGGACCTGTGATGAGGTCACAGGGGGAGGAGTCAGGGGTCACATGATCGGGACCTCCGTGGATTGCAGGACTCGGCTGTGCTGGTTGCTGGATGAGGTAAGTATGCTGCCTTGTGTGGGGTCAGGAGGTGTTTACAGTGTGGATGTAGCAGAGCCGTGTGTGTACGAGGTGTATGGAGCGGAGCCATGTCTGTGCAAGGTGTATGGAGTGGAGCCATGTGTGTATGAGGTGTATGGAGCGGAGCCGTGTGTGTGCGAGGTGTACGGAGTGGAGCCGTGTGTGTAGGAGTAGCTATGTGTGGCCATTATACGGTACGAAGTATCATGTGCGGTCATTATACGGTACGGAGCATCATGTGCGGTCATTATACGGTACGGAGCATTATATGCGGTCATTATACGGTACGGAGCATCATCTGCGGTCATTATACGGTACGGAGCATCATGTGCGGCCAATATACAGTATGGAGCATCACGTGCTGTCATTATACAGTATGGAGCATCATGTGCGGCCATTATACAGTATGGAGCATCATGTGCGGTCAGGTCATCATACAGTATGGAGCATCATGTGCGGCCATTATACAGTATGGAGCATCATGTGTGGCCATTATAAAGTATTGAGTATCATGTGTGGCCATTATACAGTATGGAGCATCATGTGTGGCCATTATACAGTATGGAGCATCATGTGTGGCCATTATACAGTATGGAGCACTGTGTGGCCATATTTTTTTTTGTTTATAATTATTCTTTATGAAACAGTGTGCTCAGCAGTGCTAAATGGGTGTGGTTGGGACGTGGATATGGGTGTGACTAATTATGAATGGGTGTGGTCAGAGGCGTGGCCTAAAATTTGCCGCGCCACGCGTTGCGTGCCGCAAACTTTGTCCCTCTTTCCCATCTTCGAAAGTTGGGAGGTATGGGGATCAGATCCACCCCGTATTAGGGCTCATACTCACCTGTGAGAAACTCGGATGAGTCTCGCACGTCAATACCCCGCGCTGCTGCCTGCACTCAGGAGCGGAGCGTGCGGCTGCATGTATTCCTATGTGGCCGCATGCTCCGATCTGAGTGCCGGCAGCAGTGCTGGGTATTAACATGCGAGACTCATCCGAGTTTCTTGCAGGTGAGTGTGAGCCCTTAGACATAGAGGAGAGATCGGATCCACCCTGTATTAGACATAGAGGAGGCCTCATACACATCTGGTCACATTGTCATGTATTGGTCTCCTGGACACATAATGACTATGCACGTCTGAGGGTTATCTACCGAGGAGATGTCCTCCAGACCATGGAATAGGCTATGGGGAGCAGAGCAATATAATACCAATATGGGGATGTGCACACGTGGAGGAACATTTCTGCATCGCCTGACAGGAACAATACGCATTTTCTGTGCGTTCTGAGTGCATTTTTCCCTGATTTGAGTGAAGTGAATGGTGAAAAACACAGGATGCATAAACACCGAGAACTGACATGCAGCAGATTATTTTCAGCACCAAATCTGCATGATAAAAATACTCTATGTGTGCATGACACGGCAGCGTTTTCAGTCACTTTGCTAGCATCAGGTTTTGATTCATGTTTGGTCACAAATCTATGCAGAAAAAAAAGTGACAAAAACGCACCAAATCTGCAACGTGTGCACACATTATAAAAATTTTTGACAGTTTTTTGCGGGTTATATACCAACGAAATGTACCCAAGAACACATAATGCTGTATGGCTAAGGAATGGAACCCTGCAAAATTTTTTAATTATTTTTTTGAGTCTTGTATATCACAAAAATGTACCCCAGAACACAGAATAGTGTATGAGTAAGAAATGTGAAGAAACAAGCAACATTCTCAAATGCTTTTTTCCATGGTTATATACCATAAAAATGTGACATAAAGCACGCAATACTGTATGGATGAGTAATCTGATAATAAAATATTTTTCTACACTTTTTGTAAGTTTTACATACCACCGTAACGTAACAATAACCGTGATAAACTGTATGGATGAGTCACTGAATCTATAATGTTTTGAACTAAAATATTTTAATAGTAGTTGATTTACTCATACAGTCATAAAAGCTTTACAGAAAGTGCAAGGCCAGACAGAAATTATAAGGAGGGCTATCCATGGACCCCTGAAAGACAACAACTGATGGGCCTCCTTCAAATATTGAATATTACAAACACTTTATGCGCTGTCATCATCTGGTGGTGTGGAAAAGTTAGGGCTAATCCAGGCTCATTGTTATCGGAGTGAGCCTATCTGCATTCTGTTGACAGGTGAAAGCGCCTGTCTGTTGTGACCCCCAGCGGCAATAAAAACCCATTCAAACAAGAAGTGTTAGCAGCAGGGCATCACAACACCTCCAAGGCATAGAGCAGTGTTCCCCAAGTCTGGTCCTCAAGAGCCACCAACAGGTCATGTTTTGAGGATTTCCTTAGTATTGCACAGGTGATAATTGCATCACCTGGACAGGCAAGTATTCAATCACCTGTGCAATACTAAGGAAATCCTCAAAACATGACCTGTTGGTGGCTCTTGAGGACCGGACTTGGGGAACACTGGCATAGAGGGACAGCTTATGCCAGGTGTCCAGCTTTGAGACCCAATAGTTGAAAATCGCAGATGAATTAGGGAGTATGCTGGTTTGGTCGGCCAGGTGTTGCTTGACCATCTTTAAAAACTTTCCCTCCTTGTCAAAAGTACCTAGTTATCAGTCCCTGGGCTCTGGGAGGGTGTCACGAAATTGTCCGATGACCTTCGACAGTGTACCACTACCTCTGCTGTGTGTCTCCCTGGCCCCTCGTCAGTTGGGCAAGAAGGAGCTTGCTCCCTACCGATAGCGTTGTCTGATGGGAATTTTTTCAACATATTTTCCACAATGGCCTTCTGGTATAGCACCATTTCACAAGACTTCTCCACCTGAGGCAGAAGAGATGCAAAGTTATCCTTGTTGCATGGGTCTAGCAGGGTGAACCAGTACTCTTTTTTTGGCCAAGATTAAAGTAATGCAAGGGTCATGTGAAAGGCAGCAGTACATAAAGTCGGCCATATGTGCCAAGCTCCCTGTAGTCAACACATCCCTGTCTCCACCATGATGATGACTCTCCATCTCCTCATCCCTCTCTTCCTCCTCATTCACATACTCAGCTCATCCACATAGGAGAGACAGAACAAAGGTTGTGTGGCTACTAGCCACCAGCACCTGTTCCTCCTCTTCCTCAGCGTCCCCCATCTCATTGCTATCCAAACCGCTCTGAGAAGTTGAGATGAGGCTGAGCTGGGTACAATCTCTCTCCGTTATGTCTTCCTTCCTCCATCCCCACCTAGTCCGTATGCAAAGCTTCATGTTTAATTGTGAGAATAAGGCACCATCACCACTCACCAACTTTGTGGAATCCTCAAAGTCTTGGAGAACCACACAAATGTCAGACATCCATACCCACCTTTCAGTTGTTATGTTCCGAGGCTGTCCAGAATAACAAAGGGCATTTTGGAGCTGGTACTTAACCACTGGCCTCTTCTACTCATAAATCCTTTCCAGCAAGTGCAGTGTGGAGTTCCAGCACGTGGCGACGTCACACACCAGTCGGTGAGCTGACACTTGAATGCACTGCTGCAGCACTGCCAGAGTGTCGGCAGCTGTAGCCAACTTGTGGAAATGGGCTCTGATGTAGCGTACCTTGACCAGATGCTCTGGCAAATCTGGACATGTTTTCGGAAACCGCTGAAAGTTGAGCATGTGTGCCAAGCATAGTACATGTGTGAGCATGCCAAGTTTCATAGCCACCACAAGGTTATGGCCATTATCACATACGACCATGACTGGTTGGAGCTTCAGTAGTGAGAACCACAGATCTGTCTGGTCTGTTATTCCTTTCAGTATCTCTGCCGCGGTGTGTAGTTTGTCTCCTAGACAAATTACCTTCAGCAGAGCCTGTTGCCGCTTTGCTAAGGCAATGCTGCAGAGCCTCCGGCTGATGTGGATGATGTGCTTTGAAACAGCACACCTGAGATGTAGGATGGGGAGAGGAGGAGCAGGAGGGGATGCAGGAACTGTGCTAGGTGGTGGAGGAATCCCTGATAGAAGTAGAGCCAGCAATCCTCGGTGTCGGGAGCATATGCGTCATGGCAGGGTGTTGTTCTGCCCTAGCCTCCACCATGTTCACCCAGTGTGCCTTCAGGGAAATACAGCGTCCCTGTTCACAAGCGCTTCCCCAAGTGTCAGTCGTTAAGTGGACAATGCCAGTAACTGTGTTGGTAAGGACATGGGTGATGTTCCTGGACACGTGCTGGAGGAGGGGTCGTCCAGACCAGGAGTAAAAGTGACAGCTGGGGACTGAGTACCAAGGGATGACTGCCGCCATGAGTGGGCAGAAATCCCCCTTGTCTACCAGCCTAAATGGCAACATTTCCACTGCAAGCAACCTGGAAGCGTTCCTGTTTAACATTTAGGCCTGTGGTTGGGTGGGTGGGCGCCAATCGTGGATCCAGGTGTTTGGCCCACCAAGTCGGGTGCTTAGATGACATGTGCCTGATCATGCTGGTAATGGTTAGGTTCTTGGTAGTCAGGCCCCTGCTGATCTTAGCGTGGCACAGGTTGCAAATGGCCATTTTGTTTGTCCCAGAACCCTTTAAAAGCTCCCAGACTGGGAAACACGTAACTCTTTGACAGAGAAATTCAGCAGTGTCAGTGCTCTGTGGAACAGTTGCCCGCCTTGTCCCTCTGGTCAACGCACTGCCTCTTCCTGTCTGTTTCCATGCTGCCAATCTCTCCCCTCTGTGCTGCAGGCCTCTGTTTGCATGCCAGCTTCCCAGGTTGCATTGGTGACTTTATCGACCACCTCATCTTCCACCACCACACTCTGGTCCTCCTGACTTCTTGATTTAACAAGACTTAGCGGCTTCTGTGTCTCATCATCATATTCCTCCTTATCCCAAATTTGTCATTCCCCACCATCATGTTCTTGTGGCCGTGGCTGCTCTAAGTTTTGTTCATCAATAAACACCATGTCTTCCTGTCTCTCTTGGAACATGCAGGTTGAGAGCCCACAACCAAGAAATTATATTGTAAGATCTCCTCAGAATGTCCTAGTGTGGGATCAATGATCTCCTGGAACTCAGCATGGTGGGAGGAAAGAGGATCAGGGTGAGGATTAAGTGATCCAGACTTTAAGCTAATGAGACTGGACCATGTGGAAGACTGACCATGTAGAAGACTGAATGGTGCTACCAAGCCTGCTGGAAGTATTATCCGCAATCCAACTGACCACCTGTTCGCACTGCTCTGGCTCCAGAAGCGGTATACCGAGCCTCCCTGCAAAGTGGGACAAGAACCTACAGTTGTGCTCAAAATTTACATACCTGTGCAGAATGTTTGCTTTCTTGGCCTTTTATGAGATAATATGAATAACACCAAAACATTTTCTCCACTCATGGTTAGTGGTTGGGTGAAGCAGTTTGTCAAACTACTGTGCTTTCTCTGTTTAAATCGTAATGACAACCCAAAACATCCAAATGACCCTGATCAAAAGTTTACATATCCTGGTGATTTTGGCCTGATAACATGCACAGAAGTTGACACAAATGCGTGTGAATGGCTACTAAAGGTAACATCCCCACCTGGGACCTGTTTGCTTGTAATCAGTGTGTGCATAAAAGCAGAATGAGTTTCTGGGATCCAGACAGACTCTTGCATCTTTCATCCAGCAATGACGTTTCTGCATTGTGAGTCATGGGGAAAGCAAAAATATTGTCAATGGAACTACGGGAATAGGTAGTTGAACTGTATAAAACAGGAAAGGGATACAAAAAGATATCCAAGGAATTGATAATGCCAGTCAGCAGCATTCAAACTTTGATTAACAAATGGTAATCAGGGCTCTGTAAAAACAAAACCACGATCAAGTAGACCAACAAAAATGTTGTCCACAACTGCCAGGAAAAGTGTTCGGGATGCAAAGAAAAACCCACAAATAACATCAGCTGAAATACTGGATTATCTGAAATCTAGTTGTGCGGCTGTTTCAAGATGCACAATAAGGAGGCACTTGAAGAAAAATGGGCTGCATGGTGGAGTCGCCAGAAGAAAGCTATTACTGCACAAATGCCACAATGTATCTTGCGTACAATATGCAAAACGGCACAGAGACAAGCCTCAAAATGTCTGGAAAAAGATATTTTGAAGTGATGAGACCAAAATTGAACTTTTTGGCCACAACCATAAACGTCACATTTGGAGAGAGGTCAAAAAGGCCTATGATGAAAGGAACACCATTCCTACTGTAAAGCACGGAGGTGGATCGCTGATGTTTTGGGGATGTGTGAGCTACAAAGACACAGAAAACTTGGTCAAAGTTGAAGGAAAGATGAATGAATCACATTATAAACAAATACTGGATACAAATTTGCAATCATCAGCCCGGAAGCGGCACATGGGATGTACTTGGATGTTCCAACATGACAATGATCCAAAACACAAGGCCAAGTTGACCTGTCATTGGCTACACCAGAACGAAGTGAAGATTCTGGAGTGGCCATCTCAGTCTCCTGACCTCAATATCATTGAGCCACTCTGGGGAGATCTCAAGCGCACAGTTCATGCTAGACATCCCAGAAATTTACATGAACTGGAGGCTTTTTGCCAAGAGTGATCAGCTTTACTGTCTGACAAACTAAAGAACCTCATCCAAAACTACCACAAAAGACTTCAAGCTGTCATTGATGTTAGAGGGAGCAATACACTTCATTAGGAAATGGGGTATGTGGACTTTTGACCAGGGTCATTTGGATGTTTTGGGTTGTCATTATGATTTAAAAAGAGAAAACACAGTAGTTTGACAATAAATGGCTTCACCCAACCACTAACCATGAATAGAGAAAAAAGTTTGGTGTTGTCATTCATATTCTCTGAAAAAAAGACCAAGAAAGCAAAAATTCTGCAGGGGTATGTAAACTTTTGAGCACAACTGTATTTGTTGTGGATGGGCATGTTTCTTGTGCTCCAGCAACAGGCATAGTCGCACCTGCCCCACGTCCTCGGCATCTGCGAGCACCATCATCAGCACTTCCACATCCCCATCCCTTAACGCACGCCTTGTGCATTTTGAAATTGCTAGGTCTCTTGAAATTGTTTTATTTGGAATAATAACAAAAAAAATTTGTCACCTGCAGTAATCAACGCATTTTTGAGAATTTAATGTAATAGAACACATAAGTGATGACAAATATTCAATCCAAAAAAAGTTTCAATGATTTTTCTCACTTTTAGAGATAACAGAAATGTTCACAATCCACGTAACACTATATGGCTGAGAAAATGAGGGCTACAACATTTTTAAAAGCATTTTCTTAGTTTAAGAGATCACAGAAATATACTCCACACTACGGAATAGTGCATGGCTGAGAAATGTAGCCCAGGAAAATATTGCAATGTTTTTTGGGTGTGTTATATAACTCAAAAAAGGGCCTGAAAGCACGTAATACTTGATGGAACAAAATATATTAAATTTTTCCAGCACCACAGAAAAGATGCAGCTATATATAGCAACAGATAGCAACAGATCGCACACGCCTAATCTCCATCTACAGACCGCGTACGCCTAATCCCCGTCTAGAGACCGTGCACGCCTAATCCCCGTCTACAGACCGCGCACGCCTAATCTCCATCTACAGACCGCACACGCCTAATCCCCTTCTACAGACCGCACACGCCTAATCTCCATCTACAGACCGCACACGCCTAATCCCCGTCTACAGACAGCGCACGCCTAATCCCGTCTACAGACCGCGCACGCCTAATCCCCGTCTACAGACCGCGCACGCCTAGTCCCCGTCTACAGACCACGCACGCCTAGTCCCCGTCTACAGACCGCGCACACCTAATCCCCGTCTACAGACCGCGCACGCCTAATCCCCGTCTACAGACCGCGCATGCCTAGTCCCAGTCTACAGACCGCGCACGCCTAGTCCCAGTCTACAGACCGCGCACGCCTAGTCCCCGTCTTCAGACCGTGCACGCCTAATCACCATCTACAGACTGGATTCTGTTACTGTCCCAGCTCCTGTGACTCTCTGCCTCCCTAGGCTACATTCAGATTGTATGTGATACAGACGATTAGCCCTGAGCAGGGCTGTTAGTATGATGGCTCAGCACAAGTATAATCACTACAGGCCTCCGATTTGTTACACTGCACACTGCACTCTCTCCCTCCAATACGGAGTGTCACAGAGCTGTGCAATGGCGTCAGTGTGCCGAGCCTGCACCTGTCCTTTCATGACCTCTGGTGATGTCACAACCAAGATGGCTACGGCCTTTCAGTGACTCACAGGCAATCTCTGCATGCTTATTGGCTGCATAACAAGGGCCAAAGATGTGGGGCGGGGATTAGAGTTTTACATCGAGCGCTGTCCATTACTCGCCGAGAAACGATCACAGCAACACCAGAGCGACGGCCCAGCACCACTGCAACAGAGTGATGGCCGACCACTGCACACGTTTGCTCATCCACACTAGTTACACACATGGACCCCTCTGGTTACAGGTCTCTCCTGAAATACTCTGTGCTGTTGAGGCATGATGAACGTTACCGTGTAGTGCGTGAGGCTCCAGCTCTGCAGAGGCTTCTTATTAGAGTGTATAAGACATACTGATAGGGAATTTAGATTGTGAGCCCCAACGGGGACAGCGACGATAATGTGTGCAAACTGTAAAGCGCTGCGGACTATGTTAGCGCTATATAAAAATAAAGATTATTATTATTAGAGTGTGAGCTCTTGTGCCCCGAGGCTGCAGTGACGGCTGCGGTTCTGTCCCCTCCTCCACTCGTTCCCCCAGTGGTTGGCATCGGGGCCCGGGGGAGGACGCAGCGACTTTGTACTTGGCACATATTTCAGATAAGTGAAATTCCACGAAAACACGGCTGAGTGGAAATAACGGTGAAGTCTGATGGTGTCTGCACATACGCAGACTCCTCCACGCAGGAGGAGGACCTTCGGCAAGGAGCGGGGGGCCGCAATGACAAATCTCCATCTACAGGAAACCAAATCGCTGAAGAATTTACCACAAATCTGCATTAGAAACTTCTCTTATTCCAAATTATGTGTCTCTAGGTAACACAGTTCTGTCCGACTGTCTGCCGAATGTACTATGGCCAAAAAGGAGGCGCACGGGGTGTGTAACCATGGAAACGCATAGTCTGCACAGAGCTGCAGACACAGAGCACAACAGCGCACACCGGGGGGGGGGGGGGGGGGGAAGCGACGGCGCACACAGCCGGGGGGGAAGGAGGGGGCGATGGCGCGCACACCCGGGGAGGAAGGAGAAGGGGTGACGGCGCGCACACCTGAGGGGGAAGGAGAAGGGGTGACGGCAAGCACACCCGGGGGGAAGGAGGGGGGCAACAATGCATATACCCCAAGGGCATGGCCATACAGGCTACACCTTAACACTGTCATCTTAACCATTCTTGTGCCGGTATCTGTGTGGCAGGAATCAGACACCACAACCCTCATCCTCCACCTGAAAGCAGCGAGTGTAGAAGCAGTCACCATGGCTGATGTCACAGAGAGAGACAGACAGGAAACGGAAACCACTGAGGTCTCTGACCCAATGTAGGGAGAAGCGGCAAGCGAGAAAGAGAGAGACAAGCAGCGAGCGAGACAGAGAAAGAGAGACAAGCGGCGAGCAAGACAGAGAGAAAGAGAGAGACAAGTGGCGAGCGATCAGAGAAAAAGAGACAAGCGGCGAGCGAGACAGAGAAAGGGAGAGAAGCGGCGAGCGAGACAGAGAGAAAGAGAGAGACAAGTGGCGAGCGAGACAGAGAAAGAGAGACAAGCGGCGAGCGAGACAGAGAGACAAGCGGTGAGCGAAACAGAGAAAGAGACAAGCGGCAAGCGAGACAGAGAGAGCCAAGCAGCAAGCGAGACAGAGAGAGACGAGCGGCGAGCGAAACAGAGAAAGAGAGACAAGCGGCGAGCAAGACAGAGAGAAAAGGAGAGACAAGCGGCGAGCGAGACAGATAAAGAGACAAGTGGCGAGCGAGACAGAAAGAGAGACAAGCGGCGAGCGAGCGAGACAGAGACAAGCGGCGAGAGAGATGAGCGAGACAGAGAAAGAGACAAGTGGCGAGCGAGACAGAGAGAGACAAGCGGTGAGCGAGACAGAGAGACACCCTCCATGACACCCAGGTGAAATTTCTGCTGTATGCGGATGACCTCGTGCTGTTATCACCAACAGAGAAAGGCCTCCAAGGTCATCTGAAAATCCTAGAGACCTTCAGCAGCACATGGGCACCGCCAATCAACCAGAAGAACACTAATATGGTGTTCCAGAAAAGAAAGCAGAAACCTACTGGCCATCCTACCTTTATGATAGACAACCATCCACTTACAGAAACCAACAAGTACACCTACCTGGGCCTGGAGCTCAGCCAGTCAGGGAGCTTCAACCAAGCAATAGAGTTACTAAAAGACAAGGCATCCAAAGCCTTCTATGCCATCAGAAGACGTCTGTACCATCTCAAGGCACCAATAACCTTCTGGCTAAAAATCTTTGACTCCATCATTGCCCCAATCCTTCTGAATGGCAGTGAGCTCTGGGGCCCAGTCTCATACCCAAACTGGTCAAAGTGGGACGCTGGGCACATCAAACAGCGCCTGCTGAGCAGAGGTGGCAGATTCCCACTACACATCGCAATAAAGAAGAAGGAACTGTCATTCAAGGCTCATCTACAAAGTAGCAGTACCAGCTCCTACCATCACAAAGCCTTCCTACACCAGGAAGCCTCCCAACGAAAAGTACCCAAAGCCAGTCTGACCAAGCCATCAACCTACATGGCCTGACAAAAGGTGAAATCCAGAAGATGATACACAAAGTCAAAGAGGAATATCTCAGCATCTGGAGGAACGACATAAACAAATCCCAGAAACTGACAATATACCAGAACCTACAGAGGGAGTACAAACTGGCCCCATATCTAGAGAAACTAGAAAACCCCAAAGATCGACAGATCCTGAGCCGGTACAGACTGAGCAACCACAGCCTACTCATCGAATCCGGGCGGCACCGACAGAACTATAAGCCCCGGGATAAGCAGACTCTGCCAGCAGTGCCCCCAGGAGGCCGTGGAGGATGAGGCCCACTTCCTGCTGAGGTGCCCCAAATACTCCGCAGTGAGGGACACTCACCTCAAGAGACTGATCTCCTCCCAGACTTCACCTACATGGAGGAGGAAGAGAAACTACCAAATAATACTGGGGGAAGAGTAAAGTGCAGCGGCCATAGCAACGGAATATGTCAGTGCCTGCTACAGACTAAGAGGAGCCTGATATGTCAGGGACTCCTGTACCCCACCCTGGACATGTCACCTATCCCCAGACTAAAGAGCCTGATATGTCATGGACTCCTATCTCCCGACTAAATAGCCTGATATGTCATGGACTCCTATACCCCACCCTGGACATGTTCCTATCCCCCCAACTAAAGAGACTGATATGTCATGGACTCCTATACCCCACCCTGGACATGGCCCTATCCTCTAAAAGGAGCCTGATACATCCTGGACCTCTATATGCCTCCCTACCCCACCCCCTATCCACCTATTTTTACCATATGCTTTGGCAATGCTAACATGTACTTAGTCCTGCCAATAAAGCTCATTTGAATTTGAATTTGACAAGCGGCGAACGAGACAGAGAGAGGAGAGAGAGAGGAGTGTATGAACGTAACCCAGAAGGAGTGCACCTAGCGGTAAAAGACCTTAACGACATTCTCTATGCAGTGGCAGAAATGTCCGACCTGAAAAGAAGCATGAACAAGAGGCCGAGTAAACAAAATCCCAACATCTGGATTGACAATGTAAGACCATACCGAAGGCCCTAAGAATGGCCTCAAATAAAAAACACAGAGACCCCAACAACCCCACTCTGAGAGAAGTGTGACACCCCAGGGTCCTGGTCGTCACAGTGGCATTGCTCTCTTCACGGGGAGAGTGATGTCATGCTTGGAAGCGATGAAGGATATATTTCACCAGGTAATCACATATACACAACACGTTCATACTCCAGGCCAGAAGGGGGAGCTCTAAACCAGGTTTATGGTGAACTCCCTTATAAATACATTCTGGTCTGGAGGGAAAGGGTCAGTGAGTGAGCATTCTGTCAGACTCAGCGGACAGAGATGAGGGCAGACAGATATAGAATGTCAGAAGGTCTGAAGGGGCCATGTAGTCTGAGGTACTACAGCTCCTGGAGAAAAGAAAACTTAGAAAGAACGAACAACTTGTGGAAAGTGTGCAGGAGAGAGAAGGCACAGGAGAGTGATACCAGCGGAGCAGAGCAGTGAATTAGCTACCTCCCTGGCTGGCGCAGATTCCGATAGCCGGAAGACCGTGGCCATGCTGAACTCTAAGTGGTGTAATGACCAGAGGTCCGAATAAGATCCAGTGAGTCACAAACCAAGACTAAGGCAGAAATCTCCAACGGTATTTACTCAAAGGCAAAATAATAAAGGTAATATGGAGAATATTAAAGTAGATGCACCCCAAAGATACAACAGCTCAGCAGAAGCTGAAATCACTGTGCCAGTCCAAGGTCTCCTGAGAACTGTATGCTACAACAGACTAGTAAGAAATTTACTTAACAGGGCAACTAAACAGGAACAAGTGTAAATTGATTGTAGTGTTATAAAGGGAGCCCCTGGAATGGCACACTGAGTATAACTTACACAACTCTAATATAAGATACACCTCTAAGTAACAATTAAACACTCTGAACAGGGATACCCGGGTATCTATAGCTATGGTACCGTATCCTGAGATGGATTTCCTCTCAGGCAGGAATCCGCACAGGCTGCAGCCCAGTCCAAATCTTCAGCGCCAATAAGTTACAACAATCTCCTCTGTATTGTCGGCCGGTGCCGAGCCCAAACGCCGCGGACTTAGTTAGTGGTCTCACGATGTTGTTTCTGCTTCTGTAGCTCCTAGGGATGCTTCCACGACAGCCCGTCCGTCTCTGTATCCGCAGTCTGTCCAGGCTTGTTCCTCCACACGATGCACAGGGGATCCACAGACTTCCAAATACGTACTGGGTTTTTAGTCAAGTCTCAGTCTTTTTAGATAAAGGGTTAGCTCTTCTTCAGAATACGCTAGCAACGAAAGTCTCTCACAGGTTAACAAAAGATTAGCTCTTCTCCAGGGGAACGTTAGCAAGACAAAGTCTCTCAACAGCTTCTTTTCTCCACACACTCGCAGTAAAGTCCACACACTGTCTCTTTGCAATATCACCGCAGCTTCTGTCTTTTCTTCCCGCACTTTTTCTCTCTCACTTCCTTGTTTCACTTTTACACAGAAGACACCAGACCCCACCCACCAGCACAGATTGTCTCCGGGATTCTGGCAGTGTCTGAATCTGTCCCTTGCTGCAGCAGGCAAAAACCACAGGGTCCTAGTGCTCTCTCAGTGGGACTACAGTTCACCCTCTTACATGCCACCCCACTAGAGGTTGGCGTCCTCGACACACCTTCCCACTCAAATTCATCCTGAGCATATCGCTGAGGCGGTATTCCTGCCGTAGATCGTGTAGTTCTCCTGAGTCCTACATCAACAGGTGCAACCCTAGAGGGAGCTAAAGTCTCTTCCGTGATCGTGTTAGTGGGCGCAAGTGGAGTTGCCTCCTTCCGCGGCTCGATGTCCCGCGATACAGTGTCAGGACCAAGCAGTTGACCTGATGCGCTCTCCTCAACAGCATCCGCCACATTCTCAACATTCTCATCACACGAGGCAAGATTGGTCACAGGGGGCAAATAAGCAGGCGCAGGAGTAAGCACACCATCAAACTCAAGATCATTCGGAGTTCCCGCCCCTTGGGACATGGCCTCTGGCTCTGGGGAAATAGGCGCCGAATCTTCAAACCAGCACCGTTGTAGCATGTTACGGTGCAAATTACGGGTTGGCCCCCCTGTCCCCACCGGTTCAACTTCGTAGACTGGAATCTCAGGATTCACCTGTTTTTTTATCAGATACGGTATCGCCTCCCATCGGTCACTCAGTTTTCCTGACCGTCGCTTTGTCCTCACCAACACCCTGTCTCCCGGAGAGAACAATTCTGTTTGCACGGGTCGCGTGTCCCTATGGACCACCTGGCGAAGACGGTCGCCCACCACCTGATGCACCACCCTTAACCGTCGCCGATGTTCTCGTACCCACTCGGATGCAGTCCGAGGGGGGACGGAGGAGGGATCTGGCATGTTCAAATCCTCAATGTCTCGGCCAGGTCTACCAAACATCAACATGTGTGGCGAGTAACCAGTAGTACTGTGCACCCTGTTATTGTAAGCCCACATCAATTCGGGGAGATACTCAGGCCAGCATGTCTGTTGCTGACTCTCTAAGGACCTCAACATTTGCAACAAGGTCCGATTAAAATGCTCACATGCCCCGTTACCCTGAGGGTGGTAAGGCGTTGTTCTCGACTGCTCGATACCATAGAGCTGGTGCAACTCTTTCATCAGCGTCCCCTGAAAGCAGGCCCCTTGATCAGAATGTATTCTCTGCGGACACCCGAACACTTGGAAGAAATGTCGGCACACTGCCTCAGCCGCTGACTTGGCCGTCTGATCTCTTGTCGGCACCGCTACAGCATACTTGGTAAAGTGATCTGTCATCACCAGGCAATAGGAGTACCCTGACGTAGAGTACCCTATCAACACGTAATCAATCATGAGTAGCTCCAGTGGAGCTGAAGTCTTGATAGACTGTGTGGGAGCCCGCTGCTCAGGGCTTTTGTTGAGCCCACAAATTCGGCACTGCCGACACGCGTCGGCCACCATCCCTCCCAACTCAGGGCAGTAGAGAACTCGCTGCAACCACTGAAGTGTCTTTTCACTTCCAAAGTGGGCCCCCTTCTCATGCGCCTCACGAGCGACCACTGGACCCATCCCCACAGGAATTATCAGTTGGTACCGATGCTGCAGCTCCGATGGCAGGTACACCTTACGATACAAAAGACCTTGTTCCACACACAATTTATCCCATTGTCGAAGGAGTTTCATTCCTTCCATGGACAACTGAGCCTTGTCCTCTGCACTGGGCCAGGCCTTGTTTTGTACCCAACGGCGCACAAGTGCAACGTCCGGACACTCATCCTGGACTCTTGTCCAATCTGAGGATGTTTTACCCAGGACACAGGGCATCCCGGTGGCCACCCCACTTGAGTGTACCACACTTTGGAAGATAGGTATCTGCCCCAAAGCTGGAGTTTCAGTGTCCTCAAGTTGTTCGTCAACATCTTCCCCTGATGACCCAAGGGGCACTCTTGACAATGCATCTGCATTGCCGTTTTCACGACCAGAGCGAAATTTAATGCGGTAATTGAACTTGGCTAATCTGGCGACCCACCGCTGCTCTAACGCTCCCAGTTTTGCATTCTCTAAGTGAGCTAGCGGGTTGTTATCTGTCATGACTAGCACCTCAGCTCCTGTTAGATACTCGGCGAAGCGTTCCGTCATTGCCCACACTAGGGCCAGCAATTCCAGCCGGAATGAGCTGTAGTTAGCCGGATTTCACTCGGAGTCTCTTAAAGATCTGCTGCCATAAGAAATCACTCGCTCTCGGCCGTCCTGCACCTGTGCTAGTACTGCCCCCAACCCATGGAGACTACCATCGGTATACAACAAAAAAGGGGTGTCAAACCGGGCGTAGGCCAGCAATGGGGCACTCGTTAGGGCGGTTTTCACTTCATCAAATGCCTTTTTCTGTAGGGGCCCCCATGGCATGATTTCGAGGACCCAGCGCTGTCCCTCTCAAAAGTTCATTCAAGGGACTCACCACTTGTGAGAATTTAGGCACAAACCGCCGATAGTATCCTGCTAGGCCCAAGAAGGCCCGCACTTCTCGCAGGTCACAAGGAGGTGGCCACTCTTGTACCGCCTTGATCTTACTGTCTAAAGGTAGTACCCCGTCCGGGGTCACCAGATGCCCCAAATATTCAATCTGGTTTCGTAACAGTTGACATTTTTTTGGCTTTATTTTCAGGCCGTAGCTCTTGAGCCGCCGGAGAACTTGACGCAGCTTCTCCAGATGATCTTCAAATGAGGTTCCGAACACCACAATGTCGTCTAGATATATCAGGACTGATTCAAAATTTAGATCGCCCAAGCAATGTTCCATCAGGCGTTGGAAGGTTCCCGGGGCGGTGGCGAGGCCAAAGGGCATCCGGTTGAACTCAAAGAGCCCCATTGGCAAGACAAACGCCGTCTTGGCCCGATCTTTTTCAGCCATTGGGACCTGCCAGTACCCGCTTGCCAAATCCAACGTTGAGAAATACTTGGCCCGACCCAGGGCCGACAGGGATTCTTCAATACGGGGTAAAGGATATGCGTCCCGTACGGTGTGGGCGTTCAATTTTCGATAGTCCACACAAAATCGGAGTGTCCCATTCTTCTTGCGGACCAAAACTACAGGAGCCGCCCAGGGACTCCGGCTCTCTCGGATCACTTGGTTCTCCAGCATACTGGCCACCATGCTCTTCACCTCTTGATAAAGTGCTGGAGGAATTTGCCGATATCTTTCTCTAATGGGTGGAGTATCCCCCGTTGGAATCTCATGTTCAATCATCTGGGTACACCCGAAGTCCTCTCCATGTCGGGAAAAGGTCTCTTGATGTTCCCACAAAACTCTCTCCAACTGCTCCAACTGCACGGGGGTCAGCTTCTCCCGATCCACTCCCATCTGCTCCATGATCACATGACCATTCCATTCCTCTGTAGGAGGCTCTGTCCGGCCTACCTCCGCTGCAAAGGTCCAGGATGACTGTTGGTCTGGTCGCAGTTCGAATCCTGCATTTTCCGGCACCTTTTCTGCCGGCACGAACAGTTCAGCCAGTATGGTTCCAGCAGGAATTGCAACAGCTTCATCTAAAACATTGATGCATCGGACCGGCACTCGTCCATTCTTCACAATCGCCAGAGACCGGGCCACATGTACCTTGGCAAATGAGGAACCCTCTCGGACGGGCTCAAGTAGCACTTCAAGCCCATTCAATCTCTGTGCAGCTCCCACAGGCAGCATTAAGAGTTCTTCTTGTCTTGGTCCCAGCAGGATCGGGGCCCTCGATGGCACTCGGACCCGGCCCACCCGGCCGCCTGGGACCGCACTTTTCAGCAAGTCGCAACTCAGCACTAGACGGTGTAGAATTCTCTGTGTGGATCGGTGTCTTGTCGCACGGGCCCAGTATCGGGGTCCTTCACTGGCATACATCTGGTGATTCAAGTCTCGCAGCACGTTCATTCCGAGCGTCACTTCCATCCCTCTTCTAGGGGGGTGATCCACCAGGACTACCCCTTTCTGTCCCAGCTCTTGACCAAACATTTTTAGTTGCATCCACACGATTCCCTTGACTGACAGTTGACCATTATTTGCGGCGGTCAGTCGTATCACTCGGCCATCCTCTGGAATCACTAGTCGACTGAAGTATCTCTCATATACTTCTAGTGGCATTATAGTACATTCGGATCCCGTGTCAACCAAGCACCTCATCTTCCGCCCTTCAAATTCTGCTTCTATCACTGGGCTACATGCAAACAAATCTTGCTCATCCCGTCGAGGGCTTTGAGTGAGTGGGGCCGCTGCTGCTTGCCCTCTCATGGCAGCGGCCGGAAGTTTAAAGCCGGCGACGGGGTTTCTGGGGCTGCAAGCGTCCGGCAGTAACGAGAGATGTGTCCCTGGCGCCCACACTTCCAGCAGGTGATTGCTCCTCGTGGACGAGGGCTTGACTCATTCTGATAGGACGACCTGGCCGTCTGTGGGGTCACCGTTCCAGGGGGTGGGGCAGGAGGCCCCCGTGAGGGGGTAGCGGCGGGCTCAACTGTCAGTTGAGACAATTTCAGCTTCAACTCCTTCACCTCAGCACGCAAAGCTTGTACCACGCTCACCAGCCCCTCTCCCCCTGACCCTGATGACCCACCTTCTTCCAGCTGGGCACTGTTCACTGACCCCTCGGGCACATGGGTAGATTTCTCTTCCCTTTCCACTGCAGCTCAGTAAATCTGCCAGAAGGATAATTCTGGTGCAGCCCGGGCCATTTCCAGCAGTTTGTCCCGGAGAAGTCTATTAGCTAAACCGGTGATGAATTGATCCCGGAGCAAGCGGTCTACCTCCCGGAACGCTCCCATGGCCACCTGGTCTAGTCGCTGCATCTCATTCAGCGTCTCTTGCAAGATATTAGAGTACTGCATCAGGGACTCACATTCTCTCTGAGGACAATTAAAGAATAGGGACCGAAGCTGGGCCACACGCGCTCGGCCCCCCAAACTCCCCTCTAACAGTTCCAAAATCTTTTCTAACGTATCCCTCTCTGCTTCTGGGCGCACCATCACCATACGTCTAATATCGCCCTCCAGTGCATTTAATGCCAGCTCAGCGCGTAACGCGGGGGTCAAATTACACATGCGCAGAATACTCCGGATTCTATCAGCCCAATCTTGCAACGCCATATTGCGCCCGTCGTATTTCGGCATGTGCTGAAGTAAAGCTCCTACAGGCACATACCCTCCCGAAATCGCCGCGGCTGCCAGGGGAACCCCAACCCCCGAGGAGGATGCGGATACAGCGGGGTCATTTCTACCCTCGCCCTCGTCCATGACAAACACTGGATCCTGCCGACTACGCCAAAAATGTAATGACCAGAGGTCCGAATAAGATCCAGTGAGTCACAAACCAAGACTAAGGCAGAAATCTCCAACGGTATTTACTCAAAGGCAAAATAATAAAGGTAATATGGAGAATATTAAAGTAGATGCACCCCAAAGATACAACAGCTCAGCAGAAGCTGAAATCACTGTGCCAGTCCAAGGTCTCCTGAGAACTGTATGCTACAACAGACTAGTAAGAAATTTACTTAACAGGGCAACTAAACAGGAACAAGTGTAAATTGATTGTAGTGTTATAAAGGGAGCCCCTGGAATGGCACACTGAGTATAACTTACACAACTCTAATATAAGATACACCTCTAAGTAACAATTAAACACTCTGAACAGGGATACCCGGGTATCTATAGCTATGGTACCGTATCCTGAGATGGATTTCCTCTCAGGCAGGAATCCGCGCAGGCTGCAGGCCAGTCCAAATCTTCAGCGCCAATAAGTTACAACAATCTCCTCTGTATTGTCGGCCGGTGCCGAGCCCAAACGCCGGGGACTTAGTTAGTGGTCTCACGATGTTGTTTCTGCTTCTGTAGCTCCTAGGGATGCTTCCACGACAGCCCGTCCGTCTCTGTATCCGCAGTCTGTCCAGGCTTGTTCCTCCACACGATGCACAGGGGATCCACAGACTTCCAAATACGTACTGGGTTTTTAGTCAAGTCTCAGTCTTTTTAGATAAAGGGTTAGCTCTTCTTCAGAATACGCTAGCAACGAAAGTCTCTCACAGGTTAACAAAAGATTAGCTCTTCTCCAGGGGAACGTTAGCAAGACAAAGTCTCTCAAAAGCTTCTTTTCTCCACACACTCGCAGTAAAGTCCACACACTGTCTCTTTGCAATATCACCGCCGCTTCTGTCTTTTCTTCCCGCACTTTTTCTCTCTCACTTCCTTGTTTCACTTTTACACAGAAGACACCAGACCCCACCCACCAGCACAGATTGTCTCCGGGATTCTGGCAGTGTCTGAATCTGTCCCTTGCTGCAGCAGGCAAAAACCACAGGGTCCTAGTGCTCTCTCAGTGGGACTACAGTTCACCCTCTTACAGTGGCATAGCTGAAACTTCAAGTTCCCTGTCCGCCTTTATACCCAGGAGACACAGTGATACCTATAGGGCCCGGGTCGTGATAGAGACAATATAAAAAGGCCTGCTTCACCTGTCATACGGGTTGTGTCCTAACTTTTATGGGTGACAGAGAGGAACTGTGAGGACCTTATCAGAAGCCATAGGCAGTAAGGGACTAGAGCACCACTGCGCTAGAGCAAGGCTTATAACTCCACCTTGTAAAGGGGACTTTGGATTCGCTTCCAAGCCGGCTGGACCCTGCCTGCCCTGTGATCT
Organism: Ranitomeya variabilis; assembly: GCF_051348905.1. Taxonomy (NCBI): domain Eukaryota; kingdom Metazoa; phylum Chordata; class Amphibia; order Anura; family Dendrobatidae; genus Ranitomeya; species Ranitomeya variabilis. The sequence continues at coordinate 625,456,105 of NC_135233.1, forward strand.
GGTGCCCTGGACTGCAGTTGCCTGAAGCTTCAGTAAACCAGGTAGAGAGACTGCAAACGTGTCCTCGTTCTTTACTACACCATTTACCATCTTCCATCTACACAGCGGGAGCCCTGGGGATATACTTCACCTGTGGGAAGTTATACCATCTAGCTGCCGTACCATCACCTCAGAGGACCCCTTTAAGCAGCGTCGGTCCCTACTGACCGAATACCACAGGTGGCGTCATGAACATAAACTTTAATCAATATCCCTTTTACATGGGCACACAGGGCCACGGACCGGGTCGCCAAGGTGACACATCCCCTTAAGTACTGGACCCGGTACCGAGTGCACCATGGCCCTCGCGGGCGTTTCTGAAGCCTACCACACCATACAACAAAACTACAAAGCCATTCTCAAGAGAGAAAGTAAGAGAAAGATAGAGAGAAGAAAGACAGAGAGATGACAGTGAGAAAGGAAAAGAGAGACAGAAAGAGGGGGGCGCTGACGCTGCGGTGGCGCTCTCACCAGAGTCTGCGGGCTGGAGGGGGGCACTGATTCTGCGCTGGCGCTCTCACCTGTGTCTGCGGCTGGAGGGGGGCACTGACGCTGCAGTGGCGCTCACCTGTGTCCGCGGGCTGAAGGGGGCGCTAACGCTGCAGTGGTGCTCTCACCTGTGTCCGCGGGCTGGAGGGGGCGCTGACGCTGCGGTGGCGCTCTCACCTGTGTCCGCGGGCTGGAGGGGGGCGCTGATGCTGCGGTGGCGCTCTCACCTGTGTCCGCGGGCTGGAGGGGGCGCTGACGCTGCGGTGGCGCTCTTACCAGAGTCTGCGGGCTGGAGGGGGGCACTGATTCTGCACTGGCGCTCTCACCTGTGTCCGCGGCTGGAGGGGGGCACTGACGCTGCAGTGGCGCTCACCTGTGTCCACGGGCTGGAGGGGGCGCTGACGCTATGGTGGCGCTCTCACCTGTGTCCGCGGGCTGGAGGGGGCACTGACGCTGCGGTGGCACTCTCACCTGTGTTCGTAGGCTGGAGGGGGGCGCTGATGCTGCAGTGGTTTCCTGCTGGCTGCCCGTTGAGGGTGAGGTTGATGAGCAGCTGCTCAGGGTGACAGAGTGCCGGGCTGTATGATGGGCGACTCTTGTTGGAGGCGATGGCCGGCACGGTCCAGGACTTGGTGCCACCATACGTGAAGTTGAAGATGTGCAGGGCAGGAATCCAGTGCACGCAGAAGGTGTAGGGCCCGGGCAGAGGCTGCAGTAGGACGCTCCCCACAGGCAGCACCGGAGACCGCACCAGTAGCGCCTTCTCCGTGTTCACCACAATCAGCACGTCTTCTCCAAGACCGTCAGCGTACTGCAGGCTGTTACCTCCACTCTGCTGGATCCGCCATCCACACAGTGACAGCCCGCGGGCGCCCGGAGCCAGCGCTGAGGACAGAGCACCAGGCACAGCAGTCAGATTATAGCAATGGGATCCCATCATCTCAAGTATCAGTCTGCGGCTATTCACTGGACACATTGTAACGGACCCTCAGCTATGTCCAGGACTACAGACGTCAAATACCTGTGCCCTGTTACTGACAGCAAATACAAGTTCATGGACACCCCGGAACACCCGCCATATATCAGGGACGCCCCGCGAGATTCGTCATATACCGGGATTGCCCCGTGAGATCCGCCATATACCGGGAACGCCCCGCGAGACCCACCATGTACCAGGATCGCCCCGCCATGTATCGGAGATGCCCCGCCGTATACCAGGTATACCCCGAAAGACCCACCATATACGGAGAATACCCCGTAACACCCACCGTTTACCAGGGACACCCGTAACACCTGCCATATACCAGGGACGCGCAGCAAGCCCTGCCGTGTACTGTGACACCCCACTATGTACTGGGGACGCTCCGCCGTGTACTGGGGACACCCCGTAACACCCGCTGTATACCAGGGACGCCCTGCTGTGAACGTGATGCCCTGCAAGCCCTGCCGTTTACCAGGGACACCCCGTAACACCTGCTGTATACCAGGGATGCGCTGCAAGCCCCGCCGTGTACCGTGACGCCCTGCAAGCCCCGCCATATACCGGGGACACCCCGCCGTGTACTGAGGACACCCCGTAACACCCCCGTATAGCAGGGATGCCCCGCCGTGTACCGAGGACACCCCGTAACACCCGCCGTATACCAGGTATGCCCCGCCATGTACCGGGGACGCACCGCAAGCCCCACCATTTACCGGGGATCCCCCGCAAGCCCCGCCATGTACCTGGGATGCCCCGCAAGCCCCACCGTATACCGGGGACACCCCGCAAGACCCACCATATACCGGGGACACCTCCCAAGACCCGCCATATACCGGGGACATCCCGTAACACCCGCCGTATATCAGGGATGCCCCGCTGTATACCGGGAGCGCCTCGCCATTTACCAGGGATGTCCCGCAAACCCCGCTGTGTCCTGGGGACACACTGCAAGACCCACCATATACTGGGGACACCCCGCAAGACCCGCCATATACCAGGGACATCCCGTAACACCCACCGTAAACCAGGGATGCCCCGCAAGCTCCACCATATACCGAGGATGCCCCACAAGCCCCACCGTATATCAGGGATGCCCCGCAAGCCCTCCATGTACCGGATATGCCCCACAAGCCCCGCTATGTACTGAGGATGCCCCACAAGCCCCGCCGTATACCTGTTATGATCTGGTGGCCTAGGAGCAGCATGGACGAGCTCTGGAGTAGGTGGCCTCTATACTGACCGCAGACCCTGAACTTAACACCGCAACTATAAGTAGCCGTGGGATGTTCCTGTCACTCCCTCGACACCTCGTCACAACCGGAGGACTAATTACCCCTAAAGAAAGAAACAGGAAAACTATCTTGCCTCAGAGAAAATCCCCAAAGGAAAGACAGCCCCCCACAAATATTGACTGTGAGAGGAGAGGGAAATTACAAACGCAGACAGAAAACAGAATTTAGCAAAGGAGGCCACGCTACCTAGAAAGAAAAGACAGGACAGAGTACTGTGCGGTCAGTATTAAAATACTACAAAAATCCACCACAGAGAATACAAAAATCTCCACACCTAACTAAAGGCATGGAGGGTAACTCTGCGACTCCAGAGCTTCCAGCTTGGCTGAATAAATCCTTACACAGACAAAGCTGGACAAGAAAAAACATAGCAATTCACTGAACTATAAAGTCCACCGCATGTGGACTGCAAAAACCAAACCAGGACTTATCTTTGATGATTTGGACAATCCAGCAGGAGAAACCAAGCAGAGATGTGAATCCTCCAGAAAACAATGGACAACTGGCACTCACTAAAGGGTGAAGCCAGACTAAATAGCCCCGTCCAAAGTGGAAGCACCTGATGACTGCTGTGAAGGACAAACAGCAGCACTACCACTTATAACCACCGGAGGGAGCCCAGGAGCAGAACCCACAACAGAATTCACAACAGTACCCCCCCCCCTTGAGGAGGGGTCACCGAACCCTCACCAGAGCCCCCAGGCCGATCCGGACGAGCCAAATGGAAGGCACGAACCAAATCATCAGCATGAACATCGGAGGCAACAACCCAAGAATTATCCTCCTGGCCATAACCCTTCCACTTGACAAGATACTGAAGCATCCGTCTTGAAAAACGAGAATCCAAGATCTTCTCCACAACATACTCCAACTCCCCATCAATCAACACCGGGGCAGGAGGATCAACAGAGGGAACCACGGGCACCACATTTTTCCGCAACAAAGATCTATGAAAAACATTATGGATGGAAAAAGAGGCTGGAAGGGCCAAACGAAAAGACACTGGATTGATAATCTCAGAAATCCTATAAGGACCAATAAACCGAGGCTTGAACTTCGGGGAAGAAACCTTCATAGGAACATGATGAGAAGACAACCAGACCAAATCCCCAACCAGAAGCCGGGAACCCACACGCCGACGACGGTTGGCAAAATGCTGAGCCTCCTCCTGAGACAACATCAAATTGTCCACAACATGAGCCCAAATCTGCTGCAACCTGTCAACCACAGAGTCCACCCCAGGACAATCAGAAGACTCAACCTGCCCTGAAGAAAAACGAGGATGAAACCCAGAATTACAAAAGAATGGTGAAACCAAGGTAGCAGAACTAGCCCGATTATTAAGGGCAAACTCGGCCAATGGCAAGAAAGCCACCCAATCATCCTGATCGGCAGACACAAAGCATCTCAAATAAGTTTCCAAAGTCTGGTTAGTTCGCTCGGTTTGGCCGTTTGTCTGAGGATGAAATGCGGAAGAAAAAGACAAATCAATGCCCAGCTTAGCACAAAAGGACCGCCAAAACCTAGAAACAAACTGGGAACCTCTATCGGACACAATATTCTCCGGAATGCAATGCAAACGAACCACATGCTGAAAAAACAACGGAACCAACTCAGAAGAGGAAGGCAATTTAGGCAAAGGTACCAAATGAGCCATCTTAGAAAACTGGTCACAGACCACCCAGATAACAGATATCCTCTGGGAAACAGGAAGATCCGAAATAAAATCCATAGAAATATGCGTCCAAGGCCTCTCAGGGACCGGCAAAGGCAAAAGCAACCCACTGGCGCGGGAGCAGCAAGGTTTGGCCCGCGCACAAGTCCCACAGGACTGCACAAAAGAACGCACATTCCGTGACAAAGAAGGCCACTAAAAGGACCTACTAACCAAATCTCTGGTACCAAAAATCCCAGGATGGCCAGCCAACACAGAACAATGAACCTCAGAAATCACTTTACTAGTCCATCTGTCAGGAACAAACAGTTTCCCCGCTGGACAGCGATCAGGTTTATCTGCCTGAAACTCCTGAAGAACCCGTCGCAAATCAGGAGAGATGGCAGAAAGAATCACCCCCTCCTTCAGAATACCAACCGGCTCAAGAATCTCAGGGGAATCAGGCAAAAAACTCCTTGAGAGGGCATCAGCCTTAACATTCTTAGAACCCGGAAGATACGAGACAACAAAATCAAAATGGGAGAAAAACAGGGACCATCGGGCCTGTCTAGGATTCAGCCGTTTGGCAGACTCGAGGTAAATCAGATTCTTATGATCGGTCAAGACCACAATACGGTGCTTTGCCCCCTCAAGCCACTCCTCAAATGCCCACTTCATAGCCAACAACTCACGATTTCCGACATCATAATTGCGTTCCGCAGGCGAAAACTTTCGAGAAAAGAAGGCACACGGTTTCATCAAGGAACCATCAGAATTCCTCTGAGACAAAACGGCCCCTGCCCCAATCTCAGAAGCGTCAACCTCAACCTGAAAAGGAAGAGAAACATCCGGCTGATGCAACACAGGGGCAGAAGTAAATCGGCGCTTAAGCTCCTGAAAGGCAGAAACAGCCTCAGAGGACCAATTAGCTACATCAGCGCCCTTCCTCGTCAAATCGGTCAGGGGTTTAACCACACTGGAGAAGTTGGCAATGAAACGGCGATAAAAATTAGCAAAGCCCAAACATTTCTGAAGGCTCTTCACGGATGATGGCTGGATCCAATCATGAATGGCCTGAACCTTAACCAGATCCATTTCTACAGATGATGGAGAAAAAAATGAAGCCCAAAAAAGAAACCTTCTGTACTCCAAAGAGGCACTTAGACCCCTTCACAAACAAGGCATTATCACGAAGGACCTGAAATACCATCCTGACTTGTTTCACATGAGACTCCCAATCATCTGAAAAAATCAAAATATCATCCAAATATACAATCATGAATTTATCAAGATAATTCCGAAAAATATAATTCATGAAGGACTGAAACACAGATGGGGCATTAGAGAGTCCGAATGGCATCACAAGATATTCAAAATGGCCCTCGGGCGTATTAAACGCAGTTTTCCATTCGTCACCCTGCTTAATACGAACAAGATTATATGCCCCTCGAAGGTCAATCTTAGTAAACCAACTAGCCCCCTTAATCCTGGCAAACAAATCAGAAAGCAAAGGCAAAGGGTATTGGAATTTGACCGTGATCTTATTCAAGAGGCGATAATCAATACAGGGTCTCAAGGAGCCATCCTTCTTGGCAACAAAAAAAAAACCTGCTCCCACTGGAGAAGAAGATGGCCGAATATGCCCCTTCTCCAAAGACTCCTTTACATAGCTCCGCATGGCGGCATGTTCAGGCACAGACAGGTTGAAAAGTCGTCCCTTAGGAAACTTAGAGCCTGGAATCAAGTCAATAGCACAATCACAGTCCCTATGCAGTGGAAGGGAACTGGACTTGGGCTCATCGAAAACATCCACGAAATCTGACAGAAACTCAGGAATTTCAGAAGAGGGGGAGGAGGAAATTGACATCAGAGGAACGTCATCATGAACCCCCTGACAACCCCAACTAGTCACAGACATAGATTTCCAATCCAACACCGGATTATGTACCTGTAACCATGGAAACCCCAGCACAATAGCATCATGCAAATTATGCAACACCAGGAAACGACAATCTTCCTGATGGGCTGGCGCCATGCACATAGTTAACTGTGTCCAAAACTGAGGTTTATTTTTAGCCAATGGTGTAGCATCAATACCCCTCAAAGGGATAGGACTCCGCAAAGGCTGTAAGGGAAAACCACAACGTCTGGCAAATTCTAAGTCCATCAAATTTAAAGCGGCGCCTGAATCCACAAATGCCATGACAGAGAATGACGATAATGAGCAGATCAGGGTCACAGATAACAGAAATTTAGGTTGTACAGTACTGATGGTAACGGAATTAGTGATTCTCTTGGCACACTTAGGGCAATCAGAAATAACATGAGCAGAATCGCCGCAGTAAAAGCACAACCTATTCTGACGTCTGAATCCTTGTCGTTCAGCTCTAGACACAATCCTATCACACTGCATTGGCTCAGGACTCCGCTCGGAAGACAATGCCATAGTGTGCACAACTCTGTGCTCACGCAAGCGCCAATCAATTTGAATGGCCAGAGACATAGAATCACTCAGACCTGCAGGCGTGGGGAAGCCCACCATAACATCTTTAACAGATTCAGAAAGACCCTTTCTGAAAATTGCCGCCAAAGCATCCTCATTCCATTTAGTCAGCACAGACCATTTTCTAAATTTCTGGCAATATGATTCTGCCGCTTCTTGACCCTGAGACAGGGCCAACAAGGTTTTCTCAGCATGATCCACAGACGTAGGTTCATCATACAATAACCCAAGCGCCTGAAAAAAGGTGTCTACATTAAGCAAGGCCGGATTCCCAGATTCCAGGGAAAATGCCCAATCCTGCGGGTCGCCACGCAACAGAGAAATGACAATTTTTACCTGCTGGATGGGATCACCAGAGGAAAGGGGTTTCAGAGCAAAAAACAGTTTACAGTTATTTTTAAAGCTCAAAAATTTGGACCTGTCCCCAAAAAACAGATCGGGGGTAGGAATTCTAGGCTCTAAAACAGGAGTCTGCACGATATAATCAGAAATACCCTGTACTCTAGCAGCAAGTTGATCCACCCGAGAAGCAAGTCCCTGAACATCCATGTCAGCGCCTAACTCATGAGCCACCCAGAGGTGAAGAGGGAAAAAAACCAGAGTACAGAAAAAAAAATGGCTCAGCACTTTCTTTCCCTTCTTTTGAGATGCGGTTAACTCATTGTTGGCCAGTTGTACTGTTATGATCTGGTGGCCTAGGAGCAGCATGGACGAGCTCTGGAGTAGGTGGCCTCTATACTGACCGCAGACCCTGAACTTAACACCGCAACTATAAGTAGCTGTGGGATGTTCCTGTCACTCCCTCGACACCTCGTCACAGCCGGAGGACTAATTACCACTAAAGAAAGAAACAGGAAAACTATCTTGCCTCAGAGAAAATCCCCAAAGGAAAGACAGCCCCCCACAATTATTGACTGTGAGAGGAGAGGGAAATTACAAACGCAGACAGAAAACAGAATTTAGCAAAGGAGGCCATGCTACCTAGAAAGAAAAGACAGGACAGAGTACTGTGCGGTCAGTATTAAAATACTACAAAAATCCACCACAGAGAATACAAAAATCTCCACACCTAACTAAAGGCATGGAGGGTAACTCTGCGACTCCAGAGCTTCCAGCTTGGCTGAATAAATCCTTACACAGACAAAGCTAGACAAGAAAAAACATAGCAATTCACTGAACTATAAAGTCCACCGCATGTGGACTGCAAAAACCAAGCCAGGACTTATCTTTGATGATTTGGACAATCCAGCAGGAGAAACCAAGCAGAGATGTGAATCCTCCAGAAAACAATGGACAACTGGCACTCACTAAAGGGTGAAGCCAGACTAAATAGCCCCGTCCAAAGTGGAAGCACCTGATGACTGCTGTGAAGGACAAACAGCAGCAGTACCACTTATAACCACCGGAGGGAGCCCAAGAGCAGAACCCACAACAGAATTCACAATACCGGGGACACTTCGCAAGCCACGCCATATACCGGGGATGCCTAGCAAGCTCGACTGTATACCGATGATGCTCTGCAAGCCTCGCCGTATACCGGGGAAACCATCAAATGCCACCATATTCTAAAGACATCCTGCAAGCCCTGCCATATACTGAGAACACCCTGCAAGTGCCGCCATATACCGGTGACGCCCCGCAAGACCCGCTGTATACCGGGGATGCCCCGCAACAGCCACCGTATACTGGGGATGCCCCGCAAGACCCACAGCATACCGGGGATGCCTCGCAAGACCCACCGTATACCGGTGACACCTCGCAAGACCCGCCGTATACTGGGGACACCCCGCAAGACCCCTCGTATACCAGGGGCATAGGAGTGTGGAAGAGGAGGACGATGACACAGGAGTGCCGAAGAGGAGGAGGAGGAGTTCGACGACACAGGAGTACCGAAGAGGTTGTGGAGGATGACGACACAGGAGTGGCAAAGAGGAGGAGGACAATGACAGACACAGCATTACCGAAGAGGAGGAGGATGACGACACAGGAGTGCCAAAGAGGAGGTGGAGGACGACGACACAGGAGTGCCAAAGAGGAGGAGGACAATGACAGGCACAGCAGTACCGAAGAGGAGGAGGATGACGACACAGGAGTGCCCAAGAGGAGGTGGAGGACGACGACACAGGAGTGCCAAAGAGGAGGAGGACAATGACACAGCAGTACAAAAAGGAGGAGGATGACGACACAGGAGTGCCAAAGAGGAGGAGAACGACGACAACACTGGAGTGCCGAAGAGAAGGACGATGACACAGAAGTCCTGAAGAGGAGGAGGACACAGCAGTCTGGAGGTGTTTCTGAGTGTTCTCCACAGCACAGCAGTGCAGTGCAGGGGAACAGTCAGAGCGAGAAGTTTCAGGTAAAGGTTTCATATAAAAAATGATCACAGAATTCACCGCAGTCACCAAATATCTACAGCAAGAGGTGGTGGTATTAGATTCACGGCTCAGCAGACACCGTCACACAGGATAGGATTAGATACACGGCTCAGCAGACAGTATCACACAGGATAGGATTAGATACACGGCTCAGCAGACAGTATCACACAGGATAGGATTAGATACACGGCTCAGCAGACAGTATCACATAGGATAGGTTTAGATACACAGCTCAGCAGACAGTATCACACAGGATAGGATTAGATACACGGCTCAGCAGACAGTATCACACAGGATAGGATTAGATACACGGCTCAGCAGACAGTATCACACAGGATAGGATTAGATATACGGCCCAGCAGTCAGTATCACACAGGATAGGATTAGATACACAGCTCAGCAGACAGTGTCACACAGGATAGGATTAGATACACGGCTCAGCAGACAGTATCACACAGGATAGGATTAGATACACGGATCAGCTGATAGTATCACACAGGAGAGGATTAGATACACGACTCAGCAGTCAGTATCACACAGGATAGGATTAGATACACGGCTCAGCACACAGTATCACACAGGAGAGGATTAGATACACAGCTCAGCAAACAGTATCACACAGGATAGGATTAGATACACAGCTCAGCAGGGTCACACAGGATAGGATTAGATACATGGCTCAGCAATCGGTATCACACAGGATAGGATTAGATACATGGCTCAGCAGACAGTATCAAACAGGAGAGGATTAGATACACAGCTCAGCAGTCAGTATCACACAGGATAGGATTAGATACACAGCTCAGCAGATAGTGTCACACAGGATAGGATTAGATACACGGCTCAGCAATCGGTATCACACAGTATAGGATTAGATACATGGCTCAGCAGACAGTATCAAACAGGAGAGGATTAGATACACAGCTCAGCAGTCAGTATCACACAGGATAGGATTAGATACACAGCTCAGCAGACAGTGTCACACAGGATAGGATTAGATACATGGCTGAGCAATCGGTATCACACAGGATAGGATTAGATACATGGCTCAGCAGACAGTATCAAACAGGCGAGGATTAGATACACAGCTCAGCAGACAGTATCACACAGGATAGGATTAGATACACGGCTCAGCAGACAGTATCACACAGGATAGGATTAGATACACAGCTCAGCAGACAGTATCACATGATGGGATTAGATACACGGCTCAGCAGACAGTGTCACACAGAAGAGGATTAGATACACAGCTCAGCAGACAGTGTCACACAGGAGAGGATTAGATACACAGCTCAGCAGTCAGTATCAAACAGGAGAGGATTAGATACATGGCTCAGCAATCGGTATCACACAGGATAGGATTAGATACATGGCTCAGCAGACAGTATCAAACAGGAGAGGATTAGATACACGGCTCAGCAGTCAGTATCACACAGGATAGGATTAGATACACAGCTCAGCACACAGTATCACACAGGATAGGATTAGATACACGGATCAGCTGATAGTATCACACAGGAGAGGATTAGATACACGACTCAGCAGTCAGTATCACACAGGATAGGATTAGATACACGGCTCAGCACACAGTATCACACAGGAGAGGATTAGATACACAGCTCAGCAGACAGTATCACACAGGATAGGATTAGATACACAGCTCAGCAGACAGTGTCACACAGGATAGGATTAGATACATGGCTCAGCAATCGGTATCACACAGGATAGGATTAGATACATGGCTCAGCAGACAGTATCACACAGGAGAGGATTAGATACACAGCTCAGCAGACAGTATCACACAGGATAGGATTAGATACACAGCTCAGCAGACAGTATCACACAGGATAGGATTAGATACACAGCTCAGCAGACAGTATTACACAGGAGAGGATTAGATACACAGCTCAGCAGTCAGTATCACACAGGATGGGATTAGATACACGGCTCAGCAGACAGTATCACACAGGATAGGGTTAGATACACGGCTCAGCAGTCAGTATCACACAGGATGGGATTAGATACACAGCTCAGCAGACGGTATCACACAGGATAGGATTAGATACACAGCTCAGCAGACAGTATCACACAGGATAGGATTAGATACACGGCTCAGCAGACAGTGTCCACAGGATAGGATTAGATACACGGCTCAACAGTCAGTATCACACAGAACAGGATTAGATACACGGCTCAGCAGTCAGTATCACACAGAACAGGATTAGATACACGGCTCAGCAGTCAGTATCACACTGAACAGGATTAGATACATGGCTCAGCAGTCAGTATCACACAGAACAGGATTAGATACACGGCTCAGCAGTCAGTATCACACAGGATAGGATTAGATACACAGCTCAGCACACAGTATCACACAGGATAGGATTAGATACACGGATCAGCTGATAGTATCACACAGGAGAGGATTAGATACACGACTCAGCAGTCAGTATCACACAGGATAGGATTAGATACACGGCTCAGCACACAGTATCACACAGGAGAGGATTAGATACACAGCTCAGCAGACAGTATCACACAGGATAGGATTAGATACACAGCTCAGCAGACAGTGTCACACAGGATAGGATTAGATACATGACTCAGCAATCGGTATCACACAGGATAGGATTAGATACATGGCTCAGCAGACAGTATCACACAGGAGAGGATTAGATACACAGCTCAGCAGACAGTATCACACAGGATAGGATTAGATACACGGCTCAGCAGACAGTATTACACAGGAGAGGATTAGATACACAGCTCAGCAGTCAGTATCACACAGGATGGGATTAGATACACGGCTCAGCAGACAGTATCACACAGGATAGGGTTAGATACACGGCTCAGCAGTCAGTATCACACAGGATGGGATTAGATACACAGCTCAGCAGACGGTATCACACAGGATAGGATTAGATACACAGCTAAGCAGACAGTATCACACAGGATAGGATTAGATACACGGCTCAGCAGACAGTGTCCACAGGATAGGATTAGATACACGGCTCAACAGTCAGTATCACACAGAACAGGATTAGATACACGGCTCAGCAGTCAGTATCACACAGAACAGGATTAGATACACGGCTCAGCAGTCAGTATCACACAGAACAGGATTAGATACATGGCTCAGCAGTCAGTATCACACAGAACAGGATTAGATACACGGATCAGCAGGCAGTATCACAAAGAGCAGGATTAGATACACGGATCAGCAGTCAGTATCACACAGAACAGGATTAGATACACGGATCAGCAGTCAGTATCACACAGAACAGGATTAGATGCACGGATCAGCAGTCAGTATCACATAGAACAGGATTAGATACACGGATCAGCAGACAGTATCACACAGGATAGGATTAGATACACGGCTCAGCAGATAATATCACACAAGAGAGGATTAGATACACGGCTCAGCAGACAGTATCACACAGGAGAGGATTAGATACACGGCTCAGCAGTCAGTATCACACAGGATAGGATTAGATACACGGCTCAGCAGACAGTATCACACAGGATAGGATTAGATACAAGGCTCAGCAGACAGTATCACACAGGAGAGGATTAGATACACGGCTCAGCAGTCAGTATCACACAGGATAGGATTAGATACACGGCTCAGCAGTCAGTATCACATGGAGGAGGATTAGATACATGGCTCAGCAGTCAGTATGACACAGGATAGGATTAGATACACAGCTCAGCAGACAGTATCACACAGGAGGGGATTAGATACACGGCTCAGCAGACAGTATCACACAGGAGAGGATTAGATACACGGCTCAGCAGTCAGTATCACACAGGATAGGATTAGATACACGGCTCAGCAGTCAGTATCACACAGAACAGGATTAGATACACGGCTCAGCAGTCAGTATCACACAGAACAGGATTAGATACACGGTCAGGGCACATACCCGGCAGTAGCAGGAGGAGGAGGGCGGCCATGGCGGTGTCTTCTCCCCTGGGATCCCTTGCACACTGGAGCCTTTGTTAATGTTTGCTGAGGAGGAGGTGACAAGTGACAGCGGCGTCAGCCGGAGGAGCACGAAGGGTTAACAGTGCTGGCACGGAGCACAGTCTGCGCCTGCCCTCACTGGAAAATGCTTGTCCTTGGTTAGATGTGAACCAATAACCTGAGCAATGGAAACCTGCGATGCTAACCTGTGGGAATAATGTTTATTACTGCATATATTACAACTACTATGTGCTACTGTTTATTGGTGCCTGAGCCTCTGTCTCCAACAATAGTTATATTGTCAATAATACATTGTCTAAAATAAAAGAGTCCCAGGACGATCCCGCTCACTGCTCACACTGTGTGTAGCTGGAGCACATTCTGCTTTCACTTTACAATCTGGCAGACGAGATGCTAAGATCCCGAGCTGTAAGGCCGGCGTCACACATGCGTGTTTTACGGACGTAAGAGCGCAGAAACTACGTCCGTAAAACTCGCATTATTAATTGACGCCTCTCCATTATTAATCTGGCTTAATGTCACCTTCCAATAGCAAGGTGGCATTACCCTTCATTACCCCATATCCCACCGCTACACGGGAGTGGGAAGAGAGAGGCCAAGTGCCAGAATAGGCGCATCTTCCAGATGTGCCTTTTCTGGGGTGGCTGGGGGCAGATGTTTTTAGCCACGGGGGGGGCCAATAACCATGGACCCTCTCTAGGCTATTAATATCTGCCCTCAGTCACTGGCTTTACCACTCTGGCGGAGAAAATTGCGCGGGAGCCCACGCCAATTTTTTCCGCCATTTAACCCTTTATTTTAGCAGCTACAGCGCTGAAAATTTGCACATACACACTACTAACATTAGTAGTGTGGAATATGCAAAAAAAAGGGGGATATGAGATGGTTTACTGTATGTAAACCATGTCTCATATCCTGTCAGGTTTGTGCAGGAGAAATGAGAAGCCGGCAATTGAATTACCGGCTGTTCACAGATATCGCGCTGAATGAAATCTAAATACAGAATATATATATATGTGTTTCAATGACATATATATATATATACATATATATATATATACTGTATATATGTTTTCCCGAACATTTGAGCACATAAATCCATTAGATGTCGGTTTTGCAAGCCTGCGCGAAAATCTCACAGTACGGATGCCATACGGATTACATACGGAGGATGCCATGCGCAAAATACGCTGACACACCCTGACTACGGATCAATATTTTGGGAACATTTCTCCGTATTACGGCCATAGTACGGACGTACAATACGTGGCGTATTGTCTTACGCCAAGTGTGACGCCGGCCTAAGAAATACCAGTTGTAAGCTGCGTTATCTTTGCTTACGAATAAATCTATTTTCACTGTTGAACAGCTGGACTGAACACAGATTAATCCACTGACAACATAACCACCCAGCCACCGTGCTGTCCAAGAGCTGTTTACTGGCTAAGTCATGAAAATTATTTCCATCACCTATGAGAAGGTTGTGAAAAGAGAAACTAGTTCCCATTGCAGCCACTCACTTCAATTTGTAAAGTGTGCCTGAGAGGTGGAATCTCAGCATGCTCTGTCCAAGTTGAACCCATGACTTCAATAACATTACTAACCACTAAGCCAAGACACCTATCCATTATTAATCCAATAGTAGTAAAGGGTTAATAATACACACATACAGTAATAATTAAGTATTTTAATGAAATAAATACACATGGTGTTTTAATATATTGTACGCTTAATCCACCTGAAGACCCTCTTTCTGTAAAATAAAAAACATAAAAAAGCAACAATATCCCATACCTCTCTGGCGTTCAGTCATGTCCCACGCTGTAAATCTATCTGAAGAGGTTAAATAATTTTACAACCAGGAGCACTGCTAATGCAGCTGTTGCTCCTGGTTGTAAAAACTTGGGAATGAATGGAAAGCAGGGGAACGTAGCATCGTAGACTTGTGGTGATGCGCTCCCTGGTGGCATAACCTCATATGAACTGTAGCGTGGGAAAATATTCAGAAAAATTCCCACGCTAGAGTTCATATGAGTTTATGCCACCAGGGGGCACATCACCGCAAGTCTATGATGCTACGTTCCCCTGCATTCTATTCATTTCTCAGTTTTTACAACCAGGAGCAACAGCTGCATTAGCAGCGCTCCTGGTTGTAAAATTATTTAACCTCTTCAGATGGCTTTACAGCGTGGGACATGACTGAACACCGGAGAGGTATGGGATATTGTTGCTTTTTCATGTTTTTTATTTTACAGAACGAGGGTCTTCAGGTGGATTAAGCGTACAATAAAGATTTTAAAACACCATGTGTATTTATTTCATTAAAATACTTAATTATTACTGTGTGTGTGTATTATTAACCCTTATCCAAATTTTGCACACACAAACTACTAACATTATTAGTGAGAAATATGTAAAAAAATAAGGGAAATGAAATGGTTTACTGTATGTAAACCATGTCTCATATCCTGTCGCAATTGAATTACCGGCTTTTAAGCTATCCAGCTCTGTATGATCTATATATATATATATATATATATATATATATATATATATATATATATAGACTGTATATATGTTTTCACGAATATTTGAGCCCATGGATACATTCTATGTCCATTTTGCAAGCCGACGAGAAAATCTCGCCATACGGATGACACACGGATAATTTTTAGAGAAAAAATCGCATCCTCACGTTGAATACGGATCACTGTTCAGGAACTTTTCTGCGTATTATGCCATTAAAAAATGGACCGTATTTCCCTATGCTAAGTGTGATGCCGGCCTATGATATACAAAGCCATCCACAACCTGTCTCCTCCATACATCAGTGACCTGATCTCCCGGTACTTACCTACATGCAACCTCCAATCCTCTCAAGATCTCCTTCTCTACTCCTCTCTTATCTCTTCTTCCCACAACCGCATCCAAGACTTCTCCCGCGCATCACCCCCTACTCTGGAACTCTCTACCCCAACACATCAGACTCACGGCTACCATAGAAACCTTCAAAAAGAACCTGAAGACCCACCTCTTCCAACAAGCCTACAGTGATCCTCAACCTACTGAACTGCTGCACAACCTGTTCTACCCTCTCCTAGTGTATTCTCACCCGTCCCCTGCAGGGTCCTCTCTCCTTCTGTACCTGTTATTGCGTTTGTTTTTTGCTCATATTTAATGTATTTGTCTATATTTGCCCACTCCTCACATGTAAAGCGCTATGGAATAAATGGTGCTATAATAATAATATCAATGACCTAGCCATCAGGTAATCCTCAGGTAGCACGGTGGCTCAGTGGTTAGCTTGAATTTCTTTTAGCGCTTTGGTTCTTAGTTCAATTCTGACTGAGGTCGGAGTAATTCTACCTCTCAGTTGTACTTTAGAAATTGCAAATGGACCTTCTCTAGTTTTTCCTGATCTTCCCATTGGTGCTGGTAGTAATAGCAATGACTTTGCCAAAGTGTACCTCTCCAGCAGCATGGTGGCCCAGTGGAAAGCGCTAGTGCTTTGCAGCATGGGAGTCCAGGGTTCCAATCCCGCCATGCCAAATTGCAAAATGGACCTCCTCTAGCTTTTCCTGATCTTCCCATTGGTGCGGGCAGTAATATCAATTACTTTGCCAAATGGTGCTTGATAAGCAGCATGGTAGCGCAGTGGACAGCACTCATGCTTTGCAGCATGGGAGTCCAGGGTTCACATCCCACCATGAGACATTGCAAATGGACCCGCTATATAATTTCTTGACCTGTCGGTGGGCACTAATAGACACTTTGATGTCCTAGCCATCAGGAAATTCCCAGGTAGCACGGTGGCTCAGTGGTTAGCTCGATTACTTTTCAACACTTGGGTCCTTAGTTTAATTCTGAATGAGGTCTGAGTAATTCAACATCTCAGTTGTGATTCAGAAATTGCAAATGGACCTGCTCTAGTTTTTCCTGATCTTCCCATAGGTGCTGGTAGTAATATCAATGACTGTGCCTAAGGTTGTTTCCCGTGTAGCATGGTAGCCCAGTGTAAAGGACTCGTTCTTTGCAGCATGGGAGTCCAGGGTTCTACTCCCACCATGGGAAGTGCAAATATACCTGCTCTAGTTTTTCCTGATAGGTGCTGGTAGTAATATCACTGATTTCTGCAAAGTTTGTCTTCTTTTTTTTTTGGAAATTCTTTATTTAAGTTTTTCAATAAACAGAAAACGAGTTATAATAAACATTAGCTCACATGTCAAATTCAGATAATTTTTAGACAACAAGTCTCAAAATAATCAGGAGATCTATATAATCAATATAAACCTATTAGGAGAAAAAGGACAATTGAGCATTAAACATAAAACAGTGATTCAGGTCCAGGGTGGATAGCCTTAGATACTATTATGGTCAATAAAGAAAATTATAAGGCTAGAAGATGAGACAGGAAGGACTATGATACAGCAAATTAATTTATTGACAATTGAGGAGGAGTGGATGGCATAAAAAATGACTGGAATAGGCTAGTATTGGGTATAGATGTGGAGGCAAGGTCGGTCGTCATGTCTACTTGAAAAATTTGAGTTAGGGGGAATGTAGAAAACTCATGTTCCAGAGCTAGAGGGAGAAGATAAAAATTCAACCCAAGGAAGCCACGAAGCACAGAATTTCTCATGGGTATGTGTTTCCCAGCTAGACAGTTCCTCTAAGCGATATAAATCTTGGACCTTAAGAGTCCATTCTTTTAGCGTTGGGGAGGCAGTTTTCATCCAATGCATTGAAATCAGGTGCTTTGCAGCTGCTAGTAAAATAGGTAGTAAGTCGTGTCTCCTTGGGTTAAAGGAGGAAGAAGGGATAGTCCATGAGCCAAGAACCAAATTTGACGATATCGGTACCAAGCGGAGTGACAAATTCTCTTTGGTATTTTTAGGTAGATGCATGTCTGTAGTTTATTTTTTGATATGATAGCCCTTACATATACGTAGCTTATTAACCCCTTCAGCCCTAGGCCTATTTGTACCCAAGTGCCTAAGCCAATCTGACCTGTGCCACTTCATGGGCTAATAACTTTGGAACGCTTTCACCTATCCAAGCCATTCTGAGATTGTTTTCTCGTGACATATTGTACTTCACGTCAGTGCTAAATGGGAGTCAATATATTTTACCTTTCTATATAAAAAAATGCTAAATATTCGGAAATTTTGGAAAAATCGGCAATTTTTTAACTTTGAAATTCTCTGCTTTTTACAAAAATACTGATACCCCCCATAATAGTTATTAATTTACACTCCCCACATGTTTACTTCATATTGGCATCATTTTGAAAATGAAACCTTATTGTTTTACGACGTAATAGGGCTTATAGTTTTATGCGCAATTTTTCACATTTACAGCAAAACCCACTTTTCAAAGGACCAAGTCACTTCTGAAGTCACTTTAAGGGGCTTACATAACAGAAACCACCCATAAATTACCCCATTTTGCAAACTACACCCCTCAAGCTGTTCAAAACTCATTTTTAAAAACTGTTAACCCTTTAGGTGTTCCACAGGAATTTTAGCATGAGCCAAGAACCAAATATGACGATATCGGTACCACCCGGAGTGACTAGATGTAGTATTTGTAACAAAATTTAATCCAAGTTATGTAAATACACACTGAACATGTCATGTGCATATATATATATATATATATATATATATATATATATATATATATGTTACTCCATAATATCTTCAACATCGGACTCTGAATCTGACTGTTGTTCTACTGGCTCGTCTTCAGTACCCTTGTTCTGGCATGTCTGTAATCTGCACATGTCTGTGCACTTCAGGCCATTGCTGAGGCAAGTACACTGAGGAAGTTCACATGACCGCACACACTTGCAGGACAGTAGCTGTATAATAGCTTCTGGTGCTGGTGCCCCTTGCATCCACTTGACAACAAGCTTTCCGTCGTTATCTATCATCCAACCGCAGTCTGTTGGGTTTGCAACCCATGGCTGGCTCTGCAGACTTCTCCTCCAGATCGCAGCCTGGTAGTTTGCACGCAGTGCATGCATGAAAAGGCAGTCCTGGCAAGGAGGGAGTTGACTTGACTCTACCACTCCACGTCTGGCACAGAACAGCTGATAACGGAGCCTGTTTACCTCAGTTGTTTGGGTAGTTGGCAGGTACATGTGGCAGGTGATTTCCTGTAACTTCTCAAAAAGTTCGGTAGACACTTCCCATGAACGACCAACTTCCTGAAAGGCATCCTGGTATGTCTTGTTCATCTTCAACTGCTTGAGTGTCGTCATCTTCCCACGGCCAGCGAATGCACTGACGGTGTCACAGCCTGTAAATGCATGCATACCAATCAATGAATCACATACGCTGCCTCCCAATGTTCGGCTCAGAGTGGTGATATCCAGGAATCTTGTCCGGTTCTGTGTACCGCATTTCTGGAACAGGTGGGATGGGATTTTGTGGCACATGCCCAGACACAGGACCATGACATCAGTATCCTCCGAAGTGATGATGACCGACTTGTAACCAGATTCTGCTGCATGAAGAGCATGGAGAAGGAGGCGTGTGTCTGCTTCTTCTTGATTTGACTTAAGGTCAGCAGCCTCTTCCCACTGTTCTTTGGTGATCTTAAAGCAGAGCTGCTCACATGTGACATACAGCTCCTTCTCCTCAAGCTTCTCCCTGTGGTGTTTCGCCTTCCATTCTTCTACCAGAAACTTTATGAGACTTGCCTTGTTGGAGGAACTACTTAGAAGCTTTTTCCACTGCTGGATGTTGTGCCCATGTTGAATGTTCTTGAAATGGATCCCTGTGCCTTCATATCTGTTGACTCTTTCTGTATCTTTGATGGATGTCTCCTTGTAGACGTCAAAGACAATATCAATGCGCTTGCTCTTAGCACCCTCATGGATAGCGCGACTCATTGCTGTGCCTGCTAGCTGGCCAAATGTTGCATTGTTTCCCTTCAGTTTCTGAACCAGGCTCATCCCATCAATGATGGTTGCAGAGGGCTCGGGGATCACTTCTGCAGGACGAGCATTCCTCTCCAACTCCCTTGCGAGGGCAGCCTTGTTGGTCTTGCGGATAGACCCATCACCATTGGCAAGTGCCCATGGCAATGGACCCAGGGGATGAGTCAAGACATCACTCATTTGTAGCTTTCTGTTCTCAGCTACAAGTATCATCTGGCCAAATAGGTTTCTGTCAGCCTTCAAAATTACCTCCTTGCCAAGACCTTGTCTGCGTGTCTTCATTTGGATGTTAGAGAACGTTTTAAGTTTGTTCTTCGTCATCTTGTCATGAAACAATGTAGTTGGCTTATCGGTACCCAAACGCTCATCCTTGAATGTTTGATATGCATCCTCTCCTATACTGTATGCCCCTTGAAGGTCTTTGGCTACATCTGGTGGTGCTACAGTCGCTGTTGACAAACTGATAAGTTCACCATTATGCTCTTTGTTGAAGGGGTTCACCCAACCTGTCTCCAGCAGTTGAACGAAAGATTGGACATCGGCTTCATCTCTTCTAATCCTAGACACCTGTAGGTCTGAATGGCTGAAGTCAGTATATTGTTGGCCTACCAGGGCCCTCAGCTGCCTCAAGTACATACTGCGGTACTCTGATGTCAGGTAGAACCTGGAAACAGCTCCAACTTTGAGGCTGAAGCCTTTTGTGCCCCCTGGTGTCTGGGTGTCTTTGTTGATTGTCTCTTCAATGGTCTGGTCCACAGGAATTCGTCCAAAAGGATTCTTGCTACCGATCTGGACCGAAAAGCCACCTTGCATGAAGTATTCATGGACCTCTGGGTGTTCTATGGGCAGCCGAGACATTGTGGCATAGTAATAGGTTAGGTATCGGGCATAGTTGACCTTGTCATAGGCAAAACACCATGGTATCATCTGTCGGATTGCTCCTAGGTGAAGCATCCAGTTGCCTTCTCTTGAAGCTCGAACCAGGGCCAGCATGGTCTCGACCATGTCCAAGTATGACATCCAGAATGCTGAGAGTTGTTCATTTCTGAGGGTCTCAAGATAAACTTGAAAGAGCTTCAGGGTAAGTGTGCAAGATTCATTATCCAAGAGCTTTTCGAAGGATCCCTGCGACACACTGATGTTCAGCACAGAACGTGTATGTGTCAGTGTGTGTGCGTGTGTTGGGGCACCTCAGGGTGTCTTCAAATGTGACATAGCCCCCTAGATTTCTTCCAGTAAAATTTGCACTCCAAAAGTCATTTGGCGCTCCTTCCCTTCCGAGGCCTGCCGTTCTCCAATACTGCAGTGTACGACAACATATCGGGTGTTGTTGTGTTCGGGAGAGATTGGTGAACAAATAGTGGGGTGCATTTTTTGCTGGTACACCTCTTAAAAATAAAAAAATGAGCCTAAAATGACACCTTCATGTAAAAAATGCACTTTTTCCATTTTCTCAACCAAGTGTTTCCAACTACTGTGAAACACTGGTTGGGTCAAAGTGGTCACTATACCCCCTAAAAGATTCCTTGGGGGTGTAGTTTCCAAAATAGGGTCACTTTTTGGGGTTTCCACTGTGGGGGTACCTCAGGCAGCCTTCAAATGTGACATGGCCCCCTAGATTTCTTCCAGTGAATCCGCCACCCAAAAACCACATAGCGCTCCTTCCGTGTTGAGCTGTGCTGTGTGCCCATACTTTAGTTTACGAGTACATGTGGGGTGTTTCTATAAACTGCAGAATTAGGGTAACCAAGTTTGGGTTTGCCGTTAACCCTTGCTAGGTTGCAGGTAAAATTGGATTACAATGTAATATCTGGAAAAAAAATGAAATTTTGAAATTTCGCCTTCATTCTGCTAAAATTCCTGTGGAACACCTAAAGGGTTAACAGTTTTTAAAAATGAGTTTTGAACAGCTTGAGGGGTGTAGTTTGCAAAATGGGGTAATTTATGGGTGGTTTCTGTTATGTAAGCCCCTTAAAGTGACTTCAGAAGTGACTTGGTCCTTTGAAAAGTGGGTTTTGCTGTAAATGTGAAAAATTGCGCATAAAACTATAAGCCCTATTACGTCGTAAAACAATAAGGTTTCATTTTCAAAATGATGCCAATATGAAGTAAACATGTGGGGAGTGTAAATTAATAACTATTATGGGGGGTATCAGTATTTTTGTAAAAAGCAGAGAATTTCAAAGTTAAAAAATTGCCGATTTTTCCAAAATTTCCGAATATTTAGCATTTTTTTATATAGAAAGGTAAAATATATTGACTCCCATTTAGCACTGACGTGAAGTACAATATGTCACGAGAAAACAATCTCAGAATGGCTTGGATAGGTGAAAGCGTTCCAAAGTTATTAGCCCATGAAGTGGCACAGGTCAGATTGGCTTAGGCACTTGGGTACAAATAGGCCTAGGGCTGAAGGGGTTAATAAGCTACGTATATGTAAGGGCTATCATATCAAAAAATAAACTACAGACATGCATCTACCTAAAAATACCAAAGAAAATTAGTCACTCCGGGTGGTACCGATATCTGGCCCGGCTCATGGACTAGGAGGGAAAGCAGAACATCCTGGGGAGCAAGGTCTCGATCCATTAGGTTCATACTGTGGAGAGATTTGTTTATGTCTGACCAAAATTGCACCATTTCCTGGCAAAACCCAAAAATATGTGCTAAGGAACCAACGGAGCGAGAGCATCTCCAACACAGCGGGGAGTCTGTTAATCCTAAATTAAACAACTTTTCTGGGGTCCGGTACCACCGAGAGAGAATTTTAAATGCGTTTTCTTGTAATAAGATACATCTGGAGAACCCGTGAGAGTTGGCAAGTACCTGTTGGGTTTCTTGGGAGGACAATGATATCTTTAACTCTGCTTCCCAGGAGGAGAGATATAAGGGTTTAAATTGAGTTGTGAGGTTCGCGTATAATTTAGAAACCAGTCTAGTGATTGGTGATTTTAGCCTCACTAGCAGATCGAGCCAGAGCCATTCTGAAGAGTGACCCACCCCAGATCTGAATTTCGTCATTATGCGGTTTATGTGGTATTTTTGGAGAAAATTTATATGTTGTTTTGTGGCATTAATCGGCCAATTATCATTACAAGGGACTTGGTTTGATAGGAATTGAGAAATTGAAGCGTTTGGTAGGGATGTCCAAAGGCCATAGACATCCTCGTATGTAGGGTCCACCAACCATGGGATGATCTTAATCTGTATATTGTCGAGAAAATGGTAATACAGAAGTTGGTTTGGTATAAGGGAGCGTCTTATAGATAATGTGTTATGTAGGATCTCATCAAATTTTCTATGTGGGCACTTGAAGGACGACCAAAGATAAAGATCAGCCTCATCACCCAGTAGAGCAAGTTCTAAAGTTTGTGTTGACATTTTCTGGGTTAGGTTTTAACAGATTCATCCATCTGGCGAGATGTATAGCTTTGTAGTAAGTTTTGATATCAGGAAGGCCAAGGCCACCCCTACCTCTGGGAAGGGAGAGAATTTTAAAAGGAAGTCTAGCTTTTTTGTATTTCCATACGAATTGAGAGATCAATTGGTTAGCTGAATGGAAGAATGAGTTCGGGAGGGGTATGGGAACCATGTTCATGATATAAAATATTTTTGGGAAAATATAGGATTTAATAACATTTATTCTTCCCATCCAAGATAAGTAAGGGAGATCATAATTTTTTAGATCTGTTTGAAGTCGTGCCAAGAGGGGAGTGTAATTGCATTTGTAGAGGGAGGAGGGATCAGCCGTTAAATATATACCAAGATATTTTAGTTTCTCTGTGGGCCAGTTAAAGGGGGTGTTTTCTCTCAACTCCAGGATGTCTGAAATCTTTGCCAAGACATTTAGTGCTTCAGATTTATTTGCGTTTATCTTGAAGTTAGAGATCTCGCCAAAATCAGCAAACAGAGACATTAACTTCGAAAAAGATGTTTTGGGGTTGGAGGTCAAGATCAAAAGGTCATCGGCAAAAGCAGCTACTTTGACCTCTGACTTGCCCATCCTAAGGCCCTTAATCTCATTGTCCTGTCTTATCTTTTCCACCAGGGTTTCCATGACCATGATAAATAGGGTGGGTGAGAGAGGACAGCCCTGCCTGGTGCCGTTGGTTATGTTAAAGGGTTCAGAAAAAATACCATTCACCCCGACTTTAGCAGATGGATCGACGTAAAGGGACATTACAGCGTCTATAAAAGCGGATGGGAAGGCAAATTTTTGTAATGTACAGACCATATATCGCCAACTAATTCTGTCAAATGCTTTCTCAGCATCTGTTGACAGAATGGTTAATGGAGTCTGAGTCCTCTTTGCATAAGAAATGGCATGGAGAATTTTAGTAGAGTTGTCTTTGCCTTCACGACCCTTCACGAAGCCCACCTGGTCAGGGCGAATAATTCCACCCAATACACCATTGATCCTTGAAGCCAACACCTTAAGGCCCCGTCACACATAGCGATTTACCAACGATCACGACCAGCGATACGACCTGGCCGTGATCGTTGGTAAGTCGCTGTGTGGTCGCTGGGGAGCTGTCACACAGACAGCTCTCTCCAGCGACCAACGATCAGGGGAACGACTTCGGCATCGTTGAAACTGTCTTCAACGATGCCGAAGTCCCCCTGCAGCACCCGGGTAACCAGGGTAAACATCGGGTTACTAAGCGCAGGGCCGCGCTTAGTAACCCGATGTTTACCCTGGTTACCAAAAAAAACAAACAGTACATACTCACCATCTGATGTCCGTCAGGTCCCTTGCCGTCTGCTTCCTGCTCTGACTGAGCCGCCGTACAGTGAGAGCAGAGCGCAGCGGTGACGTCACTGCTGTGCTGCGCTCTCACTGTACGGCGGCACTCAGAGCAGGAAGCAGACGGCTAGGGACCTGACGGACATCAGATGGTGAGTATGTAGTGTTTGTTTTTTTTTACATTTACGCTGGTAACCAGGGTAAACATCGGGTTACTAAGCGCGGCCCTGCAGTCCAGTGAAGACATCGCTGGATCGGTGTCACACACACCGATTCAGCGATGTCAGCGGGACCTCAATGACCAAAAAACGGCCCAGGCCATTCTGACATGAGCAGCGATCTCACAGCAGGGGCCTGATCGCTGGTACATGTCACACATAGCGAGATCGCTACTGAGGTCGCTGTTGCGTCACAAAACTTGTGACTCAGCAGCGATCTCGCTAGCGATCTCGCTATGTGTGACGGGGCCTTTAGCCCACGGTTTCAGGTCAGTGTTGAGTAGTGATATAGGGCGATAATTGCTGCACAAGCTGTCATCCCTCCCCTCCTTTGGTATGATGGCAATGTAAGCCTCTAGTGCTTGGCGAGGTGGGAGCTTCCCTTCTAAAAAGGAATTGAAGAGATTTACTAGGTGGGGGAGAAGAATATCAGAAAACTTTTTATAATAGCCCACCGGGAAACAGTCTGGGCCAGGTGCTTTCCCGCTGGGGGTGATTTTTAAGATATCTTCCAGTTCTTTAAGTGTGATTTTAGCCGTAAGAGCGTTACAGTCCTCAGTGGAAATTGTCGGAAGGGAGAGAGGGGCTAGAAAAGATTGAAATTTTGCTGCAGCTGTTGAACAATTTTGCATGTCATCAGAGAGAGGCAGATTGTATAGGGATTCGTAATATTGACGGAAAGTCTCAGCGATCTCTTTGGAGTCTACTACTCTCTTGTTTGCCTTTGTGAGAATGCTTTTTATGTATTTTTTCTCTTTTTGTTTCTTTAGCAATTGTGTGGTGAGTTTCCCACTTTTATTACCATGCAAATAAAAGCGGTGTCTGCAATACATAAACAATTTAGCCGATTTTACATTTAGTAGGTCTTTGAGTTTGTTACGAAGGGAACTAAGTTCTTGGTAAGACTCTGGTGATTTAGTGCTTTTATGTGCGCGTTCTGAAATAGTTATTTGATGGAGAAGAGATTGGATTTCTTTTTCTCTTTGTTTTTTAATGTACGAGCTAAGTGAAATTAGTTCACCTCTGAGGACAGCCTTATGCGTTTCCCATATAATTGGAGTAAGGTGTCCCTCATTGATGTTCTCACTGAAAAATTGAGAGATGGTAGTTTTGAGCTTGTTCACGTTTTTTGGGCTGTCAAGCAGAGATTCATTAAGCCTCCAAGTCATAATAGGTCTAGGCAGGGTGGTAATGACAATTTCAATAAAAACAGGTGCATGATCTGATACTGTGATTGCGCCTATACTAGAAGACTTGATTAAGTGTAAGGTTCGGGATTGTACCAGAAAATAATCAATACGGTGATAGGAGTTATGTGGGGGCGAGAAGAAGGTATAATCTTTCGTAGTGGGGTAGAAACTGCGCCAAGGATCTGTTAATTGTAAAGAGTTTAATTTATTTAAGAGTTTTTGTCTCGATTTTTGAGGTAAAGAGGAAGAGCCACTAGAGGTGTCTAGATCGGGTTGTAATGTCAGATTTAAGTCTCCACCCACAATTAGTAAACCTTCCTTAAAAAGCTGTAAAGTGTCTAGTGATTTGAGGATCCATTGTGTCTGGTTAATGTTAGGGGCATATAAATTGGCTAAAGTTATTTTCGTATTGGCCAGTAGACCTTTTATAAAGATTAATCTACCTTCTGAGTCTGTAAGACTATCTTCAAACGTGAAGGGGAGTCCCTTTTTAAAGGGAACCTATCACCTGAATTTGGCGGGACCAGTTTTGGGTCATATGGGCGGGGTTTTCGGGTGTTTGATGCACCCTTTCCTTACCCGCTGGCTGCATGCTGGCCGCAATATTGGATTGAAGTTCATTCTCTGTCCTCCATAGTACATGCCTGCACAAGGCAATCTTTCCTAACGCTGGCGTGTACTATGGAGGACAGAGAATGAACTTCAATCCAATATTGCGGCCAGCATGCAGCCAGCGGGTAAGGAAAGGGTGAATCAAACTCCCGAAAACCCCGCCCATATGACCCAAAACTGGTCCCGCCAAATTCAGGTGATAGGTTCCCTTTAAGCACTATACTAACACTCTTAGAAGTGGAAGAAGAACAGCTATTATACCAAATGGGGAAGGAAGAGAAAGACATATTTGGGACTCTACCCAATTTAAAATGAGTTCCTTGAAAGAAAGCTATTTGTGTTGCTTGTTTTTTTAGCAATGTGAGAATCTGACTACGTTTTGCAGGGGAGTTTAAACCTTTCACATTAAAAGACGCTACCGTGACCGTGCCCACACCAACCCGGTTAGCTGCCATCAATTCCTTCCTCAAGGTCCTCTGTCACATCATGGAGCCTGAAAAAACAACAAAACAGGGTGGTTAACCAACTATATACAAAATAGAGCTCGCTTAGGCTACGTTCACATTTGCGTTGTGCGCCGCAGCGTCGGCGACGCAACGCACAACGCAAACAAAAACGCAGCAAAACGCATGCACAACGCTGCGTTTTGCGCCGCATGCGTCCTTTTTTTGATTGATTTTGGACGCAGCAAAAATGCAACTTGCTGCGTCCTCTGCGCCCGGACGCGTGCGCCGCAGTGACGCATGCGGCGCAAAACGCAAGTGCGACACATGTCCATGCGCCCCCATGTTAAATATAGGGGCGCATGATGCATGCGACGACGCTGCGGCGCCCGACGCTGCGGCGCAGACCGCAAATGTGAACGTAGACTTATCGCAGGGGGGGATGTAGAAGCCCAAACATAAGCGAGGAAATCCAAGTGGTGACATCTTATCTATAGATTAACAAGAAAGAGAAGACTGTGGAGACCTGGGTGTCGTAACCAGTGCCTTCCCCCCCTCCCATCAATTCCGTAATGAAACACACACAGTCCTAGGTGGGTTGAACAGGTCGGTCACAGTTTATTAATTAAATAAGCTGAGAAGGGCAATTACATATCGTAACGGCCGCTCGCGCCGAGCTCCTGTCCGTGATCGACAGGGGAATTGGACCAACGAGCGACTACGACCTTTGCCCTCCTCCGCTTCTTCCGCTGTGACTTAATAAAGGTTACTAGGGTTAGTTATATCACGTATGTATATACATTTTTTTTTTGTAAAATATTACAATAGCATTTACAAATTTACATCATCCCGACGGTTAGTATCATCTTTAGCCTTTAAAAAGGGAGGGAGGGTGGGACAATGCTTCCAGGTGTCCGCCGGGAGGAAAAGAGAAAGTTCCCGGCCGGACACCTGGATTTAACCCCTGTAGGAGTGGCCGTAGGACCCCTCCCCTCCAGTGACCACTGGCCGGCTGGGGGTCTTCTAATTAGTGCATCACTAAGGGGGAGTGATGCTAGGGGGGGAACTGGCACTGACAACCTTTCCGTGCTGCTCTATCTAGGTGCTCCCCAGTCAGAGTCGCGCACCTTATACAGTACCGCGTCTGCCAGACTGTGGAGACCTGGGTGTCGTAACCAGTGCCTTCCCCCCTCCCATCAATCCCGTAATGAAACACACACAGTCCTAGGTGGGTTGAACAGGTCGGTCACAGTTTATTAATTAAATAAGCTGAGAAGGGCAATTACATATCGTAACGGCCGCTCGCGCCGAGCTCCTGTCCGTGATCGACAGGGGAAATGGACCAACGAGCGACTACGACCTTTGCCCTCCTCCGCTTCTTCCGCCACGGAGGATCCCGTGTATTACCTACGCGGGACTCCGACCCCACCCATCACTTTTAGGGCCTGTTCAACCCCGTCCTGTAAACCAGACAGAAAAATATCGAGGCCAATGTCCGTTAGGTGAACTCCGTCCGGTCTTAATTGTGGCGTGTTTTTCTTTTGTAGGTATTGGTGATGAATCACGATACCGCCTCTTCCTCTCACATATCTTCCGATCCGAGCATTGAATTTCACCCTTGTCCACTCTATGGCTTTTTTATCTCTTGCACCTTGCCATACGGCCCGTGGTGTTATCTCCGACCACACCAGTATCATGTTCCTGAACAGACTGCTGAACCGTTCCGTATCCGTTATCACCCATTTGTACAATTCGGCCACCTTTTGTTTGCCCAGGTCATTGCCACCCGTGTGTAACACCAATATCACCGGGCGTTCCGCCATCCTTGCTATGCCCACCATCTCCTTGAACACCTGTTTCCACCGGAGGCCTCTGATACCCCTCCAGTTAACTTTTATTCCCGGGATGTAGAGATTTGTTCCTCCTGGCCGCAGTTTGGCCCTCTTTTCGGCCCAGTGTACGTAGGAATCTCCTACCACCCAAACTTCAACCCATGTAAGAGACAACACATGTTAATTAAGCAAGTCGGGTCT
The DNA here is from genome assembly GCF_051348905.1 of Ranitomeya variabilis. Lineage (NCBI taxonomy): Eukaryota > Metazoa > Chordata > Amphibia > Anura > Dendrobatidae > Ranitomeya > Ranitomeya variabilis. The sequence goes on from NC_135233.1 coordinate 625,485,610, forward strand.
TATGTATCTGGCGAAGCATGCGGACTTCCACCGACCCATTCTCTGCACTTCGGCCTCTGACACTCCTGCCCTAGCTGCCTCTGTGGCCGCCCCTATCCGGAACGAATGTGTTCCGTACTCCTTTGGATTTGCGCCGTTTTTTTCCAAGCATAGCTTGAACATTGCCTGGAATTGGTACTTGGTCAGAGGGGACCCGTCTGTATGAGTGAAGAAAAATCTACCAGTGTGTCTTATTACGGCGTATGTTTTAACCATTTTTAGTGGGCAAGCTGGGCCCTCTGTAGAGTTAACCAGGACCCATGTGCCCCTACCGGTGGGATCGCATTTGGATTTTCTAACCCTGATGCGCAGGGCGTTGCTGCATATAACTATGTCCTCGTTAATTAGGCCTCCTTCCGACGCGTTTTTTGACTGCGGTAGCAATTCGCTAATACGCAGTGCTCCGAAAAAGACGGCCGCAAAAGCTGCCGATATGAGGGCCACCTCATATTGCGATGAGCAGACTGACGGGGATATCGCAATCAGGTCCTGCAATAGTTTCAGAGAAATAGGGCGGCGACATTCTTGGCTTGGCTGAAGCCTTTTCCAACCTTTTATGGCTTGTCTTATGCAGAAGGATTTAGTTACGTCTACCCATCCCAATAATTGAAAGAAAAATGCTAGCCCCGATAATTTCCGTTGTGCAGAGGTACCCGACGCCCCGCCTTCCCTCATCCGTAATAGGAAATCAGTTGTCACTGCGCTTCGCGCTCCGTCGCTTTTGTCGACTGGCCTACCCTGAATTAGTGAGCACCACTCCTCCCAAGCCTTACCATACACCTGCCAGGTAGCTGGCGAAACGGAGGCCCGGATTAAAGGCATCAATGATTGGCCACTGTGTCCCACAGGGACAGTGGACACAGAATACCCTGGTGTTGCGCGTTGGGCTGCTGGATTCTGAAAGCCTGCCAATTGGAAAATAACAGTGGGTTAATGTTATTATCATCTACTTCCGCCACCACGGTGGCTCTACACCAAATATTGTTTTCAAGGCAAATTAGCGCTAGCCGGCGCAAGAGAGCGAGTATGGGCAAGGATGAGGAAGACATGTGATTTAAACTCTTCGCCGTTTTCTTATTTTTTGTTTGGAAACGAATGTTCGTGTTTCTCAACTGAACGGCCCATATCTCCATCGCTGCTACTACCGCAAACAATTCCCATAGGGCCGGGTCTTGCCCCCATTTTGTTGTCGTCCATCTCTCTGGCCAACCCGATTTGCACCATTGGTTTTTATAAATTGCTGCAAAACCCTTTTTTGTTCCACCCTACTGTCAGCCCTAAATCCTTGCTTGCGACCTCTCTCGCCATAACACACGTGTGACCGTTGTACGATGGCAGGAACGTTTGCCATACTAGCAGATCTGCTTTTAGCGAACGGGTGAGCCTTATTCTATGGCCTGGTTGAGAAGCGCCTTTTGTTGCCAAGGATAGTCTGCGCGAGAATGCTCTACCGACCGGCATTACGCGGCAAGTGAACGTCAGTAGGCCCAGTAATGCCTGCATTTGCTGGAGGGTTACCTTGTTAACTACGCGGAAGCCTTTCAACATTTGCAGGGTTTTTTATATTTTATTCTTTGGTAAGCGGAAAACCATTGAAGTGGTATCTATTTCGATGCCCAAGAAAGGCAATACATTACATGGTCCCTCCGTTTTTTCCCGTGACAATGGCACGCTGAATTCGAGTGCGATAGATTTGAATTTTTCTAGTAGCTCGGAGCAGAGTTTAGAGTTTCTGGAGCCGACGAACAGGAAATCATCGAGGTAGTGAATTAGGGATTTACTGCCCGTTTCGTACCGAACTACCCAATCTAGGAATGTGCTGAATAGCTCAAAATAGTGACATGAAATGGAACATCCCATCGGGAGGCACATGTCGAAGTAATATAGCTGGTCCACTTTGCAGCCCAGAAGGTGGAAACATTCGGGGTGCACGGGTAGTAAGCGGAATGCCGATTCTATGTCGGATTTGGCTAGCAGGGCGCCGGGTCCGGCTGCCCGGACTAATTCTACCGCTTTATCGAAAGACGCGTATGAGACGGAAGCTTCTTCTGGGGAAATTGCGTCGTTAACCGAATCGCCCTTTGGGTGAGATAAATGATGGATTAGGCGGTATTTACCGGGTTCCTTTTTTGGTATAATGCCTAGTGGTGATATTTTCATGTTTGTGAAAGGGAGCGACTGGAAGGGGCCTGCTATTCTACCCAACTCGACCTCCTTTTCAATTTTTTGTCTAAATATTTCGGGGAATTCGCGAGCCGATTTTAGGTTATCGGATAGGGTTGGCGTTCTTGTTAGCCTAAAGGGAATAAAAAACCCGTCGGAGAATCCTGCTTGCAGCTGCTGAGCCGCTTCCTTATTGGGGTAGAGCTTTAGGCAGGGGGCCATCGCGGTTACGCTCACTGGGGTTCTGCCGCGTAGGCGCTTTGTAAGGCTGACGAGTGCACCTTGACGCTGGGTGCCCCCCCCCCCCCGCAAGCGGAGCAATCATGTCTGAATTTGCATAATGCGTGGAAACGGCAGTTTCCCTCGTTGAACAGCCAGCAGGCCCCGGGTCTTCGCACGACCACTGAGTTTTGACCTGCGGCTGTGGAGTAATTAGTGGTCGAGGCCGAAAAGGGGGGCTGCTTTTGGGACAGCATCAAACGCAACCACACGTCTGTTGCTTTAACCCCCCAGCCTAGATCGGGCTGTAGGGCCAGACGCCTGCGGAACTCCTCATCATACCACCGCCAGGCTGAACCGCCGTGCGACTTGTATGAACTATATATCATGTCCTGATATATAAATAATTCGGAGCAGCGTTCCGGATGTTTCTGGCCCATAATACAGCCCAATACTGCGAAGGCCTGGAGCCAATTATTCATGGCTAATGCAATTCTTGATCTCCCCCTATCGAAACCCCTCTCATTAGGTTTATCCACCGTTTGCTCGTCCGCTGATAACAGCGACCATATGTCAATATAATCGTTGCTCCAGATTTTTAGTCTAGTTTCCTGATCTATATGAGCGCCTAGCGGGCTAATCCCGCAGAAGAATGCGTCTTTGTGTAGATTAGCGGATTGTGGTGCTGCATTGTTCACCACCTTTCCGCTCGAGTGTGATAGCTGTAGGATTAATTCCTTAACCGCTGAGGTTAGCTCCATTTCTTGTAACATTTCCTTGCCACCCTTGGAACACTCACTGCTGTGTGACTCTGGACGAGTGTACTCCGATCCTGGCGGAACCCCCGCAGATGTTGACGGGGTGATGTCGCAGGACGGAGAAACTCTGGCTCCCGCTACAGCGAGGGACTGGCCGAAGTGCTGGCCGATGGTCTGAGTATCGTGCGTTGGAGCCCGATTACAACCACATCGTGGCGGATTACTGGCTCTGTCTTCGGCGACTAAGTGGTGGTTGTTGTGGCTGGAAGCCGCGGGGGATTGTTCTCCCCGGCTGAAAGCCCTAGAGGGTGCCCGTGATTTAGAGGATTTGTCACGTGGACGATGACTCCTATCCGGGCTCTGCGATGCCTCGGATGTTTCTGATGACATCCATCCTGAGGCCCGAGATCTGCGGCGGCTCCTATGGGAGCTGCGTCTGCGTCGGTGACGGGAGGGTCGTTTAGAGGGGTAGCGCGAATGGCGACGGGAGTTATCGGAGGAAGATTGGGAGGACGTTTGGCGTCTACGCCTTCGTCCGCCGTTATTTAGCGGTGTAATGGGGGGGATTCTAACATTATTACTAGGGGGATTACTGACAGTGTACGGTCCCGCAGTGCAACGTAGAAGGGGGGGGGTTAGTAGGTAACTGAATTCGGTCCCATTGCTGGGATTTGGCGGGGCGGAGGTTACCGGAAAATTTTTATTAAGAATTTGGTCCGTGGGGGGAGGTGTAACTGTGTCTGTGTTAGGTGCGTTTAATGGTGTTACGCGGTGATTCCCGTTGTGCAGCTGTTGAGCGCACTGATCGGTCCTATTGGACCGAACAGTGCGCTCCTCAGCTGACCTGTCACATCTGCGGCCTGACCCCTGATACCCCCGAGCAGGCATCAGTGCTGCGTCTGCCAGGGGTATGCTGGAGGTCAGGCATGGTGAGAGATCCGCGCGCTGATCGGTCTCGTTTGCCCGATCAGCGCGCTCTGGGGACCTTATGACGTTAACGCCGGCTTCCAGGTTACCCTCTGCGGGCGGCATATCTGTGCCCGCAGGGAAGGTAACCGAGGACCGGCCGGCGCTGCTCCCAGCGCTGTATTGCGGGGACCGGATGTGGGAGGGCGGGGACCGGAAGTCGGTGGGCGGAGCTACCTCTGAGCCCCGGACCGAGCTCGAGGAGGGAGCCGGAAGACGCCGGCAGCTGCGAGGCCGCCCCCTCCCCAACCTGGAGCCGCTCCGGGGCGCGGGGCAAGCGGGCAGAACGCCTGCCCCCCCACGCGGCTGGGAGATCCGCCGGAGCCCCCAGGGAAGGGGGGGGGACGCCTCGCGCCGCCTGCCTGCTCGCCGCCAGCCACCGCAGCCGCTGGGATAGGAGGCGACGCTGCACACTGCTCGGCGCGGCCCGGTGCCTCGTCGACAAGGGGGCCCACTATGTTTTTTTGGCGTGTGCGGTGCCCGGCCCTTCCCCGCCGCCTCCGAGAGGCCATCCTAGCGTCTGCGGCCGGGAGACCCTCGGACTGCTGCGTTGAAGATAGGGGCAACACCGATCCATCCTCCGGACCGCAGAGACGCTGCACAGGACGCCCCCCAGCTGGCGAGCAGGCCGAAGGTGAGCTAACCAGAAGGGGCCCCGGGGCCGTGAGGGAGGACGAGTTTGACCCAACCGGACCAGATAAGGGGGGTGTGAGCAGGGGGTCGGGAGAGGGCACAGAAAGCTGAGCCCTGATGTCGGCGACAATGGCCTGAAGCCAGTTCTCACCTTTCTGTGCCGCTCTCCTCTGCAAGGCCTCAACCAGGGGGTCCGACATCACTACTGCAGGGACAATGCTTCCAGGTGTCCGCCGGGAGGAAAAGAGAAAGTTCCCGGCCGGACACCTGGATTTAACCCCTGGAGTGGCCGTAGGACCCCTCCCCTCCAGTGACCACTGGCCGGCTGGGGGTCTTCTAATTAGTGCATCACTAAGGGGGAGTGATGCTAGGGGGGGAACTGGCACTGACAACCTTTCCGTGCTGCTCTATCTAGGTGCTCCCCAGTCAGAGACGCGCCCCTTATACAGTACCGCGTCTGCCAAGAAGAAACGAGAGAACATAGAAATGGAATTGTTTTCAAGGTAGTAGAGGGGTATTAGTAATGAGAAGACTCAGGATGGAGACCTGCGGAAGTAACAAGTATCATGGTACATCTAACAGTGTGGAGGTTTCTCCAAGTCCAGAGAAATCAAAACTTCATCGTCTCTATCTCAGGGGTCAATCGATGACCAATGCCCTAGTCAAGAGACATCCAGACCAACATTTTTGACCCAATTCAAGTTGGGAGAAATTTAGAAGCGGCTTTCTTCTGCTTAGGAGAAGCGTGTTTTTTCCTGACTGTCCATTCCTGTGGTATCGTCAGTTTAGGGAAGTTCCATCCTGTATCAATTGGCATCCAGGAGGGAATGTCCATTGGTGGAATGTCAAGAGTCGGCCAGGCTCTTTCTAAGTCTGCCGGGGATCATATTGTAATCTGGCGGTTGCCCATTGTAATGGCCAAACCAAAGGGATAAAGCCACTTATACATCAGGTTGCGTGATCTCAACTCCGTTAGGAGTGGTTTAAGTACTCTCCGTTTAGCCAGAGTAGATGGGGCGAGGTCCTGGAAAAGTTGTAGTTGGGCACCCTCATACAAGGGGTTGTCTTTCTCCCTTGCGCTGGTTAGAATCGCTGCGGTGTCAACGAAGCTCAGGAGGCCGCAAATGACGTCTCTTGGCGGTTCACCTTGTTTAGGTTTGGGTTTAAGAGCACGATGAATTCTTTCAATAACAATGGAGTCCGCTCTCTCTTTGCCCAGGAGGTTAGAGAAGATTTCTCTGGCAACCTTATCCAATGATTCGCGAGCAAAAGATTCAGGAACACCTCTCAGCCTGATATTCTTTCTTCTGCTGCGGTTTTCCTGATCTTCCGCAGCAAGGAGGGCAGTGTTAAGTTGATGTTGTTGTTGTAGGAGTTGGTCGCGCAAGGTCAGTATTGCATCGGTCGCCTCCATGTTGGCGGACTCTAGGGTTTCCACTCTCTGGCCCATATGTTGTAGGTCTGCATGTAGGCCAGATATTTCTTCTAAGAGTGGTTGCATACTTTGTGCTAGTAACTTTTTCATGAAGGCTCTAGCGATTGGGGCTGAATCTTCCAATGTGGATTCACAGTCCGAGCCTTCACCACTAGAGTCGGAGTCCTCCAAGATGTCCGGAGAGATGGTTCTTTTAAATGATTTCTTTGAGGGAGTCTGAGACATTTCGGGTCCTTTTTTGAGATATTTTTCCAGATTTCCGTGTGTTTTACGACTCTGATTGTCAGCAAGAGGTTTAGCTGAGTGTTTATCACGCTCTTTATTCGTTTTACCCATATTGAGGCGTCTGATGGCGTGATACGCAATGGTCACCACTTGAACATTCAAACGGGAGGTGTTAGTCCATTGTTGTGTATAAAGCGATTACCTACTGTTCGAACATAAATTGGTGTTCTGTGTCAATCCGGCTTCTTTCCGGTTTTAAGCAACAGTTCCTGTATATCACCAGTAGATGTCAGTAGAATACTGTGTATTAAACCCACTCGCTTTCCTGGGTGCAGCTGTAAGTGGATTGCAGGAGAGTTATAGTCAAGATATGAATCGCCTCCTGTCCAATTTGCATTTAGTCTTGGTGGCGATCTAAAAAAAAATAAATATAAGTGTGCAAAGAAAAGAGAAAAACAAAAAAGAACCAAAATAAAAGTGGATTGAAGATTCTTGGGCTCCGAAAAGATAAAGCCGCAGTTCTTTTATGTCGCCATTAGGTGTCAGTAGAGTACTGTAGAGAAATTTCTTTAAGGGTCCTGGGTCCTGTGGGACCTGTTGTAGATATGGCTGCAGAAGCCTTGGTACAGCAGTCACAGAAGGTCAGATTGTCCTTTCCTCCTTCTCTTTTAACCCCCTCCTTCCTTATCTGGGCCTTCTCCTCCCCTCCTTCCCCCAGACGGCGATCAGTGGCTCAGTTTAACCCTTCACCAAGGGGTTACCTAGTATGTTGTGCAGGTCAACAAGGGGGAGGGGATGCGCGGCTGCAGGGGTTCAAACCAGCGTACCACAAGTCCCAGAAGTGAGCACTGGAGCGCGGCTGCTCCTCTTCGCCTCAGGTGACAGGAAGGCTATTTTGCCCGGTGATCAGTTTTTCTATGGGGCCCGCAGCGGTGGCTCAGGCGACCAGATCCCAGCTGGGGATGGAGCGCGGCAGCTCCGATTCACCCCGCAAGCAGGTGAGTGAGCGTTTGGTGGGGAGCGATAATGTACGGCCTCGGTGGTGAATGCAGCAGGGCCGCAGTGGGCTCGGCGGCTGGAGGGGTTGGCGGGAGCGTCGCTGGTGAGGCCGCAGGATGCGCGCCTCCCTCAGGTCTTCTTACCTCCTCCCGGCGCCTCAGTACAGCCCTCCAGGCACCGCAGAACGCTCTAGGCGGTCAATCAGGACCCCGGGTGTAGATGGTGGTGGGGGATTCCCACTGCAGGGTAGTCCGATGCGGTCTCCACACTGGGCTCAGCACTCAGCCCACAACTGGCGGGAAAAGGAATCCTCCAGCAGGCTTCAGGCCCACGTGTAGGCCTCGGGATTAAAGTGTGGTTAGATGCCAATTTGTGGGTCAGATGAGGCGAAAAAAGACCTCTGGGCCAACAGGGAGATGAATAACGTCCTCCAGCCTGGTGGATGGGTTAGCAAGGCTGCGGATAAAGTTAGATAATTACAGCCAACAGAGGAGCTCAATGGAGACACGTCCTGCTCCTTCAGCTGCTGGCCACGCCCCCCGCAAAGTTTGTCTTCTGAGCAGCACGGTAGCCCAGTGGAAAAGACTGGTGTTCTGCAGCATGGGAGTCCAGGGTTCTAATCCCACCATGGATGACATCTGCAAGGAGTTTGTACAGTATGTTCTCCCTGTGCTCAGGTCGGAGGCTCTAAAGACATACAGGTATGGACAAGTGCTATGGCTAATGATGTGTCACCTGAGCAGCATCCAGGAGAGCTGCTTGCCTGTCCACCCCTTGGGCAAGTATCCTGAGTGGATAAATGTTCTGATACATAGCTGCGAAAAGTCCTTTTTGGACTTAGCACCTCCATTCTTTAAATCCTAATGTTCCTCCTGTCTTCAGAAACACAGGATAGTTGCTTGACACAGGTAACACTTTCATCACTGTATGTTTTTTTAGACCATAGGTGGCACACCACCTGAGCACGGTGAGAAAATGCAAACTCCTTGCAGATGTCATCCCATGCCTTGCAGATGGACTCCCATGCCACAAAGCACCAGTCCTTTCCACTGGGCTACCGTGCTGCTCAGAAGATAATATTAGCAGAAGATAATATTAGCAGAAGTCATTGATATTACTACCAGCACCAGGAGGATCAGGAAAACTAAAGAAGATCCGATTGCAAATTCCCATGGTGGTACTAGAACTACAGACTCCTTTGCTGCAAATCACCAATCTAATCCACTGGGCTACCATGTTGCTAAGGAGACAACCTTTGGCAAAATCATTGATATGACTTGCAGCACCAAAGGGAAGATCAAAAAAAACTAGAGCAGGTACATTAGCAATTTCTGAAGCACAACTGAGAGATTGAATTACTCAGACCTCATTCAGAATTGAACTAATGACCCAAGTATTTAAAGGTAATCAAGCTAACCACTGTGCTGCCTGAGAGTTAACTGATGGCTAGGTCATCAAAATATCCATCAGTGCACACAGACAGGTCAAGAAAAGCTAGTGCATGTCCATCTGCAATTTCTCATGGTGGGATTAGAATCGTGGACTCCCATGCTGCAAAGCACCAGTCCTTTCCACTTGGCTACCGTGCTGCTCACAGAGTAACCTTTTCCGAAGTCATTGATATTACTACCAGCACCAGGAAGATCAGGAAAAACTATAGAAATTCCATTTACAATTTCCTATTGTGGTTAGCACAGCAGCCTTGTAGCGCTGGAGTCCTGGGTTCTAATCCCACCTTGGACAACATCTGCAAAGAGTTTGTATGTTCTCTCCGTGTTTGCGTGGGTTTCCTCTGGGCACTCCGGTTTCCTCCCACATTCCAAAGACATACTGATAGGGAATTTAGATTGTGAGCCCCATCGGGGACAGCGATGATAATGTGTACAAACTGTAAAGCGCTGCGTAATATGTTAGCGCTATATAAAAATAAAGAGTATTATAGATTATTATGGGATTTGAACCATGGACTCACATGCTGCAAAGCGCGAGTACTTTCCACTGGGCCATCATGCTGCTCAGAGAACAGTCTTTGGCAAAGTCAGTGATATTACTACCAGCACCTATGGGAAGATTAGGAAAAAACTAGAGCAGGTCCATTTGCAATTTCCTATGGTGAGATTTGAACCATTTACTCACATGCTCCAAAGAACCAGTCTTTTCCACTGGCCAACCAACAGGTCATGAAAAGGAAGAGCAGGTTTCATTTGAGGTCTCTGATTTCATTTTCTAAGATGTGTCTGAGAGGAGGAATCTCATTGACCTCATTCAGAGAACTCAAATAAAACCTGCTCTTCCTTTTCATGACCTGTTTGGTGGGCACTGATAGACATATTGATGACCTTGCCATCAGGTAGTTCCCAGGTAGCACGGTGGCTCACTTACCTTTTAACGCTTGAGTCCTTAGTTCAATTCTGAATGAGGTCTGAGTAATTTGGCCTCTCAGTTGTACTTTAGAAATTGCAAATGGACCTGTTCTAGTTTTTCCTGATCTTCCCATTGGTGCTGGAAGTAATATCTATGACTTCGCCAAAGGTTATTTTCTGTGCTGCATGATAGCCCAGTGGAAAGGACTGGTGCTTTACAGCAATGAAGTTCAGAGTTCTAATCCCACCATGGGATATACCAAATGGACCTGCTCTAGAGTTTCCTGATGCTGGTAGTAATATCTATGACTTTGGAAAAGGTTATTCCCTGAGCAGCACTGTAGCCCAGTGAAGAGGACTGGTGCTTTGTGGCATGGGAGTCCAGGGTTCTAATCCCACCATGGGAAGTACCAAATGGACCTGCTCAAGCTTTTCCTGGTGCTGGTATTAGTCAATCAATCAGTCAATTAATCAATGACTTTGGAAAATGTTACTTTGTGAGCAGCAGGGTGGCCCAGTAGAAAGTACTGCTGCTTTGCAACATGGGTGACCAGGGTTCTAATCCCACCATGGGAAATTGCAAATAGATCTGTTCTAGTTTTTCTTGATCTTCCTGGTGCTGATAGTAATATCAATGATGCCGGCAGGGGTTACTCTGTGAGCTGCATGGTAGCCCAGTGGAAAGTACTGGTGCTTTGTGGCATGTGAGTCCAGGGTTCTAATCCCACCATGGATGACATGACATCTGCAAGGAGCTTGTATGTTCTCCCCGTGCTCAGGTGGTGTGCCACCCATCCTCTAAAGACATACAAGTGCTGTGGCAATGATGTGTCACCTGAGCAGTATCCAAGAGGGCTGCTTGCCTGTCTCCCCTTTGGGCAAGTATCCTGAGTGGATAAATGTTCTGATACATAGCTACGAAAAGTCCTTTTTGGACTTAGCAGCACCTCCATTCTTTAAATCCTAATACTCCTCCTGTCTTCAGAAACACAGGATAGCTGCTTTACACAGGTAACACTTCCATCACTGTATGTTTTTAGACCATGGGTGGCACACCACCTGAGCATGGGGAGAACATACAAACTCCTTGCAGATGTCATCCATGATGGGATTAGAACCCTGGACTCCCATGCTGCAAAGCACCAGTCCTTTCCACTGGGCTACAGTGCTGCTCTGAAGATAAATTTTGCCGAAGTCGTTGATATTACTACCAGCACTAGGAAGATCAGGAAAAACTAGAGAAGGTAATTTGCACTTCCCATGGTGGGATTAGAACCCTTAACTCACATGCTACAAAGCACCAGTCCTTTCCACTGGGCTGCTCAGAACATAACCTTAGCAGAAGTCATTGATATTACTACCAGCTCCAGAAGGCTCAGGAAAACTAAAGAAGATCCATTTGCAACTTCCCATGGTGGGACTAGAACCCCAGACTCCCATGTTGCAAAGCACCAGTCATTTCCAATGGGCCACCGTGCTGCTTAGAAGGTATCTTTAGCCGAAGTCATTGATATTTCTATCAGCACCAGGAGGATCAGGAAAACTAGAGAAGGTCCATTTGCAACTTCTCATGGTGGTACTAGAACTCCAGACTCCCTTGCTGCAAATCACCAATCCTTTCCACTGAGCCACCGTGCTGCTAAGGAGCCAGCCTTTGGCAAAATCATTGATATGACTTGCAGCACCAAAGGGAAGATCAGGTGCATTTGCAATTTCTGAAGCACAACTGAGAGATTGAATTACTCAGACCTCCTTCAGATTTGAACTAAGGACCCAAGTGTTTAACGGTAATCAAGCTAACCACTGAGCCACCATGCTGCCTAAGAGTTAAGTGATGGCTAGGTCATCAAAATATTCATCAGTGCACACAGACAGGTCAAGAAAAGCTAGTGCAAGTACATCTGCAATTTCTCATGGTGGGATTTGAACCCTGGACTCACATGCTGCAAAGCTTGAGTGCTGTCCACTAGTCCACTGTGCTGCTTAGTAAATACCCTTTGGCAAAGTCATTGATATTACTGCCAGCACCAATGGGCAGCTCAGGAAAAACAAGAGGAGGTACACTAGCAATTTTGCATGGTGGGCTTTGAACCCTCAACTCTCATGCTGAAAAGCACCAGTGTTTTCCACTGGGCCACCGTGCTGCTTGGAAGATACCCTTTGGCAAAATCATTGCTATTAATACCAACACCAACGGGACGATCAGAAAAACTAGTGGTCCAGTTGCAATTTCTCATGGTGGGATTTGAACCCTTGTTTTCCATGCTGCAAAGCACCATTGCTTTCCACTGGGGCACCATGCTACTTGGAAGTGATTATTTGGCAATAGTCATTGATATGACTTGCAGCACCAAAGGGAAGATCAGGAAAAGCTAGAACGAGTCCATTTGCAATTTCTAAAGTACAACTGAGAGGGCGAACTACTCAGACCTCAAGCAGAATTGAACTTAGTTACCCAAGCGTTGCAAGGTAATCAAGCTATCCACTGAGCTATTGCGCTGCCTGAGTATTGCTCGATGGCTAGGTCATTAATATGTTTATCAGTGCCCAACGAGAGGTCATGAAAAACTAGAGCAGGTCCATTTGCAATTTCTAAAGTACGACTGAGAGGTAGAATTACTCCAACCTTAGCCAGAATTGAACTAAGGACCCAAGAATTGAAAGGTAATTGAGCTAACCACTGAGCCACCACAGCATTACCTGATAATTAGGTCATCAATTTGTCCATCAGTATTCACTGACAGGTCATGAAAAGGAAGAGCAGGTTTCATTTGAGGTCTCTGATTTCATTTTCTAAGATGTGTCTGAGAGGAGGAATCTCATTGACCTCATTCAGAGTTAAACTAAGGACCGAAGTGTAGGAAGGCAATGGAGATAACCACTGAGCCAATGTGCTGCCTGAGAGTGTATTTCTGGCCAGATCATCACTAAGACTCTCAGCATTTATGGAAGGTGAAAAAAACTAGAGCAGGTCCCACTACAATCATGACTACAATTTCTAAAATACACGTGAGAGGATTAATCTCATTGCCCTCAGTCAGAGTTGAACCCAGAACACCAGCATTGGACAGCAACAGTGCTAACAACTGGGCCATCATGCTGGGGGAGGACTAACCTCTCGGTAAGTCATCTATATGACTCCCGGCACCTATCGGAAGGTCAGGAAAAACTAGAGCAGGCCCCATTACAATCACCGATTACAATTTCTAAAATACACCTGAGAGGAGGAATCTCATAGTCCTCAGCCAGAGCTGAACCCAGGACACCAGCATTGCTAACCACTGCACCACCATGCTTCCCGAGTGCTAACCTCTGGGTAAGTCATCTATATGACTCCTGGCACCTATCGGAAGGTCAGATGACTCCCGGCACCGATGGGAAGGTCAGGAAAAATAGACATAGCTGCCCAACATATCTAACCAATATGTTCATTGATTTTAATTTCTAAATTGAGTTGGCGCAGGGGGTGTGTCCAGGTGTGTTCCTCCCCCCAGGGGGTTGTCCAGGTGTGCTCTTCACCTTGGGGTGAACAGGTGTGCTCGTCCTCTCATGGCTGTGTGTACAGGTGTGCTTCTGCCCTCAGGGGGTGTGTCCAGGTGTGTTCCTCTCTTTAGGGTGTGTCCAGGTATGCTCCTCTCCTCAGGTGTGCTTCTGCCCTCAGGGTGTGTGTTCAGGTGTGCTCCTCCCATTAGGGGTGCGTTCAGCTGTGCTCCTTCCACGGGGGGGTGTCCAGCTGTGCTCTTCTCCTCAGAAATTGTCCAGGTGTGCTTGCTCCACTCCTCAGGGGGTTTCCAGGTGTGCTTCTCCCCCATGGTGTGTGTCCAGGTGTGCTCTTCACCTCAGGAAGTGTACAGGTGTGCTTGTCTTCTCATGGCTTTATCCTAGTGTGCTCCTCCTCTCAGGGGGTGTCCAGGAGAGCTCCTCTCTTTAGGGTGTGTCCAGGTATGCTCCTCTCCTCAGGTGTGCTCCTGCCCTCAGGGTGTGTGTCCAAGTGTGCTTCTCCCCTCAGGGGTTTTCAGGTGTGCTTTCCTCTTCAGGGGTGTTTCCAGGTGTGTTCTTCCCATCAGGGGGGTACAAGTGAACTTCTTCCCTTAGGCAGTATACAGGTGTACAGGGGGCTGTCCAGTTGCACTCCTTCCCTCAGTGGATGTACAGCTGTGCTCCTGCCCTTAGGGGCTCTCTAGGTGTGCTCTTCCAATTAGGGGGTGTATAGGTGTGCTCCTTCACCAGGATGTGTGCCCAGGTGTGCTCCTGCCCTCAGGGGGGTGTCCAGGTTTTCTCCTTCCATCAGAGGGTGTACAGGTAAGTTTCTCCTTTCAGAGGTGTATTCAGGTGAGCTCCTCCCTTCAGTGAGTGTACAGGTAAGCTCCTCCCCTCGGAGGTGTGGCAAGGTGAGCTCCTCCATCAGGTTGTGTGTCTAGGTGAGCACCTCCTCTCAGGTGTGTCTAGGTAAGCTCCTTCATCACAATAGAGTGTCTAGGTATGCTACTCTCCTGTGGTGTGCTCCTCCCCTCAGGGTATGTGTCCAGGTATGCTCCTCTCCTCAGGGGTTGTCAAGGTGTGCTCTTCCTCTCAGAGTATGTGTCCAGGTGTGCTCTTGTCTCCAGTGCGTGTCCCAATGTGTGCTCCTCTGCTCAGGCTCTGTGTCCAGGTGTGCTCCTTGCAGCGCCCCAGAGTCCTGGTCGTTGCAGTACTGACGCTCTGCCGCTAAGGGGAGTGATGGTACGTCTGATGGCACTTAAGGACTTCCCCTGACCAGGTATCACAGTCACACTTTACACTTCATATTCTGGCCACCAGGGGGAGCAAAGGGTTCTATGTATTAGGCCACTCCTCACAATCTGGTAAAACTGGGGGCTGGATAGGAAGTTAGTCAGAAGCTGACTGGGTTGGATCCAGGCAACATCCTGTGGCAGAGGGTGTTGCAGGGGAAGATTCAGGGGGGTCTCTGTCAGGGGTGGGATCCTGACAGTGGCCTAGCGAACAGAATGTTACGGAGCCGCGCCTGCACCCGTTGCGGCGGCATCCAAAGAAAGGAAACGCGAGGTTTATTGTGGAGAAGTGAGAAACGAGATCGCAGCGAAAAGGAGATAAAGCCAGTAGGAGTCGTGCCGTAAGATCGAGGCAACATCCTACTGAGGCGCGTAGCCGGCGGCCGGAACGCCGAGGAAGTATTAGGCTCCAAGCAGTACTTCAAACAGCGGCAGGACAGTTAATTTTAGGTTGGCTGTCTCACCTAAATCACCTAAGCAGACATAGGGGGCAATTGTGGGAGAGGGGCGACGCTAGGGTCCCGGAAGAACTCTAGGCCTACCCGTCATACGGTTGCGTCCTATCCATATAATCTGGGGGACGAAGAAAGAACATCAGAACAGATACGAGTTGTGAGAGAAGAACATCAGAAACAGACACAACAGTTGTGAGGACTATCCCGCGGTGCTCAGCAGGGAGGTACTACAACACACAGGCGCTAGAAGGTAGGCACTGATTTCCACCTGCAAAGGAAACTCTGGATGTGCCTTCGGACCAGCCGGTCTTAGCCAACCCTGTTAGCAGTACTCTGAATTGCGGATCCTGAAGCCTTCAGTAAAGAGGTAAAGAGACTGCAACCCTGTGTCCTCGTTATTCATCGCGCCTTGCAGCACGCACCACCATCACCCCTTTCATTGGACGCCCCTTAGCAGGGTCATGGGTCGGGTCTAGCCACCGTGACAAGCCCAGAACAGAGAGAGAAAGGCCCGGTACCGAGTACCCCGCGGCCCTGCGTCTGGGGGCGCTTCACTCCTCCCCCAGGGGGTGTGTCCAGTTCTGCTCTTCTCACAGAGGGGTCCAGGTGTGCTCCTCTCTTCAGGGGTTATCCAGGTGTGCTCCTCCCCTCAGGGTGCGTGTCCAGGTGTGCTTCTCTCCTAAGGTGTTGTCCAGTTGTGCTCCTCTCCTTAAGGGGTGTCTAGGTGTGCTTTTCCCCTCAGAGTGTGTCCAGGTGTGCTCCTTTCCTCAGGGGGTGTCCAGGTATGCCCCTCTCCTTGGGGTGTCCAGGTGAGCTCCTCGGGGTTCCTAGGTGTGCTTCTCTCCCCAGCCGGTGTCCCGATGTGCTCCTCCGCTCAGATGCTGTGTCCAGGTGTGCTGCTCTCGCCAGGGGGTGTCCTGTTCTACTCCTCTCCTCACAGCTGTGTCCAAGTGTGCTCCTCTCCTCAGGGTGTGTGTCCAGGTGTGCTCCTCTCCTCAGGGGGTGTCCAGATGTGCTTTTCTAATCAGTGGGTGTTCCGGTGTGCTCCTTTCTTCAGGGGGTGTCCAGGTGTGAGGTGTGCTCCTTTCCTCATTGGATGTCCAGGTGTGCTCCTCCCCTCAGGGGGGTGTCCTAGTTTTCTCCTTCCATTGGAGGGTGTACAAGTAAGTTTCCCCTTTCAGAGGTGTATTCAGGTGAGCTCCTCCCTTCAGTGAGTGTACAGGTAAGCTCCTCCCCTCTGAGGTGTGGCAAGGTGAGCGCCTCCTTCCAAGGGAGTGTTTCCAGGTGAGCTCCTCCATCAGGTTGTGTGCCTAGGTATGCTACTCTCCTCAGGATGTGTGTCCAGGTGTGCTCCTCTCCTCAGAGGTTGTCCAGTTGTGCTCTTCCCTTCAGTGTGTGTGTCCAGGTGTGCTCTTCTCCCCAGTGGGTGTCCCAATGTGTGCTCCTCCCCCAGGGGGTGTGTCCAGTTCTGCTCCTCTCCTTACAGCCATGTCCAGGGGTGATCCTCTCCTCAGGGGGTGTGTCCAGTTCTGCTCCTCTCCTCACAGCCATGTCCAGGGGTGCTCCTCTCAGAGGATGTGTCCAGTTCTGCTCCTCTCATCATAGCCATGCCAGGGGTGTTCCTCTCCTCAGGGGTTGTCCAGGTGTGCTCCTCCCCTCAGGGTGTGTCCAGGTGTCCTCCTTCTCAGCGGGTGTCCCAGTGTGCTCCTCCGCTCAGGTGCTGTGCCCAGGTGTGCTTCTCTCCCCAGGAGGTTCCAGTTCTGCTCCTCTCCTCACAGCCATGTCCAGGTGTGCTCCTCTCTTCAGGGGTTATCCAGGTGTGCTCTTCCCCTCAGGGTGTGTGTCCAGGTGTGCTCCTCTCCTAAGGGGTTGTCCAGGTGTGCTCCTCTCCTCATAGGGTGTCCAGGTGTGAGGTGTGCTCCTCTCCTCAGGGGGTGTCCAGGTGTGCTCCTTCCCCAGCGGGTGTCCCTGTGTGCTCCTTCGCTAAGGTGCTGTGTCCAGGTGTGCTGCTCTCCCCAGGGGGTGTCTAGTTCTGCTCCTCTCCCCACAACTGTGTCCAGGTGTGCTTCTCCCTTCAGGGTGTGTGCCCAGGTGTGCTCCTTTCAGCAGGGGGTTCAGGTGAACTCCGTTCCTCAGGGAGTGTAAAGGTGAACTACTTCCCTCAGGGTGTGTGTCCATGTGTGCTTCTTCTCTCAGGGGTGTTCAGCTTTGCTCCCCTTTTCATCAGGCATGTGTCCAGGTAAGCTCTTCCCTCGGGGAAGTGTGTCCAGGTGAGCTCCTCCCTTCATTCACGATTCCTCTGCTCAGAGTGTCTGGGACTCAGTGATGGACAGCTCTGTCATCCTATTCTTTGCTGGGACGTGCCGAGTTGTTGGTGCTTTGATTGACAACTTGGTTGACCTATCTGAGACTGGTATTTCCAGAGATTTCCACAGGAGTTTCCTGTTCTTGGTAATTGCCCTGCTATTTAGGTGAGCTGTCTGGCCCAGATCATTGCCAGTCAAAAACTTGTTCTAAGCCTGTACTCCCTGGTGTGTGGTTGCCTGATCCCTGTGCTGTAAGTTCTGATCTAATGCTGCTGAACTGTGGATCGTGTTCAGACTAACCGTTTATTATGGCCCCTGTGAGACAATGACTGGTGTTATATGTGAGGGTCCCCCAGGATGTGCAAAGAAGCATATGGAGGCTGTGGGAGTGCATTGCAGTCACAGGCATAGCTGTAGTTGCAATGAAGAATAAAAGTGAGTGTTGGTCTTGGGCAAGCTATTTATTCAAGGCAGATTTAGGAAAACCTGCCATGGGCTTTTATTTTTTAAATGGACTACAGGATGGTATTTGGGCAGTCCGTTTACTCCAATGGGCCTTGTTTTCCATGTGGCCTACGGCCACAGGTTATTGTAAAAAACCAGGGGGTTGGGTGTGTCAGTTTTGGTCTTGCAAGCAGTGAGAGCAGTCGGCTCTCCAGAACACTACCTGTGTGAGGCAACACAGGGCCAAGCAAAGCTAAAAAGCCTGGCACTCTCAGCGTATATGGAGGTGCAGTCACCCACGGCAACCGGTCACGGACTATCTTGTTTTCCCAGCTGCGAACGATCCGGAGGATCTGAGTTATGTTCTGTTTGTGAGTAGGCTGGATATTAAAAGAGACTTTGAATCTTCCTGGGTCACTGCCTCATTACTGCATAGTGTGGATACCACTGCACTACACCCCTTTGCATCTGATATTCTGCTGCTGATCTTTAGACCGCTCTGATGAGGCGGTTCTGTCTGGTGAAATATGGGGCTATAGCTCGCTCTGATGAGGCAGCTCTGGTGAAATATGGGGCTATAGCTCGCCCTGATGAGGCGGCTTTGTCTGGTGAAATATGGGGCTATAGCTCGCTCTGGTGAGGCGGATCTGTCTGGTGAAATATGGGGCTATATTCGCTCTGATGAGGCGGCTTTGTCTGGTTAAATATGGGGCTATAGCTCGCACTGGTGAGGTGGCTTTGTCTGGTGAAATATGGGGCTATAGCTCGCTCTGGTGAGGCGGATCTGTCTGGTGAAATATGGGGCTATAGCTCGCTCTGATGAGGCAGCTCTGGTGAAATATGGGGCTATAGTTCGCTCTGGTGAGGTGGCTTTGTCTGGTGAAATATGGGGCTATAGCTCGCTCTGGTGAGGTGGATATGTCTGGTGAAATATGGGGCTATAACTCGCTCTGATGAGGCAGCTCTGGTGAAATATGGGGCTATAGCTTGCTCTGATGAGGCGGCTTTGTCTGGTGAAATATGGGGCTATAGCTCGCTCTGATGAGGCGGCTTTGTCTGGTGAAATATGGGGCAATAGCTCGCTCTGATGAGGCGGCTGTCTGGTGAAATATGGGGCTATAGCTCGCTCTGATGAGGTGGCTTTGTCTGGTGAAATATGGGGCTATAGCTCGCTTTGGTGAGGCGGATCTGTCTGGTGAAATATGGGGCAATAGCTCGCTCTGATAAGGCGGCTATGTCTGGTTAAATATGGGGCAATAGCTCGCTCTGATGAGGCAGCTGTCTGGTGAAATATGGGGCTATAGCTTGCTCTGGTGAAGCGGCTTTGTCTGGTGAAATATGGGGCTATAGCTCGCTCTGATGAGGTGGCTCTGGTGAAATATGGGGCTATAGCTCACTCTGATGAGGCGACTCTGGTGAAACATGGGGCTATAGCTCGCTCTGATGAGGCGGATCTGCCTTGAGAAATATGGGGCTATAGCTCGCTCTGATGAGGCGGATCTGCCTTGAGAAATATGGGGCTATAGCTCGCTCTGGTGAGGCGGATGTGTCTGGTGAAATATGGGGCAATAGCTCGCTCTGACGAGGTGGCTCTGTCTGGTGAAATATGGGGCAATAGCTCGTTCTGATGAGGTGGCTCTGTCTGGTGAAATATGGGGCAATAGCTCGCTCTGATGAGGCAGCTCTGTCTGGTGAAATATGGGGCAATAGCTCGCTCTGATGAGGCGGCTTTGGTGAAATATGGGGCAATAGCTCGCTCTGATAAGGTGGCTCTGTCTGGTGAAATATGGGGCTATAGCTCGCTCTGATGAGGTGGCTCTGTCTGGTGAAATATGGGGCAATAGCTCGCTCTGATGAGGCGGCTCTGGTGAAATATGGGGCAATAGCTCGCTCTGATGAGGCGGCTTTGGTGAAATATGGGGCTATAGCTCGCTCTGAGGTGGCCCTGGTGAAATATGGGGCTATAGCTCGCTCTGATGAGGCGGCTTTGTCTGGTGAAATATGGAGCAATAGCTCGCTCTGATGAGGTGGCTCTGTCTGGTGAAATATGGGGCAATAGCTCGCTCTGATGAGGCGGCTCTGTCTGGTGAAATATGGGGCTATAGCTCGCTCTGATGAGGCGGCTTTGTCTGGTGAAATATGGGGCAATAGCTCGCTCTGATGAGGCGGCTCTGTCTGGTGAAATATGGGGCTATAGCTCGCTCTGATGAGGCGGATCTGTCTGGTGAAATATGGGGCTATAGCTCGCTCTGATGAGGCGGCTTTGTCTGGTGAAATATGGGGCAATAGCTCGCTCTGATGAGGTGGCTTTGTCTGGGGAAATATGGGGCTATAACTGCTCTGATGAGGACTGGAGAACAGGTACCGTTATATCATTGGTCCTGCGGCAGTAGGATAGAGGACGGGAGAACTGGTACGGTACGGTTATATCATTGGTCCTGTGGCGGTAGGATAGAGGACAGGAGAACAGGTACTGTTATATCATTGGTCCTGCGGCGGTAGGATAGACAGGAGAACAGGTACTGTTATATCATTGGTCCTGCGGCGGTAGGATAGAGGACAGGAGAACAGGTACTGTTATATAATTGGTCCTGCGGCAGTAGGATAGAGGACAAGAGAACAGGTACTGTTATATCATTGGTCCTGCGGCAGTAGGATAGAGGACAGGAGAACAGGTACTGTTATATAATTGGTCCTGCGGCAGTAGGATAGAGGACAGGAGAACAGGTACTGTTAGTTCATTGGACCTGCGGCAGTAGGATAGAGGACAGGAGAACAGGTATTGTTATATCATTGGTCCTGCGGCAGTAGGATAGAGGACAGGAGAACAGGTACTGTTATATCATTGGTCCTGCGGCAGTAGGATAGAGGACAGGAGAACAGGTACTGTTAATTCAATGGTCCTGCATCAATAGGATAGAGGACAGGTACTGTTATATCATTGGTCCTGCGGCAGTAGGATAGAGGACAGGTACTGTTATATCATTGGTCCTGCAGCAGTAGGATAGAGGACAGGAGAACAGGTACTGTTAATTCAATGGTCCTGCGGCAGTAGGATAGAGGACGGGAACAGGTACTGTTATATCATTGGCCCTGCGGCAGTAGAATAGAGGACGGGAACAGGTATTGTTATATCATTGGTCCTGCGGCAGTAGAATAGAGGACAGGAGAACAGGTACTGTTATATCATTGGTCCTGCGGTAGTAGGATAGAGGACAGGAGAACAGGTATTGTTATATCATTGGTCCAGCGGCAGTAGGATAGAGGACAGGTACTGTTATATCATTGGTCTTGCGGCAGTAGGATAGAGGACGGGAACAGGTACTGTTATATCATTGGTCCTGCGGCAGTAGAATAGAGGACGGGAACAGGTATTGTTTTATCATTGGTCCTGCGGCAGTAGGATAGAGGACAGGAGAACAGGTACTGTTAATTCAATGGTCCTGCGGCAGTAGGATAGAGGACAGGTACTGTTATATCATTGGTCCTGTGGCGGTAGGATAGAGGTCAGGAGAACAGGTACTGTTAATTCAATGGTCCTGCGGCAGCAGGATAGAGGACAGGATAACAGGTACTGTTAATTCAGTGGTCCTGCAGCAGTAGGATAGAGGACAGGTACTGTTATATCATTGGTCCTGCGGCGGTAGGATAGAGGACAGGAGAACAGGTACTGTTATATCATTGGTCCTGCGGCAATAGGATAGAGGACAGGAGAACAGGTTCTGTTAATTCAATGGTCCTGCGGCAGTAGGATAAAGGACAGAAGAACAGGTACTGTTAATTCAATGGTCCTGCGGCGGTAGGATAGAGGACAGGTACGGTTATATCATTGGTCCTGCGGCAGTAGGATAGAGGATAGGAGGACAGGTGCTTTGACTTGTTCACATTAATGTATACAGTATAATAATTTGAACACGATCTCCATGACTCCTCCTCATTGTGTAAATGCTGACATATTCTCATCAGTGTCTTGGTATCACTCAGGTGCCACATTTTCACACCCATATTGTTTACTACACATACACAGATAGGAAAACCACACCAGGCACATACCAGGGGCCGACGGATATCTTCAGTGTGAAGGAGAGTGAAATATACAGAACCAACCCAATCCACAGTCTACACAGTCCTGTTTCAGCCCTGACATTTCTCGACCATAACATCTCTCAGGCCCGTATCTAGGCCTGCACCTGGTGATCTCTCGGCCCTGACATCTCTCGGCTTGCTCCTGGTGATCTCTCAGCCCTGACATCTCTCGGGCCCGTATCTAAGCCTGCTCCTGGTCATCTCTCGGCCCTGACTTCTCTCAGCCCCGTATCTAAGCCTGCTCCTGTTCATCTCTCAGCCCTGACCTCTCTCAGCCCTATATCTAGGCCTACTCCCGGCGATCTCTCGGCCCCGTATCTAGGCCTACTCCCAGTGATTTCTTGGCCCTGACATCTCTATACCTCGCATCTAGGCCTGCTCCTGGTCATCTTTCAGCCCTGGCCTCTCTCAGCCCCATATCTAGGCTTATTCCTGTTAATTTCTCAGCCCTAACATCTCTCAGCCCTATATCTAGGCCTACTCCCGGTGATCTCTCGGCCCCGTATCTAGGTCTACTCCCAGTGATTTCTTGGCCCTGACATCTCTATACCTCGTATCTAGGCCTGCTCCTGGTCATCTTTCAGCCCCATATCTAGGCTTATTCCTGTTAATTTCTCGGCCCTAACATCTCTCAGCCCTATATCTAGGCCTACTCCCGGTGATATCTCGGCCCCCCTATCTAGGCCTACTCCCAGTGATTTCTTGGCCCTGACATCTCTATACCTCGTATCTAGGCCTGCTCCCGGTGATTTCTTGGCAATGACATCTCTCAGCCCCACATCTTGCCCAGCTCCTGGTGATCTCTCGGCCCCATATATAGGCCTGCTCCAGGTGAACTCCTCCTCTTGGTGATCCTTAGGTCCAGATATCTTTCAGTCTTTTGTATGGCAGTGCTGGTTGATCTCTTGTTTTCAGTTTGGAATATCCTCACACTCGGGAATTGTTTACGGCCACTATGACTGCAGATGAGTAACACAAAAATGTCTCTGCAAGGCCCACACCTGCCCAATCCTCCATGACAGCTGCTAGGAGACCCTCAGCTCGTCATGTGCCCACATGTGTCAGCACCATACTCAAGGAAGTAGATGGGATTAGATACACAGCAGAAATCACAGTCCCCTACTTGACTTTTTAATTTTTCTGTACAATTTATAAAAAAAAAACAGGCAGAGAATGTGCTTTAAGGACATGGTAATCGAGAATTTAATCTTTTTATCAATGAGCGGCATCTACTGCCCAAATTTCTGATCTGGGACATCGGTTGCTGTCACTGGGAACTGAGGAGAATAGACCAAAAAAGATAATGATGTGGGAACCTCAATCAACAGAAAAAGCAAAAAAAAATTCCTATCCTTTGGAAGAGAGACCGTAGTTCATTTCATGATTTCATGAAGTATCTTAGCACCAATGTTGCTGGCATTGTCTTTATCAACGAGATTGGTGGTGATCAGATCACTTTTTTCAGTCTCCCCACCTAGGATGACTAATGGCTCCCTCAAAACCTCAATTTATCGCAACCCCACAGCCATCCTCCTTTCCTGTTGAAGAGGGGAATCCAGAAAAGACAATTCCTGAGATTGCAAAGTAATTGCTCCTCATAGGCAGACTTCAAATCTCAGTCCATAGATCTTAAGCACAGGTATTTGGACAGAGGTTATCGGAGCGTATTATCAATTCAGCTCGGGATATTGCCCTTAAAGGGAACCTGTCACCTGAATTTGGCGGGACCAGTTTTGGGTCATATGGGAGGGGTTTTCGGGTGTTTGATTCACCCTTTCCTTACCCGCTGGCTGCATGCTTGCCGCAATATTGGATTGAAGTTCATTCTCTGTCCTCCGGAGTACACGCCAGCGCAAGGCAATATTGCCTTGTCACGGTGGCCTGACCCAGTCCGTGGCCCTTTAGAGGGGTGTCCAATATAAAGGTGTAGTTAGTCTAGTGTTCGTGACGCCACCTGTGGTATTCGATCAGGGTGACCGACGCTGCTAGGGGTCCGCTGGGGTGATGGAATGGCAGCTAGATGGTATACCTTCCCACAGGTGAAGTATGTCCCCAGGGCTTCCCAGATGTGTAGGTGGTGATGGTGGACGATGTAAGGCACAGTGAATAACGAGGACACAAGGTTACAGTCTCTTTACCTTTTACTGAAGACTTCATCATCCACAGCCCAGAGTACCGATCACAGGGCAGGCAGGGTCCGGCCGGTCTGAAGGCAAATCCAGATTCTCTTATCCAGGTGGAAATCAGTAGCCTTCCTACTAGCGCCTGTGTGTTGTAGTACTTCCCTGCTGAGCACCACGGGATAGTCCTCACAACCTTTGTAGATATTCTAGAAGTTATTTCTTCCTCTCGGTCCCCCAGATGGTATGGATAGGACAAACCCGTTTGACTGATGGCCTGAGGCTTGTTTATAGGGACCCTAGAGACGCCCCGACCTCCACAATTTGCCACTGTGTCTTCATAGGTATTTAGGTCAGGAAGCCAACTTGGAATCGACTGTCCTGCCGGTCTCTGAAGTAATGAGTAGAGTCAATTACTCCCTCGGTGTTCCGGCCACGCGCCTCGGAAGGAGGCAGCCTTTACAGGGCAGAACTCCTCCCGGTGTTTTCTCCTTGTGCTGTGACTTCGTTTCTCACTCTCTACAATTCCTTTCTTGTCCTTTCTTAGGATGCTGCCGCACGTGGGGCAGGCGCAGCTCCGTGTCTTTCTGTCTCGTGCTAGGCCTCTGCCAGGATCCCACCCCTGACAGGGACCCTCTGTCTGCAGCTACAATGTTCCTCCTTTCCCCCTGGGGTCTGCCTGACAGGTGTTGCCTGGGCAAAGCCCAGCCAGCGTCTCTCTAACTTTCTATCCAACCCACCAGTTTTACCCTTCTGTGAGGAGTGCCCTACTAGATAGGAGCATAGCTCCCCCTGGTGGTCTGGAGTGTGAAGTGTGTTGTGATGCTGTGATACCTGGAGAGATGAGCTCCTTTATTACCTTCAGATGTAATATCACTCCCCCTGGTGGAAGAATAATATTACTGCAGCAACCAGGACTCTGGGGCGCTGCACGTCCATACCGCCTGTCATCCTGCAGAGCGGACCCGAACTCCATTCACTTGAATGGGGGATCCGACAATACAGTGTTTGCCATGCTGTCATATGCATGACAGCACGGCAAACACTACTTCTGATCAGTGGGGTAATTCTCCCCGCCGGTCAGAGAGCCATGGCTCCCTGCTCTCAGAAGATAGCAGGGAGCGCTCAGAGGTCATCAGAGGTGTAAACTTCACCTCCGATCACTGGTGTCAGATGATGGGACTACTGCTCCCATCATCTGACACCTATTGCCACTAATTACAGTGAGAGCTGGAGCAGCGGATGGGAGTTTTCATCTGCCGCTCCTGCGCTATAAATAATAAAAAAAAAAAAAACCCGGCATGAGTTCCCCACTATTTTTGATAACCAGCCAGAAAAAAACTCACAGCTGGGGGCTGCAACCCCTAGCTGTCAGCTTCAGCAGGGCTAGTTATCAAGAATATAGGGGTCCTCACGCTTTTTTTTTATTTTAATTATTTAAATAAACAGCATGGGGTCCCCCCAGTTTTGACAACCAGCCTTGCTAAAGCTCACAGCTGGGGGCTGGTATTCTCAGGCTGGTGAGGGGCCATTGATATAGGCCCCCATCCTAAAAATAGCAGCTCGCAGCTGCTCAGAAAAGGTTTTTGACATCTTAAAGAGGCATTGGCAAATTTTGTGATCGGATCTAGATATCTGTGATTTTATCCCCATGATTCCATTTGTCACCTATAGGAAGGGGAAATCAATAAGGGACTGTGTAGTACATAGTCACTTTACCCCACCCAAAAGGGAAAATATATGTGTGGCTAATGGATCACAGAGCACTTTCAAGTGCGTCCATTGTACATTTTTGTTGTTACAACTGCCCCTCAAATTCCTTTAAGAGTTCAGCGACAAACAGGAAATATGACATGAGGTTCTATGCAAATTGCAGAACCATGGGAGTGATGCATCTCCGCACGTGCGCATGTCCCAAGGAAAAGCTATGAGCGAATTGCGTGTGCGCATTGGATTACACATGGAGGACATGAGACACCGCACGGATACAGCACTGGCATGTCCACTCTGTACATAAGGGCGATACGGTGTCCATCTCATTCCATGTAATAGATTCACCTTCTGTTAGACAGCAAATCATCTAACGTGAAACTAGATGGATATATTGGCTGGAGTCCATGAGCCCTAAAGGTCTTAATGAACAAGTCCCTTACAATAACCTAACTAGACCCTGACAAGACTCCAACAGTACCCTTACAGTTCCCCAACAAGACGCTTGCAGTACAAAAACAGTACTCTTATAGAACCCAAACAAGACCCTAAGAGTACTCCTACAAGACCCCAACAGGACCCTTACAGTACCCCAACAAGTCCATAACAGTACCCTAACAGTACCCCAACAAGACCCTTACAGTGCCCTAACAAGACTCTTATATTACCCTAACAGTACCCTTACAAGTACAATGGCTTGTGAAATCTATGAAAAAACACATGAGATGCTTAGCACATGTTACCATGTTATTAGCCATAGGTAAGTGTTCACACTAGGCAGAGAGGTCAGGTACCCATCCGATCTGAGATTACCTTGACGTTTGGTGGATGGGCTCACTATTTTTGGCCAGATCTTGTGCTAAGCATCTCATGTGTTTTTTTCATAGATTTCACAAGCCATTATGCTATTCACATTTCATGCATCGCACATTTCCTTGCTTTAGTACAGTAAAATTGAGTGCAGCCATTGATCTATTTACTATATAAGTCTTTTTTTTGGTTATGCACCAGTTCAGACTAGATTGCTGTTCAGTCAGTTTTCCTATATTTACTAAGTACCCTTACAAGACCCTAGCAAGACCCCAACAAGACCCTTACTGTTATGACCCCAATGGCGAGGGTCTCAGAGGAACGTGGAAGTCTGCAGAATACAAAAATCCAGCTCATAGGGCAGTGGTAACTGGGTTGACCATATATCTACTCCTAACGCCAACACTAGAAGTAGCCGGGGATCATTCCTACGTTGATTCTAGATGACACGCGCCAGCCGGAGAATCTAGCTACCCCTAGTAGAGGAAAACAAAGACCTTTCTTGCCTCCAGAGAAGGGGACCCCAAAGCTGGATAGAAGCCCCCCACAAATAATGACGGTGAGGTAAGAGGAAATGACAAACACAGAAATGAACCAGGTTTAGCACAGAGAGGCCCGCTTACTGATAGCAGAATAAAGAAAGGTAACTTATATGGTCAACAAAAACCCTATCAAAATCCACACTGGAAATTCAAGAACCCCCGAACCGTCTAACGGTCCGGGGGGAGAACACCAGCCCCCCTAGAGCTTCCAGCAAAGGTCAGGATATAGATTTGGAACAAGCTGGACAAAAATACAAAACCAAAACAAATAACAAAAAGCAAAAGGCAGACTTAGCTGATATAACTGGAACCAGGATCAGTAGACAAGAGCACAGCAGACTAGCTCTGATAACTACGTTGCCAGGCATTGAACTGAAGGTCCAGGGAGCTTATATAGCAACACCCCTAACTAGGGGTGCGGATAAAAGGAATGACAGAAAAACCAGAGTCAAAAAACTAGTAACCACTAGAGGGAGCAAAAAGCAAATTCACAACAGTACCCCCCCCTTAGTGAGGGGTCACCGAACCCTCACCACGACCACCAGGGCGATCAGGATGAGCGGCATGAAAGGCACGAACTAAATCGGCCGCATGAACATCAGAGGCGACCACCCAGGAATTATCCTCCTGACCATAGCCCTTCCACTTGACCAGGTACTGAAGCCTCCGCCTGGAGAGGCGAGAATCCAAGATCTTCTCCACCACGTACTCCAACTCGCCCTCAACCAACACCGGAGCAGGAGGCTCAGCAGAAGGAACTACAGGCACAATGTACCGCCGCAACAAGGACCTATGAAATACATTGTGAATAGCAAACGACACAGGAAGATCCAGACGAAAAGATACAGGATTAAGGATTTCCAATATCTTGTAAGGCCCAATAAAACGAGGTTTAAATTTGGGAGAGGAGACCTTCATAGGAACAAAGCGGGAAGAAAGCCATACCAAATCCCCAACGCGTAGTCGGGGACCCACACCGCGGCGGCGGTTGGCAAAGCGCTGAGCCTTCTCCTGTGACAACTTCAAGTTGTCCACCACATGATTCCAGATCTGCTGCAACCTATCCACCACAGAATCCACCCCAGGACAGTCAGAAGGCTCCACATGACCCGAAGAAAAGCGAGGATGGAAACCAGAGTTGCAGAAAAAAGGCGAAACCAAGGTGGCGGAACTAGCCCGATTATTAAGGGCAAACTCAGCCAACGGCAAGAATGTCACCCAATCGTCCTGATCAGCAGAGACAAAACACCTCAAATAAGCCTCCAAAGTCTGATTGGTTCGCTCCGTCTGTCCATTAGTCTGAGGATGGAAAGCAGACGAAAACGACAAATCAATGCCCATCCTACTACAAAAGGATCGCCAGAACCTGGAAACGAACTGGGATCCTCTGTCTGACACAATATTCTCAGGGATGCCGTGCAACCGAACCACGTTCTGGAAAAACACAGGAACCAGATCGGAAGAGGAAGGCAGCTTAGGCAAAGGAACCAAATGGACCATCTTAGAGAAGCGATCACATATCACCCAGATAACGGACATGCCCTGAGATAGCGGAAGATCAGAAATGAAATCCATGGAGATATGTGTCCAAGGTCTCTTCGGGACAGGCAAGGGCAAGAGCAAACCGCTGGCACGAGAACAGCAAGGCTTAGCTCGAGCACAAGTCCCACAGGACTGCACAAATGACCGCACATCCCTTGACAAGGAAGGCCACCAAAAGGACCTGGCCACCAGATCTCTGGTGCCAAAAATTCCCGGGTGACCTGCCAACACCGAGGAATGAACCTCGGAAATGACTCTGCTGGTCCACTTATCCGGGACAAACAGTCTGTCAGGTGGACAAGACTCAGGCCTATCAGCCTGAAATCTCTGCAACACACGTCGCAGATCCGGAGAAATAGCTGACAAGATAACTCCATCTTTAAGAATACCAACAGGATCCGCGACTCCAGGAGCATCAGGCACAAAGCTCCTAGAAAGAGCATCGGCCTTCACATTCTTTGAACCTGGTAAATACGAGACAACAAAATCAAAGCGGGAGAAAAACAATGACCAGCGGGCCTGTCTCGGATTAAGGCGTTTAGCAGACTCGAGATACATCAGATTTTTGTGATCAGTCAAGACCACCACACGATGCTTAGCACCCTCGAGCCAATGACGCCACTCCTCAAATGCCCATTTCATGGCCAACAACTCCCGATTGCCCACATCATAATTTCGCTCGGCAGGCGAAAACTTCCTAGAGAAAAAGGCACAAGGTTTCATAACAGAGCAACCAGGGCCTCTCTGCGACAAAACGGCCCCTGCCCCAATCTCCGAAGCATCCACCTCAACCTGAAAGGGAAGTGAGACGTCAGGCTGGCACAAAACAGGCGCCGAAGTAAACCGGCGTTTCAACTCCTGGAAAGCCTCCACGGCAGCAGGAGCCCAGTTAGCTACATCGGAGCCCTTCTTGGTCATATCCGTCAAAGGTTTCACAATGCTAGAAAAATTAGCGATAAAACGACGGTAGAAGTTAGCGAAGCCCAAGAACTTCTGAAGACTCTTAACTGACGAGGGCTGAGTCCAATCAAGAATAGCTCGGACCTTGACTGGGTCCATCTCCACAGCAGAAGGGGAAAAAATGAACCCCAAAAAGGGAACCTTCTGTACACCAAAGAGACACTTTGAGCCCTTGACAAACAAAGAATTTTCACGCAAAATTTTAAAGACCAACCTGACCTGCTCCACATGCGAATCCCAATTATCAGAAAAAAACAAAATATCATCCAGATAAACAATCAAAAATTTATCCAGATACTTCCGGAAAATGTCATGCATAAAGGACTGAAAAACTGAAGGCGCATTGGAGAGCCCAAAAGGCATCACCAAGTACTCAAAATGACCTTCGGGCGTATTGAATGCGGTTTTCCATTCATCACCTTGCTTAATGCGCACAAGGTTGTACGCACCACGAAGGTCTATCTTGGTGAACCACTTGGCACCCTTAATCCGGGCAAACAAGTCAGACAACAGCGGTAAAGGATACTGAAATTTGACAGTGATCTTATTTAAAAGCCGATAATCAATACAAGGTCTCAAAGATCCGTCCTTTTTTGCCACAAAAAAGAATCCCGCACCAAGAGGGGAAGAAGACGGACGAATATGTCCTTTCTCCAGAGACTCCTTGATATATGAACGCATAGCGGTATGTTCAGGTACCGACAGATTAAACAGTCTTCCCTTAGGAAATTTACTGCCTGGGATCAAATCTATAGCACAGTCACAGTCCCTATGAGGAGGCAGTGCACTGGACTCAGACTCACTGAAGACATCCTGATAATCAGACAAATACTCCGGAACTTCCGAAGGCGTAGAAGAAGCAATAGACACAGGCAGGGAATCCCCATGAATACCACGACAGCCCCAACTTGAGACTGACATAGCCTTCCAGTCCAGGACTGGACTATGGGTCTGTAACCATGGCAGCCCTAAAACAACCAAATCATGCATTTTATGTAAAACCAGGAAACGTATCACCTCGCGGTGTTCAGGAGTCATGCACATGGTAACCTGTGTCCAATACTGCGGTTTATTTGCTGCCAATGGCGTAGCATCAATACCCCTAAGAGGAATAGGATTTTCTAATGGTTCAAGAGTAAAACCACAGCGTTTAGCAAATGAGAGATCCATGAGACTCAGAGCAGCACCTGAATCTACAAACGCCATGACAGGATAAGATGACAGTGAGCAAATCAAAGTTACAGACAGAATAAATTTAGGTTGCAAATTACCAACGGTGACAGGACTAACAACCTTAGCTATACGTTTAGAGCATGCTGAGATAACATGTGTAGAATCACCACAGTAGTAGCACAAGCCATTCCGGCGTCTATGAATTTTCCGCTTATTTCTAGTCAGGATTCTATCACATTGCATTAAATCAGGTGTCTGTTCAGACAACACCATGAGGGAATTTGCGGTTTTTCTATCACATTGCACCGAATTAGGTGTCTGTTCAGACAACACCATGAGGGAATTTGCGGTTTTGCGCTCCCGCAACCGCCGGTCAATTTGAATAGCCAGTGCCATAGTATCATTCAGACCTGTGGGAATGGGAAAACCCACCATAACATTCTTAATGGCTTCAGAAAGGCCATTTCTAAAATTAGCGGCCAGTGCACACTCGTTCCAATGTGTCAGCACGGACCATTTCCGAAATTTTTGGCAATACACTTCAGCCTCGTCCTGCCCCTGAGACATAGCCAGCAAGGCCTTTTCTGCCTGAATCTCAAGATTGGGTTCCTCATAAAGTAAACCGAGCGCCAGAAAAAACGCATCAAGATCAGCCAATGCCGGATCTCCTGGCGCCAGCGAAAAAGCCCAATCCTGAGGGTCGCCCCGTAAGAACGAAATAACAATTTTTACTTGCTGAGCAGAATCTCCAGATGAACAGGGTCTCAGGGACAAAAACAATTTACAATTATTCACGAAATTCCTAAACTTAAACCTGTCTCCGGAAAACAGTTCGGGAATCGGTATTTTAGGTTCTGACATAGGATTTCTGATAACATAGTCTTGTATGCCCTGCACACGAGTAGCCAGCTGGTCCACACTTGTAATCAAGGTCTGGACATTCATGTCTGCAGCAAGCATAGCCACTCTGAGGTAAAGGGGAAGAAGAAAAAAAAAAAAAAAAAACTCAGAATCTTCTTTCTTATAATCCCTCTTCTGCAATGCATTAAACATTTAATACTGGCCTGGCAAACTGTTATGACCCCAATGGCGAGGGTCTCAGAGGAACGTGGAAGTCTGCAGAATACAAAAATCCAGCTCATAGGGCAGTGGTAACTGGGTTGACCATATATCTACTCCTAATGCCAACACTAGAAGTAGCCGGGGATCATTCCTACGTTGATTCTAGATGACACGCGCCAGCCGGAGAATCTAGCTACCCCTAGTAGAGGAAAACAAAGACCTTTCTTGCCTCCAGAGAAGGGGACCCCAAAGCTGGATAGAAGCCCCCCACAAATAATGACGGTGAGGTAAGAGGAAATGACAAACACAGAAATGAACCAGGTTTAGCACAGAGAGGCCCGCTTACTGATAGCAGAATAAAGAAAGGTAACTTATATGGTCAACAAAAACCCTATCAAAATCCACACTGGAAATTCAAGAACCCCCGAACCGTCTAACGGTCCGGGGGGAGAACACCAGCCCCCCTAGAGCTTCCAGCAAAGGTCAGGATATAGATTTGGAACAAGCTGGACAAAAATACAAAACCAAAACAAATAACAAAAAGCAAAAGGCAGACTTAGCTGATATAACTGGAACCAGGATCAGTAGACAAGAGCACAGCAGACTAGCTCTGATAACTACGTTGCCAGGCATTGAACTGAAGGTCCAGGGAGCTTATATAGCAACACCCCTAACTAGGGGTGCGGATAAAAGGAATGACAGAAAAACCAGAGTCAAAAAACTAGTAACCACTAGAGGGAGCAAAAAGCAAATTCACAACACCTTACAGTGCCCCAACAGTACCCGTACAGTGTCACAAGACCCTTACAGTGCTGCAACAGTACGCTTACAGTGCCCCAACAAGACCCTTACAGTGCCCCACAGTACCCTTAGTGCCATAACAGTACCCTTACAGTACCCGTACAGTGCCACAAGACCCTTACAGTACCTGTACAGTGCCACAAGACACTTATTGCCCCAACAATACATTTACAATACCCCAACAAGACCAACAGTACCCTTTAATACCCTAACAAAACCCCAACAAGACCGTTACAAGACCCTTACAGTACCTCAACAAGACCCTTACAGTACCTCAACAAGACCCTTACATTAACCCAACAAGACCCTTACAGTACCCTTACAAGACCCCAACAAGACCCTTACAGTGCCCCAACAAGACCCTTACAGTACCCCAACAAGGCCAACAGTACCCTTTAATACCCTTACAAAACCCCAAGACCCTTACAGTACCCCAACAAGACCAACAGTACCCTTTAATATCCTAACAAAACCCTAACAAGACCTTTACAGTACTCTTACAAGACCCTTACAGTACCCCAACAAGACCCTTACAGTGCCCTTATAAGACCCTTACAGTGCCCCAACAGTACCCTTATAGTGCCACAAGACCCTTACAGTACCCCAACAGTACCTGTACAGTGCCACAGGACACTTAGTGCCCCAACAGTAACCCCAACAAAACCCTTACAGTACCTCAACAAGACCCTTACAGTAACCCAACAAGATCCTTACAGTACCCTTACAAGACCCTAACAGGACCCTTACAGTACTCCAACTAGACCCTTACAGTACTCCAACTAGACCCTTACAGGACCCCAACAAGACCCTTACAGGACCCCAACAAGACCCTTACAGTGCCCCAACAGTACCCTTACAGTGCACCAACAGGACCCTTACAGTACCCCAACAATATCATTACAGTGCCACAAGACTTTCATTTATTAATTTTCATAGTTTTTTTTTATTTATTATTACTTTTGTCAGATTCAAGTTATATCTGTGACCATTGTAGGTTTTTGTCATTAAACGAGGGGTACCGACAATTTTGACCACGTGTAGATACGCCATTCCCATATATAAGATTATACATAACACCATTGAATGCTCCCATTAAGTGTGTCCCTTTTTCTTACACTTTCCTGATGATGAGTAACGTCTTTGGTGTGCTGTACCCTTTTTACAACCAGAACTAGAACCATACAACTTAAAATTAAACTTAAACCTCCCATTCAGTGAAAGGTAGAGTTGTTAGGTATCCTGAGATTGAAAAGCATACCTGTTACCATTTTCCTCAAAACATAACAATCCGAACAGTCAAGTGCATCCCACAGAACTTAGATCCCTCCAACTTCGAGGGATCCATACATCAGACCAGAGTTGGACTAGCTGACTCTCTTAAATGTTGGAAACCAAAGAGAACAAACAGTGGCATGAGCACGAGACCAGTGTCCCTCTTTTCACGAAACATCTCCCTGTCCCTTATCATGGCGCAGGAACCTTTTGTTAATGTCCATCCAAGCCATCGACTCTTTGAGATTGTCAAACGTCTGGCAGATGCGGTACTGTATAAGGTGCGCGTCTCTGACTGGGGAGCATGTTAAATATTAATTAATTGACTTATTCTTGGTCTTGATGCAGTACAGAGCATATCGCTTCATGCTGACGTTACAAAAGCTATTTATGTATATAGGAGCTCAGAGCATAAGTCCACTCCATATACAGGGAACACGTGATCCGTAGAGAAGATATATAAGTGTCTCTTAGGAGGGTGGGGGGGCCTTTTGTCACGTGGGACTGTCACCTCCCATCTTCATCCTCGTTCTCTCCATGGATGTCTGACGAGGAAGCAACAGCTGGTAGCTGCAGCCATGATGACCTTCAAACTCCAGACACACAGACAGATGGCTTCCATTCAGGACTTGGGAAAGAGGGGTAACTAATGCTAATCTCTACACATGGACAATCCGTTCGTAACTATTTTGATCTGTTTTATGTTTTTGCTGCAACCTGATTTTTCTATGGACAATCAATAAACCACTATACTTTTTATGTGAATATGACGACATTTTTCTTTTAAGAATAACGCACCTGGTTAAGTCCTGATTTAAATGAATGTGCAGAATAAGCATATTTAACATTGCCGAAGCCAGCCAGTTTTGATTTTTGTGCTATTTTTTTTTTTTCGTGAATTTCCTTCATTTTTGCACACGGGGGAAGACAGAACAGTTTGCAAGATTTTGTGCAAGTATTCAGAAATTTCACTTCAAAACTTCAAGTCACAAAGATCTCAGAAGAACCTATGACTTTGTAAACGTAACAGAGACTAACAGGTGTTAGTTGAATTGACAAGTAGTAGGAGTACTACAAGTGCCGGATGTGCTGAAAATAGACGTGCTAAAAATAGCCGTGGTCAAGTGAAGTTTGGAGCCCAGCAAAAGATCTACAAGCTGAGATTTCAAGGTAGGACAAATGGATTTGATTAATTCATTTGCTAAATCAAGTCAGATAGAATTTGTAAGTTTGTATAGATCTAGTGTAGAAATATTTTG
Organism: Ranitomeya variabilis; assembly: GCF_051348905.1. Classification (NCBI taxonomy): domain Eukaryota; kingdom Metazoa; phylum Chordata; class Amphibia; order Anura; family Dendrobatidae; genus Ranitomeya; species Ranitomeya variabilis. Next base: position 625,520,724 of record NC_135233.1, read on the forward strand.
GCTTTGTTTATATGCGGAATGCAGAATAGCAAACTTGAAGTTAGATTCTAAGCTAGTATCTAGGAAAAAAGAAAAAGAGCAACTGAAAAATATATTACATATGGTTAATGTATTTCATGAGTTTGTTACAGAGAAGTCCAAAAAAGATTGTGTAGAAAGAATTTCTAAGGAAAAGGAAATTAATGATGTCCCCAAGATTGAGTGTAAAGTAATGAGTGAGGAAGATGAAGAGGTGAAACACGTGTCTGTAGTGACCACCCAAGGTGACCTTGACTTTGTGCCTCATGATGAAAAACAAAATGGAGGACACGTAGGAGACATGACAACTGACAAAGATGATGTGGTAGGGCCAACGACTCAGAGGCCCAACTTCAAACTAAATCTAGGAAGACCTTGTTGAAATTATGTAAAATCATTCCTGCATATGATGACAAAATCGATGTGTGCAGAAATTCAGAGATATTTGAAAGTTTTGCCGATAAGTATGATCTGACTAATCAGGAGAAAAATAAATTTAAAATTTGGCTACCAGTAAGTTTCTCCAGAAAATTCTCATTAAAAATGCAGAATGAAGAATTCCATGAAGAAATGACTGATGTAGAGAGATTACAAATTTTGATATTTTGTGGACTAAAAGAAAATTATCCAGATCTTGATATTCTTCTAAAATTGAGGATTGGCCGGAAAGAATGTACTTTTACATTCATGTCCATTTTTGAAAGGGTTTACAGGATGATCAGTACAAATTCCAGTTGAAAATCAATGATAAATTGTTTTGTAAACAAATTCAGATTCCTAAATCCTGTATCTCGTGCTATTGCGTCACCACAGAAAGGTTCTTTATATGAATGTGCGCAGTCCATTTAATTTTTTAGAAAACATGAGAATCTTGAAAGGAAAACAAATCATACTAAGGTTTTTAAACCAGACAGAATTATATCTTATCAGAAGCCAAAATCAAAATCTCCAAAACTGACCCAAAATCAAATCTATGAAGAACGAAGAAAATTACATATTTGCTACAAACCCTATGAGTCTTCCACTGAAGCTGCACTGAAAGGGTTAAAAGCTGCAGGGTCAGATCTGTCTGTAAAAATGGCGGAAATTGACAGACAGAAACAAGTGGTGAGTATCCCCGGGCCTGCTCAACTGAACACTCCATTATCTCAGTTCATAAGTTTAAAGATGATTTTATTAAATAGTGCTGTCCAACAAATTATCAACAGAGAGGTAAATTTTGGGTTAGGAATTGGCTAAAAATGTAATCAATTATATGAGGTGTAGGGGAGTTATACAATGTATTATTTATTAATATGTAATTATTTTATACAATATATTTCTGCAGTTATATATATGTTAATATAGTATACAGTAAGTACTGTAGCATATTTATAAAAGTAGAGATTATAGTAACTGTATTTATGTGTATGTGTATGTATATGTATATATATATGTAGGTATATATGTATAGTGAAATAATTAGAATTTATTCCAGTAATACTTAGAATTACATTAATTACATATATTAAATATATGCATATGTATAACATATTTAAATTATTTTGTTTTCAAATAAATATGAAATTAACCTTTATCTTTTATTTTTCCTTAGAGCTTTCATTACAAAACAGGAATTGAACAAAAAACCCTCTTTCATGAATTTGTTTTATTCACAGGAAGCTATAATAACTGCATGAATATATATATATTTAACACTTAATAAAAAGAATAATACATAACTAATAAACTAAAAACTTGTTTTTTTCCCTTTGCATGGTAATAATGTAGTTTTCTCCCTCCGCTGCACGGTGCATGATATGTGTCAAGCTGTAAGTTAAAAATGAAATATCATATATCCTTGTTTTAGTGTAAGGAGAATTTGAAGCTCCTCAGCCTTTACATTCAAACGGATTCAGTTGCAGACTTGTACTAAATATAACTGTACAACAAATGCACACATTTCATATGGAAGAGTCCTATCTATAGGTTAGAACATAGTGTTAAGTTAGATAGTGTTAGAGAATAATATTTGGGGAATATTCAAATAAATATTAGAATACTAAATTTAATAGATTACAAATGCGCATTGATTGATAATTAGGATACAATATTTTGGGTTAATATATGTGTATTCTTTTTTGTATGTAATATATGTAGTGTCAACTTTTATGTGAGTGACAGATAAGCAGCTGCTAAGAATGAAGTGTAACGTAAGGAGCGTGGAATGTGGAACGTGCAGTATGTAAGAGGCCTCATGATTTATGGTATGTTGAGAGAAAGAAAGAAAATAACAAAAAACTTGTGTGTATGAAAATAAGAGTCAGTTAAATTACAATGTTAAGATATATATTTAAATATTATTTACTCAACATATATTTACATATATTTCTTTAATTATTATTTCTTGATTTAGTAATAGTGAATAAGTGCAATCACACATCAATATGGTTTATCAAGTCTACATTTAGAATAATTTTCCCAAATTATAATTTTTTCATATTCAATGTTTTTATTGATTACATAAATGGATACCCATTTTCAAACAAATATATGGCACAAGCTGATCTGACAGTTCTAAAATTAATTATTTTTAATTTTGGTTTTTACAAATTTATTTTTTTCATAAAATAATATTTTTTGACATTAAAGGGGGAAATGTGTTTTTGATCCAGATTACATCATCACATTTCATCAATACCTATTTTTCACACATTTTAATAAAAAAAAGAGAAATATTAATAAGGTATTATTGGGTACAATACAATAAGTATTATAAAAGTCATTTTTTTCTCTAATGAAGGTTATTATATGCAAAGTTGCATAATTTCAATATTTTGGTAATCCAAGGTTATGACAACATCTAGATAATGGAAATATTAAAGGGAATGTGTTATTGAGACATAACCTTTGCATTTATCATCAATATATAAAGGCCTTATTTTTATTTTTTATTTTATTCTCATTTTTCATTTTTCACTATTTCTTATTTTTATTTTTATTTTCATTTTTATTTTCCACTTTTCATTTTTTACTTTTTCTTCAATTTTTATTCTCAATTTTTATTTTTATCTCAAAAAGAAAAATCAATAAAGTAATGTCTAATACAAGTATATTGCTATTGCTTTATCAAATATAATGATCATATGGTTTCATTATATAAGAAATGTTTAAATTCTGAGTTAAATACAACAATTCTTTCACTCATTCATTCATTCATTCATATTTATATATATATATATCCTTATTTTGGTTCATGGCTACACATTCTTACATATTATTGGTTATAGTTTATTAATAAAGTTTTAGTAAATCAGCACTTGTTACATAAAAGACACACTGACATCTATGGGTTCATAAAGAAATTACACCCATGACATAAAAATGTCCTATCACATGAAGAATATGGCTAATTATATATTATAATTATTATTATTGTTTTATTTTTCCAAATATGAGTTCCATATTAATATTCTGATAATAATTATATGGATATTATTGATTGCTATGGTAAGCTATGATATTATAGGTTAGGAAAATTACCAGATTTGGTATAGAATAGGGAATGAAGACTTCAATCAAGATATTAAAGTTATGTTAATAAAGACTTTTCATATTTTTAAATTCAATTAAAAGTTGCAAGAAGAAAAATCCGTTATCCAGAAGATTCACAAGGTAACAATGCAATGATTTCTGAGTAATAATAGACTGTGTCGAATACAATTCATGTCACCACTCACCACTACAGCATCCATCACTGACAAGTATGAGTATAATATCCTACCTGCCAACCACGGAGAGGACGATGATCCTATGACGCTAAGATGAACTGTGTTATTATGTTCCAGTGGTTTCCTATCACCTATAAGACTTCCATGAAAGCTGGTGATTGGTGAACAATTCAGGTGATTGTCAGGATGCTACAACCCTGACATGTGTCCAGTACACTAAAGACTGGTTATGGTGCTATATCTAGCAGGGAAGAGTGAATTTAACCCTTGCTGTGCTGACCAAAAACACCTGTTCCAAGACCACTACGGATGATATGGAGATTCCAGATGATTTCCAAGGCGAGCCAATGTAAGTCCAGGTTTTTAAAGGTGACACTGCACAGATATTAAAGCTACATCACATCTATGAACTTTGTTTTCTTATCAACATTTGAATTTATGGACTTTGATTGACACATGACACACAGTCTCTACAATATCGACATGTTATCATCTATTTCATAAGAATTATAATAAAGATTGTTTAAAAAGAACCAAGGAGAAGACATCAAGATGAAGACCAGATGACATCAGATGACATCAGACCTGAGATGCTTCAAGTAGATATGGGGAAGTATAATCACATATATTATATGAATATTGGTCACGGCTTACCATAACATGAATTTACATAACATTATATTATTAAGTACGTATAACAATATTATTATTATTATTGATATTATAAACACTAAATTATTTTGCTAAAGAAGAAGAAAAGAAGAAAGAAGATTTTATTAATATATTTAATTTGAGGGTTCCAATCAATAAATGTCTGTCACCCTCAAAAGGGGGAATTGTTAAATATTAATTAATTGACTTATTCTTGGTCTTGATGCAGTACAGAGCATATCGCTTCATGCTGACGTTACAAAAGCTATTTATGTATATAGGAGCTCAGAGCATAAGTCCACTCCATATACAGGGAACACGTGATCCGTAGAGAAGATATATAAGTGTCTCTTAGGAGGGTGGGGGGGCCTTTTGTCACGTGGGACTGTCACCTCCCATCTTCATCCTCGTTCTCTCCATGGATGTCTGACGAGGAAGCAACAGCTGGTAGCTGCAGCCATGATGACCTTCAAACTCCAGACACACAGACAGATGGCTTCCATTCAGGACTTGGGAAAGAGGGGTAACTAATGCTAATCTCTACACATGGACAATCCATTCGTAACTATTTTGATCTGTTTTATGTTTTTGCTGCAACCTGATTTTTCTATGGACAATCAATAAACCACTATACTTTTTATGTGAATATGACGACATTTTTCTTTTAAGAATAACGCACCTGGTTAAGTCCTGATTTAAATGAATGTGCAGAATAAGCATATTTAACAGAGCACCTAGACAGAGCAGCACGGAAAGGTTGTCAGTGCCAGTTCCCCCCTGGCATCACACCCCCTTAGTGATGCACTAATTGGAAGACCCCCAGCCGGCCAGTGGTCACTGGAGGGGAGGGGTCCTACGGCCACTCCTACAGGGGTTAAATCCAGGTGTCCGGCCGGGAACTTTCTCTTTTCCTCCCGGCGGACACCTGGAAGCTTTGTCCCACCCTCCCTCCCTTTTTAAAGTCTAAAGATGATACTAACCTGCGGGATGAGGTAAATTTGTAAATGCTATTGTAATATTTTACGTAAAAAAAAAAAAAAATGTATATACGTACGTGATATAACTAACCCTAGTAACATTTATTAAGTCACAGCGGAAGAAGCGGAGGAGGGCAAAGGTCGTAGCCGCTCGTTGGGCCAATTCCCCTGTCGATCACGGACAGGAGCTCGGCGCGAGCGCCCGTTACGATATGTAATTGCCTTTCTCTGCTTATTTAATTAATAAAACTGTGACCGACCTGTTCAACACACCTAGGACTGTGTGTGTTTCATTACGGGATGGATGGGAGGGGGGAAGGCACTGGTTACGACACCCAGGTCTCCACAGTCTGGACTTTTCCTGCTACAGCCACTCGGAGACATGCTGGATATAGCATGGAATATTGGATTTGGTTTTCACACAGTCTCCTTTTTATGTCCAGAAATTGTCCCCTCTTCCTCTTCACCTCCGCCAAAAAATCCAGATATTTGAACACATTGGATCCATTGATGGTTAAAGACTTATGGTCCCTTGCTTTGTGTAGAACAATATCTCCATCCCAAAAATGAAGGAGTTTCATTATAATGGGACGAGGGGCGCCAGGTGGCCCTGGTCATGTGGGGACTCCGTGTGCATTCTATGGCAAAGAAGGGGGACGTGGCCTCCCTGCCAAACATATCCAGAAGCCATGCTTCAAAATAGATGACTGGGTCTTGGCCCTCTATCCTTTCTGGCACCCCCACAATACCCAGGTTATTACACCTTGACCAATTTTCAAGGTCATCCACTTTATTAAGAAGCATATTAATATTTTGCTTATGAATTTTAACCTCCTTCTGTAAACCAGGAACAATGTCCTCCATTTCTCCATTCTTTCATTAAATTTATGCATGTCTTGTCTGAAGTGATTATGTCACGGTGTGACCCGACCCAACGGGTGTTCGGTCAACAGACGGCACAACTCACAAACAGCGGGATGGAAAAGGTGAGAGGAAGGCCCTACCCGTAAGGAATGGTCACCACCTGAGCCTATCCCTGCACTCCCCTAACACCTTATGCGCAGGGCCGGCTCCAGGTTTTTGAGGGCCCCGGGCGAAAGAGTCTCAGTGGGCCCTCCCCTTTAACACATACCCCGATTCATGATGCCCAGATACAGCAGAGAAATATAGGTATAGTACAATGCCAGATTTCACTTCTTACATGAGTGATAGCTATTGAAAATTCTGCAGTGTATATATACAGGACAGGAGAAGTGGTACTGTGCAGTGTATATATACAGGACAGGAGGAGCGGTACTGTGTAGTGTATATATACAGGACAGGAGTAGGGGTACTGTGCAGTGTGTATATACAGGACAGGAGAAGTGGTACTGTGCAGTGTATATATACAGGAGGAGAGGTACTGTGCGGTGTATATATACAGGAGTACACCGTGTATATATACAGGAGGAGTGGTACTGTGCAGTGTATATATACAGGACACAAGGAGCGGTACTGTGCAGTGTATATATTACAGGGGAGTGATGGTACTGTGCGGAGTATATATAGAGGGGAGTGGTACTGTGCAGTGTGTATATACAGGACAGGAGGAGCGGTGCTGTGCAGTGTATATATACAGGACAGGAGGAGTGATATTGTGCAGTGTATATATACAGGACAGGAGGAGCGGTGCTGTGCAGTGTATATATACAGGACAGGAGGAGTGGTACTGTGCAGTGTATATATACAGGACAGGAGGAGTGGTACTGTGCAGTGTATATATACAGGGCAGTGGTACTGTGCGGTGTATATATACAGGAGGAGCGGTAGTGTGCAGTGTATATATACAGGACACGAGGAGCGGTACTGTGCAGTGTATATATACAGGACAGGAGGAGTGGTACTGTGCAGTGTATATATACAGGGCAGTGGTACTGTGCGGTGTATATATACAGGAGGAGCGGTAGTGTGCAGTGTATATATACAGGACACGAGGAGCGGTACTGTGCAGTGTATATATACAGGGCAGTGATGGTACTGTGCAGTGTATATATACAGGGGAGTGATGGTACTGTGCAGTGTATATATACAGGGCAGTGATGTTACTGTGCAGTGTATATATATTTCAACAGCCGCGCAGCCCAGGCCACCAGCACCTGTCCTGTATATATATTATATATACTGTCATACAGGCTGTATAGATACAGTATATACATATACAGGACAGGTGCTGGGGGCCTGGGTGGCTGCTGAAGTATATAATATACAGTATATCGGTTGTGGCCGCCCCAGGTCACCCAGACTGTCAGACTACAGCGATACATGATAACGGAATGTCTCATGTGCCAGTGCTGCCCCTCATAGACTGTTCTAAGTACCTGGGTACAAAAGTCAGGAATTGCTAGAAATAAGTCCCCTTCTCAGGGCAATGGGAGCAGCGCCCTGAGGACTGACCCTGCCAGCAGATTCCCCCTGCTGTACCCAGGAAAGGTGGGCAGCACAGGGGCAGGGAGGGACATGTGCTGTACCAGGGCAGAATGAGTGGAGCCCCTGTGCCCTCAGGGCCCGGAGGGTGGCATCAGCAGTGGGCACAAGGGCTCTCAGGCTGGCCTCCTGCACTCACAGGGGAATAAGTGCCCCCTGCAGCCAACTATTCAGGAGTAAGGTGGAAAGTTGCGCCCCCATACTTGCTGACATAGCCGTCGCCATCCCCATGATCGCACTCACTCAGGGCGGGTACTGGGTAGCAGCTCCTCCAGAATCTGCGGCTGCCTGAATCTGATAAGTTCAGCAGTCACCAGTCAGTCAGTGAGTGCAGCCAGCGAGGGGCGGGCGGGAGAGCACAGCAGGAGAACGTGCTCTCTCCGCCCACAAACTATGTCACGCTGGCTGCCTTCTTAACCCCTATGTGCCTGGCCCTGCACTGACAGTGAAAAGATGCTTGTGCCAGCACAAAATGAACGGCCAGATGGATCTCTGACAGCGTGAGTGGGCCCCCCGTCTCGCCAGGGCCCCGGCACTTGCCCGGGTGCGCCGGGTGCTGACGCCGGCCCTGCTTATGCGGGTCTTTCCCCCCGCCGCTGTCAGAATACCTTATCCCTAGCAGTCACCTATTACTGCCCTGGCTAGTGCACTGGTCGGCAAGGAGCACTAGCCTCACCACTGCAGATAATACACACAGGGGAAGTGACAAACACAGTACCTCAACAAGAGGTACCTCAACAAGACCCTTACAGTAACCCAACAAGATCCTTACAGTACCCTTACAAGACCCTAACAGGACCCTTACAGTACTCCAACTAGACCCTTACAGTACTCCAACTAGACCCTTACAGGACCCCAACAAGACCCTTACAGTGCCCCAACAGTACCCTTACAGTGCACCAACAGGACCCTTACAGTACCCCAACAATATCATTACAGTGCCACAAGACTTTCATTTATTCATTTTCATAGGTTTTTTTTATTTATTATTACTTTTGTCAGATTCAAGTTATATCTGTGACCATTGTAGGTTTTTGTCATTAAACGAGGGGTACCGACAATTTTGACCACGTGTAGATACGCCATTCCCATATATAAGATTATACATAACACCATTGAATGCTCCCATTAAGTGTGTCCCTTTTTCTTACACTTTCCTGATGATGAGTAACGTCTTTGGTGTGCTGTACCCTTTTTACAACCAGAACTAGAACCATACAACTTAAAATTAAACTTAAACCTCCCATTCAGTGAAAGGTAGAGTTGTTAGGTATCCTGAGATTGAAAAGCATACCTGTTACCATTTTCCTCAAAACATAACAATCCGAACAGTCAAGTGCATCCCACAGAACTTAGATCCCTCCAACTTCGAGGGATCCATACATCAGACCAGAGTTGGACTAGCTGACTCTCTTAAATGTTGGAAACCAAAGAGAACAAACAGTGGCATGAGCACGAGACCAGTGTCCCTCTTTTCACGAAACATCTCCCTGTCCCTTATCATGGCGCAGGAACCTTTTGTTAATGTCCATCCAAGCCATCGCCTCTTTGGGATTGTCAAACGTCTGGCAGATGCGGTACTGTATAAGGTGCGCGTCTCTGACTGGGGAGCACCTAGACAGAGCAGCACGGAAAGGTTGTCAGTGCCAGTTCCCCCCTGGCATCACACCCCCTTAGTGATGCACTAATTGGAAGACCCCCAGCCGGCCAGTGGTCACTGGAGGGGAGGGGTCCTACGGCCACTCCTACAGGGGTTAAATCCAGGTGTCCGGCCGGGAACTTTCTCTTTTCCTCCCGGCGGACACCTGGAAGCTTTATCCCACCCTCCCTCCCTTTTTAAAGTCTAAAGATGATACTAACCTGCGGGATGAGGTAAATTTGTAAATGCTATTGTAATATTTTACGTTAAAAAAAAATAAAAATGTATATACGTACATGATATAACTAACCCTAGTAACATTTATTAAGTCACAGCGGAAGAAGCGGAGGAGGGCAAAGGTCGTAGCCGCTCGTTGGGCCAATTCCCCTGTCGATCACGGACAGGAGCTCGGCGCAAGCGCCCGTTACGATATGTAATTGCCTTTCTCTGCTTATTTAATTAATAAAACTGTGACCGACCTGTTCAACCCACCAAGGACTGTGTGTGTTTCATTACGGGATGGATGGGAGGGGGGAAGGCACTGGTTACGACACCCAGGTCTCCACAGTCTGGACTTTTCCTGCTACAGCCACTCGGAGACATGCTGGATATAGCATGGAATATTGGATTTGGTTTTCACACAGTCTCCTTTTTATGTCCAGAAATTGTCCCCTCTTCCTCTTCACCTCCGCCAAAAAATCCAGATATTTAAACACATTGGATCCATTGATGGTTAAAGACTTATGGTCCCTTGCTTTGTGTAGAACAATATCTCCATCCCAAAAATGAAGGAGTTTCATTATAATGGGACGAGGGGCACCAGGTGGCCCTGGTCATGTGGGGACTCCGTGTGCATTCTATGGCAAAGAAGGGGGACGTGGCCTCCCTGCCAAACATATCCAGAAGCCATGCTTCAAAATAGATGACTGGGTCTTGGCCCTCTATCCTTTCTGGCACCCCCACAATACCCAGGTTATTACACCTTGACCAATTTTCAAGGTCATCCACTTTATTAAGAAGCATATTAATATTTTGCTTATGAATTTTAACCTCCTTCTGTAAACCAGGAACAATGTCCTCCATTTCTCCATTCTTTCATTAAATTTATGCATGTCTTGTCTGAAGTGATTATGTCACGGTGTGACCCGACCCAACGGGTGTTCGGTCAACAGACGGCACAACTCACAAACAGCGGGATGGAAAAGGTGAGAGGAAGGCCCTACCCGTAAGGAATGGTCACCACCTGAGCCTAACACCTTATGCGCAGGGCCGGCTCCAGGTTTTTGAGGGCCCCGGGCGAAAGAGTCTCAGTGGGCCCTCCCCTTTAACACATACCCCGATTCATGATGCCCAGATACAGCAGAGAAATATAGGTATAGTACAATGCCAGATTTCACTTCTTACATGAGTGATAGCTATTGAAAATTATGCAGTGTATATATACAGGACAGGAGAAGTGGTACTGTGCAGTGTATATATACAGGACAGGAGGAGAGGTACTGTGCGGTGTATATGGAGCGCCCCCACACCGCCGCAGGGCCGAGGGGTACCCGGAGCCGGGCCTCTGGGTCTCAGTCCTGGGGTTGTCACGGTGGCTAGACCCGGCCCGTGGCCCTGTCTGTCAGTGGGGGACGTCCGGTGCAATAAGTGGTGTTGTAACGGTGCAGTTGTGAGGTGCAGGTCGCGGTAAATAACGAGGACACCAGGTTGCAGTCTCTTTACCTCTTTACTGAAGATCTCTGAGTCCTCAATCCAGAATACGGCTCACCAGGCTACGCAAGTCCGGCCGGTCCAATGACACTTCCAGAGTTCTCTTCACAGTAGGAAATCTGTGCCTTCCCCCTAGCACTATGTGTTGTAGTCCTTCCCTGCTGTGCTTACGGAAAGTACCCCACAACTGTTGTGTCTGTTTCTGATGTTCCCTCACAACTCGACTAGATGATGTTCTGCTAATCCTCCGTCCCTCCCTGAGGTTCGGGTAGGAACGGCACCCGTTTGACGGGTAGGCCTGGAGTTCTTCCGGGACCCTAGAGACGCCCCTCTCCCGCAATTGCCTCCCAAGACTTCATAGGTGATTTGAGTTAGACAGCCCGCCTGAGACTGACTGCCCTGCCGCTGTTTGGAGTATTGCTTGAAGCTGAATGTTATTCTACTCCCTCGGCGTTCCGGCCACCGGTAGTGCGCCTCAGTAGGATGTTGCTTCGGTCTTACAGCACGACTCCTACTGGTATTTCTCCTTTGCGTGATCCCGTTTCTCACTCAGCACAATCTATCTCGCTTCTAATCCTTTCTTGGGTCCCGCCGCTTCCCGGAGCTCACGCGGACCCGTTACGTTCTTTCAGATGCCAAGCCTCTGTCAGGATCCCACCTGTTATGGTTTCCAATGGCAAGGAAACATCAGAAGCATAGAATAAACGGACAAGCTCTCGGGTGATGGAAACTAGAGCTGACCGCGATGCTAAACCTACACACCACACTAGAAGTAGCCAGGGGGCATTCCTGCGTTGTCTCTAGATGCCGCGCGCCAGCCGGAGAACTAACTACCCCTGGTAGAAGAAAACACAGTCCTGGCTTGCCTCCAGAGAATGTCCCCACAGGAGATAGCAGCCCCCCACATATAATAACGGTGAGAGCAGATGAAAAGACACACGTAGTATGAAAGCAGATTTAGCACAGAGAGGCCCGCTAACTAAATAGCAGAAAGATACAACAGAGGACTTCGCAGTCAGCTGCAAAACCCTTCAAAACACCATCCTGAAATTACCTTGACTCATGTGACAACTCATGCCACTGGAGTGGTAATTTCAGCCCAACAAGAGCTTCCAGCTGCAGAGATTCACATAAGTGCAAACTGGACAAAACATACAAAAATAGACTTAAGGACAAAAGTGTCCAACTTAGCTGAGCAGAAAACTGGGAGCAGGAACATGCAACAGAATCACTCTGGATACATTGATGGCCAGCATTAGAATGACTGAGGAGCAAGGTTAAATAGGATACTCCCACATCCTGATAGGAACAGGTGAACTGAAGGCAAAGCTTGCAGGACACCAGTACCACAAGAGACCACCGGGGGAGCCCACGAACCGAATCACAACAGTACCCCCCCCTTAAGGAGGGGGCACCGAACCCTCACAAGAACCACCAGGGCGATCTGGATGAGCCCTATGAAAGGCACGGACCAAATCAGAAGCATGAACATCAGAAGCTGTAACCCAAGAATTATCCTCTTGACCGTAGCCCTTCCATTTCACCAGATATTGAAGTCTCCGTCTGGAAACACGGGAGTCCAAGATTTTCTCCACCACGTACTCCAATTCACCCTCAACCAGCACAGGAGCAGGAGGCTCAACAGAAGGCACAAGTGGTACCTCATACCTCCGCAATAATGACCGATGGAAGACATTATGGATAGCAAAGGATGCTGGGAGGTCCAAACGAAAAGACACAGGGTTAAGAATTTCCAAAATCTTATAAGGACCGATGAACCGAGGCTTAAACTTAGGAGAAGAGACCCTCATAGGGACAAAACGGGAGGACAACCACACCAAGTCCCCAACACGAAGACGAGGACCAACACGACGATGGCGATTAGCAAAACGTTGAGTCTTCTCCTGGGACAACTCCAAATTGTCCACCACCTGCCCCCAAATACGATGCAACCTATCCACCATGGTATCCACTCCAGGACAATCCGAAGACTCCACCTGACCAGATGAAAAACGAGGATGGAACCCTGAATTGCAAAAGAAAGGGGAGACCAAAGTGGCAGAACTGGCCCGATTATTAAGGGCAAACTCAGCCAACGGCAAAAAGGAGACCCAGTCATCCTGATCAGCAGACACGAAACACCTCAAATAAGTCTCCAAGGTCTGATTAGTACGTTCCGTCTGGCCATTTGTCTGGGGATGAAATGCAGACGAAAAAGACAAATCAATGCCCATCCTGGCACAAAACGCCCGCCAAAATCTGGACACAAACTGGGATCCCCTGTCGGAAACGATATTCTCCGGAATACCATGCAGCCGAACCACATTCTGAAAAAACAGGGGCACCAACTCAGATGAGGAAGGCAGCTTGGGCAAGGGCACCAAATGAACCATCTTAGAAAAGCGGTCACACACCACCCAAATGACGGACATCTTCTGAGAAACAGGGAGATCAGAAATAAAATCCATAGAGATGTGTGTCCAAGGCCTCTTAGGAACAGGCAAGGGCAACAACAACCCACTAGCCCGAGAACAACAAGGCTTGGCCCGAGCACAAACATCGCAAGACTGCACAAAAGTACGCACGTCCCGAGACAGGGAAGGCCACCAGAAGGACCTAGCCACCAAATCTCTGGTACCAAAAATTCCCGGATGACCTGCCAACGCAGAAGAATGAACCTCCGAGATGACTCTATTGGTCCACTCATCCGCCACAAACAATCTACCAGGCGGACAACGATCAGGCCGATCCGCCTGAAACTCTTGTAAAGCACGTCGCAGGTCTGGGAAGACAGCAGACAATATCACCCCATCCTTAAGTATACCCGTAGGTTTAGAATCACCAGGGGAATCAGGTTCAAAACTCCTAGAAAGGGCATCCGCCTTCACATTCTTAGTACCTGGCAGATACGAAACCACAAAATTAAACCGGGAGAAAAACAACGACCAGCGCGCCTGTCTAGGATTCAGACGTCTGGCCGACTGAAGATGAATCAAATTTTTGTGATCAGTCAAGACCACCACCTGATGTTTAGCACCCTCAAGCCAATGACGCCACTCCTCGAATGCCCACTTCATCGCCAAAAGCTCCCGATTACCGACGTCATAATTTCGCTCGGCGGGCGAAAATTTTCGAGAAAAGAAAGCACAAGGTCTCATCACTGAACAATCTGAACTTTTCTGCGACAAAACCGCCCCCGCTCCGATCTCGGAAGCATCAACTTCCACCTGAAAAGGAAGAGAAACATCAGGCTGGCACAAAACCGGAGCAGAAGAAAAACGGCGCTTAAGCTCCCGAAAGGCCTCCACAGCAGCAGGAGACCAATCTGCAACATCAGCACCCTTTTTAGTCAAATCAGTCAAAGGCCTGACAACGCTAGAAAAACCAGTTATGAATCGACGATAAAAGTTAGCAAAGCCCAAAAATTTCTGAAGGCCCTTAAGAGAAGTCGGTTGCGTCCAGTCACAAATAGCCCGGACCTTCACAGGATCCATCTCAATAGAAGAGGGGGAACAAATGTACCCCAAAAAAGAAATCTTCTGAACCCCAAAAACACACTTTGAACCTTTAACAAACAGAGAATTGGTCCGCAAAACCTGAAAAACCCTCCTAACTTGTTGAACATGAGATTCCCAGTCATCCGAAAAAATCAAGATATCGTCCAAATACACAATCATAAATTTATCCAGATATTCACGGAAAATATTGTGCATAAAAGACTGAAAGACCGAAGGGGCATTTGACAGACCAAAAGGCATCACCAAATACTCAAAATGGCCCTCGGGCGTATTAAATGCGGTTTTCCACTCATCCCCCTGCTTAATTCGCACCAAATTATACGCACCGCGAAGATCAATCTTAGAGAACCACTTCGCCCCCTCAATGCGAGCAAATAAATCTGTCAGCAATGGCAAAGGATATTGATACTTGACTGTGATCTTATTCAAGAGTCTATAATCAATACAAGGTCTCAAAGAACCATCACTTTTAGCTACGAAAAAGAACCCCGCTCCAAGAGGAGACGAAGAAGGACGAATATGTCCCTTTTTCAAGGACTCCCTAATATACTCTCGCATGGCAGCATGTTCAGGTACAGACAGATTGAATAGACGACCCTTAGGAAATTTACTGCCAGGGATCAAATCTATGGCGCAATCGCAATCTCTGTGAGGAGGAAGAGAATTAAGAGTAGATTCCTCAAAAACCTCACGATAATCAGACAAAAACTCAGGAATTTCAGAGGGAATAGATGAAGCAATGGAGACCAAAGGTGTGTCCCCATGATTTCCCTGACATCCCCAGCTTAGTACAGACATTGCTTTCCAGTCAAGGACTGGGTTATGAGTTTGCAACCATGGCAATCCCAGCACCAACACATCATGTAGATTATACAGTACAAGGAAGCGAATCACCTCTTGATGGTCTGGAGTCATACGCATAGTCACTTGTGTCCAGTATTGTGGTTTATTACTAGCCAATGGTGTAGAATCAATACCCTTTAAAGGTATAGGAACTTCCAGAGGCTCTAGATCAAACCCACAGCGCCTGGCAAAGGACCAATCCATAAGACTCAAAGCGGCGCCAGAATCCACATACGCATCCGCAACAATAGAAGATAACGAACAAATTAGAGTTACAGACAAAATAAACTTGGACTGCAAAGTGCCAATAGCAGAGGATTTATCAACTTTCTTTGTTCGTTTAGAGCATGCTGATATAACATGAGTAGAATTTCCACAATAGAAGCACAAATGATTTTTGCGCCTGTAAATCTGTCGTTCGCTTCTGGACAGAAAGCTATCACATTGCATACTCTGTGGTGCCTCTTCAGAAGACACCGCCAACTGGTGCACAGGTTTGCGTTCCCGTAAACGCCGATCAATCTGAATTGCCATTGTCATGGACTCATTCAGACCAGTAGGCGCAGGAAACCCCACCATGACGTCTTTTACAGCATCAGAGAGACCTTCTCTGAAAATTGCCGCCAGAGCGCACTCATTCCACTGAGTAAGCACAGACCATTTTCGAAATTTTTGGCAATATATTTCGGCTTCATCTTGCCCCTGAGAGAGGGCTATTAGGGCTTTCTCAGCCTGAATCTCCAAATTTGGTTCCTCATAAAGCAACCCCAAAGCCAGAAAAAACGCATCCACATTGAGCAACGCAGGATCCCCTGGTGCCAATGAAAATGCCCAATTTTGGGGGTCACCCCGCAGTAAAGAAATAACAATTTTTACTTGCTGGGCAGGATCTCCAGCAGAACGAGATCTCAGCGAAAGAAACAATTTACAATTGTATTTAAAATTTAGAAAACAAGATCGATCTCCAGAAAAAAACTCCGGTATAGGAATTTTAGGTTCAGACCGAGGAGCATGTAACAAAAAATCTTGTATATTCTGAACTTTAGAGGCAAGATTATTCAAATTGGTAGCCAGACTCTGGAGATCCATATTTCAACAGATAAAGTCTGAGCCATTCAGGGGTTAAGAGGAGAGGAAAACAGGAGACTGCAATTAGAGCTGGAGTGCAACTTCAGAGGAAGGAAAAAAAAAAAAAAAAAGATTTCACACAGTTCCTTTTCTCTCCTGCTTCAGCCTATAGATTAAACATTTTGGCTGGCCATACTGTTATGGTTTCCAATGGCAAGGAAACATCAGAAGCATAGAATAAACGGACAAGCTCTCGGGTGATGGAAACTAGAGCTGACCGCGATGCTAAACCTACACACCACACTAGAAGTAGCCAGGGGGCATTCCTGCGTTGTCTCTAGATGCCGCGCGCCAGCCGGAGAACTAACTACCCCTGGTAGAAGAAAACACAGTCCTGGCTTGCCTCCAGAGAATGTCCCCACAGGAGATAGCAGCCCCCCACATATAATAACGGTGAGAGCAGATGAAAAGACACACGTAGTATGAAAGCAGATTTAGCACAGAGAGGCCCGCTAACTAAATAGCAGAAAGATACAACAGAGGACTTCGCGGTCAGCTGCAAAACCCTTCAAAACACCATCCTGAAATTACCTTGACTCATGTGACAACTCATGCCACTGGAGTGGTAATTTCAGCCCAACAAGAGCTTCCAGCTGCAGAGATTCACATAAGTGCAAACTGGACAAAACATACAAAAATAGACTTAAGGACAAAAGTGTCCAACTTAGCTGAGCAGAAAACTGGGAGCAGGAACATGCAACAGAATCACTCTGGATACATTGATGGCCAGCATTAGAATGACTGAGGAGCAAGGTTAAATAGGATACTCCCACATCCTGATAGGAACAGGTGAACTGAAGGCAAAGCTTGCAGGACACCAGTACCACAAGAGACCACCGGGGGAGCCCACGAACCGAATCACAACACCCACCCCTGACAGAGACCCTACTGTCTCTTCCTCCACAACACCCTCTGCCACCAGGTGTTGCTTCGTCCAATCCAGTCAGCTTTCTGATCTAACTTCCTGCCTGACCCCCAGTTTACCCACTATGGTGGGGAGTGGCCTAATGAATAGCACCCTTAGCTCCCCCCGGAGGCCCAGCTGTGAAATGTATTGGTGTCTGTGATACCTGATCAGATGAACTCCTTCAGTGCCATCGGACGCACCGCAGCTCCCCATAGTGGCGGAGCCACAGTACTGCAACGACCAGGACTCTGGGGCGCTGCATATATATACAGGAGTACACCGTGTATATATACAGGAGGAGTGGTACTGTGCAGTGTATATATACAGGACACAAGGAGCGGTACTGTGCAGTGTATATATTACAGGGGAGTGATGGTACTGTGCGGAGTATATATAGAGGGGAGTGGTACTGTGCAGTGTGTATATACAGGACAGGAGGAGCGGTGCTGTGCAGTGTATATATACAGGACAGGAGGAGTGATATTGTGCAGTGTATATATACAGGACAGGAGGAGCGGTGCTGTGCAGTGTATATATACAGGACAGGAGGAGTGGTACTGTGCAGTGTATATATACAGGACAGGAGGAGTGGTACTGTGCAGTGTATATATACAGGGCAGTGGTACTGTGCGGTGTATATATACAGGAGGAGCGGTAGTGTGCAGTGTATATATACAGGACACGAGGAGCGGTACTGTGCAGTGTATATATACAGGACAGGAGGAGTGGTACTGTGCAGTGTATATATACAGGGCAGTGGTACTGTGCGGTGTATATATACAGGAGGAGCGGTAGTGTGCAGTGTATATATACAGGACACGAGGAGCGGTACTGTGCAGTGTATATATACAGGGCAGTGATGGTACTGTGCAGTGTATATATACAGGGGAGTGATGGTACTGTGCAGTGTATATATACAGGGCAGTGATGTTACTGTGCAGTGTATATATATTTCAACAGCCGCGCAGCCCAGGCCACCAGCACCTGTCCTGTATATATATTATATATACTGTCATACAGGCTGTATAGATACAGTATATACATATACAGGACAGGTGCTGGGGGCCTGGGTGGCTGCTGAAGTATATAATATACAGTATATCGGTTGTGGCCGCCCCAGGTCACCCAGACTGTCAGACTACAGCGATACATGATAACGGAATGTCTCATGTGCCAGTGCTGCCCCTCATAGACTGTTCTAAGTACCTGGGTACAAAAGTCAGGAATTGCTAGAAATAAGTCCCCTTCTCAGGGCAATGGGAGCAGCGCCCTGAGGACTGACCCTGCCAGCAGATTCCCCCTGCTGTACCCAGGAAAGGTGGGCAGCACAGGGGCAGGGAGGGACATGTGCTGTACCAGGGCAGAATGAGTGGAGCCCCTGTGCCCCCAGGGCCCGGAGGGTGGCATCAGCAGTGGGCACAAGGGCTCTCAGGTTGGCCTCCTGCACTCACAGGGGAATAAGTGCCCCCTGCAGCCAACTATTCAGGAGTAAGGTGGAAAGTTGCGCCCCCATACTTGCTGACATAGCCGTCGCCATCCCCATGATCGCACTCACTCAGGGCGGGTACTGGGTAGCAGCTCCTCCAGAATCTGCGGCTGCCTGAATCTGATAAGTTCAGCAGTCACCAGTCAGTCAGTGAGTGCAGCCAGCGAGGGGCGGGCGGGAGAGCACAGCAGGAGAACGTGCTCTCTCCGCCCACAAACAATGTCACGCTGGCTGCCTTCTTAACCCCTATGTGCCTGGCCCTGCACTGACAGTGAAAAGATGCTTGTGCCAGCACAAAATGAACGGCCAGATGGATCTCTGACAGCGTGAGTGGGCCCCCCGTCTCGCCAGGGCCCCGGCACTTGCCCGGGTGCGCCGGGTGCTGACGCCGGCCCTGCTTATGCGGGTCTTTCCCCCCGCCGCTGTCAGAATACCTTATCCCTAGCAGTCACCTATTACTGCCCTGGCTAGTGCACTGGTCGGCAAGGAGCACTAGCCTCACCACTGCAGATAATACACACAGGGGAAGTGACAAACACCAAAGGGACAAGGATAAAAGACACCACACTTAGTGGTGTGGAGCTTAGCAGCGGTGTTCATAAGCTGATAACAACAACAACTGGACTCCAATAACCAGACGTAGCTGACACCAGAGTGTTGCTCCTGCTAGGCTGGTCTCCAGAAAGGAACTGTATCACCAACAGTCAGCTGATGCATCAGGTGACCTTTTAAAGGATGGTGGGAGAGGTCAACACCTGCATCAGCTGACCCAGCAACTCTGCAGTAAGGGTACCGTCACATTAAGCGACGCTGCAGCGATAGCGACAGCGATGCCGATCGCTGCAGCGTCGCTGTTTGGTCGCTGGAGAGCTGTCACACAGACCGCTCTCCAGCGACCAACGATGCCGAGGTCCCCGGGTAACCAGGGTAAGCATCGGGTTGCTAAGCGCAGGGCCGCGCTTAGTAACCCGATGTTTACCCTGGTTACCAGCGTAAAAGTTAAAAAAACAAACAGCACATACTCACCAGCGCGTCCCCCAGCCTCTGCTTCCTGACACTGACTGAGCTCCGGCCCTAACAGCACAGCGGTGACGTCACCGCTGTGCTTTCACTTTCAGTTTAGGGCCGGCGCTCAGTCAGTGTCAGGAAGCAGAGGCTGGGGGACGCGCTGGTGAGTATGTACTGTTTGTTTTTTTAACTTTTACGCTGGTAACCAGGGTAAACATCGGGTTACTAAGCGCGGCCCTGCGCTTAGTAACCCGATGTTTACCCTGGTTACCAGTGTAAAATATCGCTGGTATGGTTGCTTTTGCTGTCAAACACGGCGATACACGGCGACCTAGCGACCAAATAATGTGCAGACCTTCTAGCAGCGACCAGCAATTTCACAGCGGGATTCTGATCGCTGCTGCGTGTCAAATACAGCGATATCGCTCCCTAGGACGCTGCAACGTCACAGATCGCTGGCGACGTTGCTTAGTGTGACGGTACCTTAACATCAGATAGCCAAGGGGGGGGGACTGACATTAACTTGATTAAGGGAGCTTAGTCTCCAGAAACGCATTGAGATTCTTACCCATATGGTTCGTGCTGAAGTCTGTATCCTCCATGTTTAAAGTTTGTGAATAAAGAAAACTCTTTTTTTTGGATTCGGTGAAGCTGGACATTCTCTTCTTTTTGGGACTGACATTAACCCCCGATAGTCCAAAAGGAACAAAGTTTTAAATTGAGTGGAACCAGAGCTGCTACAAATCTAAAAATGGATTGTGACAGATTAGTGTCCACTTTAACGTCATCCACTTGCAGCCTGAGAGAATCTATAGAAGAGCTACAAACACTTACAGCTGTATATATGTCCCAGAGAGAAGGCTCCTTTTCTCCTCCCTCCTGAGTTAGACCGGTTTCACATTTGCGGTTGTGTCCACAGCGTTTTGGACGTATACATCCGCATGTGTCTTGATTTCATATCTTTTACATTGTGGATGCAGGTTCATGCGTTTGCATGCATTTGCGGTTTTCACTGTGTGCGGCGGGGCTAATGCACCATGTTGCAATTTTTGAGGCAGCAAATTTCCGTGAAATATGCGCAGGCATGCCCATGTGGATGAGTGAGTTAAAAAAACCTGCGTTACTGTCTATGGGAACGCATACCTCCCAACTTTTGAGGAGAGGAAAGAGGGACAAAGTCAGCGGCGCGTGCAGCGCGCCGCGGCAAATTTTAGGCCACACCTCTGACCACACCCATTTCACAACTAGTCACGCTCCAACCACACCCATTTAGCACTTCTGATCACAATGTTTCGTAAACAATAATTATAAAGAAAAAAAATATGGCCACACATGACGCTCCATACTGTTTAATGGCCACACATGACGCTCCATACTGTATAATGGCCACACATGATGCTCCATACTGTATAATGGCCACACATGACGCTCCATACTATATAATGGCCCCAAATGATGCTGCATACAGTGTACTGGCCCCACGTGATGCTCCATACAGTATAATGGGCCCACATGATGCTGCATACTGTATAATAGCCACACATGATGCTCCATACTGTATAATGGCTCCACATGATACTCCATACTGTATATTGGCCACACAGTGCTCCATACTGTATAATGGCCACACATGATGCTCCATACTGTATAATGGCCACATGATGCTCCATACTGTATAATGGCTACACATGATGCTCCATACTGTATAATGGCCACATTGTGCTCCATACTGTATAATGGCTCCACATGATGCCCCATACTGTATAATGGCCACACATGATGCTCCTTACTGTATAATGGCTCCACATGATGCTCCATACTGTATATTGGCCACACAGGGCTCCATACTGTATAATGGCCACACAGTGCTCCATACTGTATAATGGCCACACATGATGCTCCATACTGTATAAGGCCACACATGATGCTCCATACTGTATAATGGCCACACATGACGCTCCATACTGTTTAATGGCCTTTGCCCACATTATGCTCCATACTGTATAATAGCCCCACATGATCCTTCGTACTGTATAATGGCCACACATGATGCTGCATACTGTATAATGGCCACACATGATGCTCCATACTGTATAATGGCCACACATGATGCTCCTTACTGTATAATGGCTCCACATGATACTCCATACTGTATATTGGCCACACAGTGCCCCATACTGTATAATGGCCACACATAATGCTCCATACTGTATAATGGCCATACATGATGCTCCATACTGTATAATGGCTCCACATGATGCTCCATACTGTATATTGGCCACACAGTGCCCCATACTGTATAATGGCCACATTATGCTCCATACTGTATAATGGCCACACATGATGCTCCATACTGTATATTGGCCACACAGTGCCCCATACTGTATAATGGCCACACATGATGCTCCATACTGTATAATGGCTCCACATGATGCTCCATACTGTATAATGGCCACACAGTGCCCCATACTGTATAATGGCCACACATAATGCTCCATACTGTATAATGGCCATACATGATGCTCCATACTGTATAATGGCCACACATGATGCTCCATACTGTATAATGGCTCCACATGATGCTCCATACTGTATATTGGCCACACAGTGCCCCATACTGTATAATGGCCACATTATGCTCCATACTGTATAATGGCCACACATGATGCTCCATACTGTATATTGGCCACACAGTGCCCCATACTGTATAATGGCCACACATGATGCTCCATACTGTATAATGGCTCCACATGATGCCCCATACTGTATATTGGCCACACAGTGCTCCATACTGTATAATGGCCACACAGTGCTCCATACTGTATAATGGTCACACATGATGCTCCATACTGTATAGTGGCCATTGGCCACATTATGCTCCATACTGTATAATAGCCCCACATGATGCTTCGTACTGTATAATGGCCACACATGATGCTGCGTACTGTATAATGGCCACACATGATGCTCCTTACTGTATAATGGCTCCACATGATGCTCTATACTGTATAATGGCCACACAGTGCCCCATAATGTATAATGGCCACACATAATGCTCCATACTGTATAATGGTGACATTATGCTCCATACTTTATAATGGCCCCACATGATGCTGCGTACAGAATACTTGCCCCACGTGATGGTCGATACAGTATAATGGCCCCACATGATGCTTTGTACAGTATAATGGCCCCACACAATGCTGGGTACAGTATAATGGCCACACATAATGCTGGGTACAGTATAATGGCCCCTCACGATGCTCCATACAGTATAATGGCCCCACACAATGGTGGGTGCAGTATAATGGCCACACATGGTTACCCCACCCCATCATTGCCTTCTCCATCACTACACACACACACACACACACACACCTTTCACCGCGCTCCCTCGCAGCAGCCGGCAGCTTCCACTCCCACGGCGCTGAATGGTGTCATCCAGCTGCGCCGCTGACTGCTCACATCGCTGCAGCTGTGATACGCCACTGATAAAGACCTCCGTGTCTCCTGTGCCTGTCAGTATCAGAGCGAGGAGCAATATCTGCTCCGATCCGACACAGCCAGCGTCCACTCCGTACACCTTGTACACATGCGACTCCACTCCATACACCTCGTACACACACGACTCCGCTCCATACACCTCGTACACACACGACTCCGCTCCATACACCTTGCACATGCGGCTCCGCTACATACACCTCGTACACACATGGCTCCGCTGCGTACACCTCATACACACACAGATCCTCCCCGTACACCTCGTACACACACGGCTCCACTCCATACACTTCGTACACACACGGCTCCACTCCATACACCTTATACACACACGGCTCCGCTCCGTACACCTCATACACACACGGCTCCTCTCCATGCATGTCTTACACACACGGCTCCACTCCGTACACCTCGTACACACATGGCTCCGCTCCATACACCTCGTACACACACGACTGCGCTCCATACACCTTGCACATGCGGCTCCGCTCCGTACACCTCATACACACACGGCTCCACTCCGTACACCTCGCACACACACGGCTCCACTCCATACACCTCGTACACACACGGCTCTGCTCCGTACACATTGCACACGCTGCTCCGCTCCGTATACCTTGCACACATGGCTCCGCTCCGTACACCTCATACACACATGGCTCCGCTCCATACATCTTGTACACACACGGCACCACTCCGTACACCTCGTACACTCACGGCTCCGCTCCATACACATTGCACACGCTGCTCCGCTCCGTATACCTTGCACACACACGGCTATGCTCTGTACTCCTCATACACACATGGCTCCTATCCATACATCTCGTACACACACTGCTCCACTCCATACACCTCATACACACACAGCTCCGCTCCGTACACATTGCACACGCTGCTCCGCTCTGTATACTTTGCACACACGGCTCCGCTCCGTACACCTCATACACATACGGCTCCTCTCCATACACCTCGTACACACACGGCTCCACTCCGTACACACACGGCTCCGCTCCATACACCTTATACACACACGGCTCCGCTCCGTACACCTCATACACACGGCTCCGCTCCGTACACCTCATAGACACACGGCTCCGCTCCATACACCTCATACACACACGGCTCCTCTCCATACATCTCGTACACACACGGCTCCACTCCGTACACTTTGTACACACACGGCTCCGCTCCATACACCTTATACACACACGGCTCCGCTCCGTACACCTCATACACACACGGCTCCACTCCGTACACTTCATACACACACGGCTCCTCTCCATACACCTTGTACACACACGGCTCCGCTCCATACACATTGCACATGCTGCTCCACTCCGTATACCTTGTACACACATGGCTCTGCTCCGCACACCTCGTACACACGTGGCTGTGCTCCGTATACCTCTTACACACACGACTCCGCTCCATACACCTTTCACACGCTGCTCCGATCCATACACCTCGTACACACACGGCTCTGCTACATCCACACTGTAAACACCTCCTGACCTCACACATACGCTTACCTTCTTCCAGCACCATGACAACCAGCAGAGTCCTGTACACGGAGGTCCTCCTGATCATGTGACCCCCTGACTCCTCCCATCCTGTGACTTCATCACAGGTCCTGTGCGCACAGCAGTCAATATGCTGCTCTGCGGGTGCAGGGGCTCAGGGAGCTGACCGGGTGATATACACACCTCCCAACCAGTGCAGGACAACTAATGTCCCGCCCGGGATCGTGGGGCTGACTGTCAAAATCGGGACAGTCCCGCTGTATCCGGGATGGTTGGGAGGTATGGGAACGCATGCTATGCATGTCTTTGCGTACGCATGCATTCGATGCGCTTGCGTACTTCAGACTGCGCATGTTCAGAAACTGATTTAGACACGCCCATTGAGACATCCTCCTGGAAATATCAAATGCTTGCGCATAAAAAGTGCAAACGCATGCAAAAATGCATGCAAGCGCTGCATTTTTTTTGCTGTCATGCGTAAGCTGATGCGGATAAAAAACGCTGCGTTATCATGCGTTTGCGTACAAGACGCAGCGGACTCAACTGCAAATGTGAAACTAGCCTTAGACACAGCTGCATTCCTCTGACTTTTCTTTGGATCATGCTCTCTCTTGCCTCTGAGGAAGGGAAGCCATTATCAGCCCCTGCAGCCCCACGCTGACCTGTTCCTCCTCTGATCCCATCTGCCCCTGGGCCAGCATGCCCTGTGTGGAATGAGCAGGGAGCCATCCACCAGCCTGGCAGATCTCTTTAGTTTAGCTGCTGGGATCTCTGACATCCTGACTCTCTCAGGGCTGCTGTGAGGAGGTGCCATCTTATGGACCTTCTCCTTCTGTGCTTTACTGAGCTTTATCTGTCACATATATTTCCACACGATCTGTCACTGATTACTCCTAACACCTTTCTATAGCTGTGGTCTTTGTTATGTATGTGGTCTGACCATGATAAGAACAGGATTCCTTGTTGGAGATGAGCTTCACATATCCTTCTTAGACCTGGTTCACATTAACGTTTCTGTGCGCAGCGTATGATCAGCATAGATCCACATGTGTCAGGCGGACATATCTTTAAGGCTACGTTCACATTAGCGTTAAGCTAATGTGCGTCGGGTTTGCGTCGGCGACGCAGCGGCGACGCATGCGTCATGCGCCCCTATACTTAACATGGGGGACGCATGCGTTTTTTTTGTTGCGTTGTGCGACACATGCGTCTTTTTTGCCGCAAGCGTCGGACCAAGAAAACGCAACAAGTTGCATTTTTCTTGCGTCCGATTTTCGGCAAAAACCGACGCATGCGTCGCAAAACGCAGCGTTTTTGCGTGCGTTTTGACGCGTTTTTGCGTGCGTTGTGCGTTGCGTCGACGACGCAACGGCGCACAACGCTAGTGTGAACGTAGCCTAACATGGTGTACACAGGGACATGAGTTTGCATGTGGATGAGTACACATTCGTCGTTTCGCGGTGTGCGGTGAACGCAACATGTTGCATTTTTTGAGGCGTCAAATATTGCGCAATCATGCGCATGCGGATGATTGCGTAAAAAATGCATTACTGTCTATGGGAACGCATTGGTATGCAAGGACATGTGTACGCATGCGTTCTATACGCATGCGGACTTCAGACTGAACATGTCCAGGAACTGGTTTCAGACGCTCCTTAAACAAAGTGGTATAAAAGGGGGTGAGGACACAGCAATCTCATTACTGTCAAGACCATGGATGTAAGTACAGAAGCTTTGAAAATGTCTGTTTGTCTTTGCAGTCTGTACTCTGTACTAATTTTTTTTTTTGTTCCTTGTAGCCCGTTTGCTGCTACGGTCCTGGTGCTGCCTGACTGCTGTGCTGCAGGACTATTGCCTGTAATGTAAGTATTGGTGCCCATTGCTTTTTGGGGGGCTACATTGTGTTTGGCTCTTAACAAGTTAAATTTTTCTTTACAAGTTAAATTTATTTACTATGTATTGCTTTTTCTGACTTGAACGCCCCGCCCTTCACCATGCTGTGATTTTAATTACATCCAAACACAGTTGGTTCTAACCTCCTCTATAAATACAGGCTTTACCATTTTATTAGCCAGAGGTAAGTGTTCACACTAGGCAGACAGGTTAGTTACCCATTCGATCTGAGATTACCTTGACGTTTGGTGAATGGGCTCACAATATTTGGCCAAATTTTGTGCTAAAAATCTCATGTGTTTTTTCATAAATTTCACAAGCCATTATGCTGCTCACATTTCATGTATTGCACATTTCCTTGCTTTAGCACAATAAACTTGAGTGCAGCCATTATCTATTTGCTATGTAAGACTTTTTGGTTATGCACCAGTTCAGACTAGATGGCTGTTCAGTCAGTTTTTCTATATTTACTATGTATTGTGTAGCGCCCCCACTGCCGCAGGGCCGAGGGGTACCCGGTACCGGGCCTCTGAGTCTCTGCTGTGGGGTTGTCACGGTGGCTAGGCCCGGTCCGTGACCCTGCTGGTGTGGAGGCGACGTACAGTGAACGTTATGATGGATGTGGATAGTGGTAGTGGTGCGGTGTAATGCCGGTCGCAGCAAATAACGAGGACACCAGTTTGCAGTCTCTTTACCTCTTTACTGAAGGTCTCTGGGTCCTCAGTCCGGATTCCGGTTAACCAGGCTGCGCAAGTCCGGCCAGTCCAATGGCACCTCCAGAGTTCTCTTTGCAGGTGGAAATCTGTGCCTTCCTGCTAGCGCTATGTGTTGCGGTCCTTCCCTGCTGTGCTTACGGAAAGTCCCCACAACTGTTGTGTCTGTTTCTTAAGTTCCCTCACAACTCGATTAGATGATGTTCTGCTAATCCTCCGTCCCTCCCTGATGTTGCGGTTAGGACGGCACCCGTTTGACGGGTAGGCTCGGAGCTCTTCCGGGACCCTAGAGTCGCCCCTCTCCACAAGTTGCCCCCCAAGACTGCATAGGTGATTTAGGTGAGACAGCCCGCCTGAGACTGACTGTCCTGCCGTAGGTTTGAAGTATTGCCTGAAGCTGTATATAGAAATACTTCCTCGGCGTTCCGGCCACCGGTAGTTTGCGCCTCAGTAGGATGTTGCCTCGGTCTTACAGCACGACTCCTACTGGTATTCTCCTTGTTGCTTTGATCTCGTTTCTCACTCAGCACAATATATCTCGCTTCTAATCCTTCCTTGGGCACCGCCGCTATGCTGAGCAGGCACGGTCCCGTTACGTTCTTTCCTGTAGCCAGGCCTCTGTCAGGATCCCACCCCTGACAGGGACCCTACCAAATCTTCCCCCACAACACCCTCTGCCACAAGGTGTTGCCTGGTTCCAACCCAGTCAGCTCTCTCTCTAACTTCCTGCCTGACCCCCAGTTTTACCAGTATGTGAGGAGTGGCCTAATGAATAGAACCCTTAGCTCCCCCTGGAGGCCCGGCTGTGAAATGTATTGGTGTCTGTGATACCTGGTCAGATGAACTCCTTCAGTGCCATCAGACGTACCATGGCTCCCCTTAGTGGCGGAGCCACAGTAATGCAACGACCAGGACTCTGGGGCGCTGCAATTGCTTTTTCTGACTTGAACGCCCCGCCCTTCACCATGCTGTGATTTTAACTATATCCAAACACAGTTGGTTCTAACCTCCTCTATAAATACAGGCTTTACCATTTTATTTGCCATAGGTAAGTGTTCACACTAGGCAGACAGGTTAGTTACCCATTCGATCTGAGATTACCTTGACGTTTGGTGAATGGGCTCACAATATTTGGCCAAATTTTGTGCTAAAAATCTCATGTGTTTTTTCATAAATTTCACAAGCCATTATGCTGCTCACATTTCATGTATTGCACATTTCCTTGCTTTAGCACAATAAACTTGAGTGCAGCCATTATCTATTTGCTCTTCCCACATGTCCTCCACTGAAGCTTCTGAAAGTGGACATGACACTGATTATGTAATCACATTTGATTTACTGATTGGTATGTATTGACTGGCAATACTACACATGTGGTAAATCATGTATTTTCTTTACAGGTACCTTCCAGTGCGGAACTGGACTGCCCGTACTGGGCAACACGGTGGCTCAGTGGATAGCACTGCAGCCTTGCAGCGCTGGAGTCCCGGTGTAACAGGCCAGATTAAGCCCCCCCGCCCAGAATATACCCGGTGTTAAAGTGGCCTAGGCCAGATTATACCCCGGGTATATTCTGGCCTAGCCCAAACTATACCCCGGGGTATAAATTGGACTTGTCCAGTTTATACCCCTCTGGGCCAGAATATACCCCGGGTATATTCTGGCCTAGCCCAAACTATACCCCGGGGTATAAATTGGACTAGTCCAGTTTATACCCCTCTGGGCCAGAATATACCCCGGGTATATTCTGGCCTAGCCCAAACTATACCCCGGGGTATAAATTGGACTAGTCCAGATTATACCCCTCCAGGTCAGAATATACCCCAGCTGCTGTAGATCAGGCAGCGCACAGGGCCCGAGGCAGCACACAGGGGCCCCAGGGAGCGCACAGGGCCCCAGGGAGCACACACGGGCCCCAGGCAGCACACAGGGCCCCAGGCAGCACACAGGGGCCCCAGGCAGCCCACAGGGGCCCCAGGCAGCCCACAGGGCCCCAGGCAGCCCACAGGGGCCCCAGGCAGCACACAGGGGCCCCAAACAGCGCACAGTGCCCCAGGCAGCCCACAGGGGCCCCAGGGAGTGCATAGGGCCCCAAGCAGCCCACAGGGGCCCCAGGCAGCGCACGGAGCCCCAAACAGCGCAGTGCCCAGGATCACAGGCAGCCCACAGGGCCCCAGGCAGTACAGGACCACAGGGGCCCCAAACAGCGCACAGTGCCCCAGGGAGCGCATAGGGCCCCAGGCAGTGCACGGGGCCCCAAGCAGCCCACAGGGGCCCCAGGCAGCGCACGGAGCCCCAAACAGCACACAGTGCCCCAAACAGCACACAGGGGCCCTAGGCAGCGTATAGGGCTCCAGGCAGCCCACAGGGGGTCCCAGATAGCGCACAGGGGGGCAGAGACGATGAGCAAGGGGGTAAGAGATAGCACGCAAGGGGGGGAAATAGACAGAGCGCATGTCCCCTGTGCGATGTCTGGGCCCCTGCTCTTGAGTATATCACTCAATCCTAGTTTCACATTTGCGTACAGCCGTGCGCATGCGTACGCTCTCAGTGAAGCCTTGACCCCTGCTGCGCCCCGCCGGTTAAGCTCCGCCGACGTTCTTTCGACGGTGCTGCAACCCGCGGCGAAGGCAACAAGTTGGATTTTCTTGCGTTCACCGAATCGTCAAAACAACACATGCGGACACAAACACAAACATCCGCAGGGCCTGCGTACCC
Source organism: Ranitomeya variabilis (assembly GCF_051348905.1). Classification (NCBI taxonomy): domain Eukaryota; kingdom Metazoa; phylum Chordata; class Amphibia; order Anura; family Dendrobatidae; genus Ranitomeya; species Ranitomeya variabilis. The sequence goes on from NC_135233.1 coordinate 625,551,127, forward strand.
AATGATAAAGATAGGGTATGCAGGCCGCATGCGCACCTGGGCGGAGCTTAATTGGCGGGCGCGACAATGGGCGGGGCTTCACTGAGACCCTACACAGCTGTGCGCAAATGTGAAACTAGCCTAAGATGTCTAGGGTCCCTGTGCGATGTCTGGGGCCCCGTTCTTGAGTACATCACTCAATGTTTCTCATAAGCGTGAAAAATCTGATCTACAGCAGCAGGGATATATTCTGGCCCAGAGGAGTATAATATACCCATGGTCTATACTCCTCTAGGGCAGAATATTAGTGTGTTTTTGCTGCTGTAGTGCTACAGTATATATAGATGCACATACACAAACCATATTATTATTATTATTATTATTTATTTATATAGCACCATTAATTCCATGGTGCTGTACATATACCATGTCATACGGCTTTTGTCAGATTTTCATGCAGTCTGCAGCAGATTTCCCTCTTCCATGTGACACTGAGAAATCTGCTGTGCTTCTGCACACAAAAATCCACATCGTTGGGATGCGGATTTTGATGCAGATTGACTGCTGATTTTTTCCCTGTTGAAAATCTAGTGCAAGGGAATGGGTGGACTAGACTTATAGCATGTGTTAGCGGCATTACATTGAACTGACAGTAGATGGTGCAGTTCCATCAGTGTATAGTTAATGTTATGTGTTGTAACTTGTTATGTATGTTTCTCCCTGCTCTCTATGATATGCACCTGAAGTTCTCCAGTGTGAGTTCCTATTCTATCCTGATATGGTATATAAAGTGAACTTGGAACACCTCCAACAAAAAAAAAAGTTTTCCAATTTTGACAACAATGGAAGACCAACTATATGATCAGCTTTTGAGATTCTTCACTGCAACAGAACAAAAGTACCCCCCAGTGGATCTACGATCTACCTCCAGAAAAACGTTCAAATGCCAAGTCCCAGTTTAGAAAAACATCTAAGCCATATCGAGCAGAGAAAGGGATAATTTACTATGGAAAAAAGGAGGTTCTCACTAAAAGCCAACCCAACTTCTGGTGGCCATTTTGGCAGAGATAAAACATTTGCCAAAATTTCTGACCGTTATTACTGGAAGGGAATGAAGAATGATGTTTACCAACATGTCAAAGCCTGTCAAAAATGTTTTGTCACATGTTCCAAAATCAGCAAAGAAGCTCCACCACTCAACAGTATACCAGTGCCTGGAAAAGTATGGAGCTTATTTGGGATTGATATGATCGGTCCTCTTCAGGAAACATCAAACGGCAACAAATATATAGTTGCTGTCACTGATCATTTCTCGAAGTGGACTGAAGCAACAGCTGTTCCAGACAAGAGTGCCATGTCAGTAGCAAAATTTTTGTACACCATTATTTGCCGCTTAGGCTGTATGGACACTGATTAGCGACCAGGGAAGAGAGTTTGTGAACTCGATCATCGACAACCTGATGGCTCATTTTAAAACAGATCACCGCATTTCATCTGCCTACCACCCACAAACAAATGGCCAGCGGGAGTGTGACAATCGAACACTCAAAGAATCTCTTTGCAAGCTTGTCAATGACCAAGGAACCAACTGGGACCAGTTCATCCCTGGTGTTTTGTTTGCCTATCACACATCTGTGCATGCCTCAACCAAGTGCACTCCATTTGAGGTCATGTATGGACGAAAGGCTAAGCTTCCTATTGACCTCAATCCATCAGCAAATTACACTGTGGATATCATGTCTCTTTCAGATGATGCCAACCCTGATGTGCTAAATACACTCACAACCATTCATAACAGGATCCTCTCAACTGTAAGTACCAACATCCATTCTGCTCAGGAACACCAAAAGTGTGCCTTTGATCGCCGACACAAGAGCAACAAAGAAATCACTGCTGGCACCATTGTTTATATCAAGAATCAATGTCGTATTCATCGCATGGGTTCAAAGATGGCACCACGCTGGGTTGGACCCTACATAATTGTGGAATCCATAACCAAGGGACGAGTAAAACTTAAGAACAATAAGACTGGCAAGATACTAAGCAACACCTACCATGCCAGCAACCTTAAGATTTACCAGGATGAAGAGACTTCTCTACCACCCCAGTACCCTGATGACTGTCCCAGTGACTCTGCCACACAGAAACACCAGCAAACCAAGACTTTCAACCTACTACCAAGTTCAGGAAGGAAGTATCTTACCACCACTCTTGACCTTACGTTTAATAGGGTTGTATACTTTGGAGGCACAAGAGATCTTGGACAACCACGGCGTACATATAAAACCAAAGGTGATGGGAACTGCTATTTTCGGGCCATCAGCTATTTCCTGACAGGAACAGAGGACAACTACTCCCTTCTCAGAGCTAAAGTCATCCACCACATGAAAACTGACTTGTCCAAAAAACTACAGGGCTGCTGTAATCAAGATGTGAATGAATATGTGAACACCTCTGGCATCTCTCGTGATGGAGTCTGGGAAACTGATGCTGAAATCATGGCCACAGCAAATCTGTTGAGTTGTGACATCGTCATCCACACCAAAGTTGGTGACACCATGGATTGGTTGACCTATCCCGCAAGCTTCAATCTGCAGTCAACAACAGAACATGCACTTTATCTTGAAAACAATCATGATCATTTTAATGTTGTTATCAGTGTTTACTAATCATTTTAATGTTATCAGTGATTCCCTTTGAATGTTTATATTGTAGTGTCCTGTCACCAGCCATGTGTACGATTATCAGCCTAAAGCCTCTCTAGAACCAATAATCGCCCCATGTAAAAGTACCTTTATAAGTTGAAGTTTCAGAATGTTATAACTTTTATTATATCCTGAACAGTTTTTTTTTATGAACAGTCAAGGTTTTCAGGTTGAAGTAAAAAAAAGTCTGTGTTTAGAGTTTTAAAGAATAAAATGTTGAAAAATTATGTAATTCTTGAGTATATCACTCAATGGTGCTCATAAACGTAAAAAAATCTGATCTTTAATATGCTTTAATCTTTGATATACTCAAGAACGGGGCCACAGACATCACACAGGGGGTTCCAAACAGCGCACATGGGATCCCAGACAGCGCACAGGAGGCAAAGACAGTGCACAGGGGCCCTGCGCGCTGTCTCTTTTCCCCCCTTGCACATTGTCACTTCCCCCTCCCTTGTGCACTGTCTCTGCCCCCCTGTGTGCTGCCTGGGGCCCTGTGTGCTGCCTGGGTCCTCGTTCACTGTCTCTTCCCCCCTTGCACGCTGTCTCTTCCCCCTCCCTTGTGCACTGTCTCTGCCACTCCGTGTGCTGCCTGGGGCCTCCTGTGCTGCCAGGGACCCCTGTGTGCTGCCTGGGGCCCCATTCCCTGTCTGCCTCGTGTGCCGCCTGGGGCCCTGTGCGCTGCCTGGGGCCCCTGTGTGCTGTTTGGGCTGCTGTGCTCTGCCTGGAGCCCCATGTGCTGCCTGGGGCCCCATGTGCTGCCTGGGGCCCCTGTGCGCTGCCTGGGGCCCCTGTGAGCTGCCTGGAGTCCATATGCTGCCTGGGACCTCATGTGCTGCATGGGTCCCTGTGCGTTGCCTGGGGCCCCTGTGTGCTGCCTGGGGCCCTGTACGCTGCATGGGGCCTTGTACGCTGCATGGGGCCCTGTGTTCTGTCTGGGGCCCTGTACATTGCCTGGGGCCCTTGTGTGCTGCCTTGGGCCCCTTTGCACTGCCTGGAGCCCTGTGCGCTGCCTGGGGCCCCTGTGGGCAGCATAGGGCCCTGTGTTCTGCCAGGGGCCCCGTGTGCTGCCTGAGGCCCCTGTGCGCTGCCTGATCTACAGCAGCTGGGGTATATTTTGACCTGGAGGGGTATAAACTGGACTAGTCCAATTTGTACCCAGGGGTATAGTTTGGGCTAGGCCAGAATATGCCCGGGGTATAATCTGGCCTAGGCCACTTTAACCCCGGGTATATTCTGGGCGGGGGGGGGGGGGGGGTGTTAATCTGGTCTGTTACACCGGGTTCTAATCCCACCTTGGACACCATCTGCAAGGAGTTTGTATGTTCTCCCCGTGTTTGCGTGGGTTTTCTCCCACATTCCAAAGACATACTGATAGGGAATGTAGATTGTGAGCCCCATCGAGGACAGTGATGATAATGTGTGCAAACTGTAAAGCGCTGCAGAATATGTTAGCGCTATATAAAAATAAAGATCATTATTATTAATATAAAAACTGCAGGAGCAGGTGAGTGGAAAGGATTCTTCCCAGGGTCATCGGCCTCAAGTTGCTGAGGAGGAAAGACGGGGTGCAAGTAGCCGTTATCAGAGTTGTAATTGAATTTGTTTTCACTTACACTATGGCTGGTCCGAACAACGAAAGCAATTGTTAACATCCACCTCTCGGGGGCGTGGCTTGGGCATGGAGCTGTGAGCACACATCTCTCCTGAGCTCCAGCGTGCCTGAGGCCTCTACAGCAATTACAGTTAGGTCCATATATATTTGGACAGAGATGACATTTTTCTAATTTTGGTTATAGACATTACCACAATGAATTTTAAGCAAAACAATTCAGATGCAGTTGAAGTTCAGACTTTCAGCTTTCATTTGAGGGTATCCACATTAAAATTGGATGAAGGGTTTAGGAGTTTCAGCTCTTTAACAAGTGCCACCCTGTTTTTAAAGGGACCAAAAGTAATTGGACAATTGACTCCAAGGCTATTTCATGGACAGGTGTGGGCAGTCCCTTCGTTATGCCATTCTAAATTAAGCAGATAAAAGGCCTGGAGTTGATTTGAGGTGTGGTGCTTGCATTTGGAAGGTTTTGCTGTGAAGTAAACATGCGGTCAAAGGAGCTCTCCATGCAGGTGAAACAAGCCATCCTTAACCCCTTCACCCCAAAGGGTGGTTTGCATGTTAATGACCGGGCCAATTTTTACAATTCTGACCACTGTCCCTTTATGAGGTTATAACTCTGGAACGCTTCAACAGATCTTGGCGATTCTGACATTGTTTTCTCGTGACATATTGTACCTCATGATAGTGGTAAAATTTCTTTGATATTACCTGCGTTTATTTGCAAAAAAAATGGAAATTTGGCGAAAATTTTGAAAATTTTGCAATTTTCCAACTTTGAATTTTTATGCCCTTAAATCACAGAGATATGTCACACAAAATACTTAATAAGTAACATTTCCCACATGTCTACTTTACATCAGCACAATTTTGGAACCAAAATTTTTTTTTGTTAGGGAGTTATAAGGGTTAAAAGTTGACCAGCAATTTCTCATTTTTACAACACCATTTTTTTTTAGGGACCACATCTCATTTGAAGTCATTTTGAGGGGTCTATATGATAGAAAATACCCAAGTGTGACACCATTCTAAAAACTGCACCCCTCAAGGTGCTCAAAACCATATTCAAGAAGTTTATTAACCCTTCTGGTGCTTCACAGGAATTTTTGGAATGTTTAAATAAAAATGAACATTTAACTTTTTTTCACAAAAAATTTACTTCAGCTCCAATTTGTTTTATTTTACCAAAGGTAACAGGAGAAAATGGACCCCAAAAGTTGTTGTACAATTTGTCCTGAGTACGCCGATACCCCATATGTGGGGGTAAACCACTGTTTGGGCGCATGACAGAGCTCGGAAGCGAAGGAGCGCCATTTGACTTTTCAATGCAAAATTGACTGGAATTGAGATGGGACGCCATGTTGCGTTTGGGGAGCCCCTGATGTGCCTAAACATTGAAACCCCCCACAAGTGACACCATTTTGGAAAGAGGACCCCCTAAGGAACTTATCTAGAGGTGTGGTGAGCACTTTGACCCACCAAGTGCTTCACAGAAGTTTATAATGCAGAACCGTAAAAATAAAAAATCATATTTTTTCACAAAAATTATTTTTCGCCCCCAATTTTTTATTTTCCCAAGGGTAAGAGAAGAAATTGGACCCCAAAAGTTGTTGTACAATTTGTTCTGAGTACGCTGATACCCCATATGTGGGCATAAACCACTGTTTGGGCGCATGGGAGCCCTCAGAAGGGAAGGAGCGCCGTTTGACTTTTCAATGCAAAATTGACAGGAATTGAGATGGGATGTCATGTTGCGTTTGGAGAGCCCCTGATGTGCGTAAACATTGAAACCCCCCACAAGTGACACCATTTTGGAAAGTAGACCCCCTAAGGAACTTATCTAGAGGTGTGGTGAGCACTTTGACCCACCAAGTGCTTCACAGAAGTTTATAATGCAGAACCGTAAAAATAAAAAATCATATTTTTTCACAAAAATTATCTTTTCACCCCCAATTTTATATTTTCCCAAGGGTAAGAGAAGAAATTGGACCCCAAAAGTTGTTGTACAATTTGTCCTGAGTACGCTGATACCCCATATGTGGGGGTAAACCACTGTTTGGGCGCATGGGAGAGCTCGGAAGGGAAGTAGCACCATTTGACTTTTCAATGCAAAATTGACAGGAATTGAGATGGGACGCCATGTTGCGTTTGGAGAGCCACTAATGTGCCTAAACATTGAAACCCCCCACAAGTGACACCATTTTGGAAAGTAGACCCCCTAAGGAACTTATCTAGATGTGTTTTGAGCGCTTTGACCTACCAAGGCCTTCACAGAAGTTAATAATGCAGAGCCGTAAAAATAAAACAAAAATTTTTTCCCACAAAAATTATTTTTCAGCCCCCAGTTTTGTATTTTCCCGAGGGTAACAGGAGAAATTGGACCCCAAAAGTTGTTGTCCAATTTGTCCTGAGTGCGCTGATACCCCATATGTGGGGGGAACCACCGTTTGGATGCATGGGAGGGTTCGGAAGGGAAGGAGTGCCATTTGGAATGCAGACTTAGATGGAATGGTCTGCAGGCGTCACATTGCGTTTGCAGAGCCCCTAATGTACCTAAACAGTAGAAGCCCCGCACAAGTGACCCCATTTTGGAAACTAGACCCCCCAAGGAACTTATCTAGATGTGTTGTAAGAACTTTGAACCCCCAAGTGTTTCACTACAGTTTATAACGCAGAGCCGTGAAAATAAAAAATCTTTTTTTTTCCCACAAAAATTATTTTTTAGCCCCCAGTTTTGTATTTTTCCAGGGGTAACAGGAGAAATTGGACCCCAAAGGTTGTTGTCCTATTTGTCCTGAGTACGCTGATACCCCATATGTTGGGGTAAACCCCTGTTTGGGCACACGGGAGAGCTCGGAAAGGAAGGAGCACTGTTTTACTTTTTCAACGCAGAATTGGCTGGAATTGAGATCGGACGCCATGTCGCGTTTGGAGAGCCCCTGATGTGCCGAAACAGTGGAAACCCCCCAATTATAACTGAAACCCTAATCCAAACACACCCCTAACCCTAATCCCAACAGTAACCCTAACCACACGTCTAACCCTGACACACCCCTAACCCTAATCCCAACCCTATTCCCAACCGTAAATGTAATCTAAACCCTAACCGTAACTTTAGCCCCAACCCTAACCCTAACTTTAGCCCCAACCCTAACTGTAGCCTTAACCCTAGCCCCAACCCTAGCCCTAACCCTTACCCTAATGGGAAAATGGAAATAAATACATTTTTTTTATTTTTCCCTAACTAAGGGGGTGATGAAGGGGGGTTTGATTTACTTTTATAGCGAGTTTTTTAGCGGATTTTTATGATTGGCAGCCGTCACACACTGAAAGACGCTTTTTATTGCAAAAAATATTTTTTGCGTTACCACATATTGAGAGCTATAAATTTTCCATATTTTGGTCCACAGAGTCATGTGAGGTCTTGTTTTTTGCGGGACGAGTTGACGTTTTTATTGGTAACTTTTTGGGCACGTCACATTTTTTGATCGCTTTTTATTCCGATTTTTGTGAGGCAGAATGACCAAAAACCAGCTATTCATGAATTTCTTTTGGGAGAGGCGTTTATACTGTTCCGCGTTTGGTAAAATTGATAAAGCAGTTTTATTCTTCGGGTCAGTACGATTACAGCGATACCTCATTTATATTATTTTTTTTATGTTTTGGCGCTTTTATACGATAAAAACTATTTTATGGAAAAAATAATTATTTTTGCATCGCTTTATTCTCAGGACTATAACTTTTTTATTTTTTTGCTGATCATGCTGTATGGCAGCTCGTTATTTGCGGGACAAGATGACGCTTTCAGCGGTACCATGGTTATTTATATCTGTCTTTTTGATCGTGTGTTATTCCACTTTTTGTTTGGCGGTATGATAATAAAGCGTTGTTTTTTGCCTCGTTTTTTTTTTTTTTTTTCTTACGGTGTTTACTGAAGGGGTTAACTAGTGAGCCAGTATTATAGGTCGGGTCGTTACGGACGCGGCGATACTAAATATGTGTACTTTTATTGTTTGTTTGTTTTTATTTAGATAAAGAAATGTATTTATGGGAATAATATTTTTTTTTTTTTTCATTATTTTGGAATATTTTTTTTTATTTTTTTTTACACATTTGGAAATTTTTTTTTTTACTTTTTTACTTTGCCCCAGGGGGGGACAATACAGATCGGTGATCTGCCAGTTTGCATAGCACTCTGACAGATCACCGATCTGAGAGACGTGCAGGCTGCTTCACAGTGCCTGCTCTGAGCAGGCTTCTGTGAAGCCACCTCCCTCCCTGCAGGACCCGGATCCGCGGCCATCTTGGATCCGGGTCTGGAGCAGGCAGGGAGGGAGGTAAGACCCTCGCAGCAACGCGATCACATCGCGTTGCTGCGGGGGGCTCAGGGAAGCCCGCAGGGAGCCCCCTCCCTGCGCGATGCTTCCCTGCACCGCCGGCACATCGCGATCATGTTTGATCGCGGTGTGCCGGGGGTTAATGTGCCGGGAGCGGTCCGTGACCGCTCCTGGCACATAGTGCCGGATGTCAGCTGCGATAGGCAGCTGACACCCGGCCGCGATCGGCCGCGCTCCCCCCGTGAGCGCCGCCGATCGCGCTGGACGTACTATCCCGTCGGCGGTCATACGGGCCCACCCCACCTCGACGGGATAGTACGTCCGATGTCAGAAAGGGGTTAAGCTGCGAAAACAGAAAAAAAAAACATCCGAGAAATTGCTACAATATTAGGAGTGGCAAAATCAACAGTTTGGTGCATCCTGAGAAAGAAAGAAAGCACTGGTGAACTCATCAATGCAAAAAGACCTGAGCGCCCACGTAAGAAAACAGTGGGGGATGATCGCAGAATAATCTCCATGGTGAAGAGAAACTTCTTCACAACAGCCAACCAAGTGAACAACACTCTCCAGGAGGTCGGCGTATCAATATCCAAATCTACTATAAAGAGAAAACTGCATGAAAGTAAATATAGAGGGTTCACTGCACGGTGCAAGCCACTCATAAGCATCAAGAATAAAAAGGCTAGACTGGACTTTGCTAAAAAACATCTAAAAAAGCCAGCACAGTTCAGGAAGAACATTCTTTGGACAGATGAAACCAAGATCATCCTCTACCAGAATGATGGAAAGAGAAAAGTATGGCGAAGGCGTGGTACAGCTCATGATCCAAAGCATACCACATCATCTGTAAAACATGGCGGAGGCAGTGTGATGGCTTGGGCATGCATGGCTGCCAGTGGCACTGGGTCACTAGTGTTTATTGATGATGTCACACAGGACAGAAGCAGCCAAATGAATTCTGAGGTATTCAGACCCACACTGTGTGCTCAGATCCAGCCAAATGCAGCCAAACTGATTGGTCGTCATTTCATACTACAGATGGACAACGACTCAAAACATAAAGCCAAAGCAACCCAGGAGTTTATTAAAGCAAAGAAGTGGAATATTCTTTAATGGCCAAGTCAGTCACCTGATCTCAACCCAATTGAGCATGCATTTCACTTGTTAAAGGGAACCTATCACCCCGTTTTTTTCGGTATGAGATAAAAATACTGTTAAATAGGGCCTGAGCTGAGCATTACAATAGTGTAGTTTGTGGACCCCGATTCCCCACCTATGCTGCCGAAATACGTTACCAAAGTAGTCGTTTTCGCCTGTCAATCAGGCTGGTCAGGTCGGATGGGCGTGGTTTCTTCCCCCAGATATTGCGTAGTTTTCCGTTGGTGGCGTAGTGGTGTGCGCATGTCCAAGGTCCCGAATCCTGCACAGGGGTGTAAAAATAGCAGCGATGTCCGTTATTCCATTGGTGATCGGTGGGCGCGGCCATCTTGCTTTGGCCGCGCGTGCGCAGAAGCGGCGCTCTGCTGGCCGCGGCTTCAGGAAAATGGCCGCCGTGATATCCATCTGCGCACGCGCGGAATCCCGCGGCCATTTTCCTGAAGCCACGGCCAGCAGAGCGCCGCTTCTGCGCACGCGCGGCCAAAGCAAGATGGCCGCGCCCACCGATCACCAATGGAATAACGGACATCGCTGCTATTTTTACACCCCTGTGCAGGATTCGGGACCTTGGACATGCGCACACCACTACGCCACCAACGGAAAACTACGCAATATCTGGGGGAAGAAACCACGCCCATCCGACCTGACCAGCCTGATTGACAGGCGAAAACGACTACTTTGGTAACGTATTTCGGCAGCATAGGTGGGGAATCGGGGTCCACAAACTACACTATTGTAATGCTCAGCTCAGGCCCTATTTAACAGTATTTTTATCTCATACCGAAAAAAACGGGGTGATAGGTTCCCTTTAAAGACTAAACTTCAGACAGAAAGGCCCACAAACAAACAGCAACTGAAAACCACCGCAGTGAAGGCCTGGCAGAGCATCAAAAAGGAGGAAACACAGCTTCTGGTGATGTCCATGAGTTTAAGACTTCAGGCAGTCATTGCCAAAAAAGGGGTTTCAACCAAGTACTAGAAATGAACATTTTCTTTAAAATTATTTAATCTGTCCAATTACTTTTGGTCCCTTTAAAAACAGGGAGGCACATGTTGAGGAGTTGAAACTCCTAAACCCTTCATCCAATTTTAATGTGGATACCCCCAAATGAAAGCTGAAAGTCTGAACTTCAACTGCATCGGAATTGTTTTGTTTAAAATTCATTGTGGTAATGTCTATAACCAAAATTAGAAAAATGTTGTCTGTGTCCAAATATATATGGACCTAACTGTATTTAGCCACTATCAGCTCCACTCACCCACCAATGTGGAAGAACAAGGTCGGGCTCCGCTCCCAGGCACCCAGGGAGCTCACAGCGGGTCTGGCAGGCTCTAGTATCACCAGGTACATGTCGGTGTCTGGAAGCATGGGAAAGAGAGCAGCTCCTTCAGCCATGGTGGAGGGGGGAGGTGCCTCTTCCTCCATGCAGCAGCATGCACAGGAGCTCCCCATCTGGGACTGCAGGCACACAGAAGAATGGGGCCACAACAGAGAAGGCACATGTTATGATCCTAGTGGCTGAGGATCACAAAACGGACTAGCTAAGTTTATGAACATAGACACGAGCTCTAGGGAGGTGGTAACTGGACTGACCGCAAACCTGATCCTAACCAACACACTAAAGGTAGCCGGTGAACGTGCCTAAAATCCTGGATGTCTCGACGCAGCCTGAGAAACTATCTACTCCTGGAAGGAAAGTAAGACCTCACTTGCCTCAAGAGAAATCACCCCAAAGTTATAGGAAGCCCCCAACAAATAATAACGGTGAGGTAAGGGGAAAACACAAACGTAGAAATGAAAACAGATACAGCAAATGAGGCCCGCTAATACTAGATAGCAGAAGACAGATAGGGAACTGTGCGGTCAGTAAAAAACCCTATGCAAAATATCCACGCTGAGAATACAAGAACCCCCACACCAACTAACGGTGTGAGGGGAGAAACTCAGCCCCCTAGAGCTACCAGCAAGCAAGGAAATCACATATTAGCAAGCTGGACAAGAAACAAAAATAAACCAAGAAACATATGACCACTGATGGTCAAAAAATGAACCAAGCAAAACTTAGCTTCTCTTGAAGAGACTGATAACGAAGGACTGCAGGAGAGCTCCAAAATAGCACTGAAGACATTGATAGCAGGCAACAACTGAGAGTCCATGTGAACTAAATAGGAAACCAGCTAACAGATAACGAGACAGCTGATCAAGCCTCAGACCTGCAGAATGACACAAAGAGCCACAAGAGGGAGCCCAAAGACAGCACTCACACAGTACCAGTTGTGACCACAAGAGGGAGCCCAAAAACAGAGTTCACAACAGTACCCCCCCCTTGAGGAGGGGTCACCGAACCCTCATCAAAACCCCCAGGGCGATCAGGATGAGCCACATGGAAGGCATGAACCAAATCGGCCGCATGAACATCAGAGGCGACAACCCAGGAATTATCCTCCTGACCATAGCCCTTCCACTTAACCAAATACTGAAGCCTCCATCTAGAAATACGAGAATCCAAGATCTTCTCCACCACGTACTCCAATTCGCCCTCAACCAGCACCGGGGCAGGGGGTTCAACAGAAGGAACCACAGGCACCACATACCTCCGCAACAAAGACCTATGGAACACGTTATGAATGGCAAACGACGCTGGGAGGTCCAAACGAAATGACACCGGGTTAAGGATTTCCAAAATCTTATAAGGACCGATGAAGCGAGGCTTGAATTTAGGAGAGGAAACCTTCATAGGAACATACCGAGAAGACAGCCATACCAAATCCCCAACAAGAAGTCGGGGACCCACACCGCGACGGCGGTTGGCAAAGCGCTGAGCCTTCTCCTGTGACAACTTCAAATTGTCCACCACATGGTTCCAAATCTGTTGCAACCTATCCACCACAGAATCCACCCCAGGACAGTCAGAAGGCTCAACCTGACCCGAGGAAAAACGAGGATGAAAACCAGAATTGCAGAAAAAAGGCGAAACCAAAGTAGCAGAACTAGCCCGATTATTAAGGGCAAACTCGGCCAATGGCAAAAAAGTCACCCAATCATCCTGATCAGCAGAAACAAAACATCTTAAATAAGTTTCCAAGGTCTGATTAGTTCGCTCGGTTTGGCCATTCGTCTGAGGATGGAAGGCCGACGAAAAAGACAAATCAATGCCCATATTAGCACAAAAGATCCGCCAAAATCTGGACACAAACTGGGATCCTCTGTCAGACACAATATTTTCAGGGATGCCGTGCAAGCGAACCACATTCTGAAAAAATAGAGGAACCAAATCGGAGGAGGAAGGCAACTTAGGCAAGGGCACCAAATGGACCATTTTGGAAAAACGATCACACACCACCCAGATGACAGACATTCTCTGAGAGACTGGAAGATCCGAAATAAAATCCATGGAAATGTGCGTCCAAGGCCTCTTCGGGACAGGCAAAGGCAAAAGCAAACCGCTGGCACGAGAACAGCAAGGCTTAGCCCGAGCACAAATCCCACAGGACTGCACAAAGGAACGCATATCCCGCGACAAGGAAGGCCACCAGAAGGACCTAGCCACCAAATCTCTGGTACCAAAAATCCCAGGATGGCCTGCCAACACCGAAGAATGAACCTCGGAAATAACTCTGCTGGTCCATCTATCTGGGACAAACAGTCTCTCTGGTGGGCAACGGTCAGGTCTATGAAATTTCTGCAGCACTCGTTGCAAATCTGGGGAAATGGCAGACAAAATCACTCCCTCTCTGAGGATACCAGCCGGCTCTGAAACTCCCGGAGAGTCAGGCACAAAACTCCTAGAAAGAGCATCAGCCTTCACGTTCTTCGAACCAGGCAGGTACGAGACCACGAAATCGAAACGGGAGAAAAACAACGACCAACGAGCCTGTCTAGGATTCAGCCGCTTGGCAGACTCGAGATAAATCAGATTTTTGTGATCAGTTAAGACCACTACACGATGCTTAGCTCCCTCGAGCCAATGTCGCCACTCCTCAAATGCCCACTTCATAGCCAACAACTCCCGATTACCAACATCATAATTCCGCTCAGCAGGCGAAAACTTTCTTGAAAAGAAAGCACAAGGCTTCATCACAGAGCAATCAGAGCTTCTCTGCGACAAAACAGCCCCTGCTCCAATCTCAGAAGCATCAATCTCGACCTGAAAAGGAAGAGAGACATCAGGCTGACACAAAACTGGAGCCGAAGAAAACCGGCGCTTCAGCTCCCAAAAGGCTTCCACGGCCGCAGGAGACCAATTAGTCACATCAGAACCCTTCTTGGTCAAATCCGTCAAGGGTTTAACCACGCCAGAAAAATTAGCAATGAAGCGACGGTAAAAATTAGCAAAACCCAAGAACGTCTGAAGACTCTTAACAGATGTAGGCTGAGTCCAGTCATGAATAGCCTGGACCTTGACTGGGTCCATCTCAATAGTAGAAGGAGAAAAAATAAAACCCAAAAAGGAAACCTTCTGTACTCCGAAGAGACATTTTGAGCCCTTCACAAATAAGGCATTAGCACGCAGGACCTGAAATACCATCCTGACCTGCTTCACATGGGACTCCCAGTCCTCAGAAAAGACCAAAATGTCATCCAGATAACACAATCATAAATTTATCCAGATATTCTCGGAAGATGTCATGCATGAAGGACTGGAACACAGAAGGAGCATTAGAGAGTCCAAAAGGCATCACCAAGTACTCAAAATGGCCTTCGGGCGTATTAAATGCTGTTTTCCATTCATCCCCCTGCTTAATGCGCACAAGGTTATACGCACCACGAAGATCTATCTTGGTGAACCAACTGGACCCCTTAATCCGAGCAAACAGATCAGACAACAATGGCAAAGGATACTGAAATTTGACCGTGATTTTATTTAGAAGACGATAGTCTATACAAGGTCTCAGAGAACCATCCTTCTTGGCCACAAAAAAGAATCCTGCACCAAGAGGGGAGGAGGATGGGCGAATATGTCCCTTCTCTAAAGACTCCTTTATATAGCTCCGCATTGCGGCATGTTCTGGTACAGACAAATTAAAAAGTCGTCCCTTAGGGAACTTACTACCAGGAATCAAATTTATAGCACAATCACAATCCCTGTGAGGAGGCAGGGCACCGGATCTGGGCTCATCAAATACATCCTGGTAGTCCGACAAAAACTCAGGGACCTCAGAAGGAGTGGAAGAAGCAATTGATACCAAAGGAGCATCGCCATGAATCCCCTGGCAACCCCAACTTGACACAGACATAGCTTTCCAATCCAGAACTGGATTATGGGCCTGCAGCCATGGCAGACCCAACACGACAACATCATGCAAATTATGCAGCACAAGAAAGCGAATCACCTCCTGATGCACAGGAGTCATGCACATGGTCACTTGAGCCCAATATTGAGGCTTATTCTCAGCCAATGGTGTAGCATCAATTCCCCTCAGTGGAATAGGGAATTCCAAAGGCTCCAGGACAAAACCACAGCGCCTGGCAAACGACAAATCCATCAGATTCAGGGCAGCACCTGAATCCACAAAAGCCATAACCGAGTAGAATGACAAAGAACAAATTAAAGTAACAGACAAAATGAATTTAGGCTGTATAGTACCAATGGTGACAGGTTTAGCGATTTTTTTAACGCGCTTAGAGCATGCTGAGATAACATGAGTTGAATCACCATAGTAAAAGCACAACCCATTTTGACGTCTATGATTTTGCCGCTCAATTCTGGTCAGAACTCGGTCACATTGCATAGACTCAGGTCTCTGTTCAGAAAACACCGCCAGATGGTGCGCAGATTTGCGCTGCCGCAAACGCCGATCAATCTGAATGGCCAAAGCCATTGAGTCATTCAGACTTGGAGGCGTGGGGAACCCCACCATAACATTCTTAATGGCTTCAGAAAGACCTTCTCTGAAATTTGCAGCCAGGGCACACTCATTCCATTGAGTAAGCACCGACCATTTCCGAAATTTTTGACAATACACCTCAGCTTCATCCTGGCCCTGAGAAAGAGCCAGCAAGGCCTTTTCTGCCTGGTTCTCAAGATTAGGTTCCTCATAAAGCAGTCCAAGCGCCAGAAAAAACGCATCCACATTCAGCAATGCAGGATCTCCTGGCACCAGAGAGAAAGCCCAATCTTGAGGGTCGCCACGTAACAAGGAGATAACAATTTTAACTTGCTGAGCTGAATCACCAGAGGAACGAGGTCTCAAAGATAGAAATAATTTACAATTATTCTTAAAATTCAGAAACCTAGATCTATCTCCAGAAAACAACTCAGGAATAGGTATTTTAGGCTCTGACATAGGGCTATGAACAACAAAATCCTGAATGCTTTGCACCCTTGCAGCAAGATGATCCACACTAGAAGTCAGACTCTGAATATCCATGTCTGCAGCTGAACACAAAACCACCCAGAGATTAAGGGGATGAGAGAAGCTGGACAGACTGCAGCAAAGATAGAGAGGAAAAAAAAAATTGTACTCAGGGCTTCTCTTATCCCACTTCTGCGATGCATTAAACACTTTTTGGCCTGTTGTACTGTTATGATCCTAGTGGCTGAGGATCACAAAACGGACTAGCTAAGTTTATGAACATAGACACGAGCTCTAGGGAGGTGGTAACTGGACTGACCGCAAACCTGATCCTAACCAACACACTGAAGGTAGCCGGTGAACGTGCCTAAAATCCTGGACGTCTCGACGCAGCCTGAGAAACTATCTACTCCTGGAAGGAAAGTAAGACCTCACTTGCCTCAAGAGAAATCACCCCAAAGATATAGGAAGCCCCCAACAAATAATAACGGTGAGGTAAGGGGAAAACACAAACGTAGAAATGAAAACAGATACAGCAAATGAGGCCCGCTAATACTAGATAGCAGAAGACAGATAGGGAACTGTGCGGTCAGTAAAAAACCCTATGCAAAATATCCACGCTGAGAATACAAGAACCCCCACACCAACTAACGGTGTGAGGGGAGAAACTCAGCCCCCTAGAGCTACCAGCAAGCAAGGAAATCACATATTAGCAAGCTGGACAAGAAACAAAAATAAACCAAGAAACATATGACCACTGATGGTCAAAAAATGAACCAAGCAAAACTTAGCTTCTCTTGAAGAGACTGATAACGAAGGACTGCAGGAGAGCTCCAAAATAGCACTGAAGACATTGATAGCAGGCAACAACTGAGAGTCCAGGTGAACTAAA
This sequence comes from Ranitomeya variabilis, assembly GCF_051348905.1. Taxonomy (NCBI): domain Eukaryota; kingdom Metazoa; phylum Chordata; class Amphibia; order Anura; family Dendrobatidae; genus Ranitomeya; species Ranitomeya variabilis. The sequence continues at coordinate 625,568,110 of NC_135233.1, forward strand.
TAGGAAACCAGCTAACAGATAACGAGACAGCTGATCAAGCCTCAGACCTGCAGAATGACACAAAGAGCCACAAGAGGGAGCCCAAAGACAGCACTCACACAGTACCAGTTGTGACCACAAGAGGGAGCCCAAAAACAGAGTTCACAACAGCACAGGAGAGAGGACGAATGACTGCTGCACCAGGGACCAGCCGCTCACTACAGAAGCTGACAGGAGGGAGCCGAGCACAGAGCAAGGGACAGGTGAGAGCTGTGACCTGCCCCTCCCCCCCTGGGCAGACCGTGTCACAGGCTGAGCTGGCTGAGGACCTGTCTCCCCCTATACTACACCCTTACCAGGCTCAGGAAACTGAAATGGGCCCCTCACTAATACCACCAGGGGGACTTGAGAGAGGGGCTCCTCCCAGCCTAGTGCCCCAGGACATTGTGCCCACCATCACTGCATCTCCTGGCCTCCCCACACAGGCTCCTGTTAGGTCCCTGGGCTCTGATGACTATATAACTGCCTCTGAGCTGAGAGCGCAGCTAAGTGCCTTCCCTACAAAGGCTGACATGGAGGGCTATATACAGCGTCTGGAGGCAGTGTGCAGGAGTGAAGTGGGGTCCCTTAAGGAGGACGTGTCCTATCTTACCACCACTGTCTCTGCATTAGAAGCTAAAGTGGAGTCACTTTCCTCACAATTACAGGGTCAGCAGCAGCTTCTGCATCTGCACTCGGAGACTTTCAATGTGGTCCTAGATATGCTGGAGGACTCTGAGAACAGAAACCGGAGGAATAATATCAGGCTCCGTGGAATCCCTGAGTCCGTAGCCCCACGTGATCTCTCCTCTCCTCGGCCCTCCATGACGTCACCGCTGTGCTCTGCTTTCACTTTACGGCCGGGAGTCAGTCAGTGCGGGAAGCAGACGGCAAGGGACCTGACGGACACCGGAATGTGAGCATGTACTGTTTTTTTTTTTTTACATTTACGACGGTAACCAGGGTAAACATCGGGTTACTAAGCGCGGCCCTGCGCTTAGTAACCCGATGTTTACCCTGGTTACAAGCGAACGCATCGTTGGATCGGTCCAACGATCCAACGATAACAGCGGGAGATCCAGCGACAAAAGAAAGTTCCAAACGATCTGCTACGACGTACGATTCTCAGCAGGGTCCCTGATCGCTGCTGCGTGTCAGACACAGCGATATCGTATGGATATCGCTGGAACGTCACGGATCGTACTGTCGTAGCGACAAAAGTGCCACTGTGAGACGGTACCCTTAGGGAGGTCACCCACTGAACACATTGAAATTGACAGAGCCCACCGCTCACTAGGCCCAAAGAATCCTGATACATCTAAGCCGAGGGACGTCATCTGTAGGATTCACTACTTCCAAACTAAGGATGACATCATGCGTAAGGCGAGGGACCACGATGCTATTGACTTTAATGGGTCTGATGTTCTTCTCTTGTCTGACCTCTCACGCTTCACCCTGGCTAAACGGAGGGCTTTGCACCCCGTCCTGGAGGTGCTGCAAGAAAATAAGATCCCCTACAGTTGGGGTTACCCATTTCAATTACAAGTACGCAGTGATAAAGGCTTGATAATTTTGAGATCCCCGTCAGATCTGCAGAACTTCACCGCTGCACTGGGCTTACCGATGGTCACACTGGGAGACTGGCCTCGCCTTACTGCGTCTGACCTATGGGGCCCACGCCGTACTGGTGCCCCCCCGCCGGGTCGCTGGGAAAGAGGAAACGGGGCTCCCGCCGTAGACGTGCCTCCGTTACTCATGCTGATGACACTTGATCACCCAATTCAGACCTTATGATCACTACTGCCCCTTTTATCTTGTCTCTTTTTGCTTTCTTGCCGCCTACATTGTCCCTCCATGTGGCCGGGCTCCCACGGGGGGCTTGGTCGTGACTTTGCTTTAGCCTGTTAATTGTGGATGGATTGGAGCCGCATGTTTTGTAGCGGTGACATTTCTATTTGATTCTACCTGGGACTCCTGAGCGGGGTTCCTAGCATGGTTCATTTTGCACTATCTTTGAATGTCCACCTACTTCAATTGACTCCTCATGTACTGTGCTCAACTGTTGCACTACTGCATTAATGTGCTAATGTTATTCCATGTTGGCTAACGCTGCTCTTTCTCCTGAAATGTGATTTTTGATGATACCTCTTTGGGGGATTGTTATGACTCTGCTCATTTTGACAAATGTACTTGGCCCACGATCCGCTGTTATGTTCGTTAACAATGTTTAAGTTACCAGGGTCATGGGCCTTCTGGGTAGAGTTGGATTTTTTATTTTCTTTTTTGCTTCAGGGGCTCGGCTGGTTGCTCTCTGCTCAATCACCTCCCCACTAGGGTGTGTCTCTGACACTACTTCTCAGAGTTTTCTCTGATATTGTTCTGTACCCTTGAGGCCTAGTGGCTTCTTGGTTTTTCTCTTTCTTTTTGGTCGGAACCCTGTCTTCCGGCTGAACTACTATCTTTCCTTGGTGCTTTATTTTCTCTGTTTCTATTTTTCCCCACTTTCCACCCCTTCAACTCCTTTCCGCACCCGATTGTACCACCTGCAGGCCCGATAGTTCCTATGGCATCCCTACAACTCTGCTCGCTTAATGTCAGGGGGTTTAATGTCCCTGAAAAGCGATCGAAGGTTTTATACGGTATGCATAAGAAACAGGTTGACATACTTCTGTTGCAGGAGACACATTTCCGATCAGACAGAATCCCTAAGCTTAACCATAAATACTACACACAGTGGTTCCATGGCAGTAACTCTGACTCCAAGTCTAAAGGAGTCAGCATTGCATTGCACAAGTCTTTACAGGCTCAGGTAGTTGCCTCTAAAGCGGATTCTAATGGTCGATATGTGTTTTTGAAGCTTAAAATTGCCCATGATTTGTTCACCATAGCTAACATTTATCTCCCCAATCAAGACCAGGTCCGAGCGTGCAGAAAGTACCTACAGGACCTCTCGGCCTTTGCGGAAGGCTATGTGATTATGGGAGGGGACTTCAATAGGGTGTTGGACCGCGCTGTGGATTCCTCTTCGGGCAGGTCAGCGGTGTCCCTCTCACAGCTGGAGAGACTGCGGCGGGCCCTGACAGACTCAAGGTTGGTGGATGTATGGAGGTTACTGCACCCCACTACCCGAGATTATACCTACTTCTCCACAGTACATAATTCCTATAGTAGATTGGATTATTTTTTGATCAGCCACGGGCTCCAGTCTCTTGACCCAAAGTCTGACATTGACACGATGTTGTGGTCAGACCATGCCCCGGTTTTGCTCTCCCTCCGGCTGCCCAGCCTTTCTCCGAGAGAATGGACCTGGTCCTTAAACCCTGGTCTCCTCGGAGATTTAACGTGTCAGGCGGCCGTGCGAACAGCAATCTCCTACTTTCTAGATTTTCACAAGCATGACCCCACAGCCATCCCATACCAATGGGAGGCTTTGAAAGGAGTTATAAGGGGAGTATTTATACAACAGGGGGCCCGATTGAAGAGAGAGAGGGAGACTAATATGATGGGTTTGTTGACTCGTATCCAAACTCTGGAGTTGGATCATAGACGGACTAGAGATGCTGGGGTGCTGGCTGATCTCCTCCGGGCACGCTGTGAGTTGAGTGCTTTGTTGGACATGACGTTAGCACGACAGAGGGACCGCTTTCATAAATTTCTGTACAAGTACTCTGATAAACCTGGGAGAGCTCTAGCGAGGTTTTTGCACCCCCGTGCTCCCACCACTTATATCCATACCATGAGGTCTGCTACGGGTGAACTGGTCCATTTTCCTGAGGAGATTGTGGACTCATTCAGAGCATATTATGACTCTCTCTACAATTTAAGGGGCCCGTTGTCTGATATGTCCCCTTCCGAGTTTCAAGCACGGGTGAACGACTACATCCGGGAAACTGAGCTCCCGCCTATGTTGGTGGAGGAGTCTGAGGCCCTGGAGAGTCCTCTCTCGGAACAGGAGGTTTTAGACACGATAAAATCTTTGGCTAATGGTAAAAGCCCTGGTCCTGACGGATTGTCCGCCGCCTTCTATAAGTTATATGCGAATTCCCTGGTCCCCTTCATGACCAAACTGTTTAACTCCATCTCGGCCAGCTGCCCCTTTGCCCCCCAAACGCTGATGGCCACAATCACCGTGATTCCTAAACCGGGAAAAGATCCCCTATTATGTGCAAGCTATAGGCCCATATCCCTCATTAATGTGGATGTGAAGGTGTTCGCGAAAGTGTTAGCTGTTAGACTGAACCCTATTCTCCCTGGGTCCATCCATAGTGATCAGGTGGGCTTTGTGCCGCACAGGGAGGCCAAGGATAACACGGTGAAGACGTTGCTTCTGACCTCGTACATGCGCACAGGAAAGGTACCGGCATGCTTATTATCTATTGACGCTGAGAAGGCGTTTGATTGCCTAGACTGGACCTTTCTACGTGCCTCCCTGAAACAACTGGGAGTGGGACCTAACATGTTGGAGAGGATTTTTGCTCTGTATCATAGGCCTACGGCCCGTCTTAGAGTGAACGGCACCCTTTCCCGGCCCATTGACATAAGAAACGGGACCCGTCAGGGTTGCCCCCTTTCCCCCTTACTTTATATCCTTGCGATGGAGCATCTGGCAGTGGCATTACGGAAGACACCTGATATTGAGGGTCTGCCGATTGGCCAACATGAGTTTAAGATATCCCTGTATGCGGATGATTTATTGCTGTACATTACCAACCCGACCGTGGCTTTTCCTGTACTTCTCCGAGAGTTCCGTAGGTTTGGGGAGGTTTCAAACTTTAAAGTCAACTACTCCAAGATGGAGGCGCTCAATATCTCCCTGCCTGATAATCTAGTCTCTCAGCTCCAGGCGTCCTTCTCTTTTAAGTGGAAGACCGACGCCTTAAAATATTTAGGAGTCTTAATACCTGCTGACATTAGCGCAACATATGCTCTGAACTACGTCCCGCTCTTGCAGAAAACTATCTTGGACCTTAAACGGTATGGCAGACCTCAGCTATCTTGGTTTGGACGGGTGGGAGTGGTCAAAATGGATATTTTACCCTGATTCCTCTATCTCTTTCAGACTGCTCCAGTGCAGGTTCCGGATTACTTTTTCAGGCGCCTGCAGTCGGCCATCAATAGCTTTATTTGGGGAACTAAGAAGCCGCGGACTCGATTCTCAGTGTTAGTGAGACCCAAGACTAAAGGGGGGTAGGCCTTCCTGATTTTAAACGTTATTACCAAGCAGTCTTGCTCTCTAGGATTGTCGACTGGAGGTTCGGTGATGCTCATAAACAGTGGGTGCTACTGGAGAAACTTCTATCGCCCTCTTCTTTGTACTGGCTGCCTTGGCTGGGGGGGACCGGACGCCCACCTGTGTCGAGTTTTGCTCCACTCACACAGATTGTTTTGAGGTTTTGGGATAGATCCTATGAGAAATTACGCATGACCTCCCGATTGAGCAGACTGAGCCCCCTTTTTGACAATCCGGCTTTTCCCCCAGCAATGAATAGATCTACGTATCTGTGTTGGTCACGACTTGAAGGGGTGGGACTGGGTCAGGTGAAGGATAAGCTTGCGGGGCTCTCCGGCGTGCGGGGGTTACGAGGTTCTGATCTTACGACACCGCTGTCCTGGCTAGAGTTTCTGCAATTGCAGAGCTTTCTTTCCAGTGTGCCGATGGGGGCGCTTACGCCATTTGAGTCCCTGATGCTCCCTACCGAGGGTCCCTCCCACGTGGTTTCGGTGCTCTATGGCCTGGTCTTGAATTCACTTCCCCCTACTACGCTGGGATTTATGGAGGCTTGGGAGAGGGACCTGGGGATCACCTTTTCTGAGGCGGATAGTCTGAAAATTTTCACTCCTGCACATAAGATGACGATGTCCAGTCAGGCGCAGGAGAGGAATTATAAATTACTGACACGCTGGTATAGGTGTCCCACCCTTCTCCACAGGATTAACCCGGAGATCTCGGACGCCTGCTGGAGATGTGGCTCCGCCACGGGCTCTATGCTTCATGTTTGGTGGTCCTGTGGTCCCCTGCAACCCTTCTGGAACTCAGTTTTCGATGCCTTTCACTTGATGACTGGGGTTCGCCACGAGCCCTCCCCCCAAATGGCCCTACTGTCCCTGATACCCAGTTTGATAGCTTCCGTTAAAAAGGGGATCCTGAGATTTTGCCTAATAGCTGCCAGGGCAGTTATTCCCCGGCTTTGGAGGTCCACTGAGGTCCCCTCCATGGAGGAATGGATAGCTGAAATGGATAGATTACATCGTCTGGAGTCGCTGGTGGCGGGTGATGGTGATGCTGCATATGTCCAGGGGAAAACCTGGTTCCTCTGGCAATCCTTCAAGGAGAGCACAGGGTTCCTGACTTGGCTGCGTACATACTCATAATTCTCAATACGTGGGCGTGTACATTGCTGGGTCTCTCTTAATCCACCCCCTCCCCCTCCCTCCTTACTCCCCTTTTCCCCCATTCCCCCCCCCCTTTTTTTTTCTCTTTTTCTCTTTCTTTCCTTTCTCCTATTTCTACAATTGCTTTTCTTACAGGTTCTGTATTTTGTATATAAGGTCTATGTCCCGAGGTGATTCTCAAGATGAGAACCATGTACCCTTTATGTGCCAGAGTTCTTGTTCAACTACACTTGTGCTGTGTTCTCAGAGATGTAATGTATAGCTCTGGACATTGTAATGATTCTTTTTACTGTTTTTCCTGTTTAAAATTTCAATTATATTTACTGAAAAAAAAAAACATCCACCTCTCGTGTCTCCCCTCTTTCCTCATAGTTTGTAAGCTTGCGAGCAGCAGGGCCCTCACTCCTCTTGGTGTCTGTTTTTATCTATGTGATTATTGTTATGCTGTAATGTCTATTGTCTGTACAAGTCCCCTCTATAATGTAAAGTGCTGCAGAATATGTTGGCGCTATATAAATAAAAATTATTATTATTAGTTTTACTTACAAATTCTTTTTTTGTATTTCATCTATAGGTTCCACAATGTGAGAAGGACAACGTGACATAGATAACGACCTACTTATTCAAGCTGTGCAAGAAGTTGCAGCGGCGTAGTGGGACCCCCGTGATCAGAATCATTCCGACTCAGCCTTGATCCGACGACTCTGGGAAGAAGTGGCAACATCACTGCTGGCTGATTGGGACCATGCCACGCCACATGCCAAAAAGGATTTTCGTAAGTTTTGCAATGTGGTCTGATGCTGCAGTTTACCTGTTAATGTATTGTCTTACAATTAATTTTTCCCTTTATTTCCCCCTTCACAGTGAAGAGAATAAAAGTCCGTTGGCGTTTGATGAAGGATCGCTTCAATAAGGACATGACAGAGGAGATTCGGATTCAAAGTGATGCTGCTCGAAAACTCCGAAAATATAAGTACCATCATCAGATTCCTTTTCTGAGGCCTGCGCTTGCTCAGCGAACGTGAGTATCTTTTGTGTTGTCTTACTATTATTTAACCCCTTTATGACCTTGGGATTTTCCGTTTTTCCATGTTCATTTTTCGCTCCCCTCCTTCCCAGAGCCATAACTTTTTTATTTTTCTGTCAATATGGCCATGTGAGGGCTTATTTTTTGCAAAACAAGTTGTACTTTTGAACGACATCATTGGTTTTAGCATGTCGTGTACTAGAAAACGGGAAAAAAATTCCAAGTGCGGTGAAATTGCAAAAAAAGTGCAATCCCACACAGGTTTTTTGTTTGGCTTTTTTGCTAGGTTCACTAAATGCTAAAACTGATCTGCCATTATGATTCTCCAGGTCATTACGAGTTCATAGACACCTAACATGACTAGGTTATTTTTTATCTAAGTGGTGAAAAAAATTCCAAACTTTGCTAAAAAAAAAAAAAAAAAAATTGCGCCATTTTCCGATACCCGTAGCGTCTCCATTTTTCATGATCTGGGGTTGGGTGAGGGCTTATATTTTGCGTGCTGAGCTGGCATTTTCAATGATACCATTTCGGTGCAGATACGTTCTTTTGATCGTTCTTTTGATGCATTTTAACGCAATGCTGCGGCGACCAAAAAAAGGTAATTCTGGCCTTTTGAATTTTTTTCTCGCTCTTTTTTATTGATAGATCAGGCAATTCTGAACGTGCCGATACCAAATATGTGTAGGTTTGATTTATTTTGAATGGGGCGAAAGGGGGGTGATTTAAACTTTTATATACATTTTTATTTTTTTCATTTTTTTTTTTACTTTTGCCATGCTTCAATAGCCTCCTTAGGAGGCTAGAAGCTGGCACAACTCGATCGCCTCTGCTACATAGCAGCGATCATCAGATCGCTGCTATGCAGCAGAAATGCAGGTTTGCTATGAGCGCCGACCACAGGGTGGCGCTCACAGCTACCGGGGATCAGTAACCATAGAGGTCTCAAGGACCTCTATGGTTACTACACAGAAGCATCGCTGACCCCCGATCATGTGACGGGGGTCAGCGATGCCCTCATTTCTGGCCGCCAGCGCCGGTTAAATGCCGCTGTCTGCGTTTGACAGCGGCATTTAACTAGTTAATAGCGGCAGGTGAATCGCGATTTCACCCACCGCTATTGCGGGCACATGTCAGCTGTTCAAAACAGCTGACATGTCCCGGATTTGATGCGGGCTCACCGCCGGAGCCTGCATCAAAGCGGGGGTTCTGACCTCGGACGTACTATCCCGTCCGAGGTCAGAAAGGGGTTAAACTTTTTTTTTACTACTGTTTTTCATTTATTTTCCACACAGAACCTGGAGCAGCACCACAGAACCTGGATCGTCCTCTGTTGGAGCAGCCCCTCATCGACCAGCCAACAGGCCCATTCCCAATCATACACCAGAGATGGAGCAACCAAGCAGGCTTCAAAGACTGGGGAACAGGAAGCTGGTCCATCTGGTTTTCCCCTCTCCCAGCCCTCTGCCACTACTTTACTTGGGTCTGCTCGTCAGTGACAGAGGGCCTGGGAGAGATCAGTCATGCCCAAGTTTATTCACTTAAGCTCGGTCTTCCAGGCTGGGATGAAGGTGGTTGTGGAAAAACTGGATAGTGGGCTCATTCAGGTGAACACACTTTTCCAGGAAGTCCACAGACACCTTGACCGCCTGGAAGCCGACCTTAATAGACAGGCGCAACATTATTTTTCCCCTATAGAATGGGGCGTGACGTAAAAACCTTAGTCCTGATCTTCAGTTCTATGTGATGAAGGCCTGTCAGGCTGCTTACACCGAGGCCATGCAGCGGTCCCGATAGCAGCAGGAACAAACTTCATTCCCTACAGGGCAACAAGCTCCAGCACAGCATGAGTGGCAGAATCCACCAGCAACTTTTGGAACTTCACAAGGACTTGGATACCAGTCTGCTCACCACGTGACCTATCCACCACCGCTGGACATTAGGACTGTTCCACAAGTACCCAGCTACACCATGCAGCTGAGTGCAGCAGCTCAGCCTTTCACTCCCACCACGTAGCAACAGGAACAAAAAGGCCAAGGAAGCAGCAAAACAAAGGCCAGGAAGCGAAAAAGAAACATTACCTATCCCCTCCACCCTCACCCTCCGAATGTGTCTTTGTTTTCAAGTCTGTGCACACCTTCCCTTGGTTCTTTCCCATCCAATGTGTCAATCTCTTCCAACTTGTTTTCCACTCCTAATGTGTCCTTTTCCCCATTTCCTCTGCCAATGTTTCTGACCCAATCCTCCAATCGACTGCCACTTCCCCTATAACAACTTCCCCAACCACTCTTAGCCTACCATCACAGCCTGACACCCCCCAGGTCCACCATGTAACTCCCTCCCGCAGACCCCAAAAGTAAATCACATTATTTTCCTTTTTATTTATTTATTAAATATCAAATTGTTTTTATTTTAGTTAGTAAAAATTATTTTGTTTCACAATACCTGTCTACCTGTGTTTTCTTTATCTCATTATTTAAACATGTGTGCATTGTTGAGTGAAGTATTAACGGGTGTTACAGTTAAGGTGTTTATTATTAAAGTTACAGTCAAGTAACTTGTTACAGTCAGAAAACAGTAGAGATACATAACATTACAGTACACTACAGCTTAAACCATTTCACCTTTCCATGCCACACGTCCAATATCAGAAACAAAGTAGGCTGACAATTTATCCCTCATTTGGGCAACTTCCACTGTAGTCCTCAGAGGGTGAGCATGGTAATCCTGCAATGTGGTATTAACAGGTTCCTCAAGTTCGAAGTGGGGTCACTCTTGACAAAATGTAATTATGCAGAACACACGCTTTCATAACCTCATCCATGGTCGCCATTTTAACCCCTTCATGACCCAGCCTATTTTGGCCTTAATGACCTTGCAGTTTTTTGCAATTCTGACCAGTGTCCCTTTATGAGGTAATAACTCAGGAACGCTTCAACGGATCCTAGCGATTCTGAGATTGTTTTTTCGTGACATATTGGGCTTCATGTTAGTGGTAAATTTAGGTCGATAATTTCTGAGTTTATTTGTGAAAAAAAGTTATGTGACACAAAATAGTTAATAAATAACATTTCCCACATGTCTACTTTACATCAGCTCAATTTTGGAAACAATTATTTTTTTTGCTAGGAAGTTATAAGGGTTAAAATTTGACCAGTGATTTCTCATTTTTACAACAAAATTTACAAAACCATTTTTTTTCGGGACCACCTCACATTTGAAGTCAGTTTGAGGGTTCTATATGGCTGAAAATACCCAAAAGTGACACCATTCTAAAAACTGCACCCCTCAAGGTGCTCAAAACCACATCCAAGAAGTTTATTAACCCTTCGGGTGTTTCACAGCAGCAGAAGCAACATGGAAGGAAAAAATTAACATTTAACTTTTTAGTCACAAAAATGATCTTTTAGCGACATTTTTTTTATTTTCCCAAGGGTAAAAGGAGAAACTGGACCACGAACGTTGTTGTCCAATTTGTCCTGAGTACGCTGATACCTCATATGTGGGGGTAAACCACTGTTTGGGCGCACGGCAGGGCTCGGAAGGGAAGGAGCGCCATTTGACTTTTTCAATGAAAAATTGGCTCCAATCTTTAGCGGACACCATGTCGCGTTTGGAGAGCCCCCGTGTGCCTAAACATTGGAGCTCCCCCACAAGTGACCCCATTTTGGAAACTAGACCCCCCAAGGAACTTATCTAGAAGCATAGTGAGCACTTTAAACCCCCAGGTGCTTCACAAATTGATCCGTAAAAATGAAACAGTACTTTTTTTTCACAAAAAAATTATTTTAGCCTCAATTTTTTCATTTTCACATGGGCAACAGGATAAAATGGATCCTAAAATTTGTTGGACAATTTCTCCTGAGTACACCGATACCTCACATGTGGGGGTAAACCACTGTTTGGGCACATGGTAAGGCTCGGAAGGGAAGGAGCGCCATTTGACTTTTTGAATGGAAAATTATCTCCATCGCTAGCAGACACCATGTCACGTTTGGAGAGCCCCTGTGTGCCTAAACATTAGAGCGCTCCCACAAGTGACCCCATTTTGGAAACTAGACCCCCCAAGGAACTTATCTAGAAGCATAGTGAGCACTTTAAACTCTCAGGTGCTTCACAAATTGATCCGTAAAAATGAAAAAGTACTTTTTTTTCACACAATTTCTTTTAGCCTTAATTTTTTCATTTTCACATGGGCAACAGGATAAAATGGATCCTAAAATTTGTTGGGCAATTTCTCCTGAGTATGTTGATACCTCATATGTGGGGGTAAACCACTGTTTGGGTGCACGGCAAGGCTCGGAAGGGGAGGCGTGCCATTTGACTTTTTGAATGGAAAATTAGCTCCAATCGTTAGCGGACACCATGTCGCGTTTGGAGAGCCCCTGTGTGCCTAAACATTGGAGCTCCCCTACAAGTTACCCCATTTTGGAAACTAGACCCCCAAAGGAACTTATCTAGATGCATAGTGAGCACTTATAACCCCCAGGTGCTTCACAGAAGTTTATAACGCAGAGCCGTGAAAATAAAAAATAATTTTTCTTTCCTCAAAAATGATTTTTAGCCCAGAATTTTTTATTTTCCCAAGGGTAATAGGAGAAATTGGACCCCAAATGTTGTTGTCCAGTTTGTCCTGAGTACGATGATACCCCATATGTGGGGGTAAACCACTGTTTGGGCGCACGGCAGGGCTCGGAAGGGAAGGCACGCCATTTGGCTTTTTGAATGGAAAATTAGCTCCAATCATTAGCGGACACCATGTCGCGTTTGGAGAGCCCCTGTGTGCCTAAACATTGGAGCTCCCGCACAAGTGACCCCATTTTGGAAACTAGACCTCCCAAGGAACTAATCTAGATGTGTGGTGAGCACTTTGAACCCCCAAGTGCTTCGCAGAAGTTTATAACGCAGAGCCGTGAAAATAAAAAATAATTTTTCTTTTCTCAAAAATGATTTTTTAGCCCACAATTTTTTATTTTCCCAAAGGTAACAGGAGAAATTGGACCACAAAAGTTGTTGTCCAGTTTCTCCTGAGTACGCTGATACCCCATATGTGGGGGTAAACCACTGTTTTGGCACACGTCGGGGTTCGGAAGGGAAGTAGTGACGTTTTGAAATGCAGACTTTGATGGAATGCTCTGCGGGCGTCAGGTTGCATTTGCAGAGCCCCTGATGTGCCTAAACAGTAGGAACTCCCCACAAGTGACTCCATTTTGGAAACTAGACCCCCAAGGGAACTTATCTAGATGTGTGGTGAGCACTTTGAACCCCCAAGTGCTTCACAGAAGTTTATAACACAGAGCCGTGAAAATAATAAATGTGTTTCCTTTCCTCAAAAATATTTTTTTAGCCCAGAATTTTTTATTTTTGCAAGGGTAACAGGAGAAATTGGACCCCAAAAGTTGTTGTCCAGTCTCTTCTGAGTACGCTGATACCCCATATGTGGGGGTAAACCACTGTTTTGGCACACGTCGGGGTTCGGAAGGGAAGTAGTGACGTTTTGAAATGCAGACTTTGATGGAATGGTCTGCGGGCATCATGTTACGTTTGCAGAGCCCCTGATATGCCTAAACAGTAGAAACCCCCCACAAGTGACCCCATTTTGGAAACTAGACCCCCAAGGAACTTATCTAGATGTGTGGTGAGCACGTTCAACCCCCAAGTGCTTCACAGAAGTTTACATCGCAGAGCCGTGAAAATAAAAAATCATTTTTCTTTCCTCAAAAAAAGATGTTTTAGCAAGCAATTTTTTATTTTCACAAGGGTAACAGGAGAAATTGGGCCCCAATGTTTGTTGCCCAGTTTGTTGTGAGTACAGTGATACCCCATATGTGGGGGTTAACCACTGTTTGGGCGCACGTCAGGGCTCGGAAGGGAAGTAGTGACATTTGAAATGCAGACTTTGATGGAATGGTCTGCGGGCGTCACGTTGCATTTGCAGAGCCCCTGATGTGCCTAAACAGTAGAAACACCCCACAAGTGACCCCATTTTGGAAACTAGACCCCCGAAGGAACTTATCTAGATGTGTGGTGAGCACTTTCAACCCCCAAGTGCTTCACAGAAGTTTATAATGCAGAGCCATGAAAATAAAAAATAATTGTTCTTTCCTCAAAAATTATGTCTTAGCAAGTAATTTTTTATTTTTGCAAGGGTAACAGGAGAAATTGGACCCCAACAGTTGTTGCCCAGTTTGTCCTGAGTACGCTGGTACCCCAAATGTGGGGGTAAACCACTGTTTGGGCGCATGTCGGGGCTTGGAAGGGAGGGAGCACCATTTGATTTTTTGAATGCAAGATTGGCTGGAATCAATGGTGGCGCCATGTTGCGTTTGCTGTTGTGAATTTGCTTTTTGCTCCCTCTAGTGGTTACTAGTTTTTTGACTCTGGTTTTTCTGTCATTCCTTTTATCCGCACCTGGGTCGTTAGTTAGGGGTGTTGCTATATAAGCTCCCTGGACCTTCAGTTCAATGCCTGGCAACGTAGTTATCAGAGCTAGTCTGCTGTGCTCTTGTCTACTGATCCTGGTTCCAGTTATATCAGCTAAGTCTGCCTTTTGCTTTTTGCTATTTGTTTTGGTTTTGTATTTTTGTCCAGCTTGTTCCAAATCTATATCCTGACCTTTGCTGGAAGCTCTAGGGGGCTGGTGTTCTCCCCCCGGACCGTTAGACGGTTCGGGGGTTCTTGAATTTCCAGTGTGGATTTTGATAGGGTTTTTGTTGACCATATAAGTTACCTTTCTTTATTCTGCTATCAGTAAGCGGGCCTCTCTGTGCTAAACCTGGTTCATTTCTGTGTTTGTCATTTCCTCTTACCTCACCGTCATTATTTGTGGGGGGCTTCTATCCAGCTTTGGGGTCCCCTTCTCTGGAGGCAAGAAAGGTCTTTGTTTTCCTCTACTAGGGGTAGCTAGATTCTCCGGCTGGCGCGTGTCATCTAGAATCAACGTAGGAATGATCCCCGGCTACTTCTAGTGTTGGCGTTAGGAGTAGATATATGATCAACCCAGTTACCACTGCCCTATGAGCTGGATTTTTGTATTCTGCAGACTTCCACGTTCCTCTGAGACCCTCGCCATTGGGGTCATAACAGTTTGCCAGGCCAGTATTAAATGTTTAATGCATTGCAGAAGAGGGATTATAAGAAAGAAGATTCTGAGTTTTTTTTTTTTCTTTCTCCTTCCCCTTTACCTCAGAGTGGCTATGCTTGCTGCAGACATGAATGTCCAGACCTTGATTACAAGTGTGGACCAGCTGGCTACTCGTGTGCAGGGCATACAAGACTATGTTATCAGAAATCCTAGGTCAGAACCTAAAATACCAATTCCTGAACTGTTTTTCGGAGACAGGTTTAAGTTTAGGAATTTCGTGAATAATTGTAAATTGTTTTTGTCCCTGAGACCCTGTTCATCTGGAGATTCTGCTCAGCAAGTAAAAATTGTTATTTCGTTCTTACGGGGCGACCCTCAGGATTGGGCTTTTTCGCTGGCGCCAGGAGATCCGGCATTGGCTGATCTTGATGCGTTTTTTCTGGCGCTCGGTTTACTTTATGAGGAACCCAATCTTGAGATTCAGGCTGAAAAGGCCTTGCTGGCTATGTCTCAGGGGCAGGACGAGGCTGAAGTGTATTGCCAAAAATTTCGGAAATGGTCCGTGCTGACACATTGGAACGAGTGTGCACTGGCCGCTAATTTTAGAAATGGCCTTTCTGAAGCCATTAAGAATGTTATGGTGGGTTTTCCCATTCCCACAGGTCTGAATGATACTATGGCACTGGCTATTCAAATTGACCGGCGGTTGCGGGAGCGCAAAACCGCAAATTCCCTCATGGTGTTGTCTGAACAGACACCTGATTTAATGCAATGTGATAGAATCCTGACTAGAAATGAGCGGAAAATTCATAGACGCCGGAATGGCTTGTGCTACTACTGTGGTGATTCTACACATGTTATCTCAGCATGCTCTAAACGTATAGCTAAGGTTGTTAGTCCTGTCACCGTTGGTAATTTGCAACCTAAATTTATTCTGTCTGTAACTTTGATTTGCTCACTGTCATCTTATCCTGTCATGGCGTTTGTAGATTCAGGTGCTGCCCTGAGTCTCATGGATCTCTCATTTGCTAAGCGCTGTGGATTTACTCTTGAACCATTAGAAAATCCTATTCCTCTTAGGGGTATTGATGCTACACCATTGGCAGCAAATAAACCGCAGTATTGGACTCAGGTTACCATGTGCATGACTCCTGAACACCGCGAGGTGATACGTTTCCTGGTTTTACATAAAATGCATGATTTGGTTGTTTTAGGGCTGCCATGGTTACAGACCCATAATCCAGTCCTGGACTGGAAGGCTATGTCAGTCTCAAGTTGGGGCTGTCGTGGTATTCATGAGGATTCCCTGCCTGTGTCTATTGCTTCTTCTACGCCTTCCGAAGTTCCGGAGTATTTGTCTGATTATCAGGATGTCTTCAGTGAGTCTGAGTCCAGTGCACTGCCTCCTCATAGGGACTGTGACTGTGCTATAGATTTGATCCCAGGCAGTAAATTTCCTAAAGGAAGACTGTTTAATCTGTCGGTACCTGAACATACCGCTATGCGTTCATATATCAAGGAGTCTCTGGAAAAAGGACATATTCGTCCGTCTTCTTCCCCTCTTGGTGCGGGATTCTTTTTTGTGGCAAAAAAGGACGGATCTTTGAGACCTTGTATTGATTATCGG
This sequence comes from Ranitomeya variabilis, assembly GCF_051348905.1. Lineage (NCBI taxonomy): Eukaryota > Metazoa > Chordata > Amphibia > Anura > Dendrobatidae > Ranitomeya > Ranitomeya variabilis. The sequence continues at coordinate 625,584,259 of NC_135233.1, forward strand.
CTTTTGAATAAGATCACTGTCAAATTTCAGTATCCTTTACCGCTGTTGTCTGACTTGTTTGCCCGGATTAAGGGTGCCAAGTGGTTCACCAAGATAGACCTTCGTGGTGCGTACAACCTTGTGCGCATTAAGCAAGGTGATGAATGGAAAACCGCATTCAATACGCCCGAAGGTCATTTTGAGTACTTGGTGATGCCTTTTGGGCTCTCCAATGCGCCTTCAGTTTTTCAGTCCTTTATGCATGACATTTTCCGGAAGTATCTGGATAAATTTTTGATTGTTTATCTGGATGATATTTTGGTTTTTTCTGATAATTGGGATTCGCATGTGGAGCAGGTCAGGTTGGTCTTTAAAATTTTGCGTGAAAATTCTTTGTTTGTCAAGGGCTCAAAGTGTCTCTTTGGTGTACAGAAGGTTCCCTTTTTGGGGTTCATTTTTTCCCCTTCTGCGGTGGAGATGGACCCAGTCAAGGTCCGAGCTATTCTTGATTGGACTCAGCCCTCGTCAGTTAAGAGTCTTCAGAAGTTCTTGGGCTTCGCTAACTTCTACCGTCGTTTTATCGCTAATTTTTCTAGCATTGTGAAACCTTTGACGGATATGACCAAGAAGGGCTCCGATGTAGCTAACTGGGCTCCTGCTGCCGTGGAGGCTTTCCAGGAGTTGAAACGCCGGTTTACTTCGGCGCCTGTTTTGTGCCAGCCTGACGTCTCACTTCCCTTTCAGGTTGAGGTGGATGCTTCGGAGATTGGGGCAGGGGCCGTTTTGTCGCAGAGAGGCCCTGGTTGCTCTGTTATGAAACCTTGTGCCTTTTTCTCTAGGAAGTTTTCGCCTGCCGAGCGAAATTATGATGTGGGCAATCGGGAGTTGTTGGCCATGAAATGGGCATTTGAGGAGTGGCGTCATTGGCTCGAGGGTGCTAAGCATCGTGTGGTGGTCTTGACTGATCACAAAAATCTGATGTATCTCGAGTCTGCTAAACGCCTTAATCCGAGACAGGCCCGCTGGTCATTGTTTTTCTCCCGCTTTGATTTTGTTGTCTCGTATTTACCAGGTTCAAAGAATGTGAAGGCCGATGCTCTTTCTAGGAGCTTTGTGCCTGATGCTCCTGGAGTCGCTGATCCTGTTGGTATTCTTAAAGATGGAGTTATCTTGTCAGCTATTTCTCCGGATCTGCGACGTGTGTTGCAGAGATTTCAGGCTGATAGGCCTGAGTCTTGTCCACCTGACAGACTGTTTGTCCCGGATAAGTGGACCAGCAGAGTCATTTCCGAGGTTCATTCCTCGGTGTTGGCAGGTCACCCGGGAATTTTTGGCACCAGGGATCTGGTGGCCAGGTCCTTTTGGTGGCCTTCCTTGTCAAGGGATGTGCGGTCATTTGTGCAGTCCTGTGGGACTTGTGCTCGAGCTAAGCCTTGCTGTTCTCGTGCCAGCGGTTTGCTCTTGCCCTTGCCTGTCCCGAAGAGACCTTGGACACATATCTCCATGGATTTCATTTCTGATCTTCCGCTATCTCAGGGCATGTCCGTTATCTGGGTGATATGTGATCGCTTCTCCAAGATGGTCCATTTGGTTCCTTTGCCTAAGCTGCCTTCCTCTTCCGATCTGGTTCCTGTGTTTTTCCAGAACGTGGTTCGTTTGCACGGCATCCCTGAGAATATTGTGTCAGACAGAGGATCCCAGTTCGTTTCCAGGTTCTGGCGATCCTTTTGTAGTAGGATGGGCATTGATTTGTCGTTTTCGTCTGCTTTCCATCCTCAGACTAATGGACAGACGGAGCGAACCAATCAGACTTTGGAGGCTTATTTGAGGTGTTTTGTCTCTGCTGATCAGGACGATTGGGTGACATTCTTGCCGTTGGCTGAGTTTGCCCTTAATAATCGGGCTAGTTCCGCCACCTTGGTTTCGCCTTTTTTCTGCAACTCTGGTTTCCATCCTCGCTTTTCTTCGGGTCATGTGGAGCCTTCTGACTGTCCTGGGGTGGATTCTGTGGTGGATAGATTGCAGCAGATCTGGAATCATGTGGTGTACAACTTGAAGTTGTCACAGGAGAAGGCTCAGCGCTTTGCCAACCGCCGCCGCGGTGTGGGTCCCCGACTACGCGTTGGGGATTTGGTGTGGCTTTCTTCCCGCTTTGTTCCTATGAAGGTCTCCTCTCCCAAATTTAAACCTCGTTTTATTGGGCCTTACAAGATATTGGAAATCCTTAATCCTGTATCTTTTCGTCTGGATCTTCCTGTGTCGTTTGCTATTCACAATGTATTTCATAGGTCCTTGTTGCGGCGGTACATTGTGCCTGTAGTTCCTTCTGCTGAGCCTCCTGCTCCGGTGTTGGTTGAGGGCGAGTTGGAGTACGTGGTGGAGAAGATCTTGGATTCTCGCCTCTCCAGGCGGAGGCTTCAGTACCTGGTCAAGTGGAAGGGCTATGGTCAGGAGGATAATTCCTGGGTGGTCGCCTCTGATGTTCATGCGGCCGATTTAGTTCGTGCCTTTCATGCCGCTCATCCTGATCGCCCTGGTGGTCATGGTGAGGGTTCGGTGACCCCTCACTAAGGGGGGGGTACTGTTGTGAATTTGCTTTTTGCTCCCTCTAGTGGTTACTAGTTTTTTGACTCTGGTTTTTCTGTCATTCCTTTTATCCGCACCTGGGTCGTTAGTTAGGGGTGTTGCTATATAAGCTCCCTGGACCTTCAGTTCAATGCCTGGCAACGTAGTTATCAGAGCTAGTCTGCTGTGCTCTTGTCTACTGATCCTGGTTCCAGTTATATCAGCTAAGTCTGCCTTTTGCTTTTTGCTATTTGTTTTGGTTTTGTATTTTTGTCCAGCTTGTTCCAAATCTATATCCTGACCTTTGCTGGAAGCTCTAGGGGGCTGGTGTTCTCCCCCCGGACCGTTAGACGGTTCGGGGGTTCTTGAATTTCCAGTGTGGATTTTGATAGGGTTTTTGTTGACCATATAAGTTACCTTTCTTTATTCTGCTATCAGTAAGCGGGCCTCTCTGTGCTAAACCTGGTTCATTTCTGTGTTTGTCATTTCCTCTTACCTCACCGTCATTATTTGTGGGGGGCTTCTATCCAGCTTTGGGGTCCCCTTCTCTGGAGGCAAGAAAGGTCTTTGTTTTCCTCTACTAGGGGTAGCTAGATTCTCCGGCTGGCGCGTGTCATCTAGAATCAACGTAGGAATGATCCCCGGCTACTTCTAGTGTTGGCGTTAGGAGTAGATATATGATCAACCCAGTTACCACTGCCCTATGAGCTGGATTTTTGTATTCTGCAGACTTCCACGTTCCTCTGAGACCCTCGCCATTGGGGTCATAACAGTTTGCAGAGCCCCTGATGTGCCTAAACAGTGGAAACCCCTCAATTCTAACTTCAACACTAACCCCAACACACCCCTAATCCTAATCCCAACTGTAGCCATAACCCTAATCCCAACCCTAACCCCAACACACCCCTAACCACAACCCTAACCCCAACACACCCGTAACCCTAATTCCAACCCTAATCCTAACCCTAATCCCAACCCTAACCCTAATCCCAACCCTAACCACAACTGTAACCCCAACACACCCCTAACCCTATCCGTAACCCTAACCACAAGCCTATTCTTAACCCTATTTCCAACCCTAGCCCTAATTCCAACCCTAACCCTAAGGGTATGTGCCTACGTTGCGGATTCGTGTAAGATTTTTCCGCACGATTTTTGAAAAATCTGCAGGTAAAAGGCACTGCGTTTTACCTGCGGATTTACAGCAGATTTCCAGTGTTTTTTTGTGCGGATTTCACCTGCGGATTCCTATTGAGGAACAGGTGTAAAACGCTGCGGAATCCGCACAAAGAATTGACATGCTGCGGAAAATACAACGCAGCGTTTCTGCACGGAATTTTCCGCACCATGGGCACAGCGGATTTGGTTTTCCATAGGTGTACATGGTACTGTAAACCTGATGGAAAACTGCTACGAATTCACAGCGGCCAATCCGCTGCGGATCCGCGGCCAATCCGCTGCGGATCCGCAGCCAAATCTGCACATGCCATAACCCTAACCCTACCCCTAACCCTACCTGTAACCCTAACCCTACCCCTAACCCTAACCCTACCCGTAACCCTAACCCTAGTTCTAACCCTAACCCTAGTGGAAAAAGAAAAAAAAAAGAAAAAAATATTTTCTTTATTTTATTATTGTCCCTACCTATGGGGGTGATAAAGGGGGGGTTTATTTATTATTTTTTTTATTTTGATCGCTGTGATAGAACCTATTCACAGCGATCAAAATGTACTTTTAACGAATCTGCCGACTGGCAGATTCGGCGGGCGCACTGAGCATGCGCCCGCCATTTTGGAAGATGGCGGCGCCCAGCGAGGAGGCGGACGGACACCGGGAGCCTTGGTGAGTATAAGGGGGGGGGGGGAGATCGGGGCACGGGGGGGGCGTCGGAGCACAGGGGGGTGGCATAGCAGCACGGGGGGAGCGGGCAGGAGCACGGGGCAGCGGAGCACAGGACCGAGGGGACCGGACCCCATAACGGAGCACTGGGGGGGCGATCGGTGGGGTGGGGGGGGTCACATTAGTGTTTCCAGCCATGGCCGATGATATTGCAGCATCGGCCATGGCTGGATTGTAATATTTCACCAGTTTTTCAGGTGAAATATTACAAATCGCTCTGATTGGCAGTTTCACTTTCAACAGCCAATCAGAGCGATCGTAGCCACGGGGGGGTGAAGCCACCCCCCCTGGGCTGAAGCACCACTCCCCCTGTCTCTGCAGATCGGGTGAAATCGGAGTTAACAACTTCACCCGATCTGCAGGGATGCGATCATTCCATGACGCCACATAGGCGTCATGGGTCGGATTGGCACGGGTTTTCATGACGCCTACGTGGCGTCATGGGTCGGGAAGGGGTTAAGATTGATAGCTGTACCCAAAATGCGCCATTTAGCTGCCAGCAAACCAAAGGCACATTCCACAGTTCTTCGTGCCCTTGTCTGTCGGTAGTTGAAAATTCTTTTTGTGTGAATCAAGTCCCGACTTGGGTATGGTTTTATGAGGTTGGCACACATTTGAAACGCCTCATCCCCAACAAACGGCAATGGCGGTCCTTCAGTGTTCGGAAGAGGTTGTGGCAGTGTAAAACTTAAATTATTACCATACAAACATTGGCCCATGTCAGAGTTTTTGAAAGTCTGCGAGTAATTTTCTCGTCCAAATGAGTCAACGGCGACAAATCGACACTCAGTATCTGCAATTGCCATGAGAACAATGGAAAAGTATTTTTTATAATTGAAGTACTTGGATCCACTTTCAGCAGGTTTCAGAATCCGAATATGTTTGCCACCCACAGCCCCCACACAGTTTGGAAAATTACAAATTTCCAAGAATTTTTCAACCAAAGTTCAGTTGTGGGTTGGGGGAGGAATTCTGCACACAGAACGTCACATAATGCACGGAAGGTGTCTCCAACAATCCCAGAAAGGGTGGACACTGCAATCCAAAATTGAAAATGTAGAGATCTTAAGGTCTCTCCGGTAACCAGGAATCTGTGGGGAAGAAATGGGGGAAAAAAAATAAAAAATCAGTACATGGCTTTTAGAACAAGAATATTAATGACAGGTTTTTCTTTTTCAAAATTACGTACCTTAGGGTCACCAACAGACGTTCCTCAGTAGAAATTGCTCTACGTAGCTGTGTGTCCAGCCTGGTGATGGATCCTCTGACACGTAGCAGCAATTCTTGGAAGATCTGTTCAGACATTCTTGTGTACTCGAAAAACTTTTGCGGGTTTCCACGAAGCTCGGTGGACAATGAGTGGTAGGCTCCACGGCTCTCTCGGACTTCAACAATGGGGTGTTGCTAACAGCGACGACGACGTCTTCTCCATCATTCTCTTCTCCTTTCTTCCTCACAAGCCGCAGCAAAAGCCAATTTCAATTACAGATTCAGATTGAAGCTCTCCACGCTAAGATCCATCTTGCAGCAGGATACAGCATCCAAACAGGATTTCATCTGTGCAGTGTATCTATATATAAAAATCCCATAAGCCACGCCCATTGGGAAATACCGTATGCATGCGAACAAACAACGCAAACGCATGCAAAAATGCATGCACACGCAGCGTTTTTTTGCCATCATGCGTAAGATCACGCGGATAAAAAATGCATAAACATGCGTTTTGGCATGCATTTGCACATGCAGATGATACGCTGCACGCAGAAAAGCTAATGTGAACCTAGCCTTACATGGCCTCCAGGACACATCTCTAGCCCCCTACTACTACACATACACAGACCCCACTAAAACACAGACCCCCTAACCACTACAAGGCCTCCAGTACAGTAGTGGGCAGCTTGCCATGCGTGGGCAGAGGATGACCTGCACTATAGGAGATAGATTATGAGGCCTATAAGAAGGCATCAGAAAAAGCAGTGGTCTGTGTATATGTGTCATTGAGGAGGCTGTACCAGTAGCACCAAGTTACTGAGTAGTTTGACTAAATTCTGGGTCTAGGATTTAGGAGCGACCAGAGACCCTGGGTGGGAAAAGTCGCTCCCATACTCCAGACCAGGTGTAACAGGCCTGATAACAGCAGCTGGGTTATTTCAGAAGGGGAGCGATGCTGGAGCTCCAACTGCGTGCGACACCAAGCCTGGGAAGACTGCACTTTCCTTGAAGAACGACCTGTGTGTTTACCTTATTGTACCACAGAAAAAGGATTTCAGTTGGAGTACGAAAAAACGCAATTAAGTTTAACTTGTTTTGCACAAGACCTGTGCCTGTGCCAAGTGCCTATGCCAAGTGCTCACCGCTGAGCTGAACCGCTACAAGCAGCTCTCTAATCACCCAGAATGCACCATGTGATGCCAGGATGGAGGTCCCTATGGCGGGTGTCTGGCCTATCATGACGAGTCTGCAGATAGATGCTCAGGTCACCTGCCTGGTGTGGGGCAGGGATGAGGGTAGTTGTTGAATGCACCCCTCCCCATCCAGTGATATTCTTGGCTCCTCTCCATCATTCTCCTTAGATAATAAGGTGGATCAGAGCCAAGAGCGGAAGAAAAGATGCCGAGACCTGGAAGGTGAATTCCAGGAATGTGAGAGCAAGAGTTATCCCTGCCCCCACTCCCTCTGGAGTCAGCGCGTCATTAGCCCTGCACTGAACATGCAGCAATCCAAGCATGTAACTGCCACACTCATGGTCACATTACAGGGACCACAAGCACCAGACGCCCTGATCAATGATCACCGACATGGCACAAAGTTATCCGCTTCATAGCGACTGTGAGTGGAGCAGCCGAGGAGCAGATTACTAATATGACCGCGACATAACGAGAATCCACATAGGGTTCACAAGAGCAGCGTATGATGATGATGGCAGCGCCGAGACTAACTGGGAACAGATAAACACCGGCTGCTCTTGGAGCATGCTAACCAGAGAAACGCCGGCTGCTCCTGGTGCTTTGTTACGAGATACACGCCGGCTGGTCCCAGGGCATAATAACCAGAGAAACACAAGCTGCTCCCAGCGCGTAATAACCAGAGAAACGCCAGCTGCTCCCGGCCCGTTATAACCAGAGAAAAGCCGGCTGCTCCTGGTGCTTTGTTACGGGATACACGCCGGCTGGTTCCAGGGCATAATAACCAGAGAAACACAAGCTGCTCCCGGCCCGTTATAACCAGAGCAACGCCGACTGCTGCTGGTGCTTTGTTACCGGATACACGCCAACTGTTCCTGATGCATAATAACCAGAGAAACACCGGCTGCTCCTGACGCATAACCAGAGAAACACCAGCTGCTCCCGGAGTGTAATAACCAGAGAAACGCCAGCTGCTCCCGATGCTTTGTTACCGGATACACGCTGGCTGCTCCAGCTGCATAATAACCAGAGAAAAGCCGGTTGCTCCCTGCGTGTAATAACCAGAGAAACACAGTCTGCGCCCAGTGCATAATAACCAGAGAAACGCCGGCTGCTCTTGGCGCGAAATAACCAGAGAAACACCGGCTGCTCCCGGCACACAATAACCAGATAAAAGTGGGCTGCTCCCAGCACTTAATAACCAGAGAAACACCGGCTGCTCTGTGGGAGTACCTCCTCTCCCAAGACACCATCCAGACTGACTCATGTCCAGGTATTTAACCAGGACCATGTCATGATCACATGATTGCGACATCACCGCAGGTCCTGCTAATACACATGCCGGTGTCGGCTCTACTGGATGAGATATGGTGCGCACTCTCCCTCCCACTCTATAAGCACTCACATAAAACCAGCCCATGTGTGCAGTTTAACCCTCCCAACACTTAGTGTGATGGAGGAAAAATAATCTGGTTTCATACCACTTATGCCAACATGTGCAGTGACATCTCCCCTCGTACACAGTGCCAGTGACCCTGTCACACCAGATACACGAAGGCTGCTCCTGGCACATAACCAGAGAGCTAATGGAACGGAGCCACAACTGTGCACTGGCACCCAAAGCTACAACTGGAGCCCAGACCCAGAACCTGGGAGGACCCAAAACTGCACAACCCTAATCCCGCGACTACAGACCGCACAGCCCTAATCCCTCATCAACAGACCCTAATCCCCCGTCTGCAAACCGCACGGACCTAATCCTCCCTCTACAGACTGCATGGCCCTAAATCCCTGTCTACAGACCTAATCACTTTGTAAAGACCGTATTTTGTCATTATCCCCGTCTACAAACTGCACGGCCCTAATCCCCCCGCTACAGACCGCACAGCCCTAATCCTCCCTCTACAGACCACAGGGCCCTAATCCCTGTCTACAGACCTAATCCTTTGTACAGTCCGGATTCTGTCATTGTCCCTGCAAGCTCCTGTGACTCTTTGTTGCATGATGGGTGAAGGATAAGTAAATGCACAACAAAGGGAATAGGGAGGGGGTGCCCAAACACTAGGGAAAGGGGAAGAGGAGACCCCTAGGCAGATCTAAAAATCACACTGTTTGCTCTACACGTCCCTATATAGAATACCAACTTATATGGCTAGCTACCATGGTAATATATAATATATCAAAAATTTGTACCAATGGTAACACAGACCCTTAAGGCCCATCATCGATTTATACAAGACAACTTCAAAAAAATGATGACATATGGTCCAATAGAATGAATAGAAAAAGTACAAACTTTATTGAATTGGTAATACAGTACCAGTGAATGAAAGGACAATAGTGAAACTACTAGGGTAGCACTGGATAAAAAGCAGGGGGCGCGTGCCCAGGAAGACCGTTCACTGTAACAATGATAACATAAAGTATATAGGCTATAAGAAAAAAATTAGCAAAAGGAAACAACCAAACAATAAACAACAAAATATACATAACAAAAAATAGATATATGGCCTGTGATTAAGAAGCCATGCGGACAACTATAATGCGGACTGCCTATAGATTACCCCATAATACAATAGACATAGCACGCAATATCATGGCAAGTTACAATAAAGGCATCTAGCCACTGCCTAGCACTAAGGCCAAATCTATAGGCAGTAATAGGGGTAATCTATAGGCAGTCCGCATTATAGTTGTCCGCATGGCTTCTTAATCACAGGCCATATATCTATTTTTTGTTATGTATATTTTGTTGTTTATTGTTTGGTTGTTTCCTTTTGCTAATTTTTTTCTTATAGCCTATATACTTTATGTTATCATTGTTACAGTGAACGGTCTTCCTGGGCACGCGCCCCCTGCTTTTTATCCAGTGCTACCCTAGTAGTTTCACTATTGTCCTTTCATTCACTGGTACTGTATTACCAATTCAATAAAGTTTGTACTTTTTCTATTCATTCTATTGGACCATATGTCATCATTTTTTTGAAGTTGTCACGTCCCTATATAGGTTGTGCACCCATCGCCGAGCAGGAACCTAATCCCTACCTGACCCTAGTGACAAACTTACACAGGGAGGAGATGGTGTTGCTAGTCAGTCCCCACTAAAACTAAAGAGGGAAGATGGATGGGGGAACACTTAACTTGAGTAGACAACCAAGATCTCATATCAGCAATACTCCAAGGGTTCTTTAAGGAAAGACACCAGCCGATTGCTAGAACCTCCAACAAGACTGAGGCGCGTATGAGCTAACACCCGCACCTTGCTCCAGCAATTGAATGTATTTAAACCTACGGCACTGGTGTGCAATTAGCAGCAAAAGGTGGAGGTAACCATCAGGTCCTAGAGGAAGGATATTGCTCCATAACAGATGCCAAACTCAAGAAGGTGCTTTAGCTAAACGCAAAGACCTTCTACTGCCAGATGCAGGGTGACTGTCTGTAGCATCTGACACACCAGTGACAGTACCCCCCTCCTTCTACGAGTGGCCTTAGGGTTTCTCAGGGACTGGTTTTTCAGGATGAGAGGCATGGAACGAACGAACCAGTCTAGGGGCATTCACCCCTACAAATGAACGAACCAGTCTAGGGGTTAGATGAAAGCTATGACTGGGCAGTTAACTTACAGGAATATAGTCTGTTAGAAAGGATCGTAAAAATTGGAGAGGAGGAGGGGTTTGTCTTTATGTAAAGTTTTGTCTAAAGTCCACTTTAAGGGAGGATATTAGCAAAGGGAATAAGGATGTCGAGCCCATATGGGTCGAAATACATGGAGGGAAAAAATAGTAACAAAATTCTCATTGGGGTCTGTTACAAACCCATGGGCCCATGATCTCATGGGCAATCCGCAACAACTCACCCCTGAATTGGTATGGGACGACCAGCTGTCTTTCCCTCAACCACTCCTTTTGGGATTGACCGGGTACTGTTTCCCGGTACAACCTCCCTCGTTCCCAGAACACCCTCTCCTTATCAGTCACGGAGGTGGTCTCGGTGAGGTGTTTAAAATGCTAGGGGCAGCCAGAAGCGACGTCAGGGTCCCTTCCCCACGGGAACCCTCTGGGACCTGCTCTGGGTCCAGCTCTGGTTCAGTCACCCCTGTGACTGAGGAGGGTCCAGAAGGCAGAATGTTATGAGTTTCGGGCATGCTGACTGCGGGTGACAGCAGCTATGTAGGCTGTCTCCCTGGGGATTTCCACAGACCCACCAGCCAGCGCTGCTATGGGTTCCACCTCCCCATCCACCCCCAACATTTCAGGAGCAGTGCTACTTATGGGGCAGTTACCTTCCGATGTTCAACTGGTCAGTTGCACGGCATCACCTTCCACACGGTTCCCATGCATCTCCCCATTTCCCTTAGCACCATCGCTTACTCCTGTTAGGGGTTCCTCAGCCATCCCACCCTGCGGAGTGACGTGGCTGAGCACTCCTGCAGCTGTGAACACATCCTTCTTAGGACATAAATGGTTAGCAGGTAACATATGCACATTTTCATCATCAGTATTACCTTCGGCATTTTCAGAAAAATGGTTATCAGGTACATCATTAATCGGTAAAGCATTGTCAGGTAACACATGCAATTTCCCATTGCTATCATCAGCATTCGATCGGGAGGGGGGGTCAGGGACATAATATGCAACCATCCTCCCCAAATCAGTCCCCATTAAAACATCAGTGGGCAAGTTATCGGATAGCCCCACTTCCTTCACCCTGCTCCCGGCACCCCAATCTATATACACCCGGGTCATTGGCAGGGGACAGCTGACGCCCCCCCCCCATCCCAGTGACAGTCAGGGTTTTCCCCAGAATAATCTCTTTAGGGGCCGCCAGCTCGGGTCGGATGAGGGTTCCTTCAGCTTCGGTGTCCTTGAGACCTTGAGCGACATGGCCCCCCACAGTGACATGCTACACGTTGTCATACACCCTCCCAGCCGCCCCACCCACCAAAAGAACTGCTGCATTAGGCCCTGGGGCCTTGGCTGGGGGGGTTCCTCTGCTTCTCTGGACAGTTGGTGCTGGTATGACCAGTGCGTTTGCAGGAAAAACACTGGCAAAGGTCGGTGGTGGGTATGGTGCTGTTAGCAATGGGTACAAGGCCTCTGGTGTGTTGGCTGGCAGGGGCACTGGGGTTGGCTGCAGGCTTACCCCCTTCTCCAGCTGGCAGTGACGGGATTCTGCACTTCCGATTTACGGTTGGCCTCATAGGCATCGGCAATCTGTGCTGGGTTTAGTCACGTCTTTGGGCTCTCTGTCCATCACGAACTGTCGCACCTCAGCTGGGCAAAGATGTAACAACTGGTCTTTGATCATCAGGTCCCGCAGCTGTGCAAAGGTGGTCACTGACAGTGCTTGGGTCCACTGGTCAAAGTGGGTCCCGAGTCTACGCGCCACATCGCTGTAGCTGTCGTGTGGGCCACGTTGGAGGTTCCGGAACTTTCTACGATAAACCTCAGGTGTAAGCTGGTACTTTGTTATCAGGGCCTGCTTGATGGCCTCATAATCTTCATCTTGGTCTGGCAGGAGAGAAGCAAACGCCTCCAGAGCTTTGCCTTATAGCCTTGGGGTCAGGTATCGGGCCCATTGGTTATCCAGCAGCCGGTACTGTCGTCAGGCTTTCTCAAAGGCCCGCAGAAAAAAGTGTCAGGTTATGTGCACACGTTGCGGATTTTGCTGTGGATCCGCAGCTGCGGGTCCGCAGCAGTTTCCCATGAGTGTTACAGTACAAAGTAAACCTATGGAAAACCGAAAACGCTGTGCCCATGCTGTGGAAAAAAACAAGCGGAAACGCAGCGGTTTACATTCCGGAGCATGTCAATTCTTTGTGCGAATTCCGCTGCGGTTTACACTTGCTCCACAATAGGAATCCGCAGGTGTAAAACCGCAGTGGAATCCGCACAAAAACCGGGGTAAATCCGCAGGTAAAACGCAGTGTCTTACCTGCAGATTTCTAAAATCCGCTGCGTAAAAATCTGCAGAGGTCCATTCTACGTGTGCACATAGCCTCAAAGTCCCGTCCTTTTCCATCACAGGAAAGTGCTCTGGCTGGGGTTTTGGGAACTGCGTGTTGTTGGACTCACTGCTCTGTGTGGTATATGGTACGGCTCTGAGTTGGGCCAGCCGTAGTTCATGGTCCCTCCGAGCTTGGGCCTCTCGCTCAGTTCTCTCCGCTTCCCGCTTTCTCTTGGTATTGCTGAATCTGTTGCAGACGTCCATCACGGTCGACGACTGGGAGTTGTTCCAAGGCTGCCAGCAGGTGGGAGTCCAATCCGCCCTGGTTGCTAGTAGGGCCGGCATTCAGTGGCTGGACCTCTGCTGCAGCACCATTTTCGCTGGTGCTGGCTTCTGCGTCCGCTGGGCCCTGAGTTTGTATGTTCTCTCCGTGTTTGTGTGGGTTTCCTCCGGGTACTCCGGTTTCCTCCCACATTCCAAAGACATACTGATAGGGAATTTAGATTGTGAGCCCCATCGGGGACAGCGATGATAATGTGTGCAAACTGTAAATCACTGCGGAATATGTTAGCGCTATATAAAAAAAGATTATTATAAAGATTATTGGTTCGCTTCAAATTGCGCCAGTTCCGTGACCAATTGATCCTTGGTTTTGCCATGGGGTCCAGGCCGTGGTACGTGCATACTCCAACAAGTGTCCTTCTGCTGGGTGTACCAGCCTTCTCCTTTTGTGGCCATCATTGCCAAATAAAAGATAGGATAGAAAAACAAAGAGAGAGGGAGGGGGTAATTGCTATACACACAACTGTCTCAGGACTAGTAAACACTGAGCTTGTTCTCCAAAATTTTTTTGCGCCAAGTCCTCGCAAGAACTGTGCAAGTTTTAAGTGAGAAGAATGATTGCTCAAACCAGATCACTAATGCGCTGTTATCCCACCACACTGCCACCAATATGTCATGGTTCACGGGGAGGATTTCCCTTATCATCCCTACCACTCGCACCCATTTGTCATGAACCAAGGTTGTTTGGTTGCCCCTGGTTCTTTCTGAAGGGGATTTATCTATATCCCACTTTCGGTTTGGAACTTGAGGCTCTCTGGCACCTCCCTTACACTCAGGTCAGACAGGGCACTGCACCTAGGATGATTAGTCGCCAGAAAGGCAGCCTTACTTTGTACTGGCTGATGGGCACACTGCAGCGAGGGCAATAACTACTCCCACTCAGGCGGGAACAATAATTATCAATGCCGCCGTCGCTACAAAGCCTCCCAAACACACAGGACAAATTCCGCTGCCACCAGCTCTGATTTCATAACTTAACGGGTCCGGAGCCAACCCAAATTAGTAGCGTAATTAACCTCAGAGGACGTGACCGTACGTTATAGAACAAAGAGAGACAAAGCTAGTAATTTTATATTTTACTCCAAAAAAAAGATAGGCAGTGTTTACAGAAGTATAAAAAGACATTATAAAGACAAGTATCGTATGTACAGTATAATTACAAATAAAATGGGATTAAAGTTGAAGAGAACACTTACATGGTGTTCAGATCATTTCATCTCATGGCTGACCGTGCACTGTGGGGGATGGGCGACACATCCAGATGCATCACACCTGTCTTGCAGCTAGACTCTGGACAAAAGAGACTGGAAGATTGCTGCTTCACTTATTTCCCTGCCTAAAACCAAGGCACTTCCCCTGTGGTGACCTCACTCAGGGCTGAATTCTCCCCTTTCTTAGAGCTGTGACAAAATGTTTTTATACATAGCTCGCTGTATGAACCTCGTATATGAACGACACAATGATGAGGATGTGTACCACATCGGGGGGAACTTTTAAGTGTAAACACGGCGTAGTTACATGACCCGCTTACAGAGAAACCCACTCCTTGCACTTGGGTGTAGCTCCTAGCGATTTCCGTGAGCTATAGATCTCTCGATGGACATCCGAAATATATAATCCTTATATCTCTAGCCCGGATCGGTGCCAATGTACATAACCTTAAAAAAACAGTAGAATCCCATGCTTGCTGTACCAGTTTTAGCCAGTATTAGGTGGGAGGGCAGATGAGGGGTTTTACACAGAGTCTGGCTTTCGCAGCACCAAGCCATAAACATAACTGAAGGAGGGGGAAATGAGGGGTTTAGGATTACACACACAGGCACAGGAAACTGCAGCTGAGAGCTCTGTGTAACTGAAGTAATCAGAACTTTCCTATTTCCTGACACGGTCAATACAAGAGAAGATAGTATTCTGCTACAGTTGGACCTGTATAAGTTGGAAACTTGGGCCGAGAGGTGGCAGATGTGGTTTAACAATGGTAAATCTACGGTTATACACATGGGAAGAAGGAATCAGTATTACACACTGAACGGGAAACCACTGGGTAAATCTGACATGGAGAAGGACTTAGGGATCCTACTTAATGATAAACTTACCTGGATAAACCGGTGCCAGGCAGGGGCTGCCAAGGCAAACAGGATCATGGAGTGCATTAAAAGAGGTCTGGATACACATGATGAGAGCATTATACTGCCTCTGTACAAATCCCTGGTTAGATTACACATGGAGTACTGTGTACAGTTTTGGGCACCGATGCTCAGGAAGGATATAATGGAACTAGAGCGAGTACAAAAGAGGGCAACAAAATTAATTAAGGGGATATGGGAACTACAATACCCAGAGAGATTAGCAAAATTAGGATTATTTAATCTCGAAAAAAGACGACTGAGGGGGCGATCTAATAACCATGTATAAGTGTATAAGGGAACAATACAAATATCTCTCTGAGGAACTTTTTATACCAAGGAATGTGACGGTCACAAGGGGGCATTCTCTGTGTCTGAAGGAGAGAAGGCTTTTCCACCAACATAGAAGAGGATTCTTCACTGTTAGGGCAGTGAGAATCTGAAATTACTTGCCTGAGGAGGTGGTGATGGCAAACTCAGTCGAGGGGTTCAAGAGAGGCCTGGATGTCTTCCTGGAGCGTAACAATATTGTATCTTACAGTTATTAAGTTCTTTAGTAGGACGTAGATCTGGGGATTTATTCTGACGGAATATAGGCTGATCTGGATGAACAAATGGCTTTTCGGCCTTGCTAACTATGTTACCTCTGATGTTCAAACCCACATCCTTTCTTCTGGACCATAACCCCTCCAGTGCACCAAGTACTGCAGGGAAAGATGTTGAAGATGAGAATCAACAATCCTCGAAATATGGAACTCCAAATTACCATCAACAATGATTGGGGTTGGCGGCAGAGGAGAGGACTCAAGAGGTTCAACATACTTCTTGGGCAGAGACTTGTGGAACACATTGTGGATTTTAAGAACCTGAGGTAACTCAAGACAAAACGCTGCAGGATTAATGACGGTGGTTATTTTATAGGGGCCAATAAACCTAGGTCCCAATTTCCAGGAAGGGATCATCAACCTGATATTCCTGGTCGACAACCACACAAAGTCATTCACACCTAGGTACGGACCTGGCGAGCGTTTTCTGTCAGCCATACGTTTGTACCTGTCTCCCATGATCTTCAAAATTCCTCAGAACCCCCCACCACACTGAAGAGAGCGACAAAGCAAAATGTCCCTCCTCTGTAACTCCAGAAGCCCCTCATTGCTAAAGGTAGCAAACTGTGGATGGAAACCATATGCACCAAAGAATGGTGACCTGCTGGTAGATTTTTGGCGATTATTATTATTAGCTAATTCTACCATCTGTAAGTAGGATGCTCAATTCTCCTGGTTTTCGGAGATAACACCTGAGGTGTTATGGTTCTCAATGGCAAGAGAACATAGCCCAGCAAACATAAGAACTAGCTCTTGGAAGGATGGAAACTAAACTGACCATGAACTAAACCTGCCGCACAACTAACAGTAGCCGGGTAGCGTAGCCTGCGTTTTATCCCTAGACGCCCAGCGCCGGCCGGAGGACTAACTAATCCTGGCAGAGGAAAATATAGTCCTGGCTCACCTCTAGAGAAATTTCCCCGAAAGGCAGACAGAGGCCCCCACAAATATTGGCGGTGATTTTAGATGAAATGACAAACGTAGTATGAAAATAGGTTTAGCAAAATTGAGGTCCGCTTACTAGATAGTAGGAAGACAGAAAGGGCACTTTCATGGTCAGCTGAAAACCCTATCAAAACACCATCCTGAAATTACTTTAAGACTCTAGTATTAACTCATAACATCAGAGTGGCAATTTCAGATCACAAGATCTTTCCAGACACAGAAACGAAACTACAGCTGTGAACTGGAACAAAATGCAAAAACAAACAAGGACTAAAGTCCAACTTAGCTGGGAGTTGTCTAGCAGCAGGAACATGCACAGAAAGGCTTCTGATTACAATGTTGACCGGCATGGAAGTGACAGAGGAGCAAGGCTAAATAGCGACTCCCACATCCTGATGGAAACAGGTGAACAGAGAGGATGATGCACACCAGTTCAATTCCACCAGTGGCCACCGCGGGAGCCCAAAATCCAATTTCACAACAGTACCCCCCCCTCAAGGAGGGGGCACCGAACCCTCACCAGAACCACCAGGGCGATCAGGATGAGCCCTATGAAAGGCACGGACCAAATCGGAGGCATGAACATCAGAGGCAGTCACCCAAGAATTATCCTCCTGACCGTATGCCTTCCATTTGACCAGATACTGGAGTTTCCGTCTGGAAACACGGGAGTCCAAGATTTTTTCCACAACGTACTCCAACTCGCCCTCAACCAACACCGGAGCAGGAGGCTCAACGGAAGGCACAACCGGTACCTCATACCTGCGCAATAATGACCGATGAAAAACATTATGAATAGAAAAAGATGCAGGGAGGTCCAAACGGAAGGACACAGGGTTAAGAATCTCCAATATCTTGTACGGGCCGATGAACCGAGGCTTAAACTTGGGAGAAGAAACCCTCATAGGGACAAAACGAGAAGACAACCACACCAAGTCCCCAACACAAAGCCGAGGACCAACCCGACGCCGGCGGTTGGCAAAAAGCTGAGTCTTCTCCTGGGACAACTTCAAATTGTCCACTACCTGCCCCCAAATCTGATGCAACCTCTCCACCACAGCATCCACTCCAGGACAATCCGAAGATTCCACCTGACCAGAAGAAAATCGAGGATGAAACCCCGAATTACAGAAAAAGGGAGACACCAAGGTGGCAGAGCTGGCCCGATTATTGAGGGCAAACTCCGCTAAAGGCAAAAAAGCAACCCAATCATCCTGATCTGCAGACACAAAACACCTCAAATATGTCTCCAAGGTCTGATTCGTCCGCTCGGTCTGGCCATTAGTCTGAGGATGGAAAGCAGACGAGAAAGACAAATCTATGCCCATCCTAGCACAGAATGCTCGCCAAAATCTAGACACGAATTGGGTACCTCTGTCAGAAACGATATTCTCCGGAATACCATGCAAACGGACCACATTTTGAAAAAACAGAGGAACCAACTCGGAAGAAGAAGGCAACTTAGGCAGGGGAACCAAATGGACCATCTTAGAGAAACGATCACACACCACCCAGATGACAGACATCTTCTGAGAAACAGGAAGATCCGAAATAAAATCCATCGAGATGTGCGTCCAGGGTCTCTTCGGGATAGGCAAGGGCAACAACAATCCACTAGCCCGAGAACAACAAGGCTTGGCCCGAGCACAAACGTCACAAGACTGCACGAAGCCTCGCACATCTGGAGACAGGGAAGGCCACCAGAAGGACCTTGCCACCAAATCCCTGGTACCAAAGATTCCAGGATGACCTGCCAACGCAGAAGAATGAACCTCAGAAATGACTTTACTGGTCCAATCATCAGGAACAAACAGTCTACCAGGTGGGCAACGATCAGGTCTATCCGCCTGAAACTCCTGCAAGGCCCGCCGCAGGTCTGGAGAAACGGCAGACAATATCACTCCATCCTTAAGGATACCTGTAGGTTCAGAATTACCAGGGGAGTCAGGCTCAAAACTCCTAGAAAGGGCATCCGCCTTAACATTCTTAGAACCCGGCAGGTAGGACACCACAAAATTAAACCGAGAGAAAAACAACGACCAGCGCGCCTGTCTAGGATTCAGGCGTCTGGCGGACTCAAGATAAATTAGATTTTTGTGGTCAGTCAATACCACCACCTGATGTCTAGCCCCCTCAAGCCAATGACGCCACTCCTCAAAAGCCCACTTCATGGCCAAAAGCTCCCGATTCCCAACATCATAATTCCGCTCGGCGGGCGAAAATTTACGCGAGAAAAAAGCACAAGGTCTCATCACGGAGCAATCGGAACTTCTCTGCGACAAAACCGCCCCAGCTCCGATTTCAGAAGCGTCGACCTCAACCTGAAAAGGAAGAGCAACATCAGGCTGACGCAACACAGGGGCGGAAGAAAAGCGGCGCTTAAGCTCCCGAAAGGCCTCCACAGCAGCAGGGGACCAATCAGCAACATCAGCACCCTTCTTAGTCAAATCAGTCAATGGTTTAACAACATCAGAAAAATCAGCAATAAATCGACGATAAAAGTTAGCAAAGCCCAAAAATTTCTGAAGACTCTTAAGAGAAGAGGGTTGCGTCCAATCACAAATAGCCTGAACCTTGACAGGATCCATCTCGATGGAAGAGGGGGAAAAAATATATCCCAAAAAGGAAATCTTTTGAACCCCAAAAACGCACTTAGCACCCTTCACACACAAGGAATTAGACCGCAAAACCTGAAAAACCCTCCTGACCTGCTGGACATGAGAGTCCCAGTCATCCGAAAAAATCAAAATATCATCCAGATACACAATCATAAATTTATCCAAATAATCACGGAAAATGTCATGCATAAAGGACTGAAAGACTGAAGGGGCATTTGAAAGACCAAAAGGCATCACCAAATACTCAAAGTGGCCCTCGGGCGTATTAAATGCGGTTTTCCACTCATCCCTCTGCTTAATTCGCACCAAATTATACGCCCCACGGAGATCTATCTTAGAGAACCACTTGGCCCCCTTTATGCGAGCAAACAAATCAGTCAGCAGTGGCAACGGATATTGATATTTAACCGTGATTTTATTCAAAAGCCGATAATCAATGCACGGCCTCAAAGAGCCATCTTTCTTAGCCACAAAGAAAAAACCGGCTCCTAAGGGAGATGACGAAGGACGAATATGTCCCTTTTCCAAGGACTCCTTTAAATATTCTCGCATAGCAGCATGTTCAGGCACAGACAGATTAAATAAACGACCCTTAGGGTATTTACTACCCGGAATCAAATCTATGGCACAATCGCACTCCCGGTGCGGAGGTACTGAACCAAGCTTAGGTTCTTCAAAAACGTCACGATATTCAGTCAAGAACTCAGGAATCTCAGAGGGAATAGATGATGAAATGGAAACCACAGGTACGTCCCCATGCGTCCCCTTACATCCCCAGCTTAACACAGACATAGCTTTCCAGTCAAGGACTGGGTTATGAGATTGCAGCCATGGCAATCCAAGCACCAACACATCATGTAGGTTATACAGCACAAGAAAGCGAATAATCTCCTGGTGATCCGGATTAATCCGCATAGTTACTTGTGTCCAGTATTGTGGTTTATTGCTAGCCAATGGGGTGGAGTCAATCCCCTTCAGGGGTATAGGAGTTTCAAGAGGCTCCAAATCATACCCACAGCGTTTGGCAAAGGACCAATCCATAAGACTCAAAGCGGCGCCAGAGTCGACATAGGCATCCGCGGTAATAGATGATAAAGAACAAATCAGGGTCACAGATAGAATAAACTTAGACTGTAAAGTGCCAATTGAAACAGACTTATCAAGCTTCTTAGTACGCTTAGAGCATGCTGATATAACATGAGTTGAATCACCGCAATAGAAGCACAACCCATTTTTTCGTCTAAAATTCTGCCGTTCACTTCTGGACAGAATTCTATCACATTGCATATTCTCTGGCGTCTTCTCAGTAGACACCGCCAAATGGTGCACAGGTTTGCGCTCCCGCAGACGCCTATCGATCTGGATAGCCATTGTCATGGACTCATTCAGACCCGCAGGCACAGGGAACCCCACCATAACATCCTTAATGGCATCAGAGAGACCCTCTCTGAAATTCGCCGCCAGGGCGCACTCATTCCACTGAGTAAGCACAGCCCATTTACGGAATTTCTGGCAGTATATTTCAGCTTCGTCTTGCCCCTGAGATAGGGACATCAAGGCCTTTTCCGCCTGAAGTTCTAACTGAGGTTCCTCATAAAGCAACCCCAAGGCCAGAAAAAACGCATCCACATTGAGCAACGCAGGATCCCCTGGAGCCAATGCAAAAGCCCAATCCTGAGGGTCGCCCCGGAGCAAGGAAATCACAATCCTGACCTGCTGAGCAGGATCTCCAGCAGAGCGAGATTTCAGGGACAAAAACAACTTGCAATTATTTTTGAAATTTTGAAAGCAAGATCTATTCCCCGAGAAAAATTCAGGCAAAGGAATTCTAGGTTCAGATATAGGAACATGAACAACAAAATCTTGTAAATTTTGAACTTTCGTGGTGAGATTATTCAAACCTGCAGCTAAACTCTGAATATCCATTTTAAACAGGTGAACACAGAGCCATTCCAGGATTAGAAGGAGAGAGAGAGAGAAAGGCTGCAATATAGGCAGACTTGCAAGAGATTCAATTACAAGCACACTCAGAACTGAGAAAAAAAAAAAATAATAATAATCTTCAGCAGACTTCTCTTTTCTCTCCTTTCTCTGTCAATTAATTTAACCCTTTTAGGCCGGTCAAACTGTTATGGTTCTCAATGGCAAGAGAACATAGCCCAGCAAACATAAGAACTAGCTCTTGGAAGGATGGAAACTAAACTGACCATGAACTAAACCTGCCGCACAACTAACAGTAGCCGGGTAGCGTAGCCTGCGTTTTATCCCTAGACGCCCAGCGCCGGCCGGAGGACTAACTAATCCTGGCAGAGGAAAATATAGTCCTGGCTCACCTCTAGAGAAATTTCCCCGAAAGGCAGAGGCCCCCACAAATATTGGCGGTGATTTTAGATGAAATGACAAACGTAGTATGAAAATAGGTTTAGCAAAATTGAGGTCCGCTTACTAGATAGTAGGAAGACAGAAAGGGCACTTTCATGGTCAGCTGAAAACCCTATCAAAACACCATCCTGAAATTACTTTAAGACTCTAGTATTAACTCATAACATCAGAGTGGCAATTTCAGATCACAAGAGCTTTCCAGACACAGAAACGAAACTACAGCTGTGAACTGGAACAAAATGCAAAAACAAACAAGGACTAAAGTCCAACTTAGCTGGGAGTTGTCTAGCAGCAGGAACATGCACAGAAAGGCTTCTGATTACAATGTTGACCGGCATGGAAGTGACAGAGGAGCAAGGCTAAATAGCGACTCCCACATCCTGATGGAAACAGGTGAACAGAGAGGATGATGCACACCAGTTCAATTCCACCAGTGGCCACCGGGGGAGCCCAAAATCCAATTTCACAACACTGAGGTAAGTCTCCAAATTCTGATTAATGCGCTCGGTCTGTCCATTCGACTAAGGATGGAAAGCAGCGGAAAAGGACAGCTGCACCCCAAGTCGAGTATTGAACGCCTTCCAGAACTTGCAAACAAATTAGGTCCCCCGATCTGACACCACAGAGGGAACCCTGTGAAGCTTCATGATTTCATTAATAAAAACCTGAGCAAGAGTCCTGGTATTTGGAAATGCCGATGCAGCAAAGAAATGAACCATTTCACTGAACCTATCTACAACCACCAAAATCACAGTCTTGCCTGCCAATACCGATAGGTCAATAATAAAATCCATGGACAAGTGTGTCCATGGCCTGCTAGGAGTGGGCAGTGGAAGAGACCAGACGGATGGGTATGTGATACTTTAGAACGTGAGCAAACACTGCAAGCAGACACCTGTTCAACCACATCCCGACGCAACCCCGGCCACCAAAAAAGACGAGAAAGGAGTTCCGTGGTTGCCTTACCACCTGGATGACTAGCAAGCAGTTATGATGTTCCCTTATTCCTTTACGGCGCAAATCAGATGGCACAGATAACCTCCCTGAAGGGCAGGAAGCAGGGGTGTCCCCCTGAGCTTCCAACACCTCACCCTCCAGGTATACGACCAAGATGACTACCCCTTCTGCAAAATTGTGTCAGGGCTCTCATGGTCACCACCACCAGGGAAGCTCTGGGATAAAACGTCAACCTTGGTGTTTTAAACTCCTGAATGGAAAGGGACCACAAAATTGAACTTAGTAAACAGAGACCATCTAGCTTGTCTCGGGTTGAGACGTTTAGCCGGTTGAAGATATGACAGGTTCTTGTGGTCCGTGAGAACAGTAATAGGATGGACAGCCCCCTCCAACTAATGTCGCCATTACTCGAACTTAATTGCCAAAAGCTCCCTATTGAACACGTCAATTTCTCTCAGTCGAGGATAATTTTTTGGAAAAGAAGGCGCATGGATGCCATTTACCAGAGAAAGAACCCTGAGACTACACAGCCCCAAGCCCCACCTCCGACGCATCCACTTCTATGATAAAAGGTTGAGAAACATCTGTTGAGTATAGGAGCCATGTTAGAACAACTCTTTAAGGAGGAAAAAGCCTCTGAACAGTCAGAAAAATCAGACCCCTTTCTTGTCATGTCAGTAAGGGGTTTCACAATTACTGAATAATTCTGGATGTAATTTTGGTAAAACACAGAAAATGCTGTAATGCCTTCAGATTCTCGGAACGGTCCCAATCAAGTACAGCACAAACCTTCTCTGGATCCATCCGAAAACACGACGATGACAACAGGTACCCAAAAAACTGCACCTCCTGGACGGCAAAAGCATATTTCTCTAGTTTGGGATTAACCTTGTTATCCCTTGATATCTGAAGCACCTGTCTCACATCCCCCTGATGTGTCTGCAAATCCGGTGAGTAAATCAAAATCTCGTCCAGATAGACCACCACAAACCTGCCCACCAAGTGATGGAAAATATCAGTAATGAAATGGTGGAATACTGCACCAATATTATTATTATACTGCAGGTGCATTTGCCTGGCCGAAAGGCATGACCAGACTCCGGAAATGTCCCTCAGGGGTATTGAATGCCGTCTTCCATTCATCCTTCCCTGATTCAAGCCAGGTTGTAGGCCCCCCTTAAATCCAACTTGGAGAAAACTTTAGCTCCCACCACCTGGCTGAACACATCAGGAATCAGAGGAAGAGGGTATGGATCTTGGAAAGTTATTCAATTCTATTCCAGGAAATCTAAACAGGCATGTAGACCGCCATCTTTCTGCTTCACGTAACAGAACCCTGCTGCCACGGGCAAAGTAGAGGGTCTGATATGTCCCTTCTCAAGACTCTGAAAAAAAATATTTCATGGCTTGTCTCTGAGGACCGGACAGATTGCACAGTCTGGACTTGGATAGTTTTGCTCTGGGAGTCAGGTTAATAGGACATATGCCCAATGAGGGGGCAAATCCTGATACCGTCTCAGGAAATATATTCTCAAACCCTGACAAAAGCCGGTAAGGTCCCTGCAGATACTGCAGAAATGGAAATGTTTAGGCAGTTCTCATGGCAGTAATCTCCCCACTCCACAATCTCTCTGGCTTGCCAATCCACAGACGAATTATGCTTCACCAACCAGGGCAACCCCAGAACCATTGAAGTGTGGAGACCATCTGTAATAATTATAGGGGATAATTCAAGAGACTCTTTGCGTGGAACAAGACAACTACAGGACACAGTTTTATAAGTGGTAAAGTTTATATTATCACACGGTGATTCAAGCAGGTGCAGAGAGAAACTCAAGTCCACACTTGGTGCAAATAATAAACGCAGCTTAGCAGTCAATAGGAAACTTCAGAGGTAGATGCAAACAAACAGAAAGTCTATGAAGCACGGTTATTCTTGAGGAAACTTGACACGAAGAGATCCTTGACTTAGTCCAGACACAGATAGATATGCTATTAGGCAGTTCAAATCATATCTTAGCTCAACCAGGGAGGCCTGGTTAATAGTCTCAGGTTTTGCCGAGAAGAAACAGCTTACATGTCCAGCAAATGCAGATGGAAGTAACACGAGCAGCAGATGAAGGAGGATTACTGAACACTGGGGAATGCAGCAGGAACTCAGAGCAGAGTGGCAGGATCTCCAACACAGGTTCACAGGAGCAGGTGCAAGGCCAGGGAGTAATCAGGAGCTGGATGCAAAGCAGAATAATCTAGCACAGCCTGAAGGCTCGGGTGGAGTTTTATAGCAGGAAGACAAGTGCACATGAGACCAAAGACGCCATTGTTGGAAAAGGGCAGTAATGCACAAAAGGTAAAAAATGTTCAGAGTCCTGACACCATCCAGGACATAACAAGGGATTACCTCATAATGATGAGACCCCACCCTCAGTCTTATGTACAATCTGTGTCCGTTTTCTCTGTGCAAGTGTTGCTGAGTCAATGGCGTAAATAGGAATAGACTTAGCTAAGGTAGAGCAAGCAAAACCATGAGTTCTAGAAAACTCAGCATCCACCATACTGACTGCAGCTCCACTGTCTACAGAGACAGAAATATTCTCAGCTCTGGACTCTAGCACCACCTCTGCTGTCAGGACAAACTGAGAATCACAGGATGAAGAACATACCCCTTGATTATCAAACTCCAGGCTCCCAAAGGTTAATCAAGTCTCTTTTTGTTTGGGATTTAAAGGACAGGCCCCAATAAAATGTCTCTTCCTTCCACACAAAAAACACACACCCTTTTTCTGACAAATGTCGGGGGAGAAATAAAACACGGACGCACCCCCTAACTGCATGGGTTCCTCTAACTCCACAAGTACTGGGCCACCCCTAGGCCATCTCCCCGGCACAGGGGTATTGTCACGGATAGAGGTCTCAGGAGGTGGTGGTCTTACCCATCTATCCTGCAGGAATCTATCCACCCGAATAGCCAATGACATGGCAGCCTCCAATGACTCTGGAATTTCATACACTGGCAAAGCATCTTTCAACCTTTAAGACCTTGTGTGATGAGGGAGCAGCCGCCATCTTGGATACGGGCATACTAACAGAGATTGGCGTGACTCCATTTTGTCTCCTGGTCACAGGTCTGCAGAGATGAGCACTCCTGGCCCCCACCTTTTCTCATGAATAAAGTTCCTTTTAGCATGGTAATGGAATTAAGCTCAGTGTAGCAGGCAGAAGGTACTTCAAAGCTCAATGAAAAAGCCAGACCAGCAGAGGACAAGGAGGTGCCTGAGGGCTCAATTAAAGCACGCATGTCAAGTGGCCACAGGATACACGTCTATTGTGGCCTTCCAGTCGAACCGTCTCCAATATGGAATCATGAATTATGGACGCATCGTCCAAGGTACAGGCTCATAAAAAATATCCCCCTCGCCCTAAAGAAATTGTGCATCTGACAGTGTAACTCCCAGGTCCGTGGGAGTTCTGGAACCTGAGATATGGAGGTCAGCCTCCCACAGAGACCGAATGGATCCGGGTTTGGTCCCTGTGCGATCGGCAGAACAAACCTCATGCGCTGGTACCGCCCGTGTGCTTATCCGATCATTCTGAGAGCAGGTAATCCATCTCTTAGATATTGGATACAGATCTTGCAGGGAAGCTGAGGGATGGAGATTCTTAGCCCGCCCAGGTACAGGGGGAGGGACACAACAGGGCTAAGAGCTGGGACCCTTGGAGAGTGGGTCAGAACAGAGGAAGATGACTAAGGAACTAAGGGAGAGGGTATGCCAGCCAGAGGGGAGCAAGCACACACTTTCTGGGGGCTGCCCGGCAACTAAGTCTTGGACCTGTGGAACGCTGAGCCCCCCGGCTTCCACAAGCGACCTTCAATCTGGTAAATTGACCTCCAGCTTTATACCTTTAACCCCTTAGTGACAGAGCCAATTTGGTACTTAATGACCGAGCCAATTTTTACAATTCTGACCAGTGTCACTTTAAGAGGTTATAACTCTGGAACGCTTTATCGGATCCCACTGATTCTGAGATTGTTTTTTCGTGACATATTGTACTTCAAGTTAGTGATAACATTTCTTCGATATTACTTGCGATTATTTATGAAAAAAATGGAAATATGGCGAAAATTTTTAAAATTTTCAAACTTTGTATTTTTATGCCCTTAAATCAGAGAGATATGTCACAAAAAATAGTTAATAAATAACATTTCCCACATGTCTACTTTACATTAGCACAATTTTGGAAACAATTTTTTTTTTTTGTTAGGGAGTTATAAGGGTTAAAAGTTGACCAGCAATTTCTCATTTTTACAACACCATTTTTTTTTAGGGACCACATCTCATTTGAAGTCATTTTGAGGGGTCTATATGATAGAAAATAACCAAGTGTGACACCATTCTAAAAACTGCACCCCTCAAGCTGCTCAAAACCACATTCAAGAAGTTTATTAACCCTTTACGTACTTCACAGGAACTGAAACAATGTGGAAGAAAAAAATGAACATTTAACTTTTTTTTGCAAACATTTTACTTCAGAACCATTTTTTTTAATTTTCACAAGTGTAAAAACAGAAATTTAACCACAAATTTTGTTGTGCAATTTTTCCTGAGTACGCCGATACCCCATATGTGGAGGTAAACCACTGTTTGGGCGCACCGCAGAGCTTGGAAGTGAAGGAGCACCGTTTGACTGTTTCAATGCAGAATTGGCTGAAATTGAGATCAGATGCCATGTCGCGTTTCGGGAGCCCCTAATGTGCCTAAACAGTGGAAACCCCCCACAAGTGATACCATTTTGGAAACTAGACCCCTTAAGGAACTTATCTAGATGTGTGGTGAGCACTTTGAACCCCCAAGTGCTTCACAGAAGTTTATAACGTAGAGCCGTGAAAATAAAAAATCGCATTTGTTTTCACAAAAATGATTTTTTCGCCCACAAATTCTTATTTTCTCAAGGGTAACAGGAGAAATTAGACCACAAAAGTTGTTGTGCAATTTCTCCTGAGTACGTCAATACCCCATATGTGGGGGTAAACCACTGTCTGGGCGCACCGCAGAGCTTGGAAGTGAAGGAGCACCGTTTGACTTTTTCAATGCAGAATTGGCTGGAATTGAGATCGGATGCCATGTCGCGTTTGGAGAGCCCCTGATGTGCCTAAACAGTGGAAACCCCCCACAAGTGATACCATTTTGGAAACTAGACCCCTTAAGGAACTTATCTAGATATTCGGTGAGCACTTTAAACCCCCAAGTGCTTCACAGAAGTTTATAACGTAAAGCCGTGAAAATAAAAAAATCGCATTTTTTCTACAAAAATGATCTTTTTGCCCCCAAATTTTTATTTTCACAAGGGTAACAGGAGAAATTAGACCACAAAAGTTGTTGTGCAATTTCTCCTGAGTACGTCAATACCCTATATGTGGGGGTAAACCACTGTTTGGGCGCACCGCAGAGCTTGGAAGAGAAGGAGTGTCGTTTTACTTTTTCAATGTAGAATTGGCTGGAATTGAGATCGGACGCCATGTCATGTTTGGAGAGCCGCTGATGTGCCTAAACAGTGGAGACCCCCCACAATTGACACCATTTTGAAAACTAGACCCCTTAAGGAACTTATCTAGATGTGTGGTGAGCAATTTAAACCCCCAGGTGCTTCACAGAAGTTTATAACGTAGAGCCGTGAAAATAAAAAAATAAAAAATCGCATTTTTTCTACAAAAATGATCTTTTTGCCTACAAATTTTTATTTTACCAAGGGTAACAGGAGAAAATGGACACCAGAAGTTGTTGTACAATTTGTCTTGAGTACGCCGACACCCCGTATGTGGGGGTAAACCACTGTTTGGGTGCATGGCTGAGCTCGGAAGCAAAGGAGCGCCATTTGACTTTTCAATGCAAAATTGACTGGAATTGAGATCGGACGCCATGTCGCGTTTGGAGAGCCCCTGATGTGCCTAAACAGTAGAAACCCCCCAAAAGTGACCCCATTTTGGAAACTAGACCCCCCATGGAACTTATCTAGATGTGTAGTGAGAACTTTGAATGCCCAAGTGCTTCACAGAAGTTTATAATGCAGAGTCGTGAAAATAAAAAATATTTTTTTTTTCCCACAAAAAAGATTTTTTTAGCCCCCAAATTTTTATTTTCACAAGGGTAACAAGAGAAATTGGACCCCAAAAGTTGTTGTCCAATTTGTTCTGAGTATGCTGGTACCCAATATGTGGGGGTAAACCACTGTTTGGGCGCACGGCAGAGCTCGGAAGAGAAGGAGCGCCATTTTGGAATTCAGACTTTGATAGAATTGTCTGTGGGTGTTATGTTGCGTTTGCAGAGCCCCTGATGTACCTAAACAGTAGAAACCCCCCACAAGTGACCAAATTTTGGAAACTAGACCCCCTAAGGAACTAATCTAGATATGTGGTGAGAACTTTGAATGCTCAAGTGCTTCACAGAAGTTTATAATGCAGAGTAGTGAAAATAAAAAAATATTTTTTTTTCCACAAAAAAGATTTTTAGCCCCCAAGTTTTTATTTTCACAAGGGTAACAGGAGAAATTGGACCCCAAAAGTTGTTGTCCAATTTATCCCGAGTACGCTGATGCCCCATATGTGGGGGTAAACCACTGTTTGGGCGCACGGCAGAGCTCAGAAGGGAGGGAGCACCATTTGACTTTTTTAGCGCAAAATTGGCTGTCGTGTTTGGAGACACCCCTGATGTACCTAAACAGTGGAAACCCCCAAATTATAACTCCAACCCTAACTCCAACACACCCCTAACCCTAATCTTAACCCGATCCATAATCCTAATCACAACCCTAACGATAATCACAACCCTCACCCCAAAACAGCCTTAATCTCAACCCTAACCATAACCCTAATCAAAACCCTAAATCCAACACACCCCTAACCCTAATCCCAAACGTAACCCTAATCCCAACCCTAATCCAAACCCTAATCCCAACTCTAACCCTAACTTTAGCCCCAACCCTAACCCTAACTTTAGCCCCAACCCTAACCATAACTTTAGCCCCGTCGTCACAAAAAAAGTTCAATGTAACCTTTTTTTTGTACGTCGCGTCCGCCATTTCCGCGCATGCGTGGCCGTAACTCTGCCCCCTCCTCCCCAGGACATAGACTGGGCAGCGGATGCGTTGAAAAACTGCATCCGCTGCCCACGTTGTGCACAATTTTCACAACGTGCGTCGGTACGTCGGGCCGACGCATTGCGACCGCCCCGCACCGACGCAAGTGTGATAGAAGCCTAAGGCTACTTTCACACTAGCGTCGTAGTCGGCCCATCGCAGTGTGCCGGGCCGACGTACCGACGCTAGCGTTGTAAGCGCCGCACAACGGGTGCAGCGGATGCTGTTTTTTCAACGCATCCGCTGCCCCATTGTGAGGGGAGGCGGGGGCGGAGTTCCGGCCGCGCATGCGCGGTCGGAAATGGCGGACACGTCGAACAAAAAAGTTACATGTAGCTTTTTTTGTGCCGACGGTCCGCCAAAGCACGACGCATCCGTCGCACGACGGATGCGACATGTGGCAATCCGTCGCTAATGCAAGCCAATGGAGAAAAAACGCATCCTGCAAGCACTTTTGCAGGATGCGTTTTTTCTCCGACGCATTGCGACGGAAGCCAAAAAACGCTAGTGTGAAAGTAGCCTAACCCTAACCCTAGCCCTAAATTTAGCCCCAACCCTAGCCCTAACCCTAACTCTAGCCCTAACCCTAACCCTAACTCTAACCCTAACCCTAACCCTAACTCTAACCCTAATTTTAGCCCCAACTCGTCTTCTCCTGCTGGCCGGCAGATGGCGGGCGCACTGCGCATGCGCCCGCCATAAGGAAAAAGCCGGCTGGCAGGAGAAGACAGAAGAGGACCCAGGGACACCGGGTGAGTATGTTAGGGTCCCCGAATCCCCCTATTTCTCTGTCCTCTGATGTGTGATCACATCAGAGGACAGAGAAATACAGATCGCTTTTTTTTTTTTGCGGTCGCCGGTAAACTGTTAATTACCGGCGATCGCAAAACAGGGGTCGGTGCAAACCGACCCCGATCATGTTCTTTGGGGTCTCGGCTACCCCCGGCAGCCGAGACCCCAAAGATCTTCCGGGTGCCGGGCGGCGGGCGTACTGCGCGTGCGCCCGCCATTTTTTCCCGGAAAAAAGATGGCGGCGCCCATGGGGACCCACGAGGAGCACCGGGGGAGGTAGGTAAGTATCGGGGGGCTATTGGGGGCCATCGGGGACCCTATTTCTCTGTCCTCCAATGTGCGATCACATCGGAGGACAGAGAAATTAAACGGCACATCGCGTTTTTTTTTTTGTTGCGACCGCCGGTAAACGGTTAATTACCGGCGATCGCAACTCGGGGGTCGGTAAAAAAACCCCGAATCATGTTCTCTGGGGTCTCGGCTACCCTCGGCAACCGAGACCCCAGAGAAAATCCGACTCTGGGGGGCGCTATTCACTTTTTCCACAGCGCCGTTAATTAACGGCGCTGTGGTTTAAGTACCCTTAGCGGCCGCCGTTAAAAGGCGTATCGGCGGTCGTTAAGGGGTTAAGCCTCGTATTATTATTGTTATATTTTACTGACTAACTCTTGATATATTTTAACTGCATATTTTTGTAATTACCTAGTGAGACCTTAAGGCAATTAAATCAAATTAATTTTGGGTTGATCCTTTTACTCTGATTGCGAATCTTAGAATACCCAGACGGGTAACAGGGCAGTCTCACCGGCGGTCATTTGCGCTAGGTGCAGTTCTCTTACTGACCTGAGAGACAAAGGGGGTGCCGGAGAGCTGTGCCTGTGTAGTGACGTCACGGATTGGTGACGTGGGAGGAACTGGGTTTCCTTCACATTGGTGGCAGTGTGTGGGATGAGAGTAATAGTGTGCATAGGACCCCCTACTCCCAGACACTAAAGACTACCAGCGGTAACTTTCACTGCTGGGGTCTTAAAGGGAACCTGTCACCTGAATTTGGCGGGACCAGTTTTGGGTCATATGGGCGGGGTTTTCGGGTGTTTGATTCAGCCTTTCCTTACCCGCTGGCTGCATGCTGGCTGCAATATTGGATTGAAGTTCATTCTCTGTCCTCCGGAGTACATGCCTGCACAAGGCAATATTGCCTTGCGCAGGCGTGTACTCCGGACGACAGAGAATGAACTTCAATCCAATATTGCAGCCAGCATGCAGCCAGCAGGTAAGGAAAGGGTGAATCAAACACCCAAAAACCCCGCCCATATGACCCAAAACTGGTCCCGCCAAATTCAGGTGACAGGTTCCCTTTAAGGTCAGCCCAGCACTAGACGGTCAGAGTGTAGATATAATAAGTTGTGTGCAAGGTCAGGGTTACAGCTGTGTCAGTAGCCAGAGGTTCCAAAGATGGCGGATGGCACCAGGAGTGCAGTGAGGGCGCAGGCCAGTGCTATGGTCTATGAGGAGGTGGTGGTGGACGGTACCGTTCAAAGCGAGGGGGAGCTCAGCCCGGACTCCCCAAGGAGCCAGCCACCAGTGCTTAGTCCGGCAAGGGACTACCCACCACCTTGAGGCCCTTGTTGCAGCGGCAGTGGCACATCTCGAGGCGGGTAATGAAGACACCTATGTCATGGATCCCTTCTCCGTGGTGTCAGTTATTTGTCACGTGCCTGCTCTCACACGTGACTTGGGGTTGTGCCTGCAAGGGTTAGTCTATCTCCTCTCACTCAGTCCAGCATTCAACCTCTGTCCTATGCTGTAGTGGGAGCATAAATCACACACCGACCCAGGCCACACACCCGCTCATACGCGCTGCCACCACTCATCGAATACACAAGCGATGAGTCCCGGACTAATAATAATACTAATAAAAATATGTCTATCACTCATAAGGCTCACACACCTTTAGGCTATGGATTCGTTAGAACATTCAAGGTTCAACTTGTTAAAGTTTTATACTTTAATAACAAAAGGGTCAGTGCTTACAATAAGAAAAGGTATAAAAATATGATAATAAAAAGACATACAACTTATGCAAAACAGTATCAAAATAAACAGGAGAAACTTACAGAAATTATCTAACTGGTAGTTGCTACTGCTCCCTGAGGGTAGGACGAATGTAGATTGGATCACAACAGCTTCTCAGGCTGCCCTCACATGTGAACACAATTCTTTCTGCAGCCTAAATTTATAACTTTGGTCTGAGGTCAGGTTTCTAGACCAGCCTCTCAGGCCAATATCATACCTGCTGCCTGTTTGATTGGGCCACGGCCGTGCCCCCAATGAATATATTATTCTCTCTTGTGGCAAGGTTCTCAGTGATAGATTCCCTCAGGCCACAATTAGTCTCCCCTCCAAGGTGCCAAATGTTGCTTTTCTTCTCGGCCCTAGCTAGACCCCCTGGTGAGATATGGAGACAGAATCTCTACTCGTCCCAAGGAAGTACCTATTAACAACTAGGTGCGACTTGCCTTCAGGACAGATGTTACATTATCACTGTGCACACATATAACCCTAGACATATGTCACTACACACATATAGATCTATATATATGAGAAAAATAAAAAGAAAATGTGGCACTCACCCAAGCAGAATGTTCAATTAGTTTCCTTTATTCGTCATACGGTAAAAAAACACATACCGATTGGACAGGCGGCTGGGAACGGGCAAAGGTGCGGGGGGTGAAGGAGAGGACGACGGCCGTTTCGCGCCGATGCGCTTCCACGGGTCCAGGTGCACAAATAAAAACGTCATATCCTTTATAGGAAACCTCTTGACGTTAACCAAACAGGTGTGGTGAGTTAAAAACATAACGATGTGTGTGCAACAACATTATTAATAAGCACAAAAGATCAATATAATCACATTTTAAACCATATATAATGAAATAAAGGGCATCACTCATCCCTATTATAGGAAAATAGACATATCTAATTTGTCGTTAAGACCGATAGGTCCCTGCGCATTTGTTTCCATTATCCATCTCCCTTCCCGTTGTAACAACGTTATATTGCGGTCACCTCCCTGTATGGGGCTTTTTACTACCTCTAAACCTGCGAACCGCAGTACATTTGGGTCGG
This sequence comes from Ranitomeya variabilis, assembly GCF_051348905.1. NCBI lineage: Eukaryota > Metazoa > Chordata > Amphibia > Anura > Dendrobatidae > Ranitomeya > Ranitomeya variabilis. The sequence continues at coordinate 625,618,083 of NC_135233.1, forward strand.
CATTGTGATGGTCGCGCATATGTTTGATAAAACGAGGACACCCTTTACCAGATAACACTGAATTATAGTGTTCCTTAAATCTGGTAACCATCGGCCGTATGGTTTTGCCGATGTAATAATATGAACAAGGGCAGAGAATCAGGTAAACTACGTATTGAGTTTTACATGTAATTAGATGTCGAACTGTGTGTGTAATGGGGCCCATACGAATAGGATTTTCCAACAATGCCTGGTTGTTAGCTAATCTTAGTGAATCATCACACGAAACCAGTGCCCCTATAATTACCAGCAGTACTTGCATCAAGACTGAACCCTTTAAGGGAGGTGTCAAATCTACGTTTATGCCCCCTATTTCTCCGGGCAATGCAATTGATTTATTTCAAGATTTGGTTATTAAGGACGTTGAAGCTATTTTATATCGTAAACCTAGAAAGAATTTATCCAATAAAGAGGAAAGGGCAATATGGGAAATGCAGCAGTGGGAGGATGTCATCATAAGGAAAGCGGACAAGGGGGGTAATTTGGTTCTCCTTGATAAGAATTACTATATTGACGAAGCCATGTCCCAACTAAAAGATAAAAACACATACATTTCCTTGGATCATAATCCAATGGTAAAATTCAAAGAAAAATTGAGATGTTTACTGAATAAGTATGTATCAAAAGGCACCTTGTCTAAAAATAAGGCTGAAAAATTATTCCCTACTCATCCGAGCATACCTTATTGGTATAGCTTGCCAAAGGTGCATAAGAATGCTACTCACCCTCCCGGACGCCCGATAATATCGGGCATCGGGTCATTAACAGAACCACTGTCTCAATTCCTCGATTGGTTGCTGAAACCCCTGCTGCACAAAATCCCTTCATTCGTAAAGGACTCAGGAGATTTTCTCACTGCTATACAATCTATTGATTGGCAACCTTCATATGCATTGACCTCAATCGATGTCGTCAGCCTTTATACACGAATACCGCAGGATAAAGGCATAGAAGCGGTCGAAACCATCTTGCTTAACACCAACAAGGACCAAGATTTCATCGCGTTCATCGTGGAAAGTTTGCACTTCATCTTGCATCATAATGCATTTAAATTTGGAGAAAAATGGTTCCTTCAACGCACTGGAACTGCGATGGGTACGCCCATCGCTTGCGTTTTTGCGAACTTATTCCTAGCGATGTTTGAGGAGAAATACATCACCTCCACCATGAACCCCTTTTTGAAGTACGTCCGCTCATATTTAAGATTCGCGGACGACATTTTTATCGTCTGGGATGGCACTCAAAATGATTTTGATTTGTTCGTTGCTTATCTAAATAGGGTGAACGATGTGAATATGCAATTTTCGGCTTGTTTTGGGGGACAAACACTAGAATATTTAGATGTAAAATTGGAAGTACTGGATGGAACATTAAAAACGCAAGTTCATAAAAAACCCACTGCAACAAATAGTTTACTGCATTATTCTAGCGCCCATCCGCACCACACTAAAAATGGCTTACCTTACAGCCAGATGGTGCGGTATAGAAAAATCAATAACAACGATACAACGTTTAAACAACAAATAGCAGAATTAAAAACTGAATTTTCTAATAGACAATATCCATCCAGTATTCTAGAAGCGGCGGAACATAAAGTGGAGCAACTTACACAAAAGGAATTGCTGAGACCCCGCAAACGTAGAGTACCAAACCCCCAGAACGAACACGAGCAAAATAGGTTCACCTTCACCTTCACACATAGTCCAGTGGATAGGGAAATTCATGCGGCCATAAATAAAAACTGGCACATACTACAAAATGATAGAGAACTGAAAGCAGCGACAATAGGTCGACCGAGATTTGGTTACAAGCGCACGAGAAATTTGGGTGACTTATTAGTTAAGAATAGACTCCCCCCGACGGTAAATAATTGGCTCTCAAAAGCATTACCAACGGGGAACCACAAATGTGGAAGTTGTAAATTCTGTCATCTCAGATTGTTGGAAAATCCTATTCGTATGGGCCCCATTACACACACAGTTCGACATCTAATTACATGTAAAACTCAATACGTAGTTTACCTGATTCTCTGCCCTTGTTCATATTATTACATCGGCAAAACCATACGGCCGATGGTTACCAGATTTAAGGAACACTATAATTCAGTGTTATCTGGTAAAGGGTGTCCTCGTTTTATCAAACATATGCGCGACCATCACAATGCCGACCCAAATGTACTGCGGTTCGCAGGTTTAGAGGTAGTAAAAAGCCCCATACAGGGAGGTGACCGCAATATAACGTTGTTACAACGGGAAGGGAGATGGATAATGGAAACAAATGCGCAGGGACCTATCGGTCTTAACGACAAATTAGATATGTCTATTTTCCTATAATAGGGATGAGTGATGCCCTTTATTTCATTATATATGGTTTAAAATGTGATTATATTGATCTTTTGTGCTTATTAATAATGTTGTTGCACACACATCGTTATGTTTTTAACTCACCACACCTGTTTGGTTAACGTCAAGAGGTTTCCTATAAAGGATATGACGTTTTTATTTGTGCACCTGGACCCGTGGAAGCGCATCGGCGCGAAACGGCCGTCGTCCTCTCCTTCACCCCCCGCACCTTTGCCCGTTCCCAGCCGCCTCTCCAATCGGTATGTGTTTTTTTACCGTATGACGAATAAAGGAAACTAATTGAACATTCTGCTTGGGTGAGTGCCACATTTTCTTTTTATTCTTCTTGGATATTGCTCATTTTTTCCATGTTGAGCACCACCGTTGATTGTAGCAGAAATGCTTGCTCTATGAGCCCATATAGGATCCAGTGTTTCCATTAAAAATTGCACATTACAGCTTGGTGCCGTTCACGTACCTTGAAAATTGTTTGCTTAATACTAGATATATATATATATACATACATACATACATACACACATATTTCACCACACCTCCCTCCTTATAAACGTGCATGGGGGTTGACTTACAGGTCAGCTCCCGAGCACGTATCTGGTTCTGCCCCGTCTTGGCGAGACAGTACATTTAACCCCTTCACCCCCAAGGGTGGTTTGCACGTTAATGACCGGGCCAATTTTTACAATTCTGACCACTGTCCCTTTATGAGGCTATAACTCTGGAACGCTTTGACGGATCTTGGCGATTCTGACATTGTTTTCTCGTGACATATTGTACTTCATGTTAGTGGTAAAATTTATTCGATATAACTTGCATTTATTTGTGAAAAAAACGAATATTTGGCGAAAATTTTGAAAATTTCGCAATTTTCCAACTTTGAATTTTTATGCCCTTAAATCACAGACATATGTCACGCAAAATACTTAATAAGTAACATTTCCCACATGTCTACTTTACATCAGTACAATTTTGGAACCAAAATTTTTTTTTGTGACGGAGTTATAAGGGTTAAAAGTTGACCAGCAATTTCTCATTTTTACAACACCATTTTTTTTTAGGGACCACATCTCATTTGAAGTCATTTTGAGGGGTCTATATGATAGAAAATACTCAAGTGTGACACCATTCTAAAAACTGCACCCCTCAAGGTGCTCAAAACCACATTCAAGAAGTTTATTAACCCTTCAGGTGTTTCACAGGAATTTTTTGAATGTTTAAATAAAAGTGAGCATTTAACTTTTTTTCACACCCAATTTATTTCAGCTCCAATTTGTTTTATTTTACCAAGGGTAACAGGAGAAAATGGACCCCCAAAGTTGTTGTACAATTTGTCCTGAGTACGCTGATACCCCATATGTGAGGGTAAACCACTGTTTGGGCGTATGGCAGAGCTCGGAAGGAAAGGAGCGCCATTTGACTTTTCAATGCAAAATTGACTGGAATTGAGATGGGACGCCATGTTGCGTTTGGAGAGCCCCTGATGTGCCTAAACACTGAAACCCCCTACAAGTGACACCATTTTGGAAAGTAGACCCCCTAAGGAACTTATCTTGATGTGTGGTGAGCACTTTGACCCACCAAGTGCTTCACAGAAGTTTATAATGCAGAGCCGTAAAAATAAAAAATCATATTTTTTCACAAAAATGATCTTTTCGCCCCCAATTTTTTATTTTCCCAAGGGTAAGAGAAGAAATTGGACCCCAAAAAATGTTGTGCAATTTGTCCTGAGTACGCTGATACCCCATATGTGGGTGTAAACCATTGTTTGGGCGCATGGCAGAGCTTGGAAGGGAAGGAGCGCCATTTGACTTTTCAATGCAAAATTGACTGGAATTGAGATGGGACGCCATGTTGCGTTTGGAGAGCCCCTGATGTGCCTAAACATTGAAACTCCCTACAAGTGACACCATTTTGGAAAGTAGACCCCCTAAGGAACTTATCTAGATGTGTGGTGAGCACTTTGACCCACCAAGTGTTTCACTACAGATTATAACGCAGAGCCGTGAAAATAATTTTTATTTTTTTTCTCAAAAATGATTTTTTAGCACCCAGCTTTGTATTTTTACAAGGGTAACAGAATAAATTGGACCCCAAAATTTGTTTTCCAATTTGTCCTGAGTACGCTGATACCCCATATGTGGGGGGGAACCACTGTTTGGGCGCATGACAGAGCTCGGAAGGGAAGGAGCGCCATTTGGAATGCAGACTTAAATGGATTGGTCAGCAGCCGCCACGTTGCATTTGCAGAGCCCCTAATGTGCCCAAACAGTACAAACCCCCCACAAGTGACCCCATATTGGAAACTAGACCTCCCAAGGAAGTTATCTAGATGTGTTTTGAGAACTTTGAACCCCCAAGTGTTTCACTAAAGTTTATAGCGCAAAGCCGTGAAAATAAAAATTCTTTTTTTTTTTTCACAAAAATGATTTTTTAGCCCCCAGTTTTGTATTTTCACAAGGGTAACAGGATAAATTAGACCCCAAAAGTTGTTGTCCAATTTGTCCTGAGTACGCTGATACCCCATATGTGGGGGGGAACCTCTGTTTGGGTGCATGACAGAGCTCGGAAGGGAAGGAGCGCCATTTGGAATGCAGCCTTAAATGGATTGGTCTGCAGGCGTCACGTTGCATTTGCAGAGCCCCTGATGTACCCAAACAGTACAAACCCCCCACAAGTGACCCCATATTGGAAACTAGACCTCCCAAGGAACTTATCTAGATGTGTTGTGAGAACTTTGAACCCCCAAGTGTTTCACTACAGTTTATAACGCAGAGCCGTGAAAATAAAACATCTTTTTTTTCCCACAAAAATGATTTTTAGCCCCCCAAATTTTTATTTTCCTAAGGATAACAAGAGAACTTGGACCCCAGAAGTTGTTGTTCAATTTGTCCCGAGTACGCTGATAACACATATGTTGGGGTAAACCCCTTTTTGGGCGCACGGGAGAGCTCGGAAGGGAAGGAGCACTGTTTTACTTTTTCAACGCAGAATTGGCTGGAATTGAGATTGGACGCCATGTCGCGCTTGGAGAGCCCCTGATGTGCCTGGACAGTGGAAACTCCCCAATTCTACCTGAAACCCTAACCCAAACACACCCCTAACCCTAATCCCAACGGTAACCCTAACCACACCCCTAGCCCTAACACACCCATAATTCTAATCCCAACCCTAATCCAAACGTAAATGTAATCCAAACCCTAACCCTAACTTTAGCCCCAACCCTAACTTTAGCCCCAACCCTAACTTTACCTCCAACCCTAGCCCTAACCCTAACCCTACCCCTAACCCTAAACGTGACTGAAATACGTGGCACTGAAATACGTGGCACTGAAATACGTGGCACTGAAATACGTGGCACTGAAATACGTGGCACTGAAATACGTGATACGTGGCACTTAAATACGTGGCACTGAAACACGTGGCACTGAAATACGTGATACGTGGCACTGAAATACGTGGCACTGAAATACGTGGCACTGAAATACGTGGCACTGAAATATGTGATACGTGGCACTGAAATACGTGGCACTGAAATACGTGGCACTGAAATACGTGGCACTGAAATACGTGATACGTGGCACTGAAATACGTGGCACTGAAATACGTGGCACTGAAATACGTGGCACTGAAATACGTGGCACTGAAATACGTGGCACTGAAATACGTGGCACTGAAATACGTGATACGTGGCACTTAAATACGTGGCACTGAAACACGTGGCACTGAAATACGTGATACGTGGCACTGAAATACGTGGCACTGAAATACGTGGCACTGAAATACGTGGCACTGAAATATGTGATACGTGGCACTGAAATACGTGGCACTGAAATACGTGGCACTGAAATACGTGGCACTGAAATACGTGGCACTGAAATACGTGATACGTGGCACTGAAATACGTGGCACTGAAATACGTGGCACTGAAATACGTGGCACTGAAATACGTGGCACTGAAATACGTGGCACTGAAATACGTGGCACTGAAATACGTGGTACTAAAATATGTGGCACTGAAATACGTGATACGTGGCACTGAAATACGTGATACGTGGCACTGAAATATGTGATACGTGGCACTGAAATACGTGGCACTGAAACACGTGGCACTGAAATACGTGGCACTGAAATACGTGGCACTGAAATACGTGGCACTGAAATACGTGGCACTATGACTGTCAGAAAATGTTCATTAAACGGTTAGGGGTGAGGTTAGGGGTAGAGTTAGGGTTAGGGTTTGGATCTCTTTATCACCTTGATGGTGGTGGGTGGCTTTTCAGTGTGTTTTCTGTTTTTTTTTCGAAAAAATGCATGCGTTTTTAACGCAAACAAACGCATGTGCTTAAAAACGCAAGAAAATACTGCAGGTTGTATTTCTGAAAATGAACGCATGCAGAAAAAAAACGCATGCGTTTGAAAACGCGACCAAACGCGTACAAAAAAACCGCATGCGTTTTCAATGTTAAATATAGGGAAAAAACGCATGCGTTTTTTTGTGCAAAAAACGCTGCAGACAAAAACGCAAGTGTGAAACCAGCGACGCTTTTTATAGCAAAAAAGTTTTTGCGTCTCCACATTTTGAGACCTATAATTTTTCCACATTTTGCTCCACAGAGTCATGTGAGGTCTTGTTTTTTGCGGGACGAGTTGACGTTTTTATTGGTAACATTTTCGGACACGTGACCGTTTTTGATCGCTTTTTATTCCGATTTTTGTGAGGCAGAATGACCAAAAACCAGCTATTCATGAATTTCTTTTGGGGGAGGCGTTTATACCGTTCCGCGTTTGGTAAAATTGATAAAGCAGTTTTATTCTTCGGGTCAGTACGATTACAGCGATATCTCATTTATATCATTTTTTTATGTTTTGGCGCTTTTATACGATAAAAACTAAAATATAGAAAAAATAATTATTTTGGTATCGCTTTATTCTCAGGACTATAACTTTTTTATTTTTTTGCTGATGATGCTGTATGGCGGCTTGTTTTTTGCGGGACAAGATGACGTTTTCAGCGGTACCATGGATATTTATATCAGTCTTTTTGATCGCGTGTTATTCCACTTTTTGTTCGGCGGTATGGTAATAAAGCGGTTTTTTGCCTCGTTTTTTTTTTTCTTACGGTGTTTACTGAAGGGGTTAACTAGTGGGGCAGTTTTATAGGTTGGGTCGTTACGGACGCGGCAATACTAAATATGTGTACTTTTATTGTTTTGTTTTTTTTATTTAGATAAAGAAATGTATTTATGGGAATAATATATATTTTTTTTTTATTATTTATTTAGGAATTTTTTTTTTTTTTTTTTTACACATGTGGAAAAATTTTTTTTTTACTTTTTTACTTTGTCCCAGGGGGGGACATCACAGATCATTGATCTGGCAGTGTGCACAGCACTCTGCCAGATCGACGATCTGCTGTGCAGGGCTGCAGGCTTACCAAGTGTCTGCTCTGAGCAGACACTCGGTAAGCCACCTCCTTCCCTGCAGGACCCGGATGCCGCGGCCATCTTGGATCCGGGACCTGCAGCCAGGAAGGAGGTAGGAGACCCTCGCAGCAACGCGATCGCATCGCGTTGCTCCGGGGGTCTCAGGGAAGCACGCAGGGAGCCCCCTCCCTGCGCGATGCTTCCCTATACCGCCGGTACACTGCGATCATGTTTGATCGCGGTGTGCCGGGGGTTAATGTGCCGGGGGCGGTCCGTGACCGCTCCTGGCACATAGTGCCGGATGTCAGCTGCGATATGCAGCTGACACCCGGCCGCGATCGGCCGCGCTCCCCCCGTGAGCGCCGCTGATCGGTGATGACGTACTATCCCGTCGGCGGTCATACGGGCCCACCCCACCTCGACGGGATAGTACGTCAAATGTCGGGAAGGGGTTAATTTCCTGTAGTCTACACAGAACCGGGTAGTACGGTCCTTTTTTGGGACAAGAACCACAGGCGAGGCCCAGGCACTCTGGGAGTTTTGTATCACCTTGAGTTTCAGCATCTCCTCTACCTGTTCCCTCATGTGTGCCTTCACCTCTGCTGACATACGGGATGCAGACTGCTGTACTGGGGGATTAGTACCAGTGTCCACATGGTGAGCTGCTAAGTGTGTCCTTCCAGGCTCCCCTGTGAAGACTTTGGTGAACTCGCTGAGCTCCCCCATCAGCTCAGACCTCTTGACTGTGGGATAGCTCAGGGTTAAACTCTGCTGACTCCAGGGACTCCACGTACTGAGTTCCGGCCCCCACATCCAGTTACAGATCAGCCTCCCCCTCTTCAGGCAGGCTACAGACAGGTAAGACATAGGCCTTCCTGGCATGATGTGCCTTCAACATATTTACATGAAACACTTTCTGACGCTTTGCATGCTCATCTAGAGTCACCACATAATTAACATCATTCAGCCGCTTATGTACAGTGTATGGTCCCTCCCATGCGGCCTGCAATATATTCTGTAACATAAGGACCAACACCCAAACCTTCTGCCCTTCCTCGTAGGCCCTCAGTCTGGCATTACGGTTGTACCAGACCTTCTGGTTGATTTGGGCCTGGGTCACGTTCTCATGGGCCAGGTTGCTCAGTTTTTGCACTCTCTCTCTGAGCCGCAGTACATATTCGACCACTGAGACTCCAGTAGTTCTGGGGTCGTCCTCCCAACAGTCCTTAATAAAATCAAGTGGCCCCCTGACCCTCCTCCCATACACCAGTTCAAAGGGGGAGAATCCAGTAGACACCTGGGTTACCTCTCTGTAGGCAAACAACAGATGGGGGAGGTACCGCTCCCAGTCTCTCCCTTCTGTCTCCACCAGCATTTTGAGCATTTGCTTTAATGTTCCATTAAAACGCTCGCAGAGTCCGTTGGTTTGGGGATGATAGGCGCTGGCCACAAAATGCTGTACTTGTATTCTTTCACAGAGGCTTTCCATCAGATCAGACATGAACTGGGTTCCCTGATCGGTCAACATTTCCCTGGGGAAACCCACACGAGAGAACACAGTCATTAAAGCATCCCCCACTTTGCTTGGATGGAGGATAGTGCCACAGCTTCCGGGTATCGTGTAGCATAGTCCACCACTGTGAGAATGTACCTTTTGCAAGAGCTGCTAGGGATTGCAAGTGGCCCTATGATATCCACAGCCACTCCCTGGAAAGGTTCATCGATCACAGGCAGTGGTATCAATGGAGCTTTCTGTATATTCCCGGACTTTCCAACTCTCTGACAAACTACACATGATCGGCAGTAATTGGCAATATCTGTCCCCATCTTGGGCCAATAGAAGTTATGTGTCAGGCGAGCTTTAGTCTTTTGTATTCCAAGGTGTCCAGCCAAAGGAATTTCATGGTCAATCCTCAATAATTGTTCCCTAAATGGATAAGGGACGATCAGCCGCCTTTCATAGTCCCAAGATTCTGTAGTATCCGTGGGGATAGTCTCTGTATACAGCCTGCCCTGGTCCCAGTATACTCTCTTTGTCAGAAGCAGCAGGGGGTCGATCTGCAAGACCTCTGAGCTCCTCCAGACTGACATCTGTCTGCAGGGCCTCCTGGAAGCTCTGACGGTCAGCCTGCAGGCCCTGGCCTAGTGTGACTGCCAGGCCCTGGTCTGCAGCTGAGTTTTCAGTGTCTGTTATCAGGGACCTTGGTGGGTCTGCCATGTATGGAGGCTCCGGGACTACAGTATGGGCCTCCTGTCCTGGCAGTTCTGTCTGAGACTCATCCTCTAATCTCTGGACCTGAGTCTGAGCCACAGCCTGACTCCGGGTCACAGCTGCCACATAATTACAGTCCTGTGCATTGGGACATTTTCCCTCCTCACACGGGATCTCAGGTGGGTTGCCCTGGCCTAGTGTGACTGCCAGGCCCTGGTCTGCAGCTGAGTTTTCAGTGTCTGTTATCAGGGACCTTGGTGGGTCTGCCATGTATGGAGGCTCCGGGACTACAGTATGGGCCTCCTGTCCTGGCAGTTCTGTCTGAGACTCATCCTCTAATCTCTGGACGTGAGTCTGAGCCGCAGCTTGACTCCGGGTCACAGCTGCGACATAATTACAGTCCTGTGCATTAGGACATTTTCCCTCCTCACACGGGATCTCAGGTGGGTCTCTTTCTTCCACCTTCTCTGTAGCATTTACTTGCAAGGGAGGAACATAGTGGGACACCATCCTCCCCAGGTCCACGCCTAGCAACACATTGGTGGGAATCGCCTCTGATACTCCCACTTCTCTCAGTCCTTTCCCTGCTCCCCAGTCCAGGTACACACGGGCCATGGGCACGGCAGGGCTGACCCCTCCAATCCCGGTTATAGACATAGTCTTTCCTGGTATGATATCGGCAGGGGTTATCATGGCTGGACGCACCAGGGTCACCTCTTCCCGTGTCTCTGAGACCAATGGTGACTTTATTGCCAACAGTGACAGATTGGCAGTTCTCATTCGCCCTCGCATCAGAGCCGGCTACAAAGAGGACAGACGGTGGGGACACAGACGGCTTTGTGGTGGGAGATGGGCGTTTCTCCCTATCAGGGCAGACAGCGCTAATATGTCCCACTTTGTTGCAGGAGAAGCACCGGCGTGCATCGCCTAGAGAATGTCTATTCCCCGGGGCCCCATAGAAGGTGGGCTTGGACAGCACTGGTGATCGGCCGGAAGAGAGAGAAGGGTCCCCGTTTGGCTTACCTCCCCTCCAGCTGAATCCCGATGGCTTCCGCACCTCAGGCATCCTGTTAGCCACATAGCAGTCTGCAATCCTTGCAGCCTGATCCGCAGTTTGTGGCTCCCGATCACACACAAATTGTCGTACATCCGTGGGGCACATGTGAAGAAATTGATCCTTGACCATAAGATTCGTTAAGTCCTCAAAACTGTTAACAGAAAGTCCCCTAATCCATTGGTGGAACGTGGTCCTCAAGGTGCTCACAACATCCGCATAGCTGTCCGTTGATCCACGTTGTAGGTTCCGGAACTTCCTACGATACAATTCTGGTGTCAGGTTTTATTTCCTGATCAGGGCCTCTTATGGCCTCATAGTTCGCATCTAGCTCTGGTGGGAGGCCAGCATAACTTCCAGGGCTTTGCCTCTCAACCCTGGGGTTAGATAGGTTTTATCAAATCCCCGCAGGAAAGTATCTGTCCGTATCCTTCTCCATCACAGGAAAGTTTTCTAGACGTGGTCTCCTTAGATTTATGTCCTGGGAGGGGGTTATCTGAGGACTGATACCCCGCTCTATTTGAGCCATCTGAAGCTGGAAAGCTCTCTCCTCACGGCATTCTGCAGCAGCAGCCTGGCGTTCTGCAGCCTCTCTCTCAGCCTGTCGGTACTGTAGAATCAGCTGCATGCGCAGATTGGGATCACTTGTTCCCAGCCGTTGTAAGTCCATTTGTAAAGTACAGTCCATAGGCTCCTCAGCACTGGCATTGCTGACATTTCCATCAGGCATCAACGGTGCAAGAGCTGGCATTGCTGGGTCTCTCTGAGGTGGGCTCTCTCCTTGCCCAGATGTTCCAGCACTTTGCTCTATGTCCTGCTCGACCAAGGCGCGTGTCAGCAGCTCCCTGGATCTGTCAACTGTCTCTATTCCCCTCTGCTCACAGAGGTCGGTCAGAGCTTCTTTGCTCTGCTTCTTGTACTGGGCTGCCATATCAATGAACAGCCTTTGCCAAATAAAAAGATAAAAAAGAAAAACGGGGAGGGGAAACTTTGCAAATATGTCTAAATAAGCACTGAGTTGAACCTTGAAGAACTGGTGCACTCCTCGCAAGGATACCAATTCTTTAGTACAGGGAATAATTGCTTAAACCATGCACTAATGCTCTAATAGAAATAATACTATCCCACCGCTTGCCACCAATTGTCACGGATCCCTACTCCGTGGTGTCACTTATTCGTCACGTGCCTGCTCTCACATGTGACTTGGGGTTGTGCCTGCAAGGGTTAATCTATCTCCTCTCACTCAGTCCAGCATTCAACCTCTGTCCTATGCTGTAGTGGGAGCATAAATCACACACCGACCCAGGCCACACACCCGCTCATACGCGCTGCCACCACTCATCGAATACACGGGCGATGAGTCCCGGACTAATAATAATACTAATAAAAATATGTCTATCACTCATAAGGCTCACACACCTTTAGGCTATGGATTCTTTAGAACATTCAAGGTTCAACTTGTTAAAGTTTTATATTTTAATAACAAAAGGGTCAGTGCTTACAATAAGAAAAAGGTATAAAAATATGATAATAAAAAGACATACAATTTATGCAAAACAGTATCAAAATAAACAGGAGAAACTTACAGAAATTATCTAACTGGTAGTTGCTTCTTCTCCCTGAGGTTAGGACGAATGTAGATTGGATCACAACAGCTGCTCAGGCTGCCCTCACATGTGAACACAATTCTCTGTCTGCAGCCTAAATTTATAACTTTGGTCTGAGGTCAGGTTTCTAGACCAGCCCCTCAGGCCAATATTATAACTGCTGCCTGTTTGGGCCACGGTCACGCCCCCAATGAATATATTATTCTCTCTTGTGAAAAGGTTCTCAGGGATAGATTCCTTAAAGGCCACAATTAGCGTCTCCCCTCCATGACCTAGAAGGTGCCAAATGTTGCTTTTCTTCTCGGCCCTAGCTAGACCCCCTGGTGAGATATGGAGACAGAATTTCTACTCATCCCAAGGAAGTACCTATTAACACCTAGGTGCGACTTGCCTTCAGGACAGATGTTACATTATCGCTATGCACACATATAACCCTAGACATATGTCACTACACACATATAGATATATATATACACATATTTCACCACAGCCTATATGAGACTCATGGCAGCTGCAGAGAAAGCAGCGGAGGCCGAGCGTGCAGAACGCCATGAAGCAGCGGAGCGGGCAGAGAAAGCTGCAGAGCAGGCAGCGGAGAAAGCAGCGGCAGATAGAGCAGTGGAGCGCCAGCACCGACTGGAGATGGGTCAACACGGGTTCCCACTGGACGCCCCAGCACCACCAGAGTCCAGGGCTTCCAAAGTCCGGGCCGAGGACTTCCCTCTGCTTGAGAAGGTTGGAGACCTGGATTCCTTCTTGCTGGCCTTTGAAAGGACCTGCCTTCAACACCATCTGGCCTACAGCAGGACTACAGCAGCATCAAGTGGGCCCTGATCCAGCACTACAACCTCACCCAGGAGTCCTACCGCAAGAAGTTCCAGAGCCTGCAGCGGGGCCCAAAGGACACCTAGACCGACCACATGCGGGCGTTGCTGAGAGCTGCAGAGCACTGGACCTCGGGTCTAGCGCTCACCACCCGCCAGGAGGTCCAGGAACTGTTCGTCACGGAGCAGTTCTTGTGGAACTGCCCAGAGGACCTCCAGCAGTTCCTCCGTGACCGGAAACCGAAGGAGGCTTCTGCTACAGCCGCCCTGGCAGACGAGTATGCCAATAACAGGGCGCCTGAGCCTTAGAAGCCTGCCAGCACCTGGAGAGGGGGTAAACCCAATCCTGCCCGTTTCCCCAGCGTGCAAGGGGTGTACCCCACTGCTGCCCTCTCCAGGCCAGGCGCAGAACCCAGACGTTGTCATCACTGCAACCAGCTGGGACACTTCAAGGCTGTATGTCCCCAGCGTCTTAAGGCCCCATCCCTGTCCTTGAAACCGTCCACTGTTTTATGTGTTGGAGGGGGTGGTGGGAGGTCCCTGGACAATTACCAACCCGTCACCATCGGCCGCTCAGCGGTCATGGGACTGCGGGACACAGGCGCTTAACGAACCTTGGTACGTCCTGAGGTGGTGTCCCCTCAAGACTTGGTGCCGGGGATAACCCTTTCCATCTCCGGAATTGGAGGAGTGGAACCGGCGCTGCCTTTTGCCAAGGTGTTTTTGGACTGGGGCGCCGGGAGGGGAATGCGGGAGGTGGGAGTAACATCAAATATTCCTGCCAATGTATTACTTGGGACCGATTTGGGGCGGCTAGTGTCTCAGTATGTAGCCACTGAACCCCCAAGTTCGGCTCCCCAAGAATGTCATGACTACTGTGAATGTTGATGCGTTGAATGTGCCTCCAACAGTGGAGGAGGGAGTGAAACCTGAGGGTAATCCATGCACTGACACCACACTCACAGGGAGGACAGGTGAGGAGACTGTAGGGGAGAGCTTAAAGGTGGAGGGAGGGGCTGCTATGGGCAGTGTAGGGCCCCTAAGTGAATCCAGCCTGCTGAGTCTAGGGCCCCTGAAGGAAGAGGAACAGGCCATGGGGGGAGGGGGCGTTCCGGGAGAGGAGCCACCAGGTAAAACCCCAGGGCAGGAGTTCCCCACACCCGGGATGTCAGGAGTGCAGGGAAGTCTGCCTGACCCGGCGACTTGGTCAGGAGCCGGGGGGAAGCAGGCGCTACCCGTGGGCACAGCAGTCGTGGCCGCTGTCACCAGGAGTGGGAGCGCCGGAGCCCAAGGAGCCTCGCAGAGGTCCGACGGCTTCCCCCTCTCTGACCAAGTGGCTGCCGAGTCAGACAGCGGCCAGGAGACAGATCCCGGGGAGCTGACAGCGGATGTGGCAGTGTCATCCATTCTTGCCACGAGTCAGGGATTTCAGGCAGCGTTGGAAGCTGACGCTAGCCTTAAGGAGCAGGCGGCAAAGCCTCCCGGGGAGTCAGACCGCGAGCGGGTGGTCTGGGAGCAGGGATGGCTGTACCAGGTAACGATCCAGCAGGGTTCACCGGAGGCGTGGCTCAGGGACCGACAGTTAGTGGTACCCTATCCGTTCAGGGCAGAATTGTTGCAGATAGCACACGAGTTTCCCATGGCCGGACACCTAGGGATCGCTAAAACCAGGGCCAGGCTAGCGCAGCATTTCTACTGGCCTGGAATGAGGACTGAGATAATTGCCTACTGCCATTCGTGTGACACCTGTCAGAGGGTGGGGAAGGCGGGGCAGCGCCCCAAAGCCCCACTGGTAACTCTGCCCATCATTGAAGAGCCTTTCTTGAGGGTGGCTGTGGATCTCATTGGACCTCTGTCCACTCCCAGCCGCTCCAGAAAAAGATTCATATTAACAGTAGTGGACTATGCCACTCGGTACCCGGAGGCGGTAGCTTTGTCATCCATTCGGGCTGACAAAGTGGCCACTGCCTTACTGGAGATCTTCTCCAGAGTGGGGTTCCCCCAGGAAATGCTCACCGACTGAGGGACCCAGTTCATGTCACAGCTGATGGAGTCTCTCTGTAAGCAGATACAGGTGCAACATCTGGTAGCCAACCCGTATCACCCACAGACCAATGGCCTGTGAGCGGTTCAATGGCACCTTAAAGCAGATGCTTAAGATGTTGGTCGACTCCCACGGTTGAGACTGGGAGCGGTATCTCCCACACCTTCTATTTGCCTTCCGGGAGGTTCCACAGGCCTCAACAGGGTTCTCCCCCTTTGAGCTCCTGTATGGGCGACGTGTACGGGGGCCCCTTGCCCTGGTGAAGGAAGCGTGGGAAGGAGATTTGGCCACCCCTGGAGTGTCGGCCATTGAGTATGTTGTGCGCTTCCGGGACAGAATGACGGCCTTGACACGGCTGGTGCATGACAATATGGCCCAGGCCCAAGCTGACCAGAAGCGGTGGTACGACCACAATGCTTGTGAGAGGACCTACCAGGTGGGTCAAAAAGTGTGGGTACTGATCCCCGTCCCACAAAACAAGCTTCAGGCGGCCTGGGAGGGTCCATATCTCGTGCACCAGCAGCTCAACGCCGTCACCTATCTGGTCACCCTGGACCACGCCCGTGGAAGGCCTTCCACATGAACATGATGAAGGCACATCATGAGCGGGAAGCTTGTGCCCACCCAGTGTGCAACCTCCCTGAGGAAGGTGAGGTAGAAACCCTCCTGGATCTGCTCACCCAAGCCAAGGCGGGTGAATCCATCGAGGATGTGGGGGTTGGCCACCAGCTCTCGGAGGACCAACGTTCCCAGCTGGGGGTCACCCTACACACCTTTCGGGGGCTGTTCAGCAACCTGCCCAGAAGGACTGAGGCAGCCGTCCCATGGGGTGGACACCGGCAATCACCCCCCGATCCGGCGTTCAGCATATCGGGTCTCTCTTGAGGTGCAGCAGCACATGCGCCAAGAGATAGATGAGATGCTGAAGATGGGGGTGATCGAAGCGTCCAACAGCACGTGGGCTTCGCCTGTAGTCCTCGCCCCTAAAAAGGACCGAACTACGCGGTTCTGCGTGGACTACCGGGGGCTCTACGCTATGACGGTCACCGATGCGTACCCAATGCCGCGCATTGATGACCTGCTCGATCAGCTGGCCGGGGCCAAGTACCTGACCATCATGGATCTGAGCAGGGGATATTGGCAGATTCCCCTGACCCCTAAGGCACGGGAACGCTCTGCCTTTATCACCCCATTTGGACTGTACGAGTCCACGGTGATGCCCTTCGGCATGAAGAATGCCCCTGCCACTTTTCAGCGGATGGTCAACACGCTGCTCAAGGGACTGGAGGGGTATGCGACCGCGTACCTGGATGACATTGCCATCTTTAATCCCACCTGGGAGGATCACCTACAGCACCTGGCGCAGGTGTTAGGGCGGATCCAGAGAGCAGGGTTGACCATTAAGCCGGAAAAGTGCCAGCTGGGTATGAGTGAGGTCCACTACCTGGGACACCGGGTAGGTGGGGGAGCTCTGAAGCCAGAGCCCGGGAAGGTGGATGCCATCACCTCCTGGCCCTCCCCCAGGACCACGAAGCAGGTGATGTCCTTCTTGGGGACTGCCGGGTACTATAGGTTTGTTCCACACTATAGCACCCTGGCCAAGCCCCTGACGGACCTCACCAAGAAGCTGCTCGTTGCAGTCGACTTGACAGTCGCCTGCGAGACAGCCTTCCAGGTGCTCAAAACTGCCCTTTCTAGCTCTCCCATACTACAGGCAGCCGACTTCACACGGCCGTTCGTAGTACAGACTGACGCCAGCGACTTTGGCCTCGGTGCTGTGCTGAGCCAGGTCGACACTACGGGACATGAACATCCCGTTTTGTACCTGAGCCAGAAGCTCCTGCGGAGGGAAGTGGCCTATTCCACGATGGAGAAGGAATGTCTGGCAATTGTATGGGCCCTGCAACGTCTGCAGCCATACTTGTATGATGCCACTTCACAGTGGAAACAGACCACAACCCCCTCAGCTGGTTACTCGGTCTCTGGGATGAATGAGATGTTGCTACGCTGGAGCCTCGCCCTCCAGCAGTATCACTTCACCATTCGCCACCGAAGAGGCAGCGACCATGGTAATGCTGATGGGTTGTTCCGGCAAGAAGGTGCGGAAGGGCGCATGGGGAACACAGGAATGTGATGCCCCCTAGCGCCCTCTAAAGCAGGGAGGTGTGATGAGGGAGCAGCCGCCATCCTGGATACAGGCATACTAAGAGATTGGCGTGACTCCATTTTGTCTCCTGGTCACAGGTCTGCAGAAATGAGCACTCCTGGCCCCCACCTTTTCTCATGAATAAAGTTCCTTTTAGCATGGTAATGGAATTAAGCTCAGTGTAGCAGGCAGAAGGTACTTCAAAGCTCAATGAGGAAGCCACACCAGCAGGGGACAAGGAGGTGCCTGAGGGCTCAATTAAAGCACACATGTCAAGTGGACACAGGATACACGTCTATTGTGGCCTTCCAGTCGAACCGTCTGCAACATGGAATCATAAATTATGGACGCATCCTCCGAGGTACAGGCTCAAAAAATATCCCCCTCGCCCTAAAGAAATTGCGCATCTGACAGTGTAACTCCCGGGTCCGTGGGAGTTCTGGAACCTGAGATATGGAGATCAGCCTCCCACAGAGACCGAATAGATCCGGGTTTGGTCCCTGTGCGACCGGCAGAACAAACCTCATGCACTGGTACCGCCCGTGTGCTTATCCGATCATTCTGAGAGCAGGTAATCCATCTCTTAGATATTGGATACAGATCTTGCAGGGAAGCCGAGGGGTGGAGATTCTTAGCCCGCACAGGTACAGGGGGAGAGGGATACAACAGGGTTAAGAGCTGGGACCCTTGGAGAGTGGGTCAGAACAGAGGAAGATGACTAAGGAACTAAGGGAGAGGGTATGCCAGCCAGAGGGGAGCAAGCACACGCTTTCTGGGGGCCGCCAGGCAACTAAGTCTTGGACCTGCGGAACGCTGAGCCCCGCGGCTTCCACAAGCGACCTTCAACCTGGTAAATTGACCTCCAGCTTTATACCTTTAAGCCTCGTATTATTATTGTTATATTTTACTCTGACTGTAACTCTTGATATATTTTAACTGTATATTTTTGTAATTACCTAGTGAGACCTTAAGGCAATTAAATCATAAATTAATTTTGGGCTGATCCTTTTACTCTGATTGCGAATCTTAGAATACCCAGACGGGTAACAGGGCAGTCTCACCGGCGGTCATTTGCTCTAGGTGCAGTTCTCTTACTGACCTGAGAGACAAAGGGGGCGCCAGAGAGCTGTGCCTGTGTAGTGACGTCACGGATTGGTGACGTGGGAGGAACTGGGTTTCCTTCACACCTTGACAAAATTGTCTTGAGAGTCGGGTCATTATATTTGGTATCAGTTGCCCACCTGCGGAATTCAGCGCTATAAGTCTCCACTGAACGATGCCCTTGCTGAAGGCGACGGAGCCTGGATTCAACCAAGGAAATACGTCAGGATAATCATAGATCAGGGCTAAAAAGCCCAGAAAAGCCCTTCTATGGACTACAGATAAAATCCTGTGGCAGAGAAAAAGACCAGAACTGAGGTCCCTCCGCAACAGTGAAATCACAATTCCCACTCATTGCTCCTCATCTCCAGAGGAGTAAGGATGAAGTTTAAAATACAGTTTACAAGCTTCTGTTAATACAAAAAAAAAACTGTCCCTATCCCCAGAAAACCTGTCCGGGAGGGCAATTTTGGGTTCAAGCTGGACCGCATACCCGCAGAGTCCCCCACAGTAGGAGTCTGCAGCCGCTGCTGCTGAACCTCAGAACTAAGGACAGTCACCTTCATTGACAACCTCTGCAGCTGCTCTGCCAGCACAGAAACGGGATCCATCATCCCGAAAAAATAAATACCCCCCCCCCCCCCCAAAAAAAAGTATTTTTTCCTCCTTTACAAAAGTGTATGGCTGGTGTTAATGTCACGCTGTGTGAAGGATAAGTGCACAACGGGGAGAGGTAGAGGGCAGTCCAAACACTAGGGAAGTGGAGACCCCTAGGCAGATCTAAAATCACCCTGTCTGCCCTAAACATCCCTATATAGGTTCTGCACCTATCGCTGAGCAGGAAACTAGTAGCAAAGCCACAAAAGAGGACTGAAAATACTCCGAAAATTAAAAAATACAGCAGAAACAGGGGCAGCACCGCTTACCTGCCCAGGTCTCTGAACAAATGAACTACAGGATGCAGCCAGTAGCAAAGAAGTTAGCAACATAGGTGCAAAATACTAAATAGACAGCCACTCTCAGCCTACCAATTAATGGACGGGGTCACTGCTTAGTATGTGGTTGCACAATAGAGGCCTGTATAGGACGGTGTTCACATGCAGATAATGCATAGTGTCTGGTTCGCAGCCTATTAGTCACGCCCATACTATTCGATTAGGTGGGTTAGCGAGCAATCTCTCAATGCATCCCAGTGTGAACACCCCTGTATACAAGACCCAACCTGCTGGGCTCGGTTGCACCCTGAAAAATAAAGTGCACAAAATACATATAAATGTGAGGTATTGGTTGATATTTTGGCCAAGCTATGCAAGCACAGAACCTAATGTCAAAGGTCCTCACGCTTGGGAGTCCTACCACTAATCTAGTAGTAAACTTTTGTGGCTTTGCTACTAGTTTAGTGATCGGGGATGGCGTGCCCACTACAACTAAAGCCAGAGAGGGAAGGTGCATGGGGAGAAAACACTTAGCTTGAGAAGACAACTGAGATGTCACACCAGCAATCCTCCAAGAGTCCTCTGGGAAGGACTGTTCGTACATCCAACTAGACAGAGACAAGTGAGAGCTAACACATGCACCATGCTGCAGCAATAGAATGTATTTAAACCTTCAGCACAGGTGTGTAATTAGCAGAAGACAGTGGAGGTAACTGCTGGGTCCTAGAGGGAGAATGATATCGCTCCATAACAGATGCAAAAATCAAGAAGGTGCTTGAGCTAATCGCAAAGACCTTCTACAGCCGAATCCAGGATGCCTGTGTCACTGTCCCAGCTCCTGTGACTCTCTACCTCCCTAGGCTACATTCAGATTGTATGTGATACAGACGATTAGCCCTGATCAGGGCTGTTAGTATGATGGCTCAGCACAAGTATAATCACTACAGGCCTCCGATTTGTTACACTGCGCACACAGACATGGATAAGCACTCTCTCCCTCCAATACGGAGTGTCACAGAGCTGTGCAATGGCGTCAGTGTGCCGAGCCTGCACCTGTCCTTTCATGACCTCTGGTGATGTCACAACCAAGATGGCTACGGCCTTACAGTGACTCACAGGCAATCTCTGCATGCTTATTGGCTACACAACACCGGCCCAAAGATGTGGGGTGGGGAATAGAGTTTTACATCGAGCGCTGCCCATTACTCGCCGAGAAACGATCACATCAGAGTACCGCGACACCAAGGGGACGGCCCAGCGCCGCGACACCAGGGGGACGGCCCAGCGCCGCGACACCAGGGGGACGGCCCAGCGCCGCGACACCAGGGGGACGGCCCAGCGCCGCGACACCAGGGGGACGGCCCAGCGCCGCGACACCAGGGGGACGGCCCAGCGCCGCGACACCAGGGGGACGGCCCAGCACCGCGACACCAGGGGGACGGCCCAGCACCGCGACACCAGGGGGACGGCCCAGCACCGCGACACCAGGGGGACGGCCCAGCACCGCGACACCAGGGGGACGGCCCAGCACCGCGACACCAGGGGGACGGCCCAGCACCGCGACACCAGGGGGACGGCCCAGCACCGCGACACCAGGGGGACGGCCCAGCACCGCGACACCAGGGGGACGGCCCAGCACCGTGACACCAGGGGGACGGCCCAGCACCGTGACACCAGGGGGACGGCCCAGCACCGTGACACCAGGGGGACGGCCCAGCACCGTGACACCAGGGGGACGGCCCAGCACCGTGACACCAGGGGGACGGCCCAGCACCGTGACACCAGGGGGACGGCCCAGCACCGTGACACCAGGGGGACGGCCCAGCACCGTGACACCAGGGGGACGGCCCAGCACCGTGACACCAGGGGGACGGCCCAGCACCGTGACACCAGGGGGACGGCCCAGCACCGTGACACCAGGGGGACGGCCCAGCACCGTGACACCAGGGGGACGGCCCAGCACCGTGACACCAGGGGGACGGCCCAGCACCGTGACACCAGGGGGACGGCCCAGCACCGTGACACCAGGAGGACAGCCCAGCACCGTGACACCAGGAGGACAGCCCAGCACCGTGACACCAGGGGGACGGTCCAGCACCGTGACACCAGGGGGACGGCCCAGCACCGTGACACCAGGGGGACGGCCCAGCACTATGATACCAGGGGGACGGCCCAGCGCCATGTAAGTTACCTCATCCTTAGTCTTGATGCTTTGACGGTTGACAAATAAGTTTTTTATATAGAATAGAAATCATTGTTCTATAATAGTGGGGTTAGAGCGCCCTCTGCTGTCCCCGAAGCACAGTGCTGGGACCACAAGGACAGTACACAAAACATTTTGGGGGCTGCAGTCACTCCAATCCTCTGGTTGCTGAGCCCTGATCTAGACACCATCAGATGGACGTTTCGACCTCTGGTCCAGCAGCAGGAGGCACAGCAGCCGCCACTCATCCAGCGGACCACCGTCCAAATCCACAATACCTGGGAGGAGCCCGGGACTTGGAGAGCCACCAGGGACAGCT
The DNA here is from genome assembly GCF_051348905.1 of Ranitomeya variabilis. Classification (NCBI taxonomy): domain Eukaryota; kingdom Metazoa; phylum Chordata; class Amphibia; order Anura; family Dendrobatidae; genus Ranitomeya; species Ranitomeya variabilis. The sequence continues at coordinate 625,640,350 of NC_135233.1, forward strand.
ATCCCAGAGCCTGGGAGAGCCGCCCCGAACTGGGAGAACCGCCCCGGAGCCCGGGAGAGCCGTCCAGAAGCCCCGGTACTGGAGAGACGCCCCGAACTGGGAGAGCCACCCCAAAGCCCCAAGCTGGGAGAGCCGCCCCGGAATGGGAGAGCCGCCCAGAAGCCCCGGTACAGGAGAGCCGCCCTGGAGCCCCGGAATGGGAGAGCCACCTTGGAGTCCCAGACTGGGAAAGCTGCCTGGGAGTGGGAGAGTCGCCCTTGCCTTGGAGAGCCGCCCCGGACTGGGAGAGATGCCCCGGAATCGGAGACACCCCGGAATCGGAGAGCAGCCCCAAACTGGGAGAGCCGACCCGGACAGGGAAAGCCGACCCGGAATGGGTGAGCCGACCCGGAATGGGAGAGCCGACCCGGAGCCCCGGACTGGGAGAGCCGACCTGGAATAAGAGCCGCCCCGGACTGGGAGAGCCACCCCGGACTGGGAGAGCCACCCCGGACTGGGAGAGCCACCCCGGACTGGGAGAAGCACCCCCGAGCCCCGGACTGGGAGAGCCGACCCGGAACCTTGGACTGGGAGAGCAGCCCCGAAGCCTGGGAGAGCCACCCCGGACTGAGAGAGCGGCCCCGGAATGTGAGAGGCACCCCCGAGCCCCGGACTGGGAGAGCCGACCCGGACTGGGAGAGGCACCCCCGAGCCCCGGACTGGGAGAGCCGACCCGGACTGGGAGAGCCGACCCGAAGCCTGGGACTGGGAGAGCCACCCCGGACTGGGAGAGATGCCCCAGAATCGGAGAGACACCCCGGAATCGGAGAGCAGCCCCAAACTGGGAGAGCCGACCCGGAATGGGAGAGCCGACCCAGAGCCCTTGCCTTGGAGAGCCGCCCTGAAGCCTGGGAGAGCCACCCCGGACTGGGAGAGATGTCCGGGAATCGGAGACACCCCGGAATCGGGAGAGCCGTCCAGAAGCCCCAGTACTGGAGAGCCGCCCCGAACTGGGAGAGCCACCCTAAAGTCCAGAGCTGGGAGAGCCGACCCAGAATGGGAGAGCCGCCCAGAAGCCCCGGTACAGGAGAGCTGCCCCGAACTGGGAGAGCCGCCCTGGAGCCCCGGAATGGGAGAGCTGACCCGGACTGGGAAAGCCGACCCGGAATGGGAGAGCCAACCCGGATTGGGAGAGCCACCCCGGAGCCCCAGACTGGGAGAGCTGCCCCGGACTGGGAGAACCGCCCCGGAGCCCTGGACTGGGAGAGCAGCCCCGAAGCCTGGGACTGGGAGAGCCACCCCGGAATGGGAGAGCCGCCCCCAAGCCCCGGACTGGGAGAGCCGACCCGGACTGGGAGAGCCGACCCGGAGCCCTGGACTGGGAGAGCCGACCCGGAGCCCTGGACTGGGAGAGCAGCCCCGAAGCCTGGGAGAGCCGCCCCGGAATGGGAGAGCCACCCCGGAATGGGAGAGCCACCCCGGAATGGGAGAGCCACCCCGGAATGGGAGAGCCACCCCGGAGCCCTGGACTGGGAGAGCAGCCCCGAAGCCTGGGAGAGCCACCCCGGAATCGGAGAGCAGCCTCAAACTGGGAGAGCCGACCCAAACTGTGAGAGCCGACCCGGAATGGGAGAGCTGACCCGGAACGGGAGAGCCACCCCGGAGCCCCGGACTGGGAGAGCCGTCCCCGGAATGGGAGAGCCACCCCGGAGCCCCGAACTGGAAGAGTTGCCCAGGAATGGGAGAGCCGACCCAGACTGGGAGAGCCGACCTAGACTGGGAGAGCCACCCCAGAGCCCCGGACTGGGAGAGCCGACCCGGACTGGGAGAGCCGACCCGGACTGGGAGAGCCGACCCGGACTGGGAGAGCCGACCCGGACTGGGAGAGCCGACCCGGACTGGGAGAGCCGACCCGGACTGGGAGAGCCGACCCTGAGCCCTGGACGAGCAGCCCCGGAATGGGAGATCCGCCCCGGAATGGGAGAGCCACCCCGGAGCCCCGGACTGGGAGAGCCGCCCCGGAATGGGAGAGCCAACTCGGAGCCCCGGACTGGGAGAGACGCCCCGGACTGGGAGAGTCAACCCGGAAGATCCAAAACACGCACTGATCAGTTTCTAAACCTACGCACCGGGAAACCCCAGAAATGGCGGAACATCCGGGAGCTGTGAACCTGAGGAAAGCAAGCGGAGACTTATAACTGAGGGGGCGGAGTATAAGACGCTCACGTGGGCGGAGTCTCTACAACTCACGGGAAGTTGGAAACTTTTCTGCTGCTCTCTGTCTGGAATCTCTGACTCCTGCCGGTGAGAAAGAGCAGAAGAGCCGGAACCAACCCGCACCGCGCACCCGGTATTACGCTCCTCCCCGCACCGTGCACCCGGTATTACGCTCCTCCCCGCACCGTGCACCCGGTATTAGGCTCTTCGCCCCGGTTGCCCCCTTCCCTGGCCCAGTCACCCCTCTCTCCACTTCGGTTGTCTTTCTCTTCGCCCCGGTCGCCCCCCTCTTCTCCCCCCTCTCTGCCCTGGACTCCCCCCTCCACCCCGGTCACCCCTTTCTCCAGTCAGCCCCCTCTCCGCTTCAGTTGCCCCCCTCTTCGCTCCGGTCGCCTTCCTCTGCGCCCCCCGTCTCCAGTCAGCCCCCCTCTTCGCTCCGTCGTTTTCTTCTTCGCCCCGGTTGCCCCCCTCTCTGCCCTGGACTCCCCCTCCAGTCAGCCCCCTCTCCACCCCAATCGCCCCCCTCTTTGCTCCGGTCGCCTTCCTTTTCTCCCCCCTCCCCGGTTGCCCCCCTCTCCACCCCTGTTGCCCCTCGTCTTCGGTCAGCCCTCCTCTTCGCCCCCTCTTTGCTCCGGTCGCCTTCCTCTTCACCCCCTCTTCTCCACCCGGTCACCCCAGTCGCCCCCTCTTCGCTCCGGCCACCTTCCTGGTCGCCCCCCGTCTCCGGTCAGCCCCCCACTTCGCTCCAGTCACCTTCCTCTTCGCTCCGGTGGCCCCCTCTTCTCCCCCCCCCCCCCCTCTCCACCCCGGTCCGGCTTCTTCATGTAAGTGCTATTTTCTGTGACTGGTTACAGGATATCTGGGCCTTCTACCCCTCCGGACGACTGTCGGCTGATGACAGTTCTCCCGCCTGTACACAGAGGATGTGGCGCTGCTGGGATCTTTAGGACTGTCTATTCAGGGCCTTTCCGCTGTCTGAGGGGGTCCCGTGTCTCCCCTGGGCACCATGAGCCACAGCGGTGGTCTGAGTCCCAAGCCTGCAGACTCGCCTCTGCTGTTACAAAGCTCCGGGCTCCTCTGCAGTTTGGGAAGTTCTCAGCCTGAACGCATGCGACATCCAGACTCCTCGAACTCTTCACCAAAGAGCCTCCCTCCATCGCCCGTCCCCCAGAGTGTCGTTCCCCCTTCTTCCGGAGACTGGGAGAGTCGTGAGGAGCTCCGTCAGCGAGAGCTGGAGGAGGCCAGGGCACGAGCAGCTCAGATGGAGAAGACCATGCGCTGGTGGTCAGACTGCACCGCCAACTGGAGGGAGAAGTGGAGCAAAGTCAGAGCAGAGAGGAACAAGGCCAGGGAGGACGGGGGGCAGCTCCGCAACCGGCTGGAGGTCCTCAGCAAAGAGCTCAGTGCAATGAAACGAGAGCGGCAGGAAGCAGTCAGCGAGATGGAGCAGCTCCGCAGAGAGGTGGAGAGACTGCGCGGCAAGGAGCAGGAGCCGGAGGAACCGGTGCGGGATGTGGACACAGAGAAACCCCTAAAAATCAAGGTGAGACCCCTAAGATAGTGCATGGACTGGGGGAATGTGTACGCTTCTCCTGTGGTCGCCTCCTCATGGCGGCTATGTCCGATGCATCCGTAGACGGCAGCAACCACAGGAGATCAACATGGAGGCATCTCATCAAGTCGTCTGTAACCCCTAGGAGATGGAGGTAGACCTGCGGCAAGAGGACTGTGAGCAACACAAAGAAGGCACCCCTCGCAGCCCCAGACCCCGGCACTGGGAGAGCAGAGACCCCACCGAAGACGAGGCTCCACGGATCACAGCTCTGAGGCTGAGACTGGACGAGAGTCAGAAGGTTCTGCTGAAGGAGAGAGAGTGAGTGACTGGGAAGTGGGGGTGTATGGGCGTTGGATGTGTGCAGTTACGGCGGATGTGTGCGGTGGGAGCAGATGTATGTGCAGTGGATGTATGTGCGGCATGGGTGGATGTGTGTGCGGCGGATGTATGTGCAGTGGCTGTATGTGCGGCATGGGTGGATGTATGTGCAGCGAATGTAAGGATGTGTGCGGCGGATGTATGTGCGGCATGGGTGGATGTGTGTACGGCGGATGTATGTGCAGTGGCTGTATGTGCGGCATGGGTGGATGTATGTGCAGCGGATGTATGTAAGGATGTGTATGCGGCATGGGTGGATGTGTGCGGCGGATGTATGTAAGGATGTGTGGACGGCGGATGTATGTGCGGCGGATGTATGTGCGGGCGATGTATGTGCGGCATGGGTGGATGTGTGTGCAGTGGATGTATGTGCGGCATGGGTGGATGTATGCAGCGGATGTATGTAAGGATGTGTATGCGGCATTGGTGGATGTGTGTGCGGCGGATGTATGTGCGGCATGGGTGGATGTATGTGCAGCGGATGTATGTAAGGATGTGTATGCGGCATTGGTGGATGTGTGTGCGGCGGATGTATGTGCGGCATGGGTGGATGTATGTGCAGCAGATGTATGTAAGGATGTGAATGCGGCATTGGTGGATGTATGTGCAGCGGATGTATGTGCGGGCGATGTATGTGCGGCATGGGTGGATGTGTGTGCGGCGGATGTATGTGCAGTGGCTGTATGTGCGGCATGGGTGGATGTATGTGCAGCAGATGTATATGCAGTGGCTGTATGTGCGGCATGGGTGGATGTATGTGCAGCGGATGTAAGCGGATGTATATATATATATTGTAGGGGTTGTACTCGCTCAGGTGCGACGGGTGACACTCAGGAGACAGGTTTCCTTAAAAGTTCACGGGGTTTATTGCTCCATAAACCACATTGCAACAGGAACAACAGGTAAACAGTCTTACGTCAGACAGATGATTCCTCAATGTCCATAATAGAGCTCCGCTCTCTCAGGTCTGTGGGCACACAGACTGTGCTATGTCCAGCACGTAGGCTCTCCAGCCTAAATATGGTCTCTGTGTGTTGTTTAGGACGTCTATCCCCACGTGGAACCATCCAACACACAGGCCACTCTGCAGTGTCTAGCCAGGACACATGGAAGTGTGTCCACCCTGACAGACTCCCACACACTCACACCATGTGCTACACACACCTCCTTTACATAGGTGTAACCACACCCAGGTACCTGTCACATGGCCAGTCAGGTGAGTGTGACATCACCACAGGTCCTTACACACAAAACCCATCTTACGTGTTCAGACACGCCTCTTTGGGTGGGTTTGTAGGTGACTGAACCCACCCATCTCTCCAATCACCTGGAAGCCTTCCCAATGTAAACAAATCCCTCAGCAGTAGATCTGCTTGAGCAAAACATACCCAGGCTTCCATCGCAGCGCCACCCACCTCTGCGATACATACCGTCCATTAATCACATGACCAGTCGCTATGCCACATATTCCCCCCCTCTGCCTAAAGCCGTGGGGCTTGGCACTTTCTATTACCCGACCAGAGATCCTTCTCTGTCGTCCCTGACAGTCAAACCGTCTGTCAAAGTCAGGGCCTGTTACTGAACCCTTTTGTCAGCATTCGTCAACCATTTCCGTCACCCCCTTTGATAAAGATGACCCCTTGTCATTTCCTCTGCTACAGGATCTCCCGCTTAGGTCACTGAGCCCTGAACTAACTGAGGAGTCACTATTTCTAGCTCTTCCATCTGGCCACCTTCGGTTCCCTCTCTGTTGTTGATCTCTCCTATTGTCTTTCTTCAGAGAGCAGCTCTTCAATTTATCTCTATACCCTATGTTAGCTTCAGCTTGAGGACTTCCAGTCTTTAGAGAACCTCTTCGTCTCTCTAGACCGCGAGTTGAAGGTGGTGACAATCTGTTTGCCAATCCCTGCAGCTCTATATTGATCTGCTCCCTCTCACGTCTTAGCTGCTCTATCTGTTTCAGGTATGCCACACGATACCCCAGGAGCATTTGGATATTCTCAAGGCTCTCCATGGATCCGATGACAAGGAATGGAACCATCCCATCTTCACCCACGACCTGGGCTTCATCATCAGCCGGAATGCTCACTCTCATAACACCGGACCTATTCACCATCTCTTGCATCACCTTGCCAAATCTTCCGATGACTTTCCTCACCAGACCTCTGGGCACTTGCACGACATCTTCTACAATACCCAACCGACTTTGAGCTTCTCTTGCTAGCTCCAGACGTCGAGCGGCTTCCTTATTCTTCAACATGATCATTTGTTTTGTGCGGTGGCATTGTAGATGCATCTCTCTCAGGACAGCCACCCGCTTCACCGTGACTTCCCTAGTCGACAGTATGACCAGTTGATGAGTCTCAGATGCCCAGTGCACCCTACACGCTTCAACCGCCTTTTTAAACGCTTCATGCACCTCCTCACTGGCACACGCTTCTTGCATGTCTTTGGGTACGTCTATTACGCACTTGAAGATCAAAGTCTCACCTTGGTCATATCGTTGGACCTCCTCATCCTTTGTTCGGCCACCTGCGTGGCACTTCCCTTGCTGGATTTCTTCCTCCATGGAGGCCCCTTCTTTGGTCAGCCTCTCCAGCTCACTCTCCTTCATAGCGATCAGATTGGGAGAGCGCAACAGTTCGATTTCCCGGTCATCCGTGGATTTCTGGAGCTGTTGATTAGTCTCCTTTGTCTTGAGCTCTTGGAGAACTTTATCTTGCTCTTCTACCAAGCAGCGACGCTCATCCTCTCTCTGGAGAAGCTCCTGCTGATTCTTCTCTTGGGCCTCTCTGAGCACCTCCATATCTTTTAATACGGCCTTATGGTTATGGTTTATGGTTTGACATGATGACAGGTGACCTCTGAGCTCAGAGACTTCCTTCTCCAGCTCACCCACTTTGTGCTCAATCACCTCTCTCAGGACCCTTTCTCGCTCAACTATTTCTTTAAGCAGCTCTGTCTCATGGTCCTGCTGTCTTTTGGCCAGCACATGTCGCACCATCACCTCTTTAATTAGATTTTCAGATGGGGTCTCTTGCCCACCCACACTCTGCCTCTTCAGAGTTCCACCTGTTTCTTCAGCATCAGGTACTTCATCATACTGAGCCATTTCACTCTTCCCGGGCATTGCAGATATGGGTCTACTACAGGTTTGTTCTAACCCCAGCCCGTCACTAACTACCTCAGTGCTAGGGTTTGACAGAGATAAAGTGACCCCCTCATCAGGGACGATAACGTGATCTGCACGTGACCCCGTCTTTCCGCGGCCCCCACGACGAGATGAAGATGTGTCATTTTTACTCGGCTTCCCCTTACTGCACTCTTTTCCCCTTGCGTTTGAGTCAAAGTCTGAATAGGAGTTACCCCCTCTCACCCTGTCATCCTGGAACAACAAGTCCCCACTTAAACAGGTGTCAGACCCACACTTTCTTCCGGTCACCCGTAACTCTGGACTATTGACATTAGGTGGCGCTACTTCCTCTTTACACATCCCATTAACAGGAATCCCCACAGCCTGCTGCTGTAGTGGGGCTTCAATATGACCATTCTGTCTCTCCTCTGAACAACCCCACACTGCGTCAACTTCCCATACGTCTTCAAAGATCACAAAGTCCCGGCCCCTCTTAAAGGGGTAGAACAAGTCTGGTGTTATACCGCCATCTTGGCACTTTACATTTTTGGACATATCAATGATCACTCTGTCCACAGCATAGTCAACAGTGACCCCATGAATGCAGCGAACATTGACCTTTTTGTCGGTTAGACAGAAGACGAGAGGAGTTCCTGTCAGAGTCACCTGACTCTTTGAGTCCAGCAGTCCAGATACTCCTTCACGGTGTAACATAACAGTACACACCTGCGGCCTGTCATCAAACGAGAAGTCTATGCCGCACTCGGAATACGTAAAACACAAACATTGCTGTTCCCCTTTTGAAAGCTCCACCCCTTTTTGGGTCACCATCCCCTTTTTGGACTCCGCCCCTTTTAGGGCCACCACCCCCTTGTGGGCTATTTTCTCCTTTAGGGCCACCACCCTCTTTAGGGACTCCACCCCCTTTTGGGCAACTACCCCCTTTTGGGACGCCGCCCCTTTTTTGGGATGCCCGGCCCCTTTTTGGCCAATCATAATTATTTGGGTCACCGCTCTGTTTTTGGGACTCCACCCCCTTTAGGGACACCACCCCACTCTGGGGTACACTCTGTGGACTTCCCCACAGTACTCTCAAGCCCTAACAGTTCCACAGTATATGTCTCTTTAGGTCGGCACTGGCCCTTTGAGTCTGCACCACCTAGTCCAGCAATTGTTTTTTGTTTTTTTTTCTCTTTTTTCTGCAACTGCAGCTACACTTCACAAGGCTCTGCACCGCAGACTTCGTGGACCCGCCAATCCACAGCAAACTTCGTAACCCCGCCGAGTTACCGCCAGACGCCTTCAGTCTTCGTGGCCCCGCCGAGCCACAGCAAGTTGATCAGAGAAGAAAAAAAGAAATGCATGGACTCGCCGGTCCACAGCAAGCACCTGCACACGTGCTTTATATAAAAAAAAAAACTCATTGACCCCGGTCAGCACAGCACAGACTTCTGTCTGTTACACACCCGGTTTTACAGCCCAAACACAGTTTCTCACTGATCCCGATCAGCATAATACACGGTTTTCAGACCGTTACCCGGTGGCAACCTTCACGGGTTCCTGGACACCCCTAGGCATCAGAGGTGCCCAAACACAATGTCTCTCTCTTTTTTCACTCTGACCCCGGTCAGTACATCACGGATCTCCATCCGTTACCTGTCATTGCCGCACAGGTTCCTGGAACCCTCTTCTCCTCAAAGGTATCCCACAAACAACAGTTCTCACTGACCTTGGTCAGAATAACACAGACTCCTGTCTGTTACCTGCCAGCCACACAGGTTCCCGGATCCCTGTTCTCCTCAGAGGTATCCCATAAACAGCAGTTCTCACTGACCCCGGTCAGTATTACTCACGGTTGTCAAGACCGTCCACTCTTCTTGCTCAGACCAGCCAGCGCTGCAACATGTGCTCCTTGGATTGTTGCCCGCATTCGAAACACCAACTGTAGGGGTTGTACTCGCTCAGGTGCGACGGGTGACACTCAGGAGACACGTTTCCTTAAAAGTTCACAGGGTTTATTGCTCCATAAACCACATTGCAACAAGAACAACAGGTAAACAGTCTTGCGTCAGACAGATGATTCCTCAATGTCCATAATAGAGCTCCGCTCTCTCAGGTCTGTGGGCACACAGACTGTGCTATGTCCAGCACGTAGGCTCTCCAGCCTAAATATGGTCTCTGTGTGTTGTTCAGGACGTCTGTCCCCACGTGGAACCGTCCAACACACAGGCTACTCTGCAGTGTCCAGCCAGGACACATCGAAGTGTGTCCACCCTGACAGACTCCCACACACTCACACCATGTGCTACACACACCTCCTTTACATAGGTGTAACCACACCCAGGTACCTGTCACATGGCCAGTCAGGTGAGTGTGACATCACCACAGGTCCTTACACACAAAACCATCTTACGTGTTCAGACACGCCTCTTTGGGTGGGTTTGTAGGTGACTGAACCCACCCATCTCTCCAATCACCTGGAAGCCTTCCCAATGTAAACAAATCCCTCAGCAGTAGATCTGCTTGAGCAAAACATACCCAGGCTTCCATCACAGTGCCACCCACCTCTGCGATACATACCGTCCATTAATCACATGACCAGTCGCTATGCCACAATATATATATATACATATTTCACCACAGTCAGGATCGGGACTCCCGCTGGGCGGATGGTGGTCATGCTCAGAACACTCTTTAGATGTCAGTGACTGATTTGTGTGGTTTGCTCTGACTAATGACCCCAGTGTCTCCTGTGACATTAATATAGAGACAAGATGTTGCTGCGTAAGACCATCGAGAGGATGGAGGCAGAGGTCAGCCATTGCAGGGAGAAATGCGAGGAGCTGAGCAAGTCCAGGCAGGAGGCCGTCACTCAGGTAAGAAACTGCCCAGTGCCGGGGGGAGGGGCTATATAAATACATAGTGGGGTGTGGGCGGAGTCATCAGATTGGGGAGGTGCTATATCGGTGTATGGTTCTGATGTGGGTGGAGTCTTTATAAATTGTGAACCCCTCCACAATCCAGTCAGGACGCTGGTGGGAAGATGGTTTAGTAAATTCTGCATTGAGCAGGAGGTTGGACACGATGACCCTGACCACAGCACTTCATAGAATCCTAGAATGTTAGAGTTGGGAGGTGCCTCCGGGGTCATCTGATTGTGGGAGGGGCTATATAAGTATATTGTGATGTGGGCAGAGTAATTTGGGAGAGGGGCGGAGTCAATAGATGATAGAGGAGGGGCTATATATGTGGACCATAGGGACTGACCTGGGGAGGATTGCTATAGTGATTAGCAGGACTCTGGCCATTGACCATGACTAGAGTTGAGTGAATTTCTTTGGATACGGTTCCGAATCCTATCGGCAGGGAATATTGTTTTTGCAATATTCGTCAAACACAGCTGAACGTCATTAGAATAGAGTAGAAATTACCTTATATGTTCCAAACTGATCAACAAACACATTCGGCACGAATAGGGTACAAATATGGCAAATTCAGATTCGGTGACCAAATCCGAACAAATTCGCTCAACTCTACCCAAGAATGCTGGGCAAGAGGCCTGCGACCGGGTCCCACCTCCCGGCAGTCTCAGCTCTTCCCTTAGCCCAGTAGACACGGCGTTGTGTGTGTGTCACCCTGCAGTGATGATGTCCATTCCCGCCGGGCTAATAAGAGGAGCCGAGACTGCTTGGAGGAGGGACTAGGTTTCAGCTCTCCTGCCTGGTGGTCACTGGCAGAACGGTGGCTGGAGTGCTGCGAGTCAACTTTTTCCTCTCTAGAAGTGACCCCTGTTTGCAGCTCACCCTCCTCAGAGAGCGGCACCAGGACGAGTTGGGTCGGATTTCTGAAGATTTGCAGGATGAGCTCGGGGTCCGCTGCAGCATGGACAAGAAGCTGGCAGAGCTGCGGGCAGAGGTACGGGCAGAGTAAGACCACAACTGTCAGCACTGTGTGCAGAGCCAGCGGCTTCATGTGCAGCTCTCTGTGCTCTGTGTAGATGGAGGGGCTGCAGGCAGAGAATGCCGAGGAGTGGGGCCGGCGCGAGAGGCTAGAGACAGAGAAGATCGGCCTGGAAAGGGACAACAAGAAGCTGCGGCTGCAGATCCAGGACCTGGAAGAGATCCTGACCCGTAAGAGGAGACAGGCGGCCAGTGCCCTGGACACTGACCTGAAGACCGTACAGGCAGAGCTCCTGGAGAAGAGCAAGGTGAGGGTGATGTGTGTGGCGTCCTGGGGAGCTCCAGCGCACACGGGAGCGCTCCGCCTACACATGTCTTGCCCACATGGGGAATCTCCACCCACAAACCCTTCCCTCATGGGAGTGCTCCGCCCCATCCCGCCCCTCATACCACCTCACCTGGAGAGCTCAACGTTCATCACGGTCATCAGCGGGCTTCCTACTGCCGCCCTGTTTTAACTTTCATTCTGAATCCCAGGAATTGTCCGACCTGCGACATAATCATGCCAAGCTGAAGAAGCAGCACCACGAGAAATCAGCTGAACTCGCTCATTCCAGCCGCCGCGGAGAACAGCTGGAGGGTGAGGTGAAGAAACTGCGGCTCCGAGTGGAGGAACTGAAAAAGGAGCTTGGTCAGGCGGAGGACCAGGTGAGACCCTGAAATAAAGGGTCAAAGTTACTAAACTCCACCCTCAAAGCTGCAGCCCCACCCCCGGTGATGACATCACTGATAGTAACATGAGACCACACCCCTTATACTAGATCACCAGCCTGTACATAGTGTAAGAGGACGTCAGCCCCGCCCCCGGTGATGACATCACTGATATAGTGACATTGATAAAGGTATCAGGCGCACAACCATCAAAATATAAATGACACGATGAAGCAGGGTGCTAACAAATGCATGGAAATAATATGATATAGTGACATGAGACCACACCCCTTATACTACATCACCAGCCTGTACATAGTGTAAGAGGATGTCAGCCCCGCCCCCGGTGATGACATCACTGATATAGTGACATGAGACCACACCCCTTATACTACATCACCAGCCTATACATAGTGTAAGAGGATATCAGCTCCGCCCCGGTGATGACATCACTGATATAGTGACATGAGACCACACCCCCTTACACTATGTACAGGCTGGTGATGTAGTGTTTACCTACTCTCAGAATGATCGGATAAGCACACGGGCGGTACCAGTGCATGAGGTTTGTTCTGCCGGTCGCACAGGGACTGTGGCTGGTATATGCCCTGTTCCTTAGTTCCTTAGTAATCTTCCTCTGTTCTGACCCACTCTCCAAGTGTCCCAGCTCTTAACCCTGCTGTGTCCCTCCCCCTCTAGCTGGGTGGGCTTAGCAATCTCCACCCCTCTGCCTCCCTGCAAGATTTATTCCAATATTTAATAAATGGGATAACTTCTCTCAGGATGATCGGATCAGTACACGGGCAGTAGCAGCGCATGTGGTTTGTTCTGCCGGTCGTACAGGGATCAAACCTGGACCCATTTGGTTGCTGTGGGAGGCTGATCACTATATCTCGGGTTTCAGAGCTCCCACGGGCCCGGGAGTCGCACTTTCAGATGCGCAATTTCTTTAGGGCGAGGGGGATATTTTTTATGAGCCGGTACCTCGGACAATGCGTCCATAATTCACGATTCCATGTTGGGGACGGTTCGACTGGACAGCCATAATACCATAATAGATGTGCATCCTGTGGCCACTTGACATGCGTGCTTTAATTAAGCCCCTCAGGCACCTCTATGTCCCCTGCTGGTGTGGCTTCCTCACTCAGGCTTTGAAATGCCAACTGCCTGCTACATGGTACTCAGCCCATTACCATACTAAAAGGAACTTTATTCATTAGAAAAGGTGGGGGCCAGGAGCACTCCTCTCTGCAGACCTGTGACCAGGAGACAAAATGGAGTCACGCCAATCTCTGCTAGTATGCCCGTCCAAGATGCCGGCTGTTCCCTCATCACAGTTATGATCTGTGATCACGGTGAAGTTGCGCCCATAGAGGTATGGTTGCAGCTTCTGCAGAGCCCACACAATTGCCAAACATTCTTTTTCAATGGTGGCATAAGCCACTTCTCTGGGCAGGAGTTTCCTGCTTAGGTAAAGAATTGGGTGTTCCTCTCCTTGTTGGTTCACCTGGCTGAGAACTGCACCTAGCGCATAGATGCTGGCATCTGTGTGCACTACAAACCGGCGAGTGAAATCTGGGGCCTGCAGGACGGGTGAACTAACCACTGCCGACTTCAGGGCAGAAAATGATTCCTCACAGAGGACTCCAGGAGACAATTTTAGGAAGTCTCTTCCTGGTCAGATCGGTTAACGGTTTGGCCAAAGCACTGTAGTTTGGTACAAACCTCCTGTAGTAGCCAGCCGTACCCAGGAAGGACAGTACCTGCTTCTTGGTTCGCGAGGTGCCCCAGGCTGTAATGGCTTCTACTTTCCCTGGCTCAGGTTTTAGCAGTCCTCCCCCAACCTGGTGTCCCAGGTATTGTACTTCCCGCATGGCTACCTGACATTTCCCTGGCTTAACAGTAAGACCTGCAGTTTTAAGCTTTTGCAACACCTGAGAAAGATGTACGAGGTGTTCCTCCCAAGAATCACTAAAGATGGCTATATCATCAAGATAAGCGACAGCAAAACCATCACATCCTTCCAATAAGTGATTGACCAACCTCTGAAAGGTCGCAGGGGCATTCTTCATACCAAAGGGCATCACCAGAAACTCGAACAGCCCGAATGGCGTTATAAAGGCAGACATCTCCTGAGCTTCTCTGGTCGGATATCTGCCAGTATCCCCTACTCAGGTCCATGATGGTAAGGTACGCTGCTTTAGCTAGCTGCTCTAACAGCTCATCTATCCTCGGCATGGGGTAGACCTCACATGTAGTCAGTACATTTAATTTCCTGTAGTCTACACAGAACCGGGTAGTACGGTACTTTTTAGGGACAAGAACCACAGGCGAGGCCCAGGCACTCTGGGATTTTTGTATCACCTTGAGTTTCAGCATCTCCTCTACCTGTTCCCTCATGTGTGCCTTCACCTCTGCTGACACGGTATGCAGACTGCCGTACTGGGGTATTAGTACCAGTGTCCACATGGTGAACTGCTAAGTGTGTCCTCCCAGGCTCCCCTGTGAAGACTTCGGTGAACTCGCTGAGCGCCCCCATCAGCTCAGACCTCTGACTGTGGGATAGCTGAGGGTTAAACTGCTGACTCCAGGGACTCCATGTACTGAGTCCCAGCCCCCACATCCAGTAACAGATCAGCCTCCACCTCTTCAGGCAGGCTACAGACAGGTAAGACACAGGCCTCCCTGGCATGATGTGCCTTCAACATATTGAAATGAAACACTTTCTGACGCTTTGCATGCTCATCTAGTGTCACCACATAATTAACATCATTCAGCCGCTTATGTACAGTATATGGTCCCTCCCATGCGGCCTGCAATTTATTCTGTAACATAGGGACCAACACCCAAACCTTCTGCCCTTCCTCGTAGGCCCTCAGTCTGGCATTATGGTCGTACCAGACCTGGTTGATTTGGGCCTGGGTCACGTTCTCATGGGCCAGGTTGCTCAGTTTTTGCATTCTCTCTCTGAGCCGCAGTACATATTCGACCACTGAGACTCCAGTAGTTCTGGGGTCGTCCTCCCAACAGTCCTTAATCAAATCAAGTGGCCCCCTGACCCTCCTCCCATAAACCAGTTCAAAGGGGGAGAATCCAGTAGATGCCTGGGGTACCTCTCTCTGTAGGCAAACAGATGGGGGAGGTACCGCTCCCAGTCTCTCCCTTCAGTCTCCACCAGCATTTTGAGCATTTGCTTTAATGTTCCCTTAAACCGCTCACCGAGTCCGTTGGTTTGGGGATGATAGGCGCTGGCCACAAAATGCTGTACTTGTATTCTTTCACAGAGGCTTTCCATCAGATCAGACATGAACTGAATTCCCTGATCGGTCAACATTTCCCTGGGGAAACCCACACGAGAGAACAGTCAGTAAAGCATCCGCCACTTTGTCTGCTCGGATGGAGGATAGTGCCACAGCTTCCGGGTATCGTGTAGCATAGTCCACTACTGTGAGGATGTACTTTTTGCCAGAGCTGCTAGGGATTGCAAGTTGCCCTATGATATCCACAGCCACTCCCTGGAAAGGTTCATCGATCACAGGCAGTGGTATCAATGGAGCTTTCTGTATATTCCCAGACTTTCCAACTCTCTGACAAACTACACACGATCGGCAGTAATTGGCAATATCTGTCCCCATCTTGGGCCAATAGAAGTTATGTGTCAGGCAAACTTTAGTCTTTTGTACTCCAAGGTGCCCGGCCAAAGGAATTTCATGGGCAATTCTCAATAATTGTTCCCTAAATGGATAAGGGACGATCAGCCGCCGTTCATAGTCCCAAGATTCTGTAGTATCCGTGGGAATAGTCTCTGTATACAGTCCGCCCTGGTCCCAGTATACTCTCTCTTTGTCAGAAGCAGCAGGGGGTCGATCTGCAAGACCTCTGAGCTCCTCCAGACTGACATCTGTCTGCAGGGCCTCCTGGAAGCTCTGACGGTCAGCCTGCAGGCCCTGGCCTAGTGTGACTGCCAGGCCCTGGTCTGCAGCGGAGTTTTCAGTGTCTGTTATCGGGGACCTTGGTGGGTCTGCCATGTATGGAGGCTCCGGGACCACAGTATGGGCCTCCTGTCCTGGCAGTTCTGTCTGAGACTCATCCTCGAATCTCTGGGCCTGAGTCTGAGCCGCCTCCTGACTCCGGGTCACAGCCGCCACATAATTACAGTCCTGTGCATTGGGACATTTTCCCTCCTCGCACGGGATCTCAGGTGGGTCACTTTCTTCCACCTTCTCTGCATCATTTACTTGCAAGGGAGGAACATAGTGGGACACCATCCTCCCCAGGTCCGTGCCTAGCAACACATTGGTGGGAATCGCCTCTGATACTCCCACTTCTCTCAGTCCCTTCCCTGCTCCCCAGTCCAGGTACACACGGGCCATGGGCACGGCAGGGCTGACCCCTCCAATCCCGGTTATAGACAGTCTTTCCTGGTATGATATCGGCAGGGGTTATCATGGCTGGACGCACCAGGGTCACCTCTGCCCCAGTGTCTCTGAGACCAATGGTGACTTTATTGCCAACAGTGACAGATTGACAGTTCTCATTCGCCCTCGCATCAGAGTCGGCTACAAAGAGGACAGACGGGAGCACATACGGCTTTGTGGTGGTAGTTGGGCGTTTCTCCCTATCAGGGCAGACAGCGCTAACATGT
Organism: Ranitomeya variabilis; assembly: GCF_051348905.1. Taxonomy (NCBI): domain Eukaryota; kingdom Metazoa; phylum Chordata; class Amphibia; order Anura; family Dendrobatidae; genus Ranitomeya; species Ranitomeya variabilis. The sequence continues at coordinate 625,656,867 of NC_135233.1, forward strand.
CCCACTTTGTTGCAGGAGAAGCACCGGCGTGCATCACCTAGAGAATGTCTATTCTCCGGGGCCCCATAGAAGGTGGGCTTGGACAGCACTGGTGATCAGCCGGCAGAGGGAGAAGGGTCCCCATTTGGCTTACCTCCCCTCCAGCTGAATCCCGATGGCTTCCGCACCTCGGGCATCCTGTTAGCCACATAGCAGTCCGCAATCCTTGCAGCCTGATCCGCAGTTTGTGGCTCCCGATCACACACAAATTGTCGTACTTCCGTGGGGCACATGTGAAGAAACTCATCCTTGACCATAAGATCCGTTAAGTCCTCAAAACTGTTACCCGAAAGTCCCCTAATCCATTGGTGGAACGTGGTCCTCAAGGTGCTCACAACATCCACATAGCTGTCAGTTGATCCACGTTGTAGGTTCCGGAACTTTCTCCGATACACTTCTGGTGTCAGGTTGTATTTCCGGATCAGGGCCTCTTTTATGGCCTCATAGTTCGCATCTAGCTCTGGTGGGAGGCCAGCAAAAACTTCCAGGGCTTTGCCTCTCAACCCTGGGGTTAGATACTGTGCCCACTGCTCACGGGGTAGATGGTACTGCCTGCAAGTTTTTTTCAAATCCCCGCAGGAAAGTATCTAAGTCCGTATCCTTCTCCATCACAGGGAAGTTTTCTAGACATGGTCTCCTTAGATTTATGTCCTGGGAGGGGGTTATCTGAGGACTGATACCCCGCTCTATTTGAGCCATCTGAAGCTGAAAAGCTCTCTCCCGGCGTTCTGCAGCAGCAGCCTGTCGGTACTGTAGAATCAGCTGCATGCGCAGTTTGGGATCACTTGTTCCCAGCCGTTGTAAGTCCATTTGCAAAGTACAGTCCATAGGTTCCTCAGCACTGGCATTGCTGACACTTCCATCAGGCATCTCCGGTGTAAGAGCTGGCATTGCTGGGTCTCTCTGTGGTGGGCTCTCTCCTTACCCAGATGTTCCAGCACTTTGCTCTTTGTCCTGCTCGACCAAAGCACGTATCAGCAGCTCCCTGGATCTGTCGGCTGTCTCTATTCCTCTCTGCTCACAGAGGTCGGTCAGAACTTCTTTGCTCATGGATATCAATTCTTTAGTACAGGGAATAATTGCTTAAACCATGCACTAATGCTCTAATAGAAATAATTATTTCCCACCGCTGCCACCAATTGTCACGGATCCCTTCTCTGTGGTGTCACTAATTCGTCACGTGCCCGCTCTCACACGTGACTTGGGGTTGTGCCTGCAAGGGTTAATCTATCTCCCCTCTCTCAGTCCAGCATTCAACCTCTGTCCTATGCTGTAATGGGAGCATAAATCACACACCGACCCAGGCCACACACCCGCTCATACATGCTGCCACCACTCATCGAATACACGGGCGATGAGTCCCAGAAATAATAATAATACTAATAAAAATATGCCTATCACTCATAAGGCTCACACACCTTAGGCTATGGATTCTTTTAGAACATTCAAGGTTCAACTTGTTAAAGTCTTATACTTTAATAACAAAATGTTCAATGCTTACAATAAGAAAAAGGTATAAAAATATGATAATAAAAAGACATACAACTTATGCAAAACAGTATAAAATAAACAGGAGAAACTTACAGAAATTATCTAACTGGTAGTTGCTTTCTGCTCCCTGAGGGTAGGACGAATGTAGATTGGATCACACCAGCTTCTCAGGCTGCCCTCACATGTGAACACAATTCTCTGTCTGCAGCCTAAATTTATAACTTTGGTCTGGACGTCAGGTTTCTAGACTGGCCCCTCAGGTCAATATCATAACTGCTGCCTGTTTGATTGGGCCACGGCCGCACCCCCAATGAATACATTATTTTCTCTTGCGATACTTGTGAAAAGGTTCTCAGGAATAGATGCCCTCCGGCCGCAATTAGCATCCCCCCTCCAAGTCCTAGAAGGTGCCAAAGGTTCCCTTTCTTCTCGGCCCTAGCTAGACCTCCTGGTGAGATAGGGAGACACAATGTCTACTAATCCCAAGGAAGTACCTGTTAACACCTAGGTGCGACTTGCCTTCAGGGCAGATGTTACATTATCACTAGGCACACGTATAACCCTAGACATATGCCACTACACACATATAGATATATATACACATATTTCACCACACTGCCGATTGGTTGTCAGGGCTTTCATGCGTTCTCACTTGCTGGATTGACGGACGCAGTGGACTGAAGATTTTTGTTTTCTTTTCCTTACAGTTGGACGAGACGCAGAATCAGATACGAAAATTGCAGCGATCACTCGATGAACAGACAGAAATGAATGAAAACCTGCAGGTTCAAGTGGAGCATCTACAGTCCAGGTGCATGATGGGAAATGTCTACATATATCTGGCCAGCACAGGCAAACAGCATAGACCTATAGGCCCCTCATGTATCTTTACACACTATAGATAGATTCCTCCTATATAGACCCCTCCTATATCCTCCTATATAGTCCCCTCCTATATCCTCCTATATAGACCCCTCCTATATCCTCATATAGACTCCTCATATATAGACTCCTAAATAGACCCGTCCTATATCCTCATATATAGTCCCCTCCTATATCCTCATATAGACCCCTCCTATATCCTCAGATATAGACTCCTCCTAAATAGACCCCTCCTATATAGACCTCTCCTATATCATCATATAGACTCCTATATAGTCCCCTCCTATATCCTCATATAGACTCCTCTATAGTCCCCTCCTATTTCCTCATATATAGACCCCTCCTATCTACTCATATATAGACCCCTCCTATCTCCTCATATATAGTCCCCTCCTATATCCTCCTATATAGACTCCTCCTATATAGTCCCCTTTTATATAGACCCCCTACATGTATTTGGAAATCGTCTTGCTACACTCATCAGGAGAGCTTTAAACTAGAACAATGTGGGAAGGGAAGCAAAAGGCCAGAAAAAGCCATACACCTGACAAATACTATTGAGAACTCTGCTATTAGAAGTGGAAGGGAAGAACAAAGACAAAAAAATCTAAATAATAAAAATATTAGAGAAAGAGAAACCAATCACAAACTAAAATGTTTCTATACGAATGCACAAAGCATGGGCAACAAACGAGAATTGGAACTACTAACACAGGAGAAGATATATGATGTAATTGGAATCACTGAAACTTGGTGGCACGATACACATGATGGGAATACAAGGCTAGAAGGATACAACTTATTTGCAAGAAACAGACTTGATAAACAAGGAGGAGGTATCGCATTGTATGTTAGAAAAGCGTAAATCTGCACAGAGATCCAGGCTTCAGAGACTGGGAGTTCTGTGGAAACTGGGTAATAATACAAGGAGAGAACAACGGAAAGGACACCATTGTAGGCATTTACTACAGGCCGCTTGTGCAAGCTGAAGATATGGATGAACTCTTTATGCATCAAATGGCCAAGTTCTCCAAAAAATATGAGAGTTGTCATGGGAGATTTCAACTATCCAGACATTTGTTGGGAATCTCTCTCAGGCAAAACTAACAGGTCAAACAAATTCTTATCCTCTCTTGCTGACAACTTTATCTTCCAAAAGGTAGGGGAGAAAACAGGGATCTGCTACCTTGGATCTAATCCTTATAAACAGGGATGAAATGGTTGAGGAGGTACAGGTGGCTGGGACCCTAGGAGGTAGCGACCATGCTATTTTAGAATTTTGGATAACTAGAGGAGGAAGACATGTGAAGACTCAGACTTCAAGGTTAGATTTCAGAAAGGCAGATTTTAAGGGACTCCGAAAGAGAATCGGAGGGATCCAATGGCTGGATATCCTTAAAGGGACTCTGTCACCTGAATTTGGAGGGAACAATTTTCAGTCATATGGGCGGGGTTTTCGGGTGTTTGATTCACCCTTTCCTTACCCGCTGGCTGCATGCTGGCTGCAATATTGGATTGAAGTTCATTCTCTGTCCTCCATAGTACACGCCTGCGTAAGGCAAGATTGCCTTGTGCAGGCATGTACTACGGAGGACAGAGAATGAACTTCAATATTGCAGCCAGCGGGTAAGGAAAGGGTGAATCAAACACCCGAAAACCCCGCCCATATGACTGAAAATTGTTCCTTCCAAATTCAGGTGACAGAGTCCCTTTAAGGACAAAAATGTCCAGGAAGGATGGGAAATCTTGAAAAATTAGATTCTCAAAGCACAATCGTTAACAATTCCAAAAAGAGTGAAGTGTTAGAATCTGTTTAGTTTGTGACTATCCGCCATTTTCTTGTGTGGTTCTGGCTGCTGGTCTTTTTCCTCTGGTGCTGGGTTTGTCTTGGGTCAGGTGTTTGTATCACTTTTTATTAACCAGCACCTGCCTCCCACTCCTTGCTGGACATCTGTTAATCAGCTGTGGTTCTGGCTTGGTGCTTTGCTTTGTCTTGTATGTGTGTTATTTGTGCAGTGCTGGTACCTCTGGTTCTGCTAGCCTTAGTTTCTGTTTTCTATTGGATTTTACAGCCTTCTCTGTGTTTTCTATTAGGAGGTGACCCTTTTTTGTACCCAGTCCTTATTCTTTTAGGGAACCCTTTCCCCTTATCTATAGGTCTTCGCTTGAGATTAACCTAGGATCGTCGGTGGGTCTATTAGCAAGGACCCGCCCACTCCATCGTAGGGTTTCAGCCTAGTCAGTGCAGGGTCAGTTTTCCCCCTTCTACCTTAGTCCTGTGTTGCAGATCCGTAACAGTTTGTCCAGCCAGAAAGAAGTATAAAAAAAAAAAAACCTCCCGGATTTCTGCAATATGAACAGCGTTCAAGATCTTGCTCAGCGTCTGCAAGGGTTAGCGTTGGAAGTTGTCAGCTTACAACAGCACATGAGTAATTGCCCTGGAATCCTCTCTGAAGAACCTAACGTGGGTTTGCCTGAATGGTTTTCTGGTAAACTGCAGGAATTTTTTCGTTTAAAAATGTGAGCCGCAAGTTTGGGCATTTTCATTGTGTCCGGATGACCCTTGTTTGATGTAAGTAGAAGCGTTTTTCTCTGCTATGGGGGTATTATATGATCCTGATCGGGTCACTACAGCCGAGGCAGAACTCAGGCGGCTGAAAATAGGGTTCTGGCGACGCTGAGAGATATTGTACCCAGTTCAGACGATGGTCTGCAGAGGTCAGCTGGAATGATCCAGCACTCAAGAGTCAGTTTTTAGCAGGTTTGAATGACAGGGTTAAAGATTTGCTCATTGCATATTCTGCACCTGCTACGCTTGAGGCTGCTATGCAATTAGCTAACCGGGTGGATAGAAGATTGAGAGGTAGACAGAATGAGGAGAAGGAAAAAATAAGACGTCAGTTATAGGTAGCACATAAATGGCGACTCTTCATACAAATAGTAGTATAAAGGAGAATTGAGAGTCAAAACTGGCCAATGTAAATTTACAATCAGTTGAATTTTATTTCCAAAAATCAAATACATAAAGGTATCTTTATGTATTTGATTTTTGGAAATAAAATTCAACTGATTGTAAATTTACATTGGCCAGTTTTGACTCTCAATTCTCCTTTATACTACTAGAATGAGGAGAAGGTTTCAATTTTGCTGGAGAGCCCCGTTGACTGTGGGGAGTTGATGCAACTTGGAGCGATGTCCTCTCATTCCCAGGAAAGGCAGAGAAGATCCTCTGAGGGGCTATGCCTTTATTGTGGTAAGGTTGACCATTTTATTAAGCAATGTGGAGGAAGCATAAGCAAGGAAAATAGGAAAAAAAAGGTCAATCAGAATAACCCTCACTTTCGCATTGCATTTTTACGGCCGGCAGGAGTTTATTTTTCTGGTAGTTCTACCTGTCATGGTCATTCGATTGATTTTCAAGTGATGGTGGACTGTGGTTCTGCACTTAATATGATTGATCAACAATTTCTAGACAAGTATAAGTGATTCTGTACCTTTATCATGTCCTTTTCCTGTAGTGGCGATTGATAACACACCTCTAGAGCATGGGTGCGTTTCTCAAAAGGTCACCGGGTTTCCACTCACTGAATATGGAACACCAGGAATCTTTAGATTTGTTTCTACTTGATAAATTGCCTTTTCCAGTTGTCCTGGGGTTACCCTTGTTAAAAATGCACCATCCTGTACTGGACTGGTCGTCAAGTACGATAAGATCCTAGGGTCAGGAGTGTTATGGGAAATGTTGTGATATACATATTGCTGCTGTGAAAAATGAGCTACCTGAAGCCATTCAGGAATTCTGGAAAGCATTTTCAGAAGTGGAGTCACAAGCTCTACCACCTCATAGAGATTACGATTGTGCTATTGAGTACGTCCCAGGTGCTACTCTCCCTAAGAGTCGTTTATTTAATCTGACGATTCCCGAGAGGGAGGCCTTATAAAGGAATACCTGCAGACTAGTCTTGCTGCAGGTCATATAAGACCCTCCAAGTCCCCTGTCGTTGTGGGGTTCTTTTTTGTAAAAAAAAAAGATGGGGGTCTTAGGCTGTGTCTGGATTTCAGGGAGATTAATAAGATCACTGATTAAGAAGGTGATGAATGGAAGATAGCCTTGAACACCCCGGAAGGTCATTTTGAGTGTCTAGTTATGCCTTTCGGCCTTAGGGTATGTGTCCACGTTCAGGATTGCATCAGGATTTGGTCAGGATTTTACGCTGGTAAAATCCTGACCAAATCTGCACCTGAGGTCACTGGCAGGTCACCTGCGTTGTTTCAGCATTGTAAGGACATACTGCGTTCTGAAATGACGCGCCGAATGTCCGTTTCCGCGTGACTGCCGCATGCATCTTAATGCATAGTGGAGACGAGATTTCATGAAATCCCCTCCACTATGCTGTAACATCTGGACGCTGCGTGTTTGACGCTGTTGCTCTACGCAGCATCAAACACGCAGCGTTTCCTGAACGTGGAAACATACCCTTACAAATGCTGCGCCGTTCTTTCAAAATTTAATTAACAACATCCTAAGGCCGTTGATCGGTAGGCATGTGAGTCTTTATTTGGATGATATTTTGCTCTGTTAGCCCCATCTTGAGTCATATTGGCACCTGCAGGGCACGAATCAGATTTTCTAAAGCTGACAATTAATTAAGGCTTGCAAGAGACGTCAAAAGCAGTAAAAAAGGATTTTGGGGATATGTCAAAAGTAAAAGAAAAGTCAAAGATGCTATAGGATTTTTACAGGATGAAAATGATGAAATGGTAAGAAAGGATGTTGAGAAGGCCGAACTTTTAAATTCCTATTTAGCATCTGTTTTCTCTCAGAAAGGAAATGTAACATCAACTGATCTTCACTGTCCTATTAAAGGAGTAGAAGAATCCAGGATATCTATAAACAAAGATAGTGAGGAAACACTTAGGTAACATAAATTAATTCAAGTCTCCAGGTCCAGATGAATTACACCCCAGAGTACTGAAGGATATAGCAGCAGAAGAAACTTTTGAACCACTCTCCATAATCTTTGAAAATTCTTGGAGAACAGGAGAAGTCCCAGAAGACTTGAGAAGAGCAAATGTCGTTCCTATCTTCAAAAAGGGGAAGAAGGTGGACCCAGGGAACTATAGGCCAGTGAGTCTGACGTCTATACCAGGAAAGATCTTTGAAAAAATTATTAAACAACATGTATGTATGTACCTGGATAAGAATGAAGTGATTTAACAGAGTCGGCATGGGTTTGTAACCAATAAGTCATGTCAGACTAACTTAATTTCCTTCTATGACAGAATCACTGACTGTGTGGATCAGGGAAATGCTGTAGATATATCTTGACTTCAGCAAAGCATTTCTCTCACAATCCTTATTGAAAAAATGACTAAGTATGGAATGGACAAGGCAACTGTTAGGTGGATACATAACTGGCTTTGTGATTGGACCCAAAGAGTGGTCGTAAATGGCTGCACATCCAGTTCGAAGAATGTCTCAAGTGGGGTACCGCAGGGTTCTGTCCTGGGCCCTGTATTGTTTAACATCTTTATCAATGATTTAGATGAAGAAATTGAGGGTACACTAATTAAATTTGCTGATGACACAAAGCTAGGAGGGATAGCTAATACTAGAGAACAGAGAGGATTCAAAAAGATATAAATAAACTGGAGCAGTGGGCAGCAACTAACAGAATGGTTTTTAACAAGGAAAAATGCATAGTACTACATCTGGGCAATAAAAATGAAAAAAAACATACAGAATGGGAGGAATAGGGCTAAGCAACAGCACATGTGAAAAAGACTTGGGTATACTAATAGATCACAGACTGAACATGAGTCAACAGTGTGATGCAGCAGCAAAAAGGGCAAATACAATTCTGGGATGTATTAACAGAAGCATACAGTCTAGATCACGTGAAGTCATTATTGCCCTCTACTCTTTGGTCAGATCTCACCTGGATTACTGTGTCCAGTTTTGGGCACCACATTTTAAAAAACACATCAACAAACTGGAGCAAGTTCAGAGAAGAGCGACCAGAATGGTGACCGGTCTGCAAACCATGTCCTGTGAGGAACAGTTACAGGATCTGGGAATGTTTAGCTTCCAGAAAAGACTGAGAGGAGACTTAATAGCTGTCTACAAATATCTCAAGGGCTGTCACATTGTAAAAGGACCATCTTTATTCTCATTTGCACAAGGAAAGACTAAAAGCAATGGGATGAAACTGAATGGGAGGAGACACAGCTTAGATATTAGAAAAAACTTTTTGACAGTTAGGGTGATCAATGAGTGGAACAGGCGGCCACGAGAGGTGGTGAGTTCTCCTTCAATGGAAGTTTTCAAACAGAGGCTGGACAGACACCTGTCAGGTGATTTAGTGAATCCTGCTTTGATCAGGGGGTTAGACCAGATGACCCAGGAGGTCCCTTCCAACTCTATCATTGTATGATTCTATATCCTCCTATATAGTCCCCTCCTATATCCTCATATATAGACTCCTCCTAAATCCTCTATATATGAGAATATAGGAGGGGTCTATATATGATAGGATGCGTCTATACAGGATGGGTCTATATATGAGGATTTAGGAGGAGTCTACATATGAGGAGGGGTCTATATATGACTCCTCCTAAATCCTCATATATAGTCCCCTCCTATATCCTCATATATAGACCCCTCCTGTATCCTCATATATAGACCCCTCTCCTATATAGACTTCTGTATCCTCATATGTAGACCCCTGCTATATAGACCCCTCCTATATCCTCATATAGACCCCTCCTGTGTCCTCATATATAGACCCCTCCTATATCATATATAGACCCCTCCTATAGCCTCATAAATAGACCCCTCCTGTATTCATATATAGACCCCTCCTGTGTCCTCATATATAGACCCCTCCTATATCCTCATATATAGACCCATCCTATATCCTCATATATAGACTCCTCATATATAGACCCCTGCTATTATCCTTATATATAGACCCCTCCTGTATCCTCATATATAGTCCCCTCCTGTATCCTCATATAGACCCCTCCTGTGTCCTCATATATAGACCCCTCCTATATCCTCATATATAGACCCATCCTATATCCTCATATATAGACTCCTCATATATAGACCCCTGCTATTATCCTTATATATAGACCCCTCCTGTATCCTCATATATAGTCCCCTCCTGTATCCTCATATATAGACCCCTCCTGTATCCTCATATATAGACCACTCCTATATCCTCATATATAGACCCCTCCTATATCCTCATATATAGACCCCTCCTGTATCCTTATATAGACCCCGCCTGTATCCTCATATATAGACCCCTCCTATATCCTCGTATATAGACCCCTCCTGTATAGACTCCTCCTATATCCCCATATATAGACCCCTCCTGTATAGACTCCTCCTATAGCCTCATATATAGACCCCTCCTGTATAGACTCCTCCTATATCCTCATAGAGCCCCTTCATGTATCCTCATATGTATAGACCCCTCCTATATCCTCATATATATAGACCCCTCCTGTGTCCTCATATATAGACCCCTCCTATATCATATATAGACCCCTCCTGTGTCCTCATATATAGACCCCTCCTATATCCTCATATATAGACCCCTCCTATATCCTCATATATATAGACCCCTCCTATATCCTCATATAGACCCCTCCTGTGTCCTCATATATAGACCCCTCCTGTGTCCTCATATATAGACCCCTCCTATATCCCCATACATATATAGACTTCATCCATCCATTGAGGGTGTCATATTCTGTATGGTCACTGTCCTGTTTTTCCGTAGTGGCCCTGGGGCTATTTAATAACTGTCATCCACAGGTTGCGGCGCCAGCAGAACCCTCCTCCCTTATTTGGGAAGCTATGCACCTCTCGGTTTGGCAATGATGACCCCGGGGAGACAGGAAGCGACCCTGATGAGGATGATCTTCTGATCCAAGTGCCGTAGCATTGGCTGCCCCATGTCTGAGAGGACTGAGGTCCGATCCATGAACGTGTTCATAGGGGCTGAGGAGCAGCTGTGCCGCCAGTGTTTGACCACAGTATCCTCCACCTGCACCTTCTTTAATGTCCGTGATAAGCGGGTGGCCTGCCTTTGGAGTGGGCTCCTATCATGCCCCAATTAATTACCTTCCTATGATGCACAATGTGAATCACAGTCCTGGGCAGCCTCCAAGCTTTGCACATTCAGGCGCAAAATGACCACTGTCTATACAGATGTCCATAGCCGGTACACAGCACACCTGCACCGTCAGCAGTAGCTGGACCTGGCTCTTCACCGCATTGATTCACCAAGATCCCTTAATATCCACCTTATTATAAATCCATCCAGCTGGAACCGACCTTGTGACCGCAATACATTGGACTATATGTATTTAAAAGCTATTAATAGACTATATACTCACAGCAGAAATACACAAAACTGTAATGAATGTAGTACCCTGACGGGTACATGATGCTCCACTACTCCCAACTAGAGAATATAAGGTATGGTGTAGTATCTGCATTATATACTGGCTCTATAATGGTCTGTAGCCCACCAGAGGGTATATACTGGCTCTATAATGGTCTGTAGCCCACCAGCGGGTATATACTGGATCTGTAATGGACAATAGCTGAGCAGCAGGTATATACTGGATCTGTAATGGACAATAGCTGAGCAGCAGGTATATACTGGATCTGTAATGGACAATAGCTGAGCAACAGGTATATACTGGATCTATAATGGATTATAGCTGAGCAGCAGGTATATACTGGATCTGTAATGGACAATAGCTGAGCAGCAGGTATATACTGGATCTGTAATGGACAATAGCTGAGCAACAGGTATATACTGGATCTATAATGGATTATAGCTGACCAGCAGGTATATACTAGATCTATAATGGACCATAGCTGACTAGCAGGTATATACTAGATCTATAACGGACTGTAAGTCACCAGCAGGTATATACTCGATCTATAATGGACTGTAGGTGACCAACAGGTATATACTAGATCTATAATGGACTATAGCTGACCAGCAGGTATATACTGGATCTGTAATGGACTATAGCTGATCAGCGGGTATATACTAGATGTATAATGGACTATAGCTGACCAGCAGGTATATACTAGATCTATAATGGACCATAGCTGACCAGCAGGTATATACTAGATCTATAATGGACTGTAGGTCACCAGCAGGTATATACTGGATCTATAATGGACTGTAGGTGACCAACCGGTATATACTAGATCTATAATGGACTATAGCTGACCAGCAGGTATATACTGGATCTGTAATGGACTATAGCTGATCAGCGGGTATACAGGTCCTTCTCAAAAAATTAGCATATAGTGTTAAATTTCATTATTTACCATAATGTAATGATTACAATTAAACTTTCATATATTATAGATTCATTATCCACCAACTGAAATTTGTCAGGTCTTTTATTGTTTTAATACTGATGATTTTGGCCTACAACTCCTGATAACCCAAAAAACCTGTCTCAATAAATTAGCATATTTCACCCGTCCAATCAAATAAAAGTGTTTTTTAATAACAAACAAAAAAACCATCAAATAATAATGTTCAGTTATGCACTCAATACTTGGTCGGGAATCCTTTGGCAGAAATGACTGCTTCAATGCGGCGTGGCATGGAGGCAATCAGCCTGTGACACTGCTGAGATGTTATGGAGGCCCAGGATGCTTCAATAGCGGCCTTAAGCTCATCCAGAGTGTTGGGTCTTGCGTCTCTCAACTTTCTCTTCACAATATCCCACAGATTCTCTATGGGGTTCAGGTCAGGAGAGTTGGCAGGCCAATTGAGCACAGTAATACCATGGTCAGTAAACCATTTACCAGTGGTTTTGGCACTGTGAGCAGGTGCCAGGTCGTGCTGAAAAATGAAATCTTCATCTCCATAAAGCATTTCAGCCGATGGAAGCATGAAGTGCTCCAAAATCTCCTGATAGCTAGCTGCATTGACCCTGCCCTTGATGAAACACAGTGGACCAACACCAGCAGCTGACATGGCACCCCACACCATCACTGACTGTGGGTACTTGACACTGGACTTCAGGCATTTTGGCATTTCCTTCTCCCCAGTCTTCCTCCAGACTCTGGCACCTTGATTTCCGAATGACATGCAAAATTTGCTTTCATCAGAAAAAAGTACTTGGGACCACTTAGCAACAGTCCAGTGCTGCTTCTCTGTAGCCCAGGTCAGGCGCTTCTGCCGCTGTTTCTGGTTCAAAAGTGGCTTTACCTGGGGAATGCGGCACCTGTAGCCCATTTCCTGCACACGCCTGTGCACGGTGGCTCTGGATGTTTCCACACCAGACTCAGTCCACTGCTTCCTCAGGTTCCCCAAGGTCTGGAATCGGTCCTTCTCCACAATCTTCCTCAGGGTCCGGTCACCTCTTCTCGTTGTACAGCGTTTTCTGCCACATTGTTTCCTTCCAACAGACTTACCATTGAGGTGCCTTGATACAGCACTCTGGGAACAGCCTATTTGTTGAGAAATTTCTTTCTGGGTCTTACCTTCTTGCTTGAGGGTGTCAATGATGGCCTTCTTGACATCTGTCAGGTCGCTAGTCTTACCCATGATGGGGGTTTTGAGTAATGAACCAGGCAGGGAGTTTTTAAAAGCCTCAGGTATCTTTTGCATGTGTTTAGAGTTAATTAGTTGATTCAGAAGATTAGGGTAATAGGTCGTTTAGAGAACCTTTTCTTGATATGCTAATTTATTGAGACAGGTTTTTTGGGTTATCAGGAGTTGTATGCCAAAATCATCAGTATTAAAACAATAAAAGACCTGACAAATTTCAGTTGGTGGATAATGAATCTATAATATATGAAAGTTTAATTGTAATCATTACATTATGGTAAATAATGAAATTTAACACTATATGCTAATTTTTTGAGAAGGACCTGTATACTAGATGTATAATGGACTATAGCTGACCAGCAGGTATATACTAGATCTATAATGGACTGTAGGTCACCAGCAGGTATATACTGGATCTATAATGGACTGTAGATGACCAACAGGTATATACTAGATCTATAATGGACTATAGCTGACCAGCTAGTATATACTGGATCTGTAATGGACTATAGCTGATCAGCGGGTATATACTAGATCTATAATGGACTGTAGGTGACCAGCAGGTATATACTGGATCTATAATGGACAATAGCTGACTAGCAGGTATATACTGGATCTATAATGGATTATAGCTGACCAGCAGGTATATACTGGATCTATAATAGATTATAGGTGACCAGCAGGTATATACTAGATCTATAATGGATTATAGCTGACCAGCAGGTATATGCTGGATCTATAATGGACTGTAGGTGACCAGCAGGTATATACTGGATCTATAATGGACAATAGCTGACCAGAAGGTATATACTGGATCTATAATAGATTATTGGTGACCAGCAGGTATATACTAGATCTATAATGGATTATAGCTGACCAGCAGGTATATACTAGATCTATAATGGATTATAGCTGACCAGCAGGTATATACTGGATCTATAATGGATTATTGCTGACCAGCAGGTATATACTGGATCTATAATGGACCATAAACTAGTTTGTGAAATAAAAGCCAACCTTAATCTTCCTACTATAAACAGCCGCCTCTAATGAATGGTGCGCGGACCGTATGATCAGCTTAGAGAGCGGAGAGCTTGCCCCATGTCCCCGGGTGGCTGTGCATGGTGCTATATATATTTATATCTATATTTATATTTTTTGCTCTATGTTAAAATAAACTCATTCATAAATAATGTAACGTGTGATTTATCTACATTTTTGTCCTGCTGAGATTCCATATGGCTCTATTCTCCTGTGCCGGTTACAGGTTTACTATGCTGACCTCCCTTCCATGATTTATAGTCACTCCTAGCTCTCCTGTGCTGGTAAGGCTACTTTCACACTAGCGTCGGTACGGGGCCGTCGCGCTGCGTCGGCCCAACGTACCGACGCATACTGTGCAAGTGTTGTCGCAGGTCTCGACCTACTCTCTGATGAGTCCACTGTAGAGATGACGTCATGGCACCGGAGAGATAAGACACAGTACACCAGGGCTGTATCTGAAATATCTCTAGTCTTTAATAAGCTTACACACACTTTTTATGCATTCTTGTGTTGGAGGCGGATTCTCCATGTATTGGCTAAGCGTCGGAGTGTTTTACTCCCTTGCCTCCCTACGGTTTCGCAAACACATTTTTACACAGTACATTATTCGTTATTTTACCAAGGACATTCCCTGCTACAATTAGTTCTTAGGAATCGGCGATAACAGCACAATGAAGAATAGTGAATTATGTCTTGTTTTTCTGACCTCTAATAACACTTATACAAAATGGAGGCAAACAAGATAAAATGGATCTGCTCTAACAAATTCCCCCATTTTATTCACTATTCTGAATAAGCTGTACCCCTTTTTTTTTTTTTTTTTTTTTTTTGTATGGCTGTAGGATTTGTTAGTATATATCATCATTATCAGCTGTGTGAGTGCAGAATTTCCCAGTACATACAGAGATACACTTAAAAACTATTTTGAACACTATATATGCAATAAGGACAATCGCAACTATATGCAATAGGCTTTGCAAAACCCCAGCTACCCAGCCCCCGATCCCCTTAAACCAATTGGCTGGGTTTAGGAAAGAGAAAGTATCTGACCACCAGCTGTCCTTAGTGCGGTCATTATCTTTGTCATATTGGTCTCTGAGTCTTTGAACATCTTCTAACTTTAGCTTCATCTTTAGAGTACTATTTGGATCTATATAATGGCAGCAAGCAGGTCCAATAACCTGACACATACCACCTTGTGCTGCTGTTAGATAGTCTAGTACTATAGTATGCTGATTGGTTACTATAATGAGTTGATTTTGGATAGCAATGGTGGTATTTAGTATATCCAATATATCCCAAATTTGGTCATCTAGATAGTCTGTGGCCCTAACCAATTTATCCCACATTTGTGTTATCATAGGGTAAATAAAAATAGAACTGACAATTTTATTGGCTATACCCATTTGCACTGTATGTGGTCTCCCTGAAGGGCGGGGCGTATTATCCGCAGCTCTTTTATATAACGTATGTTTAGGTATTGCCTGTGTATCTAATTGCTTGTTTGGAATTACAAAGGTGGCCGGAGTCAAGCGACTCAGAGTGCAGGTGCCCGTTACCCCTACTGGTAGCCATTAGGGTTGAGCGACTTTTATTTTTATAGGATCGGGTCGGGTTTCACGAAACCCGACTTTCTCAAAAGTCGGGTCGAGTGAAATCGGCCGATCCTATAAAAAAGTCGGGGTCGGCCGAAACACGAAACCCAATGCAGTGCAATGGGATACTATGGTTCCCAGGGTCTGAAGGAGAGGAAACTCTCCTTCAGGCCCTGGGATCCATATTAATGTGTAAAATAAAGAATTAAAATAAAAAATATTGATATACTCACCTCTCCGACGCAGCCTGGACCTTACCGCTGGTAACCGGCAGCCTTCTTTGCTTAAAATGAGCGCGTTCAGGGCCTTCCATGACGTCACGGCTTCTGATTGGTCGCGTGCCGCTCATGTGACCGCCACGCGACCAATCACAAGCCGTGACGTAATTCTCAGGTCCTAAATTCCTCATTCTAGGAATTTAGGACCTGAGAATTACGTCACGGCTTGTGATTGGTCACGTGAGCGGTCACATGGGCGGCCGCGACCAATCACAAGCCGTGACGTCATCTAAGGCCCTTCACGCGCTCATTCTTAAGAAGGAAGGCTTGTGATTGGTCGCGGCCGGCCGCCCATGTGACCGCTCACGCGACCAATCACAAGCTGTGATGTAATTCTCAGGTCCTAGAATGAGGAATTTAGGACCTGAGAATTACGTCACGGCTTGTGATTGGTCGCGTGGCGGTCACATGAGCGGCACGCGACCAATCAGAAGCCGTGACGTCATGGAAGGCCGTAAACGCGCTCATTTTAAGCAAGGAAGGCTGCCGGAAAGAAGCCGAGGGTGAGTGTATTCCTATTAGGTATATACTCACCCTCGGACGCGCCCTGCTTCTTTCCGGCAGCCTTCCTTCTTAAGAATGAGCGCGTGAAGGGCCTTAGATGACGTCACGGCTTTGATTGGTCGCGGCCGCCCATGTGACCGCTCACGCGACCAATCACAAGCTGTGATGTAATTCTCAGGTACTAGAATGAGGAATTTAGGACCTGAGAATTACGTCACGGCTTGTGATTGGTCGCGTGGCGGTCACATGAGCGGCACGCGACCAATCAGAAGCCGTGACGTCATGGAAGGCCGTAAACGCGCTCATTTTAAGCAAAGAAGGCTGCCGGTTACCAGCGGCGATGTCCAGGGGCCTACGGAGAGGTGAGTATATCAATATTTTTTATTTTAATTCTTTATTTTACACTTAAATGTGGATTCCGATACCGATTTCCGATATCGCAAACATATCGGAACTCGGTATCGGAATTCCGATACCAGATTCAGAAGATCGCCGACCTCATGGCCGACCCCACACAGGGGTCGGGTCGGGTTTCATGAAACCCGACTTTGCCAAAAGTCGGCGACTTCTGAAAATGGCCGACCCGTTTCGCTCAACCCTAGTAGCCATTTATATGCATTGTTTCCACAAACCCAGAACATACCATCAGGCAAATCCCATAAGGCTGAATGTTGCAGTACTAATTTATGAACTAAGTCTATAAATGCAGACACATTCTGAAACATGCACCAAGGTGGAGACTGTCCTAGAGGACTACAATAACCCACATCAGGATTCCCACAAGTGGGGGTTCCTGGCGCATATCCAGAGGACTCATTACAAGGTATATTACCTGAAACACTAGCGCAAATATCTTTAGAACCTTGTAAAACAGACTAGAAAATTTCCATGACGTGTTATGTATCATTCTTTCTAACAGTATTGGTTTGAAAGCATCAGTAGAGTATGAAGTCACATCAAAACTAATTTGCAAATCATAAGTTGGAACTTGCCCTAAATCAGTTAGTCCAGTCTTATTCCTAGGTACCTAGGCCCCACCCTTATAGGCCAAATATTGTAGATGTGTACTACTTCCTGAGAGATTACCTTGCCACCACAGGTATCCCACCCATCCTACAATCGGTATACCCACTGTAGTGTTCCATAACTTAACATTGTTTGTGGCATTGTTGGCGAGTGTGTCAGAACAATCAGTCCAGGCAAACAGTTCCTCAGGTGACACAGGGATAGCTAGGAAGGGGATACTTGTGGCTGACGTTGGTGAGTGCGTACAGATCCAACAGTCTGATAAGGGCTGGGAATTTTTCAACAAGTCATCTATCAGTTTTCGGTGATGTTGCACAAACTTATTATTCAAGGATGTTGGAGAATTCAGACTGTCCCATGCGATTACGCATAATATCATGGAAATCGAAACTAACCAAAACATTATGTTTCCTTTATCGGCTGTCAGGTTCTTTAACTCGCTTGCAGTGTGATGCGTGGATCCAACTAGGTTTTCCTTCGATTTTGACAGCTGTAGCTGTGGTCAGGAGCACTTGATATGGTCCGTCAAATCTTGGTTCCAGGCTCTTCCGGACGTGCCGCTTTATCACTACCCAGTCTCCTGGCTCCAAGGGATGGTGTCCAGGATCCTTGTCTGGGTCTGGAAGAGAACTGAAGACAGTTAAATGCACTTTGGCAAGGTGTCCATGTTAGGCCTGCACATAGCTAGTCAAATCCTGGTACTTGAGCTGCAACTGTTATGGAAAGAAACATCCAAGATTGAGGCCCCTGCCAAACAGAATCTCATACGGTGACAGTCCTGTCTTCCTGTTTGGGGTATATCTTACTGAAAACAAAGCTAGAGGAAGGCATTCTGTCCATGGTTTACCAGTCTCTGCCATTGCCTTCTGGATTTTAAGCTTAAGAGTTCCATTTAGTCTCTCCACTTTTCCACTGCTCTGTGGATGGTATGGAGTATGCAATGCTTGACTTACCCCCAGTGCTGCCATTACCTCTGACATGATCTCTCCAGTAAAATGGGAACCCCGATCGCTTTAAATGACTTCAGGAACTCCATACCTGCATATGATCTCAGCCATCAGTTTCTTCGCCGTTGTCTTAGCCGTAGCTTTGGCAACTGGGTAGGCTTCTGGCCAACCTGAAAATAAATCAATGCAGACCAACACATACTCATACGTCCCTACCCTAGGCAACTGAATATAATCAATCTGCAGTCTCTGGAATGGGTAAAGGGGCCGGGGAGTGTGTTTGGATGGAGTTTTCACTGTCCTACCCTGATTATGTGTGGCACATATCATGCAGCTCTGTACCTGCCTTTCTGCGCAGGTGGAAAACCCGGGGGCAATCCATTGTTTCTGTAGGGTGTCACACATGGCCGTCTTCGAGTGGTGCACATTCCCGTGCAGAACCTGTGCCATCATTGGGTACAGTACCTGTGGTAGGCAGACCTTTTCACCCCTCCCCCATAACCCAGTGACGGTATCAGAGCAAGCCCCTATCTTTTGCCACCTATCTTTCTCCTCCTTGCCTGTTCTTGTAACCGGGCTAAGATGTCTTTTGACACAAGTGGAGATGGTGGGGTGTCCAGGTGATGTACTTTAGAGGCTACAGGAGTGCTTGCTGCTTTCTTGGCAGCCTGGTCTGCCAGTGCGCTACCCTTTGCGTGGATCCATTCTAGAAAGAAAAAGAGTGTCCTTTTCCATGTCACCTCCCCCTCCCCCATTTGGATCCATAGGAACTGGGAGAGGAGTAGCGGGGTTTAGGACAGTGCACCTTTTCAAAGTCACATTAGTAGGCATGAGAATAGCACACTGAAGTCGCAGCTGTCTGGCCATGGACAGGTGGCTAGGTTGTACTTGGTTAAGGATACTATGTACATCATGTGGGGTATGGACCGTCAGTGGGTGATCCAAAACAATCTCTGAAGACTTGTATAGCAACAGCTGGACAGACAACACGGCCCGAACACAAGAGGGACTTCCTCTTGCCACTGTACCCAAGTGGCCGCTGTAATAAGCAACAGGTCTCTGTTTATCTCCATGAAGCTGAGTCAGCACACCCGTAGCATGTCCTGCATTTTCATGAAGAAAAAGGTTAAAAGGAAGGGCATAATTGGGGATGCCCAAAGCTGGAGAAGAAACAATGCATAATTTCAGAGAGTAAAAACAGTCAAGTGCCTCTGGTGTAAGACAGAAGGGGACAGGTTGCATACGGTCATATAGAGGCTGCATTAAGATGGAGGCAGAACGAATCCATGGACGACAATAGGAAGTTAGTCCTAGAAACACACGGAGGCCCTGCACATTCTGCGGGGGCTGCATGTCCATGATAGCCTGTTTTCGCTCAGGGGTGAGGTGCTTTTTCCCTGGAGAGAGACAATGTCCTAGAAACACAACTAACAGTACTTAAGCAAAACTGTAATTTTTGTTTGGATACCTTGCACCCCTGTTCATGGAGAAAAAAGAGTAAAGAGATCTTGGCCATTTTACACAGAGAACGAGAAGGAGCACACAGCAATAGGTCATCAACATACTGAATGAGAACTACTCCTTTAACATCCCAGCCTTGTAGGACTTGTGCCATGCACTGTGAGAAGATAGTAGGGGAATTCTGGGCTCCTTGTGGTAGGACAGTCCAAGTATACTGCTTGTTGCGGAAAGTAAAAGCAAAAAGATACTGACAATCTGGGTGCAATGGAACACTGAAAAAGGCATTTGCTAAGTCAATCACTGAAAAACAAATACTGTTAACAGGAATATGTGCTAACAAGGTGTGTGGGTTAGGAACCAAAGGAGCAAGCAGTTCTGTTGCGGCATTGACTGCTCTGAGGTCATGGACCATTCTATAATTCACCGGCTCCCCAGGCCTAACCTTCTTCTTTACTGGATACAGGGGAGTGTTGCAAACAGACTGTGTAGGCACAACAACCCCTGATTCCAGCAATTTTTGTAACTGTGCGTCTATTGCAGCGTCCTGAGCAGCACTCAAGGGGTATTGACGCAATAGCGGTGGTGCTGCCCCTGGTTTCAATTTGACTATTATGGGAGGAACTTTTAGTTTTCCCACATCAGTTTTTCCTTTTGCCCACAGATCAGTGGGGAGTTGATCCAAGGCAGGTGCAGTGAACGGATCACTTTCTGCAGTACTTGCAGCTGCATCCAGGGCCATAGTCTTGCAGAGGGTACTGGGTTTAAGTTGAGGGGTCATAGTCACTGTTCCGTCATCATGGTAAGTAATAACCGCCTGTAGTTTCCGTAAAACGTCAGCACCTAGCAAATTGCATTGTCCCCTGGGGGCTACCATTAACTGAGTCAGAATGGTCTTCCCACAAATGGAGAGGGGAATGGGTTCTGTCAGTCCCAAGGTTTGGGTCGGCGCATTGAAAGGTGTGGCCATGACAAAGTCGGTGGTGTCACGGAAGGGTAATGGACAGTCTGAAAGCGTGATAACTGAGTTGTCAGCTCCTGTGTCAACCTGAAAGTCTGCTGTAGTTCCTCCTGGCAGGCTCACCTGTACTGTACAGTCGGGGGTGGGAGGTAGAGTGACTAGAGGACACAGTTGCAGGCTGCCAGTTATCTATTCGTCGGTCTGGGGGGTAGCAGGGGTGGGAACCTTATCTGGGTATGGGTTTGTGCGACAATCTTTCCTAAAATGTCCTGGTTTCTTACATCCGTAACACAATCTAGGACCCATAGTGGGTCGTCCACGTCCTCCACCTCTCTGTGAGGGTCCACTCCTCTGAAAGTGAACCTTAGTCTTTTGCTTCTGTGAGTCCAAACTGACTCCATGCGCAATCTTAGCAAGATCGCCTGGGGGGCAGGATCTCCAATCTGGTCTACTTGCCATCACCTTCTCTCTCACATACTTATCAATCCCTTGCATATATGCATGACTTAACAAACGTGTCACAGTTCTATCATCTTCACCATAACCCATATCAGACCACCGTTGTTGCAACCTGTAGAAATAATCAATGGGGAGCTCCTTCGGGTCCTGTATACAGTCTTCTAAATGCACCGTACTTCCTCCTGTCTAATCTTACAGGCTTTTTCTAGTGCCTCAACAAAGTCAGACCCTGACCTGGCATTGTTAGGTTCTCCGTCTTGGGGACCATTTCCCCCTGGGTACATTTTAAATGTCTCAGCTGTCAGTCGGGTGGAAGGTGCTTCCCCCAGGGCTGAATGCACTAACTGTTGCATGTCCTGTCTGGTTGCCTGGTAAGTGTGCTGTATCACCCCACACTGTCTGGCAAAAGTCATAGGTCGTTGGTTAATGTCTGGCAGTTAGGCAGTCAAAGACATCTGTTCTGTGGGAGACCATGGCTGATACCTACTAGTAACATAGTAAGTCGGAGGTCCACTGTCAGTTGCACCGTGTGGGTTTTCATGAAGTCATGCCATTTACCTGAATCTAATTCCCCTGAGGGGTGGAAGCCTCCTGCCTTCAAGAGCACACTAACCTGCTTCTGGGATTCCTTCCCTTCTGGACTATTCTCTGGACTAATTCTCTAGCACTATGGAACCCTGTACTTAGTTCCCAATTCTATTGCTAGTATACTGGACTCTGGACTAATTCTCTAGCACTATGGAACCCTGTACTTAGTTCCCAATTCTATTGCTAGTATACGTGCAGGCTGAAAACTTATCAGACGGACCTTTCCTCCTCACCTAGAGTAGGCTATGTCCTCCTACGATACATGCAGGCTGAAAACTTATCAGACAGACCTTTTCTCCTCACCTAGAGTAGGCTATGTCATCCTGCGTTAGTCCTATACATGCAGGCTGAAAACTTATCAGACGGACCTTTCCTCCTCACCTAGAGTAGGCTATGTCATCCTGCGTTAGTCCTATACATGCAGGCTGAAAACTTATCAGACGGACCTTTCCTCCTCACCTAGAGTAGTCTATGTCCTCCTGCCTTAGTCTTAAACTATAGGTTTACTGTGCTTGAAGGTTACTGCATTAGCTTGCTTCCAAGATTGATAACACAGGTATATGAACAGACAAACAACAAACACTCCACAAGCACAACATACAAAGAGTCAATAATTTTAGTCTAACAGTGGAGTCATCAGTAACCACACAATGAGGGTTAACATCTGGGTTCAAGGGTACCTGAGCCGGGCAAAGCCCGTGATCTTACCTGGTCCCGGTCGACTAGAAGCAGGGGAAAACCCATCCACAAGTGGAATGACGTAGGCAGAATATAATCAGTATTCTCACCCCAGCGCTGTGTGATGCCACTAGTCCCGGGAATTCCCCTGGTCCATTACTGGAGTCGGTCGGGTCCCAGATGAAGCACACAGGTCCCTCTTCGGGCAGCCAGAATTGTTGTCGCAGGTCTCGACCTACTCTCTGATGAGTCCACTGTAGAGATGATGTCACGGCACCGGAGAGATAAGACACAGTACACCAGGGCTGTATCTGAAATATCTCTAGTCTTTAACCCCTTCACCCCCAAGGGTGGTTTGCACGTTAATGACCGGGCCAATTTTTACAATTCTGACCACTGTCCCTTTATGAGGTTATAACTCTGGAACGCTTCAACGGATCCCAGTGATTCTGACAATGTTTTCTCGTGACATATTGTACTTCATGATAGTGGTAAAAATTCTGTGATAGTACCTGCGTTTATTTGTGAAAAAAACGGAAATTTGGCGAAAATTTTGAAAATTTCGCAATTTTCCAACTTTGAATTTTTATGCAATTAAATCACAGAGATATGTCACACAAAATACTTAATAAGTAACATTTTCCACATGTCTACTTTACATCAGCACAATTTTGGAACCAAAATTTTTTTTTGTTAGGGAGTTATAAGGGTTAAAAGTTGACCAGCAATCTCTCATTTTTACAACACCATTTTTTTTTAGGGACCACATCTCATTTGAAGTCATTTTGAGGGGTCTATATGATAGAAAATACCCAAGTGTGACACCATTCTAAAAACTACACCCCTCAAGGTGCTCAAAACCATATTCAAGAAGTTTATTAACCCTTCTGGTGCTTCACAGGAATTTTTGGAATGTTTAAATAAAAATGAACATTTAACTTTTTTTCACAAAAAATTTACTTCAGCTCCAATTTGTTTTATTTTACCAAGGGTAACAGGAGAAAATGGACCCCAAAAGTTGTTGTACAATTTGTCCTGAGTACGCCGATACCCCATATGTGGGGGTAAACCACTGTTTGGGCGCATGACAGAGCTCGGAAGCGAAGGAGCGCCATTTGACTTTTCAATGCAAAATTGACTGGAATTGAGATGGGACGCCATGTTGCGTTTGGGGAGCCCCTGATGTGCATAAACATTGAAACCCCCCACAAGTGACACCATTTTGGAAAGTAGACCCCCTAAGGAACTTATCTAGATGTGTTTTGAGCGCTTTGACCCACCAAGGGCTTCACAGAAGTTTATAATGCAGAGCCGTAAAAATAAAACAAAAATTTTTTCCCACAAAAATTATTTTTTTAGCCCCCAGTTTTGTATTTTCCCGAGGGTAGCAGGAGAAATTGGACCCCAAAATTTGTTGTCCAATTTGTCCTGAGTGCGCTGATACCCCATATGTGGGGGGAACCACCGTTTGGACGCATGGAAGGGCTCGGAAGGGAAGGAGCGCCATTTGGAATGCAGACTTAGATGGAATGGTCTGCAGGCGTCACATTGCGTTTGCAGAGCCCCTAATGTACCTAAACAGTAGAAACCCCCCACAAGTGACAACATGTTGGAAAGTAGACCCCCCTAAGGAACTTATCTAGATGTGTGATGAGCACTTTGACCCACCAAGGGCTTCACAGAAGTTTATAATGCAGAGCCGTAAAAATAAAACAAAAATTTTTTCCCACAAAAATTATTTTTCAGCCCCCAGTTTTGTATTTTCCCGAGGGTAACAGGAGAAATTGGACCCCAAAAGTTGTTGTCCAATTTGTCCTGAGTGCGCTGATACCCCATATGTGGGGGGAACCACCGTTTGGATGCATGGGAGGGCTCGGAAGGGAAGGAGCGCCATTTGGAATGCAGACTTAGATGAAATGGTCTGCAGGTGTCACATTGCGTTTGCAGAGCCCCTAATGTACCTAAACAGTAGAAGCCCCGCACAAGTGACCCCATTTTGGAAACTAGACCCCCCAAGGAACTTATCTAGATGTGTTGTAAGAACTTTGAACCCCCAAGTGTTTCACTACAGTTTATAACGCAGAGCTGTGAAAATAAAAAATCTTTGTTTTTCCCACAAAAATTATTTTTTAGCCCCCCGTTTTGTATTTTCCCAGGGGTAACAGGAGAAATTGGACCCCAAAGGTTGTTGTCCTATTTGTCCTGAGTACGCTGATACCCCATATGTTGGGGTAAACCCTTGTTTGGGCACACGGGAGAGCTCGGAAAGGAAGGAGCACTGTTTTACTTTTTCAACGCAGAATTGGCTGGAATTGAGATCGGACGCCATGTCGCGTTTGGAGAGCCCCTGATGTGCCGAAACAGTGGAAACCCCCCAATTCTAACTGAAACCCTAATCCAAACACACCCCTAACCCTAATCCCAACAGTAACCCTAACCACACCTCTAACCCTGACACACCCCTAACCCTCATCCCAACCCTATTCCCAACCGTAAATGTAATCTAAACCCTAACCCTAACTTTAGCCCCAACCCTAACCCTAACTTTAGCCCCAACCCTAACTGTAGCCTTAACCCTAGCCCCAACCCTAACCCTAACCCTAGCCCTAATGGGAAAATGGAAATAAATACATTTTTTTTATTTTTCCCTAACTAAGGGGGTGATGAAGGGGGGTTTGATTTACTTTTATAGCGTGTTATTTAGCGGATTTTTATGATTGGCAGCCGTCACACACTGAAAGACGCTTTTTATTGCAAAAAATATTTTTTGCGTTACCACATTTTGAGAGCTATAAATTTTCCATATTTTGGTCCACAGAGTCATGTGAGGTCTTGTTTTTTGCGGGACGAGTTGACGTTTTTATTGGTAACATTTTTGGGCATGTCACATTTTTTGATCGCTTTTTATTCCGATTTTTGTGAGGCAGAATGACCAAAAACCAGCTATTCATGAATTTCTTTTGGGGGAGGCGTTTATACCGTTCCGCGTTTAGTAAAATTGATAAAGCAGTTATATTCTTCGGGTCAGTACGATTGCAGCGATACCTCATTTATATCATTTTTTTATGTTTTGGCGCTTTTATACGATAAAAACTATTTTATGGAAAAAATAATTATTTTTGCATCGCTTTATTCTCAGGACTATACCTTTTTTATTTTTTTGCTGATCATGCTGTATGGCGGCTCGTTATTTGCGGGACAAGATGACGCTTTCAGGGGTACCATGGTTATTTATATCTGTCTTTTTGATCGCGTGTTATTCCACTTTTTGTTCGGCGGTATGATAATAAAGCGTTGTTTTTTGCCTCGTTTTTTTTTTTTTTTTTCTTACGGTGTTTACTGAAGGGGTTAACTAGTGGGCCAGTTTTATAGGTCGGGTCGTTACGGACGCGGCGATACTAAATATGTGTACTTTTATTGTTTTTTTTTTATTATTTAGATAAAGAAATGTATTTATGGGAATAATATTTTTTTTTTTTTCATTATTTTGGAATATTTTTTTTAATTTTTTTTTACACATTTGGAACATTTTTTTTTTACTTTTTTACTTTGCCCCAGGGGTAGACAATACAGATCGGTGATCTGCCAGTTTGCATAGCACTCTGACAGATCACCGATCTGCGAGAAGTGCAGGCTGCTTCACAGTGCCTGCTCTGAGCAGGCTTCTGTGAAGCCACCTCCCTCTCTGCAGGACCCGGATCCGCGGCCATCTTGGATCCGGGTCTGGAGCAGGCAGGGAGGGAGGTAAGACCCTCGCAGCAACGCGATCACATCGCGTTGCTGCGGGGGGCTCAGGGAAGCCCGCAGGGAGCCCCCTCCCTGCGCGATCCTTCCCTGCACCGCCGGCACATCGCGATCATGTTTGATCGCGGTGTGCCGGGGGTTAATGTGCCGGGAGCGGTCCGTGACCGCTCCTGGCACATAGTGCCGGATGTCAGCTGCGATAGGCAGCTGACACCCGGCCGCGATTGGCCGCGCTCCCCCCGTGAGCGCCGCCAATCGCGCTGGACGTACTATCCCGTCCGTGGTCATGGGGGCCCACCCCACCTTGACGGGATAGTACGTCCGATGTCAGAAAGGGGTTAATAGGCTTACACACACTTTTTATGCATTCTTGTGTTGGAGGCGGATTCTCCATGTATTGGCTAAGCGTCGGAGTGTATTACTCCCTTGCCTCCCTACGGTTTCGCAAACACATTTTTACACAGTACATTATTCGTTATTTTACCAAGGACATTCCCTGCTACAATTAGTTCTTAGGAATCAGCGATAACAGCACAATGAAGAATAGTGAATTATGTCTTGTTTTTCTGACCTCTAATAACACTTATACAAAATGGAGGCAAACAAGATAAAATGGATCCTGCTCTAACACAAGCGCCGCACAACGGGGGCAGCGGATGCTGTTTTTCCACGCATCCGCTGCCCCATTGTGAGGTGCGGGGAGGTGAGGGCGGAGTTCCGGCCGTGCATGCGCGGTCGGAAAAGGCGGACCGTCGGCACAAAAAAAGGTTACATGTAACGTTTTTTGCTGCCGGCGGTCCGCCACAACACGACGCAACCGTCGCACGATGGTTGCGACGTGTGTCAATATGTCGCAATGCGTCGCTAATGTTAGTCTATGGGGAAAAAACGCATCCTGCAGACGACTTTGCAGGATGTGTTTTTTCGCCAAAACGACGCATTGCGACGTATGCATGAAAACGCTAGTGTGAAAGTAGCCTTACAGGTTTACTGTGCTGACCTCCCTTCTATTATTGATCGTCACTCCTAGCTCTCTCCTGTGCCGGTTACAGGTTTACTATGCTGACCTCTCTTCTATTATTTATCGTCACTCCTAGCTCTCTCCTGTGCCGGTTACAGGTTTATTATGCTGACCTCCCTTCCATTATTTATAGTCACTCCTAGCTATCTCCTGTGGCGGTTACATGTTTACTATGCTGACCTCCCTTCCATTATTTATCGTCACTCTTAGCTCTCTCCTGTGGCAGTTACAGGTTTACTATGCTGCCCTCCCTTCTATTATTTATAGTCACTCCTAGCTCTCCTGTGGCGGTTACAGGTTTACTATGCTGCCCTCCCTTCTATTATTTATAGTCACTCCTAGCTCTCCTGTGCCGGTTACAGGTTTACTATGCTGACCTCCCTTCCATTATTTATCGTCACTCCTAGCTCTGTCCTGTGCCGGTTACAGGTTTACTATGCTGACCTCTCCTATTATTTATAGTCACTCCTAGCTCTCCTGTGTCGGTTACAGGTTTACTATGCTGACCTCCCTTCTATTCTTTATAGTCAGTCTTAGCTCTCTCCTGTGGCGGTTACAGGTTTACTATGCTGACCTCCCTTCCATTATTTATAGTCACTCCTAGCTCTCTCCTGTGCCGGTTACAGGTTTACAATGCTGACTTTCCCTTCCATTAGTCACTCCTAGCTCTCTCCTGTGCCAGTTACAGGTTTACTATGCTGACCTCCCTTCTATTATTTATAGTCACTCCTAGCTCTCTCCTGTGCCAGTTACAGGTTTACTATGCTGACCTCCCTTCTATTATTTATAGTCACTCATAGCTCTCTCCTGTGCCGGTTACAGGTTTACTCTGCTGACCTCCCTTCCATTATTTATAGTCACTCCTAGCTCTCTCCTGTGGGGGTTACAGGTTTACTATGCTGACCTCCCTTCCATTATTTATAGTCACTCCTAGCTCTCTCCTGTGCCGCTTACAGGTTTACTATGCTGACCTCCCTTCCAGGTTTACTATGCTGACCTCCCTTCCATTAGTTATCATCACTCCTAGCTCTCTCCTGTGCCGATTACAGGTTTACTATGCTGACCTCCCTTCTATTATTTATAGTCACTCCTAGCTGTCTCTTGTGCCGGTTACAGGTTTACTATGCTGACCTCCCTTCTATTATTTATAGTCACTCCTAGCTCTCTCTTGTGCCGGTTACAGGTTTACTATGCTGACCTCCCTTCCATCATTTATAGTCACTCCTAGCTCTCTCCTGTGCCGGTTACAGGTTTACTATGCTGACCTCCCTTCCATTATTTATAGTCACTCCTAGCTCTCTCCTGTGGCGGTTACAGGTTTACTATGCTGACCTCTCTTCTAGGGTTGAGCGAAACGGATTGGACAAATTCAAAAATCGCCGACTTTCGGCAAAGTCGGGTTTCATGAAACCTGACCCGATCCTAGTGTGGGATCGGCCATGGGGTCGGTGATCTGCACGCCAAAGTCGCGTTTCGTATGACGCTTTCAGCGCCATTTTCAGCCAATGAAGGAGGACGCAGAGTGTGGGCAGCGTGATGACATAGGTCTCGGTCCCCACCATATTAGAGAAGGGCATGACAGTGATTGGCTTGCTTTCTGTGGCGTCACAGGGGCTATGAAGGGGCGTGCACTCCGACCGCCGTCTTACTTCTGCCGATCTTAGCATAGGGAGAGGTTGCTGCAGCTTCATCAGAAGAAAGGATATAGTAAGGGAGGGAAGATTAACCCCCAAACTGCTTGTGCTGTAGCGATTTCCACTATCCAACACCACTTTTTTTTGCAGGGACAGTGGAGGCTATATTTTTGTGCATCAGCTCTGTAGCTTATTAGGCTGCCTTATAAGGCTCCCTGATAGCTGCGTTGCTGTTTGCACGCTGCTGTGCAAACCAACTGCTTTTTTAAAAGCAAAAATCCTGTTGCTCCTTTCTGCAGTTATCTTGTTTATTTGTCCACAGTGCACTTTTGTGTGCAGCAGTCCTTTTTATTGCTGCCATACTTGTCCTGAGATCATTGTAGGGAGATTGAAATTGTACTACAGTCCTTGTATTTTTTCATATATCTTCCAGCCACTTTCTGCCACTTACATTGTGTTGTTTTATACACTGGGCCTGAGTTTTGGTTCAGTCTCCTGCCAAAAAAAGGGAGATTCAAATTCTCACAAAGTGGATATACTTCAGTCCTGTTAGTTTGTCGTATATCAGCCAGCCTGAGTTTTGGTGCAGTCTCCCCCCCAAAAAAGGGAGATTTAAATTCTCAACAAGTTTATATACACCTTCTACCTTGTTTTACAGTACCATATAACGGTTGTTATTTTGGTTAGATTTTCCAAAAAATGAGGAAGTCTGGTGGAAGAGCCCGTGGGCGGTCGTTGCCAGCTGGTACTGATGGTGGTGGTGGTGCATCTGGTGGTAGTGGGAAAAGCACAATAGCACCTAAGGCTGGAGGTGTTGAGCCAGCGTCATCATCTGGCTACACAAGGCCTCTAAGGCTCCCTTATCTGGGAGTAGGAAAACAACTTTTAAAGCCGGAGCAGCAGGAAAAAGTTTTGGCTTTCCTTGCTGACTCAGCCTCTAGCTCTTTCGCCTCCTCTTCAGAAAGTTACAAATATAAAAGCAGCGAGTCGTCAGTGGATGCTCCCGGTCAGGAACAAGACGTTTCCTTGTGTCCTTCACCCAAACCAAAAGTGAAGGATGCATCAGGCGACACTACAGGTTACTCCATGGAGCTCTTTACACATACCGTGCCTGAGTTAGAAAGGGAAATTGTTAACAGGCCATTACAAGATGAATCAGACATGGAGTGCACTGATGCACAGCCACAGCTAGATTATTATGCTGTTCCATTGACTCAGATCAGTACATTGCCCTCGCAGTGTACTGAGCCAGAATCTGACCCTGATGAGACTATGGTGCCCCGTCCCGAATGCTATAGCACCTTACTCGGTGACACAGAGGAAGGTGCACATGACATTGAAGAGGAGGTGATAGATGACCCAATTGTTGACCCAGATTGGCAGCCATTGGGGGAAGAGGGTGCCGCTGCCAGTAGCTCAGAAGCGGAGGAGGATGATCCGCAGCAGCCATCTACATCGCAACAGCTGTCATCTGGCAGGCCCGTATCAGGCCAAAAACGTTTGTCAAAAGCAAAAACAGTTTTAGGACAGCGTGGCCATCCGGTGAAAGCACAGCGTGCAATGCCTGAAAAGGTATTCCATAGTAGGAAGAGTAGTGTGGAAATTTTTTAACCAAGATCCGAATGATCAGTGCAAAGTTATCTGTAAGAAATGCAAAATTAGAGGCTTGCAGCCGTAGGACTGCAAGGTCAACCTCAAAGACCTTTAGCAGAGGGAAGAATCTTCAAAATTTAAATACAGCGTGCATGCTTAGGCTAGGTTCACATTGCGCTAGGTGAGTCCGTCTAACGGACACGTTTTTAAGTACTGAAAACGCAATATAACGCACATACTAACGCGCCCATAGATTTGCATAGTCTGACGCATCGTGACGCAAAATTGGCATGCGTTTGTCACATAACGTTTTTTTCTGACGGACCTTGGAACGCGGCTTGCAGCGTTTTTGGGTCTGGCCAAGCTAACGCAATACTAACGGAAGCGTTAATTCTGCCATTGATGGCTATGGCAAATGCAGCCAGACGCAAATCGTGAAAAATTTCCAAATAGAACCATACGTTTTAATAGCGTTTGAGGGTGGTCCATGTGGTCATGTGACAGGAAACATGATTTCGGCCATTAATGTCCCTAGCACACATTTTTCCTGAGGCCTGCTGCACGTGAGAGAGAGTGTCTTGCAAGAGATCACAGGAAATGTAAGTACATTTGTATATATATATATCTCTGTATACATCATGGGAGTCTGTATTGTCCGTCGGATGTGTGTGTACTAAAAATGTATTGCTTTGTTGCAGATGTCGGATAGTGAGGGAAGCAGCAGCAGCGTGTCTGCGTTTTTTTCTTCTCAATCGGTAGGCTTGCACTTTAAAAATCCACTAAAAGTGGTGTGAAACTCCAGTGTATTGAGCTAAGCACGTGTATAATCATGTTTTTATTGCAAATAGGAGTCTTCGGAGCCCGAGGTTGCTAGGCCCCCCCAAAAAAAAAACAGGCAAAACCCACAAAGGTACATGGCAGACATTTTTAGTTTTGCAAGCATAAATTTATTGATCCAAGAAATGTAATTTTATTTTTTTCCATTTACATAATAGGTTGTGGCACACGGAGGACACAAGAGAAAGAAGGTTCCTCGCCGTCTGTCGCCGCCACAACTGCCAGTGGTAAATATAAAACTATAAATTTTCTATCCAATATTTATCTACAATC
Organism: Ranitomeya variabilis; assembly: GCF_051348905.1. Classification (NCBI taxonomy): domain Eukaryota; kingdom Metazoa; phylum Chordata; class Amphibia; order Anura; family Dendrobatidae; genus Ranitomeya; species Ranitomeya variabilis. Next base: position 625,688,520 of record NC_135233.1, read on the forward strand.
TATCTATTCACTTTCTGTCTACTATATCTATAAACTATCTATCCACAATCTATCTCGCTCTCTCTATCTTTCGCTCTATCTATGTATCTATCTATGTATCTATCTATCTATCAGTCTACCAATAAAGTGAAATTGAACCTTTCAACATAACGTTTTGTGTTTACATAGTCCAAGTCAGCGAGCCAAAAAAAAAAAAAGGATTGTGGTTGACGAAGAGCCGTTGACTAGGGTTGAGCGACTTTCATTTTTTTAAGATCGAGTCGGGTTTTGGGAAACCCGATTTTGTCCAGAGTCGAGTCGAGTGAAGTCGGCCGATTATCGCTAAAAGTCGGGGATCGACCGAAACACGAAACCCAATGCAAGTCAATGGGGAAGCATAGCCGGCAGTGAGTGGAGGCCAGGAAAACACCTACAGTGCCCATTTTAATGCCAAAAACATCCATTCTTGTTTTCTGAAGCTTGTCAATCTTAATTAACTGTATAATAATAGTTGGGCATAGGGAATTGGGGGTGATTTGGCAAAAGTTGTGGGGGGTAGGGCTGGTTCAAGGTTTTAGTGGGCACAGGAAACATGGACTACGTCACGGCGGTGGAGCAGTGAGAGGTAAGTATGTCAAGTTTGCAAGTGCTGTGATCCTAAGCAAGCAGGGGGGCCCACTCGTTGGCATTGGCACTGGCACAGGGCCCCTCAAAGTACAGCGGTGTGTTTGCACGGCGGGGGCGCCTCCCACCAGCAGCGACACTTTTGCGTACTCTGAGGGGCCCTGTGCCAGTGACGTCGCCAACGAGTATGCCCCCCCCACCTGATGAAGGAACCTGTACTTTCATCTGCACCTTCCTCTTTGTCCCTGTGTAAGGTGGTATAACATGCGGGAAGGGGAACCTGACTTTCAGCAGGGTCAGATTCTGGCTGTGTAGAGTGCAAGGGGAATGTAGTGGTCTAGGTCAATGTACCAGCAGACTCATGTAGCAGTGGCTGGGCAGTGGGCAGGATGAGGAGGAAACAGATATAGGGCCAAAGAATAAAGTAGGCTAAATGCAGTTCAAAATTGGTAACAGGACTAAACAGGCGGCATTGCTTTGTTGAGTGGAGTAGCAAACCCAGGAGCAGCAGACACTGTTTTAAGGGCCCAAACACACTAATAGGCCAAATGCAGTTTAATATCTGATACTATAGGCCGAAAGCCATAAGGTTGAAGCTCAGCTTTATTCAGTTGAGGGCAACACCAGGGAGGGGCAGACACCGTTAGTAGGCCGTAACCAAAGTTGAAGGCCAAATGCAGTTTAATATCTGATACTATATGCCGAAAGCCACAAGGTTGAAGCACAGCTTTATTCAGTTGAGGGCAACACCAGGGAGGGGCAGACACCGTTAGTAGGCCCTAACCACCATTTTGTTTTTTAAAAAACACTTAATGAGAGCCAGAAGGTTGAAGCACAGCTTTATTCAGTTGAGGGCAACACCAGGGAGGGGCAGACACCGTTAGTAGGCCCTAACCACCATTTTGTTTTTTAAAAAACACTTAATGAGAGCCAGAAGGTTGAAGCACAGCTTTATTCAGTTGAGGGCAACACCAGGGAGGGGCAGACACCGTTAGTAGGCCCTAACCACCATTTTGTTTTTAAAAAAACACTTAATGAGAGCCAGAAGGTTGAAGCACAGCTTTATTCAGTTGAGGGCAACACCAGGGAGGGGCAGACACCGTTAGTAGGCCCTAACCACCATTTTGTTTTTTAAAAAACACTTAATGAGAGCCAGAAGGTTGAAGCACAGCTTTATTCAGTTGAGGGCAACACCAGGGAGGGGCAGACACCATTAGTAGGCCCTAACCACCATTTTGTTTTTTAAAAAACACTTAATGAGAGCCAGAAGGTTGAAGCACAGCTTTATTCAGTTGAGGGCAACACCAGGGAGGGCCAGACACCGTTAGTAGGACGTAACCAAAGTTGAAGGCCAAATGCAGTTTAAAATCTGATACTATAGGCCGAAAGCCACAAGGTTGAAGCACAGCTTTATTCAGTTGAGGGCAACACCAGGGAGGAGCAGACACCGTTAGTAGGCCGTAACCAAAGTTGAAGGCCAAATGCAGTTTAATATCTGATACTATAGGCCGAAAGCCACAAGGTTGAAGCACAGCTTTATTCAGTTGAGGGCAACACCAGGGAGGGGCAGACACCGTTAGTAGGCCCTAACCACCATTTTGTTTTTTAAAAAACACTTAATGAGAGCCAGAAGGTTGAAGCACAGCTTTATTCAGTTGAGGGCAACACCAGGGAGGGGCAGACACCGTTAGTAGGCCCTAACCACCATTTTGTTTTTTAAAAAACACTTAATGAGAGCCAGAAGGTTGAAGCACAGCTTTATTCAGTTGAGGGCAACACCAGGGAGGGGCAGACACCGTTAGTAGGCCCTAACCACCATTTTGTTTTTTAAAAAACACTTAATGAGAGCCAGAAGGTTGAAGCACAGCTTTATTCAGTTGAGGGCAACACCAGGGAGGGCCAGACACCGTTAGTAGGCCGTAACCAAAGTTGAAGGCCAAATGCAGTTTAAAATCTGATACTATAGGCCGAAAGCCACAAGGTTGAAGCACAGCTTTATTCAGTTGAGGGCAACACCAGGGAGGGGCAGACACCGTTAGTAGGCCGTAACCAAAGTTGAAGGCCAAATGCAGTTTAATATCTGATACTATAGGCCGAAAGCCACAAGGTTGAAGCACAGCTTTATTCAGTTGAGGGCAACACCAGGGAGGGGCAGACACCGTTAGTAGGCCGTAACCAAAGTTGAAGGCCAAATGCAGTTTAATATCTGATACTATATGCCGAAAGCCACAAGGTTGAAGCACAGCTTTATTCAGTTGAGGGCAACACCAGGGAGGGGCAGACACCGTTAGTAGGCCCTAACCACCATTTTGTTTTTTAAAAAACACTTAATGAGAGCCAGAAGGTTGAAGCACAGCTTTATTCAGTTGAGGGCAACACCAGGGAGGGGCAGACACCGTTAGTAGGCCCTAACCACCATTTTGTTTTTTAAAAAACACTTAATGAGAGCCAGAAGGTTGAAGCACAGCTTTATTCAGTTGAGGGCAACACCAGGGAGGGGCAGACACCGTTAGTAGGCCGTAACCAATGTTGAAGGCCAAATGCAGTTTAACATCTGATACTATAGGCCGAAAGCCACAAGGTTGAAGCACAGCTTTATTCAGTTGAGGGCAACACCAGGGAGGGGCAGACACCGTTAGTAGGCCCTAACCACCATTTTGTTTTTTAAAAAACACTTAATGAGAGCCAGAAGGTTGAAGCACAGCTTTATTCAGTTGAGGGCAACACCAGGGAGGGGCAGACACCGTTAGTAGGCCCTAACCACCATTTTGTTTTTTAAAAAACACTTAATGAGAGCCAGAAGGTTGAAGCTCAGCTGTATTCAGTTGAGGACAACACCAGGGAGGGGCAGACACCGTTAGTAGGCCGTAACCAAAGTTGAAGGCCAAATGCAGTTTAATATCTGATACTATAGGCCGAAAGCCAGAAGGTTGAAGCACAGCTTTATTCAGTTGCAGCTTCTTTGCAATAATATAAAGAAGACGCGACAGGACAACACTCGGTGGATGCCATATCTGTGTTTTCAATGGAAAAAAACCTTTCAGTTAACTACTTGCAGGAGAAAGTTTTTGTAGCTGGTGGCCAATTTTGGTACTGTACCAGTTTTTGGTTGTATGTGTTTTTGTTTTTAATGTTAAAATGTATGCATTTGATATCTCTCCAGTATTTTCTTTATTATAAGCAAAATACTTATTTTTATATTTTCTGATGTTTTATACCGGAGTGTTCCTCGGGACACGCTTATAAACTTGATAATTGGTTCCAGGGGTACACGGGCAGCAGTGATCTGGTTAGTGGAGGCCTAGTGGAAGGAGGGACCGCAGACAGGCTTCGAAGGCCTAACATAATAAAATGGGCTGGCTGTAGGCACTTTAAAATAGGTTCCAGGGGTACACGGGCAGCAGTGGTCTGGTCAGTGGAGGCCTAGTGGAAGGAAGGACCGCAGACAGGCTTTGAAGGCCTAACATGATAAAATGGGCTGGCTGTAGGCACTTTATAATTGGTTCCAGGGGTACACGGGCAGCAGTGGTCTGGTCAGTGGAGGCCTAGTGGAAGGAGGGACCGCAGACAGGCTTCGAAGGCCTAACATAATAAAATGGGCTGGCTGTAGGCACTTTATAATTGGTTCCAGGGGTACACGGGCAGCAGTGGTCTGGTCAGTGGAGGCCTAGTGGAAGGAAGGACCGCAGACAGGCTTCGAAGGCCTAACATAATAAAATGGGCTGGCTGTAGGCACTTTATAATTGGTTCCAGGGGTACACGGGCAGCAGTGGTCTGGTCAGTGGAGGCCTAGTGGAAGGAAGGACCGCAGACAGGCTTCGAAGGCCTAACATGATAAAATGGGCTGGCTGTAGGCACTGTAAAATAGGTTCCAGGGGTACACGGGCAGCAGTGGTGTGGTCAACGGAGGCCGATTGTAATGAGTGTCTGCCAGTTAGTAGTCAAAAAACAACAAATAAATGTGAATGTCTCGCATTAAAACAAAGACACTAAAGGGTGCAATCATTAGGTTCAGGGGTGGGATCCTCTGCGTTGTTTCAGACCTACTAATTTAGCGCAAAGTATTTACTGTGGTAAATAGAGGACACTGCCCCTGACTATGTTATGTACCATCATACATGTCAACACAATGGTATTGTCAGTGGCAGGTATGGAAGGATGTCAGCGCATAGACTAAACATTGGTGGAAGTGTGAGAGATAACTGTGGAAGTGGTAGAGCAATGTTTGACCTGGGGGTGGGTGAACTCTTGTGGCCGGCGGTACAGGCCCAGGGCCCCTCATGTTACAACAGTGTGTCTGACGCTGGGTGCGCACCACCACCGCCAGAGACACTTTATTGTACTATGAGGGACCCAGTACCAATGCCGTCGACCAAAAGCGAGCACACCCACCTCTTCAGGCAAACAGCTGTCTCACGGGTGCTTGCGCCAAGTCGCGATACCACGGCCCCGTGTGGGAAGTTTGGCCATTTAGGGAGGTGTAAACATGTCATATGCCGGACAATCAGCTGCAGAAAATTAGACATTAGAAAAGTAATTCACAGTAGTCCACAGGCAAGAGCTTTTCATAGGAAAGCTAGGTGTCGGCCGGGCAAGGTGGGGCAAAAGATTTTGAAATCCAGTTGTGGTTCATTTTAATGAATGCTAGATCGTCAACATTTTGGGTAGCCAGACGAGTCCTTTTTTCGGTTAATATTGAACCTGCAGCACTGAATACTCTTTCTGATAGGACACTTGCTGCCGGGCAAGCAAGCTCCTGCAATGCATATTCTGCCAATTCTGGCCAGGTGTCTAATTTTGAGGCCCAGTAATCAAATGGGAATGACGGTTGAGGGAGAACATCGATAAGGGATGAAAAATAGTTAGTAACCATACTGGACAAATGTTGTCTCCTGTCACTTTCAATTGATGCAGCAGTACCTGTCCTGTCTGCGGTCATAGCAAAATCACTCCACAACCTGGTCAGAAAACCCCTTTGTCCAACGCCACTTCTGATGTGTGCACCCCTAACACTACTAATCTGCTGCCCCCTGGAGCTCGTGTGATAACGATCACGTGCGCTGTGTGCTGGGAATGCCTGAAGCAAACGGTCAACAAGAGTTGATTGTTTGGTTGCTAATATTAGTTCCAAGTTCTCATGTGGCATAATATTTTGCAATTTGCCTTTATAGCGTGGATCAAGGAGGCAGGCCAACCAGTAATCGTCATCGTTCATCATTTTCGTTATGCGTGTGTCCCTTTTTAGGATACGTAAGGCATAATCCGCCATGTGGGCCAAAGTTCCAGTTGTCAAATCTCCGGTTGTGATTGGTTGAGGGGCAGTTTCAGGCAAATCTACGTCACTTGTGTCCCTCAAAAAACCAGAACCCGGCCTTGCCACGCAACCAATTTCCAGTGCCCCCGGGAAAGCTTCCGCATTAAAAATATACTCATCCCCATCATCCTCCTCGTCCTCCACCTCCTCTTCGCCCACTACCTCGTCCTGTACACTGCCCTGACCAGACAATGGCTGACTGTCATCAAGGCTTTCCTCTTCCTCTGGTGCAGACGCCTGCTCCTTTATGTGCGTCAAACTTTGCATCAGCAGACGCATTAGGGGGATGCTCATGCTTATTACGGCGTTGTCTGCACTAACCAGCCGTGTGCATTCCTCAAAACACTGAAGGACTTGACACATGTCTTGTATCTTGGACCACTGCACACCAGACAACTCCATGTCTGCCATCCTACTGCCTGCCCGTGTATGTGTATCCTCCCACAAAAACATAACAGCCCGCCTCTGTTGGCACAGTCTCTGAAGCATGTGCAGTGTTGAGTTCCACCTTGTTGCAACGTCTATGATTAGGCGATGCTGGGGAAGGTTCAAAGACCGCTGATAGGTCTGCATACGGCTGGAGTGTACAGGCGAACGTCGGATATGTGAGCAAAGTCCACGCACTTTGAGGAGCAGGTCGGAGAACCCAGGATAAGTTTTCAATAAGCACTGCACCACCAGGTTTAAGGTGTGAGCCAGGCAAGGAATGTGTTTCAGTTGGGAAAGGGAGATGGCAGCCATGAAATTCCTTCCGTTATCACTCACTACCTTGCCTGCCTCAAGATCTACTGTGCCCAGCCACGACTGCGTTTCTTGTTGCAAGAACTCGGACAGAACTTCCGCGGTGTGTCTGTTGTCGCCCAAACACTTCATAGCCAATACAGCCTGCTGACGCTTGGCAGTAGCTGGCCCATAATGGGACAACTGGTGTGCAACAGTGTCATCTGCCGATGGAGTGGTTGGCCGACTGTGGTCTGTGGAAGAGCTGTAGCTTCTGCAGGAGGACGAGGAGGAGGAGGAGGAGGAGGTGGTGCGAACGCCTACAGCCAACTGTTTCCTAGACCGTGGGCTAGGCACAACTGTCCCGAAATTGATGTCCCCTGAGGACCCTGCATCCACCACATTCACCCAGTGTGCCGTGATGGACACATAACGTCCCTGGCCATGCCTACTGGTCCATGCATCTGTAGTCAGGTGCACCTTTGTACTCACAGATTGCCTGAGTGCATGGACGATGCGCTGTTTAACATGCTGGTGCAGGGCCGGGATGGCTTTTCTGGAAAAAAAGTGTCGACTGGGTAGCTCGTATCGTGGTTCAGCGTACTCCATCAGGGCTTTGAAAGCTTCGCTTTCAACTAACCGGTAGGGCATCATCTCTAACGATATTAGTCTAGCTATGTGGGCGTTAAAACCCTGTGTACGCGGATGCGAGGATAAGTACTTCCTTTTTCTAACCAGAGTCTCATGTAGTGTGAGCTGAACTGGAGAGATGGAGATCGTGGAACTTGCGGGTGTGCCGGTGGATATGGCAGACTGCGAGACGGTTGGAGATGGTATTGTTTCCGCCGGTGACCTAGATGCAATATTTCCTCCTACAAAACTGGTGATTCCCTGACCCTGAGTGCTTTTGGCTGGCAAAGAAACCTGCACAGATACTGCCGGTGGTGCGGAAAATGGTGGCCTTACAGTGACGGAAGGGATGTTGCGTTGCTGACTAGCTTCATTGGCCGAGGGTGCTACAACCTTAAGGGACGTTTGGTAGTTAGTCCAGGCTTGAAAATGCATGGTGGTTAAGTGTCTATGCATGCAACTAGTATTGAGACATTTCAGATTCTGACCTCTGCTTAAGCTAGTTGAACATTTTTGACAGATGACTTTGCGCTGATCAATTGGATGTTGTTTAAAAAAATGCCAGAATGCACTCTTCCTAGCATCGGATCCCTTTTCAGGTATTGCAGACTGAGCTTTAACCGGATGGCCACGCTGTCCTCCAACAGGTTTTGGCTTTGACACGCGTTTTGGGCCAGATACGGGCCCGGCAGATGGAACCTGTTGCGATGTTGATGCCTGCTGCGGCCCCTCCTCCACCTCCGTTCTGAACTACTGCCGCCTGCACCCTGTTCCCCCAATGGCTGCCAATCGGGGTCAATAACTGGGTCATCTATTAACTCCTCTTCGAGCTCGTGTGCAACTTCGTCTGTGTCACTCGGTGGTATAGCGTTCGTGGCGGGGCAACATAGTCTCATCAGGGTCTGATTGTGGATCAGTACCCTGAGAGGGCAATGTGGTGTTCTGAGTCAAAGGAGCAGCATAGTACTCTGGCTGTGGCTGTGCATCAGTGCACTCCATGTCAGAATCAACTTGTAATGGGCATGGCCTGTTAAGTGTTTCACTTTGTAAGCCAGGGACGGTATGTGTAAAGAGCTCCATGGAGTAACCCGTTGTGTCGCCTGCTGCATCCTTCTCTCTTGTTGTAGTTTTTGCTGAAGAGGACAAGGAAGCGACTTGTCCCTGACCGTGGACATCCACAAGCGACGCGCTGCTTTTACATTTACCAGTTTCAGAAGAGGAGGCAAAAGAGCTAGAGGCTGAGTCTGCAATGTAAGCCAAAACTTGCTGTTGCTGCTCCGCCTTTAAAAGCGGTTTTCCTACTCCCAGAAAAGAGAGCGTTCGAGGCCTTGTGTAGCCAGACGACGAAACTGGCTCCACAGCTCCAGACTTACGTGGAATATTTTTATCCCCATGACCACCTGATGCTCCACTACCACTACCATCATTACCAGCTGACAATGAACGCCCACGGCCACGACCTCTTGCACCAGACTTCCTCATTGTTTTAAAAACTTAACCAAAGTAACTTTATTTGTTGCTGTCAAACAACTTACACGGTAAGCTATAACTTCAGTATGATTTCAATATCCCTTAACAGGTTGGTGAGACCACAAGGAAAATCAGGCACAATGTTACACACTCTGTTTTCTGTGGCACAAAATCACAGAGATGCCACACACGCAGGACTGTCACTCAAGCACAAATGTCAATATTAATCTCCCACCTTTTTTTTTTTTTTTTTTTTCCCCTCAGGGAGACTTTAGAAACCAAATAAGATAAATTGTTTTTTTCAGGGACAATTTAGAAACCAAATAATAATAATAAAAAAAAAAGCTTTCTATGGCCCAGTGCCCACTGAGTGAGAGATGGCACACACAGGAGTCAGGATCAGGAGTGGCACACAAGCCCTGAGGACAGTATTAATCTCCCACTGATGGATGTAGTTTTTTTTTTTTTTCAGGTAGATTTTAGAACCCAAATCAAGCAAAAAAATAAATAGGCTTTCTATGGCCCACTGAGTGAGAGATGGCGCGCACAGGAGTCAGGATCAGGAGTGGCACACAAGCCCTGAGGACAGTATTAATCTCCCACTGATGGATGTAGTTTTTTTTTTTTTTTCCAGGTAGATTTTAGAACCCAAATCAAGCAAAAAAATAAATAGGCTTTCTATGGCCCACTGAGTGAGAGATGGCGCGCACAGGAGTCAGGATCAGGAGTGGCACACAAGCCCTGAGGACAGTATTAATCTCCCACTGATGGATGTAGTTTTTTTTTTTTTTTTTCAGGTAGATTTTAGAACCCAAATCAAGCAAAAAAATAAATAGGCTTTCTATGGCCCACTGAGTGAGAGATGGCGTGCACAGGAGTCAGGATCAGGAGTGGCACACAAGCCCTGAGGACAGTATTAATCTCCCACTGATGGATGTAGTGTTTTTCTTTTCAGGTAGATTTTAGAACCCAAATCAAGCGAAAAAATAGATAGGCTTTCTATGGCCCACTGAGTGAGAGATGGCGCGCACAGGGATGGCACACACACGGATGGCACTCTAGCAGAAATGCAAATCTTAATCTCCCACAAAAAAAAAAAAAAAACAGGGACTGTCCTACAATTACTATCTCCCTGCAGTAATCTCAGCCAGGTATGGCAGGCAGCAATAGGAGTGGACTGATGCACAAATTAAATAAAAAGTGTGGACAAACAAAAAAGATAGCTGTGCAGAAAGGAAGGAACAAGAGGATATGTGCTTTGAAAAAAGCAGTTGGTTTCCACAGTGGCGTACACACAGAAATACAGCTATCACGGAGCCTTCTAGGGCAGCCCAATGAGCTACAGCGCTGAGGGGAAAAAAAAAAAAATGTAGCTTCCAGTGTCCCTGCACACCGAAGGTGGTGTTGGACAGTGGAAATCGCTACAGCACAAGCGGTTTGGTGGTTAGTGGACCCTGCCTAACGCTATCCCTGCTTCTGACGAAGCGGCAGCAACCTCTCCCTAAGCTCAGATCAGCAGCAGTGAGATGGCGGTCGGCGGGAACGCCCCTTTATAGCCCCTGTGACGCCGCAGACAGCAAGCCAATCACTGCAATGCCCTTCTCTAAGATGGTGGGGACCAGGACCTATGTCATCACGCTGCCCACACTCTGCGTTCACCTTCATTGGCTGAGAAATGGCGCTTTTCGCGTCATTGAAACGCGACTTTGGCGCGAAACTCGCGTACCGCATGGCCGACAAGCACAGGGGTCGGATAGGGTTTCATGAGACGCCGACTTAGCCAAAAGTCGGCGACTTTTGAAAATGAACGACCCGTTTCGCTCAACCCTACCGTTGACCATTCACAACGAGACACTGATCAACCTTGTGGAAGCCAACCCCTCAATATGGGACCAAAGCGACAGCTCCCACCATGACATCGTGAAGAACCGCAAGTTGTGGGATCAAATTATCTGTCACTTCGATACATGGAGAAGTCGTCAACCTCAAAGAAAAAAAATTGGTAAATAGTGGTGATGTTAAATTGTCTACTATCTATCTCTCAACTCTCAACTATCTATACACTATTTCTTAAACTATTTCTCTATCATCTATCTAATAACTACTATCTATCAACTATCTATCTACTATCTATATATCAACTATCTTAACTAACTATACACAATTTTTAAACTATCAATATAACAACTATCTATCTACTATTTATATATTTTTTTTCTTTTTTTTAAAATTTAAAGCCGATGCGGTCCATACCCGTTGGAAATCAATAAGGGACCGCTTTGTTCGTGACTACCTGTAAGGGCTCTTTCACACGTCCTGATATTTCCGGTACCGGAAAAAAACGGTACCGGAGATATCCGTGTCCGTATGTCCGTGTGCTCAAGTGGCACATACGTGCGGCATCCGTGTGCCGCCCGAGGACCACACGGACCGTGCAGGAGAGACAGCGCTACACTAAGCGCTGTCCCCCCCGCATGTGGTGCTGAAGGCAGAATTCATCTCTTCTCCCCCAGCGTTCCTTGGAGAGAAGAGATGAAAGATCTTTTTTTTTTTTTGTTTTTGAAGGGGGGAGGGGGGGGAAATAAAGTTTGCATGTGCGTCCGCGTCCCCCCCCCCCCCCCCCCCCCCTCCCCTCAGTGCGCCGCCTGGCCCCTTGCTGCAGAATATACTCACCCGGCCAGCTCCTGCGATGTCTCCTCTGTCCTCTCAGCGCCGGCAGCTTCTCCTGTGTGAGCGGTCACGTGGGAGCGCTCATTACAGTCAGTGAATATTCCCTGACTGTAATGAGCGGTACCACGTGACCGCTCACACAGGAGAAGCTGCCGGCGCTGAGAGGACAGAGGAGACATCGCGGGAGCTAGGTGAGTATTTCTGCGGCAAGGGACCAGGCGGCGCACTGAGGGGGGGGGGGGGTGGGGGGGGGACACATGAAAACTTTATTTTTCACAAAAAAAAAACAAAACTTGATCTTTCATCTCTTCTCTCCGGAGGGGGAGAAGAGATGATTTCCACCTTCAGCACCACAGCGGGGGGACAGCGCTTAGTGTAGCGCTGTCTCTCCTGCGGGCGGTACGTGCACACGGAGGAGAGTGCACACTGTTCTCCGTGTGCACGTGTGCTGTCCGTATTGTGGTCCGTGCTGCCGGTAGAAAACGGACATGTCGACGTGTTTTCAGCACGGACATACGGTCCGTGTGAAAACACGCACATGTGCATAGACCCATTCATTTAAATGGGTCTACGTGTGTCAGTGTCTCCGGTACGTGAGAAAACTGTCACTACACGTACCGGAGACACTGACGTGTGAAAGAGGCCTAATAGGAAGGGAAGTGCCCCAAAATGTATATCTTTATATACAGATGTGTTTAGTGAATGTTTTGGGTATTTCCCCCCACATGTATACCACATGGAGCAAAGCCCTCCCCCCCTCCAGCCTGCTGTAGAACAAAGATGCCATGAGTTGGAAATACACTGAGGAGGTGTATCTTAGTGGACAATAGACTTGTGACCTCATATCACACACCTGGGGCTGGACACACCTCTTTTGGCTGGTCACATAAAAGGGACAACACGTGTTTAGAGGTCTCTCTGGCTGTGCCTGGGATCACCATGGATGGTGGATAAGTATACTCTGTATCCTCTTTTCTTACTAGGCCCTGTATCTTAGGGTCAGTAAGCTATAGATTGGGAGGGCTGATATTGCATGTGTGATATGGGTAATCGGGCTGTTAATTGTGGTTTTTATATTGTGGTATAGTTGTGATATTACTGGATATTGTGGATCATTACTGTGTGATATTGTTATATTACTTCATACTGTAGTGATATTACTGTATTAGAGTTGTAGTATCTGTATATGTGTATATATATATATATATATATATATATATATATATATATTTATAGTCACCAGCTTGAGTATAAATATATATGTATGTTATATACTGCAGACTTGTGTGTGTAATAAATATCCTTATTGATACACGGTTTTGTCTCAGTTAGTGTATAGTATAAGGTATAGATAACGTTGTGGTATTATTAAGTGGATATTAATTGTTAATAGCCAAGTTCGGCGTTAATAGTTAATATCGGACCTCAATTAGAGGTGTAAGGAGGTTTCCCCTTTTGGTAACTATAAGTTTAGTAAATGGTGGAGGAAAACCCTCCCCTTTTACACTACCGGAACAGTCAAAATGCAGCAAGCGGATCAGGTGCCAAACGGGTGACCCCGTATGTGCATTACGAGCAATTGCTCTTTCTGCAAAAAACAGTGTCTCAGCGCTCGTAAGTACAAATAGGTCTGTGTGCGAGACAAAATTGGGTAACCCCCCCCCCCCCCCAAAAAAAAAAATAAAAAATAAATTTAATTAAAGAAAAATTTATTTTATTTTTTTTTTTTTTTTGGGGGGGGGGGGGGGGTTACCCTCTCTCCAAGATAGTAAGGAGGGTGGCAGGCTCTTTTGTCCTCATGTATAGCACTCGTGCACTTTATCTCCCAGGCAGGCAAGTCCCCTGATGATTAGGCCTGCAAGGAAACGCGTCGGGACACTTTAATAGGGAGAGTGCAGGACATGAATTTGTTCAGGGGTAGCTGTGGACTGCCCTTGTAAGGGCGGGAGTTTGGGACGTAGGTTTGTTGATAGCCCTTTAGGGACTGACAGGGTATTGTCTCCCGACATCGCTGATCCATGGAACTCTCCGCTCCAGCGAATCATGGGCTTCACCTACCTGGTCTATGGCAATTGGTGAGATCATTCCTGTTTTAATCCTTATGATTTTCATCTTATTTTGTTTTCATCCCGCCTGCCTAGTATCGATTTTCTGATACCTGCTGATACTTATACAAGAAGATCACCTGACATAATTTTGCACCTTGAGGTGCTTTTATTACTGATTAGAGGTATCTTTACTTTTGGGACACTGTATTCATATGTAAAACTATTGTTCCAATCATAATCTATTAGTACCATCTATTGACACATTACCATACAGGTTGTATCATTGGGTACTTGTTTGAGGTGATAAATATATATTTTTTTTTTTGTTTTTTTTTTTTGGTGTTTTATCTCCTTTAATAATAAAGGTTATGTTTTAATTCCTACTACAGCTTTGTTCCTATAAATTTGGTGGGATCTTGTTGGATTATTCCAAATCGACATTTAGAATTGCTGTTTTTGTGTGTGTGTGTGGGGGGGGGGGTTACAGCACGATATGCAGTACCGCCGCGCCTAGACAGGCAGAGGAACTGGAGCCATCTCCACTGGAACCAAGCCAGCAGACGGGCGCTGAAGATGTGTCTGGCATCAGCGAGCCACGATCTGGGGAGAGAAGCACTGTTGCTTCAGGTGTGAGTGCCCAGTTGCAATCACAGCGTGGACGCAAGCGAGCATCACAAAAAGATGAAGCTGATGCCATTATCGTCGATGGACTCCAAAGGGTAGAGGACATGTGTCGTAGTGAACTCAAAGACCTGAGGCGGGAAATTACCGACTTGCAATCCCGCGAGTCTGTATATTCTGCAAATGAGTGGAAGCTACTTTTTTTGTCCTATGTGCCTGTAGCACAAAATATCCCGGCACACAGAAACCCTTTGTTTAGGCAAAGACTGAATGACCTTCGAGGAATTTGTGGGCCCCCAGGAACCCGCTCCATCGAGAACAAGAAGCATAGACATGCCGGCCTACAACCCTCAATATAGAGGCCGGGGTGAAACGAGCATGGAACATCAGAGACAAAGTAGCAGTCCATCATACAGTTGGGCAGACAATACGCCCGCGCAATACCAGAGTCTATAGTACTGGTCACTGTCCCCAGCCAGGTGCAATTACTGCGTTTCACGTTTTGTTGGTTAATTATTTTTTTTGCACCCAATTTCGTGTGTTTTTTTACATCCCTATGGGATATCATATGTTAAACATGTCTGCAACAGTTTTTTCATACAAATTCCGAAACTTTAGTAAACTGTTTAAAATTTAAGATTCTTGTATGACTTTTACTTTGAGCACAACATAATAACATGAATGTAACTTTTTACAAGACATAAGGTTGTGGGAAGCAAAACAAAAAAAAACCCCTCACATTTCAGCAAAACATCAGGACACAACTTCAGACTTTAAATAATTTTCACACATGTCTGTCTTGCCATGGAACATGGCCTTCATGTGTGAAGTACTGTGCAAATTGATCACGAATCCTCAGTATTTGTGCTGCAGACCGAACAGCAGTAGATTCAATGCTAATGAGGTTCGACTCACATTCATCGGGGTCAACAACCTGGGGTTCATGTCTGGCAACAAAATTATGCAGACAGATGCATGCCTTCACAACACGGTCCACATTTTCTGGTTGCAGTTGCATGCAAGTTAGTAAAATTCGCCATTTTAATGTCAAAAAACCAAAGGCACACTCCACATAACATCTTGCCCGGCTCAAGCGATAATTAAAAATGCGCCTGGTGGAGTTCAGACTACGGCTTGAGTACGGCTTTAGGAGATTTTGTCTAAGTTGGAACGCCTCATCACCAACTAAAACATAGGGCAAACTTGGGTCTTCTGTCCCCGGCAGAGGTCGTGATGAGGGTATGTTGAAATTGTTGCTGTACAAACATCTCCCCATGTTGGAGTCTCTGAAGGCTCTGGAATCGTTAGTCCGGCCATACGCACCAATATCCACAGCTACAAAACGGTATCTTGCATCCGCAATAGCCATCAATATAATCGAAAAGTATTTCTTATAGTTATAGTAGAGGGATCCACTATGCGCTGGTTTCTGAATCCGAATGTGCTTGCCGTCCACGGCACCAATACAATTGGGGAAATTAGCCACATCCTCGAACTGTTGGGAAATCGCTAGCCACATTTCTGATGTCGGGGTTGGTAGCACAAGTGGTTGCAAGTTGTTCCAAATGGCATCACAAGTTTCCCGAACCAGTTGGCAAATTGTTGACTTCCCAAGTCTAAATTGATAATGCAGTGACGCAAAAGATTCTCCGGTAGCCAGATATCTGTCGGCATTCAAAAAGAAAAAAAAAAAAAAAAAAAATTGTTTAGGATTTTAAAGGACAACTAAAAGGCTACATACAATAGAATATGCAATTGCCTTAAATGAACATAATTATGCCCCACGATACCTACATCTAGTGTTTGTCAATAGAATGATAAAAAAAATTTATAATTACCTCACAGTCACTACTAAACGTTCCTCCGCACAGATGCTTTCACGGAAAGTGCTGCGCTGATGATGTATCTCATCCTTCACAAGTGAGAGCAGAACATCAAAGGTCTCAATGGACATCTGTAGATAGCGTTGGAATTTGGAGGGATGATCCCGAAGCTGAACATACAGGGTGTGAAAGGCACCATATGTATTCCGCAAGAAATTCACTTCGTGGATCCAATATCTCCTTTGCGAACTACGCTTTCTCTGCCGAAGTCGCAACCGCATCAAGCTAAATCGAACGAGCTCAGACACAAACATCTTGCTAGCAGAAGTTCACTCAATGCTTTCAAAATGGAGAATGAGTCTACACCCACACCCCGACGATGACAAAAGGAGAAAAAAAAAACTTTATTGACAGTGACAAACGCAGACAAACGGATACTTCGCGAACGGACATCCAAATGAGAAAAACGCGGTCACGTGCGTTAACGCAAGCGTTAACGTGAAGCCGATTTTTCGACAAATTGGATCCTTTTCTGTACATGCGTTTAACTGATCCGTTTAACGCCATGTACTTGAGCAGTGTGAACCTAGCCTTAGACATTTAACCAGCATGCACTTGCAAGCCTGGACTAACTACCAAGCGTCCCGTACCGTTGGTGCACCTGCTCAGAATGAAGGTAGTCAGCAACGCTACATTGCTTCCCTCACTAAGCCCACCGGTTAGGACACCACCAGCAGCAAATGTGGAGGTATCGTCGCAAGGCCAAAGCAGTCAGGGAATCCCAAGGTTATTGTTAGGAAACACTGTATGTAGGCCAACATCAAGAATACCATCACCAACCCTCTCTCAATCCGCCATGTCCACCACCACCACCGCTAGTTCCACCATATGCAGCTCTCCAGTCCAGCTCACCCTACAAGAGACTCTCATTAGGAAAAGAAAGTACTCATCTTCTCATCCGCGTACACAGAGTTTGAACGCCCACATTGCTAGACTAATCTCGTTAGAGATGATGCTCTACCGGTTGGTTGAAAGCGAAGCTTTCAAAGACCTGATGGCCTACGCAGTACCACGCTATGACCTACCAGTCGGCACTTCTTTGCAAGAAAAGCCATCCCAGCCCTCCACCAGCATGTCAAAGACCGCATTGTCCATGAACTGAGGCAATCAGTCAGTAAAAAGGTGCACCTCACAACAGATGCATGGACCAGCAGGCATGGCCAGGGACATTACGTGTCCATCACGGCGCACTGGGTTAATGTGGTGGATGCAGGGTCCACAGGGGACAGCCATAGTGGGACAGTTCTGCCTAGCCCACGGTCTAGGAAACAGTTGGCTCCTCCTCCTCCTCCCCACGAGGTGTCCCATTATGGAACAGCTAGTGGTAAGGGTCAGCAGGCTGTGTTGGAAATGAAGTGTTTGGGCGACAACAGACACACCGCGGAAGTACTGGCCGAGTACTTGCAGCAAGAAACTCAGTCATGGCTGGGCAGTGTACATCTTGAGGCAGGCAAGGTAGTCAGTGATAACGGAAGGCATTTTATGGCTGCCATAGCCCTTTCAGGACTGAAACACATACCTTGCCTGGCTCACACTTTGAACCTGGTGGTGCAGTGCTTCCTGAAAAATTATCTGGAGTTACCAGCCCTGCTCCTGAAGGTGCGAAGACTTTGCTCGCACATCCGCTGGTCGCCCGTACACTCCAGCCGTATGCTGAACCATCAGCGATCGCTGAATCTTCCCCAGCACCGCCTAATAATCGACGATGCAACAAGGAGGAACTCCACACTGCACATGCTTCAGAGGCTGTGCGAACAGAGGCGTGCTGTAATTAATTTGTGGGAGGATACACATACACGGGCAGTAATCCCATAATCCGAAAAAAGATTTAATGTAGGCAAGGCATTAGCACTTCAATTATTGATGCATAATTAAATTACCTATTTAAGGTATGAAGTGACACGTTAAGAAACAATAAAAAAGAAAGCTTTATTAACATATAGTTTTAAAAGATTTACAATTTTTTAATAAAAAGACAGGATAATGTAGGGGAAGGACCTCCAAAATACAAACAGGGGGTGACCCACAAGTTCCCAGTTATGATGTATAGTTATAAATTGAATATACGTATAACGTATTAAAATGCTTTAATCAGTAACCCTATGGAGTGAAAAGGAAAATAAAGACCAGTCTATGTGGATGGACGGAATCAGCGTCTCTTTAGAAATACCATATAGCGGTCTGATGATTTAAATAAGGGTATACCTGAATAATGAGCAGATGGTAATATATCTGTGCACCCAGCTAAATCTAGTACATCAGAAAAAAATATATATTAATAATGAAAAATGGCTCTAAATAGATTTGGAATGGTGATGGAGAGAGATGGTGTATTTGCTAATAGCATGAATTGCTGTGCATAGAAGGAGCGTAATGCTAGAACCATGAAAAGAATTGGCCGCTAGGTGGCAGTATGGTAAAAGAAATGTATTCCTAGGTGAGACAGCCTCGCAAGAGGACGGAGGAAAACACAAATGAAACCACGGCCAAAGTGAGTGTTTTACCTGATGGTAGCTAGGAGTGGGTGCGGATGAACTGGGAAGTCCGGTCACCTCCTGTGCCCGACGAGCGCCGTTTCGCCTTTCGGCTTCTTCCAAATCAGGAGGGGCAATAGGGTCTAGGATTTTGAATGGGTTTATATGTCCAGAAAGCCGGGTGTGACGTATAGCAGAGGGCGGGGTTTAACAGCTTGGTAAAAGTGATTTGGGGAGGATATCCGGATGTTGCTATGGACGCGTTACTGACACCGCATGGAGACATTAGAAAGAACGTACTGTGAGGGAAACAAATGAGGAGGGGTGGGGGGTAGGATAGTGACGTGCATGAGAGTGAGGGGGCGTGCACTGGAATTGTTGTGAATGCATTACTAGACCCTGCATGTGAACTTGCCAAGTGACGTACAACAAAGGGGCCAGATCGGAGTTGTACTGTGAGTGCAGAATAGGCTACGTTCACATTTGCGTTGTGCGCCGCAGCGTCGGCGCCGCAGCGCACAACGCAAACAAAAACGCAGCAAAACGCATGCACAACGCTGCGTTTTGCGCCGCATGCGTCGTTTTTTTCATTGAATTTGGACGCAGCAAAAATGCAACTTGCTGCGTCCTCTGCGCCCCGACGCGGGCGCCGCAGCGACGCATGCGGCGCAAAACACAAGTGCGCCGCATGTCCATGCGCCCCCATGTTAAATATAGGGGCGCATGACGCATGCGGCGCCGCTGCGGCGCCCGACGCTGCGGCGCTGGCCGCAAATGTGAACGTAGCCTAAGGGAGTGTCCGAAGTATGTCATGGACGCATTGTTATCGCCACATAGGGGCGCCATAAGTGGCGTATGTTGTGAGGGGCCGGTTTAATAAATGAAAAAGAAGGGGGATAAAGGTGTTGTTGGGGAGGGTATTGGGTTGCGTAAATCGCGGCGCATGCGTACGGTGGGGTGCTCTGGGAAAAGAGAGGGGCTTGTGGTCCCGCGTCCCATGATGGGCGGTCGCAAGGACCGCACATCACAAAATTGACGCCGATCGCAAGTCCAGCAGAGACACGAAACCGACGCATGCGCACATACGCTGGTTCTAGCATTACGCTCCTTCTATGCACAGCAATTCATGCTATTAGCAAATACCATCTCTCTCCATCACCATTCCAAATCTATTTAGAGCCATTTTTCATTATTAATATATATTTTTTTCTGATGTACTAGATTTAGCTGGGTGCACAGATATATTACCATCTGCTCATTATTCAGGTATACCCTTATTTAAATCATCAGACCGCTATATGGTATTTCTAAAGAGACGCTGATTCCGTCCATCCACATAGACTGGTCTTTATTTTCCTTTTCACTCCATAGGGTTACTGATTAAAGCATTTTAATACGTTATACGTATATTCAATTTATAACTATACATCATAACTGGGAACTTGTGGGTCACCCCCTGTTTGTATTTTGGAGGTCCTTCCCCTACATCATCCTGTCTTTTTATTAAAAAATTGTAAATCTTTTAAAACTATATGTTAATAAAGCTTTCTTTTTTATTATTGTTTCTTAACGTGTCACTTCATACCTTAAATAGGTAATTTAATTATGCACATACACGGGCAGGCACTTGAATGGCAGACATGGAGTTGTCTGGTGTGCAGTGGTCAAAGCTACAAGACCTCTGTCAAGTCCTTCAGTGTTTTGAGGAATGCACACGGCTGGTAAGTGCAGACGACGCCATCATAAGCATGAGCATCCCACTAATGCATCTGCTGATGCAAAGTTTGATGCACATTAAGGAGCAGGCGTCTGCAGCCGAGGAGGAGGGAAGCCTTGATGATGTTATTTTTACCGCCGGTCTCACCTTACCTCTCTGCGGCGTCCCAGCACGTTCCTCCTCACTCCCGGTCTTCTGCTCTTCCTGCGTGCTCGGCTCCTGCTCCTTCTCGGGCACGCGCGCACTCTGCTTTCCACGGCGCACGCGCACACATTGCCCTGTGATCCTGGCCTGCCTTCTGCGCTGCTCTGTGACCCCGACCCGGAAGGTATGTCTTCGCTCCCTTTATCAGGCCGCCTCTTCCTCTCGACGGTGCCTGATGGTCATTTGTGTTCTGCAAATGAATCTGGCTCCACGTCTCCTCTGCATTCCTTCCTGTCTCCTTGCTCGCCGCTCATTTCCAGTTTGCTGTATTCCATAGCTAATTCTGGTCTTCTCCGTTGCTTCCCCTTTAGGTTCCTTTCTCCGGTTTCCTCCATCTTGTTCCGTTTTCCAGTGTCCTTGTCTGCCTGCCTTTCTCCGTTCCCCCTTCCTTGTCCGTGTTTTGTACCCAGCTTGTCTACCCTAGTCCTCCTTCTGGTTCCTGTTCCCGTGTTTTCTCCTTCCGAATTTTCATGCCTTCCCTGTCTCAGTCTCCTCATTATTCCTTACCGATTCCTATCAGTTGCCTCTTGTCGGTTCCCCCGTACCAGCTGCCGTGGCGATAGTCTCCCTCGGGCCTGCCCCTAACGCTCCCTGTATAGGGGGTGGTTCACTTGGTCAGCTTGCCCGTGAGAGGTTCGTTGTCTCGGTCCAGTGGGTCCACTCTTTAGTCTCCATGGTTAACCCTCACAGATGACAGTCAGCCATTGTCTGCTCAGGGAACTCTCCTGGACGAGGTGGCGGACGAAGAGGAGGAGGATGATGGGG
The DNA here is from genome assembly GCF_051348905.1 of Ranitomeya variabilis. Lineage (NCBI taxonomy): Eukaryota > Metazoa > Chordata > Amphibia > Anura > Dendrobatidae > Ranitomeya > Ranitomeya variabilis. The sequence continues at coordinate 625,709,639 of NC_135233.1, forward strand.
ATAAATATTTATGGGAGGAGGATGCTTCTCAGGGGGCAATAGAAACTGGTGGCGTTGCAAGGTCAGGTACAGGGTTTTTGCGGGACACAAGTGATGTTGATTTGCAAGAAAGTGCTCCTCAACCCACCAGAAGCAGTGAATTGACACCTGGAACATTGGCCCACATGGCTGAGTATGCCTTGCGTATCCTAAAAAGGGACCACCTAAAAAGGGACCACCGCATTATCAAAATGATGACCGATGACGATTACTGGTTGGCCTGCCTCCTGGATCCACGATATAAAGGAAAATTACAAAATATGCCACATGAGAACCTTGAGCAAATATTGGCTACCAAACAAGCAATTCTTGTAGACCGTTTGGTTCAGGCATTCCCAGCACACAGCGGCGGTGATGGTTCTCACACGAGCCGTAGGGGGCAACATGGCAGAGGTGTTAGAGGTGCACAAATCAGAAGTGGCGTTGGACAGAGGGGTTTTATGACCAGGTTGTGGAGTGATATCGCAATGACCGCTGACACGACAGGCACTGCTGCATCGATTCAAAGTGACAGGAGACAGCATTTGTCCAGTATGGTTACGAACTACTTTTCCTCCCCTATCGATGTAATCCCTCACAGGTCATTCCCCTTTGATTACTGGGCATCTAAAATAGACACCTGGCCTGAATTGGCAGAATATGCATTACAGGAGCTCGCTTGCCCTGCTGCTAGTGTGCTATCAGAAAGAGTCTTCAGTGCTGCTGGTTCAATACTGACCGAAAAAAGGACACATCTGGCTACCCGAAATGTTGATGATCTAACCTTCATTAAAATGAACCAATCATGGATTTCAAATTATTTGGCCCCACCTTCCCCTGCTGACACATAGCTTGCCTGAAAAATGTCTTGCTTTTGGCCTCCTCTTACTGACTTCTCCAATTCCTCCATTTGCAGCTGCTGAATGTCCACCATAGGCCATTTTTATACCTCCCTAAATGGGTTGACTCCCCCCACAGGGTCGTGGTCACCGCCCTGGCGCAAGCACCCGTGCGAGTGCCGTTTGCCTGGACAGGTGGGTGTGCCCACTCTTGGGCGATGGCACTGGCACAGGGTCCCTCATAGTACAATGAAGTGTCTCTGACGGTGGTGGTGCACAACCAACGTCAGACACACCGTCGTAATATGAGGGGCCCAGTGCCAGTACCGCCGCCCACGAGAGTGTTCCCCCCCAGCTCGAACAGTGCTCTACCACTTGCAATACTTACCTCTCCCTGCTCCACCACTGTAGTCTGTGCCGTTAAATCCTTCAATGGCACCGCCCATACAAATTTGTTGAAATGATAGATGATAGTTAAAATATACAGGGGCCCTGGCCTCCATTTAGACCAGTTAATACTTTGCGCCTACTACAACTGTCTGCTACTCAGCAGAGAAGCCCACCCCTGTACCTAGCTATGCCACCTGTTTATTTATGAACAATTTTTTGGCAGACATTTAGCCCACTTTATTATTTGGGCCTACTAACTGTCTGCAACTCATTACAGTTTTCCTCCACTGAACAAAGCAATGCCGCCTGTTTAGTCCTGTTACCACATTTGAACTGCATTTAGCCCACTTTATTATTTGGGCCTATATCTGTTTCCTCCTCATCCTGCCAATTGCCCAGCCACTGCTAGATGAGTCTGCTGGTACATTGACCCAGACCACTACATTCCCCTTGCACTCTACACAGCCAGAATCTGACCCTGCTGAAAGTCAGGTTCCCCTTCCCGCACACTATACCACCTTACACGGGGACAAAGAGGAAGGTGCAGATGAAAGTTCAGGTTCCTTCATCAGGTGGGGGAGCATACTCGTTGGCGACGTCACTGGCACAGGGCCCCTCATAGTTCGCAAAAGTATCTCTGCTGGTGGGAGGTGCCACCCGCCGTCAAACACACCGCCATACTATGAGGGGCCCTGTGCCAGTGCCAGTGCCAACGAGTGGGCCCCCCCTGCTTGCTCAGGATCACAGCACTTGCAAAGTTGAAATACTTACCTCTCCCTGCTCCACCGCTGTGACGTATTCCGCGTTTCCTGGGCCCACGAAAATCTTGAGCCAGCCCTACCCCCCCACAACTTTAGCCAAATGACCCCCAGTTTTCAATGCCTAACTATTATTATAAAGTAAATTAAGATTGACAAGCTTCAGTAATAAGAATTGATGTTTTTGGCATTAAAATGGGCACTGTAGGTGTTTTCCTGTCCTCCATTCACTGCCGACTTTGATTCCCCATTGACTTGCATTGGGTTTCGTGTTTCAGTCGGCCCCCGACTTTTCGCAATAATCGGCTGATTTCACCCGACCCGACTTTTGACAAAGTCGGGTTTCGAGAAACCCGACTCGATCCGAAAAAAGTAAAAGTCGCTCAACTCTACTCTCTTCTATTATTTATAGTCACTCCCAGCTCTCTCCTGTGCCGGTTACAGGTTTACTATGCTGACCTCCCGTCTATTATTTATAGTCACTCCTAGCTCTCTCCTGTGCCGGTTACAGGTTTACTATGCTGACCCCCCTTCTATTTTTTATAGTCACTCCTAGCTCTCTCCTGTGCCGGTTACAGGTTTACTATGCTAACCTCCCTTCCATTATTTATAGTCACTCCTAGCTCTCTCCTGTGCCGGTTACAGGTTTACTATGCTGACCTCCCTTCCATTGTTTATAGTCACTCCTAGCTCTCTCCTGTGTCGGCTACAGGTTTACTCTGCTGACCTCCCTTCTATTATTTATAGTCACTCCTAGCACTCTCCTGTGGTGGTTACAGGTTTACTATACTGACCTCCCTTCTATTATTTATAGTCACTCCTAGCTCTCTCCTGTGCCGGTTATAGGTTTACTATGCTGACCTCCCTTTTATTTATAGTCACTCCTAGCTCTCTCCTGTGTCGGTTACAGGTTTACTATGCTGACCTCCCTTCCATTATTTATAGTCACTCCTAGCTCTCCTGTGCCGGTTACAGGTTTACTATGCTAACCTCCCTTCCATTTATAGTCACTCCTAGCTCTCTCCTGTGCCGGGTACAGGTTTACTATGCTGACCTCCCTTCCATTATTTATAGTCACTCCCAGCTCTCTCTTGTGCCGGTTACAGGTTTACTATGCTGACCTCCCTTCTATTTATAGTCACTCCCAGCTCTCTCCTGTGCCGGTTACAGGTTTACTATGCTAACCTCCCTTCCATTTATAGTCACTCCTAGCTCTCTCCTGTGCCGGTTACAGGTTTACTATGCTGACCTCCCTTCTATTATTTATAGTCACTCCCAGCTCTCTCCTGTGCCGGTTACAGGTTTACTATGCTGACCTCCCTTCTATTATTTATAGTCACTCCTAGCTCTCTCCTGTGCCGGTTACAGGTTTACTATGCTGACCTCTCTTCCATTATTTATCGTCACTCCTAGCTCTCTCCTGGGCCGGTTACAGGTTTACTTTGCTGACCTCCCTTCCATTTTTTATAGTCACTCCTAGCTCTCTCCTGTGCTGGTTACAGGTTTACTATGCTGACCTCCCTGCCATTATTTATAGTCACTCCTAGCTCTCTCCTGTGCCGGTTACAGGTTTACTATGCTGACCTCCCTGCCATTATTTATAGTCACTCCTAGCTCGCATAGCAGGGGTGTTCCTCAATTAATTAGGATTAACACTCCACCCCAAATGGGTCAGTATGATCTTCAACCAATCTTAGTATATCAGAATGATATAATGGTACATTATATATATATATATATATATATATATATATATTTGATTGTAAAAATAACAGCGAATCCTGTAATCCTATCCACAGATCTTTATAAAACAATAATAAAACATAAAAAAAATAAGACAAGTATAATTAAATCAGATTGCTTTAAAAACATTTTTTTAAAACAAAAATCTAAACAAAAATAATACAATAAAAAATATTCAATTTGTCAACACATCATTTGACCACAACAGAACAAAAAAATCTTATCAAAGGGTTTAAATTATTGCCCCACACAAAAAGCAAGAGAGTTTGACTTATTTCTGGATCTCAATGAATTTGTTTGAAAACTCACTTTAAAACATCACTTGGCAATTCAGGAGCGAACAGCATAATAACTCACAGATAAAGAACTTGTAGTTTTGATTGACCTTTGGATTCACAATGAAGTCCAACCAGGGTCCAACTTTAACCCTGTACATCACAGGGGGAGCAGTTTGGACTCTTTTTATACATTAGTAGTTGATTTATTTTGAAATTTAAATTCATCAAAAAAATTAGAAAAAAATATTGACCCCAAATATAAATCGAAACCTCTCAGAAAAAAATTGTATAAATCAAAATAAAAGCACTGCAAAGAGATTTTCTGATATAAAAACCAATATTTCTAGATCTGAGAAGCGAGCTCTCAAATGATTAAAAAAAAATTAAAAACTAAACATGGATCCTGCCAAAACATACAATTCAGAATATCACCTATTTTTAAGTAAAGCCTACTCCAAACAGATTATCAACAAAAAGGAAAAATGTTTTCTGACAAATTAAAATCCAAGCACAGCAATTTTTTATCACTTATCAAAGATTCATAAAAATCCTGTAGTATCTCCAGGTAGACCAATTATCTCAGGTATCGGATCTTTGACCAGCCAGTTATCCCATTATATAGATTTACATCTTCAGGATCTTGTAAAAAAAAAAAATACCATCCTTTTTACTAGATTCCAACCAACCTATAAAGGAATGTATTTCCCTAAATTGGGAACAAGATTTTCTTTACTACACTAGATGTGAATGCTCTATATTCCAACATAGAACACAATATGGCAATCGAAGCGGTAGCGCACATTACTTATCTGGAATTCCAAATATGCCGTCAGTCCAGAGAGATTAAGATTCATATTGGAGCACAATGTTTTTGAATTCCAGGGTGAGCTGTTCTTGCAGCATTTTGGCACCACAATGGGGACTTGGGTCGCACCCAGTTTCGCAAATCATTTTATGGGGAGGTTTTAGTCCTCATCGCCTCTCAGCCAAACACCTCACAAAGAAAACATATTGCTATTCGGGCATTATATAGATCTTATCTTTTGGAAGGGCACTGAAAAATTAGCAATTTCCCTTGTAGAAGAACTTAACAAGAACAATTGGGGCATTTCATTCACACACAATATAAATAAAGAAAAATTCCATTACTTGGATCTAGAAGACAGTCATTCAGACAAAAAAATTATCACCATAACCTACTTAAAAAAAACAAACAAAACAGATTCCAATGGTTTTTGGATTTTTCAGAGGGCACACTAGTCCAAATGGAAACAGAATATACCGTTTAATCATTATCGGTGCAGCCATAAAAATAATTGACAGACTTTGTAGAATAATCCAAAATTCTGACAAAAATTTTGGGATAAAAAATACCCGAAGAAACTCATAGCAGAAGCTTATGAAACAAACTTGAAAAAAAATCAAAATGAGTGTCTATACAAGAAACTCATAATCAATCTTCCAATTTAAATATCAAACAAATGAAGACGTGCATAAACAGAAAAGAAAACATTATAGAAAAAAAATACTAGATAGGAATACAATTTTATCGCTGCTTTTAATCAGGGAATTGTGAAAGTGAGACAGATTTTAAACAAGTATTGGCACATCTGTTGTGAAATTGGATTTTGGGCCCCCCCGGTGGCCACTGGTGGAATTGAACTGGTGTGCATCATCCCCTCTGTTCACCTGTTTCCATCAGGATGTGGGAGTCGCTATTTAACCTTGCTCCTCTGTCACTTCCATGCCGGTCAACATTGTAATCAGAAGCCTTTCTGTGCATGTTCCTGCTGCTAGACAACTCCCAGCTAAGTTGGACTTTAGTCCTCGTTTGTTTTTGCATTTTGTTCCAGTTCACTGCTGTAGTTTCGTTTCTGTGTCTGGAAAGCTCTTGTGATCTGAAATTGCCACTCTGATGTTATGAGTTAATACTAGAGTCTTAAAGTAATTTCAGGATGGTATTTTGATAGGGTTTTCAGCTGACCATGAAAGTGCCCTTTCTGTCTTCCTGCTATCTAGTAAGCGGACCTCAATTTTGCTAAACCTATTTTCATACTACGTTTGTCATTTCATCTAAAATCACCGCCAATATATGTGGGGGCCTCTGTCTGCCTATCGGGGAAACTTCTCTAGAGGTGAGCCAGGACTATATTTTCCTCTGCCAGGATTAGTTAGTCCTCCGGCCGGCGCTGGGCGTCTAGGGATAAAAAACGTAGGCAACGCTACCCGGCTACTGTTAGTTGTGCGGCAGGTTTAGTTCATGGTCAGTTTAGTTTCCATCCTTCCAAGAGCTAGTACTTATGTTTGCTGGGCTATGTTCTCTTGCCATTGAGAACCATAACACACATCCTAAGAAAGGATTCTTTTTTAAAATAATGGTTACCCAAAAATCCCGGTATTACATTTCAGAGGGGAGTTCCATTTAAAAACATTATTGCGCCCATCAATTTGGGGAAATCTCTCTCCTCTATAACTACTAAAGAAACTCCTATACAAAATCCCCTTGGTGTTTTTAGGTGTGGGTCTAAAAAGTGTCACTGCTGCAACATCAGTCAAACAAAATTGTATTAACGTATATACTCGTGTATAAGCCGAGATTTTCAGCACTTTTTTGTGCTGTAAACTCCCACCTCGGCTTATCCACGAGTCAGGGTCCCAGAAAGCCGGCGGGGGAGGGAGAGCAGCGGCAGGAGCCTACAGCTGTGACATCATACTCACCCTCCATCGCTGCATCTCCATCCCTGCATCTCCGTTGTCCGGCCCTGCAGCTCTCCTCTCCTCAGCGGTCACGTGGTACCGCTCATTAAGGTAATGAATATGTACACATCTCCAATCTCATAGGCGGAGAGCATATTCATTATCTTAATGAGCAGTAACACGTGACCGCTGAGCAGAGTAGAGCTGCCGGCGCCAGACAACGGAGATGCAGGGACATGCAGGACCACGTGAGGAGGGCGAGTATGACGGGGAGGATGCAGAGCCATGCATACAAAGGGGAGAACAGGGGAGGACGCGGAGCCATGCATACAAGGGGGAGGACGCCGAGCCATGCATAGAAGGGCGAGGACGGGGAGGATGTTGAGCCATGCATAGAAGGGGGATGACGCTGAGCCATGCATACAAGGAAGACGGAGAGGACGCCGAGCCATGCATACAACTAGGAGACCGGGGGAGCCACACATAGCAGGACAGGGATGAGGGGACAATGCATACCCGGCTTATACTCGAGACAATAACAGTTACATAGTAAGCGGTACCCCACTGGTCACAACAACCCAGTTAGAGAATATTCCATTTATAACCACCCTCTGCTTTCTATCATTAAGCCAGTTACTTACCCATTTGCACACATTTTCCCCCAGACCCAGCATTCTCATTTTGTGTACCAACCTCTTGTGTGGCACGGTATCTAATGCTTTGGAGAAATCAAGATATACCATGTCCAATGACTCACCTTGGTCCAGGCTATAGCTTACCTCTTCATAAAAGCTGATTAGATTGGTTTGACAGGAGCGATTCCTCATAAACCCATGCTGATGTTAGAGCAGAATCCATTTTACCTTGCTCGCCTCCATTTTGTATAAGTGTTATTAGAGGTCAGAAAAGTAAGATACAATTCACTATTCTTCATTGTGCTGTTATCGTGAATTCCTAAGAACTAATGGAAGGAGCGCAAAATACAGACAGACACACTGGCGCTGGGCTACCCCCCTACAAATGTAGCTAAAGGAATGAATGTCCTTGGTAAGATAAAGAATGATGTACTGTGTAAGATATGTCTGCAAAAGTGTAGGGAGATTAGGGAGTAAAACACTCCGATTCTTAGCCAATACATGGGGAATCCGCCTCCAACACAAGAATGCATAAAAGTGTGTGTAAGCTCATTAAAAACTAGAGATATTTCAAATACAGCCCTGGCGTACTGTGTCTTGTCTCTCCGGTGCCGTGACTTCATCTCTACAGTGGACTCATCAGAGAGTAGGTCGAGACCTGCGACAACAATTCTGGCTGCCCGAACAGGGACCTGAGTGCTTCATCTGGGACCCGGCCGACTCCAGTAATGGACCAGGGGACTTCCCGGGACTAGTGGCATCACACAGCGCTGGGGTGAGAATACTGATTATATTCTGCCTACGTCATTCCACTTGTGGATGGGTTTTCCCCTGCTTCTAGTCGACCAGGACCAGGTAAGATCACGGGCTTTGCCCGGCTCAGGTACCCTTGAACCCAGATGTTAACCCTCAATGTGTGGTTACTGATGACTCCACTGTTAGATTAAAATGATTGACCCCATGATCTTTGTATGGTGTGCTTGTGGAGTGTTTGTGGGTTGTCTGTTCATATACCTGTGTTATCAATCTTGGAAGCAAGCTAATGCAGTAACCTGTAAGCACAGTAAACCTATAGTTTAGGTTTAGGACTAAGGCAGGAGGACATAGCCTTCTCTAGGTGAGGAGGAAAAGTCCGTCTGATAAGTTTTCAGCCTGCATGTTTAGGGCTAACGCAGGATGACATAGCCTTCTCTCGGTGAGGAGGAAAGGTCTGTCTGATAGTTTTCAGCCTGCACGTATACTAGCAATAGAATTGGGAACTAAGTACAGGGTTCCATAGTGCTAGAGAATTAGTCCAGAGAATAGTCCAGAAGGGAAGGAATCCCAGAAGCAGGTTAGTGTGCTCTTGAAGGCAGGAGGCTTCCACCCCTCAGGGGAATTAGATTCAGGTAAATGGCATGACTTCTTGAAAACCCACACGGTGCAACTGATAGTGGACCTCCGACTTACCATGTTGCTAGTAGGTATCAGCCATGGTCTCCCACAGAACAGATGTCTTTGACTGCCCAGCTGCCAGACATTAACCAACGACCTGTGACTTTTGCCAGACAGTGTGGGGTGATACAGCACACTTACTAGGCAACCAGACAGGACGTGCAACAGTTAGTGCGTTCAGCCCTGGGGGAAGCACCTTCCACCCGACTGACAGCTGAGACATTTAAAATGTACCCAGGGGGAAATGGTCCCCAAGACGGAGAACCTAACAATGCCAGGTCAGGGTCTGACTTTGTTGAGGCACTGGAAAAAGCCTGTAAGATTAGACAGGAGGAAGTATCGGTGCATATAGAAGACTGTATACAGGACCCGAAGGAGCTCCCCATTGATTATTTCTACAGGTTGCAACAACGGTGGTCTGATATGGGTTATGGTGAAGATGATAGAACTGCGACACGTTTGTTAAGTCATGCATATATGCAAGGGATTGATAAGTATGTGAGAGAGAAGGTGATGGCAAGTAGACCAGATTGGAGATCCTGCCCCCCAGGCGATCTTGCTAAGATTGCACATGGAGTCAGTTTGGACTCACAGAAGCAAAAGACTAAGGTTCACTTTCAGAGGAGTGGACCCTCACAGAGAGGTGGAGGACCCACTACGGGTCCTAGATTGTGTTACGGATGTAAGAAACCAGGACATTTTAGGAAAGATTGTCGCACAAACCCATACCCAGATAAGGTTCCCACCCCCGACTGCACAGTACAGGTGAGCCTGCCAGGAGGAACTACAGCAGACTTTCAGGTTGACACAGGAGCTGACAACTCAGTTATCACGCTTTCAGACTGTCCATTACCCTTCCGTGTCACCACCGACTTTGTCATGGCCACACCTTGCAAAGCGCCGACCCAGACCTTGGGAATGACGGAAACCATTCCCCTCTCCATTTGTGGGAAGACCATTCTGACACAGTTAATGGTAGCCCCCAGGGGCAATGCAATTTGCTAGGTGCTGATGTGTTACGGAAACTACAGGCGATTATTACCATGATGACGGAACAGTGACTATGACCCCTCGACTTAAACCCAGTACCCTCTGCAAGATTATGGCCCTGGATGCAGCTGCAAGTACTGCAGAAAGTGATCCATTCACTGCACCTGCCTTGGATCAACTCCCCACTGATCTGTGGGCAAAAGGCAAAACTGATGTGGGAAAACTCAAAGTTCCTCCCATAATAGTCAAATTGAAACCAGGGGCAGCACCACCCCTATTGCGTCAGTACCCCTTGAGTGCTGCTCAGGAGGCTGCAATAGATGCACAGTTACAAAAATTGCTGGAATCAGGGGTTGTTGTGCCTACACAGTCCGTTTGCAACACTCCCCTATATCCAGTAAAGAAGAAGGTTAGGCCTGGGGAGCCGGTGAATTATAGAATGGTCCATGACCTCAGAGCAGTCAATGCCGCAACAGAACTGCTTGCTCCCTTGGTTCCTAACCCACACACCTTGTTGGCACATATTCCTGTTAACAGTATTTGTTTTTCAGTGATTGACTTAGCAAATGCCTTTTTCAGTGTTCCATTGCACCTAGTTTGTCAGTATCACAAGGCTGGCATGTTAAAGGAGTAGCTTTCATTCAGTATGTTGATGACCTATTGCTGTGTGCTCCTTCTCATTCTCTGTGTAAAATGGCCACGATCTCTTTACTCTTTTTCCTCCATGAACAGGGGTGCAAGGTATCCAAACAAAAATTACAGTTTTGCTTAAGTACTGTTGTGTTTCTAGGACATTGTCTCTCTCCAGGGAAAAAGCATCTCACCCCTGAGCGAAAACAGGCTATCATGGACATGCAGCCCCCACGGAATGTGCAGGGCCTCCGTGTGTTTCTAGGACTAACTTCCTACTGTCGTCCATGGATTCGTTCTGCCTCCATCTTAATGCAGCCTCTATATGACCGTATGCAACCTGTCCCCTTCTGTCTTACACCAGAGGCACTTGACTGTTTTTACTCTCTGAAATTGTGCATTGTTTCTTCTCCAGCTTTGGGCATCCTCAATTATGCCCTTCCTTTTAACCTTTTTCTTCATGAGAATGCAGGACATGCTACGGGTGTGCTGACTCAGCTTCATGGAGACAAACAGAGACCTGTTGCTTATTACAGCGGCCGCTTGGATACGGTGGCAAGAGGAAGTCCTTCCTGTGTTCGAGCCTGTTGTCTGTCCAGCTGTTGCTACACAAGTCTTCAGAGATGGTTTTGGATCACCCACTGACGGTCCATACCCCGCATGATGTACATAGTATCCTTAACCAAGTACAACCTAGCCACCTGTCTATGGCCAGACAGCTGCGACTTCAGTGTGCTATTCTCATGCCTACTAATGTGACTTTGAAAAGGTGCACTGTCCTAAACCCCGCTACTCTTCTCCAAGTTCCTATGGATCCAAATGGGGGAGGGGTAGGTGACATGGAAAAGGACACTCTTTTTCTTTCCAGAATGGATCCAGAGGAAAAAGATCAGATATCTAAACCACATGATTGTCTGGAATTGATGTCTCAGGAGACGGCTGGTCTCCCTACTGTCTCTAGTGTGCCAGTACCTAATGCTGATTTTGAGCTTTTTGTAGATGGATCCCGTCACCAAGATGACCAAGGACGCTTCTGTACCAGATATGCTGTGGTCTCAGAACATGAGGTAATCAAGGCAGAGTCAATGCCAGCTCATATGTCTGCACAAGAAGCAGAGCTCAAGGCGCTTACAGAAGCGTGCAAACTAGCAGAAGGTAAGACTGTAAATATCTACACTGATTCCAGGTATGCATTTGGCATTGCACACGATTATGGGCCTATCTGGAGAGCCAGGGCTTTCCTGACAGCAAATGGCCACCCCATTAAACATGCTGAGGCAGTCCAGCAACTTATGAATGCACTACAGCTTCCCGCCCAAGCAGGCATCATAAAGGTAAAGGCACATACCAAAGGCACTGATGGACGGACAAAGGGTAACGCACTGGCAGACCAGGCTGCTAAGAAAGCAGCAAGCACTCCTGTAGCCTCTCAAGTACATCACCTAGACACCCCACCATCTCCATTTGTGTCAAAAGACATCTTAGCCCGGTTACAAGAACAGGCAAGTAAGGAGGAGAAAGATAGGTGGCAAAAGATAGGGGCTTGCTCTGATACCGTTACCGGACTATGGGGGAGGGGTGAAAAGGTCTGCCTACCACAGGTACTGTACCCAATGATGGCACAGGTTCTGCACGGGAATGTGCACCACTCGAAGACGGCCATGTGTGACACCCTACAGAAACAATGGATTGCCCCCGGGTTTTCCACCTGCGCAGAAAGGCAGGTACAGAGCTGCATGATATGTGCCACACATAATCAGAGTAGGACAGTGAAAACTCCATCCAAACACACTCCCCGGCCCCTTTACCAATTCCAGAGACTGCAGATTGATTATATTCAGTTGCCTAGGGTAGGGACGTATGAGTATGTGTTGGTCTGCATTGATTTATTTTCAGGTTGGCCAGAAGCCTACCCAGTTGCCAAAGCTACGGCTAAGACAACGGCGAAGAAACTGATGGCTGAGATCATATGCAGGTATGGAGTTCCTGAAGTCATTGAAAGCGATCGGGGTTCCCATTTTACTGGAGAGATCATGTCAGAGGTAATGGCAGCACTGGGGGTAAGTCAAGCATTGCATACTCCATACCATCCGCAGAGCAGTGGAAAAGTGGAGAGACTAAATGGAACTCTTAAGCTTAAAATCCAGAAGGCAATGGCAGAGACTGGTAAACCATGGACAGAATGCCTTCCTTTAGCTTTGTTTTCAGTAAGATATACCCCAAACAGGAAGACAGGACTGTCACCGTATGAGATTCTGTTTGGCAGGGGCCCCAATCTTGGATGTTTCTTTCCACAACAGTTGCAGCTCAAGTACCAGGACTTGACTAGCTATGTGTAGGCCTTACATGGACACCTTGCCAAAGTGCATTTAACTGTCTTCAGTTCTCTTCCAGACCCAGACAAGGTTCCTGGACACCATCCCTTAGAGCCAGGAGACTGGGTAGTGATAAAGCGGCACGTCCGGAAGAGCCTGGATCCAAGATTTGACGGACCATACCAAGTGCTCCTGACCACAGCCACAGCTGTCAAGCTCGAAGGAAAACCTAGTTGGATCCACGCATCACACTGCAAGCGAGTTAAAGAACCGGACAGCCGATAAAGGAAACAATGTTTTGGCTGGTTTCGATTTCCATGATATTATGCGTAATCGCATGGGACAGTCTGAATTCTCCAACATCCTTGAATTATAAGTTTGTGCAACATCACCGAAAACTGATAGATGACTTGTTGAAAAATTCCCAGCCCTTATCAGACTGTTGGATCTGTACGCATTCACCAACGTCAGCCACAAGTATCCCCTTCCTAGCTATCCCTGTGTCACCTGAGGAACTGTTTGCCTGGACTGATTGTTCTGACACACTCGCCAACAATGTCACAAATAATGTTAAGTTATGGAACACTACAGTGGGTATACCGATTGTAGGATGGGTGGGATACCCGTGGTGGCAAGGTAATCTCTCAGGAAGTAGTACACATCTACAATATTTGGCCTATGAGGGTGGGGCCTGGGTACCTAGGAATAAGACTGGACTAACAGATTTAGGGCGAGTTCCAACTTATGATTTGCAAATTAGTTTTGATGTGACTTCATATTATAGTACTAGACTATGTAACAGCAGCACAAGGTGGTATGTGTCAGATTATTGGACCTGCTTGCTGCCATTATATAGATCCAAATAGCACTCTAAAGATGAAGCTAAAGTTAGAAGATGTTCAAAGACTCAGAGACCGATATGACAAAGATAATGATCGCACTAAGGACAGCTGGTGGTCAGATACTTTCTCTTTCCTAAACCCAGCCAATTGGTTTAAGGGGATCGGGGGCTGGGTAGTTGGGGTTTTGCAAAGCCTGTTGCATATAGTAGCGATTGTCCTTATTACATATATAGTGTTTAAAATAGTTTTTAAGTATATCTCTATATGTACTGGGAAATTCTGCACTCACATAGATGATGATGATATATACTAACAAAAAAAAAAAAAAAAGGGTACAGCTTATTCAGAATAGTGAATAAAATGGGGGAATGTTAGAGCAGAATCCATTTTACCTTGCTCGCCTCCATTTTGTATAAGTGTTATTAGAGGTCAGAAAAGTAAGATACAATTCACTATTCTTCATTGTGCTGTTATCGTGAATTCCTAAGAACTAATGGAAGGAGCGCAAAATACAGACAGACACACTGGCGCTGGGCTACCCCCCTACAAATGTAGCTAAAGGAATGAATGTCCTTGGTAAGATAAAGAATGATGTACTGTGTAAGATATGTCTGCAAAAGTGTAGGGAGATTAGGGAGTAAAACACTCCGATTCTTAGCCAATACATGGGGAATCCGCCTCCAACACAAGAATGCATAAAAGTGTGTGTAAGCTCATTAAAAACTAGAGATATTTCAAATACAGCCCTGGCGTACTGTGTCTTGTCTCTCCGGTGCCGTGACTTCATCTCTACAGTGGACTCATCAGAGAGTAGGTCGAGACCTGCGACAACACTGATATGGAGTTAAACAGTTATACTCATTGAGATAATCCAGAATAACTTCCCTCAAAAACCCTTCACATATTTTACCAACAATAGAGGTTAGATTTACTGACCTATAATTTCCAGGGTCACTTTTAGAGCCCTTTTTGAATATTGGTACCACATTTCCTAGGCCCCAGTCCTGTGGAACAGACCCCGTCACTATAGAGTCCCGAAATATATGAAATAATGGCTTGTCTATTACATTACTTAGTTATTTCAGTACTTGTGGGTGTATGCCATCCGGACCCGGAGATTTATCTATTTTAATCTTATTTAGCCGGTTTCGCACCTCTTCTTGGGTTAGATTGGTGACCCTTAATATATTGTTTTCTTTGTCTCTCGGCATTTCATTTTGTGAAAGTGTATGCCATAAGCTTACCCAGTTCTGTGTCAAAATTAGGTGCCTCAGCTTATACTCGGGTCGGCTTATATTTGAGTATATACGGTATATCAAGCAGTACAGGAGAGACCATAAACAAATCAACACCTCACTTGCGAGAGTGAGCATGTTATTTATGTTATCACCTGTGCTTGTGGCCTTCAGTATGTAGGTTGCACCACACAGACAGTGCGTTTACCTATGAATGGTCACAGGCACACCAAAAAAGGTTTTTTTACAACACACTGTCCAGACACCTCCTGGTTAAACATTATAAAAAATTTGACATAAAGATGACCCCTGTGGAACAAATACCACAGAATGACAAACAGGATCCAGAAATTTCTTACTAAGAACCCCTCAAATGAGGAAAAGAGGATAAGTCAATTAATCACAAGTTTCAGATCCACATAATAAATCTGCAGGGTCTCAAATTTCATTTAGGGTCATATGGACCTCAACAGAACAGCAGGGTTAAAGTGTCCTAATAAATTTGTTACCAAGCAAATTAGCTCAAATTAGCATGCTGAACTTTCCTCCCCCACCTCTCATCTAACCTTGCCCTTTGACAATCTACAATCTGGTTTCTGTCCCCCATCACTTAACTGAGACAGCTCTGACCAAAATTACTAACAACCTACTTACAGCCAAAGCTAACGGACAATACTCTACTCCTCCTAGACCTGTCCTCTGCTTTCGACACAGTTGACCACTGCCTCTTACTACAGATTGTCTCCTCCTTTGGCATCAAAGACCTCGCCCTATCCTGGATCGCCTCATACCTATCCAACCGCACATTCAGCATTTCCCACTCCCACACTGCCTCCTCATCCCACCCTCTCTCTGTTGGAGTCCCCCAAGGCTCTGTTCTAGGACCCTTTACTCTTCTCAATCTATACACTTGGCCTGGGACAACTCAAAGTCCCATGGATCCCAGTACCACCTTTATGCTGATGACACTCAGATCTACCTTTCTGGCCCAGACGTCACCTCTCTGCTGTCCAGAATCCCGAAGTGTATCAGCCATATCCTCCTCCTCTCGCTTCCTCAAACTCAATGTGGACAAATCTGAACTCATCATCTTTCTTCCATCTCATAGATGTTCCTTACCTGACCTATCTATCGCAATTAACGACATCAAGCTTTCCCCCATACCGGAAGTCCGCTGCCTCGGAGTAACTCTTGACTCTGCCCTGTCCTTCAAACCAAACATCCAAGCTCTTTCCACCTCCTGTCGCTTCCAGCTCAAAAATATCTCCAGAATCCATCCTTTCCTCAACCGTCAAGCTACTAAAATGCTTGTGCATGCCCTCATCATCTCCCGCCTTGACTACTGCAACATCCTTTTCTGTGGCCTCCCTGCTAACACCCTTGCACCTCTCCAGTCCATCCTTAACTCTGCTGACTAATTCATCTCTCTCCTCGCTACTTCTCTGCTTCCCCCCTCTGCAAATCTCTTCACTGGCTCCCATTCGCTCAAATTACTAATACTAACCTAAAAAGCCATCCATAACCTGTCTCCTCCATATATCTCTGAACTAATCTCTCGAAATCTTCCCTCACGTAATCTCCGGTCCTCCTAAGACCTCCTTCTCTCCTCCACACTTATTCGCTCCTCACCCAACCGCCTCCAAGACTTCTCCCGAATATCCCCCATCCTCTGGAATTCTTTGCCCCAACAAGTCCGACTATCAACCATATTCGGATCTTTCAGACGAAACCTGAAAACCCACCACTTCAGGAAAACCTACAGCCTGCACTGACCGTGCTGCCTCCTCACCACTACCGAAGCTACCGCCTCACCAACACCGGAGCTCCTACAACCGTCAACCTATTGTCTCCTTCCCCACCATCCTGTAGAATGTAAGCCCACAAGGACAGGGTCCTGGCCCCTCTGTATCAGTCTGTAATTGTTAGTTTGCTTACTGTAAGTGATATCTGTAATTTGTATGTAACCCCTTCTCATGTACAGCACCATAGAATTAATGGTGCTAAATTAATAATAATAATAATAATAATAATAATAATAACAACAACAACTTCTAACTATACTTGTCCCCCAGAATCTCAGAGGAAGGAACATGTTTTATTTACCATCAGCTCATGAATACATCACCAGAATCACAATCCGTACATGAATACATCACCAGAACCACCATCACTACATGAATCCTGCACATGAAGCACAATAGTTACAGGTAATACTTCACCAGAACTACCATCAGTACATGAATATGGCACGAGAACCATCATCGGTAAATTAATATATCACAACTATCATCAGTACGTGAATACACCACCAGTACTACCATCAGTACATCAATTAATCAGCAGGACCACCATCAATACATGAATACATGAATACATCACCACAACCACCATTACTACATTAATACTGCGTACGAACCAGAATCAGTGCAGGAATATGGCACCAGAACCATCAGCAGTACAACAATACATCACCAGAATCACCAACAGTACATGAAAGGGGCACCAGAAGTAGACACCTTTAGTACATAAATACATCAAGAAAACCAAAAACAAATATAAATGGAATCCTAGACTACAAAACAAAACCACAAGAACAAGGATTCCTAAAATATAACTTTTAATATATAAAGTTAAGATAACAAAGTTCTAAAATTGAAGACATCAATAAAGACAAATAACCAGCAAGGGGAACAACTAACCCCTACCAAATTCCCTACTCTTATCCACTACCTACTTACGGGGGTAGGCACCCTAAGTTACTGCGGTTGGTGCCCCCGCTCCACGAGGACTGTCCCTATTCGCCCTACAGTCCCTATAAGGTAGTATCCCAGATACAGGTTGACCCAAGAAAACAAAATTATCATAAAAAATTAGCAAAATAGTTCATATAAAGAATAAGAAAAAATTAGAAAAAATAAACCAAACAAAAAAACACAAAAATAGTACTATAGCCAAGAGGCTGAGGATCCTAAATAGGGTACTGATACACAATAAATGGTTCTTATAGAATATACAAGAGGAAACTATTATTATCCTATTACACAATGTATAATATATAGGTTTTCATTGTTTTGTCCATACACATCAATAAGGGCAGGTCCCAATTTTTCATAATAAACAGATTATAAAAAATAAACAAAATGGATTACGCAATATGAAAAAAAATTAGAAAAAATAAACAAAAAAAACAGAAAATATATATATGTCCAAAAGGCTAAAGGCCCTTAATAGGATGTTCATACATAAATGTAGAATATTTCATAAGGCACAGACAAAGAAAATATAATTCTCTCAATTCCACATAGCAGATCCATCAAATAGAGCCCCTCCAAATACAGTTGGCTTAATGGCCTACTAATTTCTCACCCAGAAAAAATAACATATCATAAAAAAATTAGCAAAACATTGTATGAAAAACAAAGATTAAAAAATAAAGAAAAAAAAGAACCAAGCAAAAAAACGAAAAAATAGTCTTTTTCACCACAGCCCTTTTATCCTTAATAGGGAACTCGAGCAAAGATATCCTCTTCTTTGGGACAAAAAAATAGAGAGGGAAAAAAAAGTCAAAGTCCCATTTATGCACAAATCTCAATTATGGGGAATCACTCAAATGTCCGCAATGTTGGAATAATAATCTCACACAATGGTGGAATCAACCAAATTTAGATGCACAAGACCAATCTTCATTGCCTGGCTAATATTCGTTCACAATAGAATCAATATATAGAGTGAAAACCCCAGAGTATGATGTAGAATTCTTATCCCAGGGAGATGTATAACTAATAGTCATTAAAGTGGCCACAACTTATGCGGTTCAAACAGCTCTTCAGTCACATGGAGCGCTTTTCCACAGAGAGGAACAACACCATTGTGAATATATATCCAGTTGTCATCAAGATGTTCGTATTACAGCAGCTGGAGCAGACATTTACTTGATACCAAGCACTATGCATAATAATTCCAATAACCAAGTCCTCTGGCGACCATAATCCATACAGCTACAATATTCATTATGCTGCAATAAGCGTTTTTACTCATCTGCTTAATCCAGGTCCTTCAGTAGCATTTCGGATCCATTCAGCCACCAGTGAGTCTCTCCATAAGATAGTATCTTCGATCAGGTTTAACCGTCTCGCTCGTCTGATACACGGAAGTCCTTAAAACCGAACTGCAAGTATCAGTCTAGCCACTGACACCCATCTCCACCTGGGAAAAGCTTCCCTATAATACCCAACGCGCTTCCCCCCCGTGGGAAAACCGGGGGTTCATCAGGGGGTACGACCGTCCAAATGGTGCAAAGATGATAACACACCACTCACTAAATAATTTTTGGTAGCTTTAATAAAGATCGCCTCTCGGCTGGCTGTTTGACTGGAGCGCAGATGCGGTCCATATAACGCATGCGCTGTCTTATATATTATTGGAGGGCATTGTTCCTTTACGGCGCTCTAACCTGAGGTATGATGGCGCACTTTTGGTGGGCGGTGCTTGTTCCCACACCAATATTGATGACTTTACGTCATCTATGTGGACTGGAGCGCATTTGCGTTCCACTGCAATGTGCGGCGCTGTGCGCAGACTTTGGTGGGTGGAGACTGCTTCCACGTGGAATGTTAACCGGTATGAGGCTATTTATAGGGAGTGGGTGTGAGTGGTGTGTTATCATCTTTGCACCATTTGGACCGAAATGCTACTGAAGGACCTGGATTAAGCAGATGAGTAAAAACGCTTATTGCAGCATAATGAATATTGTAGCTGTATGGATTATGGTCGCCAGAGGACTTGGTTATTGGAATTATTATGCATAGTGCTTGGTATCAAGTAAATGTCTGCTCCAGCTGCTGTAATACGAACATCTTGATGACAACTGGATATACACTCACTGGCCACTTTATTAGGTACACCTGTCCAACTTCTTGTTAACACTTAATTTCTAATCAGCCAATCACATGGCGGCAACTCAGTGCATTTAGGCATGTAGACATGGTCAAGACAATCTCCTGCAGTTCAAACCGAGCATCAGTATGGGGAAGAAAGGTGATTTGAGTGCCTTTGAACGTGGCATGGTTGTTGGTGCCAGAAGGGCTGGTCTGAGTATTTCAGAAACTGCTGATCTACTGGGATTTTCACGCACAACCATCTCTAGGGTTTACTGAGAATGGTCCGAAAAAGAAAAAAAATCCAGTGAGCGGCAGTTCTGTGGGCGGAAATGCCTTGTTGATGCCAGAGGTCAGAGGAGAATGGGCAGACTGGTTCGAGCTGATAGAAAGGCAACAGTGACTCAAATCGCCACCCGTTACAACCAAGGTAGGCCTAAGAGCATCTCTGAACGCACAGTGCGTCGAACTTTGAGGCAGATGGGCTACAGCAGCAGAAGACCACACCGGGTACCACTCCTTTCAGCTAAGAACAGGAAACTGAGGCTACAATTTGTACAAGCTCATCGAAATTGGACAGTAGAAGATTGGAAAAACGTTGCTTGGTCTGATGAGTCTCGATTTCTGCTGCGACATTCGGATGGTAGGGTCAGAATTTGGCGTAAACAACATGAAAGCATAGATCCATCCTGCCTTGTATGGAGCATCTTTGGGATGTGCAGCCGACAAATCTGCGGCAACTGTGTGATGCCATCATGTCAATATGGACCAAAATCTCTGAGGGATGCTTCCAGCACCTTGTTGAATCTATGCCACGAAGAATTGAGGCAGTTCTGAAGGCAAAAGGGGGTCCAACCCGTTACTAGCATGGTGTACCTAATAAAGTGGCCGGTGAGTGTATATTCACAATGGTGTTGTTCCTCTCTGTGGAAAAGCGCTCCATGTGACTGAAGAGCTGTTTGAACCGCATAAGTTGTGGCCACTTTAATGACTATTAGTTATACATCTCCCTGGGATAAGAATTCTACATCATACTCTGGGGTTTTCACTCTATATATTGATTCTATTGTGAACGAATATTAGCCAGGCAATGAAGATTGGTCTTGTGAATCTGAATTTGGTTGATTCCACCATTGTGTGAGATTATTATTCCAACATTGCGGACATTTGAGTGATTCCCCATAATTGAGATTTGTGCATAAATGGGACTTTGACTTTTTTTTCCCTCTCTATTTTTTTGTCCCAAAGAAGAGGATATCTTTGCTCGAGTTCCCTATTAAGGATAAAAGGGCTGTGGTGAAAAAGACTATTTTTTCGTTTTTTTGCTTGATTCTTTTTTTTCTTTATTTTTTAATCTTTGTTTTTCATACAATGTTTTGCTAATTTTTTTATGGTATGTTATTTTTTCTGGGTGAGAAATTAGTAGGCCATTAAGCCAACTGTATTTGGAGGGGCTCTATTTGATGGATCTGCTATGTGGAATTGAGAGAATTATATTTTCCTTGTCTGTGCCTTATGAAATATTCTACATTTATGTATGAACATCCTATTAAGGGCCTTTAGCCTTTTGGACATATATATATTTTCTGTTTTTTTGTTTATTTTTTCTAATTTTTTTCATATTGCGTAATCCATTTTGTTTATTTTTTATAATCTGTTTATTATGAAAAATTGGGACCTGCCCTTATTGATGTGTATGGACAAAACAATGAAAACCTATATATTATACATTGTGTAATAGGATAATAATAGTTTCCTCTTGTATATTCTATAAGAACCATTTATTGTGTATCAGTACCCTATTTAGGATCCTCAGCCTCTTGGCTATAGTACTATTTTTGTGTTTTTTTGTTTGGTTTATTTTTTCTAATTTTTTCTTATTCTTTATATGAACTATTTTGCTAATTTTTTATGATAATTTTGTTTTCTTGGGTCAACCTGTATCTGGGATACTACCTTATAGGGACTGTAGGGCGAATAGGGACAGTCCTCGTGGAGCGGGGGCACCAACCGCAGTAACTTAGGGTGCCTACCCCCGTAAGTAGGTAGTGGATAAGAGTAGGGAATTTGGTAGGGGTTAGTTGTTCCCCTTGCTGGTTATTTGTCTTTATTGATGTCTTCAATTTTAGAACTTTGTTATCTTAACTTTATATATTAAAAGTTATATTTTAGGAATCCTTGTTCTTGTAGTTTTGTTTTACATAAATACATCACCAGAACCACCATCAGTACATGAATATGGCACCAGAACCAGTATCAGTTTTGTCTCAAGTTGTATTTGTCCCATGACTGAAGCAAATATCAGACATATCCCTTTAATTATAATGGGATCTGTTTTGTGTCCATTAGGGTAGCCGTCAAATCCTGAACAAATTAACTGAAACCAAACGGCCCCCATTATAGGTATCTTAGTTTCCATGACTATCCTTGGGTTTGACATTTAAAATACTGGACTTCAGGAATGAATGTGACTGGTAACATTTACAGTCCGCGAAGAATGAGTAACTCCTATGCTCGTGAAAAGCCAAGTTCATAAGATACACCAATTTTTAACTTTTGCGGTTACCTTTTTAATGAAAAAAATAATTTTAATGGAAGCGGTCGCAAATGGATGCATTAGGGGTACTGATAAACACTCTGACACTCCTTTACTTGGAGATGGGTTGGTTGCACCATTGGCCTCATTTGATACAATTTTTTTTCCAAATTTCCTCCTCTAAAACCTAGGTGCATCCTATGTTCCGGTGCATCTTATAGTCCGAAAAATACGGTAATCTTTTTCTTCCAGAATAATACAACATACAACCTGTCCCCACCATCTCTAATAGCTCCGTGTGTTATTAGGTCAATTTCCAAGTGAAAGTTCACTGGTTGGAATTGAGGAGCCATGAAGACTATTTCCCAAGAAAAGAGAAAAGCATCATCCAGCTCATCGACAGCGGTCTTTCGGCCGAGAAAATTACCAAACTGCATCATGTGAGCGCCATGACAGCCGGGAGAAGATGAAATGAAGTCCATCCATCCATTCAGAATCCAATAGGAGGCCATCCAGGCAAAATAACGGAGCCACCAAGTCAGCTCATCTGAAGGTCTAACAGTTCTGGGGCAACAAACAGTAGTGGAGGCGGCTCCATAATAGGGAGATCACAGACGTCCATGCAAGCAACTTGTGACGTGCATTACACAAGTTGGGAATGGTGGCCCGAAAAAAGGTGAAGAAGACTCCACTTCAATATTGTCATAGCGCTACCAGAGAGGTCTGAGACTCCTGGCTAGAGGTAGCCAGAAGTGATGCTAAGGCCCTGAATTCCCAGGAACCCTCCTTGTTGTGAATTAGACTTTTTTTGGCTCCCTCTAGTGGTTACTAGTGATATGACTCTGGGATTTCCTTCCCTCTGTTTGCACCCAGCTGGGTCGTTACTTCAGGGGTGTTGCTATATAAACCTCCTGGAACCTTAGTCCAGTGCCTGGCATCGGTGTTATCAGACACATTCTGTTTGCTCCTGCTTGCTGGTCCTGGTTCGTGCTAAATTAAGCTAAGTCTTGCTTCTTCGTTTTTTGGGTTATTTGTTTGCTATCATTTTTGTCCAGCTTGTACTAAATGTGATTCCTGACCTTGCTGGAAGCTCTAGGGGGCTGGTGTTCTCCCCCCGGGCCGTTAGACGGTTCGGGGGTTCTTGAATTTCCAGTGTGGATATTTTTGATAGGATTTTTTGCTGACCATATAAGTTATCTTTCTATATTCTGCTATTAGCTAGTGGGCCTCTCTTTGCTAAATTCCTAGCTCATTCTTATGTTTGTCTTTTCCTCTTACCTCACCGTTATTATTTGTGGGGGGCTTCTATCCAACTTTTTGGGGTATTTCCTCTGGAGGCAAGAAAGGTCTTTCTTTTCCCTTCTAGGGGTAGTTAGCTCTCCGGCTGGCGCGAGACGTCTAGGATCAACGTAAGAACGTTCCCCGGCTGCTGGTATTTGTGGTGCTAGGATTAGTTATATGGTCAGCCCAGTTACCACTGCCCTATGAGCTGGTTTTCTGTATTTACTGACTTAGCATTATTCCTGAGACCCTCTGGGGTCATAACAGTATGCCAGGCCAATATTGAATGTTTAAAGCATTGCAGAAGTGGGATAATAAGAAAGGAAATTCTGAGTTTTTTTTTTTTTTTTCCTTCCTTCTCTTCCTCCCCTTTACCTTTGAGTGGCGTGTGCTTGCTGCAGACATGAATGTGCAGACCTTGATTACAAGTGTTGACCAGCTGGCAGCTCGTGTGCAGGGTATACAAGATTTTGTTACCAGTAGTCCTATGTCTGAACCTAAAATACCTATTCCGGAATTGTTTTCTGGAGATCGATTTAGGTTTAGGAATTTCAAGAATAATTGTAAATTGTTTCTTTCTCTGAGACCCCGTTCATCTGGAGATTCTGCTCAGCAAGTTAAAATTGTTATTTCTTTTTTGCGGGGCGACCCTCAGGATTGGGCTTTCTCGCTAGCGCCAGGAGATCCGGCATTGGCGAATATTGATGCGTTTTTTCTGGCGCTCGGATTGCTTTACGAGGAACCCAATCTTGAAATTCAGGCAGAAAAAGCCTTGCTGGCTATTTCTCAGGGTCAGGATGAAGCTGAAGTGTATTGCCAAAAATTTCGGAAATGGTCCGTGCTTACTCAGTGGAATGAGTGTGCTCTGGCCGCAAATTTCAGAAATGGCCTTTCTGAAGCCATTAAGAATGTGATGGTGGGTTTCCCCATTCCTACAAGTCTGAATGATTCTATGGCGCTTGCTATTCAAATTGACCGGCGTTTGCGGGAGCGCAAAACCGCTAATCCTCTGGTGGTGTTGTCTGAACAAACACCTGATTTAATGCAATGTGATAGAATTCAGACTAGAAATGAACGGAAAAATCATAGACGTCAGAATGGGTTGTGTTTTTACTGTGGTGATTCTACACATGTTATATCAGCATGCTCTAAACGCCTAACAAGGGTTGTTAGTCCTGTCGCCATTGGTAATTTGCAACCTAAATTTATTTTGTCTGTGACTTTAATTTGCTCTTTGTCTTCTTACCCTGTTATGGCGTTTGTGGATTCAGGTGCCGCCCTGAGTCTTATGGATCTGTCATTTGCCAAGCGCTGTGGTTTTGTTCTTGAACCGTTAGTAAATCCTATTCCTCTTAGAGGTATTGATGCTACGCCATTGGCGGAAAATAAACCGCAGTTTTGGACGCAGGTGACCATGTGCATGACTCCTGAACATCGGGAGGTGATTCGTTTTCTTGTTCTGCATAAAATGCATGATTTGGTCGTTTTGGGTCTGCCATGGTTACAGACCCACAATCCAGTCCTGGATTGGAAGGCAATGTCTGTGTCAAGTTGGGGCTGTCAGGGAATTCATGCTGATTCCCCACCGGTGTCTATTGCTTCCTCTACTCCTTCGGAAGTTCCTGAGTATTTGTCTGATTATCAGGATGTATTCAGTGAGTCCAGATCCAGTGCTCTGCCTCCTCATAGGGACTGTGACTGCGCCATAGATTTGATTCCAGGTAGTAAATTTCCTAAGGGAAGATTATTTAATCTGTCAGTACCTGAGCATGCCGCAATGCGTTCATATATCAAGGAGTCTCTGGAGAAGGGGCATATCCGTCCATCCTCTTCCCCTCTTGGTGCGGGATTCTTTTTTGTGGCTAAGAAGGACGGATCTTTGAGACCTTGTATTGACTATCGGCTACTGAATAAAATCACTGTAAAATTTCAGTATCCTTTGCCTCTCTTGTCGGACTTGTTTGCCCGGATTAAGGGTGCCAAGTGGTTCACCAAGATAGATCTTCGTGGTGCATACAACCTTGTGCGCATTAAGCAAGGTGATGAATGGAAGACTGCATTTAATACGCCCGAAGGTCATTTTGAGTACTTGGTGATGCCTTTTGGGCTTTCTAATGCTCCCTCAGTATTTCAGTCCTTTATGCATGATATTTTCCGGAAGTATCTGGATAAATTTATGATTGTTTATCTGGACGATATTCTGGTTTTCTCTGAAGATTGGGACTCACATGTGGAGCAGGTCAGGATGGTGTTTCAGGTTTTGCGTGAGAATGCCTTGTTTGTTAAAGGCTCAAAGTGTCTCTTTGGAGTACAGAAAGTTCCCTTTTTGGGGTTTATTTTTTCCCCTTCTGCTGTGGAGATGGACCCAGTCAAGGTCCGAGCTATTCATGAGTGGACTCAACCCACGTCAGTTAAGAGTCTTCAGAAGTTCTTGGGTTTTGCTAACTTCTACCGTCGTTTTATCGCTAATTTTTCTAGCGTTGTTAAACCTTTGACGGATATGACCAAGAAAGGTTCTGATGTTGCTAACTGGGCTCCTGCAGCCGTGGAGGCGTTCCAGGAGTTGAAGCGCCGGTTTACTTCGGCGCCTGTTTTGTGCCAGCCTGATGTCTCACTTCCCTTTCAGGTCGAGGTGGATGCTTCTGAGATTGGGGCAGGGGCCGTTTTGTCACAGAGAGGCCCTGGTTGCTCGGTAATGAGACCGTGTGCTTTCTTCTCTAGGAAGTTTTCGCCTGCTGAGCGGAATTATGATGTGGGCAATCGGGAATTACTGGCCATGAAGTGGGCATTTGAGGAGTGGCGTCATTGGCTCGAGGGTGCTAAGCATCGTGTGGTGGTCTTGACTGATCACAAAAATTTGATGTATCTCGAGTCTGCTAAACGCTTGAATCCTAGACAGGCCCGCTGGTCATTGTTTTTCTCCCGTTTTGACTTTGTGGTCTCGTATTTACCAGGTTCAAAGAATGTGAAAGCTGATGCTCTTTCAAGGAGCTTTGTGCCTGACTCTCCTGGAGTCACAGAAACTGTTGGTATTCTTAAAGAAGGAGTTATTTTGTCAGCCATTTCTCCTGATTTGCGACGTGTGTTGCAGAGATTTCAAGCTGGTAGACCTGACTCTTGTCCACCTGACAGACTGTTTGTTCCTGATAAGTGGACCAGCAGAGTCATTTCCGAGGTTCATTCCTCGGTGTTGGCAGGTCATCCGGGAATTTTTGGCACCAGAGATCTGGTGGCTAGGTCATTTTGGTGGCCTTCCTTGTCACGGGATGTACGGTCATTTGTGCAGTCCTGTGGGACTTGTGCTCGAGCTAAGCCTTGCTGTTCCCGTGCCAGCGGGTTGCTCTTGCCCTTGCCTGTCCCGAAGAGGCCTTGGACATATATTTCCATGGATTTCATTTCTGATCTCCCGGTGTCTCGGGGTATGTCTGTCATCTGGGTGGTATGTGATCGCTTTTCAAAAATGGTCCATTTGGTGCCTTTGCCTAAGCTGCCTTCCTCTTCCGATCTGGTTCCTGTGTTCCTTCAGAATGTGGTTCGTTTACACGGCATTCCTGAGAATATTGTGTCTGACAGAGGATCCCAGTTTGTTTCCAGGTTCTGGCGATCCTTTTGTGCTAGGATGGGCATTGATTTATCGTTCTCGTCTGCCTTTCATCCTCAGACTAATGGACAAACTGAGCGAACTAATCAGACTCTGGAAGCTTACTTGAGGTGTTTTGTTTCGGCAGATCAGGATGATTGGGTGACCTTCTTGCCGTTGGCTGAGTTTGCCCTAAATAATCGGGCTAGTTCCGCTACTTTGGTTTTGCCATTTTTCTGCAACTCTGGTTTCCATCCTCGTTTTTCCTCGGGACATGTGGAGCCTTCTGACTGTCCTGGAGTAGATTCTGTGGTGGATAGGTTGCAGCAGATCTGGAATCATGTGGTGGACAACTTGAAGTTGTCACAGGAGAAGGCTCAGCGTTTTGCCAACCGCCGCCGCGGTGTGGGTCCCCGACTTCGTGTTGGGGATTTGGTGTGGCTGTCTTCTCGATTTGTTCCTATGAAGGTCTCCTCTCCTAAATTTAAGCCTCGCTTCATCGGTCCTTACAAGATATTGGAAATCCTTAATCCTGTGTCCTTTCGCTTGGATCTTCCGGTTTCGTTTGCCATTCACAACGTGTTCCATAGGTCTTTGTTACGACGCTACGTTGTGCCTGTGGTTCCTTCTGCTGAGCCTCCTGCTCCGGTGTTGGTTGAGGGCGAGTTGGAGTACGTGGTGGAGAAGATCTTGGATTCTCGTCTCTCCAGGCGGAGGCTTCAGTATTTGGTCAAGTGGAAGGGTTATGGTCAGGAGGATAATTCCTGGTTGGTTGCCTCTGATGTGCATGCGGCCGATTTGGTTCGTGCCTTTCACGCTGCTCATCCTGATCGCCCTGGTGGTCTTGGTGAGGGTTCGGTGACCCCTCCTTAAGGGGGGGGTACTGTTGTGAATTAGACTTTTTTGGCTCCCTCTAGTGGTTACTAGTGATATGACTCTGGGATTTCCTTCCCTCTGTTTGCACCCAGCTGGGTCGTTACTTCAGGGGTGTTGCTATATAAACCTCCTGGAACCTTAGTCCAGTGCCTGGCATCGGTGTTATCAGACACATTCTGTTTGCTCCTGTTTGCTGGTCCTGGTTCGTGCTAAATTAAGCTAAGTCTTGCTTCTTTGTTTTTTGGGTTATTTGTTTGCTATCATTTTTGTCCAGCTTGTACTAAATGTGATTCCTGACCTTGCTGGAAGCTCTAGGGGGCTGGTGTTCTTCCCCCGGGCCGTTAGACGGTTCGGGGGTTCTTGAATTTCCAGTGTGGATATTTTTGATAGGATTTTTTGCTGACCATATAAGTTATCTTTCTATATTCTGCTATTAGCTAGTGGGCCTCTCTTTGCTAAATTCCTAGCTCATTCTTATGTTTGTCTTTTCCTTTTACCTCACGTTATTATTTGTGGGGGGCTTCTATCCAACTTTTTGGGGTATTTCCTCTGGAGGCAAGAAAGGTCTTTCTTTTCCCTTCTAGGGGTAGTTAGCTCTCCGGCTGGCGCGAGTGTCATGGTTCCCAATGGCAGGGACTAAGGCAAAAAACGGACAAGCTCTAGGAATGATGGTATCTTAGGTAACCGCGATACTGAACCTAACACGCAACTAAAAATAGCCAGGGGGTGTGCCTACGTTGTCTCTAGACACCTCGCGCCAGCCGGAGAACTAGCTACCCCTAATAGAGGAATACACAGACCTGACTTGCCTCCAGGGAAACCCCAAAGGTTATAGTAGCCCCCCACATATAATAACGGTTAGGTAAGAGGAAAACACAAACGCAGTATGAATATAGATTCAGCAAAGCGAGGCCCTCTGACTAGATGGCGGAATATACAAAAGAGGACTTCGCGGTCACCTCAAAACCCTGAACAGCCATCCTGGAATTACCTTAACTCCGTTGTCAACTCATGACACCGGAGTAGCAATTCCAGATCACTAGAGCTTCCAGCCGCACGAGATATGAAAATGCATGCTGGACAAAACAAACACAAAAGCCAAAGATTCAACTTAGCTGACTTGCAGACTTGGAGCAGGAAGCAAGCAACAAGGTGCTCTGATAACATTTATTGCCGGCACTGCAATGACTGGGAAGCCAGACTAAATAGGAGACTCCCAATTTCCTAATGGAAACAGGTGCACTGGAAAAAACAAGACACCAGTCAACCAGTACCACCAGTAACCACCAGAGGGAGCCCAAAAACAGAATTCACAACAGTACCCCCCCCTTAAGGAGGGGGCACCGAACCCTCATGAGAACCACCAGGGCGATCTGGATGCGCCCTATGAAAGGCGCGAACCAAATCCGAAGCATGAACATCAGAGGCAGTCACCCAAGAATTATCCTCCTGACCGTATCCCTTCCATTTAACCAAATACTGAAGTCTCCGTCTGGAAATGCGAGAGTCCAAAATCTTCTCCACAACATACTCCAATTCACCCTCCACCAGCACAGGAGCAGGAGGCTCAACAGAAGGAACAACCGGTACCTCGTACCTCCGCAACAACGACCGATGGAAGACATTATGAATGGTGAAAGATGCTGGTAGATCCAAACGAAAAGATACAGGATTAAGAATCTCCAAAATCTTATAAGGACCTATAAACTGAGGCTTAAACTTAGGAGAGGAGACCTTCATAGGGACAAAACGAGAAGACAACCACACCAAGTCCCCAACACGGAGATGATGACCCACACGACGATGACGATTAGCAAACTGCTGAGTCTTCTCCTGAGACAGCTTCAAATTGTCCACCACATGACTCCAAATCTGGTGCAGTCTATCCACCACAGTGTCCACTCCAGGACAATCCGAAGATTCCACCTGGCCAGATGAAAAACGAGGGTGAAACCCTGAATTGCAAAAGAAAGGAGAAACCAGAGTGGCAGAACTGGCCCGATTATTGAGGGCAAACTCTGCCAACGGCAAAAAGGCGACCCAATCATCCTGATCAGCAGACACAAAACACCTCAAATAAGTCTCCAAGGTCTGATTAGTTCGCTCTGTCTGGCCATTAGTCTGGGGATGGAACGCAGACGAAAAAGACAAATCAATGCCCATCCTGGCACAGAACGCTCGCCAGAACCTGGACACAAATTGAGATCCCCTGTCAGAAACGATGTTTTCCGGGATACCATGTAAACGAACCACATTCTGAAAAAACAAAGGAACCAACTCCGATGAAGAAGGCAATTTGGGCAAGGGTACCAAATGAACCATCTTAGAAAAACGGTCACACACCACCCAAATGTCAGACATTTTCTGAGAAACCGGGAGATCCGAGATAAAGTCCATAGAGATGTGCGTCCACGGCCTCTTCGGAATAGGCAAGGACAACAACAATCCACTAGCCCGAGAACAGCAAGGCTTGGCCCGAGCACAAACATCACAAGACTGCACAAAGGTACGCACATCCCGAGACAAGGAAGGCCACCAGAAGGATCTGGCCACCAAATCTCTGGTACCAAAAATTCCAGGGTGGCCTGCCAACACAGAAGAATGAACCTCTGAGATGACTCTACTGGTCCACTCATCTGGAACGAACAATCTCCCAGGCGGACAACGATCAGGCCTATCAGTCTGAAACTCCTGCAAAGCACGCCGCAAGTCTGGGGAGACAGCAGACAAAATCACTCCATCCTTAAGGATACCCGTAGGCTCAGAATCACCAGAGGAGTCAGGCTCAAAACTCCTAGAAAGAGCATCTGCCTTCACATTTTTCGAGCCCGGCAAGTATGAAACCACAAAATTAAACCGGGAGAAAAACAAAGACCAGCGCGCCTGTCTAGGATTCAGACGCCTGGCAGACTCAAGGTAAATCAGATTCTTGTGATCAGTCAAAACCACCACCTGATGTCTAGCACCCTCAAGCCAATGACGCCACTCCTCAAATG
This sequence comes from Ranitomeya variabilis, assembly GCF_051348905.1. NCBI lineage: Eukaryota > Metazoa > Chordata > Amphibia > Anura > Dendrobatidae > Ranitomeya > Ranitomeya variabilis. Next base: position 625,740,589 of record NC_135233.1, read on the forward strand.
CCCACTTCATAGCCAAGAGCTCCCGATTACCGACATCATAATTTCGCTCGGCGGGCAAAAATTTTCGAGAGAAGAATGCACTTTGAACCCTTTACAAACAAAGAATTGGACCGCAAAACCTGAAAAACCTTCCTAACCTGTTGAACATGCGACTCCCAGTCATCCGAAAAAATCAAAATATCATCCAAATACACAATCATAAATTTATCCAGGTATTTACGGAAAATATCGTGCATAAAGGACTGAAAGACTGAAGGAGCATTAGAAAGACCAAAAGGCATTACCAAATACTCAAAATGGCCCTCGGGCGTATTAAATGCAGTTTTCCACTCATCTCCCTGCTTAATCCGCACCAAATTATACGCACCCCGAAGATCAACCTTAGAGAACCACTTTGCCCCTTTAATACGAGCAAATAAATCAGTCAATAGTGGCAAAGGATACTGATATTTGACTGTAATCTTATTCAACAAGCGATAATCAATACAGGGCCTCAGGGAGCCATCTTTTTTACCCACGAAAAAAAAACCTGCTCCTAAAGGGGATGAGGATGGACGGATATGTCCCATTTCCAAGGACTCCTTAACCCCTTCCCGACATTTGACGTACTATCCCGTCGAGGTGGGGTGGGCCCCCATGACCGCCGACGGGATAGTACGTCATACGCGATCGGCCGCGCTCACGGGGGGAGCGCGGCCGATCGCGGCCGGGTGTCGGCTGCATATCGCAGCTGACATCCGGCACTATGTGCCAGGAGCGGTCACGGACCGCCTCCGGCACATTAACCCCCGGCACACCGCGATCAAACATGATCGCGGTGTACCGGCGGTACAGGGAAGCATCGCGCAGGGAGGGGGCTCCCTGCGTGCTTCCCTGAGACGATCGGTACAAGGTGATGTACTCACCTCGTACCGAACATCTTCTCCCTGCAGGCCCCGGATCCAAAATGGCCGAGGGGCTGTATCCGGGTCCTGCAGGGAGCACTTCCGGGTCGGAGCAGGCTGCAGATGAAAGCTGCAGCCTGCTCCGATGAAAGTATGATCGCGGATCTGATAGAGTGCTGTGCACACTATCAGATCTGCGATCTGTGATGTCCCCCCCTGGGACAAAGTAAAAAAGTAAAAAAAAAAAATTTCCACATGTGTAAAAAAAAATAAAAAAAATTCCTAAATAAATAATAATAAAAAAAAAAATATTATTCCCATAAATACATTTCTTTATCTAAAAAAAACAAACAAAAACAATAAAAGTACACATATTTAGTATCGCCGCGTCCGTAACGACCCAACCTATAAAACTGGCCCACTAGTTAACCCCTTCAGTAAACACCGTAAGAAAAAAAAAAAAAACGAGGCAAAAAACAACGCTTTATTACCATACTGCCGAACAAAAAGTGGAATAACACGCGATCAAAAAGACGGATATAAATAACCATGTTACCGCTGAAAGCGTCATCTTGTCCCGCAAAAAACGAGCCGCCATACAGCATCATCAGCAAAAAAATAAAAAAGTTATAGTCCTCAGAATAAAGCGATGCCAAAATAATTATTTTTTCTATAAAATAGTTTTTATCGTATAAAAGCGTCAAAACATAAAAAAATGATATAAATGAGGTATCGCTGTAATCGTACTGACCCGAAGAATAAAACTGCTTTATCAATTTTACCAAGCGCAGAACAGTATAAACGCCTCTCCCAAAAGAAATTCATGAATAGCTGGTTTTTGGTTATTCTGCCTCACAAAAATCGGAATAAAAAGTGATAAAAAATGGTCACGTGTCCGAAAATGTTACCAATAAAAACGTCAACTCGTCCCGCAAAAAACAAGACCTCACATGACTCTGTGGACCAAAATGTGGAAAAATTATAGGTCTCAAAATGTGGAGACGCAAAAACTTTTTTGCTATAAAAAGCGTCTTTTAGTCTGGTTTCACACTTGCGTTTTTATCTGCATGCGTTTTTTAAAAAAACCACATGTGTGAAAAAATGCATGTAAACGCGGTAAAACGCATGCGTTTTTATAGAAAAACACAAGAAAACAAGACGTGGCACTGAAATACGTGGCACTGAAATATACGTTTATATACGTATATACGTATATAAGTGCCACGATATTTCAGTGGCCACGTATATAAGTGCCACGTATTTAAGTGCCACGTATTTAAGTGCCACGTATTTAAGTGCCACGTATTTCAGTGCCACGTATTTCAGTGCCACGTATTTCAGTGCCACGTATTTCAGTGCCACGTATTTTTCAGTGCCTGAAATATGTGGCACTGAAATACGTGGCACTGAAATACGTGGCACTGAAATATCGTGGCACTGAAATATCGTGGCACTGAAGTATTTACGTGCCACGTATTTTTCAGTGCCTGAAATACGTGGCACTGAAATACGTGGCACTAAAATACGTGGCACTAAAATACGTGGCACTGAAATATCGTGGCACTGAAATACGTGGCACTTAAATACATGGCACTTAAATACGTGGCACTTAAATACGTGGCACTTATATACGTGGCACTTATATACGTGGCACTTATGACTGTCAGAAAATGTTCAGTAAACAGTTAGGGGTGAGGTTAGGGGTAGGGTTTCAGGTAGAATTGGGGAGTTTCCACTGTTCAGGCACATCAGGGGCTCTCCAAACGCGACATGGCGTCCAATCTCAATTCCAGCCAATTCTGCGTTGAAAAAGTAAAACAGTGCTCCTTCCCTTCCGAGCTCTCCCGTGCGTCCAAAAAGGGGTTTACCCCAACATATGGGGTATCAGCGTACTAGGGACAAATTGAACAACAACTTCTGGGGTCCAAGTTCTCTTGTTATCCTTGGGAAAATAAAAATTTGGGGGGCTAAAAATCATTTTTTGTGGGAAAAAAAATATGTTTTATTTTCACGGCTCTGCGTTGTAAACTGTAGTGAAACACTTGGGGGTTCAAAGTTCTCACAACACATCTAGATAAGTTCCTTGGGAGGTCTAGTTTCCAATATGGGGTCACTTGTGGGGGGTTTGTACTATTTGGGTACATCAGGGGCTCTGCAAATGCAACGTGATGCCTGCAGACCAATCCATTTAAGTCTGCATTCCAAATGGCGCTCCTTCCCTTCCGAGCTCTGTCATGCGCCCAAACAGTGGTTCCCTCCCACATAGGGGGTATCAGCGTACTCAGGACAAATTGGACAACAACTTTTAGGGTCCAATTTATCCTGATACCCTTGTGAAAATACAAAACTGGGGGCTAAAAAATCATTTTTGTGAAAAAAAAAATAATTTTTTTTTTCACGGCTCTGCGTTATAAAGTGTAGTGAAACACTTGGGGGTTCAAAGTTCTCACAACACATCTAGATAAGTTCATTGGGGGGTCTAGTTTCCAATATGGGGTCACTTGTGGGGGGTTTGTACTGTTTGGGTACATCAGGGGCTCTGCAAATGCAACGTGACGCCTGCAGACCAATCCATTTAAGTCTGCATTCCAAATGGCGCTCCTTCCCTTCCGAGCTCTGTCATGCGCCCAAACAGTGGTCCCCCCCCACAAATGGGGTATCAGTGTACTCCAGACAAATTGGACAACAACTTTTGGGGTCCAATTTATCCTGATACCCTTGTGAAAATACAAAACTGGGGGCTAAAAAAATAATTTTTGTGAAAAAAAAATAATTTTTATTTTCACGGCTCTGCGTTATAAACTGTAGTGAAACACTTGGGGGTTCAAAGCTCTCAAAACACATCTAGATAAGTTCCTTAGGGGGTCTACTTTCCAAAATGGTGTCACTTGTGGGGGGGTTTAATGTTTAGGCACATCAGGGGCTCTCCAAACGCAACATGGCATCCCATCTTAATTCCAGTCAATTTTGCATTGAAAAGTAAAATAGCGCTTCTTCCCTTCTGAGCTCTGCTATGCGCCCAAACAATGGTTTACACCCACATATGGGGTATCGTCGTACTCAGGACAAATTGCACAACAACTTTTGTGGTCTAATTTCTTCTCTTACCCTTGGGGAAATAAAAAAATGGGGGTGAAAAGATCATTTTTGTGAAAAAATATGATTTTTTATTTTTACGGCTCTGCATTATAAACTTCTGTGAAGCACTTGTTGGGTCAAAGTGCTCAACACACATCTAGATAAGTTCCTTAAGGGGTCTACTTTCCAAAATGGTGTCACTCGTGGGGGGTTTCAATGTTTAGGCACATTAGGGGCTCTCCAAACGCAACATGGCGTCCCATCTCAATTCCAGTCAATTTTGCATTGAAAAGTCAAATGGCGCTTCTTCCCTTCTGAGCTCTGCCCTGCGCCCAAACAATGGTTTACACCCACATATGGGGTATCAGTGTACTCAGGACAAATTGCACAACAATTTTTGGGGTCCAATTTCTTCTCTCACCCTTGGGAAAATAAAAAATTGGGGGTGAAAAGATCATTTTTGTGAAAAAATATGATTTTTTATTTTTACGGCTCTGCATTATAAACTTCTGTAAAGCACTTGTTGGGTCAAAGTGCTCACCACACATCTAGATAAGTTCCTTAGGGGGTCTACTTTCCAAAATGGTGTCACTTGTTAGGGGTTTCAATGTTTAGGCACATCAGGGACTCTCCAAATGCAACATGGCGTCCCATCTCAATTCCAGTCAATTTTGCATTGAAAAGTCAAATGGCGCTCCTTTGCTTCCAAGCTCTGCCATGCGCCCAAACTGTGGTTTACCCCCACATATGGGGTATCAGCGTACTCAGGACAAATTGCACAACAACTTTTGGGGTCTATTTTCTCCTGTTACCCTTGGTAAAATAAAACAAATTGGAGCTGAAATAAATTTTGTGTGAAAAAAAGTTAAATGTTCATTTTTATTTAAACATTCCAAAAATTCCTGTGAAACACCTGAAGGGTTAATAAACTTCTTGAAAGTGGTTTTGAGTACCTTGAGGGGTGCAGTTTTTAGAATGGTGTCACACTTGGGTATTTTCTATCATATAGACCCGTCAAAATGACTTCAAATGAGATGTGGTCTCTAAAAAAAAATGGTGTTGTAAAAATGAGAAATTGCTGGTCAACTTTTAACCCTTATAACTCCGTCACAAAAAAAAATTTTGGTTCCAAAATTGTGCTGATGTAAAGTAGACATGTGGGAAATGTTATTTATTAAGTATTTTGTGTGACATATGTCTGTGATTTAAGGGCATAAAAATTCAAAGTTGGAAAATTGCGAAATTTTCAACATTTTCGCCAAATATTCGTTTTTTTCACAAATAAACGCAAGTTATATCGAAGAAATTTTACCACTAACATGAAGTACAATATGTCACGAGAAAACAATGTCAGAATCGCCAAGATCCGTTGAAGCGTTCCAGAGTTATAACCTCATAAAGGGACAGTGGTCAGAATTGTAAAAATTGGCCCGGTCATTAACGTGCAAACCACCCTTGGTGGTGAAGGGGTTAATATACTCTCGCATAGCAGCATGCTCAGGCACAGACAGATTAAACAAACGACCCTTGGGAAACTTGCTGCCAGGAATCAATTCTATAGCGCAATCACAATCCCGGTGAGGGGGAAGAGAACCAAGTTTAGGCTCCTCAAAAACATCACAAAAATCAGACAAAAATGCCGGAATTTCAGAGGGAGTAGATGAAGCAATGGAAACCAAAGGTACTTCCCCATGAGCCCCCTGACATCCCCAGCTTAACACAGACATTGTTTTCCAGTCGAGGACTGGATTATGAGTTTGCAACCATGGCAATCCAAGCACTAAGACATCATGCAAGTTATGCAACACAAGGAAGCGAATCACCTCCCGATGGTCAGGAGTCATACACATAGTCACTTGTGTCCAGAATTGTGGTTTATTCCTAGCCAAAGGTGTGGAGTCGATACCCTTCAGAGGGATAGGAACTTCCAAAGGCTCTAGGCTAAACCCACAACGTCTGGCAAAGGACCAATCCATAAGACTCAAGGAAGCGCCAGAATCCACATAGGCATCCACAGTGATAGATGACAATGAACAAATCAAAGTTACAGACAAAATAAACTTAGATTGTAAGGTGCCAATTGAAAAAGACTTATTATCAACCTTTTTTGTGCGTTTAGAGCATGCTGATATAACATGAGCAGAATCACCACAGTAGAAGCACAACCCATTTTTGCGCCTATAATTCTGCCGTTCACCTCTGGACAGAATTCTATCACATTGCATAATCTCCGGTGTCTGCTCAGAAGACACCGCCAAATGGTGCACAGGTTTGCGCTCCCGTAAACGCCGATCAATCTGAATAGCCATAGTCATGGATTCATTCAGACCTGTGGGCGTAGGAAACCCCACTATGACATCTTTAACGGCGTCAGAGAGACCTTCTCTGAAATTCGCCGCCAGGGCGCACTCATTCCACTGAGTAAGCACAGACCATTTTCGAAATTTTTGACAATATATTTCAGCTTCATCATGCCCTTGAGAGAGGGCTATTAAGGCCTTTTCAGCCTGAATCTCCAAATTAGGTTCCTCATGGAGCAACCCCAGTGCCAGAAAAAACGCATCCACACTGAGCAGCGCAGGATCCCCTGGTGCCAATGCAAATGCCCAATTCTGGGGGTCACCCCGCAACAAGGAAATAATAATTTTAACCTGCTGAGCGGAATCTCCAGCGGAGCGAGATCTCAGAGAAAGATACAATTTACAATTGTGCTTAAAATTCAAAAAACGAGATCTATCTCCAGAAAAGAACTCGGGTATAGGGATCTTGGGTTCAGACATAGGAGCATGCATAACATAGTCTTGGATATTTTGAACCTTAGAAGCGAGAGCATTTAGGTTTGAAGCTAAACTCTGGATATCCATTTTTCAACAGCAGAGATCTGAGCCATTCAGGGGATAAGAGGAGAGAAAAAAAAAAAACAGCAGACTGCAATTATGGCTAGGAGAACTTCTGAGCAAAAAAAAAAAAAAAAGTGTCAGAAACTTCTTTTTTCTCTCTTTCTTCAGCCAATACTCTTAATACATTAGGCCGGCAATACTGTCATGGTTCCCAATGGCAGGGACTAAGGCAAAAAACGGACAAGCTCTAAGAATGATGGTATCTTAGGTAACCGCGATACTGAACCTAACACGCAACTAAAAATAGCCAGGGGGTGTGCCTACGTTGTCTCTAGACACCTCGCGCCAGCCGGAGAACTAGCTACCCCTAATAGAGGAATACACAGACCTGACTTGCCTCCAGGGAAACCCCAAAGGTTATAGTAGCCCCCCACATATAATAACGGTTAGGTAAGAGGAAAACACAAACGCAGTATGAATATAGATTCAGCAAAGCGAGGCCCTCTGACTAGATAGCGGAATATACAAAAGAGGACTTCGCGGTCACCTCAAAACCCTGAACAGCCATCCTGGAATTACCTTAACTCCGTTGTCAATTCATGACACCGGAGTAGCAATTCCAGATCACTAGAGCTTCCAGCCGCACGAGATATGAAAATGCATGCTGGACAAAACAAACACAAAAGCCAAAGATTCAACTTAGCTGACTTGCAGACTTGGAGCAGGAAGCAAGCAACAAGGTGCTCTGATAACATTGATTGCCGGCACTGCAATGACTGGGAAGCCAGACTAAATAGGAGACTCCCAATTTCCTAATGGAAACAGGTGCACTGGAAAAAACAAGACACCAGTCAACCAGTACCACCAGTAACCACCAGAGGGAGCCCAAAAACAGAATTCACAACACGCGAGACGTCTAGGATCAACGTAGGAACGTTCCCCGGCTGCTGGTATTTGTGGTGCTAGGATTAGTTATATGGTCAGCCCAGTTACCACTGCCCTATGAGCTGGTTTTCTGTATTTACTGACTTAGCATTATTCCTGAGACCCTCTGCCATTGGGGTCATAACACCTCCTGCCTGTTCTGGGTCAGTGACTGACTCTCTCTCTATACCAACACAGTATATACCAGCGATAGGTAGATATATAGCCAGAGAGAGAGACATGTTTGCCCATTAAAATTGTAGCCTTATAGCCAGAGCAAGGCATGTTAGGATAGTTACCCATCAGAGGGAGTTTACCTAGCCATGGTTGATGGGCACACATGGATTGCCAATTTATGTGCCAAGAGCCTTAATTTTTTGTAAGTACATTTTATTTAGCAATAAAGCAATTTAGATCTCATGTATTGTGTTTGCATATATCTTGGTATTTACAGATGCTGCTGTGCTCTTTCTTTGTATGTTGTGCAGTCACTGCAGCTTGCACCTGTTCACATTACATGGAGGTGCAGGTCAGTTTTTTTTTCTTTTTAAAGGGCCACTGTCACCCCCCCCCAGCCGTTATAAACTAAAAGAGCCACCTTGTGCAGCAGTAATGCTGCAGTCTAACAAGGTGGCTCTTTTAGTTTTTGATTCATTTATTACCTCAATAAAGCGTTTTAAAAATTGGCCACAAATACCAGATTATGTACCTGGAGGCGGTCCGAATCGTCCTCTATCAATCTCCCAACTGCCGTCACTCTTCTCTTCAGGGGCGATGGTCACCGCCCCCTTCGCGCTGTTGCTTCTTAAATCCGGCGCCTGCGCTGTGCGTGCCTGCCTGGGGCCTGCGCAGTCTTCATTGTCAGTCACAGCTCAGACGCAGGGTGCCTGACTGCGCAGGTGCGGGCAGTGCGGCCACCCTGTTCCTGAATCCCCGCCCCGCACTGTGTTATTCATTATGCACAGTGCAGGGCTGGGGTTCCTGGGCATGCGCACTGCGCTTGTCAGACGCTCCCCCGGTCCCCCGCCTTCCAGCGTTGTTCTTTGTGGCTGTTCAAAATGTCGGCAATGAAACCTGTATATTCCGGCAATGCTGGAAGGCGGGGGACCGGGGGAGCGTCTGACAAGCGCAGTGCGCATGCCCAGGAATCCCAGCCCCGCACTGTGTATAATGAATAACACAGTGCGGGCCCCAGGCAGGCACGCACAGCGCAGGCGCCGGATTTAAGAAGCAACAGCGCTCAGGGGGCGGCGACCATCGCCCCTGAAGAGAAGAGTGACGGCAGTTGGGAGATTGATAGAGGACGATTCGGACCGCCTCCAGATACAATATCTGGTATTTGTGGCCAATTTTTAAAACGCTTTATTGAGGTAATAAATGAATCAAAAACTAAAAGAGCCACCTTGTTAGACTGCAGCATTACTGCTGCACAAGGTGGCTCTTTTAGTTTATAACGGCTGGGGGGGGGGGGTGACAGTGGCCCTTTAATAGCTTAGCTATATATACCCTGACATTGTATATACTATATATATGTATACCCCTCCTCACACGTAAAGCGCCATGGAATAAATGGCGCTATATATATATATATATATATATATATATATATATATATATACATACATACATACACATATACGTATACATATACACATGCATAAATACATACATACATACATACATACATACACACAGCTCAAAAAAAAATAAAGGGAACACTAGAATCCCACATTCTAGATATCACTGAGTGAAATACAATGAAATTACATAGTAGTGGAATGTGTTGAGAACAATAAAGCCTAAAAATTATCAATGTAAAACCACAACTAATATCCCACGGAGGTCTGGAGTTGGAATGATGCTCAAAATCAAAGTGGAAAATGAATTTACAGGCCGATTCAACTTCAGTGGAAATGCCTCAAGACAAGGAAATGATGCTCAGTAGGGTGTGTGGCCTCCACATGCCTGTATGACCTCCCTACAATGCCTGATGAGGCAGCAGATGGTCTCCTGAGGGATCTCCTCCCAGACCTGGACTAAAGCATCCGCAAACTCCTGGACAGTCTGTGGTGCAACGTGACGGTGGATGGTGCGAGACATGATGTCCCAGATGTGTGCAATCGGATTCAGGTCTGGGGAACGGGTGGGTCAGTCCATAGCTTCAATACCTCCATCTTGCAGGAACTGCTGACACTCCAGCCACATGAGGTCTAGCATTGTCCTGCATTAGGAGGAACCCAGGGCCAACCGCAACAGCATATGGTCTCACAAGGGGTCTGAGGATCTCATCTCAGTACCTAATGGCAGTCAGGCTACCTCTGCCGAGCACATGGAGGGCTGTGCGGCCCTCCAAAGAAATGCATCCACGCACCATTAATGACCCACTGCCAAACCGGTCATGTTGAAGGATGTTGCAGGCAGATAACTCTCCACGGCATCTCCAGACTCTGTCACGTCTGTCACCTGCTCAGTGTGAACCTGCTTTCGTCTGTGAAGAGCACAGGGCGCTAGTGGTGAATTTGCCAATCCTGATGTTCTGTGGCAAATGCCAAGCATCCTGCACGGTGTTTGGCTGTGAGCACAACCCCCATCTGTGGACATCGGGCACTCAGACCATCCTCATGGAGTCGGTTTCTAACCATTTGTGTGCAGACACATGCACATTTGTGGCTGGCTGGAGGTCATTTTGCAGGGCTCTGGCAGTGCTCCTCCTGTTCCTCCTTGCACAAAGTCAGAGTTAGCGGTCCTGCTGCTGGGTTGTTTCCCTCCTACGGCCCCCTCCACATTTCCTGGTGTACTGACCTGTCTCCTGGTAGCGCCTCCAGCCTCTGGACACTGCGCTGACAGACACAGCAAAACTTCTTGCCACAGCTCGCATTTATGTGCCATCCTGGATGAGCTGCACTACCTGAGCCACTTGTGTGGGTTGTAGAGTCCGTCTCACGCTACCACGAGTGTGAAAGCACAACCAACATTCAAAAGTGACCAAAACATCAGCCAGAAAGCATTGGTACTGAGATGCGGTCTGTGGTCCCCACCTGCAGAACCACTCCTTTATTGAGGGTGTCTTGATAATTGCTAAAAATTTCCATCTGTTGTCTATTCCATTTGCACAACAGCATGTGAAATTGATTGTCAAACAGTGTTGCTTCCTAAGTGGACAGTTTGACTTCACAGAAGTTTGATTTATTTGGAGTTATATTCAGTTTAAGTGTTCCCTTATTTTTTTGAGCAATATATATATATATATATATATATATATATATATATATATACACACATACACATATATACACACACATACATATATATTATATATACATATCTACTGGATATATTATATATGTTTACATACACACACCCTCCTACTGTATATTTTTTGAGCGGTATGTATCGTATATACTGATATATATATATATATATATATATATATATATATTTGTGGTATAGCGCTCACTGAATATGTTGGGGAACACTCATTTGGCAGCGGGATAAGAGGCACACAGGAACGGTTTTCCACTTAAACAGTCCACCTGGTTTATGTAGACAGCATAAGCCACATAAAGAACGGTCCATATTGTTACATCCACGAAACATGTTATGACCACCGGTCTGTTCCAATAGCAGATACACCTGTCTGCCTTTCCTACAAGCCCCTTGTCCGAGGTTAACTTCCAAGAGCTCCACTCCACACGCTGACTCCTAGTCAGCCCTGACTTCCAGGGAAGCTGCCTTACTGGGACCACTGACCCGTACTATGACTTGCTAGACAAGCTCAAACCTGTCAGTTCCAGACCCTCAGAAGGACGATGTCTTCCCCCAACTCAGATAGCCATCCATCACGGACTCTGCAGGCACATGACCTCCTCCATGTACTTCCAGGAAAAACCTGTCCTCTTCAAGGACCTTCCAACACAGAGACCATGTGACCTGTCACGGATCCCTTCTCCGTGGTGTCACTTATTCGTCACGTGCCTGCTCTCACACGTGAATTGGGGTTGTGCCTGCAAGGGTTAATCTATCTCCCCACTCTCAGTCCAGCATTCAGCCTCTGTCATATGCTGTAATGGGAGCATAAATCACACACCGACCCAGGCCACAACCCGCTCATACACGCTGCCACCACTCATCGAATACACGGGCGATGAGTCCCGGAAATAATAATAGTAATAAAATTATGTCTATCACTCATAAGGCTCACACACTTTAGGCTATGGATTCTTTTAGAACATTCAAGGTTCAACTTGTTAAAGTTTTATACTTTAATAACAAAAGGTTCAATGCTTACAATAAGAAAAAGGTATAAAAATATGATAATAAAAAGACATACAACTTATGCAAAACAGTATAAAATAAAGAGGAGAAACTTACAGAAATTATCTAACTGGTAGTTGCTTTCTGCTCCCTGAGGGTAGGACGATTGTTGATTGTATCACACCAGCTCGGCTGCCCCCATTATGTGAACACAATTCTTTGTACACAGGCCGGACTTATAGCTTTGGTCTGGAGGTCAGGTTTCTAGACCGGCCCCTCAGGTCAATATCATAACTGCTGCCTGTTTGATTGGGCCACGGCCGCGCCCCCAATGAATATATTATTTTCTCTTGAGACACTTGTGAAAAGGTTCTCAGGAATAGATCCCCTCAGGCCATAATTAGCATCTCCCCTCCAAGACCTAGGAGGTGCCAAATGTTACCTTTCTTCTTGGCCCTAGCTAGACCTCCTGGTGAGATATGGAGACACAATTTCTACTAGTCCCAAGGAAGTACCTATTAACACCTAGGTGCAACTTGCCTTCAGGACAGATGTTACATTATCACTAGTCAAACATATAACCCTAGACATATGTCACTACACACATATAGATATATATATATACACATATTTCACCACACCTCTCTCCTTATGAACGTTGGCATGCGAGTTGACTTACAGGTCAGCTACTGAGCACGTATCTGGTTCTGCCCCATCTTGGCGAGACAGGCCATCAGCATTGCCATGATCAACTCCCTTCTTGTGCTGAATTGTGAAAACATATTGCTGAAGTATCAAACTCCATCTAAGCAATTTCCCATTGTCCCCAACTACTCTGTTAAGCCAACTCAATGGGTTATGATCTGTGATCACGGTCAAGTTGCGCCCATAGAGGTATGGTTGCAGCTTCTGCAGGGCCCACACAATTGCCAAACATTCTTTTTCAATGGTGGCATAAGCCACTTCTCTGGGCAGGAGTTTCCTGCTTAGGTAGAGAATTGGGTGTTGTGTTCCACTCCTTGTTGGTACACCTGGCTGAGAACTGCACCTAGCCCATAGGTGCTGGCATCTATCTGCACTACAAACCGGCGAGTGAAATCTGGGGCCTGCAGGACGGGTGAACTAACCAATGCCGACTTTAAGGCAGAAAATGATTCCTCACACTGAGGACTCCAGGAAACAATTTTAGGAAGTCTCTTCCTGGTCAGATCAGTTAACGGTTTGGCCAGAGCACTGAAGTTTGGTACAAACCTCCTATAGAAGCCAGCCATACCCAGGAAGGACAGTACCTGTTTCTTGGTTCGTGGGGTGGCCCAGGCTGTAATGGCTTCTACCTTCCCTGGCTCAGGTTTTAGCAGTCCTCCCCCCACCCAGTGTCCCAGGTATTGTACTTCCCGCATGGCTACCTGACACTACCCTGGCTTAACAGTAAGACCTGCAGTTTTAAGCTTTTGCAACACCTGAGAAAGATGTACGAGGTGTTAGTCCCAAGAATCACTAAAGATGGCTATATCATCAAGATAAGCGAAGGCAAAGCCATCACATCCTTCCAATAAGTGATTGACCAACCTCTGGAAGGTCGCAGGGGCATTCTTCATACCAAAGGGCATCACCAGAAACTCAAACAGCCCGAATGGCGTTATAAAGGCAGACCTCTCCTGAGCTTCTCTGGTCAGGGGTATCTGCCAGTATCCCCTACTCAGGTCCATGATGGTAAGGTAAAATGCTTTAGCTAGCTGCTCTAACAGCTCATCTATCCTCGGCATGGGGTAGACCTCACATGTAGTCAGTACATTTAATTTCCTGTAGTCTACACAGAACCGGGTAGTACGGTACTTTTTAGGGACAAGAACCACAGGCGAGGCCCAGGCACTCTGGGATTTTTGTATCACCTTGAGTTTTAGCATCTCCTCTACCTGTTTCCTCATGTGTGCCTTCACCTCTGCTGACACACGGTATGCAGACTGCCGTACTGGGGGATTAGTACCAGTGTCCACATGGTGAACTGCTAAGTGTGTCCTCCCAGGCTCCCCTGTGAAGACTTCGGTGAACTCACTGAGCGCCCCCATCAGCTCAGACCTCTGACTGTGGGATAGCTCAGGGTTAAACTCCGCTGACTCCAGGGACTCCATGTACTGAGTCCCGGCCCCCACATCCAGTAACAGATCAGCCTCCCCCTCTTCAGGCAGGTTACAGACAGGTAAGACACAGGCCTCCCTGGCCTTCAACATATTTACATGAAATACTTTCTGACGCTTTGCATGCTCATCTAGTGTCACCACATAATTAACATTATTCAGCCGCTTATGTACAGTATATGGTCCCTCCCATTCGGCCTGCAATTTATTCTGTAACATAGGGACCAACACCCAAACCTTCTGCCCTTCCTCGTAGGCCCTCAGTCTGGCATTACGGTCGTACCAGACCTTCTGGTTGATTTGGGCCTGGGTCACGTTCTCATGGGCCAGGTTTCTCAGTTTTTGCATTCTCTCTCTGAGCCGCAGTACATATTCCACCACTGAGAGTCCAGTAGTTCTCCAAGCCAATCCGAGCGGCGCCGGCAGCGCATGCGCACTGCGACGGACGGGTCAGGAATGCGGGACCGGCGTTAGACTCAGTGCGCAAGCGCCAGGTAAAGACCCAGGGATCGCGCACGGAGCACTAAGACGCCCGCCCACAGACCGGAGCCGCCCGTACACAGCGCGATGCGCACGGCCACACGGGTGAGCACATAGAGAAAAATGCTGCGACAGCTAATACAAAAAAAGGGAGGAGAAGAGTCTGACCATTCGGGAGATGCAAAAAAGAAACCGATAATGATGGTAAAATGTATTAAGTGCCAAATCATAGCATAGAGGTGCCGTGCCATATATAAAGGAAATGTCAAGACTCCAAATAAGTCCCCACCATTATAATATACTGGATTAAAGAGAAGGGGAACAAGACATATAAATAGCAAAACTATAAACGGCACCAACATAGCCATATTTTATAGAGGTATACAAAGTATAAGGCACAGTATATACATGCATATAAATACAGGTACAAACATCTATAAATAAAGTCCATTGCATATCCCATTATTCAGAATAGCTGGCTCGGAACCAAAAGAAGGGTAGAAGGGTCCATAATTTCAGGCATCAAGATGTTAGTGGAATTTTTTGAAGACTCAATTTGTTCCATATGAAACAGGGATCAAGGGAGGGCCCATGGATACAACAATATTACTGGTGATAAAAAAACTGAAAAATCATTAAAACCATAAACAAGAAATAAGATTAAAAACAAAAACAAAAAGTCCCGAGGGACAAGGGTGAGGCACAACAGAGGCTAATCACAGGATGTACTAAAGATAGGGAGCAAAGCTCAAAGATTCGTTCAGACCCCTAGGGGTCAAAGTATCAAGTAAAAAGATCCACTTGGATTCAATCTGTGCTAGGCGTTTTTTATAGTCGCCACCTCTACTGCCGAGGTGGAGTACGTCAATACCCCTAACCGAGAGCAATCTATCATTACAATTATGGTGTAACCTAAAATGACGTGGAATTGTTTTCAGATCAGTAACTGAGAGCGCTGTCTTGGCCGCGCCAATGTCCCGCACATGCTCACGCACGCGAACCCTGAATTCACGGGTGGTGAGTCCAACATATATTTTTGGACATGGACAAGTCGCATAATAAATAACATTGGTGGTACTACAAGTTATGCGCTGTCTAATTTGGAATGTTCTTAAACCATCACTTGAAGTAACCCCCGGGTAAGGCATGAAGGGTCCGTAAGGAGGGGGCCATGACCGGGCAGGTTGCAAGTGACGGGGGAGTTGGGTGTTGGGAGAAGGTAGGGGGACGACAAGGCAAGGGTAAGCCGGGAGGGGAGGAAGTATTAGGGGCTTAATTAAAGGGGAAATGACATAGGGGAAGGAAGTGACCTAGGATGGGGGGAGGGGGGGGCACAGGGGGATAAAAAGGACGCAGGGAGGAGCCGTGGCCCTCTTTCCCTCTCAGGACGGCCGGACATCAAGCAAGCTGCTCTCCCACCCTGCCACCGAGCTCTCCCATCCCGACACATCTTACCGGCATGGACGTCATCACCAGGCTCCAGGCGGCTGCCAGCGCTCACCCCCCAGGATGGTTAGAAAGCATTGCGGAAGGTATCCTGGGGGTGAGCGGTGGTGGTGGGGAGTCCTCGGCGCCAGCTGGTGGGACCGGTCCGGGGCGCGGTAGGGAGGGCAGCGCCGGATCCCGCAGGAGCGCAGGGGGTAGCAGCAGCAGGAGGAGCGTGCAGGCTAGTAGGTGTCGGGCGTCGGATGCTGCATGCTCCGATGGGCAGGAAAGGCAGGGAGAATGCGGTACGGAGCCGGCGGGGGGGCGGAGGAGCGAGTCCACAAGACCCACCGCAGCGCAGCAGCAGGGACAGGGATCTCCAGGGAGGCCTCCGGTAGTAGCCCCTGCAGCAGTAGCAGCTGGGGGTGTGAGCGTTCCCCCCGCAGCCAGGCAAGAGAGTCAGGACACATGGGCAGTGCCATCTTGTTTCCGGGGTCCTTCCCAAAGGCCCCAAGGAAGTGGGCTGCCCAGCGAGATGCCTGTGGAAAGTTTACAGAGTCCGGGGCCGTCCAGCCAGATGCCCGTGGGGGAAGAGGGGGGGAGGAGAACAACTCGCAGGACCAGGCCCCCCGAAAGGCTGGCCATGGAGATGCCGATAAGGGGTCAGCAGCGCAGGACAAGGAGCCCTTCGAGGGAGCGGGGGGCAAGCATTAACAGACGGCGACGGCCCAGGATGGTGAGCACCCCCAGGCAGCCAGGGCCATGTAGCGGGTTGCAGAGCCAACAGCAGAGCACACAGGGCAGAGCCAGGCAGGTGAACAGAAGTAGCGACAGGGTGGCCACCACACAATATAGTCACGGGAGCCAGGAAAGAACGGGAGACGAACGAGCTGAGGACGGACGCTGGTCGCAAAGAGCAAGATGGCCCTCATCCCTGGACGAGGACAGCGACGGCAACGGCGAGGGGGATTCCAGGAGCACAGCGGCCGGGGGGAGGATGACTCCCGTGCGGCCTGGTAACTATGAATCTATGTTTCCATCATACCCAGATGCAGGCCCATTGCTAGCGGAAGGGGGAGGCGGGGGATCACATAGGGATAATGTAGCCACTATTTTAGGGTCTTTAGAGGCCACCGCTAGGGAAACGAGGGCAATAATAGCGAGTCTGGCAGACAGATTAGACCGTGTTGAGGGGCGCGGGCCTGGACACCTATCAGCTTGGACGAGCCCATACTTGCGGCCTGGTGCCGCTGGGGGTGGGGACGTTATAAACTGGACACCCGAGTCGGCAGCAGCCGGGGAAGAGTATGGACAGTTAGATGACACCGCGTGGGGGGATATATATTTTTGTTTTACGGGTAACCTGGGTATGCACCTTAAGAAAGAGATGAAAGAAAAAATATGGAGGGAGGAGTATGTGGACATTTTCGCGCTTTTGCCTGTGGAGAGGTTGAGCACAAAAATAGAAAAGGATGGAGGGAGGAAAGAAGAGGAGAGAGCAATTACGGTGGCGCATACGTTTTCAAATTGGTGGCATGCTTTCGTGATATTTGGTAGCATTATTGGGCAAAAGGCGCCAGAAAATTGCTTGCAATTGTTTTGTTACATGGACACCATTGGGGAGGCTTACAAGTCATATGGGGGTCACGCTTGGCTGACGTATGACGAACAGTTTCGTCAGCGCAAGGCCATGCGACCATCTATGAGATGGGATCAAAAAGATATTGGCCTGTGGCTTCAGATTATGTCTCAGAATCACAGACATTGGATGCCCTTTCAGGGAGGGGCCGGGGGGGCCGGCCATACAGGGTACAGCGCAGGAAGCATGGCAGGGGGGAACTTCCAAGGTTGGGGCGGTAATCAAAAACGGGGGCTCTGCTGGCAATTCAACGAGGGACAGTGCAAATTTGGAACAGGTTGTAAATTTAGGCACACGTGTTCCAATTGTGGGGGATCGGCACATGGGGCCAATAGGTGTCCTAGGAAGTACGGTGGTAAGGTGGGAGGAGCCGGTTATGGTCAAGGGCAAAACACCAGTCAAGCTGCACGCGATGCTCCCTTATCTAAGTAGATACCCGGATAAGAAAAACGCGGACCTATTAATCAAAGGTTTCAAGGAAGGGTTTTCCATCCCTTCCCCGGCGCGCCAAACGCCACGGAAGCTGAGGAATCTCTATTCGGCCTATCAGCACCCCGCAGTTGTAAAGCAGAAACTTGAGAAAGAGGTGCGGATGGGCCGGATGGCGGGTCCGTTTTCTTCCCCACCCGTGTCGGACTTGGTGGTTTCTCCATTGGGCATTGTACCAAAGAAGGAACCGAACAAGTTCCGAATGATCCATCACCTGTCATACCCTCGCGGTAAGTCCGTCAATGACAGCATCGATCCTGAGTTATGTACGGTGCTGTACGCATCATTTGATCGGGCGTTAGAGTGGGTGAGAAAATGCGGAAAGGGGGCGCTGATGGCAAAAACGGATGTGGAGGCTGCCTTTCGGCTACTGCCGGTACACCCGGAGAGTCAGCGGTTGCTCGGGTGCTATTGGGAGGGAGAGTATTTCATAGACAGGTGTTTGCCAATGGGATGCTCTTTGTCATGTTCATTGTTCGAAGCCTTTAGCACATTCCTGGAGTGGGTAGTGAAGGATATCACAGGATTGGGATCGTTGATCCACTACCTCGATGACTTTTGGTGTGTAGGTCCGGCACAATCAAAGGTGTGCGGTACCATCTTAAAGGGTTTGCAGGGGGTTGCTAAGGAGTTCGGGGTGCCATTGGCTCCCGAGAAAACTGTCGGCCCAACGTCATGTATCTCATTTCTGGGAATCATGATCGACACGATAAGGTGGGAGTGTCGTCTCCCAGGGGAGAAGGTGGAAGCCCTAAAATTGGAAATAGGCAGGGCGAGGAGAGCTAAAAAACTAAAGCTTCGGGAGGTGCAGTCTTTGCTGGAGAGATTAAATTTCGCATGTCGAGTCATGCCGATGGGCAGAATATTCACGAGGAGATTAGCGGCGGCAACGGCCGGC
Source organism: Ranitomeya variabilis (assembly GCF_051348905.1). Taxonomy (NCBI): domain Eukaryota; kingdom Metazoa; phylum Chordata; class Amphibia; order Anura; family Dendrobatidae; genus Ranitomeya; species Ranitomeya variabilis. Next base: position 625,759,638 of record NC_135233.1, read on the forward strand.
ATTAAATCGCCGCATCATTATGTGCGATTGACGGCAGATAACAAAGCTGATCTGGCGGTTTGGGACACATTCTTGAAAAATTACAATGGGCTTTCCCTCTTGATGGAAGGGGGATGTTGTAATACGGATATTGAATTATACACGGATGCAGCGGGCAGTCATGGCTTTGGAGCTTACTGTCAGGGACAGTGGTGCGCGGCAGCATGGCCAGAGGAGTGGGTGCGCTCAGGGCTGACAAAAAACATTGCATTATTGGAAATTTTCCCAATCCTGGTAGCGGTAACACTATGGGGACATCGGCTCAAAAACCGAAAAGTGAGGTTTAAGTGCGATAACATGGGGGTGGTCATGGATATAAATAACATCACCGCGTCTTCGCCGCCAGTAATTAGAGTGTTGAGGCAGTTGGTGTTGGAATGCCTAGTTATCAATGCTCAGGTGACAGCATCTCATGTTCCAGGAGAATTTAACTCGGTCGCTGATGCGCTTTCTTGTTTTCAGTGGCAGCGGTTTCGGGCGTTGGCCCCCGAAGCGGAAGAAGAAGGCCTACCCTGCCCTCCCGGATTATGGAACGTGGCATCTGGGCGGCTGAACCGCTGATCAAGGCATCCGTAACAAGTAGCACGTGGGCGGCCGTGGGGGCTGTGGGAACAATGGCTAGGCCGGGGTGGCGAGGACATGTCAGAGGAGGAGCAGATTGGGGTGTTATTGATGGGAATTAGGCAGGCCGCAGACGATAGTTGGTCGGCGGCAAAAATGAGTCAACTAATTGCAGGATTAGCATTCGGGTTTAAGCTTAGGAACAGAACCGATTTGACGAAGAGTTTCTTAGTCAGGCAGGCCTTAAAAGGCTACCGTAAGGGAAAGGTTAGAAAAGACAACAGGCGGCCCGTGTCATTTGGCATGTTAGAGGTATTAGGAGAGCAGTTAGAGGGGGTGTGCAGGACACAATTTGAGGTTGGCTTGTTTAGGTTGGCCTTTTCACTCGCATTCTTTGGAGCAATGAGGATAGGGGAGCTTGTAGCGCCAGGCAAGGCCATAGTGGGGGGCATTCTAGCCGAAGACGTTATGAAGACAAAAAGGGGATTGGAATTTTGGATTAGGAGGTCAAAGACGGACCAAAGGGGGAAAGGAAAAAGGGTGTTATTGGGAAAAGTAAGCGGTTCTATGATGTGTCCATGTAAGTGTTTCGGGATATTCTCGGCAGCTAGGCCTAAGCAGGGGGGACCGCTGCTATGTCACGAGGATGGGTCATATTTGTCCAGGTATCAATTTATTAGAGTATTCCGGACGTGTATGGTAAGGGCAGGTGGGAACCCTGGGAGATACACAGGTCATTCCTTCCGGATTGGGGCGGCAACGGAGGCCGCAGTGGGTGGGCTGAGCCCGGAAACAGTAAAGCGAATTGGCCGGTGGGAGTCGCGGCGGTACAGGTCTTACGTACGACCTCAAGGATATGAGGCGGCAATTCCCCCCCAGAATTAATACATCTCACTGATTTCTTTTTGTTGTTACAGGACAAGTCCCGATCGTGATTTGGATTCTAGGACATTCATACGTTTACTGGGGAGCACAGCGGGCTGACAGACGGACGGGCGGGAGACAGTTAGGTATGGCAAGGAATGGGGCGGTGATTAGGTGGTTGGGTTATCGGGGTTTAACATGGGGCCGGTTACTGCACGAGTTTTTCCGGGCGGTGAACCTCTATGGGGTCCCAGATATATTAGTGTTACACGCAGGGGGGAACGACTTAGGGGCTAGCTCGGGAAAAGGGCTGAGTGCCAAAATCAGAAGGGATATAAGGCAGCTGGGATTGGCATATCCAAACTTGAGGCTAGTGTGGTCAGACATGGTACCTAGAAAAAAGTGGCGAGGGGCACGGTCAGTGGGAAAGGTTAACAAGGCACGGATAAAAGTGAACAAGGAGGTATCCAAGTTCGTGTCACGGAGCGGGGGGGTGACAATACGTCACGCAGGTCTGGACTCTACAGAAGGAGATTACTGGCTAGGGGACGGGGTGCATTGGAACACCGTGGGAACTGACTTATGGATTGAGGGCTTGGTTGGGGGGATACGGAAGGCCGCAGCAGGGTTGGTTGGTGGGGTCTCGAGCACTTGAAGGTCAAGCGCTCTCGGTGTGGCGTTGGTGGGTCCTCGAAGCTGGCAGAAAAGTACGGTAGAGGGGGGATTCTTGCACTGCGGGACCCCCCCCCCCCACTGCCATGGATAGTTACTTAGTTCGTGGTCTGGTGATACTTGTGTGATACCCGACGAGGTAGGTCGGGGTCACATTATCGGGGGACCCGGAGGGCCACCCTGATGTTGGAGGTCGGGTGCGCGGTACCGACGGGTGGGTACCCGACGATGGAAGTCGGGTACAGGTTAACGGATGGAGGCAACCTCTTCCCTCAACTCATGATGCTTCTGAGCCTGGGGGAAAAACGCGGCGGGAAGTAAGGCTGAGAGGGAAGAGGCAGTGCCGACGGAATAATCACCAGACCAGGAGCGGGTTAGCTTCGAGGGCCGCACCAAGGGTCCGTTCTTTATTAATATTAATAATAAATTGGCTGCTGTGGCCATTATTATCCAAATTACTGGTGTGGTGTGGTTATTCAAGAAAGGTGGGGGGGAAGTCACGGGGAGTCAACCTTGCCAAGGTCAAGTAACCCCCGGATAAGGCACGAAGGGTCCGTAAGGAGGGGGCCATGACCGGGCAGGTTGCAAGTGACGGGGGAGTTGGGGGTTGGGAGAAGGCAGGGGGACGACAAGGCAAGGGTAAGCCGGGAGGGGAGGAAGTATTAGGGGCTTAATTAAAGGGGAAATGACATAGGGGAAGGAAGCAAAAGTTAGACTCGTGCACTGCCTTAATCTTGGTGGTGCTCAGGTAGGTTCCAACACCATAACCATATATCAAAAAAACCTGGCACTCAACTTATTGTATCTGGAGATATGTTTTATTGTCAGCAACAAAAACGTTTCGGTCCCAAAACGGACCTTCCTCAGTTACTGAAAGTGCAAATAACATATAAAATAAAATAAACAAACAAATAAACAAAGTATTTACAAAGCTGGTCATCCAGTGTATGGCAAACATGGCGGTACAGTTGCTACAGTAATACAAAAACAGTACAGAACCAACCAATATTGGCACAATGCTACTATGGGTGGTAAGTGGTTAGAACTATTGTAAGTGAGGGGGTAATCACATACCGTTAGAAGTAGAGGATTGGAGAAAGATGTGCCCGTGTAGGCAAGAGATAAGTGGTTTCTGTAAGATAGGGCATAAAGCATAAGTATTGGACCAGGGAGAAGGTGGTTGTGATAACGTGGGAAAGAAAAAATCATACCCATAAGGATGCAGACCTTAGGTCTGTGTGAGGCTGAGTGGGCAATGTCCTAATCGGTAAGGAAAGGGGGGTAAGGGGGGTTGCAAAACTGTCAGCTTGCACATCCAGGCTATGTTAGGGGAAAGAAACTCGCATTGGAGACAGGCTTACCTTGCAGGAGTGGCGTTACTGACGCGGTGTCCACCGCTAGTCTGCTGCCATCTGCTTCAAAGTGTGTTTCTTTATATACATGCACGCCTAGACTAAGGGCCTGTGTGTTGCTGAGCCGGATGTGGGCGTGTCCGGCGCGCTGGGCTGAAAATGAAGCTATGGGTGTCATCACCAAGATGGTGATGCATACCAGGGGGCGGGGTTTTGCGGGTCACGCTGGGGGGCGTGTCTATTAGAGAAGGTACAGCCCCGTACACGGCATCACCAACATGGTGGTGCGTTCCAAGGGGCGGAATAATGCGTGTCACGCAAGGGGGCGTGTCTATGGAAGAGAATGCAGTCCTGGCTAAGGAGAAAAAAAAGCCCCAATGTTTTGTAGTGTGAGCTACAAATGAGAGCGCTATCACCCCAGCAATGGTGCGCAGCAAGGAGCAAAGCTTGCGTGTTGTATACAAGGGACATAAAAAGTAGGAGACAATGCTTCCTAGGAGATAACAGTGAAATGTAGTGACATCTCACTGGATGGGAACGTATGCTCCTAAGTGGGTATGGCTATTAGAGGACATATGGATAGGATGATCCATATGAGACAGAGGTGGTTGATGGAATATGTATTAATAAATATGCCAACAGAAAGAGTCACGTGGGAGGATGTAGAGAAAGGCAAAGTTACGTTTAATTAGCTGAAACAGTGCTGGTGATTAGAGGGTGAGCCGTCATATCAGAAGTGAGTGCCACATGGGAGGATTCTGGGTCCAGAAGTCAATACAGGCGATTCTAAAATAACAGAAAACAGAAATTATTAGTATACACATGATAAAGGTGGCATAAATAATAACGCAACCCCAAAATCATTCAGATGAACGCCAATAGGTCGTACTCCCTGTTTAACCCTTTGGGTGTTAGGGTTTCCAGGGTATGTATCCAGAAAGCTTCCCGTTTTTTTAGGAGTGCAATCCTATCTCCCCCTCGTCGTTGCGGGGGTACTGAATCGATCACCTGGTATCTGAGTTGTGAAATGGTATGACCATGGGTTGAGAAGTGATGGGGGACTGGCAGAAGTAAATTATTGCAGCGGATAGTGGATTTATGTTTGGATATTCTATCCCGCACCGATTGGGTGGTCTCCCCGATGTACAGTAAGCCGCATGGGCATTTGATAAGGTAGATGACGAATGACGATTCGCATGTGTAATAATTTTTGATCTGGAAGCTTTTGTCCGTATGTGGATGCTGAAAAGTATTGCCCTTCTAAATACAAAACAACAGAACGGAGTATACAAGTCCCAATACGCATTTTATTTAAAAATTGTATAATTTTATTTATATTATCAAAATATATAATTCAAACTGAGTAATCAAATATAAATACAATACATATAAATAACAGGATTAGTGGAGGAGGAAACACTATAATAGTGGCGGAGCGGATGACAACACCTATCACATCATATCACAAGGACTGCTATTGTGGGAGCCATAGTATGAAAAAAAAAAAAAAAAAAAAAAAAAAAAAAAAAAAAAAAAAGTTGCAACAGTGCAGGTTATATCACTAGCTAAAGTGCCATAGTGCCTACAGGACTCATCACCTCATATCATATAAAGCAGCTTACCCATTAGGTCTGAGATGTCTCACCACGCTCCACACACCACCCCCTTGACGCACGTTTCGCGGTCGCTTTCTCAAAAAGGGGTTTTTTTCTTTTTGAGAAAGCGACCGCGAAACGTGCGTCAAGGGGGTGGTGTGTGGAGCGTGGTGAGACATCTCAGACCTAATGGGTAAGCTGCTTTATATGATATGAGGTGATGAGTCCTGTAGGCACTATGGCACTTTAGCTAGTGATATAACCTGCACTGTTGCAACTTTTTTTTTTTTTTTTTTTTTTCATACTATGGCTCCCACAATAGCAGTCCTTGTGATATGATGTGATAGGTGTTGTCATCCGCTCCGCCACTATTATAGTGTTTCCTCCTCCACTAATCCTGTTATTTATATGTATTGTATTTATATTTGATTACTCAGTTTGAATTATATATTTTGATAATATAAATAAAATTATACAATTTTTAAATAAAATGCGTATTGGGACTTGTATACTCCGTTCTGTTGTTTTGTATTTATTGGGGAGTTTCCTAGACTGTCCTATTGTTTCGGACAGAAATATTGGGAGAGATATAACAATCCTTGTCTCTCGGCCACGCATATGTATTAATTTTTGTGAGTTTTGTATGAAGTATTGCCCTTCTGTATATTCCCACATTGGGCACAATGTAGACATGGGAATGTTCCCATTTTGGGGTGTGACAGGAATCTTGATTTCGTTGTTTGTGTGGGCCCAAAATCTGCCCTGACCAAGGTGTCCCTGAGATTCTGTGGTCTCTTGAAACATGGGAGGAAAGGGACTTTGAACTCAGGAACCGTGGGATATGCTACAGAAAGTAAAGGCCAGTGTTTTCTGATATGTTTATGGAGGATGGAGGTAACCGGGTGATAAACATGTACAAAGGGGACTCTCTTTCCCTGTTCATTACTCCGGATGCGAGTAGAAGGGTTTAGTTGTTCTTGTAAAATGCGTTCAGGATAGCCACGTCGCTGGAACTTCGTGGTCATATCCCGTAGGCGTTGGTCCTGTAAGTCCTGATCAGAAACTATGCGACGTACGCGTTGATACTGTGATTTGGGGATACAGCGTTTGACTGCTGGGGGATGAAAGCTATCGTAATGCAAAATGCTATTACGGTCAGTGGGCTTCACATGGAGGTCTGTAGTTAAACGACCCTCTTCATCCTTCACTACCATAGTGTCTAGGTAACTTACAGTCCTAGTGTCGTGGGTTATGGTAAACTTTATGCCTGGCCATGCTCCGTTCAGAAACGAAAAAAATGTTTCCAGGGATTCCAACGTGCCCCCCCATAGGCAAAATATGTCATCTATATAACGTGTCCAGTACAGGACGTTTGAAATGAAGAGGGGATGCCTATAGATGATAGATTCGTCGAAGTGTGCCATGTAGGCATTAGCGTACGGGGGCGCAACGTTGGAACCCATGGCGGTCCCACGTACCTGGAGGAAAAATTGATCCTGGAACAGAAAATGGTTATTGAACAAAATCAAAGTAAGGAGATCCACACATAAATTAATCTGATTAGCGTCTAAACCGGCTGATGTCAGTAGATGGTGGACCGAATTAATACCCTCTATGTGGGGAATTGAGGTATATAGGTCCTTAACATCCATTGTCACTAGGATTGTATGAGTTGGTATAGTGCCGATTGATTGAATTTTGTTCAGAAACGCCCCTGTGTCCAGAAGGAAGGATGGGGTATTCCGGATTAAGGGTGTAAGGACTTTTTCTAAATAAATGGATAGAGGGGACAAAATAGATTCGGTGGATGCCACTATCGGTCTCCCCGGGGGGTTTTGTAAGTTCTTGTGGACCTTCGGTAAGATGTAAAAAACCGGTATTACCGGGTTCCTTTTAGTCAAGAACTCAATGGTTTTGGTGTCAAGGATCCCTAATGAGGAATATTTCAATAAAGTGGCCTCTATTTTGTTTGTAATGTCCCCAGTGGGATTTCTACTGAGTTTACTGTATACCGACTCGTCCTGTAATTGTCGTGCAACTTCCGACAGATACGTGGACTTGTCCATGACCACCAGGGCACCCCCTTTATCAGCTGGTTTTATTATCAAACTGCTGTCCTCCCGAAGGGATCTAAGGGCCTGTCTTTCAATGGGGGACAGATTAGGGGGAAAAAAGAGTCTCCCTTTCTCAATGTCGTCACGTATGTCAAGAAAAGATTGGTATACAAAGCTTATAAACGTCTCCACTGCATGCGACCCCTGCGGTGGGCGGAAGTTACTCTTACACCTAAGTCCCAACTGAGTAATTGAAAGAGGATTATTAGCAACGCTTACATCGGTGTTATGGTTCTCAATGGCAAGAGAACATAGCCCAGCAAACATAAGAACTAGCTCTTGGAAGGATGGAAACTAAACTGACCATGAACTAAACCTGCCGCACAACTAACAGTAGCCGGGTAACGTAGCCTGCGTTTTATCCCTAGACGCCCAGCGCCGGCCGGAGGACTAACTAATCCTGGCAGAGGAAAATATAGTCCTGGCTCACCTCTAGAGAAATTTCCCCGAAAGGCAGACAGAGGCCCCCACAAATATTGGCGGTGATTTTAGATGAAATGACAAACGTAGTATGAAAATAGGTTTAGCAAAATTGAGGTCCGCTTACTAGATAGCAGGAAGACAGAAAGGGCACTTTCATGGTCAGCTGAAAACCCTATCAAAATACCATCCTGAAATTACTTTAAGACTCTAGTATTAACTCATAACATCAGAGTGGCAATTTCAGATCACAAGAACTTTCCAGACACAGAAACGAAACTACAGCTGTGAACTGGAACAAAATGCAAAAACAAACAAGGACTAAGTCCAACTTAGCTGGGAGTTGTCTAGCAGCAGGAACATGCACAGAAAGGCTTCTGATTACAATGTTGACCGGCATGGAAGTGACAGAGGAGCAAGGCTAAATAGCGACTCCCACATCCTGCTGGAAACAGGTGAACAGAGAGGATGATGCACACCAGTTCAATTCCACCAGTGGCCACCGGGGGAGCCCAAAATCCAATTTCACAACACATCGGGAGGAGAAGGTGGTGTGGTGGAGAAGTAAGCCTTAAGTCTGAGGAGGCGAAAGAATCGTTGCAAGTCCATTTCTAGTTGAAAAGTCTGACATTTGTATGCAGGGCAGAAAGAGAGACCTTTCTGTAACACCTTAAGTTCAGCAATACCTAAAGACCTAGAGGAAATGTTAATTACCAATGATTCCATACCATGGAGCGCGTCACTCGCATCCTGTCCGCGTTGTCGTTTTTGTTGCCGCCCCCGCCTCGTCTTCTTTGTGGGAACCGGCGCCTTTGTCCTAAAAAAGGAGCCTGGCTGGAGGAAGGAGCGTCCCGTTCCACATCGGATCCCGAGGTAGAGAAGTCTGTGGATGACCTTGGGTTCCGTGGAGGTGGACGTCTTGTAGAGGAGTTGTCGTGCCATCGATAAACTTGATTCTGTTCGTAATCGATGGTATCCCTGGAGAACTTGTTTCTTTTCCGGATTTCAGTGTCTCTCTTGTGTTGTTCCACTCGGGTCTGGATCTGCGTTTTGAGTGCGCTGAGTTCCTCGGGTGTGCCTGCTGTTGTTAGTTGTGCTTCGATGTTACGGATCTCTGCAGCGTTGGCCTCGATCTTCTTATGTAGAAACTCCACCGTGAGGGTCATCAAGTCAAAGGAACATTTGTTAAGAATTTGTATATATTTTGAACAATAATCAGAATTATCATGAAATAGTGTGGGACGTAAAGCCACTCTCAACCCCCTGGGGATGCGCTTAACCCTTAAATACTCGGATAGGGTGGCGCAATGGAGCTCAATGCTGGCCTGATGTCGGAGTGCCTTTTCTAAATCCCTACCACGTGTTTCGTGCGGTGGACTCTTTAAGAAGTCACATGAGAAAGTTGATTGTGCCAAAATATTGGAAGATTCTTCCGTGTTGTAAGAGAATGTATCTGAAGACGTAGCCATTTATGGCGTGCAGTCAAGTAGAGGAGATACAAATCAAAAGTTAGACTCGTGCACTGCCTTAATCTTGGTGGTGCTCAGGTAGGTTCCAACACCATAACCATATATCAAAAAAACCTGGCACTCAACTTATTGTATCTGGAGATATGTTTTATTGTCAGCAACAAAAACGTTTCGGTCCCAAAACGGACCTTCCTCAGTTACTGAAAGTGCAAATAACATATAAAATAAAATAAAATAAACAAACAAATAAACAAAGTATTTACAAAGCTGGTCATCCAGTGTATGGCAAACATGGCGGTACAGTTGCTACAGTAATACAAAAACAGTACAGAACCAACCAATATTGGCACAATGCTACTATGGGTGGTAAGTGGTTAGAACTATTGTAAGTGAGGGGGTAATCACATACCGTTAGAAGTAGAGGATTGGAGAAAGATGTGCCCGTGTAGGCAAGAGATAAGTGGTTTCTGTAAGATAGGGCATAAAGCATAAGTATTGGACCAGGGAGAAGGTGGTTGTGATAACGTGGGAAAGAAAAAATCATACCCATAAGGATGCAGACCTTAGGTCTGTGTGAGGCTGAGTGGGCAATGTCCTAATCGGTAAGGAAAGGGGGGTAAGGGGGGTTGCAAAACTGTCAGCTTGCACATCCAGGCTATGTTAGGGGAAAGAAGGCGTGCATGTATATAAAGAAACACACTTTGAAGCAGATGGCAGCAGACTAGCGGTGGACACCGCGTCAGTAACGCCACTCCTGCAAGGTAAGCCTGTCTCCAATGCGAGTTTCTTTCCCCTAACATAGCCTGGATGTGCAAGCTGACAGTTTTGCAACCCCCCTTACCCCCCTTTCCTTACCGATTAGGACATTGCCCACTCAGCCTCACACAGACCTAAGGTCTGCATCCTTATGGGTATGATTTTTTCTTTCCCACGTTATCACAACCACCTTCTCCCTGGTCCAATACTTATGCTTTATGCCCTATCTTACAGAAACCACTTATCTCTTGCCTACACGGGCACATCTTTCTCCAATCCTCTACTTCTAACGGTATGTGATTACCCCCTCACTTACAATAGTTCTAACCACTTACCACCCATAGTAGCATTGTGCCAATATTGGTTGGTTCTGTACTGTTTTTGTATTACTGTAGCAACTGTACCGCCATGTTTGCCATACACTGGATGACCAGCTTTGTAAATACTTTGTTTATTTGTTTGTTTATTTTATTTTATATGTTATTTGCACTTTCAGTAACTGAGGAAGGTCCGTTTTGGGACCGAAACGTTTTTGTTGCTGACAATAAAACATATCTCCAGATACAATAAGTTGAGTGCCAGGTTTTTTTGATATAGGGGAAGGAAGCGACCTAGGACGGGGGGAGAGGGGGGGCACAGGGGGATAAAAAGGATGCAGGGAGGAGCCGTGGCCCTCTTTCCCTCTCAGGACGGCCGGACATCAAGCCCCACCCACCCATCCCTGACGAAAAGAAGGAGGACCGGGTCGCAGTAGCCAGATGAACCATTCGGACGTGGACATTAGCGAAACTTATAAACAAAAAATAAAAAATAAAAAAAATAAAGAAGAAAAATTTATTTGTTTGGCAGTTACCTTTAAGCCCAGGGGAAGGGCAGTCCATCACCATGGTTCCCTGGAGGTTTCCCCCACAGGGTTTTTTTCCTCTCCTGACTGGTGGCGGATAGCTCTTTGTGAGCGCGAGGTCTGTTACATCATAGGATGATGATTTGAGCATTGGTGGGTCCTCGAAGCTGGCAGAAAAGTACGGTAGAGGGGGGATTCTTGCACTGCGGGACCCCCCCCCCCACTGCCATGGATAGTTACTTAGTTCGTGGTCTGGTGATACTTGCGTGATACCCGACGAGGTAGGTCGGGGTCACGTTATCGGGGGACCCGGAGGGCCACCCTGATGTTGGAGGTCGGGTGCGCGGTACCGACGGGTGGGTACCCGACGATGGAAGTCGGGTACAGGTTAACGGATGGAGGCAACCTCTTCCCTCAACTCATGATGCTTCTGAGCCTGGGGGAAAAACGCGGCGGGAAGTAAGGCTGAGAGGGAAGAGGCAGTGCCGACGGAATAATCACCAGACCAGGAGCGGGTTAGCTTCGAGGGCCGCACCAAGGGTCCGTTCTTTATTAATATTAATAATAAATTGGCTGCTGTGGCCGTTATTATCCAAATTACTGGTGTGGTGTGGTTATTCAAGAAAGGTGGGGGGGAAGTCACGGGGAGTCAACCTTGCCAAGGTCAAGTAAAGTCAGAGCAGCGGAGGACATTGGCGCAGGCAAGACAGCGCCCACATGAAACACACCCCGGACGAGGGCCCCCTGTGCCAAAGGGATTTGTTGGAGCCGGAATGTAATGGCTCCTGACCAACATATCATTGAGGTTCCTACACCTTTTAGGAGTCATCAGGGGATAATTACCCAGGGCAGCACGCAAGGAAGGCTCAGTATGGAGAACAGGCCAATGTTTAGCAAAAATAGAGCGCATGTTCTCCCACTCGTGGTTGTAGGTGGAAATGAATCTTATTGATCCACCCTTACTCGTAGCACGACGTCGAGCAGTACAGTGCAGAAGATCACTCCGTGGGGTTGCTCTAGCGCGGTCATAACCAGTTTTGATAGATCTGTGGCTATAGCCGCGGGCCTTAAACCTCTGCTTCAGATCCCCCGCCTGTAATTCAAATCTGGTTTCAGAGGAGCAAATCCGCCGCATCCTAAGAAACTGTCTGATCGGGACGGCCCTCACAGTGGCTGGGTGGTGAGCAGAGGTAGCATGCAACAAAGAATTGACAGAGGTCGGCTTCCTGAAGACGTCAGTCTGGATGCGCCGGTCAAAATCGATCTCCAGGCGGACATCCAGGAAGTCGACTGTTACAGCGCTAAAAGCGTATGTTAAATGTATGTTCAATGTATTATTATTCAAGCATCTCATGAAATCCTCGAGCTGGCAGACCGTTCCCCCCCACAAAAACAGTTTTCCAGCTGGGGCTGGCGGTCAAGTGTGCTGATAATTAAGAGAAATTAATATTCAGAAAATTCATTTCTCTTAAGTATCGGCACATGTGACCGCCGCAGCAGCAGGCTGCCTTACTTTGTCCTGGTTAATAGGCACGCTGAAGCGAGGGCGATATAACTACTCCCACTCAGGTGGGAACAATAATTATCAATGCCGTCCATCGCAACAAAGCCTCCTAAACGCACAGCCTTTCCCCTGTACAATCTGTTACAATATCTATCTCCGGTATATACTGTGTTAGTGTATGTGGGTATATACATATCCCCGGTGTCGGGGTGTATATATTTCCCCGTTGTTGGGGTGTGTATATCCCTGGTGTCAGCGTATATCCCTGGTGTCAGTGTATATCCCTGGTGTCGGGGTGCATATATTCCCGGTGTCGGGGTGCATATATACCCGGTGTCGGGGTGCATATATACCCGGTGTCGGGGTATGTATATCCCTGTATAGGGGTGTATATATCGCCGGTGTTGGGGTGTGTATATACCCCCGGTGTCTTGGTGTATATATATCCCAGGTGTCTGGGTGTGTTTCATTCCCCGGTGTTGAGGTGTATATATACATTGTGTCGGTGTATATCCCCAGTGTCGGGGTGTGTATATCCCAAGTATGGAGGTGTATATATCCTCGGTTGGGGTATGTATATTTCCCTGACGTAGGGGTATATATATATACTAGATAGTGGCCCGATTCTAACGCATCGGGTATTCTAGAACATGCATGTCCACGTAGTATATTGCACAGTCCACGTAGTATATTGCCCAGTCACGTAGTATATTGCCCAGTCACGTAGTATATTGCCCAGTCACGTAGTATATAGCACAGCCCACGGAGTATATAGCACAGTCCACGTAGTATATTGCACAGCCCACGTAGTATATTGCACAGCCCACGCAGTATATTGCACAGCCCACGCAGTATATTGCACAGCCCAAGCAGTATATTGCACAGCCCACGCAGTATATTGCACAACCCACGCAGTATATTGCCCAGCCACGCAGTATATTGCCCAGCCACGCAGTATATTGCCCAGCCACGCAGTATATTGCCCAGCCACGCAGTATATTGCCCAGCCACATAGTATATTGCCCAGCCACATAGTATTGTTATGGAAATATTAGGGTTGGATAAATATATCCCTGTGTGTGCTGTGGCCGCTTCCAATTAGACTGAGTATTTTGAGCGCTCATCAAAAATGGACTGTACACAACTGTGACAGAACAACATTCCATCAATACTGAAACTTTATTGTACATACATAGTTTTATATTTTCACATAGAAAGGAGTGGTTAGGGGTTGTCAGGGGTGGTTAGTTAATTACCATATTGTCTAGCTCCTCGGTCATTGGTTATCTAAACATATATGGAATATTGTGATTAATGCTCATATGACTGCTGATTAAGCAACTAAACTTGAGTTCTGTGTCTAGGACAGAGTTGAGACATCTGACACTGTTGGTCTGCCGTTTCAGCAAGATTCAGCTATATTCTAGGCATTATTTCAGACATCTGACCCAACTTCCGCTTTTGAGAATGAAAACCCCCATACAATCTGTCTGGCTTATATCAGGCTTATATCAGTTCATTGTCAGCCATTTTAAGCCATTTATTATAATGTATATATTAGCTGTGAGTATATAAGTATATATTTGATTATAGAGGAGTATACATGCAAGTGAGATCTACATGATATATATATATTTCTATCACAAGCCCCCCTTAGATATCACTTGCCCTAATCCTAGCCTCCTGTCCCAAAGCGCTGCAACTCTTTTGTGCTGTCGGCGAACTGACACAAGCCTAACGCCTGTGCCCCACTCCGTACAGACTTTTCGCAAATGGGCGGTCAGGAGATCTGTCCCTAATGGGGGTTCGTTGCAATCAGTCTCTTAGTCAATAGCATGTGTAGTGAGCGATGTGTAGTCTTTATCAGGTAGGCCATCCTTTCGGTCAGGCCGCAACATCATTCTGGCTTGGATGTCATCTTCTGGTAGGGGAGCTTTCTTGCAATGCGATGAGTGGATCCAAGTGAGTCTTCCCTCCAGTTTCACAGAGTTTGGTGTCATCAGCAGCACTTGAACAGGATCATCAAATCTGGGATCGAGTGGTGTTCTCCTTACAAGCTTTTTCACCAACACCCAGTCTCCTGGCTTCTAGGAGTGCATACCGGACACTGTATCTGGATCTGGCAATGAAGAAAAAAACTCGAGAATGGATGTTAGCAAGTTTCTTGGTGATTTCAATTACATAAGCAGACAAAGTATCATATTACATAGTCAGCTGCTGAGGGAAAGGATACCCCTAACCTGGGACTAGACACAAACAAAATTTCATATGGTGACAGCTTTGCTGGGCCTCTGGAAGTATGCCTTACATTAAGTAGTGTGATTGGGAGTGTGTAGGCCTAAGTCTGACCCTACTGCTGACTAGATCTCTCATGTGAGGTTTGCTGTGAATGCAGGTCCCTGGTCACTCTCTATCACTTCTGGGACCCCATGGCTGCATATCTCATCTCTGAGAGTAGCTTCTTCGCAGTAGTCTTTGCTGACTGGTTCCTCACTGGGAAAGCTTCTGGCCATCCTGAGAACACGTCCACGACCACAAGGGCATATTCGAATCCTCCACTTGGCGGCATCTGGATGTGGTCTATCTGGATCCTCTGGAAGGGGTACAGTGGTCTGGCAAGACGAGGTGTGGGAACTTTCTTCATTCTTCCAGGGTTGCATTTGCCACAGGTCAGACAGCTGTTTATGAACTTGGCTGTTAGGGTGGAGATTTCTGGAGCGAACCAGTAAGCACCAATCGGATCATTCATCTGTGTCTTTAATCTGTGTGTGGGCCCATGTGCCCACTGGACCACCATAGGGTACATGCTTCGGGGTAAACTGGGTTTGTAGTCCATTGAGTATACCCTTCCTTTTTCATGTGTTGCTCACTTCTGCATCCAGCATTCCTTCTTGTCCTTTGGGGCTTGCTCTTGCAACTTTTTTTTTTTTTTTTTTTTTGAGCAGATCCCAGGATGTCATCTTGTCAGGTTTCCTGTCTTTAGCCGTCCGGTTCTACGACCTCTTCCACTTGTCCATATTGTCTTCCCTTGACTGTTTCTTTGGCTGCCATATCCGCCATGTTGTTGCCTCGTGCCCCTACTGTGTTCAGTTTTTCATGCGCTTTGACTTTTAGCATTGTCACCACTTTTGGAAGTTGAAGTGTGTTCAGCAGGTCCTTAATGGCTCCATTATGCTTCACGGTTGTTCCGCTTGCTGTGAGGAAGTCCCTTGCAGCCCAGATGGGTCCGAAGTCGTGTGCTATGCCATGCAAGTACCTTGAATCGGTATACATTTTCTCAGTCTTGTCTTCTGCCATCTGGTAGGCCTTCATCAGCGCTATCAGTTCAGCTTCCTGGGCTGACAGACTGGGCGGCAGACTTCTGGACCACAGGATCTCTTGATTGCTGGTCGCTGCACCTCCCGTGTGGAATCTTCCTTCATCATCTGCAAATCTGGAGCCATCCACATAGAGGATCAACTCTGGGTTGGTCAGTGGCTCTTCTGCCACCTTGGGTAGTCCTGCTGTTTCCTGTTGCATGATGCTGAAGCAATCATGGTCATCCGTCCGGAGCAAATTCAGATCCCTGCAGAAGGTATCATGCAGATTTTGATCAGACTTTTTATCTGAGGATCCGTATCTGTATCCCCCCTTGGGAGTGGGAGTAGAGTGGGCGGATTGAGGATTGTGCATCTGGAGATGGTGACATTGTTGGGCAGGAGTAGAGAGCACTGGAGGCGAAGATGCCTGGCGGTGGAGAGATGTTTTAGCTGGGTTTGGTTGAGGATTGCTGAGATGTCATGCAGAGCCAGGATTTCCAATGGTTTTTCCACTGATGTCAGTAGTCCTGTCCAGGAGGGCGTGTGCTGCAACTGCTGCTCTCATGCGGGAGGAAGAGGCTTCCCTTGCAACTGGATCCAGGCAAGCTGAAAAGTAGTCCGAAAGTCTCTGCTTTCCCCCCTGAAGCTGTGTCAGGACTCCAGTAGCAAGGCCTTCTTTTCTCATCAAGTAGAGACGGAATGGCTTCTTGTAGCCAGATAGGCCTAGTGCTGGTGCTGAGACTACAGAGCCCTTTTAACTTCTTGAATGAACTGAAGGCCACATCTGTCTGGAGGAACGGGGTCACGCTGACGTATTCACACAGAGGCTGCATTAGGACGGAAGCATCAGGGACCCAGGCTCTGCAATACGAAAGTAGACCAAGGAAGGCCTGTAGCACCTTTTGAGTTGTTGGAGGAACCATCTTCTCTACTGTGGTCTTCCGGTCATCTGTCAGGTGTTTCGCCTGGTGAGCAATACAGTGTCTCTGGAACGTAACTTGCTTCAGACACCACTGGACTTTGTTCTTTGAGATCTTGCAGTGCTGCTCCGCCAGGTAGAGTAGGAGATACAAGGAAAGGGCTTTACATGTGTCAAAGTCAACTGCACAAAGGAGTAGATTGTCCATGTATTGTAGCAGGGTCACTTCTGCATGTTCTGCGACCCAGTTGGTGAGGACTGTGGACATTGCTTTGGTGAACCGTGAAGGGCTGTTCTGGGCCCACTGTGGCATCACTGTCCATGTGTGTTGTCCCCCCTGGTGCATTAAGGCAAACAGGAACTGGTCTTCCGGATGAACTGGAACACTGGAGAAAACGTTAGCCAGGTTGTTCACTGTGAACACTTTTGCTGTGGCAGGCACATTTGAGAGCAGAGTGTGCGGATTCGGCATAATTGCAGTTTCAAACACCGTGGCGTCATTCACAGCTCTCAGGTTATATACCATTCTGAACTTGGCTGGCTCTCCTTTTACAGTCTTTTTCTTGACGGGGAAAAGCGGGGTATTGCAAGGCGATGTGCGAGGAACAATGATTCCTATTTCCAGGTAGACCTTCAGTTGGTCAGAGGCAGCTTGACTCTAGGCCTGGCCTGGGCCTTACGAGGGTACGGGGTACAGGGCTTGAGTGACACCCGCACTGGGGCAACTTGAGGTTTTCTCACGTGCTGGGGTCCCTTAGACCATAGACTTTCTGGTACTACGTCCAGTACCTCCTTGAGTAGGCCTCATCGGTTGCTTAATGTTCTTGTAGGGCCGCCAGCATGACTCTTCTTGGGTCAGGGATGAAGTAAGTGTCACTGTCCCATCTTCCTGGAACACTGTGGTTGCCTTCAGCTTCTGCAGTAGGTTCGCTCCCAGCAGGTTGAGTGGCAGGTCCTTTACACCACAAACTGGGACAGGATAAAGTGTCCTGGCTGAGTGCACACGCTCAGTGGCTTTATAAGCTGAGAATGTCTGACTTGACCATCAATGCTCATGCGAGACACAGAGAATTCTGATAGGCAGGTGGGATCAGCGAGTTCCACAGATATCATCACACTTCTGGCTGCACCACGTTGGATCTGACAACGCCATCCATTTTAAGGGTAATTTGAGGTATTGGTCTTGCAGATGAAGTTTTACATGTCAGGAGTGTAGTGTCTTGAGGACCTGGCTTGCTTGCCTCTGTCCTATGGACAGGGTACTTCACTGCTTTCTGCACTTCTTCCTTGACCTGTTTCTCTGGACCAACTCTTGGGTTGCATGGGTCCAGTTTCTTCAGGGGCGTGGGTGCTTTGCACTGGTTCTGATAATGGCCAAACTTGCCACAGATGTAACACTTGACACTTTTTCTGTCTTTGTAGGGTGGTTGCGCTTTCAGGTCAGTGGTCACCATGAGAGGGGCTGTCTTCTGCACCCCTGGTTGGGACTCAATCCCTTTGGCTACTGTGGACAACATGATGGGTACTGCAGCAGCAGCGGGGTCCGGCCTGCTGATTGAAGCTGCGGTGGTAAGACGGGGCCTGCAGGTGCATTCGTGGCGAGGCCTGGGGGTGCCATGAGACCGGCGGCTGCATCCAACCCAAGGTCTTGGGGCATTACAGGGGCTGTGGCTGCATCTGCCATCACTTCTTCCCCCTGCTCCAACATAGTTTCTCCCCTTTGCTAACCTTATTGAGGTCGGTGTCTCCTCTCTGGAGTCTGCAGCGGTTCTTCCGGTGTGTCGATCGGCACTTTGTAGCGTCTTCACCTCTGGCTCCCCTTCTGGTGTTCTCAGCAGCACGGCACCCTTTTCCTTCTTTGCGCTCTTTGTGGTGCTATAATGGCGGCAGTTTTGGTGACAATCGGCATTAAACAGTCTCCTAGGCGCACATAAAACATTTTGCTGGGTCAGTCCACTGCTATTGACCTGTTCTCAGGCCTAGCCACTATCAGTGGTTTCCTGATTGGCTGTCTCAGTCCATGCACAAAGTCCTGTGCCAACATTTGCCTGTGTATCTGGTCATGAATGGTAAAGCCCAAGTCTTGGGATACTTGCATTACTCTGCAATGAAACTTCTTTACAGACTCTGTCTTATCTTGGCTCATGTCATGGCTTGTCCTGCCAATCTGCCTTTGGCCCACTCTCTGAGCTGTTCAATTAGCCGTGGCCCTGACTCCCAAGCGTGTACATCTGATTCTGCTGGAAGTTTGAATTGTTCCTTCATGATTGGCCAGAGTGCATCACCTGCTTCTATTTTCATTCATGGCCCAGAGATCATTCCAGGTGGCTGCATATGTTTACTGCTTCTGCTACATTCTTCGGTAAAATGGCATGGGATGCATCCCTGGGTCTGGAAGATTGTCACCTGACTTGAAGTGCAGTGCACATAGTGTAATGGTGGTGCCTCTATCTGCCCTTGCATTCTTGGTGCCTGTGGGTTTCTTTTCCTAGTACTGGACAGCATGTATGATGTTCCCTCTTCATCTTCATCAGAGAAATAGTTGTGATAGCTTGTACTGGGGTCATACACTGACTGATTTTGGACTTAGAAGTTGCTTTTTTGTGTGAGGATGTCTCCCCCCTTGCTGAAGCTGTGATGGATTAGGATTATAGTTTCATGTTGGTGTGAATGTAGGCAGCTCTGACCGGTGCTGAAGCTGTACATTAAGGGTTACAATATTGTTTGACTGTGAAATGAGGTAACGGAGGATCTGTCAGTGAGCTCGTTCTGATATCATTCCTCCCCCCTCTGCACCCAGGGCTGAGCTGTCTGCTACCTGATGTGTCTGGGGCTGCCCACTGTGGGGGGGGGGCTTTCACCTTCTTTCCCCGATATCACAAATGGCAATGGCTGGACTGTGCCAGGGGCATAGAGGGAAACCTTGTGCTGTAAGCACCATATTGTTTGAATTGGGCGTTGGCCCAGCCGGCAACAAGGAGGGAAAAAGAGGAAGAAGAAGGGGGAGGGGTTGAGGAGTGAGACAAAGGAATAGTAGGAGGAGAGAGAGAGAAGTGGAGAAGGAGGGGAGTGAGAGGGTGAGGAGAAGAGGGAGGAGAGAGAGAGGAGAAAGGTGTGGTGGGGGAGTGGAGAAGGAGGGAGGAGAAGATGGAGGGTATGGAGGAGAGAGATAGAGAGGGGAAGAGAGAGAGAGAGAGAATGTGGAGAGAGAGGAGTGGTGAAGAGAGGAGAGAGAAGGAGGGGAGTGCGAGGGTGAGAAGAGGAGGGAGGAGAAAATGGGAGGTGTGGAAGGAAGAGAGAGGGAGGAGAAGAGAGGAGTGGAGAAGGAGGGGAAGAGAGAGAAGAGAAAAAATGTGGAGGAAGAGGAGAGGAAAGGAGAGAGAATGCGGAGAGAAAAGACTGACAGAGAAAAAAGAGGATAGATGAGAACAACAAGAATAATAGAGAGGAGCAATTATGCCTTCTCCCTGTAGGGAGAGACGGGGCACACCACATACTGTGCAAAAATAACTACCTATACCATGGATTCTGCTAAAAGCAGACTGCGCAGATTCTCCTGTCTTATACCCACAAAAATCGCTTCCTGGTTTGCTCACATAACTTTCTGTACCACCTAAACGATGTAAGCTCTGCTGCCACTTCATACCATGTATTAGTATTCAGCAATCTAACATCAGCTAACTTCCCTTATTTTCCTTTCTACGTCATGCCAATCCGCAGCTTGAAATCTGCCATTCTAATGAATTTCACGTACTTTATACCTTCCAAAATCTTCACATACTCACACCTTCGTGTTCTGCCACTATCTAGGGGCTGTTTTCTCATCAGGAAGTAAAAAGACTTTCCTGTTGCTCGGCCACTTTATTCCCCATAGCAAAAGCAAAAAAAAATGAAAATGAAAAACACACAAAAATGAAAAAAAGAAAACAGTACTAAAAAAAACTTCTAAAAATGAATATATAAAACACTAAGAAAAACCCAAAACGATAAGAAAAACCGTCAAAAACTTAGTTCACATCCAAAAGCTCAAAATTTTGACACAAAAGGGAAGGAAAAAAAACTTTTTTTCCAAAAAAAAGTAAAAAAGGTAAAGAGATTGAAGATTGAGGAAAACTTAATTATAAAACTTTAAAATGCCGCAAAAAGAAAAAGACCCTCTAAGAGAGTAAAAAAAAAATTAAAAATTAAAACGGCTTTCCTCTTCTCCTTTTTTTTTCTTTCTTTTAGAATCTCTGCGCTCAAATGCAGTCAGAGACACACCACCTCTTTTTATTCCGTATGCCATTGCAATAATATCAAATGTCACTAAAATCACGTTTCTGAAAACACTTATGTCACATCAAAAATGATAGATACAATTTAAATTTCACTTCTTCACAAAAAAACTACACATAGCCAGCATTGCAGCCGAAAACAGTCAGAAAAAAACAGATGTGACAGTTTGATTTACAATGCATATCTCCGCTTCAGCTGAAAAAAGAGGAAGTTTAAGAGAACTATTTCTGCTTCTTAAAGAAGCAACACTTGACAGACAGAAACAGATAGACAATCCGAGAGATGCCCTTTTTAATTCTGTGACACGTGCAGGTTGCGCTGGGAACAGACTACTGCCAATCGCACTGGACGCACCTGCGCCCGGGCCGCCTGAGTGCCTGAGAAGCACAACAAGCGGGAAATCTACCACCCCGGTCCGGACGTCCTGACTGGATCGCCGGCACTACGGGAATCTGCAGTAGCCCTCTTAAGTTATCACTACCCGTGCCTGGAACCTGGAGCCACCTGCTCCGGAACTCTGCGTGTTCCTCCTATGCACGGGAATCCTGCAATAACTTATCGAGCGATTTGACCTCCTGCGGTCTGTTTCCCAGCAACCACAAACAAAAGTCACTTTTTCCTTCTTCTCTCGGATTTTACACAAAACATATACACGGTACACAGCAGACACCTCCCAGGGTGGATTCGTGGCTACGGATTTTTTACACTACCTGGGAATTGATGACCACATCTGACCAGGCAAGAGGCATAGACAAGGACTGGGCACAGGGGACTTTCAGGTAAGATGATAACATTTTCTTACCTTACTTATGGAGCTGCGCAGTCTCCTGCCCCTGTGCCAAGGCCACGGCAACACCTCCTTCTTTCCGGTCAGTAGTGGGTCCCCGCGTGCGTTTCATCCATGCCTCGCTGTTGGGGGCCATTATGTTATGGAAATAATAGGGTTGGATAAATATATCCCTGTGTGTGCTGTGGCCGTTTCCAATTAGACTGAGTATTTTGAGCGCTCATCAAGAATGGACTGTACACAACTGTGACAGAACAACATTCCATCAATACTGAAACTTTATTGTACATACATAGTTTTATATTTTCACATAGAAAGGAGTGGTTAGGGGTTGTCAGGGGTGGTTAGTTAATTACCATACTGTCTAGCTCCTCTGTCATTGGTTATCTAAACATATATGGAATATTGTGATTAATGCTCATATGACTGCTGATTAAGCAACTAAACTTGAGTTCTGTGTCTAGGACAGAGTTGAGACATCTGACACTGTTGGTCTGCCGTTTCAGCAAGATTCAGCTATATTCTAGGCATTATTTCAAACATCTGACCCAACTTCCGCTTTTGAGAATGAAAACCCCCATACAATCTGTCTGGCTTATATCAGGCTTATATCAGTTCATTGTCAGCCATTTTAAGCCATTTATTATAATGTATATATTAGCTGTGAGTATATAAGTATATATTTGATTATAGAGGAGTATACATGCAAGTGAGATCTACATGATATATATATATTTCTATCACAGTATATTGCCCAGCCACATAGTATATTGCCCAGCCACATAGTATATTGCCCAGCCACATAGTATATTGCCCAGCGCCACATAGTATACGTGGCTCTGTGCTGTATACTATGTGGCGCTGGGCAATATACTATGTGGCTGGGCAATATACTATGTGGCTGGGCAATATACTGCTTGGCTGGGCAATATACTGCGTGGCTGGGCAATATACTGCGTGGCTGGGCAATATACTACGTGGCTCTGTGCTGTAGTATATTGCCCAGTCACATAGTATATGGGCCAGTCACGTAGTATGCACCATATCCCTGTAAAAAAAAAAGAATTAAAATAAAAAATAGTTACATACTCACCCTCCGTTGGACCCGAATCGAAGCGGCCGGTTACCGATGCTCTTCGCGCGCTCCGGTCTGAAGAGTGCATTGCGGTCTCGTGAGATGATGACGTAGCGGTCTCGCGAGACCGCACGTCATCATCTTGCGAGACCGCAATGCATGGAGCGGTTACCGGGGCGTCGCGAGGAGCATCGGTAACCGGCCGCTTCGATCTGGGGGCCGAAGGACGGTGAGTATGTAACTATTTTTTATTTTTTTAATTATTTTTAACATTAGATCTTTTTACTATTCATGCTGCATAAGCAGCATGAATAGTAAAATTTTGGTCACACAGGGTTAATAGCAGCGTCAACCGAGTGCGTTACACCGCGGTCAACACTGCCATTAACCCTGTGTGAGCGCTGACTGGAGGGGAGTACGGAGCGGCCATTTTTCCACCGGACTGTGCCCGTCGCTGATTGGTCGTGGCTGTTTTGCCACGACCAATCAGCGACTTGGATTTCCATGACAGACAGAGGCCACGACCAATGAATATCCGTGACAGACAGACAGAAAGACAGACGGAAGTGACCCTTAGACAATTATATATATATATATATATATATATATATATATATATATACACTCACTGGCCACTTTATTAGGTACACCTGTCCAACTTCTTGTTAACACTTAATTTCTAATCAGCCAATCACATGGCGGCAACTCAGTGCATTTAGGCATGTAGACATGGTCAAGACAATCTCCTGCAGTTCAAACCGAGCATCAGTATGGGGAAGAAAGGTGATTTGAGTGCCTTTGAACGTGGCATGGTTGTTGGTGCCAGAAGGGCTGGTCTGAGTATTTCAGAAACTGCTGATCTACTGGGATTTTCACGCACAACCATCTCTAGGGTTTACAGAGAATGGTCCGAAAAAGAAAAAAAATCCAGTGAGCGGCAGTTCTGTGGGCGGAAATGCCTTGTTGATGCCAGAGGTCAGAGGAGAATGGGCAGACTGGTTCGAGCTGATAGAAAGGCAACAGTGACTCAAATCGCCACCCGTTACAACCAAGGTAGGCCTAAGAGCATCTCTGAACGCACAGTGCGTCGAACTTTGAGGCAGATGGGCTACAGCAGCAGAAGACCACACCGGGTACCACTCCTTTCAGCTAAGAACAGGAAACTGAGGCTACAATTTGTACAAGCTCATCGAAATTGGACAGTAGAAGATTGGAAAAACGTTGCTTGGTCTGATGAGTCTCGATTTCTGCTGCGACATTCGGATGGTAGGGTCAGAATTTGGCGTAAACAACATGAAAGCATGGATCCATCCTGCCTTGTATGGAGCATCTTTGGGATGTGCAGCCGACAAATCTGCGGCAACTGTGTGATGCCATCATGTCAATATGGACCAAAATCTCTGAGGAATGCTTCCAGCACCTTGTTGAATCTATGCCACGAAGAATTGAGGCAGTTCTGAAGGCAAAAGGGGGTCCAACCCGTTACTAGCATGGTGTACCTAATAAAGTGGCCGGTGAGTGTATATACACAATGCCGAGGTGTATATATCCCTGGTGTCAGGGTGTGTATATATCCCCGATGTCGATGTCTATACCCAGTGTCGGGATTTGCATATGCAGCACCCCAGAGTCCTGGTCATTGCAGTAATGTCGCTCTGCCACTAAGGGGAGTGATGTTGCGTCTGATTGCACTAAAGGAGTTCACCTGATCAGGTATCACAGACACACACTACACTCCACACTCCGGCCACCAGGGGGGGTGGTTCTATCTATTAGGCCACTCCTCACACTCTGGTAAAACTGTGGGTTGGACAGGAAGTTAGGAAGAAAGTAGCTAGGGAGAGCTAGGGAGAAGACCAGTCAGGGGTGGGATCCTGACAGCGGCCTAGGACAGACAGAACGTTACGGAGCCGTGCTTGAGTGTTACAGCGGCAAACTCCTAAGAAAGGACACGAAAGCGGAGTATATTGCGGAGAAGTGAGAAGCGAGATCACAGCGCAGAGGAGATAGAACCAGAATGAGTCGTGCCCTTAAGACCGTGGCAACATCCTTCTGAGGCGCGTAGCCGGTGGCCGGAGCACCGGGGAAGTAAGAGACTTTACGTACTACTTCAAACAGCGGCAGGACAGTTAACTATAGGTTGGCTGTCTCACCTTAAACACCTAACGAAGACAAAGGAGGCAATTGTGGGAGAGGGGCGTCTCTAGGGTCCCAGAATAACTCCAGGCCTACCCCGTCATACGGGTGCGTCCTAGCCATATCATCTAGGGGACGGAGAGAGAGAACATCAGAAACAGACACAGCAGTTGTGAGGACTATCCCGTGGTACTCAGCAGGGAAGTACTACAACACAAAAAAACACCAGAAAACAGGCAGAGATGCTTACCTGTTCAGGGCCTCCAACAATTGCACTAACCAGGGTGCACCAGGCCCAAGTAGAGATAGCAAATACACAGGTGCAAATAATACTAATGCAGCCAACCTACAATCAGGAATTGGCCGCTTGGAGCACCCGTACAACAAATAGTCTGTATGTGGCATGTTCACACAGGAATGCAAAGTATATGGTACAAAGCCTATTAATGACGCCATATGTATAGCGGGCTAACCATGATGCATCCTGTGTGAACAGAGGCCACAGTGTACAGAGCCATCCAGGGCCTAGTCACACCCTGGAAAAATATACAGTGCACAAAAACATAACAATGTATGCAAGGTATTGGTTGATATTATGGCCACAATATTTAAGCTGCCAACCCACGTCAAGGGTCCTTGTATATTGGCAGTCCTAATCTAAAAAAAACACCATTAGAGGAAAAACCTCCACTATACTAAACAAAAAAACACCAGAAAACAGGCAGAGATGCTTACCTGTTCAGGGCCTCCAACAATTGCACTAACCATATACATATGGCGTCATTAATAGGCTTTGTACCATATACTTTGCATTCCTGTGTGAATGTAGCGCCCCCACTGCCGCAGGGCCGAGGGGTACCCGGTACCGGGCCTCTGAGTCTCTGCTCTGGGGGTTGTCATGGTGGCTAGACCCGGTCCGTGACCCTGCTGAGGGGCGCCCAAATGATAGATGTGGATGATGGTGGTAGTGTAGTGCCGGTCGCAGTCAATAACGAGGACACCAGGTTGCAGTCTCTTTACCTCTTTACTGAAGGTCTCAAAGTCCTCAATCCGGAATACGGTTAACCGGGCTGCGCAAGTCCGGCCGGTCCGATGGCACCTCCAGAGTTCCCTTTGCAGGTGGAAATCTGTGCCTTCCTGCTAGCGCTATGTGTTGTGGTCCTCCCCTGCTGAGCTTACGGGATAGTCCCCACAACTGTTGTGTCTGTTTCTCGTGTTCCCTCACAACTCGATTAGATGATCTTCTGCTAATCTTCCGTCCCTCCCAGGTGTTATGGTTGGGACGCACCCGTATGACGGGTAGGCTCGGAGCTCTTCCGGGACCCTAGAGTTGCCCCTCTCCTAAGGTTGCCCCCTATGTCTGCGTAGGTGATTTAGATGAGACAGCCCGCCTGTGACTGACTGTCCTGCCGTTGGTTTGAAGTATGGCTTAGAGCTCTGTACCTCCTCGGCGTTCCGGCCGCCGGTTGTTTACGTCTCAGTAGGATGTTGCCTCGATCTTACAGCACGACTCCTACTGGTATTCTCCTTCTTGCTTTGATCTCGTTTCTCACTCAGCACAATAAATCTCGCTTCTTGTCCTTTCTTAGGGCACCGCCGCTATGAATTGCAGGCGCGGTCCCGTAGCTTTCTCTCTGTTTGCCAGGCCTCTGTCAGGATCCCACCCCTGACAGGGACCCTACCGAATCTTCCCCTGCAACACCCTCTGCCACAAGGTGTTGCCTGGTTCGTACCCAGTCAGCATTCTTTTTAACTTCCTGCCTAACCCCCAGTTTTACCAGACTGTGAGGAGTGGCCTAATGAATAGTACCCTTAGCTCCCCCTGGAGGCCAGACTGTGAAATGTATTGGTGTATGTGATACCTGGTCAGAGGAACTCCTTCAGTGCCATCAGACGTACCATAGCCCCCCTTAGCGGTGGAGCCACAGTACTGCAACGACCAGGACTCTGGGGCGCTGCATTCCCCCCCGGTTAAATCCAGTACTCCTGGACTGGGAAGAAAACAACAATACATGTCAGCAAAAAGACATACAATTTTTAAAATGCAAGTACAAGTAAACTTTTTAACAGAGCTTCCCTTTATGGGAGGTTAGGACACTTGAACGTTACAAACATGGTTAAATACTTTTTAAATAACTTTACTATAAATAACTTTTCTTACCCAACCGGGTATTCTACTGAGTGCTAATTCTGAACAATAGGTTAACATTGCCTTTAAGGACGTACTCGCTAAATCCACTAAAGACCTTCTTATATCACATATAAGGCTAATTAACTTTTATGCATTCTCCTACTTTACGTCTGCAGGACCGCCTGTCCTAACTGCTCCAGACCTACTGCCTCTCCTTTCTGTTACAGGACCGCTCCTTTCCGCCCGAGCCTACTGTCCTTCCACTACTATACACAGTATAGAACATATTTTTCTTTCAGTTCAAGATCACTGAGCCATCCCCATATGGCTCCTAAGAGGACTCACCACTAACCCCTACGGGTTCACTTCCTGTCCTCATTCTTCTATTAACATCATTGAACATTTCTTACAATCAACTGGTTAGTTACATTTAACTTTCACATATCAACATCATCAATACTTTCATTTTCAAGACATTATTGCCATTCAACCATCTTAAGGCAACACTGTTCATAAGTGCAGGATGTGAACATCTGTTGTGAACTGTGTTTCTGGGCTCCCTCTGGTGGTCACTAACGGTATTGTGTGAGGCATGTCTTGTTGCAGGCCTAGGCTCCAGCTGTGTCATTAAGCAGCGGGTGTTCCCTATTTAGGTCTCCTCTGGACTCAGTCTCTTGCCTGGCATCGTTGTATCCAGTCCTATAAGGTCTCCTCCTGATTCCTTTCCGTCTGTCTCATGCAAGAAAAGCTAAGTCCGTTTTGAATACTTTGGATCATTTGCATTTTTCAGTGTTTTTGTCCAGCTTGCTTAATATGTGATTTTCTAGCTCGCTGGAAGCTCTAGGGTGCTGATATTCTCCCTCCGCACCGTCAGTCGGTGTGGGGGTTCTTGAAATATTCAGCGTGGATGTTTTTGCAGGGTTTTCTGCTGACCGCATAGTTCACTATCTATTTTCTGCCTATCTAGACTAGTGGGCCTCACTTTGCTGAATCTAGTTCATCTCTACGTTTGTGTTTTCCTCTTGCCTCACCGTTATTATTTGTTGGGGGCTATCTATATCTTTGGGGTTCAATTTCTCTGGAGGCAAGTGAGGTCTTATTTTCCCTCTAGGGGTAGTCAGTTCTCCGGCTGGCTCGAGACGTCTAGAATCAACGTAGGCACGTTCACCGGCTACTTCTAGTTGTTGTGTTAGGATCAGTTATGCGGTTAGCCCAGTTTCCACCTCCCTAGAGCAGTTCTTTTGTTTTTGTTGACCTTGCCGGAATTCCAGAGATCCTCTACCACTGGGATCATAACAAACATCCCCTTTAAGAGGGGACCAAGTCTCTATGAGGTAGTGCAACTTCTCAAGCCGCAAGTCCGTATGCAGCAAGGACTCCAGTGCAGGTTCCAAGAACCGTATCTTCGCAAAGAGTCCGTCTTTATGTAAAACCAGTAGAGAGCACCTTTAAGAAGGTGCAATGTTAGGGACACTGCGGCTTATGCCGCTGTCCCCTGACTGCTGCGCCTTCCCTGTTACCTGAATCAGAGATCTCCCCTTCAGTGAACCCAGTGGAATATGGGGTTAACTCCCCTGGCGGGGGGCGTGGCTTCCTCCCTGATCTTGGCGCCGGGAAGCTCCTGTGGCCACATCCGTCCCAGGACCCGGACCGTTTGGGCTGCCGGAACATGGATCCGCTATCATGTGCGGTGAGGGATAGGATCGGTAGGGAAGGCAGCGCCTGGTTAGCAGCTTTGCTGACCGGGGACAGCTCCTTCCCTACCGCGATGCAGGCAGCGCCTCCGGAGGGTCGGCGCTCTAACAGAGCTACCCGACCTCCGGCACGGCTGAGCCCGCCGTTAGTTTCAAAAAGGAGCGCGCGCAGCGCTCGTGCGCGCGAATCTGTTGCGGCGGGCGCCAGGAAGTCTGGGGAGAGTGCCGTAGGGAAGGTTGGGGAGACTCAGGGTACGGTGTGGAGTGAAACCAGTGTTGTACCTCCTTCTGCCCCGGGAATTCTGAGAGGGAGCTCAGGCCAGCAAGTGTCAGCAGGGCAGGCTGCAGCATCGCTATTATTTAGAAGCAATATGGGGGGGGTCCAAGGGACATCTGCCTCATCCCAGGACTCAGGCACAGCAATAAGAGAGCCGGATGCCCCGCAGGGGGGCATTCCTTCACTCTCAGGGAGCACAGGGGAGGCTGTGCATAACAAAGACAGGAGCATGGAAACGGCAGCTATAACCCAGCAGCACGTGGGCACACGCCATTTAGTGTTAGCGCAAGGACCTCATAGCACGCTCTCCCAGGCTAGTTTGGGGGGGGAATCCCAATACCCTCCTTTCCCGCTAATTTTTAGCACACAGGGTCCACCCGGGCCGGGCGGGCATATCGCTCCCTCTCAAGCGTCGGTAATTGAACACCAGGACGCCTCAGCGTCGCATTCGCTGATGGCAACCGGTGCTCCTGCCCCAATTCAGGGTGCTGGTACGCCGGCTCTGGAGAATAGACAGAGTGCGGTTTCCCGCTCCGCGCGCAGATCACCCTCATCTTCTTCATCATCGTCCCCTAGAGAACATCGCAGAAGCGCACGCAGAAAGCGGGAGCGTCGGGTTAGCAAACGGCGTTCTCATAGATCTAGGTCCAGTAGGCGTAGTAGACGTTCCAGATCGTCGCGCTGGCGCTCGCCTTCGTCATCCGGGAGTTCGTCAGGCAGGTCACACAGGCAGGAGTCTTCTCGCCGTAGGTCTTTACATCACATGGAGCATCAAGACCCGGTACCTTCTGCGACACGGGAGGCCAGTTGTCCGAATGTCGGTGTATCAATTGGTGAGTACCCCTTTATTGGGGCATGGGGTGGGGAGAGAGCCAACGCCGTCCCGCCAGATTCCGTAGCCAATAATATCGCAGGTAGCAGGATTTATGTCAATCCAAAATTGCTGCAACCAACCGGGTTATCCAGCCAGCCACCTCCTCCTCGGCCGGATGTGTACAAGGATGGCTTATTCTGTGGAGTCCCTCCTTTAGGAGCCCATTTGGATATCGCCATCAAGGAGCAAATTTGGTCCAACGATTTCATTGACATTTGGTCTCTGGTTTCCACGGATCAGCATTCGGTTGACAGAGAGAGGCGGTTGGGCGATAAAACTTACGAACGCAAGCCAAAAGTTGCAAAAACCATTAACAACTGGTTGCAAGCTTTCGCGGTCATGGGCTGCGTCATGGGAGAAAGGCATCCTGAAAGGTGCTCTGAGCTATTTATATATTTAGATAGCATTTATAATTCCTATAAATCGCACGGCGGATCGGCTTGGTGGAAATATGATGAAGATTTCCGCCGTCGATTGGCCGTCAATCCTCAATTGGGATGGGGTACGAAAGCCACGGATTCATGGCTCCGTCTGATGATGGCTCAGAGAACGACCCAGTCCTTTCATGGGCCCGTTACCGGGTCCAACAGCAACGCCACAGCAACAGCCACTCGCAGGCCAGGTTCTTGCTGGTTATTCAACGAGGGGCACTGCAAGTTCTATGGGCTATGTAAATACAAACACGAGTGTTCATCATGCGGGGGCCCCCACCCATTGGCAAAATGCACACGCCCGCACCAGAAACCTAGCGCAGGAAAAACCCCCTCTACAGGCGAGGTTAACGACGCCGGTGAGCGTAAAAAGAATGGGGCCATGGCTGGACAAATACCCCAATGAGTCGGCCGCTGCACAGCTGCGTGTCGGTTTCTCCTTTGGTTTTTTCATTCCTTTTAATTGGTCACCTATACCACAATCGTCACCCAACCTACAGTCAGCCAGGGAGTTACCTAATATACTAGCAGAGAAGCTGGGGAAGGAAGTCAGTTTGGGTCGTTTTCGTGGCCCTTTCACTTCCCCCCCGTTCCCGAACTTACGGGTTTCGCCCCTGGGTATAGTTCCCAAAAAAGAAGCGGGTAAGTACCGATTAATTCATCACCTTTCATACCCCAAGGGTAGGTCTGTCAACGATGGTATAGCCAACGAGGATATTGCCGTTACTTACATTTCATTTGACAAAGCGATTGATCTAGTCAGAAGTGCCGGTCCGGGTGCCCTTATGGCAAAATCAGACATAGAATCGGCTTTCCGTCTTCTCCCCGTGCACCCGGATTGCCACCATTTACTTGGGGCAAAATTGGAGGAAGGATACTATTACGACACTTGCCTCCCCATGGGGTGTTCAATTTCCTGTTTTTTATTTTGAATTATTCAGTACGTTTTTAGAATGGGTTGCTCGTAAGGTTACCCGGCTGAATTCCATCACACATTACCTGGACGATTTTTTGTTAGTCGGTCCCGCGGGTTCAGACGTATGTGCCAAAGCCCTTACCCAATTCGAAGACACCATGGCGTATTTTGGTGTTCCACTTTCCCCCGAAAAAACGGTTGGGCCGGTATCGGTGATTACATTCCTCGGCATTGAAATCGATTCTATCGCCATGGAGTTTAGGTTGCCAAAGGAAAAAATTGACAAGCTTCTGGACCTCATCAATGGTTGTATATCTGTTGGTAAGGTCACATTAACCCAATTGCAATCTCTGCTCGGCTCATTAAATTTCGCCTGCAGGGTCATGCCAATGGGCAGGATCTTCTCGCGCAGATTGATACTAGCCACGAAAGGGGTGAATCAGAAACATCATAGAATCAGGATCACGACACAGTTACGTTCTGATTTGTTCACTTGGAAGCTGTTTTTAAGCAACTACAATGGTAGGACTTGCTTTCAGGAGATTGAATGCTCCAACGTCGACTTGGGTTTGGCATTCACCTCATCCAGTAGCTCTGGTTTCAGCGTTCGCTTTGGTGACAAATTATGCTCCGCCAATTGGCCTGCTTCTTGGTTCCTCAGGAAGTGGAACGAGGATCCCACATTGATTGACCTCCTCCCCGTGGCGGCTGCCATAGAGGTCTGGGGTCCGCTATTGGCCAACAAGCAGATCCGTTTGCAACTTGGCACCATCAGCGGGGCTCATGCCATCAATTTCCTAGCATCTCCTTCACCGCTGGTCCTGGACCTGATTAGGTTCTTGGTGTTGAAATGCCTAATGTTTAATATTTGGTTAAAAGCGCAGGCGATATCCGTCAACAATGAGGAGGTTAGTGGTTCTTTAACCGGTTTTTCGTTGCAGGAGGTACAGGAACGACGTACTCAGGAACACTTGGTAGAGGTGGACTGCCCGCTGTCGATCTGGGATGTCCTGGGGATCTGATGCCATTGATACAATCATCGATAGCCCCTTCGACTTGGAAAGCCTATGGTAAGGCGTGGGAGGAGTGGTGTATTTTAGCGGTTGGCAAACCGGTGGGGTCTTCGGAGGAGGCTCGTATGCAGGTGACAATGGCATTTTTATCAAAAATGCATTCCATGGGGGTGTCGGGGTCAGTGGCACGTAACCGTGTGTCAGCACTGGCATTTCATTTCAAGCTACGGGGTTGGCCGGATTCCACGAAACACTTTCTGGTCATTCAGATACTTAAAGGATGGCAACGGGCAAGCAAACACAATGACAACAGGCGTCCTATAACTTTTGAATTACTAATTAGCATGGTAAAATTTGCGGGATCCGTTTGCGACTCTAGATACGAGGCTGCCTTAATATCGGCTGCTTTTGGAATAGCATTCTTCGGGGCCATGCGGGTCAGCGAGATTGTTCCCACCGCCCTGAAAAAACCTGGTGGCCTTAAGCGGGAGGATATCCTAATTTGCGAGGATGGTTTAAGGGTAAGAATATGCAAATCCAAAACTGACCAGGATGGTAGGGGTACCTGGTTCCCGATATTTGCCATTAACAATGCCATATGCCCATTGAAGTTAATCAGGCGCTACGCACAATTCAGGAAGGACGGTTCACAATTTTTCATTCACGAGAACGGGCTCCCCCTATTGTCGGGGCAGTTCTTAGCCGTCATGA
Source organism: Ranitomeya variabilis (assembly GCF_051348905.1). Classification (NCBI taxonomy): domain Eukaryota; kingdom Metazoa; phylum Chordata; class Amphibia; order Anura; family Dendrobatidae; genus Ranitomeya; species Ranitomeya variabilis. The sequence goes on from NC_135233.1 coordinate 625,792,366, forward strand.
GACGTATTTTGTTACTATTGGGATTCCCCTCGGATGAGTTTGGAACTCACTCATTCCGGATAGGTGCAGCAACAGAGGCTTCTAGAGCGGGGCTTTTTGAATCAGAAATTCAAAGGGTGGGCAGATGGAAATCCCGGTGTTTCACCAGGTACATTAGGCCTGATTTAGCATTATGAAGTTTCTTGGCCTTCCGTCAATATATTAGGGAGTCAGCTTTCAATTTTATTGGGGAACGTTTTGGTTGTTTGGTTTGTGGCTGTTGGCTAACTTTACATTTCATTCTCAGATGGTGGACGTCCAAGCGTCTGGATTGTGGGCCATTCTTACATTTACTGGGCTGCGCAACGTGCCGAAATGTGCCCAGGAGGGCGATCCCTGGGATTCAACGACGTCGATGTGATATGGCGTGGATTGAGAGGCATGATGTGGTCCCGAGTTCTGCCGGAGATTGTTCATATTTCACGAGTGACATCATCCCCCACCATTGTGGTCATTCATGTCGGAGGAAATGATCTGGCGTCGTTTTCTTTGGTCGAGCTACTTACACTGATGAGATCGGATATGGACAAGTTCTCGATGTTCTTCCCGTCAATGCGTTTAGTCTGGTCTGAGATAATCCCAAGGGTGGTCTGGCGAGGCGCCAGGGAACGTAATGCTATGGAGAGATCCAGACGCACGCTCAACCAAAGGATTTCACGTTTCGTGAGATTCAAGAACGGGGTAGTTGTACGGCACCACCGGCTGGAGGGGGATAATTCCGGTTTTCTACTTCCAGACGGTGTACATTTGAATGAGGCGGGTTTAGACATCTTTCTCAACGGCATTAGAGAAGGAGTTCTTCAGGCGATGCATTCTTTGGGGGGGTCGTAGCTCTCGTTATTCGCTCCTCCTTGGCGGAAGGGTGGAGTTTTTTGATTGGTGGTGAAGTTACCTGCCCGGGAGTCCGGTCGGCAGTTATCTCCCTACACCCAGTTGTTGGCATACAGTGCCTGTTATGAGCTGCGACCAGAATATTTTTCCAAAAGTAAAAGATGGAAATGTTATGAGCAGATTTCCCAATAAAAGTTTTAAAGTTTATACAATTTGTTGCGTGTTCACTCAGGGGGAGCAAACGTTCGTGGGTCGTAGCAGTCTTAGGGACACTGCGGCTTATGCCGCTGTCCCCTGACTGCTGCGCCTTCCCTGTTACCTGAATCAGAGATCTCCCCTTCAGTGAACCCAGTGGAATATGGGGTTAACTCCCCTGGCGGGGGGCGTGGCTTCCTCCCTGATCTTGGCGCCGGGAAGCTCCTGTGGCCACATCCGTCCCAGGACCCGGACCGTTTCCCGCCCTCCCGTCCCTGTTTATTAGAATGATCCTTAAGTCGCAGCTGCGGAAGGGTGGAGTTTTTTGATTGGTGGTGAAGTTACCTGCCCGGGAGTCCGGTCGGCAGTTATCTCCCTACACCCAGTTGTTGGCATACAGTGCCTGTTATGAGCTGCGACCAGAATATTTTTCCAAAAGTAAAAGATGGAAATGTTATGAGCAGATTTCCCAATAAAAGTTTTAAAGTTTATACAATTTGTTGCGTGTTCACTCAGGGGGAGCAAACGTTCGTGGGTCGTAGCAGTCTTGTGAAATTGGATTCTGGGCTCCCCCGGTGGCCACTTGTGGAATTGTACTTGTGTGCATCATCCCCTCTGTTCACCTGCTCCTATCAGGATGTGGGAGTCGCTATATAACCTTGCTCCTCTGTCAGTTTCATGCCGGTCAACAATGTAATCAGAAGCCTTCTGTGCATGTTCCTGCTACTAGACAACTCCTAGCTAAGTTGGACTTTTGTCCTTGTGTGTTTTTGCATTTTGTTCCTGTTCACAGCTGCTGTTTCGTTACTGTGTCTGGAAAGCTCTTGTGAGCGGAAATTGCCACTCTGGTGTTATGAGTTAATGCTAGAGTCTTAAAGTAATTTCTGGATGGTGTTTTGATAGGGTTTTCTGCTGACCATGAAAGTGCCCTTTCTGTCTTCATGCTATCTAGTAAGCGGACCTCGATTTTGCTAAACCTATTTTCATACTACGTTTGTCATTTCATCTAAAATCACCGCCAATATATGTGGGGGCCTCTGTCTGCCTTTTGGGAAAATTTCTCTAGAGGTGAGCCAGGACTGTCTTTTCCTCTGCTAGGATTAGGTAGTTCTCCGGCTGGCGCTGGGCATCTAGGGATAAAAAACGTAGGCATGCTACCCGGCCACTTCTAGTTGTGCGGCAGGTTTAGTTCATGGTCAGTATAGTTTCCATCTTCCAAGAGCTAGTTCTCATATATGCTGGGCTATGTTCTCTCGCCATTGAGAATCATGACAGTTTGACCGGCCTAAAAAAGGGTTAAATTACTGGCTGAGAAAGGAGAGAAAAAAGAAGTCTGCTACAATTTTTTTTTTTTTTTCCTCTAGTTCTGAGTGTGCTCTTAATTGAATCACTTGCTAGTTTGCCTATGCTGCAGCCTTCCTCTCTTTCTCTCCTAATCCTTGAATGGCTCTGTGTTCACCTGTTTCAAATGGATCTTCAGAGTGTAGCTACAGGTTTGAATAATCTCGCCACAAAGGTACAAAATTTGCAAGATTTTGTTGTTCATGCACCTATGTCTGAGCCTAGAATTCCTTTGCCTGAATTCTTCTCGGGGAATAGATCTCACTTTCAAAATTTTAAAAATAATTGCAAATTGTTTTTGTCCCTGAAGTCTCGCTCTGCCGGAGACCCTGCACAGCAGGTCAGGATTGTAATTTCCTTGCTCCGGGGCGACCCTCAGGACTGGGCTTTTGCATTGGCACCAGGGGATCCTGCGTTGCTCAATGTGGATGCGTTTTTTCTGGCCTTGGGGTTGCTTTATGAGGAACCTCATTTAGAGCTTCAGGCGGAAAAGGCCTTGATGTCCTTGTCTCAGGGGCAAGATGAAGCTGAAATATACTGCCAAAAATTCCGCAAATGGTCTGTGCTTACTCAGTGGAATGAGTGCGCCCTGGCGGCGATTTTCAGAGAAGGTCTCTCTGATGCCATTAAGGATGTTATGGTGGGGTTCCCTGTGCCTGCGAGTCTGAATGAGTCCATGACGATGGCTATTCAGATCGATAGGCGTCTGCGGGAGCGCAAACCTGTGCACCATTTGGCGGTGTCTACTGAGAAAACGCCAGAAAATATGCAATGTGATAGAATTCTGTCCAGAAGCGAGCGGCAGAATTTTAGACGAAAAAATGGGTTGTGCTTCTATTGTGGTGATTCAACTCATGTTATATCAGCATGCTTTAAGCGTACTAAGAAGCCTGACAAGTCTGTTTCAATTAGCACTTTACAGTCTAAGTTTATTCTATCTGTGACCCTGATTTGTTCTTTGTCATCTATTACCGCGGACGCCTATGTCGACTCTGGCGCTGCTTTGAGTCTTATGGATTGGTCCTTTGCCAAACGCTGTGGGTATGATTTGGAGCCATTGGAGGCTCCGATACCTCTGAAAGGGATTGACTCCACCCCATTGGCTAGTAATAAACCACAATACTGGACACAAGTGACTATGCGTGTTAATCCGGATCACCAGGAGGTTATTCGCTTTCTGGTGCTGTATAATCTACATGATGTTTTGGTGCTGGGATTGCCATGGCTGCAATCTCATAACCCAGTCCTCGACTGGAGAGCTATGTCTGTGTTAAGCTGGGGATGTAAAGGAACTCATGGGGACGTACCTTTGGTTTCCATTTCATCATCTATTCCCTCTGAGATTCCTGAATTTTTGTCTGACTTTCGTGACGTTTTTGAAGAACCCAAGGTTGGTTCACTACCTCCGCACCGGGAGTGCGATTGTGCCATAGACTTGATCCCGGGTAGTAAATACCCTAAGGGTCGTTTATTTAATCTGTCTGTGCCTGAACACGCGGCTATGCGAGAATATATAAAGGAGTCCTTGGAAAAGGGACATATTCGTCCTTCGTCATCTCCCTTAGGAGCCGGTTTTTTCTTTGTGTCTAAGAAAGACGGCTCTTTGAGGCCGTGTATTGATTATCGACTTTTGAATAAAATCACGGTTAAATATCAATATCCGTTACCACTGCTTACTGATTTGTTTGCTCGTATAAAGGGGGCCAAGTGGTTCTCTAAGATTGATCTTCGTGGGGCGTATAATTTGGTGCGAATCAAGCAGGGGGATGAGTGGAAAACCGCATTTAATACGCCCGAGGGCCATTTTGAGTATTTGGTGATGCCTTTTGGTCTTTCAAATGCCCCTTCAGTCTTCCAGTCCTTTATGCATGACATTTTCCGCGATTATTTGGATAAATTTATGATTGTGTATCTGGATGATATTCTGATTTTTTCGGATGACTGGGACTCTCATGTCCAGCAGGTCAGGAGGGTTTTTCAGGTTTTGCGGTCTAATTCCTTGTGTGTGAAGGGTTCTAAGTGTGTTTTGGGGGTTCAAAAGATTTCCTTCTTGGGATACATTTTTTCCCCCTCTTCCATCGAGATGGATCCTGTCAAGGTTCAGGCTATTGGTGATTGGACGCAACCCTCTTCTCTTAAGAGTCTTCAGAAATTTTTGGGCTTTGCTAACTTTTATCGTCGATTTATTGCTGGTTTTTCTGATGTTGTAAAACCATTGACTGATTTGACTAAGAAGGGTGCTGATGTTGCTGATTGGTCCCCTGATGCTGTGGAGGCCTTTCGGGAGCTCAAGCGCCGCTTTTCTTCCGCCCCAGTGTTGCGTCAGCCTGATGTTGCTCTTCCTTTTCAGGTTGAGGTCGACGCTTCTGAAATCGGAGCTGGGGCGGTGTTGTCGCAGAGAAGTTCCGACTGCTCTGTGATGAGACCTTGTGCTTTTTTTTCCCGTAAATTTTCGCCCGCCGAGCGGAATTATGATATTGGGAATCGGGAGCTTTTGGCCATGAAGTGGGCTTTTGAGGAGTGGCGTCACTGGCTTGAGGGGGCCAGACATCAGGTGGTGGTATTGACTGACCACAAAAATTTTATTTACCTTGAGTCTGCCAGGCGCCTGAATCCTAGACAGGCGCGCTGGTCGTTGTTTTTCTCTCGGTTTAATTTTGTGGTGTCTTACCTACCGGGTTCTAAGAATGTTAAGGCGGATGCCCTTTCTAGGAGTTTTGAGCCTGACTCCCCTGGTAATTCTGAGCCCACAGGTATCCTTAAAGATGGAGTGATATTGTCTGCCGTTTCTCCAGACCTGCGGCGGGCCTTGCAGGAGTTTCAGGCGGATAGACCTGATCGTTGCCCACCTGGTAGACTGTTTGTTCCTGATGATTGGACCAGTAGAGTCATCTCTGAGGTTCATTCTTCTGCGTTGGCAGGTCATCCTGGAATCTTTGGTACCAGGGATTTGGTGGCAAGGTCCTTCTGGTGGCCTTCCCTGTCACGAGATGTGCGAGGCTTTGTGCAGTCTTGTGACGTTTGTGCTCGGGCCAAGCCTTGTTGTTCTCGGGCTAGTGGATTGTTGTTACCCTTGCCTATCCCGAAGAGGCCTTGGACGCACATCTCGATGGATTTTATTTCGGATCTGCCTGTTTCTCAGAAGATGTCTGTCATCTGGGTGGTGTGTGACCGTTTCTCTAAGATGGTCCATCTGGTTCCCTTGCCTAAGTTGCCTTCTTCTTCCGAGTTGGTTCCTCTGTTTTTTCAAAATGTTGTTCGTTTGCATGGTATTCCGGAGAATATCGTTTCTGACAGAGGGACCCAATTCGTGTCTAGATTTTGGCGGGCATTCTGTGCTAGGATGGGCATAGATTTGTCTTTTTCGTCTGCTTTCCATCCTCAGACTAATGGCCAGACTGAGCGGACTAATCAGACCTTGGAGACATATTTGAGGTGTTTTGTGTCTGCGGATCAGGATGATTGGGTTGCTTTTTTGCCTTTGGCGGAGTTCGCCCTCAATAATCGGGCCAGCTCTGCCACCTTGGTGTCCCCGTTTTTCTGTAATTCGGGGTTTCATCCTCGATTTTCCTCCGGTCAAGTGGAATCTTCGGATTGTCCTGGAGTGGATGCTGTGGTGGAGAGGTTGCATCAGATTTGGGGGCAGGTGGTGGACAATTTGAAGTTGTCCCAGGAGAAGACTCAGCTTTTTGCCAACCGCCGTCGTCGTGTTGGTCCTCGGCTTTGTGTTGGGGACTTGGTGTGGTTGTCTTCTCGTTTTGTCCCTATGAGGGTTTCTTCTCCTAAGTTTAAGCCTCGGTTCATCGGCCCGTACAAGATATTGGAGATTCTTAACCCTGTGTCCTTCCGTTTGGACCTCCCTGCATCCTTTTCGATTCATAATGTTTTTCATCGGTCATTGTTGCGCAGGTATGAGGTACCGGCTGTGCCTTCCGTTGAGCCTCCTGCTCCGGTGTTGGTTGAGGGTGAGTTGGAGTACGTTGTGGAAAAGATCTTAGACTCTCGTGTTTCCAGACGGAAACTCCAGTATCTGGTCAAATGGAAGGGATACGGTCAGGAGGATAATTCTTGGGTCACTGCCTCTGATGTTCATGCCTCCGATCTTGTCCGTGCCTTTCATAGGGCTCATCCTGATCGCCCTGGTGGTTCTGGTGAGGGTTCGGTGCCCCCTCCTTGAGGGGGGGTACTGTTGTGAAATTGGATTCTGGGCTCCCCCGGTGGCCACTTGTGGAATTGTACTTGTGTGCATCATCCCCTCTGTTCACCTGCTCCTATCAGGATGTGGGAGTCGCTATATAACCTTGCTCCTCTGTCAGTTTCATGCCGGTCAACAATGTAATCAGAAGCCTTCTGTGCATGTTCCTGCTACTAGACAACTCCTAGCTAAGTTGGACTTTTGTCCTTGTGTGTTTTTGCATTTTGTTCCTGTTCACAGCTGCTGTTTCGTTACTGTGTCTGGAAAGCTCTTGTGAGCGGAAATTGCCACTCTGGTGTTATGAGTTAATGCTAGAGTCTTAAAGTAATTTCTGGATGGTGTTTTGATAGGGTTTTCTGCTGACCATGAAAGTGCCCTTTCTGTCTTCATGCTATCTAGTAAGCGGACCTCGATTTTGCTAAACCTATTTTCATACTACGTTTGTCATTTCATCTAAAATCACCGCCAATATATGTGGGGGCCTCTGTCTGCCTTTTGGGAAAATTTCTCTAGAGGTGAGCCAGGACTGTCTTTTCCTCTGCTAGGATTAGGTAGTTCTCCGGCTGGCGCTGGGCATCTAGGGATAAAAAACGTAGGCATGCTACCCGGCCACTTCTAGTTGTGCGGCAGGTTTAGTTCATGGTCAGTATAGTTTCCATCTTCCAAGAGCTAGTTCTCATATATGCTGGGCTATGTTCTCTCGCCATTGAGAATCATGACAGTGCAAACTATATACAAGGAGTTTGTATCATGCATTGTTCATGATTCAGCAGTTCTGGATAACTTGTGCAAACGTAGAAAACAAACAAAAACAATAGGGATCCCGGGTCAACAAAGGGATCCCTTTAAGAATAACCCTAGACGGGTTTTAGCAGCAAAATAGCAGAGAAAAACAATGAAAACAATTAACTTATTTACAGTGGCAAAGCATTCAGATATTTACTCAAACCAATCAGGGGGCAGCACCGGCGGAGGCAACCCCTTTGGATATTGCCCGCCGCCTGGTACTGCGTAAGGTGGAGTACTGTCCCATCTGGGGGTTTGTGTACCCACTGTCTTCAGTGCTGGAGCAGCAGAAGCACCACCCACCTGAGGAGGCACCTCCTTGGCCACGATGGTGGTTGAAGTGACGATGCTGCACGTTGTGGTCTTGACCATAGTGCACGTTGGAGTGACCTCGGTGGTCCTGGTGGTGATCATGGGCTGGCCACAAGGGGGCACCTTTGCTACAGGGGTCAGCTTCACTGGCACCTTAAATGGGGGGCGTCACAGGGTTCTGCCTCTTGTGGACGTTCAGGGCAAACCACCCCTTTTCCCCAAAGTGCCTGGTGTAACTAACCCCGTCCCCCGGGTAGAGATCCCGGCCTGGGTGGCCCTCTCTGAGGTGCGACTCAACATCCCTCCGGTTTACAAACACCTCCGCATACAGGCCCGGCTCTTTAATGAAGCCCCAGCCTCCGCGGAGCTTGAAGGTGGTGATGATGCCCTGCCTGCGTGGGGCCTGGTGAGCGGTGGGGTCCTTGCGGGCCCGGTCCTTGACCGCCAGGTCTTTTTGATGGTAGGCCTCCAGCCCGGCCTGGTACGTTTTTTCCTTCTCCTCCCACTGCTGTTCCAGCTGGGCCTGGTATTCCTCCCAGCTCAGGGCCTGCACCATCTCCCCTTCCCGTGTCTTCACCCCGGGGAACCCCATGAGGTCGGATCCTGGGTTCACCCAGCGGCATACCGTGCGCTCTGCGCGGGTCTCACACAACAGGGTGGTTGGCACGATCGGGGCCTTCAGGCGGTGTTCCATGCCCGTTGCCTCCTCCCATGGTAACAGGCGTTGGAGTCTATGGGTCCCCGGGAGAGGGGGTGCTGCAACGGGGCCTGTTAACAAGTCCTCTGCTGGCAGGACAGGGTCGACGGACTCACCAGCCGATGCAGGTTCCTCCTCCGCAGCAGGGTCTGCTGGCGGTGTCGGCGAGGGCCTCAGCAACAACTCCGGTAATGGTACAGGATCCGATGTCAGAGGACCTCCTTCCGGCACCACCTGGTGCGGAGCCTGGGCCTCCGCGTTTAGCTGAAGGAGATGGTGGATCAGGTCTCCCATCTCAACCTGCAACGGATCAGCACTGTCCGTGGAGAATTGGCTGCGGTACTCGTCCGGGTAGTTGGGGGAGACTTCTGCTTCCACCCCACATTCGGGTTCCGAGCTGCAGGCCATGGCGTCCTCCACGTGGGTCGCTTCCTGATCCTTTTCCCGCTCTCTCCTTCGTGGGCGGTTTCGTTTTCGTTGTCTCCGCCCTCCATTGAGAATCAGGAGGCGGATCTCGGCTGCTGACAGACACGTCCTCACGGTGCAGAAATATTTAGACTGGGCGGCCATCGTCGTTCGCGCTCTCCAGCTTGCCTACGCCCACTCCACGCCCCTCTTCTTCTCCTGCGCTCTCCTCAGCGCTGTAATGGCGGCGGATTTTGGCGGCAAGTGGCACAGCACAGTCTTTGCAATAAGTCACAGTCCAAGTATAATAAAGTACAATTCCAAGGCACACATGACCCGATTCTTCAGGCTTAAGTAGATCCTGTTCGTGACTCCAAGTTGTAGCGCTCCCACTGCCGCAGGGCCGAGGGGTACCCGGTACCGGGCCTCTGAGTCTCTGCTCTGGGGGTTGTCACGGTGGCTAGACCCGGTCCGTGACCCTGCTGAGGGGCGCCCAAATGATAGATGTGGATGATGGTGGTAGTGTAGTGCCGGTCGCAGTCAATAACGAGGACACCAGGTTGCAGTCTCTTTACCTCTTTACTGAAGGTCTCAAAGTCCTCAATCCGGAATACGGTTAACCGGGCTGCGCAAGTCCGGCCGGTCCGATGGCACCTCCAGAGTTCCCTTTGCAGGTGGAAATCTGTGCCTTCCTGCTAGCGCTATGTGTTGTGGTCCTCCCCTGCTGAGCTTACGGGATAGTCCCCACAACTGTTGTGTCTGTTTCTCGTGTTCCCTCACAACTCGATTAGATGATCTTCTGCTAATCTTCCGTCCCTCCCAGGTGTTATGGTTGGGACGCACCCGTATGACGGGTAGGCTCGGAGCTCTTCCGGGACCCTAGAGTCGCCCCTCTCCAAAGGTTGCCCCCTATGTCTGCGTAGGTGATTTAGATGAGACAGCCCGCCTGTGACTGACTGTCCTGCCGTTGGTTTGAAGTATGGCTTAGAGCTCTGTACCTCCTCGGCGTTCCGGCCGCCGGTTGTTTACGCCTCAGTAGGATGTTGCCTCAATCTTACAGCACGACTCCTACTGGTATTCTCCTTCTTGCTTTGATCTCGTTTCTCACTCAGCACAATAAATCTTGCTTCTTGTCCTTTCTTAGGGCACCGCCGCTATGAAGTGCAGGCGCGGTCCCGTAGCTTTCTCTCTGTTTGCCAGGCCTCTGTCAGGATCCCACCCCTGACAGGGACCCTACCGAATCTTCCCCTGCAACACCCTCTGCCACAAGGTGTTGCCTGGTTCGTACCCAGTCAGCGTTCTTTTTAACTTCCTGCCTAACCCCCAGTTTTACCAGACTGTGAGGAGTGGCCTAATGAATAGTACCCTTAGCTCCCCCTGGAGGCCAGACTGTGAAATGTATTGGTGTATGTGATACCTGGTCAGAGGAACTCCTTCAGTGCCATCAGACGTACCATAGCCCCCCTTAGCGGCGGAGCCACAGTACTGCAACGACCAGGACTCTGGGGCGCTGCATGAACATGCCACATACAGACTATTTGTTGCACGGGTGCTCCAAGCGGCCAATTCCTGATTGTAGGTTGGCTACATTAGTATTATTTGCACCTGTGTATTTGCTATCTCTACTTGGGCCTGGTGCACCCTGGTTAGTGCAATTGTTGGAGGCCCTGAACAGGTAAGCATCTCTGCCTGTTTTCTGGTGTTTTTTTGTTTAGTATAGTGGAGGTTTTTCCTCTAATTGTGTTTTTTTTTTAAGTACTACAACACACAGGCGCTAGAAGGTAGGCACTGATTTCCACCTGCAAAGGGAACTCTGGATGTGCCTTTGGACCGGCCGGTCTCAGCCAGTCCTGTTAGCAGTGCTCTGGATTGAGGATCCTGAAGCCTTCAGTAAAGAGGTAAAGAGACTGCAACCCTGTGTCCTCGTTATTCATCACGACGTGCACCACGCATCATAATCTTATCTTTCATTGGACGCCCCTTAGCAGGGTCACAGACCGGGTCTAGCCACCGTGACAACCCCAGGACAGAGACAGAGAGGCCCGGTATCGAGTACCCCGCGGCCCTGCGTCTGGGGGTGCTCCAACTTGGCGTCACGAACAGGATCTACTTAAGCCTGAAGAATCAGGTCATGTGTGCCTTGGGACTGTGTTGGCTTGTGCTTGAACAGTGACTTATTGCAAAGACTATGTATTGCTGTTTGCCGCCCAAAATCCGCCATTGCTGCGCTGAGCGGAGCACGGAGGGAGGAGCCTTAGTTTCGTGGGCGGAGCCGGCCGAAAAAGAGCGCGGAACGAGAAACCGCGGGAGGGTGCTGACTCCGGAAGAGGAACCCCGACCCCGGCAGGTTAGCAGGGGGAAGGAACAACCATGTCGGACCCCGGAGGGGCAGAGGCGGCGGTCGCAGCCGCAGACGTGGGGGCACCTCCAGGCCCCATAGTAGACGCAGCCGCGGGCCTTGCACCACCGCCAGATGCCGCGGGACTTGCTGCTCCCACCGACCAGCCGGACACTGCCGCAGCTACGACAGCCATAATGCCCTTTTCCATGCCGTACCTACCCGGAGCCGCGATACTCGGGAGAGTCCCATACGTTAACTGACTTTAAAGAGGGAATTTGCAGCCTGCTCGAGTTTTATCCCTTGACAGAGCCTCAGAAAGTTCATATGATAACGAACCAACTCTTTGGATCGGCCTTGAGATAAGTGAAGTCCTGGCCCACCGCAGATAAGAAGACTGCGCAACAAATCTTTGCAAAGCTTAAAACCACCTTTGACACCCGCACTGCTACAGAAATCAAATTGACATTTTATGGATGCAAGCAAAGGCTGCAGGATAGCTTACGGGACTATGCCCTTAATCTGCAGGAGGCACTGAGGGCCATTAAGCAGAGTGATCCAAGCGGTATACAAGATGAAGATAAACTCCTAAAGGAGCGGTTCATCGAGGGGCTCCTGTGCAGTCACCAAAGGGCCCAGCTACACTTCCTAGCCATGCAGAATCCCGACCTGACGTTTGCGCAATTTAAAGATAAAGCCATCCAAGCACTACCAGAGCGACAGCCCAGCTGTGCTGTACTTCCCAAGCGTCAAGCCCTCACGTACCACCAGGAGGTGGCGCCGGAAGCACCCGTCTCTGCCGAGGCCGATGCCCAGATCCTGGAAGACGACTCCCATGCAGGACTACGCCTCCAGATGCAAGAGCTGACCAAGAGCGTTGCTGCCCTAGCCCGGACCGTCCAGTCCCTCCAGGAGGCCCCCAAGGAGAAGATCCAGCTGGCCTCCGGACCGGAAGATGTCCCCTGGCCGCGACAGCGGAGGATTCCGTCGACCAGAGGCAGAGACGATGATCGCTTTCATCGGGATGGATGACCTATCTGCCGCCGCTGCCACCAGGTGGGCCATCTTGCAAGGTACTGTCCTTTAAACAAGCAACCCCTGGGGCAAAGGGCCAACCCTGTTGTGAAATTGAATTTTGGGCTCCCCCGGTGGCCACTGGTGGAATTGAACTGGTGTGCATCATCCTCTCTGTTCACCTGTTTCCATCAGGATGTGGGAGTCGCTATTTAGCCTTGCTCCTCTGTCACTTCCATGCCGGTCAACATTGTAATCAGAAGCCTTTCTGTGCATGTTCCTGCTGCTAGACAACTCCCAGCTAAGTTGGACTTTTGTCCTTGTTTGTTTTTGCATTTTGTTCCAGTTCACAGCTGTAGTTTCGTTTCTGTGTCTGGAAAGCTCTTGTGATCTGAAATTGCCACTCTGATGTTATGAGTTAATACTAGAGTCTTAAAGTAATTTCAGGATGGTATTTTGATAGGGTTTTCAGCTGACCATGAAAGTGCCCTTTCTGTCTTCCTGCTATCTAGTAAGCGGACCTCAATTTTGCTAAACCTATTTTCATACTACGTTTGTCATTTCATCTAAAATCACCGCCAATATTTGTGGGGGCCTCTGTCTGCCTTTCGGGGAAATTTCTCTAGAGGTGAGCCAGGACTATATTTTCCTCTGCCAGGATTAGTTAGTCCTCCGGCCGGCGCTGGGCGTCTAGGGATAAAACGCAGGCTACGCTACCCGGCTACTGTTAGTTGTGCGGCAGGTTTAGTTCATGGTCAGTTTAGTTTCCATCCTTCCAAGAGCTAGTTCTTATGTTTGCTGGGCTATGTTCTCTTGCCATTGAGAACCATAACAGTTTGACCGGCCACAAAGGGTTAAATTAATTGACAGAGAAAGGAGAGAAAAGAGAAGTCTGCTGAAGATTTTTTTTTTTTTTTTTTTTTTTTCCAGTTCTGAGTGTGCTTGTAATTGAATCTCTTGCAAGTCTGCCTATATTGCAGCCTTTCTCTCTCTCTCTCCTTCTAATCCTGGAATGGCTCTGTGTTCACCTGTTTAAAATGGATATTCAGAGTTTAGCTGCAGGTTTGAATAATCTCACCACGAAAGTTCAAAATTTACAAGATTTTGTTGTTCATGTTCCTATATCTGAACCTAGAATTCCTTTGCCTGAATTTTTCTCGGGGAATAGATCTTGCTTTCAAAATTTCAAAAATAATTGCAAGTTGTTTTTGTCCCTGAAATCTCGCTCTGCTGGAGATCCTGCTCAGCAGGTCAGGATTGTGATTTCCTTGCTCCGGGGCGACCCTCAGGATTGGGCTTTTGCATTGGCTCCAGGGGATCCTGCGTTGCTCAATGTGGATGCGTTTTTTCTGGCCTTGGGGTTGCTTTATGAGGAACCTCAGTTAGAACTTCAGGCGGAAAAGGCCTTGATGTCCCTATCTCAGGGGCAAGACGAAGCTGAAATATACTGCCAGAAATTCCGTAAATGGGCTGTGCTTACTCAGTGGAATGAGTGCGCCCTGGCGGCGAATTTCAGAGAGGGTCTCTCTGATGCCATTAAGGATGTTATGGTGGGGTTCCCTGTGCCTGCGGGTCTGAATGAGTCCATGACAATGGCTATCCAGATCGATAGGCGTCTGCGGGAGCGCAAACCTGTGCACCATTTGGCGGTGTCTACTGAGAAGATGCCAGAGAATATGCAATGTGATAGAATTCTGTCCAGAAGTGAACGGCAGAATTTTAGACGAAAAAATGGGTTGTGCTTCTATTGCGGTGATTCAACTCATGTTATATCAGCATGCTCTAAGCGTACTAAGAAGCTTGATAAGTCTGTTTCAATTGGCACTTTACAGTCTAAGTTTATTCTATCTGTGACCCTGATTTGTTCTTTATCATCTATTACCGCGGATGCCTATGTCGACTCTGGCGCCGCTTTGAGTCTTATGGATTGGTCCTTTGCCAAACGCTGTGGGTATGATTTGGAGCCTCTTGAAACTCCTATACCCCTGAAGGGGATTGACTCCACCCCATTGGCTAGCAATAAACCACAATACTGGACACAAGTAACTATGCGGATTAATCCGGATCACCAGGAGATTATTCGCTTTCTTGTGCTGTATAACCTACATGATGTGTTGGTGCTTGGATTGCCATGGCTGCAATCTCATAACCCAGTCCTTGACTGGAAAGCTATGTCTGTGTTAAGCTGGGGATGTAAGGGGACGCATGGGGACGTACCTGTGGTTTCCATTTCATCATCTATTCCCTCTGAGATTCCTGAATTCTTGACTGAATATCGTGACGTTTTTGAAGAACCTAAGCTTGGTTCATTACCTCCGCACCGGGAGTGCGATTGTGCCATAGATTTGATTCCGGGTAGTAAATACCCTAAGGGTCGTTTATTTAATCTGTCTGTGCCTGAACATGCTGCTATGCGAGAATATATAAAGGAGTCCTTGGAAAAGGGACATATTCGTCCTTCGTCATCTCCCTTAGGAGCCGGTTTTTTCTTTGTGGCTAAGAAAGATGGCTCTTTGAGGCCGTGCATTGATTATCGGCTTTTGAATAAAATCACGGTTAAATATCAATATCCGTTGCCACTGCTGACTGATTTGTTTGCTCGCATAAAGGGGGCCAAGTGGTTCTCTAAGATAGATCTCCGTGGGGCGTATAATTTGGTGCGAATTAAGCAGGGGGATGAGTGGAAAACCGCATTTAATACGCCCGAGGGCCACTTTGAGTATTTGGTGATGCCTTTTGGTCTTTCAAATGCCCCTTCAGTCTTTCAGTCCTTTATGCATGACATTTTCCGTGATTATTTGGATAAATTTATGATTGTGTATCTGGATGATATTTTGATTTTTTCGGATGACTGGGACTCTCATGTCCAGCAGGTCAGGAGGGTTTTTCAGGTTTTGCGGTCTAATTCCTTGTGTGTGAAGGGTTCTAAGTGCGTTTTTGGGGTTCAAAAGATTTCCTTTTTGGGATATATTTTTTCCCCCTCTTCCATCGAGATGGATCCTGTCAAGGTTCAGGCTATTTGTGATTGGACGCAACCCTCTTCTCTTAAGAGTCTTCAGAAATTTTTGGGCTTTGCTAACTTTTATCGTCGATTTATTGCTGGTTTTTCTGATGTTGTTAAACCATTGACTGATTTGACTAAGAAGGGTGCTGATGTTGCTGATTGGTCCCCTGCTGCTGTGGAGGCCTTTCGGGAGCTCAAGCGCCGCTTTTCTTCCGCCCCTGTGTTGCGTCAGCCTGATGTTGCTCTTCCTTTTCAGGTTGAGGTCGACGCTTCTGAAATCGGAGCTGGGGCGGTTTTGTCGCAGAGAAGTTCCGATTGCTCCGTGATGAGACCTTGTGCTTTTTTCTCGCGTAAATTTTCGCCCGCCGAGCGGAATTATGATGTTGGGAATCGGGAGCTTTTGGCCATGAAGTGGGCTTTTGAGGAGTGGCGTCATTGGCTTGAGGGGGCTAGACATCAGGTGGTGGTATTGACTGACCACAAAAATCTAATTTATCTTGAGTCCGCCAGACGCCTGAATCCTAGACAGGCGCGCTGGTCGTTGTTTTTCTCTCGGTTTAATTTTGTGGTGTCCTACCTGCCGGGTTCTAAGAATGTTAAGGCGGATGCCCTTTCTAGGAGTTTTGAGCCTGACTCCCCTGGTAATTCTGAACCTACAGGTATCCTTAAGGATGGAGTGATATTGTCTGCCGTTTCTCCAGACCTGCGGCGGGCCTTGCAGGAGTTTCAGGCGGATAGACCTGATCGTTGCCCACCTGGTAGACTGTTTGTTCCTGATGATTGGACCAGTAAAGTCATTTCTGAGGTTCATTCTTCTGCGTTGGCAGGTCATCCTGGAATCTTTGGTACCAGGGATTTGGTGGCAAGGTCCTTCTGGTGGCCTTCCCTGTCTCGAGATGTGCGAGGCTTCGTGCAGTCTTGTGACGTTTGTGCTCGGGCCAAGCCTTGTTGTTCTCGGGCTAGTGGATTGTTGTTGCCCTTGCCTATCCCGAAGAGGCCCTGGACGCACATCTCGATGGATTTTATTTCGGATCTTCCTGTTTCTCAGAAGATGTCTGTCATCTGGGTGGTGTGTGATCGTTTCTCTAAGATGGTCCATTTGGTTCCCCTGCCTAAGTTGCCTTCTTCTTCCGAGTTGGTTCCTCTGTTTTTTCAAAATGTGGTCCGTTTGCATGGTATTCCGGAGAATATCGTTTCTGACAGAGGTACCCAATTCGTGTCTAGATTTTGGCGAGCATTCTGTGCTAGGATGGGCATAGATTTGTCTTTCTCGTCTGCTTTCCATCCTCAGACTAATGGCCAGACCGAGCGGACGAATCAGACCTTGGAGACATATTTGAGGTGTTTTGTGTCTGCAGATCAGGATGATTGGGTTGCTTTTTTGCCTTTGGCGGAGTTTGCCCTCAATAATCGGGCCAGCTCTGCCACCTTGGTGTCTCCCTTTTTCTGTAATTCGGGGTTTCATCCTCGATTTTCTTCTGGTCAGGTGGAATCTTCGGATTGTCCTGGAGTGGATGCTGTGGTGGAGAGGTTGCATCAGATTTGGGGGCAGGTAGTGGACAATTTGAAGTTGTCCCAGGAGAAGACTCAGCTTTTTGCCAACCGCCGGCGTCGGGTTGGTCCTCGGCTTTGTGTTGGGGACTTGGTGTGGTTGTCTTCTCGTTTTGTCCCTATGAGGGTTTCTTCTCCCAAGTTTAAGCCTCGGTTCATCGGCCCGTACAAGATATTGGAGATTCTTAACCCTGTGTCCTTCCGTTTGGACCTCCCTGCATCTTTTTCTATTCATAATGTTTTTCATCGGTCATTATTGCGCAGGTATGAGGTACCGGTTGTGCCTTCCGTTGAGCCTCCTGCTCCGGTGTTGGTTGAGGGCGAGTTGGAGTACGTTGTGGAAAAAATCTTGGACTCCCGTGTTTCCAGACGGAAACTCCAGTATCTGGTCAAATGGAAGGGTTACGGTCAGGAGGATAATTCTTGGGTGACTGCCTCTGATGTTCATGCCTCCGATTTGGTCCGTGCCTTTCATAGGGCTCATCCTGATCGCCCTGGTGGTTCTGGTGAGGGTTCGGTGCCCCCTCCTTGAGGGGGGGTACTGTTGTGAAATTGGATTTTGGGCTCCCCCGGTGGCCACTGGTGGAATTGAACTGGTGTGCATCATCCTCTCTGTTCACCTGTTTCCATCAGGATGTGGGAGTCGCTATTTAGCCTTGCTCCTCTGTCACTTCCATGCCGGTCAACATTGTAATCAGAAGCCTTTCTGTGCATGTTCCTGCTGCTAGACAACTCCCAGCTAAGTTGGACTTTTGTCCTTGTTTGTTTTTGCATTTTGTTCCAGTTCACAGCTGTAGTTTCGTTTCTGTGTCTGGAAAGCTCTTGTGATCTGAAATTGCCACTCTGATGTTATGAGTTAATACTAGAGTCTTAAAGTAATTTCAGGATGGTATTTTGATAGGGTTTTCAGCTGACCATGAAAGTGCCCTTTCTGTCTTCCTGCTATCTAGTAAGCGGACCTCAATTTTGCTAAACCTATTTTCATACTACGTTTGTCATTTCATCTAAAATCACCGCCAATATTTGTGGGGGCCTCTGTCTGCCTTTCGGGGAAATTTCTCTAGAGGTGAGCCAGGACTATATTTTCCTCTGCCAGGATTAGTTAGTCCTCCGGCCGGCGCTGGGCGTCTAGGGATAAAACGCAGGCTACGCTACCCGGCTACTGTTAGTTGTGCGGCAGGTTTAGTTCATGGTCAGTTTAGTTTCCATCCTTCCAAGAGCTAGTTCTTATGTTTGCTGGGCTATGTTCTCTTGCCATTGAGAACCATAACACAACCCCCAGGAGTAGGACGATCAGGCCCGCAGAATTGGAGAGCCAAGTACATCGGAGGGCGACCAGTTCTCCCCATTGTGATCGACGGTATCCCCATGAACGCTTTGCTGGACACGGGTTCCCAGGTGACGACTATGCCTTACATCCTTTATAGACGTTATTGGGAGGACACCGACATTACCTGTGTCCCTGATGATTATTTCTCCATAATAGCTAGTAATGGTCAGCCACTGCCACAAGTGGGGTATAAAGAGGTCACCATTAAGGTGGGGCGGGTAGAATTGAAGGCCCAGGGAATTGTTATTGTTGATATTGACCGACGTGAATGTAACCCCATGATGACCATCGGTACTAATGTCATAGAAAATTGTCTTGCAGAAGTTATTGTCTTGTTGCAGCAGGTCGCCGAAACAGCTGGTTATAGTGAACAACGTGCCTTGCAGAAAGAAATCAGAGCTCTAATGCAGAGACAGCAAGTGGAGTTGACTGGTGGTGAGATTGGCCGGGTCACAGTGAGTGATTCAAACCCCATTGCGATACCCCCCAGGAGCGAAATGTTGATATGGTGTCGGGCAGTCATAGGCCTAAGGGGTAAAGACTATCAGGCCCTGGTAGAACCTGTGTATTCAGATAATAGGCCTACCCTCCTGACAGCCAGAGGGGTGGTTGATGTCCGTAAGGGGAGGGTGTCGGTACGTGTTCTTAACTGTGGGGAGGAAGAAGTCCACCTAACCAAATATGTCACGCTGGCCAAGCTGTTTACTGTTAATAATAGCGTGATACAGGCACCTGGGCCCTTGGTTCCGTCCAGCCCGGCGGAGGACAATGGGTCTGTAGGGCAAATGAAAGATTGGTGTCGGGAATTACATGTGGGCACTACCCCATCTCACCAAACCCAGGGAGCTTACAGGGTGGTTCATGAATATGAGCGGGTATTCAGCAAACACTTTTCGGGCAGGTAAAAGGGATTCAGCATCGTATCCCCACGGGAGATCACCCACCCATCAAAGAGATACCGTCCTGTACCCCCAGCTCATTATCAGTGTGCCAAGGACATGTTACGAGAGATGAAGGAGGCTGGGGTAGTGAGAGACAGTTGTAGCCCCTGGGCAGCTCCATTGGTCCTCGTTAGGAAGAAAGATGGCACCATGAGGATGTGTGTGGATTATAGGCAACTAAATCGCATTAAAAGGTCAAACAGTAAATGAAGTTGGGACTAATAAAGACTAGTTGTGCACATGTAATCCCATTAAAACATAACTTTTAATGTAATAAATATTTAGTATAAAACCTTAACCCAAAACAAACCTTGGATTAATACCAAGTAAAATAAAATTGCCACAAATAGGTAACCTGTTGAGATACTATACTATAGCCTACTGCTCTCACCTGGAGAGCATAAATGCTAATAGATGCTATTCATCTCCATGGCATCCGGCGGCATTGATTACCACACTACTCCCTCCTGATGAACCGTGCTAACGGGGAAACGCGTCGGGGCGACACCAGCACACGCTAAGTCATCTCCTTATCATTACTTATCATGATATTCTGATCTTTTGGGCTGGTCCCGTTTGAATTACGTTTTGCAATATTCACACATCCATAATTGATATGGGACATTTATTGCCATCAGTCAGACTGAATATTAAGATTTGACTTTTTTTGCGGTGTGTTGGATCATCATTATGGTACTTTGGGGGTGCCTGTAAAGGTTTTTTGGGGTATTGCTATCTGAATATTTGTGAACCCTTTTTTTCACCACTGCTCTTCACTATATTGTTTTCCCACCTACACGAAGAGGGATTTTGTAAGGGAGAGAGGGACAGCCTATGTTGAGTGGGGGCGCCAAAAAATCGGTTCTTAGGGTGCCAACCTCCACAGCAAGGCAGGTGAGAGCAGTAGGCTATAGTATAGTATCTCAACAGGTTACCTATTTGTGGCAATTTTATTTTACTTTGTATTAATCCAAGGTTTGTTTTGGGTTAGGGTTTTATACTAAATATTTATTACATTAAAAGTTATGTTTTAATGGGATTACATGTGCACAACTAAATCGCATTACATATAAGAATGCATACCCCCTGCCCAGGATAGAGGAGTCCTTGGCTGCTTTAAAGTCTGCTAACTACTTCTCCACCTTGGATCTCACCAGTGGGTACTGGCAGGTTCCCGTGGCAGAGGCGCACAAGGAGAAGATGGCCTTCACGACCCCGATGGGTCTCTGCGAGTTCAACTACATGCCTTTCGGATTGTGTAACGCCCCGGGGACGTTTCAGAGGATGATGGAGTGCTGTCTGGGACACAAGAACTTTGAGACCGTGCTGCTCTATCTGGACGATGTTATTGTCTTCTCTAAGACCTATGAAGACCATTTGAAGCATCTGGCTGAGGTGTTTGAAGCTCTGTCCAACTTCGGCTTAAAGGTGAAACCGTCCAAATGCCACCTACTAAAACCCAAAGTGCAGTACCTTGGCCATGTGGTGAGTGCCGAAGGAGTGGCCCCAGACCCTGACAAGGTCACGGTGATCAAGGACTGGCTGAAGCCCGGTAACCTCCATGAAGTCCGGCAATTCCTCGGGTTGGTGGGCTACTACCGGAGGTTTATCAAGGGACTTCACCAAGAAGGCCACGCCATTGCAAGACCTGTTGGTGGGCCAATCCAAGAAATCCAAGGGTAAGAACACCCCATTTGATTGGAACGACGGACTGGAGGGATCCTTCACCTGCTTAAAATCGGCGCTGACGGGAGAAGAGGTACTGGCTTACCCTGAATATGACCAACCGTTCGTATTGTATACGGATGCCAGCAATGTGGGGCTGGGAGCTGTGCTGTCCCAGGTCCAGAAAGGCAAGGAAAGGGTAATCGCTTATGCCAACAGGAAACTTCGTCCCACCGAAAGGAACCCTGACAACTATAGTTCCTTTAAGCTGGAGTTTCTTGCCGTCGTTTGGGCCGTGACGGAGAGGTTCAAGCATTACCTGGCCTCAGCAAAGTTCACCGTCTTCACGGATAATAATCCACTAACGCACTTGGACACAGCAAAACTCGGCGCCTTGGAGCAGCGGTGGATGGCCCGGTTATCCAATTACGATTTCACCATCAAGTACCGGGCGGGGCACAAGAATGCAAATACCGACGCGTTGTCCCGAATGCCGCATTTGCCCGAGACGGAGGAAGATGCAGAAGCATTTGAAGAGGTAGAGCTGCCCGCTTTCCATCGCCCCAAGGCCACCCAGTGTTCCCATCAGGTGGAGGCCAGGCGCAGGAGTAAACAAGGCGCCCCGTTGAATCCCCTGCCCCACCACGGGTGGGCAGAGAACCAGGATGGCGACCCTGCGGTCCGTCGGGTGAGAGAGCTCCTGACGCAGGCAGGTTCGCATCCCAGCCCGGAAGACACACCGGAGGCGTTACAGTTATGGAAGGAGAGGGGCAGACTGTTTATTCACGATGGCAAGCTGTGCTGGAGGAGTGTTGACCCACGCACCCACGAATTGGTATGGCAGATTGTGGTCCCAAGACAAGATGTGCCAATGGTCCTGGGAGCGTACCACGATGGGGCAGGACACTTCGGATGGAGGAAGCTGGAGAGGCTGCTCCGAGGGAGGTTCTACTGGGTTGGTATGAAGAAAGCCATCGAGAAGTGGTGCCGAGAGTGTGGCCCATGCAGCCTACGCCGGAAGGATCGTGACAGCCAGCAGGCTCCCTTGCAGCCCATCGTCACCAAACGGCCGCTCGAGCTGGTCGCGCTGGACCACGTGAAGCTAACACCTAGCCGGTCAGGCTATACCTATGCTCTTACCATCGTGGACCACTACTCCAGATTCCTGGTAGTCGTGCCGGTCAAAGATCTAACGGCTAGAACGGCCGCTAAAACCTTCCAGCAGTACTTCTGTCGGCCTCATGGGTACATGGAGAAGGTACTAACCGATCAGGGGCCAGCATTTGAAGCGGAAGTGTTCCAGGAGTTCTGCAATTTGTATGGATGTAAGAAGATCAGAACCACGCCATACCATCCACAAACCAACGGGATGTGTGAGAAGATGAACCAGGTGGTGATCGACTTACTGAAGACCTTACCCGTGGAGGAACGGAACTTGTGGCCCACAAAGTTACCCGACTTGGTGGATATGTACAACCACATCCCTGTGAATTCCACCAACTGCACCCCAGCATACCTGATGCGAGGGAGGCCTAGCAAGTTACCTATCGATCTGGACATGGGAGTCCTGACCCCAGAGGATATCTCGCCAGATGCGGACTGGGATACCGAGAGGCAGCAAAGGTACCGCAAAGTACAAGAATGTGTGGAAAGAAGCCTCGCCCAAGCCCGACAAAAATAAGAGTGGGATTACAACCAGCATGCTCCTGTGACTCCCTTGCCACCCGGGGAGCAGGTACTCAAGCGAAAGCGGAGACTATACAAGCTTGATGATCAATGGGAAGCGGAACCATATACCATCCTGCCATCTGATTTCGACAATACCAAGGTCTGTCTCATCAGCAAGGATGGAGGGGAAACCTCAACGGCAATATCCAGAGACCACCTTAAGATATGCCCTGATAAGCTGAGAGATGGGGAAACAGACCCCGGGACGTCTCCGCCCATAGAACAGGAGGAGATGATACACACTGTTCTTGGCGATTTTTCCCCAGTCTTGGACTCAGATAAACCAGGCCATTGTGGTACCTGTCCTAACGTTTCATCAACTGACTCCGCCAGAACTAAATGTGGAGCCAGGTCACCGGACCCGCAACCGCAGCGGACCCCACTGGAGGACGCCAGACCAACCGCTGAACCGGTCAGTCCTCCCTCTGCTGTCGGTGAATCTGCCATGCCCATCGGTCGTAGCAACAGTCCTGAGAACCCCAGCCTGCCAGTGCTACCCAGACTCACTAGAAGTGTAGCTAGAAGACAGTGCACTACACCAGCGGTAGCCAGCCTAGCGGGCCCTGTTAGGTCAATAGCCACTCCTGCGCTGCGGAGGTCTACACATAGCACCAAGAATCAAACTCCACTCCGTTACAAAACTTGGAGATACTAACAATAGCTACTATTTGTTTATGTTAGTTTCTTGTTACAGGTTTAAAAATGGACAATGAAGTGATGGACAGTGGATTGCTCCAAAACTTTCACGGGGACCCCTTTGTTTACCCGGGGTCCCTGCTGTTCAAGGTTGTACCTACTGAACTGGGAGTCATGAACTGTGCATGACCAAACTTTTGCAACGTTCAAGCGTTCTCACCTCCCCTAAAGGGAAGCACTGTTATATATATTCACCTGTTCATAGCATTTAATTGTTTATAGTGTTTAAAAATGTTGTGTGTTTCCTAATAACATGTAATGTTGTTTTTCTTTTCCCAGTCCGGGAGTACTGGATTTAACCGGGGGGGAGTGCAGCGCCCCAGAGTCCTGGTCGTTGCAGTAATGTCGCTCTGCCACTAAGGGGAGTGATGTTGCGTCTGATTGCACTAAAGGAGTTCACCTGACCAGGTATCACAGACACACACTACACTCCACACTCCAGCCACCAGGGGGGGTGGTTCTATCTATTAGGCCACTCCTCACACTCTGGTAAAACTGGGGGTTGGACAGGAAGTTAGGAAGAAAGTAGCTAGGGAGAGCTAGGGAGAAGACCTGTCAGGGGTGGGATCCCGACAGCGGCCTAGGACAGACAGAACATTATGGAGCCTGTTGTGAATTTGCTTTTTGCTCCCTCTAGTGGTTACTAGTTTTTTGACTCTGGTTTTTCTGTCATTCCTTTTATCCGCACCTGGGTCGTTAGTTAGGGGTGTTGCTATATAAGCTCCCTGGACCTTCAGTTCAATGCCTGGCAACGTAGTAATCAGAGCTAGTCTGCTGTGCTCTTGTCTACTGATCCTGGTTCCAGTTATATCAGCTAAGTCTGCCTTTTGCTTTTTGCTATTTGTTTTGGTTTTGCATTTTTGTCCAGCTTGTTCCAAAACTATATCCTGACCTTTGCTGGAAGCTCTAGGGGGCTGGTGTTCTCCCCCCGGACCGTTAGACGGTTCGGGGGTTCTTGAATTTCCAGTGTGGATTTTGATAGGGTTTTTGTTGACCATATAAGTTACCTTTCTTTATTCTGCTATCAGTAAGCGGGCCTCTCTGTGCTAAACCTGGTTCATTTCTGTGTTTGTCATTTCCTCTTACCTCACCGTCATTATTTGTGGGGGGCTTCTATCCAGCTTTGGGGTCCCCTTCTCTGGAGGCAAGAAAGGTCTTTGTTTTCCTCTACTAGGGGTAGCTAGATTCTCCGGCTGGCGCGTGTCATCTAGAATCAACGTAGGAATGATCCCCGGCTACTTCTAGTGTTGGCGTTAGGAGTAGATATATGGTCAACCCAGTTACCACTGCCCTATGAGCTGGATTTTTGTATTCTGCAGACTTCCACGTTCCTCTGAGACCCTCGCCATTGGGGTCATAACAGGAGCCGTGCTTGAGTGTTACAGCGGCAGACTCCTAAGAAAGGACACGAAAGCGGAGTATATTGCGGAGAAGTGAGATCACCGCGCAGAGGAGATAGAACCAGAAGGAGTTGTGCCCTTAAGACCGTGGCAACATCCTTCTGAGGCGCGTAGCCAGAGCACCGAGGAAGTAAGAGACTTTACGTACTACTTCAAACAGCGGCAGGACAGTTAACTATAGGTTGGCTGTCTCACCTTAAACACCTAACGAAGACAAAGGAGGCAATTGTGGGAGAGGGGCGTCTCTAGGGTCCCAGAATAACTCCAGGCCTACCCCGTCATACGGGTGCGTTCTAGCCATATCATCTGGGGGACGGAGAGAGAGAACATCAGAAACAGACACAGCAGTTGTGAGGACTATCCCGTGGTACTCAGCAGGGAAGTACTACAACACACAGGCGCTAGAAGGTAGGCACTGATTTCCACCTGCAAAGGGAACTCTGGATGTGCCTTCGGACCGGCCGGTCTCAGCCAGCCCTGTTAGCAGTGCTCTGGATAGAGGATCCTGAAGCCTTCAGTAAAGAGGTAAAGAGACTGCAACCCTGTGTCCTCGTTATTTATCACGACGTGCACCACGCATCATCATCTTATCTTTCATTGGACACCCCTTAGCAGGGTCACGGACCGGGTCTAGCCACCGTGACAACCCCAGAACAGAGAGAGAGGCCCGGTATCGAGTACCCCGAGGCCCTGCGTCTGGGGCGCTCCACATAGGTGTCGGGGTGTATATATCCCCGGTGTCAGCGTATATTGCTGTTGTGGGGGTGTATATATATACCTGGTGCAGGGTTGTATATATGCCCGGCGTCGGTGTATGTACCAGTGTTGGGGTGTGTATATTTCCCCGGTGTCAGGGTGTATATATACCCGGTGTCTGTATATTTCCCCAGTATCAGGGTGTGTATATATCCCCAGTGTCGGTGTATATTTCCCCGGTGTCGGGGTGTATATATATCCCCGGTGTTGGGAGTGTATTTCCCTGGTGTCGGGTGCGTATATACCTGGTGTCGGGGTATATCCCCGGTGTCAGAGTGTGTATATATCCCCAGTGTCTGTGTATATCAACGGTATCAGGGTGTATATATACCCAGTGTCGGTGTATATTTCCCCGGTGTTGGGATGTATATACTGTATATCGCCGGTGTTGGGGTGCGTATATACCTGGTGTCGGGGTGTGTATATTCCCGTTGTCGGTGTATATCCCCAGTGTCGGTATGTGTATATATATCCCCGGTGTCAGGGTGTATATATCCCTTTTGCCGGGGTGTATATATAACCAGTGTCTGTGTATATTTTCCCAGTGTCGGGGTGTGTATATCCCTGGTGTCGGGGTGTGAATATATCCCCAGTGTCGGGGTGTATATTTCCCTGGTGTTGGGGTGCGTATGTACCCGGCGTCGGGGTGGGAATATACCTGGTGTCAGGAATCCCACCACACTGCCACCAATATGTCAGGGTTCACGGGGAGGATACCTTTATCATCTCCACTACTCACACCGATTTGTCATGAACTGCGGTTGTTTGGTTGACCCTGGTTCTTTCTGAAGGGGATTTATCTATATCCCACTTCCGGTTTGGAACTTGTAGCTCCCTGGCGCCCCCCTTACCCTCAGGTCAGTCAGGGTACTGCACCTAGGGTAAATGGTCGCCAGAAAGGCTGCCTGCTATGTACTGGCTACTGGGCACGCTGCAGCGAGGGCTATATAACTACTCCTGTGAGGGGTTAAACTAAGAAAAATTAAAGCAGGCTTCATTTTGTGCTTTTCGACTCCATCTTGCTGTTTTGAGATAAAATTTGTTACTAGGTTAAAGTTCATAGCTGTTATGAGACCTTGATTATTCCAGCCTGAACAAGATATGACACTGAGGGTGTATTGTTCTACAGGTCCTTGACATACAGGCTGTTCCTGCATTCTTATAGGTTAAGAACTGTGAGCGTGTTCTTATGTTGATTGCTTGAAGTATAGCTTCTAAGATTATGAAAAGTGCGACACAATAAATGGGGGTCAGAGATCTGCTCGATCATCCCAAACAGACACACGTCTGTCTGGTCATTTTCAGTTCCCGGCAACGCCCTGTGGATCAATTTGAAAATCACTGAGTCAACCGTGAAGGGTCACTTCAGATCCTCCCTCAACAGCTTGGTACCCAACGTGGGGCCCCCAATAGGGACGCCTCTGCCCCTGGGAGGACAACAGGACAAAGGACCCTCGGACCGGACACAGGCACTGGAAATTGGGACTGATAATCCCCTACGACAACCATGGTAAGTTGGCAGTTATACTGTTCAGACTGACCATTTGGTGTGGTTTTCCAGTGTTTGCTGCTGCAAAGAGGATCTGAGGTTTGTCCCCGATGGTGGGGTGATTCTTGGGCGGAATCATATAGAGGTGTAGTTCCGTTGGGGCCCAGTGCTCGAACCGTACCTCATAAGGGACAGACACCCCGGATTGACCAGAGATTGTAATTCTCTTTATAGTCAAAATATCCTGAAATCCTGATCACGGTTAGAATCAGGTGTGGTGAGGAGATCGAAGATTGGGTAGGATAGATAACTCAGGAATATATGGATATATATATATATATGGATATATATATATATATATATGGATATATATATATATATATATATATATGGATATATATATATATATATATGGATATATATATATATATATATATATATATATATATGGATATGGATATATATATATATATATGGATATATATATATGGATATATATATATATATATATATATATGGATATATATATATATATATATATATATATGGATATATATATATATATATATATGGATATATATATATATATATATATATATATGGATATATATATATATATATATATATATATATATATATATATATATATATATATATATGGATATATATATATATATATATATATATATATATATATATATATATATATCTCCAGTACCACGTTTTTTGGGTTGTCCCAATGGGGGACAGGTAGACCCAGTGGAACAGACTATACGGCCACTCTAGTACTGTGCACAACTGAAGTAAGGATATTTAGTTCTAAAGGAGAATCATGTTTCCGTGGAAGAAAAAGAAGAATTTGTGTGATGAAGGTTTTGTAGAAATTAAGTATGAGAACTGCTGCATTGTTTCTTTGTGAAATTTCTAAAAATCTGATGGGAGGGGCAGTCTAAGCAGCTGCGCAATTGCTTTCTCCTTTGTGTGGAGAGATGCTGTGAGTTCTTATCTCCACTGAAGTCTCAGGGGGCATGTAGCTGCGCTCAAGATTCTCTGTATATTCTGTCTGGTGTAGTACGCTCCCGATCTGTGTTTTGGTTAAAGCAACAGTTCTGTATTGAAGTAGAAAGAAATATTGTAAGTTGAAGTTGGAAGATTAAAGTAAAATATGGTGCCTAGTTTTAGAAGGAAACTTGTAAGTGATTGGTTATCAGTGTGATTGAAAGATTGGTAAAAGATTCATCTGCTTCAAGTTGAGTGATTGATATATATAGCAAATTGAGGATCAACAGATGAAGTGAGTTCTTATTGTTTTTGTTATTGTTACGTTGAAAAAGGAAAGTTGTCTACTACTATGACAAAGACTGGATGATTTGTGGTGCAAGAAGGAATTGAGAAAGTGCTTGAGGGTAATCTGCCAGAAAAAAACGAACAATTAAAAATAATGATCTGGGAGAGGGGGGCTCCCTGTTAGATGATATGGTCCCTCCCCAGGAAATTAAGCCTCTTCTCCCAACTGTAAGCCCTATGCCCCTTAACCCCCATGGCACCAATATATTTTGGACAGCCGAGAAGTTCTATGGGAGTCTTATGGTAGTATTTAAAGATCTGGGATCCTCATTGTATAATAAAGCCCATTCACACCCTTTTGTGGCAGCTTTAAAGTCCGACCTTAAATCTGAATTGAAAGAGGCAATAATGTCAGTTAGACCTGACATCGAGACTTCCACTCTGGATGATGCATTGAAAATAGTAAAAAGTTTTCAGAAGAATTTAGCCCGCTCTGCATCAGCAGGGAAATTAAAGGTTAAACCAGTAGCCGCAGCGATTCCTGCTCCAACCTCAGCCCCCACCCCAGCTACAAGCACACAGCTGGTTTATTATCAGTGGCCTTCGCAACAGACTTCAGCTCCTGCCCTCCCACCTTACACAAATTCAGTTCCCTACTCCAACCTTTTACACTGTCTGGGAAGCCCCCTCCCCAGCCCCGCCATGTCAATTCTCAGATCAAGAGCTTGTTTTAATTGGAGTAGATGGCAGACCCAATAAACATACTCTTACAAAACCCAACCCTATGGGACCTTTCCCTGAGGTTACTGCTCAGTTCATAATCTCTCCCGCATGTCCGGTAAATTTACTGGGGGCAGATTTATCACAGTTCCACTCCAGAATACAATTCCAAGATGATGGTCAGATGGTCCTTACATTATATAAGCCCTATGCAGATGAACACAATGAGATCTGTATCCTACACGCTCTTCCCACAGGTATGATGACCCTGACAGGCTCAGACCCTCTCCCAATAATGCCTGAGGACCAGCGACTCACCCCATATCTCTCAGATACCACCTAAACTCTGGTCAAAAGGGCCAGATGATCTAGGGAAAATGCCTGTAGAACCAGTAAAAGTGTTTCTCAAACCTGGTGCCCCTTTTCCCAAAGTCCATCAGTACCCCTTGAAACATGATCAGGAGCGGGGTCTCAAGGGGCAAATACAAATGTTACTCGATAATGGTGCCCTGGTACCCTGTGTTTCCCCATGTAACACGCCCTTGTTTCTCGTTAAGAAAAAGACCCCACCCGGCCAACCCCCTGTGTACCAGCTAGTACAAGATCTACGAGTAGTTAATGCAGCTACTGTTCTAGAAACTCCAGTGGTGCCTAATCCACATACTCTTTTGTCCCAGATACCTCAAGATGCTGCTTGGTTCACAATCATCGACCTTGCCAATGCCTTCTTCAGCATTCCATTACACCCAGATTGCCAGTTTCTGTTTGCATTCACTTATCAGGGACGACAATTGACATGGACAGTTATGCCACAAGGGGCCCAAAACAGTCCTAATCTGTTTGCAAAAAATAGGGGGAAAGTGTCTTTTTCCCTGGCAGTTAGATCACCCCTATGTCACACTGCTTCAGTATGTGGATGATCTTTTGTTGTGTGCACGAACAGAGCGGGAAGCCATTGCTGCCACTGTTAGCCTCCTCAAGTATCTGGCAGATCTGAACTGTCGGGTTTCGGCCTCGAAACTTTCAGTTCTGCCTTGGTCAAGTGATATTTTTGGGTCACTGTCTCCTTCAGGGTGTCAGACACCTCACAGAAGAAAGAAAGAGCCGTCAGCTCCCTTACTTTTCCGAAAGAGGAGACTGAACTCCAGCGTTTTCTTGAACTATGTACCTATTGTCGTCAGTGTATACCGGACGCATCCCGCATAATGCAACCTCTCTACAATGCTTTGAAAGACGGTATAATGAACTATAAGGAAAGATCACCGGTTTGTATGGAAAGCCTTTATCGTGCCTTCTCTGAATTAAAGCGGCTTATTGCTTCCGCCCCTGCCTTGGGCATCCCAGACTATACTCGACAGTTCCATTTGTATGTGTCTGAGAATGAAGGACACGCAGCAGGGGTACTCACACAGTCGCATGGCAATAGCCAGTGGGCTATTATTCGGCCCGCCTCGACCCCGGGGCCCGAGCGTCACCAAGTTGCATGAGGGCAGTTCACGCCACTCACTCGTTGCTTGACAAGACTGCAGACAGTTCTTGGACATGAGACGCACATTTTTGCCCCGCATGATATTGCGGCAATACTAACACTCCAACAGCCAAGACATTTGACTGTACAACGACACTTGAGGCTGCAGTGTTCACTCATCTTGCCTGACTAAGTCATGTTGCATTGCTGTACTACAATCAACCCCGTTACTTTACTGCCGGTCCCCAAGAAGGATGGCAGTGATAAGGATTATCTCCAACATGACTGTTCCCAACTCCTGACTGAAGAGATAGCTACTCCATCAAATGTCAGCGAAAATCCACTTCCAAATCCTGATCTGGTGTTATACACAGATGGTTCAAGATATGCTGATGAGTTTGGCAGATTCCACACCGGATACTCCGTTACTACGGAAGACACTGTAGTGCACGCAGCTGCACTCCCTCCCTCACAGTCAGCACAAGAAGCAGAACTTCAGGCTCTGTCTACTGCATGTGTTCTGGCCAAAGACAGGTGGGCTAATATATACACGGACTCACAGTATGCATTTGGTATTGCTCATGATTTCGGAGCCCTATGGGCCAATCGAGGGTTTATTACCACCGCCGGGTCTCCAGTGAAGAATGCTGAAGCTGTTTAAACCCTCATGGACTCATTCAAATTACCTACCCAGGTGGCCATTATCAAGGTCAAGGCGCACGGTCCCAGGAACAGTCCAGACTGTTGGTAATGCCTTTGCGGATATGCAAGCAAAAGCTGCTGCTCTCCTACCTATTGAACCGACCATACCAACTATGGTGACCACACGCTCTCAGCGTAAATAGTTACAATCGCACAGAAAAAAACAACATCCAATGGAGTAGAATAGCGTAACAGTTCACAGAAAAACCCCAAAGAAAAGATCCTTAAAAAAATCTCATTATTTCATTAATTTAAAAACTAGTGTATACAAAACCATCACCAGATAATAGACACTTGAAATTAGAAAAAGAACCTAGGGAGGTGCCTGTCCCTAGTAGTCTATCACTTATAAGTACCCTACCTGACAGCGGAGGTTGGCACCCTAGACCTGCTGCAATGGCGCCCCCGCTCACCGTCGACTGTCCCTTCTAACCGGATACTCCCTATATGGGGAGGGAGGAAAAGGTGTGCATGTATGGTCCTAAAAGGTAGGGGCAAAAAATTGAGGGTAGGAACTGTACCTTGATCTCACCTTACCTACCAGCGGAGGTTGGCACCCTAGACCTGCGCAGTGGCGCCCCCACTCCTCGACGGCTATCCCCAAAAAAAAAAAAAAAAGGGGTGATTCTCACACTTGGGATTTTGCAGAGAATGTTGTGATCAACAGAATCACTATGTTATATCATATTGATCCAGATTTTAACAGCCCTAGATTTCAATATAAGAAAAACCACACAAGATACTAATTTATATAAAGGCAGTCAACCTCAATGGTTAAAAAGTATATTGCACAATGCCCACAGTGATAATAGGCCAAACTCCAAGTTATATACAGATATTAATATATCAGCAAAGCTATATCCCAAAAACACCTGGTTCACATTTTTATTCAGTGGGGCCAATTTAAAAATCCACACAGATCCGTCTATCAGACTTTTACGTTCATAAACCCCTAATTAACCGTAGATAGGCCGATCTCACGGATTAACAAACTCCAGAACTCACAGTTCCATGAATAATATTATGAGAAACAGGGTGCACTCAAGCCATATATGAGAATTAGTTTAAGGCGTGCAGAGCCAAGTCCAATGATATGTAACCTGAACTGGAAAAAGAGAAAGAATGGACTACAAAGCGGCTCGCACAACCATATATATTATGAAAATACAAAAAAAGTTTATTCAAAACACCACAACACAACAAATAAAAACATTAAATACACAGTATCTAGTATAAATCACCCACATATAATTATATAAATCAAATAGGAGAAAATACCCCAAATGACTGTATCACAAATATCATGTCACAGACTCAATTAAACACCAGGTATAGTATCTCAGAATGTCATGGCGGCTAAATCAAAGAACCCCCATAAATGTAATCATACATAATAGAGAAGACACCCCTAAATTAGAGTCTGGATGAACAAATGAACAATAATAAGGTATAAACCTATACAGACCTAAAGGGTGACATAATGCCAAATAGTCAATCTATATGGCTAAATAGCAAAGGAGCTGAGCCGTCACCCAAGCCTCAACCAACCAAGAGGTCCTACATGAGAGTCCAAGTCAGATGTCCGGCATGTGGATACAGAGAAATCGGGTGATAAGCAGACACCCCACGCGTATCGCCGCCGCAGCGGCTTCGTCAGGGGAAGTGGGTGTAGTGGTGGTAAGAACCTATATATATACAGACCAATCATCATCCGGAGTGTATACAGCTGGGTCGCCGCCATGCAGGAGGCGGAAGTGAGGAGGCGCGCGCTGACCGTATAGAGGGAAGAATAGACGCCGGAAGTATAAGGGGTCTCCATGGAGATGAGCGGCGTCTGCGCAAAGCCGACTCAATATTGAGTCGCATTGCGCAAGCGTCCCAGGAAACATAACCGGACCCAGGGAGATAGGCCGACCGGAACGAGAACGGGGAAGGAGGGGAGGAAAGGGAAAGGAAAAAAGAGGACAAACGAGAAAGGGGCCATAACAGCTAAGTGAGAAATGCAATGGCTGGAGCAAAAGCCCAGGAGACAATATGGCTGTAAAATCAGTGGGGCACCTGAGGGATAAGGTAAGGTTAGATGGAAAGTACATATCAAGTAAAACATACACATATATATAGAAATGGCAAACTATGGATATGAAATACAATCAAGTAGTCTATGCAGCAAATAAGGTAATAGAGTAAACCCCGGAAATAAATATATATATCCCGGTACAGTCTGGACACAGATCCACAGCCATATAGAATATATACATGTGTATGAATGAACAAGCCAAACATATCTCACATGCAACCATATCTACCATCATATCCACAGTACAACTGGACATGAGTGATGCATATTCATCTCATGTTACCCAACTGAAGATAGTCCAAAATAATACAAGAATAGTCCATAAGTATTGTCCCAAGGAAAACTCTTAATCCATTCATCCATAGACCAAAATGACATCGGAAAGGGTCCAAGGCACATAATCCATGCCCATCAGGTCATGTACATCAAAGGAGTGTCCAGCCCGATTCCACATATATGGCGTCCCGATGTAGAAATTTTAATCCCGTCTAGAGGTAAAGAAGTGGCTTGTCGCATAGTCCACAGTCCCTCCTCCAATTCCAGGGTCCAGAGATATATTCCGATAATAGTCTATCCAATTCCCAGATGGTAAAGGAGTGAATGACAAGGACTGTCTCGGCCAAATGCACCATCCTAAGAAAAAGATTGTCACAGATAAATCGCATATATTAATCGCCCAGGACAAGGGATAATAATAAAAAAGAGAGAAGAAAAAAAACAAACAAAAAAAAAACAAAAAACAAACCATAAATCAACAGCCGAGGAATCCCGTAAAGAGAAGTTCCTCATTAAGTCCAAGGGGGGCCACAGTTTGTAATAGGAAAATCCACCTAGATTCTACTTGTAAGAGATTCCTATGCTTGTCCCCTCCCCTCTCATTACGGGTGATCTTTTGTAAACCAACCACCCGCAGATTCGCAGAGGAACCGCTATGATGTTCCAAAAAGTGTTCAGACACTGGAGTAAGGGTTTTTCCTTTCCTTGAGTCCGAAGCTGCTAGATGTATCGTGGATATATGCTTCTGGACCCGTTTCCTAAGTTCTTGCGACGTCTGTCCAACGTATATCATTTTGCATGGACAAATGAGGGCATA
The DNA here is from genome assembly GCF_051348905.1 of Ranitomeya variabilis. Classification (NCBI taxonomy): domain Eukaryota; kingdom Metazoa; phylum Chordata; class Amphibia; order Anura; family Dendrobatidae; genus Ranitomeya; species Ranitomeya variabilis. The sequence goes on from NC_135233.1 coordinate 625,826,426, forward strand.
GATGACATCCCTGGACTTGCAATTGATATATGCCCTCAAGGGATGCCTGCTCAAACGAGTAGGATGGACAAAAACGTCCCGTGTGACTACCATGTGAGGACAGACATTACAGTCCCCACATGGAAATGAACCCTTAAGGATAATGCCTCTATTAAGTCTCGTCGTAGGTCTATTAAAATGGCTCCTAGTGATCAGATCCCTTAAATTTGGAGCCCGTCTTGCTGTCATAAGGGGTCGCTCACTAGCAGGGCCGGACTGGGACTAAAATTCAGCCCTGGCATTTGAAGTTACACAGGCCCACTTGTCACATGGTAACTGTATAATATCTTTGTACACTTGTAGGCAGGGTCGGTTTTAGGCAAAGTGGGGCCCTACGCCTAGGCAAAGATTAAAATGGGGCTCCAAATGCTAACATATTGCACATCACACAAAAGCATTTCGGTTGTATTTACAAGTGCTGAGTTCAGGCCGCTAAATGAGTTTGATCAACAATACTGAAGTTGTTCAACACTTGTTTCCCGGCCTCTTTCCACCAGCTGAGGATTAACGATGGGACAGAATGATGGGACAGATCCCCATACAGTATCATGTTATCAGCAGCACATCTACAGTTTACACCGGCGATGTGCTGCTGAGAACAAGGATTTTTGTTCCACCAAAAACAATCTGAATATGCAGCATTTTACTTGTTTAGTAAAATACACCCCATAGTCCTCCATATATTATAATGTGCACCACAGTCCTCCATATAGTATAATACACTCCCTATAGTCCTCCATATATTAAAATACACTGCTCAGTCCTCCATATAGCATAATACACTCCTCATAGTGCTCCATATAGTATAATGCATTGCCATAGTCATCCATGTAGTACAATTCACTTCCCATAGTATAATGCACCCCATAGTTCTTCATATAGTATAACGTATTGCCCATAATCCTTGATACAGTATAATGCAGCCCACATATAGTATAATGCAGCCACCACCCTACAGAATATAATGCAGCCACCCCAGAGTATAATGCAGCCACCCCAGAGTATAATGCAGCCACCCCATAATATATAATGTAGCCCCCATAGAATATAATGCAGCCCCCCATAGTATAACACAGCCTCCCCCATAGAATATAATATACCCCCACAATAGTATATAACAGCCACATAGTATATAACACGGCCTCCCCCATAGAATATAATATACCCCCCATAGTATATAGCACAACCCGCATAGCAGATAACACAGACCATGTAGCAGTATACAGCACAGCCCATGTAGCAGTATACAGCACAGCCCACATAGTAGTATACAGCACTGCCCACATAGTAGTATACAGCACTGCCCACATAGTAGTATACAGCACTGCCCACATAGTAGTATACAGCACAGCCCACACAGTAGTATACAGCACAGCCCACATAGTGGTATACAGCAGAGCCCACATAGTAGTGTATAGCACAGCCCACATAGTGGTATACAGCAGAGCCCACACAATAGTATACAGCACAGCCCACACAGTATACAGCACAGCCCACACAGTAGTATATAGCACAGCCCACATAGTAGTATACAGCACAGCCCACACAGTTGTATATAGCACAGCCCACATAGTAGTATACAGCACAGCCCACACAGTAGTATATAGCACAGCCCACACAGTAGTATATAGCACAGCCCACACAGTAGTATACAGCACAGCCCACACAGTAGTATATAGCACAGCCCACATAGTAGTATACAGCACAGCTCACACAGTAGTATATAGCACAGCCCACATAGTAGTATACAGCACAGCCCCCCACATAGTAGTATACAGCACAGCCCACACAGTAGTATATAGCACAGCCCACACAGTAGTATATAGCACAGCTTACACAGTAGTATACAGCACAGCCCACACAGTAGTATACAGCACAGCCCACACAGTAGTATACAGCACAGCCCACACAGTAGTATACAGCACAGCCCACATAGTAGTATACAGCACAGCCCACATAGTAGTATATAGCAGAGCCCACACAGTAGTATACAGCACAGCCCACATAGTAGTATACAGCAGACCCCACATCTCTCCTCCCCCCTAGAATGGCCCCACAGTCCAGTAAAAAAAAAACACTCCTCACCTCCCCTCTTCCCTGCGGTGATCCCTGCTCCTGTCTCGGCAGCTGCCGCTGCACTGCCTGGGACACAGTGAGTGCGCGCGCATCCGCAGTGTCAGAGGCAGAGCGGGGAATGATGGGAGAGGGATCGTCAGGTGACGCTCTCTCCTCCATTATTGCATTCAACTGTACAGGCATCATAGACGCCAGTATAGTTGAATGCGGCAGTGGCGGCGCTGGGGGGGGGAAGGGTGAGTCGGCGTGCAGCAGCCCACTACTGGCACCGGCCCTTCTGGCATTTGCCAGAACTGCCCAATGGCCAGTCCGGCCCTGCTCACTAGTAATTTCTGCTGTTTGTGAATCTACTCGTAGAATCTGCCAGTGTTTGGCTAAGATGTTACTGACCTGTGTCCAACTGCTGTTAAAGTCAGTAATGAATCTGGTTTGTGTCTCCTGACACCGTTGCCTGGGGGCCAAAAGAGATCTCTGATCCTGACTTCTTGCTCTTTGATAGGCGGTAGATATAACACGTTTCGGGTAACCTCTCTGCTGGAAGCGATCCGTTAGATCCCGAGCCTGGATTAAAAAATCAGAATCGCGAGTACAGTTACGCCTAACACGTAAAAACTGTCCTGTGGGGACACCCACCTTAGTGTGTCAGGGGTGAAAGCTTGTGAATGCCAATAACAAATTCGTTGCAGTTGGCTTGCGATAAAGGTTCGTCGCCAAGCCATTCCCCTGAGGAAAGATCTTCAAATCCAAGAAGGTGATCTCACTAATAGAGAAGGAATATGTGAGATAGATGTTATAAGGGTTGGAGTTGAGATGATTAAAAAAATCCACACAATCCTCTACAGTGCCCTTCCACAGGATGAAAACATCATCTATAAAGCGAAACCAGGCGTGTACGTGGGTCGCGAATGCCGGTAATGGGTAAACACAAGTCTCCTCCCACCAGCCCGAGAAGATGTTCGCATAGGCTGGTGCACATTTCGCGCCCATCGCCACGCCTGATCGCTGCAGATAATACACCCTATCAAAGAGAAAGAAGTTGTGATGGAGGATAAAAGTCAACAGGTCAAGTAGAAAGGAGTCATGGCCTCTATCCATAGAACTGTTTTTATTTAGAAAGTATGCAACCGCCTCAGTCCCCTCTTTATGGCCAATGTTGGAATAAAGCGACTCAACATCGCATGTCACTAGTAGATATTTTTCCGGAAGATCAATCTGTCCACAGATGTCAATGAAATGCGAGGAGTCACGAATAAAGGAGGGAAGGGATGAGGCGATAGGTTGAAGAAAGAAGTCCAGATACTCACACGCCTTTTCACACATGCTGCCTATACTGGAGACGATAGGTCTACCAGGAGGTCTATTCCTATCCTTGTGGATTTTCGGCAGCATGTAGAAAGTAGCCGTGACCGGGTTAGCTACCCACAGATACTGTTTCTCCTGTTGGGTGATGATAGAAAGCTGTAGAGCCCTACAGAGAAGTTGTTCATATTTGGAGAGAAAAAGAGATGTTCCATGAATAGGCATAATACAAAAAATATAATCAGTCTCACAACTCGATGCGTTTCTCCACCCAAAAGAGGTTCATCAGGAGTGTATTCAGATGATATCAGAGACTGCTACTTAGCTTTCCGTTGTCCATCACGATGCAGGACACCAGCACCAGGTACTGTATGTACCTTCCAGATAAAGTGCCTATAGTCAAATGTCCGGACCGCACCTAATAAAGACTCACTTAATTAACAAATGGAACGCACCTGAATGTATCAGCGATTATGCTACTCAAAACGGATCCCTCTAGTTCTCAGAAAGAAATAAACAGCATACTGTAGAGGACTACTATCTAAAAATGAAAGGGATTTTATGGTACAGAAGACACCTACAATACCAGTGTTTTACAGTCTCCCAAAGGTACACAATGGTCTTTCACCTTTAAAAGGTAGGCCAATTGTGTCTGGCAATGACTCAATCTCTCAAAATTGTGGCATCTATATCGATAAGATACTGAGACAATTTGTTACCGCTTTACCTTCCTATATACGTGACACATCAGATTTGCTGTTAAAGACTGAGGACATTGTCGTTGATGAAAACACGTACCTGGCATCCATCGACGTTGAAGCGTTGTACAGTAGTATTCCCCATGATATGGGACTGAGGGCTGTTGATTTCTTTCTGAGAACTAGAGGGATCAATTTTGAGCAGCATAATCGGTTCCTCGTCCAGTTACTTAAGTATATACTCACCCATAATTATTTTTTATTTGACGGTAAATTTTACCACCAGCTCCGGGGCGCGGCAATGGGCAGTCCCTGTGCCCCTACCTACGCCAATTTGCTCCTGGGCTGGTGGGAGGACACCGTTATTTTTGGGGAGTAGGTGTCAGGACTCTGAACATTTTTTACCTTTTGTGCATTACTGCCCTTTTTCAAGATGGCGTCTTTGGTCTCATGTGCACTGTGTCTGCTGCTATAAAACTCCACCCCAGCCTTCAGTCTGTGCTAGAGTACTCTGCCTTGCATCCAGCTCCTGACCTCTGATTACTCCCTGGCTATGCACCTGCTCCTGTGAACCTGTGTGGTGATCCTGCTACTCTGCTCTGAGTTCCTGCTGCATACACAAGTTTCCAGTAATCCTCCTTCATCTGCTGTTCGTGTTTACTTCCATCTGCATTTGCTGGACATGTAAGCTGTTGCTGCTTTGCAATAACCTGAGACTATCAACCAGGACTCCCTGGTTGAGCTAAGATATGATTTGAACTGCCTAATAAGCATATCTATCTGTGCCTGGACTAAGACAAGGATTTATTCGTGTCAAGTATCCTCAAGAATAACTGTGCTTCATAGACTTTCTGCTTGATTGCATTTTGCTCTGAAGTTTCCTATAGACTGCTAAGCTGCGTTTATTATTTGCACCAAGTGTTGTGGACTTGAGTTTCTCTCTGCACCTGTTTGAATCACCGTGTGATAATATAGACTTTACCACTTATAAAACTGTGTCCTGTAGTTGTCTTGTTCCATGCAAAGAGTCTCCCGAGTTATCCCCTATAATCATTAAAGGATACTCTAGCCTAAAAAAAAAAAAAAAAGGAGACTGCTGGAGCAATGACTGCAGAAAGCAAATTAGAGCAGGTGTTTTCCATAATTAGATCACTGCAGAAAGATGTGGAAGGTCTGCAAAAGATGTTTGGAAGCTTGGAACACAATCAACAAGTGTTTGGACAAACTTTGCAGGACTTGAGCAACCGCATGGCAACCCAGGAAAACAAACTTGCTGGCATAGAGTCCCAGTATGGATGGGCTTTTAAGGACATAAGCACGCAAATAGCTGCACAAGTGACTTTACCCTCTGGGCAACCGCCACCAGCTGGCCCACCTAAGTTGCCCCCATTCAGATTTAATGGTGATCGCGACAAATTTCGTGGCTTTGTGAATCAATGTATGCTATATTTTGATGTGCATGCTGACCGTTTTCCTACTGATAGATCCAAAGTATTGTGTGTAATAATGCTACTGACCTCACGAGCGCTCGCCTGGGTGAATCCGATGATTGAGTCTCGTGACCTACGGTTAAATGACTTGGATGATTTCTTGGCCGCTATGGCATTAATGTTTTATGACCCTAATCGCCATGCAACCACTGAATCTGCTTTGTTGTCTTTACGCCAGGCTAAACGTTCTGTTATTGAGTATGGCACTAAATTCAGGAGATTAGTGGTAGATACCAATTGGGACAGTTATACACAATTGCCTATTTTTAAAAGGGGTCTGTCTAGTATTCTAAAAGATGAACTAGCCTGCTCTGAGTCACCACAAGAGCTAGAGACATTTATACAGCATTGTGTGCGCATAGACATTCGCCTTACTGAGCGTAGGCAGGAGAAATTTGCTGCATATAACCGTGTTTCTAACTTTTCCCTTCCTTCCAAAGAGCCTGCAGGTAAAACCTCTCGGGAGGTGGAGGAGGTGCCCATGCAAATTGATTCCGTCCAGAGGCGCGAGATCAATGAGCGCCAGGAGCATCGCCTGCGTGAAAGTCTATATTTCTACTGCGGACAGTCTGACCACTTCTTGATCAATTGTCCTAAGTGTCCTAGACGGCCTAACAAGGTGCTAGCAGCAATAGGGGAGTATGACAACTGTGATGATGAATCTGACATCTCTGAATGTAGCCTGCCTTTAAACGCTGTATTCCATTCACTTTCTATGACTTCACCTCCCAAGGAGCTGAAGGAAAAGAACTCTCACTGTTCTCTCCCTATTAATATCCTGTGTTCAGGACAGTGGATTTCCAGTTCAGCTATGATTGACTCTGGTGCAGGTGGCAGTTTCATGGATATCGCATTTGCCAAGGAACATGGTATTAAAATTCAGCAAAGATCCTCTCCAATTACCATGGAAACAGTGGATGGGTCACCTTTAATCTCTGGGCCTGTGGATCAGGAGACCGTACCCCTTGAAATTTTGTTGGAGCCTAAGCATCAGGAGCAACTTTCTTTCTTGCTAATTTCTTCTCCTCATTTTCCGGTGATTCTAGGCATTCCTTGGTTGCGTTCTCAGAACCCAATTACCAACTGGGAGACCAAGGAGATTATCTTCCCAACAAGGAGCAACTCAGCGTTAACAGAAGCTGTCCCTGAGTCGACGGCTACGGAACCACATGTACAGGTATTTTCTTTACCTCCAGCTTATAAAGAGTTCTCTGACATCTGTGACAAGAAGAATTCAGATCAGCTTCCTCCACACAGGCATTATGACTGTCCCATTGAGCTGCTTCCCGGGGCAGCCATTCCTTTTGGTAACGTATACCCTTTGGTGGCACCTGAGCTTCAAGCCTTAAAAGAGTATATAGATGAAAATCTGGCCAAAGGCTTCATACGTCCTTCTTCCTCACCAGCAGGGGCACCTATCTTTTTTGTAAAGAAGAAGGATGAGACCCTGTGTTGACTATCGAGAACTCAATAAGGTAACCGTACGAAACAGTTACCCTTTGCCTCTGATTCCTGAATTACTGGAAAGAGTCTGCCATGCTAAGGTGTTCTCTAAACTGGATCTTCGTGGGGCTTATAATTTGGTGCGTATTCGTCCAGGGGATGAGGAGAAGACAGCATTCAGATGCCGGTATGGACACTTTGAATCTCTTGTGATGCCCTTCGGGCTTTGTAACGCCCCTGCAACATTTCAACACCTTGATAATGACATTTTCAGAGATTTGTTGGACCAGTTTGTAGTGATCTATTTGGACGATATACTAATCTTTTCTGACTCTCTACAGGAACATGAACATGTCAAAACGGTTCTAAGACGTCTGAAAGAGAACCATCTGTATATTAAGCCGGAGAAATGCGAGTTCCATCGTTCTGAGATACAGTTCTTAGGTTATATCATCTCTCCCCAGGGGCTGAACATGGAATCTGGTAAGATTCAGGCTATCCTTGACTGGCCGGTACCCAAGAACGTTAAGGAGGTCCAACGTTTTATTGGTTTTGCAAATTTCTACAGACGCTTCATTCGAAATTTTTCTGATATTGTCCGTCCCATTACTTCCTTGACAAAGAAGGAGAAGCCCTTTAAGTGGTTATCACAGGCTCAAGAAGCTTTTGATCGGCTTAAAGTCTGTTTCACATCAGCACCGCTGTTGATACACCCAGATCCAACATTCCTTTCATTGTGGAGGTGGATGCTTCTGATAATGCTTTGGGGGCTATTCTCTCCCAAAGAACTGGAGAGAAGGGTCTGCTACATCCTTGTGCTTTCTTTTCCCCTGGACTAACCTCAGCAGAGAAGAATCACATTGTGGGAGTCAAGGAATTGCTGGCTATTATTGCGGCTTTCACAGAATGGAGGCATCATCTGCAAGGAGCGGCACAACAGATCATAGTGCTAACTGACCATCGCAATCTAGAGTTCCTTAGATCCGCTAGATGTCTTTCTCCTCGTCAGGCTCGTTGGAACTTATTTTTAAATCAATTTAACTTTGTTATCTCGTACCGTCCAGGTTCTCGTAATGGGAAGGTTGATGCTTTATCCCGAATCCATGCTGCGGATTCCATACCTGGAGCCCTGTCCAAGACCATTCTATCTGATGCCAATTTCATCGGAGTTATCCATGATCAGGACTTGTGGAAGGAGTGCAGGGAGGCCTATGAAGGTGATGTGTTGTGATTTTGCTTTTTGCTCCCTCTAGTGGTCATTAGTGATTTGACTCTGGAGCGTCTGTCTTTTTCTATATCCTCACCTGGGCCGTTAGTTCAGGGGCGTTGCTATATAAGCTCCCTGGACCTTCAGTTCAATGCCTGGCATCGTTGAAATCAGAGCTAATCTGTTGTGCTCTTGTCCTCTGATCCTGGTTCCTGTTTTTCAAGCTAAGTCTGCTTCTTTGCTTTTGTTTGGTATTTTTGTCCAGCTTGTTCCTATCTGTATCCTGACCTTTGCTGGAAGCTCTAGGGGGCTGGTGTTCTCCCCCCGGACCGTTAGACGGTTCGGGGGTTCTTGAATCTCCAGCGTGGATTTTTATAGGGTTTTTGTTGACCAGATAAGTTATCTTGCTATATTCTGCTATTAGTAAGCTGGCCTCTCTTTGCTGAACCTGGTTCATTTCTGTGTTTGTCATTTCCTCTTACCTCACCGTTATTATTTGTGGGGGGCTTGTATCTTGCTTTGGGGTCCCTTTCTCTGGAGGCAAGAGAGGTCTTTGTTTTCTTCTCCTAGGGGTAGTTAGATTCTCCGGCTGGCGCGAGTCATCTAGCGATCACCGTAGGCATGATCCCCGGCTACTTCTAGTGTTGGCGTTAGGAGTAGCTATTTGGTCAACCCAGTTACCACAGCCCTATGAGCTGGATTTTTGTATCTTGCAGACTTACACGTTCCTCTGAGACCCTGTCCACTGGGGTCATAACAGTATGCCAGGCCAGTATTAAATGTTTAATGCATTGCAGAAGTGGGATTATAAGAAAGAAAATTTTGAGTTTTTTTTTCCCTCTCTCATTTTTTTTTTTTTCTTTTCCCCTTTACCTCAGAGTGGCTTAAGCTTGCTGCAGACATGAATGTCAAGACCTTGATTACAAGTGTGGACCAGCTTGCCGCTCGTGTGCAGGGTATACAAGATTATGTTACCAGAAATCCTAGGTCTGAACCCAAGATTCCGATTCCTGAACTGTTTTCAGGAGACCGATTTAAGTTTAGGAATTTCAGGAATAATTGTAAATTATTTTTGTCCCTGAAACCTTGTTCGTCTGGAGACTCTGCTCAACAAGTAAAAATTGTTATTTCATTCTTACGGGGTGACCCTCAGGATTGGGCTTTTTCGTTGGCGCCAGGAGATCCGGCATTGGCTGATATTGATGCGTTTTTTCTGGCGCTCGGTTTACTTTATGAGGAACCCAATCTTGAGATTCAGGCAGAGAAAGCCTTGCTGGCTATGTCTCAGGGCCAGGACGAGGCTGAGGTGTATTGCCAAAAATTTCGGAAATGGTCCGTGCTGACACATTGGAACGAGTGTGCACTGGCCGCTAATTTTAGAAATGGCCTTTCTGAGGCCATTAAGAATGTTATGGTGGGTTTTCCCATTCCCACAGGTCTGAATGATACCATGTCCCTGGCTATTCAAATTGACCGGCGGTTGTGGGAGCGCAAAACCGCAAATTCCCTCATGTTGTTGTCTGAACAGACACCTGATGTGATGCAATGTGATAGAAAAACCGCAAATTCCCTCATGGTGTTGTCTGAACGGACACCTGATTTGATGCAATGTGATAGAATCCTGACTAGAAATGAGAGGAAAATTCATAGACGCCGGAATGGCTTGTGCTACTACTGTGGTGATTCTACACATGTTATCTCAGCATGCTCTAAACGTATATCTAAGGTTGTTAGTCCTGTCATCGTTGGTAATTTGCATCCTAAGTTTATTCTGTCTGTAACTTTGATTTGCTCACTGTCATCTTATCCTGTCATGGCGTTTGTAGATTCAGGTGCTGCCCTGAGTCTTATGGATCTCTCATTTGCTAAGCGCTGTGGTTTTATTCTTGAACCATTAGAAAATCCTATCCCTCTTAGGGGTATTGATGCTACGCCATTGGCAGAAAATAAGCCGCAGTATTGGACACAGGTTACCATGTGCATGACTCCTGAACACCGCGAGGTAATACGTTTTCTCGTTCTACATAAAATGCATGATTTGGTTGTTTTGGGGCTGCCATGGTTACAGACCCATAATCCAGTCCTTGACTGGAAGGCTATGTCAGTGTCTAGTTGGGGCTGTCGTGGTATTCATGAGGATTCCCTGCCTGTGTCTATTGCTTCTTCTACGCCTTCGGAAGTTCCGGAGTACTTGTCTGATTATCAGGATGTCTTTAGCGAGTCCAGGTCCAGTGCATTGCCTCCTCATAGGGAATGTGACTGTGCAATAGATTTGATTCCAGGCAGTAAATTTCCTAAGGGAAGACTGTTTAATCTGTCGATACCTGAACATACCGCTATGCGTTCATATATCAAGGAGTCTCTGGAGAAAGGACACATCCGTCCGTCTTCTTCCCCTCTTGGTGCGGGATTCTTTTTTGTGGCTAAAAAGGACGGATCTTTGAGGCCTTGTATTGACTATCGGCTTTTAAATAAGATCACTGTCAAATTTCAGTATCCTTTGCCGCTGTTGTCTGACTTGTTTGCCCGGATTAAAGGTGCCAAGTGGTTTACCAAGATAGACCTTCGTGGTGCGTACAACCTTGTGCGCATTAAGCAAGGGGATGAATGGAAAACCGCATTCAATACGCCCGAAGGTCATTTTGAGTACTTGGTGATGCCTTTTGGGCTCTCTAATGCCCCTTCAGTTTTTCAGTCCTTTATGCATGACATTTTCCGGAACTATCTGGATAAATTTCTGATCGTTTATCTGGATGATATTCTGTTTTTTTCTGATAATTGGGACTCGCATGTGGAGCAGGTCAGGATGGTCTTTAAAATTTTGCGTGAAAATTCTTTGTTTGTCAAGGGCTCAAAGTGTCTTTTTGGTGAACAGAAGATTCCCTTTTTGGGGTTCATTTTTTCCCCTTCTGCTGTGGAGATGGACCCAGTCAAGGTCCGAGCTATTCTTGATTGGACTCAGCCCTCGTCAGTTAAGAGTCTTCAGAAGTTCTTGGGTTTCGCTAACTTCTACCGTCGTTTTATCGCTAACTTTTCTAGCATTGTGAAACCTTTGACGGATATGACCAAGAAGGGCTCCGATGTGATTAATTGGGCTCCTGCTGCCGTGGAGGCTTTCCAGGAGTTGAAACGTCGGTTTACTTCGGCGCCTGTTTTGTGCCAGCCTGATGTCTCGCTTCCCTTTCAAGTTGAGGTGGATGCTTCAGAGATTGGAGCAGGGGCCGTTTTGTCGCAGAGAGGCCCTGGTTGCTCTGTTATGAGACCTAGCGCCTTTTTCTCTAGGAAGTTTTCGCCTGCGGAGCGAAATTATGATGTGGGCAATCGGGAGTTGTTGGCCATGAAATGGGCATTTGAGGAGTGGCGTCATTGGCTCGAGGGTGCTAAGCATCGTGTGGTGGTCTTGACTGATCACAAAAATCTGATGTATCTCGAGTCTGCTAAACGCCTGAATCCTAGACAGGCCCGCTGGTCATTGTTTTTCTCCCGTTTTGACTGTGTTGTCTCGTATTTACCAGGTTCTAAGAATGTGAAGGCCGATGCTCTTTCCAGGAGCTTTGTGCCTGATGCTCCTGGAGTCGCTGAACCTGTTGGTATTCTTAAGGATGGTATTATCTTGTCAGCTATTTCTCCAGATCTGCGACGTGTGTTGCAGAGATTTCAGGCTGATAGGCCTGATTCTTGTCCACCTGACAGACTGTTTGTGCCTGATAAGTGGACCAGCAGAGTCATTTCCGAGGTTCATTCCTCGGTGTTGGCAGGTCACCCAGGAATTTTTGGCACCAGAGATCTGGTGGCCAGATCCTTTTGGTGGCCTTCCTTGTCTAGGGATGTGCGGTCATTTGTACAGTCCTGTGGGACTTGTGCTCGAGCTAAGCCTTGCTGTTCTCGTGCCAGCGGGTTGCTCTTGCCCTTGCCTGTCCCTAAGAGACCTTGGACACATATCTCCATGGATTTCATTTCTGATCTTCCGGTGTCTCAGGGCATGTCTGTTATCTGGGTGATATGTGATCGCTTCTCCAAGATGGTCCATTTGGTTCCTTTGCCTAAGCTGCCTTCCTCTTCCGATCTGGTTCCTGTGTTTTTCCAGAACGTGGTTCGTTTGCACGGCATCCCTGAGAATATTGTGTCAGACAGAGGATCCCAGTTCGTTTCCAGATTCTGGCGATCCTTTTGTAGTAGGATGGGCATTGACTTGTCGTTTTCGTCTGCTTTCCATCCTCAGACTGACAGACGGAGCGAACTAATCAGACTTTGGAGGCTTATTTGAGGTGTTTTGTCTCTGCTGATCAGGACGATTGGGTGACCTTCTTGCCGTTAGCTGAGTTTGCCCTTAATAATCGGGCTAGTTCCGCCACCTTGGTTTCGCCGTTTTTCTGCAACTCTGGTTCCCACCCTCGTTTTTCTTCGGGTCATGTGGAACCTTCTGACTGCCCTGGGGTGGATTCTGTGGTGGATAGGTTGCAGCGGATCTGGAATCTTGTGGTGGACAACTTGAAGTTGTCACAGGAGAGGGCTCAGCGCTTTGCCAACCGCCGCCGCGGTGTGGGTCCCCGACTACGTGTTGGGGATTTGGTGTGGCTTTCTTCCCGCTTTGTTCCTATGAAGGTTTCCTCTCCCAAATTTAAACCTCGTTTTATTGGTCCTTACAAGATATTGGAAATTCTTAATCCTGTATCCTTTCGCCTGGATCTTCCTGTGTCGTTTGCTATCCACAACGTGTTTCATAGGTCCTTGTTGCGGCGGTACGTTGTGCCTGTGGTTCCTTCTGCTGAGCCTCCTGCTCCGGTGTTGGTTGAGGGCGAGTTGGAGTACGTGGTGGAGAAGATCTTGGATTCTCGTCTCTCCAGGCGGAGGCTTCAGTACCTGGTCAAGTGGAAGGGCTATGGTCAGGAAGATAATTCCTGGGTGGTCGCCTCTGATGTTCATGCGGCCGATTTAGTTCGTGCCTTTCACGCCGCTCATCCTGATCGCCCTGGTGGTCGTGGTGAGGGTTCGGTGACCCCTCACTAAGGGGGGGGTACTGTTGTGATTTTGCTTTTTGCTCCCTCTAGTGGTCATTAGTGATTTGACTCTGGAGCGTCTGTCTTTTTCTATATCCTCACCTGGGCCGTTAGTTCAGGGGCGTTGCTATATAAGCTCCCTGGACCTTCAGTTCAATGCCTGGCATCGTTGAAATCAGAGCTAATCTGTTGTGCTCTTGTCCTCTGATCCTGGTTCCTGTTTTTCAAGCTAAGTCTGCTTCTTTGCTTTTTGCTTTTGTTTTGTTTGGTATTTTTGTCCAGCTTGTTCCTATCTGTATCCTGACCTTTGCTGGAAGCTCTAGGGGGCTGGTGTTCTCCCCCCGGACCGTTAGACGGTTCGGGGGTTCTTGAATCTCCAGCGTGGATTTTTATAGGGTTTTTGTTGACCAGATAAGTTATCTTGCTATATTCTGCTATTAGTAAGCTGGCCTCTCTTTGCTGAACCTGGTTCATTTCTGTGTTTGTCATTTCCTCTTACCTCACCGTTATTATTTGTGGGGGGCTTGTATCTTGCTTTGGGGTCCCTTTCTCTGGAGGCAAGAGAGGTCTTTGTTTTCTTCTCCTAGGGGTAGTTAGATTCTCCGGCTGGCGCGAGTCATCTAGCGATCACCGTAGGCATGATCCCCGGCTACTTCTAGTGTTGGCGTTAGGAGTAGCTATTTGGTCAACCCAGTTACCACAGCCCTATGAGCTGGATTTTTGTATCTTGCAGACTTACACGTTCCTCTGAGACCCTGTCCACTGGGGTCATAACAGTGATGCATTTCTGGCCAACCCACCTGTGGATATTAATCTTGTCTTTAAGGGTGGCATGTGGTTCAGAGATCGACTTATCTACATCCCTGAGGTCGTCCGTCTGCAGATCCTCAAGTTGGTACATGACTCCAAGTTGGCTGGTCACAGGGGGGTACAGAAGACACAAGAGTTCCTGAGCCGATTTTTCTGGTGGCCAACTTGCCTGAAGGATACCAAGGACTATGTTCTCTCTTGCGAGGTATGTGCCCGTTACAAGACTCCTCATGTGGCATATACGGGTCTTCTACAACCATTACCTGTTCCGTCTCGCCCTTGGGGGTCTATATCAATGGACTTTATTGTGGAGCTGCCTACATCAGGGGGCATGAATACAATCATGGTGGTAGTTGATCGCCTGACTAAAGCTGCTCATTTTGTTCCGTGCACCGGCCTCCCCTCAGCTAAAGATACAGTGAACTTGGTTATACAGAATGTCTTTCGGTTGCACGGGGTTCCGGATGAGATCATCTCTGACCGTGGAGTACAGTTCACTTCAAGATTCTGGAAGGGGTTTTGCTCTGCACTCAATATTAATGTCTGTCTCTCTTCTTCTTACCATCCCCAGACAAATGGTCAGACAGAGCGTACCAACCAGACGTTGGAACAATATCTAAGATGTTATGTCAGCCATCTCCAGGATGATTGGTTGGAGTTGTTGCCGTTAGCTGAATTTTCATATAATAATTCTCAGAGCTCCTCCACTAAATTTACACCTTTCTTTGCCAATCTGGGTTATCATCCGTGTATTTTATCTAGGTCTCCAATTAATTCTCCGGTTCCGGCAGTGGAGGAAAGGCTGACTGCGATGAGACAATCTGGAGGTTCTGAAGGAATCCCTGACCACAGCTCAAGAACGTTATAAGAGATCGGCTGATAGATTCCGTAAACCTGCACCCATGTTCAAGGTAGGAGATTCCGTGTGGTTAGCAACTAAGAATCTGAAATTAAACGTTCCTTCACAAAAACTTGGACAGAAATTCATTGGCCCTTTCAAGATCAACGGTATTGTGAGCTCTGTGGCCTGCCGGCTGAAGCTGCCTAGGACAATGAAGGTACACCCAGTTTTTCATGTATCTTTACTAAAGCCTGTATCTCCTAATACCTTCCAGGGACGTGTTGTGCCACCTCCGCAGCCTGTGGTGATTGATGGGCAAGAACAATTTGTGGCGGAGGAAATTATTGATTCCAGGAATCGGCTCCAATATCTGATAAGATGGCAGGGATATCCCCCTGAGGAAGACTCTTGGGAACCTGTGGAAAACATCAATGCCCAACAGAAGATTTCTCATTTTCATCAGATTCTCTGAGAAACCAGGTCTAGGATCATCCTGAGGCCGCTTCTAAGGAGGGAGTAATGTCAGGACTCTGAACATTTTTTACCTTTTCTGCATTACTGCCCTTTTTCAAGATGGCATCTTTGGTCTCATGTGAACTGTGTCTCCTGCTATAAGACTCCACCCCAGCCTTCAGTCTGTGCTAGAGTATTCTGCCTTGCATCCAGCTCCTGACCTCTGATTACTCCCTGGCTATACACCTGCTCCTGTGAACCTGTGTGGTGATCCTGCTACTCTGCTCTGAGTTCCTGCTGCATACACAAGTTTCCAGTAATCCTCCTTCATCTGCTGTTCGTGTTTACTTCCATCTGCATTTGCTGGAAATGTAAGCTGTTGCTGCTTTGTAATAACCTGAGACTATCAACCAGGACTCCCTGGTTGAGCTAAGATATGATTTGAACTGCCTAATAAGCATACTGAATCTATCGTTGCCTGGACTAAGACAAGGATTTATTCGTGTCAAGTATCCTCAAGAATAACTGTGCTTCATAGACTTCCTGCTTCATTGCATTTTCCTCTGAAGTTTCCTATAGACTGCTAAGCTGCGTTTATTATTTGCACCAAGTGTTGTGGACTTGAGTTTCTCTCTGCACCTGTTTGAATCACCGTGTGATAATATAGACTTTACCACTTATAAAACTGTGTCCTGTAGTTGTCTTGTTCCACGCAGAGTCTCCTGAGTTATCCTCTATAATTATTATAGGAAGATTCATCATGGTGGCGCCCCCAGAATAATTGCTACATTGACGATATTTTTATTTTGTGGATCGGGGACATTCCTTCTTTTGAAAGATTTATTCAAGATTTAAATATCAATGAGATTGGTCTAATATTTACCCATGAAATCAGTATAAATTTTATAAACTTTCTGGATATCACCATTAAGAAAGATGGTGAGGGTCGCCTACAAACAACTATATTCAGGAAGCCCACTTTAACCAATAACTTGTTGAGATGGGACAGCCACCACCCACCTAGCCTTAAAGGGAAGGTGCCATAAAAAAAAATTTTTTTACAGCAATTGTAAAAATGTAAAGAATTAATGTTTCAATTTTCTTAAAAAATATTTTCATTTGTTTATAATTTAGTAAAATATGAAAAATAATTTGAAAAGTTTTGGAATTTCCACTTTTAAACACTAGGGGGAGCAGCTGCTGAAATTTCAGAAAAACCTAGTGTACAACTAGCTCACATTACTGCACTGCAGTAAATATGGGCGGAGTCTGCTGACGTGTGTGATGTCACTCCTCTCCTTCCCTTCTGGGTGTCTGCTAAGGGATAAGAGAGGATGATATTCAGGAACCCAGTGAGCAGCCATTTTGTTGGTGACTGCAGAGTAAGGCTGCCGTCACACTAGCAGTATTTGGTCAGTATTTTACCTCAGTATTTGTAAGCCAAAACCAGGAGTGGAAAAATTAGAGGAGAAGTATAATAGAAACCTATGTACCACTTCTGTATTTATCACCCACTCCTGGTTTTCTCTTACAAATACTGAGGTAAAATACTGACCAAATAATGAATGTGTGACGGCAGCCTTATACTGACAAGTAGACAGTCACCGAGGAAGGCAGACAGCAAGGATTCTGGGAGATATGTGGTGGAGGGAGCAGGGTGACAGCAGCACAGAGTATTTCAGGAGAGCAGTGTGCTGGTCTATGGAGGGGCACCATGTTCAGTGCGCGGAGCATCCAGGGATTGTACATAGAGCGCTGTCTTTTAGACACATGGATGGACCGTCTGCTCCACAGAAATCCAGGAAACATTTCTGCAGATTGATGGCCTGTTCTGATCCAGACTTTGCATGCAGACCTCATTCCCCTCCTCAGATCCTGTCTTCTCCATCCTGTCCTGGTGATGTGTGAAAGCGAGACGACAGGCGCAGTCCGGGGTGATGCTGGGAAGGAAATGTAGCCTTATAGTAACGATAAAAATGAGACCCCTCTCTTCAGCTGCATCACCAGCCCTGACTGCACCTAACTGGAGGTCATGCTGCCCCCTCTATTACCCCAGACCCACGTGCAGGTGCTCAGCCAGAACCACCATAGAATGGGTCCGCTTTCTGAAGATAATACTGCCATAGAGTTCTCACATAATACCGCCATATAGATCTCACATAATACCGCCATATAGATCTCACATAATACCGCCATATAGATCACACACAATACTATCAAATAGATCACACAATACTGTCATACAGTTCTCACATAATACCACCATATAGATCACACATAATACCGCCATATACATCACGCACAATACTATCAAATAGATCACACAATACTGTCATACAGTTCTCACATACCACCATATAGATCACAAATACCGCCATATAATTCTCACCTAGTACTTCCACATAGATCACACATAATCCCACAATATAGTTCTCATATACCACCGTCATATAGTTTTTACATCATTCCACAACACTGATCAAACATAATATTGCCATATAGATCTCATATAATACCGTCACATAGATCACACAATACTTGGCGGCATAATGTGTGATATTATATATATATATTATAATATCCTGGCATAATGTGTGGTCTTTATGGGAGTATTATGTGATATATATATATATATATATATATATAGCGGCATTATACGTGATCCATATGGTATTGTGCTGCTCTAGGGAGGTGAGAGACGTATGGTGGAAGGAGCAGGGTGACAGGAGAACAGTATTTCAGGAGAGCAGTGTACTGGTCTGTGGGTGGGAGGGTGTGCTCACACTCACACGCTCCCAACTGTACTTGCAGCCTTTACTGGCTATTAAAATGGGGGACACCCCCCAAAAAAAGACGTGGGGCCCCCTATAATTAATAACCATCAAATATTATGCAGACAGCTGCGGGCTGACATTAATAGCCTAGGAAGGGGCCATGGATACTGTCCCCCCCCCCAGGCTAAAAACATCAGCTCTCAGCCGCCTTTTACATGCGCCTTTTCTGGCGCTTTGCCTGGCAATTTCCACTTGCCCTGTAGCGGTAGCAAGTGGGGTTCATATTTGTGGGGTTAATGTCACCTTCATATTGTCCGGTGACATCAAGCCCACGGCTTAGTAATGGAGAGGCGTCTATAAGGCACCCATTCATTACTAATCCTATAGTTGTATTGTAAATAAAGACTCGGCCAGAATAAAGTCCTTTATTAATCTTTTTTAAACCATACCGAACGCATAATCCTCGACTCCCACATCTCCCACAACAAAAATAATAAACCACATTGAGGAAAGACACGCGGGGGGGAGAGGAGTGCATAGGAGAGGATTAGATACTGACTGCTGAGCCGTGTATTTAATCCTGTCCTGTGTGATACCGACGGCTGAGCCGTGTATCTAATCCTGTCCTGTATGATACCGACTGCTGAGCCGTGTATCTAATCCTGTCCTGTGTGATACTGACTGCTGAGGACACAGTACACGGGACAGGATTAGCTACCCAGGACAGAGGTAGCAGTGGTAGGTGTATATAGAGGCAGACAGTGGTATACAGAGGCAGGCAGACAGTGGTATACAGAGGCAGGCAGACAGTGGTATACAGAGGCAGGCAGACAGTGGTATACAGAGGCAGGCAGACAGTGGTATACAGAGGCAGGCAGACAGTGGTATACAGAGGCAGGCAGACAGTGGTATACAGAGGCAGGCAGACAGTGGTATACAGAGGCAGGCAGACAGTGGTATACAGAGGCAGGCAGTGGTATACAGAGGCAGGCAGTGGTATACAGAGGCAGGCAGGCAGTGGTATACAGAGGCAGGCAGTGGTATACAGAGGCAGGCAGTGGTATACAGAGGCAGGCAGGCAGTGGTATACAGAGGCAGGCAGTGGTATACAGAGGCAGGCAGTGGTATACAGAGGCAGGCAGGCAGTGGTATACAGAGGCAGGTAGTGGTATACAGAGGCAGGCAGGCAGTGGTATACAGAGGCAGGCAGTGGTATACAGAGGCAGGCAGTGGTATACAGAGGCAGGCAGTGGTATACAGAGGCAGGCAGGCAGTGGTATACAGAGGCAGGCAGGCAGTGGTATACAGAGGCAGGCAGTGGTATACAGAGGCAGGCAGCAGTGCTAGATGCTATATAGGGGCTGGTAGCAGTGGTAGATGCATAAGAAAATAAAAACGCTGTACTTACCTTCTTTCCTCTCCCAGGATGTGCTGAGTCATGTTCAGGGCAGAGCAGTGTGACGATCTCCCTGCTCTGCTCTAAACAGGTCGGCAGTGATTGCAGCCTGTAATGTAATACTAAGTACAGGCTGCAATCACAGCTCCTCGCTGCAGATACTTACCCTGGACCCTCGGCAGCAGCTTCTCCCAGCAGCAGCTTCTGCCATCGCACGCACTGAGCTGTGTGTGCGATGGCAGAGGGAAATAAACAAAATGGCCGCGATCTCCTCTCACAGCTGTGACGTGGCAGCTCAGTGGGCGTGGCCAAGTCACAGCTGAGAGGCAGGAGGAGATGCAGTCGGAGCCTGACCGTTGGCTCCTATGTACATGGCTGCCGTAAGTGAGGTGTGCAAGTGTCGTGCCCAGACACTTACACCCACACTAATGAAAATGGCGGCCTCCAGTGGTGAATGTAAAAGTGAATAAATAAAAAAGTATGAAAGAGGTACATTTACTTTTGTATTAAAAATAATTGATTGTATAATCAATAATTATTAATACAAAAACTAAAATCACGGCACCCTCCCTTTAAGAGAGGGATCCCTGTTGTGAATTCTGTTTGTGGGCTCCCTCTGGTGGCTACTGGTGGTACGGGCTGACTTCTGTCTCCTATTTCCAGTGCACCTGTTCCCATCAGGAAATGGGAGTTTCCTATATAGTCTGGCTTCTCAGTCATTCTAGTGCCGGCTATCAATGTTACCAGAGTCCCTCTGTTGTTTGCTACCTGCTCCTAAGTCTGCGGATTCAGCTAAGTTGGATCATTTGTATTTTTGTATGTTTTTGTCCAGCGTTCATTTATGTGAATCTTGTTGCTGGAAGCTCTAGTGAACTGAAATGACCACTCCAGTGTCATGAGTTGACATCAGAGTTTAAAGTCATTTCAGGATGGTGTTTTGTAGGGTTTTGAGTTGACCGCGAAGTCCTCTTTTGTATTTTCTGCTATTTAGTTAGTGGGCCTCTCTTTGCTGAACCTGTATTCATACTACGTATGTGTTTTCCTCTCCACTAACCGTCATTATATGTTGGGGGCTACTATCATCCTTTTGGGGTTTCCCTGGAGGCAAGCCAGGTCTGTGTTTTCCTCTACTAGGGGTAGCTAGATCTCCGGCTGGTGCAAGACATCTAGGGATAAAACGCAGGTATGTTCCCCGGCTATTGTTAGTTGTGCGTTAGGTTCAGCAACGCGGTCAGCTTAGATTCCATCTTCCTAGAGCTAGTCCTGATTTTAACTATGTCCCTGCCATTGGGAATCATGACAGTATAGCCGGCCCCAATGTGTTAAAAGTATTGGCTGAAGAAAGAGAGAAAAGAAGTTTCTGACACCTTTTTTTTTTTTTTACTCTGAAGTCTGTCTAGCCTTAATTGCAGTCTGCTGCTTTTCTCTCCTCTTAATCCCTGAATGGCTCAGGTCTCAGCTGTTGAGAAATGGATATCCAGAGTTTAGCTTCAAATCTGAATGATCTTGCTTCTAAGGTGCAAAATATACAAGACTTTGTCGTACATGCCTCTATGTCTGAACCTAAAATTCCTATACCAGAATTTTTTTCTGGAGATAGATCTCGTTTTTTGAATTTCAAGCACAATTGTAAATTGTATCTTTCTCTGAGATCTCACTCCGCTGGAAACCCCGCTCAGCAGGTTAAGATTGTTATTTCCTTGTTGCGGGGTGACCCCCAGAATTGGGCATTTGCATTGGCGCCAGGGGACCCTGCGCTGCTCAATGTGGATGCGTTTTTTCTGGCCCTGGGGTAGCTCTATGAGGAACCTAATTTGGAGATTCAGGCTGAAAAAGCCTTGATAGCCCTCTCTCAAGGGCATGATGAAGCTGAAATATATTGTCAAAAATTTCGAAAATGGTCTGTGCTTACTCAGTGGAATGAGTGCGCCCTGGCGGCGAATTTCAGAGAGGGTCTCTCTGACGCCGTTAAAGATGTCATGGTGGGGTTTCCTACGCCCACAGGTCTGAATGAGTCCATGACAATGGCTATTCAGATTGATCGGCGTTTACGGGAGCGCAAACCAGTGCACCATTTGGCGGTGTCCTCTGAGCAGGCACCGGAGAATATGCAATGTGATAGAATTCTGTCCAGAAGCGAACGGCGGAATTACAGGCGTAAAAATGGGTTGTGCTTCTATTGTGGTGATTCTGCTCATGTTATATCAGCATGCTCTAAACGCACAAAAAAGGTTGATAAGTCTTTTGCAGTTGGCACTTTGCAGTCTAAGTTTATTTTGTCTGTGACTTTGATTTGTTCGTTATCATCTATTACCGTGAATGCCTATGTGGACTCTGGCGCCGCCCTGAGTCTTATGGATTGGTCCTTTGCCAGGCGCTGTGGGTTTAGTCTAGAGTCTCTGGAAGTCCCCATCCCTTTGAAGGGTATTGACTCCACACCATTGGCTAGGAATAAACCTCAATACTGGACACAAGTGACTATGTGTATGACTCCAGACCATCAGGAGGTGATTCGCTTCCTTGTGTTGTATAACTTGCATGATGTTGTAGTGCTTGGATTGCCATGGTTACAAACTCATAACCCAGTCCTAGACTGGAAAACAGTGTCTGTGGTAAGCTGGGGTTGTCAGGGGGCTCATGGGGAAGTACCTTTGGTTTCCATTGCTTCATCTACTCCCTCTGAGGTTCCGGCATTTTTGTCTGACTACTGTGATGTTTTTGAGGAGCCTAAACTTAGTTCTCTCCCTCCTCACAGGGATTGCGATTGTGCTATAGATTTGATTCCCGGCAGCAAATTTCCTAAAGGTCGCTTGTTCAATCTGTCAGTGCCTGAACATGCTGCTATGCGAGAGTATATTAAAGAGTCCTTGGAAAAGGGACATATCCGTCCTTCCTCATCCCCTTTAGGAGCAGGTTTTTTTTTTCGTGGGTAAAAAGGATGGCTCCCTGAGGCCTTGTATTGATTATCGTCTGTTGAATAAGATTACAGTCAAATACCAGTATCCTTTGCCACTATTGACTGATTTGTTTGCTCGTATTAAAGGGGCAAGGTGGTTCTCTAAGATTGATCTTCGGGGTGCGTATAATTTGGTGCGGATTAAGCAGGGAGATGAGTGGAAAACTGCATTTAATACGCCCGAGGGCCATTTTGAATATTTGGTAATGCCTTTTGGTCTTTCTAATGCCCCTTCAGTCTTTCAGTCTTTTATGCACGATATTTTCCGTGAATATTTGGATAAATTTATGATTGTGTATTTGGATGATATTTTGATTTTTTCGGATGACTGGGAGTCGCATGTTCAACAGGTCAGGAAGGTTTTTCAGGTTTTGCGGGCCAATTCTTTGTTTGTAAAGGGTTCAAAGTGTATTTTTGGGGTTCAGAAGATCTCTTTTTTGGGGTATATTTTTTTCCCCTTCTTCTATTGAGATGGATCCTGTCAAGGTTCGGGCTATTTGTGATTGGACGCAGCCTACTTCCCTGAAGAGTCTTCAGAAATTCTTGGGCTTTGCTAATTTCTATCGTCGATTCATAACTGGTTTTTCAAGTGTTGTTAAGCCTCTGACTGATTTGACTAAGAAGGGTGCTGATGTTGCCAATTGGTCCTCTGCGGCTGTGGAGGCCTTTCGGGAGCTTAAGCGCCGCTTTTCTTCTGCCCCTGTGTTGCGCCAGCCTGATGTTTCACTCCCTTTTCAGGTCGAGGTTGATGCTTCCGAGATTGGAGCTGGGGCGGTTTTGTCGCAGAGAAGTTCCGATTGCTCAGTGATGAGACCATGTGCGTTCTTCTCTCGAAAATTTTCGCCCGCCGAGCGAAATTACGATGTTGGTAATCGGGAGCTCTTGGCTATGAAGTGGGCATTTGAGGAGTGGCGTCATTGGCTTGAGGGTGCTAGACATCAGGTGGTGGTCTTGACTGATCACAAGAACCTGATTTACCTTGAGTCTGCCAGGCGTCTGAATCCTAGACAGGCGCGCTGGTCGTTGTTTTTCTCTCGGTTTAATTTTGTGGTCTCATACCTGCCAGGTTCAAAAAATGTGAAGGCAGATGCCCTTTCTAGGAGTTTTGAGCCTGACTTCCCTGGTGATTCTGAGCCTACGGGTATTCTTAAGGATGGGGTGATATTGTCTGCTGTCTCCCCAGACTTGCGACGTGCTTTGCAGGAGTTTCAGGCGGATAGGCCTGATCGTTGCCCGCCTGGGAGACTGTTTGTTCCAGATGAGTGGACCAGTAGAGTTATTTCGGAGGTTCATTCTTCTGTGTTGGCAGGCCACCCTGGAATCTTCGGTACCAGAGATTTGGTGGCCAGGTCCTTCTGGTGGTCTTCCCTGTCTCGGGATGTGCGTACTTTTGTACAGTCTTGTGATGTTTGTGCTCGGGCCAAGCCTTGCTGTTCTCGGGCTAGTGGATTGTTGTTGTCCTTGCCTATTCCAAAGAGGCCTTGGACGCACATCTCTATGGACTTTATTTCGGATCTCCCGGTTTCTCAGAGAATGTCCGTCATTTGGGTGGTGTGTGACCGTTTTTCTAAAATGGTTCATTTGGTGCCCTTGCCCAAATTGCCTTCTTCATCGGAGTTGGTTCCTTTATTTTTTCAGAATGTGGTTCGTTTACATGGTATCCCGGAAAACATCGTTTCTGACAGGGGATCCCAATTTGTGTCTAGATTCTGGCGGGCGTTCTGTGCCAGGATGGGCATTGATTTGTCTTTTTCGTCTGCGTTCCATCCTCAGACGAATGGCCAGACGGAGCGAACTAATCAGACCTTGGAGACTTATTTGAGGTGTTTTGTGTCTGCTGATCAGGATGATTGGGTCGCCTTTTTGCCGTTGGCAGAGTTTGCCCTTAATAATCGGGCTAGTTCTGCCACTCTGGTTTCTCCTTTCTTTTGCAATTCGGGGTTTCACCCTCGTTTTTCATCTGGCCAGGTGGAATCTTCGGATTGTCCTGGAGTGGACACGATGGTGGATAGATTGCACCGGATCTGGAGTCATGTGGTGGACAATTTGAAGTTGTCCCAGGAGAAGACTCAGCAGTTTGCTAATCGTCGTCGTCGTGTGGGTTATCGTCTTCGGGTTGGGGACTTGGTGTGGCTATCTTCTCGTTTTGTCCCTATGAAGATCTCTTCTCCTAAGTTTAAACCTCGGTTCATAGGTCCTTATAAGATTTTGGAGATTCTTAATCCTGTATCTTTTCGTTTGGACCTACCAGCATCTTTCACTATTCATAATGTCTTCCATCGGTCGTTGTTGCGGAGGTACGAGGTACCGGTTGTTCCTTCTGTTGAGCCTTCTGCTCCTGTGCTGGTGGAGGGTGAATTGGAGTATGTTGTGGAGAAGATTTTGGACTCTCGCGTTTCCAGACGGAGACTTCAATATTTGGTTAAATGGAAGGGATACGGTCAGGAAGATAATTCTTGGGTGACTGCCTCTGACGTTCATGCCTCTGATTTGGTCCGCGCCTTTCATAGGGCTCATCCAGATCGCCCTGGTGGTTCTCATGAGGGTTCGGTGCCCCCTCCTCAAGGGGGGGGTACTGTTGTGAATTCTGTTTGTGGGCTCCCTCTGGTGGCTACTGGTGGTACGGGTTGACTTCTGTCTCCTATTTCCAGTGCACCTGTTCCCATCAGGAAATGGGAGTTTCCTATATAGTCTGGCTTCTCAGTCATTCTAGTGCCGGCTATCAGTTACCAGAGTCTCTCTGTTGTTTGCTACCTGCTCCTAAGTCTGCGGATTCAGCTAAGTTGGATCATTTGTATTTTTGTATGTTTTTGTCCAGCATTCATTTATGTGAATCTTGTTGCTGGAAGCTCTAGTGAACTGAAATGACCACTCCAGTGTCATGAGTTGACATCGGAGTTTAAAGTCATTTCAGGATTGTGTTTTGTAGGGTTTTGAGTTGACCGCGAAGTCCTCTTTTGTATTTTCTGCTATTTAGTTAGTGGGCCTCTCTTTGCTGAACCTGTATTCATACTACGTATGTGTTTTCCTCTCCACTAACCGTCATTATATGTTGGGGGCTACTATCATCCTTTTGGGGTTTCCCTGGAGGCAAGCCAGATCTGTGTTTTCCTCTACTAGGGGTAGCTAGATCTCCAGCTGGTGCGAGACATCTAGGGATAAAACGCAGGTATGTTCCCCGGCTATTGTTAGTTGTGCGTTAGGTTCAGCATCGCGGTCAGCTTAGATTCCATCTTCCTAGAGCTAGTCCTGATTTTGACTATGTCCCTGCCATTGGGAATCATGACAGATCCCTAAGTGGCAATATTTGAGGGTAAAGAGGAACTGTTCATCTGATATAACGTTTTACCATGAGGCACGTAATCTCAAGGGTAGATTTATGGAGAGAGGCTATCCAAGAAACATCTTACATGATGCCTTTAACCCCCCGTCAGGGGCAAATGATCTGACAGGCGCAGCTCACTTAGTTTCATTTCTCTATTTTCAGTGGTTTTTCTGGGAAACATCCTCCTCCCAGTACCTTCCTAACTTTAAAGGCTGTGTGAAACCTGAGAAGCCTCTTGTGCTGCAGAGCTGCAGGAGATCAGATATCAGTGTTTCGGCTTCTCAGGCTCATTGCCCCTGAATGTGTCACAATTTTGACGGTTAGAATTTGCTGTTTTTATTCATCCCAATTGTTTTTTTAGCTTGTTTTATGAATAGCTAGTGCTAAATTTGTGGATTTTGTCATAGAAGGTTTTGTTAGAAATAAGAGTGTGCTTCTCAGGCACATTGCGCCCTAACACATATTCTCTCTCTTGCTTCAGCTTTTCTTCAGAAATGGCGAGGAGAATATTTGACTTGTCAAATGCCCTTCATGTTGAGCAAGTGCAAAATATACTGCTTGCTGATGAGACAGATCCCTTACAGCAAGAAGATTTAGGGGAAGAAAGTGACATTGATTCAGAAGATGATGTGGAAGAATGTCCAGATGTGTCTGATACAGATCAAGATGGAGAGAGCGAGGAGGATGCTCAAGACATAGAAACATATTACTTTTCTGGTTATTAAACATTTTTTTTTCTACCTGATTATGTGTATTCTCATTTATTACATTCCCATTAAGGTAACTGATCACTTTTAGAGCATTAAAATTTGAAAAAAAGGAAAATATAGCCAATTTTCTAGCCTGTGCCGGATAGGCGCAATGCCCCTAAACTCGTTATGAAACATATTGCCCCTGACGGAGGGTTAAACAAGTTGAGCCCCTATCAAGGACTAAACTTCTTCAACCCAAACCTAGGGATGATTCTGATCTCCTATTGAGACTCATAAGGAACTATGATGATCATTCATCAGAAGTTAGAGAAATTATCACTAGATATTGGGGTATATTGTTGGCAGATACAGACATTAACCCTTTCGCGACATGCGCCGTACATGTACTGCGCATGTCGGGTCCCCTGCTTTGATGTGCGCTCCGGCGGTGAGCGCACATCAAAGTCGCGACATGTCAGCTGTTTTGTACAGCTGACATGTGCGCGCAATAGCGGCGGGTGAAATCGCTATTCACCCGCCGCTATTAACCTGTTAAATGTCGCTGTCAAATGCAGACAGCGGCATTTAACTACCGCATCCGGCCGGGCGGCCGGAAATGACGTCATCGCCGACCCCCGTCACATGATCGGGGGTCGGCGAAGCATCAGGAAGGTAACCATAGAGGTCCTTGAGACCTCTATGGTTACTGATGCCGGCCTGCTGTGAGCGCCCCCCTGTGGTCGGCGCTCACAGCACACCTGCATTTCAGCTACATAACAGCGATCTGATGATCGCTGTTATGTAGCAGAGCCAATCGGGCTGTGCCTGCTTCTAGCCTCCCATGGAGGCTATTGAAGCATGGCAAAAGTGAAAAAAAAAAGTTTTTAAAAATGTGAAAAAAATATTAAAAATATAAAAGTTTAAATCACCCCCCTTTCGCCCCATCCTAAATAAAACAATAAAAAAAAACCAAACCTACACATATTTGGTATCGCCGCGTTCAGAATCGCCCGATCTATCAAATAAAAAAAAGCATTAACCTGATTGCTAAACAGCGTAGCGAGAAAAAAATCCGAAACGCCAGAATTACATTTTTTTGGTCGCCGCGACATTGCGTTAAAATGCAATAACGGGCGATCAAAAGAACGTATCTGCGCCGAAATGGTATCATTAAAAACGCCAGCTCGGCACGCAAAAAATAAGCCCTCACCCGACCCCAGATCGCGAAAATTGGAGACGCTACGGGTATCGGAAAATGGCACTTTTTTTTTTTTTTTTTTTTAAGCAATGTTTGGAATTTTTTTTCACCACTTGGATAAAAAATAACCTAGACATATTAGGTGTCTATGAACTCGTAATGACCTAGAGAATCATAATGGCAGGTTAGTTTTAGCATTTAGTGAACCTAGCAAAAAAGCTAAACAAAAAACAAGTGTGGGATTGCACTTTTTTTGCAATTTCACCGCACTTGGAATTTTTTTCCCGTTTTCTAGTACATGACATGGTAAAACCAATGATGTCGTTCAAAAGTACAACTTGTCCCGCAAAAAATAAGCCCTCACATGGCCATATTGACGGAAAAATAAAAAAGTTATGGCTCTGGGAAGGAGGGGAGCGAAAAACGAAAACAAAAACGAAAAAGGGCCGCGACTTGAGGATTATCTATCTCCAAGACCTGCCATTACATACAGAAGAGGAAGGTCTATAAAGGACCAGTTGGTCCATAGTACCTTCAATCCACCAAAGAAGGGTGGAAAATGGCTAGAGTGGAGACAGATGGGAACATTTAGGTGTGGTGGCTGCTCTTTCTGTGACTTTGAGTACTGGTGGTGAATTTATAAGTGTGAGCACTGTACAAAAATTCAAAAGTAGACATTTTGCCAATTGTAAGACCGCTGGGTTGATCTATTTATTCACATGTACATGTCCTTTGAATTACATTGGTAAGACTATAAGGGAGTTTAGGAGAAGGATTGGAGGCCACATTGGAGACATTAAGCATGCAAGAGATACCCCTATCTCGAGACATATACGCGAGATACATGGTGGTGACCTCAAATCCTTCTCTTTTTGTGCCGTTGAGGTCATTAACCCATCAGTAAGGGGAGGAAATTTGGATAAAAGGATTTTGCAAAAGGAGCTGAGGTGGATACATAGGATGAACACTGTCTCACCTATGGGCCTTAATGAACAGATGAATTTCGGATGCTTTTTATGAATTCCATATTATTCCCTGTGAGATTTTAGGCTTTTTGTTATCGGCCGAAAAAGGCTAATTAACACCGATCGTCCTCTATTGTGGGGAACAATTATATTGTATGTCCACTAGGCAACCTTACCTGGTGATGGTGAATATTTTTGACTTGCAACTCAAATTTTGACTCAAACTTTTTTTATGACTAGTCTTATCTGGTGAACAAATTATATTACATATGGTATGGGAGGATTTGGATATCTAGCCATTCTTTGTGTTGGCCACTATATCCCATTTTTTTTTAGCCTGGAGAATAGATGTACATAGTACATATGTGTGAGTATCGGCTAGCGACGGAAGATTATATATATATATATATATATATATATATATATATATATATACTATGGAAATTATACGTGTATCTAACTATGCATCCAAATGAGGGGACAATTTTTGATACACATTATATTTATCAAAACATCTAAGTATATATGGTGTGGTAGGATGTGGATATGCGGGAGAACGGACTGCTCTTCCTGCATGTATAACGCTGTTACTATATGCAACAATATAACAATATTGATTAAATTTACTGTCCCACATCTAGTTGGCTTTCTGTATGCTAGCCCCATGTAAGATATACATGATGATGTTTGACACGCATACCAAATTATGGAGGTTGCGGGAGATATGAGGTGCAAAGGGATTCCAATATATGTGCACTGAACGTGATACTGATGGATCTCTATACTCCTGCGCTGGGTGGAACGCTGGAGGATCTCTATATCCCTATGCTTCTGCGCTGCTCGAGACGCTTGTGATCGTGAGGTTTCTGGCGCTGCGAGAGGCAGTATGTACAGGGGCATCTCTGTGCGCCTGCATGGGAGTGGATGCAGACGAACCTTAATGCGCCTGCGTGGGATTAGACGTAAATTAACTTCAGTGCACCTGAGCTAGATCAACTGTGGTGCGCCATCGTGCGCCTGCGCGGGATGAGACGCAAATCCACTCCGATGCGTGTGCGCTAGATGAAACACACATACCTCTGTGTACTGGCGCCGTCATGCGCCTGCGTGGGATGAGATGCGGTATGGCTCCAGTGCGCCTGCGCTGGATGGGGCACGGATGTGCCTCTGAGCGCCGGCGTGTTTCCGACACGGGATATGCACGCCAGCCAATGAGGATTTGCAATAGGCGGAGTATTATCATAACATGGCGGATCCCTTTGCATTTGCATGTGGTATGCATGCTGATACATTCAGGTGCGTTCCATTTGTTAATTAAGTGAGTCTTTATTAGGTGCGGTCCGGACACTTGACTATAGGCACTTTATCTGGAAGGTACATACCTGGTGCTGGTGTCCTGCATCGTGATGGACAACGGAAAGCTAAGTAGCGGTCTCTGATATCATCTGAATACACTTCTGATGAACCTCTTTTGGGAGAAACTCGTCGAGTAATGAGACTGATTATATTTTTTGCATTATGCCTATTTATGGAACCGAGTTCTGGAGTTTGTTTATCTGTGAGATCGGCCTATCTACGGTTAATTAAGGATTTATGAACTTAAAAGTCTGATAGACGGATCTGTGTGGATTTTTCCATGGCCCCACTGAGAAAAAATATGTGAACCAGGTGTTTTTGGGATATAGCTTTGCTGATATATTAATATCTGTATATAACTTGGAGTTTGGTCTATTATCACTGTGGGCATTGTGCAATATACTTTTTTACCATTGAGGTTGACTGCCTTTATATAAATTAGTATCTTGTGTGTTTTTCTTATATTGAAATCTAGGGCTGTTAAAATCTGGATCAATATGATATAACAGTGATTCTGTTGATCACAACATTCTCTGCAAAATCCCAAGTGTGAGAATCACCCCCTTTTTTTTTTTGGTTTAGCACGGTCTCACATTTCAGCACCTTACACTGCTAATACAGAAGGCCCTGACATATATATAAATATATATATATATATATATATATATATATATATATATATTTTTATAGGGCAATCCTTTTTTTGGGGATAGCAGTTGAGGAGCGGGGGAGCCACTGCGCAGGTCTAGGGTGCCAACCTCCACTGGTAGGTAGGGTGAGATCAAGGGACAGTTCCTACCCTAAATTTTTTGCACCTACCTTTTAGGACCATACATGCACACCCAGCGTTGGACTGGGGTGTCTGGGGCCCACCAGAGGAATGGACTCTAGGGGCCCACCCTACAGCTATATGCAAATATCTGTCATTATAGTGGAGAATCGGCTGTAAAACACCGGCAGCTGCTGCACATCTACCGTGTGCCCCAATAACTGGGATGTATAATTACGGTAGTTTACATTAATGGGGTTCTTGGTTAAAACAAGTTATCATTGATCCATGGGCTCCACAGGATTGGTGATCGCTTAGATCCGACCATTAGAAACTGCACCGATCGGAAGAATGGGGAAGTTTTATCCCTGACAGGACACTTTTATCACTATTTTAAAATGCAGCGGCAGGTGGGATTTCTGACCGCAGCTCCATTCATTCTCTTTGGGGCTTCCAGAAAAAAACAAGTGCAGCCACAGAGTGAATGAATGGATCAGTGATCTAGTCGGACATGCCACTCCAGTCTAAAGGTACCGTCACATTTAGCGACTGTCACGATATGGTAGGAAATATCATATAAGTTGAGTTTCTCTTGTCAGCCCAGGATGTGGGCTAAGAAACCCCCCTTCTCTTTTACTTCAGAGTTGAGCTTGCCTTGCCAATGTATGTGAGAGGGGAGTTTTATTGAAGAAAGGTATTTACGACCGGCATTTCCTGCCGCGTAAGCTCTTGTCCAGCTATCACTGGACTAGAACCTTCTAGAATCATGAAAGTCCTTTGTTCTGTTTTTGTAAGATATTAGGCAAACGATTTAAAATACGAACACAAAAATATATCGTCATAATCACACTCGGAGGATCTACCCATCACTCTAAGCATCAGCGTCTAACTCCATCTGGTGAAGAAGTAAGGATTTCTCTGTAAATATGTATCCCAGACAGGGCATATTTGATCTTATTAGAAAGCCCACGTTACTCCGAGATGAATGCTGGTTTTGTCAGGACTATGATATGTTCAGCAGCGGAATTACAAGTCTTAGAAAGATTTAGCTTATACTTAGTCAGAATGCAGAGAGAGGAGGGACTGGGATAGCCAGCCTTTTTGGTGATGTCACCAGGCTAAGCTATAACTGTTTTGGCCGGACTCCAGCAGGGAGTCGGTTGCTGGAAGAACATGTGGGTCTGACCTGAAGAGCTGTACCTCCTGCATTGGGATTTTTGGGAGCCCCTCCCACTAGCATGGTGTTTGCCTGAACTGATATGAACTAAGAACATGTGAGTTATCTTTTCTTCCTTTAATCCTTTTATTTTCATAATTACCTTGTACATATTTGCAATTGTCTCATTTGTAACATCTTTGTATAATTTTGATAAAGCACTGCCTAACCTTTCTGGAGTATAATATTTAATGCTAGTTCTTCCTCCCTGCTCTAAAAACGTACCCTGTCTCTTGAAGGGAAATTACGCTACTGTTTTGGGTTAGCTCCGGACCCGTTTGATCAGAGCTGGTGGCAGCTTACCGTGTGCAGACTTTTGGGGTGTTTCAGCGACTGCAGCTTGATAATTATTGTTCCTGCCTGCGTGGGAGTAGTTATCGCGTCGCTGCAGCGCGCCCAATAGCCAGTACATAGCAGGCAGCCTTTCTGGCGACTAATTACCCTAGGTGCAGTACCTAATCTGACCTGAGAGTAAGGGGGGCGCCAGAGAGCTGCAAGTGTTAAGTGGAACTGTAAGCGGGATACACAAATTCCTGCAGTTCATGGTATATTGAAGAGCAGTGGGATACCTAAAATAAGCCCCTGCTGTAAACTAAGAGGTCAATAGCATTGTGTGTTTTTTTTATCACATTGTGGCAGTAGAGGGATAACGAGGATAAGCCCCCCTGCACATGTGATAGCCGTCTGCTGGTCTAAAGTCACCCCAATCCGTGACCTAATGGTGGCAGTGGTCAGGAATCCCTGTGGATTTTCGTGACAAACTGCGGGCCACGGCTAAGGGATCGTGACAATTGGTGACAGTCACGGTGTGAATCGTGACAATTGGTGGCAAGGCGGTGGGATATTAGAGCATTAGTGATTTGGTTTGAGCAATCATTCCTCTCACTAAAAACTTGCAGAAAGTTCTTGCGAGAACCCTGCGCAAATAAGTTTGGGAGAACGAACTCAGTGCTTATTAGTTGTGAGACAATTGTGTACTGGTAATTATCCCTTCCCTTTCTCTTCGTTTTTCTATCCTATCTTTTATTTGGCAACCATGGCTACGAAAGGAGAAGCCTGGTACACCCAGCAGAAGAGGGACGCTCTTGCGGGGATATGCACGTATCATGGCCTGAACCCCCACAGCATGACCAAGACTCAAATGGTCGCTGAACTGCTGCAACTCGAAGCAGACCAAGCCAGGCTACAGAGCCCAGAGGCCGCAGAAGCCGGCACAAGCGAACATGGTGCTGCAGCAGAGGTCCAACCACTGAATACGGGCCCTACTGGCAACCAAGGGGGCGCAGACCTCCTCCTGCAGCTGGCTCTGCAACAATGCTCCGCAGATGACCTGGACCGACGTCTGCAGCTGATCCAGCAATACCAAGAGAGCCGAGCGAGAGGCCCAGGCCCAGCGAGCCGAGCGAGAGGCCCAGCGAGCCGAGCGAGAGGCCCAAGCGCAGCGGGAGTACCAGCTGCAGATGGCCCAACTGCAAATGCAGGGGTCGTCCCAGAGCCGTGAGCCCAGCAGCGCTCAGACACCAAAGCCCCGGCCCGACCACTTTCTTTCCGGTTATGGAAAAGGATGGGGACTTGGACACTTTTCTGCGGGCCTTTGAGAAAGCCTGCAGACAGTACCAGCTGCCTACACAAGAATGGGCACGATACCTGACACCAGGGCTGAGAGGAAAAGCTCTGGAGGCGTTTGCTGCCCTCCCTCAAGAACAAGATGGTGACTATGAGGCCATAAAGCAGGCTCTGATAGCCAAGTACCAGCTTACACCTGAGGTGTACCGTAAAAAGTTTCGGACCCTCCAACGTGGCCCACACGACAGTTACAGTGATGTGGTGCATGGACTGGGGACCCACTTTGACCAGTGGACCCAAGGACTGTCAGTGACCACCTTTGCAAAGCTGCGAGACCTGATGATCAAAGACCAGTTCTTCCATCTTTGCCCAACTGAGGTGCGACAGTTCGTGATGGACAGAGAACCCAAAGACGTGACGAAAGCAGCGCAGATTGCCGATGCCTATGAGGCCAACCATAGATCGGAAGTGCGGAAGCCTGTCACCACCAGCTGGAGAGGGGGTAAGCCTGCATCCAACGCCAGTACCCCTGCCAGCCAACCTACCAGAGGTCCTGTCCCCGTGGCCAACAGCACCAGACCTACCACCGAACTTCGCCAGTGTTACCACTGCAGGCAGACTGGTCACATCAGTCCCCGATGTCCAGCCAAGCAGAAGAACCCCTCATCACAGGCCCCAGGGCCTAATGCAGCAGTTCTTTTGGTGGGTGGTGTGGCTGGGAGGGGGTGTGATAACGTACAGCATGTCATTGTGGGAGGTCATGTTGCTACAGGCCTCAAGGACACCGGGGCTGAACGAACCCTCATCCGACCCGAACTGGCGGCCCCTGAAGAAATCATTCCGGGGAAAACCCTAACTGTCACTGGGATTGGGGGCATCAGCTGTCCCTTACCGATGGCCCGGGTTTATATTGATTGGGGTGCCGGGAGCGGGGTGAAGGAAGTGGGGCTGTCTGATAATTTGCCCACTGATGTTTTGTTGGGGACTGATTTGGGGAGGTTGGTTGCATACTTCGTCGATGACCCCCCTCCCCAATCTACTAATGAGGGTAACGCTAACCCTGACAATGATGATGATGGGAAATCGCATGTGTTACCTGACCATGCTTTATCTTGTAATGATGCATCTGTTAACCAGTTTTTCCCTAGGATTGATGGTGAAAATGTTGTACCTGTGCCAACTGAATCTGATAATGATGTTTCTGTGCAAGTTGATGTGTCCATAGGTACAGGAGTGCTCAGCCACGTTGCTCTGCGGAGTGAGACGGCTGAGGAACCCCTAGCAGGGGCAAGTGTCGGTGCTACAAGAAATGGGAAGATACATGGGAACCGTGAGCAAGGTGATGCCATGCAATTGACCAGTGCCACCGAGGAAGGTAACTGGCCCATTAAGTAGCAATGCTCCTGAGGTAATGGGGGTGGATGGGGAGGTAGAGCCCATAGCAGCGTCGGCTGATGGGTATGTAGAAACCCCCGGGGAGACAGCCTACGTAGCTGCTGTCACCCGCAGTCAGAGTGCCCGGAACGCAGATAACTGTCTGCCTCCCGGACCCTCCTCAGTCATCAGTATGACTGAACCAGAGGTGGACCCAGAGCAGGTCCCAGAGGGCTCCCGTGGGGAAGGGACCCTGACGTCGCTTCTGGCTTCCCCTAGCCAGGAGTTTCAGGCCGCTCTGCACACAGATGCGAGCCTAGAGAGTTTGAGACAACTCGCCGGGACGTCATTCTCCGAGACTGATAAGGAGAAGGTGTTCTGGGAAGGAGGAAGGTTGTACCGGGAGACAGTACCTGGAGAATCACAAAAGGAGTGGTTGAGGGAAAGACAGCTGGTCGTCCCACAGCAATTCCGGGGTGAGTTGTTGCGGATTGCCCATGAGATCCCGCTAGCTGGACACTTGGGGATCAGCAAAACTAAGGCCCGGCTGTCTCAACACTTCTATTGGCCTAAGATGGGGACAGATGTGTCAAACTACTGCCGCTCCTGTGTCACCTGTCAAAGAGTGGGGAAGGCGGGGCCTGCTCTTAAGGCTCCCCTGATCCCTTCGGCAGTGATAGAGTAGCCTTTCCAGAGGATTGCGGTGGACATTGTGGGCCCGCTGGCCGTCCCCAGCAGCTCTGGAAAGCGATATATTCTTACTGTGGTAGACTACGCTACCCGGTACCCAGAGGCAGTAGCTCTGTCGTCAACTAGGGCAGATAAGGTGGCGGATGCCCTGTTGGCCATCTTTTCACGTGTAGGATTTCCCAAGGAAATGCTTACTGGTCAAGGGACCCAATTTATGTCTCACCTAATGGAGGCTCTCTGTAGGAAAATGCAGGTGAAGCACCTGGTATCGAGTGCGTATCACCCACAGACCAATGGCTTGTGTGAATGCTTCAATGGTACCCTCAAACAGATGCTACGCATGCTGGTTGAGACACAAGGGCGTGACTGGGAGCGGTACCTCCCACACCTGCTATCCGCTTACAGAGAGGTTCCGCAGGCCTCGACGGGGTTCTCCCCCTTCGAGCTCCTGTACGGCAGGCGAGTCCGGGGACCCCTTGGGTTGGTAAGAGAATCCTGGGAAGAGGAGCCGAACCCTTCTGAAGTGTCCATAGTGGAGTATGTCATGCGCTTCCGTGACAAGATGCAGACCTTGACGCAGTTGGTGCATGACAACATGACGCAGGCTCAGGCTGATCAGAAGCACTGGTACGACCAGAACGCCTGGGAGCGGACCTACCACGTGGGTCAAAAGGTGTGGGTGCTGGTTCCTGTACCAACGGATAAGCTTCAGGCAGCCTGGGAGGGCCCGTACGTCGTCCACCAACAGCTCAACCCGGTCACCTACGTGGTCACGCTTGACCACACTCGGGGTAGGCGAAAGGCCTTTCACGTCAACATGATGAAGGCTCATCACGAACGTGAACCTTTCGTCCTACCGGTCTGCAGCGCACCCGAAGACGGGGAGGAAGACGCCCTCCTGGACATGCTGGCCCAAGCCAAGGCCTGTGGGTCCATTGAGGACGTGGAGGTAAGCGCCTCGCTAGATGAACCACAGCGGTTGCAGTTGCAAACCACACTGGAACCCTTCCGGGTTGTGTTCTCCAAACGGCCTGGAAGGACTGAGTTAGCGGTACACGAGGTGGACACCGGGAATCACGCCCCACTACGGCGAACACCCTATCGAATCTCTGACCAGGTGCAGCAGATTATGCGCCAGGAGATCGATGAGATGTTACAGCTGGGGGTGATTCGATGGTCAAAGAGCGCGTGGGCCTCACCTGTAGTTCTCGTGCCAAAGAAGGACCGGACCACCCGGTTCTGCGTGGACTACAAGGGGTTCAACGCCATTACAGCCTCTGACGCACACCCAATGCCGCGCATCGAGGAGCTGCTTGAGAAGTTAGCTGGCGCAAAATACCTGACAATAATGGATCTGAGTCGCGGATACTGGCAGATTCCCCTGAGCCCTGAGGCGCAGGAGAAGTCCGCCTTTATCACTCCCTTTGGACTGTACGAGTCCACGGTCATGCCCTTCGGCATGAAGAATGCCCCTGCCACTTTCCAGCGGATGGTCAATCTCCTGCTTCAGGGACTGGAGAAGTACGCCGTGGCGTACTTAGATGACATTGCCATCTTCAGTCCCTCCTGGGATGAACACCTGCAGCATCTCGAGGAGGTGCTCAGGCGAATTCACCAAGCAGGCCTGACTATCAAGCCGGGAAAGTGCCAGATGGGCATGAGGGAGGTCCACTACCTGGGGCACCGGGTAGGCGGAGGCACCCTGAAACCGGAGCCTGACAAAGTGGGCGTGATCGTGAACTGGCCCACTCCTGGGACCAAGAAACAGGTGATGTCCTTCCTGGGCACTGCAGGGTACTATAGGTGCTTTGTGCAGCACTACAGTAGCCTGGCAAAACCTTTGACGGACCTCACCAGGAAGAAGCTACCCCACATCGTCAACTGGACAGATGGCTGTGAGGGGGCCTTCCAGGCGTTGAAAACAGCACTGTGCAACGCCCCTGTGTTGAAAGCAGTCGACAGCAGTCGACCGTTCTTGGTACAGACCGACGCCAGCGAGTTTGGCCTTGGTGCTGTGCTCAGCCAGGTTGACTCGGAGGACCAAGAGCACCCCGTGTTGTACCTGAGCCGGAAACTTTTGCCGAGGGAAGTGGCCTACTCCACCATTGAGAAGGAGTGCCTGGCCATAGTCTGGGCCCTGCAGCGCTTGCAGCCCTACTTGTATGGTCGCACCTTGACTGTGGTGACCGACCACGACCCTCTGCGCTGGCTAAGCACCATGTGTGGAACCAATGGCAGGTTGCTACGCTGGAGCCTTGCCCTTCAGCAATTTGACTTCACCATTAAACACAAAGCGGGCAAAGAGCATGGGAATGCAGATGGACTCTCCCGCCAGGGTGAACCCACGGAGGTGCGCATGGAGGCATACCGAGAGGTTCTGCCACCGTAGCGCACGCCAAAAGGGGGAGGTGTCACGATATGGTAGGAAATATCATATAAGTTGAGTTTCTCTTGTCAGCCCAGGATGTGGGCTAAGAAACCCCCCTTCTCTTTTACTTCAGAGTTGAGCTTGCCTTGCCAATGTATGTGAGAGGGGAGTTTTATTGAAGAAAGGTATTTACGACCGGCATTTCCTGCCGCGTAAGCTCTTGTCCAGCTATCACTGGACTAGAACCTTCTAGAATCATGAAAGTCCTTTGTTCTGTTTTTGTAAGATATTAGGCAAACGATTTAAAATACGAACACAAAAATATATCGTCATAATCACACTCGGAGGATCTACCCATCACTCTAAGCATCAGCGTCTAACTCCATCTGGTGAAGAAGTAAGGATTTCTCTGTAAATATGTATCCCAGACAGGGCATATTTGATCTTATTAGAAAGCCCACGTTACTCCGAGATGAATGCTGGTTTTGTCAGGACTATGAAATGTTCAGCAGCGGAATTACAAGTCTTAGAAAGATTTAGCTTATACTTAGTCAGAATGCAGAGAGAGGAGGGACTGGGATAGCCAGCCTTTTTGGTGATGTCACCAGGCTAAGCTATAACTGTTTTGGCCGGACTCCAGCAGGGAGTCGGTTGCTGGAAGAACATGTGGGTCTGACCTGAAGAGCTGTACCTCATGCATTGGGATTTTTGGGAGCCCCTCCCATTAGCATAGTGTTTGCCTGAACTGATATGAACTAAGAACATGTGAGTTATCTTTTCTTCCTTTAATCCTTTTATTTTCATAATTACCTTGTACATATTTGCAATTGTCTCATTTGTAACATCTTTGTATAATTTTGATAAAGCACTGCCTAACCTTTCTGGAGTATAATATTTAATGCTAGTTCTTCCTCCCTGCTCTAAAAACGTACCCTGTCTCTTGAAGGGAAATTACGCTACTGTTTTGGGTTAGCTCCGGACCCGTTTGATCGGAGCTGGTGGCAGCTTACCGTGTGCAGACTTTTGGGGTGTTGTTTCAGCGACTGCAGCTTGATAATTATTGTTCCTGCCTGCGTGGGAGTAGTTATCGCGTCGCTGCAGCGCACCCAATAGCCAGTACATAGCAGGCAGCCTTTCTGGCGACTAATTACCCTAGGTGCAGTACCTAATCTGACCTGAGAGTAAGGGGGGCGCCAGAGAGCTGCAAGTGTTAAGTGGAACTGTAAGCGGGATACACAAATCCCTGCAGTTCATGGTATATTGAAGAGCAGTGGGATACCTAAAATAAGCCCCTGCTGTAAACTAAGAGGTCAATAGCATTGTGTGTGTTTGTTTTATCACATTGTGGCAGTAGAGGGATAACGAGGATAAGCCCCCCTGCACATGTGATAGCCGTCTGCTGGTCTAAAGTCACCCCAATCCGTGACCTAATGGTGGCAGTGGTCAGGAATCCCTGTGGATTTTCGTGACAAACTGCGGGCCACGGCTAAGGGATCGTGACAATTGGTGACAGTCACGGTGTGAATCGTGACAGCGACACTGCAGCGATCTAGACAACGATGCTGATCGCTGCAGCGTCGCTGTTTTATCGTTGTGTGGTCGCTGGAGAGCTGTCACACAGACAGCTCTCCAGCGACCAACGATGCCGGTCCCCGGGTAACCAGGGTAAACATCAGGTTACTAAGCGCAGGGCCGCGCTTAGTAACCCGATGTTTACCCTGGTTACCAGTGCTAATGTAAAAAAAAAACAAACACTACATACTTACATTCCGGTGTCTGTCCCCCGGCGCTGTGCTTTCCTGCACTGACTGTGAGCGCCAGCCGGAAAGCACAGCAGTGACGTCACCGCTGTAATCTGCTTTACGGCTGGCCGGCGCTGACAGTGCAGGAAAGCACAGCGCCGGGGGACAGACACCGGAATGTAAGTATGTTTTTTTTACATTTACACTGGTAACCAGGGTAAACATCGGGTTACTAAGCGCGGCCCTGCGCTTGGTAACCCAATGTTTACCCTGGTTACCAGGGAAGACATCGCTGAATCGGTGTCACATATACCGATTCAGCGATGTCTGTGGGAGATCCAGCGACGAAATAAAGTTCTGGACTTTCTGCTCCGACCAACCATCGTTGATCCTGATCGCTGCTGCGTGTCAAACTCAACGATATCGCTAGCCAGGATGCTGCAACGTCACAGATCACTAGCGATATCGTTCAGTGTGAAGGTACCTTAATGGGGATAAAAAGTTCCACATTTTGCTGAATGGGTCCAAGCAGTCAGACCCCCACCAATCAATACGTTATCACTTATCCTGTGGAGAGGTGATTACTTTTTTTCCACAGGAAACCCCCTGTAAGTGCATCTCCGCCGCTGTGTGCAAAGCAGTAAAACTCTAATGGAAATAAAGAATCTTCTCCTAATTAATATCAGAGAGAACAAATGACCGCCATACACAACACAATCCACTATACCAAGACCAATAATACCACATACAGGAAGAAATACCACCACACCATGACCAGACCACATAGTGACCGAATTATACTACATACAAGGGACATACCACCGCACCATATCAAGACCACATATTACCACCACTTGGGGACCAAATAGCACATACAAGGGACAAATACCACAACACCATTTCCAGACCACATATTACCACCACATAGTGACTGAATAATACAATACTGATCAGAAATAAAAAAAAAACCCAAAACACAATACTATCACCATAAGGCTGCCGTCACACTAGCAGTATTTGGTCAGTATTTTACATCAGTATTTGTAAGCCAAAACCAGGAGTGGAACAATTAGAGGAAAAGTATAATAGAAACACATGCACCAATTCTGCATTTATCACCCACTCCTGGTTTTGGCTTACAAATACTGATGTAAATTACAGACCAAATACTGAATGTGTGACGGCAGCCTAAGTGACATTATACACAGGAGATCTGTACTTAGTATGCAGTGTCTGTCTAGAGGTAATACAGAGATCACTGGTGACATTATACACAGGAGCTCTGTATATAATGTATAGGTAATAGTGATCACTGGTGACATTGTACACAGGACCTCTGTATATAGTATACAGTGTATAGTGTCAGTGTATAGGTAACACTGACTCACCAGTGACGTCTCTAGGTGAAGTCCTTCATCTTTCATCCAGCACAGATCGCCATCACTTCATCCAGCCAGGACTCGTCTCTGCAGGAAATAACACAGTTATCTCGAGCTCCGCTTGCAGAACACATTACTTAATTTTTCACAACTTCTACATTACACCACATGAAGAAAAAAAGGCGATATAGTGTCACTCTACACAGTAACAGGACCGCCCCCCCCCCCCATTTAAAACAGTGTCCTCAAAAAATAAAATAAATACATCACTGCAGTAATAATATCCCTTAATTAGCCCCTATGGTAATAATATTCCCCACCCTGGCCCCGTGTGTCTCATTCCTGGCTCCAGCCATATGTTCTCCCATCCTGCCCTCATGAGTATCCATTCTACACCATATGATCTCCCCATCCTGCCCCATCTGTCTCCATCGTATCCATCCTGCCCCATGATCCAATCCTGCCCCATGTCTTTCATTCTGCCCCATGTCTCCAATCATGCCCCGTATCTACATTCTGCCCATGCCTCCAGTCCTGCCCCCAGTGTGTCCAGCAATCTGCCCCAGTGTGTCCAGCATATTACCCCAGTGTGTCCAGTATATTACCCCCAGTGTGTCCAGCATATTGCCCCAGTGTCGAGCAATCTGCCCCAGTGTGTCCAGCATTGCCCCCAGACAGTGTGTCCAGCAATCTGCCCAAGTATGTCCGGCAATCTGCCCCAGTGTGTCCAGCATATTACCCCCAGTGTGTCCAGCAATCTGTCCCAGTATGTCCAGCATTGCCCCCAGACAGTGTGTCCAGGAATCTGCCCCAGTATGTCCGGCAATCTGCCCCAGTGTGTCCAGCAATCTGCCGCAGTGTGTCCAGCAATCTGCCCCAGTGTGTCAAGCAATCTGCCCCAGTATGTCAAGCATATTGCCCCAGTATGTCCAGTATT
The DNA here is from genome assembly GCF_051348905.1 of Ranitomeya variabilis. Taxonomy (NCBI): domain Eukaryota; kingdom Metazoa; phylum Chordata; class Amphibia; order Anura; family Dendrobatidae; genus Ranitomeya; species Ranitomeya variabilis. Next base: position 625,868,485 of record NC_135233.1, read on the forward strand.
GCCCCCGGACAGTGTGTCCAGCAATCTGCCCCAGTGTGTCAAGCATATTACCCCCAGTGTGTCCAGCAATCTGCCCCAGTGTGTCAAGCATATTACCCCCAGGTTGTCCAACAATCTGCCCCAGTATGTCCAGCACTGCCCCCAGTGTGTCCAGCAATCTGCCCCAGTGTCCAGCACTGCCCCCAGTGTGTCCAGCAATCTGCCCCAGTGTCCAGCACTGCCCCCAGTGTCTCCAGCAATCTGCCCCGTGTCCAGCAATCTGCCCCCAGTGTGTCCAGCAATCTGCCCCAGTGTCCAGCAATCTGCCCCAGTATGTCCAGCACTGCCCCCAGCAATCTGCCCCCAGTGTCCAGCAATCTGCCCCAGTGTCCAGCAATCTGCCCGTGTCCAGCAATCTGCCCCAGTATGTCCAGCACTGCCCCAGTGTGTCCAGCACTGCCCCAGTGTGTCCAGCAATCTGCCCAAGACTATTACCCCCCCCACAGCGTGCCGGCTTATGTCCTCCATCCCCCAGTACCCCCGTCCCTCATACTCACCTGTCCCACACACTGCATGGCCGTGCCGACTTCCCTCGCGCTCGCGCTCTGTCCCGACTCCCGGCGGCGGCGCAGCATCTTCTTCCTGCTTGTGCGGTCATGTGATACTGCTGATTAAAGTCATGAATATGCGCATATTCATGACCTTAATGAGCGGTACCACGTGACCGCACAAGCAGGAAGAAGATGCAGTGCAGAGCAGACGCCGAGACCATCGCTGGAGCAAGGTGAGTATCGTCTTCAAGGAGGGTGGGTGGGAGACGGCCGGGGGGGCCCCTGGAGCAGTGGGGGGCCCTGGAGCAGTGGGGGCCCTACCAGCAGGTGTCAGGGCCTGGGCCCACCGGAGGATCCTCCGGTTCTCCGGTGGGCCAGTCCGAACCTGTGCACACCTTTTCCTCCCTCCCCATATAGGGAGTATCAGGTTAGAAGGGACAGTCGACGGTGAGCAGGGGCGCCATTGCAGCAGGTCTAGGGTGCCAACCTCCGCTGTCAGGTAGTGTACTTATAAGTGATAGGCTACTAGGGACAGGCACCTCCCTAGGTTCTTTTTCTAATTTCAAGTGTCTATTATCTGGTGATGTTTGGTATATACTAGTTTTTTAAATTAATGAAATAATAAAGAAATTTAAGGATTTTTTCTTTGGAGTTTTTCTGTGAACTGTAAACAGTTACAAGAAACACTGACTCTACAGGAACCTGATGATCTGCGCCAGACTGAGGTTTTCTGCCGGACCCCGCAAAACCGCTTAATGACAATGCAGAGAATGTCTCCAAAGGAAGAAGTGAAGCAGTGGAAGGCTGATGTAGCACGTATGGACATGGTCTCTGGAAAAAGGACCAACTTGTGTGTCTCCCTAAGCGGATGTACCCTGCTATTGCCACGTGGGCACATGGGCCCACACATCGAGGAAAAAAACTGGCCCTAGCCCTGGTACAAAAATTCTACTGGGTTCCAGGTATTTCTACATTTCTGACAGCACTCAACAGTGCATGTAATATCTGTCAGACCTGCAATCCCGGTCAACTTCAACGTGTACCCCCGAAGCAGCTTGCTAAGCCCGACTATCCTTTCCAAAGGCTACAGGTGAACCACATCACGTTGCCTAAGTCTGGAAGGTATGAATATTGTCTGGTGGTTGTCAACGTGTTCTCCAGTTGGCCGGAAGCATTCCCCGTTACCAACATGACTGCAAAAACTACAGCAAAGAAACTGGTGATGGAAGTTATATGCAGATATGGTGTCCCAGAAGTTGTCGAAAGTGACCAAGGCCCGGCCTTTTCTTATGTGTATCAGGAGGTTCTGACAATGCTTGGATCCACTGTAGCCCTCCATACTCCGTACCATCCACAATCCAGTGGGAAAGTTGAGAGGCTGAACGGCACACTGAAGGGAAAATTGACCAAAATGATGCAAGAGACTACGGCTCCATTGCCAGAGCCCTTACCCATTGTACTGTACCACATTCGTACTACCCCTATTGCAAAACATGGCCTGTCCCCATATGAGTTGTTTGGTGCTAGGCCCCCAGTTGCAAATTTCCAGCCTCAGCAGTTGTCAGAGGAAACTGACCGTGCTGTTCAATATGTTATTCAGCTTAGAAAAAATCTTGCTAACACCCATGCTCTAGTTTCTTCTTCCCATCCAGATTCAGCAGAAACCGACACTTGTCACAACTTGAAGCCTGGTGATTTTGTAGTCGTGAAAAGGCATGTCAGAAAACACGGACTAGAACCCTTGTATGACGGTCCCTATCAAGTTCTCCTTATCACTCCTATGTCAGTAAAGCTGGAAGGAAGGCCGACGTGGATCCACGCATCGCACTGCAAGCTGGTCAAACAGACTAGTAGCAAATAAGGGGACATGTTTTGGTTTTTCATATTTCCATATAATAACATTGGTAACCGCATGGGACAGCCTAAATTCCCCAATATCCTTGAATAATAAGTTTGTACAACATCATGAAAGATTAGTAGAACAGATGGGTATAGCCAATAAAATTGTCAGTTCTATTTTCATTTACCCTATGATTAGACAAATGTGGGATTAATTGGTTATTGCCACAGATTATCTAGATGATCTAATTTGGGATGTACCGGATTACTTAACTGCAACACAGGGAGGTATGTGTCAGGTTATTGGACCCGCTTGCTGTCATTATATAGATCCCAATAGCACTATGAAGTTAAAGGACATTCAAAGACTCGGAGATCAATATGATAAAGACAATGATTGTAATAAGGACAGTTGGTGGGCAGACACCTTCTCCTTTCTTAATCCAGCCAATTGGTTTAAGGGACTTGGGGACTGGATAGCTGGAATCTTGCAAAGTTTGTTACATATCGCTGCCTTTAACCTTGTCATGTATGTAATACTGAAACTTGTTCTTTGGTGTATTTCTGTATGTATTAGGAAATTCTGCACTAGTACAACTAATGATGATACCAAAAGCGTTGCCACCCCTGCTCTTCTCTACAGATTTCACAAAGTTACCTGACGAAGATGTTAAAGCCAAGCACATGGCTACCTTCAAAAGACCTCCTCCACCGTCATCAAAATTGTTATCCGTAAATTGTAGCATACAGGGGGGACGGGTGCGCCGCAACAGCCATGGCTGGTAACATGGCACCAGTCATGTGAAGACCATACCCCTCGAGCTTATAGCTCAGGATAGTACCTCTGATGCTGCATATTAGTTAACAAAATTTATCTAGGGGGGAATGTGAAGGGTTAAGGCCATGTTCACACAGTGCGTTTTTTACTGCAGAACCGCAGCGGTTTTGCCGCTGCGGTTCCGCAGCTGTTTTCCATGCAGGGTACATCACAATGTACCCCTATGGAAAACAGGAACCACTGTGCACACGGTCCTGAATTTCCCTTAAAAAGCCGCGATGAATCGGTGCGGGAAAAAAGAAGGAGCATGTCACTTCTTTCCCCGAAACTGCAGCGGTTCTGCACCCATAGACCTCCATTGTGAGGTCAAACCCGCAGTAAAACCCGCAGATCAAAAATATATCTGCGGGTTTTATTGCGGTTTGTGGTGCAGAACCGCTGCAGCCGGAAGTGCGGGGAAGCGGCCGGAAGTGCGTGGGCGGAAGTGCTTGGGCGGAGAGACATGGAGGCGTACCGTCGCATGGGGATCGTGTCGGCCGTTTGATTGAATTGGTATGTGTGTGTGTGTGTGTATGTCTGTGTGTGTGTGTGTGTGTGTGTCCCCATGCGACGCTAGTGCCACCATTGTGCTAAGTCGCCGTATGGGACTACGACTCCCATCCGGTATTAGGATGGGAGAGTTGTCCCTGTGTCCGGCGACTTAGCACAGTTGTAAAGTTACACCAAACACCTACACACAATACACATACATGACACACAGTACAGTACATACAACACATAACACAGAGTATATACTCACCAACAGCACACTTGTAGGCGAAGCCCTCGATCCTCCAGGAAAAAATCACAAAATAAAAAATCAAATCCATACTCCCTGTCCGCAGAATCCATAAAACGAGTGTCCCACGCCGATCCCCTGCTCTCCGGCGATACACTGCCAGGAGCGAAGCTCCTAGCAGTGTATCGCGTACTGTTCCGGAGTTCAATGACTCCGGCGTCTCGGTTAACAGCAGTACAGCTGCGTTGAACTTAATGACCGCCGGTAAACTCGCTCGCGCATGCGCAGTGACACACCGACAGGAACTATGGCTCCTGTCAGTGTGTTGCTGCAGCCGTGGAGAGCAGACATGTCTCTGGATGTGTCTGTTCTCCATGGAAAATCTTCGTGGGATACGTGGCACTTAAATACGTGGCAATTAAATACGTGACACGTGGCACTTATACGTGATACGTGTCACTTAAATACGTGATACGTGTCACTTAAATATGTGGCACGTGGCACTGAAATACGTGATACGTGGCACTGAAATACGTGGCACTTAAATACGTGGCACTTAAATACGTGGCACGTGGCACTTAAATACGTGATACGTGGCACTGAAATACGTGGCACTTAAATACATGGCACTTAAATACGTGGCACTGAAATACGTGGCACGTGGCACTGAAATACGTGATACGTGGCACTGAAATACGTGGCACTTAAATACATGGCACTTAAATACGTGGCACGTGGCACTTAAATACGTGGCACGTGGCACTGAAATACGTGATACGTGGCACTGAAATACGTGGCACTTAAATACATGGCACTTAAATACGTGGCACTTAAATACGTGGCACGTGGCACTGAAATACGTGGCACTGAAATACGTGGCACTGAAATACGTGGCACTGAAATACGTGGCACTGAAATACGTGATACGTGGCACTGAAATACGTGGCACTTAAATACATGGCACTTAAATACGTGGCACGTGGCACTTAAATACGTGGCACGTGGCACTTAAATACGTGGCACGTGGCACTGAAATACGTGGCACTGAAATACGTGGCACTGAAATACGTGGCACTGAAATACGTGGCACTGAAATACGTGGCACTGAAATACGTGACACTGAAATACGTGATACGTGGCACTGAAATACGTGGCACTGAAATACGTGATACGTGGCACTGAAATACGTGGCACTTAAATACATGGCACTTAAATACGTGGCACGTGGCACTTAAATACGTGGCACTTAAATATGTGGCACGTGGCACTGAAATACGTGGCACTGAAATACGTGGCACTGAAATACGTGGCACTGAAATACGTGATACGTGGCACTGAAATACGTGGCACTGAAATACGTGATACGTGGCACTTAAATACGTGGCACTTAGGCTATGTTCACATTTGCGTTGTGCGCCGCAGCGTCGGCGCCGCAACACACAACGCAAACAAAAACGCAGCAAAACGCATGCACAACGCTGCGTTTTGCGCCGCATGCGTCCTTTTTTTGATTGAAAAATCCAAAAATAGATATAGAATCACTGCACTCAATAGAGAAAGTATGCTTTCAAGTGAATAAACTTTATTTACGGTGGTGGATGAAGCGACAGTATTTTTTTGACGTTTCGGCCGAACTCCGGCCTTTATCACATAGTCGCTGGAAAAAATATAAAACAATATATACAATCAGAATGTTTCATATACAAATATACAAAATATTTACAAGATATAGGAGAGCTAGTCTATCCAGGTTGATGAGGGTGCAGATATGCAGATGTCACTAGGCTGGCAATATCAAAAACGACGCTGGGTATCAGTAGTACAAGGATTGGTAAATGATTAAGTACAGAGTAAAAAGATATGGAGCATACCCTTTAAGGTCACCGAAAGGTTATTGGCACCGTTTATTGGGATGTCTCAAATTGATGATATACTTCCTAAAGGTGAAAGGAGAGGGGGAAGAATAGTTAAGAAGGTAGCCTAGAAATTACTGGCAAAGTGTAACATTAAAAACAATGACCTTGATGTAGTTTGTAGTAGTGCGTCTCTTAAATGGTATAATGTGACGTGACCGGGGGTGGGAACAAGAGGGGAGAAAAAATTAAAGGGGAAAGAATTATGCCTATATATACATATATATGTGTGTACCCGTTTAGTGGATGATCCAGGAGGGGTTTGCGGCAAGCCCAAGGAGTGCTGTCCTGATTTTGATAATTGAGCTACAATGGGCAAAATAGTCAGGGTGAGAATATGACACATGATAGCGCTGGAGTCATTTTGCCAGGTGGGTGCTGGATGTATGCAACAGTACTCACAAGGACAGGAGGCGCAGTAGTCTTGCGGGAGCAACAACGTGCTCGTGCAGTAATAGTGTGCTGCACTGGATGCGGAATGTGAGCAGCAAGCCCGGGGAGCGCTGTCCTGACCATGAACACAGGGCTGTAGTAAGTAGAATGGTAAGGGTGAGAATGTGGCATATAATGCCACTAGAGTTTAAAAGAGTAGTAAAGACGTACTTACTAGGATTGGTGGCGCAGTGGTCCTGCGGGCACAACGGCGTGCTGGTGCAGCGTGTGAGTTCTCTGCAACAGAGAGGGGATCCTTTTCATGTGGTGCCGTCCGGTCATGTGACCGGAAGTGAAAGCGGCGCCACTGCGCCTGCGCCGGACCCTAGCCTGGTATCTATGGAGACCTGTGTGTTGTGAATTTGGATTCTGGGCTCCCCCGGTGGCCGCTTGTGGAATTGGACTTGTCATCCTCTTTCCTGTTTCACCTGATTCCATCAGTAGTGGGTGTCGCTATTTAAGCTCATTTCTCTGGTGGTTTCTTGCCGGTCAACAATGTTATCTGATGCCTCTCAGTGCTTGTTCCTGCTTCTAGACAACTACTGATAAGTTGGACTTTTGTCCATGTTTTGTTTTGCCTATTTGTTCCAGTTCGCAGCTGAAGTTTTGTTACTGTGTCTGGAAAGCTCTCGTCGATCAGGGATTGCTACTCTGGCGTTATGAGTTAATGCCAGAGTTTAAGGTAATCTCTGGATGGTGTTTTGTTAGTATTTTTCTGCTGACCATGAAAGTATACTATCTGTCTTCTGCTATCTAGTAAGCGGACCTCAAATTTGCTAAGACTATTTTCCTGCTGCGTTTGTTGTTTCATCTGAACTCACCGTCATTATATGTGGGGGGCTACTGTCTTCTTTGGAATATTTCTCTAGAGGTGAGCCAGGTCTTATATTTCCCTCTGCTAGCTATTTAGGTCTTAGGCCAGAGCTGGGCATCTAGCTATAAATAGGAAATGCTACCTGGCTATTTCTAGTTGCGCGGCAGGCTTAGTTCATGGTCAGTATAGTTCCATCTTCCGAGAGCTTGTCCCTCTATAGGCTTGCTATGATCTCTGCCTGCAGAGATCATGACAGTTTGACCGGCCAGTAAAGTGTTAAAGACCCAGGTTGAGAAAGGAGAGTTATAAGAAGTCTGCTGGAATTTTTTTTTTTTTTTTTTCCTCCAGTCTGCCTTGCTGCAGTCTTTTTTTCTCTCTCTCCTCCTAATCTCTGTGTGCTCTGTGTGCACCTGACAATGGTGGATCTCCAGAGTGTAACTGCGGGTTTGAATAATCTCATCACGAAAGTACAAAATTTACAAGATTTTGTAGTACATGCTCCGGTATCTGAGCCGAGAATTCCTTTGCCGGAGTTCTTCACAGGGAATAGAGCTAGCTTCCAGAATTTCCGAAATAATTGTAAGCTTTATTTGTCCCTGAAGTCTCGTTCAGCTGGAGACCCTGCTCAGCAGGTTAGGATTGTGATTTCCTTGCTCAGGGGTGACCCTCAAGATTGGGCCTTCTCATTGCCAGCAGGGGATCCTGCGTTACGCGATGTGGATGCGTTTTTTCTGGCCTTGGGCTTGCTTTATGAGGAACCTCATTTGGAACTTCAGGCAGAAAAAACTTTGATGGCACTATCTCAGGGGCAAGACGAAGCTGAAGTTTTCTGCCAAAAATTCCGTAAATGGTCTGTGCTTACTCAGTGGAATGAGTGCGCCTTGGCGGCAACTTTCAGAGAAGGTCTCTCTGATGCCGTTAAGGATGTTATGGTGGGGTTCCCTTTGCCTGCAGGTCTGAATGAGTCCATGACAATGGCTATTCAGATTGATAGGCGTCTGCGGGAGCGCAAACCGATGCACCATCTGGCGGTGTCTATGGAAAAGACGCCAGAAAGTATGCAGTGTGATAGAATTCTGTCCAGGAGTGAGCGACAGAATTTTAGACGGAAGAATGGATTGTGTTTCTATTGTGGGGATTCTACTCATGTTATATCGGCATGCTCTAGGCGTACAAAGAAGCTTGATAAGTCTGTTTCCATTGGCACCATTCAGTCTAAGTTTATTTTGTCTGTAACCCTGATTTGCTCTTTGTCATCCATTGCCACGGACGCCTATATTGACTCTGGCGCCGCTCTGAGTCTTATGGATTGGTCCTTTGCCAATCGTTGTGGTTTTGATTTAGAGCCTTTGGAGACTCTTATTCCTCTGAAGGGGATTGACTCCACCCCATTGGCTAATAATAAACCACAATACTGGACACAAGTAACCATGCGTATCAATCCGGATCACCAGGAGATTATTCGTTTCCTGGTGCTGTATAATTTACATGACGATTTGGTACTGGGATTGCCATGGTTGCAGTCTCACAACCCAGTCTTGGACTGGAGAGCTATGTCTGTGTTGAGCTGGGGATGTAAGGGTATTCATGGGGACGTACCTTTGGTTTCTATTTCGTCGTCCATTCCCTCTGAAGTCCCTGAGTTCCTCTCTGATTATCAAGACGTCTTTGACGAACCCAAGCTTGGGTCGTTACCTCCGCACCGTGAGTGCGATTGTGCCATAGATTTGATACCGGGTTGTAAATATCCAAAGGGTCGTTTGTTTAATTTGTCTGTGCCGGAACATGCTGCTATGCGGGAATATATAAAGGAGTCTTTGGAAAAGGGACATATTCGTCCATCTTCTTCTCCCTTGGGAGCTGGGTTTTTCTTTGTCTCAAAAAAAGACGGCTCTTTGAGACCATGTATTGATTATCGGCTTCTGAATAAGATCACTGTTAAGTATCAATACCCATTGCCATTGCTTACTGATTTGTTTGCTCGTATAGAGGGTGCTAAGTGGTTCTCTAAAATTGATCTTCGTGGGGCGTATAATTTGGTGCGGATCAGGCAGGGGGATGAGTGGAAGACCGCATTTAATACGCCCGAGGGCCACTTTGAGTATTTGGTCATGCCTTTTGGTCTTTCTAATGCCCCTTCAGTTTTCCAGTCTTTTATGCATGATATTTTCCGCGATTTTCTGGATAAATTTATGATAATATATCTGGATGATATTCTGATTTTTTCTGATGACTGGGACTCTCATGTCCAGCAGGTCAGGAGAGTTTTTCAGGTTCTGCGGTCTAATTCTTTATGTGTGAAGGGGTCTAAGTGCGTTTTTGGGGTCCAGAAAATTTCCTTTTTGGGGTATATTTTTTCTCCCTCTTCCATTGAGATGGATCCCGTCAAGGTGCAAGCTATTTGTGACTGGACTCAGCCCTCCTCTCTTAAGGGTCTTCAGAGATTTTTGGGCTTTGCCAACTTTTACCGCCGATTTATTGCTGGTTTTTCGGATGTCGTTAAACCACTGACTGATTTGACCAGACAAGGCGCTGATGTTGCTAATTGGTCCCCTCATGCTGTAGAGGCCTTTCAGGAGCTTAAGCGCCGTTTTGTCTCTGCCCCTGTGTTGCGTCAGCCTGATGTGAATCTGCCTTTTCAGGTTGAGGTTGACGCTTCGGAGATCGGAGCTGGGGCAGTGTTGTCGCAGAAAGGTTCCGACTGCTCCGTCATTAGGCCTTGTGCCTTCTTTTCTCGCAAATTTTCGCCCGCAGAGCGGAATTATGATGTTGGGAATCGGGAGCTTTTGGCCATGAAGTGGGCGTTTGAGGAGTGGCGCCATTGGCTCGAGGGGGCTAGGCATCAGGTGGTGGTATTGACTGACCACAAAAATTTGATTTATCTTGAGACTGCCAGACGCCTGAATCCTAGACAGGCGCGCTGGTCTTTATTTTTTTCTCGCTTTAATTTTGTGGTGTCATACCTACCGGGTTCTAAGAATGTTAAGGCAGATGCCCTTTCTAGGAGTTTTGACCCGGACTCTCCTGGTAATTCTGAACCCACAGGTATCCTTAGGGAGGGAGTAATTTTGTCGGCCGTTTCTCCTGATCTGCGGCGGTCCTTGCAAGAGTTTCAGGCGGATAGACCGGATCGTTGTCCGCCTGATAGACTGTTTGTTCCGGATGATTGGACCAGCAGAGTCATCTCTGAGGTACATTCTTCTGCATTGGCAGGTCATCCCGGAATTTTTGGTACCAGGGATTTGGTGGCAAGATCCTTCTGGTGGCCTTCTCTGTCACGAGATGTGCGAGTCTTTGTGCAGTCATGTGACGTTTGTGCTCGGGCCAAGTCTTGTAGTTCTCGGGCTAGCGGACTGCTGTTGCCCTTGCCTATTCCTAAGAGGCCTTGGACACACATCTCGATGGATTTTATTTCAGATCTGCCTGTTTCCCAGAAGATGTCTGTCATCTGGGTGGTCTGTGACCGTTTCTCTAAAATGGTCCATTTGGTTCCTCTGCCCAAGTTGCCTTCTTCTTCTGAGTTGGTTCCTCTGTTTTTTCAGAATGTTGTCCGATTGCACGGTATTCCTGAGAATATTGTTTCTGACAGAGGTACCCAATTTGTGTCTAGATTTTGGCGGGCATTCTGTGCTAGGATGGGCATAGATTTGTCTTTTTCATCTGCTTTTCACCCTCAGACTAATGGCCAGACCGAGCGGACTAATCAGACCCTTGAGACATATCTGAGGTGTTTTGTCTCTGCTGACCAGGATGATTGGGTTGCTTTTTTGCCATTGGCAGAGTTCGCCCTCAATAATCGGGCCAGTTCTTCCACCTTGGTGTCCCCGTTTTTCTGTAATTCGGGGTTTCACCCTCGATTTTCCTCCGGTCAGGTGGAATCCTCGGATTGTCCTGGAGTGGATGCGGTGGTGGAGAGATTGCATCATATCTGGGGGCAGGTTATGGACAATTTGAAGTTGTCACAGGAGAAGACTCAGCGTTTTGCCAACCGTCATCGTCGTGTTGGTTCTCGGCTTTGTGTTGGAGATTTAGTGTGGTTGTCTTCTCGTTTTGTCCCTATGAGGGTCTCTTCTCCTAAGTTTAAACCTCGGTTCATCGGCCCTTATAGAATATTGGAGATTCTTAATCCTGTTTCTTTCCGTTTGGACCTCCCTGCGTCCTTTTCCATTCATAACGTTTTTCATCGGTCGTTATTGCGCAGGTATGAGGTACCTGTTGTACCTTCTCTTGAGCCTCCTGCTCCGGTGTTGGTTGAGGGTGAGTTGGAGTACGTTGTGGAGAAAATTTTGGACTCTCGTGTTTCCAGACGGAAACTCCAGTATCTGGTCAACTGGAAGGGTTACGGCCAGGAGGATAATTCTTGGGTCAATGCATCTGATGTTCATGCTTCTGATCTTGTTCGTGCCTTCCATAGGGCTCATCCTGGTCGCCCTGGTGGATCTGGTGAGGGTTCGGTGCCCCCTCCTTGAGGGGGGGGTACTGTTGTGAATTTGGATTCTGGGCTCCCCCGGTGGCCGCTTGTGGAATTGGACTTGTCATCCTCTTTCCTGTTTCACCTGATTCCATCAGTAGTGGGTGTCGCTATTTAAGCTCATTTCTCTGGTGGTTTCTTGCCGGTCAACAATGTTATCTGATGCCTCTCAGTGCTTGTTCCTGCTTCTAGACAACTACTGATAAGTTGGACTTTTGTCCATGTTTTGTTTTGCCTATTTGTTCCAGTTCGCAGCTGAAGTTTTGTTACTGTGTCTGGAAAGCTCTCGTCGATCAGGGATTGCTACTCTGGCGTTATGAGTTAATGCCAGAGTTTAAGGTAATCTCTGGATGGTGTTTTGTTAGTATTTTTCTGCTGACCATGAAAGTATACTATCTGTCTTCTGCTATCTAGTAAGCGGACCTCAAATTTGCTAAGACTATTTTCCTGCTGCGTTTGTTGTTTCATCTGAACTCACCGTCATTATATGTGGGGGGCTACTGTCTTCTTTGGAATATTTCTCTAGAGGTGAGCCAGGTCTTATATTTCCCTCTGCTAGCTATTTAGGTCTTAGGCCAGAGCTGGGCATCTAGCTATAAATAGGAAATGCTACCTGGCTATTTCTAGTTGCGCGGCAGGCTTAGTTCATGGTCAGTATAGTTCCATCTTCCGAGAGCTTGTCCCTCTATAGGCTTGCTATGATCTCTGCCTGCAGAGATCATGACACCTGTGCCTGCGTGTGTGGTGTAACACCGCTCTCTGTCATGATGTGAAATGTCATGGCAGGTTGCGGAGGGGATAGCGCATGCGCTGGACTGTACCAGCAGGGCATGTCTGCGTCTGCGACCGAGCTGCTGTAGTGATATGTGAGAAGGAGGGAGGCAATAGTAGATGAAGACAAGAGAGGAATAGCCTTCTGAAGAGGATGTTAGTAATGTATATATGGTGATAATATATAGTGCAATCGACGGTATATATAGTACAATAAGCGGTCCATATAATAATGCGATAGACAGTAGACAATGAAACCAATAAACAAAAAAATGAGTAGATAAGTAAATAAATTGGTCAATAAAATATAAAATAATGGTAATTAGCATTTGTAGGAGTCCAAACAAAAGAAAATTGGGAAGTAAAAGAAAATGAACAAAAAGGGGAGTTTAAAGGAAAAAGGAGAAACAAAGAGAAAAGGAATATAGGAAAAAATGAGGAGAAAAAAAGGGGGGGGGGGGAAGGAAAAGAGGGATGTAGGTTGGTCTTACCGCCCCAGAAGAAGGATGAAGAGATTGAGACATACGATTTTTCAAATGATTTTTCAATGGGTCTAAGGAAAGAAAAGTATCAGATTAGCCAATCTATTTCTCGATTTAACCCTCTGGGGTGTAGGGTATCCAAGGTGTATATCCAGTACGTCTCCCTTTGTTTTAATAAGCGGATGTGGTTACCACCTCTCTTTGGTCTTGGCACTTTTTCAATAATCTGGTATCTTAGTTCAGATATGTTGTGTTTTGCCTCTTTGAAATGTGCTGGTAGGGGTAGCCATGTCTTACCACATCGAATCGTGGACTTGTGTGCAGAAATACGGTCACGTATGGCCTGGGTGGTCTCCCCCACGTAAAGCAGTCCACATGGGCATTTTATTATGTATACCACAAAGTTTGTTTCGCATGTGAAGAAATCTTTAATAGGGTATGATTTGCCAGTTCGGGGGTGTACGACTTCATTGCCCTTAATGATGTTTGAACAACTCATACAGCTTAGACACGGAAAGGTGCCAGTTCTGCGAAGTCCTGTGAGGGTACGTGTGGATGTTTTGTTGGTATGTCCTAAGTCAGCTCTGACCACTCTGTCTTTAATGTTTTGGGGTCTTCTGAGACACATTAATGGTGGATTTCTGAATATGGTGATATTGGGATATGATTTCGTGAGGAGAGGCCAATGTTTATGAATCAAATTGTGGACTTTGTTCATGGATGGATGATGGTCATGAACGAAGGGTAACCTAGGTGGTTTCGTGGTGGAAGAGTTGATTCCCGTGTCATCGAGGGCCCTGGACATTTCTGTGGCTAGTAGTGTAGATGGATAATTCCTAGATTTGAATTTGTCTGACATTTCCTGTAATCTGGTTTTTCTAGTGTCACTGTCGGATACAATTCTCGTAACCCTTTTAAATTGTGACCGTGGAAGACTATCTCTTGTGGACTTGGGGTGGCAGCTGTCATAGCGAAGGAGATTATTACAGTCAGTGGCCTTGGTGTAAATGTCGGTGGTCAATTTGCCCTGGGGGTTCTTCTGTACCCTTGTATCTAAAAAGGTAATCGTCTCCGAATCATGAGCAAGTGTAAATTTGAGTTCTTCCCTGACACTATTGAGGGTGTTGAAGAAGGTGGATAGGCTACTGGGGTCTCCAAGCCAGATACAAAAAATGTCATCGATATAGCGGAGCCATATGATGGCATGCTGCTGGAATAGTGGATTAGTGTAGATGTGGTCACGCTCGAATCTGTCCATATATAGATTAGCGTAGGCGGGCGCAACATTTGAGCCCATGGCGGTCCCGCACGTCTGGACAAAAAAAATTGTCCTCAAAACGAAAGAAATTGTCTCTCAGTACTACGTTGAGAAGGTCGAGACACAACTCTCGTGACCTTATGTCAGTGTTTGCTTCCTCAAGAGTTTGTAGAACTGCTTGTATACCCTTTTCATGAGCGATAGATGTGTACAGACTGTTCACATCGAGAGTGCAGAGGATACTGGTTGGTGGGACTGTGTCAAGAGTGCGGATTTTGTTCAAAAAATCGCCTGTGTCCAGAATGAAGGATTTGGTATTGTAAGTGTATGGTGTTAATATTTTTTCGAGAAATATTGATAGTGGATTCAGAATGGAATCTGTTGAGGCAACAATGGGACGACCAGGTGGGTTATGTAAGTCTTTGTGGATCTTGGGTAGGGTGTACAGCACCGGGGTGACTGGGTGTTGGTTAATTAGAAAAGTTTTTGTTTTATTATCAATCGTCTTGTTTTCTAGATGTTTGTTAAGGATATTGTCAATTTTCCTACGTATGGCAAATGTAGGGTCGGATTGGACTTTTCTATAGGTTTTGGTGTCAGCTAGTTGTCTCCTTATTTCACCCACGTACTGGCTTTTGTTCATGACTACTAGAGCTCCACCCTTGTCCGCTGCCTTAATAATGATGTTGGTATTGTCCTGTAAGGACTTCAATGTTTGTGTCTCTAGTGTCGATAAGTTATGGCGGATGGGAAGTAGGCCCAACCGTTGGGTATGGATGATTTGTTTGATGTCCCTATCTACCAGGTCAACAAATGTCTCAACGGCATGATTGGATCTGGGGGGCATAAAGTTACTTGGACTCCTTAGACCCAAGGAGCTAATTGTGATGGGCGGACTTGGTTCACTATCAGAGATGGAACCTAGGGAGTTGGGTACGTGTGGTAAGGTGTTTTCAAAGTGTACCTTTAATCTAATATTACGATAGAATTGCTGGAGATCTTTCTCCAGTTGAAAGGCATTCCATTTAGGTGTTGGACAAAAGGAGAGACCGAGATTAAGAACTTTCAGCTCTAGGGGAGAAAGTGAATAGTCAGAAATGTTCACAACTATGTTTGGACTCCTACCTGCGAGCGAAGGACCATCTGTCGATTCTCGTCTCCTCCTCCTCGACCGCCTCGTTGGTGCGTGTTTTGGCCTAAAAAAGCCGTTCTGGAGGGGGGAGCTCTGCCAGTGTCGCTCCCGGATCCTGGAGATGAACCCCCGGCAGGAGAGGAGCCCCCTGAAGCTGTATATCCTCCCTGTTGGTAACGGGGTCTCTGGCGATAACGTTTCTGGGCTGTGTCCTCCCATCTGTACACTCTATTGTTAAGGTAATCTTCCGTGTCGCGTTGAAATTTAGACCTCTTTCTGTCTTCTAAGGTCTTCTGATGTGTTATAAGCGCTGAGTCGATCTTACTTTTCAGGGTATTAAAGTCCGTAGTGCTCAAGGTTGAAGTGAGTTGTGTTTCGATTGTAGAGATTTTCTCCTCAGTCTCTTTGATAGCTTCTTGAAGATATTCGATTGTGAGTAGAATAATATCAAACGAGCACTTGTTCAGAATTTTCTGAAAAGTAGCACAATATTTGTTATTATCAGAAAACAGAGTTGGTCGTAGATTACACCTTAGTCCACGAGGTATCTTGCCCTGTCTATGGTACTCCCCTAATGTCGCACAATGCAAATCGTATGCTATCAGTCTCTTTCTCTCTTTTTCCCAGTCTTTCGTCTTGATATCCCTGCTCGGGATGTGGAGGAAGTCTGTGCCAGATCTAATTCTGGATAAGATTGTAGAGCCTAGTGCATCATCATACATGTAGGTTTCCGACGACATGGATAGTTAGGTCGGTGCTGATAACCAAGAAAACAGTCCAATTTTAGTATAGATGGTTAGCACTCGACCACGTAGAACAAGGTGCAAGTGAAAAGGAACCAAAGATTCCGTAAAGTCCAAAAATAGATATAGAATCACTGCACTCAATAGAGAAAGTATGCTTTCAAGTGAATAAACTTTATTTACGGTGGTGGATGAAGCGACAGTATTTTTTTGACGTTTCGGCCGAACTCCGGCCTTTATCACATAGTCGCTGGAAAAAATATAAAACAATATATACAATCAGAATGTTTCATATACAAATATACAAAATATTTACAAGATATAGGAGAGCTAGTCTATCCAGGTTGATGAGGGTGCAGATATGCAGATGTCACTAGGCTGGCAATATCAAAAACGACGCTGGGTATCAGTAGTACAAGGATTGGTAAATGATTAAGTACAGAGTAAAAAGATATGGAGCATACCCTTTAAGGTCACCGAAAGGTTATTGGCACCGTTTATTGGGATGTCTCAAATTGATGATATACTTCCTAAAGGTGAAAGGAGAGGGGGAAGAATAGTTAAGAAGGTAGCCTAGAAATTACTGGCAAAGTGTAACATTAAAAACAATGACCTTGATGTAGTTTGTAGTAGTGCGTCTCTTAAATGGTATAATGTGACGTGACCGGGGGTGGGAACAAGAGGGGAGAAAAAATTAAAGGGGAAAGAATTATGCCTATATATACATATATATGTGTGTACCCGTTTAGTGGATGATCCAGGAGGGGTTTGCGGCAAGCCCAAGGAGTGCTGTCCTGATTTTGATAATTGAGCTACAATGGGCAAAATAGTCAGGGTGAGAATATGACACATGATAGCGCTGGAGTCATTTTGCCAGGTGGGTGCTGGATGTATGCAACAGTACTCACAAGGACAGGAGGCGCAGTAGTCTTGCGGGAGCAACAACGTGCTCGTGCAGTAATAGTGTGCTGCACTGGATGCGGAATGTGAGCAGCAAGCCCGGGGAGCGCTGTCCTGACCATGAACACAGGGCTGTAGTAAGTAGAATGGTAAGGGTGAGAATGTGGCATATAATGCCACTAGAGTTTAAAAGAGTAGTAAAGACGTACTTACTAGGATTGGTGGCGCAGTGGTCCTGCGGGCACAACGGCGTGCTGGTGCAGCGTGTGAGTTCTCTGCAACAGAGAGGGGATCCTTTTCATGTGGTGCCGTCCGGTCATGTGACCGGAAGTGAAAGCGGCGCCACTGCGCCTGCGCCGGACCCTAGCCTGGTATCTATGGAGACCTGTGCCTGCGTGTGTGGTGTAACACCGCTCTCTGTCATGATGTGAAATGTCATGGCAGGTTGCGGAGGGGATAGCGCATGCGCTGGACTGTACCAGCAGGGCATGTCTGCGTCTGCGACCGAGCTGCTGTAGTGATATGTGAGAAGGAGGGAGGCAATAGTAGATGAAGACAAGAGAGGAATAGCCTTCTGAAGAGGATGTTAGTAATGTATATATGGTGATAATATATAGTGCAATCGACGGTATATATAGTACAATAAGCGGTCCATATAATAATGCGATAGACAGTAGACAATGAAACCAATAAACAAAAAAATGAGTAGATAAGTAAATAAATTGGTCAATAAAATATAAAATAATGGTAATTAGCATTTGTAGGAGTCCAAACAAAAGAAAATTGGGAAGTAAAAGAAAATGAACAAAAAGGGGAGTTTAAAGGAAAAAGGAGAAACAAAGAGAAAAGGAATATAGGAAAAAATGAGGAGAAAAAAAGGGGGGGGGGGAAGGAAAAGAGGGATGTAGGTTGGTCTTACCGCCCCAGAAGAAGGATGAAGAGATTGAGACATACGATTTTTCAAATGATTTTTCAATGGGTCTAAGGAAAGAAAAGTATCAGATTAGCCAATCTATTTCTCGATTTAACCCTCTGGGGTGTAGGGTATCCAAGGTGTATATCCAGTACGTCTCCCTTTGTTTTAATAAGCGGATGTGGTTACCACCTCTCTTTGGTCTTGGCACTTTTTCAATAATCTGGTATCTTAGTTGAGA
Organism: Ranitomeya variabilis; assembly: GCF_051348905.1. NCBI lineage: Eukaryota > Metazoa > Chordata > Amphibia > Anura > Dendrobatidae > Ranitomeya > Ranitomeya variabilis. The sequence goes on from NC_135233.1 coordinate 625,886,480, forward strand.
TATGTTGTGTTTTGCCTCTTTGAAATGTGCTGGTAGGGGTAGCCATGTCTTACCACATCGAATCGTGGACTTGTGTGCAGAAATACGGTCACGTATGGCCTGGGTGGTCTCCCCCACGTAAAGCAGTCCACATGGGCATTTTATTATGTATACCACAAAGTTTGTTTCGCATGTGAAGAAATCTTTAATAGGGTATGATTTGCCAGTTCGGGGGTGTACGACTTCATTGCCCTTAATGATGTTTGAACAACTCATACAGCTTAGACACGGAAAGGTGCCAGTTCTGCGAAGTCCTGTGAGGGTACGTGTGGATGTTTTGTTGGTATGTCCTAAGTCAGCTCTGACCACTCTGTCTTTAATGTTTTGGGGTCTTCTGAGACACATTAATGATGTATATATAGGCATAATTCTTTCCCCTTTAATTTTTTCTCCCCTCTTGTTCCCACCCCCGGTCACGTCACATTATACCATTTAAGAGACGCACTACTACAAACTACATCAAGGTCATTGTTTTTAATGTTACACTTTGCCAGTAATTTCTAGGCTACCTTCTTAACTATTCTTCCCCCTCTCCTTTCACCTTTAGGAAGTATATCATCAATTTGAGACATCCCAATAAACGGTGCCAATAACCTTTCGGTGACCTTAAAGGGTATGCTCCATATCTTTTTACTCTGTACTTAATCATTTACCAATCCTTGTACTACTGATACCCAGCGTCGTTTTTGATATTGCCAGCCTAGTGACATCTGCATATCTGCACCCTCATCAACCTGGATAGACTAGCTCTCCTATATCTTGTAAATATTTTGTATATTTGTATATGAAACATTCTGATTGTATATATTGTTTTATATTTTTTCCAGCGACTATGTGATAAAGGCCGGAGTTCGGCCGAAACGTCAAAAAAATACTGTCGCTTCATCCACCACCGTAAATAAAGTTTATTCACTTGAAAGCATACTTTCTCTATTGAGTGCAGTGATTCTATATCTATTTTTGGACTTTACGGAATCTTTGGTTCCTTTTCACTTGCACCTTGTTCTACGTGGTCGAGTGCTAACCATCTATACTAAAATTGGACTGTTTTCTTGGTTATCAGCACCGACCTAACTATCCATGTCGTCGGAAACCTACATGTATGATGATGCACTAGGCTCTACAATCTTATCCAGAATTAGATCTGGCACAGACTTCCTCCACATCCCGAGCAGGGATATCAAGACGAAAGACTGGGAAAAAGAGAGAAAGAGACTGATAGCATACGATTTGCATTGTGCGACATTAGGGGAGTACCATAGACAGGGCAAGATACCTCGTGGACTAAGGTGTAATCTACGACCAACTCTGTTTTCTGATAATAACAAATATTGTGCTACTTTTCAGAAAATTCTGAACAAGTGCTCGTTTGATATTATTCTACTCACAATCGAATATCTTCAAGAAGCTATCAAAGAGACTGAGGAGAAAATCTCTACAATCGAAACACAACTCACTTCAACCTTGAGCACTACGGACTTTAATACCCTGAAAAGTAAGATCGACTCAGCGCTTATAACACATCAGAAGACCTTAGAAGACAGAAAGAGGTCTAAATTTCAACGCGACACGGAAGATTACCTTAACAATAGAGTGTACAGATGGGAGGACACAGCCCAGAAACGTTATCGCCAGAGACCCCGTTACCAACAGGGAGGATATACAGCTTCAGGGGGCTCCTCTCCTGCCGGGGGTTCATCTCCAGGATCCGGGAGCGACACTGGCAGAGCTCCCCCCTCCAGAACGGCTTTTTTAGGCCAAAACACGCACCAACGAGGCGGTCGAGGAGGAGGAGACGAGAATCGACAGATGGTCCTTCGCTCGCAGGTAGGAGTCCAAACATAGTTGTGAACATTTCTGACTATTCACTTTCTCCCCTAGAGCTGAAAGTTCTTAATCTCGGTCTCTCCTTTTGTCCAACACCTAAATGGAATGCCTTTCAACTGGAGAAAGATCTCCAGCAATTCTATCGTAATATTAGATTAAAGGTACACTTTGAAAACACCTTACCACACGTACCCAACTCCCTAGGTTCCATCTCTGATAGTGAACCAAGTCCGCCCATCACAATTAGCTCCTTGGGTCTAAGGAGTCCAAGTAACTTTATGCCCCCCAGATCCAATCATGCCGTTGAGACATTTGTTGACCTGGTAGATAGGGACATCAAACAAATCATCCATACCCAACGGTTGGGCCTACTTCCCATCCGCCATAACTTATCGACACTAGAGACACAAACATTGAAGTCCTTACAGGACAATACCAACATCATTATTAAGGCAGCGGACAAGGGTGGAGCTCTAGTAGTCATGAACAAAAGCCAGTACGTGGGTGAAATAAGGAGACAACTAGCTGACACCAAAACCTATAGAAAAGTCCAATCCGACCCTACATTTGCCATACGTAGGAAAATTGACAATATCCTTAACAAACATCTAGAAAACAAGACGATTGATAATAAAACAAAAACTTTTCTAATTAACCAACACCCAGTCACCCCGGTGCTGTACACCCTACCCAAGATCCACAAAGACTTACATAACCCACCTGGTCGTCCCATTGTTGCCTCAACAGATTCCATTCTGAATCCACTATCAATATTTCTCGAAAAAATATTAACACCATACACTTACAATACCAAATCCTTCATTCTGGACACAGGCGATTTTTTGAACAAAATCCGCACTCTTGACACAGTCCCACCAACCAGTATCCTCTGCACTCTCGATGTGAACAGTCTGTACACATCTATCGCTCATGAAAAGGGTATACAAGCAGTTCTACAAACTCTTGAGGAAGCAAACACTGACATAAGGTCACGAGAGTTGTGTCTCGACCTTCTCAACGTAGTACTGAGAGACAATTTCTTTCGTTTTGAGGACGATTTTTTTGTCCAGACGTGCGGGACCGCCATGGGCTCAAATGTTGCGCCCGCCTACGCTAATCTATATATGGACAGATTCGAGCGTGACCACATCTACACTAATCCACTATTCCAGCAGCATGCCATCATATGGCTCCGCTATATCGATGACATTTTTTGTATCTGGTTTGGAGACCCCAGTAGCCTATCCACCTTCTTCAACACCCTCAATAGTGTCAGGGAAGAACTCAAATTTACACTTGCTCATGATTCGGAGACGATTACCTTTTTAGATACAAGGGTACAGAAGAACCCCCAGGGCAAATTGACCACCGACATTTACACCAAGCCCACTGACTGTAATAATCTCCTTCGCTATGACAGCTGCCACCCCAAGTCCACAAGAGATAGTCTTCCACGGTCACAATTTAAAAGGGTTACGAGAATTGTATCCGACAGTGACACTAGAAAAACCAGATTACAGGAAATGTCAGACAAATTCAAATCTAGGAATTATCCATCTACACTACTAGCCACAGAAATGTCCAGGGCCCTCGATGACACGGGAATCAACTCTTCCACCACGAAACCACCTAGGTTACCCTTCGTTCATGACCATCATCCATCCATGAACAAAGTCCACAATTTGATTCATAAACATTGGCCTCTCCTCACGAAATCATATCCCAATATCACCATATTCAGAAATCCACCATTAATGTGTCTCAGAAGACCCCAAAACATTAAAGACAGAGTGGTCAGAGCTGACTTAGGACATACCAACAAAACATCCACACGTACCCTCACAGGACTTCGCAGAACTGGCACCTTTCCGTGTCTAAGCTGTATGAGTTGTTCAAACATCATTAAGGGCAATGAAGTCGTACACCCCCGAACTGGCAAATCATACCCTATTAAAGATTTCTTCACATGCGAAACAAACTTTGTGGTATACATAATAAAATGCCCATGTGGACTGCTTTACGTGGGGGAGACCACCCAGGCCATACGTGACCGTATTTCTGCACACAAGTCCACGATTCGATGTGGTAAGACATGGCTACCCCTACCAGCACATTTCAAAGAGGCAAAACACAACATATCTCAACTAAGATACCAGATTATTGAAAAAGTGCCAAGACCAAAGAGAGGTGGTAACCACATCCGCTTATTAAAACAAAGGGAGACGTACTGGATATACACCTTGGATACCCTACACCCCAGAGGGTTAAATCGAGAAATAGATTGGCTAATCTGATACTTTTCTTTCCTTAGACCCATTGAAAAATCATTTGAAAAATCGTATGTCTCAATCTCTTCATCCTTCTTCTGGGGCGGTAAGACCAACCTACATCCCTCTTTTCCTTCCCCCCCCCCCCCTTGTTTTCTCCTCATTTTTTCCTATATTCCTTTTCTCTTTGTTTCTCCTTTTTCCTTTAAACTCCCCTTTTTGTTCATTTTCTTTTACTTCCCAATTTTCTTTTGTTTGGACTCCTACAAATGCTAATTACCATTATTTTATATTTTATTGACCAATTTATTTACTTATCTACTCATTTTTTTGTTTATTGGTTTCATTGTCTACTGTCTATCGCATTATTATATGGACCGCTTATTGTACTATATATACCGTCGATTGCACTATATATTATCACCATATATACATTACTAACATCCTCTTCAGAAGGCTATTCCTCTCTTGTCTTCATCTACTATTGCCTCCCTCCTTCTCACATATCACTACAGCAGCTCGGTCGCAGACGCAGACATGCCCTGCTGGTACAGTCCAGCGCATGCGCTATCCCCTCCGCAACCTGCCATGACATTTCACATCATGACAGAGAGCGGTGTTACACCACACACGCAGGCACAGGTCTCCATAGATACCAGGCTAGGGTCCGGCGCAGGCGCAGTGGCGCCGCTTTCACTTCCGGTCACATGACCGGACGGCACCACATGAAAAGGATCCCCTCTCTGTTGCAGAGAACTCACACGCTGCACCAGCACGCCGTTGTGCCCGCAGGACCACTGCGCCACCAATTCTAGTAAGTACGTCTTTACTACTCTTTTAAACTCTAGTGGCATTATATGCCACATTCTCACCCTTACCATTCTACTTACTACAGCCCTGTGTTCATGGTCAGGACAGCGCTCCCCGGGCTTGCTGCTCACATTCCGCATCCAGTGCAGCACACTATTACTGCACGAGCACGTTGTTGCTCCCGCAAGACTACTGCGCCTCCTGTCCTTGTGAGTACTGTTGCATACATCCAGCACCCACCTGGCAAAATGACTCCAGCGCTATCATGTGTCATATTCTCACCCTGACTATTTTGCCCATTGTAGCTCAATTATCAAAATCAGGACAGCACTCCTTGGGCTTGCCGCAAACCCCTCCTGGATCATCCACTAAACGGGTACACACATATATATGTATATATAGGCATAATTCTTTCCCCTTTAATTTTTTCTCCCCTCTTGTTCCCACCCCCGGTCACGTCACATTATACCATTTAAGAGACGCACTACTACAAACTACATCAAGGTCATTGTTTTTAATGTTACACTTTGCCAGTAATTTCTAGGCTACCTTCTTAACTATTCTTCCCCCTCTCCTTTCACCTTTAGGAAGTATATCATCAATTTGAGACATCCCAATAAACGGTGCCAATAACCTTTCGGTGACCTTAAAGGGTATGCTCCATATCTTTTTACTCTGTACTTAATCATTTACCAATCCTTGTACTACTGATACCCAGCGTCGTTTTTGATATTGCCAGCCTAGTGACATCTGCATATCTGCACCCTCATCAACCTGGATAGACTAGCTCTCCTATATCTTGTAAATATTTTGTATATTTGTATATGAAACATTCTGATTGTATATATTGTTTTATATTTTTTCCAGCGACTATGTGATAAAGGCCGGAGTTCGGCCGAAACGTCAAAAAATACTGTCGCTTCATCCACCACCGTAAATAAAGTTTATTCACTTGAAAGCATACTTTCTCTATTGAGTGCAGTGATTCTATATCTATTTTTGGACTTTACGGAATCTTTGGTTCCTTTTCACTTGCACCTTGTTCTACGTGGTCGAGTGCTAACCATCTATACTAAAATTGGACTTTTTTTGATTGATTTTGGACGCAGCAAAAATGCAACTTGCTGCGTCCTCTGCGCCCGGATGCGTGCGCTGCAGTGACGCATGCGGCGCAAAACGCAAGTGCGACGCATGTCCATGCGCCCCCATGTTAAATATAGGGGCGCATGACGCATAGCTGGATAGAGCTGGATCCGCGGGCTGTGATCTGGCCTACGCTCCGCACTCTGCGGAGCGCTATCATTCAAAACACGTCCACTCATTTTGGTGTTTAGTCCCAAAATGGAGGATGGAAGAAGAAAAGGGTTGGACAAGGAAATGACATCATTTCTTTTTTTTTTTTCCCCCACTGCAGTTAAAGCTTTATTTGTGTCAAACACAGACAATCTGCAGAGAAAACTGCATAAAAAACCGCACTAAAAACCGCATCAAAAACGCACCAAAACCGCATCAAAAACGCACCAAAAACGCACCAAAAACGCACCTGCGTTTTCTGCCAAGAGCTGCGGTTTTTGTCCTGAAAAAAAAAGGATTGAAATCAGGATCGTGTGAACATACCCTAAACTAAGAAAAATTAAAGCAGGCTTCATTTTGTGCTTTTCGACTCCATCTTGATGTTTTGAGATATATTTTGCTACTAGGTTAAAGTTCATAGCTGTTATGAGACCTTGATTATTCCAGCCTGAACAAGATATGACACTGAGCGTGTATTGTTCTACGGGACCTTGACGTACAGGCTGTTCCTGCATTCTTATCGGTTAAGAACTGTGAGCGTGTTCTTATGTTGATTGCTTGAAGTATAACTTCTAAGATTATGAAAAGTGTGACACAATAAACAGGAGTCAGAGGTCTGCTCGATCCTTCCAGAGACACACGTCTCCGTCTGGTCATTTTCAGTTGATGGCAACGCCCTGTGGATCAATTTGAAAATCACTGAGTCAACCGTGAAGGGTCACTTCAGATCCTCCCTCAACACTTCCCACTCAGGTGGGAACAATAATTATCAATGCTGCCAGTCGCTGCAAAGACTCCCAATTGCACAGGACAAATTATGCTGCCTCCAGCTCTGATTTCTTAATTAATGGGTCCGGAGCCAACCCAGATTAGTAGCGTAATTCCCTTCACAGGACGTGACCATACGTTATAGAGCAAGGCGAGACAAGGTAGTAATTTTATATTTTACTCCAAAAAAGGTAGGTAGTGTTTACAGAGGTATAAAAAGATATTATAAAGAAGACAAATATCATATGGACAATACAGTTAGAAATAAAATGGGATTAAGGTTTAAAATAAACACTTACATTTCGTCATCTTATATCATGGCTGGCCGTGTGCTGTGGAGGACGGGTGAGCAAATATCTAAATGCATCACAAGTCTGTATAGCAGCTAGACCCCGGACAAATTCCTCAATTATTTCCTAGCCTAAACCCAAGGCACTCCCCCCTGTGATGACCTCACTTAGAGGCTGAAACCTCCCCTTTACTAAGTGTTATGGCAACCAATTTTCTACATAGCTCGATGTATGAATCTCTTGTATACGAAAGACACCAGGATCAAGAGGTGCACCATGTCGGGGCGATTCTTTTAAGTGTAAACACAGCGTACTTACATGACCCGCTTACGGAGAAACCCACACTTTGCACTCGTTGGGTTTAGCTTCTAGCGATTTCAGGGAGTTATAGATCCCTCGAAGGACATCCGGAATATATAATTCTTATATCTCTAGCCTGGATCCGTGCCAATATATCACCTTGAAAGAACTATAGAAGCTCAGGCTTTCTATACCAGTTTTAATCAGTACCAGGTGGGAATGAGTGGGGTAGGGAGATGTGTCTGTCTGCAACATATAAATTCTTGAGGGACGAGGGAAATTAGGGGTTTGGGGTTACACACTCAGGCAGAGTGGGAAGAGGGGGGGTTGGAAAGGCCCACAGATTGTGTCTGAAAGCCATGGAACTTTTAGGTAGAGACTCAAAAATGGCATATTCCCATTATCGTGACACCTGGTGTCGGAGTGTGTATATCCCCGGTGTCGGGGTGAATATATAGCCAAGGTGTCGGGGTGAACATACAGCCCCGGTGTCGAGGTGTGGGCAGCCCCCGGTGTCGGGGTGTGGGCAGCCCCCGTGTCGGGGGGGGGGGGGGGCGCAGCCCCGGTGTCGGGGGGGGGGGGGGGTGTGCGCAGCCCCTGTGTCGGGGGGGGAGGTGCGCAGCCCCTGTGTCGGGGATGCGGTGCGCAGCCCCTGTGTCGGGGGGGGTGCGAAGCCCGTGTCGGGGGGGGTGCGCAGCCCCTGTGTCGGGGGGGGTGCGCAGCCCCTGTGTCGGGGGGGTGCACAGCCCATGTCGGGGGGGTGTGCGCAGCCCCTGTGTCGGGGGGGTGCGCAGCCCCTGTGTCGGGGGGAGGTGCGCAGCCCCTGTGTCGGGGGGGTTTGCAGCCCCTGTGTCGGGGGGTGCGGTGCGCAGCCCCTGTGTTGGGGGGTGTGTGTGCAGCCCGTGTCGGGGGGGTGCGCAGCCCCTGTGTCGGGGGGGTGTGCAGCCCATGTCGGGGGGTGTGTCGGGGGGGGGGGGGGTGCGCAGCCCCGGTGTCGGGGGGTGCGCAGCCCCGGTGTCGAGGGGGTGCGCAGCCCCTGTATCGGGGGAGTTGCGCAGCCCGTGTCGGGGGGGTGCGCAGCCCCTGTGTCAGAGGGTCCGCAGCCCCTATGTCGGGGGGGAGGCGCAGCCCGTGTCGGGGGGGGGGTGCAGCCCATGTCGGGGGGGGGTTGCGCAGCCCGTGACGGGGGGGGGGGGGGGATTGGGTGCGCAGCCCCTGTGTCGGGGGGGGTGCGCAGCCCCTGTGTCGGGGGGGTGCGCAGCCCCGGTGTCGGGGGGGTGCGCAGCCCCTGTGTCGGGGGGGGGGGGGGGGGTGCGCAGCCCCTGTGTCGGGGGGGTGCGCAGCCCCTGTATCGGGGAGGTTGCGCAGCCCGTGTCGGGGGGGGGTGCGCAGCCCGTGTCGGGGGGGGGTGCGCAGCCCCTGTGTCAGAGGGTGCGCAGCCCCTATGTCGAGGGGGGGCGCAGCCCCTGTGTCGGGGGGGAGGCGCAGCCCGTGTCGGGGGGGGGGGTGCGCAGCCCGTGTCGGGGGGGAGGGTGCGCAGCCCCTGTATCGGGGGGGTTGCGCAGCCCGTGTCGGGGGGGGGGGGGGGGTGCGCAGCCCCTGTGTCGGGGGGGGGGGGGGGGTGCGCAGCCCCTGTGTCGGGGGGGTGCGCAGCCCCTGTATCGGGGAGGTTGCGCAGCCCGTGTCGGGGGGGGGTGCGCAGCCCGTGTCGGGGGGGGGTGCGCAGCCCCTGTGTCAGAGGGTGCGCAGCCCCTATGTCGAGGGGGGGCGCAGCCCCTGTGTCGGGGGGGAGGCGCAGCCCGTGTCGGGGGGGGGGGTGCGCAGCCCGTGTCGGGGGGGAGGGTGCGCAGCCCCTGTATCGGGGGGGTTGCGCAGCCCGTGTCGGGGGGGGGGGGGGGGTGCGCAGCCCCTGTGTCGGGGGGGGGGGGGGTGTGTGTGTGCGCAGCCCGTGTCGGGGGCAGGGTGCGCAGCCCCTGTTTCGGGGGGGGGGGGGTGCGCAGCCCCTGTGTCGGGGAGGAGGGTGCGCAGCCCCTGTGTCGGGGAGGAGGGTGCGCAGCCCCTGTGTCGGGGAGGAGGGTGCGCAGCCCCTGTGTCGGGGGGGGGGGGGGGGGGGGTTTGCGCAGCCCCTGTGTCGGGGGGGGTGCAGCCCCGGTGTCGGGGGGTGCGCAGCCCCGGTGTCGGGGGGGGGGGGGGGGGGGGGGGTGCGCAGCCCCTGTGTCGGGGGGGTGCGCAGCCCCCGTATCGGGGGGGTTGCGCAGCCCGTGTCGGGGGTGGGTGCGCAGCCCGTGTCGGGGGGGTGCGCAGCCCCTGTGTCGGAGGGTGCGCAGCCCCAATGTCGAGGGGGGGCGCAGCCCCTATGTCGAGGGGGGGCGCAGCCCCTGTGTCGGGGGGGCGCAGCCCGTGTCGGGGGGGGGGTGCGCAGCCCGTGTCGGGGGGGAGGGTGCGCAGCCCCTGTATCGGGGGGGTTGCGCAGCCCGTGTCGGGGGGGGGGGGGGTGCGCAGCCCGTGTCGGGGGGGGGGGTGGGGGGTGCGCAGCCCGTGTCGGGGGGGGGGGGGGTGCGCAGCCCGTGTCGGGGGGAAGGTGCGCAGCCCGTTTCGGGGGGTGCGCAGCCCCTGTGTCGGGGAGGTGGGTGCGCAGCCCCTGTGTCGGGGGGGGGGGTTGCGCAGCCCGTGTCGGGGGGGGTTGCGCAGCCCCTGTGTCGGGGGGGGTTGCGCAGCCCCTGTGTCGGGAAGGGTGCACAGACCCTGTGTCGGGGGGAGGGGGTGCGCAGCCCCTGTGTCGGGGGGGGTGTGCGTAGCCCCTGTGTCGGGGCGCAGCCCCTGTGTCGGGGGGGGGGGGGTGCGCAGCCCGTGTCGGGGGGTGCGCAGCCTGTGTCGGGGGGGGGGGGGGGTGCGCAGCCCCTGTGTCGGGGGGGGTGCGCAGCCCCTGTGTCGGGGGGGCGCGCAGCCCGTGTCAGGGGGGTTTTGCGCAGCCCCTGTGTCAGGGGGGTTTTGCGCAGCCCCTGTGTCGGGGGGGTGTGGTGTGCGCAGCCCGTGTCGGGGGGGTTGCGCAGCCCCTGTGTCGGGGGGGGTGAACGGCCACTGTGTCGGGGGGCGGGTGCGCAGCCCCTGTGTCAGGGGGGGAGGTGCGCAGCCCCTGTGTCGGGGGGTGCGCAGCCCCTGTGTCGGGGGGGGGTGTTGCGCAGCCCGTGTGGGGGGGGTGGGTGCGCGGCCCCTGTGTCGGGGTGGTGCGCGGCCCCGGTGTCGGGGGGGGGCAGCCCGTGTCGGGGGGGTTGCGCAGCCCCTGTGTCTGGGGGGTGCACGGCCCCTGTGTCGGGGGGGTTGCGCAGCCCCTGTGTCCGGGGGGGGGGGGGGTTGCGCAGCCCCTGTGTCGGGGGGTGCGCAGCCCCGGTGTCGGGGGGCGGGTGCGCAGCCCCTGTGTCAGGGGGGGAGGTGCGCGGACCCTGTGTCAGGGGGGTGCGCAGCCTCTGTGTCGGGGGGGGGGGGGGGTGCGCAGCCCCTGTGTTGGGGGGGGGGTGCGCAGCCCCTGTGTCGGGGGGGGGGGGGGGTTGCGCAGCCCCTGTGTCGGGGGGGGTGCGCGGCCCCGGTGTCGGGGGGGGGCAGTGCAGCCCCTGTGTCGGGGGGGTGGTGCGCAGCCCCAGTGTCGGGGGTGGGGGGTGCGCAGCCCGAGTCGGGGGGGTCCGCAGCCCCTGTGTCAGGGGGGGTGCGCAGCCCCTGTGTCAGGGGGGGGGGGGTGCGCAGCCCCTGTGTCGGGGGGGGGGGGGGGGGGGTGCGCAGCCCCTGTGTCGGGGGGGGGGTGCGCAGCCCCGGTGTCGGGGGGGCGCAGCCCGTGTTGGGGGGGGGTGCGCAGCCCCTGTGTCGGGGGGGTGCGCAGCCCCTGTGTCGGCGGGGGGGGGGTGCGCAGCCCCTGTGTCGGGGGGGGGGGGGGGGGTGTGCAGCCCCTGTGTCGGGGGGTGCGCAGGTGTCGGGGGGGGGTGCGCAGCCTCTGTGTCGGGGGTAGGGGGGGGTGCGCAGCCCCTGTGTCGGGGGGGGTGCGCAGGTTGCGCAGCCCCTGTGGCGGGGGGGTGCGCAGCCCCGGTGTCGGGGGGGCGCAGCCCGTGTTGGGGGGGGGTGCGCAGCCCCTGTGTCGGGGGGGTGCGCAGCCCCTGTGTCGGCGGGGGGGGGGGTGCGCAGCCCGTGTCGGGGGGTGCGCAGGTGTCGGGGGGGGGGGTGCGCCGCCCCTTTGTCGGGGGGGGGGGGGGTGCGCAGCCTCTGTGTGTGTGTGTGGGGGGGGTGCGCAGCCCCTGTGTCGGGGGGGGGGGGGGAGTTGCGCAGCCCCTGTGTCGGGGGGGGGGGTGCGCAGCCCCTGTGTCGGGGGGGGGGGGGGGTGCGCAGCCCCGGTGTTGAGGTGTATATGTCCCCGGTGTCGGTTTCTCTCACATCTCCGGTTCCCGCCTTCAGTCGTCTCTGTGAACCTGACAGAAGCGCTCGGGGATGGAATAGTCCGCAGCAGATGGGGGCACCTCACCCCTGGCTCGTGTAGTGGATTGCGCCGATCCTCCTCCTGTTCTGCAAATACTGGATCTGTCCACTGGGTGTAAGAGGGGGAACCGGGCAGTGACAGGCGAGGAGCCCGGTGGAGGATGAGGAGAGCCGGGCCCGGGCAGCTGCGTCATGGCCTCCAGCACCACGGACATCGTCAGACAAGGCTACGTGCGGATGAAGAGCCGAAAACTGGGGGTGGGTAAGATGCATGTCCCCCAGAAGGCAGCATCCCACTATACATACACTGCACCAGCACCCCACTATAATATATACATATATGTATATATATATATATATATATATATATATATATATATATACATATATGCATACATACACACACGCGCACACACACTCTGCACCAGCACCCCACTATATACATAAACTGCAGCAGCACCCCACTATATATATATATATATATATATATATATATATATATATATATACACACATACACACACTGCACCAGCACCCCACTATACACACTGCACCAGCACCCCACTATATATATGTATATATATATATATATATATATATATATATATATATATATATATATATATATACACATACTAGATTGTGGCCCGATTCTAACGCATCGGGTATTCTAGAATATGCATGTCCCCGTAGTATATGGACAATGATGATTCCAGAATTCGCGGCAGACTGTGCCCGTCGCTGATTGGTCGAGGCAACCTTTATGACATCATCGTCGCCATGGCAACCATTATGACATCTACGTCGATACTGTGCCCGTCGCTGATTGGTCGAGGCCTGGCGGCCTCAACCAATCAGAGACGCGGGATTTCTACGTCGATACTGTGCCCGTCGCTGATTGGTCGAGGCAACCTTTATGACATCATCGTCGCCATGGCAACCATTATGACATCTACGTCGATACTGTGCCCGTCGCTGATTGGTCGAGGCCTGGCGGCCTCAACCAATCAGAGACGCGGGATTTCTACGTCGATACTGTGCCCGTCGCTGATTGGTCGAGGCCCAGGCGGCCTCAACCAATCAGAGACGTGGGATTTCCAGGACAGACAGAAAAACCCTTAGACAATATATATAGATATATAAATATATATATATATATATATATATATATATATATATATATATATATATATACACACACACACTGCACCAGCACCCCACTATATATATATATATATATATATATATATATATACACTGCACCAGCACCCCACTATATACACGCACTGCACCAGCACCCCACTATATATACACACAGCACCAGCACCCCACTATATATACACACAGCACCAGCACCCCACTATATATACACACTGCACCAGCACCCCACTATATATACACACAGCACCAGCACCCCACTATATATACACACAGCACCCCACTATATATACACACCACCAGCACCCCACTATATATACACACTGCACCAGCACCCCACTATATATACACACTGCACCAGCACCCCACAAAACATACCAGCAAAGACAGATACACAAGTGTGAATGGGCTCATTGAGTATGAGGATATTACATGCAGAGAACATGCCAGAAAACACAGATACTCAGGTGTGAAAGGGCTCAGTGAGTATGAGGATATTCCCTCAACAATACCAGCAAAGACAGATACCCAGGCGTGAATGGGCTCAGTGAGGATGAGGATATTACAGACAAATAACATACCAGCAAAGACAGATACCCAGGTGTGAATGGGCTCAGTGAGTATGAGGATATTACAGACAAATAACATACCAGGAAAGACAGATACCCAGGTGTGAATGGACTCAGTGAGTATGAGGATATTACAGACAAATAACATACAAGCAAAGACAGATACCCAGGCGTGAATGGGCTCAGTGAGGATGAGGATATTACAGAGAACATACCAGCAAAGACAGATACCCAGGTATGAATGGATTCAGTGAGGATGAGGATATTACAGAGAACATACCAGCAAAGACAGATACCCAGGTGTGAATGGGCTCAGTGAGAGTGAGGATATTACACCAATATTGTCACCAATATTTTTTTTGCAGTCTGACTGGACGTCTAGTTCTGGTAAGCGCGTGGCTTTCAGGAGTGTGGTTTACAGAACAAAAGGAACAGAACCATTACATTTTTTTTTTAAATCCTGAACGATACTTAGTATTTGTAAAATCTTTTGTATATTTTTTTTATGAAGGGGACAAAACAATACAGCATAAACAATTACATAAAATAAACAGGATTAACAAAGGAAACTTACTGCGCTGATGACAGATGATTCGGCCTAGCGAAGGAGATCACTTCGATTAGTAACATCCAGTGAACGGGCTGAGTTATTAAAAAATACGTGTGAAGAGGTAAAATGTTTTTTTAGGTCTGTAAACCTGGTAGAGGTACATGAATGTTTCTAGTCTGACAGCTTCTGCTTAATTTCTTATTTTCCACTTTTCCTTCTCTTTGAGTTGCTGGCTAGGAACAACCAATACCAAGGAAAATGTATCTATGTATAATAGTACAGGAATGCCCCATTCACTTCCCTGCAGCCAGCCAGATGTCTGCTCTGACCTTATAGGTGACAGGCCACAAGCCTGCGGGTGTTATATAGTGAATACTGCAAAGAATCCTGGGAGTTTCCATGTGTATAAAAGGTAGCAATGAGCAGTAATAGGGGTGGATAGTTGTGAGGTCTTGCCTATAAGGCTAGGTTCACATTGCGTTAGGGCAATCCGTTAAGCGCATAGCGCTAGCGCAATGTTTTTCTAGGGTCCGCGTTCGCCGTCCACGCTAGCGCAGATGCTAGCGAGGAACGGACCTCGGGCGCACCTTGGACGCTGCAAGCATCGTCCGAGGTCCGTCACAAAAGAACGGCACATCGCTAGCGCGTGCCGAAAATGGCATGCGCTAGCGATGCGCTACAGGGAAAAATCACATTGCTGTCAATGGGTGCGCTAACAGACCCATTGCGCGGCGTTAATTGCGACAATTTCGCTGTGCAACGCAGTCCGTTAGTGATAACCCATTAACGCAATGTGAACCTAGCCTTACCATGGGAAAGGGTTATGTTGAGCAAAATGTGTATTTTTATTTATTGTTATTTTCTTTTGCTGGGGAAATGACAGTGTAAAATAAACTCCTTTGGAATACTTTTGCATCTATTAAAGGCTTTCATTTAAAAAAAATAAACATGCTTCACAATATGCATATTCTTCAGCGATTAGTCCTGAAGTTGAAGATGTATGTCCCATCAATATCCAATCTATACAAACCCCAAAATGTATAACTTTCCAAAGGTGCCCCAGTGGCTACCAAGATGTTTTCATAAAGGAACGCTCATCCTGGAGAACGCCCCCTTCCCCTCCTCTAATCAAAAAACCCCTGACTTCATGTCCAACCTCACGAAAGGTATCCTGCCGTAATTGTTCACACCAGAGAGTCTGGGTTTTTCAGGGAACTTGAATGGCTAAGGCTGCTGTCACACTATCAGTATTTGGTCAGTATTTTACATCAGTATTTGTAAGCCAAAACCAGGAGTGGAACAATCAGAGGAAAAGTATAATAGAAACACATCACCACTTTTGCATTTATGACTCACTCCTAGTTTTGGCTTACAAATACTGATGTAAAATACTGACCAAATACTGCTAGTGTGACGGCAGCCTAACTCTTCTTATCTAAATTGGTTTCCTCACCCCCTGGCTCTCCATAATTTTCCATATGTCCACTGGCAATTCTAGGGCAATGAGGTTTAGAGTGGAAGCTCTTCTGTGAGAGAGGAGGTGGGTGAATGGCCCCTTACTGGGGTGCGTTATGGATTGTAATCTTTTCTATAACAGTCAGTAAGAGGGGGCAGGCTAGTCCCTGGGATCACACAACTCTTTCAGCATAGTTAGCTGGTCAGAGGTGTTCCAGGGTAATAGTCCTGTGTGTGGTTCTGGTCACCTTCCTTGGTCCTGCTGGTGCAGTGGTGGTAAACAGGGCGTTACCTCCCTCCTCCTCAGGGCTTAGGCTACGTTCACACGATCCGTTTTTTGCTGCGGATCCGTAGCGGAATTGCAGCTACGGATCCGCAGCCGTTTTCCATGCAGGGTACAGTACAATGTTACCCTATGGAAAACAAAACCCGCTGTGCCGACGATCCTTTTTTTCGCTGGAAAATCCGCGCGGATTTGCCAACGGAAAAAAGAAGTACCATGTCAATTCTTTCAGCGGATTCCGCTGCGGGTTTCCAACAGCACCAATAGGAAACTGCAGTTGGAAACCCGCAGTGGAATCCGCAGAAGAAAAAGGACACAAATCCGCCGAGAGAAGCACCGCCGTTTTCCACTGCGGATTTCCCCGAAAAAGGACCGGAAAAATCCGCAGTGAAAAACGGATCGTGTGAACGTAGCCTTACTGGTACCTTCTGTCCCAAAATTCAGTGCTCCTGCAATCCTTATGTCGGCGTCCTCTGTGATCTTGTGCTATCAGGATGTAGCTTGACTTGCTCAGGGTAGAGGGTGCCATATGTTGTACAAGTATTTCTCCAGTCTGGGTTTTGCTGACTACAATGTTTATAAGTCCATCTGTCTGGTCTTCTGATTATAGGGAGGTGGACTTGTAGTAGTCACGGTCTTAGCTGTTGGTTTCTCAAAACACTCATCATACACCATATGCCCATTTGTGGGCTCTCTGCGCCCATTCTGCTGCAGTTCCTTAGCCACACAACACCATTTAGTCTTTTGTTGTTTTTTCCTTTATCCTTTTATTCAACCCTTCTGTTTTCTGAATCGGTGCCATTTTCCACATCCAAACATCCACGCTCCGGCATAATTGCCTTTTTCTAAAATTGGTTCCACATTCTTCACTGCTTCCTTCCCTTCACTATCATTTATTATTTGTTTAACTGTTTGGATCCCATTGAGGCCTGAGATGCACACAAAACAAATTTCCCTTGGCCTCAACTTGTTGCTCAGCCCATTTTCTGCAAGTGTCCTCCCTGTGTGCCTTCAACCTTGTCAACAGACCACACTCCTACAGCAAGTCACAGTAAGCTGTCTAGGTGTAGTGGGAAGGGGCACACAGCGCTCTAACCTAGTAAACCAGCTGGGTGTAGTGAGAAGGTTCACACAGCTCTCTCACCCACTAGACCAGCTCCAGGTGTAGTGGGAAGGCTCACTCAACCCTCTAGACCAGCTACGGGAGCAGTGGGAAGGCTCACTCAGCCCTCTTAGGGTATGTGTCCATGGTCAGGATGGCCGGCGGTATCGCCGCAGCGGCGCTAAGCCCCGCCCCCTTTCTGGGACACGATGATGCCGGATGTGTTAACTGTACACATCCGGGATCATCGCTCTCTCCCATAGGGCCCTGTGATATGCCTTGCGGGGACGCTGCGTCCCCGCAAGGTGTACGGACATGCTGCGATCTGAAAAGACGCGCAGCATGTCCGGAGTCGCAGGGAAGACGGATGCGGGTTTCCACGCATAGTGGACACGGGATTTCCAAAAATCCCCTCCACTATGCTGGAACATCTGGACGCTGCGTGTTTGACGCTGCAGCTCTGCGCAGCGTCAAACACGCAGCGTTTACTTACCGTGGAAACTCACCCTTACCCTCTAGACCAGCTCCACTCAACCCAATGGAGCATCTCTGGAGAGACCTGAAAATGGCTGTCCACCAACGTTCACCATCCAACCTGATAGAACTGGAGAGGATCTGCAAGGAAGAATGGCCGAGGATCCCCAGATACAGGGGGTAAAAACTTGTTGCGTCATTCCCAAGAAGACTCAGGGCTGTACTAGCTCAAAAGGGGCTTCTACCCAATACTGAGCAAAGAGGCTGAAGACTTACAACCATGGGATATTTACATTTTTCTTTATTAATAAATTTGCAAAAATGACATTTGTTTTTTTTCAATGAAGATGGGGTGCAGAGTGTACATTAATGAGAAAAAAATGAACTTTATTGAATTTACCAAATGTCTGCAATGAAACAAAGAGTGAAAAATCTAAAGGGGTCTGAAGACTTTCCGTACTCGCTGTATATGAAATGAGTAGTCATCAGATCCAGACAGCTATATACCCTAGAGTTTGCCATGGACCTTTCAGGGTGGTTGGTCATTTTGGAGTTTGGATAAGATTGGTGCCTCCTTTTCTATACCTGCCATGTTATTTTCGCCCAGTGTTTGCCTTGGTCTTCTATGGCCGTGGTCCTGTAATTGTCCCAGCATAGAGCCGCACACCTCACGTGACACTTACTGGACTCTTCTTTGCAGCTTGTTCAGGGGTCTGCAGCCAGCAGCCGCCTCCATCCTCACAGCATGTTTAACCTGAGACCCTTTCACCTGCAGATCTACCGCCGCTGCTGGCTGGTGCTTCGGAAATCCTCCAGTAAAGGACCCTGGAGACTGGAAAAGTATCCCGACGAGAGGTCAGTCCTCCTGCGCATGTCGCCTAAGGTGAGGGAGAGATTCCTGCTGAGAGCTTGACATTTCTTCCACCATGTAGTAAGGCCCGGTTCAGGGTGAGGAGCATTCTGAGATTTGTTAAACTCTGGTCCACCTTTTGTCTGTAGCCCAGGGTGGCGGCCCTATACAGCGGCATACATACCATGTTTGTGAATTGTGTGGCAGACTTTATTCAGTCTCGTACTCCTCATTGTCTGACATGACCCCGCTCTGTCGCTCTGTTCGCAGGTAATGGAGATCAGTAATGTGAAATGTATTATGCGACTTCCAAAGGAAACGAAAAAACAAGCGGTGGCCATTATCTTCTGCGATGACTTAGCCCGCACTTTTACCTGTGATTCAGGTGAATGCTACAGGAAAAGCCTTTCTATCAAGAGTTGTGGTCCGTGTCCTCCACGATACATACAGAGGGTCTGTTCTGTATTATAGAGCTGGAAGCTGAGGAGTGGTACAAGGCGCTGTCCATGGGCTGTCCAAGCACAAACCTAAACGAATGTCACCTGGGAGAACCAGACCTGCTGACGCCAGGAGTCCAGAGTGAACAGACAGGTGAGGGAGCGGGCAGGAGGTGCTGTGGGGTAGTTATGTCATCCACCGCTCTTCTATAGGTGATCTCTGGGGAGGGAGCGGTCAGGGAGTGCTGTGTGGTAGCTCATATCATCCACCGCTCCTCTATAGGTGATCTCTGGGGAGGGAGCGGGCAGGGGGTGCTGTGTGGTAGCTCATGTCATCCACCGCTCCTCTATAGGTGATCTCTGGAGAGGGAGTGGGCAGGGGTGCTGTGTGGTAGCTCATGTCATCCACCGCTCCTCTACAGGTGATCTCTGGGGAGGGAGCAGGCAGGGGGTGCTGTGTGGTAGCTCATGTCACCGCTCCTCTATAGGTGATCTCTGGGGAGGGAGCAGGCAGGAGGTGCTGAGGGGTAGCTCATGTCATCCACCGCTCCTCTATAGGTGATCTCTGGGGAGGGAGCGGGCAGGAGGTGCCGTGTGGTAGCTAATGTCATCCACCACTCCTCTATAGGTGATCTCTGGGGAGGGAGCGGGCAGGAGGTGCTGTGGGGTAGCTCATGTCATCCACCGCTCCTCTATAGGTGATCTCTGGGGAGGGAGCGGGCAGGGGGTGCTGTGTGGTAGCTCATGTCATCCACCGCTCCTCTATAGGTGATCTCTGGGGAGGGAGCGGCCAGGAGGTGCTGTGTGGTAGCTCATGTCATCCACCGCTCCTCTATAGGTGAATTCTGGGGAGGGAGCGGGCAGGAGGTGCTGTGTGGTAGCTCATGTCATCCACCGCTCCTCTATAGGTGATCTCTGGGGAGGGAGCGGCCAGGAGGTGCTGTGTGGTAGCTCATGTCATTCACCGCTCCTCTATAGCTGATCTCTGGGAAGGGAGCGGGCAGGAGGTACTGTGGTAGCTCATGTCATCCACCGCTCCTCTATAGGTGATCTTTGGGGAGGGAGCAGGCAGGAGGTGCTGTGGGGTAGCTCATGTCATCCACCGCTCCTCTATAGGTGAATTCTGGGAGGGAGCGAGCAGGGGTGCTGTGTGGTAGCTCATGTCATCCACCGCTCCTCTATAGGTGAATTCTGGGGAGGGAGCGGGCAGGGGTGCTGTGTGGTAGTTCATGTCATCCACCACTCCTCTATAGGTGATCTCTGGGGAGGGAGCAGGCAGGAGGTGCTGTGGGGTAGCTCATGTCATCCACCGCTCCTCTATAGGTGATCTCTGGGGAGGGAGCGGCCAGGAAGTGCTGTGTGGTAGCTCATGTCATCCACAGCTCCTCTATAGGTGATCTCTGAGAGGGAGTGGGCAGGGGTGCTGTGTGGTAGCTCATGTCATCCACCGCTCATCTATAGGTGATCTCTGGGGAAGGAGCAGGCAGGGGGTGCTGTGTGGTAGCTCATGTCACCGCTCCTCTATAGGTGATCTCTGGGGAGGGAGCAGGCAGGAGGTGCTGAAGGGTAGCTCATGTCATCCACCGCTCCTCTATTGGTGATCTCTGGGGAGGGAGCGGGCAGGGAGGTGCTGTGTAGTAGCTCATGTCATCCACCGCTCCTCTATAGGTGATCTCTGGGGAGGGAGCGGGCAGGGAGGTGCTGTGTGGTAGCTCATGTCATCCACCGCTCCTCTATAGGTGATCTCTGGGGAGGGAGCGGGCAGGAGATGCTGTGTGGTAGCTCATGTCATCCACCACTCTTCTATAGGTGATCTCTGGGGAGGGAGCGGCCAGGAGGTGCTGTGTGGTAGCTCATGTCATCCACCGCTCCTCTATAGGTGATCTCTGGGGAGGGAGCGGCCGGGGGTGCTGTGTGGTAGCTCATGTCATTCACCGCTCCTCTATAGGTGATCTCTGGGGAGGGAGCGGGCAGGAGGTACTGTGGTAGATCATGTCATCCACCGCTCCTCTATAGGTGATCTCTGGGGAGGAAGCAGGCAGGAGGTGCTGTGGGGTAGCTCATGTCATCCACCGCTCCTCTATAGGTGATCTCTGGGGAGGGAGCGGCCAGGAAGTGCTGTGTGGTAGCTCATGTCATCCACAGCTCCTCTATAGGTGATCTCTGAGAGGGAGTGGGCAGGGGTGCTGTGTGGTAGCTCATGTCATCCACCGCTCCTCTATAGGTGATCTCTGGGGAGGGAGCAAGCAGGAGGTGCTGTGGGGTAGCTCATGTCATCCACCGCTCCTCAATAGGTGATCTCTGGGGAGGGAGTGGCCAGGAGGTGCTGTGTGGTAGCTCATGTCATCCACCGCTCCTCTATAGGTGATCTGTGGGGAGGGAGCGGGCAGGAGGTGCTGTGGGGTAGCTCATGTCATCCACCGCTCCTCTATAGGTGATCTCTGGGGAGGGAGCGGCCAGAAGGTGCTGTGTGGTAGCTCATGTCATCCACCGCTCCTCTATAGGTGATCTCTGGGGAGGGAGCGGGCAGGAGGAACTGTGTGGTAGTTCATGTCATCCACCGCTCCTCTATAGGTGATCTCTGGGGAGGGAGCAGGCAGGAGGTGCTGTGGGGTAGCTCATGTCATCCACCGCTCCTCTATTGGTGATCTCTGGGGAGGGAGCGGGCAGGGAGGTGCTGTGTAGTAGCTCATGTCATCCACCGCTCCTCTATAGGTGATCTCTGGGGAGGGAGCGGGCAGGGAGGTGCTGTGTGGTAGCTCATGTCATCCACCGCTCCTCTATAGGTGATCTCTGGGGAGGGAGCGGGCAGGGAGGTGCTGTGTGGTAGCTCATGTCATCCACAGCTCCTCTATAGGTGATCTCTGAGAGGGAGTGGGCAGGGGTGCTGTGTGGTAGCTCATGTCATCCACCGCTCATCTATAGGTGATCTCTGGGGAAGGAGCAGGCAGGGGGTGCTGTGTGGTAGCTCATGTCACCGCTCCTCTATAGGTGATCTCTGGGGAGGGAGCAGGCAGGAGGTGCTGAAGGGTAGCTCATGTCATCCACCGATCCTCCATTGGTGATCTCTGGGGAGGGAGCGGGCAGGGAGGTGCTGTGTAGTAGCTCATGTCATCCACCGCTCCTCTATAGGTGATCTCTGGGGAGGGAGCGGGCAGGGAGGTGCTGTGTGGTAGCTCATGTCATCCACCGCTCCTCTATAGGTGATCTCTGGGGAGGGAGCGGGCAGGAGATGCTGTGTGGTAGCTCATGTCATCCACCGCTCTTCTATAGGTGATCTCTGGGGAGGGAGCGGCCAGGAGGTGCTGTGTGGTAGCTCATGTCATCCACCGCTCCTCTATAGGTGATCTCTGGGGAGGGAGCGGCCGGGGGTGCTGTGTGGTAGCTCATGTCATTCACCGCTCCTCTATAGGTGATCTCTGGGGAGGGAGCGGGCAGGAGGTACTGTGGTAGATCATGTCATCCACCGCTCCTCTATAGGTGATCTCTGGGGAGGAAGCAGGCAGGAAGTGCTGTGGGGTAGCTCATGTCATCCACCGCTCCTCAATAGGTGATCTCTGGGGAGGGAGCGGCCAGGAAGTGCTGTGTGGTAGCTCATGTCATCCACAGCTCCTCTATAGGTGATCTCTGAGAGGGAGTGGGCAGGGGTGCTGTGTGGTAGCTCATGTCATCCACCGCTCTATAAGTGATCTCTGGGGAGGGAACGGGCAGGGGGTGCTGTGTGGTAGCTCATGTCATCCACCGCTCCTCTATAGGTGATCTCTGGGGAGGGAGCAAGCAGGAGGTGCTGTGGGGTAGCTCATGTCATCCACCGCTCCTCAATAGGTGATCTCTGGGGAGGGAGTGGCCAGGAGGTGCTGTGTGGTAGCTCATGTCATCCACCGCTCCTCTATAGGTGATCTGTGGGGAGGGAGTGGGCAGGAGGTGCTGTGGGGTAGCTCATGTCATCCACCGCTCCTCTATAGGTGATCTCTGGGGAGGGAGCGGCCAGGAGGTGCTGTGTGGTAGCTCATGTCATCCACCGCTCCTCTATAGGTGATCTCTGGGGAGGGAGCGGGCAGGAGGAGCTGTGTGGTAGTTCATGTCATCCACCGCTCCTCTATAGGTGATCTCTGGGGAGGGAGCAGGCAGGAGGTGCTGTGGGGTAGCTCATGTCATCCACTGCTCCTCTACAGGTGATCTCTGGGGAGGGAGCGGCCAGGAAGTGCTGTGTGGTAGCTCATGTCATCCACAGCTCTTCTATAGGTGATCTCTGAGAGGGAGTGGGCAGGGGTGCTGTGTGGTAGCTCATGTCATCCACCGCTCCTCTATAGGTGATCTCTGGGGAGGGAGCAAGCAGGAGGTGCTGTGGGGTAGCTCATGTCATCCACCGCTCCTCTATAGGTGATCTCTGGGGAGAGAGCGGCCAGGGAGTGCTGTGTGGTAGCTCATGTCATCCACCGCTCCTCTATAGGTGATCTCTGGGGAGGTAGCAGGCAGGAGGTGCTGTGTGGTAGCTCATGTCATCCACCGCTCCTCTATAGGTGATCTCTGGGGAGGGAGCGGGCAGGGAGGTGCTGTGTGGTAGCTCATGTCATCCACCGCTCCTCTATAGGTGATCTCTGGGGAGGGAGCAAGCAGGAGGTGCTGTGGGGTAGCTCATGTCATCCACCGCTCCTCTATAGGTGATCTCTGGGGAGGGAGCGGCCAGGGAGTGCCGTGTGGTAGCTCATGTCATCCACAGCTCCTCTATAGGTGATCTCTGGGGAGGGAGCAGGCAGGAGGTGCTGTGGGGTAGCTCATGTCATCCACCGCTCCTCTATAGGTGATCTCTGGGGAGGGAGCGGGCCGGGAGGTGCTGTGTGGTAGCTCATGTCATCCACCGCTCCTCTATAGGTGATCTCTGGGGAGGGAGCAAGCAGGAGGTGCTGTGAGGTAGCTCATGTCATCCACCGCTCCTCTATAGGTGATCTCTGGGGAGGGATCAAGCAGGAGGTGCTGTGGGGTAGCTCATGTCATCCACCGCTCCTCTATAGGTGATCTCTGGGGAGGGAGCGGGCAGGAGGTGCTGTGGGGTAGCTCATGTCATCCACCGCTCCTCTATAGGTGATCTCTGGGGAGGGATCAAGCAGGAGGTGCTGTGGGGTAGCTCATGTCATCCACCGCTCCTCTATAGGTGATCTCTGGGGAGGGAGCGGGCAGGAGGTGCTGTGGGGTAGCTCATGTCATCCACCGCTCCTCTATAGGTGAATTCTGGGAGGGAGCGGGCAGGGGTGCTGTGTGGTAGCTCATGTCATCCACCGCTCCTCTATAGGTGAATTCTGGGGAGGGAGCGGGCAGGGGTGCTGTGTGGTAGCTCATGTCATCCACCGCTCCTCTATAGGTGATCTCTGGGGAGGGAGCGGCCAGGGAGTGCTGTGTGGTAGCTCATGTCATCCACAGCTCCTCTATAGGTGATCTCTGGGGAGTGAGCGGGCAGGGAGGTGCTGTGTGGTAGCTCATGTCATCCACCGCTCCTCTATAGGTGATCTCTGGGGAGGGAGCGGGCAGGAGGTGCTGTGGGGTAGCTCATGTCATCCACCGCTCCTCTATAGGTGAATTCTGGGAGGGAGCGAGCAGGGGTGCTGTGTGGTAGCTCATGTCATCCACCGCTCCTCTATAGGTGATCTCTGGGGAGGGAGCGGGCAGGGGTGCTGTGTGGTAGCTCATGTCATCCACCGCTCCTCTATAGGTGATCTCTGGGGAGGGAGCCGGCAGGGAGTGCTGTGTGGTAGCTCATGTCATCCACCGCTCCTCTATAGGTGAATTCTGGGGAGGGAGCGGGTAGTGGTGCTGTGTGGTAGCTCATGTCATCCACCGCTCCTCTATAGGTGATCTCTGGGGAGGGAGCGGGCAGGGGGTGCTGTGTGGTAGCTCATGTCATCCACTGCTCCTGTATAGGTGAACTCTGGAGAGGGAGCCGGCAGGGAGTGCTGTGTGGTAGCTCATGTCTTCCACCGCTCCTCTATAGGTGAACTCTGGGGAGGGAGCGGGCAGGGGGTGCTGCGTGGTGGTAGCTCATGTCATCCACTGCTCCTCTATAGGTGATCTCTGGGGAGGGAGCGGGCAGGGGGTGCTGTGTGGTAGCTCATGTCATCCACCGCTCCTCTATAGGTGATCTCTGGGGAGGGAGCGGGCAGGAGGTGCTGTGTGGTAGCTCATGTCATCCACTGCTCCTCTATAGGTGATCTCTGGGGAGGGATCAGGCAGGAGGTGCTGTGGGGTAGCTCATGTCATCCACCGCTCCTCTATAGGTGAATTGTGGGGAGGGAGCGGGTAGGGGTGCTGTGTATTAGCTCATGTAATCCACTGCCCTTCTATAGGTGAATTATGAGGAGGGAGCGGGCAGGGAGTGTTGTGTGGTAGCTCATGTCATCCACTGCTCCTCTATAGAGGGTGGGTGTGTGAAACACATAAATTCAAAAGTCAACATATAGGTAACAGTCTAGTCTTCCTGAATTACTGAAAATAGACTTGTGGTCAATTACAATAAAATGCAGAGTCGTCACAACCTGTGGTGATTTCTGTCCTGTGTGGATTGTATGTTACCGACTTCTGGGGAGAATTTCATGTCAATAGGAGCTTTACCAAGAATATTGCGGACGTGTCCAAAAGTTATTTCCCCGCTGGCCGTAGACTGTTGCCGCTGGCCGCAGATTGCTGGCGTCAAACCGCTGGCCGTAGACTGCTGACCGCAAACCGCTGGCCGCAGACTGCTAACTGCTCACCCTTTTCTACTTCTCAGAACGCTTCAATGTGTTTTTGTTGCCGTCATCAAATCTGGACGTGTATGGAGAGTGCAAGATGCAAATCACAGAAGAGAACCTCTACCTCTGGGATCCCCACACTCCCCGCAGCAAGCTGCTGTCCTGGCCGCTCTGTGCCCTGAGAAGATATGGGAGTGACGCTTCACGCTTCACATTTGAAGCTGAACGGTAAGGAAAGATTCATGGCTGTACATAGAGTTCTCGCCCCTCACAGCTTGCAGATAGAGGAGTTCCTGGCCACCGATGCCTGCAGCAGATAGAGCAGTTCCTGACACCTGTGGCCTGCAGTGGAGGAGTTCCCGACCCCATCGCCTGCAGATAGAGGAGCACCTGGCCTCCCAGCCCCCCCATGGCCTGCAGATAGAAGAGTTCCCAACCCCTGTGGCCTCCAGCTAGAGGAGCTTCCTGGCTACCGAGGCCTGCAGCAGATAAAGGGGTTCCCATCCCCCGTGGCCTGCAGCAGGCTGCAGATAGAGGAGATCCTGGCCCGCACGGCCTGCAGCTATAGAAGTTCCTGAACCTCATGGCCTGCAGCAGGCTGCACATAGAAAAGTTTCTGGTCCCCGTCACTTGCAGCAGACTGCATATAGATGAGCTCCCAGCACCCACGACCCATAGATAGAGTTCCTGGGCTCCACAGCCTGCAGCAGAGGCATTCCCGACCCCCATGGGGAGCAGATAGAGGAGTTCCTGATCCCCAGGGAGTGCTGATAGAGTTCTCGGCCCCCGAAGCCTGCAATAGAGGAGTTCCTGACCCCCAGGGAGTGCAGATAGATGAGTTCCCGACCCCCATGGGGAACAAATAGAGGAGTTCCTGACCCCCAGGGAGTGCAGATTCAGTTCCTGGGCCCCACAGCCTGCAGCAGAGGAGTTCCCGACCTCCATGGGGAGCAAATAGAGGAGTTCCCGACCCCCATGGGGAACAAATAGAGGAGTTCCTGACCCCCAGGGAGTGCAGATTGAGTTCCCGGGCCCCACAGCCTGCAGCAGAGGAGTTCCTGAACCCTATGGTGTGCAGACAGAGGAGTTCTCGGGCCCCGTACCCTGCAGCAGAGGAGTTCCGGAGCCCACGTCCTTCAGCAGAGGAGTTCCCGAACCCTATGGGGTGCAGATAGAGGAGTTCTCGGCCCCCGCAGCCTGCTGCAGATAGAGAAGTTCCAGTAGTGTTTTCATTTTTTCCTCTTTTCCTTGAGCCATGACGTTTTTATTTTCCCGTCGACATACGGGTGTGAGGACTTTTTTGCAGGGCGACTTGCATTTTAAGGGTATGTGTCCACGTTCAGGATTGCATCAGGATTTGGTCAGGATTTTTCATCAGTATTTGTAAGCCAAAACCAAGAGTGGAACAATTAGAGGAAAAGTATAACAGAAACATATGCACCACTTCTGCATTTATCACCCACTCCTGGTTTTGGCTTACAAATACTGATGAAAAATCCTGACCAAATCCTGATGCAATCCTGAACGTGGACACATACCCTTAGATGACACCGGCCATTGTATCACATTGTTTTTTGGCTTTTTCCTTTACTATGTGTATCCTTTACAGTAAAAATGAGCGGCACTATGATGCTCCAGGGCAGTGTGATTACGCTGATGCCATTTTTGGGTAGACTCGTTGTTTTGATCACTTATAATTACAAGCAAAGTTGCTGCGGCTGAAAAACGTAATTCTGGCACTTAGATTTAGTTTTTCTTATTACACCATTTACCAATCTGGTTAATTAATGTTATGTGGTGAAATATATATATATATATATATATATATATATATATATATATATATATATATATATATATATATATATATATATATATATATATATATATATACACACACACACATGCAGTGGACTATGTATAGATTTATTGTGTCACTGGCAATAAAGTAACATCTGTCTTGAAAAGCTACATGTCGCACCCGGGTGTTAATATGTACTTTCCTGGGACAAGTAGACTTCTGTCTCCAATCTCACCAGGGTGTCCTTCTGGAAGCCGAGAAGAAAGGTAACATTTGGCACCTCCTAGCTCTTGGAAGAGAGATGTTAATTACGACCTGATAGTACCTCTGGGAGAGCTGTTACACAAAGGATCTCAAGAGAAAATAATATATTCATTGGGGGCGCGGCCGTGGTCCAATCAAAAAACAAGCAATTATGATATAAACCCGAGGGGCTGGTCGAGAAACCTGACCTCCAGACCGAAGTTATAAAGTAGACCTGATACCTAAAAAACATGTTCACATAATGGGGGCAAATAGATCAATGGCTGCACTCAACTGTACTAAAGCAAGGAAATGTGCGATATATGAAATGTGAATAGCATAATGGCTTGTGAAATCTATGAAAAAACACATGAGATGCTTAGCACAAGATTTGGCCAAAAATTGTGAGCCCATCCACCAAACGTCAAGGTAATCTCAGATCGGATGGGTCCCTGACCTGACTGCCTAGTGTGAACACTTACCTATGGCTAATAACATGGTAAAGCCTGAATTTACAGGAAGGTCGGAACCAACTGTGTTTGAGTGCAGCCATTGATCTATTTGCTATGTAAGTCTTTTTTGGTTATGCACCTGTTCAGACTAGATTGCTGTTCAGTCAGTTTTCCTATATTTACTATGTACTATATTTTCTGACTTGAACGCCCCATCCTTCACTATGCTGTGATTTTAATTACATCCAAACACAGTTGGTTCCGACCTTCCTATAAATGCAGGCTTTACCATGTTATTAGCCATAGGTAAGTGTTCACACTAGGCAGTCAGGTCAGGGACCCATCCGATCTGAGATTACCTTGACGTTTGGTGGATGGGCTCACAATTTTTGGCCAAATCTTATGCTAAGCATCTCATGTGTTTTTTCATAGATTTCACAAGCCATTATGCTATTCACATTTCATATATCGCACATTTCCTTGCTTTAGTACAGTTGAGTGCAGCCATTGATCTATTTGCTATGTAAGTCTTTTTTCGTTATGCACCTGTTCAGACTAGATTGCTGTTCAGTCAGTTCACATAATGGGGGCGGCCGAGCTGGTGTGATCCAATCTACATTCATCCTACCCTCAGGGAGCAGAAAGCAGACTACCAAGTTTGATGATTTCTGTAAGTTTTCTCCTGTTATTTTATACTGTATGTCTTTTTATTATCATATTTTTATACCTTTTCTTACTGTAAGCACTGAACCTTTTTCGTATTAAAGTATAAAACTTTAACAAGTTGAACCTTGAATGTTCTAAAAGAATCCATAGCCTAAGGTGTGTGAGCCTTATGAGTGGTAGGCAATATTAGTATTAATAGTCCGGGACTCATCGCCTGTGTATTCGGTGAGTGGTGGCAGCGTGTATGAGCGGGTGTGTGGCCTGGGTCGGTGTGTGATTTATGCTCCCATTACAGCATAGGACAGAGGTTGAATGCTGGACTGAGAGAGGGGAGATAGATTAACCCTTGCAGGCACAACCCCAAGTCACGTGTTAGAGCGGGTTTGTGACGAATTAGTGACACCACGGAGAAGGGATCCGTGACAATTGGTGGCAGCGGTGGGATAGAATTATTTCTATTAGAGCATTAGTGCATGGTTTAAGCAATTATTCCCTGTACTAAAGAATTGGTATCCTTGCGAGGAGTGCACCAGTTCTGCAAGGTTCAACTCAGTGCTTACTTAGACATACTTGCAAATAGTTTCCCTTCCCCGTTTTTCTTTTCTATCTTTTATTTGGCAAAGGCTGTTCATCTATATGGCAGCCCAGTACAAGAAGCAGAGCAAAGAGGCTCTGACCGACCTCTGTGAGCAGAGAGGAATAGAGACGGCCGACAGATCCGAGCAAGACATAGAGCAAAGTGCTGGAACATCTGGCCAAGGAGAGTTCATCTCAGAGAGACCCAGCAATGCCAGCTCTTGCACCGGAGATGCATGATGGAAATGCCAGCAATGCCAGTGCTGAGGAGCCTATGGACTGTACCTTACAAATGGACTTACAACGGCTGGGAACAAGTGATCCCAATTTGCGCATGCAGCTTATCCTACAGCACCGACAGGCTGAGAGAGAGGCTGCAGAACGCCGGGACTGGGAGGAGAGAGAGGCTGCAGAACGCCGGGGGGACAGAGCTTTCCAGCTTCAGATGGCTTAAATAGAGCGGGGTATCAGTCCTCCGATAACCCCCTCCCAGGACATAAATCCAAAGAGACCACGTCTGGAAAACTTCCCTGTGATGGAGAAGGAAACGGACTTAAGATACTTTCCTTCGGGGGGTTGAAAAAACCTGCAGGCAATACTATCTAACCCCAGGGTTGAGAGGCAAAGCCCTGGAAGTTTTTGCTGGCCTCCCACCAGAGCTAGATGCGAACTATGAGGCCATAAAAGAGGCCCTGATCAGGAAATACAACCTGACACCAGAAGTGTATCGCAGAAAGTTCCGGAACCTACAACGTTGATCCGACAGCTATGCGGATGTTGTGAGCACCTTGAGGACCGCGTTCCACCAATGGATCAGGGGACTTTCAGTTAACAGTTTTGAGGACTTAATGGATCTAATGGTCAAGGATCAATTTCTTCAAATGTGCCCCATGGATGTACGACAATTTGTGTGTGATCAGGATCCACAAACTGCGGATCAGGCTGCAAGGATTGCGGACTGCTATGTCGCTAACAGGATGCCTGAGGTGTGGAAGCCATCGGGATTCAGCTGGAGGGGAGGTAAGTCAAACCTCTGCCGGCCGATCACCAGTGCTGTCCAAGCCCACCTTCTATGGGGCCCCGGGGAATAGGCATTCTCTAGGCGATGCACGCCGGTGCTTCTCCTGCAACAAAGTAGGACATGTTAGCACTGTCTGCCCTGATAGGGAGAAACGCCCAACCACAACCACAAAGCCGTCTGTGTCCCCACCGTCTGTCCTCTTTGTGGCCAGCTCTGATGCGAGGGCTAATGAGAACTGTCAATCTGTCACTGTTGGCAATAAAGTCACCATTGGCCTCAGGGACACTGGGGCAGAGGTGACCCTGGTGCGTCCAGCCATGATAACCCCTGCCGATATACCAGGAAAGACTTATGTCTATAACCGGGATTGGATGGGTCAACCCTGCCGTGCCCATGGCCCGTGTGTACCTGGACTGGGGAGCAGGGAAAGGATTGAGGGACGTGGGATTATCAGAGGCTATTCCCTCCAATGTGTTGCTAGGCACGGACCTGGGGAGGATGGTGTCCCACTATGTTCCTCCCTTGCAAGTAAATGCTACAGAGAAGGTGGAAGCAAGTGACCCACCTGAGATCCCGTGTGAGGAGGGAAAATGCCCCAATGCACAGGACTGTAAATATGTGGCAGCTGTGACCCGTAGTCAGGCTGCGGCTCAGACTCAGGCCCAGAGATTAGAGGATGAGTCTCCGACAAAACTGCCAGGACAGGAGGCCCATACTGTGGTCCCGGAGCCTCCTCCCATGGCAGACCCACCAAGGTCCCTGATAACAGACACTGAGGACTCAGCTTCAGACCAGGGCCTGGCAGTCACACTAGGCCAGGGCCTGCAAGCTGTCAGAGCTTCCAGGAGGCCCTACAGACAGATGTCAGTCTGGAAGAGCTCAGATGTCTTGCAGACCGACCCCCTGCTGCTTCTGGCAAAGACAGAGTATACTGGGACCAGGGTAGACTGTATACAGAGACACTCCCAACGTATACTACAGAATCTTGGGACTATGAAAGGCGGCTGATCGTCCCTTATCCATTTAGGGAACAATTATTGAGAATTGCCCATGAAATTCCTTTAGCCAGACACCTTGGAATACAAAAGACTAAAGCTCGCCTGACACATAACTTCTATTGGCCCAAGATGGGGACGGATATTGCCAATTACTGTCGATCATGTGTAGTTTGTCAGAGTGCTGGAAAGTCCGGGAATATACAGAAAGCTCCATTGATACCACTGCGTGTGATCGATGAGCCTTTCCAGAGAGTGGCTGTGGATATCATAGGGCCACTTGCAATACCTAGCAGCTCTGGCAAAAAGTATATCCTCACAGTGGTGGACTATGCTACACGATACCCGGAAGCTGTGGCACTATCCTCCATCCAAGCAGACAAAGTGGCGGATGCTTTACTGACTGTGTTCTCTCGTGTGGGTTACCCCAGGGAAATATTGACCGATCAGGGAACCCAGTTCATGTCCGATTTGATGGAAAGCCTCTGTGAGAAAATAAAAGTGCAGCATGTTGTGGCCAGGGCCTATCATCCCCAAACAAACGGACTCTGCGAGCGTTTTAACGGAACATTAAAGCAAATGCTGAAAATGCTGGTGGAGACTGAAGGGAGAGACTGGGAACGGTACCTTCCCCATCTGTTTGCATACAGAGCGGTACCCCAGGCGTCTACTGGATTCTCCCCCTTTGAACAGGTTTATAGGAGGAGGGTCAGGGGACCACTTGATTTGATTAAGGACTGATGGGAGGA
Source organism: Ranitomeya variabilis (assembly GCF_051348905.1). Classification (NCBI taxonomy): domain Eukaryota; kingdom Metazoa; phylum Chordata; class Amphibia; order Anura; family Dendrobatidae; genus Ranitomeya; species Ranitomeya variabilis. The sequence continues at coordinate 625,918,641 of NC_135233.1, forward strand.
CAACCCCAGAACTACTGGAGTCTCAGTGGTCGAATATGTACTGCGGCAAATCAACCAGAAGATTTGGTACGACCGTAATGCCAGACTGAGGGCCTACGAGGAGGGACAGAAGGTTTGGGTGTTGGTCCCTATGTTGCAGAAAAAAATTGCAGGCCGCATACACTGTACACAAGCGGTTAAATGATGTTAATTATGTGGTGACACTACACTAGATGAACATGCAAAGCGTCAGAAAGTATTTTATGTAAATATGTTGAAGGCTCATCATGACAGGGAGACCTGTGTCTTACCTGTCTGTAGCCTGCTGTTACATACGGCCCAGGGAAGTTAAGGCTGGTTACCCGGGACCCTGTGATATTTCTCAGACTAGGGGAAACCCTAGTCTGTCCCTCTCCCAGAATTTACACTAATGGTGTGCTTGTCTGGGCCACCAGGCCTGGCCCTGACTCCTGTTTCAACCATAAGCTGAAATCACCACCCGCCACCCAGTGAAGTGTTATCACACCAACCCCCACAGAAAGCACAGACAGGGTAAACTTAAAACACACCACGCCGCAGACAAACAGGAAAACACTATAATGTGCTCAGGGCAAAGCAAATACAAATATAGGAAGGAAAAATATAACAAAGGTTAATACACCACCAGATACGATATATCTCCTACAAGGCCACCACTCCAGACCGGAATCACTAGGCACGAGGCACAGGCTATAATCGGCGACACCCAAAGTCCAGCACGACTATTTAAAGGCCGTGGGCGTGACCCAGACTCCAACCCAAGTACCAGCTAGATTAACCCCGGACAACCTGAATAAAGTCTTGCCGGTGCCACTGAACGTATAGTGGACATATGTGGAATTACCGCTGCCTGTCGGACGCCCTAGTGTGAATAACGTCCGACATGACACCTACCTGAAGAGGGGGAGGCTGATCTGTTACTAGATGTGGGGGCCGGGACTCAGTACATGGAGTCCCTGGAGGCAGCAGAGGTTAACCCTGAGCTATCCCACAGTCAGCGGTCTGAGCTGATGGGGGCGCTCAGCGAGTTCACTGAAGTCTTCACAGGGGAGCCTGGGAGGACACACTTAGCAGTTCACCATGTGGACACTGGTACTAACCCCCCAGTACGGCAGTCTGCATACCGGGTGTCAGCAGAGGTGAAGGCACACATGAGGGAACAGGTAGAGGAGATGCTGAACCTCAAGGTGATACAAAAATCCCAGAGTGCCTGGGCCTCGCCTGTGGTTCTTGTCCCAAAAAAGGACCATACTACCCGGTTCTGTGCAGACCACAGGAAATTAAATGTACTGACTACATGTGAAGTCTACCCCATGCCGAGGATAGACGAGCTGTTAGATCAGCTAGCTAAGGCATTGTACCTCACTATCATGGACCTAAGTAGGGGACACTGGCAGATACCCCTGACCAGAGAAGTGGCTTATGCCACCATTGAAAAGGAATGTTTGGCAATTGTGTGGGCTCTGCAGAAGCTGCAACCATACCTCTGGGCGCAACTTCACCATGATCACAGATTATAACCCATTGAGTTGGCTCAACGTAGTTGGGGACAAAGGGAAATTGCTTATATGGAGTTTGATACTTCAACAATATGGTTTCACAATTCAGCATACGAAAGGAGTCGATCATGGCAATGCTGATGGCCTATCTCGCCAAGGTGGGGCGGAACCAGATACGTGCTCAGGAGCTGACCTGTAAGTCAACCCCCATTCACGTTCATAAGGAGGGAGATGTGAAATATGTGTGTGTGTATATATATATACACACACACACACACACACATGCAGTGTGTATAGATTTATTGTGTCACTGGCAATAATGTAACATCTGTCTTGAAAAGCTGCATGTCGCAGCCAGGTGTTAACCCCTTTCTGACCTCGGACGGGATAGTACGTCCGAGGTCAGATACCCCGCTTTGATGCAGGGCTCCGGCGGTGAGCCCGCATCAAAGCCGGGACATGTCAGCTGTTTTGAACAGCTGACATGTGCCCGCAATAGCGGCGGGTGAAATCGCGATTCACCCGCCGCTATTAACTAGTTAAATGCCGCTGTCAAGGGGGCGTGGCCTGAGCATGATGTGAGCAGTCGTCTGAGGCAGGTGCTCCCGCTCAGTATAAGCTATATGCAGGATTGCAGCCTGTAAAATTGGTGGCCAGGTACCTAAAATTATTGGGGAATCAGTGACCGGTGTGGTGCCTGCGGATCTGAGTGCCTGCGGGGCAATGACCGGCAGAAGGAGCTCCAGGAAAGCGGCTGGGGAGCAGGAGAGAAGGACCCAAGATGGCGCCTGCCAGGACAAAAGGCTGTCAGAGGAGCCTGTGATTGTGGGGGAGGATCCTAGGAGAGCAGATGCAGCAGCCAGGCTGCAGCGCTTCGTCCGACAGACAGAGGAGATCCGGAGCCCAGCTGTGACAGGCAAGGTGAAAGAGAAGCCTGTGCTGCACGTAGATATGGAGGAGCTGGGGGAGGAGGAGGGAGAGGACAGCGATGGTGGGAGCCGTTCTGTGCAGGAGAAGGAGGAGGAGAGCGGGGGAGTCATGAAAGGCTCTGTGCTATGCATCGAGGGAATGCAGATTCCTGTGGAGCCCACTCTGAAGGATGTGTTTAAGGTGGTTTTATACAGTCACAATACTATCACCAATATGGCTGCGCAGATGGGGGTCATGCAGGCAGACATGTCCAAAATGCAACATTCCTTGCACGTGACTAAGGAAAGGATGGGAGAGGCGGAAAAACGCATTAGCGGTGCCAAGGACTTTATTGCTAAGGCGGATAAGGCTACAAAACGCATGAGTGCTGCGATTTCTGCCATACAAGCGAAAACGGACGACCTTGAAAATTGGTCCAGGCGCAATAATGTGCGGCTGATTGGGGTGCCTGAAAAGACAGAAGGCGCGGCGCCAACAGAGTTCTTTGAAAAATGGCTATTAAACCATATTGGAGCCGACAAGTTATCTCGGATGTATGCTATTGAAAGAGCACACCGCGTGCCTATGTATCCCCTCCCCCCTGGGCGTCCTCCTAGACAAGTGCTAGTCAAGGTCATGCACTACCGTGACAGAGACACCATTCTCAGACATGCCAGAGAGAACCCGGATTTGTAGATAAATGGCTCCAGGATTTCCATATTTCCGGACTTCTCCATAGAGGTGCAGAAGCAGAGAGCCAAATTTGTCCATATCAAGAAGAGGCTGAGGGAGATCGGTGTCACTTACTCGATGCTGTACCCGGCCAAACTAAGAGTGGTCGCTGAAGGGAAAGTGCACTTCTTCACGGAGGATAAAGAGGCACTCAGATAGCTGGACAGCAACGAGCAACATTTGCATCAAGCGAAATTAAAGGACTCAGTGGGATGAAAACGGTTTTCTTATTCTTGTTTCTCTTTTACTGCCTCTTTTTTTTTCTTTTTTGAGGGATCCATTGGCTCCTTTCCCCCCCCCCCCTGGGTTTTTTGTGTTCTTATGAGGTGGGGATGGGCCCTTGTTGGATCTCGAGTTAAAATTTAAATAGGCTGCAATCCACAAGTCATGTGAGAGTCCCAATAGTTTGGGACAAGCGGCGGGACTGTTGGACGGGGTTAACAGACTGTTCCCGATAAAGTGCGCTCTCCCCTCCGTGTTAGGAGGGGATTGAAGTATGGGATGGGGATTTGTTGGGGATGTTTCTCTGTTGTCTGGGGGGAGGGGGGTGGGGTTGGGGAAATATTTGTATAATGTACATCACCATGGTTACTGTGGTTGTGGCTTTGGGCGCAAATGGATGAAAGAATGTGGGATAATATGTACTGAGGAGGGAAAATGGCGGGAAGAATGAGAATTGTGAGTTGGAATGTCAGGGGTTTGGCGTCTGGTGTGAAGCGGCAAGCTGTGTTTAAATTTTTGAATGATGCCAAGCCGTCAGTGCTGTCTGCAGGAGACTCATATGGTGAAGGAGAGAACGCATATTCTGGCTAAGAGATGGGTTCAGGTGGGGTACCATGCCACATTTTCAGCATATTACAGGGGGGTCAACATCCTCATCTGTGCCGGGGTACCTTTTGTGTATCACAAAGTGGTTATAGATCAGTCGGGTAGATTTGTATGTTTGCTTTGTAAATTGTACTGATGTCTGATGTGGCTGGTTTCAATTTATATTCCACCACCATATTGTGGAAAGGTTATCCACAGAGTTCTGGGAATATTGGAGGAGACACCGGGGATACCGTTTTTGATAATAGGGGACTTTAACAACATTCCGGATGCACACTGGGATAGGGGGAGACAAGAGCCGTTGAAGTCGGGTGGTAATTGCACACCATTTGGTGCCGTCCTGAGGGAAACTGCTCTGCATGATTTATGGAGGATTTCTCATCCTGGGGTGTATAAGTATTCCTGTTTTTCGTCCTCTTTCGCTTCTTTATCAAGAATAGATCTGGCCTTGGGCAATTCACAGATGTTGGGCCTTGTAGGGGAGGTAACGTATATGGCTAGAACAATATCTGATCATTCCCCCATGAGTGTGATACTTGAGGGTGTGGGATCCTTGCCTGCTAGGGGGTGCATGTGGAGGCTGAATCCGTTCTGGCTACACCTTATTGATTTAGATAGACACATAGGGGGGGAAAATAGGTATTAAGCTTACCGTTAATGATGTTTCCAGGAGTCCATCCTGACAGCACCCTGGAGGACGTCCTCCTCCCCTTGCTGGGACAGGAAACACACGTGTTTAAAAGGTCATGTCCCACCCCAATCCTCAGTGTTGTAACAAGAACAGCTACAAGGATATGCAGAGAAAACTGTTTAATGGTAATGAACATATTACATTGTATCCAAAACATATTACATCATACGTTAGGAACCTGTTTCATACATGATATAGATATTACAGGGAGGGAACTACCCGTGCTGTCAGGATGGACTCCTGGAAACATCATTAACGGTAAGCTTAATACCTATTTTCCAGGACGTCCTCCTGACAGCACCCTGGAGAGTACCAAAGCACCTCCTCAGGGTGGGATTACCGCTTGGAGAACTTTTCTCCCAAATACAGTATGTTGACCAGATAAAACATCAAGTTTATAGTGTTTACAAAAGGTGTTGGCACTAGCCCATGTCGCGGCCTTACAGATCTGTTCTAGAGAGGCACCTGCCCTCTCTGCCCAAGAAGTAGCTATCCCTCAAGTAGAATGTGCATGGAGACCCTCTGGAGGAGAGACCCCCTCTGACTGGTAGGCCTCCGAGATCACAGACGTGATCCACCGCGCGATAGAGGCCTTAGAGGCCTTCTTACCCCTATTCTTTCCCTCATACAGAATGAATAAGTTTGGGTCAATGCGCCATGAACTGGTGGCTGCCAGGTAGTCAAGGACTGCCTGCCTGACATCCAGCGAATGTAGAGCCTTTTCTTTAGCATTAGCAGGGTTATTGCAGAAGGATGGCAACACGATCTCCTGATTTCTATTTTTAATTGTTCCTACTTTTGGAATAAAAGAGGGGTCCAGTTTAAGAATTATACAATCCTCTCTAACCTGGAGGTACGGGTCCCTAGTGCACAGGCCTGAATTTCCCCCATCCTTTTAGCCGTGGTAATTGCTACTAGAAATGCCGTTTTACGCGTGAGGACCGAAATGGGCATATTATCAGTAGAAGCATAGAGGTCTTTACAGAGGAAACTGAGGACCAGATTAAGGTCCCAAGAAGGCGATAAATGTCTAATAGTGGGGCGCAACCTTTGTGTGGCTCTGATAAATCTAACTATCCACAGGTGAGACGCTAGGGGATAGTCAAGAAAGGAGCTAAGTGCCGAGATTTGCACTTTCAAGGTGCTAGGTTTGAGACCTTTGTCAAACCCAGCCTGAAGGAAGTCTAGGATTCTGGGTAAGTCGGGAGTGCCTGCCGCAACCTCAGACCTGCCACCTTCCAGACAGAATCGCCTCCAGATCTTCAGGTAAATTGCTGATGTAACAGGCTTCCTACTGGACTTGATAGTAGTTATTACTCGGCTCGACAGACCCCTTGCCTTCAAGATGAGCCCTTCAGGATCCATGCCGAGAGATGGAGCTTCTCTGGGTCTGGGTGAAGTACCTGACACTGGTGGATTACATCCGCTCTGAGAGGAAGTTCTACTGGATTCTCGATCGCCAGCTCTAGTGGAAGGGAGAACCAACTCCTTCTTGGCCAGTATGGAACAATCAATATGACACGAGCTCGATCCTCCTTGATCTTTCTGAGAACAGCCGGGACTAAAGCCAGAGGAGGGAATGCATACGAGAGAGGTTCTGTCCAAACCTGGCTGAGAGCGTCTATTCCTTCCGGAAAATCCCGAGGGTTCAGTGAGAAGAATCTTGAGACCTTCGAATTTCTCCTGCTTGCGAATAGGTCTATACAAGGAGTTCCCCAGCGTAGACATAACTCCTGGAAGATATCCTGGTTGAGTTCTCATTCCGTTGCAAACACTCTTTTCCTGCTGAGGTAGTCTGCTATGACGTTCTGGGAGCCTTCCAGGTGAATTGCCGAAATGGATAGGACTGATGTTTCTGCCCACCGAAATATTCGCCCCGCCTGAAGCGGATGGTGTTGCGCCTCCCTGATGCTTCAGGAAAGAGACTGTTGTCACATTGTCGGACATTATCCTGACATGGCGATTCTTCAGGATATGTCGGTTCCTTCTCAAAGCTTCCCAAACAGCGTACAGCTCTTTGAAGTTGGAGGAGCTGTGGATAACGTCCTCCGGCCATCTCCCCTGAAGGAACCTGTCTTCTAAGTGAGCTCCCCAGCCCCAGGCGCTGGCGTCTGTAGTAACTACTACGTAGGGTTCGGCAGACCATAACACTCCTTTTCTTAACTTTTCTGGCTCTGTCCACCAGAGGAGAGACCTTCTTACCAGAAGAGGTAGCCTTAAAGTACTGTCCAGAGAAGACAGACGCCGATCCCATTTGGAAAGGATTAATTTCTGCAGTGGTTTTGAATGGAACTGAGCCCATCTTACACACGGAATGCAGGCCGTCATTAGGCCGAGGACTCTCATGGCTGTCCTTATTGACACCCTGTGCCTTAATAGGAGCCAGATTTGGGACTGTATTGCCTCCAGCTTGGACTCGGGTAGGAGGGATATTCTGTTTGTTGAGTCCAGACATACTCCCAGAAAGGTCTTCCTGTGTTCTGGGGTTAGGTCGGATTTTCGCCAATTTATGACCCATCCTAACTCTTCCATCAGCGAGATGGTTCGGTTCCTGTGGTGTGAAAGAATCTCTGGCGTTCTTGCCACTAGAAGGAAGTCGTCGAGATATGGGATTATTATGATCCCCTGATTTCTTAGGAAAGCGACAATCTCCGATACCAGCTTTGTAAAGATACGAGGTGCTGAGGCAAGTCCGAACGGAAGGCACTGGAACTGGAAGTGACAGGTCCCGGATGGCAGAACTACCGCAAACCTCAGAAGCTTCTGAGATGAGGGGTGGACGGGAACCTGATAATAGGCACTCTTCAGGTCGAGAGTGCACATCACGGCATTCTGATCTATGAGGAGGATTGCCGATCGAATAGACTCCATGCGGAACCTCTTGTACGTTACCCAGGCATTCAGAGGTTTCAGATTTATTATAGTGCGAGATTCGCCGGATGGTTTTGCTATGGAAAAAAGGGATGACCCTGGCCTACTTCTAGTGGCGGTACTGGCACTATGACCTCTGAGGAGAGCATATCCATTAGGTCCATCATCATAGGGGAGTCTCGCGTTATTACCGTAGGCATGATAAATCTGTCTGGCGGAGGGGAGTAAAGCTCGATACGATAGCCCTCTGACACAGTCCGGAGGACCCACTGGTTTTGGGTGATTCGGGCCCAATTGTGCGCGAAGTGACGGAGCCTTCCCCCTATAAGTGTGGCGTCATTGTGTCTTAGATTTTGAGGAGGGACTGAAGAAGAAACTTCGGGTTCTATTGCCCTGGTTATGGGAACCCCTATAGGATCCTCTATGGGATCTACCTCCTCTAGTATCAGACTGTCTCCGGAAGGGGAATCCCTTCCGAAAGGACTGAGGTTTCCTAAGTTTTTCCTCCGGAAACCCCTTCTTTTTATCGGAAGCTGACTCTAGAATAGTATCTAAGGGGGGACCGAATACCCGTGCTCCGGAGAAGGGAATTGAACATAGTTTTGATTTAGAAGCAATATCCCCCGACCAGGATCTCAGCCAGACCGCCCTCCTAGCCGCGTTGGATAGAGAACCGCTTCTAGCCGAAAATCTGACTGACTCAGCAGTCATATCGGACAGAAAGGCCGTGGCGGACCTCATTATAGGGAGAGACTTTAGGATCTCAGACCTCGGAGTCTTATTAGACAGGTGCTCTTCTAATTGACCCATCCATAGGTACATAGACCGAGCTACCGTAGTAGCTGCTATGTTGGTTTTTATTAGAGCCGCGGAAGATTCCCAGGCTCTTTTTAAAAGTATGTCGGTTTTCCTATCCATGGGATCGCGCAGGCTTGACGAGTCCTCAAATGGTATGGCTGTTTTTTTAGCCACTTTCGCCACCGGGACGTCAACCTTGGGAATTTCTTCCCATAGTTTTACGTCCTCAGGCTCGAACGGTAGACGAGCTTTGAAGTCTTTAGATAACACCAGCCGGCGTTCCGCCTCTTTCCACTCCTCCAGTATCATGGCCTTAATATGCTCGCTAACCGGGAACACTGACTGCTGACGTGACATAAGTCCCCCGAACATCAGGTCCTGTCTGGATTGTGGCTTAGGTGTCTCTTCTATCTGCATGGTGCATCGCACTGCCTGCACAAGATCATTAGTCTCTTCTGCCTGGAAGAGATATTTCCTTTGGTGGTCCTGGCTTCCTGACGGAAGCTCGCCCTCTTCTTCAGAGACAAAGTCTTCTGAGTCAGACTTGTCTTCAGAAGTAAACTCTGGCTCTCTTAAATCTCGCTCCCGTCTGGCCCTCTTGCGGCTGGGACTAGTGCTGGATTTCTGCACCATAGTAGACAAAGAAGCCTGTACTTCTTCTCGTATAAGGGATCTCATCTCGGACAGCAGTGCAGGTTGTTCGTCCCTCATGACCTTAGATGTACAATCTGCACACAAGGTTTTCCCATGGGAATCCGGGAGCTTCGTATTACAAACAGGGCATCTAGCAGATTTCCCCGAGGCCTTGCCGGATTTCTTAGCTTGACCAGAGGAGCCAGAAGGGGTTCCCTTATCCTTAAATGACATAAGATAGGGATAAGCACTGGGGTAAGCCTGCTCCTGCGAGCGGGTAGGGGAGTCTGCGCTATGCGCACTTACCCCCTCCTCGACAGGCATACTTGCTTCCATGATGAGGGTAGCAGGTCCCCGCAGCTCACAGCGCCGGATCAGGAGCACTTCAGCCGATATGCGATCCACCCTGGAACGCACGCTCTCCCCTTCACATGCAGCGTTACCGGAAGTGACGGTAACGGATGCCGACAGACCGGAAGTGACGCGTTCCTGGGAACTTCCGCCTGGAGACGCCGTGCTGGACACCACGCTGCTCCTGGAAGCCGTACGCAGCGTGGATGGCGTCCGCAGCCGAGAGCCTCCCACCGGGAGGAGCGGCTGCCACCAGGAGTCTCGTCCACTCCTGGTCTTTGGAGCAGAGGGACCCCCCTCCGGAGGGTTTCTGCCCTGAGCCTCTTGACAGAGGGAAGGGTATTGGCAAGCCGCACGATCCCCCTGAGCTCCGGTAAGCTGCGCAGCTTTCACTCGTGCGTCCCTTCCTTGCAGGGACAGGAAAAACACTGAGGATTGGGGTGGGACATGACCTTTTAAACTCATGTGTTTCCTGTCCCAGCAAGGGGAGGAGGACGTCCTCCAGGGTGCTGTCAGGAGGACGTCCTGGAAATTAAGGAATATTTTAAAATTAATGCTGGGTCGGCTTCGGTATTGACGGTATGGGAGGCCATGAAGGCCTATTTCAAAGGGCTCTGTATTAAGGGGATATCCCGAATCAAGGCAGAAACAGGCAGGAAGGATCAGATGTTGATAAAAGAGTTGGAGGAGGCTTAGGAGGCATTATTTAACGATCAATCCCCAGAGGCACAGGGAAGGTTAAAGGTGGCGCAGAATAGAGTATGTCAGATGGCAATGAAAACAGCGCAACGTAGAAGAATGTTTCAAACTGCCAAATACTTTGAAGAGGGGGACAGGGCGGGCCATCTCCTTTCCAGAATAGTGACGGCGCAGAGAGATTCCACACATATAGTCGCTTTGAAGGGAAGGGATGGGAGGGAGCACACTGGTTGCAAAGCAATTTTGGAGGTGATGATGGAGTATTACTCGGATCTTTATAAATCATGGGTACAGCCAACGATGGAGGAGGTGGATGGTTTCTTGACAGGGGTACAGCTTCCCAGACTCTCAGAGGCCGATCGGGGACTTCTCGAGGAGCCGTTTAATTTGGAGGAGCTTGATGCCGCATTAGTCTCTATGCCCAATGATAAAGCCCCGGGGGTAGATGGGATCCCGGGGGAGGTGTATAAAAAATATAAAGAGATACTGCTTCCTGCCTTATTGGAGGTGTATGCTGCTGGTCTGGTGGAGGGGGAGCTGCCGAGGTCCATGCGGGAGGCAATAATTGTTGTACTGCCAAAACAGAGTAAGGATCCGAGGGATCTAGCTTCGTATCGCCCAATCTCGTTATTAACGATAGATATCAAAATCTTGGCCAAGATGTTGGCTAACCGTCTTAACAAGGTGATAACAACACTAATAACATCGGGACCAGTCCGGATTTATGCCCAATAGTTTTACAGCGTGTAATCTTCGACGACTGTTTCTCAATATGCAGGTAAAGGCGGATAATATGGGTCGGAGGGTTGTGGTGTCTTTAGACGCCGCTAAGGTGTTTGATAGTGTGGAGTGGCGGTATTTGTGGGCGGTCATGAAGGCTATGGGTTTTGGTGAGAGGTTCATACGTTGGGTGCAGCTGATGTATGCGTCTCCAAGAGCCAGGATATGGGTGAATGGAGTCTTGTCGGGGGATTTCTCTTTATATAGGGGAACGCGGCAGGGGTGCCCCTTGTCTCCTCTGCTGTTTGCAATTGCTGTTGAGCCCTTGGCGGTGGCAATACGGAGGGACAGGGACGTAAAGGGGTTTCGGTATGGAAACTATGAAGGAAAAATAGCCCTGTACGCTGACGACGTGTTATTGTTCTTAGAAGATGCACAGGAGTCTCTGGGGGCCGCTATGAACAGTATTTCTAAATTTGGGGCTCTTTCCGGATTATCTATTAACTGGGAGAAGTCTGTGTTGTTGCCCATGGACGCGGCGGCTCCTTTGACTCTTGACCCTGGGGTTCCCTTAATAGTACATGAGTTTAAGTATCTGGGCATTGTGGTTTCGGACAAAATAGAGGACTATGTGCGGCTCAACCTGACTCCTTTGCTTGGGAAGTTCCAGCAGAAGATTGGGGCCTGGAAGAAGCTATTTCTGTCGGTCGCAGGCAGAGCCAATTTGATCAAAATGATACTTATGCCTCAGCTCCTCTACATATTGCATAATGCTCCAGTGTGGCTGCCTCAGAGTAAATTTTATAGGATCAATACTCTATTTAGGGATTTAATTTGGAGGGGTGGACGGGCGCGCATCAAATTGGAACATCTGCAAAGGATGAGGGTGGTCTGGCGGTCCCTAATCCATGGATCTACTATATAGCATCTCAATGCCAGCACATGGTAGGTTGGGGAGAGCCAGAACAAAGCTCTTCAGCGGGAATAATCATTGAACGCGCGGTAGGGAAGGGTCCATTGTTGGCCAGTCTTGAAGCAGGTAGATTCAGAATTAACCCCCCAAAATTCCCAACAATAGCTATGATGGGGAAAGTATGGCAGAAAATTAAGCAATGGAGGGGAGTAACGGAATTTACGAGATATACGCCAATTTGGTTTGAACCTAGGTTGGCAGAGCTCATAGGGTTCGGTCAGTGGAGGCGCATTGGCATTTGGTTCGTGTCTCAGTTGCTTGATGGAGATGTTATTAAAACATTCGAGACACTTAAGACTGAGTTTCCTTTAACCCAGAAGTCTTTCTTTCAGTACCTGCAGTTGAGACATGCCATAAACTGTCAAAACGAGGTGTCGCAGAATCTGCAGTCAGATAGCTTGTTGAATCTTATTGGGCCTCGGAGGAGTACGAGGGGGTTCATTACCTTGATTTACAGGGGTCTGATGTATACCTTTTTATTGAAGCATCCGTTAAGGAATAAGGAGAAATGGGTGGCGGATGTGGGCCCCTTGTCGGAGTCCCAGTGGGAGTCCATACTTCAATATATCCCCAGGGCTTCCCTGAGTGAGGCTAAGAGGGTGTCACAGTTATACCTGGTGTATAGGGGGTGTACAGGACCCCGGCATGGATGAGGAAGGCAGGAATGAGAGGTGACTCAGAATGTCCCAGGTGTGGTGAGGAAGGCGCTGATCTGCTACATATGATGCGGTCGTGTGCTCGCCTCCAACCCTTTTGGGTGAAGGTGCTTAACTTGATCCAGGAGGTGACAGGAGTAGATGTGGTGCGTAACCCGCTGACTTGCCTTTTGGGCTGTATGGATGATATTGCTACGGATGAATGTGGAAGGCTGACTATCGCAAGATTGTTGTATGCTGGGAGAAAGCTTTATCGCAATGCACTGGTTGGATGAAAAACCACCAGGGAAAAAGGAATTTATCAACAAGATAAATTTTATTGTCCTTATGGAAAGAAATATATACAGTAAAGGTACCTTCACACTAAACGACTTTGCAACGATAACGATAGCGATCTGTGACGTTGCAGCGTCCTGGATAGCGATATCGTTGTGTTTGACACGCAGCAGCGATCTGGATCCTGCTGTGATATCGCTGGTCCTTGCTGAAAGTCCAGAACTTTATTTGGTCGTCAGATCGGCGTGTATCGTCGTGTTTGACAGCAAAAGCAACGATGCCAGCAATGTTTTACAATGGTAACCAGGATAAATATCGGGTTACTAAGCGCAGGGCCACGCTTAGTAACCCGATATTTACCCTGGTTACCATTGTAAAAGTAAAAAAAAACCACTACATAGGCACCCTCTGATGTCTGTCACGTCCCCCGGCATCCGCGCTGATGCTCAGAGCTTCCTGCACTGAATGTGTCAGTGCCGGCCGTAAAGCAAAGCACAGCGGTGACGTCACCGCTGTGCTTTCCGGCTGGCACTTACACAGTGCAGAGAAGCACAGCGCCGGGGGACGCGGCAGACACCGGAATGTAAGTATGTACTGTTTTTTTTTTTTTACTTTTACACTGGTAACCAGGGTAAACATCGGGTTACTATGCGCGGCCCTGCGCTTAGTAACCCGATGTTTACCCTGGTTACCCGGGGACTTCGGGATCGTTGGTCGCTGGAGAGCTGTGTGACAGCTCTCCAGCGACCACACAGCGACGCTGCAGCGAACGGCATCGTTGTCGATATCGCTGCAGCGTCGCTTAATGTGACGGTACCTTAAGAGAGGTCAGAATACAAAATTTGAAAATGTGTGGGGTGGATGGATGGATTACCCAGGTGTGGCGTCTGCTGAGTTACTGCAAAGTAGAATGGGTGTTGTGTAGTTGATTCTGGGGGGACTCCTACATGTACAGGCATGTTTTTGTAAAGCTTGTTCTCTTTTCTCAAGAGGTGATGCTGTCAGATGGTTGTATTGGATAATGGGCAAGATTGGGGGGAGGGAGAGGGGGGTTGGTTAGGTGGTAAGGGTGTTGTTTAGTAAAATGAAAATATATTATCAGGTCATGTATCTAATGTACGGTATTTGTCTGGAAATTGTATCGGACTGTGTTAATGGCGTGTCATATGCTTTAATAAAAAATACATGATTTAAAAAAAATGCCGCTGTCAAAAGCAGACAGCGGCATTTAACCGGCGCTTCCGGACGGAAATGAGCGCATCGCCGACCCCCGTCACATGATCGGGGGTCAGCGATGCTTCTGCATTGTAACCATAGAGGTCCTTGAGACCTCTATGGTTACTGATCCCCGGTAGCTGTGAGCGCCACACTGTGGTCGGCGCTCATAGCACACCTGCATTTCTACTGCATAGCAGCGATCTGATGATCTCTGCTATGTAGCAGAGCCGATTGAGTGGTGGCAGTTTCTAGCCTCCTATGAAGGCTATTGAAGCATGGCAAAAGTAAAAAAAAAAAAAAAAGTAAAAAAAAATGTGAAAAAAATAAAAAAAATATAAAAGTTTAAATCACCCCCCTTTCGCCCCATTCAAAATAAATCAATTAAAAAAAAATCAAACCTACACATATTTGTTATCGCCGCGTTCAGAATCGCCCGATCTATCAATAAAAAAAAAAGCATTAACCTGATCGCTAAACAGCATAGCGAGAAAAAAATTTGAAACGCCAGAATTGTTTTTTTGGTCGCCGCGACATTGCATTAAAATGCAATAACGGGCGATCAAAAGAATGTATCTGCACCAAAATGCTATCATTAAAAACGCCAGCTCAGCACGCAAAAAATAAGCCCTCACCCAACCACAGATCATGAAAAATAGAGACGCTACGGGTACCGGAAAATGGCGCAATTTATTATTTATTTATTTTTTTTAGCAAAGTTTGGAATTTTTTTTCACTACTTAGATAAAAAATAACCTAGTCATGCTAGGTGTCTATGAACTCGTAATAGTAATAAAGAAGTCTAGCACTCAACTTCAGCAATAGTGGAGAATTTATTTGTAGCACTCGAAACGTTTCAGTCCGTCTGGACTTTCATCAGTCACGTTCTGATCCTAGCCAGTAGGAAGGGTTTAACAGAGAGGGTGTAAATCTACCCGGAATGTGCAATAACGCCGCCGTATTATAGGGCAAAAAACAAGGAGGCTAAAAGCTCGAATAATATGCTACTGTTGTGGGGCGGTGACCACAGTCACAGTTATAGCACCGGCAGGCTGAGAGGGCCGGCAATATGGGAAGGAGCACACCTCCAGACACGGAATCCACGGCAGAGACTAGCGGTGGATTCCCTGTATGTTATTCCCCTCAGGTTCCCTCGTCCGATCACTAGCACTGTATACAGTATATGACCCGGCGCTGCCGTATGGGTCATCCCATAGTATATGCCCCTGCGCTGCCATGTGGGTCGTCCCATAGTATATGCCCCGACGCTGCCGTATGTAGCGTCCCGTAGTTTAAGCCCCGGCGCTGCCGTTGGCAGCATCCCATAGTATATGCCCCTGCGCTGCTGTAAGGGTCGTCCCGTAGTATATACCCCAGCACTGATGTATGCAGTGTCCCACAGTATATGCCCCGGCGCTGACGTATGCAGTGTCCCATGTAACGCTCGCGCCGAGACTGGTTTGGGCGCGGGGGTGTGGCCCCACTGGACCACAGACCAGACTTCCCTGGAAGGGGCGTAACTAAGTAGCTTCCTAGGTGTTCGCTGGAGCCTCTGATGGTGAGGACAGACTTGTGTGACAGGTAGACACCAGGTACCACTCCAGGGTGAGGTCTGACTGTGGATGCTGATCCCACCGGGGGACAGGACACAGGCAGGCAGGCAGTGACACTGGCTGACGGGCGGGTACAGCAGAGGCGCTGACGGGCAGACTGGCTTGATGGAGATACTGGCAGGCAGACGGGCACGGCTGGCACTCTGGCAGACAGGTGGGTGTATGGAGACAGGTAAGATCCTGTTCAGACTGGAGGGTATATGGAAACAGGTAGGGACCTGTTCGGACAGGTGAATATAAAGAGACAGGTAGAGACCTGTACGGCAAGTTGCAGAACAGAGATAGAGCAAGGCCGCAAGAACGGGAGCAAAACAGAACCACAGGAGGTGGAGTTAAGAGCAGGAGGCGGAGCCAAGAACAGAATCACAGGAAAGAGCAGAGAAGACTGAGCTAAGAGCAGAGAAGAGGAAGGCGGAGCTAAGAGTAAAGAAGGAGAAGGCAGAGGAGAGGGAGGAGCTAAGGACAGAGACGCTAGAGGCGGAGCCAAGAGCAGAGACGCTGGAGGCGGAGCGGAGACGCTGGAGGCGGAGCCAAGAGCCAGAAGGCACAGAGTCACTGGTTGTGGAGAGCAAAGCAAAGAGGCACAGAGCCACAGGTAGTGGCGAGCGAAGCAGAGAAGCACAGAGCCACCGGTAGTGGCAACCAGAGCAGAGAAGTGCAGAACCACAGATAGTGAGAAGCAGAGCAGAGAGATAGCGCAGAGATACACAGCAGAGTGGGATTGGCAACAACCAAAGCAGGAAACGGACATAAACCAGAGTTCAGACAGGAACGGACATAGACCAGAGTACAGACACCGAAGTAACGGAACCCAGATTCAGACCAGAGTATGACACCCCACTGGTAGGCGAACACAGACCGGGGTACTACGCCCCACTGGGTGGCGGACACAGAGACACCTCAGCAGCAAAGTACTGAGGAAGTAAGTTTGCTCAGGCGTCTGTTGTGAACGGTGTTTCTGGGCTCCCTCTGGTGGTCACTAACGGTATTGCGTTAGGCATGTCTTGTTGCAGGCCTAGGCTCCAGCTGTGTCATTAAGCAGCGGGTGTTCCCTGTTTAGGTCTCCTCTGGACTCAGTCTCTTGCCTGGCATCGTTGTATCCAGTCCTATAAGGTCTCCTCCTGATTCCTTTCCGTCTGTCTCATGCAAGAAAAGCTAAGTCCGTTTTGAATACTTTGGATCATTTGCATTTTTCAGTGTTTTTGTCCAGCTTGCTTAATATGTGATTTTCTAGCTCGCTGGAAGCTCTAGGGTGCTGATATTCTCCCTCCGCACCGTCAGTCGGTGTGGGGGTTCTTGAAATATTCAGCGTGGATGTTTTTGCAGGGTTTTCTGCTGACCGCATAGTTCACTATCTATTTTCTGCCTATCTAGACTAGTGGGCCTCACTTTGCTGAATCTAGTTCATCTCTACGTTTGTGTTTTCCTCTTGCCTCACCGTTATTATTTGTTGGGGGCTATCTATATCTTTGGGGTTCAATTTCTCTGGAGGCAAGTGAGGTCTTATTTTCCCTCTAGGGGTAGTCAGTTCTCCGGCTGGCTCGAGACGTCTAGAATCAACGTAGGCACGTTCACCGGCTACTTCTAGTTGTTGTGTTAGGATCAGTTATGCGGTTAGCCCAGTTTCCACCTCCCTAGAGCAGTTCTTTTGTTTATGTTGACCTTGCCGGAATTCCAGAGATCCTCTACCACTGGGATCATAACAGTATGCCAGGCCAAACGAAAATGTTTATTGCATCGCAGAAGCGGGATTAAAAGAAGTTCTGAGGTTTTTTTTTTGGTTTTTTTTGTGTTGCTGCAGTTTGCCTAGCTTCTTCCATCCCCTTTTACTCTGAGTGGCTGGAGCTCTGCTGCAGATATGAATGTCCAGACTCTGACTTCTAGTGTGGATCAGCTTGCTACTAGGGTGCAAAGCATTCAGGATTTTGTTATCCATAGCCCTATGTCTGAACCAAAAATACCTATTCCTGAGCCGTTTTTTGGAGATAGATCTAAGTTCCTGAATTTTAGGAATAATTGTAAATTGTTTCTGTCTCTGAAACCTCGTTCCTCTGGTGATTCCGCTCAGCAAGTAAAAATTGTTATCTCCTTCTTGCGCGGCGACCCTCAAGATTGGGCTTTCTCTCTGGCGCCAGGAGATCCTGCATTGGTGAATGTTGATGCGTTTTTTCTGGCACTTGGTTTGCTTTATGAGGAGCCTAATCTTGAAAATCAGGCTGAAAAGATTTTGCTGGCTATCTCTCAAGGTCAGGACGAAGCTGAGGTGTATTGTCAAAAATTTCGGAAATGGTCCGTGCTTACTCAAATTTCAGAAATGGTCTTTCTGAAGCCATTAAGAATGTGATGGTGGGGTTTCCTATCCCTACAGGTCTGAATGATTCAATGGCTCTGGCCATTCAAATTGATCGTCGTTTGCGGGAGCGCAAATCTGTTAATCCTTTGGCGGTGCTGTCTGAACGGTCACCTGATTCTATGCAATGTGACAGAATTCTGACCAGAGCCGAGCGGCAAAATCATAGACGTCAAAATGGGTTGTGTTTTTACTGTGGTGATTCAACACATGTTATCTCAGCATGCTCTAAACGCTTAAAAAAAATTGTTAATCCTGTCGCCATTAGTACTTTTCAGCCTAAGTTTATTTTGTCTGTGACTTTAATTTGTTCATTATCTTCTTACTCAGTTATGGCTTTTGTGGATTCTGGTGCTGCTCTGAGTCTGATGGATTTGTCGTTTGCCAGGCGCTGTGGGTTTGTCCTGGAGCCTTTGGAAATTCCTATTCCTCTTAGAGGAATTGATGCTACGCCATTGGCAGAGAATAAACCTCAGTATTGGACGCAAGTGGACCATGTGCATGACTCCTGTACATCAGGAGGTGATTCGTTTTCTGGTACTGCATAAAATGCATGATGATGTTGTTTTGGGTCTGCCATGGTTACAGGCCCATAATCCAGTTTTAGATTGGAAAGCTATGACTGTGTCAAGTTGGGGTTGTCAGGGGATTCATGGCGATTCTCCATTGGTGTCTATTGCTTCTTCTACTCCTTCTGAGATCCCTGAGTTTTTGTCAGACTATCAGGATGTATTTAATGAGCCCAGTTCCAGTGCCCTTCCTCCTCATAGGGACTGTGATTGTGCTATAGATTTGATTCCTGGTAGTAAATTTCCTAAGGGACGACTCTTTAATTTATCTGTGCCAGAGCATGCCGCGATGCGGAGTTATATAAAGGAGTCTTTGGAGAAGGGACATATTCGCCCATCCTCTTCTCCTCTTGGTGCAGGATTCTTTTTTGGTGGGCAAGAAAGACGGGTCTTTGAGACCTTGTATAGATTATCGTCTTCTGAATAAGATCACGGTGAAATTTCAGTATCCTTTGCCATTGTTGTCTGATTTGTTTGCTCGGATTAAGGGTGCCAGTTGGTTCACCAAGATAGATCTTCGTGGTGCGTATAACCTTGTGCGCATAAAGCAGGGAGATGAATGGAAAACAGCATTTAATACGCCCGAGGGTCATTTTGAGTACCTGGTGATGCCTTTTGGACTCTCTAATGCTCCTTCTGTGTTTCAGTCCTTCATGCATGACATCTTCCGGAAATATCTGGATAAATTTATGATTATTTATCTGGATGATATTTTGGTTTTTTCTGATGATTGGGAGTCCCATGTGAACCAGGTCAGGATGGTGTTTCAGGTTCTGCGTGAGAATGCTTTATTTGTGAAGGGCTCAAAATGTATCTTTGAGGTACAGGTTTCTTTTCTGGGTTTTATTTTTTCCCCTTCTACTGTGGAGATGGACCCAGTCAAGGTCCGCGCCATTCATGACTGGACTCAGCCCACGTCTGTTAAGAGCCTGCAGAAGTTCTTGGGCTTTGCTAATTTTTACCGTCGTTTTATCGCTAATTTTTCTAGCGTGGTTAAACCTTTGACGGATATGACCAAGAAGGGTTCTGATGTTGCTAATTGGTCTCCTGCGGCCGTGGAAGCCTTTCGGGAGCTGAAGCGTCGGTTTACTTCGGCGCCAGTCTTGTGCCAGCCGGATGTCTCTCTTCCCTTCCAGGTTGAAGTTGATGCTTCTGAGATTGGTGCAGGGGCCGTTTTGTCGCAAAAAAGTTCTGATGGCTCCGTGATTAAGCCATGCGCCTTCTTTTCTAGAAAATTTTCGCCTGCTGAGCGGAACTATGATGTTGGTAATCGGGAGTTGTTGGCTATGAAGTGGGCATTTGAGGAGTGGCGACATTGGCTCGAGGGAGCTAAACATCGTGTGGTGGTCTTGACTGATCATAAAAATCTGATTTATCTCGAGTCTGCCAAGCGCCTGAATCCTAGACAGGCTCGTTGGTCGTTGTTTTTCTCCCGTTTTGACTTTGTGGTCTCGTACCTGCCTGGTTCGAAGAACGTGAAGGCTGATGCACTTTCTAGGAGTTTTGTGCCTGACTCTCCGGGAGTCTCGGAGCCGGCTGGTATTCTCAGAGAGGGAGTGATTTTGTCTGCCATTTCCCCAGATTTGCGACGAGAGCTGCAGAAATTTCAGGCTGATAGGCCTGATCGTTGCCCACCAGAGAGACTGTTTGTCCCTGACAGATGGACTAGCAGATTATTTCTGAGGTTCATTCTTCGGTGTTGGCGGGGCATCCTGGGATTTTCGGTACCAGAGATTTGGTGGCTAGGTCCTTTTGGTGGCCTTCCTTGTCGCGGGATGTGCGTTCTTTTGTGCAGTCCTGTGGGATTTGTGCTCGGGCTAAGCCTTGCTGTTCTCGTGCCAGCGGGTTGCTTTTGCCCTTGCCTATCCCGAAGAGGCCTTGGACGCACATTTCCATGGATTTCATTTCGGATCTTCCGGTATCTCGCAAGATGTCTGTTATCTGGGTGGTGTGCTATCGTTTTTCTAAAATGGTCCATTTGGTGCCCTTGCCTAAGTTGCCTTCCTCCTCTGATTTGGTTCCTTTGTTCTTTCAGAATGTGGTTCGTTTGCACGGCATCCCTGAGAATATTGTGTCTGACAGAGGATCCCAGTTTGTGTCCAGATTCTGGCGATCCTTTTGTGCTAAGATGGGTATTGATTTGTCTTTTTCGTCGGCTTTTCATCCTCAGACTAATGGCCAGACCGAGTGAACTAATCAGACGTTGGAGACTTATTTAAGATGTTTTGTTTCTGCTGATCAGGACGACTGGGTTACCTTTTTGCCACTGGCCGAGTTTGCCCTTAATAATCGGGCTAGTTCTGCCACTTTGGTTTCACCCTTTTTCTGCAACTCTGGTTTTCATCCTCGTTTCTCCTCGGGCCAGGTTGAACCTTCTGACTGTCCTGGGGTTGATTCTGTGGTGGATAGGTTGCAGCGGATTTGGAACCATGTGGTGGACAATTTGAAATTGTCATAAGGCCCAGCGTTTTGCCAACCGCCGCCGCGGTGTGGGTCCCCGACTTCGTGTTGGGGATTTGGTTTGGTTGTCTTCTTGGCATGTTCCTTTGAAGGTCTCCTCTCCTAAGTTCAAGCCTCGCTTTATCGGTCCTTATAATATTTTGGAAATCCTTAACCCGGTATCTTTTCGCTTGGACCTTCCAGCGTCATTTGCTATTCATAATGTGTTCCATAGGTCCTTGTTGCGGCGGTACGTGGTGCCTATGGTTCCTGCTGTTGAGCCTCCTGCCCCGGTTTTGGTTGAGGGCGAGTTGGAGTACGTGGTGGAGAAGATTTTGGATTCTCGAATTTCTAGACGGAGACTTCACTATTTAGTTAAGTGGAAAGGCTATGGTCAGGAGGATAATTCCTGGGTTGTCGCCTCTGATGTTCATGCGGCTGATTTGGTTCATGCCTTTCACGCTGCTCATCCTGATCGCCCTGGTGGTCTTAGTGAGGGTTCGGTGACCCCTCCTCAAGGGGGGGGTACTGTTGTGAACTGTGTTTCTGGGCTCCCTCTGGTGGTCACTAACGGTATTGCGTTAGGCATGTCTTGTTGCAGGCCTAGGCTCCAGCTGTGTCATTAACCCCTTAAGCCCCGAGGGTGGTTTGCACGTTAATGACCGGGCCAATTTTTACAATTCTGACCACTGTCCCTTTATGAGGTTATAACTCTGGAACGCTTCAACGGATCTTGGCGATTCTGACATTGTTTTCTCGTGACATATTGTACTTCATGTTAGTGGTAAAATTTATTCGATATAACTTGCGTTTATTTGTGAAAAAAACGAATATTTGGCGAAAATTTTGAAAATTTCGCAATTTTCCAACTTTGAATTATTATGCCCTTAAATCACAGACATATGTCATGCAAAATACTTAATAAGTAACATTTCCCACATGTCTACTTTACATCAGCACAATTTTGGAACCAAAATTTTTTTTTCTGACGGAGTTATAAGGGTTAAAAGTTGACCAGCAATTTCTCATTTTTACAACACCATTTTTTTTTAGGGACCACATCTCATTTGAAGTCACTTTGAGGTGTCTATATGATAGAAAATACCCAAGTGTGACACCATTCTAAAAACTGCACCCCTCAAGGTACTCAAAACCACTCTGAAGAAGTTTATTAACCCTTCAGGTGTTTCACAGGAATTTTTGGAATGTTTAAATAAAAATGAACATTTAACTTTTTTTCACACAAAATTTATTTCAGATCCAATTTGTTTTATTTTACCAAGGGTAACAGGAGAAAATAGACCCCAAAAGTTGTTGTACAATTTGTCCTGAGTACGCTGATACCCCATATGTGGGGGTAACCCACTGTTTGGGCACATGGCAGAGCTCGGAAGGAAAGGAGCGCCATTTGACTTTTCAATGCAAAATTGACTGGAATTGAGATGGGACGCATGTTGCATTTGGAGAGCCCCTAATGTGCCTAAACATTGAAACCCCCCACAAGTGACACCATTTTGGAAAGTAGACCCCCTAAGGAACTTATCTAGATGTGTGGTGAGCACTTTGACCCAACAAGTGCTTCACAGACGTTTATAATGCGGAGCCGTAAAAATAAAAAATCATATTTTTTCACAAAAATGATCTTTTCGCCCCCAATTTTTTATTTTCCCAAGGGTAGGAGAAGAAATTGGACCCCAAAAATTGTTGTGCAATTTGTCCTGAGTACGCTGATACCCCATATGTGGGTGTAAACCATTGTTTGGGCGCAGGGCAGAGCTCGGAAGGGAAGGAGCGCCATTTGACTTTTCAATGCAAAATTGACTGGAATTGAGATGGGACGCCATGTTGCGTTTGGAGAGCCCCTGATGTGCCTAAACATTGAAACCCCCCACAAGTGACACCATTTTGGAAAGTAGACCCCCTAAGGAACTTATCTAGATGTGTGTTGAGCACTTTGACCCAACAAGGGCTTCACAGAAGTTTATAATGCAGAGCCGTAAAAATAAAAAAATCATATTTTTTCACAAAAATGATCTTTTCGCCCCCATTTTTTTTATTTCCCCAAGGGTAAGATTAGAAATTAGACCACAAAAGTTGTTGTGCAATTTGTCCTGAGTACGACGATGCCCCATATGTGGGGGTAAACCACTGTTTGGGCGCATAGCAGAGCTCGGAAGGGAAGGAGCGCTATTTTACTTTTCAATGCAAAATTGACTGGAATTAAGATGGGATGCCATGTTGCGTTTGGAGAGCCCCTGATGTGCCTAAACATTAAACCCCCCCACAAGTGACACCATTTTGGAAAGTAGACGCCATAAGGAACTTATCTAGATGTGTTTTTAGAGCTTTGAACCCCCAAGTGTTTCACTACAGTTTATAATGCAGAGCCGTGAAAATAAAAATTCTTTTTTTTTTCACAAAAATGATTTTTTAGCCCCCAGTTTTGTATTTTCACAAGGGTATCAGGATAAATTGGACCCCAAAAGTTGTTGTCCAATTTATCCTGAGTACGCTGATACCCAATATGTGGGGGGGAACCACTGTTTGGGCGCATGACAGAGCTCGGAAGGGAAGGAGCGCCATTTGGAATGCAGACTTAAATGGATTGGTCTGCAGGCGTCACGTTGCATTTGCAGAGCCCCTGATGTACCCAAACAGTACAAACCCCCCACAAGTGACCCCATATTGGAAACTAGACCCCCCAAGGAACTTATCTAGATGTGTTGTGAGAACTTTGAACCCCCAAGTGTTTCACTACAGTTCATAACGCAGAGCCGTGAAAATAAAAATTCTTTTTTTTTTTTCACAAAAATGATTTTTTAGCCCCCAGTTTTGTATTTTCACAAGGGTATCAGGATAAATTGGACCCAAAAAGTTGTTGTCCAATTTATCCTGAGTACGCTGATACCCAATATGTGGGGGGGAACCACTGTTTGGGCGCATGACAGAGCTCGGAAGGGAAGGAGCGCCATTTGGAATGCAGACTTAAATGGATTGGTCTGCAGGCGTCACGTTGCATTTGCAGAGCCCCTGATGTACCCAAACAGTACAAACCCCCCATAAGTGACCCCATATTGGAAACTAGACCCCCCAAGGAACTTATCTAGATGTGTTGTGAGAACTTTGAACCCCCAAGTGTTTCACTACAGTTCATAACGCAGAGCCGTGAAAATAAAAATTCTTTTTTTTTTTTCACAAAAATGATTTTTTAGCCCCCAGTTTTGTATTTTCACAAGGGTATCAGGATAAATTGGACCCCAAAAGTTGTTGTCCAATTTGTCCTGGGTACACTGATACCCAATATGTGGGGGGGAACCACTGTTTGGGCGCATGACAGAGCTCGGAAGGGAAGGAGCGCCATTTGGAATGCAGACTTAAATGGATTGGTCTGCAGGCGTCACGTTGCATTTGCAGAGCCCCTGATGTACCCAAACAGTACAAACCCCCCACAAGTGACCCCATATTGGAAACTAGACCCCCCAAGGAACTTATCTAGATGTGTTGTGAGAACTTTGAACCCCCAAGTGTTTCACTACAGTTTACAACGCAGAGCCGTGAAAATAAAAATTCTTTTTTTTTTCACAAAAATGATTTTTTAGCCCCCAGTTTTGTATTTTCACAAGGGTAGCAGGAGAAATTGGACCCCAAAAGTTGTTGTCCAATTTATCCTGAGTACGCTGATACCCAATATGTGGGGGGGAACCACTGTTTGGGCGCATGACAGAGCTCGGAAGGGAAGGAGCGCCATTTGGAATGCAGACTTAAATGGATTGGTCTGCAGGCGTCACGTTGCATTTGCAGAGCCCCTGATGTACCCAAACAGTACAAACCCCCCATAAGTGACCCCATATTGGAAACTAGACCCCCCAAGGAACTTATCTAGATGTGTTGTGAGAACTTTGAACCCCCAAGTGTTTCACTACAGTTCATAACGCAGAGCCGTGAAAATAAAAATTCTTTTTTTTTTTTTCACAAAAATGATTTTTTAGCCCCCAGTTTTGTATTTTCACAAGGGTATCAGGATAAATTGGACCCCAAAAGTTGTTGTCCAATTTGTCCTGGGTACACTGATACCCAATATGTGGGGGGGAACCACTGTTTGGGCGCATGACAGAGCTCGGAAGGGAAGGAGCGCCATTTGGAATGCAGACTTAAATGGATTGGTCTGCAGGCGTCACGTTGCATTTGCAGAGCCCCTGATGTACCCAAACAGTACAAACCCCCCACAAGTGACCCCATATTGGAAACTAGACCCCCCAAGGAACTTATCTAGATGTGTTGTGAGAACTTTGAACCCCCAAGTGTTTCACTACAGTTTATAACGCAGAGCCGTGAAAATAAAAATTCTTTTTTTTTTCACAAAAATGATTTTTTAGCCCCCAGTTTTGTATTTTCACAAGGGTAGCAGGAGAAATTGGACCCCAAAAGTTGTTGTCCAATTTGTCCTGAGTACGCTGATACCCAATATGTGGGGGGGAACCACTGTTTGGGCGCATGACAGAGCTCGGAAGGGAAGGAGCGCCATTTGGAATGCAGACTTAAATGGATTGGTCTGCAGGCGTCACGTTGCATTTGCAGAGCCCCTGATGTACCCAAACAGTACAAACCCCCCACAAGTGACCCCATATTGGAAACTAGACCCCCCAAGGAACTTATCTAGATGTGTTGTGAGAACTTTGAACCCCCAAGTGTTTCACTACAGTTTATAACGCAGAGCCGTGAAAATAAAAATTCTTTTTTTTTTCACAAAAATGATTTTTTAGCCCCCAGTTTTGTATTTTCACAAGGGTATCAGGATAAATTGGACCCCAAAAGTTGTTGTCCAGTTTGTCCTGAGTACGCTGATACCCCATATGTTGGGGTAAACCCCTGTTTGGGCACACGGGAGAGCTCTGAAGGGAAGGAGCACTGTTTTCCTTTTTCAACGCAGAATTGGCTGGAATTGAGATCGGATGCCATGTCCCGTTTGGAGAGCCCCTGATGTGCCTAAACAGTGGAAACCCCCCAATTATAACTGATACCCTAATCCAAACACACCCCTTACTCTAATCCCAACAGTAACCCTAACCACACCCCTAACCCAGACACACCCAACCCTATTCCCAACCGTAAATGTAATCCAAACCCTAACCCTATCTTTAGCCCCAACCCTAACCCTAGCCCCAACCCTAACTGTAGCCCCAACCCTAGCCCCAACCCTAACGGGAAAATGGAAATAAATACATTTTTTTTAATTTTTTTATTTTTCCCTAACTAAGGGGGTGATAAAGGGGGGTTTGATTTACTTTTATAGCGGGTTTTTTAGCGGATTTTTATGATTGGCAGCCGTCACACACTGAAAGACGCTTTTTATTGCAAAAAATATTTTTTGCGTTACCACATTTTGAGAGCTATAATTTTTCCATATTTTGGTACATAGAGTCATGTGAGGTCTTGTTTTTTGCGGGACGAGTTGACGTTTTTGTTGGTAACATTTTCAGACACGTGACATTTTTTGATCGCTTTTTATTCCGATTTTTGTGAGGCAGAGTGATCAAAAACCAGCTATTCATGAATTTCTTTTGGGGGAGGCGTTTATACCGTTCCACGTTTGGTAAAATTGATAAAGCAGTTTTATTCGTCGGGTCAGTACGATTACAGCGATATCTCATTTATATCATTTTTTTATGTTTTGGCGCTTTTATACGATAAAAACTATTTTATAGAAAAAATTATTATTTTGGTATTGCTTTATTCTCAGGACTATAACTTTTTTATTTTTTTGCTGATGATGCTGTATGGCGGCTTGATTTTTGCGGGACAAGATGACGTTTGCAGCGGTACCATGGTTATTTATATCTGTCTTTTTGATCGCGTGTTGTTCCACTTTTTTGTTCGGCGGTATGGTAATAAAGCGTTGTTTTTTGCCTCGTTTTTTTTTTCTTACGGTGTTTACTGAAGGGCTTAACTAGTGGGCCAGTTTTATAGGTCGGGTCGTTACGGACGCGGCAATACTAAATATGTGTACTTTTATTGTTTTTTTTATTTTATTTAGATAAAGAAATGTATTTATGGGAATAATATATATATTTTTTTTTCATTATTTTGGAATATTTTTTTTTTATTTTTTTTTACACATTTGGAAATTTTTTTTTTTACTTTTTTACTTTGCCCCAGGGGGGGACAATACAGATCGGTGATCTGTCAGTTTGCATAGCACTCTGACAGATCACCGATCTGAGGAAAGTGCAGGCTGCTTCACAGTGCCTGCTCTGAGCAGGCTTCTGTGAAGCCACCTCCCTCCCTGCAGGACCCGGATCCGCGGCCATCTTGGATCCGGGTCTGGAGCAGGCAGGGAGGGAGGTAAGACCCTCGCAGCAACGCGATCACATCGCGTTGCTGCGGGGGGCTCAGGGAAGCCCGCAGGGAGCCCCCTCCCTGCGCGATGCTTCCCTGCACCGCCGGCACATCGCGATCATGTTTGATCGCGATGTGCCGGGGGTTAATGTGCCGGGGGCGGTCCGTGACCGCTCCTGGCACATAGTGCCGGATGTCAGCTGCGATAGGCAGCTGACACCCGGCCGCGATCGGCCGCGCTCCCCCCGTGAGTGCGGCCGATCGCGTATGACGTACTATCCCGTCACCAGGAATTAAGTCCCAGGTCACCTTGACGGGATAGTACGTCAAACGGGATTAAGGGGTTAAGCAGCGGGTGTTCCCGGTTTAGGTCTCCTCTGGACTCAGTCTCTTGCCTGGCATCGTTGTATCCAGTCCTATAAGGTCTCCTCCTGATTCCTTTCCGTCTGTCTCATGCAAGAAAAGCTAAGTCCGTTTTGAATACTTTGGATCATTTGCATTTTTCAGTGTTTTTGTCCAGCTTGCTTAATATGTGATTTTCTAGCTCGCTGGAAGCTCTAGGGTGCTGATATTCTCCCTCCGCACCGTCAGTCGGTGTGGGGGTTCTTGAAATATTCAGCGTGGATGTTTTTGCAGGGTTTTCTGCTGACCGCATAGTTCACTATCTATTTTCTGCCTATCTAGACTAGTGGGCCTCACTTTGCTGAATCTAGTTCATCTCTACGTTTGTGTTTTCCTCTTGCCTCACCGTTATTATTTGTTGGGGGCTATCTATATCTTTGGGGTTCAATTTCTCTGGAGGCAAGTGAAGTCTTATTTTCCCTCTAGGGGTAGTCAGTTCTCTGGCTGGCTCGAGACGTCTAGAATCAACGTAGGCACGTTCACCGGCTACTTCTAGTTGTTGTGTTAGGATCAGTTATGCGGTTAGCCCAGTTTCCACCTCCCTAGAGCAGTTCTTTTGTTTATGTTGACCTTGCCGGAATTCCAGAGATCCTCTACCACTGGGATCATAACAGGCGTCCTCCAATGGGTGAGGATGCCTTAAGAATCAGAGGCCTCTAGGCTATTGGCCAGAGACACTTTAGGGAGGTGCACACAGACTGAAAAAGAAACCGGAGTTGCTGGCGCCGCCCCTTATGCACACAGACAAAAAGTGTACACAGAACAAGTGGCCATGAAGCACACAGCATGGAGCTGGCAGTAGACAGATCTCACAGCATGGCACAGGTTGAGTGAGTTGATATATCAAGCAGGTAGGGGATGGAAGGCCATGCAGTGATGCCGGCAGGGTTGTTACGTCCCACAGTATATGCCCGGTGCTGCCGTATGGGTCATCCCATAGTATATGCCCCGGAGTACGCAGCGTCCCGCAGGTTATAACTTGGCGCTACCATATGCAGCGTCCAGCAGGATATACCCCGGGCGTTGACGTATCCGGTCTCAGTATATGTGGGCGGGATCTGTTCCATGTGTGATGTTTCCTCCCCTTCTGGGTGTTTGCAGAAGGATAATGAAGCTTAGGCTCACAGTGCAGACACATTACTGGTAACTGCAAGTGGCAGCACAGATTACGGTACTCGCTGCTGTGCTGCTCATTGGTCCTACAGAGATCTGAGAAGAGCAGTCATCATCATGGCTCAGCAGTCCGATCCCAGTAATTACACAGCTCAACAGACCGTATCATACGTTAGGATTAGATACATGGTTCTATGGACTGTATCACACGATTAGTTACTTGGCTCAGCGAACAAATACAGTGAACTGAGCGGAGCAGTCGTGTCTTTGGGGTTGCAGCACTTGGATCACAGTAATTACCAGTGAGCGCTCTCCCGTCCGGGCACCAGTGCTGCAATGCTGATTTCATACAGTGAGCGCCGCACCTCTGAGCCTCGCACCTCAAAGCCCTCACATTTGAGCCCCGCACCTCGGAACTCCTCCTCTGAGCCCAGCACCTAGGAGCCTGTACCTGAGCCCCTCATATTTGAGCCTGCACCTCGGAGCCCATCCCCTGAGCCCAGCACCTAGGAGCCTGCACCTCTGAGCCCCTCACATTTGAGCCCCATACCTTGGAGCTCCTCTCCTGAGCCCAGCACCTAGGAGCCTGTCACATTTGAGCCCTGCACCTCGGAGCCCCTCACATTTGAGCCTGCACCTCGGAGCCCATCCCGAGCTCAGCACCTCTGAGCCCTCACATTTGAGCCCCGCACCTCGGAGCTCCTCCTCTGAGCCCAGTACCTAGGAGCCTGCACCTCTGAGCCCCTCACATTTGAGCCTGCACCTCGGAGCAATTCCACGAATTGTCTTGTACTTCTGTTTTCAGGGTGTGTGGGATCAGCGAGGGCCTCTACACTTTCCAGACGCACCAAGGACAGCACATCTATGAGCGCGTGCACACGGCCGTTCTGGCTCTGGCCGAGCAGCACAAGAGTCTCCTCCTCGAGATGGAAAAGAACTCCAGAGTGAGTATCAGCCCTCTCTTCAGCAGCAGCCTTCCGGCTTGGCGTGCTGTCACCACCTTATGTTTCTCCTCAGCTTCTACACAAGGAAGCAGAGAATGTGCCTCACCCAGGAGCCAGCGCCTCCATGCTGCCCCGCAGCGCCTACTGGCACCACATCACCAGCGGCCACAGCAGCACAGAGTCTTCCAGCAGCCGTAAGTAAGCAGTACAGTCCACGTAAGCACGGGCAGATCTACGACTGCTCCTTGTCTGATGACCATTTCTTTTACAGGACCTCACAGTGGAAGAGATTCTGATCCCATCACAAGGAGGCCATTTCCTCGGAAACTGCCCACATCCGCCTCACAGTGACCAAACCTGCCTCCATGTGGCATTCCAGGACTATGGTGACAAGGGATGGCACGCTGCCACGGCGGGGGGGAGGGCAGGTGGAGAAAACCAATTTTGCACTATAAACGTAAAGCTAAACCGTTTGCAGTACTGTGGTCTATTCAGCGACACTAGGACCCAAAGTAATCAAGGGTTTTACTACAGTATGGGGGTACATGTGTGTGGGGTCAGTTAATAGTGAGGACGTCATTCTGAATCTCGTGACTCAGCTGTGTCTGGAGGTCACTCAGCTTCCTCTTCAGGCCGGACAGTGCAGACAGGACGATGGTCTCTGGCCGGAGCGATCCGCAGGACTCCACGTTATAGTAGAACCTGGGGGAGGGGAGCAGAGAACACGTGGTCGGCGCGAGGTCACGTCTGCACATGGAGAAGGAGCAGCTGGACTTACCGTTCTGGCTTTCCATTAGGGTCATATGGAGCCTGCGCCTCCTCTTCGTCTATTTCAGAGTATTCACTTTTTGGCCTGGAAACAGAAAACGAAAATTCTGAAAGAAACGCAGAGAGAGGAGTAACGAGTGACAGGCAGCTCCAATTTAGACCCATCGGCACCGATCCTGACACGGCGGCAGCCACAGAACTGCCACCTACAAAGCTCCTCCAGCAAAAACCCCCGGCTGCATCCTACCATTCCTCCGGCTTGGGGTAGACTGTGTGCCTCAGTGCGTTGTCCGGGTCATATTCGAATGCCACTCCCGCTGTGGGGTTCCACTTGGCATGTTCTTTTCCGAAGCCCTTCTTGGCATAAGCTCGTAGACGCAGCTCTTGTCCCTTCCGTAACTTCACCAGGAGAATATCTGCCAGAAGACAATGTGATCACGTGTCTGCAGATGGCTGTGCCGTCCTCTCACAGCACCACAGGCTGCACCTGGTAATCGACAAGGTCACTCACCGTCCTGCTCCACATAATCATTGGGGTCGTTATCTCTGCTCCGAGACGTCACCTGAACAAACGAGAGAAAAGGGTTCTGCTGATTTCATGTCAGGATCACTACAGATGTGAGTGGTGGCAGAGGACAAGTATCGTGGCAGAGGACAAGTATTGCGGCATGAACGGGGATTGTAGCAGAGGACGGGTAGCACTGGGACAGTGGAAGATGGGATCATGGTGGTGGCAGTGTCCTGACTGCAGGTAAATAGCTGCAATCGGATTGGATAGCGCAAGGTTACCACAGCGGGTATGAGGACAGTACATGACTGCATGTCGGGGAATCAGTGAGTCACAAATACCTGAAGCCTTCTGCCACGACACTGACCCTTCCCAGCCACGATACGGACTTCCCAGCCACGACGCTGACCCCTCCCCGCCACGACGCTGACCCTTCCCCGCCACGACGCTGACCCTTCCCCGCCACGACGCTGACCCTTCCATGACGCTGACCCGCCACTGACCCTTCCCCGCCACGACGCTGACCCTTCCCCGCCACGACGCTGACCCTTCCCCGCCACGACGCCGACCCTTCCCCGCCACGACGCCGACCCTTCCCCGCCACGACGCCGACCCTTCCCCGCCACGACACTGACCCTTCCCAGCAACCACGCTGACCCTTCTCAGCAACCACGCTGACCCTTCCCAGCAACCACGCTGACCCTTCCCAGCAACCACGCTGACCCTTCCCAGCCACGGCACTGACCGGAATCACCCTGTGATTGTTGGAGATGAGGTCACGAGAGGTCACATGACGGGTCTGATCTTCATTGCACCGCACGTCCAGAGTGAACTCCACCGAGCATTCAGCACAGAACTCATCGCACGTACAGTCCTGCATGGGCAAATCCTGAGAGTAACAGCGGAAAGCGCGTGGGGAAAAGCACACAGAAAAGTACTGGAGGAGAGGAGTCCCGGGGAAAAGATGGGAAAGCACAAAGCGAGGCAGAGAGGGAATGCATGGGAGGGAAGGGGCAGTCACAGGACACCCACCCTGGAGTACTGCAGCTTGTCCACAATGTCATCACTGGTCAGAGGTACGAGCCCTGTGGATGAAACCAACAGACGGGTCACCAGGGCCCAGGACACCATAATCGCAGCCCGTCGCCCACTCTCACTCACCAACTCTGTGTGCAATGAATTCATCATGGAGGACGGAGGAGTTGGCATCTATTTGCACCCAGTCAATGGCTGCAAGAAACATCAGATTAATGGGGGAAAAACGCAATCCACTCTGATACGACACCGGTAAAGGCAGGACGCTGCGCCCACAATGGACGGGACCCCACTCACAGGTCACAGCAGATATCAGGACAGTGGCCCCAAGCAATTGAGGGAGTGGACACCGCTACAATTATGGAGGCAGCCGTGCACCCCGAATATCACATGCAGGCTGCTGAACAATGTAGTGACTTGATGTTTTCACACCAATTCTCCAGATTCTCCCAAGAGTTGGCGTGGCACAGGGGCGCACCGGTACAGATCGTCTAATTCATGACAGGTTGTAGCAAAAATTATACTGAAAATCTTACTCCAAAACTCATCAGAGACCCATCATGTGCCACAGCCCCACACAGCTAGCGCTAGGTCACATGACATCACTCACCAATCGTAGGCACCTCTGCGATAAACACACGGCGGATGGAGTTGGCGATCCTGCAAGAGATGAATAATAACATCACAAAGAGATAGGGGGCATATAAATATATGGGACAGTCAGGAGATAAGTATGTGCCCCCCACATCCACCTCCGGGGGCTTCTGTGTCCTCATCTACATCCATAGACATTAATAAGGAGAAAGTATGTGCCCCCACATCCACCTCCGGGGGCTTCTCTGTCCTCATCTACATCCATAGACATTAATATGGAGAAAGTATGTGCCCCCCACATCCACCTCCGGGAGCTTTTGTGTCATCTACATCCATAGATATTAATATGGAGAAAGTATGTGCCCCCCCCACATCCACCTCCGGAGGCTTCTGTGTCATCTACATCCATAGACATATGGATAAAGTATGTGCCCTCCACCTCCGGGGGCTTCTCTGTCCTCATCTACATCCATAGACATTAATATGGAGAAAGTATGTGCCCCCCACATCCTCCTTCGGGGGCTTCTCTGTCCTCATCTACATCCATAGACATTAATATGGAGGAAAGTATTTGCCCCCCACATCCACCTCCGGGGGCTTCTGTGTCCTCATCTACATCCATAGACATTAATATGGAGGAAAGTATGTGCCCCCCACATCCACCTTCGGGGGCTTCTGTGTCATCAACATCCATAGACATTAATATGGGGGAAAGTATGTGCCCCCCACATCCACCTCCGGGGGCTTCTCTGTCCTCATCTACATCCATAGACATTAATATGGAGAAAAGTATGTGCCCCCCACATCCATCTCCGGGGGCTTCTCTGTCCTCATCTACATCCATAGACATTAATATGGAGAAAAGTATGTGCCCCCCTCATCCTCCTCCAGGGGCTTCTCTGTCCTCATCTACATCCATAGACATTAATATGGAGAAAAGTATGTGCCCCCCACATCCACCTCTGGGGCTTCTCTGTCCTCATCTCCATCCATAGACATTAATATGGAGAAAGTATGTGCCCCCCACATCCACCTCCGGGGGCTTCTGTGTCCTCATCTACATCCATAGACATTAATATGGAGGAAAGTATGTGCCCCCCACATCCACCTCAGGGGGCTTCTCTGTCCTCATCTACATCCATAGACATTAATATGGAGAAAAGTATGTGCCCCCCACATCCACCTCCGGGGCTTCTCTGTACTCATCTCCATCCATAGACATTAATATGGAGAAAGTATGTGCCCCCCATATCCACCTCCGGGGGCTTCTGTGTCCTCATCTACATCCATAGACATTAATATGGAGGAAAGTATGTGCACCCCCACATCCACCTCCGGAGGCTTCTGTGTCCTCATCTACATGCATAGACATTAATATGGAGAAAGTATGTGCCCCCCACATTCACCTCCGGAGGCTTCTGTGTCATCTACATCCATAGACATTAATATGGAGAAAGTATTTGCCCCCCACATCCTCCTCCGGGGGCTTCTCTGTCCTCATCTACATCCATAGACATTAATATGGAGAAAAGTATGTGCCCCCCACATCCACCTCCGGGGGGGGGGTTTCTCTGTCCTCATCTACATCCATAAACATTAATATGGAGGAAAGTATGTGCCCCCCACATCCACCTCCGGGGGCTTCTCTGTCCTCATCTACATCCATAGACATTAATATGGAGAAAGTATGTGCCCCCCACATCCACCTCCGGAGGCTTCTCTGTCCTCATCTACATCCATAAACATTAATATGGAGAAAGTATGTGCCCCCACATCCACCTCCGGGGGCTTCATTGTCCTTATCTACATCCATAGACATTAATATGGAGAAAGTATGTGCCCCCCACATCCACCTCCGGGGGCTTCTCTGTCCTCATCTACATCCATAGACATTAATATGGAGGAAAGTATGTGCCCCCCACATCCACCTCAGGGGGCTTCTCTGTCCTCATCTACATCCATAGACATTAATATGGAGAAAAGTATGTGCCCCCCACATCCACCTCCGGGGCTTCTCTGTACTCATCTCCATCCATAGACATTAATATGGAGAAAGTATGTGCCCCCCATATCCACCTCCGGGGGCTTCTCTGTCCTCATCTACATCCATAGACATTAATATGGAGAAAGTATGTGCCCCCCATATCCACCTCCGGGGGCTTCTGTGTCCTCATCTACATCCATAGACATTAATATGGAGAAAGTATGTGCCCCCCACATTCACCTCCGGAGGCTTCTGTGTCATCTACATCCATAGACATTAATATGCAGAAAGTATGTGCCCCCCACATCCTCCTCCGGGGGCTTCTCTGTCCTCATCTACATCCATAGACATTAATATGGAGAAAAGTATGTGCCCCCCCACATCCACCTCCGGGGCTCCTCTGTCCTCATCTATATCCATAAACATTAATATGGAGAAAGTATGTGCCCCCCACATCCTCCTCCGGGGGCTTCTCTGTCCTCATCTACATCCATAGACATTAATATGGAGAAAAGTATGTGCCCCCCACATCCACCTCCGGGGGGGGTTTCTCTGTCCTCATCTACATCCATAAACATTAATATGGAGGAAAGTATGTGCCCCCCACATCCACCTCCGGGGGCTTCTCTGTCCTCATCTACATCCATAGACATTAATATGGAGAAAGTATGTGCCCCCCCACATCCACCTCCGGAGGCTTCTCTGTCCTCATCTACATCCATAAACATTAATATGGAGAAAGTATGTGCCCCCCACATCCACCTCCGGGGGCTTCTCTGTCCTCATCTACATCCATAGACATTAACCCCTTAAGCCCCGAGGGTGGTTTGCACGTTAATGACCGGGCCAATTTTTACAATTCTGACCACTGTCCCTTTATGAGGTTATAACTCTGGAACGCTTCAACGGATCTTGGCGATTCTGACACTGTTTTCTCGTGACATATTTTACTTCATGATAGTGGTAAAATTTATTTGATATAACTTGCGTTTATTTGTGAAAAAAATGGAAATTTGGTGAAAATTTTGAAAATTTCGCAATTTTCCAACTTTGAATTTTTATGCCCTTAAATCACAGAGATATGTCACACAAAATACTTAATAAGTAACATTTCCCACATGTCTACTTTACATCAGCACAATTTTGGAACCAAAATTTTTTTATGTTAGGGAGTTATAAGGGTTAAAAGTTGACCAGCAATTTCTCATTTTTACAACACCATTTTTTTTTTAGGGACCACTTCTCATTTGAAGTCATTTTGAGGGGTCTATATGATAGAAAATACCCAAGTGTGACACCATTCTAAAAACTGCACCCCTCAA
The DNA here is from genome assembly GCF_051348905.1 of Ranitomeya variabilis. NCBI lineage: Eukaryota > Metazoa > Chordata > Amphibia > Anura > Dendrobatidae > Ranitomeya > Ranitomeya variabilis. The sequence continues at coordinate 625,954,487 of NC_135233.1, forward strand.
GGTGCTCAAAACCACATTCAAGAAGTTTATTAACCCTTCAGATGTTTCACAGGAATTTTTGTAATGTTTAAATAAAAATGAACATTTAACTTTTTTTTACACAAAATTTATTTCAGCTCCAATTTGTCTTATTTTACCAAGGGTAACAGGAGAAAATGGACCCCAAAAGTTGTTGTACAATTTGTCCTGAGTACGCTGATAACCCATATGTGGGGGTAAACCACTGTTTGGGCGCATGGCAGAGCTCGGAAGGAAAGGAGCGCCATTTTACTTTTCAATGCAAAATTGACTGGAATTGAGATGGGACGCCATGTTGCGTTTGGAGAGCCCCTGATGTGCGTAAACATTGAAACCCCCCACAAGTGACACCATTTTGGAAAGTAGACCCCCTAAGGAACTTATCTAGATGTGTGGTGAGCACTTTGACCCACCAAGTGCTTCACAGAAGTTTATAATGCAGAGCCGTAAAAATAAAAAATCATATTTTTTCACAAAAATGATCTTTTCGCCCCCAATTTTTTATTTTCCCAAGGGTAAGAGAAGAAATTGGACCCCAAAAGTTGTTGTGCAATTTGTCCTGAGTACGCTGATACCCCATATGTGGGGGTAACGACTGTTTGGGCGCATGGCAGAGCTCGGAAGGGCAGGAGCGCCGTTTGACTTTTTCAATGCAAAATTGACTGGAATTGAGATGGGACACCATGTCGCATTTGGAGAGCCCCTGATGTGCCTAAACATTAAAATCCCCCACAAGTGACACCATTTTGGAAAGTAGACCCCTTAAGGAACTTATCTAGATGTGTTTTGAGAGCTTTGAATCCCCAAGTGTTTCACTACAGTTTATAACGCAGAGCCGTGAAAATAAAAAATATTTTTTTTTCCACAAAAATTATTAGCCCCCAGTTTTGTATTTTCCCAAGGGTAACAGGAGCAATTGGACCCCAAAAGTTGTTGTCCAATTTGTCCTGAGTACGCTGATACCCCGTATGTGGGGGGGAACCACTGTTTGGGCGCATGGCAGAGCTCGGAAGGGAAGGAGCGCCATTTGGAATGCAGACTTAGATGGATTGGTCTGCAGGCGTCACATTGCATTTGTAGAGCCCCTGATGTACCCAAACAGTAGAAACCCCCCACAAGTGACCCCATATTGGAAACTAGACCTCCCTAGGAACTTATCTAGATATGTTGTGAGAACTTTGAACCCCCAAGTGTTTCACTACAGTTTACAACGCAGAGCCGTGAAAATAAAAAATCTTTTTTTTTCCCACAAAAATGATTTTTAGCCCCCCAAATTTTTATTTTCCCAAGGATAACAAGAGAACTTGGACCCCAAAAGTTGTTGTCCAATTTGTCCCGAGTACGCTGATACCCCATATGTTGGGGTAAACCCCTGTTTGGGCGCACGGGAGAGCTCGGAAGGGAAGGTGCACTGTTTTACTTTTTCAACGCAGAATTGGCTGGAATTGAGATTGGACGCCATGTCGCGTTTGGAGAGCCCCTGATGTGCCTGAACAGTGGAAACTCCCCAATTCTACCTGAAACCGTAATCCAAACACACCCCTAACCCTAATCCCAACGGTAACCCTAACCACACCCCTAACCCTGACACACCCCTAACCCTAATCCCAACCGTAAATGTAATCCAAACCCTAACCCTAACTTTTGCCCCAACCTCAACCCTAACTTTAGCCCCAACCCTAACTTTAGCTCCAACCCTAGCCCTAATCCTAATGGGAAAATGGAAATAAATACATTTTTTTAATTTTATTATTTTTCCCTAACTAAGGGGGAGATGAAGGGGGGTTTGATTTACTTTTATAGCGTTTTTTTATATCGGATTTTTACGATTGGCAGGTGTCACACACTAAAAGATGCTTTTTATAGCAAAAAAGTTTTTGCGTCTCCACATTTTGAGACCTATAATTTTTCCATATTTTGGTCCACAGAGTTATGTGAGGTCTTGTTATTTGCGGGACGAGTTGACGTTTTTATTGGTAACATTTTCGGGCACGTGACATTTTTTGATCGCTTTTTATTCCGATTTTTGTGAGGCAGAATGACCAAAAACCAGCTATTCATGAATTTCTTTTGGGGGAGGCGTTTATACCGTTCCACGTTTGGTAAAATTGATAAAGCAGTTTTATTCGTCGGGTCAGTACGATTACAGCGATATCTCATTTTTAATCATTTTTTATGTTTTGGCGCTTTTATACGATAAAAGCTATTTTATAGAAAAAATAATTATTTTGGCATCGCTTTATTCTGAGGACTATAACTTTTTAATTTTTTTCCTTATGATGCTGTATGGCGGCTTGTTTTTTGCGGGACAAGATGACGTTTTCAGCGGTACCATGGTTATTTATATCCATCTTTTTGATCGCGTGTTATTCCACTTTTTGTTCAGCTGTATGATAATAAAGCGTTGTTTTTTGGCTCTTTTTTTTTTTTTTCTTACGGTGTTCACTGAAGGGGTTAACTAGTGGGACAGTTTTATAGGTTGGGTCGTTACGGACGCGGCGATACTAAATATGTGTACTTTTATTGTTTTTTTTTTTTTATTTAGATAAAGAAATGTATTTATGGGAATACATTTTTTTTTTCTTTATTTAGGAATTTTTTTTTTTTTTTTACACATGTGTAATATTTTTTTTTTAACTTTTTTACTTTGTCCCAGGGGGGGACATCACAGATCGCTGTCAGCACTCTGGCAGATCAGCGATCTGACTGACAGGGCTGCAGGCTTACCAGCGCCTGCTGTGGACCCGGAAGTACTCCCTGCAGTACCCGGATGCAGCCCCGCGCCCATTTTGGATCCGGGGACTGCAGGGAGGAGACGCTCGGTACAAGGTGAGTACATCGCTTTGTACCGATCGTCTCAGGGAAGCACGCAGGGAGCCCCCTCCCTGCGCGATGCTTCCCTGTACCGCCTGTACACTGCGGTCATGTTTGATCTTACACATAAACCCAGACTCATAGTGAAAGGTAGCCAAGGAATATATCCCGGCCCCTCTATTTACAACTCCCAATACATTGTATACAGAAAACAGGAGAACAACGGGAGCGTTTAATAGAAGTTGTACAAAATTTGATCGAGAAAATACAATAAAAAACACACACTTAAAAAAACACCAATTAAAGACACCATAAGGTAACCTCAATACCCATAGCCGTGCTGGCACAATTTCCGCCAGCACAGGATTATATAGCGTTGTAATACACAAGTAAATGATCTATAACCACCAAAGAAACCCCCCAGAAACAAAATGGGGCTGTTTAGCCATCAATTTTACCCCATGTATCACAGTAATGCCTAATCTGGCTTATCCATATGGGTCAGGCTAGAGTACAGCCCAAAGGGGAGGTTGGTATACGTTGGATACGCCTGGCCTCCCACTTTATAGAGCAAATAGACAATATCCGTCAGGAAATCCGCTCCCAATCACCAAGTTCAGTGACTCCCATCCCTCCCTGCATCTCCCCTTGCTCACTCTCCAATTTGATCCCATCACAGAAGAAGTCTCCAGGCTCCTCTTTTCTTCTCGTCCGACTACATGCACTACCGACCCCATTCCCTCTCATCTCCTCCAGTCTCTCTCTCCAGTTGTCACAACTCACCTAACTACAATCTTTAATCTCTCCCTCTCCTCTGGCATTTTCCCCTCCTCTTTCAAACACTCTATCATAACTCCATTACTAAAGAAACCCACCCTCGACCCATCCTGCACAAATAACTACAGACAGGTCTCCAACCTCCTCCTTCATCTCTAAACTCTTGGAGCGCCTAGTCTACTCCCGCCTTACCCGTTACCTCTCCATTCACTCCCTCCTAGACCCTTCACAGTCTGGCTTCCGCCCCCTACATTCGACAGAAACTGCAATCATCAAAGTGACCAACGACCTTCTGACAGCAAAATGTAATGGTGACCACTCTGCTCATTCTTCTTGATCTTTCTGCAGCTTTCGACACTGTTGACCACCCTCTCCTACTCTCTAGGCTCCAGTCACTAGGCATTAAGGACACTGCTCTCTCCTGGTTCTCCTCCAACCTTTCTGACCGCTCCTTCAGTGTTCTGTTCTCTGGCTCCACTTCCTCTCACTGTCGGGGTACCTCAGGGCTCAGTCCTTGGCCCCCTTCTCTTCTCCCTCTACATGGCCCCAATTGGACAGACCATCAGCAGATTTGGCTTTCAGTACCATCTTTATGCTGATGACACACAACTATACACATCATCTCCTGACCTTACTCCGCTGTACTACAGAACACCAGTGACTGTCCGCATCTCCAACATCATGTCCGCTCTCTATCTGAAACTCAACCTCTCCAAAACTGAATTTCTTCTGCTCCCGCCATCTACTAATCTCCCTAAACCTGACGTTTCCCTCTCCATGGGTGGCACCATAATAACACTCCGGCAGCAGGCGCGCTGTCTGTGTGTTATATTTGACTCCGATCTCTCCTTCACCTCCCATATACAATCTCTTGCCCACTCGTGCCGCTTACACCTAAAGAACATCTCTAGAATCCGCCCTTTTCTCACTATGGAAACAACAAAAACCCTCAGTCGCCCTGATCCACTCCCGCCTGGACTACTGCAATGCTCTATTAATTGGCCTCCCCCTCACGCGATTTTCCCCTCTCCAGTCCATCCTTAATGCAGCAGCCAGGGTTGTCCATCTGGCTAATCGTTACTCGGACGTGTCCGCTCTTCGCCAGTCGTTACACTGGCTGCCCATTCATTACAGGATACAATTCAAAGTACTTGTTCTCACCCACAAAGCTCTCCACAGTGCGGCTCCCCCTTACATCTCCTCCCTCATTTCTGTCTATCGGCCTAACCGACCACTGTGCTCTGCAAGTGACTTTCGACTAACCTCTGCACTAATCCGTACCTCCCACTCCCGACTCCAAGACTTCTCCCGTGCTGCGCCAATCCTCTGGAATGCTCTACCCCAAGATATTAGGACCATCCACAATTTACATAGTTTTAGGTGCTCCCTCAAAACACATTTGTTCAGAGCGGCCTATCACGTTCACTAATCAAAGCCATTTTATGTTTGTGTGTGTGTAGCCCATTCACTACTTCCACCTATCCCCCACCCCCTGAAGATGGCTGGACCATCATTGTAAATACATCTGTCACGATCCATGTTTGGATCTGTGGCAGATCTGGTTTCCCTCTTATTTAAACCTTTTTTCCTTTCTGGTCATTGGGGGTTAATGCAGTTTTCTCCCCCCGGTGGCCGCTGGTGTTATTGCATTGCATTGCTGCTGGGTCAGCTGATGTTTGTGACCACTCCCACCATCCTTTATAAGGTCACCTGGTGCATCAGCTGACTGTTGGTTATACAGGTCCTTCTGGAGATCAACCTCGCAGTAGCAGCTCCCTGGTGTCAGACAAGTCTGGTGTTTGGAGCTCTGTTGCTGTACAATCTGCGTTGTGGAGTCAGCAGCGGTGTGCACAAGCTAAGTTCTGAGTTTTGTTGCTTTGTAGTTTGTGCATTCACCTTTTGGTATTGTGTTCCCCTCACTCTCATATTGTTTATTCCTGTTTATTGCTTTGTGGTGCTGTCTACACTGTTCACCTCCTGGGGTGGGGGTTTAGTTCAGGGTTTATCAGGAGACAGGGACAGGTCGGTGACTTGGGCCTCCCTACCTTCAAGGGTACCCCCAAGTTAAGGAAAGACAGGGCTTTCCTTAGCCTGAGGGGCAGTTCAGGGGCCCAGATTCCTCATCTTCTGTTTCTGCCCAGTGACAACATCATTGTAAATACACACCTGTGCTTTGTATTTCCCCACCTCATTGTAGATTGTAAGCTCTCACGAGCAGGGTCGTCTTATTTAGCTTTAATTATTGTATTGTTAACGTTGTTACCTATGACTGTTGTGTTTGAAACTGTTAAACTGTAAAGCGCTGCGGAATATGTTGGCGCTATATAAATAAAGATTATTATTATTATTTATTATTATTGTGCCTCTCTGTAGGTTACGGGACTTGTGAGCCTCTTGTGGGAGCGGCAGGCCTTCTTCATCTCAGGGGGCTCCACACCACAGAGGACAGCACACTCCGCCCGGTCTCCACACCACAGAGGACGGCACTCTCTGCCCGGTCTATACACCACAGAGGACAGCACTCTCTGCCCGGTCTCCTCACCACAGAGGACGGCACTCTCTGCCCGGTCTCCTCACCACAGAGGACGGCACGCTCCGCCCGGTCTATACACCACAGAGGACGGCACTCTCCGCCCGGTCTCCACACCACAGAGGACGGCACGCTCCGCCCGGTCTCCACACCACAGAGGACGGCACTCTCTGCCCGGTCTATACACCACAGAGGACAGCACTCTCTGCCCGGTCTCCTCACCACAGAGGACGGCACTCTCTGCCCGGTCTCCTCACCACAGAGGACGGCACGCTCCGCCCGGTCTATACACCACAGAGGACGGCACGCTCCGCCCGGTCTCCACACCACAGAGGACGGCACGCTCCGCCCGGTCTCCACACCACAGAGGACAGTAAGCTCCGCCCGGTCTCCACACCACAGAGGACGGCACGCTCCGCCCGGTCTATACACCACAGAGGACGGCACGCTCCGCCCGGTCTATACACCACAGAGGACAGCACGCTCCGCCCGGTCTATACACCACAGAGGACGGCACGCTCCGCCCGGTCTCCTCACCACAGAGGACGGCACGCTCCGCCCGGTCTATACACCACAGAGGACAGCACGCTCCGCCCGGTCTATACACCACAGAGGACGGCACGCTCCGCCCGGTCTCCACACCACAGAGGACGGCACGCTCCGCCCGGTCTATACACCACAGAGGACGGCACGCTCCGCCCGGTCTATACACCACAGAGGACGGAACGCTCCGCCCGGTCTATACACCACAGAGGACAGCACGCTCCGCCCGGTCTATACACCACAGAGGACGGCACGCTCCGCCCGGTCTCCTCACCACAGAGGACGGCACGCTCCGCCCGGTCTATACACCACAGAGGACGGCACGCTCCGCCCGGTCTATACACCACAGAGGACAGCACGCTCCGCCCGGTCTATACACCACAGAGGACGGCACGCTCCGCCCGGTCTATACACCACAGAGGACGGCACGCTCCGCCCGGTCTCCACACCACAGAGGACGGCACGCTCCGCCCGGTCTCCTCACCACAGAGGACGGCACGCTCCGCCCGGTCTCCTCACCACAGAGGACGGCACGCTCCGCCCGGTCTATACACCACAGAGGACGGCACGCTCCGCCCGGTCTATACACCACAGAGGACGGCACGCTCCGCCCGGTCTATACACCACAGAGGACGGCACGCTCCGCCCGGTCTCCTCACCACAGAGGACGGCACGCTCCGCCCGGTCTATACACCACAGAGGACGGAACGCTCCGCCCGGTCTATACACCACAGAGGACAGCACGCTCCGCCCGGTCTATACACCACAGAGGACGGCACGCTCCGCCCGGTCTATACACCACAGAGGACGGCACGCTCCGCCCGGTATCCACACCACAGAGGACGGCACGCTCCGCCCGGTCTCCTCACCACAGAGGACGGCACGCTCCGCCCGGTCTCCTCACCACAGAGGACGGCACGCTCCGCCCGGTCTATACACCACAGAGGACGGCACGCTCCGCCCGGTCTATACACCACAGAGGACGGCACGCTCCGCCCGGTATCCACACCACAGAGGACGGCACGCTCCGCCCGGTCTCCTCACCACAGAGGACGGCACGCTCCGCCCGGTCTCCTCACCACAGAGGACGGCACGCTCCGCCCGGTCTATACACCACAGAGGACGGCACGCTCCGCCCGGTCTATACACCACAGAGGACGGCACGCTCCGCCCGGTCTATACACCACAGAGGACGGCACGCTCCGCCCGGTCTATACACCACAGAGGACGGCACGCTCCGCCCGGTCTCCTCACCACAGAGGACGGCACGCTCCGCCCGGTCTCCACACCACAGAGGACGGCACGCTCCGCCCGGTCTCCACACCACAGAGGACGGCACGCTCCGCCCGGTCTATACACCACAGAGGACAGTAAGCTCCGCCCGGTCTCCACACCACAGAGGACGGCACGCTCCGCCCGGTCTCCTCACCACAGAGGACGGCACGCTCCGCCCGGTCTATACACCACAGAGGACGGCACGCTCCGCCCGGTCTATACACCACAGAGGACAGTAAGCTCCGCCCCCGGTCTTCACACCACAGAGGACGGCACGTTCCGCCCGGTCTATACACCACAGAGGACGGCACGCTCCGCCCGGTCTATACACCACAGAGGACGGCACGCTCCGCCCGGTCTATACACCACAGAGGACGGCACGCTCCGCCCGGTCTCCTCACCACAGAGGACGGCACGCTCCGCCCGGTCTCCTCACCACAGAGGACGGCACGCTCCGCCCGGTCTATACACCACAGAGGACGGCACGCTCCGCCCGGTCTCCACACCACAGAGGACGGCACGCTCCGCCCGGTCTATACACCACAGAGGACAGTAAGCTCCGCCCGGTCTCCACACCACAGAGGACGGCACGCTCCGCCCGGTCTCCTCACCACAGAGGACGGCACGCTCCGCCCGGTCTATACACCACAGAGGACGGCACGCTCCGCCCGGTCTATACACCACAGAGGACAGCACGCTCCGCCCGGTCTATACACCACAGAGGACGGCACGCTCCGCCCGGTCTATACACCACAGAGGACGGCACGCTCCGCCCGGTCTCCTCACCACAGAGGACGGCACGCTCCGCCCGGTCTATACACCACAGAGGACGGCACGCTCCGCCCGGTCTATACACCACAGAGGACAGCACGCTCCGCCCGGTCTATACACCACAGAGGACGGCACGCTCCGCCCGGTCTATACACCACAGAGGACGGCACGCTCCGCCCGGTCTCCTCACCACAGAGGACGGCACGCTCCGCCCGGTCTATACACCACAGAGGACGGCACGCTCCGCCCGGTCTATACACCACAGAGGACAGCACGCTCCGCCCGGTCTATACACCACAGAGGACGGCACGCTCCGCCCGGTCTCCTCACCACAGAGGACGGCACGCTCCGCCCGGTCTATACACCACAGAGGACGGCACGCTCCGCCCGGTCTATACACCACAGAGGACAGCACGCTCCGCCCGGTCTATACACCACAGAGGACGGCACGCTCCGCCCGGTCTATACACCACAGAGGACGGCACGCTCCGCCCGGTCTCCTCACCACAGAGGACGGCACGCTCCGCCCGGTCTCCTCACCACAGAGGATGGCACGCTCCGCCCGGTCTATACACCACAGAGGACAGTAAGCTCCGCCCCCGGTCTTCACACCACAGAGGACGGCACGTTCCGCCCGGTCTATACACCACAGAGGACGGCACGCTCCGCCCGGTCTCCTCACCACAGAGGACGGCACGCTCCGCCCGGTCTCCTCACCACAGAGGACGGCACGCTCCGCCCGGTCTCCGCGGTGTGAGATCAGTTAACCCTTGCAGGCCCGCCACACACTAATCACTCACGCCAGATCCGTGTTCTCCACCACAAACTTCACGTTCTCGTCCGTGAGATCCGTGATGCGGACGGTCGGTTGATTGGCGTACGGCATGTTGTCAGGAGAAGCAGCAACCGGAAGTGAGGGCCATAGAGAGGAGGCACAGGAAAGAGCGCCGAGGGGAGATAGAGCTGCAGCTGGAGGACTGAGCGTCTCCGGAAGCACGTGGTGCGGCAGTGAGGAGCGGCAGGATGGCGGAGTTTGTCCAGCGCCGCGCGGAGGATCACATCCCGGAGCTGCAGCAGCTGGAGCGGGTCGGGCTGCTGACCAGTAAGGAAGTCAGGTGAGAGCCCGTGTGTGTGTGTAGGTCGGTGTCTCTGAAGAGGTCGTGTGTGTAGGTCGGTTTCTGGGGAGGTGTGTGTCTGGGGGGTCGTGTGTGTGTGGGGAGGTCGGGGTGTGTGTGGAGGTCGGTCTCTGGGGGGTGTCTGGGGGGTCTTGTGTGTGTGTGTGGAGGTCGGTCTCTGGTGGGGTTGTGTGTCTGAAGGTCGGTGTCTCTTGGGGGTCGTGTGTGTGGAGGTTGGGGTGTGTTTGTGGAGGTCGGTTTCTGGGGAGGTGTGTGTCTGGGGGGTTGTGTGTGTGGGGGGGTCGTGTGGGGAGGTCGGGGTGTGTGTCTGGGGGGTTGTGTGTGTGGGGGGGTCGTGTGGGGAGGTCGGGGTGTGTGTCTGGGGGCTCGTGTGTGTGGAGGTCGGTCTCTGGTGGGGCTGTGTGTGTGGAGGTCTGTGACTCTGGTGGGGCTGTGTGTGTGGAGGTCAGTGTCTCGGGGGGGTGGAGGTCTGTGACTCTGGGGGGCCGTGTGTGTGTGGAGGTCGGTGTCTGTGGGGGGCCCCCGTAATGCGCCGCTCGCATCTCGTCGTCTTTTTTGCAGATCTGTCATTAAGAAACGAATGTCTCTGGAGTACAAGCTGGGGAGGAGGACGGTGGAGAAGGAGGACTTCATCAGCTACATCCAGGTGAGCCAAACAGGTCACACATGCCCGCCCCGCCCCCCTCCCTCGCCCCCCCCCCTCGCCCCCCCCCTCGCCCCCCCCCTCGCCCCCCCTCCCTCGCCCCCCCCTCCCTCGCCCCGCCCCCTCCCTCGCCCCGCCCCCTCCCTCGCCCCGCCCCCCTCCCCTCTCTCTCTCGCCCCCCCTCCCCTCTCTCTCTCGCCCCCCCTCTCTCTCTCGCCCCCCTCTCTCTCTCGCCCCCCCTCTCTCTCTCGCCCCCCCCTCTCTCTCTCGCCCCCCTCCCCTCTCTCTCTCGTCCCCTCTCTCTCTCGCCCCCCCTCCCCTCTCTCTCTCGCCCCCCCCTCCCTCTCTCTCTCGCCCCCCCTCCCCTCTCTCTCTCGCCCCCCTCCCCTCTCTCTCTCGCCCCCTCCCCTCTCTCTCTCGCCCCCCTCCCCTCTCTCTCTCGCCCCCCTCCCCTCTCTCTCTCGCCCCCCTCCCCTCTCTCTCTCGCCCCCCTCCCCTCTCTCTCTCGCCCCCCTCCCCTCTCTCTCTCGCCCCCCTCCCCTCTCTCTCTCGCCCCCCTCCTCTCTCTCGCCCCCCTCCTCTCTCTCGCCCCGCCCCTCTCTCTCTCGCCCCGCCCCCTCTCTCTCTCGCCCCGCCCCCTCTCTCGCCCCGCCCCCTCTCTCTCGTCTCTCGCCCCCCCCTCCCCTCTCTCGCCCCCCCTCCCCTCTCTCGCCCCCCCCCCCTCCCCTCTCTCGCCCCCCCCTCCCCTCTCTCGCCTCCCCTCTCTCGCCCCCCCCTCCCCTCTCTCGCCCCGCCCCCTCTCTCGCCCCGCCTCCCCTCTCTCTCGCCCCGCCCCCCCTCTCTCGTCTCTCGCCCCCCCCCTCCCCTCTCTCTCGCCCCCCCTCCCCTCTCTCGCCCCCCCCTCTCTCGCCCCCCCCCTCCCCTCTCTCGCCCCCCCCCCTCCCCTCTCTCGCCCCCCCCCCTCCCCTCTCTCGCCCCCCCCTCCCCTCTCTCGCCCCCCCCTCCCCTCTCTCGCCCCCCCCCTCCCCTCTCTCCTCTCTCGCCCCCCCCCTCCCCTCTCTCGCCCCCCCCCCCCTCCCCTCTCTCCTCTCTCGCCCCCCCCCCTCCCCTCTCTCGCCCCCCCCTCTCTCGCCCCCCCCCCCCTCTCTCGCCCCCCCCCTCTCTCGCCCCCCCCCTCTCTCGCCCCCCCCTCTCTCGCCCCCCCCTCTCTCGCCCCCCTCCCCTCTCTCGCCCCCCCCTCCCCTCTCTCGCCCTCCCCTCCCCTCTCTCGCCCTCCCCTCCCCTCTCTCGCCCTCCCCTCCCCTCTCTCGCCCTCCCCTCCCCTCTCTCGCCCTCCCCTCCCCTCTCTCGCCCTCCCCTCCCCTCTCTCGCCCTCCCCTCCCCTCTCTCGCCCTCCCCTCTCTCGCCCTCCCTCTCTCGCCCTCCCCTCTCTCGCCCTCCCCTCTCTCGCCCTCCCCTCTCCTCTCTCGCCCTCTCCTCTCTCGCCCTCTCCTCTCCCGCCCTCCCCTCTCTCGCCCCGCCCTCCCCTCTCTCGCCCCGCCCTCCCCTCTCTCGCCCCCCCTCCCTCTCTCGCCCCCCCTCCCCTCTCTCGCCCCCCCCCTCCCCTCTCTCGCCCCCCCCTCCCCTCTCTCGCCCCCCCTCCCCTCTCGCCCCCCTCCCCTCTCGCCCCCCCTCCCCTCTCTCGCCCCCCCTCCCCTCTCTCGCCCCCCCTCCCCTCTCTCGCCCCCCCCCCCTCCCCTCTCTCGCCCCCCCCTCCCCTCTCTCGCCCCCCCCTCCCCTCTCTCGCCCCCCCTCCCCTCTCTCGCCCCCCCCCCTCTCCTCTCTCGCCCCCCCTCTCCTCTCTCGCCCCCCCTCCCCCTCCTCTCTCTCGCCCCCCCTCCCCCCTCTCCTCTCTCGCCCCCCCCTCTCCTCTCTCGCCTCCCCCCTCTCCTCTCTCGCCTCCCCCTCTCCTCTCTCGCCTCCCCCTCTCCTCTCTCGCCTCCCTCGCCCTCCTCCCTCGCCCCCCCTCCTCCCTCGCCCCCCCCTCCTCCCTCGCCCCCCCCTCCTCCCTCGCCCCCCCCCCCCTCCTCCCTCGCCCCCCCCTCCTCCCTCGCCCCCCCCTCTCCTCCCTCGCCCCCCCTCTCCTCCCTCGCCCCCCCCTCCTCCCTCGCCCCCCCTCCTCCCTCGCTCCTCCCTCGCTCCTCCCTCGCCCCCCCTCCTCCCTCGCCCCCCCTCCTCCCTCGCCCCCCTCCTCCCTCGCCCCCCTCCTCCCTCGCCCCCCTCCTCCCTCGCCCCCCTCCTCCCTCGCCCCCCTCCTCCCTCGCCCCCCTCCTCCCTCGCCCCCCTCCTCCCTCGCCCCCCCCTCTCCTCTCTCGCCCTCTCCTCTCCTCTCTCGCCCCCCCTCTCCTCTCTCGCCCTCTCCTCTCTCGCCCCCCCCCTCTCCTCTCGCCCCCCCCCCTCTCCTCTCGCCCCCCCCCCTCTCCTCTCGCCCCCCCCCCCCTCTCCTCTCGCCCCCCCCCCCTCTCCTCTCGCCCCCCCCCCCTCTCCTCTCGCCCCCCCCCCCCCCCCCCTCTCCTCTCTCGCCCCCCCCCCCCCCTCTCCTCTCTCGCCCCCCCTCTCCTCTCTCGCCCCCCCTCTCCTCTCTCGCCCCCCCCTCTCCTCTCTCGCCCCCCCCTCTCCTCTCTCGCCCCCCCCTCTCCTCTCTCGCCCCCCCCTCTCCTCTCTCGCCCCCCCCTCCTCTCTCGCCCCCCCCCCCCCCTCTCGCCCCCCCCCTCTCCTCTCTCGCCCCTCTCCTCTCTCGCCCCCCCCTCTCCTCTCTCGCCCCCCCCCTCTCCTCTCTCGCCCCCCCCTCTCCTCTCTCGCCCCCCCCTCTCCTCTCGCCCCCCCCTCTCCTCTCTCGCCCCCCCCCTCTCCTCTCTCGCCCCCCCCCCTCCTCTCTCGCCCCCCCCTCTCCTCTCTCGCCCCCCCCCCCTCTCCTCTCTCGCCCCCCCCCTCTCCTCTCTCGCCCCCCCCCCTCTCCTCTCTCGCCCCCCCCCCCCCTCTCCTCTCTCGCCCCCCCCCCCCCCCTCTCCTCTCTCGCCCCCTCTCTCGACCCCCCCCTCTCTCCCCTCTCTCGCCCCCCCCCCCCTCTCTCGCCCCCCCCCCCCTCTCTCGCCCCTCTCTCGCCCCCTCTCCCCTCTCTCGCCCCCTCGCTCCCCTCTCTCGCTCAACGCTCTTGCCTTGTGTCTTTTATAGTATGAGATCAACTTTCTGGAGCTGCTAAAAAAGAGGAGGCAGGTAAGGAGGAGTCGATGGTTCTGTGAGGTCGGGGGAATGGCTGTGAGTTTGGACAAGTCGGGGGGAATGGCTGTGAGTTTGGAGAGGTCGGGGGAATGGCTGTGAGTTTGGAGAGGTCGGGGGGATGGCTGTATGTTTGGAGAGGTCGGGGGAATGGCTGTGAGTTTGGAGAGGTCGGGGGAATGGCTGTGAGTTTGGAGAGGTCGGGGGGATGGCTGTATGTTTGGAGAAGTCGGGGGGGAATGGCTGTTAGTTAGGAGAGGTCGGGGGGAATGGCTGTTAGTTAGGAGAGGTCGGGGGGAAATGGCTGTTAGTTAGGAGAGGTCGGGGGGAAATGGCTGTTAGTTTGGAGAGGTCGGGGGGAATGGCTGTTGGTTTGGAGAGGTCGGGGGGAATGGCTGTTGGTTTGGAGAGGTCGGGGGAATGACTTAGTTTGAAGGGGGGGGGCTGTGCGGCTCGGGATCTCGGTCACACTCTCAGTAGGGGTGGAGCAGCTCTTCCCGGGGGCGTGGCAGTAGTAGTGCCCCTGATTGATCAGTCTCCCCTGTGTTCTCAGCGCATTGGATACTGGCATAAGAAGGAGGAGATGGAGTACGTGATCCTACAGAGAGTCCACAACCTCTTCATTCGCGCCACCAACAAGTGGAAGGTTTGTGCTGCTGTATTGAGCATGCTGGGGGTTGTAGTCTTGGTGACCTCCTAACCTCTGGCTGCTGTTGTCTTGTAGGAGGACCTGCAGATGTGGATGTCTCACGTGGCCTTCTGTAAGAAGTGGGTGAGTGTCTCCGTCAGTTTGCGCTCGGCCTGTAGCACGTTCTCCATGTGACGCTTGTCTCTGTTTCAGAACTTAAAATTGAAGCTCAGCAGCATCTTCTCCTCCCTCCTGGCCGTGCACCCGGATAAAGCAGGTAGTACACGGACACCAATGCTCCCTCTGGCCCCGCGCCGACCGCTCCCTCTGGCCCCGCGCTGACCGCTCCCTCCGCTCTTTGGTTTCAGCTTTGTGGATAATGGCAGCCAAGTGGGAGTTTGAAGATCATCTGTCAACAGAGAGTGCAAGACATCTCTTTCTGCGCGCCCTTCGCTTCCACCCAGACTCTGCCAAATTGTACCTGGAGGTGAGTGTATGCTACCAGCACTAAACTGTGCGCCTCCTGATGGGGGCAGTATTATAGTAGTTATATTCTTGTACATAGGGGCAGTATTATAGTAGTTATATTCTTGTATATAGGAGCAGTATTATAGTAGTTATATTCTTGTATATAGGAGCAGTATTATAGTAGTTATATTCTTGTACATAGGAGCAATATTATAGTAGTTATATTCTTGTACATAGGAGCAGTATTATAGTAGTTATATTCTTGTACATAGGGGGAGTATTATAGTAGTTATATTCTTGTACATAGGAGCAGTATTATAGTAGTTATATTTTTGTACATAGGGGGCAGTATTATAGTAGTTATATTCTTGTACATAGGGGGCAGTATTATAGTAGTTCTATTCTTGTACATAGGATCAGTATTATAGTAGTTATATTCTTGTACATAGGGGGCAGTATTATAGTAGTTCTATTCTTGTACATAGGGGGCAGTATTACAGTAGTTATATTCTTGTACACAGGGCAGTATTATAGTAGTTATATTCTTGTACATAGCAGCAGTATTATAGTAGTTATATTCTTGTATATAGTGGCAGTATTATAGTAGTTATATTCTTGTACATAGGAGCAGTATTATAGTAGTTATATTCTTGTATATAGGAGCAGTATTATAGTAGTTATATTCTTGTACATAGGAGCAGTATTATAGTATATTCTTGTATATAGGGGCAGTATTATAGTAGTTATATTCTTGTACATAGGGGCAGTATTATAGTAGTTATATTCTTGTACATAGGAGCAGTATTATAGTATATTCTTGTATATAGGGGCAGTATTATAGTAGTTATATTCTTGTACATAGGGGCAGTATTATAGTAGTTATATTCTTGTACATAGGAGCAGTATTATAGTATACTAGATTGTGGCCCGATTCTAACGCATCGGGCATTCTAGAATATGCATAATCTAGTATATGTATATATATGTGTATATATATATATATATATATATATATATATATATATATATATATATATATATATATATATATATATATATATATATATATATATATATATATATATATATATATATTATACCCTGTATGTAATATGGATGTCCCAGTAGTATATAGACAATGATGATTTTGGTCGAGGCAACCTTTATGACATCATCGTCGCCATGGCAACCATTATGACATCTACGTCGATACTGTGCCCGTCGCTGATTGGTCGAGGCCTGGCGGCCTCGACCAATCAGAGACGCGGGATTTCCATTATGACATCATCGTCGCCATGCTGTGCCCGTCGCTGATTGGTCGAGGCCTGGCGGCCTCGACCAATCAGAGACGCGGGATTTCCAGGACAGACAGACAGACAGACAAACCCTTAGACAATTATATATATAGATTCTTGTATATAGGGGCAGTATTATAGTAGTTATATTCTTGTACATAGGGGCAGTATTATAGTAGTTATATTCTTGTACATAGGGGCAGTATTATAGTAGTTATATTCTTGTACATAGGGGCAGTATTATAGTAGTTATATTCTTGTACATAGGGGTAGTATTATAGTAGTTATATTCTTGTACATAGGGGCAGTATTATAGTAGTTATATTCTTGTACATAGGGGCAGTATTATAGTAGTTATACTGCCCCTATGTACCAGGATAAGCATTTATCAGCCTTACTGTTCCCCCCCCCCCCCCCCCCCCCCATACTATACTATTCCCTTATATATAGTATGGCTGCCCTGACTTTGGCTTTTCCCCATAGTATTTCCGGATGGAGCTGATGAATGCCGAGAAGCAGAGGAAGGAGAAGGCCGATCTGGCGGAGATGGATGTTGTAAGCTTCCCCTCCTCCCTGTGCTGTTCTGGGGTGCATGTGCCCTCATTAGCGGATGGGGCAAGGTCTGCACTGACAGACTAGTGATGTGTTGGCCCCACATCGTGTATTTCAGGGTACCCCTTGTGTCTGACCTGAATATTGTCCGCTTGTCTCTTCACAGGGGGATGTCTCGTACTCGGACGAGATACTTGATGGAGGACTGGTCCGCGCCATCTATAAGTCCACCAAGCAGAAGATTAAAGGTGAGCACGGTTCTGGTGTATGTGGTGGGGGAGCTCCGCAGGGAGGTCGTGACCAGTGTCGTCTCCTATTTCAGGGGTTGAGTTCCATCTTTCTCTTCTCTCCGTTGCCCAGAAGTTTCCCTTCACCGCGGAGCTGCAGAACGAGATTTTGGCTGAGTAAGTTACTGCTGTCTGATAGACGGGGGAGGCACTAGAGGCCGGCAGGGATTTTTGGGTGGTGGGTTCAGGAGGACCATTGCTGGTTCGTCCCTGCAGTCATGTATTGCTTGGTGCCTGTGCTCTTGGGAATGGAGTGTCCTACAGCTTGTGGGGGTATGGATTGACCATGTGCTGCATTCAGCTTGCAGACCCTATATGCGGCGTGTCCTCTGACCTGGGACTTCTTGGCTCGTCGGGAGTTGTCCACCAAACTTCCACCATCATCAGATCACACATCCAAACAGATGAAGGCGCAGGAGCTGGCGAGACAAGAGGAGCGGTGCAGCCATATGTATGAGTCTGCGCTGGGCTCTGTGCAGACAGGTGGGAATTGTGTAACCTGCTCTTTGTGGCCGTGTGTAACACTGCTGACCTGAAACTTCTCTGCATTCTCAGAGTCCATGTGGGAGCTCTACCTTTCCTTCTGTCTGGAGAGGTACAAGAGGCAGACTAACAGCAAGGAGCTAAAGCAGCAGGTACGGAAATATCCCCGAGTCGGTGCGCTGACACGTCGCTCAGCGTACCATAAATCTATGACTACAGGCAGGCGCCGACTCACCAGGAGGGAGCGTAGACTTGTGGAGACAGGCTGGTGTCAGCCTTGCGGGAGAGAGGATGGACACATGGTGGCCGCAGTCACCAGCTTACCAGGAAGAAAGATGGGCATGTGGAGGCAGGAAGGAGGATAGGGGCAGCCAGCCTCCGACTCCCTGGGAGGAAGGATGGACACGGAGGGCAGCCAGCCTCCGACTCCCCGGGAGGAAGGATGGACACGGAGGGCAGCCAGCCAACGACTCCCCGGGAGGAAGGATGGACACGGAGGGCAGCCAGCCTCCGACTCCCCGGGAGGAAGGATGGACACGGAGGGCAGCCAGCCTCCGACTCCCCGGGAGGAAGGATGGACACGGAGGGCAGCCAGCCTCCGACTCCCCGGGAGGAAGGATGGACACGGAGGGCAGCCAGCCTCCGACTCTCCGGGAGGAAGGATGGACACGGAGGGCAGCCAGCCTCCGACTCCCCGGGAGGAAGGATGGACACGGAGGGCAGCCAGCCTCCGACTCCCCGGGAGGAAGGATGGACACGGAGGGCAGCCAGCCTCCGACTCCCCGGGAGGAAGGATGGACACGGAGAGCAGCCAGCCTCCGACTCCCCGGGAGGAAGGATGGACACGGAGGGCGGGCAGCCAGCCTCCGACTCTCCGGGAGGAAGGATGGACACGGAGGGCAGCCAGCCTCTTGACTCACCGGGAGGAAGGATGGACACTGGGGTGGGGTCAGGCAGCCAGCCTCTGACTTCCTGGGAGGGAGAATTGACAAGTGGGGGCGGGCAAGCAGGCAGTCACCAGCTTACCAGGAAGAAAGATGGGCATGTGGCGCAGGAAGGAGGATGGGGGCAGGCAGGCTGCCTCTTACTCCCCGGGAGGAAGGATGGACACAGAAGGCAGCCAGCCTCCGACTCACCAAGACATGCGTGATGGGGAGATGGGTGTCAGCTCCCTGGGGGTGGGGGAGAGAATGAACTTATGGGGGTGGGCAGACAGGTGGTGAATTCCTAGGTGGGAGGATGGATTCATGGGGTGGGCAGGTGCCGAGTCCCCCGGGAGAGAAGATTGACATGAGGGAATGGTCAGGTGCCAACTACCTGGGCGCAGACTGCAGATAAGGGGACCTTTCTGCTGCTGCTTCTCGTAGGACTACTTCTGCAGGAGCTGAGCTTCACACTGGGGCGTCAGTCTTTTGCGCATGGTGCGGTTGCTTGTCATGACTTCTGTCCTGCAGAGAAATGACTGCTCAGCTTGAGCTGCAGTAGTATTCAGAACCTGTGGACAGAGGTGGTGGTGTCCACGAGTGAGATGCCATTTCTGACACCTTTCACACGTCGGGTGGACACGGGGACGTTCTTGCAGTGTCGGCCCTTGCATTCATGTCTCACATTTGTCTTGTAGCGACAGGACCGGCTGCTGGTGGCCCTCCAGAAGGCTCATGAGGCCGAGCTCTTGCCACAAGCTAGATACCATGACTGGGTGAGTAGATGTGCAGGACGGGGAAGGGCTCTGGGCCAACGCCAGGTGGGTAATCCATGATGTGTCCTTCCAGATCACTCTTCTCTTGGAGTTGGGCCAGGGGAATATGGCTGCTCAGATCCTGGCGGCAGCCACTGACAGATTTTCGGGGTCTGTGGACATGTGGAAGAAGAGACTAGAGACGTTGATGACACTGGAAGAGGAGAACCTTGAGCGGATATTTCAGCGGGCACTGACCACCGTGAAGGTGCAGGTAGGATGGCGATCCAGTGTCTGTTGTGATGTGATGGCTGCGGCCCGCTGACGGCCTCTTATCTATAGGACTGTGTGCCTTTGTGGATATTGATGGCGGACTGGAGTGAGAAGGAAAGAAATGAGGAGTCTACTGAGTCCATGTACCAGGTAAGTGCCCCAACTGGTCATGCTGCCACTTACCACCAGGCACCACCACCACTCATGACTTGTCACCCTCCACAGAAACTTGTCCTCAATCCGACTGCTACCCGGACCATGAAGGTGAAGTACCTAGACTGGGCCTACAGGACGCAGGGCTACAAGCGAGCGAGGAAGGTGTTTAACAGGTGAGCAGTGTACCGTACCTGGTGTGATGGTGGCTTGGCCCTCTCCCCAGTCAGCACCATGTGGTTTTTCCTAATTTGCACCCCTCTCTTCCAGCTTACATGAAAATCGCCCCTTTTCTGAGGATTTTTTCCAGAAGATGATTGACATAGAGAAAGAACAGGTGAGTGTGGCTGGAGCGTTCGTTGTGGATGATGGCGGTCAGAGTTCAGCTCTGGAGCACTTAGTCTTTCCATGTCACACAGGAGACAAGCAGGATGGTAAATCTGAGGGAGTACTACGAGCGGGCACTGCGGGAGTTTGGGGCCACACATCCAGGTCAGTGTTGCCCTATATATGCTGAATTTCCCATCCCCCGGCTCTGTGGTACAGAAGGGGCTTGCGTCCCCTTGGCCATTTTGGTTATCAGTTTGGGTGAAGCCAAGATTGTTTTTATCTCCAGATCTCTGGCTGTCTTACATCAAAGAAGAGCTGAGCCACGAGGAGGGAAAAGCGGAGAACAGCGGCACCCTGCACTGGAGAGCCATGAAAGCGCTGCAGGGACCGGCCGTGGAGGAGTTTGTGAGGAAACACACGCTGCTGCAGAGCGGCCGTCTGTGACTGGCCGGTCAGCCCGTGACGTGATCGGCCATCCAGCCGCGCCAGCCCGTGACGTGACCAGCCAGCCGCATCAGCCCGTGACATGACCGGCCAGCCAGCCGCATCAGCCTGTGACGTGACCAGCCGCTTAACCGCCACCATCAGTGAGCGGAGGTCAACACTCAGCCTCTCTCCACTGCAGACTGAGGGTGAATCCTCTGCTAGAGCAGCCGGTGGGATGGGCTGAGAGCCGCTGCTTGCTGTCAGTGAATGGAGCATTCATATGTTGCTGTAAGACATTTTAATGGCCTTCAAAAAATAAAGATCCTGCATAGACTCTGCCGCTTATGTATAGATTTATAGTATTGCAGTAATTGTAGAAAATGCTGGACCCCTGCGCCCCCCACAAGCCCGATCCTCAGTGTGTCCATACAGTGATTAGAAGTATCGGTGGATCACTCAAAAATCCATAGCCAACCAAGTGTGTCCAGAGGTGTGAGGCTGGGCTGTGGGATCAAGATCAGTGAGGATCCGCTTCTGGAAAGAATCGCATACATTCCTGGACACGTAGAAACCCCTCCAATGTGTGTGTGGGAGGTTAGTGAGGATGACAGGATGGCGGCCGGACCACCATCTGAAGCAATCTCATGAACACTGGACAATCGGAGTGTCAGGAGGAGGCTGCTCCGCCACGGTCCACACACGATTGTAGCCCAATATACCAGTATCTTGGCTGTGCATATCTAGCAGGGCACGCCAATAGCAAGAATGGCGGTATACAGTCAGGTCCAGAAATCTTTGTTCAGTGATGAATCGTTGTGATTTCAGCTCTGCAGGCCACTAATTTGCGTTTGAAGTGGAGACGTTCAGGGTTGAACAGAAATCTGTGAAACTTTTAGGAATTATAGCCATTTTTGTACAAATCCTCATTTCAGGGGCTTGGAATTAACTAGACAAATTCACTTTCTCAAATAAAATGTCTGTTTGATAACCCTTTCTAGAGAATCCTTTTCATTAATGACGACCTGATGTCTGGAGGCCATGAACGTCACCATCACTGGTCTCCGGTATGAGGCTTTGCAGCAATGACGACCTGATGTCTGGAGGCCATGGACGGCACCATCACTGGTCTTCAGTGTGAGGCCTTGCTTTATGTCTGGAGGCCATGTATGTCATCGCTGGTTTCCTCCAGTGTGAGGCTTTATAGTAATGATGGCTGGAGGCCATGGTCGTCACCATCACTGGTCTCCGGTGTGAGGCTTTGCAGCAATGATGGCCTGATGTCTGGAGGCCATGGACCTCACCATCGCTGGACTCCTCCGGTGTGAGGCTTTGCAGCAATGGCTGCCTGATGTCTGGAGGCCACGGACGTCACCATCGCTGGTCTACGGCGGTGTAAGGCTTTGCAGCAATTATGGCCTGATGTCTGGAGACCGTGGACGTCGCCATCGCTGGTCTCCTCTGGTGTGAGGCTTTGCAGCAATGATGGCCTGGTGTCTGGAGGCCGTGGACATCACCATCGCTGGTCTCCGGTGTGAGGCTTTGCAGCAATGACTGCCTGGTGTCTGGAGGCCATGGACGTCACCATCGCTGGTCTCCTCTGGTGTGAGGCTTTGCAGCAATGATGGCCTGATGTCTGGAGGCCATGGACGTCACCAT
Source organism: Ranitomeya variabilis (assembly GCF_051348905.1). Lineage (NCBI taxonomy): Eukaryota > Metazoa > Chordata > Amphibia > Anura > Dendrobatidae > Ranitomeya > Ranitomeya variabilis. The sequence goes on from NC_135233.1 coordinate 625,976,481, forward strand.
CGCTGCTCTCCGGTGTGAGGCTTTGCAGCAATGATTGCCTGATGTCTGGAGGCCGTGGAAGGCCCCATTGCTGGTCTCCTCCGGTGTGAGGCTTTGCAGTAATGATGGCCTGATGTCTGGAGGCTGTGGACGGCACCATCGCTGGTCTCTGGTGTGAAGCTTTGCCGCCTTTCCTGCAGTGACTTCAGTTCCATCTTGTTTGCGGCTCTTTCTGCCTTCAGTTTTGTCTTCAGCTGGTGTAATGGGGCTCGATAACTCCTTTGCTTTCGCAGAATGTTTTGGGTCAATGTCTCTATCCTTTGAAACGTCGTCCAACTTCCTTGCTGTATTTGGTGGATCTGAGCAGAAAGTCCCGCCCAGTACACACAGGATTCTTCCGGCTGCTTCTGTTCAGTCACATCACCAATAACCACTAGTGACCCCGTTGCCATTGGCCGTCATGCATGCCTGCACCATCACACTGCCTCTACCATGTGTTACACAGGATGTGCCACACAGGATGTGCCGTGGATACCGAGCCGATCCGAGCCTGCTGCAGACTGTCTTCTTCCCATCATTCTGGTATGGGTTGATCTTAGTTTTGCTTTTCCAGATCCGGGTGGCTTCTTCAGATGTTTTTTTTTTGCAAAGTCTAATCTGGCCAATTTTCTGGCTGATTAATGGATTGTGCATTGTGGTGACCCCTCTGTATCTGCTCTCATGAAGTCTTTGCTTTCTGGTAGACTTCAGGAATGTGCCCATGCTAAGGACAGCAACATTTTGGACAGTGTATTTTCACTGCATTCTACATTACAAGCACAGTGGATGGATTTGTAGAAATCCTGCGCCCACCGAGCTTCTCTTTCCCGCGGTGTGGATTTAGGAGCCGCGGTACCTCAATTTCTGTAATATGTACAAACTGTTGCACTGGCTGCTCCTAACATTTTTGCTCTTTGGTGGAGTCCTTCAGCCTAATGATGGTTTGTTTCTCCACCACTGCGAGCTCCTTTGTCCGCATGTTGTAGGTTCACAGCAACAGCTTCCAAATGCCGCTCTGGAATCAGCTGCAGCGAAGATGCCTGCTTAATTGATGATGGAATAATGAGCTTCTGAGAATTGTGCAATTACTTTTGGTCCCTTGCAAAAGCGACGGCTCCATATTACAGAGCTATAATTCCTAAACCCGTTCTCCAGTCAGGACGCGAAACCCCTCAGATTAAGGCCATGGTCACACTATCAGTATTTGCAACCAAAACCATCACACTATCAGTATTTGCAACCAAAACCAGGAATGGAACAATCAGCGAAAAAGTAGAATAGAAACACGTCACCATTTCTGATTTTGGCTACAAAAACTGATAGTGTGACAATGGCTTAAAGCTGCTCACAGTACTGGATCTGGAATATGTCACCGTCCACAGATTTCTGGACCTAAGTGTATAAGCCGGGGGCATCCGATACCACACATGGTGCATACACATGTGCACCTATTTCTATGCTGATATTAAACACTACATGATCAGAACAGGTGACTGTTTTTCTAATATTGGGGGGCTTATCCTCTGTATATATGGAGCTAGACCCCCTCACACAGTCACCGGACACAGCTGTGCTACACAAACGTTTAATAGATGGACATGGATGATGTTCACCGGCGCTGGTTCAGTCCTGTCAGGTTTTTTAACTGGAAAAGAGAAAAAATATTTAGTGATCTGCCTGTTGGAGGATGGAAGCAGAAAAATACTATCACCCCTCCCTATAGCACCGCCTTTCCCACCCCCAAATCCATCATCCTCCTCTTCTGACCAGGGAAACGTAGCCACAACCATGGCTTCTCACTGGACCTGCTTCTGGATACTCACAGTGACTGCGGCACCCATCAGCCCCTGTATCACAGCCTCTCCAGTGCTGGTCACCTACAACAGAGAACATTGTGAGTGTGAGCTTGCCGCAGCAGAGGACGATGGCAGAGCGGGAGCTAATCACAGCAGAGGACAATGTGACAGCTTGCCGCCGACTAAGACGCAGCAGAGGACAAAGTGAGAGCTTGCCGTCAAAACTCCGGGGACGCAGCAGAGGACAACATGAAAGCGGGAGCTTGCTGTCGGCACGGGGTAACAGGAGAGGACGATGTGAAAGCGCGCCTCTGGCTCAGGAGGCACAGCAGAAAATGATGTGAGAGCTGAAGATCACTGCAGCAGAGGACAATGTTACAGCATGGCACCGACTCGGGAAGCAGCAGAGGACGATGCTCGCCATTGGGTCAATGGACACAGCAGAGGAAGATGGGAAGGCAGGAGCTCTGCACTGGCTCAGGGAATGCAACAGAGAACGATGCTGGAGTGCAGCACTGGCTCAGCGGTTGCAGCAGAGGACGGTGTGAGCGCTCACTGCTGGCTCAGGGGACACAGCACAGGATGATGAGAGCAGGAGCTCACCGCCATATAGCACGATGTGAGAGCACGCCTACAATTTGGGGGACACATCAGAGGCTCAGGGGAACATGAGTGTTGGAGCTCACCACAGGCTCCGTACCTGGGTGACCGAATCTCCCATGGTCATGGCCTCAGAGATCCGGTTTTGCAGAAAGTTCCAGGTGTCCTCATAGTTCAGCGACTTGTCCTGCATCATGACCAGCTCCGTGGTGTTATAAATCCCGGCCAGAACCGCCCGCCGCGTGTACCACCTCACCTGTGGGAACAATGAGCATGACATGTGGGAGAAGAACCAACCAGAGGCATCCCTCAACCCCATGTCCAAACAGGACCACCGAGACACAGCCCTTGCCCCATTCCTGTACTTATAAGAACACCCAAACGCCTCATCCCCACCCCCATACAGGACCCCTCAGCGGCAGCCATAGTCATCACTGTACTCACACGACCACCCAAATGCCTCATCCCCAACACGAGACCAACCAGAGACAGCCCTCGAGCCACCCCCATATAGGACCACCCAGAGACAGCCATTACCCTGATCCCTGTACTCACAGGACCACCGAGAGGCAGCCCCCACCCCCATACAGGACCACCCAGATACAGCTCTCACCTCCATCCCCCTACTCACAAGACCACGCACATAGCAAAGGGCACTCACGTCTGTAGACTGGTCACTAGCATAGTGCCAAATGTCGTCTACCATCGTCGTCAGGAGTGTCAGACCAGAGGGAAGATTGTGCGGTAAAAGGAGAATCCCCATCGCCTAAAAAAAAAAAGAGACATCAGTAGGGGGCGCTACACTTGCTGCTAGGTATTCATACACAGCAGTGACATGACCGCTCTCCAGATATCAGTTATATTATACAGCAGTGATGTCACGGTTCACGGGGAGGATATCTTTATCATCCCCCACCACTCACACCAATTTGTCATGAACTGGGGTTGTTTGGTTGCCCCTGGTTCTTTCTGAAGGGGATTTATCTATATCCCACTTCCGATTTGGAAGTTGTAGCTCTCTGGTGCCCCCTTACCCTCAGGTCAGACTAGGTACTGCACCTAGGATAATTAGTCGCCAGAAAGGCTGCCTTCTGTGTACTGGCGAATGGGCACGCTGCAGCGAGGGCGATATAACTACTCCCACTCAGGCGGGAACAATAATTATCAATGCCGCCGGTCGCTACAAAGCCTTTCAGGAGACAGGCTTTTGCAGCACAGAGCCATAAAAATTCTTCACTGAACATGACCGCTCCCCAGATATCAGTTATATTATACAGCAGTGACATCACCGCTCCCCAGATATCAGTTATATTACACAGCAGTGACATCACCGCTCCCCAGATGTTATATTATACAGCAGTGACATCACCGCTCCCCAGATCTCAGTTATATTTTACAGCAGTGACATCACCGCTCCCCAGATATGTTATATTACACAGCAGTGACATCACCGCTCCCCAGATCTCAGTTATATTAATACAGCAGTGACATCACCGCTCTCCAGATATCAGTTATATTATACAGCGGTGACATGACCGCTCCCCAGATATCAGTTATATTAATAGTGTGGTGACAATTGTAAATAAAACTTTTCACTTTTTGCATTCACCCATGAGTGCGGCTGTTCTTCCTATTGTTACTTTGGACCAAGTCCTGTTCAGCCTGCCCCAACCCACCCTGCTGAGTGCGCACCTTCTCCATTCCCTGCACTGTACAGTGGTTGTGATGCCTGTCATGGATCCCACTCCGTACGGTCACTGATTCGTCATGTGCCCGCTCTCACACGTGACTTGGGGTTGTGCCTGCAAGGGTTAATCTCCCCACTCTCGGTCCAGCATTCAACCTCTGTCCTATGCTGTAATGGGAGCATAAATCACACCCCAACCCAGGCCACACACCTACTCATACACGCTGCCACCACTCACCGAATACACGGGCGATGAGTTCTGGAAATATTACTACTACTGTCTGCCAATCATAAGACTCACACACCTTAGGCTATGGATTATTTAGGTCTAGGGTTATATGTGTGACTAGTGATAACTAGGGTTGAGCGAAACGGATCGTTCATTTTCAAAAGTCGCCGACTTTTGGCAATGTCGACCCGACTCCAGCGTGGGATCGGCCACGTGGTCGGCGATCTTGGCGCCAAAGTCGCGTTTTGTATGACGCCTTCCCCGCCATTTTTTCAGCCAATTGAGAGAGAGAGAGAGACCACATTGACTTGCATTGGGTTTCATGTTCCGGTCCGGAACCCGACTTTACAGTAGAATCGGCCGATTTCACGCGATCCGACTTTCGAGAAGGTCGGGTTTCACAAAACCCAACTCGATCCTAAAAAAGCAAAAGTCGCTCAACCCTAGTGATAACGTAACATCTGTCCTGAAGGCAAGTCGCACCTAGGTGTTAATAGGTACTTCCTTGGAACTAGTAGGAATTCTGTCCCAGATCTCACCAGGAGGTCTGGCTAAAGCCAAGAACAAAGGAACACTTGACACCTCAGTGCTTGGAGGGGAGATGTTAATTGCTTGGAGGTTAGCTATTCCTGGGAACCATCTCACAAGTGTCTCCAGAGAAAAATAATATATATTGATTAGTAGAGCGGCCGTGCCCAATCAAACAGGCAGCAGTTATGATATTGGCCTGAGGGGCCGGTCTAGAAACCTGAACTCAGACCAAAGTTATAAATTTAGGCTGCAGACAGAGAATTGTGTTCACATGATGGGGCAGCCTGAGAAGCTGATGTGATCCAATCTACATTCATCCTACCCCAGGGAGCAGAAAGCAACTACCAGTTAGATAATTTCTGTAAGTTTCTCCTCTTTATTTTGATACTGTTTTGCATAAGTTGTCTTTTTATTATATTTTTATACCTTTTCTTATTGTAAGCACTGACCATTTTGTTATTAAAGTATAAAACTTTAACAAGTTGAACCTTGAATGTTCTAAAAGAATCCATAGCCTTGAGGTGTGTGAGCCTTATGAGTGATAGACATATTTTTATTAGTATTATTATTTCTGGGACTCATCGCCCATGTATTCGATGAGTGGTGGCAGCGCGTATGAGCGGGTGTGTGGCCTGGGTCGGTGTGTGATTTACGCTCCCGTTACAGCATAGGTTCCCCTACCCGTTTTTCTTTTCTATCTTTTATTTGGCAAAGGCTGTTCATCGGTATGGCAGCCCAGTACAAGAAGCAGAGCAAAGAGGCTCTGACTGACCTCTGTGAGCAGAGAGGAATAGAGACAGCCGACAGATCCAAGGAGCTGCTGATACGCGCCTTGGTCGAGCAGGACATAGAGCAAAGTGCTGGAACATCTGAGCAAGGAGAGAGCCCACCACAGAGAGACCCAGCAATGCCAGCTCTTGCACCGGAGATGCCTGATGGAAGTGTCAGCAAAGCCAGTGCTGAGGAGCCTATGGACTGTACTTTGCAAATGGACTTACAACGGCTGGGAACAAGTGATCCCAATCTGGTGGACTATGCTACACGATACCCTGAAGCTGTGGCACTGTCCTCCATCCGAGTAGACAAAGTGGCGGATGCTTTACTGTGTTCTCTCGTGTGGGTTTCCCCCAGGGAAATGTTGACCGATCAGGGAACCCAGTTCATGTCTGATCTGATGGAAAGTCTCTGTGAAAGAATACAAGTACAGCATGTTGTGGCCAGCGCCCATCATCCCCAAACCAACGGACTCTGCGAGCGTTTTAATGGAACATTAAAGCAAATGCTCAAAATGCTGGTGGAGACTGAAGGGAGAGACTGGGAGCGGTAACTCCCCCATCTGTTGTTCGCCTACAGAGAGGTACCCCAGGCGTCTACTGGATTCTCCCCCTTTGAACTGGTTTATGGGAGGAGGGTCAGGGGGCCACTTGATTTGATTAAGGACTGTTGGGAGGATGACCCCAGAACTACTGGAGTCTCAGTGGTCAAATATGTACTGCAGCTCAGAGAGAGAATGCAAAAACTGAGCAACCTGGCCCATGAGAACGTGACCCAGGCCCAAATCAACCAGAAGGTCTGGTACGACCGTAATGCCAGACTGAGGGCCTACGAGGAGGGGCAGAAGGTTTGGGTGTTGGTCCCTATGTTACAGAATAAATTGCAGGCCGCATGGGAGGGACCATATACTGTACATAAGCGGCTGAATGATGTTAATTATGTGGTGACACTAGATGAGCATGCAAAGCGTCAGAAAGTATTTCATGTAAATATGTTGAAGGCACATCATGCCAGGGAGGCCTGTGTCTTACCTGTCTCTAGCCTGCCTGAAGAGGGGGAGGCTGATCTGTTACTTGATGTGGGGGCCGGGACTCAGTACATGGAGTCCCTGGAGTCAGCGGAGTTTAACCCTGAGCTATCCCACAGTCAGAGGTCTGAGCTGATGGGGGCGCTCAGCGAGTTCACCGAAGTCTTCACAGGGGAGCCTGGGAGGACACACTTAGCAGTTCACCATGTGGACACTGGTACTAATCCCCCAGTACAGCAGTCTGCATACCGTGTATCAGCAGAGGTGAAGGCACACATGAGGAAACAGGTAGAGGAGGAGATGTTGAATCTGAAGGTGATACAAAAATCCCAGAGTGCCTGGGCCTCGCCTGTGGTTCTTGTCCCAAAAAAAAGGACCGTACTACCTGGTTCTGTGTAGACTACAGGAAATTAAATGTACTGACTACATGTGAGGCCCACCCCATGCCGAGGATAGATGAGCTGTTAGAGCAGCTAGCTAAAGCATCGTACCTCACCATCATGGACCTGAGTAGGGGATACTGGCAGATACCCGACCAGAGAAGCTCAGGAGAGGTCTGCCTTTATAACGCCATTCGGGCTGTTTGAGTTTCTGGTGATGCCCTTTGGTATGAAGAATGCCCCTGCGACCTTCCAGAGGTTGGTCAATCACTTATTGGAAGGATGTGATGGTTTTGCCGTCGCTTATCTTGATGATATCGCCATCTTTAGTGATTCTTGGGACTAACACCTCGTACATCTTTCGCAGGTGTTGCAAAAGCTTAAAACTGCAGGTCTTACCGTTAAGCCAGGGAAGTGTCAGGTAGCCATGCGGGAAGTACAATACCTTGGACACCGGGTGGGGGGAGGACTGCTAAAATCTGAGCCAGGGAAGGTAGAAGCCATTACAGCCTGGGCCACCCCACGAACCAAGAAGCAGGTACTGTCCTTCCTGGGTACGGCTGGCTACTATAGGAGGTTTGTACCAAACTACAGTGCTCTGGCCAAACCGTTAACTGATCTGACCAGGAAGAGACTTCCTAAAATTGTCTCCTGGAGTCCTCAGTGTGAGGAATCATTTTCTGCCCTAAAGTCGGCATTGGTTAGTTCACCTGTCCTGCAGGCCCCAGATTTCACTCGCCGGTTTGTAGTGCAGACAGATGCCAGCACCTATGGGCTAGGTGCAGTTCTCAGCCAGGTGAACCAACAAGGAGAGGAACACCCAATTCTGTACCTAAGCAGGAAACTCCTGCCCAGAGAAGTGGCTTATGCCACCATTGAAAAAGAATGTTTGGCAATTGTGTGGGCTCTGCAGAAGCTGCAACCATACCTCTATGGGCGCAACTTCACCGTGATCACAGATCATAACCCACTGAGTTGGCTCAACCGAGTAGTTGGGGACAATGGGAAATTGCTTAGATGGAGTTTGATACTTCAGCAATATGATTTCACAATTCAGCACAAGAAGGGAGTTGATCATTTGATCATGGCAATGCCGATGGCCAGAAACCAGATATGTGCTCAGGAGCTGACCTATAAGTCAACCCCCATGCACGTTCATAAGGAGGGAGGTGTGGTGAAATATGTATGTACATTATATATATATATATATACACACACATACGACTTGCCTTCAGGACAGATGTTACGTTGTCACTAGTCACACATATAACCCTAGACCTATATATATATAGGTCTAGGGTTATATGTGTGACTAGTGACAACGTAACATCTGTCCTTGCACCTGGGTGTTAATAGGTACTTCCTTGGAACTAGTAGGAATTCTGTCTACAGATCTCACCGGGAGGTCTGGCTAAGGCCAAGAACAAAGGAACACTTGACACCTCTGAGTGCTTGGAGGGGAGATATTAATTGCTTGGAGGTTAGCTATTCCTGGGAACCATCTCACAAGTGTCTCCAGAGGAAAATAATATATATTGATTAGTAGAGCGGCCGTGCCCAATCAAACAGGCAGCAGTTATGATATTGGCCTGAGGGGCCGATCTAGAAACCTGACGTCCAGACCAAAGTTATAAATTTAGGCTGCAGACAGAGAATTGTGTTCACATGATGGGGGCAGCCTGAGAAGCTGATGTGATCCAAACTACATTCCTCCTACCCCAGGGAGCAGAAAGCAACTACCAGTTAGATAATTTCTGTAAGTTTCTCCTCTTTATTTTGGTACTGTTTTGCATAAGTTGTATGTCTTTTTATTATAATATTTTTATACCTTTTCTTATTGTAAGCACTGACCATTTTGTTATTAAAGTATAAAACTTTAACAAGTTGAACCTTGAATGTTCTAAAAGAATCCACAGCCTTGAGGTGTGTGAGCCTTATGAGTGATAGCCATATTTTTATTAGTATTATTATTATTTCTGGGACTCATCGCCCATGTATTCGATGAGTGGTGGCAGTGCGTATGAGCGGGTGTGTGGCCTGGGTCGGTGTGTGATTTATGCTCCCATTACAGCATAGGACAGAGGTTGAATGCTGGACTGAGAGAGGGGAGATAGATTAACCCTTGCAGGCACAACCCCAAGTCACGTGTGAGAGCAGGCACGTGACGAAAAGTGACACCACGGAGAAGGGATTCGTGACACAACTGTTAAAGTTTTATGCTTTAATACAAGAAGGTTCAGTGCGTACAGTAAAGAAAAAGGTATAAAAATATGGTAATAAAAAGACATACAACTTATGCAAAACAGTATAAAATAAACAGGAGAAAACTTACAGAAATAGCTAACTTGTAGTCTGCTTCTGATCCCTAGGATGAATATAGACTGGAACACACCAGCTTTCCAGGCTGCCCTCACATGTGAACAATTTTGAATGTATACAAGCCAAATTTATAGAGTCACCCTGGAGGTCAGATTTCTAGACCAGCCCCTCAAGTTGATATTCTAATTGCTTGTTTTTGATTTGACTACGGCCGCGCCCCCAATTAATATATTATTTTCTCTGAGATTCTTTGTGTAAAGCTTCCCACAGATAGATGGTGTCAGGCTGTATTTGACATCTCTCTTCAAAGAGCTAGGAGGTGTCAAATGTTCCCTTTCTTCTTGGTTCCCAGCAGGACCCCCTGGTGAGATTGGAGACAGAAGTCTGCTGTCTCAGGAAAATACATATTAACACCTGGGTGAGACCTGCAGCCTTCAGGACAGATGTTCAATTATTACTAGTCACACAAACCTATACATGGTTCACTGCACACATATTTTTATACATATTTCACTACAATGCCGCTCTGCCCTTTACAGGGGTTGTGATGCCACCGCCGCTCCACACTGTACAGGGGTTGTGATGCCACCGCTCTGCACTGTACAGGGGTTGTGATGCCGCCGCAGCTCTGCGCTGTACAGGGGTTGTGATGCCGCCGCTCTGCACTGTACAGGGGTTGTGATGCCGACGCTGCTCCGCACTGTACAGGGGCTGTGATGCCGACGCCGCTCCGCGCTGTACAGGGGTTGTGATGCCGCCGCTCTGCACTGTACAGGGGTTGTGATGCCGACGCTGCTCCGCACTATACTGGGGATGGGATACCACCGCCACTCCGCACTGTACAGAGGTTGTGATGCCGCTGCTACCTGTGGCCAATGCTCGATGTAGGGGATGACCATCCTCAGCCGAGTCTCCACTGCGTTTCTCAGGAACTGCTCTGTTGGCTTCTTCCTGAAACACAGGCGGTAACACCATACAATGTGAACCATGTGCTGAGTTTCTCCCCTCACTCCCCGCGCCCCGTACTCACTCCGTACTGCCCAGTTGGACCAGTTTGTGCTCCTGCTCCAGCAGCTCAGTCAGGTTCTTATTACACACAGATATGAAGTGCAAGACAAGCTCGGCGCTGCCGCCATTGGGGAAGATTCCTGCTGCAGCAGCAGACAGATCCAGGGACTGTGGAGAAAGGAGAGAGGTAACATGTCGCCGGCCCTGTGGGCCCTAGGACTGACCGTACTGCTTACCTTTGCCCCCTCAGCAATGGCCTCCGAGCTCCAGCCGTACTCGGGTACAAATGTGAGAGCGGCGGAGAGGATGCGCTGCTGCAGCTGCTCCTCACTCTCGTAGTCCTCTGACTCTTCTCCTCCCTGGTCAGTAAACCTGCAGCCACAGCTGTGATCAGAGTGGGCCCTCAGGACCACAGGCACCGTGAGGGGCCCCATCATACCTGGGCGGTGTAGAGTTTGCTTCCCCGGCCACCTCTGATGGGAAAGAAAATGGTGGAGAGGATGTCTCTTCTCTGGACCTCAGGGCCGAGGTCGTCCACAGGGCCCGGGCACAGCGCCCCACCGGGCGAGTCAGAGCTAGAAGATAGAAAGAGCCCACAATGGGAGAAGTGTCAGGACGAGGGCAGCCATCACCTCCAGGGGTCACATCTACCAGCCGATGACAGGGGCAAGGTACGATAACTCCACAGCCCCCGAAATTAAGGACGGCCAATCACCTCACAGCCCCCACAACTAGGGGCGGCCAATCACCCCACAGCCCCCGCAACTAGGGGCGGCCAATCACCCCACAGCCCCCGCAACTAGGGGCGGCCAATCACCCCACAGCCCCCGCAACTAGGGGCGGCCAATCACCCCACAGCCCCCGCAACTAGGGGCGGCCAATCACCCCACAGCCCCCGCAACTAGGGGCGGCCAATCACCCCACAGCCTTCGCAACTAGGGACGGCCAATCACCCCACAGCCCCCACAACTAGGGGCGGCCAATCACCCCACAGCCCCCACAACTAAGGGCGGCCAATCACCCCACAGCCCCCGCAACTAGGGGCGGCCAATCACCCCACAGCCCCCGCAACTAGGGGCGGCCAATCACCCCCGCAACTAGGGGCAGCCAATCACCCCACAGCCCCCGCAACTAGGGATGGCCAATCACCCCACAGTCCCCAAAACTAGGGACGGCCAATCACCCCACAGTCCCCAAAACTAGGGGCAGCCAATCACCCCACAGCCCCAGCAACTAGGGGCGGCCAATCACCCCACAGCCCCCACAACTAAGGGCGGCCAATCACCCCACAGCCCCCGCAACTAGGGGCGGCCAATCACCCCACAGCCCCCGCAACTAGGGGCGGCCAATAACCCCCGCAACTAGGGGCAGCCAATCACCCCACAGCCCCCGCAACTAGGGATGGCCAATCACCCCACAGTCCCCAAAACTAGGGACGGCCAATCACCCCACAGTCCCCAAAACTAGGGGCAGCCAATCACCCCACAGCCCCAGCAACTAGGGATGGCCAATCACCCCGCAAATAGGGACGGCCAATCACCCCACAGCCCAGGCAACTAGGGACGGCCAATCACCCCACAGCCCCCCGCAACTAGGGACAGCCAATCACCCCACAGCCCCCCGCAACTAGGGACAGCCAATCACCCCACAGCCCCCCGCAACTAGGGACAACCAATCACCCCACAGCCCCCCGCAACTAGGGACAGCCAATCACCCCACAGCCCCCCGCAACTAGGGACAGCCAATCACCCCACAGCCCCCCGCAACTAGGGACGGCCAATCACCCCACAGCCCCCCGCAACTAGGGGCGGCCAATCACCCCACAGCCCCCGCAACTAGGGGCGGCCAATCACCCCACAGCCCCCGCAACTAGGGATGGCCAATCACCCCACAGTCCCCAAAACTAGGGACGGCCAATCACCCCACAGTCCCCAAAACTAGGGGCGGCCAATCACCCCACAGCCCCAGCAACTAGGGGCGGCCAATCACCCCACAGCCCCCACAACTAAGGGCGGCCAATCACCCCACAGCCCCCGCAACTAGGGGCGGCCAATCACCCCACAGCCCCCGCAACTAGGGGCGGCCAATAACCCCCGCAACTAGGGGCAGCCAATCACCCCACAGCCCCCGCAACTAGGGATGGCCAATCACCCCACAGTCCCCAAAACTAGGGACGGCCAATCACCCCACAGTCCCCAAAACTAGGGGCAGCCAATCACCCCACAGCCCCAGCAACTAGGGATGGCCAATCACCCCGCAAATAGGGACGGCCAATCACCCCACAGCCCAGGCAACTAGGGACGGCCAATCACCCCACAGCCCCCCGCAACTAGGGACAGCCAATCACCCCACAGCCCCCCGCAACTAGGGACAGCCAATCACCCCACAGCCCCCCGCAACTAGGGACAGCCAATCACCCCACAGCCCCCCGCAACTAGGGACAGCCAATCACCCCACAGCCCCCCGCAACTAGGGACAGCCAATCACCCCACAGCCCCCCGCAACTAGGGACGGCCAATCACCCCACAGCCCCCCGCAACTAGGGGCGGCCAATCACCCCACAGCCCCCGCAACTAGGGGCGGCCAATCACCCCACAGCCCCCGCAACTAGGGGCGGCCAATAACCCCCGCAACTAGGGGCAGCCAATAACCCCCGCAACTAGGGGCAGCCAATCACCCCACAGCCCCCGCAACTAGGGGCGGCCAATCACCCCACAGCCCCAGCAACTAGGGACGGCCAATCACCCCACAGTCCCCAAAACTAGGGACGGCCAATCACCCCACAGTCCCCAAAACTAGGGGCGGCCAATCACCCCACAGTCCCCAAAACTAGGGGCGGCCAATCACCCCACAGCCCCAGCAACTAGGGATGGCCAATCACCCCGCAAATAGGGGCGGCCAATCACCCCACAGCCCCAGCAACTAGGGATGGCCAATCACACCCGCAACTAGGGGCGGCCAATCACCCCACAGTCCCCAAAACTAGGGACGGCCAATCACCCCACAGCCCCAGCAACTAGGGATGGCCAATCACCCCGCAAATAGGGACGGCCAATCACCCCACAGCCCCCGCAACTAGGGATGGCCAATCACCCCGCAAATAGGGACGGCCAATCACCCCACAGCCCCCGCAACTAGGGATGGCCAATCACACCCGCAACTAGGGGCGGCCAATCACCCCACAGCCCCTAGAACAGGTGAGACATGAATGCAACCCCCCAGAGGGCGGAGCCTCATGGGGTCACAGGCTGTTCCCGTCCTCGGGGTGGCTGTGACCTCTGGCAGCGACCTTCCCGTCCTCCTGCCGCCATTTCCGCCCTCCGCTCCCGGTCGCCTCCTCTCACCACACAGCCGACGCCGCCCACACAGGAGAAGGAGTCTTCCGCTGCCACCAGCCGCCAGACACCGCACCGAGACGGCCGCCATGACAGCAGCTGTAGGAAGAGGGCGGGGACTGAACTGCCCGAGGACGTCATATCCAGTCACGAGACCGGAAGTGGCCAGTAGACGCTTTACCTGAAGCAGCGGCGGGAGAGGGAGGTGCGAAACGCCCCCCTGTGTATCGCGATAGACTGTCAACCCCCCCCCCCGGTGTGTCGCTGTGGACGGTGCCCCCCCCCCCGTGTGTCGCTGTGGACGGTGACCTCCCCCCCGTGTGTCGCTGTGGACGGTGCCCCCCCCCCGTGTGTCGCTGTGGACGGTGGCCTCTCCCCCCCCCCGTGTGTCGCTGTGGACGGTGACCTCCCCCCCGTGTGTCGCTGTGGACGGTGGCCTCCCACCCCCCCCCCCCCCGTGTGTCGCTGTGGACGGTGACCTCCCCCCCCGTGTGTCGCTGTGGACGGTGCCCTCTCCCCCGTGTGTCGCTGTGGACGGTGACCTCCCCCCCGTGTGTCGCTGTGGACGGTGACCTCCCCCCGTGTGTCGCTGTGGACGGTGATCTCCCCCCCCCCGTGTGTCGCTGTGGACGGTGCCCTCCCCCCCCGTGTGTCGCTGTGGACGGTGACCTCCCCCCCCCGTGTGTCGCTGTGGACGGTGACCTCCCCCCCCCGTGTGTCGCTGTGGACGGTGACCTCCCCCGTGTGTCGCTGTGGACGGTGACCTCCCCCCTCGTGTGTCGCTGTGGACGGTGCCCTCTCCCCCGTGTGTCGCTGTGGACGGTGCCTCCCCCCCCCCCCCCACGTGTGTCGCTGTGGACGGTGACCTCCCCCCTCGTGTGTCGCTGTGGACGGTGACCTCCCCCCTCGTGTGTCGCTGTGGACGGTGACCTCCCCCCTCGTGTGTCGCTGTGGACGGTGACCTCCCCCCTCGTGTGTCGCTGTGGACGGTGCCCTCTCCCCCGTGTGTCGCTGTGGACGGTGCCTCCCCCCCCCCCCCGTGTGTCGCTGTGGACGGTGACCTCTCCCCCGTGTGTCGCTGTGGACGGTGACCTCTCCCCCGTGCGTCGCTGTGGACGGTGACCTCTCCCCCGTGCGTCGCTGTGGACGGTGACCTCTCCCCCGTGCGTCGCTGTGGACGGTGACCTCTCCCCCGTGCGTCGCTGTGGACGGTGACCTCTCCCCCGTGCGTCGCTGTGGACGGTGACCTCTCCCCCGTGCGTCGCTGTGGACGGTGACCTCTCCCCCGTGCGTCGCTGTGGACGGTGACCTCTCCCCCGTGCGTCGCTGTGGACGGTGACCTCTCCCCCGTGCGTCGCTGTGGACGGTGACCTCTCCCCCGTGCGTCGCTGTGGACGGTGACCTCTCCCCCGTGCGTCGCTGTGGACGGTGACCTCTCCCCCGTGCGTCGCTGTGGACGGTGACCTCTCCCCCGTGCGTCGCTGTGGACGGTGACCTCTCCCCCGTGCGTCGCTGTGGACGGTGACCTCTCCCCCGTGCGTCGCTGTGGACGGTGACCTCTCCCCCGTGCGTCGCTGTGGACGGTGACCTCTCCCCCGTGCGTCGCTGTGGACGGTGACCTCTCCCCCGTGCGTCGCTGTGGACGGTGACCTCTCCCCCGTGCGTCGCTGTGGACGGTGACCCCCCCCCCCCCCCCCCCCGTTTGTGTCACTGTGGACGGTGACCTGTCCCCCCGTGTGTCGCTGTGGACGGTGAACCCCCCCGTGTGTTGCTGTGGACGGCATACATATGGCGGTGTGTCTGACGTGTGCCGCCTCTTCTTGCAGCATGGCTTCTCTGAGGGAATGTGTGTCTTCCTGTCGTCTTGCGCTGGTCACCTGGGATGGCGGCTGTGCTGCGGGCGATCTGCAGACGTTCGTGTCTCGGGTGCAGGCGGCGGTGGCTCCAGGGGGCAGGGTGAGCGTAGAGAACGTGGAGCGCCTGGTGACGTGTAAGTAGCCACCATTGAGCACAGGCTCCTGTGTACGCCGCTCTCCCGCCATCACGCTCCTTTCTTCCAGCCTCTCACACAGACTCCAGCTTTGACCTCGTCCTTCTTGGTCTGGTCCCCGGGTGCTCCGCCATTCACAGCTCAACTCTTCTGGCAGAAGCCGCTCGAATCTTGAAGCCTGGTGGCACCGTGCTCCTTCGGGGGCCCGTGGACCCTCAGGAGGGTGAGAAGGTCACAAGAAACACAGCCAGTGATAGCGGCCCATGGCCACTGACACCGCCCTCCATCCTCACTATACAGGCCCCGCCCACTGACACCATCCTTCATCCTCACTATACAGGACCCGCCCACTGACACCGCCCTCCATCCTCACTATGCAGGACCCGCCCACTGACACCGCCCTCCATCCTCACTATGCAGGACCCGCCCACTGACCGCCTTCCATCCTCACTATACAGGCCCGCCCACTGACCGCCCTCCATCCTCGCTGCGCATGCGCTCCCACTGACACCGCCCTCCATCCTCACTATACAGGCCCTGCCCACTGACACCGCTCTCCTTCCTCACTATACTGGCCCCCCACTATCCTCACTATACAGGCCCGCTCACTGACACCACCCTCCATCCTCGCTATACAGGCCCCGCCCTCCATCCTCGCTATACAGGCCCCGCCCTCCATCCTCGCTATACAGGCTTCGCCCACCGACTCCGCCCTCCATCCTCACTATACAGACCCCGCCCACTGACACCGCCCTCCATCCTCGCTATAAGGCCCCGCCCACTGACACCGCCCTCCATCCTAACTATACAGACCCCGCCCACTGACACCGCCCTCCATCCTCGCTATACAGGCCCTGCCCACTGACCGCCCTCCATCCTCACTATACAGACCCCGCCCACTGACACCGCCGTCCATCCTCACTATACAGGCCCGCCCACTGGGCGCCCTCCATCCTCACTATACAGGCCCCGCCCACTGACCGCCCTCCATCCTCACTATACAGGCCCCGCCCACTGACCGCCCTCCATCCTCGCTATACAGGCCCCGCCCACTGACCGCCCTCCATCCTCGCTATACAGGCCCCGCCGCTGACCCCGCCCTCCATCCTCGCTATACAGGCCCCGCCGCTGACCCCGCCCTCCATCCTCGCTATACAGGCCCGCCCACTGACACCGCCCTCCATTCTCGCTATAAGGCCCCGCCCACTGACCGCCCTCCATCCTCGCTGCACATGCACTCCCACTGACACCGCCCTCCATCCTCGCTGCACATGCACTCCCACTGACACTGCCCTCCATCCTCACTATACAGGCCCTCCCAACTATCCTCACTATACAGGCCCCGCCCACTGACACCGCCCTCCATCCTCACTATACAGGCCCCGCCCACTGACACCGCCCTCCATCCTCGCTATATAGGCCCGCCCTCCATCCTCGCTACACAGGCCTCGCCCACTGACTCCATCCTTGCTATACAGACCCCGCCCACTGACACCGCCCTCCATCCTCGCTATAAGGCCCTGCCCACTGACACCGCCCTCCATCCTCACTACAGGCCCCGCCCACTGACACCGCCCTCCATCCTTGCTATACAGGCCCCGCCCACTGACACCGCCCTCCATCCTCGCTGCACAGGCCCGCCCACTGACACCGCCCTCCATCCTCACTATACAGGCCCCGCCCACTGACACCGCCCTCCATCCTCGCTACACAGGCCTGCCCACTGACACCGCCCTCCATCCTCACTATACAGGCCCCCCCACTATCCTCACTATACAGGCCCCGCCCACTGACACCGCCCTCCATCCTCGCTATACAGGCCTCGCCCACTGACTCCATCCTCGCTATACAGACTCCGCCCACAGACACCGCCCTCCATTCTCGCTATAAGGCCCCGCCCACTGACACCGCCCTCCATTCTCACTACAGGCCCCGCCCACTGACACCGCCCTCCATCCTTGCTATACAGGCTGTGAAGGAAGCCCCGTTCCTCCCACGTCACCAATCCGTGACGTCACTACACAGGCACAGCTCTCCGGCACCCCCTTTGTCTCTCAGGTCAGTAAGGGAACTGCACCTGGAGCAAACGGCCGCCGGGGAGACTGCCCTGTTACCCACGCGGGGTATTCTAAGATTCGCAATCAGAGTAAAAGGATCAGCCCAAAATTAATTTATGATTTAATTGCCTTAAGGGCGCACTAGGTAATTACAAGAAATATACAATCAAAACATATCAAGAGTTACAGTCAGTACAATATAACAATAATAATACAAGGCTTAAAGGTATAAAGCTGGAGGTCAATTTACCAGGTTGAAGGTCGCTTGTGGAAGCCGGGGGGGCTCAGCGTTCCTTCCGCAGGTCCAAAACTTAGTTGCCGGGCAGCCCCCAGAAAGCGTGTGCTTGCTCCCCTCTGGCTGGCATATGCCCTGTTCCTTAGTTAGACATCTTCTTCTGAGTGACCCCCTCTCCAAGGGTCCTCAGACCTTAAACCTTCCTGGGTCCCTCCGCCTGTAGCTGGGTGGGCTTAGCAATCTCCACCCCCTCTGCCTCCCTGCAAGATTTATTCCAATATCTAATAAATGGGATAACTGCTCTCAGGATGATCGAGTCAGCACACGGGCAGTACCAGCGCCTGTGGTTTGTTCTGCCGGTCGTACTGGGATCAAACCTGGACCCATTCGGTCCCTGTGGGAGGCTGATCTCTATATCTCGGGTTTCAGACCTCCCACGGACACGGGAGTTGCACTGTTAGATGCGCAATTTCTTTATGGCGAGGGGAATATTTTTTATGAGCTGGTACCTCGGACGATGCGTCCATAATTCACGATTCCATGTTGGAGATGGTTCGACTGGACGGCAATAATAGATGTGTATCCAGTGGCCACTTGACATGCGTGCTTTAATTAAGCCCCCAAGCACTTCCAAGCCCCCTGCTGGTGTGGCTTCCTCACTGAGCTTTGAAGTACCTTCTGCACTCTACATTGTGCTCAGGCCATTTACATACTGAAAAGAACTTTATTCATTAGAAAAGGTGGGGGCCAGGAGCACTCTTCTCTGCAGACCTGTGACCAGGAGACAAAATGGAGTCACGCCAATCTCTGTTAGTATGCCCGTCCAAGATGGCGGCTGTTCCCTCATCACACAGGCCCCGCCCACTGACACCGCCCTCCATCCTCGCTATACAGGCCCCGCCCTCTGACGCCGCTCTCCATCCTCGCTATACAGGCCCCGCCCACTGATAGTATGGGCCTGTACTGATAGTATGTTGTCTCTCTGCAGCTAGCACTGCTGCTCTCCAGTGTCCGTCTCAGCTCTACTCCTCTCTCACACTGTCTGGATTAACGGAAGTGACACAGGTAAGTATGTGCCTAAAGTGCTGGAGTGTGAAAAGACCCCAGCCTCGGAAATTGTGCCTGCTCCGGCCTCTGAGCTCCCCGGTATGTGTGCCTGCTCCGGCGTCTGAGCTCCCCAGTATGTGTGCCTGCTCCGGCGTCTGAGCTCCCCGGTATGTGTGCCTGCTCCGGCGTCTGAGCTCCCCAGTGTGTGTGCATCCTCCGGCGTCTGAGCTCCCCGGTATGTGTGCCTGCCCTGGCGTCTGAGCCCCCCGGTATGTGTGCCTGCCCTGGCGTCTGAGCCCCCCGGTATGTGTGCCTGCGCCGGCATCTGAGCTCCCCGGCATGTGTGCCTGCGCCGGCATCTGAGCTCCCCGGCATGTGTGCCTGCGCCGGCATCTGAGCTCCCCGGCATGTGTGCCTGCACCGGCGTTTGAGCTCCCCGGTATGTGTGCCGGCGTCTGAGCTCCCCGGTATGTGTGCCTGTGCCGGCGTTTGAGCTCCCCGGTATGTGTGCCTGCTCCGGCATCTGAGCTCCCCGGTATGTGTGCCTGCTCCGGCGTCTGAGCTCCCCGGTATGTGTGCCTGCTCCGGCGTTTGAG
Source organism: Ranitomeya variabilis (assembly GCF_051348905.1). Taxonomy (NCBI): domain Eukaryota; kingdom Metazoa; phylum Chordata; class Amphibia; order Anura; family Dendrobatidae; genus Ranitomeya; species Ranitomeya variabilis. Next base: position 625,996,110 of record NC_135233.1, read on the forward strand.
CTCCCCGGTATGTGTGCCTGCTCCGGCGTCTGAGCTCCCCGGTATGTGTGCCTGCTCCGGCGTCTGAGCTCCCCGGTATGTGTGCCTGCTCCGGCCTCTGAGCTCCCCGGTATGTGTGCCTCCTCCGGCCTCTGAGCTCCCCGGTATGTGTGCCTACCCCGGTGTCTGAGGGTGCTGGGGTGTGTGCCTACCCCGGTGTCTGAGCTCCTCTTTGCTTGGGGGGGCTCGTATCTGGTAAGCTGCCCTGTCATCTCACTGTTCTGTTTTCTTTGTAGGTTCCTCCAGAGCAGGGGATGGATCAGCCCGGGGGGCTTCTGGGACCCTCCAGCTCGGATGATGACACTGTTACATTAGCAGCTAAAAAACCAAACTATGAAGTGGGGTCCTCACGACAGCTGTCGCTCACCAGACGCCTGGGGCCCGGTACTGACTGAGAGCTGTGAGCACAGTGTGGGGGGTGTCTGTGCTGGGGGGCAGGGCTTTAAATAATCAGGTGTTTGTGCCCCAGGGAAGGTGTCTGCTGATCTGGACGCCGTGAAGCTCTGGACACTGTCTGCCCATGACATGAACGACGAGGATGTGGTCAGTGCTCTCTCCTTACATGTGGGGGTGTATAAGTCCAGATGCGGGTGGCGAGGTACATGAGGGGGTGTACAAGTCCAGATGCGGGTGGCGAGGTACATGGGGGGTGTACAAGTCCAGATGCGGGTGGGGGGTGTACAAGTCCAGATTCCGGTGGCGAGGTACGTGAGGGGTGTACAAGTCCAGATGCGGGTGGCGAGGTACATGGGGGGTGTACAAGTCCAGATTCCGGTGGCGAGGTACGTGAGGGGTGTACAAGTCCAGATGCGGGTGGCGAGGTACATGGGGGGTGTACAAGCCCAGATGCGGGGTATGTGGGGGGGTGTACAAGTCCAGATTCAGGTGGCGAGGTACGTGAGGGGGTGTACAAGTCCAGATGCGGGTGGCGAGGTAGATGAGGGGGTGTACAAGTCCAGATGCGGGTGGGGGGTGTACAAGTCCAGATTCGGGTGGTGAGGTACATGGGGGGTGTACAAGCCCAGATGCGGAGTACGTGGAAGGTGGCGGGGCCCAGGTATTAGGCCTGAAGTCGGAGGGGGTAGAGATGGTGGCCGTTGTCACGTGACGTGTGGGGATGGCTGAGGTCTGGCTGAGATAATGGCTGACATATAGACAGGGCAGTGCGGTTCGGGAGGACTCGTACACAGGGGAGCCATTTTCTCCATGGCTGCTCAGTCATTTAATTTCTGTTTCAGGATCTCTTAGACTCAGATGATCTCTTAGACCAAGACGACCTGAGGAAGCCGCTGCCATCGTCTTTGCGGCTCCAGGGCTGTGGGGAGGGGAGTGAGAAGAAACGTAAAGCCTGCAAGAACTGGTAAGAGCCATCTGTGCTGCAGTCGTGGAGATCACCCACTGGTCAGGCCGCAAAACCCAATGGGTTCTCTTCTCTGCACAGCACTTGTGGACTCGCAGAGGAACTGGAGAACAGCAGGAGTGTCGCCGCTAAGCCTGCCACCTCGGCTTGTGGCAGTGTGAGTATGGCGTCCCGAGTCGGCAGCGATCCTCTCCTGTCAGGGGCAGGTGGGGTCCATGTGACGTCCCTGCTTTGTCTTGCAGTGCTACCTGGGGGATGCCTTTCGCTGTGCCAGCTGTCCGTATCTAGGAATGCCAGCGTTCAAACCAGGAGAGAAAGTTCTGCTGAATCCCGCCCGTCTTCAGGACTCCTAGTGAGGCCTCTTGTGTGGAGTGTTCAATAAAATGTATGAGCTGCTGCTCTGTGGAGTGTAGCTGTCTTAATTTGGCCAAAAAATGTATAATAAACTTGGCACTCAAGAGTTCTTTTTGTGAGATGAAAGAATAACTTTTCGTTTATTGGTGCAACCAGTTCAATAATTGATGGTTTATAAACGTTTTCGGTCACAAGACCTTCATCAGAAACATCATATATGAAACTGGAAGCAGGGCAGCAATAGTATATAGGCACAGGTGGCCTGCGCACAAGTGTTACCGGACAAATTGACCTGGAGGCTCCTGGGGAGACTGTGAGGTGGGGCGCACTGGGGAGGCGAGGGTCCCGCTGTAAAGAACTTGCGCTCGTGCATCCAGGTCCAGGGAACGCTGTAAGGCTGGTAAAACCGGAAGGCGCCTCCAGGTACGTGGGGGGTGTACAAGTCCAGATGCGGGTGGCGAGGTACATGGGGGGGGGGTGTACAAGTCCAGATGCGGGTGGCAGGGTACGTGGGGGGTATGCAAGTCCAGTTGCGGGTGGCAGGGTACGTGGAAGGCGCTCCAGGTCAATTTGTCCGGTAACACTTGTGCGCAGGCCACCTGTGCCTATACACTATTGCTGCCCTGCTTCCAGTTTCATATATGATGTTTCTGATGAAGGTCTTGTGACCGAAAACGTTTATAAACCATCAATTATTGAACTGGTTGCACCAATAAACGAAAAGTTATTCTTTCATCTCACAAAAAGAACTCTTGAGTGCCAAGTTTATTATACATTCATTGACGGGTTGGAAACCTTACTTGAGCACCACCCAGGAGCCTCGAGTGCCGTGTATAATTTCTGTACTTAATTTGGCCAAAAACCCACTGGAGTGTCCTGGGGCAAGAGCCACCCATCCGTCCCATCCACTGGTGCGTTCTGGATGTGGGGATCCACCCGTGTGTCCCATCCACTGGAGTTTCCTGGGGGGGTGGGGATCCACCCGTGTGTCCCATCCACTGGAGTATCCTGGGGGGGTGGGGATCCGCCCGTGTGTCCCATCCACTGGAGTTTCCTGGGGGGTGGGGATCCGCCCGTGTGTCCCATCCACTGGAGTTTCCTGGGGGGGTGGGGATCCGCCCGTGTGTCCCATCCACTGGAGTTTCCTGGGGGGGTGGGGATCCGCCCGTGTGTCCCATCCACTGGAGTTTCCTGGGGGGGTGGGGATCCGCCCGTGTGTCCCATCCACTGGAGTTTCCTGGGGGGGTGGGGATCCGCCCGTGTGTCCCATCCACTGGAGTTTCCTGGGGGGGTGGGGATCCGCCCGTGTGTCCCATCCACTGGAGTTTCCTGGGGGGATGGGGATCCGCCCGTGTGTCTGTTGTCGCAGGTCTCGACCTACTCTCTGAGTCCACTGTAGAGATGATGTCACGGCACCGGAGAGATAAGACACTACACCAGGGCTGTATCTGAAATATCTCTAGTTTATTGAGCTTACACACACTTTTTATGCATTCTTATGTCGGAGGCGGATTCTCCATATATGGGCTAAGCGTCGGAGTGTATTACTCCCTTCTCCCTATGGTTTCAAAAACATATTTTTACACAGAACATTATTCGTTATCTTACCAAGGACATTCCCTGCTACAATTAGTTCTTAGCAATCAGCAATAACAGCACAATGAAGAATTATTATTATTATTATTTATTGTTATAGCGCCATTTATTCCATGGCGCTTTACATGTGAGGAGGGGTATATATAATAAAAACAAGTACAATAATCTTAAACCATACAAGTCATAACTGGTACAGGAGGAGAGAGGACCCTGCCCGCGAAGGCTCACAATCTACAAGGGATGGGTGAGAATACAGTAGGTGAGGGTAGAGCTCGTCGTGCAGCGGTTTGGTTGATCGGTGGTTACTGCAGGTTGTGAATAATGAAGAATAATAATAATAGTGAATAATGTCTTGTTTTCCTGACCTTTAGTAACACTTATACAAAATGGAGGCAAGCAAGATAAAATGGATCCTGCTATAACATGTCCCATCCACTGGAGTTTCCTGGGGGGGGTGGGGATCCGCCTGTGTGTCCCATCCACTGGAGTTTCCTGGGGGGGGTGGGGATCCGCCCGTGTGTCCCATCCACTGGAGTTTCCTGGGGGGGGTGGGGATCCGCCTGTGTGTCCCATCCACTGGAGTTTCCTGGGGGGGTGGGGATCCGCCCGTGTGTCCCATCCACTGGAGTTTCCTGGGGGGGTGGGGATCCGCCCGTGTGTCCCATCCACTGGAGTTTCCTGGGGGGCGGGGGATCCGCCCGTGTGTCCCATCCACTGGAGTTTCCTGGGGGGCGGGGGATCCGCCCGTGTGTCCCATCCACTGGAGTTTCCTGGGGGGGGGATCCGCCCGTGTGTCCCATCCACTGGAGTTTCCTGGTGGGGGGGGGATCCGTCCGCCCGTGTGTCCCATCCACTGGAGTTTCCTGGGGGGGGGATCCGCCCGTGTGTCCCATCCACTGGAGTTTCCTGGTGGGGGGGGGATCCGTCCGCCCGTGTATCCCATCCACTGGAGTTTCCTGGGGGGGGGGGGATCCGCCCATTTGTCTCAGGGTCATTCCATGTCAGGTGAACCAATGATTTTTACCTCTATATTTTTAATTCTTTTTGTTATTTGGTAATAGTGTGTCAGAGGATGCAAAATGTGAAGAAAAAACATTCTAGATTTTTTTTATTTAATTGATTTGCAAAGTTTGGAAAAATTGCAAATTTCGGTGTTGCCTGCCTTTACATTTCTCCCCATAACTCAGGCTAGAAAAGAGAGAAACCAAATAAACCACATTATACTCAGAACTGTGCAGGCTTTCACCAGATATGTCACAAGAGTGTCTCTGATAATATTTTACCCATGCAAACGCAAAACTTTTAAAACGCATTTCTGAAAAAAACGTTTAACAATATTAAAAACTGCCCGTGTGCCTGCTCTGCTCCTAGCCACATCTGTACCAAAATACAAGCTGGGATCGTGATGGGATCAGATTTAAAAAAATAAAACGATTACAGTGTCAGTTAAAAAATCTTGAATTCAGATCAGTTCAGGGAGTGGTCTATATTTCCCAAATAATCCCTGATTGTTAGATGTTACAGCTTAGAAGCTTTGTCGGGGGTGGACGGTGACTGCAGAGAGGACCCCTGTTCAGTATCTGCCTTCCGAGCGTTCATGTCAGGTCACTCTGGAACAATTGTCTGCACAGGCATCAGTTGTGTGCTCCGATATTGGCCAGTGTGAGTACATTTATATTCGTAGCTTAATGCTCTTATTAAAGGCCAATACACACACGGCGCTATTCTGAGTGACCATCGTTCAGAAAAACGCCTCCCATTGATTTCCATGGGGTTAAATGCAGTGTTCTTTGAAACACTCGGTGAGTAAATCACTGCTTGCACTGCTTCTTGATCGCTGCAATAAACGCAGCATTTATCACTATGTATATAAAAACGCGAATGCAGATATAGTGAAACCTCTGCAGACAGAAGAAGCTGCGTGCGCTGGGCCTAATACTTCATAGTAAGAACTCCAGTGGACCGTACATCTGTATTCTTATTACCCGTCTTCCTTACTGGATATCACCTGTCTCTTTCTCACACAGCCATGGCTGCTACTTCTCAAGCATTGTATGATATATGCTGTTGCAAGCCTTTTGAAAAATCTGGACACACAACAAGAAACAAATCTTGGGCCGCTACAAGAATGGATGCTTCATATCAATCCATCAATCACTGCCGGCACGACAATCTGTGACAGTTGTAGAAAGCAACTTGCAAATGAGAACAATACTCTGCAGGCAGAAAACTGTGAAGAACCTGTACCTTCCAACACAGAGGATTTTATAAATCACTTTATAGCATTGAAAAAATCACCGATTGCTAAAAAAGAATCCATTATCCAGGTTATTGCCAAAAAAATTAGTAAAATGTACAAAATGCCCCTTGAGCTGGTAGATGAAACAGTAGAAGGTGAAGGAAAAAATGGTGCTAATTCAGAGATCATTCTGCAACCTAACCCCTTCAAGTCGCAGCACTTTTCATTTTTCACTCCTCTCCTTCCCAGAGCCATAACATTTTATTTCTCCGTCCATATGGCCATGTGAGGGCTTGTTTTTTGCGGGACGAGTTGTACTTTTGAACGACATCATTGGTTTTACCATGTCGTGTACTAGAAAACGGGAAAAAAATTCCAAGTGCAGTGAAATTGCAAAAAAAGTGCAATCCCACACTTGGTTTTTGTTTGGCTTTTTTGCTAGGTTCATTAAATGCTAAAACTGAGCTGCCATTATGATTCTCCAGGTCTGTACGAGTTCATAGACACCAAACATGTCTAGGTTTTTTATCTAAGTGGTAAAAACAATTCCAAGCGTTGCTAAAAAAAAAAAAAAAATGCGCCATTTTCCGATACCCGTAGCATCTCCATTTTTCATGATCTGGGGTCGGGTGAGGGCTTATTTTTTGCGAGCCGAGCTGAAATTTGTAGTAATACCACTTTTGTGCAGATACGTTCTTTTGATCGCCCGTTATTGCATTTTAATGCAATGTCGCAGCGACCAAAAAAGCGTAATTCTGGCATTTTTTATTTTTTTTTCTCTCTACGTCATTTAGCGATCAGGTTACCGTATTTTTCGGCATATAAGACGCACCGGACCATAAGACGCACCCCAAATTTGGGGTGAAAATTGCAGAAAAAAAGATTTTTTATAAGATGGGGGTCCGTCTTATTGTCCGAATTTACAGTATCTTACCTGTGGGCTGGTGGTGGCAGAGCAGGGTCACAGGAGGCATGGTGTCGGCAGAGGTGGGGTGAGGCGGTACGGCGTGCACCTGAGCAGGGTCCCTTCCTGCTTAGGTGGGCGACGCCACGGCCTGGTGTCCATGGGAGGGTGGCAGCAGTGGTTACCGGCAGAGGTGTTGGGATGAGGAGGCACAGTGAGAGGTATGGCGTGAGAGGGGTCCCTTTCCCCGGTGAGGTGATGCAGCAGCCCGGTAATGCAGCAGAGCCGGGTGAATCCTGTTGTTACCGCGGTGGCAGAGGTGAGGAGGCGCAGTGAGCGGGGTCCCTTTCCCTGGTGAGGTGATGCAGCAGCCCCGGTAATGCAGCAGAGCCGGGTGAATCCTGTTGTTACCGTGGTGGCAGAGGTGTGGAGATGAGGAGGCGCAGTGAGCGGGGTCCCTTTCCCCGGTGAGGTGATGCAGCAGCCCCGGTAATGCAGCAGGGCCGGGTGAATCCTGTTGTTATCGGTGCGCGCGGCCATCTTCCTGAGGCCGCGCGTTCGCAGATGGAGCTCTGCTGCCCGGGGCTTCAGGAAAATTGCCGCCGCGATCTCCATCTGCGCACACGCGGCATCCCGCGGCCATTTTCCTGAAGCCCCGGGCAGCAGAGCTCCATCTGCGAACGCGCGGCCTCAGGAAGACGGCCGCGCGCACCGATAACAACAGGATTCACCCGGCTCTGCTGCATTACCGGGGCTGCTGCATCACCTCACCGGGGAAAGGGACCCCGCTCACTGCGCCTCCTCATCTCCACACCTCTGCCGCCGCACCTCTGCCGCCACGGTAAGCCTGCATTGCGAATATAAGACGCACCCCCCATTTTCCCCCCTTTTTTGGGGGGGAAAAAGTGCGTCTTATATGCCAAAAAATACGGTAATCCTTTTTTTTATTGATCGGGCGATTCTGAACGCGGCGATACCAAATATGTGCCGGTTTGATTTTTTTTTTTTCTTTTGAATGGGGCGAAAGGGGGGTGATTTCAACTTTTAGATATATTTTTTTTTCATTTTTTAAAACATATTTTTTTAATATTTACCATGTTTCATTAGCCTCCATGGAGGCTAGAAGCTGGCACCACTCAATCGGCTCAGCTACATAGGGGCGATCTAATGATCGCTGCTATGTAGCTGAATTACAGGCTTGCTATGAGCGCCGACCACAGGGTGGCGCTCACAGCAAGCCGGCATCAGCAACCATAGAGGTCTCAAGCAGACCTCTGGATGTCATGCTAACGGGGGTCGGCGATGCGCGCATTTCTGGCCCGATGGCCGGAATCGGTAGTTAAATGCCGCTGTCAGCCTTTGACAGCGGCATTTAACTAGTTAATAGTGGCGGGTGAATCGCGATTCCACCCGCCGCTATTGAGCGCACGTCAGCTGTACAAAACAGCTGACATGTCCCGGCTTTGATGTGGGCTCACCGCCGGAGACACGACATGCGCAGTACTAGGACAGCGCATGTCGTGAAGAGGTTAAAGATAAATGTAAATCCACCCATAGCAGAAGTGAACAGTTCATGATACTGACTACACTGCCGAAGAGTTGGAATAGACAATGAATTTAATGTTAGCAATAGAACGGCTAGAAAAGCCAAATCTCTAAATCTCTAGTAGAACAAAAACGGTTCATGTCTTGTCCTGACCCTAAACCAGGCAGAACATTCGCTGCAGCCATACTGGGTAACATGGAAGTTTACAGTAGTCATGGAGTGAGCCAAATTGTGTCGGCAAGAAAGCGTGTGTGTCTATGAAAATGACCGTAAGAAAACTCCGGTCTGGAAGAGGCTGCTTCTTACCAATCTGAAAGAAACCCATGAACTCTTTAACCCCTTTCTGCCACTATTCCGTCCATGTGACCTGGGCCCTAATTCCCAGTGACTGAATAGTACGTCATCACCGATCAGCCGCACTCATGGGGGCAGCGCGGCCGAGTGTCTGCTGACTATCGCAGCTGACATCCGGCACTATGTGCCATGAGCGGTCACGGACCGCTCCTGGCACATTAACCCCTGGAACACTGCGATCAAACATGATCGCAGCGTTCCGGCGGCATAGGGAAGCATCGCGCAGGGAGGGGGCTCCCTGCGGGCTTCCCTGAGATCCCCGGAGCAACGCGATGTGATCATGTTGCTCCAAGCGTCTCCTCCGTCTTCCTCCCTGCAGCAGGCCCGGATCCAAAATGTCCGCGCGGGTCCTGCAGGGAGGAGGCTTACAAGCGCCGGGAAGCCTCCTTGCAGTGCCTGTGTGATCACTGATCTGACACAGTGCACAGCAAAGTGTCAGATCAGCGATCTGTCACTATAATGTGATGTCCCCCCCCGGGGCAAAGTAAAAAAAAATATATATGTGTAAAAAAAAAAAATCCTAAATAAATAAAAATATTGTTCCAATAAATACATTTCTTTATGTAAATTAAAAAAACAATAAAAGTACACATAATTAGTATCGCCGCGTTCGTAACGACCCGACCTATAAAACTGTCCCACCAGTTAACCACTTCAGTGAACACCGTAAAAAAAGGCAAAAAACAACGCTTTATCATACCGCCAAACAAAAAGTGGAATAACACGCAATCAAAAAGACGGATATAAATAACCATGGTACCGCTGAAAACGTGATCTTGTCCCACAAAAAAACGAGCCGCCATACAGCATCATCAGCAAAAAAAATAAAGTTATAGCCCTCAGAATAAAGCAATGCAAAAATAATTATTTTTTATATAAAGTAGTTTTTATCGTATAAAAGCGCCAAAACATAAAAATGATATAAATGAGGTATCGCTGTAATCGTACTGACCTGAAGAATGAAACTACTTTATTAATTTTACCAAATATGGAATGATATAAACGCCCCCCCCCAAAAAAAAGAAATTCATTAATAGCTGGTTTTTGGTCATACTGCCTCACAAAAATTGGAATAAAAAGCGATCAAAAAATGTCACATGCCCGAAAATGTTACCAATAAAAACATCAACTCGTCCCACAAAAAACAAGACCTCACATGACTCTGTGGACCAAAATATGGAGAAATTATAGGTCTCAAAATGTGGTAACGCAAAAAATATTTTTTTGCAATAAAAAGCGTCTTTTAGTGTGTGACAGCTGCCAATTATAAAAATCCGCTAAAAACCCCGCTATAAACAGTAAATCAAACCCTCCTTCATCACCCCCTTAGTTAGGGAAAAATAATAAAATGTATTTATTTCCATTTTCCCATTAGGGTTGGGGCTATAGTTGGGGTTAGGGTTTGGATTACGTTTACGGTTGGGTTAGGGGTGTGTCAGGGTTAGGGGTATGGTTAGGGTTGGAATTAGGGTTAGGGGTGTGTTGGGATTAGGGTTAGGGGTGTGTTGGAGTTAGGGGTGTGGTTAGGGTTGGGATTAGGTTTAGGGTTGTGTTGGGGTTAGGGGTATGGTTAGGGTTGGGATTAGGCTTAAGGGTGTGTTGGTGTTAGGGGTGTGGTTAGGAGCTTGTTCGGGTTAGGGGTGTGGTTAGGATTGGGATTAGGCTTAGGGGTATGTTGGGGTTAGGGGTGTGGTTAGGGGCATGTTCGGGTTAGGGGTGTTGTTAGGATTGGGATTAGGCTTAGGGGAGTGTTGGGGTTAGGGGTGTGGTTATGGTTATTGTTGGGATTAGTGTTAGGGGTATGTTAGGGTTGGAGTTAGAATTGGGGGTTTAGGCACATCAGGGCTCTGCAAACGCAACATGGCTTCCGATCTCAAGCCATACAATTCTGCATTGAATAAGTAAAACGGTGCTCCTTCCCTTCCGAGCTCTGCCGTGCACCCAAACAGTGGTTTACCCCCACATATGGGGCATCAGCGTACTCAGGACAAATTGTACAATAACTTTTGGGGTCCAATTTCTCCTGTTACCCTTGGGAAAATAAAAAATTGGGGGCGAAAAGATCATTTTTCTGAAAAAATATGATTTTTTATTTTTACCGCTCTACATTATAAACTTCTGTGAAGTACTTGGTGGGTCAAAGTGCTCACCACACATCTAGATAAGTTCCTTAGGGGGTCTACTTTACAAAATAGTGTCACTTGTGCGGGGTTTCAATGTTTAGGCACATCAGGGACTCTCCAAATACGACATGGCGTCCCATCTTCAATTCCAGTCAATTTTGCATTGAAAAGTCAAACAGCGCTCCCCAAAAGTTAGGGTTAGGGTTTGGATTACATTTATGGTTGGGATTAGGGTTAGGGGTGTGTCAGGGTTAGGGGTGTGGTTAGGGTTACCGTTAGGGTTAGGGGTGTGTTCGGATTAGGGTTTCAGGTAGAATTGGGGAGTTTCCACTGTTCAGGCACATCAGGGGCTCTCCAAACGGGACATGGCGTCCGATCTCAATTCCAGCCAATTCTGCGTTGAAAAAGTAAAACAGTGCACCTTCCCTTCCGAGCTCTGCCATGCACCCAAACAGTGGTTTACCCCCACATATGGGGTATCAGCGTACTCAGGACAAATTTTACAACAACTTTTGGGGTCCAATTTCCCTGTTATCCTTGGTAAAATAAAATAAATTGTAGCTGAAGTAATATTTTTGTGAAGAAAAGTTAAATGTTCATTTTTATTTAAACATTCCAAAAATTCCTGTGAAGCACGTAAAGGGTTTAATAAACTTCTTGAATGTGGTTATGAGCACCTTGAGAGGTGCAGTTTTTAGAATTGTGTCACACTTGGATATTTTCTGTCATATAGACCCCTCAAAATGACTTCAAATGTGATGTGGTCCCTAAAAAAAAAAATGGTGTTGTAAAAATGAGAAATTGCTGGTCAAATTTTAACCCTTAAAAAATTCAAAAGTTGGGAAATTGCGAAATTTTCAAAATTTTCGCCAAATTTCTGTTTTTTTCTCAAGTAAACGCAGGTAATATCAAAGAAATTTTACCACTATCATGAAGTACAATATGTCACGAGAAAACAATGTCAGAATCACTGGGATCCGTTGAAGCGTTCCAGAGTTATAACCCCATAAAGGGACAGTGGTCAGAATTGTAAAAATTGGCCCGGTCATTAACGTGCAAACCACTCTCGGGGCTTAAGGAGTTAAAGACAAAAAATTTCACTTCTGCCAAAATAGGATTTTCAAATTTGGGTGAACCGCGACAGACGAATTGTGTCCTAGCTGGGGGTAGTGGTGCGCTCTCAGTATGTGTATGTACAACACCCCAGAACACTGAGCTCATGACTGAGGGGGTTGCTGAAAGATAGTGAGATCGGCGATTAACACAGGATGTCTGTCTCAAATATTGTGTCCAGAAAAGAGTTGTTACCTCAATATTTGCAAAAAAACGTCCTTCAGTGTTGGCTCTCGAAGAAAAAATCTGAAATGATTCTGAAGAGGCTCTGGTAAATCACATAACTTATATACAGCGGATAGCTGCTGACAGATGGACTTTTGACACTTTTTATAAGTGCAGAACACTTTGTAGAATGTTTTTGTGAACAGCTGATGGTCCCAAAGAAACCCTCATTTCTAGCTGCCAACAGTCTGACTACAATCGCCTCAAAGACCGCATCAAACACAATGAGGCAGTCATAAGCTTAGACTTTTCACAGAGCTGTGCCCCCTTTTGTGATCTGTTACAGTGAGAATGGAGAAATAAAGTACCAAAGTGTAGTTACGATATCTGCGTGCTTACTTCATGGTTCAATAGCTGCTCATTTGTTCCCAAAAAGTCCTACCAAGTTTGAGCAAGGTCTAATCCTTCACGGATGGCTCTTCAGCACAGTATAACAATAGGAAAAACTAAAACTGTATGCCATCACTAGAAAGATTTTGGAGTGGAAGCTGAATTGTCCTTTTTTTTTGCCTCTGATCATGGCAAAGGTGTATGTGATGGTTTAGGAGGCCCCGTGAAACGCCTTGCAGCCTGGACCTCCAGAGGCCACGTTCACACCAAATCTTAACACCCGGGCAACTCCTCAAATGGAGGGAGAAAAATATTCTTACCATCCAGTTCATGTATTGTACAAACCAGGACTACGAGGAGGAGGAGAGATTGTTATAACATCGGTTACAGGAAGCAGAACCCATCACAGGGACTCCGCAATACCATACTGTCATCCCATGTAGTGACACAGAAATAGACGGTGACGTCCTTGAAGTGGTAGAAGGCGGCACAAGATTGGCAATGGATGACATAACTGGTGATGTGACCTGTGAATATGATCGGCGCTGGTGGCGGCTACTGGACTCTCCAAAGATTGTGAAAATGAAGACGTAGAAGTGACTTTTTTGCACCTTCTGGTCCAGCGCCGTCCTTTGTGTATCCAAGAAAACCAGACATTGTAAAAGTTACAAAAATCAGCTATAACTCAGGTGGAGTCGAGCACCATGACAGGCCGCACATAGGAGACGGCCATTGCTAGTAAGCGCTTATGGACAAGATCACATTTCACCCTCTAGAAGGGACACATTGATGATAGAAGGCCAGTGTAAAAACCTACTATTAATTGTTTGAATAGTTCATATTTTATAGAACGAGCATTTAACTGCTGTACTATTTTTCTTAACCCCTTCATAAATGACATGTTTAGTGATATAACAGAAAAAAAATTGTTACATGTATAAATAGGTGGTAGAAATATTGGTTCTTTTAATCTTGTTTTTACCATATAATTAGGATGAGACTGTATTTAGAAAACCACACTTGAGGATGTGATCACCTTTTTTCTTTTGGCTTGTTCAATGAATTCAGGTTGAAAATGCTGAGCAAGTTGTGTTATGATGATTAAGATGTATTTATTCTGGCACTTTGGTATTTGTTTTTTTGTGTTTTTTTATTGTTGGATATAAATGTTGAATGCAATAAGTTGTAATTTGAAAAGAAAAAGGAAGAAACTCACACAAATGTAAAATCAGATGATTCAAGGCTTTAAAATAAATAAAAATTTGATAGGTCCCAAGTTGAATCCCTGTACAAATATAAACAAGAACACAATTAACACACATGCATGTTTTCACAAATTGAAAACATGTTTTTTTTTCACAATTGCTCATCCAAATTTTCAATTTGATTTCCCCAAAACAAAATATAAAGAAACATAGTCTTGTGACATATCAAACGAAAGCCGGTACCATTCTGAGAACAATGATGGCACTCCCACCTCTTTATCTTAATTCTAGCCCGAGATATGATAAAAAATGAAGAAAAAAATCAAAACTTTTAATTTGTAATTAACTAAAGTTTTACTTCATAAAAATAAAAAAAATCTAAAGACGTAAGGTAAAAAAAGATTAATATTTGGATCACTTGATATGGGATAACCCCTCCCCAACCTCTAGAGCCACCTAGGGGTGGGGATCCGCCCAAGTGTCCCATCCACTGGAGTTTCCTGGGGGAGGGAACCGCCCATCTATCCCAGCCGCTGGAGCCTCCTGGGGGAGGGGATCCACCCGTCCCATCCACTGGAGCCTTCTGGGGTGGGGATCTGCCCATCTGTCCCTTCCATTATATGGATCCTGAATTCAGAGATGGAGGATTGTCGCCTGACTGTGATGAAGTGATGAAGATTCACCACTGCCTCATGTTACAGAGGCTTCCTATAGAAAAGATGCACTAAATAGTGCCTCCGGTTATTCATATAGTCGGTAAATCACTTTTATATACAACATAAGGGTAGGAGCAGCAAAGGAAGGCAATAAGTTATCTCCATTAGTGCATATATATTAGGTAGTAAGAATAACCTATATTGAATATGCAAATTAACATAAAAAATACTTACCTTAGAGCAGCTGACCGACCCTGATGCGCGTTTCACGTTTAGAGACAGACAGCCAAGAGAAAGAGGAGGAACGCCCAAAGCAAAGAGGGCACTGCCGACCTTCAGAAAGAACCGTGAAACGGAAACCACACTGACCACGGTACCGGTAAGTATATATTGCGTGAACCTAAAATACCAAAACTAAAAGATAAACGATATTAAAAAAAGATAAAAAATACACTACATAAAAGACTATTTAACTAAAGAAAAGGGGCAAAACTTCAAACTTCATTTAAGCCTTGAGGTGGAACTGACCCAATTTTAGAAATCCACCGGGCCTCAAGTTGGGCAAGATTTTTTCTCCAATTACCACCCCTCTGGTCAGTGTACACCTTGTCAATTCCAGTAACCATCAATAATTTAGCATTACAGTCATGGAAGTTTTTAAAGTGTCTGGGCACAGGTTTCAAAAGAGATATATCTTCAATATAACGTACATTTTTAAAGTCCTGGTAATGTTCTCTCACTCTGATCTTTAAAGCTCTGGATGTAAGGCCTACATAAATCTTAGGACACGGGCATACTGCATAATAAACGACACCAATCGTGTTACATGGAATGTGCTGGGTGATCTTAAAGGTTTTCTTACCATCACTCGATTCAAATGTAGAGGCATGTTTGGACACGAAATGCCGGTGTTGCAAGGAAACAATCCCCCCTTGGGTCCTTTTGGATCCAAAGGCTTTTTCAACGATGGG
The DNA here is from genome assembly GCF_051348905.1 of Ranitomeya variabilis. Classification (NCBI taxonomy): domain Eukaryota; kingdom Metazoa; phylum Chordata; class Amphibia; order Anura; family Dendrobatidae; genus Ranitomeya; species Ranitomeya variabilis. Next base: position 626,011,125 of record NC_135233.1, read on the forward strand.
TCCAGAATTATAGCTGTGGACAAGTTGGTCCTTGAGATTTGACTCTCCTATAAGTAATTGATGGTTGATCAGGTAGATAGTTGGTCAGGGTCTGGTCCATTTTTAGTATTGGCCAATATTTCTTCAGGGCATTCGTTATTTCAAGCCATTTGTTGCTATATGTAGTGTTGAGCATTCCGATACTGCAAGTATCGGGTATCGGCCGATACTTGCTGTATCGGAATTCCGATACCGAGATCCGATATTTTTGTGATATCGGGTATCGGTATCGAAACAACATTAATGTAAAAATGTGTAAAAGAGAGAATTAAAATAAAAAATATTGCTATACTCACCTCTCCGACGCAGCCTGCACCTTACCGAGGGAAGCGGCAGCGTTCTTTGTTTAAAATTCGCGCTTTTCTTTCCTTTACGTGAGTCCCGGCTTGTGATTGGTTGCGTGCCGCCCATGTGACCGGGACGCAACCAATCACAGCAAGCCGTGACGTAATTTCAGGTCCTTCAGGATTTTAAAATTACGTTCCGGCGTTGTGATTGGTTGCGTCGCAGTCACATGGGCGACGCAACCAATCACAGCAAGCCGTGACGTAATTTCAGGTCCTTAAGGATTTTAAAATTACGTCCCGGCTTTGTGATTGGTTGCGTCGCAGTCACATGGGAGACGCAACCAATCACAAGCCGTGACGTCACGGGAGGCTGGACACGCGCGCATTTTAAAATGGGCGCGTGTCCAGCCTCCCGTGACGTCCCGGCTTGTGATTGGTTGCGCCGCGATCAACCAATCACAAGCCGGGAGGCTGGACACGCGCCCATTTTAAAATTTTAAAATGCGCGCGTGTCCAGCCTCCCGGCTTGTGATTGGTTGACCGCTGCGCAACCAATCACAAGCCGGGACGTCACGGGAGGCTGGACACGCGCCCATTTTAAAAAGCGCGCGTGTCCAGCCTCCCGTGACGTCACGGCTTGTGATTGGTCCGCGTCCCGGCAACATGGCCGCCATTAACCAATCACAGCAAGCCGTGACGTAATTTCGTCACGGCTTGCTGTGATTGGTCCGCGTCCCGGCAACATGGCGCCGTGACCAATCATAAGCCGGGACGTCACTGGAGGCTGGACACGCGCGCTTTTTAAAATGGGCGCGTGTCCAGCCTCCCGTGACGTCCCGGCTTGTGATTGGTCCGCGTCCCGGCAACATGGCCGCCATTAACCAATCACAGCAAGCCGTGACGTAATTTCGTCACGGCTTGCTGTGATTGGTCCGCGTCCCGGCAACATGGCCGCCCTGACCAATCACAAGCCGGGACTTCACGTAACCAAGTAAAAGCGCGAATTTTAAACAAACAACGCTGCCGGTTCCCTCGCTGAGGTCCAGGCTGCGTCGGAGAGGTGAGTATAGCGATATTTTTTATTTTAATTCTTTCTTTTACACATTTATATGGATCCCAGGGCCTGAAGGAGAGTTTCCTCTCCTTCAGACCCTGGGAACCATCAGGAATACCGTCCGATACTTGAGTCCCATTGACTTGTATTGGTATCGGGTATCGGTATCGGATTGGATCCGATACTTTGCCGGTATCGGCCGATACTTACCGATACTTTCAAGTATCGGACGGTATCGCTCAACACTAGCTATATGTGGAAATGAATCTTTGTGTTCATTTATAGATTTTACACGAGACTGCAACAAGTCAGTTTGGCTTTCTGGGCTTTTTTAAGGCCTTTTTAATACTTCTTTTTGAGTAGCCATGTTCTTTGAATCCAACAGTGAGGGTATTTGCCTGTTCAGAGAATGCTTGGTCATTCGAACAAATTCACTTTGCCCAGAGAAACTGCCCAGTAGGTATTCCATTAAAGAGGGATCACGGATGTGCTGAAGTAGCGCAAAGAAGGGAATTTACAGCAGTATCTTTCCGGAATATATTCGTTTCTAGGAGTCCATCCTTTCCTCCTGAAATTTGAATATCCAAGAAGTCAATTGTTGTTTTCCTGTATTTACACGTTAATTTAATGTTCAGAGTGTTGTCATTCAAAATGCCCACAAATTCAAGAAGGTCCTGTCCTGAGCCCTGCCAAATCAAAAGAATGTCATCTATGTAACGGACTCAGAAACGGACCTTCTCAATGATTGCCACTGGTCTGGTGAAAGGTGGTGGTGGTCTAAGGAATCCAAATGATAAAAACAATAAATTTATTGAAAACATTAATATAAATATCATGAATAATAACAACATACGGGATTCAAAGATGGAAAAAACTACTAAATGGGACCACAGGTCAAAGGCAAATTGACATAACCTATTATACCAGCACCCTACCAAAGTAACTGCTAATGCATCTAGCCATATTTCTATTGATCAGACAGAGTTCACCAATTTATTGGTAAATAGTATCCAGTGATCAATGTTCAAAAAGTCAGGAAGGGAAATAAAGCCATGAAATCCAATATATTTATCTTAGACCTGCGGTGCCACCACCCCTACGCACGTTTCGGCTAGTGTGCCTTCTTCCGGGGGAGTATCTTTTACATGTGAAGGTAGATCTTATACCAATGGTTTCAAATAAACGTCCAAGTATTTACACACTACCTCACAGATATTTCCGTTGCCTGACACGATGGGACGCATTTTTTTTTTGCGTTTTTTTCCCGTTTTTTTTTTAGCATTTTGCAAGCGAAATTAGCTTGCAGAATGCTAAAGTTTTCCAAGCGATCTGTAGCATCGCTTGGAAAACTGACTGACAGGATGGTCACACTTGTCAAACATAGTGTTTGACAAGTGTGACCAACTTTTTACTATAGATGCTGCCTATGCAGCATCAATAGTAAAAGATAGAATGTTTAAAAATAATAAAAAAAATGGTTATACTCACCCTCTGCAGACAGCCGATCTCAGCGGCGTCCGTTCCTATAGATGGTGTGTGTGTGCAGGACCTTCGATGACGTCGCGGTCACATGAGCGGTCACGCGTCCAATCACAAGACCGCGACGTCATCGCAGGTCCTTCACCACACCATCTATAGGAACTGAAGCGGCAGCATGCACCTATGCAGGTTAGCCACGTTTAATCTCTGGCTTCAATATCCATCCTGGCAGAGAAAAACTGTAAACAAAGAACAGTGATTAATAAGATACAACAAAAAAAAAGTAAGTGCCATAAAAGTACAAATTTTATTGAAACATTATTAAAAAAAAGATTACAAAGAAAGATAAAGTAGGGACACAAATGTAAAAGTGAGCCGCTTTCAAAAAGGGAATACACCTGAATTTAAACCAAATGTTGATAGAAGACACCCTTGACATTTGACTCGATTAGGGCTCAAAAATAGGCTTTTATGAAGGCTGCAAATGTAGAGTTACTAGAAACTTCAGAAATATGTATTAGGAGCCTATGAACTATAGTAATCCAGCGAACAAGTAAAAAGAGTAAAAGATCAACACTTTCAATAAATATGTATAGAATTAATCACAATTTTTTTGAATAATGTTTCAATAAAATTTGTACTTTTATAGCATTTGCTTCCTTTTCCTTTTTTTGCTATATATATTTATGGACATGCCACAAATTTAGACTACTTTATTTTTGGCTGCCTTATACATTACTCTGTCCTCCTCCTCCTGGACCTGTCCTCTGCCTTCTACATTACTCTGTCCTCCTCCTCCTGGACCTGTCCTCTGCCTTCTACATTACTCTGTCCTCCTCCTCCTCCTGGACCTGTCCTCTGCCTTCTACATTACTCTGTGCTCCTCCTCCTGGACCTGTCCTCTGCCTTCTAGATTAGTCTGTGTTTCTCCTTCTGGACCTGTCCTCTGCCTTCTACATTACTCTGTGCTCCTCCTCCTGTACCTGTCCTCTGCCTTCTACAGTGGGGCAAAAAAGTATTTAGTCAGTCAGCAATAGTGCAAGTTCCACCACTTAAAAAGATGAGAGGCGTCTGTAATTTACATCATAGGTAGACCTCAACTATGGGAGACAAACTGAGAAAAAAAAATCCAGAAAATCACATTGTCTGTTTTTTTATCATTTTATTTGCATATTATGGTGGAAAATAAGTATTTGGTCAGAAACAAAATTTCATCCCAATACTTTGTAATATATCCTTTGTTGGCAATGACAGAGGTCAAACGTTTTCTGTAAGTCTTCACAAGGTTGCCACACACTGTTGTTGGTATGTTGGCCCATTCCTCCATGCAGATCTCCTCTAGAGCAGTGATGTTTTTGGCTTTTCGCTTGGCAACACGGACTTTCAACTCCCTCCAAAGGTTTTCTATAGGGTTGAGATCTGGAGACTGGCTAGGCCACTCCAGGACCTTGAAATGCTTCTTACGAAGCCACTCCTTCGTTGCCCTGGCAGTGTGCTTTGGATCATTGTCATGTTGAAAGACCCAGCCACGTTTCATCTTCAATGCCCTTGCTGATGGACCTCACACTTAGTCTATGTATGGATGTGACGGTCAGTTTTTTCATATATATTATTTAGCCTTCTGACTGAGCACTCCGCCTCCTAGCCCAGGTGTTTTAATCGCAGTAGGTCCAGTACCCCTCCACAGAGAGAGAGAATATGAGTCTAGGAAGAGGTTTTCACAGGTACCCATTCACATGGAGACGTTTATTCTCAGCGAGGTAGGCAAGCGTAGGACCTGATATACGAGAGATGCCGTAAAGGGGCTATCAGGTACACATAAAATTGGCCATTTTTATGCGCTAAACGCTCTCATTTTTCATATTTCTAGTGCAGTATTGCAGTTCAGTTTTCATGTTTGCATGTCTTAGCGCTGCAGTGTGCTGCCTTTTTTACTTGACTGTATATGAGTTGGTTACTCTAGGTTCAGCACCTGTTCACACTTAGTCTATGTATGGATGAGACGGTCAGTTTTTTCAAATATATTATTTAGCCTTCTGACTGAGCACTCCGCCTCCTAGCCCAGGTGTTTTAATCGCAGTAGGTCCAGTACCCCTCCACAGAGAGAGAGAATATGAGTCTAGGAAGAGGTTTTCACAGGTACCCATTCACATGGAGACGTTTATTCTCAGCGAGGTAGGCAAGCGTAGGACCTGATATACGAGAGATGCCGTAAAGGGGCTATCAGGTACACATAAAATTGGCCATTTTTATGCGCTAAACGCTCTCATTTTTCATATTTCTAGTGCAGTATTGCAGTTCAGTTTTCATGTTTCATGTTTGCATGTCTTAGCGCTGCAGTGTGCTGCCTTTATTACTTGACTGTATATGAGTTGGTTACTCTAGGTTCAGCACCTGTTCACACTTAGTCTATGTATGGATGTGACGGTCAGTTTTTTCAAATATATTATTTAGCCTTCTGACTGAGCACTCCGCCTCCTAGCCCAGGTGTTTTAATCGCAGTAGGTCCAGTACCCCTCCACAGAGAGAGAGAATATGAGTCTAGGAAGAGGTTTTCACAGGTACCCATTCACATGGAGACGTTTATTCTCAGCGAGGTAGGCAAGCGTAGGACCTGATATACGAGAGATGCCGTAAAGGGGCTATCAGGTACACATAAAATTGGCCATTTTTATGCGCTAAACGCTCTCATTTTTCATATTTCTAGTGCAGTATTGCAGTTCAGTTTTCATGTTTCATGTTTGCATGTCTTAGCGCTGCAGTGTGCTGCCTTTTTTACTTGACTGTATATGAGTTGGTTACTCTAGGTTCAGCACCTGTTCACACTTAGTCTATGTATGGATGTGACGGTCAGTTTTTTAAAATATATTATTTAGCCTTCTGACTGAGCACTCCGCCTCCTAGCCCAGGTGTTTTAATCGCAGTAGGTCCAGTACCCCTCCACAGAGAGAGAGAATATGAGTCTAGGAAGAGGTTTTCACAGGTACCCATTCACATGGAGACGTTTATTCTCAGCGAGGTAGGCAAGCGTAGGACCTGATATACGAGAGATGCCGTAAAGGGGCTATCAGGTACACATAAAATTGGCCATTTTTATGCGCTAAACGCTCTCATTTTTCATATTTCTAGTGCAGTATTGCAGTTCAGTTTTCATGTTTCATGTTTGCATGTCTTAGCGCTGCAGTGTGCTGCCTTTTTTACTTGACTGTATATGAGTTGGTTACTCTAGGTTCAGCACCTGTTCACACTTAGTCTATGTATGGATGTGACGGTCAGTTTTTTCAAATATATTATTTAGCCTTCTGACTGAGCACTCCGCCTCCTAGCCCAGGTGTTTTAATCGCAGTAGGTCCAGTACCCCTCCACAGAGAGAGAGAATATGAGTCTAGGAAGAGGTTTTCACAGGTACCCATTCACATGGAGACGTTTATTCTCAGCGAGGTAGGCAAGCGTAGGACCTGATATACGAGAGATGCCGTAAAGGGGCTATCAGGTACACATAAAATTGGCCATTTTTATGTGCTAAACGCTCTCATTTTTCATATTTCTAGTGCAGTATTGCAGTTCAGTTTTCATGTTTCATGTTTGCATGTCTTAGCGCTGCAGTGTGCTGCCTTTTTTACTTGACTGTATATGAGTTGGTTACTCTAGGTTCAGCACCTGTTCACACTTAGTCTATGTATGGATGTGACGGTCAGTTTTTTTTCAAATATATTATTTAGCCTTCTGACTGAGCACTCCGCCTCCTAGCCCAGGTGTTTTAATCGCAGTAGGTCCAGTACCCCTCCACAGAGAGAGAGAATATGAGTCTAGGAAGAGGTTTTCACAGGTACCCATTCACATGGAGACGTTTATTCTCAGCGAGGTAGGCAAGCGTAGGACCTGATATACGAGAGATGCCGTAAAGGGGCTATCAGGTACACATAAAATTGGCCATTTTTATGCGCTAAACGCTCTCATTTGTCATATTTCTAGTGCAGTATTGCAGTTCAGTTTTCATGTTTCATGTTTGCATGTCTTAGCGCTGCAGTGTGCTGCCTTTTTTACTTGACTGTATATGAGTTGGTTACTCTAGGTTCAGCACCTGTTCACACTTAGTCTATGTATGGATGTGACGGTCAGTTTTTTTCAAATATATTATTTAGCCTTCTGACTGAGCACTCCGCCTCCTAGCCCAGGTGTTTTAATCGCAGTAGGTCCAGTACCCCTCCACAGAGAGAGAGAATATGAGTCTAGGAAGAGGTTTTCACAGGTACCCATTCACATGGAGACGTTTATTCTCAGCGAGGTAGGCAAGCGTAGGACCTGATATACGAGAGATGCCGTAAAGGGGCTATCAGGTACACATAAAATTGGCCATTTTTATGCGCTAAACGCTCTCATTTTTCATATTTCTAGTGCAGTATTGCAGTTCAGTTTTCATGTTTGCATGTCTTAGCGCTGCAGTGTGCTGCCTTTTTTACTTGACTGTATATGAGTTGGTTACTCTAGGTTCAGCACCTGTTCACACTTAGTCTATGTATGGATGTGACGGTCAGTTTTTTCAAATATATTATTTAGCCTTCTGACTGAGCACTCCGCCTCCTAGCCCAGGTGTTTTAATCGCAGTAGGTCCAGTACCCCTCCACAGAGAGAGAGAATATGAGTCTAGGAAGAGGTTTTCACAGGTACCCATTCACATGGAGACGTTTATTCTCAGCGAGGTAGGCAAGCGTAGGACCTGATATACGAGAGATGCCGTAAAGGGGCTATCAGGTACACATAAAATTGGCCATTTTTATGCGCTAAACGCTCTCATTTTTCATATTTCTAGTGCAGTATTGCAGTTCAGTTTTCATGTTTCATGTTTGCATGTCTTAGCGCTGCAGTGTGCTGCCTTTTTTACTTGACTGTATATGAGTTGGTTACTCTAGGTTCAGCACCTGTTCACACTTAGTCTATGTATGGATGTGACGGTCAGTTTTTTCAAATATATTATTTAGCCTTCTGACTGAGCACTCCGCCTCCTAGCCCAGGTGTTTTAATCGCAGTAGGTCCAGTACCCCTCCACAGAGAGAGAGAATATGAGTCTAGGAAGAGGTTTTCACAGGTACCCATTCACATGGAGACGTTTATTCTCAGCGAGGTAGGCAAGCGTAGGACCTGATATACGAGAGATGCCGTAAAGGGGCTATCAGGTACACATAAAATTGGCCATTTTTATGCGCTAAACGCTCTCATTTTTCATATTTCTAGTGCAGTATTGCAGTTCAGTTTTCATGTTTCATGTTTGCATGTCTTAGCGCTGCAGTGTGCTGCCTTTTTTACTTGACTGTATATGAGTTGGTTACTCTAGGTTCAGCACCTGTTCACACTTAGTCTATGTATGGATGTGACGGTCAGTTTTTTCAAATATATTATTTAGCCTTCTGACTGAGCACTCCGCCTCCTAGCCCAGGTGTTTTAATCGCAGTAGGTCCAGTACCCCTCCACAGAGAGAGAGAGAATATGAGTCTAGGAAGAGGTTTTCACAGGTACCCATTCACATGGAGACGTTTATTCTCAGCGAGGTAGGCAAGCGTAGGACCTGATATACGAGAGATGCCGTAAAGGGGCTATCAGGTACACATAAAATTGGCCATTTTTATGCGCTAAACGCTCTCATTTGTCATATTTCTAGTGCAGTATTGCAGTTCAGTTTTCATGTTTCATGTTTGCATGTCTTAGCGCTGCAGTGTGCTGCCTTTTTTACTTGACTGTATATGAGTTGGTTACTCTAGGTTCAGCACCTGTTCACACTTAGTCTATGTATGGATGTGACGGTCAGTTTTTTCAAATATATTATTTAGCCTTCTGACTGAGCACTCCGCCTCCTAGCCCAGGTGTTTTAATCGCAGTAGGTCCAGTACCCCTCCACAGAGAGAGAGAATATGAGTCTAGGAAGAGGTTTTCACAGGTACCCATTCACATGGAGACGTTTATTCTCAGCGAGGTAGGCAAGCGTAGGACCTGATATACGAGAGATGCCGTAAAGGGGCTATCAGGTACACATAAAATTGGCCATTTTTATGCGCTAAACGCTCTCATTTTTCATATTTCTAGTGCAGTATTGCAGTTCAGTTTTCATGTTTCATGTTTGCATGTCTTAGCGCTGCAGTGTGCTGCCTTTTTTACTTGACTGTATATGAGTTGGTTACTCTAGGTTCAGCACCTGTTCACACTTAGTCTATGTATGGATGTGACGGTCAGTTTTTTCAAATATATTATTTAGCCTTCTGACTGAGCACTCCGCCTCCTAGCCCAGGTGTTTTAATCGCAGTAGGTCCAGTACCCCTCCACAGAGAGAATATGAGTCTAGGAAGAGGTTTTCACAGGTACCCATTCACATGGAGACGTTTATTCTCAGCGAGGTAGGCAAGCGTAGGACCTGATATACGAGAGATGCCGTAAAGGGGCTATCAGGTACACATAAAATTGGCCATTTTTATGCGCTAAACGCTCTCATTTGTCATATTTCTAGTGCAGTATTGCAGTTCAGTTTTCATGTTTCATGTTTGCATGTCTTAGCGCTGCAGTGTGCTGCCTTTTTTACTTGACTGTATATGAGTTGGTTACTCTAGGTTCAGCACCTGTTCACACTTAGTCTATGTATGGATGTGACGGTCAGTTTTTTCAAATATATTATTTAGCCTTCTGACTGAGCACTCCTCCTCCTAGCCCAGGTGTTTTAATCGCAGTAGGTCCAGTACCCCTCCACAGAGAGAGAGAGAATATGAGTCTAGGAAGAGGTTTTCACAGGTACCCATTCACATGGAGACGTTTATTCTCAGCGAGGTAGGCAAGCGTAGGACCTGATATACGAGAGATGCCGTAAAGGGGCTATCAGGTACACATAAAATTGGCCATTTTTATGCGCTAAACGCTCTCATTTGTCATATTTCTAGTGCAGTATTGCAGTTCAGTTTTCATGTTTCATGTTTGCATGTCTTAGCGCTGCAGTGTGCTGCCTTTTTTACTTGACTGTATATGAGTTGGTTACTCTAGGTTCAGCACCTGTTCACACTTAGTCTATGTATGGATGTGACGGTCAGTTTTTTCAAATATATTATTTAGCCTTCTGACTGAGCACTCCGCCTCCTAGCCCAGGTGTTTTAATCGCAGTAGGTCCAGTACCCCTCCACAGAGAGAGAGAATATGAGTCTAGGAAGAGGTTTTCACAGGTACCCATTCACATGGAGACGTTTATTCTCAGCGAGGTAGGCAAGCGTAGGACCTGATATACGAGAGATGCCGTAAAGGGGCTATCAGGTACACATAAAATTGGCCATTTTTATGCGCTAAACGCTCTCATTTGTCATATTTCTAGTGCAGTATTGCAGTTCAGTTTTCATGTTTCATGTTTGCATGTCTTAGCGCTGCAGTGTGCTGCCTTTTTTACTTGACTGTATATGAGTTGGTTACTCTAGGTTCAGCACCTGTTCACACTTAGTCTATGTATGGATGTGACGGTCAGTTTTTTCAAATATATTATTTAGCCTTCTGACTGAGCACTCCGCCTCCTAGCCCAGGTGTTTTAATCGCAGTAGGTCCAGTACCCCTCCACAGAGAGAATATGAGTCTAGGAAGAGGTTTTCACAGGTACCCATTCACATGGAGACGTTTATTCTCAGCGAGGTAGGCAAGCGTAGGACCTGATATACGAGAGATGCCGTAAAGGGGCTATCAGGTACACATAAAATTGGCCATTTTTATGCGCTAAACGCTCTCATTTTTCATATTTCTAGTGCAGTATTGCAGTTCAGTTTTCATGTTTCATGTTTGCATGTCTTAGCGCTGCAGTGTGCTGCCTTTTTTACTTGACTGTATATGAGTTGGTTACTCTAGGTTCAGCACCTGTTCACACTTAGTCTATGTATGGATGTGACGGTCAGTTTTTTCAAATATATTATTTAGCCTTCTGACTGAGCACTCCGCCTCCTAGCCCAGGTGTTTTAATCGCAGTAGGTCCAGTACCCCTCCACAGAGAGAGAGAATATGAGTCTAGGAAGAGGTTTTCACAGGTACCCATTCACATGGAGACGTTTATTCTCAGCGAGGTAGGCAAGCGTAGGACCTGATATACGAGAGATGCCGTAAAGGGGCTATCAGGTACACATAAAATTGGCCATTTTTATGCGCTAAACGCTCTCATTTTTCATATTTCTAGTGCAGTATTGCAGTTCAGTTTTCATGTTTCATGTTTGCATGTCTTAGCGCTGCAGTGTGCTGCCTTTTTTACTTGACTGTATATGAGTTGGTTACTCTAGGTTCAGCACCTGTTCACACTTAGTCTATGTATGGATGTGACGGTCAGTTTTTTCAAAAATATCTCCTCCTAGACCTGTCCTCTGCCTTCTACATTACTCTGTCCTCCTCCTCCTGGACCGGTCCTCTGCCTTCTACATTACTTTGTGCTCCTCCTCCTAGACCTTTCCTCTGCTTTCTACATTACTCTGTGTTCTTCCTTCTAGACCTGTTCTCTGGCTACCACATTACTCTGTGCTCCTCCTTCTAGACTTGTCCTCTGCCTTCTACATTACTCTGCTCCTCTTCCTAGACCTGTCCTCTGCCTTCTACATTACTCTGTGCTCCTCCTTCTAGACTTGTCCTCTGCCTTCCACATTACTCTGTGCTCCTCCTGGACCTGTCCTCTGCCTTCTACCTTACTCTGTGCTCCTCCTCCTAGACCTGTCCTCTGCCTTCTACCTTACTCTGTGCTCCTCCTCCTAGACCTGTCCTCTGCCTTCTACATTTCTCTGTGCTCCTCCTCTTGGATCTGTCATCTGCCTTCTACATTACTCTGTCGTCCTCCTCCTAGACCTGTCCTCTGTCTTCTACAATACTCTGTGCTCCTTCTAGACCTGTCCTCTGCCTTCTACATTACTCCTAGCTCCTCCTTCTAGACCTGTCTTCTGCCTTCCACATTACTCTGTACTCCTCCTTCTAGACCTGTCCTCTGCCTTCTACATTACTCTGTGCTCCTTCTAGACCTGTCCTGTCTTCTACATTACTCATAGCTCCTCCTTCTAGACCTGTCTTCTGCCTTCCACATTACTCTGTGCTTCTCCTTGTACACCTGTCCTCTGCCTTCTACATTACTCTGTGCTCCTTCTAGACGTGTTCTCTGCCTTCTACATTACTCTGTGCTCCTCCTCCTGGACCTGTCTTCTGCCTTCTACATTATTCTGTGCTCCTCCTCCTGGACCTGTCCTGCCTTCTACATTACTCTCTGCTCCTCCTTCTGGACCTGTCCTTTGCCTTCTACATTACTCTATGCTCGTCCTCCTGGACCTATCCTCTGCCTTCTACATTAGTCTGTGCTCCTCCTTCTAGACCTGTCCTCTGCCTTCTACATTACTCTGTGCTCCTACTTCTAGACCTGTCCTCTGCCTTCTACATTACTCCTAGCTCCTCCTTCTAGACCTGTCCTCTGCCTTCCACATTACTCTGTGCTCCTCCTTCTAGACCTGTCCTCTGCCTTCTATATTACTCTGTGCTCCTCCTCCTCCTGGATCTGTCCTCTGCCTTTTACATTACTGTGCTCCTCCCCTAGACCCGTCCTCTGCCTTCTACATTACTCTGTGCTCCTCCTCTTAGACCTGTCCTCTGCCTTCTACATTACTCTGTGCTCCTCCTTCTGGACCTGTCTTCTGCCTTCTACATTACTGTGTTCCTCCTCCTGGACCTGTACTCTGCCTTCTACATTACTCTCTGCTCGTCCTCCTGGACCTGTCCTCTGCCTTCAACATTACTCTGTGCTCCTCCTCCTCCTCCTAGACCTGTCCTCTGCCTTCTACATTACTCGTACCTCCTCCTTCTAGACCTGTCTTCTGCCTTCCACATTAGTCTGTGCTCCTCCTTCTAGACCTGTCCTCTGCCTTCCACATAACTCTGTGCTCCTCCTTCTACACCTGCCTTCTGCATTACTCTGTGCTCCTTCTACACCTGTCCTCTGCCTTCTACATTACTCTGTGCTCCTCCTTCTAGACTTGACCTTTGACTTCCACATTACTCTGTGATCCTCCTCCTGGACCTGTCCTCTGCCTTCCCCATTACTGTTTTCCTTCTTCTAGACTTGACCTCTGACTTCCACATTACTCTGTACTCCTCCTTCTAGACCTGTCCTCTGCCTTCTACATTTCTCTGTGCTCCTCCTCTTGGATCTGTCATCTGCCTTCTACATTACTCTGTCGTCCTCCTCCTAGACCTGTCCTCTGTCTTCTACATTACTCTGTGCTCCTTCTAGACCTGTCCTCTGCCTTCTACATTACTCCTAGCTCCTCCTTCTAGACCTGTCTTCTGCCTTCCACATTACTCTGTACTCCTTCTAGACCTGTCCTCTGCCTTCTACATTACTCTGTGCTCCTTCTAGACCTGTCCTGTCTTCTACATTACTCATAGCTCCTCCTTCTAGACCTGTCTTCTGCCTTCCACATTACTCTGTGCTTCTCCTTGTACACCTGTCCTCTGCCTTCTACATTACTCTGTGCTCCTTCTAGACGTGTTCTCTGCCTTCTACATTACTCTGTGCTCCTCCTCCTGGACCTGTCTTCTGCCTTCTACATTATTCTGTGCTCCTCCTCCTGGACCTGTCCTGCCTTCTACATTACTCTCTGCTCCTCCTTCTGGACCTGTCCTTTGCCTTCTACATTACTCTCTGCTCGTCCTCCTGGACCTATCCTCTGCCTTCTACATTAGTCTGTGCTCCTCCTTCTAGACCTGTCCTCTGCCTTCTACATTACTCTGTGCTCCTACTTCTAGACCTGTCCTCTGCCTTCTACATTACTCCTAGCTCCTCCTTCTAGACCTGTCCTCTGCCTTCCACATTACTCTGTGCTCCTCCTTCTAGACCTGTCCTCTGCCTTCTATATTACTCTGTGCTCCTCCTCCTCCTGGATCTGTCCTCTGCCTTTTACATTACTGTGCTCCTCCCCTAGACCCGTCCTCTGCCTTCTACATTACTCTGTGCTCCTCCTCTTAGACCTGTCCTCTGCCTTCTACATTACTCTGTGCTCCTCCTTCTGGACCTGTCTTCTGCCTTCTACATTACTGTGTTCCTCCTCCTGGACCTGTACTCTGCCTTCTACATTACTCTCTGCTCGTCCTCCTGGACCTGTCCTCTGCCTTCAACATTACTCTGTGCTCCTCCTCCTCCTCCTAGACCTGTCCTCTGCCTTCTACATTACTCGTACCTCCTCCTTCTAGACCTGTCCTCTGCCTTCCACATAACTCTGTGCTCCTCCTTCTACACCTGCCTTCTGCATTACTCTGTGCTCCTTCTACACCTGTCCTCTGCCTTCTACATTACTCTGTGATCCTCCTCCTCGACCTGTCCTCTGCCTTCTACATTACTCTGTTCTCCTCTTGTATATAAACCAAAAAAGACAAGGATCCCTAAAATATACCTTTTAATAGAACCAGTAAAAAACTCTATTTAACATGATCATATTTAAAAAGTGAGAAAATATCAAATGTACCTGACTAAGGACAGTATTGTCCATAGTCATTTTATCCCTCCGAAGAAACAAAGTAATTGGCTGAAGAATAGATCGACTGGAACTTTTAAATGTGGACATTGTTCCTTCTGCAAATATGTTAATGTGTCTAAAACCTTTAAAGGGAACCTGTCACCCCGTTTTTTCGGTATGAGATAAAAATACTGTTAAATAGGGCCTGAGCTGTGCATTACAATAGTGTAGTTTGTGGACCCCGATTCCCCACCTATGCTGCCGAAATACGTTACCAAAGTAGTCGTTTTCGCCTGTCAATCAGGCTGGTCTGGTCAAAAGGGCGTGGTGTCTTCCCCCAGATTTTGCGTAGTTTTCCGTTGGTGGCGTAGTGGTGTGCGCATGCCCAAGGTCCCGAATCCTCTGCCAGGGGATTTAACAGAGCGCGCTGTTCGTTATTTCATTGGTGATCGGTGGGCGCGGCCATCTTCCTTTGGCCGCGCGTGCGCAGAAGCGGCGCTCTGCTGGCCGCGGCTTCAGGAAAATGGCCGCGGGATGCCGCGCGTGCGCAGATGGATATCGCGGCGGCCATTTTCCTGAAGCCGCGGCCAGCAGAGCGCCGCTTCTGCGCACGCGCGGCCAAAGGAAGATGGCCGCGCCCACCGATCACCAATGAAATAACGAACAGCGCGCTCTTTTAAATCCCCTGGCAGAGGATTCGGGACCTTGGGCATGCGCACACCACTACGCCACCAACGGAAAACTACGCAAAATCTGGGGGAAGACAACACGCCCTTTTGACCAGACCAGCCTGATTGACAGGCGAAAACGACTACTTTGGTAACGTATTTCGGCAGCATAGGTGGGGAATCGGGGTCCACAAAATACACTATTGTAATGCTCAGCTCAGGCCCTATTTAACAGTATTTTTATCTCATACCGAAAAAACGGGGTGACAGGTTCCCTTTAAGAGTTCTGCCACTAGCAGGACTTTTTTGATGAGACAATTTGCCAACTGTAGAACCACTGGTCTGGTGTATCTCTGCTCGTGTTCTTGCCCCAAGGACTACGTTGGGAAAACCAAACGTGAATTTCGTGTTCGCATTGGCGAACACCTTGCGGACATTAGACACGGCAGGGATACACCAATTGCGCGACACATCAATATTGAGCATGGAGGAGACATTGGGTCTTTATCCTTTAAGGCTATTGAGGTGGTTGCTCCCTCAGTGAGACTAGGGGATTTGGATAGGAGGATTTTGCAACGTGAAACAAGGTGGATCTACAGTGCCTACAAGTAGTATTCAACCCCCTGCAGATTTAGCAGGTTTACACATTTGGAATTAACTTGGCATTGTGACATTTGGACTGTAGATCAGCCTGGAAGTGTGAAATGCACTGCAGCAAAAAAGAATGTTATTTATTTGTTTATTTTTTTTTAAATTGTGAAAAGTTTTTTCAGAGGGTCATTTATTATTCAACCCCTCAACCCATCAGAATTCTGTTTGGTTCCCCTAAAGTATTAAGATGTAGTTCAGGCACAAAGAACAATGAGCTTCACATGTTTGGATTAATTATCTCTTTTTCCAGCCTTTTCTGACTATTTAAGACCCTCCCCAAACTTGTGAACAGCACTCATACATGGTCAACATGGGAAAGACAAAGGAGCATTCCAAGGCCATCAGAGACAAGATCGTGGAGGGTCACAAGGCTGGCAAGGGGTACAAAACCCTTTCCAAGGAGTTGGGCCTACCTGTCTCCACTGTTGGGAGCATCTTTCGGAAGTGGAAGGCTTATGGAACTACTGTTAGCCTTCCACGGCCTGGACAGCCTTTGAAAGTTTCCTCCCGTGCTGAGGCCAGGCTTGTCCGAAGAGTCAAGTCTAACCCAAGGACAACAAGGAAGGAGCTCCGGGAAGATCTCATGGCAGTGGGGACATTGGTTTCAGTCAATACCATAAGTAACGTACTCCACCGCAATGGTCTCCGTTCCAGACGAGCCCGTAAGGTACCTTTACTTTCAAAGCGTCATGTCAAGGCTCGTCTACAGTTTGCTCATGATCACTTGGAGGACTCTGAGACTGACTGGTTCAAGGTTCTCTGGTCTGATGAGACCAAGATCGAGATCTTTGGTGCCAACCACACAAGTGACGTTTGGAGACTGGATGGCACTGCATACGACCCCAAGAATACCATCCCTACAGTCAAGCATGGTGGTGGCAGCATCATGCGGTGGGGCTGTTTCTCAGCCAAGGGGCCTGGCCATCTGGTCCGCATCCATGGGAAGATGGATAGCATGGCCTACCTGGAGATTTTGGCCAAGAACCTCCGCTCCTTCATCAAGGATCTTAAGATGGGTCGTCATTTCATCTTCCAACAAGACAACGACCCAAAGCACACAGCCAAGAAAACCAAGGCCTGGTTCAAGAGGCAAAAAATCAAGGTGTTGCAGTGGCCTAGTCAGTCTCCTGACCTTAACCCAATTGAAAACTTGTGGAAGGAGCTCAAGATTAAAGTCCACATGAGACACCCAAAGAACCTAGATAACTTGGAGAAGATCTGCATGGAGGAGTGGGCCAAGATAACTCCAGAGACCTGTGCCGGCCTGATCAGGTCTTATAAAAGACGATTATTAGCTGTAATTGCAAACAAAGGTTATTCCACAAAATATTAAACCTAGGGGTTGAATAATAATTGACACACACTTTTATGTTTAAAATTTATAAAAATTTAACTGAGCAACAAAACTTTTTGGTTTGTAAGATTTATGCATCTGTTAATAAATCCTGCTCTTGTTTGAAGTTTGAAGGATCTAACTTATTTGCATCTTATTAAACCTGCTAAATCTGCAGGGGGTTGAATACTACTTGTAGGCACTGTATCTATTAAAATCTATGAGCCCTTTGGGCCTCAATGAACAGTTATCCTTTGCGAGTTTCATCTAGTTGTCTGATGTGGTAATCCTGTTTATACTATACTAGCCATGTATATTTATATACTTTATGCATTTTGGGGGTCATATTGTCTGACTCTTTTTTGTATCTTTATATTTGGACTTTATTGATCTTTTTTTCTTGTTTTTGTCCGTGTGTTCATTCACCAGTGACATCCCCGTTTTTGTTTGGTGTAAATATTTCCTCGCAGTAGCGATATATGCACTATGTTGGCGTATTTATCTCTGCCGCTCAGAGTTCAGTAACGTCTTTCTATCTGATATTTACCCCTATTGCTGCTGTGCTGCCTGTAATGGCATTTTGTGGCCACTGAGCGCTGTTTGGCTTCAGTGCGCATGCGCGGATCTATCGGCCATGTTTTTGTAGCCGGTTTAGTTTCATTTTTGCTCTACATCTATCATCTGGTTCATCCGGTCTCTGCATTGTCATTTCCGGGTGGCCGCTCTGTGCTTATTGCGCTCCAGGCGGCTTGATGACGTAGGTTCTGGGTTCCTCCACGTGGAGAAAATGCCGGCATTCTTGGACTACGGCTTTATTATAAAAGGGGAACATGGTGAGTGTTTCTCATCTCTACAGCTCCTTTATCTTTTATGTGGCTGCTCAACCCCTGATGAACACCCGTTATTCCCAATGGGGGGGAAACGCGTCGGGCATTGTCTGGGGACTTTCTAATAAATGTCGATTACGTACATCTTCATCGAATCATCCGCACTTCTGGGTCTAGCTGGACGAATAGATTGGGAGACCCCAGCAAATAGATGAGTATAGCGGTGGCATTATATACTCGTTATTTATCTGCATGAGCAGGACGATTGTGTTCCTTTTTTTTGCTGTGGTAGAGAGCTCTCCCTCATTTGTCTGCCTATAATTGGCTGTGAGTACGTCCTTGCTACCCAGAAAACCTATTTAATGGTTTGTTCACATCTTGTTGTGGCAAAACAGATGTCGATTATTATTCTGTTGGTTATTAGATGGAACGTATGGGTGCATGTATCTTGCTATTATTGAGTAATTAATCTCTCATATTGAGCACTCTTATGTTATAAGACATCATATAGCAAGACAAGATGGGACTCGTTTATTGGATAGAGGAGTGCATGTTCAATATCTGATATCTGTATTTTTGTAGGCACTTCTGTGCTGTTGTAAAAACCGTATCTGGACAAACATACATTTTTTGCACTCTGTTTACCCGTATATCTTTGTGGTTCAGGTCATTGAACTTGATGGTATTCCCCTGTGGGTACTAATATCAAATTGAACGTATACTTATTATTTTGGTTTTGTTTATTTTTTCTGTTCATTCTTTCCTTGTTTTTCTTTTTTTTCTTATGGGTATCAGAGGTGTATATGGGACATTATCTTTTGTCTATCTGTAACTGTAGGGATTGTGAGGGACCCTAGGGGTAGTCATCGTTGAGTGGGGGCACCTACCGCAGTAAATTAGGGTGTCTACCTCCACTGCCAGGCAGGTGGTATTATAGGACAGTATTTTAGGGTTCACCAGTTTTTCCTCTATTGTAGGTATTTTCTAGGGAATAAAAGGGTGAGCCGTCGAGGAGTGGGGGCACCTACCGAGGAAAAGTAGGGTGCCAACCTCCACTGTCAGGCAGTACTCATTGTAGTGTGACCTAGGGTTTTTTAGGTACATTTGATATTTTCTCACTTTTTAAATATGATCATGTTAAATAGAGTTTTTTACTGGTTCTATTAAGTTATATTTTAGGGATCCTTGTCTTTTTTGGTTTATATATTCTTCTAGGATTTCGGTTCATTATAGTTTGTTTTTTTTCTCCTCCTCTTGTACCTGTCCTCTGCCTTCTACATTACTCTGTGCTCCTCCTCCTGGACCTGTCCTCTGCCTTCTACATTACTTTGTGTTCCTCCTCCTAGAACTGTCCTCTGCCTTCTACATTACTCTTTGCTCCCTCTCCTTGACCTGTCCTGGTTTCTGTGCCCTGATTGGTTGCCGGAATCAATACACACAACGTTAAGGGAAAAAAAAGCAAGCGCCAATGTAATAACAAAAGCAGTAGTGGAAACTTGATGATTTACCAAACTGTGACCGAATTTTGCCGACTTTGAGTAAATATGTTTGTGAAAGCGATCATGATTCCGAATGTGCTACGTTCATGCTGAATTTGAAAGTAGTGAACATATTCGCTCATCTCTAGTCAGGAGGGCTCCTGCCACTTCTTTGTTCTTTAGAATGGTCATGGGGAGCTCCTGTCACTTCTCTCCACCCAGCCACAAAGTCCAGTGGGGATCCTGCATCTTCTCTGCTGCAGTCACGGGGAGCTTCTTCCGCTTCTGTTGCACGACTCGGGGGAGCTTCTGTCACTTTTTAATGCACGGATGTGGGGAGCTCCCGCCTCTTCTCTCTGTTGTTAAGTCGTAGGGAGCTCCTGTCACTTTTCTCTGTTGCACGGATGTGGGGAGATCCCTTTGCTTCTGTCTGTTGCATGGTCGTGGGGAGTTGCCGTCTCTGGTTACTTATGTTCGTCGCATGGTCATGGGGAGCTTATGCTGCTTCTCTCCATTGCACGGTAATGAGGAGCTCCCGTTGCTTCCATCCATTGCATGGTCGTGTGGAGCTTCCGCCTCTTCTCTCTGTTACATGGGGAGATTCTGCCGCTTCTCTCAGTTGTAGGGAGCTCCTGTAGTTTCTGTTCGTTGCACGGTCATGGGGAGCTCCCGCCGCTTATCCCCTGCCGCTTATCTCTGTTGCAAGGTTGTGGGGAGCTCCAGCCGCTTCTCTTGGGAGCAACCCATGATCACGTACGGAGAGAAACGGCAGGAGCTTCCCACAAGCATGCAGTAGAGAGAAGCAGCGCGAGCTTCCCCACAACCGTGGAACAAAGAAGTGGTGGAAGCTCCCCACAACCGTGCAACTGAGAGAAGTGACTGGAGCGCCCCATGACCATACAGCGGAAAGAAGCGACTGGAGCACCCCACGTCTGTGGAACGGAGAAATGACCAGAGCTCCCAATGACTGTGCAATGGACAGAAGCAACGGCAGCTCCCGCAACTGTGCAACAGAGAGAAGTGACTGGAGGACCCCACAACCGTGGAACTGAGAGAAGCCGTGGAAGCTCCCCACAACCGTGGAACTGAGAGAAGTGACTGGAGTGCCCCATGACCATACAGCAGAAAGAAGCGACTGGAGCACCCCACGACCGTGGAACAGAGAGAAACTACGGGATCTCCCCATGACTGTGCAATAGACAGAAGCAACGGGAGCTCCCCGCAACTGTGCAACGGAGAGAAGCAACTGGAGCTCCCCACAACCGTTGAATGGTTGCTTCTCTCTGCTGCATGGTCGTGGGGAGCTCCTGTCACTTCTCTCCATTGCACAGTTGTGGGAAGCTCCCGTTGCTTCTGTCCATTGCACGGTCATGGGGAGCTTCTGCCTCTTCTGTTGCATGCTCATGGGGAGCACCTGTCACAATAATATGAATATGCCATGTTTTGAGTATATACCAAAAAGGCCCATGGCTTTGCAGACACATGCCTGTGGTTGATGACAACCCCCCCCCCCCCCCCCTTCGCCTGAGGAAAAAACAGCCTTTCTCCTTCTCACTCTGCCTGCGTGTGTAATCCTATACTTCTTCCCCCTTCCTTCAAGAATTTGTATGGCTTGGTGCTGCAAAAGCCAGGGTCCTTAAACTCCTCATTCTCCCCTCCCATTTTCTGATACTGGCTAAAACTGGTACCGCAAGCATGGGATTCTTTTGTTCTTGTAAAGCTAGATATACTGGCATCGGTCCGGGCTAGAGATATAAGGATTATATATTCCGGATGTCCATTGAGAGATCTATAGTTCACAGAAATCACTAGGAGCTAAACCCAACGAGTGCAAGGAACGTGTTTCTCCTTAAGCGGGTCATGTAACTACACCGTGTTCACACTTAAAAGATTCCCCCTGATGTGGTGCACATCCTGATCATTGTGTCGTTCGTATACAAGGTTCATACAGCGAGCTGTGTATAAAAATTATGTGTCACAGCTCTATGAAAGGGGAGGATTCAGCCCTGAGTCACCACATGGAAAGTGCCTTGGTTTTAGGCTGGGAAATAAGTGAGTGAAGCAGCAGTCTTCCAGTGTCTTTTGTCCGGGTTCTAGCTGCAAGACAAGTGTGATGCATCTAGATGTGTCGCCCAACCCCCACAGCACACGGTCAGCCATAAGATGAAATGATCTGAACACCATGTAAGTGTTCTCTTCAACTTTAATCCCTTGTTATTTGTAATTGCACTGTACATACCATACTTGTCTACTTTATAATATCTTTTTATACTTCTGTAAACACTGCCTACATTTTTTGGAGTAAAGTATAAAATTACTAGCTTGTCTCTCCTTGCTCTATAACTCACGGTCACGTCCTCTGAAGAGAATTACGCTACTAATCTGGGTTTGCTCCGGACCCGTTAATAATTAAAAAATTGGAGCTGGTGGCAGCGGGATTTGTCCTGTACATTTGGGAGGCTTTGTAGCGACTGGCGGCATTGATAACACAGGTCAACAAAAAAAAAATTTTTTTCTGGTGTCCAAAATATTTTAATGAATTTGGGGTATTTTTGGGGTGCTGATTCTGAATATGCTATCAGTTTTGCCAGATTGGCTCAAGTTTTTGACATTTTTGGTATCTTATTTATAGCACTTGTTGGTAAATGCGACGCATCATCTCATTAATTTCTTTGGATTAGTACTTGAACTGAGCAGTTCTCAATATAGTTTTGTGTTAATTAGTGTTCTAAAAGTTTGTTCATAGCTTGATTTTTGCACTAACTTTATGTTGTTGTCTGTTTTCCAGTGAAAAGCATGAACTCATCAAGAAGAAGTTGTCTTAACGATCCAGACTCATTCTGTTACATTTGTGGTGAATACACACTGCCAAAACATAGAAGAAACATAACAGACTTCGTAAAAAAAAAGTGTATTTTGCCTATTTTGGGGTTATGCTTGGGGACCAAGACAAGTTTTGGGCACCACAAATAGTGTGCAAAGCATGTATCGAATTATTACGAAAATGGAGCAAAGGACAAAGAAAAAGCTTCACATTTGGTGTTCCAATGGTGTGGAGAGAGCCAAAAAATCATCATGATGACTGTTATTTCTGTGCAGTGCAAGTATTCAATAAGCATAAGAAACGAAAATGGGAGTAACATGGAATCTGCAAGAAGGCCTGTCCCTCATTGTGAAGATGTGCCTGTACCTGTGTTTACCATAAATAACAGTCATCATGATGATTTTTTGGCTCTCTCCACACCATTGGAACACCAAATTTGAAGCTTTTTCTTTGTCCTTTGCTCCATTTTCGTAATAATTCGATACATGCTTTGCACACTATGTGTGGTGCCCAAAACTTGTCTTGGTCCCCAAGCATAACCCCAAAATAGGCAAAATACACTTTTTTTACGAAGTCTGTTATGTTTCTTCTATGTTTTGGCAGTGTGTATTCACCACAAATGTAACAGAATGAGTCTGGATCGTTAAGACAACTTCTTCTTGATGAGTTCATGCTTTTCACTGGAAAACAGACAACAACATAAAGTTAGTGCAAAAATCAAGCTATGAACAAACTTTTAGAACACTAATTAACACAAAACTATATTGAGAACTGCTCAGTTCAAGTACTAATCCAAAGAAATTAATGAGATGATGCGTCGCATTTACCAACAAGTGCTATAAATAAGATACCAAAAATCTCAAAAACTTGAGCCAATCTGGCAAAACTGATGACATATTCAGAATCAGCACCCCAAAAATACCCCAAATTCGATGAAATATCTTTGGCACCAAAAATGCTGTTGACCAGTGTAATTATTGTTCCCGCCTGATTGTGAGTAGTTATATCGCCCTCGCTGCAGCGTGCCCATTAGCCAGTACAAAGTAAGGCAGCCTTTCTGGTGACTAATTATCCTAGGTGCAGTACCGTGTCTGACTGAGGGTAAGGCGGGCGCCAGAGAGCTGCAAGTTCCAAACCGGAACTGTGAAGTGGGATATAGATAAGTCCCCTTCAGAAAGAACCAGGGGCAACCAAACAGCTCCGGTTCATGACAAATTGGTGTGAGTGGTGGGGATGATAAAGGTATCCTCCCCGTGAACAGTGACAGCACCCCCCGCTTCTCTCTGTTGCACGGTCGTTGGGAGCACCCGTCGCTTCTCTCCACTGCACGGTCACATGGAGCTCCCGATGTTTCTGTCCGTTGCACGGCCGTGAGGCACTCCCGTCGCTTCTGTCCGTTGCACAGTCGCGGGGAGCTCCCTTCGCTTCTGTCTGTTGCACGACTGCGGGGACCTCCCGTCGCTGCTGTCCATTGCACGGCTGGTCCCTTCTCTCCGTTGTCCGCGGTTGTGGTGAGCTCCTGACGCTTCTGTCCGCTGCAGTCACAGGGATTCCTGGAACTCCTGTTACTTGGTCCTGTGGATTTCCTTCCTCATTGTAGTCAGTCGTTATCTAGCAGAGGAAAGGTCACCTAGTTACTCATTAGGTCGCGGCACACCTTCCTCCAGTACCAGAGTCCGCACACAGCCCTGTACACTTCTGAAGAATGAGGTCCGGTGTGGGAATAATCCATGCTCTTGGAAAGTAGACTGACCTAACTGTGCATTGTTCACACTCTGCATGGCCATGGGCTCCACTGTGAGTTGTAGATCAGGAAGACGGAGAAGGACTGCGTCCTCCAAGAGATCCGCACCACCAGAGAGCTGTTTGGACATTAATGCAGCTACAGAGGAAGAGCTGATGACTCTGCCAGGTGTATCACGGGCATTAGCACAAAGTATCACCGCGCATCGGCGCAAGATTCATGGCTTCCGCCGTGTAGAGGATTTGGCTCTGGTCGCAGGAGTGGGAGCTGAACTAATGCTGGAGCTACGACCGGAGATTCAAGTGGGCAACAGCGACCCCAGTGGAGCAGAAAGTAATGAGTAACTGGAACACTGGAGTCTAAACTGCTGCCTGAAAGACTGTGCAAGGAGAGGGGATATGGATGTCTGCATGAACAACCTCCAGTGAGGACTCCAGTGCAGCAAACACTGAGGGTGAGTGCAGGCTGCGGCCATTACCCCTGCTGTATCTCCATGTTGATACATGGAGGCCATTCACTAAAACAGATTGCAAGCTCTCCCTGCTTAGCGAGCCCTTAACCCTTCATCTGACTGTTCAGATATCAATACTGAGGATGGCGGTGATAGTGCATGCTACAGCGGGTCCTGTGGTCTGATGGGGTGGGGGGTGCACAATACCATTTTTTGTAGACATTATGTAAAAATTCACTTTTAATTCAGCCTCCAGTATAAAGACAGTGGCAATCGAAATGGGCTGTGTATAGGTGGAAGCATGTAAAGACGTTTGGGGGAGATAATAATATTAGAGCAGAGGAGTTGTTCTTACATGGACGTACTAACCAACCATGGACACACCCACCACGGATGAACCAAACAACCATGGATGCACCAACCAACCATGGACGTACCCACCATGTATGCATCACACAACCATGGACACCCCAACCAACCATGGACGTACCCACCATGGACGTAGCTATGAGATCATGCCTGAAGCACCGGTCTGGCTGCGATTAAAGGATTACAGAGTCCGATGTTTCTTTTCCAGAATGTTATATTGTGCCTTCCACTATTTCATGACTGCATTCATTAATAAACCCCCCATGATCACTCATCAGATCCACTTACTGCTAAATGTCTGAATAATGACCAGAAATAAGGGCCACACCATGAGCCACTCCAGCCACATGCTTGGGGAAACCTGATCCTACCCTAATCTGGAGTCCAACAAAGTACACAACAGCTCACCGACGATCGGCGCTGGAGGATGGTGGGGATGGTGGTGCTTGGGGGCAGCAAGGAAGAGCAGAGGAGACAGGATGTGTGCTCAGGGAAGGTAAGCTGAGGGCACTGGAGGGACACAGGTATGGAGGTGCATGGGGGTGACAGAGAAGACTGGAGGTGGTAGGCCAGAGGAGCAGGCGAAACAGGATGTGTTCCAGAGGTAGTCGGGCCAAGGAGCCTGGCTATGAATTTTATCCCACTGCGCTGTGTTTTGATAGCCGGCCATGACTCCAGTACGGTCCAGACAAGGATGAAGATAGGACAGTAATCGGCTCGAGTACGTGAAAAAACAGGATTTAGTATTAGGAAAATAATTATATAAAATTGGGCTCTTCAACTACCATCCTGTGCACATTCGCACGCACCTGAGCAAAACCACACCCATCTCTCCCCCACGACTAGCACAAGCCTTTGCACACAGATCTCCCTCACCTCCGTATAACAGCCTGTGCTCTGTGAGCCTTGTGTGATCCATGTATAAAAGGTTCAGCCATCCAGTAACACCTCCCCTAATGAAAATCTACAGACACAGCGTGCAATCATGTGTGATAATGCTGCAGAGCTCCTGGGCGCTGCTGATTCATCTCAATGATGTGACTCAGATGGTAGTAATGCTTCTCTGTCTCCTGCATGAAGAGAGCTGTCCATGTCCTATAATCACCAGCCCCTGGGCAGCCGCACTTCTGCTCCTCCCCAACCACCAGCCTGTGGGCAGCCGCCCTCCACCTCAACCAGCAGCACGTGGGCAGCCACACTGTTCCTCCTCTCCAACCACAAGCCTGTGGGCAGCCGCGCTCCTCCTTCACCCCAACCAGCAACCCCTGGGCAGCCGCACTCCTCCCCAACCACCAGCCCGTGGCCAGCAGCACATGGGCAGCCACACTGCTGCTCCTCCCCAACCAGCAGCACATGGGCAGCCACACTGCTCCTCCTCCCCAACCAGCAGCATATGGACAGCCACATCCTCCCCAACCAGCAGCACATGGGCAGCCACACTGCTCCTCCTCTCCAACCACCAGCCCGTGGGCAGCTGCACTCGTCCCCAACCAGCAGCCTGTGGCCAGCCGCACTCCGCCTCCCCAACCACCAGCCCATAGGCAGCCGCATTGCTCCTCCTCCCGCCCAACAACCAGCCATGAGCAGTCGCACTGTTCCTCCTTCCCAACCACCAGCCTGTGGGCAGCCACACTGCTCCTCCCCAACCAGCAGCCTGTGGCCAGCCGCACTCCGCCTCCCCAACCACCAGCCCGTGGGCAGCCGCATTCCTCCCCAACCAGCAGCATGTGGGCAGCCACACTGTTCCTCCTCTCCAACCACCAGCCCGTGGGCAGCTACACTCATCCCCAACCAGAAGCCTGAGGCCAGCTGCACTCCGCCTCCCCAACCACCAGCCCGTAGGCAGCCGCAATGCCCTCCTGCCCAACGACCAGCCCGTGAGCAGTCGCACTCTTCCTCCTTCCCAACCACCAGCCTGTGGGCAGCCACACTGCTCCTCCCCCTCCCCAACCAGCAGCCTGTGGCCAGCCGCACTCCACTTCCTCCCCAATCACCAGCCCGTAGGCAGCCACACGACTCCTCCTCCTGCCCAACCACCAGCCCGTAGGCAGCCGCACTGCTCCTCCTCCCGCCCAACCACCAGCCCGTGGGCAACTACACTGCTGCTCCTCATTAAATCACCAACCCGTGGGCAACTGCACTGCTCCTCCTCCTCCCCAATCATCAGCCCATGGGCAGCCATACTCCTCCCTCCAACCACCAGTCCGTGGGCAGCCGCACTCCTCTCCCACAAACCACCAGCCCTTGCGGAGCCACATGCGCTGCATACACACCTCACCTTGTAACCACCCGCCTGGGCACAAGGCTAATATGCAAAAAGTAGAATATAAAACATGAGGCCTAAGTGATCCCTGTATAAAAAGTTTGGTCATCCAATGCCACCCCTCCCCCCCTCTCCCAATTAACAAATATCTCCAGAGGCAGGGTGCGGTAAGTCTGGGAGAAGGCTGCAGAGCTCCTCATCGCTCAGCTGGTTCATTTTCATGATGTGATTCAGATGTTGGTAATATTTCTCCATGTCCCGCATGAAGTGAGGAAGACGAGTGTTCTCCATCTGAGCAAATGGATGAAGTCGCTCCACATCCTCGAAGTCGACCTAGAGAACAGGTAATATCAGACACCCATGAGAGTAATTTACACACTGGCGACATTTGGCCTACAGTGACGGCTATTACCTTTCCTAGTGAAGTCAGAAGGCGGAAGTCAATGGTGTGACGGTGACGCAAGATACGCATGATACCGTCTAGGTAGACCTGATCTTTACTGAAGCAGCCTGAAGGAGAGAGAGCATACGCAGGGTCAGGCAGACAACTGGTAAGAGAGAAAGCATACGCAGGGTTAGGCAGACAACTGGTAAGAGAGCATACGCAGGGTTAGGCAGACAACTGGTAAGAGAAAGCATAAGCAGGGTTAATCAGACAACTGGTAAGAGAGAAAGCATTTGCAGGTTTAGGTAGACTGGTAAGAGAGAAAGCATATGCAGGGTCAGCCAGACAACTGGTAAGAGAAAGCATACGCAGGGTCAGGCAGACAACTGGTAAGAGAAAGTATACGCAGGGCCAGGTATACAAACTGGTAAGAAATCATACGCAGGGTCAGGTAGACAAACTGGTAAGAGAGAAATCATATGCAGGGTCAGGCAGACAACTGGTAAGAGAAAGCATATGCAGGGCCAGGTAGACAAACTGGTAAGAAATCATACGCAGGGTCAGGTAGACAAAGTGGTAAGAGAGAAAGCATACGCAGGGTCAGGTAGACAAACTGGTAAGAGAATGCATACGCAGGGTCAGGCAGACAACTGGTAAGAAAGCATACGCAGGGTCAGGCAGTCAACTGGTAAGGGAAAGCATAGGCAGGGTCAGGCAGACAACTGGTAAGAAAGCATACGCAGGGTCAGGCAGACAACTGGGAAGAGAAAGCATACACAGGGTCAGGCAGACAACTGGTAAGAAAAAGCATAAGCAGGGTTAGGCAGACAACTGGTAAGAGAGAAAGCATTTGCAGGGTTAGGTAGACTGGTAAGAGAGAAAGCATATGCAGGGTTAGGCAGACAACTGGTAAGAGAGAAAGCATATGCAGGGTCAGGCAGACAACTGGTAAGAGAAAGCATACGCAGGGCCAGGTAGACAAACTGGTAAGAGAAAGTATACGCAGGGCCAGGTAGACAAACTGGTAAGAAATCATACGCAGGGTCAGGTAGACAAACTGGTAAGAGAAATCATACGCAGGGTCAGGCAGACAACTGGTAAGGGAAAGCATAGGCAGGGTCAGGCAGACAACTGGTAAGAGAAAGTATACGCAGGGCCAGGTATACAAACTGGTAAGAAATCATACGCAGGGTCAGGTAGACAAACTGGTAAGAGAGAAATCATATGCAGGGTCAGGCAGACAACTGGTAAAAGAGAAAGCATACGCAAGGTCAGGCAGACAACTGGTAAGAGAAAGCATATGCAGGGCCAGGTAGACAAACTGGTAAGAAATCATACGCAGGGTCAGGTAGACAAAGTGGTAAGAGAGAAAGCATACGCAGGGTCAGGTAGACAAACTGGTAAGAGAAAGCATACGCAGGGTCAGGCAGACAACTGGTAAGAAAGCATACGCAGGGTCAGGCAGTCAACTGGTAAGGGAAAGCATAGGCAGGGTCAGGCAGACAACTGGTAAGAAAGCATACGCAGGGTCAGGCAGACAACTGGGAAGAGAAAGCATACACAGGGTCAGGCAGACAACTGGTAAGAAAAAGCATAAGCAGGGTTAGGCAGACAACTGGTAAGAGAGAAAGCATTTGCAGGGTTAGGTAGACTGGTAAGAGAGAAAGCATATGCAGGGTTAGGCAGACAACTGGTAAGAGAGAAAGCATATGCAGGGTCAGGCAGACAACTGGTAAGAGAAAGCATACGCAGGGCCAGGTAGACAAACTGGTAAGAGAAAGTATACGCAGGGACAGGTAGACAAACTGGTAAGAAATCATACGCAGGGTCAGGTAGACAAACTGGTAAGGGAAAGCATAGGCAGGGTCAGGCAGACAACTGGTAAGAGAGAAAGCATAGGCAGGGTCAGGCAGACAACTGGTAAGAAAGCATACGCAGGGTCAGGCAGACAACTGGGAAGAGAAAGCATACACAGGGTCAGGCAGACAACTGGTAAGAAAGCATAGGCAGGGTCAGGCAGACAACTGGTAAGAAATCATACGTAGGGTCAGGCAGACAACTGGTAAGAGAAAAGCATAAGCAGGGCCAGGTAGACAAACTGGTAAATCATACGCAGGGTCAGGTAGACAACTGGTAAAAGAAAGCATACGGAGGGTCAGGTAGACAAACTGGTAAGAGAGAAAACATACGCAGGGTCAGGCAGACAACCGGTAACAGAGAAAGCATACGCAGGGTCAGGCAGGCAACCGGCAAGAGAGAAAGCATACGCAGGGTCATGCAGACAACCGGTAATAGAGAAAACATACGCAGGGTCAGGCAGGCAACCGGTAATAGAGAAAGCATACGGAGGCTCATTCACTCGTTTCATTAGGGATTGACTAAAAGGCTTTCCATTGTGTCGTTTCTTTGCTCGGTGCAATATTGTTTTTGCCTGAAAAGAACTGTTCTAGCTAAACTTAATTGCAAGAGGAGCGGAGATGGTGTGCCTTCCAACATGGCGCCTCCTTCCCCACACCAGCCAGGGTGAGAGCTGCAGAGGCTTCTACAGCAAAGCTTTGGACAATTGCCAGACTGACCTTAGACCCTGACGACCCTACAGATGACTGACAACCTGACCAGGTACGTTGCAGGGGGAGTGTGATTCAGAGTTTGTGCAGAGGAGCAATGTGGCAATATGGCACCGCTCTCACAGCAACAGTTCCACAGAGAAGTGCGGGATATAGAGCACTAACACCTATGGAGAAGCCAATCAGCCAATGATTCTGGGCATGAGCCTACACTACATGAAGTTTCCTGTAAAATCCTGCAGCCTCTCATTAGAGACTCTCAACAAAAACAAATGTGAGGGCTTAGAGTGGACATTAATCACATCAGACGGACATGCAAAAAGTAAACGGCAGAGTCAATGAGTTGGAGGCGAGTACTGCTGAGGACCAAATGCCTACCATACAAAGATCTCAGGAGAGGTCTTTAGAATATCAATGTCCTTCTCAACAACGCTGACGCCCTAGAGCAGTGATGGCGAACCTTTTAGAGACCGAGTGCCGAAACGGCAACCCAAAACCCACTTATTTATCAGAAAGTGCCAGTACAGCAATTTACCATCACAACAGAGAAGACCTGCAAAATACCCCCCCCCCCCCCTTACACACAAACACATAGCAGGGGTGCACATAGATCACAGGGGGCATATAGCTGGAGGGCACAGAAATCACTGGGGCATATAGCAGGGGGTCAGAGAGATCACAGGGGGAACAGATCACAGGGAGGCACATAGCTGGGGGGCACAAATCACGGAGGCAGATAGCTGGTGCACAGGGGGACATATAGCTATGGGGCACAGAGATCACAGGGGGACATATAGCTATGTGACACAGATCACGGTGGGCACATAGCTGGGGCCACGGAGATCACGGGGGGCACAGATCACATGGGGCACATAGCTAGAGGGCACAAATCACAGAGAGGCATATAGCTGGGGGCAGAGAGATCACAGGGGGAACAGATCACAGGGAGGCACATAGCTGGGGGGCACAGAAATCACGGGGGCACATAGCATCACAGGGTGACATATAGCTATGGGGCACAGAGATCACAGGGGGACATATAGCTAAGGGGCAGAGATCACGGGGGGCACAGATCACATGGGGGCACATAGCTGGAGGGCACAAATCACAGGGAGGCATATAGCTGGGGGCAGAGAGATCACGGGGGAACAGATCACAGGGGTGCACATAGCTGGGAGCACGGAGATCACAGGGGCAGATAGCTGAGGGACACAGAAATCACCAGCAGACAGGCACAGAGCTGCCGGAATAGAGATCGCTCTGGACTCTCTGGCATCAGCTCCTCTTCCGGGACAGGAGGACGGGAGCGCATTGGGCGCTAACCCCGCCCACCCCAATGACATCAACATTCAAGTGCAGACAGCGTTCTGTAATGAACACTGCGTACCGTGCAGTTGGGGGTTAAAGGGCCGGCAGCTGGCAGGATACGGCTGCCGCCTGAGCATTGTGGACTCCGGGGACCTGCCTGCGGGCCGCATGAAAAGTCACTGAGGCCGGAGGTTGCCCACCCCTGGTTTAAATGTATTAGCGTCTAAAAGTCATGGTTGGATGCCAATGAGATCTCTCTTGCTTGGTTTCTGGTTTTATGATGGGGTTTTCTGTACTATGCAAGGAAATCTAAGAGATGAGCCGTTCAAAAGGGGGAAATTATCTTTTAGGGATTTTTTTGATGATTTATCCTGTTCTAAATTGGCGTAGTACTTAATGGCGCATATAATGTGATAGTCGGCAATGTGGGGGCTTTGTGGGAAGCGGTCAGGAGATGCGCTGTGTTCTTATTGGTCTCGTATGACCCGTGAGATGCCGACCTCTAAGGTCGTGGCTGGGTCTGTAGCACCGTCCATGTTTCTCCACTCTTGGGAGGAAGCATTTAGTGATAGATCGATTCCATTAATCCTCTCTTTTAATATAGACGCAGATGGAAGAGGTACACGCAATGCTTGTACTATACACAATATTAACCCTGCTATAGTAGCATTGTATATTCCACCTCCTTATTCAGCCGAAATCTTTAAATGGATTATTTCTTGCATAAATTCCCTTCCAGAGACACCGGTTCTTATAGGGTATTTTACCACCTACCTCCACCCTATCTGGGATAAATTTCATATGGGGAAATATTTCTCAAAATGTGGAATATACAGGTCTCCATTATCTGCTGGAGGAGGTTGGCATAGTGGGCCGGGCCTATGGAGGATTCGGCCCCCTGATGTCAGACAACATTCCTGTTACTCCGCCTTCATCACTCTCCGTCAGGATTAGACCTAGCCATTGGCTCTGGATTAATCATATCCTATGTTAAATGGGTCAGGTATCTGCCAAGGAGCACCTGACCAGTCGCCCATACAGGTACAACTGCACAGAGGGGTTGGGAGGTCTCCGGGAGGATACACATTGCGCCTCAATCCTTTTTGGCTGCCACTAATTGTTCTTACTCTTAGCTTGAGAATATTAGAATATTTTCGTTTTAACGATGGGTCGTCTGCAAAATTTATATGAGATGCTATGAAACCTTCTAGTCGCTGGAGACATCTCTCCCAACCCCGGCCCCCCATGTTTTAGCCAGTCAAACCTCCCAACTGCTACACTTAGAAACCCCTCTAAGCTTATTAATATCCCATGCATGCGTTCTGCCTCTTTCAATTGTGCCCTTTGGAATTCTCACTCAGTGTGTAATAAACTCCCTTTCATCCACGACTTCTTCCTTTCTGATTCTCTTAACCTCTTGGCTCTTACTGAAACCTGGATCCAGCAGTCAGACACCACTGCTGCTGCTGCTCTTTCATATGGTGGACTACACTTTTCTCATACCCCAAGATCGGACAACAGAGCAGGTGGAGGAGTTAGTCTGCTCCTATCACCCAAATGTACCTTCTAAGTAATTCCCCAAGTATCCTCATTTGTCTTCCCTTCCTTTGAAGTCCGTGCTGTCAGACTACATCCCCTTTTCCATGCGAGTGGCGGTGGTGTATCGTCCTCCCAGCCCCTCTCATCAGTTCCTGGATCACTTTGCCACCTGGCTTCCACACTTTCTTTCCTGTGACATCCCCACCCTCATCATGGGTGATTTCAACATCCCCATTGCTTCTCCCCTCTCCCCATCTGCTTCTCACCTTTTATCTCTAACCTCGTCTTTTGGCCTCTCGCAGCATACTAACTCTCCAACGCATGAGGACAGAAACTCCCTCGACTTGGTCTTCTCCCAACTTTGCTCAGTGGATGATTTCACAAACTCCCCTCTCCCGCTCTCTGACCACAATCTCCTTTCTTTCTCTATCAAGAACTGCCATCCCGCTCCGGTCACCCCCACTTTCCACACTTACAGAAACATACAGGCCATTAACACCCAGAAACTTATGAAGAACTTGCAGTCATCATTGGCCCCTATCTCCTCCATCTCATGTCCTGATTCTGCACTGAAGCATTACAATGAAACCCTGCAAAGTGCCCTGGATGAAATTGCACCTCCTATACATAGGACAACTCGGCACAGACGGCGACAACCGTGGCACACGCTGCAAACGTTTCCTACAGCGGTGCTCCGAACGTCTGTGGAGAAAATCTAATCTACCCGAAGATTTCATCCATTATAAGTTCATGCTTAAAACATACAACTCTGCCCTTCACCTCTCCAAACAAACCTATTTTAACACCCTCATCACCTCACTGTCCAATAACCCTAAACATCTCTGACACTTTCCAGTCCCTACTCAACCCAAGAGTGCAGGCCCCAACATGGATCTCCGCGCTGACGATCTGGCCAATTACTTCAAAGAAAAAGTTGACCACATTTGACAGGAAATTATCTCCCAATCCCTTCATACCATGCACTATCCTCCCTCCCCCACTGCATCTAGTTCACTCTCTGACTTTGAACCAGTCACAGAAGAAGTAATCAGGCTAATTGCATCTTCTCGCCTGACCACTTGCACCAGCGACCCCATTCCGTCACATCTCCAGTCCCTTTCCCCGGCTGTCACCTCTCACCTAACAAAAATATTCAACCTTCCTCCCTCTTCCGGTATTTTTCCCTCCTCATTTAAGCAGGCCATCATATATCCATGACTTAACCCCTTTCTGACATCTGACGTACTATCCCGTCGAGGTAGGGTGGGCCCGTATGACCACCGACGGGATAGTACGTCATATGCGATCGGCCGCGCTCACGGGGGGATCGCGGCCGGGTGTCAGCTGCCTATCGCAGCTGACATCCGGCACTATGTGCCAGGAGCGGTCACGGACCGCCCCGGCACATTAACCCCCCTCACACCGCGATCAAACATGATCGCGGTGTACCGGCGGTACAGGGAAGCATCGCGCAGGGAGGGGGCTCCCTGCGGGCTTCCCTGAGACGATCGGTACAAGGTGATGTACTCACCTTGTACCGAGCGTCTTCTCCCTGCAGGCCCCGGATCCAAAATGGCCGCGGGGCTGCATCCGGGTCCTGCAGGGAGTACTTCCGGGTCAGGATCCGGAGCAGGCTGCAGAGCAGCCTGCTCCGATGAAAGTAAGATCGCCCATCTCACAGAGTGCTGTGCAAACTGTCAGATGGGCGATCTGTGATGTCCACCCCGGGACAAAGTAAAAAAAAAAAAAATTCCTAAATAAAGAAAAAATATATATATTATTCCCATAAATACATTTCTTTATCTAAAAAAACCAAAAAAATACAATAAAAGTACACATATTTAGTATCGCCGCGTCCGTAATGACCCAACCTATAAAACTGTCCCACTAGTTAACCCCTTCAGTAAACACCGTAAGAAAAAAAAAAAAAAGAGCCAAAAAACAACGCTTTATCATACCGCCGAACAAAAAGTGGAATAACACGCGATCAAAAAGACCGATATAAATAACCATGGTACCGCTGAAAACGTCATCTTGTCCTGCAAAAAACGAGCCGCCATACAGCATCATAAGCAAAAAAATAAAAAAGTTATAGTCCTCAGAATAAAGCGATGCCAAAATAATTATTTTTTCTATAAAATAGCTTTTATCGTATAAAAGCGCCAAAACATAAAAAAATGATATAAATGAGATATCGCTGTAATCGTACTGACCCGAAGAATAAAACTGCTTTATCAATTTTACCAAACGTGGAATGGTATAAACGCCTCCCCCAAAAGTAATTCATGAATAGCTGGTTTTTGGTCATTCTGCCTCACAAAAATCGAAATAAAAAGTGATCAAAAACTGTCACGTGTCCGAATATGTTACCAATAAAAACGGTAACTCGTCCCGCAAAAAACAAGACCTCACATGACTCTGTGGACCAAAATATGGAAAAATTATAGGTCTCAAAATGTGGTAACGCAAAAAATATTTTTTGCAATAAAAAGCGTCTTTCAGTGTGTGACGGCTGCCAATCATAAAAATCCGCTAAAAAACCCGCTACAAAAGTAAATCAAACCCCCCTTCATCACCCCCTTAGTTAGCGAAAAATAAAAAAATTCAAAAAATGTATTTATTTCCATTTTCCCATTAGGGCTAGGGCTAGAGTTAGGGCTAGGGTTAGGGTTAGAGCCAGGGTTAGGGCTAGGGTTAGAGCTAGTGTTAGGGCTAGGGTTGGGGCTAGGGTTGGGGCTAAAGTTAGGGTTAGGGTTGGGGCTAAAGTTAGGGTTAGGGTTTGGATTACATTTACGGTTGGGATTAGAGTTAGGGGTGTGTCAGGGTTAGGGGTGTGGTTAGGGTTACCGTTGGGATTAGGGTTAGGGGTGTGTTTGGATTAGGGTTTCAGGTAGAATTGGGGGGTTTCCACTGTTTAGGCACATCAGGGGCTCTTCAAACGCGTCATGGCGTCCGATCTCAATTCCAGCCAATTCTGCGTTGAAAAAGTAAAAAACAGTGCTCCTTCCCTTCCGAGCTCTCCCGTGCGCCCAAACAGGGGTTTACCCCAACATATGGATAAGTTCCTTGGGAGGTCTAGTTTCCAATATGGGGTCACTTGTGGGGGGTTTCTACTGTTTGGGTACATCAGGGGCTCTGCAAATGCAACGTGACGCCTGCAAACCAATCCATCTCCAAATGGCACTCCTTCCCTCCCGAGCTCTGCCATGCGCCCAAACAGTGGTTCCCCCCACATATGGGGTATCAGCGTACTCAGGACAAATTGGACAACAACTTTTGGTGTCCAATTTATCCTGTTACCCTTGTGAAAATACAAAACTGGGGGCTAAAAAATCATTTTTGTGAAAAAAAAAAAAGAATTTTTATTTTCACGGCTCTGCGTTATAAACTGTAGTGAAACACTTGGGGGTTCAAAGTTCTCACAACACATCTAGATAAGTTCCTTGGGAGGTCTAGTTTCCAATATGGGGTCACTTGTGGGGGGTTTGTACTGTTTGGGTACATCAGGGGCTCTGCAAATGCAACGTGACGACTGCAGACCAATCCATCTAAGTCTGCATTCCAAATGGCGCTCCTTCCCTTCCGAGCTCTGCCAGGCGCCCAAACAGTGGTTCCCCCCTGTTACAGTGGTTTACCCCCACATATTGGGTATCAGCGTACTCAGGACAAATTGTACAACAACTTTTGGGGTCCATTTTCTCCTGTTACCCTTGGTAAAATAAAACAAATTGGAGCTGAAATAAATTTTGTGTGAAAAAAAGTTAAATGTTCATTTTTATTTAAACATTCCAAAAATTCCTGTGAAGCACGTAAAGGGTTAATAAACTTCTTGAATGTGGTTTTGAGCACCTTGAGGGGTGCAGTTCTTAGAACGGTGTCACACTTGGTTATTTTCTATCATATAGACCCCTCAAAATGACTTCAAATGAGATGTGGTCCCTAAAAAAAAATGGTGTTGTAAAAATGAGAAATTTCTGGTCAACTTTTAACCCTTATAACTCCCTAACAAAAAAAATTTTGGATCCAAAATTGTGCTGATGTAAGGCTACGTTCACATTTGCGGCCAGCGCCGCAGCGTCGGGCGCCGCAGCGGCGCCGCATGCGTCATGCGCCCCTATATTTAACATGGGGGCGCATGGACATGCGGCGCACTTGCGTTTTGCGCCGCATGCGTCGCTGCGGCGCCCGCGTCCAGGCGCAGAGGACGCAGCAAGTTGCATTTTTGCTGCGTCCAAATTCAATGAAAAAAACGACGCATGCGGCGCAAAACGCAGCGTTGTGCATGCGTTTTGCTGCGTTTTTGTTTGCGTTGTGCGCTGCGGCGCCGACGCTGCGGCGCACAACGCAAATGTGAACGTAGCCTAAAGTAGACATGTGGGGAATGTTACTTATTAAGTATTTTGCGTGACATATCGCTGTGATTTAAGGGCATAAAAATTCAAAGTTGGAAAAATGCGAAATTTTCTAAATTTTCGCCAAATTTCCGTTTTTACCAAAGTCGCCATTTTCGCCTGTCAATCAGGCTGGTCTGGTCAAATGGGCGTGGTGACATCGCTGTTTCTTCCCTTCGCATCTCGGCTTCAGGAAAATGGCCGCTGCGATCTCCATCTGCGCACGCGCGGCATCCCGCAGCCATTTTCCTAAAGCCCCGGGCAGCAGAGCGCTCCATCTGCGCACGCGCGGCCTCAGGAAGATGGCCGCCCCCACCGATAACCAAGGGAATAGCGCAGATCGCGCTCTTTTTCTTCACCTGCGCAGTGGATTCTGCAGCTGGGCATGCGCAAACCACTACGCCACCAACGGAAAGATAAGCAAGATCTGGGGGAAGAAACAGCGATGTCACCACGCCCATTTGACCAGACCAGCCTGATTGACAGGTGAAAACGGCGACTTTGGTAAGGTATTTCGGCAGCATAGGTGGGGAATCAGGGTACACAAAATACACTATTGTAGCGCACAGCTCAGGCCCAATTTAACGGTATTTTTATCTCATGCGGAAAAAACGGGGTGACAGGTTCCCTTTAAAAAGCCATCCCTCGATCAAAACTGTGCCGCTAATTATAGACCTGTCTCTAATCTTCCCTTCATCTCCAAACTCCTCGAACGCATGGTCCACTCCCGTCTTATCCGCTATCTCTCGGATAACTCTCTTCTCGACCCTCTTCAATCTGGTTTCCGCTCTTTACACGCTACTGAAACTGCCCTCACTAAACTCTCTAATGACCTACTAACAGCTAAATCTAATGGTCACTACTCCATGCTAATTCTCTTGGATCTCTCCGCAGAATTTGATACTCTGGATCATCAGCTCCTCCCCACTATACACCGCTCCATCGGCCTAAAGGACACCGTTCTCTCCTGGTTCTCCTATCTCAGTGACCGCTCCTTCACTGTATCTTTTGCTGGTTCCTCCTCCTCTCATCTTCCCCTTACTGTTGGGGTTCCTCAATGATCAGTCCTAGGCCCCCTCCTCTTCTCTTTGTATATTGCCCCTACTGGACAAACAATCAGTGGATTTGGGTTCCAGTACCATCTCTATGCTGATTACACCCAATTATACACTTCTGCTCCTGATATCATGCCTGCCTTTTTAGAAAACACCAGTGATTGTCTTACCGCTGTCTCTAACATCATGTCCTCCCTCTATCTTAAACTGAACCCGTCTAAAACTGAACTCGTGTTCTCTCCCTCTACTAACCTACCTTTGCCTGACATTGCCATCTCCGTGTGTGGTTCCACCATTACTCCCAAGCAACATGACCGCTGCCTTGGGGTCATCCTTGATTCTGAACTTTCCTTCACCCCCCACATCCGATCATTGGCTCGCTCTTCTTATCTGCATCTCAAAAACATTTCTAGAATTCGCCCTTTTCTTACTTTCGACACTGCAAAAACTCTCAATGTTTCACTCATTCATTCTCGTCTTGACTATTGTAACTCTCTCTTAATTGGCCTCCCTCTTACCACTCTCCCCGCTCCAATCTGTCCTGAATACTGCTGCCAGGATTATATTCCTCAACAACCGTTACACTGATGCCTCTACCTTGTGCCAGTCATTACACTGGTTACCCATCCACTACAGAATCCAGTACAAAATTATTACCCTCATCCACAAAGCGCTCCATGGCTCAGCACCACCCTACATCTCCTCCCTGGTCTCAGTCTACCACCCTACCCGTGCCCTCTGTTCTGCTAATAACTGTCAGGACTCTGAACATTTTTTGATTACCTTTTGTGCATTACTGCCCTTTTCCAAGATGGCGTCTTTGGTCTCATGTGCACTGTCTTCCTGCTATATAACTCCACCCCAGCCTTTAGTCTGTGCTAGAGTATTCTGCCTTGCATCCAGCGTCTGACCCTGGTAGCTTCCTGGCTTTGTACCTGCTCCTGTGAACCTGTGTGGTGATCCTGCTCATCTGCTCTGAGTTCCGGCTGCACACACTGGTTTCCAGTAATCCTCCTTCATCTGGCTACTTGTGTTTACTTGCATCTGCATTTGCTGGACATGTAAGCTGTTGCTGCTCTGCTTAAACCTGAGATTATCACCCAGGCCTTCCTGGTTGAGATAAGACATTGCTTGAACTGCCTTATAAGCATATCTATCTGTGTTTGGACTAAACAAGGACTTATTCGTGTCAAGTATCCTCAATAATAACTGTGCTTCATAGACTTTCTGCTTGATTGTTTTCCTCTGAAGTTCCCTATAGACTGTTAAGCTACGTTTAATATTTACACCAAGTGTTGTGGACTTGAGTTTCTCTCTGCACCTGTTTGAATCACCGTGTGATAATATAGACTTTACCACTTACAGAACTGTGTCCTATAGTTGTCTTGTTCCACGCAAAGAGTCTCCTGAGTTATCCTCTATAATTATTACAGGATACTCTAGCCCAGTGTTCCCCAAGTCCGGTCCTCAAGAGCCACCAACAGGTCATCTTTTCAGGATTTCCTTAGTATTGCACAGGTGATGGAATTATTGCCTGTGCTGGAAAACAAACTTGCTGGCATAGAGTCCCAGTATGGACGGGCTTTTCAGGACATAAGCATGCAAATAGCTGCACAAGCGACTTTACCCTCCGGGCAACCGCCACCAGCTAGCCCACCTAAGTTGCCCCCATTCAGATTTAATGGTGATCGCGACAAATTTTGTGGCTTTGTGAATCAATGTCTGCTATATTTTGATGTACATGCAGATCGTTTTGCTAATGATAGATCCAAGGTATTGTGTGTAATAATGCTGCTGACCTCACGAGCGCTCGCCTGGGCGAATCCGATGATTGAGTCTCGTGACCCACGGTTAAATAACTTGTATGATTTCTTAGCCACTATGGCATTAATGTTTGATGATCCTAATAGCTGTGCAACCGCTGAATATGCTTTATTGTCTTTACGCCAGGCTAAACGTTCTGTTATTGAGTATGCTACTGAATTCAGGAGATTAGCGGTAGATACTAATTGGGACAGTTATGCACAATTGCCTATTTTTAGGCAAGGGGCCTGTCTAGTATTGTAAAAGATGAATTAGCTCACTCTGAGTCACCACAAGAGCTAGAGACGTTTATACAGCATTGTGTGCACATAGACATTTGCCTTACTGAGCGTAGGCAGGAGAAGTTTGCTACCTTTAACCGTATCTCTAACTTTACCCTTCCTTCCAAAGAGCCTGCAGATAAAACATCTCGGGAGGTGGAGGAGGTGCCCATGCAAATTGATTCCGTTCAGAGGCGCGAGATTAATGAGCGCCGGGAGCATCGCCTTCGTGAAAGTCTATGTTTCTACTGCGGCCAGTCTGACCACTTTTTAATCAACTGTCCCAAGTGTCCCAGACGGCCTAACAAGGTGCTAGCAGCAGTAGGGGAGTATGACAACTGTGATGATGAGTCTGACATCTCTGAATGTAGCCTGCCTTTAAACGCTGTATTCCATTCACTTTCTATGACTTCACCCCCCAAGGAGCTTAAGGAAAAGAACTCACTGTTCTCTACCTATTAAGATCCTGTGTTCAGGACAGTGGATTTCCCGTGCAGCTATGATTGACTCAGGTGCAGGTGGCAATTTCATGGATATCGCATTTGCCAATGAACATGGTATTGAAATTCAGCAAAGAGCCTCTCCAATTACCATGGAAACAGTGGATGGGTCACCTTTAATCTCCGGGCCAGAGGATCAAGAGACCTTACCCCTTGAAATTTTGTTGGAGCCTAATCATCAGGAGCAACTTTCTTTCTTACTAATTTCTTCTCCTCATTTTCCTGTGACTTTAGGCATTCCTTGGTTGCGTTCTCAGAACCCAATTATCAACTGGAAGACAAAGGAGATTATCTTTCCAACAAGGAGCAACTCAGCGTTAACTGAAGCTGTCCCGGAGTCCACAGCTACGGAACCACCTGTACAGGTATTTACTTTACCTTCAGCATATAAAGAGTTCTCTGACATCTGTGAGAAGAATGCAGATCAGCTTCCTCCATACAGGCATTATGACTGGACCATTGAGCGGCTTCCTGGGACAGCTATTCCTTTTGGTAACGTATACCCTTTGGCAGCACCTGAGCTTCAAGTCTTAAAGGAGTATATTGATGAAAATCTGGCCAAAGGCTTCATACGTCCTTCTTCCTCACCGGCAGGGGCACCTATATTTTTTGTAAAAAAGAAGGATGGGACCCTGTGTTGACTATCGGGAACTTAATAAGGTAACCATACGAAACCATTACCCTTTGCCTCTGATTCCCGAATTACTGGAAAGAGTCCGCCATGCTAAGGTGTTCTCTAAACTGGATCTTCGTGGGGCTTATAATTTGGTGCGTATTCGTCCAGGGGATGAGTGGAAGACAGCATTCAGATGCCAGTATGGACACTTTGAATATCTCATGATGCCCTTCGGGCTTTGTAACACCCCTGCAACGTTTCAACACCTTGCTAATGACATTTTCAGAGATTTGTTGGACCAGTTTGTGGTGATCTATTTGGACGATATACTAATCTTTTCTGACTCTCTACAGGAACATGAAGAACATGTCAAAACTGTTTTAAGACGTCTGAAAGAGAACCATCTGTATATTAAGCCAGAGAAATGTGAGTTCCATCATTCTGAGATACAGTTCTTAGGTTATATCATCTCTCCCCAGGGGCTGAACATGGAATCTGGTAAGATTTAGGCTATCCTTGACTGGCCGGTACCCAAGAACGTTAAGGAGGTCCAACGTTTTATTGGTTTTGCTAATTTCTACAGACGCTTTATTAAAAATTTTTCTGATATTGTCCGTCCCATTACTTCCTTCACAAAGAAGGAAAAGCTCTTTAAGTGGTCATCACAGGCTCAAGAAGCTTAAGATCTGTTTCACCTCAACACCGCTGTTGATACACCCAGATCCAACACTTTCTTTCATTGGGGAGGTGGACGCTTCTGATAATGCTTTGGGGGCTATTCTCTCCCAAAGAACTGGAGAGAAGGGTCTGCTACATCCTTGTGCTTTCTTTTCCCGTAGACTAACCTCAGCAGAGAAGAATAATGACGTGGGAGACAAGGAATTGCTGGCTATTATTGCGGCTTTCAAAGAATGGAGGCATCATCTGCAAGGAGCTGCACAACAGATCACCGTTCTAACTGTCC
The DNA here is from genome assembly GCF_051348905.1 of Ranitomeya variabilis. NCBI lineage: Eukaryota > Metazoa > Chordata > Amphibia > Anura > Dendrobatidae > Ranitomeya > Ranitomeya variabilis. The sequence continues at coordinate 626,053,487 of NC_135233.1, forward strand.
ATCGCAATTTAGAGTTCCTTAGATCCGCTAGATGTCTTTCTCCTCGTCAGGCTCGTTGGAACTTATTTTTAAATCAATTTAATTTTGTTATCTCGTACCGTCCAGGTTCTCGTAATGGGAAGGCTGATGCTTTATCCAGAATCCATGCTGCGGATTCCGTACCTGGAGCCCCGTCCAAGACCATTCTATCTGATGCCAATTTCATCAGAGTTATCCACGATCAGGACTTGTGGAAGGAGTGCAGGGAGGCTTATGACGGTGATGTATTTCTGGCCAACCCACCTGTGGATATTAATCTTGTCTTTAAGGGTGGCATGTGGTTCAGAGATCGACTTATCTACATCCCTGAGGTCGTCCGTCTGCAGATCCTCAAGTTGGTACATGACTCCAAGTTGGCTTGTCACAGGGGGGTACAGAAGATACAAGAGTTCCTAAGCCGATTTTTCTGGTGGCCAACTTGCCTGAAGGATACCAAGGACTATGTTCTCTCTTGCGAGGTATGTGCTCGTTACAAGACTCCTCATGTGGCACCTACGGGTCTTCTGCACTGCAACCATTACCTGTTCCGTCCTGCCCTTGGGGGTCTATATCAATGGACTTTATTGTGGCGCTGCCTACATTGGGAGGCATGAATACAATCATGGTGGTAGTTGATCACCTGACTAAAGCCGCTCATTTTGTTCCATGCACCGGCCTCCCCTCAGCTAAAGATAGTGAACTTGGTTATACAGAATGTCTATCGGTTGCATGGGGTCCCGGATGAGATCATCTCTGACCGTGGAGTACAGTTCACTTCAAGATTCTGGAAGGGGTTTTGCTCTGCACTCAATATTAATGTCTGTCTCTCTTCCGCTTACCATCCCCAGACAAATAGTCAGACTGAGCGTACCAACCAGACGCTGGAACAATATCTAAGATGCTATGTCAGCCATCTCCAGGATGATTGGTTGGAGTTGCTGCCGTTAGCCGAATTTTCATATAACAAGCACCTCCATTAAATTTACACCTTTCTTTGCCAATCTGGGTTATCATCCGTGTATCTTACCTAGGTCTCCGATTAATTCTCCGGTTCCGGCAGTGGAGGAAAGGCTGACTGCGATGAGGCAAAATCTGGAGGTTCTGAAGGAATCCCTGACCACAGCTTAAGAACGTTATAAGAGATCGGCTGATAGATTCCGTAAACCTGCACCCATGTTCAAGGTAAGAGATTCCGTGTGATTGGCCCTTTCAAGATCAACGGTATTGTGAGCTCTGTGGCCTGCCGTCTGAAGCTGCCTAGGACTATGAAGGTAAACCCAGTTTTTCATGTATCTTTACTAAAGCCTGTATCTCCTAATACCTTCCAGGGACGTGTTGTGCCACCTCCACAGCCTGTGGTGATTGATGGGCAAGAACAATTTGTGGTGGAGGAAATTATTGATTCCAGGATTCGCAGGAATCGGCTCCAATATCTGATGAGATGGCAGGGATATCCCCCTGAGGAAGACTCTTGGGAACCTGTGGAAAACATCAATGCCCAACAGAAGATTTCTCATTTTCATCAGAGATTCCCTGAGAAACCAGGTCCAGGATCGTCCTGAGGCAGCTTCTAAGGAGGGAGTAATGTCAGGACTCTGAACATTTTTTGATTACCTTTTGTGCATTACTGCCCTTTTCCAAGATGGCGTCTTTGGTCTCATGTGCACTCTGTCTTCCTGCAATATAACTCCACCCCAGCCTTTAGTCTGTGCTAGAGTATTCTGCCTTGCATCCAGCTCCTGACCCTGGTGGCTTCCTGGCTTTGTACCTGCTCTTGTGAACCTGTGTGGAGATCCTGCTACTCTGCTCTGAGTTCCTGCTGCATACACCGGTTTCCAGTAATCCTCCTTCATCTGGCTACTTGTGTTTTCTTCCATCTGCATTTGCTGGACATGTAAGCTGTTGCTGCTCTGCTTAAACCTGAGATTATCACCCAGGCTTTCCTGGTTGAGCTAAGATATTATTTGAACTGCCTTATAAGCATATCTATCTGTGTTTGGACTAAACAAGGACTTATTCGTGTCAAGTATCCTCAAGAATATCTGTGCTTCATAGACTTTCTGCTTGATTGCATTTTCCTCTGAAGTTCCCTATAGACTGCTAAGCTGCGTTTAATATTTACACCAAGTGTTGTGGACTTGAGTTTCTCTCTGCACCTGTTTGAATCACTGTGTGATAATATAGACTTTACCACTTATAAAACTGTGTCCTGTAGTTGTCTTGTTCCACGCAAAGAGTCTCCTGAGTTATCCCCTATAATTATTACAATGACCTGAGGTTAGCATCCTCAATAATCAGAACCTCCCACTCCCATCTCCAAGACTTTACACGTGCTTCACAAATTCTTTGGAATGCACTACCCAGGTTAATACGATTAATCTCCAATCCCCACAGTTTTAACCGTGCCCTAAAAATGCATTTGTTCAGACTGGCCTACTGCCTCAACGCATTAACCTAACTATCCCTGTGTGGCCCATTCAAAAAAAAACAAAAAAACAAAACCGTAATCGGGTTCCTCACATCATGTTCTCATACACTTCATGCAGTTAATAGCCCTCTGTGTCTGTACTGCTACATACTTAGGCTGTTAACTGATTCATGCAGCTTTACATGAACACCCGATCCTTAACACTATGGCTGGTCCGAACAAAGAAAGCAATTGTTACCATCCACCTCTCGTGTCTCCCCTTTTTCCTCATAGATTGTAAGCTTGCAAGCAGCAGGGCCCTCACTCCTCTTGGTATCTATTTTGAACTGTGTCTTTGTTATGCTGTAATGTCTATTGTCTGTACAAATCCCCTCTATAATTTGTAAAGCGCTGCGGAATATGATGGCACTATATAAATAAAAATTATTATTATTATTAAAGGAATATGCAGGGGAGAGCATCAAGACCATTCACAACAAAGGAGATAACCCAAAAATCAACAGAATGTTTGGGAGAAGGAAGCTATTTATGTGGCAGATATGTCCGAGACAAGTAGGATGGGAAACGCGCAGAAAATGACTGATCATTGGCTTCTCAGAAGCAACTGTCTGTTATAGAAGGTGAGAGAGCGGACCACCTATTGACACCTGTAGAGACAGCACAGCCGGGAGGAGCCGATATACGTAGACTGCTCAAGGCACGGACACTGAGTGTCATGGTCCAGTCCGGAGTTTATTTTCATTTTTCCTCTTTTTAGACTGGTCATGCGGGGGTTAATCTTATCAGCCTCGTTCTTGAGCTAGCTGGGCTATTTCAGTCCCTCACAGCTTGCCTACCACTGTTAGTGATAGTTCATGCTTCCCAGCTTGAGCCCCTGACCTGTATCCTGATCTTGGTGATCCTTGTGCCTCTGTCTGCCCATACCCGTGTATGACTCGATCTTTTCCCTGGACTTCGGCTTTGGTTTTCTGTCTCTGATACCACGTTACCCTCCTGGTTCTGACTTTGCTTGTGTCCCGACTTTCTCTTACGTCTCACGATTTCGTTACCACGATCCCGATAGGCTCTGACGTCTTGCTTGTCCCCGACTATTCCCTGCTTTTCCTTCTGTACCACGCTGATATTCTTGTGTATGACTTTAGGCTTGTATGACTTCTCTCGTTACCTGTGACACCTGTGCCTTAGCTCTGTGTTACTTCGCTTTATGTTTAAACTCTCTTCCCTCACCAGATCCCCCTGGTGGAGGTTTCATCACACTGAGGTCATTAAACGTCTCCATTTTTATTAGAACGTGCACACATCTATGACTAATGCTTTGGGGAAGATATTGCCCCTTACGTAGATAGAATTAACCCTCCTAGATTGTCTGAAGCTACGCGGGGGGCTTTGGATCAGCCCCTGGACTTGGAATAACTAGACGATGCATTATAAACAGAGAAAGCACCCGTTGCCGATGTTTCCCAGGAGAATTTTATAAACTAAATCAAGGTACAGATACCAAAGCTCTTAGAGGTCTTTAAGGAGGCACCAGAAAGGGTTCCTCACTAGTGATGAGCGAATATACTCTTTACTCGAGATTTTCCGAGCACGCTCGGGTGACCTCCGAGGATTTTTTAGTGCTCGGAGATTTAGTTTTCATCACCTCAGCTGAATGATTTACATCTGTTAGCCAGCATAAGTACATGTGGGGGTTGCCTGGTTGCTAGGGAATCCTCACATCTACTTATGCGGGCTAAGAGATGTAAATCATTCAGCTGAGGTGATGAAAACTAAATCTCCGAGCACTAAAAAATACTCGGAGGACCCCCGAGCGTGCTCGGGAAATCTTAAGTAACGAGTATATTCGCTCATCACTATTCCTCACAGAATTTATGGATGAAGCCGTAATAGTTGCACTACTGAAGCTCGACAAAACCTGACTCATATCGGTCAATCTCTCCCCTAGCAAAGGCTTTGGCCAATAGATTACAGTTATTAGAGAAGTGGAACATGAGGAACAATCTCATTTTATGCCGAATGCATCTATCACTATAAACCTGAGATGTCTGTTCCTCAACCTCCAAATGAGTTCAAAGGCAGATGGCACAAGGACTGTATGTCCTCAGACGAAGCATTTGACAATGGAGCTACCTGTGGGCTTCAGTCCTTTCTACACGGTTGTCACTGGCTGTTATACCGCTCCTTCAGCTGCTAACATGAGGGTGAATGGCTGACTCTCTGATAAATTACAGAGGACTTCGGTCAGGGACATCAGTCGTCGCCGTTCTCTTTGCCACGGCCATTGAACCCCTAAGAGAGGAGGTTTTACTGGGTTTAAATGTGGAGAAATCGCAGTGCGGACGAGTCTCTGTGGAGACGATGCGCTGCTCTTTATAGATGACGTAACGTCCATCACTCCAGTAATGTCAGAAGGTTGGCCGCTTAATCAATTAACTGGAATAAATCTGTCCTGATGCCACAACATCCTCGGCCCGTTCTTCAATACTGGAACCATCTCCGCTACAAATTGCAGACAAGCTTAGATATTGGGAAAACGAGTCAGAACAACGACTAAATGTGGCACACAAAATGTAGACCCTGTCAGATAAATGGTCCAAACTCCCCACTATCAGTTATAGGTAGAGGGGATCTTGTACAAATGATCCTTCTTCTACAATTGTTATATGTGCGACATAACGCTCTGTCGGCTTTCTTCCCCACCATGTTCAGGGAATATGGTGTAAACAGCATGCTGGGATAACACAGAATGCTCCACGTGATGAGGACTAGGGTGGAGTGGCCATTACTGATCCAGGGCTGTGCTTTATTGCATGCTTGGATGGGGCAGAGATGACGAGGCGAGATAGACATGACGCCAGCAGGTAGACATGATGCGGGAAGGTGGACATGACTTGGGCAGGCAGAGATGACGAAGTGAGGTCGACAAGACGCGGCGAGGCAGACATGACACGGGGAGGTCGACATGACACTGGGGAGTCGGGGGGCTCCTGTTATATAATATGAAATGGGCCTCATTCCTGCGTCTTCTGGAGTCTGGGATTTCTCCGGAGCGAATCCTCTTACTCCAACATTGGGGTCAGTGTATAAAGTGAGAGACAGAGGAAAGAAACGTATGGCCATTAAGGGATTCACCACATACACACCACTATGGCGTAATCCCAGTTTGGGTGAAGTATCAAAGTTAAAGGGTTTTTCTGATTGGCAGCAAAAAGGATCTGGAGCAATTATTAACTAACTCTGTCCTTAAAAGTTTTCAACTGCGCTGTCACGGTTCCACCCCTCAGGGTGTCTGGGATGCAGTTACTGACAGCTCAGCTGTCCAATCTGGTTCAGGGGCGTGCTGAGCTGTCGGAGTGTTGATGCATTGTGCTCTGTGTGACTTGAGGTCTGTTTGCTTGATCTGTTGCCTGAATTTGGACTTCGTTCTGATCATCCGCCTGTTTAACCCCTTCAATTCTGATCCATTATCCTCCTGGTACTCTGACCTCGGAACGCTACCTGACTACGCTTTTGTCTCTTTCTTCTGTTTATGATGTACCCTCCTGGCTCCTGACTTTGGACTCCCTGACCACTCTGACCCATGGCTTAGCCCTGAGAAGTGACTAGCGCTACGTTTTTCTTTTTCGCCAGTATGGATCCTGTTCACATGCTTTGTGACCAGTTGGTGCATTTGATGTAGATGACTCAGGATTTGCCAGAGTCTGGAGTCATCGCAATATAATTTGCAGGGTTAGATAAATAACTTGATGAAGATCTCCTATAGCCCCCCCACTGCCGGCAGTGGCTGTGACGTCAGTATCCTCTGATGTACAGTTGGTCTCTCCCGAACCTGTCATATCCCTCCCTGATAAATTTTCGGGAAAGACCAGTTTAGGGTATTCAGGGAGAGCTGTTACTTTTTACCCTGCGCCCCCGGTTGTCAAGGGAGGAATTCCAGCGGGTGGGAATAATGATGTCCCTACTAGGAGGGGGTCCTCAGACCTGGGCATTTTCTTTGTCTCCACAGGCCCCAGAAAGGTTTTCCTTTGACGCCTTTTTTGACAGTTTAGGTCTGATCTATGACGAACCCGACAGAATCCAGGTTGCTGAGGCTAAGATCATGAACCTGGCACAGGGGGGTAGCACAGCTGAGGACGACTGTACTGAGTTCCAGCAGTGGTCCACCGAGGTTCTGTGGAACGATGCTGCTCTCTGGTGACAGTTCCAAAGAGGCCTTTCCGACACACTCAAGGATGATCTGGTCCACCATGACGCCTTGTTCTCTGATGGAGGTCACGATTCAGGCCATACGAATGGACCGCAGAATCCGTGAGAGACAAGGTGAACAGCAGGCCGCATGTTTTACTTCCCTGGAGCAGGTCCATTTACCTGAGGTTAGAGTTGCCAGTGTTGTGGAGAGAAAACGGAGACAGGATCTCGGACTATACTGTGGTCTCTCTGGACATTTTCTTAAGAATTGCCCAACTCGTCCTCAAGCCACCAAATCATCAGGAGAACATCTGAGACTGGGTGACAACCAAGGAGGTCACCCAGACTTCCAGGTTCCTTTTTCTTCCTTTGACAAAGTACTGATTGATGCGATAATTTCCTTCAAGAACCAGGTGTTATCAACAATGGCGTTCATTGGGTGGGTCTGCTGCTAACTTTATTTATTCGGGACTGGTTTTGAAGTTAGGGTTAGGGACAGTTAGTTTAGAAAGACCCATTTAAATCATCGCCCTTGACAAGACACAGCTGACAATTTGATCAGTAGATCAACGGTGGATTTCACTCTCCAAGTGGGAGCACTCCACTGAGTCCATCTCCTGTTTTGTGTTGGATAATTTACCTGCTGGATTGGTGTTGGGATTTCCATGGTTGCAAACTCACAATCCAGTTATTGATTGGTGTCTGAAGGAGATTGTGAAATGGAGCCCCCACTGTTCTAAGAAATGTACAAATATGCTCCGCTAGTCTGGAGGGTCTTCCGGAGTACCTGAAGGACTTTGGAGATGTGTTCTCGGAAAAAGAGGTGGAGATACTACCTCCCCATCGTCCCTATGATTGTGCTATTGATCTTATTCCTGGCGCCAAATTGCCAAAAGCTCGCCTTTTACAATTTGTCGGGGCCTGAAAGGATGGCCATGAACGAATATGTTAACGAGGATTTACGGAAGGGTCATATCCATCCTTCCTCCTCTCCCATAGCTGCAGGATTTTTCTTTGTTAAAAAGAAAGATGGAGATCTCCATCCTTTCCTTGATTTCTGAGAACTAAACAAGATCACAGTTCAAATACCTACCCACTTCCACTCATCCCCGACCTATATAATCAGCTTCTGGGGGCCAGGGTGTTTTCTAAACTTGATCTTAGAGGGGCTTACAATTTGATACGCATCCGGAGGGGTGATGAGTGGAAAACAGCATTTTTAACGTCTGAGTGTCTGTTTGAAAACCTTGTCATGCCTTTCGGAGTATCTAATGCACCTGCTGTGTTTCAGAATTTTATGAATGTTATTTTCTCTGATTGCATTGAAAGATTTGTAATATACCTTGATGACATTCAAAGTTTCTCGCCAGACTTGGACACTCACCAGGAACATGTCCGTGTAGTGTTACAGAGACTGAGGGAGAACTCTCTGTTTGCTAAGTTAGAGAAATGTGATTTTTCTGTTCAGGAAATCTCTTTGTCGGGGTTTATCTTGACAGCAGAAGGGTTTAAGATGGACCCTGTAAAGGTGCAGGCCATAATTGATTGGGTTCAACCTCGTGATCCTAAGGCTTTGCAGCGTTTTCTGGGATTCGCCAACTATTATAGAACATTTATCAAGGGGTTTTCACAAATTGCTAAACCACTTACTGACCTTACACGTAAGGGGGCAAATCTCAAGGTTTGGTCGCCGGAGGTTATCAGGGCTCTTGAAAGAATGTTTTATTTCCACATCCATTCTGATCTAACCTGATCTCCAAGAACCGTTCATTGTGGAGGTGGATGCCTCGGAGATCGGAGTAGGAGCAGTCTTATTGCAGGGGCCCAAAACTCTGACTAACCTGCGTCCATGTGCTTTTCTTTCTAAAAAATTTTCACCAGCGGAGAGAAATTATGATATTGGGAATCAGGAGTTACTTGCCGTCAAATTGGCCTTTGAGGAATGGAGACATTTTTTGGAGGGGGCGGTTCATCCAGTTATGGTGATCACGGATCACAAGAATTTAGCTTACATTGAATCAGCTAAAAGGTTAACTCCTAGACAGGCCACATGGTCCTTGTTTTTCTCTCGATTTAATTTTTCTATTACATTCAGGCCAGGGTCTAAGAATGTCAAAGCTGATGCTTTATCTTCAAGTCTTGATTCCATTTCTCCTTCATAACCTCCATCCTCCATTATTCCTCAGGGTATTGTGGTGTCTATGGTAACCTCGGAGCTAGAAGAGGAGATTCGTAAAGCCCAGTCGTTGGCTCCTTCTACTTCCCCAGGGTCCAATTTGGGCCTGTTTGCCTAAGGTTGCAGGTGTTAAAGGAATTTCATGATTCCGTTTTAAGAGGCCATCTTGGGGTTACTGCCACAAGGAAAGCCATCGCTAGACTTTTTTGGTGGCCATCCATGCATAAGGATATTAAAGATTTTGTATCTGCTTGTGAAGTCTGCACACGCGCCAAAGACAGTTATTGCTGGCTGGCTGGGGAATTCGCTCCATTGCCTATTCCTGAAAGACCATGGATTTCAGTCCAGATTTGCCTCTGATGGAAAGACTGTTATTTGGGTGGTAGTTGATCGATTCAGCAAACAAGCTCATTTTATTCATTTGTCAGGATTACCTAATGCAGAGACACTCTCCAGGTTGTTTATTTCTCATATTGTAAGGTTACATGGGATCCCTCTGAACCGTGTGTCTGATAGGGGAGTACAATTTGTCTCTAAATTTTTGAGAGCTTTTTGCAATTAGCTAGGGATTTACTTGTCATTTTCATCTGCTCATCACCCTGAAACCAATGGTCAGACTGAGAGGACAAATCAATAGTTGGAACAAATTTTAAGGTGCTTTGTGGCAGCACAACAGGAGGACTTGTCTTCATTTTTACCTCTCGCTGAGTTTGCTTTCACTGAGGAGCCAGTGACGTCATGCCTATCGAGTCTAAAAAAGAGGTGAAGAGCCAGTGACGTCATGCGTATCAAGGCTAAAAATGAGGCGAGGAGCCAGTGACGTCATGTGTATCGAGTCTAAAAATGAGGCGAGGAGTCAGTGCCATGTGTATCGAGGTTTGCCGGCACAGAGACATGCGTACGCAATCGGAAGGTATTGCAGACATAATGGTCCCATTAATCGCCCATATGGAAGGGAAGAGAGCCGCTATAACCCCCTCAACAACTGAATACAGGATATGGATATAAAAAAAAGCACTAAAGCGGCCGGAGACCCTACAGTGCACTGGGGCCCTACAGTCCAATCTCCGCACATATAACCCCTTATTGTGGAGGGGTCAGTACCTATGACCGCAGTCTCAGAAATTCCGCAGTTTTCGATACTACAGAACATCTATAGAGGATGCAGCGGCTGGATTCACGGGCAGCGGACCTGTCTGTGACGGTCCCACTCATTTATAAACCAGCCTATTCTCATGATAATCAGAAACATCCACTGCATCACAACTCTACGGCCAGGTGGGTGATCATTGCCGACCCTGCTGAACGCCATTCATACATCCATGCAGGCTAAATGCCTGGCCACCACGTCCTACCGAGGTCTCACCTGGTTGACTCGTGTCCTTCTGGCCCCTCTTTACCCGCACACAATACTCCCACCGTACAGCGGGGTCCTCTACAAACTGCTGCAGGTCATTAAACAATGCGGAAAAGCTGCAGATGGCAGCACGACTGGTGGCGTAGTAGAGGAGTGCAGCACGCCACAAGTATGGGTGCTTCCGGTAAAGCACACTGTGCAGGCTGGCCAGGCCTTCTTCTGTGGGGTTGGCAGGTTTTAATCCAAACTGTTTGCGACTTTCTGCACCATGCCAAGACTGCAGAGCATCATTCACTCCTCGCAAGTAATGGGTCCCTGGAGAGACAGAATAAGAGTCCCCTTCAATTTCTAGGTGTTAAATTATGGGTAGGGGGTCCACGCTTCCCAGTGGAGGACACTAGTACAGGAGCAGCCCACCACCCCCCACTGGCTGCCTCACAGACAGGGCAGACCTACACAAAGAGCAGCTGGTTACCTCTTCTGAGGCTGCTCTGCCTTTCTCGAAAGACAAAAAACCTCAGCGAAGAATGTGTGTGTCATAGAGGCCCAAAACCTACTACCTGTAAGGATGTGCAGGATGGTATAAGGGCATTGAAGGAATCATTAAAGGGGTTACTACACCATTATCAGGAGCTTAGCGGTGCAGGATAGCCCCTTTTATAACTTGTCTCCATGTCAGCTGCAAAGCCTTCTAACATACAGAAAAAGTGACACTTGGCGTTCTGTCATCCATGTAGCCATCTTCAGGATAAAGCAAACCACAGCCCCTGGTCAAGGTAAAGAGATGGACAGCAGCTTGACAGAATGGCACCTGGGCCTCCCTCACAGCTTGTATCAGACACCCAGGGGTAATGCCAAGGCTGGAGTGACATCGAGACTCCTCTGCCCACATGCACAGCGGTCCCATTTCACCCAGATCGCCCAGCCTGCACCTACCTATCTCATGTCTGAGCATTCCCTCCAGCCAATGCTGTCTTGCACCAAGCAGATTGATAGTTAGTGTCGGCCGGCTGTTCTCGTTTGTCATGACTGCCTGAGACAGTAAGTCTTCTGTGAGCTGGATCACCACCTAGAGACCACCAGAGAAAGGAAGAAAGATGGAAACCCAAACAGCGATAGCAAACAAGTCATGAAGATGCCACAGAGGAAACAGGAAGCCAAGACAACGGCAAAGACAAAAGAAAAGCTGAGATGATGGCGCAAAGCAAAATGGAGAAGGATCCGAGAGGCTGAGGTGGAAGAAAGAGGATAAAGAGCAGAGACATAGTCACGGAAGGAAGAAAAAAAAAAGGAAAAGCAGATACGATGGCACTGAGCAAAGAGAAGAAGGAGCTTAGATGACGGAGCTGAGCAAAATGGAGCTGAGACGACAGCGCCAAGGAAAGAGGAGCTGAGAAAGCAACATGGAAGAAAGATATAGAAGTGTCCAAACGACCAAGCAGACAATAAATAAAGAGGAGCCTGGAAGACAAAACAGAGATTAGATGAGGAGGAGCCCAAATATAGAGAGACACAGAAAAGCAAAGATTCTAGTTTGACATGTACTCTAAATCTGGAATTACAGGTCACAAACCCTTTACGAACCTTTACCCTCCCTAGCTCTCCTCCCATGCATCACTCCACCTTCACCATGGCGCTCTCCTCCTTCATGTGTCTCCATGTTGTCACCTCACCTTCAGCCTGTCACTCTCCTTCATGTTTCCATACTGTCACCTCACCGTCACCAAGGTCTTTTCTTCTTATGTTTCTCCATGTTGTCACCTCACCTTCACCCTAATGCTCTCCTACTTTGTGTGTCTCCATTTTGCCACTGTTAGGAGTTGAGTTTCCTCTGCTGCACAGGGGGAATCTCGATCCGTGTCTGCTGCGGTCTCCCATTCTCCATCGGCCGCAGTGGAGCCTGCTCAGCGGAGACGTCGGTCCCAGCGTCTCACTGAGTCTGATTCTGTGCAAAGAGTTATCGCTGCCTCTCCAGGCTCTGCTATTGTACCCTGCACTGATCTATGGCGAACAGGCTTTTCTGGGACTAAGTCCTGCTTTGCACACACTGAGCATGCCCCCAGGGTAAGATCTCTCAGTGGAGATCAAGGGTCACATGTTCAGGTACTGCAGCCAAATCTATTGGTCTTTCTAGGAAGGTCCTGTAGGTACGCAGGCTCTGTAGCAGTCTCTCATTGGTCTTCTTTAGGAAGGTCTTGTAAGTGCTGCAGCTATTTAAAGGGACTGTCACCTGAATTTGGAGGGAACAATTTTCAGCCATAGGGGCGGGGTTTTCGGGTGTTTGATTCACCCTTTCGATACCCGCTGGCTGCATGCTGGCTGTAATATTGGATTGAAGTTCATTCTCTGTCCTCCATAGTACACGCCTACGTAAGGCAAGATTGCCTTGTGCAGGCATGTACTACGGAGGACAGAGAATGAACTTCAATCCAATATTGCAGCCAGCATGCAGCCAGCGGGTAAGGAAAGGGTGAATCAAACACCCGAAAACCCCGCCCCTATGGCTGAAAATTGTTCCCTCCAAATTCAGGTGACAGAGTCCCTTTAAGGCTCACATGGCCGCACGGCCATGCGCTAGTATCTTCTAAAGTTACATGCTTTGCGCCACTGTGGTCATATGCGTGAATGTGTTCAGGGACCCGGCTGAAATAAGCCCCTAGAATGCTGGCACCTCCGGCGAGGAGTGTTGTGTGCATGCATGACCACTGACTGCTCTCTTCTGGGTAGTTAGCCTGTGTCTCTGTGAGAGTTAACAGGGCACAGAGCTTTGCTTTCTCGGCCACTCTGTGAAGCTAACAGAGCTGGTTAATACCGCCATATTGTGCCGCCATTCAATTAGCGGCAGGATATTTCCTGCACGGTGGATCCCGGCTTGCGAACGCACCAATCACATCAATAAATATATTAGGTGCGTTCCGCAAACCCTAACAGTCTACTAGCGCCAGGATCTGGCTAAGTAATGGTGGACGAACAGCGATTGCAGGGGTACATCCAGCTGCTGGAGGGCCGGTTGGCGTCTCTCGAGCGTGCAACCTCGGTGGTGGATGTTACCGCAATTGCTGTTCAGGCTGCTAGCGTGGCTGCAGCAGCTTTACCCACTGCCACCTCTGTTCCGACCTTATCCCACCTTCCGTTGCCCGAAAAATTCTCTGGGGACAGTAAGTCCTGTAGGGGATTCGTGAGCCAGTGCCGTATACATCTCGAGCTCCTGGCTGCACGTTTTCCCACAGAGCGGGCAAAAGTGGGGTTTGTGATTTCTCTCCTGTCGGACAGAGCTTTGGAGTGGGCTACGCCGCTGTGGGAGCGCAACGATCATGTGGTGCAGTGTTCCTCGGTTTCTGGGCACTCTGAAGCAGGTCTTCGTAGGACCTCAAGTCACCCATGATACGGCGCTCCAACTGCTGGCATTGACTCAGGGTTCGACCATGGTCAGCCAATTTGCCATTCTCTTCCGGACTTTAGCGTCTGAGTTGGAGTGGTCAGATAAAACCCTCATTCCAGTATTTTGGAGGGGGCTGGCTGACCATGTGAAGGACGCTTTGGCCACTAGGGAGATTCCCGCTACACTGGAGGAGCTCATATCTATATCAACTCACATAGACCTTCGTTTTCACGAGCGAAGGTTGGAGCGAGCCAAGTGTAAGCAGAGGTTTCGGCTGGCTCCCACCTTCGCCAGACCTTTGGAATCTCCGGTCCAGGCGCCCGAGTCACATGAGGCCATAGAGGGGTCGCGAGCGGGGTCTAAGTCCCAGGCCGCTCGTGCCCTTAAGGTCTGTCATGTTTGCCGGCAGTCCGGACATCTTGCCTCCAAGTGTCCGCAGCGGTCGAGGAAACGTCAGCGTCTAGTGGCAGTTGGAGGAAGTACATTAGATACGGCGACGTTTACCTCAAAATTGTCCTTCAAGGGGACAATTACCATAGGCCCATCCACTCTTATGGTAGAGCTTTGCGTGGACTCTGGGGCGGAGGGTAATTTTATGTCATCCGCTTTCGCTCAGCGACACGCAATACCCCTGGTGATGCTCGCCAAGCCAATAACCATTCGAGTGGTAAATGGGTCGACACTACCTTCACAGATTACACACCAAACCATCCCTTTCACTCTTTCTGTATCTCCATCACATCAGGAGATTATTTCTCTTTTGGTCCTTCCTGAGGGAGTTGATGAGGTCCTGTTGGGGATACCCTGGCTTCGTTTTCATTCTCCTCATATAGAGTGGTCCTCAGGGAAAATTTTGGGATGGAGTAAATCCTGTGAGGGTAGATGTCAGAGGGAGTGCGTTCAGGTTGCTACAACTGAGGTACCCGCAGATCTTTCCTCTCTCCCCAAGCACTATTGGCCTTATGTGGACGTGTTCTCCAAAAGGGCTGCGGAGACCCTTCCGCCTCACCGCCCCTATGACTGTCCTATTGATCTCTTGCCTGGTGCTGAGCCTCCCCGGGGTCGAGTCTATCCGTTATCTCTCCCGGAGACGGAGGCAATGTCTCAGTATATCCAAGAGAATCTGGCAAGAGGCTTTATTAGGAAGTCAGTGTCACCTGCAGGGGCTGGGTTCTTCTTCGTGCAGAAGAAGAGTGGAGAATTACGTCCATGCATTGACTACAGGGGTCTTAACGCCATCACCATTAAAAACAAGTACCCACTACCCCTGATATCTGAGCTTTTTGACAGGCTACGGGGAGCAAGGGTATTTACTAAATTAGATCTGCGGGGTGCTTATAACCTGATTCGCATCCGTGAGGGGGACGAGTGGAAGACGGCTTTTAACACCAGGGATGGGCACTATGAATATCTGGTGATGCCCTTCGGGCTCTGTAATGCCCCAGCCGTTTTCCAAGACTTTGTGAACGACATCTTCCGGGAGATGCTCACCACCTCGGTCGTAGTCTATCTGGATGATATTCTCATCTACTCTCCAGATATTGACTCCCACCAGAGAGATGTTCGCAAAGTCTTCGACCTCTTACGGGCAAACTCCCTCTACGCCAAGTTGGAGAAGTGTGTGTTTGAGCAGGAGTCCTTGCCATTCCTTGGTTATATCATCTCTGCTCAGGGTTTGGCTATGGATCCTGCCAAACTACAGGCTGTGATGGACTGGCAGGAACCCCATTCACTTAAAGCGGTGCAGCGCTTTATGGGGTTCATCAATTACTATCGCCAGTTCATCCCACACTTTTCAACTTTGGTAGCTCCCTTGGTTGCCCTCACCAAGAAGGGAGCAAATCCCAAGTTGTGGTCGGAGGATGTCTCCAAGGCATTCCTTTCGATTAAGTCACACTTCGCTAGCGCTCCTATTCTACACCGCCCCGATGTAGATAAGCCATTTATAATGGAGGTGGATGCCTCATCCGTTGGTGCTGGAGCAGTCCTTTTCCAAAAGGATGGGAGCATCCTTGCTTCTTCTCCAAGACCTTCACACCAGCGGAGAGGAATTATTCCATCGGGGACAGGGAGTTGCTAGCAATGAAGTTGGCTTTTTCTGAGTGGAGACACCTCTTGGAGGGAGCTTGCTTTCCCTTCCAAGTATTCACCGACCACAAAAACTTGGTGTACATACAGACGGCCCAGCAGCTGAATTCTCGCCAGGCCAGATGGTCCCTGTTCTTTTCCCGGTTCCATTTTACTCTCCATTTTCTCTCTGGGGAGAAGAACATTCGTGCCGACGCTCTCTCCCTCTCCGTAGTGTCATCTGAGGAGGAGGATGAGGAGCCTCGGCTTATTGTCCCCTCTGAGAGCCTGAGAACTGTGGCTCCGGTTTCGCTAGAATCCGTGCCCCCGGGCAAGACTTTCGTACCAGCGAATTTGCGACCGGAGATTCTCTCTTGGGCTCACTCGTCCAGAGTGGGTGGACATTTTGGAACCAAGAGGACATCTGAGCTTTTGGCGAGGACGTACTGGTGGCCGCATATGGCCCGTGACGTCGGGGATTATATTCGGGCGTGTGTCTCCTGCGCCCAGAATCGGTCTTCACGGCAACGGCCTGCTGGGTTACTTTACCCTATGCCGGTGGCAGACAGGCCCTGGGAGATGGTCGGGATGGACTTTGTGGTGGGTTTGCCCAAGTCTCGCGCTTGTCCCATCATTTGGGTCATCACCGATCATTTCTCGAAAATGGTGCATTTGGTGCCGCTACCACGGTTACCTTCTGCACGGGCCTTGGCGGCGTTGTTCATTAAACATTTTCCGCTTACATGGAATGCATGATAAAGTTGTCAGCGACCGGGGTCCCCAGTTTGCATCTCGGTTTTGGAGAGAGCTCTGCCGTTTACTCAGCATAGAGCTGAATCTCTCCTCTGCATATCATCCCGAGACGAATGGGTTGGTAGAGAGAACCAATCAGACTCTGGTGACATACTTACGACATTTTGTCTCTGCTAGGCAGGATGACTGGGCATCTTTGCTACCTTGGGTGGAATTTGCCTTGAACAACGCCGTAGCCGATTCCACTGGTCAGACTCCTTTTCTCCTTAATTACGGCCAGCATCCGCGTGTCCCTGTGCCCATGCCCGTGTCATCCACCGATTCTAGGGTGGCAGGCTGGGCGGTGGAGGCACGTGACATCTGGGACCGCACACAGGATGCCATCCGGGCCTCCAAGGAGAGAATGAGGGTCTCGGCTGACACACACCGGCGCCCCGCTAAGACCTTTGCTCCTGGCGACTTAGTGTGGCTCTCCGCCCGTAACATCAGGCTGCGAGTTGAGTCCACTAAGTTTGCGCCTCGCTACATTGGCCCTTTCAAGGTTCTGGAACAGATGAACCCTGTGGTCTACCGTTTGGCTATTCCTCCACGCCTTGGTATCACCGATACCTTTCACGTTTCCCTCTTAAAGCCCGTTCATTTGTCCCGGTTTTCTGAGTCATCTGCCGGGACATCGGGTTCATCCACGGATGAGTTTGAGGTGAACGCTATCATGGGGTGCAAGGTGGTACGTGGCAAGAAATTTTATCTGGTAGATTGGAAGGGTCACGGTCCAGAGGATAGAACCTGGGAGCCCAGCGTCTCACTGAGTCTGATTCTGTGCAAAGGGTTATTGCTGCCTCTCCAGGCTCTGCTATTGTACCCTGCACTGATCTACGGCGAACAGGCTTTTCTGGGACTAATTCCTGCTTTCCACACACTGAGCATGCCCAGGGTAAGATCTCTCAGTGGAGATCAAGGGTCACATGTTCAGGTACTGCAGCTAAATCTATTGGTCTTTCTAGGAAGGTCCTGTAGGTACGCAGGCTCTATAGCAGTCTCTCATTGGTCTTCTTTAGGAAGGTCTTGTACGTGCTGCAGCTATTTAAGGCTCGCATGGCCGCACGGCCATGCGCTAGTATCTTCTAAAGTTACATGCTTTGCGCCACTGTGGTCATATGCGTGAATGTGTTCAGGGACCCGGCTGAAATAAGCCCCTAGAATGCTGGCACCTCCGGCGAGGAGATTGTGTATGAGAGTATTCAGGGACCCGGCTGAAATAAGCCCCTAGAATGCTGGCACCTCCGGCGAGGAATGTTGTGTGCATGCATGACCACTGACTGCTCTCTTCTGGGTAGTTAGCCTGTGTCTCTGTGAGAGTTAACAGGGCACAGAGCTTTGCTTTCTCAGCCACTCTGTGAAGCTAACAGAGCTGGTTAATACCGCCATATTGTGCCGCCATTCACTTAGCGGTAGGATATTTCCTGCACGGTGGATCCCGGGTTGCGAACGCACCAATCACATCAATAAATATATTCGGTGCGTTCCGCAAACCCTAACAGCCACCTCTTCACCCTACTGCTCTCCTCCTTGATGTGTCTCCATATTGTCATGTTACCCTCACTCTGGCACTCTCCTCCTTTATGTCTGCATGTTGTCACCTCACCTTCCCTCTGATGCTTCCCTCCTTCATGTGTCTCCATGTTGTCACCTCACCTTCACCCCGCTGCCCTCCTCCTTCATGTGTCTCTATGTTGTCACCTTCACCCCGCCACTCTCTTTCCTCATGTGACTTCATGTTGTCACATCACCTTCACCACGAGGCTCTTCTCCTTCATGTGTCTCATTGTTGTCACCTCACCTCTCCACATTTTCTCATTCTGCTTCATGCTCTCACCTCACCACTGCAGTTCTCTTTTTGCATGTACCGCCGACAACATGCCCAGATCTGACACTTGCTGAGCAGATTTCCTCCAGTCAAAGACTCAAAGGTTTCGTAACTTCCGTATTTACTCAGGACTGCATTCAGAATTTTCAGCGCCTGCAGTGAAGATGGAGAGCCATCGTCTGGACAAGTCTCGCACACAGACAAGAAGTTGGGTATACACAAAAAATCATTCAGTAAATAAAACTAGAGAAGATGACAGCAGCGTTACGGAGGTGTCGTGAGGTGTATTTAATTGGGACTTTGTGTGACACCAACACAAAGTACCAAGTATTTGTGACATGTAAAGGAAGGTTTTCTAATTTTTGAAAAAAATATAAATCTGAAAATTGGTGAGGTACATTTGAGAGGTGGATGACTGCGGCTTCTCCAGTGACCATGGGCCTTTCGGCTGCTTCTCTCATTAGTGCTCTCCTTGCTTGGGATGTCAGGTTTGGTGGACGGCCATGTCTTGGTAGGTTTGCAGTTGTGCCATACTACTTCCATTTTTGGATGATGGATTAAACAGTGCTCAGTGAGATGTTCAGAGATTAGGTTATAATATAAATAACCTAACTCTCCTTAATTTTTTTTTCACAGCTTTATTCCTGACCTGTCTGGTGGGTTCCTTTGTTTTTATGATGCTGTTTGATCCCTAATGTTCTCACGCAGAACAGCTGTAGTTATATTGAGAAGAAATTACACTCAGATGGACGCAATGTACTAACTATGTGACTTCTGGAAGTGATTGGTCACTCAGGATTTTATTTAGGGGTAAAAGACTACACGCGGCTTAATACAAATGCACCTGAAAAATTTCAGATTTATATTAATCCATTATCAATTAAGCAGGTAACTGGTCTGGAGCTGATTCCAGGTGTGAATTTGCAGTTGAAAGCTGTTGCTGTGAACCCACAACATGCAATCAAAGGCGCACTCAATGCAAGTGAAAACACACCATCATCAGGCTGAAAAGAAAAGAACTGTATCAGAGAGATCGCAGAAATGTTAGGGGTGGTGAAATCAAGTTTAGTACATTCTGCAAAAGAACAGAGCACCCTGGTGAAGTTGGGAATTCCATAAGGTCAGGACATCCACATAAGACAACAGTAGTGGATGATCAAATCTTTTCCATGGTGAAGAAAAAACCCTTCGCAACAGCTCCCCCTCAAGTGAAGACCACTCTCCATGAAGTCAGTGTCTCAGTATCTAAGTCCACAATAAAGAGAAGATGTCATGAGAGCAAATACCGAAGGGTCACCACAATGTGCAAATCATTAATTACCCGTAAAATAAAAAGGTCAGATTAGACGTTACCAAAAAACATCTAAAGAAGCCATCCAGTTCTGGAAAAGCAAAACTAAGATCAACCCGTACCAGAATGATGGTAAGAAGACAGTCTGCAGAAGGCTTGGAGCGGCTACTTATCCGTGGCATATCCTGTGTAACACATGGCGGAGGCGGTGTGATGGCGTGGGCATGCATGACGGCCAATGGCACCGGGTCACTAGTGGTTATTGGTGATGTGACTGAACAGAAGCAGCTGGATGAATCCTGTGTGTACAGGGCGAGACTTTCTGCTCAAATCCACCAAATGCAGCAAGGATAATTGGACAACACTTTTTTTTGTAAAACTCAAATTATTTATTTTTTACCCTCTTTTCACTGTATTTCTTCTTCAGCAATTCCGCAGTATATACCACAGTGCTGCTGTGTATGACACGAATCACTGTGTAATACAAATGCCAGTACAGGAGTACTGTTAAGACAGGTACGGGTATCTTCTACAAACCCCCAGTGTGAGGACATAACATTTAATCTTAATTATCCAGACGTCTATTTTCAGTAAGCCAGGAGGCATAGACTATTATCTTTATGCTAACCTTTGAGTTTATTAATTTTTCTTTGGTTAGTCAAGAAAGAGACTATTGTTCGTATGAGCGTTTAACGTTGACTTTTGAGTTGATGTTTGTGGTACCTTATTGTCTGTTATCTTGGATGACAGGGATGCAGGGTAATTGAACAATAGATGTTTGTTAATATATTGATACCGCATTGAACAAGGTGAGATAGTTCGTTGACCTGCAAAACAGAGGATGAACCATGCAGATTGATTAAATACTCAAACAATGAGCGTTAAACTAATCTCACCTCACCCCCAACCTGTGGATGATGACCTGAGCCACAGATGTGGGTATAAAAAGGGAAATTAAATGACTTGACCGAACAACAGACTTACTCCATAAAGAAACACACTACTAGGACAACTTGGCTCCATCAAGAGAAACAGATTTGACATTCTACAGGATGTCAGCTTAGGGAACCACAGCCCTGGCTGAAAGAATACAGATTTGCTCTACTGACCCACTGGTCACCTGGCTCCATAGAGACGTTCTGAGAAGTCAGGTTGTGACCCTCCGGTCACCTGGCCACGTGTATCAATGGACTATCAGCTTCCTAAGCTTGCCGTTACCTTCTGTTTGTGGGCGCCCGCCAAAAGCGGCATGCCACTAGTAAGCGTGCCACTAGCCCTGTAAGCCCCAAAGTCACAGCTCTTCTAATCCCGGCAAGTCAGTGGAAGGGTGAGACTCTGTAATGTGCTTCATCTTGGGGCATTTTGCTGGGACTGTTCTGTGTTATCTGCTTGTTTTGAGGTTCAATAAAGTATTGTCACGCTGTTCTATTCTCATGTTCATCCTCATCCTGTGTTGTCTGAGTAGTATTATGCCCACGGGAAAAGAGAGTGGGTGTTCAGTGGTGTGGGCCCCGGTCCATGCAGTCTTGGGCCAGGAGACGAGAGAAACCCACTGACCCCCCTTGGTCTCTACACCTAGCCTTTAAGGCAACTCATCAGCGCCTTCCTCATCGTGTCATAGGGGGCACTGATGAACGGTTAGAACTGAGTGTTCTGTGCCGGTGACCTGTAAATGCCACTGTCAGAGAATGACAGCGTCATTTAACAGGTGAACAGCTACAGCTACAGGTTGTGCTCCACTCGTGGATGTTAGAGAGAAATGATGGCTGAATGACACAGCCATCATCTACCGGGAATGGAATGGGGTCAGTTCCCAAGCCCTCTCCATTCATCTTCAGCTGACACATGCCATACATGCACGGCGCTGATCGTTAAAGGGGGTGTATAAGCACAGAATGACTGTTGATACCACTTGGTACAGGCGATCAGTGCACCTTGGCGTGGCAAAGAGTTCAGTGCATCCCTGCCCCTCTATTTGTCAGCTCTGGCTTTAAAGCCAAAGAAGGGTAGAGCTAGAAGGACAACAAGTAGATGTAATGGGCTCAAAACCCTAACTCTTTGGCCACAACGGGGTGCATCGAGAGCCTATAGGTAAACAGACATTATGTGCTGACAGAGTCCCTTTAAATGTCGGGTTGAAGCTGTCTTCTTGGATGGTGCCTTTAACTACCTGCTCGACAAACTGGATGGACGCCAAGCTGTATTTCTCCAACACACTGAGAGACATGGGCTCCTCATACTGGAACTGTGGGTTGTAGCTGTAGTTGGAGAGGAAGAATCTATCACGTTCCTGATCCACGTTGGTTGGTCGCAGGGCGACGAGAAGGCAGGAGGACCTCTTCACAGTCTTGTCAGCCACAGACTTACAGATAGATGGCAAAGATCCTGCCGGGCGCATTCTGCCCCGAGAGGAGCTCCTGCTGCTCAATGTACAGGAGCTTTCACTACGTCGCAGCCAACCACATGGATGCATGTACCCAGCACATCCCGAGAGCGTCCGCTGGGTCAATGGAGCAGACGACAGGCTCCTGCTAGAACTGGGCTGAGAAGAGCCTGGCGATAGCACAAGATAGCCATTCACCAATGAGGACTTCTTGGAACGAACCGAGCTCTTCTCAAGGGAGGTAGAAGACATTGTGTTATAGGCTTGGTGAGCGGTATCCAACACCATCCTCCCGTCATAGGCTCCAAGAGGCAAAGACTGAAGCTACAGAGGAGACACTGTGCCAGGGCCACCTGCAAGAGGACACATATAGCTCCATGTTATCTATGAACACACATGCACAGTACAGATCAAAAGTTTGGACACACCTTATTTAAAGATTTTTCTGTATTTTCATGACTATGAAAATTGTACATTCACACTAAAGGCATCAAAACTATGAATTAACACATGTGGAATTATATACTAAACAAAAAAGTGTGAAACAACTGAAATTATGTCTTATAGTCTAGGCTCTTCAAAGTAGCCACCTTTTGCTTTGATGACTGCTTAGCACACTCTTGGCATTCTCTTGATGAGCTTCAAGAGGTAGTCACCGGGAATGGTCTTCCAACAATCTTGAAGGAGTCCCCAGAGATGCTTAGATGTTGGCCCTTTTGCCTTCACGCTGCGGTCCAGCTCACCCCAAACCATCTCGATTGGGTTCAGGTCTGGTGACTGTGGAGGCCAGGTCATCTGGTATAGAACCCCATCACTCTCCTTCTAGGTCAAATAGCCATTACACAGCCTGGAAGTGTGTTTGGGGTCATTGTCCTGTTGAAAAATGACTGATGGTCAGAAAAGGTGAACGGATGGACTCTACATGCCTGGTTCCCACCGTGAAGCATGGAGGAGGAGGTGTGATGGTGTGGGGGTGCTTTGCTGGTGACACTGTTGGGGATTTATTCAAAATTGAAGGCATACTGAACCAGCATGGCTACCACAGTATCTTGCAGCGGCATGCTATTCCATCCGGTTTGCGTTTAGTTGGACCATAATTTATTTTTCAACAGGACAATGACCCCAAACACACCTCCAGGCTGTGTTAGGGCTATTTGACCAAGAAGGAGAGTGATGGGGTGCTACGCCAGATGACCTGGCCTCCACAGTCACCAGACCTGAACCCAATCGAGATGGTTTGGGGTGAGCTGGACCGCAGAGTGAAGGCAAAAGGGCCAACAAGTGCTAAGCATCTCTGGGAACTCCTTCAAGATTGTTGGAAGACAATTCCCGGTGACTACCTCTTGAAGCTCATCAAGAGAATGCCAAGAGTGAGCAAAGCAGTCATCAAAGCAAAAGGTGGCTACTTTGAAGAACCTAGAATATAAGACATAACAAAAAAGTGTGAAACAACTGAAATTAAGTATATAATTCCACATGTGTTAATTCATAGTTTTCATAACTTCAGTGTGAATGTACGATTTTCATAGTCATGAAAATACAGAAAAATCTTTAAATGAGAAGGTGTGTCCAAACTTTTGGTCTGTACTGTATATATCTCCATGCTATCTATGTACACACACACACATACATATATATATATATATATATATATATATATATATATATATATATAATACTAGCTGAAGAGCCCGGCGTTGCCTGGGCATAGTAAATATCTGTGGTTAGTTATAGCACCTCACTTCTCTTATTTTCCCATCACGCCTCTCATTTTCCCCCTCACACCTCTCATTTTCCCCCTCACTCCTCTCATTCCCCCCTCACTCCTCTCATTTCCCCTTAACACTTGTCATTTGACCTCACATCTGTCATTTTCCGATCACTCCACTACTTTCCCTCACTCCTCTCATTTTGCACTCACACCTTTTCATTTTCACCTCACACCTCTCATTTTCCCCTCAGTATATACATGTTTTTCATCTCCCTTATATATAGTATACACCTGTATGTCATCTCCTGTATATAGTATATACCTGTATGTCATCACCCCTGTAAATAGTATATACCTGCTGTATGTCATCTCCTCCTGTATATTGTATATACCTATGTGTCATCTCCTCCTGTATATCCCTGTATGTCATCTCTTCTGTATATACTATATACCTGTATGTCATCTCCTCTTATATATAGTATATACCTGTATGTCATCTCCTGTATATAGTATATACCTGTATGTCATCTCCCCTGTATATAGTATATACCTGCTGTATGTCATCTCCTCTATGTGTCATCTGCTCCTGTATATAGTATGTACCTGTATGTCATCTCCTCCTGTATATAGTATATACCTGTGTCATCTCCTCCTGTATATAGTATATACCTGTGTCATCTCCTCCTGTATATAGTATATACCTGTGTGTCATTTCCCCTGTATATAGTATATACCTGTGTGTCATTTCCCCTGTATATAGTATGTACCTGTGTGTCATCTCCTCCTGTATATAGTATGTGCCTGTATGTCATCTCCTCCTGTATATAGTATATACCTGTGGGTCATCTCCTCCTGTATATAGTATATACCTGTGTGTCATTTCCTCCTATATATAGTATATACCTGTGTGTCATCTCCCCTGTATATAGTATGTACCTGTATGTCATCTCTCCTGTATATCGTGGCGAGTTTAATGTGTGGTGCGTTTTGAGTATGTGCAAGTTTTGTGTGAGGCAACTTTTGCATGTGTTGTAACTTTTGTGCATGTGGCAATTTTTCCGCGTGTGCAAGTTTTGCGTGTGGTGAGTATTCCATGAGGTGAGTTTTGCACGTGTGGCGAGTTTTGCGTGAGCCTAGTTTTGCATGTGGCGAGTTTTGCGCGTGGCGAGTTTTGAGCGGCGACTTTTGTGTTTCGACTTTTATGTGACGAGGTTGGTGTTTGTGTGGTGAAATGTGTGCTGAGGGTGGTATATGTGTTCAAGCACGTGGTAGTGTGTGGCGCATTTTGTGTGTGTGTTCATATGCCCGTGTGTGGTGAGTATCCCATGTCGGGGCCCCACCTTAGCAACTGTACAGTATATACTCTTTGGCGCCATCGCTGTCATTCTTTAAGTCCCCCTTGTTCACATCTGGCAGCTGTTAATTTGCCTCCAAGACTTTTCCTTTCATTTTTTCTCCATTATGCAGATAGGGGCAAAATTGTTTGGTGAATTGGAAAGCGCGGGGTTAAAATTTCACCTCACAACATAGCTTTGACGCTCTCGGGGTCCAGACGTGTGACTGTGCAAAATTTTGTGGCTGTAGCTGCGACGGTGCAGATGCGAATCCCGGACATCTATCTATGTGCACACTCATATATATATCTCCATGTTATCTATGTACACACACACACACACACACACACACATATCTCCATGTTATCTATGTACACACACACACACACACACACACACACACACACATATATATACAGTTATATGAAATAGTTTGGGCACCCCTTAATGTTTTATAAAAATTGATTTTTTTGCAACAGCTATTTCAGTTTCATATATCTAATAACTGTTGGACACAGTAATGTTTCTGCCTTGAAATGAGGTTTATTGTACTAACAGAAAATGTGCAATCTGCATTCAAACGAAATTTGACAGTTGCATAAGTATGGGCACCTCACCAGAAAAGAGACATTAATATTTAGTAGATCCTCCTTTTGCAAAAATAACAGCCTCTAGTCGCTTCCTGTAGCTTTTAATGAGTTCCTGGATCCTGGATGAAGGTATTTTTGACCATTCCTCTTTACAAAACAATTCCAGTTCAGTTAAGTTTGATGGTCGCCGAGCATGGACAGCCCTCTTCAAATGATCCCACAGATGTTCAATGATACTCAGGTCTGGGGACTGGGATGGCCATTCCAGAACAGTGTAATTGTTCCTCTGCATGAATGCCTGAGTAGATTTGGAGCGGTGTTTTGGATCATTGTCTTGCTGAAAGATCCATCCCCTGCGTAACTTCAACTTTGTCACTGATTAATGAACATTATTGTCAAGAATCTGCTGATACTGAGAGGAATCCATGCGTCCCTCAACTTTAACAAGATTCCCGGTGCCGGCATTGGCCACACAGCCCGAAAGCATGATGGAACCTCCACCAAATTTTACTGTAGGTAGCAAGTGTTTTTCTTGGAATGCTGTGTTTTTTTGCCGCCATGCATAACGCCTTTTTGTATGACCAAACAACTCAATCTTGGTTTCATCAGTCCACAGGACCTTCTTCCAAAAAGAAATTGGCTTCTCCAAATATGCTTTTGCATACCTCAGCCGACTGTTTATGGCGTGCTTGCAGAAACGGCTTCTTTCACATCACTCTCCCATACAGCTTCTCCTTGTGCAAAGTGCGTTGTATAGTTTACCGATGCACAGTGACACCATCTGCAGCAAGTTGATGCTGCAGCTCTCTGGAGGTGGTCTGAGGATTGTCCTTGACTGATCTCACCATTCTTCTTCTCTGCCTTTCTGATGTTTTTCTTGGCCTGCCACTTCTGGCCTTAACAAGAACTGTACCTGTGTTCTTCCATTTCCTTACTATGTTCCTCACAGTGGAAATTGACAGGTTAAATCTCTGAGACAGCTTTTTGTATTTTTCCCCTGAACAACTATGTTGAATAATCTTTGTTTTCAGATCATTTGACAGTTGTTTTGAGGAGCCCATGATGCCACTCTTCAGAGGAGATTCAAACAGGAGAACAACTTGCAAGTGGCCACTTTAAGTAGCTTTTCTCATGATTGCATACACCTGGCTATGAAGTTCAAAGCTCAATGAGGTTACAAAACAAAAAAAGTGCTTTAGTAAGTCAGTAAAAAGTAGGTAAGAGTATTTAAAACAAGAAAATGATAAGGGTGCCCATACTTATGCACCTGTCAAATTTTGTTTGAATGCAGATTGCACATTTTCTGTTAGTACAATAAACCTCATTTCAAGGCAGAAACATTACTGTGTCCAACAGTTATTAGATATATGAAACTGAAATAGCTGTTGCAAAAAAAACAATTTTTATAAAACATTAAGCTTAAGATTAATAGGGGTTTCCAAACTTTTTCATATAACTGTATATCTCCATGTTATCTATGTACACACACACATATATATATATATACAGTGGGGCAAAAAAGTATTTAGTCAGTCAGCAATAGTGCAAGTTCCACCACTTAAAAAGATGAGAGGCGTCTGTAATTTACATCATAGGTAGACCTCAACTATGGGAGACAAACTGAGAAAAAAAAATCCAGAAAATCACATTGTCTGATTTTTTATGATTTTATTTGCATTTTATGGTGGAAAATAAGTATTTGGTCAGAAACAAACAATCAAGATTTCTGGCTCTCACAGACCTGTAACTTCTTTTTTAAGAGTCTCCTCTTTCCTCCACTCATTACCTGTAGTAATGGCACCTGTTTAAACTTGTTATCAGTATAAAAAGACACCTGTGCACACCCTCAAACAGTCTGACTCCAAACTCCACTATGGTGAAGACCAAAGAGCTGTCAAAGGACACCAGAAACAAAATTGTAGCCCTGCACCAGGCTGGGAAGACTGAATCTGCAATAGCCAACCAGCTTGGAGTGAAGAAATCAACAGTGGGAGCAATAATTAGAAAATGGAAGACATACAAGACCACTGATAATCTCCCTCTATCTGGGGCTCCACGCAAAATCCCACCCCGTGGGGTCAGAATGATCACAAGAACGGTGAGCAAAAATCCCAGAACCACACGGAGGGACCTAGTGAATGAACTGCAGAGAGCTGGGACCAATGTAACAAGGCCTACCATAAGTAACACACTACGCCACCATGGACTCAGATCCTGCAGTGCCAGACGTGTCCCACTGCTTAAGCCAGTACATGTCCGGGCCCGTCTGAAGTTTGCTAGAGAGCATTTGGATGATCCAGAGGAGTTTTGGGAGAATGTCCTATGGTCTGATGAAACCAAACTGGAACTGTTTGGTAGAAACACAACTTGTCGTGTTTGGAGGAAAAAGAATACTGAGTTGCATCCATCAAACACCATACCTACTGTAAAGCATGGTGGTGGAAACATCATGCTTTGGGGCTGTTTCTCTGCAAAGGGGCCAGGACGACTGATCCGGGTACATGAAAGAATGAATGGGGCCATGTATCGTGAGATTTTGAGTGCAAACCTCCTTCCATCAGCAAGGGCATTGAAGATGAAACGTGGCTGGGTCTTTCAACATGACAATGATCCACCGCCAGGGCAACGAAGGAGTGGCTTCGTAAGAAGCATTTCAAGGTCCTGGAGTGGCCTAGCCAGTCTCCAGATCTCAACCCTATAGAAAACCTTTGGAGGGAGTTGAAAGTCCGTGTTGTCAAGCGAAAAGCCAAAAACATCACTGCTCTAGAGGAGATCTGCATGGAGGAATGGGCCAACATACCAACAACAGTGTGTGGCAACCTTGTGAAG
The DNA here is from genome assembly GCF_051348905.1 of Ranitomeya variabilis. Lineage (NCBI taxonomy): Eukaryota > Metazoa > Chordata > Amphibia > Anura > Dendrobatidae > Ranitomeya > Ranitomeya variabilis. Next base: position 626,081,861 of record NC_135233.1, read on the forward strand.
ACTTACAGAAAACGTTTGACCTCTGTCATTGCCAACAAAGGATATATTACAAAGTATTGAGATGAAATTTTGTTTCTGACCAAATACTTATTTTCCACCATAAAATGCAAATAAAATGATAAAAAAATCAGACAATGTGATTTTCTGGATTTTTTTTTCTCAGTTTGTCTCCCATAATAATAATAATAATAATAATAATAATTTTATTTATATAGCGCCAACATATTCCGCAGCGCTTTACAACTTATAGAGGGGACTTGTACAGACAACAGACATTACAGCATAACAGAAATCACAGTTCAAAACAGATACCAGGAGGAATGAGGGCCCTGCTGCTCGCAAGCTTACAATCTATGAGGAAAAGGGGAGACACAAGAGGTGGATGGTAACAATTGCTTTAGTTATTTGGACCAGCCATAGTGTAAGGCTCGGGTGTTCATGTAAAGCTGTTGTGGTCTAAAGTTGAGGTCTACCTATGATGTAAATTACAGACGCCTCTCATCTTTTTAAGTGGTGGAACTTGCACTATTGCTGACTGACTAAATACTTTTTTGCCCCACTGTATATCTCCATGTTATCTATGAACACACACATATATATATCTCCATGTTATCTATGTACACACACATATATATATCTCCATGTTACCTATGTACACACACACACACACACATATATATACTAGCTGTACTACCCGGCTTCGCCCGGGTTAATGACTGCTGTTAGCAAAATAGAATGTGTTAACAAAAATTTATTCTGCACGCAAAAACCACAAAACAAATAGAAATGTAATTATTAAAAGGCAAAAACTAAGCTAATAGAAGCATTTCACAACATATATTAGCTTTGTTATACTGAGAATGTCTTTGTTGCCTATATTAACCAATCAGAGCTCAGATTAATTAACTGTAGCAAAATAGAAGCTGAGCTGTGATTGGTTGCTATTGGCAGCCTGATAAATCCCCAGCCAACAGTAAGCCCACCCCCTGGCAGTATATATTAGCTCACACATACACATAATAGACAGGTCATGTGACTGACAGCTGCCGGATTCCTATATGGTACATTTGTTGCTCTTGTACTGTAGTTTGTCAGCTTATTAAATCAGATTTTTATTTTTGAAGGATAATACCAGACTTGTGTGTGTTTTAGGGCGAGTTTCATGTGTCAAGTTGTGTGTGTTGAGTTGCGTGTGGCGACATGCATGTAGCGACTTTTGTGAGAGGAGTTTTGTGTGGCGACATGCGTGTAGCAACATTTTGTGTGTCGAGTTGCATGTGACAGGTTAGTGTAGCAAGTTGTGTGCAGCAAGATTTGTGCATGGCGAGTTTTGCGCGTGGCGAGTTTTATGTGTGGTGCGTCTTGAGTATGTGCAAGTTTTGTGTGAGGCAACTTTTGTGCATGTGTTGCAACTTTTGTACATGTGGCAATTTTTCTGCGTGTGCAAGTTTTGCGTGTGGCGAGTTTTCCATGAGGTGAGTTTTGCACGTGTGGCGAGTTTTGCATGTGGAGAGTTTTGCGCGTGGCCAGTTTTGAGCGGCGACTTTTGTGTTTCGACTTTTATGTGGCGAGGTTGGTGTATGTGTGGTGAAATGTGTGCTGAGGGTGGTATATGTGTTCAAGCACGGGGTAGTGTGTGGCGCATTTTGTGTGTGTGTTCATATCCCCGTGGTGGTGTGGTGATTATCCCATGTCGGGGCCCCACCTTAGCAACTGTACAGTATATACTCTTTGGCGCCATCGCTCTCATTCTTTAAGTCCCCCTTGTTCACATCTGGCAGCTGTTAATTTGCCTCCAACACTTTTCCTTTCATTTTTTCCCCATTATGTAGATAGGGGCAAAATTGTTTGGTGAATTGGAACGCGCGGGGTTAAAATTTCGCCTCACAACATAGCCTATGACGCTCTCGGGGTCCAGACGTGTGACTGTGCAAAATTTTGTGGCTGTAGCTGCGACGGTTCAGATGCCAATCCCGGACATACACACACACATACATACATACATACACACATTCAGCTTTATATATTAGATTTAGCTCCATGTTATCTATGTACACACACATATATTTATATATATATATATATATATATATATATATACACACCGTATTTTTCGGACTATAAGACGCACCGGACTATAAGGCGCACCCAGGTTTTAGAGGTGGAAAATAGGGAAACAAAATATTTGAAGCAAAAAAATGTGGTAAAATATTTAATAACATATATAACATACTATTATATGTGGTGTTATTACATATAATAGTATGTTATTATGTTGGAAGCTGCGGGACCAGTGTGGTGTCTGTACAGTACTATATGAAGATGCTGGAGGGTGAGTATAAGAATGGGGGCACAGGGCTGATATTGAAAGCACCACTCCAGCACTGCAAAATAGCACTGGAGTGCTGCTTTAAAATCCCATGGGAGAACTATAACTCCTAGCATGTCCTGCAGATCCTATGACATGCTGGGAGTTATAGTTCACCACAGGAGTGGAAGTGTGCTTTATTGTGTATTGTAAAGACTAACCTCTTAATTGTGGCAGCCAGTCAGCCTGTGGTGAGGTAAAAGCATCCCATGACTGCACACAGAGCCCTCCCTCTTGTTGCCTCTCCACAGCACAGGTTTTGAGGAAGCCTGCAGATTCTAGTGGAGAGCCTGAAGGACCTGTGATGATGTCAAGAAGAGGGAGGGCTCTGAGCTGCCATGTGATGCTCCAGCCCGCCCACTCCTGACATCACACAGGTCCTGTTTGTGCACAGCACTCGGCATCCAGGCATGGCAGGCAGGTATACAGCGATCTCCTCTCCGCTCTGGCCCCTGCTGCTGCTGCTGCCTCCTCCCCAGGACACACAAATCTCCCTAGCTGCTGCAGCAATCAGCGCTGAGGAAGCCATGTGTGTCCCTGCTTAAGTGCAGTATTCATTTGCTGCTCCTGGCTCACCGCTCAGCTGATCGGTGGGCGGGGAGCCGCTAATGAATAGTCACTGCACTTGATCATTGGGACCACATGGTTTTCCCAGCGATTCCGGGTAGCGGGGACATCCTGAAGTGGGATAACAGTGCGATCCCACTCACTGCTGCCCCCCTCCCCACATGTTACATCCGTACCATAAGACGCACCCACACTCTCCTCCCAAATTTGGAGGAAAAAAAGTGCGTCTTATGGTCGGAAAAAATACGGTATATATATATATACATACACACTCACCGGCCACTTTATTAGGTACACCATGCTAGTAACGGGTTGGACCCCCTTTTGCCTTCAGAACTGCCTCAATTCTTCGTGGCATAGATTCAACAAGGTGCTGGAAGCATTCCTCAGAGATTTTGGTCCATATTGACATGATGGCATCACACAGTTGCCGCAGATTTGTCGGCTGCACATCCCAAAGATGCTCCATACAAGGCAGGATGGATCCATGCTTTCATGTTGTTTACGCCAAATTCTGACCCTACCATCCGAATGTCGCAGCAGAAATCGAGACTCATCAGACCAAGCAACGTTTTTCCAATCTTCTACTGTCCAATTTCGATGAGCTTGTACAAATTGTAGCCTCAGTTTCCTGTTCTTAGCTGAAAGGAGTGGTACCCGGTGTGGTCTTCTGCTGCTGTAGCCCATCTGCCTCAAAGTTCGACGCACTGTGCGTTCAGAGATGCTCTTAGGCCTACCTTGGTTGTAACGGGTGGCGATTTGAGTCACTGTTGCCTTTCTATCAGCTCGAACCAGTCTGCCCATTCTCCTCTGACATCAACAAGGCATTTCCGCCCACAGAACTGCCGCTCACTGGATTTTTTTTCTTTTTCGGACCATTCTCTGTAAACCCTAGAGATGGTTGTGCGTGAAAATCCCAGTAGATCAGCAGTTTCTGAAATACTCAGACCAGCCCTTCTGGCACCAACAACCATGCCACGTTCAAAGGCACTCAAATCACCTTTCTTCCCCATACTGATGCTCGGTTTGAACTGCAGGAGATTGTCTTGACCATGTCTACATGCCTAAATGCACTGAGTTGCCGCCATGTGATTGGCTGATTAGAAATTAAGTGTTAACAAGAAGTTGGACAGGTGTACCTAATAAAGTGGCCAGTGAGTGTATATATATTGTGACAAAACACTCCGGGATCGCCTTTGCTGGGGTCAAAGGTCACGTGGTTTGTGCATTAAACTCTGAGGCGACAGCAGGCTTCCAAGTAGACTGACCTCAGGTCAGGTTTATTAAAGTGAAAGCAAATACAGAAAACAAAACATAAAAATAAATCCTTGCCTGTCGGGCGCTAACTATACAAATACGTTCCTGTCTAACAACTGGGGGGCTTCTCCCACCCAGCTAACATTACACAGGTCACGAGCACAGCTCTCACTCACGTTTGCCTCACACAGACAGGCATTCTGTGTGCCCCAGGCTGACGCCTGAAACCTCCAGCTGGTCAGCCTTTATTCCTGCACTTATTAACCCCTCGGTATCCTGAAGATACTGAGTGGCTTAATTCACATAGGACAAATACCTGGGCGAGATATACCTGCCCCCGACTACCAGACCGACATGACTCTTACATATCCTCCCCCCCTGCTCAGACCACTCAGGTCGAGCAAGAATACTCTCGAAACAGTGTACTCGGGACAGGGCATCAGCGTTCCCCATCTGCACCCCGGGGCGGTGCTCCACCGTGAACGAGTAAGCCTGCAGAGCAAGGAACCACCGGGTTACCCGACTATTACGGTCCTTGTGGAGATGCATCCACTTGAGAGGGGCATGGTCCGTGACCAGCCTAAACTTCCTACCTGCCAGGTAATATTTGAGGGAGTCGAGAGCCCATTTGATGGCTAGGCACTCTTTTTCAATCACGGCATACCTCTGCTCATGTACATTCAGTTTCCGACTGAGGTAGAGGACCGGGTGTTCGACTCCGTCCCTTACCTGGGAAAGTACAGCTCCGATACCAGTATCAGAAGCATCCGTTTGCACCACAAACTCGCTGCTGAAATCAGGAGTCACTAGTACGGGCTGAGAGCACAAAGCCCGTTTCAGACTGTGGAAGGCCTCTTCAGCCGCTGAGGTCCATTTTACCATGACGGAATCCCTCCCTTTGGTAAGATCCGTCAAGGGGGTAGCCATGGCCGCAAAGTTGGGTATGAACCGGCAATAATAGCCGGCAATGCCCAGGAAAGCTTGAACTTGTTTCTTGTTCACTGGTTGCGGCCAGCCCTGAATTGCCTGTATTTTGTCCATCTGGGGTTTAACCACTCCTCTGCCAATCACGTAGCCCAAGTATCGGGCTTCTTCAAGGCCGATGTGACATTTCTTAGGATTCGCCGTTAAGCCTGCGTCTCTCAGGTCATCAATCACCGCCTGTACCTTCCGGAGGTGAGCTTCCCAGTCCACGCTGTAAATTATGATGTCGTCTAGGTAGGCAGAAGCGTACTGCCTGTGGGGCCTCAAGACTCGATCCATCAATCTCTGGAACGTTGCTGGGGCTCCGTGAAGTCCAAACGGCATGTAGATATACTGGAACAGCCCTTCCGGTGTAGCAAATGCCGTCTTCTCTCTGGCCGCCTCGGCCAGAGGGATCTGCCAGTACCCCTTTGTTAGATCCAGGGTCGTAATATATCGGGCTTTACCCAGCCGATCGATCAACTCATCGACCCGGGGCATAGGGTAGGCATCAAATTTAGAAACCGCATTCAGTTTCCGAAAGTCATTACAAAACCGTATGGAGCCATCCGGCTTAGGTATCAACACGATTGGACTGGACCAGGCGCTGTGCGACTCTTCAATGACTCCTAAGTCCAACATGGCCTTCACCTCCCGGGAGACGGCTTCACGGCGTGCTTCCGGAATCCGGTATGGCTTCACATGAACTGTGACACCAGGCTCTGTGACAATCTCATGTTTCACTAGCCTAGTCTGGCCAGGTTTTTCCGAGAAAAACTGTTGGTTCTGTAACAAAAACTGCTTAACCTCAGATTTTTGTCGTTCAGAGAGAGTCTCGGCAATCTGCACCTCCGGTATGGTAGGTGAGCAAACCGGACGGGGCAGATCCGCTGTTAGGGCAGCGCGGTCTTTCCAGGGTTTTATCAGATTCACATGATAAATCTGCTCTGGTTTTCTCTTACCAGGCTGGTGCACTTTAAAGTTCACTTCTCCAACTCGTTCCATGACCTCAAAGGGGCCCTGCCATTTTGCCAGAAATTTACTATCCACCGTAGGGATTAGGATCAACACCCTATCCCCGGGTGCAAACGTACGGACCTTGGCGCCTCTATCATAACTTTGCCTCTGGGCTCCCTGGGCCTGTAACATATGTTCCCTAACAAGGGGCATGACAGCAGCAATCCGGTCCTGCATTTGCGTTACATGGTCTATCACCGTTTTAAAGGGAGTGACTTGACCTTCCCAGGTTTCTTTTGCGACGTCCAACAGTCCACGGGGACGACGGGCATATAATAGCTCGAAAGGCGAGAATCCAGTGGAAGACTGGGGAACTTCCCTAATGGCAAACAGCAAATAGGGTAACAAGTAATCCCAGTTCTTCCCATCTTTGTCTATCGCCTTCCGAAGCATGTTTTAAAATTTTATTGAACCGCTCAACCAGGCCATCTGTTTGAGGGTGATAGACAGACGTACGCAACTGGTCTATTTGTAAGAGCCTGCAGAGCTCCTTCATCACCCTTGACATAAAGGGAGTCCCCTGGTCGGTGAGTATCTGTTTTGGAATTCCCACCCGACTAAACACTTGTACCAACTCTTTGGCGATCGTTTTGGTAGCAGTGTTACGCAAAGGGTGGCTTCGGGGTAACGAGTGGCATAGTCCATGATGACGAGGATATGTTGATGCCCACGTGCGGACCGGGGAAGGGGCCCAACCAAATCCATCCCAATTCTCTCAAACGGGACCCCAATAATAGGGAGGGGTACCAAAGGGCTACAGAACCGAGGTTTAGGTGCTGAGATTTGGCACTCTGGACAGGACTCACAATAGTTACGCACATCATTGTGTATTCCGGGCCACACAAACCAATGCAATATCCTTTCTGTGGTTTTTTGTACCCCCAGATGTCCCCCCATTATATGTCCGTGGGCCAGGTCCAGTACCTTCCGCCGATAAGGTTTGGGTACCACTAACTGTTGCACAGTGTCTTCCCCTTTTTTTTCTACCTGGTAGAGTAAATCATTCTCAAGAACCATGTACGCTAGCCTAGTGTCAGGTTCTACGGGTACGCTATCTATCACTTTTACATTTTTCCTAGCCTGAGTCAGGGTAGGATCTTTCATTTGTTCGCTGTGGAAGTCATCCAACTGAACTCCCAAATCGGGTAGGCAGGGTGCTGGATGGCTGTCTGCCTCCGCCTCTCGCTGAGTTTCCTCAGTTTCCTCAGTTTCCCCCGCCATAACTGAGAAGGGGAACTGAAGGTTAGATTCAATAACCTCCCCAGCAACATCTTCCTGTGGGGTCTCGTCTAGGAACTCGGGACCTCCAGATGGCATGGGGGAAGATTCACGGTTACAGCTACCGTGAAGGAGCAACTGATTCTCCCACAACTGCCAGAAATGAGGAAAATCCCTGCCCAGAATTATATCATGTAACAATGCGGGAACGAGTCCCACTTTGTGTTGCACAGACCCATAGGGAGTGGAGATACATATGACCGCTGTAGGATATGAGCAGGTGTCACCATGCACACACGTTACAGAAAATTTATCAGACGGACCAGATGGAAGTGCCACCAGACTGGCTTTCACCAGTCACCACACTTCCAGAGTCTAGCAATGCCACAACATTTTTCCCATCTACAGACAATTCACGCAGGTGTTTCGCTGTATCATTTTGACCCGCATTCACACTTACTAGCCGTGTAACCAAAGACATGCGTTTCTTAGAGTCCGTAACGTCGCACTGCATGGGTTCAGTGGTAACAGGACAGTTCGCAGAAACATGGCCCTTCTCATGGCAACGGAAACACCTAACAGGCCCCCTATTGAAACCAGAGTCCGACACCCTTGATCTCGGGGTGCGAGCAGTCCCGTGTTCCTCCCCCACAGTTTTTGGCAATTTTCCTTCCCCCGCAGTCCCTGGAACAGTCTTACCGGTTCCACGAGGAGGAGGTACAGTTCGGGTAGTAGCGGTATCATCAGGAAGTCCTTCCGCCACGGAATAACGCTCCACCAAGTCCACCAATTGATCCGCTGTCGCGGGATTTCCTTGGCTCACCCACTTTTTCAGCGCCGGTGGTAGTACTCTCAGGTACTTGTCCAGAACGATCCGCTGGATTATCTCCGGAGTTGTCAGTACCTCGGGTTGCAGCCATTTCTTTATCAAGTAGATCAGGTCGAACATCTGCGATCGCGGCGGTTTATCTGGCTGATAGGTCCACTGATGTACCCTCTGTGCACGGACAGCCGTCGTCACACCCAGCCGGGCCAGGACCTCAGCTTTCAGCCTCTCAAAGTCCTGAGCGACTTCCGGGTCCAAGTCATAGTAAGCTTTTTGGGCCTCACCGGAGAGAAACGGAGCAATTAGATCGGCCCATCGTTCCTTCGGCCACTTCTCTCTCAACGCTGTCCGCTCAAACGTTGTCAGGTACGCCTCGACGTCATCTTCTGCGGTCAGCTTTTGCCAGTACCGACTCACATGGATTCTCCTGGACTCTGCTTCAGGGTTAGCCTCAGGCATGCTCACCAACCGCTGCGCCACCTGTTGGAGAAGCTGGCGGTCTGCAGTCGTCACGTCCACCAACTCCTTCAGCTGTGCGGTCATCAAGCGGTTAGCTTCCTGCTGTACGGCAGCGGACTGTACTAGGGCTTTCACCACGTCTTCCATACTGTCGCCTGTGCCACGGAGTGCCCGCGTTCTCCACCACAATGTGACAAAACACTCCGGGATCGCCTTTGCTGGGGTCAAAGGTCACGTGGTTTGTGCATTAAACTCTGAGGCGACAGCAGGTTTCCAAGTAGACTGACCTCAGGTCAGGTTTATTAAAGTGAAAGCAAATACAGAAAACAAAACATAAAAATAAATCCTTGCCTGTCGGGCGCTAACTATACAAATACGTTCCTATCTAACAACTGGGGGGCTTCTCCCACCCAGCTAACATTACACAGGTAACGAGCACAGCTCTCACTCACGTTTGCCTCACACAGACAGGCATTCTGTGTGCCCCAGGCTGACGCCTGAAACCTCCAGCTGGTCAGCCTTTATTCCTGCACTTATTAACCCCTCGGTATCCTGAAGATACTGAGCGGCTTAATTCACATAGGACAAATACCTGGGCGAGATATACCTGCCCCCGACTACCAGACCGACATGACTCTTACTATATATATATATATATATATATATATATATATATATATATATATATATATATATATATATATATATATTGCCTAAAAAGAGAGAAAATGTAGCACCGCTGAAGTGCACTTACCCCTCGTGCGTGGCGAGCATCCAGATCACTGAGACTTGCTCCGTCCCGAGTAGTCGGCTCATGGAGGGTGCAGCATACAGAGAAAAAACAACTATGCAAATACCCGAAAAGGGAGAAAAAAGAAGTAGCGCACTCCTCTTGTCCAAACAAGTCTTGATATTTATTGGAACATCTCACAAAGACAGGCGGGTAGGAGAAAACAGGCTGGAAGGTGAAGGACTACAGCTGTTTCGCGCAGCGAGCGCTTCTACAGGTCCCGGGACCTGTAGAAGCGCTCGCTGCGCGAAACAGCTGTAGTCCTTCACCTTCCAGCCTGTTTTCTCCTACCCGCCTGTCTTTGTGAGATGTTCCAATAAATATCAAGACTTGTTTGGACAAGAGGAGTGCGCTACTTCTTTTTTCTCCCTTTTCGGGTATATATATATATATACCGTATATATATATATATATATATATATATATATATATATATATTTATCTCCATGCTGTCTACAGTCATGGCCAAAAGTATTCACACCCCTGCAATTCTGTCAGATAATACTCAGTTTCTTCCTGAAAATGATTGCAAACACAAATTCTTTGGTATTATTGTCTTCATTTAATTTGTCTTAAATGATAAAAACACAAAAAGAATTGTTCTAAAGCCAAATTGGATATAATTCCACACCAAACATAAAAAAGGGGGTGGACAAAAGTATTGGCACTGTTCGAAAAATCATGTGATGCTTTTCTAATTTGTGTAACTAAATCACACTTGCAGCCAGTTAACATGGATTAAAGTTGACTCAACCTGTGTCCTGTGTCCTTGTGTGTACCACATTGAGCATGGAGAAAAGAAAAGACCAAAGAACTGTCTGAGGACTTGAGAAACCAAATTGTGAGGAAGCATGAGCAATCTCAAGGCTACAAGTCCATCTCCAAAGTCCTGTGTCCACCGTGCGCAGTGTCATCAAGAAGTTTAAAGCCCATGGCACTGTGGCTAACCTCCCTAGATGTGGACGGAAAAGAAAAATTGACAAGAGATTTCAATGCAAGATTGTGCGGATGTTGGATAAAGAACCTCGACTAACATCCAAACAAGTTCAAGCTGCCCTACAGTCCGAGGGTACAACAGTGTCAACCCTTACTATCCGTCGGCATCTGAATGAAAAGGGACTGTATGGTAGGAGACCCAGGAAGACCCCACTTCTTACCCCGAGACATAAAAAAAGCCAGGCTGGAGTTTGCCAAAACTTACCTGAAAAAGCCTAAAACGTTTTGGAAGAATGTTCTCTGGTCAGATGAGACAAAAGTAGAGCATTTGGGCAAAGGCATCAACATAGAGTTTTACAGGAGAAAAAAAGAGGCATTCAAAGAAAAGAACACGGTCCCTACAGTCAAACATGGCAGACGTTCCCTGATGTTTTGGGGTTGCTTTGCTGCCTCTGGCACTGGACTTCTTGACCGTGTGCATGGCATTATGAAGTCTGAAGACTACCTACAAATTTTGCAGTATAATGTAGGGCCCAGTGTGAGAAAGCTGGGTCTCCCTCAGAGGTCATGGGTCTTCCAGCAGGACAATGACCCAAAACACACTTCAAAAAGCACTAGAAAATGGTTTGAGAGAAAGCACTAGAGACTTCTAAGGTGGCCAGCAATGAATCCAGACCTGAATCCCATAGAACACCTGTGGAGAGATCTAAAAATGGCAGTTTGGAGAAGGCACCCTTCAAATATCAGGGACCTGGAGCAGTTTGCCAAAGAAGAATGGTCTAAAATTCCAGCAGAGCATTGTAAGAAACTCATTGATGGTTACCGGAAGCGGTTGCTTGCAGTTATTTTGGCTAAAGGTTGTGCAACCAAGTATTAGGCTGAGGGTGCCAATACTTTTGTCTGGCCCATTTTTGGAGTTTTGTGTGAAATGATCAATGTTTTGCTTTTTGCTTCATTCTCTTTTGTGGTTTTTCATTTAAGACAGATTAAATGAAGATAATAATACCAAAGAATTTGTGTTTGCAATCATTTTCAGGAAGAAACTGAGCATTATCTGACAGAATTGCAGGGGTGTGAATACTATTGGCCATGACTGTATGTACACACACACACATATATATATTTATCTCCATGTTATCTATGTACATACACATAAATATATCTCCATGTTATCTATGTACACACATATATATATATACCGTATTTTTTGGCATATAAGACGCACTTTTTCCCCAAAAAAAATTGTCAGGAAAATGGGGGGTGCGTCTTATATTCGGAACGCAGGCTTACCGGCATTGTGGCGGCGACAGAGGTGCGGGCATGATGTGGCACGGTGAGCTGTATGGCGTGAGCAGGTCCCATCCATATTTGAGGTGAATCCGCGGCCCGGTATTGATGGAGAGCAGCAGCGCTGGTGAGTTACGGTATTTTCCGGTGGCGGCGGCCATCTTGCTGAGGCCGCGCGTGCGCAGATTCACTACTCTGCGTCCCAGGGCTTCAGGAAAATGGCCGAGGGAGGCCGCGCGTGCGCAGATGGAGATCGCGGCGGCCGTTTTCCTGAAGCCCTGGGACGCAGAGTAGTGAATCTGCGCACGCGCGGCCTCAGCAAGATGGCCGCCGCCACCGGAAAATACCGTAACTCACCAGCGCTGCTGCTCTCCATCAATACCGGGCCGCGGATTCACTTCAAATATGGATGGGACCTGCTCACGCCATACAGCTCACCGTGCCACATCATGCCCGCACCTCTGTCGCCGCCACAATGCCGGTAAGCCCGCCGCCACCAGGAAAACCACCCAGCTCTGCTGCTCTCCTTCACTACTGCTGTGGCGTCACCTCAAATGTGGAAGGGACCCTGGCCGCTGCCACCTGAGGAAGTGACCGCACGTCTGCCACCGCCACAGCAACCTCCCCATGGACACCAGGCCATGGCGTCGCCCACCTAAGCAGGATGAGACCCTGCTCAGGTGCACGCCGTTCCGCCCACCGCACCTCAGCATCACCTCACCTCTGCCACCACCATGCCTCCTGTGACCCTGCTCTGCCACTGCCTGCCCTCAGGTAAGAGATCTTAAATTCGGACAATAAGACGGACCCCCATCTTATAAAAAATCTTTTTTTCTGCATTTTTCACCCCAAATTTGGGGTGCGTCTTATAGTACGGTGCGTCTTATATGCCAAAAAAATACGGATATATATATATACATATATATATATATATATATATATATATATATATATATATATATATATATATATATATATATATATATATATACATACACATATATATACACACATATATATATATGTATTATATATATGTATATATATATATATATATATATATATATATATATATATATATATATATATATATATATACACACATACATATATATATATATATACATACAGTGCCTACAAGTAGTATTCAACCCCCTGCAGATTTAGCAGGTTTACACATTTGGAATTAACTTGGCATTGTGACATTTGGACTGTAGATCAGCCTGGAAGTGTGAAATGCACAGCAGCAAAAAAGAATGTTATTTCTTTGTTTATTTTTTTTAAAATTGTGAAAAGTCTTTTCAGAGGGTCATTTATTATTCAACCCCTCAACCCACCAGAATTCTGTTTGGTTCCCCTAAAGTATTAAGAAGTATTTCAGGCACAAAGAACAATGAGCTTCACATGTTTGGATTAATTGTCTCTTTTTCCAGCCTTTTCTGACTATTTAAGACCCTCCCCAAACTTGTGAACAGCACTCATATATGGTCAACATGGGAAAGACAAAGGAGCATTCCAAGGCCATCAGAGACAAGATCGTGGAGGGTCACAAGCTGGCAAGGGGTACAAAACCCTTTCCAAGGAGTTGGGCCTACCTGTCTCCACTGTTGGGAGCATCATCCGGAAGTGGAAGGCTTATGGAACTACTGTTAGCCTTCTATGGCCTGGACAGCCTTTGAAAGTTTCCTCCCGTGCCGAGGCCAGGCTTGTCCGAAGAGTCAAGGCTAACCCAAGGACAACACGGAAGGAGCTCCGGGAAGATCTCATGGCAGTGGGGACATTGGTTTCAGTCAATACCATAAGTAACATACTTCACCGCAATGGTCTCCGTTCCAGACGAGCCCGTAAGGTACCTTTACTTTCAAAGCGTCATGTCAAGGCTCGTCTACAGTTTGCTCATGATCACTTGGAGGACTCTGAGACTGACTGGTTCAAGGTTCTCTGGTCTGATGAGACCAAGATCGAGATCTTTGGTGCCAACCACACACGTGACGTTTGGAGACTGGATGGCACTGCATACGACCCCAAGAATACCATCCCTACAGTCAAGCATGGTGGTGGCAGCATCATGCTGTGGGGCTGTTTCTCAGCCAAGGGGCCTGGCCATCTGGTCCGCATCCATGGGAAGATGGATAGCACGGAATACCTGGAGATTTTGGCCAAGAACCTCCGCTCCTCCATCAAGGATCTTAAGATGGGTCGTCATTTCATCTTCCAACAAGACAACGACCCAAAGCACACAGCCAAGAAAACCAAGGCCTGGTTCAAGAGGCAAAAAATCAAGGTGTTACAGTGGCCTAGTCAGTCTCCTGACCTTAACCCAATTGAAAACTTGTGGAAGGAGCTCAAGATTAAAGTCCACATGAGACACCCAAAGAACCTAGATAACTTGGAGAAGATCTGCATGGAGGAGTGGGCCAAGATAACTCCAGAGACCTGTGCCGGCCTGATCAGGTCTTATAAAAGACGATTATTAGTTGTAATTGCAAACAAAGGTGATTCCACAAAATATTAAACATAGGGGTTGAAGAATAATTGACCCACACTTTTATGTTTAAAATTTATAAAAATTTAACTGAGCAACAAAACTTTTTGGTTTGTAAGATTTATGCATCTGTTAATAAATCCTGCTCTTGTTTGAAGTTTGAAGGCTCTAACTTATTTGCATCTTATTAAACCTGCTAAATCTGCAGGGGGTTGAATACTACTTGTAGGCATTATATATATCTCCATGTTATACATGTACACACATATATATATCTCCATGTTATCTATGTACACACATGTATATATATCTCCATTTTATCTATGTACACACACATATATATATATATATATATATATATTTATATATATATATATATATATATATCACAGACATTTGTGCTGATGACCTGGCCTCCCACTTTATAGAGAAAATAGACAATATCCGTCAGGAAATCCGCTCCCAGACACCAAGTGCAATGACTCCCATTCCTCCCTGCATCTCCCCTGGCTCACTCTCCACATTCGATCCCATTACAGAAGAAGAAGTCTCCAAGCTCCTCTCCTCTTCTCGTCCGACTACATGCACCACCGACCCCATTCCCTCACACCTCCTCCAGACTCTCTCTCCAGTCCTCACAACTCACCTAACTACAATCTTTAATCTCTCCCTCTCCTCTGGCATTTTCCCCTCCTCCTTCAAACACTCTATCATTACTCCATTACTAAAAAAAACCACCCTTGACCCATCATGCGCAAACAACTACAGACCGGTCTCCAATCTCCCATTCATCTCAAAACTCCTGGAGCGCCTAGTCTACTCCCGCCTTACCCGTTACTTCTCCACTCATTCCCTCCTAGACCCTTCACAGTCCGGGTTCCGCCCCCTACATTCAACAGAAACTGCACTCATCAAGGTGACCAATGACCTTCTGACAGCAAAATGTAACGGTGACCACTCTCTGCTCATTCTCCTCGATCTTTCTGCAGCTTGACACGGTTGACCACCCTCTCCTACTCTCTAGGCTCCAGTCACTAAGCATTAAGGACACTGCTCTCTCCTGGTTCTCCTCCTATCTTTCTGAACGCTCCTTCAGTGTTCTGTTCTCCAGCTCCACTTCATCTCCTCGAAATGAAGAAGTTGACACGTCACTCCTCTGTCATATATGTTGGTGCCTGAGACAAGGGTCACCACTCCCTTACTACATAGAATAAGAAAAACAGTCTTGGCACTCAAAAATAGCACTCTTTTTCAAAATGAGATTGGTTTATTGAAGGAATATGTTCCAGAAATATCATAACGTTTCGGTCTTTTTAATGACCTTCATCAGACAAAGACTTGTAAGGCATATGTGCTCATGTAAGTAGACCCATAAGTACTCTATAAGAAAGAGGGGCCATCCATGTAAACGTCCAGTCAAAGAATGGTGATGGGATCCGGCGATGCCGCGTGTAGAATACAGGGGATAGTAGATGGCATCCATGTGACACTGCTGAGATGTTATGGAGGCCCAGGATGCTTCAATAGCGGCCTTAAGCTCATCCAGAGTGTTGGGTCTTGCGTCTCTCAACTTTCTCTTCACAATATCCCACAGATTCTCTATGGGGTTCAGGTCAGGAGAGTTGGCAGGCCAATTGAGCACAGTAATACCATGGTCAGTAAACCATTTACCAGTGGTTTTGGCACTGTGAGCAGGTGCCAGGTCGTGCTGAAAAATGAAATCTTCATCTCCATAAAGCATTTCAGCCGATGGAAGCATGAAGTGCTCCAAAATCTCCTGATAGCTAGCTGCATTGACCCTGCCCTTGATGAAACACAGTGGACCAACACCAGCAGCTGACATGGCACCCCACACCATCACTGACTGTGGGTACTTGACACTGGACTTCAGGCATTTTGGCATTTCCTTCTCCCCAGTCTTCCTCCAGACTCTGGCACCTTGATTTCCGAATGACATGCAAAATTTGCTTTCATCAGAAAAAAGTACTTGGGACCACTTAGCAACAGTCCAGTGCTGCTTCTCTGTAGCCCAGGTCAGGCGCTTCTGCCGCTGTTTATGGTTCAAAAGTGGCTTTACCTGGGGAATGCGGCACCTGTAGCCCATTTCCTGCACACGCCTGTGCACGGTGGCTCTGGATGTTTCCACACCAGACTCAGTCCACTGCTTCCTCAGGTTCCCCAAGGTCTGGAATCGGTCCTTCTCCACAATCTTCCTCACTCCGTTCAGTTGCCGTGGGAGACCACACAGTTCATAGAACTTCACAAGCAATAACAGTCTGTATAGTACCTGACGGGAGTTCCTGCTCCACCTGCTGACTCCTTGTCAGTCCATTCCTCCGGGTAAGCTGCCTCACAGGGATCACCAACTTGCCTGGCCGGCATATCTTAGTCAGTCCAGACCCACCGGAGGACTGTAGCTTCCCCACACAGTAGCTGTGCGCTGCTCAGGGATCCGGTCCTACTCCCAGGACCTCCCAACACCAGCATGTGCTTTCAGGAAGCCTCCTCCCAGGTCTTCCAACACAGGAACATACACAGGAACATGTGACCCACACCCTGGTCACATTATATCCCTTTTAACCACTCCCCCGGGTGGGAGTGTGGGTGTGTGTGGCTAGTTTGTCCCGCCCATCTCACACAACTAGCCCTGCCTAGCCTCCCATTATAAATATGCCAAATACTAAAACTGTAGGACTACAGGTCCCAGACCACCACATCACTTCAGGCTAGCAGCGCAGAGTCCCCTCCTCTGCGACACACATATCGTCCATTCATCACAATGCCGGACTTTGTTTCACCACCATTATAACCGCAAATATGCCTCCATGCATATCCCAGAGAGCACACACAGCGCCCCCTAGCTGCCACAGGGGTCACTGCATCACAACTATATATACATATATATATATATATATCCCCATGTAATCTATGTACACACATATATATATCTCCATGTTATCTATGTACACACATATATATATCTCCATGTTATCTATGTACACACACACATATATATATATATATATATATATCTCCATGTTATCTATGTACACACATACAGTCATGGCCAAAAGTTATTGACACCCCTGCAATTCTGTCAGATAATACTCAGTTTCTTCCTGAAAATGATTGCAAACACAAATTCTTTGGTATTATTATCTTCATTTAATTTGTCTTAAATGAAAAACCACAAAAGAGAATGAAGCAAAAAGCAAAACATTGATCATTTCACACAAAACTCCAAAAATGGGCCAGACAAAAGTATTGGCACCCTCAGCCTAATACTTGGTTGCACAACCTTTAGCCAAAATAACTGCGACCAACCGCTTCCGGTAACCACCAATGAGTTTCTTACAATGCTCTGCTGGAATTTTAGACCATTCTTCTTTTGCAAACTGCTCCAGGTCCCTGGTATTTGAAGGATGCCTTCTCCAACATGCCATTTTTAGATCTCTCCACAGGTGTTCTATGGGATTCAGGTCTGAACTCATTGCTGGCCACCTTAGAAGTCTCCAGTGCTTTCTCTCAAACCATTTTCAAGTGCTTTTTGAAGTGTGTTTTGGGTCATTGTCCTGCTGGAAGACCCATGACCTCTGAGGGAGACCCAGCTTTCTCACACTGGGCCCTACATTATACTGCAAAATTTGTAGGTAGTCTTCAGACTTCATAATGCCATGCACACGGTCAAGAAGTCCAGTGCCAGAGGCAGCAAAGCAACCCCAAAACATCAGGGAACCTCCACCATGTTTGACTGTAGGGACCGTGTTCTTTTCTTTGAATGCCTCTTTTTTTCTCCTGTAAACTCTATGTTGATGCCTTTGCCCAAAAAGCTCTACTTTTGTCTCATCTGACCAGAGAACATTCTTCCAAAACGTTTTAGGCTTTTTCAGGTAAGTTTTGGCAAACTCCAGCCTGGCTTTTTTAGGTCTCGGGGTAAGAAGTGGGGTCTTCCTGGGTTTCCTACCATACAGTCCCTTTTCATTCAGACGCCGACGGATAGTAAGGGTTGACACTGTTGTACCCTCGGACTGCAGGGCAGCTTGAACTTGTTTGGATGTTAGTCGAGGTTCTTTATCCAACATCCGCACAATCTTGCATTGAAATCTCTTGTCAATTTTTCTTTTCCGTCCACATCTAGGGAGGTTAGCCACAGTGCCATGGGCTTTAAACTTCTTGATGACACTGCGCACGGTAGACACAGGAACATTCAGGTCTTTGGAGATGGACTTGTAGCCTTGAGATTGCTCATGCTTCCTCACAATTTGGTTTCTCAAGTCCTCAGACAGTTCTTTGGTCTTCTTCCTTTTCTCCATGCTCAATGTGGTACACACAAGGACACAGGACAGAGGCTGAGTCAACTTTAATCCATGTCAACTGGCTGCAAGTGTGATTTAGTTATTGCCAACACCTGTTAGGTGCCACAGGTAAGTTACAGGTGCTGTTAATTACACAAATTAGAGAAGCATCACATGATTTTTCAAACAGTGCCAATACTTTTGTCCACCCCCTTTTTTATGTTTGGTGTGGAATTATATCCAATTTGGCTTCAGGACAATTCTTTTTGTGTTTTTTCATTTAAGACAAATTAAATGAAGATAATAATACCAAAGAATTTGTGTTTGCAATCATTTTCAGGAAGAAACTGAGTATTATCTGACAGAATAGCAGGGGTGTCAATACTTTTGGCCATGACTGTATATATATCTCCATGTTATCTATGTACACACACATATCTCCATGCTATGTACACACACACACACACACACACACACACACATATATATATCTCTATCTCCATGTTATCTATGTACACACATATATATATATCTCCATGTTATCTATGTACACACACATATATATATATATCTCCATGTTATCTATGTACACACGTATATATATATATATATATATATATATATATATATATATATATATATATTGTAGGGATGTCACTCACTCAGGTGCGATGGCTGACACACAGGAGGCACGTTCCTTTAAAGTTCAGAGGGTTTATTGCGTCATAAACCACATGGAAAAATAACAGCAAACAAAATAGCCTTAAGTTCAGGAAAAGGAAAACAAAGCGTCCAGTCCACCAGGCTCACTCTTGTAGCCTTAAAACACTCAGGAGGGCTTTACCTCCACACCTATCTCCTGTGTAGAGCATTTGCCTGTCTTAAATAGAGCTAACCACACCCAGTAACCCATCACATGATTAGCCATGTGGTCTGACATCACCACAGGTCCTGAAGCAGATATATATACATGATTATATACAATACAGAAATACACCGGGCTACATTACGGCAAGGCACTTATGTGGCACATACCTCCCATCGACTACACACCCTTTAGCCATGCTACAATATATATATATACTAGCTGAAGAGCCCGGCGTTGCCTGGGCATAGTAAATATCTGTGGTTAGTTATAGCACCTCACTTCTCTTATTTTCCCATCACGCCTCTCATTTTCACCCTCACATCTCTCATTTTCTCCCTCACACCTCTCATTTTCCCCCTCACTCTTATTTTCCCCCTCACTCCTCTCATTCCCCCCTAACACTTGTCATTTCGACCTCACATCTGTCATTTTCCGATCACTCCACTATTTTCCCTCACTCCTCTCATTTTGCACTCACACCTTTTCATTTTCACCTCACACCTCTCATTTTCACCTCAGTATATACATGTTTGTCATCTCCCTTATATATAGTATACACCTGTATGTCATCTCCTGTATATAGTATATACCTGTATGTCATCTCCCCTGTATATAGTATATACCTGCTGTGTGTCATCTCCCCTGTATATAGTATATACCTGTATGTCATCTCCTCCTATATATAGTATATACCTGTATGTAATCTCCTCCTGTATATAGTATATACCTGTGTCATCTCACCTATATATAGTATATATCTGTGTGTCATCTCCTCCTGTATATAGTATATACCTGTATGTCATCTCCTCCTATACATAGCATATACCTGTATGTCATCTCCTCCTGTATATACTATATACCTGTAGGTAATCTGCTCCTGCATATAGTATATACCTGTGTGTCATCTCCTCCTGTATATAGTATATACCTGTATGTCATCTCCTCCTGTATGTAGTATGTACCTGTATGTCATCTCCTCCTCTATATAGTATATACCTGTGTGTCATCTCTCCTGTATATAGTATATATCTGTGTGTCATCTCCTCCTGTATATAGTATATACCTGTGTGTCATCTCCCCTGTAAATAGTATATATCTGTATGTCATCTCCTGTATTAGACCTCGTTCACACGTTATTTGGTCAGTATTTTTACCTCAGTATTTGTAAGCTAAATTGGCAGCCTGATAAATCCCCAGCCAACAGTAAGCCCACCCCCTGTCAGTATATATTAGCTCACACATACACATAATAGACAGGTCATGTGACTGACAGCTGCCGGATTCCTATATGGTACATTTGTTGCTCTTGTAGTTTGTCTGCTTATTAATCAGATTTTTATTTTTGAAGGATAATACCAGACTTGTGTGTGTTTTAGGGCGAGTTTCGTGTGTCAAGTTGTGTGTGTTGAGTTGCGTGTGGCGACATGCATGTAGCGACTTTTGTGAGATGAGTTTTGTGTGGCAACATGCGTGTAGCAACTTTTTGTGTGTCGAGTTGCATGTGACAGGTTAGTGTAGCAAGTTGTGTGCAGCAAGTTTTGCACATGGCGAGTTTTGCGCGTGGCGAGTTTTATGTGTGGTGCCTTTTGAGTATGTGCAAGTTTTGTGTGAGGCAACTTTTGCATGTGTTGCAACTTTTGTGCATGGGGCAATTTTTCCGCGTGTGCAAGTTTTGCGTGTGGCGAGTTTTCCATGAGGTGAGTTTTGCACGTGTGGCGAGTTTTGCATGTGGAGAGTTTTGCGCGTGGCGAGTTTTGAGCGGCGACTTTTCTGTTTCGACTTTTATGTGGCGAGGTTGGTGTATGTGTGGTGAAATGTGCGCTGAGGGTGGTATATGTGTTCGAGCACGTGGTAGTGTGTGGCGCATTTTGTGTGTGTGTTCATATCCCCATGGTGGTGTGGTGATTATCCCATGTCGGGGCCCCACCTTAGCAACTGTACAGTATATACTCTTTGGCGCCATCGCTGTCATTCTTTAAGTCCCCCTTGTTCACATCTGGCAGCTGTTAATTTGCCTCCAACACTTTTCCTTTCACTTTTTCCCCATTATGTACATAGGGGCAAAATTGTTTGGTGAATTGGAAAGCGCGGGGTTAAAATTTCACCTCACAACATAGCTTTGACGCTCTCGGGGTCCAGACGTGTGACTGTGCTGCGACGGTTCAGATGCCAATCCCGGACATACACACATACAGCTTTATATATTAGATATAATGTCTCCATGTTATCCATGTACACCCACACATTATATATATCTCGTTGTTATCTATGTACACACATATCTCCATGTTATCTATGTACACACATATAAATATATATCCATGTTATCTATGTACACACACATATATACATATCTCCATGTTATCTATGTACACACACATATATACATATCTCCATGTTATCTATGTACACACACATATATATATCTCCATGTTATCTATGTACACACACATATATACATATCTCCATGTTATCTATACACACACACACACACACACACACACACACACACACACACACATATATACATATCTCCATGTTATCTATGTACACACACATATATATATATCCATGTTATCTATGTACACACACATATATATATCTCCATGTTATCTATGTACACACACATATATATATATATCTCCATGTTATCTATACACACACACACACACACACACACACATATATATCTCCATATTATCTATGTACACACACATATATATATCTCTCCATGTTATCTATGTACACACACATATATACATATCTCCATGTTATCTATACACACACACACACACACACACACATATATATCTCCATATTATCTATGTACACACTCATATATATATATCTCCATGTTATCTATGTACACACACATATATACATATCTCCATGTTATCTATGCACACACACACACACACACATATATCTCCATGTTATCTATGTACACACATATATACATATCTCCATGTTATCTATGTACACACATATATATATATATATATATATATATATATACATATATATATATATATATCTCCATGTTATCTATGTACACACATATATACATATCTCCATGTTATCTATGTACACACACACATATATATATATATATATATATATATATACATATATATATATATATATCTCCATGTTATCTATGTACACACATATATACATATCTCCATGTTATCTATGTACACACACATATATACATATCTCCATGTTATCTATGTACACACACATATATACATATCTCCATGTTATCTATGTACACACACACACACACACACACACACACACACACACATATATATATCTCCATGTTATCCATGTACACACACACATATATATATATATATCTCTCCATGTTGTCTATGTACACACACATCTACTATATAATTGTCTAAGGGTCACTTCCGTCTTTCTGTCTGTCCTTCTGTCTGTATTTTTTTCTGTCACGGATATTCATTGGTCGCGGCCTCTGTCTGTCATGGAATCAAAGTCACTGATTGGTCTCGCCAGCTGCCTGTCATGGCTGCCGCGACCAATCAGCGATGGCCACAGTCCGATTAGTCCCTCCCTACTCCCCTGCAGTCAGTGCCCGGCGCCCGCTCCATACTCCCCGCAGTCACGGCTCACACAGGGTTAATGCCAGCGGTAACGGACCGCGTTATGCCGCGGGTAACTCACTCCGTTACCGCCGCTATTAACCCTGTGTGACCAAGTTTTTACTATTGATGCTGCCTATGCAGCGACAATAGTAAAAACATCTAATGTTAAAAATAATAAAAAAAAAAAAAAATCATTATATACTCGCCTTCCGCCGCCTTTCAAACTCCTCGCGACGGTGACCGCTCCATGCAAGCGGCAGGTTCCGGTGCTAAGAATTGTATGCGACAAGGACCTGCCATGACGTCACGGTCATGTGACCGCGACGTCATCACACCCTGGGACCGTAAGCTGCCGCCTGCACTGCACACAGGCAACAGAACTTTCAAGGGTACCCTCGGAAGTTGAGTATATGTTTATTTATTTTTTAACCTGTGACATACGTGGCTGGGCAATATACTACGTGACTGGCCAATATACTACGTGGCTGGGCAATATACTACGTGGCTCTGTGCTGTATACTACGTCGCTGTGCAATATACTACGTGGCTCTGTGTTGTATACTACGTCACTGGGCAATATACTACGTCACTGGGCAATATACTACGTGGACATGCATATTCTAGAATACCTGATGCGTTAGAATCAGGCCACCATCTAGTATACATATATCTCCATGTTATCCATGTACACACACACATATATACAATGCCTACAAGTAGTATTCAACCCCCTGCAGATTTAGCAGGTTTAATAAGATGCAAATAAGTTAGAGCCTTCAAACAAGAGCAGGATTTATTAACAGATGCATAAATCTTACAAACCAAAAAGTTTTGTTGCTCAGTTAAATTTTTATAAATTTTAAACATAAAAGTGTGGGTCAATTATTCTTCAACCCCTAGGTTTAATATTTTGTGGAATAACCTTTGTTTGCAATTACAGCTAATAATCGTCTTTTATAAGACCTGATCAGGCCGGCACAGGTCTCTGGAGTTATCTTGGCCCACTCCTCCATGCAGATCTTCTCCAAGTTATCTAGGTTCTTTGGGTGTCTCATGTGGACTTTAATCTTGAGCTCCTTCCACAAGTTTTCAATTGGGTTAAGGTCAGGAGACTGACTAGGCCACTGTAACACCTTGATTTTTTGCCTCTTGAACCAGGCCTTGGTTTTCTTGGCTGTGTGCTTTGGGTCGTTGTCTTGTTGGAAGATGAAATGACGACCCATCTTAAGATCCTTGATGGAGGAGCGGAGGTTCTTGGCCAAAATCTCCAGGTATTCCGTGCTATCCATCTTCCCATGGATGCGGACCAGATGGCCAGGCCCCTTGGCTGAGAAACAGCCCCACAGCATGATGCTGCCACCACCATGCTTGACTGTAGGGATGGTATTCTTGGGGTTGTATGCAGTGCCATCCAGTCTCCAAACTTCACGTGTGTGGTTGGCACCAAAGATCTCGATCTTGGTCTCATCAGACCAGAGAACCTTGAACCAGTCAGTCTGAGTCCTCCAAGTGATCATGAGCAAACTGTAGACGAGCCTTGACATGACGCTTTGAAAGTAAAGGTACCTTACGGGCTCGTCTGGAACGGAGACCATTGCGGTGAAGTACGTTACTTATGGTATTGACTGAAACCAATGTCCCCACTGCCATGAGATCTTCCCGGAGCTCCTTCCGTGTTGTCCTTGGGTTAGCCTTGACTCTTCGGACAAGCCTGGCCTCGGCACGGGAGGAAACTTTCAAAGGCTGTCCAGGCCGTGGAAGGCTAACAGTAGTTCCATAAGCCTTCCACTTCCGGATGATGCTCCCAACAGTGGAGACAGGTAGGCCCAACTCCTTGGAAAGGGTTTTGTACCCCTTGCCAGCCTTGTGACCCTCCACGATCTTGTCTCTGATGGCCTTGGAATGCTCCTTTGTCTTTCCCATGTTGACCATGTATGAGTGCTGTTCACAAGTTTGGGGAGGGTCTTAAATAGTCAGAAACGGCTGGAAAAGGAGATAATTAATCCAAACATGTGAAGCTCATTGTTCTTTGTGCCTGAAATACTTCTTAATACTTTAGGGGAACCAAACAGAATTCTGGTGGGTTGAGGGGTTGAATAATAAATGACCCTCTGAAAAGACTTTTCACAATTTAAAAAAAAATAAACAAAGAAATAACATTCTTTTTTGCTGCAGTGCATTTCACACTTCCAGGTTGATCTACAGTCCAAATGTCACAATGCCAAGTTAATTCCAAATGTGTAAACCTGCTAAATCTGCAGGGGGTTGAATACTACTTGTAGGCACTGTATATATATATATATATATCTAATATATAAAGCTGAATGTGTGTGTGTGTGTATGTATGTATGTATGTATGTATGTATGTCCGGGATTGGCATCTGAACCGTAGCAGCTACAGCCACAAAATTTTGCACAGTCACACGTCTGGACCCCGAGAGCGTCATAGGCTATGTTGTGAGGTGAAATTTTAACCCCGCGCTTTCCAATTCACCAAACAATTTTGCCCCTATCTACATAATGGGGAAAAAGTGAAAGGAAAAGTGTTGGAGGCGTCGCAGCTACAGGCACAAAATTTTGCACAGTCACACGTCTGGACCCTGAGAGCGTCAAAGCTATATTGTGAGGTGAAATTTTAACCCCGCGCTTTCCAAGTCACCAAACAATTTTGCCCCTATCTACATAATGGGGAAAAAATGAAAGGAAAAGTGTTGGAGGCAAATTAACAGCTGCCAGATGTGAACAAGGGGGACTTAAAGAATGACAGCGATGGCACCAAAGAGTATATACTGTACAGTTGCTAAGGTGGGGCCCCAACATGGGATAATCACACCACCACGGGGATATGAACACACACACAAAATGCGCCACACACTACCACGTGCTCGAACACATATACCACCCTCAGTGCACATTTCACCACACATACACCAACCTCGCCACATAAAAGTAGAAACACAAAAGTCGCCGCTCAAAACTCGCCACGCGCAAAACTCTCCACATGCAAAACTCGCCACACGTGCAAAACTCGCCACACGCAAAACTTGCACACGCAGAAAAATTGCCACACGCAGAAAAATTGCCACATGCACAAAAGTTGCAACACATGCAAAAGTTGCCTCACACAAAACTTGCACATACTCAAAAGGCACCACACATAAAACTCGCCACGCGCAAAACTCGCCATGCGCAAAACTTGCTGCACACAACTTGCTACACTAACCTGTCACATGCAACTCGACACACAAAAAGTTGCTACACGCATGTCGCCACACAAAACTCATCTCACAAAAGTCCCTACATGCATGTCGCCACACGCAACTCAACACACACAACTTGACACACGAAACTCGCCCTAAAACACACACAAGTCTGGTATCCTTCAAAAATAAAAATCTGATTAATAAGCAGACAAACTACAAGAGCAACAAATGTACCATATAGGAATCCGGCAGCTGTCAGTCACATGACCAGTCTATTATGTGTATGTGTGAGCTAATATATACTGCCAGGGGGTGGGCTTACTGTTGGCTGGGGATTTATCAGGCTGCCATTTTAGCTTACAAATACTGAGGTAAAAATACTGACCAAATAACGTGTGAACGAGGGCTAATACAGGAGGAGATGGCATACAGCTATATACTATATACAGGAGATGACACACAGGTATATACTATTTACAGGGGAGATGACACACAGGTATATACTATATACAGGAGGAGATGACACACAGATATATACTATATACAGGAGAGATGACACACAGGTATATACTATATAGAGGAGGAGATGACATACAGGTACATACTACATACAGGAGGAGATGACATACAGGTATATACTATATACAGGAGGAGATGACACACAGGTATATACTATATACAGGAGCAGATTACCTACAGGTATATAGTATATACAGGAGGAGATGACACAGGTATATGCTATGTATAGGAGGAGATGACATACAGGTATATACTATATACAGGAGATGACACACAGATATATACTATATATAGGTGAGATGACACACAGGTATATACTATATACAGGAGATTACATACAGGTATATCTAATATATAAAGCTGAATGTGTGTATGTATGTATGTGTGTATGTCCGGGATTGGCATCTGTACCGTCGCAGCTACAGCCACAAAATTTTGCACAGTCACACGTCTGGACCCCGAGAGCGTCATAGGCTATGTTGTGAGGTGAAATTTTAACCCCGCGCGTTCCAATTCACCAAACAATTTTGCTCCTATCTACATAATGGGGAAAAAGTGAAGGGAAAAGTGTTGGAGGAAAATTGACAGCTGCCAGATGTGAACAATGAGGACTTAAAGAATGAGAGCGATGGCGACAAAGAGTATATACCGTACAGTTGCTAAGGTGGGGCCCCGACATGGGATACTCACCACACACGGGGATATGAACACAAACACAAAATGCGCCACACACTACCACGTGCTTGAACACATATACCACCCTCAGCACACATTTCACCACACACACACACCAACCTCGCCACATAAAAGTCGAAACACAAAAGTCACCACTCAAAACTCGCTACATGCAAAACTCGCCATATGCAAAACTAGGCTCACGCAAAACTCGCCACACGTGCAAAACTCACCTCATGGAAAACTCACCTCATGCAAAACTTGCACACACAGAAAAATTGCCACATGTACAAAAGTTGCACCACATGCAAAAGTTGCCTCACACAAAACTTGCACATACTCAAAATGCACCACACATAAAACTCGCCACGCGCAAAACTCGCCATGCACAAATCTTGCTGCACACAACTTGCTACACTAACCTGTCACATGCAACTCAACACACAAAATGTTGCTACACGCATGTCGCCACACAAAACTCATCTCACAAAAGTCGCTACATGCATGTCGCCACACGCAACTCAACACACACAACTTGACACATAAAACTCGCCCTAAAACACACACAAGTCTGGTATTGTCCTTCAAAAATAAAAATCTGATTAATAAGCAAACTACAAGAGCAACAAATGTACCATATAGGAAATACGGCAGCTGTCAGTCACATGACCTGTCTATTATGTGTATGTGTGAGCTAATATATACTGCCAGGGGGGAGGGCTTCCTGTTGGCTGGGGATTTATCAGGCTGCCAATAGCAACCAATCACAGCTCAGCTTCTATTTTGCTACAGTTAATTAACCTGAGCTCTGATTGGTTAATATAGGCAACAAAGACATTCTCAGTATAACAAAGCTAATATATGTTGTGAAATGCTTCTATTTGCTTAGTTTTTGCCTTTTAATAATTACATTTCTATCTATTTGTTTTGTGGTTTTTGTGTGCAGAATAAATTTTTGTTAACACATTCTATTTTGCTAACAGCAGTCATTAACCCGGGCGAAGCCGGGTAGTACAGCTAGTATATATATATATATATATATATATATATATATATATCCATGTTATCTATGTACACACATATATATATCTCCATGTTATCTATGTACACACACATATACAGTACAGACCAAAAGTTTGGATACACCTTCTCATTTAAAGATTTTTCTCTATTTTCATGACTATGAAAATGGTACATTCACACTGAAGGCATCAAAACTATGAATTAACACATGTGGAATTATATACTTAACAAAAAAGTGTGAAACAACTGAAATGATGTCTTATATTCTAGGTTCTTCAAAGTAGCCACCTTTTGCTTTGATGACTGCTTTGCACACTCTTGGCATTCTCTTGATGAGCTTCAAGGGATAGTCACCGGAAATGGTCTTCCAACAATCTTGAAGGAGTTCCCAGAGATGCTTAGCACTTGTTGGCCCTTTTGCCTTCACTCTGCGGTCCAGCTCACCCCAAACCATCTCGCTTGGGTTCAGGTCTGGTGACTGTGGAGGCCAGGTCATCTGGCGTAGCACCCCATCACTCTCCTTCTTGGTCAAATAGCTCTTACACAGCCTGGAGATGTGTTTGGGGTCATTGTCCTGTTGAAAAATAAATGATAGTCCAACTAAACGCAAACCAGATGGAATAGCATGCCGCTACAAGATGCTGTGGTAGCCATGCTGGTTCAGTATGCCTTCAATTTTGAATAAATCTCCAACAGTGTCACCAGCAAAGCACCCCCACACCATCACACCTCCTCCTCCGTGCATCACGGTGGGAACCAGGCATGTAGACTACATCCGTTCACCTTTTCTGCATCGCACAAAGACACGGTGGTTGGAACCAAAGATCTCAAATTTGAACTCATCAGACCAAAACACAGATTTCCACTGGTCTAATGTCCATTCCTTGTGTTCTTTAGCCCAAACAAGTCTCTTCTGCTTGTTGCCTGTCCTTAGCAGTGGTTTCCTAGCAGCTATTTTATTATGAAGGCCTGCTGCACAAAGTCTCCTCTTAACAGTTGTTGTAGAGAGGTGTCTGCTGCTAGAACTCTGTGTGGCATTGACCTGGTCTCTAATCTGAGCTGCTGTTAACCTGCGATTTCTGAGGCTGGTGACTCGGATAAACTTATCCTCAGAAGCAGAGGTGACTCTTGGTCTTCCTTTCCTGGGGCGGTCCTCATGTGAGCCAGTTTCTTTGTAGCGCTTGATGGTTTTTGCCACTGCACTTGGGGACACTTTCAAAGTTTTCCCATTTTTTCGGACCGACTGACCTTCATTTCTTAAAGTAATGATGGCCACTCGTTTTTCTTTACCTAGCTGCTTTTTTCTTGCCATAATACAAATTCTAACAGTCTATTCAGTAGGACTATCAGCTGTGTATCCACCAGACTTCTGCACAGACTTCTCCCCTGCTCACACGAGCTTCGGCTCCTTCGTTCCCGGCCAAGAATTTTATCTGGACATGTGACTAATAAAGGATTGAACCTAGTGAAGACTGGTGAGTGCCCTCATTTTTTCTTGCATAAGGATCGTATCGATGAATGTTTTACTTCAGAGGTGCACCCAAGGTCTGGATTCCATGGCTGGACAGTCCACAGCTGCACACAAAGACACCGTAATAGCAGTCTTATAAATACCTCTGTGACAGGGACAGTGCCGCTACGTCTTTTTTCTTTGATTGTTTACACATATATATATCTCCATGTTATCCATGTACACACACATATACAGTTAGGTCCATATATATTTGGACAGAGACAACATTTTTCTAATTTTGGTTATAGACATTACCACAATGAATTTTAAACAAAACAATTCAGATGCAGTTGAAGTTCAGACTTTCAGCTTTCATTTGAGGGTATTCACATTAAAATTGGATGAAGGGTTTAGGAGTTTCAGCTCCTTAACATGTGCCACCCTGTTTTTAAAGGGACCAAAAGTAATTGGACATATTCAATAATTTTAAATAAAATGTTAATTTCTAGTACTTGGTTGAAAACCCTTTGTTGGCAATGACTGCCTGAAGTCTTGAACTCATGGACATCACCAGACGCTGTGTTTCCTCCTTTTTGATGCTCTGCCAGGCCTTCACTGCGGTGGTTTTCAGTTGCTGTTTGTTTGTGGGCCTTTCTGTCTGAAGTTTAGTCTTTAACAAGTGAAATGCATGCTCAATTGGGTTGAGATCAGGTGACTCACTTGGCCATTCAAGAATATTCCACTTCTTTGCTTTAATAAACTCCTGGGTTGCTTTGGCTTTATGTTTTGGGTCATTGTCCATCTGTAGTATGAAACGACGACCAATCAGTTTGGCTGCATTTGGCTGGATCTGAGCACACAGTATGGCTCTGAATACCTCAGAATTCATTCGGCTGCTTCTGTCCTGTGTCACATCATCAATAAATACTAGCGACCCAGTGCCACTGGCAGCAGGGCCGGCTCCAGGTTTTTGAGGACCCCGGGCGAACGAGTCTCAGTGGGCCCCCCCCAACCCCCCCTTTAACACATTCATACCACATATATATATAACGCACAGCCGGTGAGTCTGTGACGCAGTATATAACACACAGCCCACGCAGTATATAAACGCACAGCCCACGCAGTATATAAACGCACAGCCCACGCAGTATATAAACGCACAGCCCACGCAGTATATAACGCACAGCCCACGCAGTATATAACGCACAGCCCACGCAGTATATAACGCACAGCCCACGCAGTATATAACGCAGAGCCCACGCAGTATATAACGCAGAGCCCACGCAGTATATAACGCACAGCCCACGCAGTATATAACGCACAGCCGCGAGCCCACACAGATCATGTCACAGCGGCCCCGGAGCCCCCATAACCACGTCCAGCGCACAGTACACACGGCCTGGGGGCAGTGCAGCCAGCACCCACATCATCACTGGCACTGCGCGCAGCTTTCAATTCTGCCCATTTTGCTCCTGAATGAGCTTTATTAATTTGAGGGTGTCACGCAGCAGACCCAACCACTGCCAGGCGCAGCAGGCATCCGATATTCCACCCCCCACCCCCCCCCGCAAAGCGCAGCGTTGGGACGGGACCCTCACCCCCTCACCGAAGACGAGTCACTGACTCACTCACTCGTGGACACAGCAGGAGAGGGTGCACCGACCGTGCACCGTCCTCACTGCAGGCTGCAGCTGCTGCTCGTCCTCTCCTCATGTCCTGGATGGTGGACGCTGGACGGATAGATTCTGGACTGCAGTGGAGACGTGGAGTGGAAGGCTTCAGCGGCGCTCTCTCTGTCCTCTCCTAAGTTCTTGCTCTAGGATGACGAGCCCGCCGACCGGATGTAACAGGAGAGGAGATGACCCAGCGATCCGGAAGTGTCTTCTTGTGTATCCATGGTGACTGGTGAGGGGGGCCGGCGGAGGTGAGTATTGCTGCTATTGCAGCGCCAGACCAGGCGCCAGCGAAACGGCCTCAGACAGAGCTGACTGTGCCCCCTGCAGCCAAGGCACCGCCGGGCGATGTGCATGTAGTCAGTGAGTGACGCTGACGTCACGTGTACTACCATAAATGGGCCCCCCCGTCTCGCCAGGGCCCCGGCACTTGCCCGGGTGCGCCGGGTGCCGACGCCGGCCCTGACTGGCAGCCATGCATGCCCAAGCCATCACACTGCCTCCGCCGTGTTTTACAGATGATGTGGTATGCTTTGGATCATGAGCTGTACCACGCCTTCGCCATACTTTTCTCTTTC
The DNA here is from genome assembly GCF_051348905.1 of Ranitomeya variabilis. NCBI lineage: Eukaryota > Metazoa > Chordata > Amphibia > Anura > Dendrobatidae > Ranitomeya > Ranitomeya variabilis. The sequence goes on from NC_135233.1 coordinate 626,113,932, forward strand.
CATCATTCTGGTAGAGGTTGATCTTGGTTTCATCTGTCCAAAGAATGTTCTTCCAGAACTGTGCTGGCTTTTTTAGATGTTTTTTTAGCAAAGTCCAGTATAGCCTTTTTATTCTTGATGCTTATGAGTGGCTTGCACCGTGCAGTGAACCCTCTGTATTTACTTTCATGCAGTCTTCTCTTTATGGTAGATTTGGATATTGATACGCCTACCTCCTGGAGAGTGTTGTTCACTTGGTTGGCTGTTGTGAAGGGGTTTCTCTTCACCATGGAGATTATTCTGCGATCATCCACCACTGTTGTCTTCCGTGGGCACCCAGGTCTTTTTGCATTGATGAATTCACCAGTGCTTTCTTTCTTTCTCAGGATATACCAAACTGTAGATTTTGCCACTCCTAATATTGTAGCAATTTCTCGGATGGGTTTTTTCTGTTTTCGCAGCTTAAGGATGGCTTGTTTCACCTGCATGGAGAGCTCCTTTGACCGCATATTTACTTCAGAGCAAAACCTTCCAAATGCAAGCACCACACCTCAAATCAACTCCAGGCCTTTTATCTGCTTAATTGAGAATGACATAACGAAGGGATTGCCCACTCCTGTCCATAAAATAGCCTTGGAGTCAATTGTCCAATTACTTTTGGTCCCTTTAAAAACAGGGTGGCACATGTTAAGGAGCTGAAACTCCTAAACCCTTCATCCAATTTTAATGTGGATACCCTCAAATGAAAGCTGAAAGTCTGAACTTCAACTGCATCTGAATTGTTTTGTTTAAAATTCATTGTGGTAATGTCTATAACCAAAATTAGAAAAATTTTGTCTCTGTCCAAATATATATGGACTTAACAGTATATATATACCTCCATGTTATCTATGTACACATACACACATATATATATCTCCATGTTATCTATGTACACACACACACATATATATATCTCCATGTTATCTATGTACACACACACACATATATATATCTCCATGTTATCTATGTACACACATATAAATATATATATATATATATATATAAATATCCATGTTATCTATGTACACACATATATATATATCTCCATGTTATCCATGTACACACACATATATATATATCTCCATGTTATCCATGTACACACACATATATATATATATATATCCATGTTATCTATGTACACACACATATATATATATATCCATGTTATCTATGTACACACACATATATATATATATATCTCCATGTTATCCATGTACACACACATATATATATATATATCTCCATGTTATCCATGTACACACACATATATATATATATATCTCCATGTTATCCATGTACACACACATATATATATATATATCCATGTTATCTATGTACACACACATATATATATATCTCCATGTTATCCATGTACACACACATATATATCTATCTCCATGTTATCTATGTACACATATATATATATATCTCCATGTTATCTATGTACACATATATATATATCTCCATGTTATCCATGTACACACACATATATATATATCTCCATGTTATCTATGTACACACATATATATATCTCCATGTTATCCATGTACACACATATATATATATATATATCTCCATGTTATCTATGTACACATATATATATATATATATCCATGTTATCCATGTACACAGATTCAAGATTCAAGATTCAAAGAAGCTTTATTGGCAGGACCAAATACACATCAGTTTTGCCAAAGCAAGTGTATAAAGGCAATAGGAATAGGGACTGTGGGGATGTTGGGTAGGAGCTGTAGGGGAGGTGGATGGGGGCAGATCCAGGGTGGGGGCTATAGTCCATGGCATAGGGGAGGTGGATGGGGCAGATCCAGGGTGGGGGCTATAGTCCATGGCATAGGGGAGGTGGATGGGGGCAGATCCAGGGTGGGGGCTATAGTCCATGGCATAGGGAAGGTGGATGGGGGCAGATCCATTGTGGGGGCTATAGTCCATGGCATCATAGTTCTCTTTCCCGCAGTCTATGACATTCGCTCACATACTGCGCTGCTATCTCCACTGCTCTCTCTTCTTCTCCCAGCAGGATATATGTTTTCTCTTCCTCCTTCATGGTGATGAAGTCCGGGAAGAGATGTGAGAGTCTCCTGAAGTGAGTGTCCCTCACTGCTGAGTATTTGGGGCAGTGTAGCAGGAAGTGGGTTTCGTCCTCTATGGCCTCCTGATCACAGTGTTGGCACAGTCTTTCCTCCCTGGGCTTGTAGTTCTGCCTGTGTCGGCCACATTCGATGGCCAGACTGTGGGCACTGAGTCTATATCGGCTCAGGATCTTGCGATCTCTGGGGTCCGGGAGTTTCTCCAGATATGGGGCCAGTCTGTAGTCTCTCTGTAGACTCCGGTACGTGTTCAGTTTCTGTGAGTTGTTGATATCATTCTTCCAGTCACTGACATACCTCTCCTGGCCTTCTTCTGCCGTCTTCCTGATTCCGGCTTTTGTCAGGTTGTTGTGATTGGTGTTCTGGTCCGGTTGGGTTTGGCTGGGCTGTTCCGAGGGTTCTGGTTTTTCTGTTTCACCTACATGTATCAGGGCTTTATAGTGATGGGAGCTTGGATTGCTCCTATGCAGGTGAGCCCAGAATGACAGCGCCCTCTTTAGAACTGTTAGGTGTAGAGGGAATCTGCCCAGCTCGGCCCGACAAGCACTGTTGGAGGTGCTCCGATGGACCTGGAGAAGGTGCTTGCAGAATTCCAGGTGGAATATTTCTGTTGGACTGGAATCCCACCTTGACCAGTCTGGGTAGGTGTGAGGACCCCAGACTTCGCTGCCATACAGGAGGATTGGGGCGATGATGGAGTCGAAAATTTTTAGCCAGACCCTCACTGGTGGCTTCAGATGGTAGAGTTTCCTTTGGATGGCATAGAAGGTTTTGCAGGCCTTGTCTTTCAGGGTCTCTATGGCTTGTTTGAAGCTCCCTGACCGGTGAATCTCTAGGCCCAGGTAGGTATATTTGTCCGTTCCTGTGAGGTCGCAGTTGTTGAGGACAAATGATGGGTGCTGGTCTGATTTTCTCTTTCTCCTCTGGAACACCATGGTGTTGGTTTTCTTTAGGTTGACCGGTAGAGCCCAGGTGGAGCTGAATTTCTCTAGGATTTTCAGGTTGTCCTGGAGGCCTTTCTCGGTTGGTGACAGCAGCAGCAGGTCATCTGCATACAGCAGGAATTTCACCTGCGTGTCGTGGAGGGTGAGACCTGGTGCTGAGGAGGATTCCAGGACGGTAGCCAGCTCGTTGATGTAAATGTTGAAGAGTGTTGGACTTAGGCTGCAGCCTTGTCTGACCCCGCGGCTCTGCTGGAAATAAGCCGTTCTTCTGCCGTTCACACTCACGCTGCAGCGGTTCTCGGTGTAGGAGCTTTTGATGACATCATAGGTCTTTCCTCCTATTCCGCTCTCCAGCAGTTTCAGGAATAAGCCCGAGTGCCACACTGAATCAAAGGCCTTTTTAAAGTCCACAAAGCAGGCGTATATCTTCCCATTCTTTGTATTGTAGACGTGTCTCTGGATGAGGCTGTGCAGAGTGTAGATGTGGTCAGTGGTTCGGTGGTTCGGCATGAACCCTGCTTGGCTCTTGCTGAGGACGTTGTGCTCGGTGAGGAAGGTGAGGATCCTCTTGTTCAGGATACTGTTGAACAGTTTTCCCAGGTTGCTGCTGACACATATGCCTCTGTAGTTGGCTGGGTCATACCTGTCCCCACTCTTGTGGATGGGTGTGATGAGGCCTTGGTTCCAGGTACGAGGGAAGTAGCCCGCACTCAGCACAATATTGAAGAGTTTAACCATTGCAGCCTGTATTTCTGGTGGGCTGTACTTCAGCATTTCTGGTAGGATTCCATCCAGGCCACTGGCTTTTCTACATCTTATGGAGGAGAGTCTCTCGGCTACTTCCTGTAGTGTTATAGGTGTATCCACCGGGTTTTGGAAGTTTTTGATTTTTTCCTCCATTGCTTTTAGTTTCGCCATTATGTTTTCCTGTTCTTGGCTTAGCTCTTCCTTTGGAATGTCTTTATAGAGGTCTCTGAAGTATTGGAGCCAGAGGTTGCCATTTTGGATATGGGTGTTGTTTTTCTTGTCTTTGGTGCCCATGTGGTTCCATAGTTCCCAGAAGGAGTTGTCTTGGAGGGCGTCTCGGAGTTGGTTAAGCTTGGTAGAGATGTAACTCTGCTTCTTCCTCCTGAGGAGGGTTTTGTACTGCCTTTGTATGGAGTCATAGGCTTCCCTCAGACCCAGGTGGTTGGGGTCTCTGTGTTTCTTGTTGGAGGCTGTTCTCAGGGTCTTCCGTACAGCTTTACATTCTTTGTCAAACCAGCCATTGACCTGTGTTTCTTTTGGTCTCTTGTAGTAGACTTTTTTAAGGTCGGACAGTCTGGCCATTGCGTAGAATATATTGTTGAGGTCCTTTGCGGCTTGGCTCACTCCCTCTGGGTTTGGCTTGTACTCGAGGTTGTAGAAGTGGTGCAGCATCCGCTGTATTTCAAGTCTGCTGGAAGCTTCTTTATACTTTAGTGCCGACATTTTGGACCATTTATAGGATGGAGGCCGGGTGAAGAGGCCGCTCTGCTGTGGCTTCTGAGTGGATGGTTTCTCTGTAGATTTCATGCACAGAAGAAGTTGGCTGTGGTCTGACAGGTGCGTTTGTGGGGTGACTATGAGGGCGCTGACATCTGCCAGGTTCAGATCTGTAATGGCGTAGTCTACTACACTCCTCCCTACATGGGAGTTTAGTGTATACCTTCCTAAGGAGTCACCCTTGCTTCGTCCATTAAGGATATGAAGTCCTAGACTTCTACATACGTTCAGGAGCTTTCTGCCACTTTTGTTGACTGTGGTGTCATAGCTGTTTCTCTCAGTGTGTACAGGGTCTTGGTCGTCATTCTCTGCTCCAAGTATGTAGATGTTTCCATCTGTCGTCAGGAAGTCTCTCTCTCTCCCTGTTCTTGCATTGAGGTCTCCAAAGATGAGAACTTTGCCCAGGGCCTGATAATGGGCGGCTTCTCTTTGTAAGATCTGGAAGCAGTCTGGATTGAAGTAGGGGGACTCTGGCGGTGGTATATAGGTGGCACAGAGGTGGACATCAGACTGGCAGGTGAGGATGGAGCTGCTGATTCTGATCCATATATTTTTCAGTCTTTGTATAAAATCAGGGTCCTTTGTTTTAGATCCAAAGGTACACACACATATATATATCCATGTTATCTATGTACACACACACATATATATATCTCCATGTTATCCATGTACACACACATATATATCTATCTCCATGTTATCTATGTACACACACACATATATATATATATATATATCTCCATGTTATCTATATACACACATATATATATCTCCATGTTATCCATGTACACACACATATATATATTTATCTCCATGTTATCTATGTACACACATATATATATATATATATCCATGTTATCCATGTACACACACATATATATATATATATCTCCATGTTATCTATGTACACACACACATATATATTAATTTATCTCCATGCTATCTATGTACACACATATAAATATATATATATATATATTGTGAGGCTGTGGCCTCTGATACAGCTAGGGGCGCTGTTTGTTCTCCCCAGAAGGTGCATGCAGACGGATGAAGTCCATAGGTGTGCATGAGTGTCATGGATTTCCGGTCCGGGTTTTCCAGGTGGCTGAAGGCCACAGGTTTGTGTGTGTTTAAAAGCCCTGCAGTAAGGGGTATTGGTGTGTCAGGCCATGCAGGCCGTGTCAGCCCGTATCAGGCCATGTCAGGCGTCTGGCCAGGTGAGGCCAGGTGTGCGAGGTGCACGTCAGTGTCAGTCTGGTGTGTGCTGGTCTGCAGAGTGCAAGGAGGCCAGCAGAGCCAGCACCCAGGGCAGCTGAATAGCCTGGCACCCGCAGCGTACACAGAGATGCAAGTCGTCCATGGTACTGGTCTCGGATGTGGACAGTCCTGTGCCCGGAGGGTGACAGTCCTGTGCCCGGAGGTGGTTGTCCTGTGCCTGTAGAAGTCGGATGTGGACAGACCTGTGCCCGGAGGTGGATGTTCTGTGCCCGGAGGTGGATGTCCTGTGCCCGAAAGAGGACTAGCATGTGCAACGATTGCAAACAGGTGGATATGGTGCCCGGCTGCTATCTGGTGGATATCCTGAACTGTGTACGACTGTGTGAGTAAAGAGTGAGTACAGAGACTTTGTCTTATTTGTACCCGGCTGCACTCCAGAGGATAAAGAGTGCAGTGCGCTGAGTGAGTACAGAGACTGTGATACAGCGATGCAGGACACCCACGAGAACTAGTCAGAGGAGGGCTGGCGTGAGTAGCGTCCGCAACATATGAGGCTGTGTGTATGGAGACGTATAGAGACTGTGAGATGGTGTGCGGTCGCCCAGGGAAACTGGACAAGGGAAGTCTGGCCTGTTTAGGGACCGCAAATCTAAAGCCATGTGAAATGTATTGCATTGAACTGGTGTAAACTGATCACTGAAGTTATATGCATTTATGTGAACTGGACTTTAATGCTGTGAAGAAACACATTAAAAGAGACTTTTGTGTTTGAATTTGTGGGTCACTGCTTCTTCACTGCATACGATGCTACTGCAGCTTTACAATATATATCCATGTTATCTATGTACACACACATATATATATATATCTCCATGTTATCTATGTACACACACATATATATATATCTCCATGTTATCTATGTACACACACATATATATATATATCTCCATGTTATCCATGTACACACATATATATATATATATATATATGTATATATATATATATATATATATATATATATATATATATATATATATACCGTATTTTTTGGCATATAAGACGCACTTTTTCCCCAAAAAAATTGTGAGGAAAATGGGGGGTGCGTCTTATATTCGGAACGCAGGCTTACCGGCATTGTGGCGGCGACAGAGGTGCGGGCATGATGTGGCACGGTGAGCTGTATGGCGTGAGCAGGTCCCATCCATATTTGAGGTGAATCCGCGGCCCGGTATTGATGGAGAGCAGCAGCGCTGGTGAGTTACGGTATTTTCCGGTGGCGGCGGCCATCTTGCTGAGGCCGCGCATGCGCAGATTCACTACTCTGCGTCCCAGGGCTTCAGGAAAATGGCCGCGGGAGGCCGCGCGTGCGCAGATGGAGATCGCGGCGGCCATTTTCCTGAAGCCGAGATCTCAATCTGCGAACTCGGCTTCAGGAAAATGGCCACCGCGATCTCCATCTGCGCACGCGCGGCCTCCCGCGGCCATTTTCCTGAAGCCCTGGGATGCAGAGTAGTGAATCTGCGCACCCGCGGCCTCAGCAAGATGGCCGCCGCCACCGGAAAAATCCTTAACTCACCCTGCTCTGCTGCTCTCCATCAATACCGGGCCGCGGATTCACCTCAAATATGGATGGGACCTGCTCACGCCATACAGCTCACCGTGCCACATCATGCCCGCACCTCTGTCGCCGCCACAATGCCGGTAAGCCCGCCGCCACCAGGAAAACCACCCAGCTCTGCTGCTCTCCTTCACTACTGCTGTGGCGTCACCTCAAATGTGGAAGGGACCCTGGCCGCTGCCACCTGAGGAAGTGACCGCACGTCTGCCACCGCCACAGCAACCTCCCCATGGACACCAGGCCATGGCGTCGCCCACCTAAGCAGGATGGGACCCTGCTCAGGTGCACGCCGTTCCGCCCACCGCACCTCAGCATCACCTCACCTCTGCCACCACCATGCCTCCTGTGACCCTGCTCTGCCACTGCCTGCCCTCAGGTAAGAGATCTTAAATTCGGACAATAAGACGGACCCCCATCTTATAAAAAAATCTTTTTTTCTGCATTTTTCACCCCAAATTTGGGGTGCGTCTTATAGTACGGTGCGTCTTATATGCCAAAAAATACGGTATATCTCCATGTTATCTATGTACACACACATATATATATATATCCCCATGTTATCTATGTACACACACATATATATATCTCCATGTTATCTATGTACACACACATATATATATATATATCTCCATGTTATCTATGTACACACACATATATATATATCTCCATGTTATCTATGTACACACACATATATATATATATATCCCCATGTTATCTATGTACACACACATATATATATCTCCATGTTATCTATGTACACACACATATATATATCTCCATGTTATCTATGTACACACACATATATATATCTCCATGTTATCTATGTACACACACATATATATATCTCCATGTCATCCGTGTACACACATATATATATATATCTCCATGTTATCCATGTACACACACATATATATATCTCCATGTTATCCATGTACACACACATCTACTATATAATTGTCTAAGAGTCACTTCCGTCCTTCTGTCTGTCTGTCACAGATATTCATTGGTCGCGGCCTCTGTCTGTCATGTAATCCAAGTCGCTGATTGGTCGTGGCAAAACAGCCACGACCAATCAGCGACGGGCACAGTCCAGCGGAAAAATGGCCGCTCCTTCCTCCCCGCAGTCAGTGCCCGCTCCGTACTCCCCTCAAGTCTGAGCTCACACAGGGTTAATGGCAGCGTTGACCGCGGTGCAACACACTCCGTTACCGCTGCTATTAACCCTGTGTGACCAACTACCAACTTTTTACTATTCATGCTGCCTATGCAGCATGAATAGTAAAACGATCTAATGTTAAAAATAATTTAAAAAATAAAAAATCGTTATATACTCACCGACCGTCGGCCCCCGGATCGACAACAGGCCTTTCCCGCTTGTGACGCTCCGGTAACCGGTCCATGCTGCGATCTCGCAAGATGATGACGTAGCGGTCTCGCGAGACCGCTACGTCATCATCTCGTGAGACCGCAATGCACTCTTGAGACCGGAGCGCACAAGCAGCGTCGGTAACCGCTTCGCTTGGATCTGGGGGCTCCGGAAGGTGAGTATATAACTATTTTTTATTTTATTTCTTTTTTTTTTTAACAGGGATATGATGCCCACATTGCTATATACTACATGGCTGGGCAATATACTACATGGGCTGGGCAATATACTACATGGGCTGGGCAATATACTACGTGGGCTGGGCAATATACTACGTGGCTGGGCTATATACTACATGGGCTGTGCTATATACTACGTGGCTGGGCAATATACTACATGGGCTGTGCTATATACTATGTGGCTGGGCAATATACAACGTGGCTGGGCAATATACTACATACTACGTGGCTGGGCAATGTACTACGTGGCTCTGTGCTGTATACTACGTGCCTGGGCAATATACTACGTGGCTCTGTGCTGTATACTACGAGGCTGGGCAATATACTACGTGGCTGGGCAATATACTACGTGGCTGGGTGATATACTACGTGACTGGGCGATATACTACGTGACTGGCCAATATACTATGTGGCTGTGCAATATACTACGTGGACATGCATATTCTAGAATACCCGATGCGTTAGAATCGGGCCACCATCTAGTATATATATGTCACGGGAGTACTGGGTAGACTACAGCTGATTTCCCGGGCCCCTGTGATATCCCTCAGGCTAGGGAAACCCTGTCTATCCCTCTCCCAGAAGTTACACTAAGGGTCCCTTTCCACTTGCGAGGAAAACGGACGCGTGCAATCCGATAAAAAATCGGATTGCACTCGGACCAATGTTAGTTAATAGGTGTCTTTTGATTTGCGATTTTTTTCTCAGCCGAAATCGGACTGAGAAAAATCTGGATCGGCTGAGAAAAAAATCGCAGCATGCTGCGTATTGCTGCGATTCTCGGACGAGACTCGCCAATGCAAGTCAATGGGTGCGAGAAAAAAATCGCACAGCACTCGCACCATGCGAGTTCTGTCCGATTTTTACGCACCGGTGTCCTTTGAAAAGCCGGTAATTCAGCGCGGTGTACAGTAAAATCACACTGACAGGTTAGAATAGAGTAGATATATACACATAGAATGTGTATATATACATATATATATGTCAGTGAGACACCTATATATGTATATTTATATTTAATGCAGCACTAGATAGCATTAAAGCCGCTAATTCAATTGCCGGCTTCTCATTTCTCCTGCACAAACCCGACAGGATATGAGACATGGTTTACATACAGTAAACCATCTCATATCCCCTTTTTTTTTGCATATTCCACACTACTAATGTTAGTAGTGTGTATGTGCAAAATTTCAGCGCTGTAGCTGCTGAAATAAAGGGTTAATTTGCGGAAAAAATTGGCGTGGGCTCCCGCGCAATTTTCTCCGCCAGAGCGGTAAAGCCAGTGACTGAGGGCAGATATTAATAGCCAGGAGAGGGTCCATGGTTATTGGCCCCCCCGTGGCTAAAAACATCTGCCCCCAGCCACCCCAGAAAAGGCACATCTGGAAGATGCGCCTATTCTGGCACTTGGCCACTCTCTTCCCACTCCCTGTAGCGGTGGGATATGGGGTAATGAAGGGTTAATGCCACCTTGCTATTGTAAGGTGACATTAAGCCAGATTAATAATGGAGAGGCGTCAATTATGACACCTATCCATTATTAATCCAATTGTAGGAAAGGGTTAAAAAACACACACACACATGATTTAAAAGTAGTTTAATGAAATAAACACAGCGGTTGTTGTAATAATTTATTGTTCTCCCATTCCATTTCCAGGACCTCGCTTGGCAACATAATAAACGCACAAGATACATACCTTCTGCTGTCAGATCTCGTCCCACGAAGTAATCCATCTGAAGGGGTTAACTAATATTACAGGCAGGAGCCCTGCAAATGCAGCTGTGCTCCCTGCCTGTAATCCCCAGCGAATGAATGAAATGTAGGTCATTGACCTACATTTCCTTCAGTCGCGGTGATGCGCCCCTGCTGGATGTTCTCATGAACTGCAGCCTGGGAACTTTTTCCCACGCTCCAGGTCATATGAGGACATCCACCAGGGGGCGCATCACCGCGACTGAAGGAAATGTAGGTCAATGACCTACATTTCATTCATTCGCCGGGGATTACAAGCACGGAGCACAGCTGCATTTGCAGGGCTCGTGCCTGTAATATTAGTTAACCCCTTCAGATGGATTACCTCGTGGGACGAGACGGTTCACCAGAAGGTATGTATCTTGTGCGTTTATTATGTTGCCAAGCGAGGTCCTGGAAATGGAATGGGAGAACAATAAATTATTACAACAACCGCTGTGTTTATTTCATTAAACTACTTTGTAATCATGTGTGTGTGTGTTTTTTAACCCTTTCCTACAATTGGATTAATAATGGATAGGTGTCATAATTAACGCCTCTCCATTATTAATCTGGCTTAATGTCACCTTCCAATAGCAAGGTGGCATTAACCCTTCATTACCCCATATCCCACCGCTACAGGGAGTGGGAAGAGAGTGGCCAAGTGCCAGAATAGGCGCATCTTCCAGATGTGCCTTTTCTGGGGTGGCTGGGGGCAGATGTTTTTAGCCACGGGGGGGCCAATAACCATGGACCCTCTCCTGGCTATTAATATCTGCCCTCAGTCACTGGCTTTACCGCTCTGGCGGAGAAAATTGCGCGGGAGCCCACGCCAATTTTTTCCGCGAGTTAACCCTTAAATTTAATAGCTACAGCGCTGAAATTTTGCACATACACACTACTAACATTAGTAGTGTGGAATATGCAAAAAAAAGGGGGATATGAGATGGTTTACTGTATGTAAACCATGTCTCATATCCTGTCGGGTTTGGGAAGGAGAAATTAAAAGCCGGCAATTGAATTAGCGGCTTTTATGCTATCTTGCGCTGCATTAAATATAAATATACATATATAGGTGTCTCACTGACATATATATATGTATATATACCTATTCTATGTGTATATATCTAGTCTATTCTAACCTGTCAGTGTGATTTTACTGTACACTGCGCTGAATTGCCGGCTTTTCAAAGGACACCGGTGCGTACAAATCGGACAGTAATACGGATGTCATACGGATGATGCGAGTATAAAAAACGGATGATGCGATTAAAAATCGCATTGTACTCGCATGACACTCGCATGACAATCGCATACGTTCCATCCGTTTTTTCGGTCCAGATTACGGACCGTTTTTTATCTCGCAAGTGGAAAGGGACCCTAAGGGTCCCTTTCCACTTGCGAGGAAAACGGACGCGTGCAATCCGATAAAAAATCGGATTGCACTCGGACCAATGTTAGTTAATAGGTGGCTTTTCATTTGCGATTTTTTTCTCAGCCGAAATCGGACTGAGAAAAATCTGGATCGGCTGAGAAAAAAATCGCAGCCTGCTGCGTATTGCTGCGATTCTCGGACGAGACTCGCCAATGCAAGTCAATGGGTGCGAGAAAAAAATCGCACAGCACTCGCACCATGCGAGTTCTGTCCGATTATTACGCACCAGTGTCCTTTGAAAAGCCGGCAATTCAGGGCGGTGTACAGTAAAATCACACTGACAGGTTAGAATAGAGTAGATATATACACATAGAATAGGTATATATACATATATATATGTCAGTGAGACACCTATATATGTATATTTATATTTAATGCAGCGCTAGATAGCTTAAAAGCCTCTAATTCAATTGCCGGCTTTTTCCTTCTCCTTCACAAACCCGACATGATATGAGACATGGTTTACATACAGTAAACCATCTCATATCCCTTTTTTTATTACATATTCCTCTTCACTAATGTAACAAGTGTCTGTGTGCACAATTTGGGGGCTCTAGCTGTTAAATTAAAGGGTTAAATTGCGGAAAAAATTGGCGTGGGCTCCCGCGCAATTTTCTCCGCCAGAGTGGTAAAGCCAGTGACTGAGGGCAGATATTAATAGCCAGGAGAGGGTCCATGGTTATTGGCCCCCCCGTGGCTAAAAACATCTGCCCCCAGCCACCCCAGAAAAGGCACATCTGGAAGATGCGCCTATTCTGGCACTTGGCCACTCTCTTCCCACTCCCTGTAGCGGTGGGATATGGGGTAATGAAGGGTTAATGCCACCTTGCTATTGGAAGGTGACATTAAGCCAGATTAATAATGGAGAGGCGTCAATTATGACACCTATCCATTATTAATCCAATTGTTGGAAAGGGTTAAAAAACACACACACACATGATTTAAAAGTATTTTAATGAAATAAACACAGCGGTTGTTGTAATAATTTATTGTTCTCGCAATCCATCAGGAACACCCTCGCTTGGAAAAAATAATAAACGCACAAGATACATACCCTCAGCTGAACCGTCACGTCCCATGAAGTAATCCATCTGAAGGGGTTAACTAATATTACAGGCAGGAGCCCTGCAAATGCAGCTGTGCTCCGTGCTTGTAATTCCCCAGCGAATGAATGAAATGTAGGTCATTGACCTACATTTCCTTCAGTCGCGGTGATGCGCCCCCTGGTGGATGTCCTCATATGACCTGGAGCGTGGGAAAAAGTTCCCAGGCTGCAGTTCTTGAGAACATCCAGCAGAGGGCGCCTCACCGCGACTGAAGGAAATGTAGGTCAATGACCTACATTTCATTCATTCGCTGGGGAATTACAAGCACGGAGCACAGCTGCATTTGCAGGGCTCCTGCCTGTAATATTAGTTAACCCCTTCAGATGGATTACTTCGTGGGACGTGACGGTTCAGCTGAGGGTATGTATCTTGTGCGTTTATTATGTTGCCAAGCGAGGGTTTGCCAATGGATTGCGAGAACAATAAATTATTACAACAACCGCTGTTTTTCTTTCATTAAAATACTTTTAAATCATGTGTGTGTGTGTTTTTTAACCCTTTCCAACAATTGGATTAATAATGGATAGGTGTCATAATTGACGCCTCTCCATTATTAATCTGGCTTAATGTCACCTTCCAATAGCAAGGTGGCATTAACCCTTCATTACCCCATATCCCACCGCTACAGGGAGTGGGAAGAGAGTGGCCAAGTGCCAGAATAGGCGCATCTTCCAGATGTGCCTTTTCTGGGGTGGCTGGGGGCAGATGTTTGTAGCCACGGGGGGGCCAATAACCATGGACCCTCTCCTGGCTATTAATATCTGCCCTCAGTCACTGGCTTTACCACTCTGGCGGAGAAAATTGCGCGGGAGCCCACGCCAATTTTTTCCGCCATTTAACCCTTTATTTCAGCAGCTACAGCGGCCAAATTTTGCACATACACACTATTAACATTAGTAGTGTGGAATATGCAAAAAAAATGGGGGTATGAGAAGGTTTACTGTATGTAAACCATGTCTCATATCCTGTCGGGTTTGTGCAGGAGAAATGTAAAGCCGGCAATTGAATTAGAGGCTTTTAAGCTATCTAGCGCTGCATTAAATATAAATATACATATATAGGTGTCTCACTGACATATATATATGTATATATACCTATTCTATGTGTATATATCTACTCTATTCTAACCTGTCAGTGTGATTTTACTGTACATGGCGCTGAATTGCCGGCTTTTCAAAGGACACTGGTGCGTAAAAATCGGACAGCAATACGGATGTCATACTGATGTCATACGGATGGTGCGATTAAAAAATCGCATGGCACTCGCATGACACTCGCATGACAATCGCATACGTTCCATCCGTTTTTTCGGTCCAGATTACGGACCGTTTTTTATCTCGCAAGTGGAAAGGGACCCTAAGGGTCCCTTTCCACTTGCGAGGAAAACGGATGCGTGCAATCCGATTAAAAATCGGATTGCACTCTGACCAATGTTATTTAATAGGTGGCTTTTCATTTGCGATTTTTTTCTCAGCCGAAATCGGACTGAGAAAAATCTGGATCGGCTGAGAAAAAAATCGCAGCATGCTGCGTATTGCTGCGATTCTCGGACGAGACTCGCCAATGCAAGTCAATGGGTGCGAGAAAAAAATCGCACAGCACTCGCAACATGCGAGTTCTGTCCGATTATTACGCACCAGTGTCCTTTGAAAAGCCGGCAATTCAGTGCGGTGTACAGTAAAATCACACTGACAGGTTAGAATAGAGAAGATATATACACATAGAATAGGTATATATACATATATATATGTCAGTGAGACACCTATATATGTATATTTATATTTAATGCAGCGCTAGATAGCTTAAAAGCCTCTAATTCAATTGCCGGCTTTTTCCTTCTCCTTCACAAACCCGACATGATATCAGACATGGTTTACATACAGTAAACCATCTCATATCCCTTTTTTTATTACATATTCCTCTTCACTAATGTAACAAGTGTCTGTGTGCACAATTTGGGGGATCTAGCTATTAAATTAAAGGGTTAAATTGCGGAAAAACTTGGCGTGGGCTCCCGCGCAATTTTCTCCGCCAGAGTGGTAAAGCCAGTGACTGAGGGCAGATATTAATAGCCAGGAGAGGGTCCATGGTTATTGGCCCCCCCATAGCTAAAAACATCTGCCCCCAGCCACCCCAGAAAAGGCACATCTGGAAGATGCGCCTATTCTGGCACTTGGCCACTCTCTTCCCACTCCCTGTAGCGGTGGGATATGGGGTAATGAAGGGTTAATGCCACCTTGCTATTGGAAGGTGACATTAAGCCAGATTAATAATGGAGAGGCGTCAATTATTACACCTATCCATTATTAATCCAATTGTTGGAAAGGGTTAAAAAACACACACACACATGATTAAAAAGTATTTTAATGAAATAAACACAGCGGTTGTTTTAATAATTTATTGCTCTCTCATTCCATTTTCATACCCTCGCTTGGCAAAACAATAAACACACAAGATACATACCCTCTCTGATGAACTGTCACGTCCCACGAAGTAATCCATCTGAAGGGGTTAACTAATATTACAGGCAGAGCTGCGATAAACCGCTCGCTCGTACCTGTAATCCCCGGGTGCTGAAAGGAAAGCAGTGATCTGTACTTACATTCAGTCGCGGTGATGCGCCCCTGCTGGATGTTCTCATGAACTGCAGCCTGGGAACTTTTTCCCACGCTCCAGGTCATATGAGGACATCCACCAGGGGGCGCATCACCGCGACTGAAGGAAATGTAGGTCAATGACCTATAGTTACCTTCAGTCGCGGTGATGCGCCCCCTGGTGGATGTCCTCATATGACCTGGAGCGTGGGAAAAAGTTCCCAGGCTGCAGTTCATGAGAACATCCAGCAGGGGCGCATCACCGCGACTGAATGTAAGTATAGATCACTGCTTTCCTTTCAGCACCCGGGGATTACAGGCACGAGCGAGTGGATTATCGCAGCTCTGCCTGTAATATTAGTTAACCCCTTCAGATGGATTACCTCGTGGGACGTGACAGTTCATCAGAGAGGGTATGTATCTTGTGTGTTTATTGTTTTGCCAAGCGAGGGTATGAAAATGGAATGAGAGAGCAATAAATTATTAAAACAACCGCTGTGCTTATTTCATTAAAATACTTTTTAATCATGTGTGTGTGTGTTTTTTAACCCTTTCCAACAATTGGATTAATAATGGATAGGTGTCATAATTGACGCCTCTCCATTATTAATCTGGCTTAATGTCACCTTACAATAGCAAGGTGGCATTAACCCTTCATTACCCCATATCCCACCGCTACAGGGAGTGGGAAGAGAGTGGCCAAGTGCCAGAATAGGCGCATCTTCCAGATGTGCCTTTTCTGGGGTGGCTGGGGGCAGATGTTTTTAGCCACGGGGGGGCCAATAACCATGGACCCTCTCCTGGCTATTAATATTTGCCCTCAGTCACTGGCTTTACCACTCTGGCGGAGAAAATTGCGCGGGAGCCCACGCCAATTTTTTCCGCCATTTAACCCTTTATTTGAGCAGCTACAGCGGCCAAATTTTGCACATACACACTACTAACATTAGTAGTGTGGAATATGCAAAAAAAATGGGGATCTGAGAAGGTTTACTGTATGTAAACCATGTCTCATATCCTGTCGGGTTTGTGAAGGAGAAGGAAAAAGCCGGTAATTGAATTAGAGGCTTTTATGCTATCTAGCGCTGCATTAAATATAAATATACATATATAGGTGTCTCACTGACATGTATATATGTATATATACACATTCTATGTGCATATATCTACTCTATTCTAACCTGTCAGTGTGATTTTACTGTACACAGCGCTGAATTGCCGGCTTTTCAAAGGACACTGGTGCGTAAAAATCGGACAGCAATACGGATGTCATACTGATGTCATACGGATGGTGCGATTAAAAAATCGCATGGCACTCGCATAACACTCGCATGACACTCGCATGACAATCGCATACGTTCCATCCGTTTTTTCGGTCCAGATTACGGACCGTTTTTTATCTCGCAAGTGGAAAGGGACCCTAAAGGTGTGCATGTCTGGGCCGCCAGGCCTGACCCTCTCTCCTGTTTCAGCCCTAAGCTGAAACCACAACCCGCCACCCAGTGAAGAGACCACACACCAATCCCCACAGAAAGTACAGATAGGGAAAACTAAAAAACGCACCACGCCGCAGACACACAGGAATACACTATAATGTGCACAGGGCAAAACAATACAAATATAGGAAGGAGAAATATAACGAAGGATAATACTTCACCAGATACGATATTTCCTCTCCTAGACCACCACTCCAGACCGAGATCACCAGGCACAAGACACAAGCTATAATCGGCGACGCCCAAAGCCCAGCAATACTATTTAAAGGCAATGGGCGTGACTAAGCCTCCAACCCGAGTACCAGCCAGATTAACCCCGGACAATCTGGATCAATCTAGCCGGCGCCAATGAGCATATAGTGGACGAATGAGGAATTACCGCTGTCTGTCGGACGCCCGCTCTAGTGTGAACAGCGTCCGACATGACAATATACACTCACCGGCCACTTTATTAGGTACACCTGTCCAACTTCTTGTTAACACTTAATTTCTAATCAGCCAATCACATGGCGGCAACTCAGTGCATTTAGGCATGTAGACATGGTCAAGACAATCTCCTGCAGTTCAAACCGAGCATCAGTATGGGGAAGAAAGGTGATTTGAGTGCCTTTGAACGTGGCATGGTTGTTGGTGCCAGAAGGGCTGGTCTGAGTATTTCAGAAACTGCTGATCTACTGGGATTTTCACGCACAACCATCTCTAGGGTTTACAGAGAATGGTCCGAAAAAGAAAAAAAATCCAGTGAGCGGCAGTTCTGTGGGCGGAAATGCCTTGTTGATGCCAGAGGTCAGAGGAGAATGGGCAGACTGGTTCGAGCTGATAGAAAGGCAACAGTGACTCAAATCGCCACCCGTTACAACCAAGGTAGGCCTAAGAGCATCTCTGAACGCACAGTGCGTCGAACTTTGAGGCAGATGGGCTACAGCAGCAGAAAACCACACCGGGTACCACTCCTTTCAGCTAAGAACAGGAAACTGAGGCTACAATTTGTACAAGCTCATCGAAATTGGACAGTAGAAGATTGGAAAAACGTTGCTTGGTCTGATGAGTCTCGATTTCTGCTGCGACATTCGGATGGTAGGGTCAGAATTTGGCGTAAACAACATGAAAGCATGGATCCATCCTGCCTTGTATGGAGCATCTTTGGGATGTGCAGCCCACAAATCTGCGGCAACTGTGTGATGCCATCATGTCAATATGGACCAAAATCTCTGAGGAATGCTTCCAGCACCTTGTTGAATCTATGCCACGAAGAATTGAGGCAGTTCTGAAGGCAAAAGGGGGTCCAACCCGTTACTAGCATGGTGTACCTAATAAAGTGGCCGGTGAGTGTATATCTCCATGTTATCTATGTACACACACACATATATATATATCTCCATGTTATCTATGTACACACACATATATATATATCTCCATGTTATCTATGTACACACACATATATATATATCCATGTTATCTATGAACACACACACATATATATATCTCCATATTATCTATGTACACACACATCTAATATATAAAGCTGAATGTGTGTATGTATGTATGTATGTGTGTATGTGTGTATGTCCGGGATTGGCATCTGAACCGTCGCAGCTACAGCCACAAAATTTTGAACAGTCACACGTCTGGACCCCGAGAGCGTCATAGGCTATGTTGTGAGGTGAAATTTTAACCCCGCGCTTTCCAATTCACCAAACAATTTTGCCCCTATCTACATAATGGGGAAAAAATGAAAGGAAAAGTGTTGGAGGCAAATTAACAGCTGCCAGATGTGAACAAGGGGGACTTAAAGAATGACAGCGATGGCGCCAAAGAGTATATACTGTACAGTTGCTAAGGTGGGGCCCCGACATGGGATAATCACCACACCACCACGGGGATATGAACACACACACAAAATGCGCCACACATTACCACGTGCTCGAACACATATACCACCCTCAGCACACATTTCACCACACATACACCAACCTCGCCACATAAAAGTTGAAACACAAAAGTCGCCGCTCAAAACTCGCCACGCGCAAAACTCTCCACATGCAAAACTCGCCACACGTGCAAAACTCACCTCATGGAAAACTCGCCACACGCAAAACTTACACACGCGGAAAAATTGCCACATGCACAAAAGTTGCAACACATGCAAAAGTTGCCTCACACAAAACTTGCACATACTCAAAAGGCACCACACATAAAACTCGCCACGCGCAAAACTCGCCATGCGCAAAACTTGCTGCACACAACTTGCTACACTAACCTGTCACATGCAACTCGACACACAAAAAGTTGCTACACGCATGTCGCCACACAAAACTCATCTCACAAAAGTCGCTACATGCATGTCGCCACACGCAACTCAACACACACAACTTGACACACGAAACTCGCCCTAAAACACACACAAGTCTGGTATTATCCTTCAAAAATAAAAATCTGATTAATAAGCTGACAAACTACAAGAGCAACAAATGTACCATATAGGAATCCGGCAGCTGTCAGTCACATGACCAGTCTATTATGTGTATGTGTGAGCTAATATATACTGCCAGGGGGTGGGCTTACTGTTGGCTGGGGATTTATCAGGCTGCCAATTTAGCTTACAAATACTGAGGTAAAAATACTGACCAAATAACGTGTGAATGAGGTCTAATACAGGAGGAGATGACATACAGATATATACTATATACAGGAGGAGATGACACACCGGTATATACTATTTACAGGGGAGAAGACACACAGGTATATACTATATGCAGGAGGAGATGACACACAGATATATACTATATACAGGAGGAGATGACACACAGGTATATACTATTTACAGGGGAGATGACACACAGGTATATACTATATGCAGGAGGAGATGACACACAGATATATACTATATACAGGAGAGATGACACACAGGTATATACTATATAGAGGAGGAGATGACATACAGGTACATACTACATACAGCAGGAGATGACATACAGGTATATACTATATACAGAAGGAGATGACACACAGGTATATACTATATACAGGAGCAGATTACCTACAGGTATATAGTATATAGAGGAGGAGATGACATACAGGTATATGCTATGTATAGGAGGAGATGACATACAGGTATATACTATATACAGGAGATGACACACAGATATATACTATATATAGGTGAGATGACACACAGGTATATACTATATACAGGAGATTACATACAGGTATATACTATATATAGGAGGAGATGACATACAGGTATATACTATATACAGGGGAGATGACACACAGCAGGTATATACTATATACAGGGGAGATGACACACAGCAGGTATATACTATATACAGGGGAGATGACATACAGGTATATACTATATATAAGGGAGATGACAAACATGTATATACTGAGGTGAAAATTAGAGGTGTGAGGTGAAAATGAAAAGGTGTGAGTGCAAAATGAGAGGAGTGAGGGAAAATAGTGGAGTGATCGGAAAATGACAGATGTGAGGTCGAAATGACAAGTGTTAGGGGGGAATGAGAGGAGTGAGGGGGAAAATGAGAGGTGTGAGGGAGAAAATGAGAGATGTGAGGGGGAAAATGAAAGATGTGATGGGGAAAATGAGAGGCGTGATGGGAAAATAAGAGAAGTGAGGTGCTATAACTAACCACAGATATTTACTATGCCCAGGCAACGCCGGGCTCTTCAGCTAGCTTAGATTTACAATCTCCATGCTTTTTTCATGGTCAACTTTATGTGGCCTGTTCAAGAGTTGGAACAGCCAAAAATCTGTTTGTCTTTGCACCTGAAGGAAAAACTAAGGGTACTGTCACACAGTACCATTTTGATCGCTACGACGGCACGATCCGTGACGTCGCAGCGATCGTATGATTATCGCTCCAGCGTCGTAGACTGCTGTCACACGTTGCAATCACGGCGCTGGAGCGATGCCGAAGTCCCCGGTAACCAGGGTAAACATCGGGTAACTAAGCGCAGGGCCGCGCTTAGTAACCCGATGTTTACCGTGGTTACCAGCGTAAAAGTAAAAAAAAACAAACAGTACATACTTACATTCTGGTGTCTGTCCCCGGCGTTCTGCTTCTCTCCACTGTGTAAGCGCCATAGCCGGCAAGCACAGCGGTGACGTCAGACGTCACCGCTGTGCTCGCTTTCCGGCTGGCAGACGCTCACACAGTGGAGAGAAGCTGAGACGCCGGAGGACAGACACCGGAATGTGAGTATGTACTGTTTGTTTTTTTTTTACTTTTACGCTGGTAACCACGGTAAACATCGGGTTACTAAGCGCGGCCCTGCGCTTAGTTACCCGATGTTTACCCTGGTTACAAGCGAACACATCGCTGGATCGCTGTCACACACAACGATCCAGCGATGTCAGCGGGTGATCAAGCGACGAAAGAAAGTTCCACACGATCTGCTACGACGTACGATTCTCAGCAGGGTCCCTGATCGCTGCTGCGTGTCAGACACTGCGATATCGTAACGATATCGCTAGAACGTCACGAATCGTACCGTCGTAGCGATCAAAATGGTACTGTGTGACAGTACCCTAAGAATGTCGTTTATCAAAAGGCTCTCGAATAAGTAGTAGAAGATTACTTCACATTACTTGGCCAATTTAGTTAAATCTGTGTGGAATATCTCTGGTGTTGAAATATATGTTGTAAAATGCTTCTATTAGCTTAGTTTTTGCCTTTTAATAATTACATTTCTGTCTATTTGTTTTCTGGTTTTTTTGTGCAGAATAAATTTTTGTTAACACATTCTATTTTGCTAACAGCAGTTATTACCCCGGGCGAAGCTGGGTAGTACAGCTAGTATATATATATATCTCCATGTTATCTATGAACACACACACATATACATATCTCCATGTTATCTATGAACACACACACATATATATATATATATATATATATCTCCATGTTATCTATGTACACACATATATATATATATATCTCCATGTTATCTATGTACACACATATATATATATATATATCTCCATGTTATCTATGTACACACACATATATATATATCTCCATGTTATCTATGAACACACACACATATACATATCTCCATGTTATCTATGAACACACACACATATATATATATATATATATATATATCTCCATGTTATCTATGTACACACATATATATATATATATATCTCCATGTTATCTATGTACACACATATATATATATATATATCTCCATGTTATCTATGTACACACACATATATATATATCTCCATGTTATCTATGTACACACATATATATATATATATATCTCCATGTTATCTATGTACACACACATATATATATATCTCCATGTTATCTATGTACACACATATATATATCTCCATGTTATCTATGTACACACACATATATATATCTCCATGTTATCTATGTACACACACATATATATATATATATATATATATATATATATCTCCATGTTATCTATGTACACACATATATATATATATATATATATATATATCTCCATGTTATCTATGTACACACATATATATATATATATATATCTCCATGTTATCTATGTACACACATGTATATATATCTCCATGTTATCTATGTACACACATATATATATCTCCATGTTATCTATGTACACACATATATATATATATCCCCATGTTATCTATGTACAGGCACATATATATATCTCCATGTTATCTATGTACACACACATATATATATATATCTCCATGTTATCTATGTACACACATATATATATATATCCCCATGTTATCTATGTACACACATATATATATATCTCCATGTTATCTATGTACACACACATATATATATATCTCCATGTTATCTATGTACACACACATATATATATATATCTCCATGTTATCTATGTACACACATATATATATATATATATCTCCATGTTATCTATGTACACACATATATATATATATATATATCTCCATGTTATCTATGTACACACATGTATATATATCTCCATGTTATCTATGTACACACACATATATATATCTCCATGTTATCTATGTACACACATATATATATATATCCCCATGTTATCTATGTACACGCACATATATATATCTCCATGTTATCTATGTACACACACATATATATATATCTCCATGTTATCTATGTACACACATATATATATATATCCCCATGTTATCTATGTACACACATATATATATATCTCCATGTTATCTATGTACACACACATATATATATATCTCCGTGTTATCTATGTACACACATATATATATATATCCCCATGTTATCTATGTACACACATATATATATATCTCCATGTTATCTATGTACACACACATATATATATATCCCCATGTTATCTATGTACACACACATATATATATATCTCCATGTTATCTATGTACACACACACATGTATATATCTCCATGTTATCTATGTACACACATATATATATATCTCCATGTTATCTATGTACACACACATATATATATATCTCCATGTTATCTATGTACACACACATATATATATATCTCCATGTTATCTATGTACACACATATATATATATATCCCCATGTTATCTATGTACACACATATATATATATCTCCATGTTATCTATGTACACACACATATATATATATCCCCATGTTATCTATGTACACACACATATATATATATCTCCATGTTATCTATGTACACACACACATGTATATATCTCCATGTTATCTATGTACACACATATATATATATCTCCATGTTATCTATGTACACACACATATATATATATCTCCATGTTATCTATGTACACACACATATATACATATCTCCATGTTATCTATGTACACACACATATATATATATCCCCATGTTATCTATGTACACACACATATATATATATATATCCATGTTATCTATGTACACACATATATATATATCTCCATGTTATCTATGTACACACACATATATATATATCCCCATGTTATCTATGTACACACACACATATATATATATCTCCATGTTATCTATGTACACACACATATATATATATCCCCATGTTATCTATGTACACACACATATATATATATCTCCATGTTATCTATGTACACACACACATGTATATATCTCCATGTTATCTATGTACACACATATATATATATCTCCATGTTATCTATGTACACACACATATATATATATATCTCCATGTTATCTATGTACACACACATATATATATATCTCCATGTTATCTATGTACACACACATATATATATATCCCCATGTTATCTATGTACACACACATATATATATATCTCCATGTTATCTATGTACACACACACATGTATATATCTCCATGTTATCTATGTACACACATATATATATATCTCCATGTTATCTATGTACACACACATATATATATATCTCCATGTTATCTATGTACACACACATATATATATATCTCCATGTTATCTATGTACACACACATATATATATATCCCCATGTAATCTATGTACACACACATATATACATATCTCCATGTTATCTATGTACACACACATATATATATCTCCATGTTATCTATGTACACACACATATATATATATCTCCATGTTATCTATGTACACACATATATATATATATCCCCATGTTATCTATGTACACGCACTTATATATATCTCCATGTTATCTATGTACACACATATATATATATATATCCATGTTATCTATGTACACACATATATATATATATATATCCCCATGTTATCTATGTACACACATATATATATATATATATATCCCCATGTTATCTATGTACACACACATATATATATATCTCCATGTTATCTATGTACACACATATATATATATATATCCATGTTATCTATGTACACACATATATATATATATATATATCCCCATGTTATCTATGTACACACATATATATATATATATATATCCCCATGTTATCTATGTACACACACATATATATATATCTCCATGTTATCTATGTACACACATATATATATATATCCCCATGTTATCTATGTACACGCACTTATATATATCTCCATGTTTTGTTCCCCTCCCCCTCCCGTCACTCACTTTACTGTTCCATCTTCTCCTAGGGTGATTGACGTTCCCCGTTAGGCCACGTGACTCAGTCAAGACAAAGACCGGTGCTGGAGACACGTGACAGTGGCTGCAGTTACTTCCGGACTATGAGTGGGTGGAGCTATACGGGAATGGGAGGAGCCATGTCTGTCCAGTCACCAAACTAGATCTAGGTCTGCACGGTGACTAGCGACGGAGAGGTGCGTTATCCACAGTCCTCCTCTTCCACATACAGAGGGAATACGTCCTCCTCCTCCTTATACAGAGGGAATACGTCCTCCTCCTCCACATGCAGAGTGATTACGTCCTCCTCCTCCACATACAGAGGGAATACGTCCTCCTCCACATACAGAGGGAATACGTCCTCCTCCACATACAGAGGGAATACGTCCTCCTCCACATACAGAGGGAATACTACCTCCTCCTCCACATGCAAAGGGAATACGTCCTCCTCCTCCCCCACATACAGAGGGAATACGTCCTCCTCCTCCACATACAGAGGGAATACGTCCTCCTCCACATACAGAGGGAATACGTCCTCCTCCTCCTTATACAGAGGGAATACGTCCTCCTCCTCCACATACAGAGGGAATAAGTCCTCCTCCTCCACATACAGAGGGAATAAGTCCTCCTCCTCCTTATACAGAGGGAATACGTCCTCCTCCTCCACATACAGAAGGAATACGTCCTCCTCCTCCTTATACAGAGGGAATACGTCCTCCACATACAGAGGGAATACGTCCTCCTCCTCCACATACAGAGGGAATACGTCCTCCACATACAGAGGGAATAAGTCCTCCTCCTCCTCCACATACAGAGGGAATACGTCCTCCTCCTCCACATACAGAGGGAATAAGTCCTCCTCCTCCTTATACAGAGTGAATACGTCCTCCTCCTCCACATACAGAAGGAATACGTCCTCCTCCACATACAGAGGGAATACGTCCTCCTCCTCCACATACAGAGGGAATACGTCCTCCTCCACATACAGAGGGAATACGTCCTCCTCCTCCACATACAGAGAAAATACGTCCTCCTCCTCCACATACAGAGGGAATACGTCCTCCTCCACATACAGAGGGAATACGTCCTCCTCCACAAACAGAGCGAATATGTCCTCCTCCTCCGCATACAGAGGGAATACGTCCTCCTCCTCCACATACAGAGAGAATACGTCCTCCTCCACATACAGAGGGAATACGTCCTCCTCCTCCTTATACAGAGGGAATACGTCCTCCTCCTCCACATACAGAGGGAATAAGTCCTCCTCCACATACAGAGGGAATAAGTCCTCCTCCTCCTTATACAGAGGGAATACGTCCTCCTCCTCCACATACAGAAGGAATACGTCCTCCTCCTCCTTATACAGAGGGAATACGTCCTCCTCCACATACAGAGGGAATACGTCCTCCTCCTCCTTATACAGAGGGAATACGTCCTCCTCCACATACAGAGGGAATACGTCCTCCACATACAGAGGGAATAAGTCCTCCTCCTCCTCCACATACAGAGGGAATACGTCCTCCTCCTCCACATACAGAGGGAATAAGTCCTCCTCCTCCTTATACAGAGGGAATACGTCCTCCTCCTCCACATACAGAGGGAATAAGTCCTCCTCCTTATACAGAGTGAATACGTCCTCCTCCTCCACATACAGAAGGAATACGTCCTCCTCCACATACAGAGGGAATACGTCCTCCTCCTCCACATACAGAGGGAATACGTCCTCCTCCACATACAGAGGGAATACGTCCTCCTCCTCCACATACAGAGAAAATACGTCCTCCTCCTCCACATACAGAGGGAATACGTCCTCCACATACAGAGGGAATACGTCCTCCTCCTCCACATACAGAGAGAATACGTCCTCCTCCACATACAGAGGGAATACGTCCTCCTCCACATACAGAGGGAATACGTCCTCCACATACAGAGGGAATACGTCCCCCTCCACATACAGAGGGAATACGTCCTCCTCCTCCACATACAGAGGGAATACGTCCTCCTTATACAGAGGGAATACGTCCTCCTCCACATACAGAGTGATTACGTCCTCCTCCTCCACATACAGAGGGATTACGTCCTCCACATACAGAGGGAATATGTCCTCCTCCTCCTCCACATGCAGAGTGATTACGTCCTCCTCCACATACAGAGGGATTACGTCCTCCACATACAGAGGGAATATGTCCTCCTCCTCCACATACAGAGGTAATACGTCCTCCACATACAGAGGGAATACGTCCTCCTCCACATACAGAGGGAATACGTCCTCCTCCTCCACATACAGAGGGAATACGTCCTCCTCCTTATACAGAGGGAATACGTCCTCCTCCACATACAGAGGGAATACGTCCTCCTCCTCCACATACAGAGGGAATACGTCCTCCTCCACATACAGAGGGAATACGTCCTCCTCCACCACATACAGAGGGAATACGTCCTCCTCCACATGCAGAGTGATTACGTCCTCCTCCTCCACATACAGAGGGATTACGTCCTCCTCCTCCACATACAGAGGGAATACGTCCTCCTCCACATACAGAGGGAATACGTCCTCCTCCACATACAGAGGGAATACGTCCTCCTCCTCCACATACAGAGGGAATACGTCCTCCACATAGGAATACGTCCTCCTCCTCCACTTACAGAGGCAATACGTCCTCCTCCACATACAGAGGGAATAAGTCCCCCTCCTCCACATACAAAGGGAATACGTCCTCCTCCACATACAGAGGGAATACGTCCTCCACATACAGAGGGAATACGTCCCCCTCCTCCACATGCAGAGGGAATACGTCCTCCTCCACTTACAGAGGCAATACGTCCTCCTCCACATACAGAGGGAATATGTCCTCCATCTCCACATACAGAGGGAATACATCCCCCTCCTCCACATGCAAAGGGAATACGTCCTCCTCCGCCACATACAGAGGGAATACGTCGTCCTCCTCCACATACGGATGGAATACGTCCTCCTCCACATACAGAGGGATTACGTCCTCCTCCACATACAGAGGAATACGTCCTTCACATACAGATGGAATACGTCCTCCTCCTCCACATACAGAGGGAATACGTCCTTCTCCTCCACATACAGAGGGAATACGTCCTTCTCCTCCACATACAGAGGGAATACGTCCTTCACATACAAAGGGAATACGTCCTCCTCCTCCACATACAGAGGGAATACGTCCTCCTCCACCACATACAGAGGGAATTCGTCCTCCTCCACATGCAGAGGGATTACGTCCTCCTCCTCCTCCACATAAAGAGGGATTACGTCCTCCACATACAGAGGGAATATGTCCTCCACTTACAGAGGGAATACATCCTCCTCCTCCTCCACATACAGAGGGAATACGTCCCCCTCCTCCACATACAGAGGGAATACGTCCTCCTCCACATACAGAGGGAATACGTCCTCCTCCACATACAGAGGGAATACGTCCTCCTCCACATACAGAGGGAATACGTCCTCCTCCACATACAGAGGGAATACGTCCTCCTCCACATACAGAGGGAATACGTCCTCCACATACAGAGGGAATACGTCCTCCACTTACAGAGGCAATACGTCCTCCTCCACATACAGAGGGAATAAGTCCCCCTCCTCCACATACAGAGGGAATACGTCCTCCTCCACATACAGAGGGAATACGTCCTCCTCCACATACAGAGGGAATACGTCCTCCACATACAGAGGGAATACGTCCTCCTCCACTTACAGAGGCAATACGTCCTCCTCCACATACAGAGGGAATATGTCCTCCTCCACATACAGAGGGAATACGTCCTCCGCATACAGAGGGAATACGTCCCCCTCCTCCACATGCAGAGGGAATACGTCCTCCTCCGCCACATACAGAGGGAGTACGTCGTCCTCCTCCACATACGGATGGAATACGTCCTCCTCCACATACAGAGGGAATACGTCCTTCTCCTCCACATACAGAGGGAATACGTCCCCCTCCTCCACATACAGGGGGAATACGTCGTCCTCCTCCACATACAGAGGGAATACGTCCTCCTCCTCCACATACAGAGGGAATACGACCTCCTCCACATACAGAGGGAATACGTCCTCCTCCTCCACATACAGAGGGAATACGTCCTCCTCCTCCACATACAGAGGGAATACGTCCTCCTCCTCCACATACAGAGGGAATACGTCCTCCTCCTCCACATACAGAGGGAATACGTCCTCCTCCACATACAGAGGGAATACGTCCTCCTCCACATACAGAGGGAATATGTCCTCCTTCTCCACATACAGAGGGAATACGTCCTCCGCATACAGAGGGAATACGTCCTCCTCCACATACAGAGGGAATACGTCCTCCGCCGCCACATACAGAGGGAATACGTCGTCCTCCTCCACATACGGATGGAAAACGTCCTCCTCCACATACAGAGGGAATACGTCCTTCTCCTCCACAAACAGAGGGAATACGTCCCCCTCCTCCACATACAGAGGGAATACGTCCTCCTCCACATACAGAGGGACTACGTCCTCCTCCACATACAGAGGGAATACGACGTCCTCCTCCACATACAGAGGAAATACGTCCTCCACATACACAGGGAATACGTCCTCCTCCTCCACATACAGAGGGAATACGTCCTCCTCCTCCACATACAGAGGGAATACGTCCTCCTCCTCCACATACAGAGGGAATACGTCCTCCTCCTCCTCCACATACAGAGGGAATACGTCCTCCTCCACATACAGAGGGAATAAGTCCTCCACATACAGAGGGAATACGTCCTCCTCCTCCACATACAGAGGGAATATGTCCTCCTCCACATACAGAGGGAATACGTCCTCCTCCACATACAGAGAGAACACATACTCCTCCACATACAGAGGGAATAAGTCCTCCTCCACATACAGAGGGAATAAGTCCTCCTCCACATACAGAGGGAATATGTCTTCCTCCTCCACATACAGAGGGAATATGTCCTCCTCCACATACAGAGGGAATACGTCCTCCTCCACATACAGAGAGAACACATCCTCCTCCTCCACATACAGAGGGAATACGTCCTCCTCCACATGCAGAAGGAATACGTCCTCCTCCACATACAGAGGGATTACGTTCTCCTCCTCCACATACAGAGGGATTACGTCCTCTACATACAGAGGGAATACGTCCTCCTCCACATACAGAGGGAATATGTCCTCCACTTACAGAGGGAATACATCCTCCTACTCCACATACAGAGGGAATACGTCCTCCTCCACCACATACAGAGGGAATACGTCCTCCTCCACATACAGAGGGAATACATCCTCCTCCTCCACATACAGAGGGAATACGTCCTCCTCCGTATACAGAGGGAATACGTCCTCCTCCTCCACATACAGAGGGAATACATCCCCCTCCTCCACATACAGAGGGAATACGTCCCCCTCCTCCACATACAGAGGGAATACGTCCCCCTCCTCCACATAGAGGGAATACGTCCTCCTCCACATACAGAGGGAATACGTCCTCCTCCTCCTCATACAGAGGGAATAAGTCCCCCTCCTCCACATACAGAGGGAATACGTCCTCCTCCTCCACATACAGAGGGAATACTTCCTCCTCCACATACAGAGGGAATATTTCCTCCTCCACATACAGAGGGAATACGTCCTCCTCCTCCACTTACAGAGGCCATACGTCCTCTTCCACATACAGAGGGAATATGTCCTCCTTCTCCACATACAGAGGGAATACGTCCTCCTCCACATGCAGAGGGAATACATCCTCCGCATACAGAGGGAATACGTCCCCCTCCTCCACATGCAGAGGGAATACGTCCTCCTCCGCCACATACAGAGGGAATATGTCGTCCTCCTCCTCCACATACAGATGGAATACGTCCTCCTCCTCCACATACAGAGGGATTACGTCCTCCTCCACATACAGAGGAATACGTCCTTCACATACAGATGGAATACGTACTCCTCCTCCACATACAGATTGAATACGTCCTCCTCCACATACAGAGGGAATACGTCCCCCTCCTCCACATACAGAGGGAATACGTCCTCCTCCTCCACATACAGAGGGAATACGTCCTCCTCCTCCACATACAGAGGAAATACGTCCTCCGCATACAGAGGGAATACGTCCTTCTCCACATACAGAGGGAATACGTCCTCCACCTACAGAGGGAATACGTCCTCCTCCACAAACAGCGAATATGTCCTCCTCCTCCGCATACAGAGGGAATACGTCCTCCACATACAGAGGGAATACGTCCTCCTCCACATACAGAGGGAATACGTACTTCTCCACATACAGAGGGAATACGTCCTCCTCCACATACAGAGGGAATACGTCGTCCACATACAGAGGGAATACGTCCTCCTCCACATACAGAGGGAATACGTCCTCCTCCACATAAAGAGGGAATACTTCCTCCTCCACCACATACAGAGGGAATACGTCCTCCTCCACATACAGGAGGAATACGTCCTCCACATACAGAGGGATTACGTGCTCCTCCTCCACATACAGAGGGAATAAGTCCTCCACATACAGAGGGAATACGTCCTCCACATACAGAGGGAATACGTCCTCCTCTTCCACATGCAGAGGGAATATGTCCTCCTCCACATACAGAGGGAATACGTCCTCCTCCACATACAGAGAGAACACATACTCCTCCACATACAGAGGGAATAAGTCCTCCTCCACATACAGAGGGAATAAGTCCTCCTCCACATACAGAGGGAATATGTCTTCCTCCTCCACATACAGAGGGAATATGTCCTCCTCCACATACAGAGGGAATACGTCCTCCTCCACATACAGAGAGAACACATCCTCCTCCTCCACATACAGAGGGAATACGTCCTCCTCCACATGCAGAAGGAATACGTCCTCCTCCACATACAGAGGGATTACGTTCTCCTCCTCCACATACAGAGGGATTACGTCCTCTACATACAGAGGGAATACGTCCTCCTCCACATACAGAGGGAATATGTCCTCCACTTACAGAGGGATTACGTCCTCTACATACAGAGGGAATACGTCCTCCTCCACATACAGAGGGATTATGTCCTCTTCCTCCGCATATAGAGGGAATATTTCCTCCTCCTCCTCATACAGAGGAAATACGTCCCCCTCCTCCGCATACAGTGGGAATACGTCCTCCTCCTCCACATACAGAGGGAATACCTCCTCCTCCTCATACAGAGGGAATACGTCCCCCTCCTCCACATACAGAGGGAATATGTGCTCCACATACAGAGGGAATAAGTCCTCCTCCACATACAGAGGGAATAAGTCCTCCTCCCCATACAGAGGGAATAAGTTCTCCACATACAGAGGGAATAAGTCCTCCTCCACATACAGAGGGAATAAGTTCTCCACATACAGAGGGAATAAGTCCTCCTGCACATACAGAGGGAATACGTCCTCCTCCACATACAGAGGGAATACGTCCCCCTCCTCCACTTACAGAGGGAATACGTCCCCCTCCTCCACATAGAGGGAATACGTCCTCCTCCATATACAGAGGGAATACGTCCTCCTCCTCCTCATACAGAGGGAATAAGTCCCCCTCCTCCACATACAGAGGGAATACGTCCTCCTCCTCCACATACAGAGGGAATACTTCCTCCTCCACATACAGAGGGAATATTTCCTCCTCCACATACAGAGGGAATACGTCCTCCTCCTCCACTTACAGAGGCCATACGTCCTCTTCCACATACAGAGGGAATATGTCCTCCTTCTCCACATACAGAGGGAATACGTCCTCCTCCACATGCAGAGGGAATACGTCCTCCGCATACAGAGGGAATACGTCCCCCTCCTCCACATGCAGAGGGAATACGTCCTCCTTATACAGAGGGAATACGTCCTCCTCCACATACAGAGTGATTACGTCCTCCTCCTCCACATACAGAGGGATTACGTCCTCCACATACAGAGGGAATATGTCCTCCTCCTCCTCCACATGCAGAGTGATTACGTCCTCCTCCACATACAGAGGGATTACGTCCTCCACATACAGAGGGAATATGTCCTCCTCCTCCTCCACATACAGAGGTAATACGTCCTCCACATACAGAGGGAATACGTCCTCCTCCACATACAGAGGGAATACGTCCTCCTCCTCCACATACAGAGGGAATACGTCCTCCTCCTTATACAGAGGGAATACGTCCTCCTCCACATACAGAGGGAATACGTCCTCCTCCTCCACATACAGAGGGAATACGTCCTCCTCCACATACAGAGGGAATACGTCCTCCTCCACCACATACAGAGGGAATACGTCCTCCTCCACATGCAGAGTGATTACGTCCTCCTCCTCCACATACAGAGGGATTACGTCCTCCTCCTCCACATACAGAGGGAATACGTCCTCCTCCACATACAGAGGGAATACGTCCTCCTCCACATACAGAGGGAATACGTCCTCCTCCTCCACATACAGAGGGAATACGTCCTCCACATAGGAATACGTCCTCCTCCTCCACTTACAGAGGCAATACGTCCTCCTCCACTTACAGAGGCAATACGTCCTCCTCCACATACAAAGGGAATACGTCCTCCTCCACATACAGAGGGAATACGTCCTCCACATACAGAGGGAATACGTCCCCCTCCTCCACATGCAGAGGGAATACGTCCTCCTCCACTTACAGAGGCAATACGTCCTCCTCCACATACAGAGGGAATATGTCCTCCATCTCCACATACAGAGGGAATACATCCCCCTCCTCCACATGCAAAGGGAATACGTCCTCCTCCGCCACATACAGAGGGAATACGTCGTCCTCCTCCACATACGGATGGAATACGTCCTCCTCCACATACAGAGGGATTACGTCCTCCTCCACATACAGAGGAATACGTCCTTCACATACAGATGGAATACGTCCTCCTCCTCCACATACAGAG
Source organism: Ranitomeya variabilis (assembly GCF_051348905.1). NCBI lineage: Eukaryota > Metazoa > Chordata > Amphibia > Anura > Dendrobatidae > Ranitomeya > Ranitomeya variabilis. The sequence goes on from NC_135233.1 coordinate 626,148,350, forward strand.
GGAATACGTCCTTCTCCTCCACATACAGAGGGAATACGTCCTTCTCCTCCACATACAGAGGGAATACGTCCTTCACATACAAAGGGAATACGTCCTCCTCCTCCACATACAGAGGGAATACGTCCTCCTCCACCACATACAGAGGGAATTCGTCCTCCTCCACATGCAGAGGGATTACGTCCTCCTCCTCCTCCACATAAAGAGGGATTACGTCCTCCACATACAGAGGGAATATGTCCTCCACTTACAGAGGGAATACATCCTCCTCCTCCTCCACATACAGAGGGAATACGTCCCCCTCCTCCACATACAGAGGGAATACGTCCTCCTCCACATACAGAGGGAATACGTCCTCCTCCTCCTCACACAGAGGAAATAAGTCCTCCTCCTCCACATACAGAGGGAATACGTCCTCCTCCACATACAGAGGGAATACGTCCTCCTCCACATACAGAGGGAATACGTCCTCCTCCACATACAGAGGGAATACGTCCTCCTCCACATACAGAGGGAATACGTCCTCCACATACAGAGGGAATACGTCCTCCACTTACAGAGGCAATACGTCCTCCTCCACATACAGAGGGAATACGTCCTCCTCCTCCACATACAGAGGGAATACGTCCTCCTCCACATACAGAGGGAATACGTCCTCCTCCTCCTTATACAGAGGGAATACGTCCTCCTCCACATACAGAGGGAATAAGTCCTCCTCCTCCACATACAGAGGGAATAAGTCCTCCTCCTCCTTATACAGAGGGAATACGTCCTCCTCCTCCACATACAGAAGGAATACGTCCTCCTCCTCCTTATACAGAGGGAATACGTCCTCCTCCACATACAGAGGGAATACGTCCTCCTCCTCCTTATACAGAGGGAATACGTCCTCCTCCTCCACATACAGAGGGAATACGTCCTCCACATACAGAGGGAATAAGTCCTCCTCCTCCTCCACATACAGAGGGAATACGTCCTCCTCCTCCACATACAGAGGGAATAAGTCCTCCTCCTCCTTATACAGAGGGAATACGTCCTCCTCCTCCACATACAGAGGGAATAAGTCCTCCTCCTTATACAGAGTGAATACGTCCTCCTCCTCCACATACAGAAGGAATACGTCCTCCTCCACATACAGAGGGAATACGTCCTCCTCCTCCACATACAGAGGGAATACGTCCTCCTCCACATACAGAGGGAATACGTCCTCCTCCTCCACATACAGAGAAAATACGTCCTCCTCCTCCACATACAGAGGGAATACGTCCTCCTCCACATACAGAGGGAATACGTCCTCCTCCACATGCAGAGGGAATACGTCCTCCTCCTCCACATACAGAGAGAATACGTCCTCCTCCACATACAGAGGGAATACGTCCTCCTCCTCCTTATACAGAGGGAATACGTCCTCCTCCTCCACATACAGAGGGAATAAGTCCTCCTCCACATACAGAGGGAATAAGTCCTCCTCCTCCTTATACAGAGGGAATACGTCCTCCTCCTCCACATACAGAAGGAATACGTCCTCCTCCTCCTTATACAGAGGGAATACGTCCTCCTCCTCCACATACAGAGGGAATACGTCCTCCACATACAGAGGGAATAAGTCCTCCTCCTCCTCCACATAGAGAGGGAATACGTCCTCCTCCTCCTTATACAGAGGGAATACGTCCTCCTCCTCCACATACAGAGGGAATACGTCCTCCACATACAGAGGGAATGAGTCCTCCTCCTCCTCCACATACAGAGGGAATACGTCCTCCTCCTCCACATACAGAGGGAATAAGTCCTCCTCCTCCTTATACAGAGGGAATACGTCCTCCTCCTCCACATACAGAGGGAATAAGTCCTCCTCCTTATACAGAGTGAATACGTCCTCCTCCTCCACATACAGAAGGAATACGTCCTCCTCCACATACAGAGGGAATACGTCCTCCTCCTCCACATACAGAGGGAATACGTCCTCCTCCACATACAGAGGGAATACGTCCTCCTCCTCCACATACAGAGAAAATACGTCCTCCTCCTCCACATACAGAGGGAATACGTCCTCCTCCACATACAGAGGGAATACGTCCTCCTCCTCCACATACAGAGAGAATACGTCCTCCTCCACATACAGAGGGAATACGTCCTCCTCCACATACAGAGGGAATACGTCCTCCTCCACATACAGAGGGAATACGTCCCCCTCCACATACAGAGGGAATACGTCCTCCTCCTCCACATACAGAGGGAATACGTCCTCCTTATACAGAGGGAATACGTCCTCCTCCACATACAGAGTGATTACGTCTTCCTCCTCCACATACAGAGGGATTACGTCCTCCACATACAGAGGGAATATGTCCTCCTCCTCCTCCACATGCAGAGTGATTACGTCCTCCTCCACATACAGAGGGATTACGTCCTCCACATACAGAGGGAATATGTCCTCCTCCTCCTCCACATACAGAGGTAATACGTCCTCCACATACAGAGGGTATACGTCCTCCTCCACATACAGAGGGAATACGTCCTCCTCCTCCACATACAGAGGGAATACGTCCTCCTCCTTATACAGAGGGAATACGTCCTCCTCCACATACAGAGGGAATACGTCCTCCTCCTCCACATACAGAGGGAATACGTCCTCCTCCACATACAGAGGGAATACGTCCTCCTCCACCACATACAGAGGGAATACGTCCTCCTCCACATGCAGAGTGATTACGTCCTCCTCCACATACAGAGGGATTACGTCCTCCTCCTCCACATACAGAGGGAATACGTCCTCCTCCACATACAGAGGGAATACGTCCTCCTCCACATACAGAGGGAATATGTCCTCCACATAGGAATACGTCCTCCTCCTCCACTTACAGAGGCAATACGTCCTCCTCCACATACAGAAGGAATAAGTCCCCCTCCTCCACATACAAAGGGAATACGTCCTCCTCCACATACAGAGGGAATACGTCCTCCACATACAGAGGGAATACGTCCCCCTCCTCCACATGCAGAGGGAATACGTCCTCCTCCACTTACAGAGGCAATACGTCCTCCTCCACATACAGAGGGAATATGTCCTCCATCTCCACATACAGAGGGAATACATCCCCCTCCTCCACATGCAAAGGGAATACGTCCTCCTCCGCCACATACAGAGGGAATACGTCGTCCTCCTCCACATACGGATGGAATACGTCCTCCTCCACATACAGAGGGATTACGTCCTCCTCCACATACAGAGGAATACGTCCTTCACATACAGATGGAATACGTCCTCCTCCTCCACATACAGAGGGAATACGTCCTTCTCCTCCACATACAGAGGGAATACGTCCTTCTCCTCCACATACAGAGGGAATACGTCCTTCACATACAAAGGGAATACGTCCTCCTCCTCCACATACAGAGGGAATACGTCCTCCTCCACCACATACAGAGGGAATTCGTCCTCCTCCACATGCAGAGGGATTACGTCCTCCTCCTCCTCCACATAAAGAGGGATTACGTCCTCCACATACAGAGGGAATATGTCCTCCACTTACAGAGGGAATACATCCTCCTCCTCCTCCACATACAGAGGGAATACGTCCCCCTCCTCCACATACAGAGGGAATACGTCCTCCTCCACATACAGAGGGAATACGTCCTCCTCCTCCTCACACAGAGGAAATAAGTCCTCCTCCTCCACATACAGAGGGAATACGTCCTCCTCCACATACAGAGGGAATACGTCCTCCTCCACATACAGAGGGAATACGTCCTCCTCCACATACAGAGGGAATACACGTCCTCCTCCACATACAGAGGGAATACGTCCTCCACATACAGAGGGAATACGTCCTCCACTTACAGAGGCAATACGTCCTCCTCCACATACAGAGGGAATAAGTCCCCCTCCTCCACATACAGAGGGAATACGTCCTCCTCCACATACAGAGGGAATACGTCCTCCTCCACATACAGAGGGAATACGTCCTCCACATACAGAGGGAATACGTCCTCCTCCACTTACAGAGGCAATACGTCCTCCTCCACATACAGAGGGAATATGTCCTCCTCCACATACAGAGGGAATACGTCCTCCGCATACAGAGGGAATACGTCCCCCTCCTCCACATGCAGAGGGAATACGTCCTCCTCCGCCACATACAGAGGGAGTACGTCGTCCTCCTCCACATACGGATGGAATACGTCCTCCTCCACATTCAGAGGGAATACGTCCTTCTCCTCCACATACAGAGGGAATACGTCCCCCTCCTCCACATACAGGGGGAATACGTCCTCCTCCTCCACATACAGAGGGAATACGTCCTCCTCCTCCACATACAGAGGGAATACGACCTCCTCCACATACAGAGGGAATACGTCCTCCTCCTCCACATACAGAGGGAATACGTCCTCCTCCTCCACATACAGAGGGAATACGTCCTCCTCCTCCACATACAGAGGGAATACGTCCTCCTCCTCCTCCACATACAGAGGGAATACGTCCTCCTCCACATACAGAGGGAATACGTCCTCCTCCACATACAGAGGGAATATGTCCTCCTTCTCCACATACAGAGGGAATACGTCCTCCGCATACAGAGGGAATACGTCCCCCTCCTCCACATGCAGAGGGAATACGTCCTCCGCCGCCACATACAGAGGGAATACGTCGTCCTCCTCCACATACGGATGGAAAACGTCCTCCTCCACATACAGAGGGAATACGTCCTTCTCCTCCACAAACAGAGGGAATACGTCCCCCTCCTCCACATACAGAGGGAATACGTCCTCCTCCACATACAGAGGGACTACGTCCTCCTCCACATACAGAGGGAATACGACGTCCTCCTCCACATACAGAGGAAATACGTCCTCCACATACACAGGGAATACGTCCTCCTCCTCCACATACAGAGGGAATACGTCCTCCTCCTCCACATACAGAGGGAATACGTCCTCCTCCTCCACATACAGAGGGAATACGTCCTCCTCCTCCTCCACATACAGAGGGAATACGTCCTCCTCCACATACAGAGGGAATAAGTCCTCCACATACAGAGGGAATACGTCCTCCTCCTCCACATACAGAGGGAATATGTCCTCCTCCACATACAGAGGGAATACGTCCTCCTCCACATACAGAGAGAACACATACTCCTCCACATACAGAGGGAATAAGTCCTCCTCCACATACAGAGGGAATAAGTCCTCCTCCACATACAGAGGGAATACGTCTTCCTCCTCCACATACAGAGGGAATATGTCCTCCTCCACATACAGAGGGAATACGTCCTCCTCCACATACAGAGAGAACACATCCTCCTCCTCCACATACAGAGGGAATACGTCCTCCTCCACATGCAGAAGGAATACGTCCTCCTCCACATACAGAGGGATTACGTTCTCCTCCTCCACATACAGAGGGATTACGTCCTCTACATACAGAGGGAATACGTCCTCCTCCACATACAGAGGGAATATGTCCTCCACTTACAGAGGGAATACATCCTCCTCCTCCACATACAGAGGGAATACGTCCTCCTCCACCACATACAGAGGGAATACGTCCTCCTCCACATACAGAGGGAATACATCCTCCTCCTCCACATACAGAGGGAATACGTCCTCCTCCGTATACAGAGGGAATACGTCCTCCTCCTCCACATACAGAGGGAATACATCCCCCTCCTCCACATACAGAGGGAATACGTCCCCCTCCTCCACATACAGAGGGAATACGTCCCCCTCCTCCACATAGAGGGAATACGTCCTCCTCCACATACAGAGGGAATACGTCCTCCTCCTCATACAGAGGGAATAAGTCCCCCTCCTCCACATACAGAGGGAATACGTCCTCCTCCTCCACATACAGAGGGAATACTTCCTCCTCCACATACAGAGGGAATATTTCCTCCTCCACATACAGAGGGAATACGTCCTCCTCCTCCACTTACAGAGGCCATACGTCCTCTTCCACATACAGAGGGAATATGTCCTCCTTCTCCACATACAGAGGGAATACGTCCTCCTCCACATGCAGAGGGAATACATCCTCCGCATACAGAGGGAATACGTCCCCCTCCTCCACATGCAGAGGGAATACGTCCTCCTCCGCCACATACAGAGGGAATATGTCGTCCTCCTCCTCCACATACAGATGGAATACGTCCTCCTCCTCCACATACAGAGGGATTACGTCCTCCTCCACATACAGAGGAATACGTCCTTCACATACAGATGGAATACGTACTCCTCCTCCACATACAGATTGAATACGTCCTCCTCCACATACAGAGGGAATACGTCCCCCTCCTCCACATACAGAGGGAATACGTCCTCCTCCTCCACATACAGAGGGAATACGTCCTCCTCCTCCACATACAGAGGAAATACGTCCTCCGCATACAGAGGGAATACGTCCTTCTCCACATACAGAGGGAATACGTCCTCCACCTACAGAGGGAATACGTCCTCCTCCACAAACAGCGAATATGTCCTCCTCCTCCGCATACAGAGGGAATACGTCCTCCACATACAGAGGGAATACGTCCTCCTCCACATACAGAGGGAATACGTCCTCCTCCACATACAGAGGGAATACGTCGTCCACATACAGAGGGAATACGTCCTCCTCCACATACAGAGGGAATACGTCCTCCTCCACATAAAGAGGGAATACTTCCTCCTCCACCACATACAGAGGGAATACGTCCTCCTCCACATACAGGAGGAATACGTCCTCCACATACAGAGGGATTACGTGCTCCTCCTCCACATACAGAGGGAATAAGTCCTCCACATGCAGAGGGAATACGTCCTCCACATACAGAGGGAATACGTCCTCCTCTTCCACATGCAGAGGGAATACGTCCTCCTCCATCACATACAGAGGGATTATGTCCTCTTCCTCCGCATATAGAGGGAATATTTCCTCCTCCTCCTCATACAGAGGAAATACGTCCCCCTCCTCCGCATACAGTGGGAATACGTCCTCCTCCTCCACATACAGAGGGAATACGACCTCCTCCACATACAGAGGGAATACGTCCTCCTCCTCCACATACAGAGGGAATACGTCCTCCTCCTCCACATACAGAGGGAATACGTCCTCCTCCTCCACATACAGAGGGAATACGTCCTCCTCCTCCTCCACATACAGAGGGAATACGTCCTCCTCCACATACAGAGGGAATACGTCCTCCTCCACATACAGAGGGAATATGTCCTCCTTCTCCACATACAGAGGGAATACGTCCTCCGCATACAGAGGGAATACGTCCCCCTCCTCCACATGCAGAGGGAATACGTCCTCCGCCGCCACATACAGAGGGAATACGTCGTCCTCCTCCACATACGGATGGAAAACGTCCTCCTCCACATACAGAGGGAATACGTCCTTCTCCTCCACAAACAGAGGGAATACGTCCCCCTCCTCCACATACAGAGGGAATACGTCCTCCTCCACATACAGAGGGACTACGTCCTCCTCCACATACAGAGGGAATACGACGTCCTCCTCCACATACAGAGGAAATACGTCCTCCACATACACAGGGAATACGTCCTCCTCCTCCACATACAGAGGGAATACGTCCTCCTCCTCCACATACAGAGGGAATACGTCCTCCTCCTCCACATACAGAGGGAATACGTCCTCCTCCTCCTCCACATACAGAGGGAATACGTCCTCCTCCACATACAGAGGGAATAAGTCCTCCACATACAGAGGGAATACGTCCTCCTCCTCCACATACAGAGGGAATATGTCCTCCTCCACATACAGAGGGAATACGTCCTCCTCCACATACAGAGAGAACACATACTCCTCCACATACAGAGGGAATAAGTCCTCCTCCACATACAGAGGGAATAAGTCCTCCTCCACATACAGAGGGAATACGTCTTCCTCCTCCACATACAGAGGGAATATGTCCTCCTCCACATACAGAGGGAATACGTCCTCCTCCACATACAGAGAGAACACATCCTCCTCCTCCACATACAGAGGGAATACGTCCTCCTCCACATGCAGAAGGAATACGTCCTCCTCCACATACAGAGGGATTACGTTCTCCTCCTCCACATACAGAGGGATTACGTCCTCTACATACAGAGGGAATACGTCCTCCTCCACATACAGAGGGAATATGTCCTCCACTTACAGAGGGAATACATCCTCCTCCTCCACATACAGAGGGAATACGTCCTCCTCCACCACATACAGAGGGAATACGTCCTCCTCCACATACAGAGGGAATACATCCTCCTCCTCCACATACAGAGGGAATACGTCCTCCTCCGTATACAGAGGGAATACGTCCTCCTCCTCCACATACAGAGGGAATACATCCCCCTCCTCCACATACAGAGGGAATACGTCCCCCTCCTCCACATACAGAGGGAATACGTCCCCCTCCTCCACATAGAGGGAATACGTCCTCCTCCACATACAGAGGGAATACGTCCTCCTCCTCATACAGAGGGAATAAGTCCCCCTCCTCCACATACAGAGGGAATACGTCCTCCTCCTCCACATACAGAGGGAATACTTCCTCCTCCACATACAGAGGGAATATTTCCTCCTCCACATACAGAGGGAATACGTCCTCCTCCTCCACTTACAGAGGCCATACGTCCTCTTCCACATACAGAGGGAATATGTCCTCCTTCTCCACATACAGAGGGAATACGTCCTCCTCCACATGCAGAGGGAATACATCCTCCGCATACAGAGGGAATACGTCCCCCTCCTCCACATGCAGAGGGAATACGTCCTCCTCCGCCACATACAGAGGGAATATGTCGTCCTCCTCCTCCACATACAGATGGAATACGTCCTCCTCCTCCACATACAGAGGGATTACGTCCTCCTCCACATACAGAGGAATACGTCCTTCACATACAGATGGAATACGTACTCCTCCTCCACATACAGATTGAATACGTCCTCCTCCACATACAGAGGGAATACGTCCCCCTCCTCCACATACAGAGGGAATACGTCCTCCTCCTCCACATACAGAGGGAATACGTCCTCCTCCTCCACATACAGAGGAAATACGTCCTCCGCATACAGAGGGAATACGTCCTTCTCCACATACAGAGGGAATACGTCCTCCACCTACAGAGGGAATACGTCCTCCTCCACAAACAGCGAATATGTCCTCCTCCTCCGCATACAGAGGGAATACGTCCTCCACATACAGAGGGAATACGTCCTCCTCCACATACAGAGGGAATACGTACTTCTCCACATACAGAGGGAATACGTCCTCCTCCACATACAGAGGGAATACGTCGTCCACATACAGAGGGAATACGTCCTCCTCCACATACAGAGGGAATACGTCCTCCTCCACATAAAGAGGGAATACTTCCTCCTCCACCACATACAGAGGGAATACGTCCTCCTCCACATACAGGAGGAATACGTCCTCCACATACAGAGGGATTACGTGCTCCTCCTCCACATACAGAGGGAATAAGTCCTCCACATGCAGAGGGAATACGTCCTCCACATACAGAGGGAATACGTCCTCCTCTTCCACATGCAGAGGGAATACGTCCTCCTCCATCACATACAGAGGGATTATGTCCTCTTCCTCCGCATATAGAGGGAATATTTCCTCCTCCTCCTCATACAGAGGAAATACGTCCCCCTCCTCCGCATACAGTGGGAATACGTCCTCCTCCTCCACATACAGAGGGAATACGTCCTCCTCCTCATACAGAGGGAATACGTCCCCCTCCTCCACATACAGAGGGAATATGTGCTCCACATACAGAGGGAATAAGTCCTCCTCCACATACAGAGGGAATAAGTTCTCCACATACAGAGGGAATACGTCCTCCTCCTGCACATACAGAGGGAATACGTCCTCCTCCACATACAGAGGGAATACGTCCCCCTCCTCCACTTACAGAGGGAATACGTCCCCCTCCTCCACATAGAGGGAATACGTCCTCCTCCATATACAGAGGGAATACGTCCTCCTCCTCCTCATACAGAGGGAATAAGTCCCCCTCCTCCACATACAGAGGGAATACGTCCTCCTCCTCCACATACAGAGGGAATACTTCCTCCTCCACATACAGAGGGAATATTTCCTCCTCCACATACAGAGGGAATACGTCCTCCTCCTCCACTTACAGAGGCCATACGTCCTCTTCCACATACAGAGGGAATATGTCCTCCTTCTCCACATACAGAGGGAATACGTCCTCCTCCACATGCAGAGGGAATACGTCCTCCGCATACAGAGGGAATACGTCCCCCTCCTCCACATGCAGAGGGAATACGTCCTCCTTATACAGAGGGAATACGTCCTCCTCCACATACAGAGTGATTACGTCCTCCTCCTCCACATACAGAGGGATTACGTCCTCCACATACAGAGGGAATATGTCCTCCTCCTCCTCCACATGCAGAGTGATTACGTCCTCCTCCACATACAGAGGGATTACGTCCTCCACATACAGAGGGAATATGTCCTCCTCCTCCTCCACATACAGAGGTAATACGTCCTCCACATACAGAGGGAATACGTCCTCCTCCACATACAGAGGGAATACGTCCTCCTCCTCCACATACAGAGGGAATACGTCCTCCTCCTTATACAGAGGGAATACGTCCTCCTCCACATACAGAGGGAATACGTCCTCCTCCTCCACATACAGAGGGAATACGTCCTCCTCCACATACAGAGGGAATACGTCCTCCTCCACCACATACAGAGGGAATACGTCCTCCTCCACATGCAGAGTGATTACGTCCTCCTCCTCCACATACAGAGGGATTACGTCCTCCTCCTCCACATACAGAGGGAATACGTCCTCCTCCACATACAGAGGGAATACGTCCTCCTCCACATACAGAGGGAATACGTCCTCCTCCTCCACATACAGAGGGAATACGTCCTCCACATAGGAATACGTCCTCCTCCTCCACTTACAGAGGCAATACGTCCTCCTCCACATACAGAGGGAATAAGTCCCCCTCCTCCACATACAAAGGGAATACGTCCTCCTCCACATACAGAGGGAATACGTCCTCCACATACAGAGGGAATACGTCCCCCTCCTCCACATGCAGAGGGAATACGTCCTCCTCCACTTACAGAGGCAATACGTCCTCCTCCACATACAGAGGGAATATGTCCTCCATCTCCACATACAGAGGGAATACATCCCCCTCCTCCACATGCAAAGGGAATACATCCTCCTCCGCCACATACAGAGGGAATACGTCGTCCTCCTCCACATACGGATGGAATACGTCCTCCTCCACATACAGAGGGATTACGTCCTCCTCCACATACAGAGGAATACGTCCTTCACATACAGATGGAATACGTCCTCCTCCTCCACATACAGAGGGAATACGTCCTTCTCCTCCACATACAGAGGGAATACGTCCTTCTCCTCCACATACAGAGGGAATACGTCCTTCACATACAGAGGGAATACGTCCTCCTCCTCCACATACAGAGGGAATACGTCCTCCTCCACCACATACAGAGGGAATTCGTCCTCCTCCACATGCAGAGGGATTACGTCCTCCTCCTCCTCCACATAAAGAGGGATTACGTCCTCCACATACAGAGGGAATATGTCCTCCACTTACAGAGGGAATACATCCTCCTCCTCCTCCACATACAGAGGGAATACGTCCCCCTCCTCCACATACAGAGGGAATACGTCCTCCTCCACATACAGAGGGAATACGTCCTCCTCCTCCTCACACAGAGGAAATAAGTCCTCCTCCTCCACATACAGAGGGAATACGTCCTCCTCCACATACAGAGGGAATACGTCCTCCTCCACATACAGAGGGAATACGTCCTCCTCCACATACAGAGGGAATACGTCCTCCTCCACATACAGAGGGAATACGTCCTCCACATACAGAGGGAATACGTCCTCCACTTACAGAGGCAATACGTCCTCCTCCACATACAGAGGGAATAAGTCCCCCTCCTCCACATACAGAGGGAATACGTCCTCCTCCACATACAGAGGGAATACGTCCTCCTCCACATACAGAGGGAATACGTCCTCCACATACAGAGGGAATACGTCCTCCTCCACTTACAGAGGCAATACGTCCTCCTCCACATACAGAGGGAATATGTCCTCCTCCACATACAGAGGGAATACGTCCTCCGCATACAGAGGGAATACGTCCCCCTCCTCCACATGCAGAGGGAATACGTCCTCCTCCGCCACATACAGAGGGAGTACGTCGTCCTCCTCCACATACGGATGGAATACGTCCTCCTCCACATACAGAGGGAATACGTCCTTCTCCTCCACATACAGAGGGAATACGTCCCCCTCCTCCACATACAGGGGGAATACGTCCTCCTCCTCCACATACAGAGGGAATACGTCCTCCTCCTCCACATACAGAGGGAATACGACCTCCTCCACATACAGAGGGAATACGTCCTCCTCCTCCACATACAGAGGGAATACGTCCTCCTCCTCCACATACAGAGGGAATACGTCCTCCTCCTCCACATACAGAGGGAATACGTCCTCCTCCTCCTCCACATACAGAGGGAATACGTCCTCCTCCACATACAGAGGGAATACGTCCTCCTCCACATACAGAGGGAATATGTCCTCCTTCTCCACATACAGAGGGAATACGTCCTCCGCATACAGAGGGAATACGTCCCCCTCCTCCACATGCAGAGGGAATACGTCCTCCGCCGCCACATACAGAGGGAATACGTCGTCCTCCTCCACATACGGATGGAAAACGTCCTCCTCCACATACAGAGGGAATACGTCCTTCTCCTCCACAAACAGAGGGAATACGTCCCCCTCCTCCACATACAGAGGGAATACGTCCTCCTCCACATACAGAGGGACTACGTCCTCCTCCACATACAGAGGGAATACGACGTCCTCCTCCACATACAGAGGAAATACGTCCTCCACATACACAGGGAATACGTCCTCCTCCTCCACATACAGAGGGAATACGTCCTCCTCCTCCACATACAGAGGGAATACGTCCTCCTCCTCCACATACAGAGGGAATACGTCCTCCTCCTCCTCCACATACAGAGGGAATACGTCCTCCTCCACATACAGAGAGAACACATACTCCTCCACATACAGAGGGAATAAGTCCTCCTCCACATACAGAGGGAATAAGTCCTCCTCCACATACAGAGGGAATACGTCTTCCTCCTCCACATACAGAGGGAATAAGTCCTCCTCCACATACAGAGGGAATACGTCCTCCTCCACATACAGAGAGAACACATCCTCCTCCTCCACATACAGAGGGAATACGTCCTCCTCCACATGCAGAAGGAATACGTCCTCCTCCACATACAGAGGGATTACGTTCTCCTCCTCCACATACAGAGGGATTACGTCCTCTACATACAGAGGGAATACGTCCTCCTCCACATACAGAGGGAATATGTCCTCCACTTACAGAGGGAATACATCCTCCTCCTCCACATACAGAGGGAATACGTCCTCCTCCACCACATACAGAGGGAATACGTCCTCCTCCACATACAGAGGGAATACATCCTCCTCCTCCACATACAGAGGGAATACGTCCTCCTCCGTATACAGAGGGAATACGTCCTCCTCCTCCACATACAGAGGGAATACATCCCCCTCCTCCACATACAGAGGGAATACGTCCCCCTCCTCCACATACAGAGGGAATACGTCCCCCTCCTCCACATAGAGGGAATACGTCCTCCTCCACATACAGAGGGAATACGTCCTCCTCCTCCTCATACAGAGGGAATAAGTCCCCCTCCTCCACATACAGAGGGAATACGTCCTCCTCCTCCACATACAGAGGGAATACTTCCTCCTCCACATACAGAGGGAATATTTCCTCCTCCACATACAGAGGGAATACGTCCTCCTCCTCCACTTACAGAGGCCATACGTCCTCTTCCACATACAGAGGGAATATGTCCTCCTTCTCCACATACAGAGGGAATACGTCCTCCTCCACATGCAGAGGGAATACATCCTCCGCATACAGAGGGAATACGTCCCCCTCCTCCACATGCAGAGGGAATACGTCCTCCTCCGCCACATACAGAGGGAATATGTCGTCCTCCTCCTCCACATACAGATGGAATACGTCCTCCTCCTCCACATACAGAGGGATTACGTCCTCCTCCACATACAGAGGAATACGTCCTTCACATACAGATGGAATACGTACTCCTCCTCCACATACAGATTGAATACGTCCTCCTCCACATACAGAGGGAATACGTCCCCCTCCTCCACATACAGAGGGAATACGTCCTCCTCCTCCACATACAGAGGGAATACGTCCTCCTCCTCCACATACAGAGGAAATACGTCCTCCGCATACAGAGGGAATACGTCCTTCTCCACATACAGAGGGAATACGTCCTCCACCTACAGAGGGAATACGTCCTCCTCCACAAACAGCGAATATGTCCTCCTCCTCCGCATACAGAGGGAATACGTCCTCCACATACAGATGGAATACGTCCTCCTCCACATACAGAGGGAATACGTACTTCTCCACATACAGAGGGAATACGTCCTCCTCCACATACAGAGGGAATACGTCGTCCACATACAGAGGGAATACGTCCTCCTCCACATACAGAGGGAATACGTCCTCCTCCACATAAAGAGGGAATACTTCCTCCTCCACCACATACAGAGGGAATACGTCCTCCTCCACATACAGGAGGAATACGTCCTCCACATACAGAGGGATTACGTGCTCCTCCTCCACATACAGAGGGAATAAGTCCTCCACATACAGAGGGAATACGTCCTCCACATACAGAGGGAATACGTCCTCCTCTTCCACATGCAGAGGGAATACGTCCTCCTCCATCACATACAGAGGGATTATGTCCTCTTCCTCCGCATATAGAGGGAATATTTCCTCCTCCTCCTCATACAGAGGAAATACGTCCCCCTCCTCCGCATACAGTGGGAATACGTCCTCCTCCTCCACATACAGAGGGAATACGTCCTCCTCCTCATACAGAGGGAATACGTCCCCCTCCTCCACATACAGAGGGAATATGTGCTCCACATACAGAGGGAATAAGTCCTCCTCCACATACAGAGGGAATAAGTCCTCCTCCACATACAGAGGGAATAAGTTCTCCACATACAGAGGGAATAAGTCCTCCTGCACATACAGAGGGAATACGTCCTCCTCCACATACAGAGGGAATACGTCCCCCTCCTCCACTTACAGAGGGAATACGTCCCCCTCCTCCACATAGAGGGAATACGTCCTCCTCCATATACAGAGGGAATACGTCCTCCTCCTCCTCATACAGAGGGAATAAGTCCCCCTCCTCCACATACAGAGGGAATACGTCCTCCTCCTCCACATACAGAGGGAATACTTCCTCCTCCACATACAGAGGGAATATTTCCTCCTCCACATACAGAGGGAATACGTCCTCCTCCTCCACTTACAGAGGCCATACGTCCTCTTCCACATACAGAGGGAATATGTCCTCCTTCTCCACATACAGAGGGAATACGTCCTCCTCCACATGCAGAGGGAATACGTCCTCCGCATACAGAGGGAATACGTCCCCCTCCTCCACATGCAGAGGGAATACGTCCTCCTCCGCCACATACAGAGGGAATACGTCGTTCTCCTCCTCCACATACAGATGGAATACGTCCTCCTCCTCCACATACAGAGGGATTACGTCCTCCTCCACATACAGAGGAATACGTCCTTCACATACAGATGGAATACGTACTCCTCCTCCACATACAGAGGGAATACGTCCTCCTCCACATACAGAGGGAATACGTCCCCCTCCTCCACATACAGAGGGAATACGTCCTCCTCCTCCACATACAGAGGGAATACGTCCTCCTCCTCCACATACAGAGGGAATACATCCTCCTCCTCCACATACAGAGGAAATACGTCCTCCGCATACAGAGGGAATACGTCCTTCTCCACATACAGAGGGAATACGTCCTCCACCTACAGAGGGAATACGTCCTCCTCCACAAACAGCGAATATGTCCTCCTCCGCATACAGAGGGAATACGTCCTCCACATACAGAGGGAATACGTCCTCCTTCTCCACATACAGAGGGAATACGTCCTTCTCCACATACAGAGGGAATACGTCCTCCTCCACATACAGAGGGAATACGTCCTCCACATACAGAGGGAATACGTCCTCCTCCACATACAGAGGGAATACGTCCTCCTCCACATAAAGAGGGAATACTTCCTCCTCCACCACATACAGAGGGAATACGTCCTCCTCCACATACAGGGGGAATACGTCCTCCACATACAGAGGGATTACGTTCTCCTCCTCCACATACAGAGGGATTACGTTCTCCTCCTCCACATACAGAGGGAATATGTCCTCCACTTACAGAGGGAATACATCCTCCTCCTCCACATACAGAGGGAATACGTCCTCCTCCACCACATACAGAGGGAATACGTCCTCCTCCACATACAGAGGGAATACGTCCTCCTCCGTATACAGAGGGAATACGTCCTCCTCCTCCACATACAGAGGGAATACATCCCCCTCCTCCACATACAGAGGGAATACGTCCCCCTCCTCCACATACAGAGGGAATACGTCCCCCTCCTCCACATAGAGGGAATACGTCCTCCTCCACATACAGAGGGAATACGTCCTCCTCCACATACAGAGGGAATACGTCCTCCTCCTCCTCATACAGAGGGAATAAGTCCCCCTCCTCCACATACAGAGGGAATACGTCCTCCTCCTCCACATACAGAGGGAATACTTCCTCCTCCACATACAGAGGGAATATTTCCTCCTCCACATACAGAGGGAATACGTCCTCCTCCTCCACTTACAGAGGCCATACGTCCTCTTCCACATACAGAGGGAATATGTCCTCCTTCTCCACATACAGAGGGAATACGTCCTCCTCCACATGCAGAGGGAATACATCCTCCGCATACAGAGGGAATACGTCCCCCTCCTCCACATGCAGAGGGAATACGTCCTCCTCCGCCACATACAGAGGGAATATGTCGTCCTCCTCCACATACAGATGGAATACGTCCTCCTCCTCCACATACAGAGGGATTACGTCCTCCTCCACATACAGAGGAATACGTCCTTCACATACAGATGGAATACGTACTCCTCCTCCACATACAGATTGAATACGTCCTCCTCCACATACAGAGGGAATACGTCCCCCTCCTCCACATACAGAGGGAATACGTCCTCCTCCACATACAGAGGGAATACGTCCTCCTCCTCCACATACAGAGGAAATACGTCCTCCGCATACAGAGGGAATACGTCCTTCTCCACATACAGAGGGAATACGTCCTCCACCTACAGAGGGAATACGTCCTCCACAAACAGCGAATATGTCCTCCTCCTCCGCATACAGAGGGAATACGTCCTCCACATACAGAGGGAATACGTCCTCCTCCACATACAGAGGGAATACGTCCTCCTCCACATACAGAGGGAATACGTCGTCCACATACAGAGGGAATACGTCCTCCTCCATATACAGAGGGAATACGTCCTCCTCCACATAAAGAGGGAATACTTCCTCCTCCACCACATACAGAGGGAATACGTCCTCCTCCACATACAGGAGGAATACGTCCTCCACATACAGAGGGATTACGTGCTCCTCCTCCACATACAGAGGGAATAAGTCCTCCACATACAGAGGGAATACGTCCTCCACATACAGAGGGAATACGTCCTCCTCTTCCACATGCAGAGGGAATACGTCCTCCTCCATCACATACAGAGGGATTATGTCCTCTTCCTCCGCATATAGAGGGAATATTTCCTCCTCCTCCTCATACAGAGGAAATACGTCCCCCTCCTCCGCATACAGTGGGAATACGTCCTCCTCCTCCACATACAGAGGGAATACGTCCTCCTCCTCATACAGAGGGAATACGTCCCCCTCCTCCACATACAGAGGGAATATGTGCTCCACATACAGAGGGAATAAGTCCTCCTCCACATACAGAGGGAATAAGTCCTCCTCCACATACAGAGGGAATAAGTTCTCCACATACAGAGGGAATAAGTCCTCCTGCACATACAGAGGGAATACGTCCTCCTCCACATACAGAGGGAATACGTCCCCCTCCTCCACTTACAGAGGGAATACGTCCCCCTCCTCCACATAGAGGGAATACGTCCTCCTCCATATACAGAGGGAATACGTCCTCCTCCTCCTCATACAGAGGGAATAAGTCCCCCTCCTCCACATACAGAGGGAATACGTCCTCCTCCTCCACATACAGAGGGAATACTTCCTCCTCCACATACAGAGGGAATATTTCCTCCTCCACATACAGAGGGAATACGTCCTCCTCCTCCACTTACAGAGGCCATACGTCCTCTTCCACATACAGAGGGAATATGTCCTCCTTCTCCACATACAGAGGGAATATGTCCTCCTCCACATGCAGAGGGAATACGTCCTCCGCATACAGAGGGAATACGTCCCCCTCCTCCACATGCAGAGGGAATACGTCCTCCTCCGCCACATACAGAGGGAATACGTCGTCCTCCTCCTCCACATACAGATGGAATACGTCCTCCTCCTCCACATACAGAGGGATTACGTCCTCCTCCACATACAGAGAAATACGTCCTTCACATACAGATGGAATACGTACTCCTCCTCCACATACAGAGGGAATACGTCCTCCTCCACATACAGAGGGAATACGTCCCCCTCCTCCACATACAGAGGGAATACGTCCTCCTCCTCCACATACAGAGGGAATACGTCCTCCTCCTCCACATACAGAGGGAATACATCCTCCTCCTCCACATACAGAGAAAATACGTCCTCCGCATACAGAGGGAATACGTCCTTCTCCACATACAGAGGGAATACGTCCTCCACCTACAGAGGGAATACGTCCTCCTCCACAAACAGTGAATATGTCCTCCTCCGCATACAGAGGGAATACGTCCTCCACATACAGAGGGAATACGTCCTCCTTCTCCACATACAGAGGGAATACGTCCTTCTCCACATACAGAGGGAATACGTCCTCCTCCACATACAGAGGGAATACGTCCTCCACATACAGAGGGAATACGTCCTCCTCCACATACAGAGGGAATACGTCCTCCTCCACATAAAGAGGGAATACTTCCTCCTCCACCACATACAGAGGGAATACGTCCTCCTCCACATACAGGGGGAATACGTCCTCCACATACAGAGGGATTACGTGCTCCTCCTCCACATACAGAGGGAATATGTCCTCCTCCACATACAGAGGGAATACGTCCTCCTCCTCCACATGCAGAGGGAATACGTCCTCCTCCATCACATACAGAGGGATTATGTCCTCTTCCTCCGCATATAGAGGGAATATTTCCTCCTCCACATACAGAGGCAATACGTCCCCCTCCTCCACATACAGTGGGAATACGTCCTCCTCCTCCACATACAGAGGGAATACGTCCTCCTCCTCATACAGAGGGAATACGTCCCCCTCCTCCACATACAGAGGGAATATGTGCTCCACATACAGAGGGAATAAGTCCTCCTCCACATACAGAGGGAATAAGTCCTCCTCCACATACAGAGGGAATAAGTTCTCCACATACAGAGGGAATAAGTCCTCCTGCACATGCAGAGGGAATACGTCCTCCTCCACATACAGAGGTGTCACGATATGGTATGAAATATCATATAAGTTTAGTTTCTCTTGCTAGCATGCTGTGGGCTAAGCCCCCCTTCTTGGAGTGATTCTGCAACAGCTTTTATGGCTTGTAGCTGCAGATTCCTGACTTTCAGCTCCAAAGCCCCTCATCCCCCTTGCCAAGGTATTTACAACCGGCATCCCTGCAGTGGAAAGTGATCAGCTTAAACTGGTAGAGAAGCTTCCAGAATCCATGAAAGTCCTTTGTTCTGGTTTTTGTAAGATATTAGGCAAACCATTTAAGTTAGGAACCGGAAAATATATATTCTTAATCTCCCTCGGTGGATCCATCCGCCCCTCTAAACACGGGCTTCTAACTCCATCTGGTAAAGAAGTAGGGATTTCTCTGTAATTAGGCATCACACATAGGACATATTTGATCTCATTAGAATGCCAACGTTAATACGAGATGAATGCTGGGTTTGTTATGACTATGACATGTTTTGTAGCGGAGTTATAGAAATTAGACAAATTTAAGGTTGAATTACTCAGACTGAAGAGAGATGCGGGTCTGGATAAGCCAGCCCTTTCTGTAATGTCACAGGCTGCAGGTTATAAGTTTCTGGCAGGCTTCCAGCAGTCAGTTCAGTTTTTTTTTACCTGAAGAGCCCTGAGCAAGTCCTAATGCACTGGGACGTATGGGAACTCTACTAGCCTGGTTGCCTGCAATGCTCTGAGAACATGTGAGTGTTATCTTTTCTCCTTTAATCCTTTTATGTTATAATTACCTTGTACATATTTGCAATTGTCTCTTTTTGTAACATCTTTGTAAAATATTTTGATAAAGCACTGCCTAAACTTTATGGAGTATAATAATTAATACTAGATTCGTTCTCCTGCTCTAAAACGTACCCTGTCTCTTGGAGGGAATTACGCTACTGTGTTGGGTTAGCTTCGGACCCGTTTAATCGAAGCTGGTGGCAGCATACCGTGTGCAGGCCTTTGGGTGTTGTTGCAGCGACTGCGGCGTTGATAATTATTGTTCCTGCCTGAGTGGGAGTAGTTTATCACGTCGCTGCAGCGTGCCCAATAGCCAGTACATAGCAGGCAGCCTTTCTGGCGAATAATTACCTTAGGTGCAGTACCTAATCTGACCTGACAGTAAGGGGGGCGCCAGAGAGCTGCAAGGTTTAAGTCGAACTGTAAGCGGGTTATTCATAGATCCCTGCAGTTCATGGTATATTGAAGAGCAGTGGGATACCTAAAATAAGCCCCTGCTGTAAACTAAGAGGTCAATAGCCTTGTGTGTTTCTTTTATCACATTGTAGCAGTGGAGGGATAACTAAGATAAGCCCCCTGCACATGTGATAGCCGTCTGTTGGCCTAAAGTCACCCCGATCTGTGACGTAGGGGTGACGGTCACGGTGTGAATCGTGATAAATTGTTGGCAAGGCGGTGGGATATTAGAGCATTAGTGATTTGGTTTGAGCAATCATTCCTCTCAGTAAAAACTTGCAAAGTTCTTGCGAGGATTCTGCTCAAATAAGTTTGGAGAACGAACTCAGTGTTTATTAGTCTTGAGACAATTGTGTGTACTGGTAATTATCCCCTCCCTTTCTCTTCGTTTTTCTATCCTATCTTTTATTTGGCAACCATGGTTGTGCTGGGAGAAACCTTTTATGAGCAGCAGACCAGAGACACCCTTGTTGCCTTATGCAAGTCACAGCACATTGACTTTGCAGGCGAAAACAAAAGCCAACTGGTCGCAGTTCTGGTGCAATGGGAAGCCGCTCTAGACCACTCACAGAGGCCGCAGAAGCCAGCACCAGCAAACGTGCTGCAGCAGAGGTCCAACCACTGAATGCTGGCCCTGTTAGCAATCCGGGCGAATTGGACCCCCACCTGCAGGCGGCCTTGAAAGAATTCCCCACTGACGACCATGAGGGACGTCGGCAGCTGATTCAGCAATACCGGCAGGAGGCCGAGTCCCGAGCCGAGCGAGAGGCCCAGCAAGCCGAGCTAGAGGCCCAGCGGGAGGCTGAGAGAGCCGAGCTAGAGTCCCAGCGGGAGGCTGAGAGAGCCGAGCGAGAGGCCCAGCAAGCCGAGCGAGAGGCCCAAGCGGAGCGGGAGTACCAGCTGCAGTTAGCCCGACTGCAAATGCAGGGGTCGTCCCTGTCCGGCCGTGAGCCCAGCAGCGCTCAGACACCGAAGCCCCGGCCCGATCACTTCCCTGTTATGGAAAAGGATGGGGACTTGGACACTTTTCTGCGGGCCTTTGAGAAAGCCTGCAGACAGTACCAGCTGCCTACACAAGAATGGGCACGATACCTGACACCAGGGCTGAGAGGCAAAGCTCTGGAGGCGTTTGGCTCTGATAGCCAAGTACCAGCTTACACCCGAGATGTACCGTAGAAAGTTCCGGACCCTCCAATGTGGCCCACACGACAGTTACAGTGATGTGGTGCATGGACTCAGGACCCACTTTCACCAGTGGATCCAAAGACTGTCAGTGACCACCTTTGAGCAGCTGGAAGACCTGATGATCAAAGACCAGTTCTTCTATCTTTGCCCAGCTGAGGTGCGACAGTTCGTGATGGACAGAGAACCCAAAGACGTGACGAAAGCAGCGCAGATTGCAGGCCAACCGTATTTCGGAAGTGCTGAAGCCAGTCAACACCAGCTGGAGAGGGGGTAAGCCTGCAACCAATGCCAATACCCCTGCCAGCCAACACACCAGAGGTCCTGTCCCCGTGGCCCACAGCACCAGACCTACCACCGAATCTCGCCAGTGTTACCACTGCAGGCGGCCTGGTCATATCAGTCCCATCTGTCCAGACAAGCAGAAGAACCCCTCATCCAAGGCCCCAGGGCCTAATGCAGCAGTTCTTTTGGTGGGTGGTGTGGCTGGGAGGGTGTGTGACAACGTACAGCACGTCACTGTGGGAGGTCATGTTGCTACAGGCCTCAAGGACACCGGGGCTGAACGAACCCTCATCCGACCCGAACTGGCGGCCCCTGAAGAAATCATTCCGGGGAAAACCCTAACTGTCACTGGGATTGGGGGCATCAGCTGTCCCTTACCGATGGCCCGGGTTTATATTGATTGGGGTGCCGGGAGCGGGTTGAAGGAATTGGGGCTGTCTGATAATTTGCCCACTGATGTTTTGTTGGGGACTGATTTGGGGAGGTTGTTTGCATACTACGTCTCTGACACCCCTCCCCAATCTGCTAATAATGGTAACGTTAACCCTCATGTTGATGATGATGATGGGAGATCGCATATGTGTTACCTGACCATGCTTTATCTAGTAATGATGCATCTGATAACCATTTTTTTCCTAGGAGTGATGGTGAAAATGTTGTACCTGTGCCAACTGAATCTGATAATGATGTTTCTGTGAAAGTTGATGTGTCCATAGGTACAGGAGTGCTCAGCCACGTCGCTCTGCGGAGTGAGACGGCTGAGGAACCCCTAGCAGGGGCAAGTGTCGGTGCTACAGGAAATTGGGAGATACATGGGAACCGTGAGGAAGGTGATGCCATGCAATTGACCAGTGCCACCGAGGAAGGTAACTGGCCCATAAGTAGCAATGCTCCTGAGGTAATGGGGGTGGATGGGGAGGTAGAACCCATAGCAGCGCCGGCTGATGGGTCTGTAGAAATCCCCGGGGAGACAGCCTACGTAGCTGCTGTCACCCGCAGTCAGAGTGCCCGGAACGCAGATAACTGTCTGCCTCCCGGACCCTCCTCAGTCATCAGTATGACTGAACCAGAGCAGGTCCCAGAGGGTTCCCGTGGGGAAGGGACCCTGACGTCGCTTCTGGCTTCCCCTAGCCAGGAGTTTCAGGCCGCTCTGCACACAGATGCGAGCCTAACGAGTTTGAGACAACTCGCCGAGACGCTCTTCTCCGAGACTGATAAGGATAGGGTGTTCTGGGACCGAGGAAGGTTGTACCGGGAGACAGTACCCGGAGAATCACAAAAGGAGTGGTTGAGGGAAAGACAGCTGGTCGTCCCGCAGCATTTCCGGGGTGAGTTGTTGCGGATTGCCGATGAGATCCCGCTAGCTGGACACTTGTGGATCAGCAAAACTAAGGCCCGGCTGTCTCAACACTTCTATTGGCCTAAGATGGGGACAGATGTGTCAAACTACTGCCGCTCCTGTGTCACCTGTCAAAGAGTGGGGAAGGCGGAGCCTGCTATTAAGGCTCCCCTGATCCCTTTGCCAGTGATAGAGGAGCCTTTCCAGAGGATCGCGGTGGACATTGTGGGCCCGCTGGCCGTCCCCAGCAGCTCTGGAAAGCGATATATTCTTACTGTGGTAGACTACGCTACCCGGTACCCAGAGGCAGTAGCTCTGTCTTCAACTAGGGCAGATAAAGTGGCGGATGCCCTGTTGGCCATCTTTTCACGTGTAGGATTTCCCAGGGAAATGCTTACTGATCAAGGGACCCAATTCATGTCTCGCCAAATAGAGGCTCTCTGTAAGAGAATGCAGGTGAAGCACCTGGTATCGAGTGCGTATCACCCACAGACCAATGGCTTTTGTGAACGCTTCAATGGTACCCTCAAACAGATGCTACGCATGCTGGTTGAGACTCAAGGGCGCGACTGGGAGCGGTACCTCCCACACCTGCTGTTCGCTTACCGAGAGGTTCCGCAGGCCTCGACGGGGTTCTCCCCCTTCGAGCTCCTGTACGGCAGGCGAGTCCGGGGACCCCTTGGGTTGGTAAGAGAATCCTGGGAAGAGGAGCCGAACCCTTCTGAAGTGTCCATAGTGGAGTATGTCATGTGCTTCCGTGACAAGATGCAGACCTTGACGCAGTTGGTGCATGACAACATGACACAGGCTCAGGCTGATCAGAAGCACTGGTACGACCAGAACGCCTGGGAGCGGACCTACCACGTGGGTCAAAAGGTGTGGGTGCTGGTTCCTGTACCAACGGATAAGCTTCAGGCAGCCTGGGAGGGCCCGTACGTCGTCCACCAACAGCTCAACCCGGTAACCTACGTGGTCATGCTTGACCACGCTCGGGGTAGGCAAAAGGCCTTTCATGTCAACATGATGATGGCTCATCACGAACGTGAACCTTTCGTCCTACCGGTCTGCAGCGTACCCGAAGACGGGGAGGAAGACACCCTCCTGGATATGCTGGCCCAAGCCAAGGCCGGTGGGTCCATTGAGGACGTGGAGGTAAGCGCCTCGCTAGATGAACCACAGCCCTTGCAGTTGCAAACCACACTGGAACCCTTCCGGGTCGTGTTCTCCAACCGGCCTGGAAGGACTGAGCCGTCCACGAGGTGGACACCGGGAATCACGCCCCACTACGGCGAACACCGTATCGAATCTCTGACCAGGTGCAGCAGATTATGCGCCAGGAGATCGATGAGATGTTACAGCTGGGGGTGATTCGACGGTCAAAGAGCGCGTGGGCCTCACCTGTAGTTCTCGTGCCAAAGAAGGACCGGACCACCCGGTTCTGCGTGGACTACAGTGGGCTCAACGCCATTACAGCCTCTGACGCACACCCAATGCCGCGCATCAAGGAGCTGCTTGAGAAGTTAGCTGGCGCAAAATACCTGACCATAATGGATCTGAGTCGAGGATACTGGCAGATTCCCCTGAGCCCCGAGGCGCAGGAGAAGTCCGCCTTTATCACACCCTTTGGACTGAAAAAGTCCACGGTCATGCCCTTCGGCATGAAGAATGCCCCTGCCACTTTCCAGCGGATGGTCAACCTCCTGCTTCAGGGACTGGAGAAGTACGCAGTGGTGTACTTGGATGACATTGCCATCTTCAGTCCCTCCTGGGAGGAACACCTGCAGCATCTCGAGGAGGTGCTCAGGCGAATTCACCGAGCAGGACTGACTATCAAGCCGGGAAAGTGCCAGATGGGCATGAGGGAGGTTCACTACCTGGGGCACCGGGTAGGCGGAAACACCCTAAAGCCAGAGCCTGAGAAAGTGGGAGCGATCGTAAACTGGCCCACTCCCAGGACCAAGAAACAGGTGATGTCCTTCCTGGGCACTGCAGGGTACTATAGGCGCTTCGTACAGCACTATAGTAGCCTGGCAAAACCTTTGAGGGACCTCACCAGGAAGAAGCTACCCCACATCATCAACTGGACAGATGTCTGTGAGGGGGCCTTTCAGGCATTGAAAACAGCACTGCAACGCCCCTGTGTTGAAAGCAGTCGACCGTTCTTGGTACAGACCGACGCCAGCGAGTTTGGCCTTGGTGCTGTGCTCAGCCAGGTTGACTCGGAGGACCAAGAGCACCCCGTGTTGTACCTGAGCCGGAAACTTTTGCTGAGGGAAGTGGCCTACTCCACCATCGAGAAGGAGTGCCTGGCCATAGTCTGAGCCCTGCAGCGCTTGCAACCCTACTTGTACGGTCGCACCTTCACCGTGGTGACCGACCACCACCCTCTGCGCTGGCTAAACGCCATGTGTGGAACCAACGGCAGGTTGCTACGCTGGAGCCTTGCCCTTCAGCAGTTTGACTTCACCATTGAACACAAAACGGGCAGGAAGCATGGGAATGCAGATGGACTGTCCCGCCAGGGTGAACCTACTGAGGTGCGCATGGAGGCATACCGAGAGGTTCTGCCTCCGTAGCACACGCCAAAAGGGGGAGGTGTCACGATATGGTATGAAATATCATATAAGTTTAGTTTCTCTTGCTAGCATGCTGTGGGCTAAGCCCCCCTTCTTGGAGTGATTCTGCAACAGCTTTTATGGCTTGTAGCTGCAAATTCCTGACTTTCAGCTCCAAAGCCCCTCATCCCCCTTGCCAAGGTATTTACAACCGGCATCCCTGCAGTGGAAAGTGATCAGCTTAAACTGGTAGAGAAGCTTCCAGAATCCATGAAAGTCCTTTGTTCTGGTTTTTGTAAGATATTAGGCAAACCATTTAAGTTAGGAACCGGAAAATATATATTCTTAATCTCCCTCGGTGGATCCATCCGCCCCTCTAAACACGGGCTTCTAACTCCATCTGGTAAAGAAGTAGGGATTTCTCTGTAATTAGGCATCACACATAGGACATATTTGATCTCATTAGAATGCCAACGTTAATACGAGATGAATGCTGGGTTTGTTATGACTATGACATGTTTTGTAGCGGAGTTATAGAAATTAGACAAATTTAAGGTTGAATTACTCAGACTGAAGAGAGATGCGGGTCTGGATAAGCCAGCCCTTTCTGTAATGTCACAGGCTGCAGGTTATAAGTTTCTGGCAGGCTTCCAGCAGTCAGTTCAGTTTTTTTTTACCTGAAGAGCCCTGAGCAAGTCCTAATGCACTGGGACGTATGGGAACTCTACTAGCCTGGTTGCCTGCAATGCTCTGAGAACATGTGTTATCTTTTCTCCTTTAATCCTTTTATGTTATAATTACCTTGTACATATTTGCAAATGTCTCTTTTTGTAACATCTTTGTAAAATATTTTGATAAAGCACTGCCTAAACTTTATGGAGTATAATAATTAATACTAGATTCGTTCTCCTGCTCTAAAACGTACCCTGTCTCTTGAAGGGAATTACGCTACTGTGTTGGGTTAGCTTCGGACCCGTTTAATCGAAGCTGGTGGCAGCATACCGTGTGCAGGCCTTTGGGTGTTGTTGCAGCGACTGCGGCGTTGATAATTATTGTTCCTGCCTGAGTGGGAGTAGTTTATCGCATCGCTGCAGCGTGCCCAATAGCCAGTACATAGCAGGCAGCCTTTCTGGCGACTAATTACCCTAGGTGCAGTACCTAATCTGACCTGACAGTAAGGGGGGCGCCAGAGAGCTGCAAGGTTTAAGTCGAACTGTAAGGCCATGTGCACACATTCAGGATTTTTCGCGTTTTTTCGCTATAAAAACGTGATAAAAACGCGAAAAAAACGCTAACCTATGCCTCCTATTATTTACAGTGTATTCCGCATTTTTTGTGCAAATGTTGCGATTTTTTCGCGGAAAAAAAAGCAACATGTTCATTAAAAATGCGGAATTGCGGGGATTCAGCACACCTAGGAGTGCATTGATCTGCTTACTTCCCACACGGGGCTGTGCACACCATGCGGGAAGTAAGCAGATTATGTGCGGTTGGTACCCAGGGTGGAGGAGAGGAGACTCTCCTCCACGGACTGGGCACCATATAATTGGTAAAAAAAAAAAGAATTAAAATAAAAAATAGTCATATACTCACCTTCGATGTCCCCGGAGTGTTCCCGCCTCTCACCGCTGCATGCTGCCGCTTCTGTTCCTATAGATGGTGTGGTTCAGGACCTGCGATGACGTCACTGTCTTGTGATTGGTCGCGTGACCGCTCATATGACCGCTCGCGACCAATCACAAGCCGTGACGTCACCGAAGGTCCTGAACCACACCGGCATCTAAAGGAACGGAGGCTGCAGAGGGTGAGTATAACCATTTTTTTATTTTTTTTATTATTTTTAAACATTCTATCTTTTACTATAGATGCTGCATAGGCAGCATCTATAGTAAAAAGTTGGTCACACTTGTCAAACAGTATGTTTGACAAGTGTGACCAACCTGTCAGTCAGTTTTCCAAGCGATGCTACAGATCGCTTGGAAAACTTTAGCATTCTGCAAGCTAATTACGCTTGCAAAATGCTAAAAAAAAAAGCGAAAAAAACGCAAAAAAAAAAATGTGGATTTCTTGAAGAAAATTTCCGGTTTTCTTCAGGAAATTTCTGCAAGAAATCCGGACGTGTGCACATACCCTAAGCGGGTTATTCATAGGTCCCTGCAGTTCATGGTATATTGAAGAGCAGTGGGATACCTAAAATAAGCCCCTGCTGTAAACTTAGGGTACCGTCACACATTGGCATTTTTATCGCTACGACGGCACGATTAGTGACGTTCTAGCGATATAGTTACGATATCGCAGTGTCTGACACGCAGCAGCGATCAGGGACCCTGCTGAGAATCGTACGTCGTAGCAGATCGTTTGAAACTTTCTTTCGTTGCTGGATCTCCCGCTGTCATCGCTGGATCGTTGTGTATGACAGCGATCCAGCGATGCGTTCGCTTGTAACCAGGGTAAACATCGGGTTACTAAGCGCAGGGCCGCGCTTAGTAACCCGATGTTTACCGTGGTTACCAGCGTAAAAGTAAAAAAAAAAAAAACGTACATACTCACCATCTGATGTCCGTCAGGTCCCTTGCCGTCTGCTTCCCGCTCTGACTGTCTGCCGGCCGGAAAGTGAGAGCAGATCACAGCGGTGACGTCACCGCTGCGCTCTGCTCTCACTGTACGGCCGGATCTCAGTCAGAGCAGGAAGCGGACGGCAAGGGACCTGACGGACATCAGATGGTGAGTATGTACGGTTTGTTTTTTTTTACTTTTACGCTGGTAACCACGGTAAACATCGGGTTACTAAGCGCGGCCCTGCGCTTAGTAACCCGATGTTTACCCTGGTTACCAGCGAACCTCGGCATCGTTGGTCGCTGGAGAGCGGTCTGTGTGACAGCTCCCCAGCGACCACACAACCACTTACCAACGATCACGGCCAGGTCGTATCGCTGGTCGTGATCGTTGGTAAATCGTTATGTGAGACGGTACCCTAAGAGGTCTATAGCCTTGTGTGTGTTTCTTTTATCACATTGTAGCAGTGGAGGGATAACTAAGATAAGCCCCCTGCACATGTGATAGCCGTCTGTTGGCCTAAAGTCACCCCGATCAGTGACGTAGGGGTGACTGTCACGGTGTGAATCGTGACAAGAGGGAATATGTCCTCCTCCACTTACAGAGGGAATACGTCCTCTTCCACATACAGAGGTAATACATCCTCCTCCAAATACAGAGGAAATATGTCCTTCTCCACATACAGAGGGAATACGTCCTCCGCATACAGGGAATACGTCCTCCTCCACATGCAGAGGGAATACGTCCTTCACATACAGAGGGAATACGTCCTCCTACACATACAGAGGGAATACATCCTCCACATACAGAGGGAATACGTCCTTCTCCTACACATACAAAGGGAATACATCGTCCTCCTCCACATACAGAGGGAATACGTCCTCCTCCTCCACATACAGAGGGAATACGTCCTACACATACAGAGGGAATACATCCTCCACATATAGAGGGAATACGTCCTTCTCCTACACATACAAAGGGAATACATCGTCCTCCTCCACATACAGAGGGAATACGTCCTCCTCCTCCACATACAAAGGGTATACGTCCTCCATATACAGAGGGAATACGTCCTCCACCACATACAGAGGTGTCACGATATGGTATGAAATATCATATAAGTTTAGTTTCTCTTGCTAGCATGCTGTGGGCTAAGCCCCCCTTCTTGGAGTGATTCTGCAACAGCTTTTATGGCTTGTAGCTGCAGATTCCTGACTTTCAGCAGAGGGAATACGTCCTCCACATAAAGAGGGAATACTTCACCACATACAGAGAGAATACGTCCTCCTCCTCCTCCACATACAGGGGGAATACGTCCTCCTCCACATACAGAGGGAATACGTCCTCCTCCTCCATCACATACAGAGGGATTATGTCCTCCGCATATAGAGAGAATACGTCCTCCTCCACATACAGAGGGAATACGTCCTCCTCCTCCACATACAGAGGGAATACGTCCTGCTCCTCATACAGAGGGAATAAGTCCCCCTCCTCCACATACAGAGGGAATACGTCCTCCTCCTCCACATACAGAGGGAATACGTCCTCCTCCACATACAGAGGGATTACGTCCTTCTCTACGTACAGAGGGAATATGTCCTTCACTTACAGAGGGAATACGTCCTCCTCCTCCACATAAAGAGGGAATACGTCCTCCTCCACATACAGAGGGAATACGTCCTCCTCCACATGCAGAGGGATTACGTCCTCCTCCACATACAGAGGGAAAATGTCCTCCACTTACAGAGGGAATACATCCTCCTCCTCCTCCACATACAGAGGGAATACGTCCTCCTCCACCACATACAGAGGGAATATGTCCTCCACATACAGAGGGAATACGTCCTCCTCCTCCACATATAGAGGGAATACGTCCTCCTCCACATACAGAGGGAATACGTCCCCCTCCTCCACATACAGTGGGAATACGTCCTCCTCTTCCACATACAGAGGGAATACGTCCTCCTCCTCATACAGAAGGAATACTTCCCCCTCCTCCACATACAGAGGGAATACGTCCTCCTCCACATACAGAGGGAATACGTCCTCCTCCACATACAGAGGGAATACGTCCTCCACTTACAGAGGGAATACATCCTCCTCCTCCACATACAGAGGGAATACGTCCTCCTGCACCACATACAGAGGGAATACGTCCTCTTCCACGTACGGAGGGAATACATCCTCCTCCTCCACATACAGAGGGAATACGTCCTCCGTATACAGAGGGAATACGTCCTCCTCCTCCACATAAAGAGGGAATACGTCCTCCTCTTCCACTTACAGAGGCAATACGTCCTCCTCCACATACAGAGGGAATACGTCCTCCACATACAGAGGGAATATGTCCTCCTCCACATACAGAGGGAATACAACCTCCTCCGCATACAGAGGGAATACGTCCTCCGCATACAGAGGGAATACGTCCCCCTCCTCCACATGCAGAGGGAATACTTCCTCCTCCGCCACAAACAGAGGGAATAAGTCGTCCTCCACATACAGAGGAATACGTCCTTCACATACAGATGGAATACGTTCTCCTCCTCCACATACAGAGGGAATACGTCCTCCACATAAAGAGGGAATACTTCACCACATACAGAGAGAATACGTCCTCCTCCTCCTCCACATACAGGGGGAATACGTCCTCCTCCACATACAGAGGGATTACGTCCTCCTCCACATACAGAGGGAATACGTCGTCCTCCTCCATCACATACAGAGGGATTATGTCCTCCGCATATAGAGAGAATACGTCCTCCTCCACATACAGAGGGAATACGTCCTCCTCCTCCACATACAGAGGGAATACGTCCTGCTCCTCATACAGAGGGAATAAGTCCCCCTCCTCCACATACAGAGGGAATACGTCCTCCTCCTCCACATACAGGGAATACGTGCTCCTCCACATACAGAGGAAATACGTCCTCCTCCACATACAGAGGGAATACGTCCTCCTACACTTACAGAGGGAATACGTCCTCCTCCACATACAGAGGGATTACGTCCTTCTCTACGTACAGAGGGAATATGTCCTTCACTTACAGAGGGAATACGTCCTCCTCCTCCACATAAAGAGGGAATACGTCCTCCTCCACATACAGAGGGAATACGTCCTCCTCCACATGCAGAGGGATTACGTCCTCCTCCACATACAGCGGGATTACGTCCTCTACATACAGAGGGAATACGTCCTCCTCCACATACAGAGGGAAAATGTCCTCCACTTACAGAGGGAATACATCCTCCTCCTCCTCCACATACAGAGGGAATACGTCCTCCTCCACCACATACAGAGGGAATACTTCCTCCACATACAGAGGGAATACGTCCTCCTCCTCCACATATAGAGGGAATACGTCCTCCTCCTCCACATACAGAGGGAATACGTCCTCCTCTTCCACATACAGAGGGAATACGTCCTCCTCCTCATACAGAAGGAATACTTCCCCCTCCTCCACATACAGAGGGAATAAGTCCTCCTCCACATACAGAGGGAATACGTCCTCCTCCACATACAGAGGGAATATGTCCTCCACTTACAGAGGGAATACATCCTCCTCCTCCACATACAGAGGGAATACGTCCTCCTGCACCACATACAGAGGGAATACGTCCTCTTCCACGTACGGAGGGAATACATCCTCCTCCTCCACATACAGAGGGAATACGTCCTCCGTATACAGAGGGAATACGTCCTCCTCCTCCACATAAAGAGGGAATACGTCCTCCTCTTCCACTTACAGAGGCAATACGTCCTCCTCCACATACAGAGGGAATACTTCCTCCTCCTCCACTTACAGAGGCAATACATCCTCCTCCACATACAGAGGGAATATGTCCTCCTCCACATACAGAGGGAATACAACCTCCTCCGCATACAGAGGGAATACGTCCTCCGCATACAGAGGGAATACGTCCCCCTCCTCCACATGCAGAGGGAATACTTCCTCCTCCGCCACAAACAGAGGGAATAAGTCGTCCTCCACATACAGAGGGATTACGTCCTCCTCCACATACAGAGGAATACGTCCTTCACATACAGAGGGAATACGTCCTCCACATAAAGAGGGAATACTTCACCACATACAGAGAGAATACGTCCTCCTCCTCCTCCACATACAGGGGGAATACGTCCTCCTCCACATACAGAGGGATTACGTCCTCCTCCACATACAGAGGGAATACGTCGTCCTCCTCCATCACATACAGAGGGATTATGTCCTCCGCATATAGAGAGAATACGTCCTCCTCCACATACAGAGGGAATACGTCCTCCTCCTCCACATACAGAGGGAATACGTCCTGCTCCTCATACAGAGGGAATAAGTCCCCCTCCTCCACATACAGGGAATACGTGCTCCTCCACATACAGAGGAAATACGTCCTCCTCCACAAACAGAGGGAATACGTCCTCCTACACTTACAGAGGGAATACGTCCTCCTCCACATACAGAGGGATTACGTCCTTCTCTACGTACAGAGGGAATATGTCCTTCACTTACAGAGGGAATACGTCCTCCTCCTCCACATAAAGAGGGAATACGTCCTCCTCCACATACAGAGGGAATACGTCCTCCTCCACATGCAGAGGGATTACGTCCTCCTCCACATACAGCGGGATTACGTCCTCTACATACAGCGGGATTACGTCCTCCACATACAGAGGGAAAATGTCCTCCACTTACATAGGGAATACATCCTCCTCCTCCTCCACATACAGAGGGAATACGTCCTCCTCCACCACATACAGAGGGAATACTTCCTCCACATACAGAGGGAATACGTCCTCCTCCTCCACATATAGAGGGAATACGTCCTCCTCCACATACAGAGGGAATACGTCCTCCTCTTCCACATACAGAGGGAATACGTCCTCCTCCTCATACAGAAGGAATACTTCCCCCTCCTCCACATACAGAGGGAATACGTGCTCCTCCACATACAGAGGGAATAAGTCCTCCTCCACATACAGAGGGAATATGTCCTCCTCCACATACAGAGGGAATATGTCCTCCACTTACAGAGGGAATACATCCTCCTCCTCCACATACAGAGGGAATACGTCCTCCTGCACCACATACAGAGGGAATACGTCCTCTTCCACGTACGGAGGGAATACGTCCTCCTCCTCCACATACAGAGGGAATACTTCCTCCTCCACATACAGAGGGAATATTTCCTCCTCCACATACAGAGGGAATACGTCCTCCTCCTCCACTTACAGAGGCCATACGTCCTCTTCCACATACAGAGGGAATATGTCCTCCTTCTCCACATACAGAGGGAATACGTCCTCCTCCACATGCAGAGGGAATACGTCCTCCGCATACAGAGGGAATACGTCCCCCTCCTCCACATGCAGAGGGAATACGTCCTCCTTATACAGAGGGAATACGTCCTCCTCCACATACAGAGTGATTACGTCCTCCTCCTCCACATACAGAGGGATTACGTCCTCCACATACAGAGGGAATATGTCCTCCTCCTCCTCCACATGCAGAGTGATTACGTCCTCCTCCACATACAGAGGGATTACGTCCTCCACATACAGAGGGAATATGTCCTCCTCCTCCTCCACATACAGAGGTAATACGTCCTCCACATACAGAGGGAATACGTCCTCCTCCACATACAGAGGGAATACGTCCTCCTCCTCCACATACAGAGGGAATACGTCCTCCTCCTTATACAGAGGGAATACGTCCTCCTCCACATACAGAGGGAATACGTCCTCCTCCTCCACATACAGAGGGAATACGTCCTCCTCCACATACAGAGGGAATACGTCCTCCTCCACCACATACAGAGGGAATACGTCCTCCTCCACATGCAGAGTGATTACGTCCTCCTCCTCCACATACAGAGGGATTACGTCCTCCTCCTCCACATACAGAGGGAATACGTCCTCCTCCACATACAGAGGGAATACGTCCTCCTCCACATACAGAGGGAATACGTCCTCCTCCTCCACATACAGAGGGAATACGTCCTCCACATAGGAATACGTCCTCCTCCTCCACTTACAGAGGCAATACGTCCTCCTCCACATACAGAGGGAATAAGTCCCCCTCCTCCACATACAAAGGGAATACGTCCTCCTCCACATACAGAGGGAATACGTCCTCCACATACAGAGGGAATACGTCCCCCTCCTCCACATGCAGAGGGAATACGTCCTCCTCCACTTACAGAGGCAATACGTCCTCCTCCACATACAGAGGGAATATGTCCTCCATCTCCACATACAGAGGGAATACATCCCCCTCCTCCACATGCAAAGGGAATACGTCCTCCTCCGCCACATACAGAGGGAATACGTCGTCCTCCTCCACATACGGATGGAATACGTCCTCCTCCACATACAGAGGGATTACGTCCTCCTCCACATACAGAGGAATACGTCCTTCACATACAGATGGAATACGTCCTCCTCCTCCACATACAGAGGGAATACGTCCTTCTCCTCCACATACAGAGGGAATACGTCCTTCTCCTCCACATACAGAGGGAATACGTCCTTCACATACAAAGGGAATACGTCCTCCTCCTCCACATACAGAGGGAATACGTCCTCCTCCACCACATACAGAGGGAATTCGTCCTCCTCCACATGCAGAGGGATTACGTCCTCCTCCTCCTCCACATAAAGAGGGATTACGTCCTCCACATACAGAGGGAATATGTCCTCCACTTACAGAGGGAATACATCCTCCTCCTCCTCCACATACAGAGGGAATACGTCCCCCTCCACATACAGAGGGAATACGTCCTCCTCCACATACAGAGGGAATACGTCCTCCTCCTCCTCACACAGAGGAAATAAGTCCTCCTCCTCCACATACAGAGGGAATACGTCCTCCTCCACATACAGAGGGAATACGTCCTCCTCCACATACAGAGGGAATACGTCCTCCTCCACATACAGAGGGAATACGTCCTCCTCCACATACAGAGGGAATACGTCCTCCACATACAGAGGGAATACGTCCTCCACTTACAGAGGCAATACGTCCTCCTCCACATACAGAGGGAATAAGTCCCCCTCCTCCACATACAGAGGGAATACGTCCTCCTCCACATACAGAGGGAATACGTCCTCCTCCACATACAGAGGGAATACGTCCTCCACATACAGAGGGAATACGTCCTCCTCCACTTACAGAGGCAATACGTCCTCCTCCACATACAGAGGGAATATGTCCTCCTCCACATACAGAGGGAATACGTCCTCCGCATACAGAGGGAATACGTCCCCCTCCTCCACATGCAGAGGGAATACGTCCTCCTCCGCCACATACAGAGGGAGTACGTCGTCCTCCTCCACATACGGATGGAATACGTCCTCCTCCACATACAGAGGGAATACGTCCTTCTCCTCCACATACAGAGGGAATACGTCCCCCTCCTCCACATACAGGGGGAATACGTCCTCCTCCTCCACATACAGAGGGAATACGTCCTCCTCCTCCACATACAGAGGGAATACGACCTCCTCCACATACAGAGGGAATACGTCCTCCTCCTCCACATACAGAGGGAATACGTCCTCCTCCTCCACATACAGAGGGAATACGTCCTCCTCCTCCACATACAGAGGGAATACGTCCTCCTCCTCCTCCACATACAGAGGGAATACGTCCTCCTCCACATACAGAGGGAATACGTCCTCCTCCAAATACAGAGGGAATATGTCCTCCTTCTCCACATACAGAGGGAATACGTCCTCCGCATACAGAGGGAATACGTCCCCCTCCTCCACATGCAGAGGGAATACGTCCTCCGCCGCCACATACAGAGGGAATACGTCGTCCTCCTCCACATACGGATGGAAAACGTCCTCCTCCACATACAGAGGGAATACGTCCTTCTCCTCCACAAACAGAGGGAATACGTCCCCCTCCTCCACATACAGAGGGAATACGTCCTCCTCCACATACAGAGGGACTACGTCCTCCTCCACATACAGAGGGAATACGACGTCCTCCTCCACATACAGAGGAAATACGTCCTCCACATACACAGGGAATACGTCCTCCTCCTCCACATACAGAGGGAATACGTCCTCCTCCTCCACATACAGAGGGAATACGTCCTCCTCCTCCACATACAGAGGGAATACGTCCTCCTCCTCCTCCACATACAGAGGGAATACGTCCTCCTCCACATACAGAGGGAATAAGTCCTCCACATACAGAGGGAATACGTCCTCCTCCTCCACATACAGAGGGAATATGTCCTCCTCCACATACAGAGGGAATACGTCCTCCTCCACATACAGAGAGAACACATACTCCTCCACATACAGAGGGAATAAGTCCTCCTCCACATACAGAGGGAATAAGTCCTCCTCCACATACAGAGGGAATACGTCTTCCTCCTCCACATACAGAGGGAATAAGTCCTCCTCCACATACAGAGGGAATACGTCCTCCTCCACATACAGAGAGAACACATCCTCCTCCTCCACATACAGAGGGAATACGTCCTCCTCCACATGCAGAAGGAATACGTCCTCCTCCACATACAGAGGGATTACGTTCTCCTCCTCCACATACAGAGGGATTACGTCCTCTACATACAGAGGGAATACGTCCTCCTCCACATACAGAGGGAATATGTCCTCCACTTACAGAGGGAATACATCCTCCTCCTCCACATACAGAGGGAATACGTCCTCCTCCACCACATACAGAAGGAATACGTCCTCCTCCACATACAGAGGGAATACATCCTCCTCCTCCACATACAGAGGGAATACGTCCTCCTCCGTATACAGAGGGAATACGTCCTCCTCCTCCACATACAGAGGGAATACATCCCCCTCCTCCACATACAGAGGGAATACGTCCCCCTCCTCCACATACAGAGGGAATACGTCCCCCTCCTCCACATAGAGGGAATACGTCCTCCTCCACATACAGAGGGAATACGTCCTCCTCCTCCTCATACAGAGGGAATAAGTCCCCCTCCTCCACATACAGAGGGAATACGTCCTCCTCCACATACAGAGGGAATACTTCCTCCTCCACATACAGAGGGAATATTTCCTCCTCCACATACAGAGGGAATACGTCCTCCTCCTCCACTTACAGAGGCCATACGTCCTCTTCCACATACAGAGGGAATATGTCCTCCTTCTCCACATACAGAGGGAATACGTCCTCCTCCACATGCAGAGGGAATACATCCTCCGCATACAGAGGGAATACGTCCCCCTCCTCCACATGCAGAGGGAATACGTCCTCCTCCGCCACATACAGAGGGAATATGTCGTCCTCCTCCTCCACATACAGATGGAATACGTCCTCCTCCTCCACATACAGAGGGATTACGTCCTCCTCCACATACAGAGGAATACGTCCTTCACATACAGATGGAATACGTACTCCTCCTCCACATACAGATTGAATACGTCCTCCTCCACATACAGAGGGAATACGTCCCCCTCCTCCACATACAGAGGGAATACGTCCTCCTCCTCCACATACAGAGGGAATACGTCCTCCTCCTCCACATACAGAGGAAATACGTCCTCCGCATACAGAGGGAATACGTCCTTCTCCACATACAGAGGGAATACGTCCTCCACCTACAGAGGGAATACGTCCTCCTCCACAAACAGCGAATATGTCCTCCTCCTCCGCATACAGAGGGAATACGTCCTCCACATACAGATGGAATACGTCCTCCTCCACATACAGAGGGAATACGTACTTCTCCACATACAGAGGGAATACGTCCTCCTCCACATACAGAGGGAATACGTCGTCCACATACAGAGGGAATACGTCCTCCTCCACATACAGAGGGAATACGTCCTCCTCCACATAAAGAGGGAATACTTCCTCCTCCACCACATACAGAGGGAATACGTCCTCCTCCACATACAGGAGGAATACGTCCTCCACATACAGAGGGATTACGTGCTCCTCCTCCACATACAGAGGGAATAAGTCCTCCACATACAGAGGGAATACGTCCTCCACATACAGAGGGAATACGTCCTCCTCTTCCACATGCAGAGGGAATACGTCCTCCTCCATCACATACAGAGGGATTATGTCCTCTTCCTCCGCATATAGAGGGAATATTTCCTCCTCCTCCTCATACAGAGGAAATACGTCCCCCTCCTCCGCATACAGTGGGAATACGTCCTCCTCCTCCACATACAGAGGGAATACGTCCTCCTCATACAGAGGGAATACGTCCCCCTCCTCCACATACAGAGGGAATATGTGCTCCACATACAGAGGGAATAAGTCCTCCTCCACATACAGAGGGAATAAGTCCTCCTCCACATACAGAGGGAATAAGTTCTCCACATACAGAGGGAATAAGTCCTCCTGCACATACAGAGGGAATACGTCCTCCTCCACATACAGAGGGAATACGTCCCCCTCCTCCACTTACAGAGGGAATACGTCCCCCTCCTCCACATAGAGGGAATACGTCCTCCTCCATATACAGAGGGAATACGTCCTCCTCCTCCTCATACAGAGGGAATAAGTCCCCCTCCTCCACATACAGAGGGAATACGTCCTCCTCCTCCACATACAGAGGGAATACTTCCTCCTCCACATACAGAGGGAATATTTCCTCCTCCACATACAGAGGGAATACGTCCTCCTCCTCCACTTACAGAGGCCATACGTCCTCTTCCACATACAGAGGGAATATGTCCTCCTTCTCCACATACAGAGGGAATACGTCCTCCTCCACATGCAGAGGGAATACGTCCTCCGCATACAGAGGGAATACGTCCCCCTCCTCCACATGCAGAGGGAATACGTCCTCCTCCGCCACATACAGAGGGAATACGTCGTTCTCCTCCTCCACATACAGATGGAATACGTCCTCCTCCTCCACATACAGAGGGATTACGTCCTCCTCCACATACAGAGGAATACGTCCTTCACATACAGATGGAATACGTACTCCTCCTCCACATACAGAGGGAATACGTCCTCCTCCACATACAGAGGGAATACGTCCCCCTCCTCCACATACAGAGGGAATACGTCCTCCTCCTCCACATACAGAGGGAATACGTCCTCCTCCTCCACATACAGAGGGAATACATCCTCCTCCTCCACATACAGAGGAAATACGTCCTCCGCATACAGAGGGAATACGTCCTTCTCCACATACAGAGGGAATACGTCCTCCACCTACAGAGGGAATACGTCCTCCTCCACAAACAGCGAATATGTCCTCCTCCGCATACAGAGGGAATACGTCCTCCACATACAGAGGGAATACGTCCTCCTTCTCCACATACAGAGGGAATACGTCCTTCTCCACATACAGAGGGAATACGTCCTCCTCCACATACAGAGGGAATACGTCCTCCACATACAGAGGGAATACGTCCTCCTCCACATACAGAGGGAATACGTCCTCCTCCACATAAAGAGGGAATACTTCCTCCTCCACCACATACAGAGGGAATACGTCCTCCTCCACATACAGGGGGAATACGTCCTCCACATACAGAGGGATTACGTTCTCCTCCTCCACATACAGAGGGATTACGTTCTCCTCCTCCACATACAGAGGGAATATGTCCTCCACTTACAGAGGGAATACATCCTCCTCCTCCACATACAGAGGGAATACGTCCTCCTCCACCACATACAGAGGGAATACGTCCTCCTCCACATACAGAGGGAATACATCCTCCTCCTCCACATACAGAGGGAATACGTCCTCCTCCGTATACAGAGGGAATACGTCCTCCTCCTCCACATACAGAGGGAATACATCCCCCTCCTCCACATACAGAGGGAATACGTCCCCCTCCTCCACATACAGAGGGAATACGTCCCCCTCCTCCACATAGAGGGAATACGTCCTCCTCCACATACAGAGGGAATACGTCCTCCTCCACATACAGAGGGAATACGTCCTCCTCCTCCTCATACAGAGGGAATAAGTCCCCCTCCTCCACATACAGAGGGAATACGTCCTCCTCCTCCACATACAGAGGGAATACTTCCTCCTCCACATACAGAGGGAATATTTCCTCCTCCACATACAGAGGGAATACGTCCTCCTCCTCCACTTACAGAGGCCATACGTCCTCTTCCACATACAGAGGGAATATGTCCTCCTTCTCCACATACAGAGGGAATACGTCCTCCTCCACATGCAGAGGGAATACATCCTCCGCATACAGAGGGAATACGTCCCCCTCCTCCACATGCAGAGGGAATACGTCCTCCTCCGCCACATACAGAGGGAATATGTCGTCCTCCTCCACATACAGATGGAATACGTCCTCCTCCTCCACATACAGAGGGATTACGTCCTCCTCCACATACAGAGGAATACGTCCTTCACATACAGATGGAATACGTACTCCTCCTCCACATACAGATTGAATACGTCCTCCTCCACATACAGAGGGAATACGTCCCCCTCCTCCACATACAGAGGGAATACGTCCTCCTCCACATACAGAGGGAATACGTCCTCCTCCTCCACATACAGAGGAAATACGTCCTCCGCATACAGAGGGAATACGTCCTTCTCCACATACAGAGGGAATACGTCCTCCACCTACAGAGGGAATACGTCCTCCACAAACAGCGAATATGTCCTCCTCCTCCGCATACAGAGGGAATACGTCCTCCACATACAGAGGGAATACGTCCTCCTCCACATACAGAGGGAATACGTGCTTCTCCACATACAGAGGGAATACGTCCTCCTCCACATACAGAGGGAATACGTCGTCCACATACAGAGGGAATACGTCCTCCTCCATATACAGAGGGAATACGTCCTCCTCCACATAAAGAGGGAATACTTCCTCCTCCACCACATACAGAGGGAATACGTCCTCCTCCACATACAGGAGGAATACGTCCTCCACATACAGAGGGATTACGTGCTCCTCCTCCACATACAGAGGGAATAAGTCCTCCACATACAGAGGGAATACGTCCTCCACATACAGAGGGAATACGTCCTCCTCTTCCACATGCAGAGGGAATACGTCCTCCTCCATCACATACAGAGGGATTATGTCCTCTTCCTCCGCATATAGAGGGAATATTTCCTCCTCCTCCTCATACAGAGGAAATACGTCCCCCTCCTCCGCATACAGTGGGAATACGTCCTCCTCCTCCACATACAGAGGGAATACGTCCTCCTCCTCATACAGAGGGAATACGTCCCCCTCCTCCACATACAGAGGGAATATGTGCTCCACATACAGAGGGAATAAGTCCTCCTCCACATACAGAGGGAATAAGTCCTCCTCCACATACAGAGGGAATAAGTTCTCCACATACAGAGGGAATAAGTCCTCCTGCACATACAGAGGGAATACGTCCTCCTCCACATACAGAGGGAATACGTCCCCCTCCTCCACTTACAGAGGGAATACGTCCCCCTCCTCCACATAGAGGGAATACGTCCTCCTCCATATACAGAGGGAATACGTCCCCCTCCTCCACATACAGAGGGAATATGTGCTCCACATACAGAGGGAATAAGTCCTCCTCCACATACAGAGGGAATAAGTCCTCCTCCACATACAGAGGGAATAAGTTCTCCACATACAGAGGGAATAAGTCCTCCTGCACATACAGAGGGAATACGTCCTCCTCCACATACAGAGGGAATACGTCCCCCTCCTCCACTTACAGAGGGAATACGTCCCCCTCCTCCACATAGAGGGAATACGTCCTCCTCCATATACAGAGGGAATACGTCCTCCTCCTCCTCATACAGAGGGAATAAGTCCCCCTCCTCCACATACAGAGGGAATACGTCCTCCTCCTCCACATACAGAGGGAATACTTCCTCCTCCACATACAGAGGGAATATTTCCTCCTCCACATACAGAGGGAATACGTCCTCCTCCTCCACTTACAGAGGCCATACGTCCTCTTCCACATACAGAGGGAATATGTCCTCCTTCTCCACATACAGAGGGAATACGTCCTCCTCCACATGCAGAGGGAATACGTCCTCCGCATACAGAGGGAATACGTCCCCCTCCTCCACATGCAGAGGGAATACGTCCTCCTCCGCCACATACAGAGGGAATACGTCGTCCTCCTCCTCCACATACAGATGGAATACGTCCTCCTCCTCCACATACAGAGGGATTACGTCCTCCTCCACATACAGAGGAATACGTCCTTCACATACAGATGGAATACGTACTCCTCCTCCACATACAGAGGGAATACGTCCTCCTCCACATACAGAGGGAATACGTCCCCCTCCTCCACATACAGAGGGAATACGTCCTCCTCCTCCACATACAGAGGGAATACGTCCTCCTCCTCCACATACAGAGGGAATACATCCTCCTCCTCCACATACAGAGGAAATACGTCCTCCGCATACAGAGGGAATACGTCCTTCTCCACATACAGAGGGAATACGTCCTCCACCTACAGAGGGAATACGTCCTCCTCCACAAACAGTGAATATGTCCTCCTCCGCATACAGAGGGAATACGTCCTCCACATACAGAGGGAATACGTCCTCCTTCTCCACATACAGAGGGAATACGTCCTTCTCCACATACAGAGGGAATACGTCCTCCTCCACATACAGAGGGAATACGTCCTCCACATACAGAGGGAATACGTCCTCCTCCACATACAGAGGGAATACGTCCTCCTCCACATAAAGAGGGAATACTTCCTCCTCCACCACATACAGAGGGAATACGTCCTCCTCCACATACAGGGGGAATACGTCCTCCACATACAGAGGGATTACGTGCTCCTCCTCCACATACAGAGGGAATATGTCCTCCTCCACATACAGAGGGAATACGTCCTCCTCCTCCACATGCAGAGGGAATACGTCCTCCTCCATCACATACAGAGGGATTATGTCCTCTTCCTCCGCATATAGAGGGAATATTTCCTCCTCCACATACAGAGGCAATACGTCCCCCTCCTCCACATACAGTGGGAATACGTCCTCCTCCTCCACATACAGAGGGAATACGTCCTCCTCCTCATACAGAGGGAATACGTCCCCCTCCTCCACATACAGAGGGAATATGTGCTCCACATACAGAGGGAATAAGTCCTCCTCCACATACAGAGGGAATAAGTCCTCCTCCACATACAGAGGGAATAAGTTCTCCACATACAGAGGGAATAAGTCCTCCTGCACATGCAGAGGGAATACGTCCTCCTCCACATACAGAGGTGTCACGATATGGTATGAAATATCATATAAGTTTAGTTTCTCTTGCTAGCATGCTGTGGGCTAAGCCCCCCTTCTTGGAGTGATTCTGCAACAGCTTTTATGGCTTGTAGCTGCAGATTCCTGACTTTCAGCTCCAAAGCCCCTCATCCCCCTTGCCAAGGTATTTACAACCGGCATCCCTGCAGTGGAAAGTGATCAGCTTAAACTGGTAGAGAAGCTTCCAGAATC
This sequence comes from Ranitomeya variabilis, assembly GCF_051348905.1. Classification (NCBI taxonomy): domain Eukaryota; kingdom Metazoa; phylum Chordata; class Amphibia; order Anura; family Dendrobatidae; genus Ranitomeya; species Ranitomeya variabilis. Next base: position 626,192,553 of record NC_135233.1, read on the forward strand.
CATGAAAGTCCTTTGTTCTGGTTTTTGTAAGATATTAGGCAAACCATTTAAGTTAGGAACCGGAAAATATATATTCTTAATCTCCCTCGGTGGATCCATCCGCCCCTCTAAACACGGGCTTCTAACTCCATCTGGTAAAGAAGTAGGGATTTCTCTGTAATTAGGCATCACACATAGGACATATTTGATCTCATTAGAATGCCAACGTTAATACGAGATGAATGCTGGGTTTGTTATGACTATGACATGTTTTGTAGCGGAGTTATAGAAATTAGACAAATTTAAGGTTGAATTACTCAGACTGAAGAGAGATGCGGGTCTGGATAAGCCAGCCCTTTCTGTAATGTCACAGGCTGCAGGTTATAAGTTTCTGGCAGGCTTCCAGCAGTCAGTTCAGTTTTTTTTTACCTGAAGAGCCCTGAGCAAGTCCTAATGCACTGGGACGTATGGGAACTCTACTAGCCTGGTTGCCTGCAATGCTCTGAGAACATGTGAGTGTTATCTTTTCTCCTTTAATCCTTTTATGTTATAATTACCTTGTACATATTTGCAATTGTCTCTTTTTGTAACATCTTTGTAAAATATTTTGATAAAGCACTGCCTAAACTTTATGGAGTATAATAATTAATACTAGATTCGTTCTCCTGCTCTAAAACGTACCCTGTCTCTTGGAGGGAATTACGCTACTGTGTTGGGTTAGCTTCGGACCCGTTTAATCGAAGCTGGTGGCAGCATACCGTGTGCAGGCCTTTGGGTGTTGTTGCAGCGACTGCGGCGTTGATAATTATTGTTCCTGCCTGAGTGGGAGTAGTTTATCACGTCGCTGCAGCGTGCCCAATAGCCAGTACATAGCAGGCAGCCTTTCTGGCGAATAATTACCTTAGGTGCAGTACCTAATCTGACCTGACAGTAAGGGGGGCGCCAGAGAGCTGCAAGGTTTAAGTCGAACTGTAAGCGGGTTATTCATAGATCCCTGCAGTTCATGGTATATTGAAGAGCAGTGGGATACCTAAAATAAGCCCCTGCTGTAAACTAAGAGGTCAATAGCCTTGTGTGTTTCTTTTATCACATTGTAGCAGTGGAGGGATAACTAAGATAAGCCCCCTGCACATGTGATAGCCGTCTGTTGGCCTAAAGTCACCCCGATCTGTGACGTAGGGGTGACGGTCACGGTGTGAATCGTGATAAATTGTTGGCAAGGCGGTGGGATATTAGAGCATTAGTGATTTGGTTTGAGCAATCATTCCTCTCAGTAAAAACTTGCAAAGTTCTTGCGAGGACTCTGCTCAAATAAGTTTGGAGAACGAACTCAGTGTTTATTAGTCTTGAGACAATTGTGTGTACTGGTAATTATCCCCTCCCTTTCTCTTCGTTTTTCTATCCTATCTTTTATTTGGCAACCATGGTTGTGCTGGGAGAAACCTTTTATGAGCAGCAGACCAGAGACACCCTTGTTGCCTTATGCAAGTCACAGCACATTGACTTTGCAGGCGAAAACAAAAGCCAACTGGTCGCAGTTCTGGTGCAATGGGAAGCCGCTCTAGACCACTCACAGAGGCCGCAGAAGCCAGCACCAGCAAACGTGCTGCAGCAGAGGTCCAACCACTGAATGCTGGCCCTGTTAGCAATCCGGGCGAATTGGACCCCCACCTGCAGGCGGCCTTGAAAGAATTCCCCACTGACGACCATGAGGGACGTCGGCAGCTGATTCAGCAATACCGGCAGGAGGCCGAGTCCCGAGCCGAGCGAGAGGCCCAGCAAGCCGAGCTAGAGGCCCAGCGGGAGGCTGAGAGAGCCGAGCTAGAGTCCCAGCGGGAGGCTGAGAGAGCCGAGCGAGAGGCCCAGCAAGCCGAGCGAGAGGCCCAAGCGGAGCGGGAGTACCAGCTGCAGTTAGCCCGACTGCAAATGCAGGGGTCGTCCCTGTCCGGCCGTGAGCCCAGCAGCGCTCAGACACCGAAGCCCCGGCCCGATCACTTCCCTGTTATGGAAAAGGATGGGGACTTGGACACTTTTCTGCGGGCCTTTGAGAAAGCCTGCAGACAGTACCAGCTGCCTACACAAGAATGGGCACGATACCTGACACCAGGGCTGAGAGGCAAAGCTCTGGAGGCGTTTGGCTCTGATAGCCAAGTACCAGCTTACACCCGAGATGTACCGTAGAAAGTTCCGGACCCTCCAATGTGGCCCACACGACAGTTACAGTGATGTGGTGCATGGACTCAGGACCCACTTTCACCAGTGGATCCAAAGACTGTCAGTGACCACCTTTGAGCAGCTGGAAGACCTGATGATCAAAGACCAGTTCTTCTATCTTTGCCCAGCTGAGGTGCGACAGTTCGTGATGGACAGAGAACCCAAAGACGTGACGAAAGCAGCGCAGATTGCAGGCCAACCGTATTTCGGAAGTGCTGAAGCCAGTCAACACCAGCTGGAGAGGGGGTAAGCCTGCAACCAATGCCAATACCCCTGCCAGCCAACACACCAGAGGTCCTGTCCCCGTGGCCCACAGCACCAGACCTACCACCGAATCTCGCCAGTGTTACCACTGCAGGCGGCCTGGTCATATCAGTCCCATCTGTCCAGACAAGCAGAAGAACCCCTCATCCAAGGCCCCAGGGCCTAATGCAGCAGTTCTTTTGGTGGGTGGTGTGGCTGGGAGGGTGTGTGACAACGTACAGCACGTCACTGTGGGAGGTCATGTTGCTACAGGCCTCAAGGACACCGGGGCTGAACGAACCCTCATCCGACCCGAACTGGCGGCCCCTGAAGAAATCATTCCGGGGAAAACCCTAACTGTCACTGGGATTGGGGGCATCAGCTGTCCCTTACCGATGGCCCGGGTTTATATTGATTGGGGTGCCGGGAGCGGGTTGAAGGAATTGGGGCTGTCTGATAATTTGCCCACTGATGTTTTGTTGGGGACTGATTTGGGGAGGTTGTTTGCATACTACGTCTCTGACACCCCTCCCCAATCTGCTAATAATGGTAACGTTAACCCTCATGTTGATGATGATGATGGGAGATCGCATATGTGTTACCTGACCATGCTTTATCTAGTAATGATGCATCTGATAACCATTTTTTTCCTAGGAGTGATGGTGAAAATGTTGTACCTGTGCCAACTGAATCTGATAATGATGTTTCTGTGAAAGTTGATGTGTCCATAGGTACAGGAGTGCTCAGCCACGTCGCTCTGCGGAGTGAGACGGCTGAGGAACCCCTAGCAGGGGCAAGTGTCGGTGCTACAGGAAATTGGGAGATACATGGGAACCGTGAGGAAGGTGATGCCATGCAATTGACCAGTGCCACCGAGGAAGGTAACTGGCCCATAAGTAGCAATGCTCCTGAGGTAATGGGGGTGGATGGGGAGGTAGAACCCATAGCAGCGCCGGCTGATGGGTCTGTAGAAATCCCCGGGGAGACAGCCTACGTAGCTGCTGTCACCCGCAGTCAGAGTGCCCGGAACGCAGATAACTGTCTGCCTCCCGGACCCTCCTCAGTCATCAGTATGACTGAACCAGAGCAGGTCCCAGAGGGTTCCCGTGGGGAAGGGACCCTGACGTCGCTTCTGGCTTCCCCTAGCCAGGAGTTTCAGGCCGCTCTGCACACAGATGCGAGCCTAACGAGTTTGAGACAACTCGCCGAGACGCTCTTCTCCGAGACTGATAAGGATAGGGTGTTCTGGGACCGAGGAAGGTTGTACCGGGAGACAGTACCCGGAGAATCACAAAAGGAGTGGTTGAGGGAAAGACAGCTGGTCGTCCCGCAGCATTTCCGGGGTGAGTTGTTGCGGATTGCCGATGAGATCCCGCTAGCTGGACACTTGTGGATCAGCAAAACTAAGGCCCGGCTGTCTCAACACTTCTATTGGCCTAAGATGGGGACAGATGTGTCAAACTACTGCCGCTCCTGTGTCACCTGTCAAAGAGTGGGGAAGGCGGAGCCTGCTATTAAGGCTCCCCTGATCCCTTTGCCAGTGATAGAGGAGCCTTTCCAGAGGATCGCGGTGGACATTGTGGGCCCGCTGGCCGTCCCCAGCAGCTCTGGAAAGCGATATATTCTTACTGTGGTAGACTACGCTACCCGGTACCCAGAGGCAGTAGCTCTGTCTTCAACTAGGGCAGATAAAGTGGCGGATGCCCTGTTGGCCATCTTTTCACGTGTAGGATTTCCCAGGGAAATGCTTACTGATCAAGGGACCCAATTCATGTCTCGCCAAATAGAGGCTCTCTGTAAGAGAATGCAGGTGAAGCACCTGGTATCGAGTGCGTATCACCCACAGACCAATGGCTTTTGTGAACGCTTCAATGGTACCCTCAAACAGATGCTACGCATGCTGGTTGAGACTCAAGGGCGCGACTGGGAGCGGTACCTCCCACACCTGCTGTTCGCTTACCGAGAGGTTCCGCAGGCCTCGACGGGGTTCTCCCCCTTCGAGCTCCTGTACGGCAGGCGAGTCCGGGGACCCCTTGGGTTGGTAAGAGAATCCTGGGAAGAGGAGCCGAACCCTTCTGAAGTGTCCATAGTGGAGTATGTCATGTGCTTCCGTGACAAGATGCAGACCTTGACGCAGTTGGTGCATGACAACATGACACAGGCTCAGGCTGATCAGAAGCACTGGTGTCATGATCTCTGCAGGCAGAGATCATAGCAAGCCTATAGAGGGACAAGCTCTCGGAAGATGGAACTATACTGACCATGAACTAAGCCTGCCGCGCAACTAGAAATAGCCAGGTAGCATTTCCTATTTATCGCTAGATGCCCAGCTCTGGCCTAAGACCTAAATAGCTAGCAGAGGGAAATATAAGACCTGGCTCACCTCTAGAGAAATATTCCAAAGAAGACAGTAGCCCCCCACATATAATGACGGTGAGTTCAGATGAAACAACAAACGCAGCAGGAAAATAGTCTTAGCAAATTTGAGGTCCGCTTACTAGATAGCAGAAGACAGATAGTATACTTTCATGGTCAGCAGAAAAACACTAACAAAACACCATCCAGAGATTACCTTAAACTCTGGCATTAACTCATAACGCCAGAGTAGCAATCCCTGATCAACGAGAGCTTTCCAGACACAGTAACAAAACTTCAGCTGTGAACTGGAACAAATAGGCAAAACAAAACATGGACAAAGTCCAACTTATCTAGTAGTAGTCTAGAAGCAGGAACAAGCACTGAGAGGCATCAGATAACATTGTTGACCGGCAAGAAACCACCAGAGAAATGAGCTTAAATAGCGACACCCACTACTGATGGAACCAGGTGAAACAGGAAAGAGGATGACAAGTCCAATTCCACAAGCGGCCACCGGGGGAGCCCAGAATCCAAATTCACAACAGTACCCCCCCCTCAAGGAGGGGGCACCGAACCCTCACCAGATCCACCAGGGCGACCAGGATGAGCCCTATGGAAGGCACGAACAAGATCAGAAGCATGAACATCAGATGCATTGACCCAAGAATTATCCTCCTGGCCGTAACCCTTCCAGTTGACCAGATACTGGAGTCTCCGTCTGGAAACACGAGAATCCAAAATTTTCTCCACAACGTACTCCAACTCACCCTCAACCAACACCGGAGCAGGAGGCTCAACTGAAGGTACCACAGGTACCTCATACCTGCGCAATAACGACCGATGAAAAACGTTATGAATGGAAAAGGACGCAGGGAGGTCCAAACGGAAAGAAACAGGATTAAGAATCTCCAATATTCTATAAGGGCCGATGAACCGAGGTTTAAACTTAGGAGAAGAGACCCTCATAGGGACAAAACGAGAAGACAACCACACCAAATCTCCAACACAAAGCCGAGAACCAACACGACGATGACGGTTGGCAAAACGCTGAGTCTTCTCCTGGAACAACTTCAAATTGTCCATAACCTGCCCCCAGATGTGATGCAATCTCTCCACCACCGCATCCACTCCAGGACAATCCGAGGATTCTACCTGACCGGAGGAAAATCGAGGGTGAAACCCCGAATTACAGAAAAACGGGGACACCAAGGTGGAAGAGCTGGCCCGATTATTGAGGGCGAACTCTGCCAATGGCAAAAAAGCAACCCAATCAGCCTGGTCAGCAGAGACAAAACACCTCAGATATGTCTCCAGGGTCTGATTAGTCCGCTCGGTCTGGCCATTAGTCTGAGGGTGAAAAGCAGATGAAAAAGACAAATCTATGCCCATCCTAGCACAGAATGCCCGCCAAAATCTAGACACAAATTGGGTACCTCTGTCAGAAACAATATTCTCAGGAATACCGTGCAATCGGACAACATTCTGAAAAAACAGAGGAACCAACTCAGAAGAAGAAGGCAACTTGGGCAGAGGAACCAAATGGACCATTTTAGAGAAACGGTCACAGACCACCCAGATGACAGACATCTTCTGGGAAACAGGCAGATCTGAAATAAAATCCATCGAGATGTGTGTCCAAGGCCTCTTAGGAATAGGCAAGGGCAACAGCAGTCCGCTAGCCCGAGAACTACAAGACTTGGCCCGAGCACAAACGTCACATGACTGCACAAAGACTCGCACATCTCGTGACAGGGAAGGCCACCAGAAGGATCTTGCCACCAAATCCCTGGTACCAAAAATTCCGGGATGACCTGCCAATGCAGAAGAATGTACCTCAGAGATGACTCTGCTGGTCCAATCATCCAGAACAAACAGTCTATCAGGCGGACAACGATCCGGTCTATCCGCCTGAAACTCTTGCCCCTGAGATAGTGCCATCAAAGTTTTTTCTGCCTGAAGTTCCAAATGAGGTTCCTCATAAAGCAAGCCCAAGGCCAGAAAAAACGCATCCACATCGCGTAACGCAGGATCCCCTGCTGGCAATGAGAAGGCCCAATCTTGAGGGTCACCCCTGAGCAAGGAAATCACAATCCTAACCTGCTGAGCAGGGTCTCCAGCTGAACGAGACTTCAGGGACAAATAAAGCTTACAATTATTTCGGAAATTCTGGAAGCTAGCTCTATTCCCTGTGAAGAACTCCGGCAAAGGAATTCTCGGCTCAGATACCGGAGCATGTACCACAAAATCTTGTAAATTTTGTACTTTCGTGATGAGATTATTCAAACCCGCAGTTACACTCTGGAGATCCATTATTGTCAGGTGCACACAGAGCCATACAGAGATTAGGAGGAGAGAGAGAAAAAAGACTGCAGCAAGGCAGACTGGAGGAAAAAAAAAAAAAAAAAAATTCCAGCAGACTTCTTATAACTCTCCTTTCTCAACCTGGGTCTTTAACACTTTATTGGCCGGTCAAACTGTCATGATCTCTGCAGGCAGAGATCATAGCAAGCCTATAGAGGGACAAGCTCTCGGAAGATGGAACTATACTGACCATGAACTAAGCCTGCCGCGCAACTAGAAATAGCCAGGTAGCATTTCCTATTTATCGCTAGATGCCCAGCTCTGGCCTAAGACCTAAATAGCTAGCAGAGGGAAATATAAGACCTGGCTCACCTCTAGAGAAATATTCCAAAGAAGACAGTAGCCCCCCACATATAATGACGGTGAGTTCAGATGAAACAACAAACGCAGCAGGAAAATAGTCTTAGCAAATTTGAGGTCCGCTTACTAGATAGCAGAAGACAGATAGTATACTTTCATGGTCAGCAGAAAAACACTAACAAAACACCATCCAGAGATTACCTTAAACTCTGGCATTAACTCATAACGCCAGAGTAGCAATCCCTGATCAACGAGAGCTTTCCAGACACAGTAACAAAACTTCAGCTGTGAACTGGAACAAATAGGCAAAACAAAACATGGACAAAGTCCAACTTATCTAGTAGTAGTCTAGAAGCAGGAACAAGCACTGAGAGGCATCAGATAACATTGTTGACCGGCAAGAAACCACCAGAGAAATGAGCTTAAATAGCGACACCCACTACTGATGGAACCAGGTGAAACAGGAAAGAGGATGACAAGTCCAATTCCACAAGCGGCCACCGGGGGAGCCCAGAATCCAAATTCACAACACACTGGTACGACCAGAACGCCTGGGAGCGGACCTACCACGTGGGTCAAAAGGTGTGGGTGCTGGTTCCTGTACCAACGGATAAGCTTCAGGCAGCCTGGGAGGGCCCGTACGTCGTCCACCAACAGCTCAACCCGGTAACCTACGTGGTCATGCTTGACCACGCTCGGGGTAGGCAAAAGGCCTTTCATGTCAACATGATGATGGCTCATCACGAACGTGAACCTTTCGTCCTACCGGTCTGCAGCGTACCCGAAGACGGGGAGGAAGACACCCTCCTGGATATGCTGGCCCAAGCCAAGGCCGGTGGGTCCATTGAGGACGTGGAGGTAAGCGCCTCGCTAGATGAACCACAGCCCTTGCAGTTGCAAACCACACTGGAACCCTTCCGGGTCGTGTTCTCCAACCGGCCTGGAAGGACTGAGCCGTCCACGAGGTGGACACCGGGAATCACGCCCCACTACGGCGAACACCGTATCGAATCTCTGACCAGGTGCAGCAGATTATGCGCCAGGAGATCGATGAGATGTTACAGCTGGGGGTGATTCGACGGTCAAAGAGCGCGTGGGCCTCACCTGTAGTTCTCGTGCCAAAGAAGGACCGGACCACCCGGTTCTGCGTGGACTACAGTGGGCTCAACGCCATTACAGCCTCTGACGCACACCCAATGCCGCGCATCAAGGAGCTGCTTGAGAAGTTAGCTGGCGCAAAATACCTGACCATAATGGATCTGAGTCGAGGATACTGGCAGATTCCCCTGAGCCCCGAGGCGCAGGAGAAGTCCGCCTTTATCACACCCTTTGGACTGAAAAAGTCCACGGTCATGCCCTTCGGCATGAAGAATGCCCCTGCCACTTTCCAGCGGATGGTCAACCTCCTGCTTCAGGGACTGGAGAAGTACGCAGTGGTGTACTTGGATGACATTGCCATCTTCAGTCCCTCCTGGGAGGAACACCTGCAGCATCTCGAGGAGGTGCTCAGGCGAATTCACCGAGCAGGACTGACTATCAAGCCGGGAAAGTGCCAGATGGGCATGAGGGAGGTTCACTACCTGGGGCACCGGGTAGGCGGAAACACCCTAAAGCCAGAGCCTGAGAAAGTGGGAGCGATCGTAAACTGGCCCACTCCCAGGACCAAGAAACAGGTGATGTCCTTCCTGGGCACTGCAGGGTACTATAGGCGCTTCGTACAGCACTATAGTAGCCTGGCAAAACCTTTGAGGGACCTCACCAGGAAGAAGCTACCCCACATCATCAACTGGACAGATGTCTGTGAGGGGGCCTTTCAGGCATTGAAAACAGCACTGCAACGCCCCTGTGTTGAAAGCAGTCGACCGTTCTTGGTACAGACCGACGCCAGCGAGTTTGGCCTTGGTGCTGTGCTCAGCCAGGTTGACTCGGAGGACCAAGAGCACCCCGTGTTGTACCTGAGCCGGAAACTTTTGCTGAGGGAAGTGGCCTACTCCACCATCGAGAAGGAGTGCCTGGCCATAGTCTGAGCCCTGCAGCGCTTGCAACCCTACTTGTACGGTCGCACCTTCACCGTGGTGACCGACCACCACCCTCTGCGCTGGCTAAACGCCATGTGTGGAACCAACGGCAGGTTGCTACGCTGGAGCCTTGCCCTTCAGCAGTTTGACTTCACCATTGAACACAAAACGGGCAGGAAGCATGGGAATGCAGATGGACTGTCCCGCCAGGGTGAACCTACTGAGGTGCGCATGGAGGCATACCGAGAGGTTCTGCCTCCGTAGCACACGCCAAAAGGGGGAGGTGTCACGATATGGTATGAAATATCATATAAGTTTAGTTTCTCTTGCTAGCATGCTGTGGGCTAAGCCCCCCTTCTTGGAGTGATTCTGCAACAGCTTTTATGGCTTGTAGCTGCAAATTCCTGACTTTCAGCTCCAAAGCCCCTCATCCCCCTTGCCAAGGTATTTACAACCGGCATCCCTGCAGTGGAAAGTGATCAGCTTAAACTGGTAGAGAAGCTTCCAGAATCCATGAAAGTCCTTTGTTCTGGTTTTTGTAAGATATTAGGCAAACCATTTAAGTTAGGAACCGGAAAATATATATTCTTAATCTCCCTCGGTGGATCCATCCGCCCCTCTAAACACGGGCTTCTAACTCCATCTGGTAAAGAAGTAGGGATTTCTCTGTAATTAGGCATCACACATAGGACATATTTGATCTCATTAGAATGCCAACGTTAATACGAGATGAATGCTGGGTTTGTTATGACTATGACATGTTTTGTAGCGGAGTTATAGAAATTAGACAAATTTAAGGTTGAATTACTCAGACTGAAGAGAGATGCGGGTCTGGATAAGCCAGCCCTTTCTGTAATGTCACAGGCTGCAGGTTATAAGTTTCTGGCAGGCTTCCAGCAGTCAGTTCAGTTTTTTTTTACCTGAAGAGCCCTGAGCAAGTCCTAATGCACTGGGACGTATGGGAACTCTACTAGCCTGGTTGCCTGCAATGCTCTGAGAACATGTGTTATCTTTTCTCCTTTAATCCTTTTATGTTATAATTACCTTGTACATATTTGCAAATGTCTCTTTTTGTAACATCTTTGTAAAATATTTTGATAAAGCACTGCCTAAACTTTATGGAGTATAATAATTAATACTAGATTCGTTCTCCTGCTCTAAAACGTACCCTGTCTCTTGAAGGGAATTACGCTACTGTGTTGGGTTAGCTTCGGACCCGTTTAATCGAAGCTGGTGGCAGCATACCGTGTGCAGGCCTTTGGGTGTTGTTGCAGCGACTGCGGCGTTGATAATTATTGTTCCTGCCTGAGTGGGAGTAGTTTATCGCATCGCTGCAGCGTGCCCAATAGCCAGTACATAGCAGGCAGCCTTTCTGGCGACTAATTACCCTAGGTGCAGTACCTAATCTGACCTGACAGTAAGGGGGGCGCCAGAGAGCTGCAAGGTTTAAGTCGAACTGTAAGGCCATGTGCACACATTCAGGATTTTTCGCGTTTTTTCGCTATAAAAACGTGATAAAAACGCGAAAAAAACGCTAACCTATGCCTCCTATTATTTACAGTGTATTCCGCATTTTTTGTGCAAATGTTGCGATTTTTTCGCGGAAAAAAAAGCAACATGTTCATTAAAAATGCGGAATTGCGGGGATTCAGCACACCTAGGAGTGCATTGATCTGCTTACTTCCCACACGGGGCTGTGCACACCATGCGGGAAGTAAGCAGATTATGTGCGGTTGGTACCCAGGGTGGAGGAGAGGAGACTCTCCTCCACGGACTGGGCACCATATAATTGGTAAAAAAAAAAAGAATTAAAATAAAAAATAGTCATATACTCACCTTCGATGTCCCCGGAGTGTTCCCGCCTCTCACCGCTGCATGCTGCCGCTTCTGTTCCTATAGATGGTGTGGTTCAGGACCTGCGATGACGTCACTGTCTTGTGATTGGTCGCGTGACCGCTCATATGACCGCTCGCGACCAATCACAAGCCGTGACGTCACCGAAGGTCCTGAACCACACCGGCATCTAAAGGAACGGAGGCTGCAGAGGGTGAGTATAACCATTTTTTTATTTTTTTTATTATTTTTAAACATTCTATCTTTTACTATAGATGCTGCATAGGCAGCATCTATAGTAAAAAGTTGGTCACACTTGTCAAACAGTATGTTTGACAAGTGTGACCAACCTGTCAGTCAGTTTTCCAAGCGATGCTACAGATCGCTTGGAAAACTTTAGCATTCTGCAAGCTAATTACGCTTGCAAAATGCTAAAAAAAAAAGCGAAAAAAACGCAAAAAAAAAAATGTGGATTTCTTGAAGAAAATTTCCGGTTTTCTTCAGGAAATTTCTGCAAGAAATCCGGACGTGTGCACATACCCTAAGCGGGTTATTCATAGGTCCCTGCAGTTCATGGTATATTGAAGAGCAGTGGGATACCTAAAATAAGCCCCTGCTGTAAACTTAGGGTACCGTCACACATTGGCATTTTTATCGCTACGACGGCACGATTAGTGACGTTCTAGCGATATAGTTACGATATCGCAGTGTCTGACACGCAGCAGCGATCAGGGACCCTGCTGAGAATCGTACGTCGTAGCAGATCGTTTGAAACTTTCTTTCGTTGCTGGATCTCCCGCTGTCATCGCTGGATCGTTGTGTATGACAGCGATCCAGCGATGCGTTCGCTTGTAACCAGGGTAAACATCGGGTTACTAAGCGCAGGGCCGCGCTTAGTAACCCGATGTTTACCGTGGTTACCAGCGTAAAAGTAAAAAAAAAAAAAACGTACATACTCACCATCTGATGTCCGTCAGGTCCCTTGCCGTCTGCTTCCCGCTCTGACTGTCTGCCGGCCGGAAAGTGAGAGCAGATCACAGCGGTGACGTCACCGCTGCGCTCTGCTCTCACTGTACGGCCGGATCTCAGTCAGAGCAGGAAGCGGACGGCAAGGGACCTGACGGACATCAGATGGTGAGTATGTACGGTTTGTTTTTTTTTACTTTTACGCTGGTAACCACGGTAAACATCGGGTTACTAAGCGCGGCCCTGCGCTTAGTAACCCGATGTTTACCCTGGTTACCAGCGAACCTCGGCATCGTTGGTCGCTGGAGAGCGGTCTGTGTGACAGCTCCCCAGCGACCACACAACCACTTACCAACGATCACGGCCAGGTCGTATCGCTGGTCGTGATCGTTGGTAAATCGTTATGTGAGACGGTACCCTAAGAGGTCTATAGCCTTGTGTGTGTTTCTTTTATCACATTGTAGCAGTGGAGGGATAACTAAGATAAGCCCCCTGCACATGTGATAGCCGTCTGTTGGCCTAAAGTCACCCCGATCAGTGACGTAGGGGTGACTGTCACGGTGTGAATCGTGACAAGAGGGAATATGTCCTCCTCCACTTACAGAGGGAATACGTCCTCTTCCACATACAGAGGTAATACATCCTCCTCCAAATACAGAGGAAATATGTCCTTCTCCACATACAGAGGGAATACGTCCTCCGCATACAGGGAATACGTCCTCCTCCACATGCAGAGGGAATACGTCCTTCACATACAGAGGGAATACGTCCTCCTACACATACAGAGGGAATACATCCTCCACATACAGAGGGAATACGTCCTTCTCCTACACATACAAAGGGAATACATCGTCCTCCTCCACATACAGAGGGAATACGTCCTCCTCCTCCACATACAGAGGGAATACGTCCTACACATACAGAGGGAATACATCCTCCACATATAGAGGGAATACGTCCTTCTCCTACACATACAAAGGGAATACATCGTCCTCCTCCACATACAGAGGGAATACGTCCTCCTCCTCCACATACAAAGGGTATACGTCCTCCATATACAGAGGGAATACGTCCTCCACCACATACAGAGGTGTCACGATATGGTATGAAATATCATATAAGTTTAGTTTCTCTTGCTAGCATGCTGTGGGCTAAGCCCCCCTTCTTGGAGTGATTCTGCAACAGCTTTTATGGCTTGTAGCTGCAGATTCCTGACTTTCAGCAGAGGGAATACGTCCTCCACATAAAGAGGGAATACTTCACCACATACAGAGAGAATACGTCCTCCTCCTCCTCCACATACAGGGGGAATACGTCCTCCTCCACATACAGAGGGAATACGTCCTCCTCCTCCATCACATACAGAGGGATTATGTCCTCCGCATATAGAGAGAATACGTCCTCCTCCACATACAGAGGGAATACGTCCTCCTCCTCCACATACAGAGGGAATACGTCCTGCTCCTCATACAGAGGGAATAAGTCCCCCTCCTCCACATACAGAGGGAATACGTCCTCCTCCTCCACATACAGAGGGAATACGTCCTCCTCCACATACAGAGGGATTACGTCCTTCTCTACGTACAGAGGGAATATGTCCTTCACTTACAGAGGGAATACGTCCTCCTCCTCCACATAAAGAGGGAATACGTCCTCCTCCACATACAGAGGGAATACGTCCTCCTCCACATGCAGAGGGATTACGTCCTCCTCCACATACAGAGGGAAAATGTCCTCCACTTACAGAGGGAATACATCCTCCTCCTCCTCCACATACAGAGGGAATACGTCCTCCTCCACCACATACAGAGGGAATATGTCCTCCACATACAGAGGGAATACGTCCTCCTCCTCCACATATAGAGGGAATACGTCCTCCTCCACATACAGAGGGAATACGTCCCCCTCCTCCACATACAGTGGGAATACGTCCTCCTCTTCCACATACAGAGGGAATACGTCCTCCTCCTCATACAGAAGGAATACTTCCCCCTCCTCCACATACAGAGGGAATACGTGCTCCTCCACATACAGAGGGAATAAGTCCTCCTCCACATACAGAGGGAATACGTCCTCCACTTACAGAGGGAATACATCCTCCTCCTCCACATACAGAGGGAATACGTCCTCTTCCACGTACGGAGGGAATACATCCTCCTCCTCCACATACAGAGGGAATACGTCCTCCGTATACAGAGGGAATACGTCCTCCTCCTCCACATAAAGAGGGAATACGTCCTCCTCTTCCACTTACAGAGGCAATACGTCCTCCTCCACATACAGAGGGAATACGTCCTCCTCCACATACAGAGGGAATATGTCCTCCTCCACATACAGAGGGAATACAACCTCCTCCACATACAGAGGGAATACGTCCTCCTCCTCCACATACAGAGGGAATACGTCCTGCTCCTCATACAGAGGGAATAAGTCCCCCTCCTCCACATACAGAGGGAATACGTCCTCCTCCTCCACATACAGAGGGAATACGTCCTCCTCCACATACAGAGGGATTACGTCCTTCTCTACGTACAGAGGGAATATGTCCTTCACTTACAGAGGGAATACGTCCTCCTCCTCCACATAAAGAGGGAATACGTCCTCCTCCACATACAGAGGGAATACGTCCTCCTCCACATGCAGAGGGATTACGTCCTCCTCCACATACAGAGGGAAAATGTCCTCCACTTACAGAGGGAATACATCCTCCTCCTCCTCCACATACAGAGGGAATACGTCCTCCTCCACCACATACAGAGGGAATATGTCCTCCACATACAGAGGGAATACGTCCTCCTCCTCCACATATAGAGGGAATACGTCCTCCTCCACATACAGAGGGAATACGTCCCCCTCCTCCACATACAGTGGGAATACGTCCTCCTCTTCCACATACAGAGGGAATACGTCCTCCTCCTCATACAGAAGGAATACTTCCCCCTCCTCCACATACAGAGGGAATACGTGCTCCTCCACATACAGAGGGAATAAGTCCTCCTCCACATACAGAGGGAATACGTCCTCCACTTACAGAGGGAATACATCCTCCTCCTCCACATACAGAGGGAATACGTCCTCTTCCACGTACGGAGGGAATACATCCTCCTCCTCCACATACAGAGGGAATACGTCCTCCGTATACAGAGGGAATACGTCCTCCTCCTCCACATAAAGAGGGAATACATCCTCCTCTTCCACTTACAGAGGCAATACGTCCTCCTCCACATACAGAGGGAATACGTCCTCCTCCACATACAGAGGGAATATGTCCTCCTCCACATACAGAGGGAATACAACCTCCTCCGCATACAGAGGGAATACGTCCTCCGCATACAGAGGGAATACGTCCCCCTCCTCCACATGCAGAGGGAATACTTCCTCCTCCGCCACAAACAGAGGGAATAAGTCGTCCTCCACATACAGAGGAATACGTCCTTCACATACAGATGGAATACGTTCTCCTCCTCCACATACAGAGGGAATACGTCCTCCACATAAAGAGGGAATACTTCACCACATACAGAGAGAATACGTCCTCCTCCTCCTCCACATACAGGGGGAATACGTCCTCCTCCACATACAGAGGGATTATGTCCTCCTCCACATACAGAGGGAATACGTCGTCCTCCTCCATCACATACAGAGGGATTATGTCCTCCGCATATAGAGAGAATACGTCCTCCTCCACATACAGAGGGAATACGTCCTCCTCCTCCACATACAGAGGGAATACGTCCTGCTCCTCATACAGAGGGAATAAGTCCCCCTCCTCCACATACAGAGGGAATACGTCCTCCTCCTCCACATACAGGGAATACGTGCTCCTCCACATACAGAGGAAATACGTCCTCCTCCACATACAGAGGGAATACGTCCTCCTACACTTACAGAGGGAATACGTCCTCCTCCACATACAGAGGGATTACGTCCTTCTCTACGTACAGAGGGAATATGTCCTTCACTTACAGAGGGAATACGTCCTCCTCCTCCACATAAAGAGGGAATACGTCCTCCTCCACATACAGAGGGAATACGTCCTCCTCCACATGCAGAGGGATTACGTCCTCCTCCACATACAGCGGGATTACGTCCTCTACATACAGAGGGAATACGTCCTCCTCCACATACAGAGGGAAAATGTCCTCCACTTACAGAGGGAATACATCCTCCTCCTCCTCCACATACAGAGGGAATACGTCCTCCTCCACCACATACAGAGGGAATACTTCCTCCACATACAGAGGGAATACGTCCTCCTCCTCCACATATAGAGGGAATACGTCCTCCTCCTCCACATACAGAGGGAATACGTCCTCCTCTTCCACATACAGAGGGAATACGTCCTCCTCCTCATACAGAAGGAATACTTCCCCCTCCTCCACATACAGAGGGAATAAGTCCTCCTCCACATACAGAGGGAATACGTCCTCCTCCACATACAGAGGGAATATGTCCTCCACTTACAGAGGGAATACATCCTCCTCCTCCACATACAGAGGGAATACGTCCTCCTGCACCACATACAGAGGGAATACGTCCTCTTCCACGTACGGAGGGAATACATCCTCCTCCTCCACATACAGAGGGAATACGTCCTCCGTATACAGAGGGAATACGTCCTCCTCCTCCACATAAAGAGGGAATACGTCCTCCTCTTCCACTTACAGAGGCAATACGTCCTCCTCCACATACAGAGGGAATACTTCCTCCTCCTCCACTTACAGAGGCAATACATCCTCCTCCACATACAGAGGGAATATGTCCTCCTCCACATACAGAGGGAATACAACCTCCTCCGCATACAGAGGGAATACGTCCTCCGCATACAGAGGGAATACGTCCCCCTCCTCCACATGCAGAGGGAATACTTCCTCCTCCGCCACAAACAGAGGGAATAAGTCGTCCTCCACATACAGAGGGATTACGTCCTCCTCCACATACAGAGGAATACGTCCTTCACATACAGATGGAATACGTTCTCCTCCTCCACATACAGAGGGAATACGTCCTCCACATAAAGAGGGAATACTTCACCACATACAGAGAGAATACGTCCTCCTCCTCCTCCACATACAGGGGGAATACGTCCTCCTCCACATACAGAGGGATTACGTCCTCCTCCACATACAGAGGGAATACGTCGTCCTCCTCCATCACATACAGAGGGATTATGTCCTCCGCATATAGAGAGAATACGTCCTCCTCCACATACAGAGGGAATACGTCCTCCTCCTCCACATACAGAGGGAATACGTCCTGCTCCTCATACAGAGGGAATAAGTCCCCCTCCTCCACATACAGAGGGAATACGTCCTCCTCCTCCACATACAGGGAATACGTGCTCCTCCACATACAGAGGAAATACGTCCTCCTCCACATACAGAGGGAATACGTCCTCCTACACTTACAGAGGGAATACGTCCTCCTCCACATACAGAGGGATTACGTCCTTCTCTACGTACAGAGGGAATATGTCCTTCACTTACAGAGGGAATACGTCCTCCTCCTCCACATAAAGAGGGAATACGTCCTCCTCCACATACAGAGGGAATACGTCCTCCTCCACATGCAGAGGGATTACGTCCTCCTCCACATACAGCGGGATTACGTCCTCTACATACAGAGGGAATACGTCCTCCTCCACATACAGAGGGAAAATGTCCTCCACTTACAGAGGGAATACATCCTCCTCCTCCTCCACATACAGAGGGAATACGTCCTCCTCCACCACATACAGAGGGAATACTTCCTCCACATACAGAGGGAATACGTCCTCCTCCTCCACATATAGAGGGAATACGTCCTCCTCCTCCACATACAGAGGGAATACGTCCTCCTCTTCCACATACAGAGGGAATACGTCCTCCTCCTCATACAGAAGGAATACTTCCCCCTCCTCCACATACAGAGGGAATAAGTCCTCCTCCACATACAGAGGGAATACGTCCTCCTCCACATACAGAGGGAATATGTCCTCCACTTACAGAGGGAATACATCCTCCTCCTCCACATACAGAGGGAATACGTCCTCCTGCACCACATACAGAGGGAATACGTCCTCTTCCACGTACGGAGGGAATACATCCTCCTCCTCCACATACAGAGGGAATACGTCCTCCGTATACAGAGGGAATACGTCCTCCTCCTCCACATAAAGAGGGAATACGTCCTCCTCTTCCACTTACAGAGGCAATACGTCCTCCTCCACATACAGAGGGAATACTTCCTCCTCCTCCACTTACAGAGGCAATACATCCTCCTCCACATACAGAGGGAATATGTCCTCCTCCACATACAGAGGGAATACAACCTCCTCCGCATACAGAGGGAATACGTCCTCCGCATACAGAGGGAATACGTCCCCCTCCTCCACATGCAGAGGGAATACTTCCTCCTCCGCCACAAACAGAGGGAATAAGTCGTCCTCCACATACAGAGGGATTACGTCCTCCTCCACATACAGAGGAATACGTCCTTCACATACAGATGGAATACGTTCTCCTCCTCCACATACAGAGGGAATACGTCCTCCACATAAAGAGGGAATACTTCACCACATACAGAGAGAATACGTCCTCCTCCTCCTCCACATACAGGGGGAATACGTCCTCCTCCACATACAGAGGGATTACGTCCTCCTCCACATACAGAGGGAATACGTCGTCCTCCTCCATCACATACAGAGGGATTATGTCCTCCGCATATAGAGAGAATACGTCCTCCTCCACATACAGAGGGAATACGTCCTCCTCCTCCACATACAGAGGGAATACGTCCTGCTCCTCATACAGAGGGAATAAGTCCCCCTCCTCCACATACAGAGGGAATACGTCCTCCTCCTCCACATACAGGGAATACGTGCTCCTCCACATACAGAGGGAATACGTCCTCCTCCACATGCAGAGGGATTACGTCCTCCTCCACATACAGAGGGAAAATGTCCTCCACTTACAGAGGGAATACATCCTCCTCCTCCTCCACATACAGAGGGAATACGTCCTCCTCCACCACATACAGAGGGAATATGTCCTCCACATACAGAGGGAATACGTCCTCCTCCTCCACATATAGAGGGAATACGTCCTCCTCCACATACAGAGGGAATACGTCCCCCTCCTCCACATACAGTGGGAATACGTCCTCCTCTTCCACATACAGAGGGAATACGTCCTCCTCCTCATACAGAAGGAATACTTCCCCCTCCTCCACATACAGAGGGAATACGTGCTCCTCCACATACAGAGGGAATAAGTCCTCCTCCACATACAGAGGGAATACGTCCTCCACTTACAGAGGGAATACATCCTCCTCCTCCACATACAGAGGGAATACGTCCTCCTGCACCACATACAGAGGGAATACGTCCTCTTCCACGTACGGAGGGAATACATCCTCCTCCTCCACATACAGAGGGAATACGTCCTCCGTATACAGAGGGAATACGTCCTCCTCCTCCACATAAAGAGGGAATACGTCCTCCTCTTCCACTTACAGAGGCAATACGTCCTCCTCCACATACAGAGGGAATACTTCCTCCTCCTCCACTTACAGAGGCAATACATCCTCCTCCACATACAGAGGGAATATGTCCTCCTCCACATACAGAGGGAATACAACCTCCTCCGCATACAGAGGGAATACGTCCTCCGCATACAGAGGGAATACGTCCCCCTCCTCCACATGCAGAGGGAATACTTCCTCCTCCGCCACAAACAGAGGGAATAAGTCGTCCTCCACATACAGAGGGATTACGTCCTCCTCCACATACAGAGGAATACGTCCTTCACATACAGATGGAATACGTTCTCCTCCTCCACATACAGAGGGAATACGTCCTCCACATAAAGAGGGAATACTTCACCACATACAGAGAGAATACGTCCTCCTCCTCCTCCACATACAGGGGGAATACGTCCTCCTCCACATACAGAGGGATTACGTCCTCCTCCACATACAGAGGGAATACGTCGTCCTCCTCCATCACATACAGAGGGATTATGTCCTCCGCATATAGAGAGAATACGTCCTCCTCCACATACAGAGGGAATACGTCCTCCTCCTCCACATACAGAGGGAATACGTCCTGCTCCTCATACAGAGGGAATAAGTCCCCCTCCTCCACATACAGAGGGAATACGTCCTCCTCCTCCACATACAGGGAATACGTGCTCCTCCACATACAGAGGAAATACGTCCTCCTCCACATACAGAGGGAATACGTCCTCCTACACTTACAGAGGGAATACGTCCTCCTCCACATACAGAGGGATTACGTCCTTCTCTACGTACAGAGGGAATATGTCCTTCACTTACAGAGGGAATACGTCCTCCTCCTCCACATAAAGAGGGAATACGTCCTCCTCCACATACAGAGGGAATACGTCCTCCTCCACATGCAGAGGGATTACGTCCTCCTCCACATACAGCGGGATTACGTCCTCTACATACAGAGGGAATACGTCCTCCTCCACATACAGAGGGAAAATGTCCTCCACTTACAGAGGGAATACATCCTCCTCCTCCTCCACATACAGAGGGAATACGTCCTCCTCCACCACATACAGAGGGAATACTTCTTCCACATACAGAGGGAATACGTCCTCCTCCTCCACATATAGAGGGAATACGTCCTCCTCCTCCACATACAGAGGGAATACGTCCTCCTCTTCCACATACAGAGGGAATACGTCCTCCTCCTCATACAGAAGGAATACTTCCCCCTCCTCCACATACAGAGGGAATAAGTCCTCCTCCACATACAGAGGGAATACGTCCTCCTCCACATACAGAGGGAATATGTCCTCCACTTACAGAGGGAATACATCCTCCTCCTCCACATACAGAGGGAATACGTCCTCCTGCACCACATACAGAGGGAATACGTCCTCTTCCACGTACGGAGGGAATACATCCTCCTCCTCCACATACAGAGGGAATACGTCCTCCGTATACAGAGGGAATACGTCCTCCTCCTCCACATAAAGAGGGAATACGTCCTCCTCTTCCACTTACAGAGGCAATACGTCCTCCTCCACATACAGAGGGAATACTTCCTCCTCCTCCACTTACAGAGGCAATACATCCTCCTCCACATACAGAGGGAATATGTCCTCCTCCACATACAGAGGGAATACAACCTCCTCCGCATACAGAGGGAATACGTCCTCCGCATACAGAGGGAATACGTCCCCCTCCTCCACATGCAGAGGGAATACTTCCTCCTCCGCCACAAACAGAAGGAATAAGTCGTCCTCCACATACAGAGGGATTACGTCCTCCTCCACATACAGAGGAATACGTCCTTCACATACAGATGGAATACGTTCTCCTCCTCCACATACAGAGGGAATACGTCCTCCACATAAAGAGGGAATACTTCACCACATACAGAGAGAATACGTCCTCCTCCTCCTCCACATACAGGGGGAATACGTCCTCCTCCACATACAGAGGGATTACGTCCTCCTCCACATACAGAGGGAATACGTCGTCCTCCTCCATCACATACAGAGGGATTATGTCCTCCGCATATAGAGAGAATACGTCCTCCTCCACATACAGAGGGAATACGTCCTCCTCCTCCACATACAGAGGGAATACGTCCTGCTCCTCATACAGAGGGAATAAGTCCCCCTCCTCCACATACAGAGGGAATACGTCCTCCTCCTCCACATACAGGGAATACGTGCTCCTCCACATACAGAGGAAATACGTCCTCCTCCACATACAGAGGGAATACGTCCTCCTACACTTACAGAGGGAATACGTCCTCCTCCACATACAGAGGGATTACGTCCTTCTCTACGTACAGAGGGAATATGTCCTTCACTTACAGAGGGAATACGTCCTCCTCCTCCACATAAAGAGGGAATACGTCCTCCTCCACATACAGAGGGAATACGTCCTCCTCCACATGCAGAGGGATTACGTCCTCCTCCACATACAGCGGGATTACGTCCTCTACATACAGAGGGAATACGTCCTCCTCCACATACAGAGGGAAAATGTCCTCCACTTACAGAGGGAATACATCCTCCTCCTCCTCCACATACAGAGGGAATACGTCCTCCTCCACCACATACAGAGGGAATACTTCCTCCACATACAGAGGGAATACGTCCTCCTCCTCCACATATAGAGGGAATACGTCCTCCTCCTCCACATACAGAGGGAATACGTCCTCCTCTTCCACATACAGAGGGAATACGTCCTCCTCCTCATACAGAAGGAATACTTCCCCCTCCTCCACATACAGAGGGAATAAGTCCTCCTCCACATACAGAGGGAATACGTCCTCCTCCACATACAGAGGGAATATGTCCTCCACTTACAGAGGGAATACATCCTCCTCCTCCACATACAGAGGGAATACGTCCTCCTGCACCACATACAGAGGGAATACGTCCTCTTCCACGTACGGAGGGAATACATCCTCCTCCTCCACATACAGAGGGAATACGTCCTCCGTATACAGAGGGAATACGTCCTCCTCCTCCACATAAAGAGGGAATACGTCCTCCTCTTCCACTTACAGAGGCAATACGTCCTCCTCCACATACAGAGGGAATACTTCCTCCTCCTCCACTTACAGAGGCAATACATCCTCCTCCACATACAGAGGGAATATGTCCTCCTCCACATACAGAGGGAATACAACCTCCTCCGCATACAGAGGGAATACGTCCTCCGCATACAGAGGGAATACGTCCCCCTCCTCCACATGCAGAGGGAATACTTCCTCCTCCGCCACAAACAGAGGGAATAAGTCGTCCTCCACATACAGAGGGATTACGTCCTCCTCCACATACAGAGGAATACGTCCTTCACATACAGATGGAATACGTTCTCCTCCTCCACATACAGAGGGAATACGTCCTCCACATAAAGAGGGAATACTTCACCACATACAGAGAGAATACGTCCTCCTCCTCCTCCACATACAGGGGGAATACGTCCTCCTCCACATACAGAGGGATTACGTCCTCCTCCACATACAGAGGGAATACGTCGTCCTCCTCCATCACATACAGAGGGATTATGTCCTCCGCATATAGAGAGAATACGTCCTCCTCCACATACAGAGGGAATACGTCCTCCTCCTCCACATACAGAGGGAATACGTCCTGCTCCTCATACAGAGGGAATAAGTCCCCCTCCTCCACATACAGAGGGAATACGTCCTCCTCCTCCACATACAGGGAATACGTGCTCCTCCACATACAGAGGAAATACGTCCTCCTCCACATACAGAGGGAATACGTCCTCCTACACTTACAGAGGGAATACGTCCTCCTCCACATACAGAGGGATTACGTCCTTCTCTACGTACAGAGGGAATATGTCCTTCACTTACAGAGGGAATACGTCCTCCTCCTCCACATAAAGAGGGAATACGTCCTCCTCCACATACAGAGGGAATACGTCCTCCTCCACATGCAGAGGGATTACGTCCTCCTCCACATACAGCGGGATTACGTCCTCTACATACAGAGGGAATACGTCCTCCTCCACATACAGAGGGAAAATGTCCTCCACTTACAGAGGGAATACATCCTCCTCCTCCTCCACATACAGAGGGAATACGTCCTCCTCCACCACATACAGAGGGAATACTTCCTCCACATACAGAGGGAATACGTCCTCCTCCTCCACATATAGAGGGAATACGTCCTCCTCCTCCACATACAGAGGGAATACGTCCTCCTCTTCCACATACAGAGGGAATACGTCCTCCTCCTCATACAGAAGGAATACTTCCCCCTCCTCCACATACAGAGGGAATAAGTCCTCCTCCACATACAGAGGGAATACGTCCTCCTCCACATACAGAGGGAATATGTCCTCCACTTACAGAGGGAATACATCCTCCTCCTCCACATACAGAGGGAATACGTCCTCCTGCACCACATACAGAGGGAATACGTCCTCTTCCACGTACGGAGGGAATACATCCTCCTCCTCCACATACAGAGGGAATACGTCCTCCGTATACAGAGGGAATACGTCCTCCTCCTCCACATAAAGAGGGAATACGTCCTCCTCTTCCACTTACAGAGGCAATACGTCCTCCTCCACATACAGAGGGAATACTTCCTCCTCCTCCACTTACAGAGGCAATACATCCTCCTCCACATACAGAGGGAATATGTCCTCCTCCACATACAGAGGGAATACAACCTCCTCCGCATACAGAGGGAATACGTCCTCCGCATACAGAGGGAATACGTCCCCCTCCTCCACATGCAGAGGGAATACTTCCTCCTCCGCCACAAACAGAGGGAATAAGTCGTCCTCCACATACAGAGGGATTACGTCCTCCTCCACATACAGAGGAATACGTCCTTCACATACAGAGGGAATACGTCCTCCACATAAAGAGGGAATACTTCACCACATACAGAGAGAATACGTCCTCCTCCTCCTCCACATACAGGGGGAATACGTCCTCCTCCACATACAGAGGGATTACGTCCTCCTCCACATACAGAGGGAATACGTCGTCCTCCTCCATCACATACAGAGGGATTATGTCCTCCGCATATAGAGAGAATACGTCCTCCTCCACATACAGAGGGAATACGTCCTCCTCCTCCACATACAGAGGGAATACGTCCTGCTCCTCATACAGAGGGAATAAGTCCCCCTCCTCCACATACAGGGAATACGTGCTCCTCCACATACAGAGGAAATACGTCCTCCTCCACATACAGAGGGAATACGTCCTCCTACACTTACAGAGGGAATACGTCCTCCTCCACATACAGAGGGATTACGTCCTTCTCTACGTACAGAGGGAATATGTCCTTCACTTACAGAGGGAATACGTCCTCCTCCTCCACATAAAGAGGGAATACGTCCTCCTCCACATACAGAGGGAATACGTCCTCCTCCACATGCAGAGGGATTACGTCCTCCTCCACATACAGCGGGATTACGTCCTCTACATACAGCGGGATTACATCCTCCACATACAGAGGGAAAATGTCCTCCACTTACAGAGGGAATACATCCTCCTCCTCCTCCACATACAGAGGGAATACGTCCTCCTCCACCACATACAGAGGGAATACTTCCTCCACATACAGAGGGAATACGTCCTCCTCCTCCACATATAGAGGGAATACGTCCTCCTCCACATACAGAGGGAATACGTCCTCCTCTTCCACATACAGAGGGAATACGTCCTCCTCCTCATACAGAAGGAATACTTCCCCCTCCTCCACATACAGAGGGAATACGTGCTCCTCCACATACAGAGGGAATAAGTCCTCCTCCACATACAGAGGGAATATGTCCTCCTCCACATACAGAGGGAATATGTCCTCCACTTACAGAGGGAATACATCCTCCTCCTCCACATACAGAGGGAATACGTCCTCCGTATACAGAGGGAATACGTCCTCCTGCTCCACATAAAGAGGGAATACGTCCTCCTCTTCCACTTACAGAGGCAATACGTCCTCCTCCACATACAGAGGGAATACTTCCTCCTCCTCCACTTACAGAGGCAATACATCCTCCTCCACATACAGAGGGAATATGTCTTCCTCCACATACAGAGGGAATACATCCTCCTCCGCATACAGAGGGAATACGTCCTCCGCATACAGAGGGAATACGTCCCCCTCCTCCACATGCAGAGGGAATACTTCCTCCTCCGCCACAAACAGAGGGAATACGTCGTCCTCCACATACAGAGGGATTACGTCCTCCTCCACATACAGAGGAATACGTCCTTCACATACAGATGGAATACGTTCTCCTCCTCCACATACAGAGGGAATACGTCCTCCACATACAGAGGGAATACGTCCTCCACATACAGAAGGAATACGTCCTCCTCCACATACAGAGGGAATATGTCCTTCTCCGCATACAGAGGGAATACGTCCTCCTTCTCCACATACAGAGGGAAAACGTCCTTCTCCTCATACAGAGGGAATACGTCCCCCTTCTCCACATACAGAGGGAATACGTCCTCCTCCACATACAGAGGGAATACGTCCTCCTCCACATACAGAGGTAAAACGTCCTCCACATACAGAGGAAATACGTCCTCCTCCTCCACATACAGATGGAATACGTCCTCCTCCATATACAGAGGGAATACGTCCTCCTCCACATGCAGAGGGATTACGTCCTCCTCCACATACAGCGGGATTACGTCCTCTACATACAGAGGGAATACGTCCTCCTCCACATACAGAGGGAAAATGTCCTCCACTTACAGAGGGAATACATCCTCCTCCTCCTCCACATACAGAGGGAATACGTCCTCCTCCACCACATACAGAGGGAATACTTCCTCCACATACAGAGGGAATACGTCCTCCTCCTCCACATATAGAGGGAATACGTCCTCCTCCTCCACATACAGAGGGAATACGTCCTCCTCTTCCACATACAGAGGGAATACGTCCTCCTCCTCATACAGAAGGAATACTTCCCCCTCCTCCACATACAGAGGGAATACGTGCTCCTCCACATACAGAGGGAATAAGTCCTCCTCCACATACAGAGGGAATATGTCCTCCTCCACATACAGAGGGAATATGTCCTCCACTTACAGAGGGAATACATCCTCCTCCTCCACATACAGAGGGAATACGTCCTCCTGCACCACATACAGAGGGAATACGTCCTCTTCCACGTACGGAGGGAATACATCCTCCTCCTCCACATACAGAGGGAATACGTCCTCCGTATACAGAGGGAATACGTCCTCCTGCTCCACATAAAGAGGGAATACGTCCTCCTCTTCCACTTACAGAGGCAATACGTCCTCCTCCACATACAGAGGGAATACTTCCTCCTCCTCCACTTACAGAGGCAATACATCCTCCTCCACATACAGAGGGAATATGTCCTCCTCCACATACAGAGGGAATACATCCTCCTCCGCATACAGAGGGAATACGTCCTCCGCATACAGAGGGAATACGTCCCCCTCCTCCACATACAGAGGGATTACGTCCTCCTCCACATACAGAGGAATACGTCCTTCACATACAGATGGAATACGTTCTCCTCCTCCACATACAGAGGGAATACGTCCTCCACATACAGAGGGAATACGTCCTCCTCCACATACAGAGGGAATATGTCCTTCTCCGCATACAGAGGGAATACGTCCTCCTTCTCCACATACAGAGGGAAAACGTCCTTCTCCTCATACAGAGGGAATACGTCCCCCTTCTCCACATACAGAGGGAATACGTCCTCCTCCACATACAGAGGGAATACGTCCTCCTCCACATACAGAGGTAAAACGTCCTCCACATACAGAGGAAATACGTCCTCCTCCTCCACATACAGATGGAATACGTCCTCCTCCACATACAGAGGGAATACGTCCTCCTCCACCACATACAGAGGGAATACGTCCTCCTCCACCACATACAGAGGGAATATGTCCTCCTCCTCCACGTACAGAGGGAATACGTCCTCCTCCTCCACTTACAGAGGGAATACGTCCTCCTCCTCCACATACAGAGGGAATACGTCCTCCTCCACATACAGAGGGAATACGTCCTCCTCCTCCACATACAGAGGGAATACGTCCTCCTCCACATACAGAGGGAATACGTCCTCCTCCTCCACATACAGAGGGAATACGTCCTCCTCCACATACAGAGGGAATACTACCTCCTCCTCCACATGCAAAGGGAATACGTCCTCCTCCTCCCCAACATACAGAGGGAATACGTCCTCCTCCTCCACATACAGAGGGAATACGTCCTCCTCCACATACAGAGGGAATACGTCCTCCTCATACAGAGGGAATAAGTCCCCCTCCTCCACATACAGAGAAAATACGTCCTCCGCATACAGAGGGAATACGTCCTCCTCCTCCACATGAAGAGGGAATATGTCCTCCTCCACATACAGAGGGAATACGTCCTTCTCCTCCACATACAGAGGGAATACGTCCTCCTCCACAAACAGAGCGAATATGTCCTCCTCCTCCGCATACAGAGGGAATACGTCCTCCTCCACCACATATAGAGGGAATACGTCCTCCTTCTCTACAAACAGAGGGAATACGTCCTTCTCCTCCACATACAGAGGGAATACGTCCTCCTCCGCATACAGAGGGAATACGTCCTCCTCCTCCACATACAGAGGGAATACGTCCTTCTCCACATACAGAGGGAATACGTCCTCCTCCACATACAGAGGGATTACGTCCTTCTCTACGTACAGAGGGAATATGTCCTTCACTTACAGAGGGAATACGTCCTCCTCCTCCTCCACATAAAGAGGGAATACGTCCTCTACATACAGAGGGAATACGTCCTCCTCCACATGCAGAGGGATTACGTCCTCCTCCACATACAGCGGGATTACGTCCTCTACATACAGAGGGAATACGTCCTCCTCCACATACAGAGGGAAAATGTCCTCCACTTACAGAGGGAATACATCCTCCTCCTCCTCCACATACAGAGGGAATACGTCCTCCTCCACCACATACAGAGGGAATACGTCCTCCACATACAGAGGGAATACGTCCTCCTCATACAGAGGGAATAAGTCCCCCTCCTCCACATACAGGGGGAATACGTCCTCCTCCTCCACATACACAGGGAATACGTGCTCCTCCTCCACATACAGAGGGAATACATCCTCCTCCACATAAAGAGGGAATACTTCCTCCTCCACCACATACAGAGGGAATACGTCCTCCTCCTCCACATACAGAGGGATTACGTCCTCCACATACAGAGGGAATACGTGCTCCTCCTCCACATACAGAGGGAATAAGTCCTCCTCCACATACAAAGGGAATAAGTCCTCCTCCACATACAGAGGGAATACGTCCTCCTCCACATGCAGAGGGAATAGGTCCTCCTCCATCACATACAGAGGGATTATGTCCTCCGCATATAGAGGGAATACGTCCTCCTCCTCCACATATAGAGGGAATACGTCCTCCTCCTCCACATACAGAGGGAATACGTCCCACTCCTCCACATACAGTGGGAATACGTCCTCCTCCACATACAGAGGGAATACATCCTCCTCCTCCACATACAGTGGGAATACGTTCTCCACCACATACAGAGGGAATACGTCCTCTTCCACGTACAAAGGGAATAAGTCCTCCTGCACATACAGAGGGAATACGTCCTCCTCCACATACAGAGGGAATATGTCCTCCTCCACTTACAGAGGGAATACATCCTCCTCCTCCACATACAGTGGGAATACGTTCTCCTCCACTACATACAGAGGGAATACGTCCTCTTCCACATACAGAGGGAATATATCCTCCTCCTCCACATACAGAGGGAATACGTCCTCCTCCACTTACAGAGGCAATACGTCTTCCTCCACATACAGAGGCAATATGTCCTCCTCCACTTACAGAGGGAATACATCCTCCTCCTCCACATACAGTGGGAATACGTTCTCCTCCACTACATACAGAGGGAATACGTCCTCCTTCTCCACATACAGAGGGAATACGTCCTCCGCATACAGAGGGAATACGTCCTCCTCCTCCACATACAGAGGGAATACGTCCTCCTCCACATACAGAAGGAATACGCCCTCCTCCACATACAGAGGGAATACGTCCTCCTCCTCCACATACAGAGGGAATACGTTCTCCTACACATTGAGGGAATTTGTCCTACTCCTCCATATACAGAGGGAATACGTCCTCCACATACAGAGGGAATACGTCCTCCTCCACATAAAGAGGGAATACTTCACCACATACAGAGGGAATACGTCCTCCTCCTCCTCCACATACAGGGGGAATACGTCCTCCTCCACATACAGAGGGATTACGTCCTCCTCCACATACAGAGGGAATAAGTCCTCCACGTACAGAGGGAATAAGTCCTCCACATACAGAGGGAATACGTCCTCCTCCTCCTCCACATACAGGGGGAATACGTCCTCCTCCACATACAGAGGGATTACGTCCTCCTCCATCACATACAGAGGGATTATGTCCTCCGCATATAGAGAGAATACGTCCTCCTCCACATACAGAGGGAATACGTCCTCCTCCTCCACATACAGAGGGAATACGTCCTGCTCCTCATATAGAGGGAATAAGTCCCCCTCCTCCACATACAGAGGGAATACGTCCTCCTCCTCCACATACAGAGGGAATACGTGCTCCTCCTCCACATACAGAGGGAATACGTCCTCCTACACATACAGAGGGATTACGTCCTCTACGTACAGAGGGAATATGTCCTTCACTTACAGAGGGAATACGTCCTCCTCCTCCACATAAAGAGGGAATACGTCCTCCTCCACATACAGAGGGAATACGTCCTCCTCCACATGCAGAGGGATTACGTCCTCCTCCACATACAGCGGGATTACGTCCTCTACATACAGAGGGAATACGTCCTCCTCCACATACAGAGGGAAAATGTCCTCCACTTACAGAGGGAATACATCCTCCTCCTCCACATACAGAGGGAATACATCCTCCTCCACATAAAGAGGGAATACTTCCTCCTCCACCACATACAGAAGGAATACGTCCTCCTCCTCCACATACAGGGGGAATACGTCCTCCACATACAGAGGGATTACGTCCTCCACATACAGAGGGAATACGTGCTCCTCCTCCACATACAGAGGGAATAAGTCCTCCTCCACATACAGAGGGAATAAGTCCTCCTCCACATACAGAGGGAATACGTCCCCCTCCACTTACAGAGGGAATACATCCTCCTCCTCCACATGCAGAGGGAATAGGTCCTCCTCCATCACATACAGAGGGATTATGTCCTCCGCATATAGAGGGAATACGTCCTCCTCCTCCACATATAGAGGGAATACGTCCTCCTCCACATACAGAGGGAATACGTCCCCCTCCTCCACATACAGTGGGAATACGTCCTCCTCCACATACAGAGGGAATACATCCTCCTCCTCCACATACAGTGGGAATACGTTCTCCACCACATACAGAGGGAATACGTCCTCTTCCACATACAGAGGGAATAAGTCCTCCTCCACATACAGAGGGAATAAGTCCTCCTGCACATACAGAGGGAATACGTCCTCCACATACAGAGGGAATACGTCCTCCTCCTCATACAGAGGGAATAAGTCCCCCTCCTCCACATACAGAGAAAATACGTCCTCCGCATACAGAGGGAATACGTCCTTCTCCTCCACATACAGAGGGAATATGTCCTCCTCCACATACAGAGGGAATACGTCCTTCTCCTCCACATACAGAGGGAATACGTCCTCCTCCACAAACAGCGAATATGTCCTCCTCCTCCGCATACAGAGGGAATACGTCCTTCTCCTCCACATACAGAGGGAATACGTCCTCCTCCGCATACAGAGGGAATACGTCCTCCTCCTCCACATACAGAGGGAATACGTCCTCCTCCACATACAGAGGGAATACGTCCTCCTTCTCCACATACAGAGGGAATACGTCCTCCTCCTCCACATAAAGAGGGAATACTTCCTCCTCCACATACAGAGGGAATACATCCTCCTCCTCCACATACAGAGGGAATACGTCCTCCTCCACATACAGGGGGAATACGTCCTCCACATACAGAGGGATTACGTCCTCCTCCACATACAGAGGGAATAAGTCCTCCTCCACTAACAGAGGGAATACGTCCTCCACCGCATACAGAGGGAATACGTCCTCCTCCGCATACAGAGGGAATACGTCCTCCTCCACATACAGAGGGAATACGTCCTCCTCCTCCACATGCAGAGGGAGTACGTCCTCCTCCATCACATACAGAGGGATTATGTCCTCCTCCGCATATAGAGGGAATACGTCCTCCTCCTCCACATACAGAGGGAATACGTCCCCCTCCTCCACATACAGTGGGAATACGTCCTCCTCTTCCACATACAGAGGGAATACGTCCTCCTCCTCCTCATACAGAAGGAATGCTTCCCCCTCCTCCACATACAGAGGGAATACGTGCTCCTCCACATACAGAGGGAATAAGTCCTCCTCCACATACAGAGGGAATACGTTCTCCTCCACATACAGAGGGAATATGTCCTCCTCCACTTACAGATTGAATACATCCTCCTCCTCCACATACAGAGGGAATACGTCCTCCTGCACCACATACAGAGGGAATACGTCCTCTTCCACGTACAGAGGGAATACATCCTCCTCCTCCACATACAGAGGGAATACGTCCTCCGTATACAGAGGGAATACGTCCTCCTCCTCCACATAAAGAGGGAATATGTCCTCCTCTTCCACTTACAGAGGCAATACGTCCTCCTCCACATACAGAGGGAATACTTCCTCCTCCTCCACTTACAGAGGCAATACGTCCTTCTCCACATACAGAGGGAATATGTCCTCCTCCACATACAGAGGGAATACTTCCTCCTCCGCCACAAACAGAGGGAATACGTCGTCCTCCACATACAGAGGGAATACGTCCTTCTCCACATACAGATGAAATACGTTCTCCTCCTCCACATACAAAGGGATTACGTCCTCCTCCACATACAGAGGAATACGTCCTTCACATACAGATGGAATACGTCCTCCTCCTCCACATACAGAGGGAATACGTCCTCCACATACAGAGGGAATACGTCCTCCTTCTCCACATACAGAGGGAATACGTCCTCCACATACAGAAGGAATACGTCCTCCTCCACATACAGAGGGAATACGTCCTTCTCCACATACAGAGGGAATACGTCCTCCACATACAGAGGGAATGCGTCCTCCGCATACAGAGGGAATACGTCATCCTCCACATACAGTTGGAATACGTCCTCCTCCTCCGCATACAGAGGGAATACGTCCTCCTTCTCCACATACAGAGGGAAAACGTCCTTCTCCACATACAGAGGGAATACATCCCCCTTCTCCACATACAGAGGGAATACTTCCTTCTCCTCCACATACAGAGGGAATACGTCCCCCTCCTCCACATACAGAGGGAATACGTCCTCCTCCACATACAGAGGGAATACGTCCTCCACATACAGAGGGAATACGTCCTCCTCCTCCACATACAGATGGAATACGTCCTCCTCCATATACAGAGGGAATACGTCCTCCTCCTCCACATACAGAGGGAATACGTCCTCCTCCACCACATACAGAGGGAATACGTCCTCCTCCACCACATACAGAGGGAATACGTCCTCCTCCTCCACGTACAGAGGGAATACGTCCTCCTCCTCCACTTACAGAGGGAATACGTCCTCCTCCTCCACATACAGAGGGAATACGTCCTCCTCCACATACAGAGGGAATACGTCCTCCTCCTCCACATACAGAGGGAATACGTCCTCCTCCACATACAGAGGGAATACGTCCTCCTCCACATACAGAGGGAATACGTCCTCCTCCTCCACATACAGAGGGAATACTACCTCCTCCTCCACATACAAAGGGAATACGTCCTCCTCCTCCCCCACATACAGAGGGAATACATCCTCCTCCTCCACATACAGAGGGAATACGTCCTCCTCCACATACAGAGGGAATACGTCCTTCTCCTCCACATACAGAGGGAATACGTCCTCCTCCACAAACAGAGCGAATATGTCCTCCTCCTCCGCATACAGAGGGAATACGTCCTCCTCCACCACATACAGAGGGAATACGTCCTACTTCTCTACAAACAGAGGGAATACGTCCTTCTCCTCCACATACAGAGGGAATACGTCCTCCTCCGCATACAGAGGGAATACGTCCTCCTCCTCCACATACAGAGGGAATACGTCCTCCTTCTCCACATACAGAGGGAATATGTCCTCCTCCACATACAGAGAAAATACGTCCTCCGCATACAGAGGGAATACGTCCTTCTCCTCCACATACAGAGGGAATATGTCCTCCTCCACATACAGAGGGAATACGTCCTTCTCCTCCACATACAGAGGGAATACGTCCTCCTCCACAAACAGCGAATATGTCCTCCTCCTCCGCATACAGAGGGAATACGTCCTTCTCCTCCACATACAGAGGGAATACGTCCTCCTCCGCATACAGAGGGAATACGTCCTCCTCCTCCACATACAGAGGGAATACGTCCTCCTCCACATACAGAGGGAATACGTCCTCCTTCTCCACATACAGAGGGAATACGTCCTCCTCCTCCACATAAAGAGGGAATACTTCCTCCTCCACCACATACAGAGGGAATACGTCCTCCTCCACATACAGGGGGAATACGTCCTCCACATACAGAGGGATTACGTCCTCCTCCACATACAGAGGGAATAAGTCCTCCTCCACTAACAGAGGGAATACGTCCTCCTCCGCATACAGAGGGAATACGTCCTCCTCCACATACAGAGGGAATACGTCCTCCTCCTCCACATGCAGAGGGAGTACGTCCTCCTCCATCACATACAGAGGGATTATGTCCTCCTCCGCATATAGAGGGAATACGTCCCCCTCCTCCACATACAGTGGGAATACGTCCTCCTCTTCCACATACAGAGGGAATACGTCCTCCTCCTCCTCATACAGAAGGAATACTTCCCCCTCCTCCACATACAGAGGGAATACGTGCTCCTCCACATACAGAGGGAATAAGTCCTCCTCCACATACAGAGGGAATACGTTCTCCTCCACATACAGAGGGAATATGTCCTCCTCCACTTACAGATTGAATACATCCTCCTCCTCCACATACATAGGGAATACGTCCTCCTGCACCACATACAGAGGGAATACGTCCTCTTCCACGTACAGAGGGAATACATCCTCCTCCTCCACATACAGAGGGAATACGTCCTCCGTATACAGAGGGAATACGTCCTCCTCCTCCACATAAAGAGGGAATATGTCCTCCTCTTCCACTTACAGAGGCAATACGTCCTCCTCCACATACAGAGGGAATACTTCCTCCTCCTCCACTTACAGAGGCAATACGTCCTTCTCCACATACAGAGGGAATATGTCCTCCTCCACATACAGAGGGAATACTTCCTCCTCTGCCACAAACAGAGGGAATACGTCGTCCTCCACATACAGAGGGAATACGTCCTTCTCCACATACAGATGGAATACGTTCTCCTCCTCCACATACAAAGGGATTACGTCCTCCTCCACATACAGAGGAATACGTCCTTCACATACAGATGGAATACGTTCTCCTCCTCCACATACAGAGGGAATACGTCCTCCACATACAGAGGGAATACGTCCTCCTTCTCCACATACAGAGGGAATAAGTCCTCCACATACAGAAGGAATACGTCCTCCTCCACATACAGAGGGAATACGTCCTTCTCCACATACAGAGGGAATACGTCCTCCTCCACATACAGAGGGAATGCGTCCTCCGCATACAGAGGGAATACGTCATCCTCCACATACAGTTGGAATACGTCCTCCTCCTCCGCATACAGAGGGAATACGTCCTCCTTCTCCACATACAGAGGGAAAACGTCCTTCTCCACATACAGAGGGAATACGTCCCCCTTCTCCACATACAGAGGGAATACTTCCTTCTCCTCCACGTACAGAGGGAATACGTCCCCCTCCTCCACATACAGAGGGAATACATCCTCCTCCACATACAGAGGGAATACGTCCTCCACATACAGAGGGAATACGTCCTCCTCCTCCACATACAGATGGAATACGTCCTCCTCCATATACAGAGGGAATACGTCCTCCTCCTCCACATACAGAGGGAATACGTCCTCCTCCACCACATACAGAGGGAATACGTCCTCCTCCACCACATACAGAGGGAATACGTCCTCCTCCTCCACGTACAGAGGGAATACGTCCTCCTCCTCCACTTACAGAGGGAATACGTCCTCCTCCTCCACATACAGAGGGAATACGTCCTCCTCCACATACAGAGGGAATACGTCCTCCTCCTCCACATACAGAGGGAATACGTCCTCCTCCACATACAGAGGGAATACGTCCTCCTCCACATACAGAGGGAATACGTCCTCCTCCTCCACATACAGAGGGAATACTACCTCCTCCTCCACATACAAAGGGAATACGTCCTCCTCCTCCCCCACATACAGAGGGAATACGTCCTCCTCCTCCACATACAGAGGGAATACGTCCTCCTCCACATACAGAGGGAATACGTCCTCCTCCTCATACAGAGGGAATAAGTCCCCCTCCTCCACATACAGAGAAAATACGTCCTCCTCCACATACAGAGGGAATACGTCCTTCTCCTCCACATACAGAGGGAATACGTCCTCCTCCACAAACAGAGCGAATATGTCCTCCTCCTCCGCATACAGAGGGAATACGTCCTCCTCCACCACATACAGAGGGAATACGTCCTACTTCTCTACAAACAGAGGGAATACGTCCTTCTCCTCCACATACAGAGGGAATACGTCCTCCTCCGCATACAGAGGGAATACGTCCTCCTCCTCCACATACAGAGGGAATACGTCCTCCTCCACATGCAGAGGGAATACGTCCTCCTTCTCCACATACAGAGGGAATACGTCCTCTTCCTCCACATAAAGAGGGAATACTTCCTCCTCCACCACATACAGAGGGAATACGTCCTCCTCCACATACAGGGGGAATACGTCCTCCACATACAGAGGGATTACGTCCTCCTCCACATACAGAGGGAATATGTCCTCCTCCACTAACAGAGGGAATACGTCCTCCTCCGCATACAGAGGGAATACGTCCTCCTCCACATACAGAGGGAATATGTCCTCCTCCTCCACATGCAGAGGGAGTACGTCCTCCTCCATCACATGCAGAGGGATTATGTCCTCCTCCTCCGCATATACAGGGAATATGTCCTCCTCCACATACAGAGGGAATACGTCCTTCTCCTCCACATACAGAGGGAATACGTCATCCTCCACAAACAGCGAATATGTCCTCCTCCTCCGCATACAGAGGGAATACGTCCTTCTCCTCCACATACAGAGGGAATACGTCCTCCTCCGCATACAGAGGGAATACGTCCTCCTCCTCCACATACAGAGGGAATACGTCCTCCTCCACATACAGAGGGAATACGTCCTCCTTCTCCACATACAGAGGGAATACGTCCTCCTCCTCCACATAAAGAGGGAATACTTCCTCCTCCACCACATACAGAGGGAATACGTCCTCCTCCACATACAGGGGGAATACGTCCTCCACATACAGAGGGATTACGTCCTCCTCCACATACAGAGGGAATAAGTCCTCCTCCACTAACAGAGGGAATACGTCCTCCTCCGCATACAGAGGGGATACGTCCTCCTCCACATACAGAGGGAATACGTCCTCCTCCTCCACATGCAGAGGGAGTACGTCCTCCTCCATCACATACAGAGGGATTATGTCCTCCTCCGCATATAGAGGGAATACGTCCTCCTCCTCCACATATAGAGGGAATACGTCCTCCTCCTCCACATACAGAGGGAATACGTCCCCCTCCTCCACATACAGTGGGAATACGTCCTCCTCTTCCACATACAGAGGGAATACGTCCTCCTCCTCATACAGAAGGAATACTTCCCCCTCCTCCACATACAGAGGGAATACGTGCTCCTCCACATACAGAGGGAATACGTCCTCCTCCACATACAGAGGGAATATGTCCTCCTCCACTTACAGAGGGAATACATCCTCCTCCTCCTCCACATACAGAGAGAATACGTCCTCCTGCACCACATACAGAGTGAATACGTCCTCTTCCACGTACGGAGGGAATACATCCTCCTCCTCCACATACAGAGGGAATACGTCCTCCGTATACAGAGGGAATACGTCCTCCTCCTCCACATAAAGAGGGAATACGTCCTCCTCTTCCACTTACAGAGGCAATACGTCCTCCTACACATACAGAGGGAATATGTCCTCCTCCGCATACAGAGGGAATACGTCCTCCGCATACAGAGGGAATACGTCCCCCTCCTCCACATGCAGAGGGAATACGTCCCCCTCCTCCACATACAGAGGGAATACGTCGTCCTCCACATACAGAGGGAATACGTCCTTCTCCACATACAGATGGAATACGTTCTCCTCCACATACAGAGGGAATGCGTCCTTCACATACAGATGGAATACGTCCTCCTCCTCCACATACAGAGGGAATACGTCCTCCTCCACATACAGAGGGAATACGTCCTCCTTCTCCACATACAGAGGGAATACGTCCTCCACATACAGAAGGAATACGTCCTCCTCCACATACAGAGAGAATACGTCCTTCTCCACATACAGAGGGAATACGTCCTCCTCCACATACAGAGGGAATACGTCCTTCTCCACATACAGAGGGAATACGTCCTCCTCCACATACAGAGGGAATGCGTCCTCCGCATACAGAGGGAATACGTCATCCTCCACATACAGTTGGAATACGTCCTCCTCCTCCGCATACAGAGGGAATACGTCCTCCTTCTCCACATACAGAGGGAAAACGTCCTTCTCCACATACAGAGGGAATACGTCCCCCTTCTCCACATACAGAGGGAATACTTCCTTCTCCTCCACATACAGAGGGAATACGTCCCCCTCCTCCACATACAGAGGGAATACGTCCTCCTCCACATACAGAGGGAATACGTCCTCCTCCACATACAGAGGGAATACGTCCTCCACATACAGAGGGAATACGTCCTCCTCCTCCACATACAGATGGAATACGTCCTCCTCCATATACAGAGGGAATACGTCCTCCTCCTCCACATACAGAGGGAATACGTCCTCCTCCACCACATACAGAGGGAATACGTCCTCCTCCACCACATACAGAGGGAATACGTCCTC
The DNA here is from genome assembly GCF_051348905.1 of Ranitomeya variabilis. NCBI lineage: Eukaryota > Metazoa > Chordata > Amphibia > Anura > Dendrobatidae > Ranitomeya > Ranitomeya variabilis. Next base: position 626,231,538 of record NC_135233.1, read on the forward strand.
CTCCTCCACGTACAGAGGGAATACGTCCTCCTCCACACACAGAGGGAATACTTCCTCCTCCTCCACATACAGAGGGAATACGTCCTCCTCCTCCACATACAGAGGGAATACGTCCTCCTCCACATACAGAGGGAATACGTCCTCCTCCACATACAGAGGGAATACGTCCTCCTCCTCCACATACAGAGGGAATACGTCCTCCTCCTCCACATACAGAGGGAATACTACCTCCTCCTCCACATACAAAGGGAATACGTCCTCCTCCTCCTCCACATACAGAGGGTGTCACGATATGGTATGAAATATCATATAAGTTTAGTTCTGTTGCTAGCAAGCTGTGGGTTAAAAACCCCCCTTCCCTTTCACTCAGCCAAGAGCTGCCTTGCCAATGTATGTGAGAGGGGAGTTTTATTGAAGAAAGGCATTTACGACCGGCATTTCCTGCCGCGTAAGCTCTTGTCCAGCTATCACTGGACTAGAAGCTTCTAGAATCATGAAAGTCCTTTGTTCTGTTTTTGTAAGATATTAGGCAAACGATTTAAAATACGAACACCAAAATATATCGTCATAATCACACTCGGAGGATCTACGCATCACTCTAATCACAGGCTTGTAGCTCCATCGGGTGAAGAAGTAGGGATTGCTCTGTAAATAATAGGACATATTTGATCTCATCGGAATGCCCGCGATAATACGAGATGAATGCTGGGTATGGTACGTTTATGACATGTTCTGGAGCGAAGTTACGGGCATCAGATATATTTAATGCACAGTGAGTAACCCTGACGAGAGAGGAGGGGTTGGAAAAAACAGCCCTTTCTGTGAGGTCACAGGCTGTAGGTTATAAAGTTGCTGGCAGGCTTCCAGGGGGGAGTTGTGAGTTTTTACCTGAAGCGACCAGACTGCGAGTGCAAATGCACTGGGATAGATGGAAAGTTCTCCTAGCCTGTTGCCTGCAATGCAATGATCTGAGAATATGTGAGTGTTACCTTTTCTTCATTTAATCCTTTTATTTTTATAATTACCTTGTACATATTTGCAATTGTCTCATTTGTAACATCTTTGTAAAATATTTTTATAAAAAGCACTGCCTACATTCTGTGGGGTATATTATTTCATGCCAGTCCTTTCTCCCTGCTCTAAAAACGTACCCTAAGTCTCTTGAAGGGAAATTACGCTACTGTTTTGGGTTAGCTCCGGACCCGTTTGATCGGAGCTGGTGGCAGCTTACCGTGTGCCGGCTTTTGGGGAGTCACTGTAGCGACTGCGGCTTGATAATTATTGTTCCTGCCTGAGTGGGAGTAGTTATCGCGTCGCTGCAGCGCGCCCAATAGCCAGTACATAGCAGGCAGCCTTTCTGGCGACTAATTACCCTAGGTGCAGTACCTAATCTGACCTGAGAGTAAGGGGGGCGCCAGAGAGCTGCAAGTGTTGAGTGAAACTGTAAGCGGGATACACAAATCCCTGCAGTTCATGGTATATGGAAGAGCAGTGGGATACCTAAAATAAGCCCCTGCTGTAAACAAAGAGGTCAATAGCATTGCGTGTGTTCTTTTCATCACATTGTGGCAGTGGAGGAATAACTAGGATAAGCCCCCTGCACATGTGATAGCCGTCTGCTGGTCTAAAGTCACCCCAATCCGTGACATATTGTGGGCAGTGGCTAAGGGATCCTGACAGTCACGGTGTGAATCGTGACAATTGGTGGCAAGGCGGTGGGATATTAATGCATTAGTGATTTGGTTTGAGCAATCATTCCTCTCACTAAAAACTTGCAGAAAGTTCTTGCGAGAACTCTGCGCAAATAAGTTTGGGAGAACGAACTCAGTGCTTATTAGTTGTGAGACAATTGTGTACTTGTAATTATCCCCTCCCTTTCTCCTCGTTTTTCTATTCTATCTTTTATTTGGCAACCATGGCTGCGAAAGGAGAAGCCTGGTACGCCCAGCAGAAGAAAGACACTCTTGCTGGGATATGCATGTACCATGGCCTGAACCCCCAGAACAAGACCAAGACTCAAATGGTCGCTGAACTGGTGCAATGGGAAGCCGCTCTAGACCACTCACAGAGCCCAGAGGCCGCAGATGCCAGCACCAGCGAACGTGGTGCTGCAGCAGAGGTCCAACCACTGAATACGGGCCCTACTGGCAACCAGGGGGGCGCAGACCTCCGCCTGCAGCTGGCTCTGCAACAATGCTCCGCAGATGACCTAGAGAGACGTCTGCAGCTGATCCAGCAATACCAGGAGCAAGCCGAGCGAGAGTCCCAGCGAGAGGCAGAGAGAGCCGAGCGAGAGGCCCAGCGAGAGGCAGAGAGAGCCGAGCGAGAGGCCCAGCGAGCCGAGCGAGAGGCCCAGGCCCAGCGAGCCGAGCGCCAAGCCCAGCGAGAACATGAACTGGAGATGCTCCGGCGGGGGGGACGCCTTCCACTGCCCAGAGCCGTGAGCCCAGCAGCGCTCAGACACCAAAGCCCCGGCCCGACCACTTTCCTGTTATGGAAAAGGATGGGGACTTGGACACTTTTCTGCGGGCCTTTGAGAAAGCCTGCAGGCAGTACCAGCTGCCTACACAAGAATGGGCACGATACCTGACACCAGGGCTGAGAGGCAAAGCTCTGGAGGCGTTTGCTGCCCTCCCTCAAGAACAAGATGGTGATTATGAGGCCATCAAGCAGGCTCTGGTAGCCAAGTACCAGCTGACACCCGAGGTGTACCGTAAAAAGTTCCGGATCCTCCAACGTGGCCCACACGACAGTTACAGTGATGTGGTGCATGGACTGGGGACCCACTTTGACCAGTGGACCCAAGGACTGTCAGTGACCACCTTTGCACAGCTGCGAGACCTGATGATCAAAGACCAGTTCTTCCATCTTTGCCCAACTGAGGTGCGACAGTTCGTGATGGACAGAGAACCCAAAGACGTGACGAAAGCCGCGCAGATTGCCGATGCCTATGAGGCCAACCGTAGATCGGAAGTGCGGAAGCCAGTCACCTCCAGCTGGAGAGGGGGTAAGCCTGCATCCAACGCCAGTACCCCTGCCAGCCAACATACCAGAGGTCCTGTCCCCGTGGCCAACAGCACCAGACCTACCACCGAACTTCGCCAGTGTTACCACTGCAGGCAGACTGGTCATATCAGTACCTTCTGTCCAACCAAGCAGAAGAACCCCCCAGCCAAGGCCCCAGGGCCGAATGCAGCAGTTCTTTTGGTGGGTGGTGTGGTTGGGAGGGGGTGTGATAACGTACAGCATGTCATTGTGGGAGGTCATGTTGCTACTGGCCTAAAAGACACCGGGGCTGAACGAACCCTCATCCGACCCGAACTGGCGGCCCCTGAAGAAATCATTCCGGGGAAAACCCTAACTGTCACTGGGATTGGGGGCATCAGCTGTCCCTTACCGATGGCCCGGGTTTTTATTGATTGGGGTGCCGGGAGCGGGGTGAAGGAAGTGGGGCTGTCTGATAATTTGCCCACTGATGTTTTGTTGGGGACTGATTTGGGGAGGTTGTTTGCATACTACGTCCCTGACACCCCTCCCCAATCTGCTAATAAGGGTAACGTTAACCCTGATGATGATGATGATGATGGGAAATCGCATGTGTTACCTGACCATGCTTTATCTTGTAATGATGCATCTGTTAACCATTTTTTCCCTAGGATTGATGGTGGAAATGTTGTACCTGTGCCAACTGTATCTGATAATGATGTTTCTGTGAAAGTTGAAGTGTCTATAGTGGAGTATGTCATGCGCTTCCGTGACAAGATGCAGACCTTGATGCAGTTGGTGCATGACAACATGACGCAGGCTCAGGCTGATGAGAAGCACTGGTACGACCAGAACGCCCGGGAGCGGACCTACCACGTGGGTCAAAAGGTGTGGGTGCTGGTTCCTGTACCAAAGAATAAGCTTCAGGCAGCCTGGGAGGGCCCGTACGTCGTCCACCAACAGCTCAACCCGGTCACCTATGTGGTCACGCTTGACCACACTCGGGGTAGGCGAAAGGCCTTTCACGTCAACATGATGAAGGCTCATCACGAACGTGAACCTTTCATCCTACCGGTCTGCAGCGCACCCGAAGACGGGGAGGAAGACACCCTCCTGGACCTGCTGGCCCAAGCCAAGGCCCGTGGGTCCATTGAGGACGTGGAGGTAAGCGCCTCGCTAGATGAACCACAGCGGTTGCAGTTGCAGACCACACTGGAACCCTTCCGGGTCGTGTTCTCCAACCGGCCTGGAAGGACTGAGTTAGCGGTCCACGAGGTGGACACCGGGAATCACGCCCCACTACGGCGAACACCCTATCGAATCTCTGACCAGGTGCAGCAGATTATGCGCCAGGAGATCGATGAGATGTTACAGCTGGGGGTGATTCGACGGTCAAAGAGCGCGTGGGCCTCACCTGTAGTTCTCGTGCCAAAGAAGGACCGGACCACCCGGTTCTGCATGGACTACAGGGGGCTCAACGCCATTACAGCCTCTGACGCGCACCCAATCTCGAGGAGGTGCTCAGGCGAATTCATCAAGCAGGACTGACTATCAAGCCGGGAAAGTGCCAGATGGGCATGAGGGAGGTTCACTACCTGGGGCACCGGGTAGGCGGAAACACCCTAAAGCCAGAGCCTGACAAAGTGGGCGTGATCGTGAACTGGCCCACTCCCAGGACCAAGAAACAGGTGATGTCCTTCCTGGGCACTGCAGGGTACTATAGGCGCTTCGTACAGCACTATAGTGGCCTGGCAAAACCTTTGACGGACCTCACCAGGAAGAAGCTACCCCACATCGTCAACTGGACAGATGGCTGTGAGGGGGCCTTCCAGGCGTTGAAAACAGCACTGTGCAACGCCCCGATGTTGAAAGCAGTCGACAGCAGTCGACCGTTCTTGGTACAGACCGACGCCAGCGAGTTTGGCCTTGGTGCTGTGCTCAGCCAGGTTGACTCGGAGGACCAAGAGCACCCCGTGTTGTACCTGAGCCGGAAACTTTTGCCGAGGGAAGTGGCCTACTCCACCATCGAGAAGGAGTGCCTGGCCATAGTCTGGGCCCTGCAGCGCTTGCAGCCCTACTTGTACGGTCGCACCTTCACGGTGGTGACCGACCACAACCCTCTGCGCTGGCTAAGCACCATGTGTGGAACCAACGACAGGTTGCTACGCTGGAGCCTTGCCCTTCAGCAATTTGACTTCACCATTGAACACAAAGCGGGCAGGGAGCATGGGAATGCAGATGGACTGTCCCGCCAGGGTGAACCCACGGAGGTGCGCATGGAGGCATACCGAGAGGTTCTGCCGCCGTAGCGCACGCTAAAAGGGGAGGTGTCACGATATGGTATGAAATATCATATAAGTTTAGTTCTGTTGCTAGCAAGCTGTGGGTTAAAAACCCCCCTTCCCTTTCACTCAGCCAAGAGCTGCCTTGCCAATGTATGTGAGAGGGGAGTTTTATTGAAGAAAGGTATTTACGACCGGCATTTCCTGCCGCGTAAGCTCTTGTCCAGCTATCACTGGACTAGAAGCTTCTAGAATCATGAAAGTCCTTTGTTCTGTTTTTGTAAGATATTAGGCAAACGATTTAAAATACGAACACCAAAATATATCGTCATAATCACACTCGGAGGATCTACGCATCACTCTAATCACAGGCTTGTAGCTCCATCGGGTGAAGAAGTAGGGATTGCTCTGTACATAATAGGACATATTTGATCTCATCAGAATGCCCGCGATAATACGAGATGAATGCTGGGTATGGTACGTTTATGACATGTTCTGGAGCGAAGTTACGGGCATCAGATATATTTAATGCACAGTGAGTAACCCTGACGAGAGAGGAGGGGTTGGAAAAACCAGCCCTTTCTGTGAGGTCACAGGCTGTAGGTTATAAAGTTGCTGGCAGGCTTCCAGGGGGGAGTTGTGAGTTTTTACCTGAAGCGACCAGACTGCGAGTGCAAATGCACTGGGATAGATGGAAAGTTCTCCTAGCCTGTTGCCTGCAATGCAATGATCTGAGAATATGTGAGTGTTACCTTTTCTTCATTTAATCCTTTTATTTTTATAATTACCTTGTACATATTTGCAATTGTCTCATTTGTAACATCTTTGTAAAATATTTTTATAAAAAGCACTGCCTACATTCTGTGGGGTATATTATTTCATGCCAGTCCTTTCTCCCTGCTCTAAAAACGTACCCTAAGTCTCTTGAAGGGAAATTACGCTACTGTTTTGGGTTAGCTCCAGACCCGTTTGATCGGAGCTGGTGGCAGCTTACCGTGTGCCGGCTTTTGGGGAGTCACTGTAGCGACTGCGGCTTGATAATTATTGTTCCTGCCTGAGTGGGAGTAGTTATCGCGTCGCTGCAGCGCGCCCAATAGCCAGTACATAGCAGGCAGCCTTTCTGGCGACTAATTACCCTAGGTGCAGTACCTAATCTGACCTGAGAGTAAGGGGGGCGCCAGAGAGCTGCAAGTGTTGAGTGAAACTGTAAGCGGGATACACAAATCCCTGCAGTTCATGGTATATGGAAGAGCAGTGGGATACCTAAAATAAGCCCCTGCTGTAAACAAAGAGGTCAATAGCATTGCGTGTGTTCTTTTCATCACATTGTGGCAGTGGAGGAATAACTAGGATAAGCCCCCTGCACATGTGATAGCCGTCTGCTGGTCTAAAGTCACCCCAATCCGTGACATATTGTGGGCAGCGGCTAAGGGTTCCTGACAGTCACGGTGTGAATCGTGACAGAGGGAATACGTCCTCCTCCTCCACATACAGAGGGAATATGTCCTCCTCCTCCACATACAGAGGGAATATGTCCTCCTCCACATACAGAGGGAATACGTCCTCCTCATACAGAGGGAATAAGTCCCCCTCCTCCACATACAGAGAAAATACGTCCTCCGCATACAGAGGGAATACGTCCTCCTCCTCCACATGAAGAGGGAATATGTCCTCCTCCACATACAGAGGGAATACGTCCTTCTCCTCCACATACAGAGGGAATACGTCCTCCTCCACAAACAGAGCGAATATGTCCTCCTCCTCCGCATACAGAGGGAATACGTCCTCCTCCACCACATACAGAGGGAATACGTCCTCCTCTACAAACAGAGGGAATACGTCCTTCTCCTCCACATACAGAGTGAATACGTCCTCCGCATACAGAGGGAATACGTCCTCCTCCTCCACATACAGAGGGAATACGTCCTCCACATACAGAGGGAATACGTCCTTCTCCACATACAGAGGGAATACGTCCTCCTCCTCCACATAAAGAGGGAATACTTCCTCCTCCACCACATACAGAGGGAATACGTCCTCCTCCACATACAGGGGGAATACGTCCTCCACATACAGAGGGATTACGTCCTCCTCCACATACAGAGGGAATATGTCCTCCTCCACTAACAGAGGGAATACGTCCTCCGCATACAGAGGGAATACGTCCTCCACATACAGAGGGAATACATCCTCCTCCACATGCAGAGGGAGTACGTCCTCCTCCATCACATACAGAGGGATTATGTCCTCCTCCGCATATAGAGGGAATATGTCCTCCTCCACATACAGAGGGAATACATCCTTCTCCTCCACATACAGAGGGAATACGTCATCCTCCACAAACAGCGAATATGTCCTCCTCCTCCGCATACAGAGGGAATACGTCCTTCTCCTCCACATACAGAGGGAATACGTCCTCCTCCGCATACAGAGGGAATACGTCCTCCTCCTCCACATACAGAGGGAATACCTCCTCCACATACAGAGGGAATACGTCCTCCTTCTCCACATACAGAGGGAATACGTCCTCCTCCTCCACATAAAGAGGGAATACTTCCTCCTCCACCACATACAGAGGGAATACGTCCTCCTCCACATACAGGGGGAATACGTCCTCCACATACAGAGGGATTACGTCCTCCTCCACATACAGAGGGAATAAGTCCTCCTCCACTAACAGAGGGAATACGTCCTCCTCCGCATACAGAGGGAATACGTCCTCCTCCACATACAGAGGGAATACGTCCTCCTCCTCCACATGCAGAGGGAGTACGTCCTCCTCCATCACATACAGAGGGAATACGTCCTCCTCCTCCACATACAGAGGGAATACGTGCTCCTCCACATACAGAGGGAATACGTTCTCCTCCACATACAGAGGGAATAAGTCCTCCTGCACATACAGAGGGAATACGTCCTCCTCCACATACAGAGGGAATATGTCCTCCTCCACTTACAGAGGGATTATGTCCTCCTCCGCATATAGAGGGAATACGTCCTCCTCCACATATAGAGGGAATACGTCCTCCTCCACATACAGAGGGAATACGTCCCCCTCCTCCACATACAGTGGGAATACGTCCTCCTCTTCCACATACAGAGGGAATACGTCCTCCTCCACATACAGAGGGAATACGTGCTCCTCCACATACAGAGGGAATACGTTCTCCTCCACATACAGAGGGAATAAGTCCTCCTGCACATACAGAGGGAATACGTCCTCCTCCACATACAGAGGGAATATGTCCTCCTCCACTTACAGAGGGAATACATCCTCCTCCTCCTCCACATACAGAGGGAATACGTCCTCCTGCACCACATACAGAGGGAATACATCCTCTCCCACGTACGGAGGGAATACATCCTCCTCCTCCACATACAGAGGGAATACGTCCTCCGTATACAGAGGGAATACGTCCTCCTCCACATAAAGAGGGAATACGTCCTCCTCTTCCACTTACAGAGGCAATACGTCCTCCTCCACATACAGAGGGAATATGTCCTCCTCCACCACATACAGAGGGAATACGTCCTCCTCCACATAAAGAGGGAATACTTCCTCCTCCTCCACTTACAGAGGCAATACGTCCTCCTCCACATACAGAGGGAATATGTCCTCCTCCACATACAGAGGGAATACGTCCTCCGCATACAGAGGGAATACGTCCTCCGCATACAGAGGGAATACGTCCCCCTCCTCCACATGCAGAGGGAATACTTCCTCCTCCGCCACATACAGAGGGAATACGTCATCCTCCACATACAGAGGGAATACGTCCTTCTCCACATACAGATGGAATACGTTCTCCTCCACATACAGAGGAATACGTCCTTCACATACAGATGGAATACGTCCTCCTCCACATACAGAGGGAATACGTCCTCCTCCACATACAGAGGGAATACGTCCTCCTTCTCCACATACAGAGGGAATACGTCCTTCTCCACATACAGAGGGAATACGTCCTCCTCCACATACAGAGGGAATGCGTCCTCCGCATACAGAGGGAATACGTCATCCTCCACATACAGTTGGAATACGTCCTCCTCCTCCGCATACAGAGGGAATACGTACTCCTTCTCCACATACAGAGGGAAAACGTCCTTCTCCACATACAGAGGGAATACGTCCCCCTTCTCCACATACAGAGGGAATACTTCCTTCTCCTCCACATACAGAGGGAATACGTCCCCCTCCTCCACATACAGAGGGAATATGTCCTCCTCCACATACAGAGGGAATACGTCCTCCTCCACATACAGAGGGAATACGTCCTCCACATACAGAGGGAATACGTCCTCCTCCTCTACATACAGATGGAATACGTCCTCCTCCATATACAGAGGGAATACATCCTCCTCCTCCACATACAGAGGGAATACGTCCTCCTCCACCACATACAGAGGGAATACGTACTCCTCCACCACATACAGAGGGAATACGTCCTCCTCCTCCACGTACAGAGGGAATACGTCCTCCTCCACATACAGAGGGAATACGTCCTCCTCCTCCACATACAGAGGGAATACGTCCTCCTCCTCCACATACAGAGGGAATACGTCCTCCTCCACATACAGAGGGAATACGTCCTCCTCCACATACAGAGGGAATACGTCCTCCTCCACATACAGAGGGAATACGTCCTCCTCCACATACAGAGGGAATACGTCCTCCTCCACATACAGAGGGAATACGTCCTCCTCAACATACAGAGGGAATACGTCCTCCTCCACATACAGGGGGAATACGTCCTCCACATACAGAGGGATTACGTCCTCCTCCACATACAGAGGGAATAAGTCCTCCTCCACTAACAGAGGGAATACGTCCTCCTCCTCCGCATACAGAGGGAATACGTCCTCCTCCACATACAGAGGGAATACGTCCTCCTCCTCCACATGCAGAGGGAGTACGTCCTCCTCCATCACATACAGAGGGATTATATCCTCCTCCTCCGCATATAGAGGGAATACGTCCTCCTCCACATATAGAGGGAATACGTCCTCCTCCTCCACGTACAGAGGGAATACGTCCTCCTCCTCCACATACAGAGGGAATACGTCCTCCTCCTCCACATACAGAGGGAATACGTCCTCCTCCTCCACATACAGAGGGAATACGTCCTCCTCCACATACAGAGGGAATACGTCCTCCTCCACATACAGAGGGAATACGTCCTCCTCCTCCACATACAGAGGGAATACGTCCTCCTCCACATACAGAGGGAATACTACCTCCTCCTCCACATACAAAGGGAATACGTCCTCCTCCTCCTCCACATACAGAGGGAATACGTCCTCCTCCACATACAGAGGGAATACGTCCTCCTCCACATACAGAGGGAATACGTCCTCCTCCTCATACAGAGGGAATACTACCTCCTCCTCAACATACAAAGGGAATACGTCCTCCTCCTCCTCCACATACAGAGGGAATACGTCCTCCTCCACATACAGAGGGAATACGTCCTCCTCCTCATACAGAGGGAATAAGTCCCCCTCCTCCACATACAGAGAAAATACGTCCTCCGCATACAGAGGGAATACGTCCTCCTCCTCCACATGAAGAGGGAATATGTCCTCCTCCACATACAGAGGGAATACATCCTTCTCCTCCACATACAGAGGGAATACGTCCTCCTCCACAAACAGAGCGAATATGTCCTCCTCCGCATACAGAGGGAATACGTCCTCCTCCACCACATACAGAGGGAATACGTCCTCCATCTCTACAAACAGAGGGAATACGTCGTTCTCCTCCACATACAGAGGGAATACGTCCTCCTCCGCATACAGAGGGAATACGTCCTCCTCCTCCACATACAGAGGGAATACGTCCTCCTTCTCCACATACAGAGGGAATACGTCCCCCTCCTCCACATAAAGAGGGAATACTTCCTCCTCCACCACATACAGAGGGAATACGTCCTCCTCCACATACAGGGGGAATACGTCCTCCACATACAGAGGGATTACGTCCTCCTCCACTAACAGAGGGAATACGTCCTCCTCCTCCGCATACAGAGGGAATACGTCCTCCTCCACATACAGAGGGAATACGTCCTCCTCCTCCACATGCAGAGGGAGTACGTCCTCCTCCATCACATACAGAGGGATTATGTCCTCCTCCGCATATAGAGGGAATACGTCCTCCTCCTCCACATACAGAGGGAATACGTCCCCCTCCTCTACATACAGTGGGAATACGTCCTCCTCTTCCACATACAGAGGGAATACGTCCTCCTCCTCCTCATACAGAAGGAATACTTCCCCCTCCTCCACATACAGAGGGAATACGTGCTCCTCCACATACAGAGGGAATACGTTCTCCTCCACATACAGAGGGAATAAGTCCTCCTGCACATACAGAGGGAATACGTCCTCCTCCACATACAGAGGGAATATGTCCTCCTCCACTTACAGAGGGAATACATCCTCCTCCTCCTCCACATACAGAGGGAATACGTCCTCCTGCACCACATACAGAGGGAATACGTCCTCTTCCACGTACGGAGGGAATACATCCTCCTCCACATACAGAGGGAATACGTCCTCCGTATACAGAGGGAATACGTCCTCCTCCACATAAAGAGGGAATACGTCCTCCTCTTCCACTTACAGAGACAATACGTCCTCCTCCACATACAGAGGGAATATGTCCTCCTCCACCACATACAGAGGGAATACGTCCTCCTCCACATAAAGAGGGAATACTTCTCCTCCACTTACAGAGGCAATACGTCCTCCTCCACATACAGAGGGAATGTGTCCTCCTCCACATACAGAGGGAATACGTCCTCCTCCGCATACAGAGGGAATACGTCCTCCGCATACAGAGGGAATACGTCCCCCTCCTCCACATGCAGAGGGAATACTTCCTCCTCCGCCACATACAGAGGGAATATGTCGTCCTCCACATACAGAGGGAATACGTCCTTCTCCACATACAGATGGAATACATTCTCCTCCTCCACATACAAAGGGATTACGTCCTCCTCCACATACAGAGGGAATATGTCCTCCTCCACTTACAGAGGGAATACATCCTCCTCCTCCTCCACATACAGAGGGAATACGTCCTCCTGCACCACATACAGAGGGAATACGTCCTCTTCCACGTACGGAGGGAATACATCCTCCTCCTCCACATACAGAGGGAATACGTCCTCCGTATACAGAGGGAATACGTCCTCCTCCACATAAAGAGGGAATACGTCCTCCTCTTCCACTTACAGAGACAATACGTCCTCCTCCACATACAGAGGGAATATGTCCTCCACCACATACAGAGGGAATACGTCCTCCTCCACATAAAGAGGGAATACTTCTCCTCCACTTACAGAGGCAATACGTCCTCCTCCACATACAGAGGGAATACGTCCTCCTCCGCATACAGAGGGAATACGTCCTCCGCATACAGAGGGAATACGTCCCCCTCCTCCACATGCAGAGGGAATACTTCCTCCTCCGCCACATACAGAGGGAATACGTCCTCCTCCACATACAGATGGAATACGTTCTCCTCCTCCACATACAAAGGGATTACGTCCTCCTCCACATACAGAGGAATACGTCCTTCACATACAGATGGAATACGTCCTCCTCCTCCACATACAGAGGGAATACGTCCTCCTCCACATACCGAGGGAATACGTCCTCCTTCTCCACATACAGAGGGAATACGTCCTCCACATACAGAAGGAATACGTCCTCCTCCACATACAGAGAGAATACGTCCTTCTCCACATACAGAGGGAATACGTCCTCCTCCACATACAGAGGGAATACGTCCTTCTCCACATACAGAGGGAATACGTCCTCCTCCACATACAGAGGGAATGCGTCCTCCGCATACAGAGGGAATACGTCCTTCTCCTCCACATACAGTTGGAATACGTCCTCCTCCTCCGCATACAGAGGGAATACGTCCTCCTTCTCCACATACAGAGGGAAAACGTCCTTCTCCACATACAGAGGGAATACGTCCCCCTTCTCCACATACAGAGGGAATACTTCCTTCTCCTCCACATACAGAGGGAATACGTCCCCCTCCTCCACATACAGAGGGAATACGTCCTCCTCCACATACAGAGGGAATACGTCCTCCTCCACATACAGAGGGAATACGTCCTCCTCCACCACATACAGAGGGAATACGTCCTCCTCCACCACATACAGAGGGAATACGTCCTCCTCCTCCACGTACAGAGGGAATACGTCCTCCTCCTCCACATACAGAGGGAATACGTCCTCCTCCTCCACATACAGAGGGAATACGTCCTCCTCCTCCACATACAGAGGGAATATGTCCTCCTCCACATACAGAGGGAATACGTCCTCCTCCACATACAGAGGGAATACGTCCTCCTCCTCCACATACAGAGGGAATACGTCCTCCTCCACCACATACAGAGGGAATACGTCCTCCTCCGCATACAGAGGGAATACGTCCTCCTCCTCCACATACAGAGGGAATACGTCCTCCTCCGCATACAGAGGGAATACGTCCTCCTCCTCCACATACAGAGGGAATACGTCCTCCTCCTCCACATACAGAGGGAATACGTCCTCCTCCACATACAGAGGGAATACGTCCTCCTCCACATACAGAGGGAATACGTCCTCCTCCTCCACATACAGAGGGAATACGTCCTCCTCCACATACAGAGGGAATACTACCTCCTCCTCCACATACAAAGGGAATACGTCCTCCTCCTCCTCCACATACAGAGGGAATACGTCCTCCTCCACATACAGAGGGAATACGTCCTCCTCCACATACAGAGGGAATACGTCCTCCTCCTCATACAGAGGGAATACTACCTCCTCCTCAACATACAAAGGGAATACGTCCTCCTCCTCCTCCACATACAGAGGGAATACGTCCTCCTCCACATACAGAGGGAATACGTCCTCCTCCTCATACAGAGGGAATAAGTCCCCCTCCTCCACATACAGAGAAAATACGTCCTCCGCATACAGAGGGAATACGTCCTCCTCCTCCACATGAAGAGGGAATATGTCCTCCTCCACATACAGAGGGAATACATCCTTCTCCTCCACATACAGAGGGAATACGTCCTCCTCCACAAACAGAGCGAATATGTCCTCCTCCGCATACAGAGGGAATACGTCCTCCTCCACCACATACAGAGGGAATACGTCCTCCATCTCTACAAACAGAGGGAATACGTCGTTCTCCTCCACATACAGAGGGAATACGTCCTCCTCCGCATACAGAGGGAATACGTCCTCCTCCTCCACATACAGAGGGAATACGTCCTCCTTCTCCACATACAGAGGGAATACGTCCCCCTCCTCCACATAAAGAGGGAATACTTCCTCCTCCACCACATACAGAGGGAATACGTCCTCCTCCACATACAGGGGGAATACGTCCTCCACATACAGAGGGATTACGTCCTCCTCCACTAACAGAGGGAATACGTCCTCCTCCTCCGCATACAGAGGGAATACGTCCTCCTCCACATACAGAGGGAATACGTCCTCCTCCTCCACATGCAGAGGGAGTACGTCCTCCTCCATCACATACAGAGGGATTATGTCCTCCTCCGCATATAGAGGGAATACGTCCTCCTCCTCCACATACAGAGGGAATACGTCCCCCTCCTCCACATACAGTGGGAATACGTCCTCCTCTTCCACATACAGAGGGAATACGTCCTCCTCCTCCTCATACAGAAGGAATACTTCCCCCTCCTCCACATACAGAGGGAATACGTGCTCCTCCACATACAGAGGGAATACGTTCTCCTCCACATACAGAGGGAATAAGTCCTCCTGCACATACAGAGGGAATACGTCCTCCTCCACATACAGAGGGAATATGTCCTCCTCCACTTACAGAGGGAATACATCCTCCTCCTCCTCCACATACAGAGGGAATACGTCCTCCTGCACCACATACAGAGGGAATACGTCCTCTTCCACGTACGGAGGGAATACATCCTCCTCCACATACAGAGGGAATACGTCCTCCGTATACAGAGGGAATACGTCCTCCTCCACATAAAGAGGGAATACGTCCTCCTCTTCCACTTACAGAGACAATACGTCCTCCTCCACATACAGAGGGAATATGTCCTCCTCCACCACATACAGAGGGAATACGTCCTCCTCCACATAAAGAGGGAATACTTCTCCTCCACTTACAGAGGCAATACGTCCTCCTCCACATACAGAGGGAATGTGTCCTCCTCCACATACAGAGGGAATACGTCCTCCTCCGCATACAGAGGGAATACGTCCTCCGCATACAGAGGGAATACGTCCCCCTCCTCCACATGCAGAGGGAATACTTCCTCCTCCGCCACATACAGAGGGAATATGTCGTCCTCCACATACAGAGGGAATACGTCCTTCTCCACATACAGATGGAATACGTTCTCCTCCTCCACATACAAAGGGATTACGTCCTCCTCCACATACAGAGGGAATATGTCCTCCTCCACTTACAGAGGGAATACATCCTCCTCCTCCTCCACATACAGAGGGAATACGTCCTCCTGCACCACATACAGAGGGAATACGTCCTCTTCCACGTACGGAGGGAATACATCCTCCTCCTCCACATACAGAGGGAATACGTCCTCCGTATACAGAGGGAATACGTCCTCCTCCACATAAAGAGGGAATACGTCCTCCTCTTCCACTTACAGAGACAATACGTCCTCCTCCACATACAGAGGGAATATGTCCTCCACCACATACAGAGGGAATACGTCCTCCTCCACATAAAGAGGGAATACTTCTCCTCCACTTACAGAGGCAATACGTCCTCCTCCACATACAGAGGGAATGTGTCCTCCTCCACATACAGAGGGAATACGTCCTCCTCCGCATACAGAGGGAATACGTCCTCCGCATACAGAGGGAATACGTCCCCCTCCTCCACATGCAGAGGGAATACTTCCTCCTCCGCCACATACAGAGGGAATATGTCGTCCTCCACATACAGAGGGAATACGTCCTTCTCCACATACAGATGGAATACGTTCTCCTCCTCCACATACAAAGGGATTACGTCCTCCTCCACATACAGAGGAATACGTCCTTCACATACAGATGGAATACGTCCTCCTCCTCCACATACAGAGGGAATACGTCCTCCTCCACATACCGAGGGAATACGTCCTCCTTCTCCACATACAGAGGGAATACGTCCTCCACATACAGAAGGAATACGTCCTCCTCCACATACAGAGAGAATACGTCCTTCTCCACATACAGAGGGAATACGTCCTCCTCCACATACAGAGGGAATACGTCCTTCTCCACATACAGAGGGAATACGTCCTCCTCCACATACAGAGGGAATGCGTCCTCCGCATACAGAGGGAATACGTCCTTCTCCTCCACATACAGTTGGAATACGTCCTCCTCCTCCGCATACAGAGGGAATACGTCCTCCTTCTCCACATACAGAGGGAAAACGTCCTTCTCCACATACAGAGGGAATACGTCCCCCTTCTCCACATACAGAGGGAATACTTCCTTCTCCTCCACATACAGAGGGAATACGTCCCCCTCCTCCACATACAGAGGGAATACGTCCTCCTCCACATACAGAGGGAATACGTCCTCCTCCACATACAGAGGGAATACGTCCTCCTCCACCACATACAGAGGGAATACGTCCTTGTCCACCACATACAGAGGGAATACGTCCTCCTCCTCCACGTACAGAGGGAATACGTCCTCCTCCTCCACATACAGAGGGAATACGTCCTCCTCCTCCACATACAGAGGGAATACGTCCTCCTCCTCCACATACAGAGGGAATATGTCCTCCTCCACATACAGAGGGAATACGTCCTCCTCCACATACAGAGGGAATACGTCCTCCTCCTCCACATACAGAGGGAATACGTCCTCCTCCACCACATACAGAGGGAATACGTCCTCCTTCTCTACAAACAGAGGGAATACGTCGTTCTCCTCCACATACAGAGGGAATACGTCCTCCTCCGCATACAGAGGGAATACGTCCTCCTCCTCCACATACAGAGGGAATACGTCCTCCTCCTCCACATACAGAGGGAATACGTCCTCCTCCACATACAGAGGGAATACGTCCTCCTCCACATACAGAGGGAATATGTCCTCCTCCTCCACATACAGAGGGAATACGTCCTCCTCCACATACAGAGGGAATACTACCTCCTCCTCCACATACAAAGGGAATACGTCCTCCTCCTCCTCCACATACAGAGGGAATACGTCCTCCTCCACATACAGAGGGAATACGTCCTCCTCCACATACAGAGGGAATACGTCCTCCTCCTCATACAGAGGGAATACTACCTCCTCCTCAACATACAAAGGGAATACGTCCTCCTCCTCCTCCACATACAGAGGGAATACGTCCTCCTCCACATACAGAGGGAATACGTCCTCCTCCTCATACAGAGGGAATAAGTCCCCCTCCTCCACATACAGAGAAAATACGTCCTCCGCATACAGAGGGAATACGTCCTCCTCCTCCACATGAAGAGGGAATATGTCCTCCTCCACATACAGAGGGAATACATCCTTCTCCTCCACATACAGAGGGAATACGTCCTCCTCCACAAACAGAGCGAATATGTCCTCCTCCGCATACAGAGGGAATACGTCCTCCTCCACCACATACAGAGGGAATACGTCCTCCATCTCTACAAACAGAGGGAATACGTCGTTCTCCTCCACATACAGAGGGAATACGTCCTCCTCCGCATACAGAGGGAATACGTCCTCCTCCTCCACATACAGAGGGAATACGTCCTCCTTCTCCACATACAGAGGGAATACGTCCCCCTCCTCCACATAAAGAGGGAATACTTCCTCCTCCACCACATACAGAGGGAATACGTCCTCCTCCACATACAGGGGGAATACGTCCTCCACATACAGAGGGATTACGTCCTCCTCCACTAACAGAGGGAATACGTCCTCCTCCTCCGCATACAGAGGGAATACGTCCTCCTCCACATACAGAGGGAATACGTCCTCCTCCTCCACATGCAGAGGGAGTACGTCCTCCTCCATCACATACAGAGGGATTATGTCCTCCTCCGCATATAGAGGGAATACGTCCTCCTCCTCCACATACAGAGGGAATACGTCCCCCTCCTCCACATACAGTGGGAATACGTCCTCCTCTTCCACATACAGAGGGAATACGTCCTCCTCCTCCTCATACAGAAGGAATACTTCCCCCTCCTCCACATACAGAGGGAATACGTGCTCCTCCACATACAGAGGGAATACGTTCTCCTCCACATACAGAGGGAATAAGTCCTCCTGCACATACAGAGGGAATACGTCCTCCTCCACATACAGAGGGAATATGTCCTCCTCCACTTACAGAGGGAATACATCCTCCTCCTCCTCCACATACAGAGGGAATACGTCCTCCTGCACCACATACAGAGGGAATACGTCCTCTTCCACGTACGGAGGGAATACATCCTCCTCCACATACAGAGGGAATACGTCCTCCGTATACAGAGGGAATACGTCCTCCTCCACATAAAGAGGGAATACGTCCTCCTCTTCCACTTACAGAGACAATACGTCCTCCTCCACATACAGAGGGAATATGTCCTCCTCCACCACATACAGAGGGAATACGTCCTCCTCCACATAAAGAGGGAATACTTCTCCTCCACTTACAGAGGCAATACGTCCTCCTCCACATACAGAGGGAATGTGTCCTCCTCCACATACAGAGGGAATACGTCCTCCTCCGCATACAGAGGGAATACGTCCTCCGCATACAGAGGGAATACGTCCCCCTCCTCCACATGCAGAGGGAATACTTCCTCCTCCGCCACATACAGAGGGAATATGTCGTCCTCCACATACAGAGGGAATACGTCCTTCTCCACATACAGATGGAATACGTTCTCCTCCTCCACATACAAAGGGATTACGTCCTCCTCCACATACAGAGGGAATATGTCCTCCTCCACTTACAGAGGGAATACATCCTCCTCCTCCTCCACATACAGAGGGAATACGTCCTCCTGCACCACATACAGAGGGAATACGTCCTCTTCCACGTACGGAGGGAATACATCCTCCTCCTCCACATACAGAGGGAATACGTCCTCCGTATACAGAGGGAATACGTCCTCCTCCACATAAAGAGGGAATACGTCCTCCTCTTCCACTTACAGAGACAATACGTCCTCCTCCACATACAGAGGGAATATGTCCTCCACCACATACAGAGGGAATACGTCCTCCTCCACATAAAGAGGGAATACTTCTCCTCCACTTACAGAGGCAATACGTCCTCCTCCACATACAGAGGGAATGTGTCCTCCTCCACATACAGAGGGAATACGTCCTCCTCCGCATACAGAGGGAATACGTCCTCCGCATACAGAGGGAATACGTCCCCCTCCTCCACATGCAGAGGGAATACTTCCTCCTCCGCCACATACAGAGGGAATATGTCGTCCTCCACATACAGAGGGAATACGTCCTTCTCCACATACAGATGGAATACGTTCTCCTCCTCCACATACAAAGGGATTACGTCCTCCTCCACATACAGAGGAATACGTCCTTCACATACAGATGGAATACGTCCTCCTCCTCCACATACAGAGGGAATACGTCCTCCTCCACATACCGAGGGAATACGTCCTCCTTCTCCACATACAGAGGGAATACGTCCTCCACATACAGAAGGAATACGTCCTCCTCCACATACAGAGAGAATACGTCCTTCTCCACATACAGAGGGAATACGTCCTCCTCCACATACAGAGGGAATACGTCCTTCTCCACATACAGAGGGAATACGTCCTCCTCCACATACAGAGGGAATACGTCCTCCGCATACAGAGGGAATACGTCCTTCTCCTCCACATACAGTTGGAATACGTCCTCCTCCTCCGCATACAGAGGGAATACGTCCTCCTTCTCCACATACAGAGGGAAAACGTCCTTCTCCACATACAGAGGGAATACGTCCCCCTTCTCCACATACAGAGGGAATACTTCCTTCTCCTCCACATACAGAGGGAATACGTCCTCCTCCACATAAAGAGGGAATACGTCCTCCTCCACATACAGAGGGAATACGTCCTCCTCCACCACATACAGAGGGAATACGTCCTCCTCCACCACATACAGAGGGAATACGTCCTCCTCCTCCACGTACAGAGGGAATACGTCCTCCTCCTCCACATACAGAGGGAATACGTCCTCCTCCTCCACATACAGAGGGAATACGTCCTCCTCCTCCACATACAGAGGGAATATGTCCTCCTCCACATACAGAGGGAATACGTCCTCCTCCACATACAGAGGGAATACGTCCTCCTCCTCCACATACAGAGGGAATACGTCCTCCTCCACCACATACAGAGGGAATACGTCCTCCTTCTCTACAAACAGAGGGAATACGTCGTTCTCCTCCACATACAGAGGGAATACGTCCTCCTCCGCATACAGAGGGAATACGTCCTCCTCCTCCACATACAGAGGGAATACGTCCTCCTTCTCCACATACAGAGGGAATACGTCCCCCTCCTCCACATAAAGAGGGAATACTTCCTCCTCCACCACATACAGAGGGAATACGTCCTCCTCCACATACAGGGGGAATACGTCCTCCACATACAGAGGGATTACGCCCTCCTCCACTAACAGAGGGAATACGTCCTCCTCCTCCGCATACAGAGGGAATACGTCCTCCTCCACATACAGAGGGAATACGTCCTCCTCCTCCACATGCAGAGGGAGTACGTCCTCCTCCATCACATACAGAGGGATTATGTCCTCCTCCGCATATAGAGGGAATACGTCCTCCTCCACATATAGAGGGAATACGTCCTCCTCCTCCACATACAGAGGGAATACGTCCCCCTCCTCCACATACAGTGGGAATACGTCCTCCTCTTCCACATACAGAGGGAATACGTCCTCCTCCTCCTCATACAGAAGGAATACTTCCCCCTCCTCCACATACAGAGGGAATACGTGCTCCTCCACATACAGAGGGAATAAGTCCTCCTGCACATACAGAGGGAATACGTCCTCCTCCACATACAGAGGGAATATGTCCTCCTCCACTTACAGAGGGAATACATCCTCCTCCTCCTCCACATACAGAGGGAATACGTCCTCCTGCACCACATACAGAGGGAATACGTCCTCTTCCACGTACGGAGGGAATACATCCTCCTCCTCCACATACAGAGGGAATACGTCCTCCGTATACAGAGGGAATACGTCCTCCTCCACATAAAGAGGGAATACGTCCTCCTCTTCCACTTACAGAGACAATACGTCCTCCTCCACATACAGAGGGAATATGTCCTCCTCCACCACATACAGAGGGAATACGTCCTCCTCCACATAAAGAGGGAATACTTCTCCACTTACAGAGGCAATACGTCCTCCTCCACATACAGAGGGAATACGTCCTCCTCCTCCACATACAGAGGGAATACGTCCTCCTCCACCACATACAGAGGGAATACGTCCTCCTTCTCTACAAACAGAGGGAATACGTCGTTCTCCTCCACATACAGAGGGAATACGTCCTCCTCCGCATACAGAGGGAATACGTCCTCCTCCTCCACATACAGAGGGAATACGTCCTCCTTCTCCACATACAGAGGGAATACGTCCCCCTCCTCCACATAAAGAGGGAATACTTCCTCCTCCACCACATACAGAGGGAATACGTCCTCCTCCACATACAGGGGGAATACGTCCTCCACATACAGAGGGATTACGCCCTCCTCCACTAACAGAGGGAATACGTCCTCCTCCTCCGCATACAGAGGGAATACGTCCTCCTCCACATACAGAGGGAATACGTCCTCCTCCTCCACATGCAGAGGGAGTACGTCCTCCTCCATCACATACAGAGGGATTATGTCCTCCTCCGCATATAGAGGGAATACGTCCTCCTCCACATATAGAGGGAATACGTCCTCCTCCTCCACATACAGAGGGAATACGTCCCCCTCCTCCACATACAGTGGGAATACGTCCTCCTCTTCCACATACAGAGGGAATACGTCCTCCTCCTCCTCATACAGAAGGAATACTTCCCCCTCCTCCACATACAGAGGGAATACGTGCTCCTCCACATACAGAGGGAATAAGTCCTCCTGCACATACAGAGGGAATACGTCCTCCTCCACATACAGAGGGAATATGTCCTCCTCCACTTACAGAGGGAATACATCCTCCTCCTCCTCCACATACAGAGGGAATACGTCCTCCTGCACCACATACAGAGGGAATACGTCCTCTTCCACGTACGGAGGGAATACATCCTCCTCCTCCACATACAGAGGGAATACGTCCTCCGTATACAGAGGGAATACGTCCTCCTCCACATAAAGAGGGAATACGTCCTCCTCTTCCACTTACAGAGACAATACGTCCTCCTCCACATACAGAGGGAATATGTCCTCCTCCACCACATACAGAGGGAATACGTCCTCCTCCACATAAAGAGGGAATACTTCTCCACTTACAGAGGCAATACGTCCTCCTCCACATACAGAGGGAATGTGTCCTCCTCCACATACAGAGGGAATACTTCCTCCTCCGCATACAGAGGGAATACGTCCTCCGCATACAGAGGGAATACGTCCCCCTCCTCCACATGCAGAGGGAATACTTCCTCCTCCGCCACATACAGAGGGAATACGTCGTCCTCCACATACAGAGGGAATACGTCCTTCTCCACATACAGATGGAATACGTTCTCCTCCTCCACATACAAAGGGATTACGTCCTCCTCCACATACAGAGGAATACGTCCTTCACATACAGATGGAATACGTCCTCCTCCTCCACATACAGAGGGAATACGTCCTCCTCCACATACAGAGGGAATACGTCCTCCTTCTCCACATACAGAGGGAATACGTCCTCCACATACAGAAGGAATACGTCCTCCTCCACATACAGAGAGAATACGTCCTTCTCCACATACAGAGGGAATACGTCCTCCTCCACATACAGAGGGAATACGTCCTTCTCCACATACAGAGGGAATACGTCCTCCTCCACATACAGAGGGAATGCGTCCTCCGCATACAGAGGGAATACGTCCTTCTCCTCCACATACAGTTGGAATACGTCCTCCTCCTCCGCATACAGAGGGAATACGTCCTCCTTCTCCACATACAGAGGGAAAACGTCCTTCTCCACATACAGAGGGAATACGTCCCCCTTCTCCACATACAGAGGGAATACTTCCTTCTCCTCCACATACAGAGGGAATACGTCCCCCTCCTCCACATACAGAGGGAATACGTCGTTCTCCTCCACATACAGAGGGAATACGTCCTCCTCCGCATACAGAGGGAATACATCCTCCTCCTCCACATACAGAGGGAATACGTCCTCCTCCACATACAGAGGGAATACGTCCTCCTTCTCCACATACAGAGGGAATACGTCCTCCTCCTCCACATAAAGAGGGAATACTTCCTCCTCCACCACATACAGAGGGAATACGTCCTCCTCCTCCACATACAGGGGGAATACGTCCTCCTCCACATACAGAGGGATTACGTCCTCCTCCTCCACATACAGAGGGAATACATGCTCCTCCTCCACATACAGAGGGAATAAGTCCTCCTCCACATACAGAGGGAATAAGTCCTCCACATACAGAGGGAATACATCCTCCTCCACATACAGAGGGAATACGTCCTCCTCCACATACAGAGGTAATACGTCCTCCTCCACATACAGAGGTAATACGTCCTCCTCCACATACAGAGGTAATACGTCCTCCTCCACATACAGAGGGAATATGTCCTCCTCCACTTACGGAGGGAATACGTCCTCCTCCACATACAGAGGGAATACGTCCTCCTCCACATACAGAGGTAATGCGTCCTCCACATACAGAGGGAATACGTCCTCCACATATAGAGGGAATACGTCCTCCTCCACATACAGAGGGAATACGTCCTCCTCCACATACAGAGGGAATACGTCCTCCTCCACATACAGAGGGAATACGTCCTCCTCCACATACAGAGGTGATACGTCCTCCTCCACATACAGAGGGAATACGTCCTCCTCCACATACAGAGGTAATACGTCCTCCTCCACATACTGAGGTAATACGTCCTCCTCCACATACAGAGGTAATACGTCCTCCTCCACATACAGAGGGAATACGTCCTCCTCCACTTACGGAGGGAATACATCCTCCTCCTCCACATACAGTAGGAATATGTCCTCCTCCACCACATACAGAGGGAATATGCAGCGCCCCAGAGTCCTGGTCGTTGCAGTAGCATGGTTCAGCCACTAAGGGGGGCCATGCTGCGTTCGATGGCACGGAAGGAGTTCTCTGAGCAGGTATCACAGTCACCAATACATTTCACAGCTGGGCCTCCGGGGGGAGCTAAGGGTGCTATTCATTAGGCCACTCCCCACCATAGTGGGTAAACTGGGGGTCAGGCAGGAAGTTAGAGAGAACGCTGACGGGATTGAACGGAGCAACACCTGGTGGCAGAGGGTGTTGTGAAGGGAGAGACTGTAGGGTCTCTGCCAGGGGTGGGATCCTGGCAGAGGCTTGGCATGGAAAGAACGTAAAGGGACCGTGCCTGCTCAGCATAGCGGCGGTGCCCAAGGAAGGACTAAGAAGCGAGATAGATTGTGCTGAGTGAGAAACGAAATCAAGCGAAAGGAGATACCAGTGAGGGTTGTGCTGAAAGAGGCAGCACCTTACTGAGGCGCACTACCGGTGGCCGGAACGCCGAGGAGGTAAAGAGTTTCAAGCCATACCTCAGACCTACGGCAGGGCAGTTAGCTTGAGGCGGACTGTCTCACGCATCACCCAGGAAGGCAAAGGGGGGTACCAACAGGAGAGGGGCGCAGATAGAGTCCCGGAAGATCTCCGAGCCTCCCCGTCATACGGGTGCGTTCCTACCATAGTATCTGGAGGGACGAGAAAGATCATTGCGAATTAAGTTGTTGTGAGGGAACACGAGAAACAGACACAACAGTTGTGGGGTACTTTCCGTAAGCACAGCAGGGAAGGACTGCAACACATAGCGCTAGAAGGAAGGCACCGATTTCCACCTGCAAGGAGAGCTCTGGAAGTGCCATTGGACCGGCCGGACTTGCGCAGCCTGGTGAGCCGTATTCCGGACTGAGGACCCAGAGAGCTTCAGTAAAGAGGTAAAGAGACTGCAACCTGGTGTCCTCGTTATTTACCGCGACCTGCACCCCACAACTGCACCGCTACAACATCACTTATTGCACCGGACGTCCCCCACTGACAGACAGGGCCACGGACTGGGTCTAGCCACCGTGACAACCCCAGGACTGAGACCTAGAGGCCCGGCTCCGGGTACCCCTCGGCCCTGCGGCGGTGTGGGGGCGCTCCAACTTGGCGTCACGAACAGGATCTACTTAAGCCTGAAGAATCAGGTCATGTGTGCCTAGAGACTGTGATTTATTGTGTGTGGACTGAACTTTATTGCAAGACTGTGTGCTGTGCCAGTTGCCGCCAAAATCCGCCGCCATTGCAGCGCTGAGGAGAGCGCAGGAAGAGAAGAAGGGCGTGGAGTGGGCGTAGACAAGCTGGAGAGCGCGAAGAATAATGGCCGCCCAGTCTAAATATTTCTGTGCAGTGAGGACGTGTCCGTCAGCAGCAGAGATCCGCCTCCTGATCCTTAATGGGGGGCGGAGGCAGAGAAAACGAAACTGCTCACGCAGGAGAGAGCGGGAAAAAGACCAGGAAGCGACCCACGTGGAGGACGCTATGGCCAGCAGCTCCGAACCCGACAGCGGGGTTGAAGTGGAAGTCTCCCCTGACTACCCGGACGAGCCCAGCAGCCTGTCCTCTGTGGATAACACCAAATTCCTGAGAGCCGAGATGGAGGATTTATATACCCGGCTCCTCCAACTGAATGTGAGAGTCCGGGCCCCGCATCGGGCGGTGCCGGCGGCGGGTTCCCGGACATCGGAGGAACCAGCGGGACCTGTTGCGGAAAGTGGATTCGTACCGGTGGGTGAGTCCCCCGGTCCTGCCCCACCAGCCGAGGGTGTGTTAGTGGGTCCCGTAGCAGCACCGCCTCTCCCGGGGACCCATAGACTTCAGCGCCTGTTACCATGGGAGGAAGCCACGGGCATGGAACACCGTATGCGAGCCCCTATCACCCCTACTCCCTTGCCGTGTGAGGTCAGTGCGGAGCGCACGGTGTGCCGCTGGGTGAACCCTGGATCCAATCTCATGGGGTTCCCTGGGGTGGAGACCCAGAAGGGAGAAATGGTACAGGCCCTAAGCTGGGAAGAATATCAGACCCAGCTAGAACAGCGGTGGCAAGAGGAAGAGAGAATACATCAGGCCAAACGGGAGGCCTACCATCAAAAAGATTTGGCGGTTAAGGATCGGGCCCGCAAGGACCCCACCACCCATCAGGCCCCGCGCAGGCAGGGCATTGTCACCATCTTCAAGCTCCGAGGAGGCTGGGGCTTTATCAAGGAACCGGGGCTGTATGCGGAGGTCTTTGTCAATCGCCGGGATGTGGAGTCGCACCTCAGAGAAGGTCACCCGGATCGGGACCTCTACCCGGGGGACAGCGTTACCTACACCCGGCACTTTGGAGAGAAGGGGTGGTTTGCTCTGAATGTGTACAAGCAGGAGAGGCCAGCCCCTGTAGCCAAGGTGTCACCGCGTGATCGATCTGAAGCCACTCCGGTCGCCTCCACCTGCCTGGCTGCGGAACCTGGAGCCCGCAGGTTGATCACCGCCACCACAGCAGTGGCCAAGGGAGTGCCTCTTCGGGTGGTTGAGACTCCTGAGGAGCCAGCGCAGAGAGCAGTGGGAACCCAGACCTTCATCGCTGCGCACGATCTGGTCATACAACAGACCCGAACACATGGGGTGTACCTGGCAGTAGGAGTAGATCTGAACCCTGAACTGCAGGGATCCACCTGCCGGGTGGCGCCTCGTGGAAAGTTTTGAAAGTACTATCATTGGATGGAAAATGTAAATAGTTAACTGTTCATTCCTTTAACTGTTCCTGTTTGCTGCTAAACCCGTCTAGGGTTAAAGGTGACCCCTTTGTTGACCCGGGGTCACTGTTGTTTTCCTGAAGTTTATACAGTTTTAAAAAAAAAAAGAGAACTGCAGAAATCATGAACTGCGCATGATTCAAACTTTCCCTTGTAAATAGTTTGCACTTTCTTAAAGGTGCTCCCTACTGGTTTTAGTCAAAAGACCCTTTGCGAAGAAACCGTTCCTACTGGTCCTAGTTAAAGACACTTTGTGAAGATACCGGACCGGAACTTTGCATGAGACTGGTAGGCTGAGAAGACGAGCTACCTCAGAGAGACCTGGTCCCCTCTTAAAGGGGATGTGAAGAATTGTACTTGAAAGCGATACTGTTACAGAACAGTAATGTGGTAATGATGCCTTGAAAAGAAAATGTAACTGTTTTACATGCCGAGTTATATGTGTTGAATTTGTTAAAATGTGAAATTTGAATAATGTTTTGAAGACAGGAAAGATGCAGAGAGCCCGTAGGGGTAGAAGTAGAGGTCTGCATAGTTGAAAGTAAGAGAAGTAATAATGAGGGTGAGGATAGAAGGTAAACCCTGCGTCCCCATTGAAAAGTTACTTTGTTGCTAAGGACAGAGAGTGAACCCGTAGGGGTTAGAGAGTGAGTCCTTAAAGGGGCCGAGTAGAGCTGGCTCAGAGTTCTTCAACCGAAAGGAATGTTATGTCTATACTGTGTATAGTAGCGAAAGGCAGTAGGCCCTGGCTGAACGGGGCGGTCCTGTAGAAGAAAGGAGAGGCAGTAGGTCTGGTGCCGTAGGGACAGGCGGTCCTGCAGGTTCACAAGAAGGAGAATGTAAAGTTGAAATGCCTTATAATGTGATTATAGGAAGGCCTTTGATAGACTAAGAGTGTGAGTTTCTTAAAGGCAATGTTAAGTTATTGTTTCAAAAATTGCACTAAATAGAATACCCGGTTGGGTAACAGAAGTTATTTATACTCTGTAAATTATAAGGTTAATTATGTTTGTAACGTTACAAGTGTCCTCACCTCCCATAAAGGGAAGCCTACTTAAGTATACTTATTGTTATTTGCACTCAACAAAATTGTATGTCTTTTTGCTAACCTGTATTGTTGTTTTTCTTCCCAGTCCCGGAGTACTGTGTTTAACCAGGGGGGAGTGCAGCGCCCCAGAGTCCTGGTCGTTGCAGTAGCATGGTTCAGCCACTAAGGGGGGCCATGCTGCGTTCGATGGCACGGAAGGAGTTCTCTGAGCAGGTATCACAGTCACCAATACATTTCACAGCTGGGCCTCCGGGGGGAGCTAAGGGTGCTATTCATTAGGCCACTCCCCACCATAGTGGGTAAACTGGGGGTCAGGCAGGAAGTTAGAGAGAACGCTGACGGGATTGAACGGAGCAACACCTGGTGGCAGAGGGTGTTGTGAAGGGAGAGACTGTAGGGTCTCTGCCAGGGGTGGGATCCTGGCAGAGGCTTGGCATGGAAAGAACGTAAAGGGACCGTGCCTGCTCAGCATAGCGGCGGTGCCCAAGGAAGGACTAAGAAGCGAGATAGATTGTGCTGAGTGAGAAACGAAATCAAGCGAAAGGAGATACCAGTGAGGGTTGTGCTGAAAGAGGCAGCACCTTACTGAGGCGCACTACCGGTGGCCGGAACGCCGAGGAGGTAAAGAGTTTCAAGCCATACCTCAGACCTACGGCAGGGCAGTTAGCTTGAGGCGGACTGTCTCACGCATCACCCAGGAAGGCAAAGGGGGGTACCAACAGGAGAGGGGCGCAGATAGAGTCCCGGAAGATCTCCGAGCCTCCCCGTCATACGGGTGCGTTCCTACCATAGTATCTGGAGGGACGAGAAAGATCATTGCGAATTAAGTTGTTGTGAGGGAACACGAGAAACAGACACAACAGTTGTGGGGTACTTTCCGTAAGCACAGCAGGGAAGGACTGCAACACATAGCGCTAGAAGGAAGGCACCGATTTCCACCTGCAAGGAGAGCTCTGGAAGTGCCATTGGACCGGCCGGACTTGCGCAGCCTGGTGAGCCGTATTCCGGACTGAGGACCCAGAGAGCTTCAGTAAAGAGGTAAAGAGACTGCAACCTGGTGTCCTCGTTATTTACCGCGACCTGCACCCCACAACTGCACCGCTACAACATCACTTATTGCACCGGACGTCCCCCACTGACAGACAGGGCCACGGACCGGGTCTAGCCACCGTGACAACCCCAGGACTGAGACCTAGAGGCCCGGCTCCGGGTACCCCTCGGCCCTGCGGCGGTGTGGGGGCGCTCCAAATACGTCCTCCTCCACATACAGAGGGAATACGTCCTCCTCCTCCACCGTGTC
Source organism: Ranitomeya variabilis (assembly GCF_051348905.1). Lineage (NCBI taxonomy): Eukaryota > Metazoa > Chordata > Amphibia > Anura > Dendrobatidae > Ranitomeya > Ranitomeya variabilis. The sequence goes on from NC_135233.1 coordinate 626,261,179, forward strand.
ATGGAGATTATTACGTGATGTTTTCTACTACATGGACATGTCAGAAATGTCCCACAGTGAACGGCCGCCCTCGCCGGTCTCTTGTCTGAGAACACAGAGACTAAAAGCCTTTTGTTCCCATCTCATAGATAGGTGCACAGCCTGCTGTTGCTGGTGGTTAAGCACCCATGGGGCAGCATGGTAACACTGTTGCTTTCTTTTTCTTGTTGCTGTTTTCATTGGTTCAGCTCTGACCAAGAACAATGAGATTCCTCCTCTAAGACACATCTCAGAAAATGAAATTAGTGACCCCAAGGGAACCTGCTCTTCCTTCTCATGACCTGTGGGTTCGGTGGGTACTAATAGGCATATTGATGACCTAGCCATCAGGTAATTCTACGGTGGCTCAGTGGTTAACTCAATTACCTTTCAACACTTGGGTTCTTAGTTCTATTCTTACTGAGATTAGAGTAATTCGGCCTCCTAGTTGTACTTTAGAAATTGCAAATGGACCTTCTCTAGTTTTTCCTGATCTTTCCATAGGTGCTGGTAGTAATATCAATGACTTTGCCAAAGTTTTCCTTCTGAGCAGCACAGTAGCCCAGTGGAAAGGACTGGTGCTTTACAGCATGTGAGTCAACGGTTCAAATCTCACCATGGGAAATAACAAATGGACCTACTCTTGTTTTTCCTGGTGCTGGTAGTAATATCAATGACTTCGGAAAATGTTACTTTGTGAGCAGCATGGTATCCTAGTAGTAAGGACTGGTACTTTGCGGCATGGGAGTCCAGGGCTCTAATCCCACCATGGATGACATCTGCAATGAGTTTGTATGTTCTCCCTGTGCTCAGGTGGGTGGCCACCCATGATGTAAAGACAGTGATGTAGGGCCAGTGATACAAGTTCTGTGGTGTTACCTATGTTAAGTAACGTTTCTGTGGGCTTGAGGAATATCTGGATTTAGGGAAATGAGATGGATGAAAAGTTGAAAATTTTTACTAAAACCAAAAAGGACTATTCACAGCTCAGCTGCATATTTAACAGTCAATTTGCTGCTATGTGTCAGAACATTTATCCACTCAGGATACTTGCCCAAAGGGGGGGACAAGCAAGCAGCCCTCCTGGATGCTGCTCAGGTGACACATCATTAGCCACAGCACTTGTATGTCTTTAGAGAATGTGTGGCACACCACCTGAGCACAGGGAGAACATACAAACTCCTTGCAGGTGTCGTCCATGGTGGGATTAGAACCATGGACTCCAATGCCACAAAGCGCCAGTCCTTTCCACTGGGCCACCATGCTGCTCACAAAGTAATCTTTTCCGAAGTCATTGATACTAATACCAGCACCAGGAAAAACTAGAGCAGGTCCATTTGCAATTTCTCATGGTGGGATTAGAACCCTGGACTTACAGGTTGCAAAGCACCAGTGCTTTCCACTAGGCCTCTGCACTGCCTGAGATTTACATTATGGCTAGGTCAGCAATATAAAATAACAACTTATATGGCGAATTTTCATGGTAAATAATCAATCAGCAATCTGTACCCTTAGATCTAGAGGACATAGAGACCCATCATCAGATTCACATTGCAACACAGCAAAAAGATGATACTAGGTCAAAGAATACTGTTTCAAAATATAGCCACTTTATTAATCATTTATAAAAAAAATACAGACAATAAGTGCAGGAAAGGTGATATACAAGAAGCGACATCCATGAGGATGCTGTAAAAATAACAAGAGGCACGTGCTCAGGAGATACAAGTCACCAAAGAATCATGAGATGCTAATAAATATGAATATTACTTATTATTTGCCCAAAGATGTAACAGAAAAATGTAAGAAACAATATAATAGCTTAGTGACGAACAATTTTCACTGCAAGTGGGGTTTGAGGGAAATACCTAAGTGCTATAAACCACAGTCTCACAGGGAGCTGTATTCAGCAAATCAATCCACGATGTCATAATGACAATGAAATACGAGACTAATGGTAAAGAATAGTACCATAAATCAGACCATAATATAATGTAAAATAAATGACCGCACTATTTACCCACCACAATGCAGATAGTCACTCCTGGGGACGCGCCTCCGCCCCAACGCGCATTTCGGAACACATAACTGTAACGGGGTCTAACGTGCTGGAGTACCTCTTTAGTACCACCCCGTGTTTCAGGAGGACGCTGGCTGGAATTTCTTGATTACATGGGCGCATATAAAAGATCAAGGCTTCTCGACGTATTTCCAGTATCACAACCCTTTACTCACAGGACACAGAAATATATATCACACAGGTACAGAGGGCAGGCCAATTGAAAAGCGGCAGGCCAGACATACATTACAATAGCCGCAGGGGGCCGGAGCCTGCCGACATTAAGGCCATGTGCACACGTTCAGGATTTTTCGGGTTTAAATCGCGTTTTTTCGCTATAAAATGTGATAAAAATGTGAAAAAAACGCGAAAAAACGCTAACAAATGCCTTCTATTATTTACAGGGTATTCTGCATTTTTTGTGCAAATGTTGCATTTTTTTCCGCGAAAAAATCGGATTGCGGAAAAAAAAGCAACATGTTCATTAAATTTGCGGAATTGCGGGGATTCCGCACACCTAGGAGTGCATAGATCTGCTTACTTCCCGCACGGGGCTGTGCACACCATGCGGGAAGTAAGCAGATTATGTGCGGTTGGTACCCAGGGTGGAGGAGAGGAGACTCTCCTCCACGGACTGGGCACCATATAATTGTTAAAAAAAAAAAGAATTAAAATAAAAAATAGTGATATACTCACCTTCGATGGCCCCGGAGGCATGCTGCCGCTTCCGTTCCTTTAGATGGTCTGTGTGAAGGACCTGCGATGACGTCGCGGTCTTGTGATTGGTCGCGTGACCGCTCATGTGACCGCTCACGCGACCAATCACAAGCCGCGACATCATCGAAGGTCCTGCACACACACAGCATCTATAGGAACGGACGCCGCTGAGGAGATTGGCTGTCTGCAGGTGAGTATAACCTTTTTTTTAATTTTTTTTATTATTTTTAAACATTCTATCTTTTACTATTGATGCTGCATAGGCAGCATCTATAGTAAAAAGTTGGTCACACTTGTCAAACACTATGTTTGACAAGTGTGACCAACCTGTCAATCAGTTTTCCAAGCGATGCTACAGATCGCTTGGAAAACTTTAGCATTCTGCAAGCTAATTACGCTTGCAAAATGCTAAAAAAACGCAAAAAAAAACCGGTAAAAAAAGCAAAAAAAAAAATGCCGATTTCTTGCAGAAAATTTCCGGTTTTCTTCAGGAAATTTCTGCAAGAAATCCTGACGTGTGCACATACCCTTACTGTGGGAATTACAAAGGTGGGAGAGGTCAGAAGGGGGATATCTTGTCCCCTCTGCCCAGGGGTGCAGCCTGTGGGCTGATGCATTAGAGACATGCCTCTCACATGCAAACTATTATACAAACATATAACTGCACAACATAATCTGGGTGCTGAGAGGTTCTGTAACAATAACCTTCGTCAGGGGGCATTAAAAACATAGTGACGAGTGGTTTAAGAAGGATTGACCCCGGAAATGTATTGCGTCCAAGCATTGGAAACTGTAGCGCGCCGTCATGACAACCACAACGCCGGCGAGCTCCCAGAACAGCGGAGGGAGGAGAGAAACCACAGGGGCCCCACGTGATCGCAAACCATCCAACCACAGTCCCGGAAGCACGCAGGCGCAGAGGAGCAAGAGGATGCGCACAGCAACACGGTTACTACCCGGATACATAATACCGAATGCCCAGGAAAAATATATAGCGACTAACAGACAACACAGTATCACATGGGATTCAGTCACAGATAAATACACTTATAATCAAGCTCCAAGAAAAATGGATACACATAGTTAATAATAGCTACCCAAAGTACACATTATATATCACATTGGTAACATATAATAATGTAGCCACCCCTGCAAACCCCAAATTAATGCTAATCAATAGACATATAATCCGTAGTACTGCTAAATAATAACATTATTCCAAAAATATCAGTCCCGGGTAACACAGACAGCTCTCCAGCGACCAACGATGCCGAAGTCCCCAGGTAACCAGGGTAAACATCGGGTTACTAAGCGCAGGGCCGCACTTAGTAACCCAATGTTTACCCTGGTTACCATTGTAAATGTAAAAAAAACCAAAAACAGTGCATACTTACATTCCGGTGTCTGTCACGTCCCTCGCCATCAGCTTCCCGCACTGACTGTGTCAGTGCCGGCCGTAAAGCACAGCACAGCGGTGACATCACCGCTGTGCTCTGCTTTTACTTTACGGCCGGCGCTCACAGTCACTGCGGGAAGCTGACGGCGAGGGACGTGACAGACACCGGAATGTAAGTATGTACTGTTTTGTTTTTTTTACATTTACAATGGTAACCAGGGTAAACATCGGGTTACTAAGCACGGCCCTGCGCTTAGTAACCCGATGTTTACCCTGGTTACAAGCGAACACATCGCTGGATTGGTGTCACACACACCGATCCAGCGATGACAGCGGGTGATCCAGCGACGAAATAAAGTTCTGGACTTCTAGCTCCGACCAGCGATGTCACAGCAGGATCCTGATCGCTGCTGCGTGTCAAACACAACGAGATCGCTATCCAGGATGCTGCAATGTCACGGATCGCTGTCGTTCTCGTTAGAAAGTTGCTCAGTGTGAACGGTACCTTAAGTCTAAGAAATTCCCTCCCCTCTCTACCTGCCCGAGTGTTGATCTATTTGTACAGATAGTGACAAAAGAATTCCTTGAGATCCCTCGACATATCTATAGGGACAATCTTACGAGTGAGGAGAGGGGGCGTCTGCATGTCCTGCAGAATCTTACTGATATAGAATTCAAACCAGCGGACAAGGGGGGAAACGTAGTTGTTTGGCCGAAGACCCTTTATGAAAAGGAAGCCTATCGTCAACTTAACAACCATACATGCTATAAAAACTCACGTTTAACCCCTTGTCCGCTTTCTCTCAACAACTAGCTAATAATATCAAGAATGCGGTGGAGGTGGGGACGATTACCGGTGAATTGGCATCGGTATTGATTGTCGTCGAACCTACTATCCCGACATGCAGGCGCTTCCTGACCGTCCAATAATCTCTGGAAGGGGCAACTACCTTGAGAAGGTCAATCAATGGATTGATTCAAAACTACAGCCTTTGGTTGAAGGTTTGCCTTCATTTCTTAAAGATACCGGAGAGCTCCTAAGGAAAATAGATGGTATACATCTGGAGGAGGATGAGATACTAGTGACAGCTAGCATTCGACATCAGGACGGTCTTCGGGCCATTGAGTTTTTCTTGGGTACATCAAACCTGCCTGGGGAAATTAAGGATTTGATTTATAAACTATTGGAATTTTCACTAACACATAACTTTTTTGTTTTTAAGGGGTCCTTCTTCCTGCAGCTCCAGGGAACAGCTATGGGGGCTCCGTTTGCCCCTGCTTATGCTAACCTGTTCCTGGGGCTGTGGGAGAGGGACCTCTCCCTGCCGGATCATCCGGGGTCAATGTGCCGCGTCATCTCCTGGACGCGGTACATTGATGACATTTTGATGATCTGGCAGGGCTCAATTGAAAGTCTGCAGGACTTCATGACATCGCTTAACGACAACGAACGTAACATAGCTCTAACGTATAAATTTGATAGAGATACCATTTAATTTTTAGATGTTACATTAAAACGGGATGTCCATGAGGAACTGTAGACGGTTATTTATCGGAAACCCACATCCACAAATTTGCTGTTGCATGCCTCCTCCTCCCATCCTGGCCACGTAATTCAAGCCATCCCAACTGGACAACTGGACAGTTCCTCCGCCTTCGTAGACTATGATCTACTGAGGCTGACTTCTGTATTCAGGCGGAGGAACTAAAGAAAAGATTGACTGCTTGTGGATATAGCAACCATAGCATTCAAAAAGCTTTCAACAGGGCTAGAGTTACATCTAGACATTCATTATTGTATGAGACCAAAATCAAGCAAGAACGTGATGTTGTCCGTTTTGTGACCAACTACCACTCTCAATTCCCACTTATGAAAAAGATTCTGGCAAAGTCCTGGCATGTTCTAAGGGCCGACCCCATTATTTTGCGGTATCTCCCTGAGAAGGCTGGCATCGCCGTTAGACGGTCCAGGAATCTGAGGGACATCTTAGTCCATAGTCATTACACAGGGGAGCGAGTGACCACTTTTTTGGACTCTATGACGGCTCAGGTGGGATGCTTCCCGTGCGGCCGCTGTGTCGCGTGCCCAAACATTGAGCGGATTGGGGTCTTCTTCAATTCTGATGGATCCCGCCAATTTACTATTAGGAAAAGGATTACGTGTACTAGTAGGAATGTTATCTATATGGTGACATGCCCGTGTCACAAAATGTATGTCGGGATGACTACACGTCAACTTAAGACACGTATTAGAGAGCATGTTTTGGGCATTGACGCAGCGGCCGCGGTGGAGGACATCTCCACATTGAAAACATTGCCCCGTCATTTTAAGAGATTCCACAATTGTGATGCCAGTCTTCTCAAGGCAAGGGGTATTGATCTATTAGAGGTGGGGATTCGTGGTGGGGGTACTTTCCAACGTTTGGCCCATATAGAGTCGAGGTGGATCTGGACTTTGAACACAGTCCACCCAGCGGGACTAAATGACAACATTAGTTATGCCCTTTTTTTGTGATTACTGGTTCCCGCTGATGTCATGGCGTCACTTTGAGGTTGTTGCATTGTTTTTAACTCTTATTTTTACATTATTATCTTAGTTTTAACTTGACTCCGATGTTGGACACCGTTTTGAAGGTATTACACCATGATTTTCTTCTATCAAGCTTACCTACTATGAGCTCACCTGGATCTTCAAGAGACTCGGTTTCATTGAAGCACTCTATTACCCGGGACTGATATTTTTGGAATAATGTTATTATTTAGCAGTACTACGGATTATATGTCTATTGATTAGCATTAATTTGGGGTTTGCAGGGGTGGCTACATTATTATATGTTACCAATGTGATATATAATGTGTACTTTGGGTAGCTATTATTAACTATGTGTATCCATTTTTCTTGGAGCTTGATTATAAGTGTATTTATCTGTGACTGAATCCCATGTGATACTGTGTTGTCTGTTAGTCGCTATATATTTTTCCTGGGCATTCGGTATTATGTATCCGGGTAGTAACCGTGTTGCTGTGCGCGTCCTCTTGCTCCTCTGCGCCTGCGTGCTTCCGGGACTGTGGTTGGATGGTTTGCGATCACGTGGGGCCCCTGTGGTTTCTCTCCTCCCTCCGCTGTTCTGGGATCTCGCTGGCGTTGTGGTTGTCATGACGGCACGCTACAGCTTCCGGTGCTTGGACGCAATACATTTCCGGGGTCAATCCTTCTTAAACCACTCGTCACTATGTTTTTAATGCCCCCTGACGAAGGTTGTGTTTTCCGAAACGCGCGTTGGGGTGGAGGCGCGTTCCCAGGAGTGACTATCTGCATGTGGTGGGTAAATAGTGCGGTCATTTATTTTACATTATATTATGGTCTGATTTATGGCACTATTCTTTACCATTAGTCTCATATTTCATTGTCATTATGACATCGTGGATTGATTTGCTGAATACAGCTCCCTGAGGGACTATGGTTTATGGCACTTAGGTATTTCCCCCAAACCCCACTTGCAGTGAAAATTGTTCGTCACTAAGCTATTATATTGTTTCTTATATTTTTCTGTTACATCTTTGGGCAAATAATAAGTACCGTATTTTTTGGACTATAAGACGCACCGTACCATAAGACGCACCCCAAATTTGGGGTGAAAATTGCAGAAAAAAAGACTTTTTATAAGATGGGGGTCCGTCTTATTGTCCGAATTTAAGATCTCTTACCTGAGGGCAGGCAGTGGCAGAGCAGGGTCACAGGAGGCATGGTGGTGGCAGAGGTGAGGTGATGCTGAGGTGCGGTGGGCGGAACGGCGTGCACCTGAGTAGGGTCCCATCCAGCTTAGGTGGGCGACGCCATGGCCTGGTGTCCATGGGGAGGTTGCGGCAGTGCTGTGGCAGCGGCAGATGTGCGGTCACTTCCTCAGGTGGCGGCAGCCAGGGTCCCTTCCACATTTGAGGTGACGCCACAGCAGTATTGAAGGAGAGCAGCAGAGCTGGGTGAGTCACGGTTTTCCCGGTGGCGGCGGGCTTACTGGCATTGTGGCGGCGACAGAGGAGTGGGGATGATGTGGCGTGGTGACCGGTATGGCGTGAGCAGGGTCTCGTCCACATTTGAGGTGAATCCGCTGCCCGGTATTGAAGGAGAGCAGCAGAGCTGGGTAAGTTACGGTTTTCCTGGTGGCGGCGGCCATCTTTCTGAGGCCGCGCGTGCGCAGATTCAGTACTCTGCTTCCCAGGGCTTCAGGAAAATGGCCGCGGGAGGCCACGCGTGCGCAGATGGAGATCGTGGCGGCCATTTTCCTGAAGCCGAGATCTCAATCTGCGAACTCGGCTTCAGGAAAATGGCCGCCGCGATCTCCATCTGCGCACGCGTGGCCTCCCGTGGCCATTTTCCTGAAGCCCCAGGAAGCAGAAAACCCAATCTGCGCACGCGCGGCCTAAGGAAGATGGCCGCCGCCACCGGGAAAACCGTAACTCACCCAGCTCTGCTGCTCTCCTTCAATACCGGACCGCGGATTCACCTCAAATGTGGACGGGACCCTGCTCACGCCATACCGGTCACCGCGCCACATCATCCCCGCACCTCTGTCGCCGCCACAATGCCGGTAAGCCTGCGTTCCAACTATAAGACGCACCCCCTATTTTCCTCACAATTTTTTTGGGGAAAAAGTGCGTCTTATAGTTGGAAAAATACGGTAATATTCATATTTATTAGCATCTCATGATTCTTTGGTGACTGGTATCTCTTGAGCACGTGCCTCTTGCTATTTTTACAGCATCCTCATGGATGTCGCTTCTTGTATATCACCTTTCCTGCACTTGTTGTCTCTGTTTTTTATAAATGATTAGTAAAGTGGCTATATTTTGATACAGTATTCTTTGACCTAGTATCATCTTTTTTTTGTGTTGCGATAGGTCATCAATATGTCTATTAGTGCCCACCGACAGGTCATGAAAAGGAAGAGCAGGTTTCATTTGAGGTCTCTGACTGAAGTCAATGAGATTTCTCCTCTCAGACACATCTTAGAAAATGAAATCAGAGACCTCAAATAAAACCTGCTCCTCCTTTTCATGACCTGTCGGTGGACACTGATAGACATATTGATGACCTAGCCATCAGGTAATTCTGCGGTGGCTCAATGGTTAGCTCTTTCAACGTTTAGGTTCTTAGTTCAATTCTGAATGAGGTCTGAGTAATTTGACCTCTCAGTTGTACTTTAGAAATTGCAAATGGACCTGCTGTAGCTTTTCCTGATATTCCTATTGATGCTGGCAGTAATAGCAATGACTTCGGCAAATGTTATCTTCCGAGCAGCACGGTGGCCCAGTGGAAAGGACCATGGACGACATCTGCAAGGAGTTTGTATGTTCTCCCTATGCTCAGGTGGTGTGCCACCCATTCTCTAAAGACATACAAGTAGGGACCAGTGATGGAAGTTCTGTGGTGTTATCTGTGTCAAGCTGCTATCCTGTGTTTCTGAGGGTTGTCGGAACAATTCAATTTAGTGAAATGAAAGGGACAAAAGAAGGGAAAATTTTACTAAGTCCAAAAACAAATATAACAGTCAATTTGCTGCTATGTGTAAGAACATTGATACTTGCCCAAAGTGGGGGACAGGCAAGCAGCACTCCTGGATGCTGCACAGCATGTCCTTCACTGGTCCACAGCTGTATGTCTTTAGAACCGCCCACCTGAGCACAGGGAAGAACATACAAACTCCTTGCAGATGTCATCCATGGTGGGATCAGAACCATGGACTCCCATGCTGCAAAGCACCAGTTCTTTCCACTGGGCTGCTCAGAAGATGACATTTGGCAAAGTCAGTGATATTACTACCAACCAGCACCAATGTGAATATCAGGAAATACTAGAGCAGGTCCATTTGCAATTTCCCTTGGTGGGATCAGAACCCTGGACTCCCACGTGACACAGCACCAGTGATTTCCACTGAGCCACCATGCTGCTCTGAAGACAAACTTTGGGAAAGTCATTGATATTACTACCAATACCTATGGGAAGATCAGGAAAAACTAAAGCAAGTGCATTTGCAATTTCCCATAGTGGGATTTGAACACTGGACTCCCATGCTGCAAAGCACCAGTGCTTTCTACTAGGCCACCATGCTGCTTCGAGGTTAGCTGTTGGCAAAATCATTGATATTACTACCAGCACCAATGGGAAGATCAGGAAAAGCTAGAGCAGGTCTAATTGCTTGCCACTGAGCCACAGTGCTACATGAAAATTACTTGTTGCTATTTCTCATGGTGGGATTTGAACTCTGGACTCCCATGATGCAGAGTACCTGTGCATTCCATTGGGCCACCATCTTGCTCCAAAGACACCTTTTGGCAAAATCATTGATATTACCACCAGCATCAATGGGAAGATCAGGAAAAACTAGATGAGCTCCATTGCAATTTCTCATGGTGGGATTTGAACCCTGGACTCACATGCTGCAAAGCACCAGTGCTTTCTACTAGGCCACCATGCTGCTTGGCGGTTAGCCCTTGGCAAAATCATTGATATTACTACCAGCAACCTATCAGGAAAAGCTAGAGCAGGTCTAATTGCAAGTTATCATATTGAGATGTGAACAATGGATGCCTACGCTTTAAAGGACCAGTCCTTTCCACTGGGCTACAGTGCTGCTCAGCAGAAAACTTTTGGAAAAGTCATTGATATGACTCGCAGTACCAATGGGAAGATCAGGGAAAAACTACAGCAGGTCTATTTGCATTTTCTCACGGTGGGATTTGAATCTCAGACTCCCATGCAGTAAAGCGCCAGTGCTTTTCACTGGGCCACCACGCTGCTCAGATGATAACTTTTGTCAAAATCATTGATATTACCAACAGCACCAATGGGAAGATCAGTAAAAACTTGTAGTTCTGTTGCTATTTCTCATGGTGGGATTTGAACTCTAGACTCCCATGATGCAATGTACCTGTGCTTTCCATTGGGCCACCATGTTGCTCCAAAGATACCTTTTGTCAAAATCATTGATATTACCACCAGCATCAATGGGAAGATCAGGAAAAACTAGATGATTACAATTTCTTATGGTGGGATTTGAACCCTGGACTCACATGCTGCAAAGGAACAGCACTTTACACTGGGCCACTGTGCTGCTTGAAGGTTAGCCATTGGCAAAATCATTGATATTATTACCAGCACCAATGGGAAGATCAGGATAAGCTAGAGCAGGTCTAATTGCAATTTATCATATTGAGATGTGAACAATGGACGCCCACGCTTTAAAGGACCAGTCCTTTCCACTGGGCTACTGTGCTGCTCAGAAGAAACCTTTTGGAAAAGTCATTAATATAACTTGCAGTACCAATGGGAAGATCCAGGAATAACTAGAGCAGGTCCATTTGCACTTCTTCACGGTGGGATTTGAACCCCCAACTCCCCTGCTGTAAAGCACCAGTGTTTTCCACTGGGACACCATGATGCTCAGACAATAGTTTTTGGCAAAGTCATTGATATTACCACAAGCACCAATGGGAAAAATCAGGAAAAACTAGATGAGGTCCATTTGCAATTTCTTATGGTGGGACTTGAACCCTGGACTCCCATGCTGCTTGGAAGATAATTTTTGCAAAATAATTGATATTACTACCAGCACCAATGGGAAGATAAGGAAAAACTAGAGCAAATCCCGTTTGCAGTCACTGATTATAATTTCTAAAAAACACCTGAGAGGAGGAATCTCATTGTCCTCAGTCAGAGTTGAATCCAGGACACCAGCATTGGACAGCAGCAGTGCTAACCACTGGGCCATCATGCTGTCCAAGCCCTAAACTCTGGGTAAGTCATCAATATGACTCACGACACCTATGGGAAGGTCAGGAAAAATAGACATAGCTGCCCAACATACCTAACCAATATGTTCATTCATTCATTCATTCAATTTCTAAAGTGAGGTGGACAAAGAACATCTAGTACTGGACCAGTGTATTGTTCCCGGCAGCCGGATGTTAGTCAGCGTAGCTGGAGGAGAATCTCTGAACAATTAGAGGGCCCAACTACATTTAGACTGGGGTCACAGTCATGGAATGGTGGATGTAGGAGTGTTGTGGGATAATGCCTAGGAGCATGGTTGATGTGCCACTGGGCCAATGTTGTAACCCAAAGCCAAGGATCGGATCACACAGCGTCAGTCGAGAGGGAGCACAGCAATCTCAACATGCCGACTACTCCCCTGCCAGTGGTGAATAATGCACAAATTGTAATGACTGTTACCATGAAGGAATGTGACCTTGGAGAGGTTAATAACATCAGAGAGGAGGCCCAGGGACTTCGGGACAGTGGGTCTACCATTGCCCTGGTCAGCACAAATACTGTCCTTTCAAGCCGCCAAGTGACCATCCCCATAGCTGGGGGTCAGCACTCTGGAATTGGATACAAGTTTGGCTCTCATCGGGTATGTGTGGCGTTTCCCAGGTCCATCCGCGGATCAGAGGGAGGATATGGAGGACTCCGCGGGAAAAACAGACCCCTGTCCCAGCTACCTAAATACAGAGTCCTTGTCTCAGAGCTTCCCCCATCGGGGAGTTGGCAAGATCTGAAAGATCATATGAGACAAGCTGGGAATGGTGGAACGGGGATTGTGGAGTTTATTCACAAGGAAGACATGGAATATGCCTTAAAGAAACTGGACGATATGAAATTTCGTTCTCATGAAAGTCAAACCTCTTACATTCGTATCCATACTGAAAAAAGTGGTGGAGGAATGTGAGAATATGGCCAATTAATAATAATTTTATTTATATAGAGCCAACATATTTCGCAGCGCTTTACATTATAGAGGGGACTTGTACAGACAATAGACATTACAGCATAACAATAAACACAGGTAAAAACAGATACCAAGAGGAGTGAGGGCCCTGCTGCTCACAAGCTTACAATCTACAGGAAAAAGGGGAGACACAAGAGGTGGATGGTAACAATTGCTTTCGTTATTCGGACCAGCCATAGTGTAAGGATCAGGGTGTTCATGTAAATCTGCATGAACCAGTTAACAGCCTAAGTATGTAACAGTACAGACACAGAAGGCTATTAACTGCATAAATTGTATGAGAACATGATGTGAGGAACCCAATTATGGTTTAAGTTTTTTGAATGGGCAACACAGGGATAGTTAGGTTAATGCGTTGAGGTGGTAGGCCAGTCAGAACAAATGCGTTTTTAGGGCACGCTTATAACTGGGGATTGGGGATTAATCGTATTAACGTGGGTAGTGCATTCCAAAGAATTGGTGAAGCACGTGAAAAGTCTTGTAGACAGGAGTGGGAGGTTCTGATAATTGAGGATGCTAACCTCAGGTCATTAGCAGAACGGAGAGCACGGGTAGAGTGGTAGACTGAGACCAGGGAAGAGATGTAGGGTGGTGCTGAGCCATGGAGTGCTTTGTGGGTAATAAGTTTGTACTGGATTCTGGAGTGGATGGGTAACCAGTGTAATGACTCACTAAAGACTATAGGACAAATGGACATAGAGCGGAGTCCACAGCTCTACAAGATAGAGACTTTTTCCAGCATGGAGCACCAGTTGCGTTGATATTGTGTATTATTAGATATTTTCTTGCTGTGCTTTATTAGTGATTTTCTGGTTTGTCAGTTCATCCTTAGAAATCAATGTTTCCATTCAGTGACAGTAAGGCCATGTGCACACGTTAAGTATTTTTCGCGTTTTTTTCGCGTTTTTTCGCTATAAAAACGTGATAAAAACGTGAAAAAAACGCTTACATATGCCTCCCATTATTTTAAGTGTATTCCGCATTTTTTGTGCAAATGTAGCCTTTTTTTCCGCGAAAAAATCGCATCGCGGAAAAAAAAGCAACATGTTCATTAAAATGCGGAATTGCAGGGGATTCCGCACACCTAGGGGTCCATTGATCTGCTTACTTCCCGCACGGGGCTGTGCACACCATGCGGGAAGTAAGCAGATTATGTGCGGTTGGTACCCAGGGTGGAGGAGAGGAGACTCTCCTCCACGCACTGGGCACCATATAAGTGGTCAAAAAATAAGAATTAAAATAAAAAATAGCGATATACTCACCCTCGATGTCTTCCCGCCTCCACTGCACGCTGTCGCTTCGGTTCCTGTAGCTGATGTGCGGCGAAGGACCTTGCCGATGACGTCACTGTCCTGTGATTGGTCGTGAGCGGTCATGTGACCGCTCACGTGACCGTGACGTCACGGAAGGTCCTGTGCGCACAGACCAGCTATAGGAAGACGAACGGACGCCGCTGATGAGATGTCTGGGTGAGTATAAGCATTTTTTTATTTTTTTTATTATTTTTAAACATTCTCTCTTTTACTATAGATGCTGCATAAGCTGCATCTATAGTAAAAAGTTGGTCACACTTGTCAAACAGTATGTTTGACAAGTGTGACCAACTTGTCAGTCAGTTTTCCAAGCGATGCTACAGATCGCTTGGAAAACTTTAGCATTCTGCAAGCTAATTACGCTTGCAGAATGCTAAAAAAACGCGAAAAAAAACGCAAAAAAAAAATGCGGATTTCTTGCAGAAAATTTCCAGTTTTCTTCAGGAAATTTCTGCAAGAAATCCGCAACGTGTGCACATACCCTAAGCAGAGGAAGAGAGCAGGCTGGATCTTATGTAAACGTAAGGCCAGACAGGAGACTGCTAAAGGTAAATGTAAAGCAATGATCCTATCAATCCACAGTTCTTCCAGCCTATGCCAATTATGTGGATGGAGATAGTAGACCCAGGGGAGTCGTCACCACAGGGGGTCTCACATGCAGTCCCAGGTGATGGAATATGTTTCATTCTATGAGCTAAAAAAATTGTTTAAGGCTGAGGGAGAAAAAGAGACAGGGGTTGAATCAGGCAGCTGTTGGAGTGACTTCGATGGGAGAGGATCCGAGCTGGGATGGATGGATGATCTATGGAGTTTGGGAGATTGATTGTTGGCTGGAGAGGTATCCATGAGTTATGGTCGTGGTATCCATTGTCTGGAGAAACATAGGGTACCGTCACACAGTGCCATTTTCATCGCTACGACGGCATGATTCGTGACGTTCTAGCGATATTGTTACGATATCGTAGTGTCTGACACGCTACTGCGATCCGGAACCCCGCTGAGAATCGTACGTCATAGCAGATCGTTTGAAACTTTCTTTCGTCGTCTAGTGTCCCGCTGTGGCGGCATGATTGCATCGTGTGACACAGGTTGTATACGATGTGCGCACAGTAACCAACGGCTTCTACATCGCAAATACGTCATGAAATTATCGCTCCAGCGCCGTGTATTGCAACGTGTGACCGCAGTCTACGACGCTGGAGCGATAATCATACGACGCTGCAACGTCACGAATCGTGCCGTTGTAGCGATGAAAATGGCACTGTGTGACGGTACCCATAGGCTGTGACGGCACAGTATACCAGCTGGAGATACCAAAAGCTGTGGGCCAACCAAAAGTTGGAAGACAGTGGGTTTGAAGAAACTAGATTATATCTTAATTACCCAGATGACTATGATTTGCAAACCAAGAAGAATTTACTTTTTATCTGTATGTTGTCTTTTAGATTTAAGTGTTGATTTCTGGTGGGTCAAGAAAACAGACTTTTGTTTGGGTAAGCCTGTAATAGTGACTTGTAAGCTGATATTCCATATAACACAGTGTGCACTTACCTTTGATGACTAGTGATGTTTGCTGATGTGCAAATTGTGCATTGTATTATGGAACCAGTTTGCTGACTTCAAAAGCAGAGACGGAAAGACTGTGCAAATAGATTGAATGGTCAAGTAGTGCTACTAGGTCTCATCACCATTGTTTTCCCTTATCTTGATGCTGGACTGAAGGACACTGGGTAAATCTAAAAATAGATTACATGCCTCCGGTAAAAAGAGACTCAGAGGCAGAGAGATGAGGAGGGAGAGAGCCTCACAGCCAGACATTCTGCAAAACACCCAATGGACGAGAGACAGGACTGCAGCCAATCCATCATGGCACTATCACGAGGGACATGGATCTATCATTCTATAGGAAACAACCTAGTAGTTTTGGGCTCCGGTTGGAAGGATACAGATCTGCTCCATTGACCATCTCTGAACCATGGATACGTTTGGATAAAGCCATGTTTGGAACCCGCTGGTTGCCTGGCTCCATGGAAATGTTCAGATTAGCCAGGTGGTGACTGTCGTGTCAACTGGCCTTGGACTCTGTATGGACTCTATCAACTGTCATCTCCCTACGCTTGCCGCTACCTCCTCTCTGTATCACAGGTGGGGTAGCGACCCTTGGAGCTCTGACGTAACATATACCATTACCCCGGCGGGTCAGCGTATGAGTGAGTCTGTAATGTGCACCATCTTGGGTACTGTGCTGGGACTGTTCTGTGTTATCTGCCTGTTTGGTGGTTCAATAAAGCATTTCCACACTATTTTACC
Source organism: Ranitomeya variabilis (assembly GCF_051348905.1). Classification (NCBI taxonomy): domain Eukaryota; kingdom Metazoa; phylum Chordata; class Amphibia; order Anura; family Dendrobatidae; genus Ranitomeya; species Ranitomeya variabilis. The sequence goes on from NC_135233.1 coordinate 626,277,778, forward strand.
CTCACCCTGTGTTGTCTGAGTAGCGTTATGCCCACATTTAACGGGAGAGCAGGCGTTTGGCAGGACAATCCCTGGTCCATGCGGTTTGGGCAAGCAGATATCGGTGCCCGCCGACTCCTCATTTCTCCACAGTGGGTATCACCTGGTACGGGGCCAGTGGAACTACCGATCTCAGATTGGGAACTTGTGGACTGAGGACATTGTATGTTGGCCGTCTGCATGGATTTGTTGTACAACCGTGGATGTATGGAATAAAAATAGTGGCATCATTAACCTGCCTAGGTGATTTTTATAACCCACAACCTCACATCTTCACAAGGATATATAAGTACAGTGTTATATCAGAGAGGGACACGTGACTTCTTCACTGTTCAGAGGAGAAACCATGCCATATTCAATTCATATTAGTGGGCAATGGGCCATATTCCAGAATATACTGAGGTTTTTGGCTTTTTTTTTACCCTTTTAAAAATGCCATTATTTACCATAAGACACATATATAATATACAGAGATAATAATACAAAAAGAACAGAGTGTAAAAAGTAGCGAAGGAAGAGCTATTAAAAAGATAGAAATAAAGAAATACAGTATATGGGAGGAATTGATCCAAGTGAATATGAATGAATATGATATATGTGCACAAGTGTGTTAATGAAATATGGAATATATGTGGAGAAAAATCGCTTAAGATGGATTGCATAGAGCATGGGGAAATATATATATATATGTATATATATACACCAGTACAATACATTATAATGATCCTAAGTATATATCAATAAAGTGAATATTACAGTGAGTATGGAAAGTATTCAGACCCCTTTAAATTTTTCACTCTTTCAATGCAGCCATTTGGTAAATTCTGAAAAGTTCATTTTTTCTCATTAATGTACACAAGTGTGTTTCATTTTGTATGGTAAAAATTAAAATGTCAAATTTTTGCAGAAGTTGCTTACGCCCCAAGTCTCACTAATGTAAAAAGTATATATGCCAAATTTCAAGACGATCAAACAATATTTAGAGGTTGCACACTTTTATTAGTTTAATAAAAGTACTGAAAAAACAGATTTTCAATGTTAAGTATTTTTTATTAGAAATTCAAACAATTAAAAACTTAGAATAATAGTGACAATAAACAGTAACATTGATAGGCAGTATCATACATATTAAATGATTTATACTAATGTGCTGTGAAAGATGCAACTCCTTCTTTTGTTCGCTTGGTGACGGCTGTGAGGACTATACTGTGGAGACTATAGGGTGGACCCACTGGACCGTGACAACGAACCTCCCACGGGCGAGCTGACCAGGTGAACCACCCCCTATACAGGGAGCATTAGGGGCATACTCGAGGGAGACTATCGCCACTGCAGCTGGTAAGCAAGGACGGACAAGAAGGGTAACAAACGGGTCAGTAAGGACTGGCGGAGAGACTGAAACAGGAAAGACGTGGGAACACGGACTGGACGGAGGACACAGGCAGGCTGGCGAGACGCGGGAATACGGACTAGACGAAGGACACGGGCAGGCAAGACGCGGGAACACGGACTGGCAGGCACTAGGCGAGAACAAAGAAGAGGACCAAGATCAGAACAAAGGGCACAGCAGCGAGAAGTACGCAGTGAACAAGAGAGGCAGGGAAGCACGCAGGAAAGACGTGGGGCCAGAATCACTTGCGGATCACAAATGAGCATCAGGCAAAGCCAGGAGGAAGATGCTGCCTAATAGGGGAAGCGCACCACAGTACTTCCGGGTTGAGGCCCTCCAGGGAAATAGAGCAGCTAGAAAGAGTGGCCGGGTCCAGACTCAGAACTGTGCGCGCGCAGCGTTGAACCCAGTGTGCGTGCGCACCCAACGTGGAGCAGAAGCTGGGTGCGAGCGCTGAGGAGCCGATGCCAGGTAGGGAACAGCTGCTGCGGGAGCGCACCAGGACGCCGAGGAAAGGTAAGTATGGCAGGGCTCGGGAAGCGGCGGTGACGTGACAGTAACCCCCTCTTTACACCCCCCTCGTTGAAGACTGGAAAGAAATCTTGCTAAGATTCGGGGAGCCTGGATGCTCTCCCGATGCTCCCAGGATCTCTCCTCAGGACCAAAGCCATTTCAATCAACCAGAAACATAGTCCTCCATCTTAGATTTTTCATGGCAAGAATGTCCTTAACTTCAAAAACATCATCTTCGGAAACAGGCTGAGGAGAATGAACAGTCGAGGCATGAAACTGCTTGAGAACAACTGGCTTCAGGAGAGAAACGTGGAAAGAATTGGGGATGCAGACAAGACATTATTGATGCGGGCCAAGACCTCGAAAGGGCCGATGTACCGGGTACCCAGCTTATGCGAAGGGATCTTAAGGAGAACGAACTTGGAAGATAACCACACCTTATCACCAGGATGATATAAAGGGCAATCGAGGCGCCTTTATATGCATGTCTTCATCTTGTCACGTGCTACTTCGAGAGTGGACTTGGTCTCCTGCCAGACCCTGGAGAACTCCCTAGACAGAAGATCAGCCGCCGGCACACCAGAGACAGGGGAAACCAGTAGAGGTACGCCAGGATGTTGTCCGTAGACAATAAAAAAAGGAGACTTGGCAGAAGATTCGCTGGTATGATTGTCATATGCAAATTCAGCCCACATGAGTAAGTCAGACCAGTCTCTCTGGTGAGTATTGGAGAAATGTCGGAGATAAGACACCAGAATCTGATTCGTACGCTCCACCTGACCGTTGGTATGCGGATGGTAGGCAGAGGAGAAGTCAAGCAGGATATTCATAAACTTGCAGAGAGCTCTTCAGAACCAAGAGGTGAACTGGACTCCCCTGTCAGAAACAATATGTTGGGGTAGACCATGAATACGAAAAATATGGTAGATGAAAGATCTTGCCAACTCGGGAGCCAATGGTAAACCAGGGAGAGAGATGAAATGAGCCATCTTGGAGAATCGATCCAGGACCACGAGGATGACGGTGCAGCCTGAAGATCGAGGCAGATCAGTAATAAAATTCATTGCAATGTGTTACCACAGAGTAGACAGAACTGGAAGTGGATGAAAAAGTCCAGAAGGTAGCTGCCTAGGCACAAAACGGGCAAGAATCTATGAAAGCTCGGACATCCTGAAGAAGGGTTGGCCACCAGTAGTAGCGAGACACGAGAATGAGGGTTTTTTGAGACTGACATGACCCGCCAATTTGGAGGCATGTCCCCAATGTAAGACTCGCTTCCTGTTGTTCTCTGGAACAAAAGTCTTACCCGGAGGTAAAGAGGCTAGACTGACTGGTGCTACCGTGTTGACCTTGGAAGGGACCATGATGTGCATGGGTTCTTCCTCAGCATCTACCGACAAAAAGGATCTGGACAAGGCGTCAGCCTTGAAGTTTTTATTACCGGGACGGAAGCGAAGCTCAAAGTCGAAACAGGCAAAGAGCAGAGACCACCAGGCTTGCCGAGAATTAAGTCTGTGTGCAGAACGAATGTATGTCAGGTTCTTATGATCCGTGTAGATCACAAAAGGATGTACTGCTCCTCCCAATAAATACCTCCACTCCTCCAGCGCCAACTTGATGGCCAAAAGCTCCCTGTCGTCGATGGAATAATTCCTTTCAGAGGAGGAGAACGTCTTGGAGAAGAAACCACAGGAGGCGAGCCGCCCGTCAAAGGTCCTTTGAGAAAGTACTGCTCCGGCCCCGGTGGCTGAAGCATCTACCTCAAGAACAAAGAGTTTGTTAGCTTCAGGACGATGGAGTTTGGGAGCTGTGGCAAAATCTTGTTTGAGAGACAGGAAGGCGTCTTCGGCCTCTGACGACCAAACGTGGGGGTTAGCCCCCTTTCGTATTAGAGAGGAGATGGGAGCGGACAAAGAGGAAAAGTGGGGAATGAACTGCCGGTAATAATTCTCAAATCCAAGAAATCGCTGAATTGCCTTAACACTGTGCGGATGCAGCCAGTTGAGCACGGCAGACACCTTTCCCGGATCCAAGCGTAAGCATGGATGAAACCCAAGAACGGAAGAGATGACTGTTCGAAGGTGCACTTCTCAAGTTTACCGTACAGACGATTCTCGATCAGACGCAGGAGTACTTGTCGGACATCTTTTCTATGAGTAGGCAGATCTGGAGAAAATATGAGAATATCATCCAAGTACACCACTACGCTGGTGTACAGTAGATCCCGAAAAACATCATTCACCAATTCTTGGAATACTGCGGGAGCATTGCATAAATCGAAGGGCATAACCAAATACTCATAGTGCCCGTCTCTGGTGTTAAAAGCAGTCTTCCACTCATCCCCGGGGCGGATACGGATTAAATTATAAGCTCCTCGGAGGTCCAGTTTAGTGAAGATTCGTGGTTCTCGAAGGCGGTCGTACAGTTCCGGATTGAGAGGAAGCGGGTACTTGTTTTTAATCGTGATTTCATTGAGAGCTCGGTAATCGATGCAGGGACAAAGAGATCCATCCTTCTTCTTGACGAAGAAAAAACCTACTCCTGCGGGTGAAGAGGACTTCTGAATACAGCCTCTGGCCAGATTCTCCTGGACGTACTCGGACATGGCTTGGGTCTCGGAAGGAGACAAAGGATAAATACGACCCCTAGGTGGAGTAGCGCCAGGAATGAGATCGATCGGACAATCATACAGACGATACAGAGGTAGAGTCTCTGCTTCTTTCTTGTTGAATACGTCCGCAAAGGAGCAGTAGGCCGGAGGCAAGTCAGCGGGCACCGTGGCAAACCGAGAGGATCTAACTGGCTGAACGGGAAGCAGGCACCTAAGTCAGACAAGACTGACCCCAACGTAGAATGTCTCCGGATCACCAGTCAAGGATGGGTTCGTGAGTTCTCAACCACTGAAGTCCCAGAAGGAACGTATGGGACAATGAGGGCACTACGTAGAAGGCTATCTTCTCTCGATGTAAGGTTCTTGTTAGCCGGAGTATTACCACAGCAGCGCGTGTTACTTCATATAAGCAGCAGAATCCAACGTAAGGCAAACTGTGTTTAATATATGCAGCTTGAACTGGAACAAAATAAGAAAGCTTTGACAGTAACTACCAATATAATCTAGTCCATGTAACACATGTCTCTCTGTGAAGGAAACAGCAGCAGACTGATGCAATCAGTGAGTGTCCTCTGACCCTTTTTTTTTTTTTTAAGGCAAACTTTAACAATCACAGCATAGCTGACAAATGAACACTCATAGACATTCAATGCAGACTACAACAGGAATGGAGTTGTTGCATTTAAACTTATTCCAACACCCCCACTCAACAACTGCTTATCCTGTTAATCCCATTGCAGTTCTGAATTCTTCAAACTTGGCTCTTGACAATGGCTTTGTCAAAACATCTGCTAACATCTTGTCAGATTCACAGTAAACAAACTTTAGAACTTCACGCTCTACTAAGTCACGCAAGTGATGATGTTTAACATCAATGTGCTTTGTTCTTGCACTTATCCTTTCACTGCTGGCGAGCTTGATACATCCTTGGTTGTCCTCATAGATAACAGTTGGTTCAGCTAGTGGTTTGCCGAATTCTTCCAAAAGTTGCTTCAACCAAATTAACTCTTGACTTGCATGAGCAGCTGATGTATATTCTGCTTCTGTAGAAGACAATGCAACTGACACTTGTTTTCTACTCGACCATGAGATTGAAGTGTGTCCTAACTTGAACAAGTAACCACTTGTTGATCTTCGATCACTTGAGTCTCCAGCCCAATCTGCATCTACATATCCTCTGAGAATTAGATCTCCTGATGCAGAAATCTTTAGACTTAACTCTTGGGTTGCCTTAAGATACTGAAGAAGTCTCTTAATTGCATTCCAATCTCTTTGGCGTGGCTTGCTTACACGTCGGCAGAGAATTCCCACTGTGGCTGAGATATCTGGACGGGTTGTGGTTGCTATGTATAGAAGTGCCCCCACTGCTTGTCTGTAACTGTCATTTGTGGGTAGCAGATCTTCTTCTCCTTCCAATTTTAGGTAAGATGGATCCATTGGAGTTGATATGCCTTTGGCTTCTGACATTCCAAACTGGTTTAGAACTGTGGAGATTTTAGAATTTTGATTAAGAAGAAAACTTCCATCTTCCTCTCTCTGGATTTGGATTCCCAAATAGTATGTCACATCTCCAAGGTCCTTGGTCTCGAAATGCTTGTTCAGAATTTGACCTAGTTTTGAAATTTCTCTCTCTTCTTGATGCGCTATTATTACATCATCCACATATAGAATAACATACATCCAATCTTGTGATACACTTTTTGTATACAAACATGGATCCGCTTGAGACCTTTTAAATCCTTCGTCGATTAACACTTTGTTCATCTTAGTGTTCCATGCTCTTGCTGATTGCTTAAGGCCATAGAGAGATTTTTGCATTCTGCAAACAAGGTTCTCTTTACCCCTTTTAACATAGCCTTCTGGTTGAGTCATGTACAGCTCTTCTTCAATGTCTCCATGTAGAAAGGCTGTTTTGATGTCAAAATGTCTTACTTTCATCTGCTGAACAGCAGCTATGGATAATAAAGTTCTGAATGTAGTTTGCTTGGCAACTGGAGCAAAAGTAGCATCATAATCTTCACCATATTTTTGTGAATATCCTTTTGCGACCAATCTTGCTTTAAAACGGTGAATATTACCTTCGGAGTCATATTTGTTCTTAAAGACCCACTTACATCCAATTGCTTTCTTGCCTTGAGGTAGCTCTGTGAGCTCCCATGTTTTGAGCTTATGAAGGGATTCCATTTCTTCATCAGCAGCTTTTATCCATTTTTGCTTCTTATGAATAGGCAGTTTTTGCATTTCCTGCCATGACTGTGGCTCTTCTTCTGGAATTGATCTGACCATATAAGAAAGGCGTTTAGCTGGAATTCCTTTATTTGATCTTTCTGATCTTCTGATCTCCTGAGGTTGGCTTGGTTCTTCTGTTTCTTTTTCAGTACTTTCAGAGCATATCCAGACTTCAGTATTTTCTTTGAGATTCTCTTCAATGTCTGGAATCACTGACTGAAATTCTTGTTCCTTAGGTTGAATGATTTGCGTAACCTCATGAAATTTGAGCGATACTGAGTTTTCATCAATCACTACATCTCTGCTGATTGTTACTGTGTTGGTCTGTGGATGCAGGATTCTGTATCCTTTCTGAGTTTCACTGTACCCCACAAGAACTCCTTCCTTTGCATGAGATTCCCACTTAGAACGTTTTTCTTTGGGAACATGCACAAAAGTTTTGCTTCCGAATATCCTGAGATGCTTCAGGTTGGGCTTCTCACAGTTCCATAGCTCATATGGAGTTTTACTTGTAGCTTTACTTGGCAGTCGATTTTGAAGATAGGTAGCAGTCATGATGGCTTCTCCCCAATATGTTGTAGGTAGGTTTCCATCAAATAGCATACTTCTTCCACTTTCACAAAGAGTTCGGTTCTTTCTCTCTGCTGTGCCATTCTGCTCTGGGTTGTATGGAACGGTTGTCTGGAACACGATTCCATTCTTTTTCAGGATGGTTTGCACTTTACCACTTGTATATTCAGTTCCATTATCTGCTCGCAGTACCTTTGGTATTCTTCCAAATTTGTTAAGAACTGCAGCAAGATATTCTTCAAGTTTCTGTGGAACTTCATCTTTACTTTGAAGTAGGTAAGTAACAGTATATCTGGAATAATCATCAATGAATGTGAGAAAATATCTCTTCTTGCTGGGAGTAAGAACACTCATTGGACCACACACATCTGTATGTATCAAATCCAGTATCTGTGCAGATTTAGTAGTGCTTACTTTAGGAAACGATTTTCTGGACATTTTCCCTTTTAGGCAACTTGTGCACTTCATTGTTTGATTACACTGGTTGATTGCAATACCATTTGCAAGTTGAGCTAGTTTCTTTACTGCTTCTGGATCTCTGTGGCCTAGGCGTCTGTGCCACACATGAATACAGTCCTTATGAAAATCTTGTCTAGCACTGTAAACAGTTTCATTGCATTTCAGCTGATAAAGTTCATCTTTGATTTTTCCTTCGGCAAGGGTATGACCCTTCTTTGAAATGATGCATCTGTCATCCTTAAATGTAACTATATTTCCTTGTTGTGCAAGCTTCTTTACAGATAAAAGGTTACTTTCAAGTTTGGGAACATACAGCACGTCTTTAACTGGGATTTTTCTGACTTGTGCTGAGGATTGAACTTGACAATGGAAATAACCATCTCCTATTCCTTCTGATGTCATATAGTGACCATTAGCTAAAATTACCTTTTCAGACTTGCTTTCATCTAGATTAATGAAGAAATCCTTATCACGTGTCATGTGAGCAGTCGCTCCAGAGTCAATACACCAAACATGGTTTGCATATGGGCTTGTGCTGACCCCAAATGCAGTCGCAATACATGCATCTTCCTTCTTTACAGCTGTTTTAACCTTTTGATGACTGTCCTGCTTTTTAAACTGATTCATTCTTGCTTTCCACACTCTGCAGTCTGCTTTAAGGTGACCAGGTTTTTTACAGACAAAACATTCACGAGTTTCCTTTAAATGACTCTGAGCTTTAGAAAAGTACTGTGTCTTTAATGCTGTTTCTGCTTTGCATATATTATTGCTAATAGTCTCTGACTTTCTCTTGTATTCATCTGCAAGTTTCCCTTTCACATATTCTAGTGTGAGTTCATCATCTGGTCTGGCATCTAATGCAGTCACAAGCGTGTCATAACTTTCTGGAAGACCACTTAATAGTAATGCAGCAACATGAAAATCTTTAATTTCTTCACCAATACCCCTTAGGCGCTCCACAATCTCTAGGGTGTTTCTGATATAGTCCTGCATATGCTGGCCATCACTTAATTTAGACTGATACAGCTTTCTCATAAGATATAGCTTATTGCTGAGATTTGACCTTTCATGCACTTTCTGTAATTCTTCCCACATTTTCTTTGCAGTATCACATTTGCATACATGTACAATCTGGTTATCATCTATGCTGAGGGAAATAGTGCTTTGTGCTTTCTGATCAGTCTCTAGCCAATCACCCGGTACTGGGTCAGGCACAGGCTGTTCAATACATTTCCATGTACCCTCTCTTATAAGTAACATCTTTACCTTGAATTTCCAGGAGCTGTAATTGTGATTTGTGAGACTTGGCACTGTGTACTTCACTGCATTCCTTTCTGTAGACATTCTTGTCTCTTGTACCTCTTTTTTTTTTGTTTGTTACTGGCCCTTTAAGCTGCGCTGTCCGGTGCTCTGTACACTGCGGTACCTTTGCGTTCCGGTGTCCTTGTATTCCGGGAGTTCCTCTGTGCTGTCTGCGCTTGGCTCGCTGCTTATTCCGGTGACTGGGCTTTTTACCATTTACTTTCCGGTGGCTGGGCCCATAACCTGTTAGCCGGAGTATTACCACAGCAGCGCGTGTTACTTCATATAAGCAGCAGAATCCAACGTAAGGCAAACTGTGTTTAATATATGCAGCTTGAACTGGAACAAAATAAGAAAGCTTTGACAGTAACTACCAATATAATCTAGTCCATGTAACACATGTCTCTCTGTGAAGGAAACAGCAGCAGACTGATGCAATCAGTGAGTGTCCTCTGACCCTTTTTTTTTTTTTAAGGCAAACTTTAACAATCACAGCATAGCTGACAAATGAACACTCATAGACATTCAATGCAGACTACAACAGGAATGGAGTTGTTGCATTTAAACTTATTCCAACAGTTCTGATTTGAAGCTCCACTTCCTCGGTGACCAGATTGACGGTCTCCCGCAAAGGCGGACCGTTGACCGAAGCTATCTGCCTAGGAGTCTCCAAGGACCTAACAGGAATCCCAAATTTTCTGACCGCCTCAAGCTGAACAAAGTTCCCAGCCGCTCCCGAATCTATGTAGGCCTCCTCTGAAAAGCGACTAAACCCAAATGCAATAAAACGGAGAGGATCAAGGGTGGAGAGGAATCGCAGCTACCTAGGGAGGCCTCTCTTACCTGTCCTAGGTGGAGGCGTTTCCTGGCCTCTGAGGACAGGAACGCAGAAGATGGATGGCACTGCCGCAGTAAAAGCAAAGACCCTGCACGAGTCTGTCTTTGCAGCACTGTTCTGCCGGTTTGAGACGGTCTACTTGCATAGGCTCAATACCCCCTGACGAAGGAAAATAATTCTGAAACGCGCGACGGAGTGCGCACAGTACTTGGACCTGACCAACCTTAAAGGTATATCCCCCAATTATATATTCCCCCTTTGTTTGTATCCTGCTCACACTTTACCTTAATGGCACGATTTTTTTCTTGGTCTTTAGCCTAATGTGTGATTACTATTCACATTGCACTGCATTCCTATATGGAAAATAATTGATTGGGTTGATACCTTTTTATGTGATAAATAAATTTTATTTTATTGTGTGCACATTTTTTAATTGTTTTAACTATTACACTACTGTCGTTTGTATCAATAAATACATTTTTATATCATTATCTCTATTGTCCGGGAACTTTTTTATGGTTTTCCATAGTGTTGGTTCTTTGCACTTTGTGAGTAACTATTTACTCAATCGTTTTTTAGTGCACCAGGTAGTTTTTATTTTATATATTCATTTATATCTTATCATATTTTATATATTTTGATATATATTCTATCCTAAAAGGTGTTACTATTATTTTTTGCATAGGCTCAGGAATAGAAGCGGAAGAAGCAGAAGCGAGTTGAGAGCGGGAGGGACTGCGCGTAGCTCAAGACAAACGGAGAGGTCTCCTCTCCCTGGCAGCTTCGCGGGAGCGCTCCTGGAAACGTAAATCAATGCGAGTCGCCAATGAGATGAGATCATTTAAAGACGTAGGTGTGTCACAACCTGCCAGCTCGTCTTTAATCCGAGCTGACAGACCTTGCCAAAAAGCTCCCACCAGAGCCTCATTGCTCCAGCCTAGCTCAGAGGACAAAGTACGAAAACGAATGGCGTACTGGCCAATGGAGAGAGTACCCTGGTGGAGGTTAAAGAGGGACTCGGCGGTAGAGACCAGGCGACCGGGCTCATCGAACACCTTACGAAAGGTGTCTAGGAAAGTAGCAAGTTGGGAGACCAAGGGGTCGCTCACAGAGAGGGTTTACCCAGGCCAAAGCCTCTCCCTCCAAATGGGACACCACAAAAGCCACCTTAGCTCGGTCAGTGGGGTATTGTTGTGGTGATAATTCGAAATGCAACTGGCACTGGTTAAGAAACCCCCGACATAATTTAGGATCTCTGCTATACTGTGGAGGCCTGGCAAGACAAGGCGATGGGTGCGCAGCAGGAGCCTGCGCAGGAGCGGAAGCGGCAGTCTGGAGGGAGAGGAGCCGATTATCAACCAAGGCCATATAATTAAGAATATGGGTGTCACGCTCGCGCCCAGACTGGTTGGTGCGGGGGTGTGGCCCCACTGGGCCGCAGACCAGACTACCCTGAAAGGGGCTTGACTAAGTAGCTTCCTTGGTATTCGCTGGAGCCTCTGATGGTGAGGTCAGACTTGTGTGGCAGGAAGCCACCAGGTGCTACTCCAGGCTGCTGATCCCACCGGAGAACAGAACATAGACAAGCAAGCGGGCATGGCTGGCACTCTGGCAGACAGGCGGGCACGGCTGGGACACAGGCAGGCAGACAGGTACAACAGAGACACTGGCAGGCGGGCACGGCTGGCTCTCTGGTAGGCAGGCAGGTACGGCTGGCTCTCTGGCAGGACAGGCGGACAAGGCTGGTACACTGGAAGAACCGGTAGGGACCGGTCTGCAGGCAGGTATGTAAAACAGGTAAGATCCTGTTCAGACAGGAGGACTTAAGAATAGGTAGAGAAAGACCGCAAAAGCGGATGCAGAGTGAAAGCACAGGAGCTAGAGCCAACAACAGAGACGCAGAAGGCAGAGCCAAGAGCTGGAGGCAGAGCCAAGTTCAGAAACGCAGGAGGCAGAGCCTAGTGCGGAAACGCAGGAGCTGGAGCCAAGAGCAGGAGGCGGAGCCAAGTGCAGAAACGCAGGAGGCAGAGCCAAGAGCAGGAGGCAAAGCCATGTGCAGAAACGCAGGAGGCGGAGCCAAGAGCAGGAGGCAGAGCCAAGTGCAAGAGACGTAGAACTGCAAGGAGCGGAGCCAGGTACAACCGCAGGAGCTGAGAGCAAAGCCACAGAGTGCAGAACAAAGTCAGAGTGCAGAGCCCAGAGCAAAACCACAGAGAGCAGAGCAAGGTCACAGAATGCAGAGCCAATACGCACAGCAGGGAAAGGAAACCAAGGCAGGGATATAAACGGACACAGGAACAGGACTAGGCTAAGACAAAGTCAGGAACAGGACAAGGCACAGAGACATAGACACAAGCCAGGGTATGACGCCCCTCTGGGTGGTGGACATAGGCCAGGGTACGAAGCCCCACTGGATGGAAGACACAGGACACAGACCAGGGTACAACGCCCCCCTGGGTGGCGGACATAAGAGTAGCAGAGACAGGGCCTGGCACCTCAGCAGCTAAGAACTGACTGAGGGAGTAAGTTGCACAGGCCCCACCAATTGCCTCATGGCAATTGGCCAGGGACACCTTAGCAAGGTGCACACAGACTCAATAAGACACAGGAGTTGCCGGCGCCACCCCCCTATGCACACAGACAGAGCATGCACGGTCCAAACAGCAGACATGAGGCACACAGCATGGAGCTGGCAGCAGAGAGAAGTTACAACAAGGCCCAGAGAAGAGGTTTGAGTGTAATGCAGGTGGGGGATAGGAGGCCATGCAGTGATGCCAGCAGGGTTGTTACAATGGGACTGAGTGTCACGTTGCTGGGCGAGCCTCTGCTGGAGGCCGCCCAGCTGAGATGCGTTCCCCGGGTCAGAGGGCTGTAAGGCCGAAAGACGAGACTCCATAGTTTTCAAAAAGAACATGATCCTGGTCTGATTTTCCCGTAGGAATACTAATTCCTTTTGGGCAGAGGCTGAGATACCAGTGGGATCCATGGCCTAATGCTACTGTGAGGACTATACTGTGGAGACTATAGGGTGGACCCACTGATAGGCAGTATCATATGTAGTAAATGATTTACACTAATGTGCTGTGAAAGATGCAACCAGGCTCGGACTGGCCCACCGGAGAACCGGAGGATTCTCCAGTGGGCCCAGGCACTGACACCTGCTGGCATACTGGCCACCAGCTGCCTAGGGCCCCACTGCTTCAGGGGCCCCCAGCCAGTGGCTATGGGGCCCCTGAGTCAAGCCCGCCCTGTGCCAGCGTAGCAGCAGCTAGAGACAGGATCCTGTCCCCACTGCTAAAGCAAAATGAATATTCACGCTTCCCCACACCCCTATGGGCGTGGAGAGGCGTGAATACCATTTCTCTTTAATAGCGGGCAGTGTTAGCTGCAGGCTACAGCTAACACTTCCCGCATGTAAAGTGGCACCACACACGCACCACGCACACACATGCAGGCACACAGACTCACACAGAGCAGCTCACCTCCCAGCGTCCTGCTTCCTGTCTGAGACAGCCCAGCTGGATGACGTCATCATCCAGCGTGCTGTCTCAGACAGAAAGCTTCCAGCGAGGAAGAGGCTGCTGGGATGAGCTGCTGCTGCGGGGAGGTGAGCTGTGCTGTGTGCCTGCGTATGTGTGTGTGATGAGCTGCGGTGAGGTGGGTATGTGTGGTGGTGAAGGACAATGATATTGGTGTGGGGAGACGAAGGAGGTGATGGGCAATGATGGTGGTGAGGGGAGACAATGATGGAGGTGATGGGCAATGATGGTGGTGGGGGGAGACAATGATGGAGGTGATGGGCAATGATGGAGGTGATAGGCAATAATGGTGGGGAGGCAATGATGGAGGTGATGGGCAATGATGGTGGTGGGAGAGGCAATGATGGAGGTGATGGGCAATGATGGAGGTGATAGGCAATGGAGGTGATAGGCAATGGCGAACTCAGTCGAGGGGTTCAAGAGAGGCCTGGATGTCTTCCTGGAGCAGAACAATATTGTATCATACAATTATTCGGTTCTGTAGAAGGACGTAGATCTGGGGATTTATTATGATGGAATATAGGCTGAACTGGATGGACAAATGTCTTTTTTCGGCCTTACTAACTATGTTACTATGTATGTTACTATGATGGTGGGGAGGCAATGATGGAGGTGATGGGCAATGGGGGTGGTGGGGGAGGCAATGATGGAGGTGATGGGCAATGATGGAGGTGATAGGCAATGGAGGTGATAGGCAATGATAGTGGGGAGGCAATGATGGAGGTGATGGGCAATGATGGTGGTGATAGGCAGTGATGGTGGGGAGGCAATGATGGAGGTGATGGGCAATGATGGTGGTGGGGGGAGGCAATGATGGAGGTGATGGGCAATGGTGGTGGTGGGAGGCAATGATGGAGGTGATGAAATGGGCAATGATGGTGGTGGGGGGAGGCAATGATGGAGGTGATGGGCAATGATGGTGATGGGGGGAGGCAATGATGGAGGTGATGAAATGGACAATGATGGTGGGGAGGAGGCAATGATGCAGGTGGTGGAATGGGCAGTGATGGAGGTGGAGGGGGAGAAGGCAATGATGGAGGTGGTGATGAGGACAATGATGGGGGTGGAGAGGGGCTGCATTATACTTTATGAGGGGGCTACAGTATATTCTGTGGGGGGACTGCATTATTCTCAGGTGACTACACTATATTATGGGGGGCTACATCATACTAAATGAGAGGGCTACAGTATACTCTGTGGGGGGCTGCATTATATTCTGTGGTGGGGCTGCATTCTCTCAGGGGACTACATTATATTCTGTGGTGGGCTGCATTATACTATATGAGGGTGCTACATTATATTCTATGGTGGGGACTGCGTTATACCTGAGAAGGTTGCATTATATTTTGTGGGGTGCTGCATTATATTCTATGAAAGGGGACTGCATTATATTTTATGAGGGGGCTACCCCAACACTTGCTACATAATTAAGACGTGAACTACCTTATATTATACCCTGATATTAGCACTTTTTACCGGAGAATTGGTGGTCTTGTATCTATTTCTATGTAGCTACATAGTGGGCCCCAAGAACGATTTTCTCTGGTGGGCCCAATGTGCTCCAGTCCGACGCTGGATGCAACTCCTTCTTTTGTTCGCTTGGTGACGGCTGTGAGGACTATACTGTGGAGACTATAGGGTGGACCCACTGGACCGTGACAACAAACCTCCCACGGGCGAGCTGACCAGGTGAACCACCCCCTATACAGGGAGCATTAGGGGCAGACCTGAGGTAGACTATCGCCACGGCAGCTGGTAAGCAAGGACGGACAAGAAGGGTAACAAACAGGGGTCAGTAAGGACTGGCGGAGAGACAAACAGGGAAGACGTGGGAACACGGACTGGATGAAGGACACAGGCAGGCTGGCAAGACACGGGAACACGGACTGGACGAAGGACACGGACAGGCAGGCAAGACGCGGGAACACGGACTGGCAGGCACTAGGAGAGAACAAAGGAGAGGACCAGGATTAGAACAAAGGGCACGGCAGTGAGAAGGACTCAGCGAACAAGAGAGGCAGGGAAGCACGCAGGAAAAATGTGGGGCCAGAATCACTTGCGGATCACAAATGAGCATTAGGCAAAGCCAGGAGGAAGACGCTGCCTAATAGGGTAAGCGCACCGTAGTACTTCCAGGTTGAGGTCCTCCAGGTAAATAGAGCAGGCAGAAAGAGTGGCCGGGACCAGACTCAGAACTGTGCGCGCATGCGCACCCGACGCGGAGCAGAAGCTGGGTGCGAGCGATGAGGAGCCGACGCCAGGCAGGGAACAGCAGCTGCGGGAGTGTGCCGGGACGCCGAGGAAAGGTAAGTATGGCAGGGATCCGGAAGCGGAGGTGACGTGACACAGGCTTTTCTATGATACTCAACAACTCTTAACAAGAGCTGTTTCTGTTGTTCATCTCTGATTGAATTATTAAATTTCTTTATTAGAGCAATGCCCCTTTCTGTGGTGTCATTCACCACCTTAAGAGCATTGATGGAGCTTCTTAGTGTATCACTGCAATATTCTTCTACGTCGTGTGTCATGGTTCTCAATGGCAAGAGACCGTAGTAAAGCATACAAAGGACTAGCTCTTGGAAGATGGGAACTCGAGCTGACTGTGAGCTAAACCTACCGCACAACTAACAGTGGCCGGGTAGCGTGCCTACGTTTTATCCCTAGACGCCCAGCGCCAGCCGGAGAACTGACTGACCCTAGCAGAGGAAAATACAGACCTGGCTTACCTCTAGAGAAATTTTCCCCAAAAGGCAGACAGTAGCCCCCACATATAATGTCGGTGATTTTAGAGGAAATTGACATACGAAGTATGAAGATAGGTTTAGCAAATTGAGGTCCGCTTACTAGATAGTAGGAAGACAGAAAAGGGAACTACACAGTCAGCTGAAAACCCTTTCAAAACACCATCCTGAAATTACTTTAAGACTCTAATATCAACTCATGACACCAGAGTGGCAATTTCAGCTCACAAGAGCTTCCAGCCTCAGAAATATTCAAACACAGAGAACTGGAACAAAAATGCAAAACAAACTTAGGACTCAAAGTCCAACTTAGCTGATAGTAGTCTAGGAGCAGGAACATGCAACAGAAAGGCTTCTGGTAACATTGTTGGCCGGCATAGAAATGACTGAGGAGCAAGGCTAAATAGACAACTCCCACATCCTGATGGAAACAGGTGAACAGAGGAGATGAAGCACATAAGTGCAGTACCACCAGAAACCACCGGGGGAGCCCAGAAACCAAATTCACAACAGTCGTGGATCTCAAACAATTCAAATAATGTCTTTGTTTTACTTGTAACAAAATCGCTGAGGTCTTTTCCTTCAAAAACTAGGTTTTTACCTTCTAACCGTTTCAGTTCCTTTTTCTGTGCAGGTTTCATTCTTAACCCCTTTACCCCCAAGGATGGTTTGCACGTTAATGACTGGGCCAATTTTTTCAATTCTGACCACTGTCCCTTTATGAGGTTATAACTCTGGAACGCTTCAACGGATCCCGGTGATTCTTATATTGTTTTCTCATGACATATTGTACTTCATGATAGTGGTAAAATTTATTTGATATTACCTGCGTTTATTTGTGAAAAAAATGGAAATTTGGCAAAAATTTTGAAAATTTCGCAATTTTCCAACTTTGAATTTTTATACAATTAAATCACAGAGATATGTCACACAAAATACTTAATAAGTAACATTTTCCACATGTCTACTTTACGTCAGCACAATTTTGGAACCAAAATTTTTTTTTGTTAGGGAGTTATAAGGGTTCAAAGTTGACCAGCAATTTCTCATTTTTACACCATTTTTTTTTAGGGCCCACATCTCATTTGAAATCATTTTGAGGGGTCTATATGATGGAAAATACCCAAGTGTGACACAATTCTAAAAACTGCACCCCTCAAGGTGCTCAAAACCACAATCAAGAAGTTTATTAACCCTTCAGGTGTTTCACAGGAATTTTTGGAATGTTTAAATAAAAATGAACATTTAACTTTTTTACACAAAAAATTTACTTCAGCTCCAATTTGTTTTATTTTACCAAGGGTAACAGGAGAAAATGGACCCCAAAAGTTGTACAATTAGTCCTGAGTACGCTGATACCCCATATGTGGGGGTAAACCACTGTTTCGGCGCAAGGGAGAGCTCGGAAGGGAAGGAGCGCCGTTTGACTTTTCAATGCAAAATTGACTGGAATTGAGATGGGACGCCATGTTGTGTTTGGAGAGCCCCTGATGTGCCTAAACATTGAAACCCCCCACAAGTGACACCATTTTGGAAAGTAGACCCCTTAAGGAACTTATCTAGATGTGTGGTGAGCACTTTGACCCAACAAGTGCTTCACAGAAGTTTATAATGCAGAGCCGTAAAAATAAAAAATCATATTTTTTCACAAAAATGATCTTTTCTCCCCCAATTTTTTATTTTCCCAAGGGTAAGAGAAGAAATTGGACCCCAAAAGTTGTTGTCCAATTTGTCCTGAGTATGCTGATACCTCATATGTGGGGGTAAACCACTGTTTGGGTGCATGACAGAGCTCGGAAGGGAAGGAGCGCCGTTTGACTTTTTCAATGCAAAATTGACTGGAATTGAGATCGGACACCATGTCGCGTTTGGAGAGCCCCTGATGTGCCTAAACATTAAAACCCCCCACAAGTGACACCATTTTGGAAAGAAGACCCCCTAAGGAACTTATCTAGATGTGTTTTGAGAGCTTTGAATTCCCAAGTGTTTCACTACAGTTTATAACGCAGAGCCGTGAAAATAAAAAATATTTTTTTTTTCCACAAAAATTATTAGCCCCCAGTTTTGTATTTTCCCAAGGGTAACAGGAGAAATTGGACCACATAAGTTGTTGTCCAATGTGTCCTGAGTACACTGAAACCCCATATGTTGGGTAAACCCCTGTTTGTGTGCATGGGAGAGCTCGGAAGGGAAGGAGCACTGTTTTACTTTTTCAACGCAAAATTGGCTGGAATTGAGATCGGACGCAATGTCGCATTTGGAGAGCCCCTGATGTGCCTAAACAGTGTAAACCTCCCAATTATAACTAAAACCCTAATCCAAACACACCCCTAACCCTAATCTCAACTGTAACCCTAACCACACCCCTAACCCTGACACACCCCTAACCTTAATCCCAACCCTATTCCCAACCGTAAATGTAATCCAAACCCTAACTTTAGCCCCAACCGTAACTTTAGCCCCAACCCTAACCCTAACTGTAGCCCTAACCCTAGCCCCAACCCTAACCCTAGCCATAACCCTAGCCCTAATCCTAGCCCTAACCATAACCCTAACCCTAATGGGAAAATGGAAATAAATACATTTTTTTAATTTTTTATTTTTTCATAACTAAGGGGGTGATCAAGGGGGGTTTAATTTACTATTTATAGCGTGTTTTCTAGCGGATTTTTGATTGGCAGCCATCACACACTAAAAGACGCTTTTTATTGCAATAAATGTTTTTTTGCGTTACCATATTTTGAGTGCTATAATTTTTCCATATTTTGGTCCACAGAGTCATGTGAGGTCTTGTTTTTTGCGGGACGAGTTGACGTTTTTATTGGTAACATTTTCCGGCATGCTACATTTTTTGATCGCTTTTTATTCCGATTTTTGTTAGGCAGAATGACCAAAAACCAGCTATTCATGAATTTCTTTTTGGGGGGCGTTTATACCGTTCTGCATTTGGTAAAATGGATACAGCAGTTTTATTCTTCGGGTCAGTACGATTACAGCGATGCCTCATTTACATCTTTTTTTATGTTTTGGCGCTTTTATACGATAAAAACTTTTATAGAAAAAATAATTATTTTAGCCTCGCTTTATTCTGAGGACTATAACTTTTTTATTTTTTCGCTGATGATGCTGTATGGTGGCTCGTTTTTTGCGGGACAAGATGGCGTTTTCAGCGGTACCATGGTTATTTATTTCTGTCTTTTTGATCGCATGTTATTCCACTTTTTGTTCGGCGGTATGATAATAAAGCGTTGTTTTTTGCATCTTTTTTTTTTACGGGTTTCACTGAAGGGGTTAACTAGTGGGACAGTTTTATAGGTCGGGTCGTTACGGATGCGGTGATACTAAATATGTGTACTTTTATTTATTTTATTTTTTTATTTAGCTGAAGGAATGTATTTATTGGAACAATATTTGTTTTTTTTATTATTTATTTAGGAATTTTTTTTTTTTTTTACACATGTAATTTTTTTTTTAACATTTTTACCTTGCCCCAGGGGGGGCATCACAGTAAAGTGACAGATCGTCGATCTGACACTTTGCTGTGCACTGTGTCAGATCGGCGATCTGACGTGCACAGCCCCAGGCTTCCCGGCGCCTGCTCTGAGCAGGCGCTGTGAAGCCACCTCCCTGCAGGACCCGGATGAAGCTCCGCGGCCATTTTGGATCCGGGGCCTGCAAGGAGGAGACGCTCGGTACAAGGTGAGCACACCGCCTTGTACCGATCATCTCAGGGAAGCAAGCAGGGAGCCCCCTCCCTGCGCGATGCTTCCCTATACTGCCGGAACACTGCGATCACAGTGTGCCAGGGGTTAATATGCCGGGGGCGATCCGTGACCGCTTCTGGCACATAGTGCCGGATGTCAGCTGTGATAGTCAGCTGACACCCGGCCGCGCTCCCCCCGTGAGCGCGGCTGATCGCGCTTGATGTACTATTCCATCCTTGGGAAGTAGGGCCCACCCCACATGGACGGAATAGTACGTCCAATGACAGAAAGGGGTTAAATTTTCAAACAACTTAGCCTGACCGATACGTTCATCCAAAAATTCCAATCCTATGTTAGTTTCTGACAGCTACCAAATGTGTCTCTTAGCCACTGTGAGGGCACTTTCTCTGACATCTTTATCTGGATAATATTGCAAAAGCTGTAGCATCTCCAAATCATTCTTTGGAGCCCAG
Organism: Ranitomeya variabilis; assembly: GCF_051348905.1. Classification (NCBI taxonomy): domain Eukaryota; kingdom Metazoa; phylum Chordata; class Amphibia; order Anura; family Dendrobatidae; genus Ranitomeya; species Ranitomeya variabilis. Next base: position 626,298,186 of record NC_135233.1, read on the forward strand.
CGACTTACAACTGCCTTGTGTCAAAAGTGGACATATATTAGACAGACAAAACGTGCTACTTTTGTTATTCCTTTCAATTCGGTATTAGAAATATACAATTGTTTAGTGAATAGCACAATTCTGAGTACATATATGGCCTTTGCCATCCACCTTGCTTCTGTCAGAGCCCCTGGAATCCTAAATTGTAATAGCTCTTTGTAATCTTCTCTTGGATGACTGCCATCTTTCAAGATATTGTTGAGGTAGTCCATTTTCACACGTTGTTCTTCTAGAAAAGCTTGAATGGTATTTTCTTCATCTAACATCGTGGAATAGGACTTTGTTGTGAACTCTATTTTTAGGCTCCCTCTAGTGGTCACAAGCGGTACTGTGTAGTGTTGTCTTCTGCAGGTTGGCTGCATCAGCTGGTTCGTTATCCTTGGTTCGTTTCCTATTTAACTCACCTGGATACTCAGTTCCTTGCCTGCTATCAATGTATTCAGTGCTCTTCAGATTCCTTGTGATTACCTTGCTCCCAGCCTCTCCAAGACAAGCTAAGTTTTTGTCCGTTCATTTTTTGATTATCAGCATTCATCATGTTTCTTGTCCAGCTTGCTAAGATGTGATCTCCTCGCTTGCTGGTTGCTCTAGGGGACTGAGTTTCTCCCCCCACACCGTTAGTTGGTGCGGGGGTTCTTGAAATCTCAGTGTGGATATTTTGTTAGGGTTTTTTACTGACCGCACAGACCCCTTACTATTTTCTGCTATCTAGTATTAGTGGGCCTCATTTGCTGAATCTGTTTTCACCCCTGTGTATGTGCCTTCCTCTTACCTCATCGTTATTATTTGTTGGGGGCTTCTATATCTTTGGGGATTATTTCTCTGGAGGCAAGAGAGGTCTTTCTTTCTCTCTAGGGGTAGTTAGTTCCTCAGGCTGGCTCGAGACGTCTAGGATTTTTTAGGCACGTTCACCGGCTACTTCTAGTGTGTTTGGATAGGTTCAGATTTGCGGTTAGTCCAGTTTGCCACCTCCCTAGAGCTTGTCCTATGTTTGTTACTTAGCTGGAGTAATTCGTGATCCTCAACCACTAAGGATCATAACAGGACTTCTTATCAACTGAATTCCACTGATTTTGGAACTTTTGGAAAATCTGGATGTCTGGACCACTTGATGATATGTTACAACAGTTACCAAAACAATCCTTTCAAGATTAATTCATGGGTGTGGTGGCTGCAAGCCAACCACAACAATGGTCGCCCAAATTCAGTTTCAATTTGGATAAATGCTCCTTGGATCATTCCTGTATTAGATGCAGTTGTATTGAAAGATATACCAATGATACGGTCATGTAGCGCAAATCGGTCCACCTCCTGAATAACAACTTCAGCCATTAGCTCTCCAGTACCTTTCTGGGCAACAGGTTTGCCAAGCAAATGCTCAAAATCTTTTCCAGTTACAAGAACAGCAACTCTATCTTCTAGAGTTTTGACACTCCCACAGGCAACCGAGGGCAACAATTGCCATAGATTGGCTAAAGCAGCTCAGGTGTTTAATAACACGAGCTCTGAATTAGCAGGGAGTAGTGACTTCACCACACATTTGAATGAAGCTGAAAAACTTATGAAATTAGAAACAAGATTGTGGTGGAATCAAACTACCCTACAAAACTACGTGGCTAAAGACATGATTCCACGTGGTTTAAGAATTAAGAAAATTTCAACTACTCCTTTTTCTGAAGAATTTAAAAAGGAATGGAATCAAATTCTCTCTAACTGCTCATTGGATTTAATGAAACTGATTATAAGAAATGAACAAATAAAATTAGAGGAAACTCAAATAAATGTGGAAAAAATAAATAATACTCTGGAAGAGTTTAAAATGTTGCCACTTTTTGAGTCCTCTTTGAAACACATGAGAGAAAATGTTAGCACATTGGAAAATGAAATTATGAGTAGAAAAAGACGCAAATTTGAGAGAGATCTCAATGATTACATGACGGACAGTGTTTATGAGTGGGGAAAATGGGAAAAATTGTACAAATCCCCAAAACCCATTTTGAAAAAAAGCCATGCTCGTAGTAAATCAACCGATAGACCCCAGGTGAATTTTACATCAACGGAGTTTGACTCGTCGGACACCAATGCCAGCACATCTGATGCGTCCATTATAAGCAATACTCGAGAGAATAGAAAAAGATTTGTAAAAACATCAAAAAACGGAAAAGAAGAGCAGGGAGAAAGCACAAGAAATCAACAAGGGATAATGACCTGGCAAAGGAAAAAACGCAGACAATAATCACGAGCAATGTGGTCAATTTATCCTCTCAATCTCTCACAGAGGATCAACTAAATGTGCTGGCTTTAGGTCTCAACTTTGTACTGGATTCTGATTTTAATCTTTTTTTGACAATTTTGGACATAAATAAATTTGTAAGAAATCTCACTATAAAAAAACATTTCTTTTCTGAACAAGTCACAGCAAAATATAACGATATGGCCTCTAATGAATCCAATGAATTTGAAAAACTGGAATTTAGGGAGCAGGTGGCACTGAATTGTTTTCTGAAATTATCTAAAGAACAACAAGAAGAATCAACTAATGATTTGTGCAACTCTTCGAAAAAATTTAAAACCAAGAATCCATATTTTTATCCTTTGCAGACAAGAGTTGAATGTATGGATAAATTCCAGGAATTAATTGAAAAAGATTTAAAAGGATTAAAGGATAGTTGGAATGGGAACAATCGTAAAAATCTATCTTACAAACAACGGAGAGCGCTTAATGAATTGAAGCGCATGAAAAATATTATTATAAAGAAAAGTGACAAGGGGGGTCTTATTGTTGTCTTAAATGAAAAAGATTATAAAGATAACATGTATGAACTTTTATCTGACACCTCCACTTATGGAAAACTTACAAAGAATCCAACTACAGAAATTAATGCCAAAATTGAAAAAATAATAGAAGAAGGCTTGAGTCTGGCAGTCATTGATAAAAAACAGGCTGAGTATATATATGTACAATCTCCTAAATTGCCCATTATGTATGGATTGCCAAAAGTGCACAAAAGTGATGGCTTACCAGCTATGCGTCCCATTGTGTCTGGTATCGGATCCATGACAGAACGCCTATGTGAATGGGTGGACTCATTATTAAAACCATTAGTGATGAAAATGCCGGGATATATTAAGGACTCGAAGGAGGTTTTAAAAACACTTGGCAATTGGACATGGAAACAAAATTACACATGGTTAAGCTGTGACGTTGTGTCACTGTATACGAGTATACCCCACGATGTGGCTATGGAAGCACTGCGTTTTCATTTGTGTGACTCTGGGCAATTTTCTAAGGATTTAATTGACTTTACTTTACAAGTCACTTTTTTTCTGATGAAGAATAATATTTTTTCATTTGATGGACAAATATACGTACAGAGGTCGGGAGTCCCGATGGGGGCCAAATATTCACCTTATTTGGCCAATCTAACTATGGCTTATTGGGAACAAAAATTCATATATTTGGTGGACAATCCTTTTTTGGACTGCATCTCCTGGTATGGCAGATACATCGACGACACCCTAATTATTTGGGGGGGCGATGTGTCTGCCATACCGGGATTTGTTAAATATATTAATGCAAATGACTTTGGCATTAGATTTACATATGTGTCTGATTCATGCAATATTTCTTTTTTGGATCTTGATCTTTTTGGTATTGTTGAAGAACATGTTGCCAGTAGGACACATGTCAAACCAATTAGTGGCAATGCGATTTTACATGCGACAAGCAGCCATCCAACGCATACAATTAAAGCGATACCTACTGGTGAATTCACAAGACTAAAACGCAATTGTAGTAGAGAAGAGGATAGAGTGAAAGAATTTAATGGTTTGAGGAATAAACTTAGGGCTCGTAAATATCCACAGTGGTCTTTAAATAGAGCCAATGCTATAGTAAATAAAATAAATAGAGAAGATTTACTAACATCAAATAAAAGAAATGGTAATAATAATAATAATAATTATGACACCAAGCCATATGTCTCCTTACAGTTTAGTTCTCAATTTAATCAGATTCGAAAAATTATAACAAAAGGTTACCTATTCTCTATGAGGACTCCACGCTCATGAACATTCTTAAAGATGGCGTAAGTGTGGTAGCCAGGAGAGCACAAACCATCGGAGATCTCATTGCCCCTAATTCTCAGTCTACTATGCACAAATCTAAAACTTGGCTTGATTGTAAAGGCTTTTTTAAGTGTGGCACCACAGCGTGTAGCACTTGTGCACATTCCCATGTGGGGAATACTTTCCAGAATTCTGATAGAACGATAAGTTACAATATTAAAAGCTTCATCAATTGCTATACAAAAAATGTGGTTTACAAGATGGATTGTATAACCTGCGGTATTTCCTATGTAACATGTACAACGAGAAAATTAAAAATGCGAGTTACCGAACATTTGAGAGATGTCAGTAATTGTAATGTTTCAAATAAAAATATCTCCATGGTATCAAAACATTTTGGTACAAAACACAATGGTGACATCTCGGATTTAAGAGTTTACGGTATTGAGAAAATATATCCGCATAGTCGCGGTGGCGATATGAAGAGACGTCTTCTCACAAGAGAGGCATTTTGGATTTATAGCCTCAATACTCGTTTTCCCGCAGGTCTCAATAAGAGAAATGAAATACTATATCACTATTGTTGATATTTTAAAATTATTTTTCTGTTTTTAGATATGTTATCGCATTGGCACTTTACGATCTTTATTGTATATATTTAGGACCTTTCCGGGCTAATCACATGACTATGCAAAGTGCTATGATTGGTCAATCATCCTTATATGTGCAGCATTCACTGTGTAAATTTTATAGGCATGAGTAAGATCCGTGTAGATCGAAACGCGTAGCCATAATGTTTTTTTCACCTACATGTCCATGATGAGTGTTGGATTATCCTTTTAAATTTTGGATTAATAAAGACTTTTACCATTTTCGGAGCTGGAGTATCTACAACTTTTTCTCATTGCTGCTGCCTGGCGTTCCGGTCAGAACGAACTCTCGTGCTCGACATCTGGTGGTCTGGTTGGTGAGCTGGCTACGGCTTTTAGCCGTTTTCTTTCTATATATTTGCGCAACAATTTACTATCCCAATGTAAGACTACATGAGGAGTATTTTCAAACAGTGACTTTTCCATGTTCTCAGCCATCTGTCTTCTGTTAATCGCCCGAGCTCGGAAAACGGTAGATGGAGATATGGAAATGCATGAAACATCGTGACCAAGTCTTTTTGCAGTTGCAATAAATGAAGTACTTGCTTTTCGAATGGAGAGTTGTTCTCGATCCTATGTAGCCATGAGTGTGCGATCATGAGGTTTTAATCTACGACCTGCAAAAGATTTTTTCACTGGTGGTGCAGAAAATTCGTCCTCTTCGTGAATTGATGATGATGGAGATGAGATTTAGTGTTCCACCATAACTGTCTTGTTCATTTTGGCGATTTCTTTACAATGTTTCATCTTGTATGCCTCCTTTTTTTGTATTTATTTTCTTCATTTTAATTTGTGAGGCAAGAACCTTATCTACACCACTCATTGATGAACTCATGCGATCCTCTCTTTGTGACATAAGGAATGCTTTATCGTCTTCTAGTACGCTATTCATGGACATCACATTTTGCCTGGCAATATCAAATAGCTCAACAAGATCACCTTTCCAAATCTGCCACTTCATATTTGCTTTGTCAGTGTTTCTTGATTTCTCTTTACCCAGATGTTGATATTCCTTGTATAACTTCTGCATACGAGTTCGGATATTCTCCTCTGTCATGACAGGATACTTGCTTTCGTCCACGCTTCCTTTAGTTTAATACTTGTGGATTTAGCAGCACATGAGTGTTTCTTTCATTTCCTTGTGATGCTAAATAAAAACTAAAAGCATTTGTTTCTTGGAAAGGAGTCGAGCTCCCAAAAATTCACCACCAGGCACCTTTTCAAGTAACCAAATTCCCTTTCTAGTACTAATTTTCAGTTTAACTACCTGCAAAACATAATAGAAACACAACATACACATTAGTGTGATATTGATGATGCATTTTCATGAATTTCAGTACTTTCAGATAAACGTGATCAAAGTGTGCAATCCCTAAATATTAATCGATTTCACTAACATTTTTTACATGGATCTTTTAGATGACTTAGACCAAGGATTCAAGCAAAGTCATATGAAAATCATAAGTTCGGAAAAATGCAACACCCTATCGTACACTCTGCACCACATCTTCACGGAAAAAAACAGAAATATAGAAATTTTTGCAAATTTATTAAAGAAAAACTGAAATCTCACATGGTCATAAGTATTCAGACCCTTTGCTCAGTATTGAGTAGAGGCAATGTCACGTCTCCTGCATCTTCGTATACTTACCTGTCCCGGCGCGCCGCTGCTGCAGCTCCTGCTGGTTCGGCTTCCGGCGTGCGCGTTCGTCTCTGCGCGCTCCCGGTCCGTCCGCGCGCCGCCTGGATCCTGGGTCTGGACTCCGGCGCGTGCGCACTTCTCATGACATCTGCGCTGTCGGCGCACGCGTACTCCCTCTGGCCTGTCCTCTCTCTCTCTGCTCCTCCCCCTGACCTTGGAGGGATCTTGACCCGGAAGTGCTGTGCAACTCCACTATATCAGGTATCCTCTCCTCCTTCTCTTTGCCTGATTGTCATTTGTCCTCTTGTGACTCAGGTCCCGCTAACCCTGCTCTGTGTTGCTCTGTCCTGAGCGTCCGTCAAATCCTGCTCAGCCCTGTGCATCAGTCTTATCCTGCTGTCCTCTGTGTCCGCCATATCCTGCTCTGTCCTGTGCATCTGTCTTATCCTGCTCTGTCCTCTGTGTCCGCCATATCTTGCTCAGTCTTGTGCTTCTATCTTACTCAGCCTGTTCTGTTCTACCACTATACCGTTTACCCTGTGTCTCCGTTGTTTGCCAGTTCAACGTCTTCTCCGCTCCTACTACCTGTCTCCGGGTTCCAGCTTCTGCGGCAATAGTCTCCCTTGGGTCTGCCCCTAACACTCCCTGTATAGGGGGTGGTCTACCTGGCCAGCTCGCCCTTGGGAGGTTCGTTGTCATGGATCTGTGGGTCCACCCCAGGTATTCCAATTGGGCTGCACTCGGATGACATCTGAGTGCAGTCTGATCGTTACAGTACAATCAGGCCATGGACCCCGCTGGTACTTCATCCCCCACTCAGAAGGAACTTCTCTTTTTACGGGAGAATCAGTCAAGGATTATGTCCTTCCTAAAGACTATGGAATCCCGTTTGTCGGTCCTTCAGACCTCTGATCCTGGAAGCGCTGCTCAGCTGTCTGGTCTCCAACAGGAGCTTGCTCAGCAGCGTGATACCCAGGCCCACATTCTGAATTATATGGCATCTGTGGATGATCGCCTGCTTGCCCTCCAGTCCGCCGCCTCTGTCTCGCCCCAGGCTACTTCTCCTCACCCTTTGCCCCGTTTGGCGAAGCCGCCACGGTACAGCAGTGACCCCAAGTTGTGCAGAGGGTTTATTAATCAGTGCCAACTACATTTTGAGTTGCTTTCTCAGCAATACCCTACTGACCAAGCTAAAGTGGCTTTTATTGTGTCTCATTTAGAGGGTGAGGCCTTAGCCTGGGTGAATCCTCTCAGGGAGCGTGATGATCCCATTGTTTCTCAGCTTCCCACCTTTCTCGATATATTCCACAAGGTATTCGATGAGTCAGGTCGTCTGGCCTCTGCTACGGAATCACTCTTTAATCTTCACCAGGGTTCGCTCTCTGTGGGCCAATACACCATTCAGTTCCGCACCCTGTCTTCCGAGTTAAATTGGAACAATGAAGCCTTGGTGGGAGCTTTTTGGCGCAGTCTCTCGTCCCGGATCAAGGACGAACTGGCTGGCCGGGATACTCCGACTTCCTTAGAGGACCTGATCTCCCTGGCAACCCGTATTGACTTACGCTTTCAGGAGCGTTCTCGTGAAGCCGCTAGGGAGAGAAGATCTCCTCGTGTTTCTTCGGCTACCGCTAGTTCCTCTCGTTTTAGTCCTATGTCTTCCCCGGCAGTTCCTGCTCCAGAACCCATGCAGGTGGACCGACTTAAGCCTGTAGAGCAGCGTCGTAAAGAGAGACTCGCTCAAGGGCTTTGTTTTTACTGTGGCAGTGCTGCTCATTTCCTGCGCTCTTGTCCTCTGAGGCCGGGAAACGCCTCTGCCTAGGACAGGTAAGAGAGGACTTCCTAGGCAATTCAGATTCCTCTCCACCTATGACTCTTTCTGTTCTTCTGCATTTAGGTTCTAAGCGTTTCTCTGAAGTAGCTTATATTGATTCAGGTTCGGCCGGAAACTTCATTCAGCTCGAAGCGGTGAGAAGACTTGGATTCCTGTCAGGTCCCTGGAGACTCCTCGGCAGATTGCTTCGGTCGACGGCCAACCCCTGCGGGAGTCTGTTACTCAGGTAACCGAGGAACTGGAATTATAGATCGGAGTTCGACATCGAGAGAGAATAGTCTTCTACATACTACCCTCCTTGTCTCATGCTTTTCTTCTCGGTCTCCCTTGGCTGAGGAAGCACGAACCTACTCTTGACTGGCGGTCTGGGGATATTCTGCGTTGGGGACATATCTGCCAAAATCAGTGCTTGCTTCCCATCCGGTTTAAAACCTCTCTTCAATCAACGTCTGTGTCTCCAGATTTACCATCTGCCTATGTGGCCTTTGCTGACGTCTTCAACAAGAGAGAGGCGGAGATCCTTCCTCCGCATCGTCAATATGATTGCCCGATCGACCTTGTTCCAGGTTCCACTCCTCCTAGAGGCCGAATCTACCCCCTGTCTACTGCTGAGACTCAGGCTATGTCCGAGTATGTTCAAGAGAACTTAACCAAGGGCTTTATCCGAAAATCCTCTTCTCCTGCTGGTGCTGGGTTCTTTTTCGTCAAAAAGAAAGACGGTACACTTCGTCCTTGCATTGACTACCGAGGTCTCAATAATATCACGATAAAGAACAAGTACCCAACTTCCTCTCATTCCGGAACTATTTGACCGTCTCCGTGGTGCGCGTATCTTCACTAAATTAGATCTCCGCGGGGCCTACAATCTCATCCGTATTCGACCCGGAGATGAGTGGAAGACCGCATTCAATACCCGGGATGGTCATTATGAGTACCTAGTTATGCCCTTCGGTCTGTGCAATGCCCCCGCTGTTTTCCAGGAGTTCGTGAACGATATGTTCCGGGATTTACTTTATTCTAGCGTGGTGGTATATTTGGACGATATTCTTATATTTTCTCCAGATCTTCTTACCCACAGAAGAGACGTCCGTCAAGTTCTCTTACGTCTTAGAGCGAATCGTCTGTATGCCAAGCTAGAGAAGAGCGCCTTTGAATAGTCGTCCTTACCATTCTTAGGGTACATCATTTCGGACTCTGGTCTTCATATGGATCCGGAGAAAGTGTCCGCCGTGTTGAACTGGCCGCGTCCTCAAGGCGTGAAGGCCATCCAACGATTCCTTGGGTTTGCCAATTACTACCGGCAGTTCATTCCACACTTTTCTATCCTGTCCGGCTCCATCTCCGCTTTGATTCGCAAAGGAGCTAACCCTCACTCCTGGACCCCGGAGGCTGAAGACGCCTTCCAGTCTTTGAAACAAGCCTTTGCTACCGCTTCTATACTCCATCGTCCAGAGATCAACAAACCTTTCATTCTGGAGGTGGATGCTTCCGCAATCCGAGCCGGAGCAGTTCTTTCGCAGAAGTCTTCCTCCGGTCGGCTTGTCACCTGTAGATTCTTCTCTAAAACCTTCTCTGTGGCTGAGAGGAACTATACCACTATACCATTGGTGACAGAGTTGCTGGCTATCAAATTGGTGCCGGAGGAGTGGCGGTATTTGTTGGAGGGAGCTGTCCATCCGTTTAAGATCTACACTGACCACAAGAATCTGGCATACATCCGTTCTGCACAGAGACTGAATCCTCGGCAAGCCAGGTGGTCGTTGTTCTTTGCCCGTCAAAACGACTAGGCTAGTCTGCTTCCTTGGGCCGAGTTTGCATACAACAACCACACTAATGACTCAACTTCCAAGTCTCCTTTCTTTGTCGTCTACGGGCAACATCCTAGTGTACCTCTGCCAGTGCTCCCTGCCTCGGGTGTGCCGGCGGCCGATCTTCTCTCCGAAGAGTTTTCTAGGGTCTGGCAGGAGACTAAAGCCGCACTCTAACGAGCTGGACACAGATTTAAGAAGCATGCCGACAAGAGGCGTCTGGATTCTCCGTCTTTTCAACCTGGTGATAAAGTGTGGTTATCTTCCAAGTTTATTCGGCTTAAGATCCCTTCGTATAAGTTAGGTCCACGGTATATCGGTCCATTTGAGGTGTTAGCACGCATTACTGATGTTGTTTACAAGTTAAGGTTACCCGCCTCGCTTCGTATTCCAAATTCTTTTCACGTTTCTCTGCTCAAACCGGTCGTATTCAATCAATTTCACCCTACCTCTGGTCAGTCGCCTGTACCCGTTTCCGCACACGATGTCTTTGAAGTTAAGGACATACTGGCTATGAAGAAATCTCGAGGAGGACCCTCTTTTTGATTGATTGGAAGGGCTTTGGTCCTGAGGAGAGATCTTGGGAACCTCAAGAGAACATCCAGGCTCCTCGAATTCTTGCTAAGTTCCTTTCTAAGCTTAGGAGGGAGGGGCTTAAGGAGGGGGGTACTGTCACGTCTCCTGCATCTTCGTATACTTACCTGTCCCGGCGCGCCGCTGCTGCAGCTCCTGCTGGTTCGGCTTCCGGCTTCCGACAAGCGCGTTCGTCTCCCGGTCCATCCGCGCGCCGCCTGGATCCTGGGTCTGGACTCCAGGGCGTGCGCACTTCTCCTGACATCTGCGCTGTCGGCGCACGCGTACTCCCTCTTGCCTGTCCTCTCTCTCTCCGCTCCTCCCCCTGACCTTGGAGGGATCTTGACCCGGAAGTGCTGTGCAACTCCACTATATCAGGTATCCTCTCCTCCTTCTCTTTGCCTGATTGTCATTTGTCCTCTTGTGACTCAGGTCCCGCTAACCCTGCTCTGTGTTGCTCTGTCCTGAGGGTCCGTCAAATCCTGCTCAGCCCTGTGCATCAGTCTTATCCTGCTCTGTCCTCTGTGTCCGCCATATCCTGCTCTGTCCTGTGCATCTGTCTTATCCTGCTCTGTCCTCTGTGTCCGCCATATCTTGCTCAGTCTTGTGCTTCTATCTTACTCAGCCTGTTCTGTACTACCACTATACCGTTTACCCTGTGTCTCCGTTGTTTGCCAGTTCAATGTCTTCTCCGCTCCTACTACCTGTCTCCGGGTTCCAGCATCTGCGGCAATAGTCTCCCTTGGGTCTGCCCCTAACACTCCCTGTATAGGGGGTGGTCTACCTGGCCAGCTCGCCCTTGGGAGGTTCATTATCGTGGATCTGTGGGTCCACCCCAGGTATTCCAATTGGACTGCACTCGGATGACATCTGAGTGCAGTCTGATCGTTACAGGCACCTTTTGAGCTAGTACAGCCATGAGTCTTCTTGGGAATGATGCAACAAGTTTTTCACCCCTGGATTTGTGGATCCTCTGCCATTCTTCCCTGCAGATCCTCTCCAGTTCCGGCAGGTTGGATGGTGAACGTTGGTGGATGCCATTTTCAGGTCTCCAGAGATGCTCCATTGGGTTAAGGTCAGGGCTCTGGCTGGGCCAGTCACGAATGGTCACACAGTTGTTCTGAAGCCACTCCTTTGTTATTTTAGCTGTGTGCTTGGGGTTATTGTCTTGTTGGGAGGTGAACCTTCGGCCAAGTCTGAGGTCCAGAGCACTCTGGAAGAGGTTTTCATCCAGGATATCTCTGTACTTGGCCACATTCATGTTTCCTTCAATGACAACCAGTTGTCCTGTCCCTGCAGCTGAAAAACACCCCCATAGCATGATACTGCCACCACCATGTTTCACTGTGGGGATTGTATTGGGCAGGTGATGAGTAGTGCCTGGTTTTCTCCACACATACCGCTTAGAATTATCACCAGAAAGGTCTATCTTCGTCTCATCAGATCCTTCATGCGTTTTTTAGTAAACTCTATGCAGCTTTCATATGTCTTGCACTGAGGAGAGGCTTCCATCAGGCCACTTTGCCATAAAGGCCCGACTGGTGGAGGTGTCACGTCGGACGCTGTTCACACTAGGGCGTCTGACAGACAGCGATAATTCCTCATTCATCCACTATATGCTCAGTGGCGCCGGCTAGATTGATCCAGATTGTCCGGGGTTAATCTGGCTGGTACTCGGGTTGGAGGCTTAGTCACGCCCAATGCCTTTAAATAGTTTTGCTGGGCTTTGGGCGTCGCCGATTATAGCTTGTGTCTTGTGCCTGGTGATCTCGGTCTGGAGTGGTGGTCTAGGAGAGGAAATATCGTATCTGGTGGTGTATTATCCTTCGTTATATTTCTCCTTCCTATATTTGCATTGTTTTGCTCTGTGCACATTATAGTGTTTTCCTGTGTGTCTGCGGCGTGGTGCGTTTTTAGTTTTCCCTGTCTGTGCTTTCTGTAGGGGTTGGTGTGAGGTCGTATCACTGGGTGGTGGGTGGAGGTTTCAGCTTAGTACTGAAACAGGACTCAGGGTCAGGCCTGGCGGCCCAGACATGCACACCTTCAGTGTAAACTCTGGGAGAGGGACAGACAGGGTTTCCCAAGTTTGAGGGATATTGCAGGGGCCCGGGTAATCAGCTGTAGTCTACCCAGTACCCCCGTGACATTATAATCGGCCAGTTGGAGGCGCTGTCCCTGCAGGTCACTGAGCTGAAGGGGGCAGTTCAGCAACAGGGTCTAGTAGTATCTAATGTGCAAGCTGAATCTGCAGGCAGAGTTGCTGAGCCAAAGTTTCCTTTACCTGAAAGGTTTGCTGGGGAACGCAGTAAATTTGTTACTTTTCGTGAATCTTGTAAAGTATATTTTCGTATGCGCCCGATCTCCTCAGGTAATGAGGCTCAGCGTGTGGGCCTGGTGTTGTCATTACTGAACGGGGATCCTCAAGCATGGGCGTTTTCTTTACCATCTGATTCTGCTGCATATATCTCAGTGGAGAGTTTTTTTTCTGCTCTTGGACTCATTTATGAGGATCCTGACAGAATGGGTCTAGCAGAATCTAAAATTTGCGCTATCTGCCAGGGGGAGCGTATGGCAGAGGATTGCTGTTCTGAATTTCGCCGCTGGGTGGTAGATACACAGTGGAATGATCCTGCACTGCGGAGTCAGTTTGTTCATGGGGTTTCAGGAAGGGTTAAAAAAGCCCTTCTGATGTACGAGACTCCTGCTTCTCTAGAATCCGCTATGAGTCTTGTTATCCGCATTGATCGCTGTCTGCGTCAGGGGGTGCAAGAGACGCCGCCTATGGGAGAGAGCGTAGGTACACGTGAGGTTGCTGCAGGTGAGCCCACGGAGCATATGCAAATCGCAGGGGTGTCACATGTGAAGCATCGTGCCCCTTTGCTCAGGAAGCAGAGAGCCTGTTTTTGCTGTGGTAAAACTGGTCATTATGTTAATACTTGTCCTCTGCTATCTAAGAAAAGCGCAACAGCGGAAAAACTACTAAGCTCAGAGGGTGTGGAGGAGGCCAATCTGAACTTATGCATATCCTCCTTTGTGGTTTCTCAATGCATGCTCCCTGCCAAAGTTATGGTCGCTGGCAGCGAGCTGCCAATCACTGTGTTTGTGGATAGTGGTTCTGCCACTAATCTTATTGATGAGGAGTTTGCGCGCACAGCCGGTTTCAGGATCGAAAAACTGCCTCATCCTATCCGGGTGGTCCGCTCCTCTACCACAGGGGGAGATTACTAAGTTTGTGGCGGAGGATAAACTCCACATTGGGGTCCTACATTCGGAGAAAGTTACATGTAGGATGCTCAGTAATCTGCCTGCACAAATGGTTCTGGGTTTTCCATGGTTGGCTATGCACAACCCGGTGATTGACTGGAAAAACCAGGACATCATCCAGTGGAGCGGATTCTGCCAGGAGAATTGCCTGGCCACGTGTGTGTCCGCTGTGACTCCTAGTATTCCTGAGTCTCTGCTGGATTTCGCAGATGTGTTTTCTGAGAAGGGTTGTTCAGAATTGCCACCACATCGTCCCTATGACTGCACTATTAGGTTAAAACCAGGGGCCAAATTGCCGAAAGCTAGGATGTTTAACATCTCTGGTCCTGAGAGGCAAACCTAAAAAGACTACATCGCTGAGAGTCTGAGCAAAGGGCACATCAGGCCTTCGTCCTTGCCTGTGGCAGCAGGGTTCTTCGTTAAGAAGAAAGATGGCGGTTTACGCCCGTGTCTGGATTTCAGGGAGTTAAACCAGATTACGGTTCGTGACCCATACCCTATGCCGCTGATACCCGATCTGTTCAATCAGGTGGCTGGTGCTAGGTGTTTCTCTAAGCTTGACCTCAGGGGGGCGTACAACCTCATAAGAGTCCCTCAAGGGGATGAGTGGAAAACGGCTTTTAATAATCCTGAGGGTCATTTGGAAAATCTGGTGATGCCATTTGGTTTGACAAACGCGCCTGCTGTATTTCAACATTTCATAAACGATGTGTTCTCTCATGTCCTGGGAAAATTCGTTATTGTGTACCTTGATGACATTCTCATCTATTCATGCGACCCTGATACTCATTTAGAGCATGTTAGGCAGGTGTTACAGCTACTCAGAGAGAATAAGCTCTATGCTAAATTGAAGAAATGTGTATTTTCGGTTCAGGAGTTGCCTTTCTTGGGTTATATTGTGTCCGCTTCTGGTTTTAAAATGGACGCCGCTAAGGTGCAAGCGGTGCTGCGTTGGGAACGGCCTGATAACCTAAAAGCGCTCCAGCGGTTCCTTGGGTTTTCTAACTATTATAGAAAGTTTATCAAAAACTTTTCTACCATTGCTAAACCGCTCACTGACATGACAAAAAAAGGTACAGATTTCTCTGCCTCGTCTGAGCCTGCTGTGCGCGCATTCGAGTTTCTGAAGAACAGTTTTGCTTCAGCTCCCATTCTGGTGCAACCGGATGTATCGAAACCATTTACCGTGGAAGTCGATGCGTCTGAGGTTGGAGTGGGGGCGGTGCTGTCTCAAGGCTCATCCTTGGGCGAGTTGCGTCCATGCGCCTATTTCTCCAAGAAACTGTCGCCCGCCGAACATAACTACGATATCGGCAACAGGGAGTTGTTGGCTATCAAGTTGGCTTTTGAGGAATGGCGACACTTTTTGGAGGGGTAGGTTCACCAGGTTACTGTTATTACCGACCATAAGAATTTGCTTTATTTGGAGTCAGCCAAGCGTCTGTCCCCCAGGCAGGCTCGCTGGGCATTGTTTTTCACGCGGATCAACTTTTTTTTTACTTACCGACCTGGGTCTAAGAACACTAAGGCGGATGCTTTGTCCAGGTGTTTTCCGGGGGGAGAACCTCGGGAAGAACCGGTACCCATCCTCCAAAAAGGTGTAGTGGTCTCGGCTCTCACGACAGAGGTTGAGGCTGAGATTGCCGAGGCTCAGGAGGAAGTACCACCAGAACTTCCCGTTAACAAATCGTTTGTACCGCTCCATCTTCGCCTAAAGATATTGGCAGAGCATCATGATGCTGTCCTGGCTGGTCACCCAGGGGTTAGGGGTACTTTGGAGTTGGTGTCGCGTCGGTTTTGGTGGCCCAAAATCCGAAAGGACGTGGTTTCATATGTGTCAGCATGCACCACGTGCGCTAGGGCTAAGCCGCCCCGCTCCCGTCCTTCTGGCACACTACTTCCTCTCGAGGTACCCAGTAGGCCATGGACGGAGATCTCCATGGATTTTATCACGGACTTGCCCTCCTCAGCTGGGAACACAGTCATCTTGGTGATTGTTGATCGGTTCTCAAAAATGTCGCACTTTGTGTCTTTGCCTTCGTTGCCTAACGCTAAGACTCTGGCTCAGGTATTTGTGCAGGAGGTGGTCAGACTTCACGGGGTCCCGTCTGACATCATGTCTGATAGGGGTACTCAGTTTGTGGCAAAATTTTGGAAAGCATTTTGCTCACGGCTGGGGATCAAGTTGTCGCATTCTTCGGCATTTCATCCTCAGTCAAATGGTCAGACCGAGCGTATGAACCAAAATTTGGAGCAGTACTTATTAAGCTGTTTTGTTTCTGACAACCAGGAGGAGTGGTCGACGTTCCTTCCTTTGGCTGAGTTTGCCATAAATAATCACCGCCAGGAATCTTCTGGGGAGTCTCCGTTCTTTTGTGTTTACGGGCACCATCCTCAATTTTGTACTTTGAGTCAGGGGGGCACTTCTGGCGTCCCGGAGGAGGACCTGTTAGGAGCACAACTGTCTTCCGTCTGAAGGAAAGTGAAACAGCGCCTGTTGAGCGTGGGTGCAAGGTACAAACGTGTGGCTGACAGTAGACGTGTGCCAGGTCCGGACCTGAGTGTGGGTGACTGGGTGTGGTTGTCCACAAAAAACTTAAGACTCAAAATACCATCCCTTAAATTGGGTCCTAGGTTTATTGGTCTGTTTAGGGTCGCCGCCATCATTAACCCGGTTGCCTACCGATTGGAGCTCCCTACGGTATATAAGATTCACAACGTGTTCCACAGATCGTTATTAAAAAAGGTGGTGGGTTCTGTGGACGCGGCGCCGATGCCTCCTCCAGTCTTGGTGGATGGCAGTTTAGAGTTTGAAGTCTCCAAGGTGGTTGACTCTCGAGTGGTGCACCGCACGTTACAGTACCTGGTACACTGGCGTGGTTATGGGCCGGAGGAGAGGTCTTGGGTACCAGCCTCGGATATACATGCGGACCGGCTGGTCAGTATGTTTCACCGCCGCCATCCGGACAAGCCGGGTCCTATAAGTCGTGAGGGCCCTGGGGTCCCTCGTAGAAGGCGGGGTACTGTCATGTCGGACGCTGTTCACACTAGGGCGTCCGACAAACAGCGGTAATTCCTCATTCGTCCACTATATGCTCAGTGGCGCCGGCTAGATTGATTCAGATTGTCCGGGGTTAATCTGGCTGGTACTCGGGTTGGAGGCTTAGTCACGCCCATTGCCTTTAAATAGTTTTGCTGGGCTTTGGGCGTCGCCAATTATAGCTTGTGTCTTGTGCCTGGTGATCTCGGTCTGGAGTGGTGGTCTAGGATAGGAAATATCGTATCTGGTGGTGTATTATCCTTCGTTATATTTCTCCTTCCTATATTTGTATTGTTTTGCTCTGTGCACATTATAGTGTTTTCCTGTGTGTCTGCGGCGTGGTGCGTTTTTAGTTTTCCCTGTCTGTGCTTTCTGTAGGGGTTGGTGTGAGGTCGTATCACTGGGTGGCGGGTGGAGGTTTCAGCTTAGTACTGAAACAGGACTCGGGGTCAGGCCTGGCGGCCCAGACATGCACACCTTCAGTGTAAACTCTGGGAGATGGACAGACAGGGTTTCCCTAGTTTGAGGGATATTGCAGGGGCCCGGGTAATCAGCTGTAGTCTACCCAGTATCCCCGTGACAGGAGGGCTGCAGTGATAGTTGACTTTGTGGAACTTTCTCCCATCTCACTACTGCATCTCCAGAGCTCAGCCACAGTGATCTTATGGTTCTTCTTTACCTCTCTCACCAAGGCTGTCCTCCCACGATTGCTCAGTTTGGCTGGATGGCCAAGTCTAGGAAGACTTCTGGTGGTCCCAAACTTCTTTCTATTTAAGGATTATGAGGCCACTGTGCTCTTAGGAACCTTAAGTACTGCAGAAATTCTGTTGTAATCTTGGCCAGATCTGTGCCTTGCCACAATTCTGTCTCTGAGCTCCTTGGCCAGTTCCTTTGACCTCATGATTTTCATTTGGTCTGACGTGCACTTTGAGCTGTGAAGTCTTATATAGACTGGTGTGCGCCTTTCCAAATCAAGTCCTATTAGTTTAATTTTACATAGCTGGCCTCCAATGAAGGAGTAGAACCATCTCAAGGAGGATCGCAAGGAAATGGACAGCATGTGACTTAAATATGAGAATCTGAGCAAAAGGTCTGAATACTTATGACCATGTTATATTTCAGTTTTTCTTTTCTAATAAATTTGCAAAAATGTCTACATTTGTTTTTTTCAGTCAAGATGAGGCGCAGAATGTATGAAGCATCTGCAAAATGCGCATTGGGTCCTCAGTGGGTGAGTAAGCGACTCCTACATACTATATGTGAATACCTGTTTTTATCCGGAGATCTGCTTCTCTCTTCATGTGCATGGTCCTGACTGATTCCTTCATATAGCCTGATCATATTATGATCTACCATTGACATTAATATATTTAACTCTTTGACTTTTGGATAAAGTGTGCATTGATCTCTGGGGATATTGACCAGTTGTTCGTATTCCTGTGATTGTGCACTTATAGATTTGTCTATCCCGATCTTATGAAAAATCCTTTATTAGCATTATGTGCATAAATTAGGATATTTACTATACCGGATAAATGCAACAAACCTGTCTTCTCACCCACCATTTTATGGCTATGTTGTTGGATTTTTTTCAGATTTATTCTAATGAAGTTTATTAATTTTACTCCTTGTGATGATACTAGTCCTAGAATTTTTTCTTCTGTGGTGTTCATCATTGCTGCAAAGCCTCACGGATGAGACCAGCGATGGAGACATCCATTGCCTCCAGACATCAGGCCATCATTGCTGCAAAGCCTCACGGTTGAGACCAGCGATGGAGACATCCATTGCCTCCAGACATTAGGCCATCATTGCTGTAAAGCCTCACACAGGAGGAGACCAGTGATGGCGATATCCATGGCCTCCAGACTTCCGGCCGTCATTGCTGCAAAGCTTCACACCAGAGATCAACGATGGTGACATCCATGGCCCCCAGAATTCAGGCCATCATTGATGCAAAGTCTCACACTGGAGGAGACCAGTGATGGTGATGTCCATGGCCTCCAGCCATCATTGCTGCAAGGCCTCACACAGGAGGAGACCAGCGTTGGTGACATCCATGGCCTCCAGACATCTGGCTGTCGTTGCTACAAAGCCTCAAACAGGAGGAGACCAGTGATGGTGATGTCTATGGCCTCCAGAGATCTGGCCGTGATTGCTACATAGCCTTACACAGGAGGAGAGCAGCGATGGCGACGGTCATGGTCCCCAGACTCCAGATATCAGGCCATCATTGATGAAAGCCTCACATCAGAGCAGACCAGCGATGGTGATGGCCATGGCCTCCAGATGTGACAGCAGTGGGTGTGGATCCACTGTGCCACAGGCTGAGTTTACCCTGGAAGGGCGTAACTAAGTGACTACATGGTCTTCACTAGAGCCTCTGGTGGAGAGGTCAGTTTGTGCCATCCCTACTGTTAACCCTATTTTTCCATGTGTGCTGTGCTTCTACCTTAAGAGTTCATTGTTGTGCGGTGTTTAAGAATTTAAAATGATGTCTACTCTTTATTTCATAAATTAATTGTATGAGTAAAAATAGAAACTTTAATATATGTTATCAGAGATTTCCATTACCGTTCTTGTTTTCTGCACTGTTTGTGACCTTGGAGGCCAACACAGACATTCTGCTCCAAGCCTCCGTAGAGGAATGTTCCATTTATATGGGTGGAGAGTGGGACTGGAGGTCTTCAGCGCCCGGGGCTATATCCATCTGGAGCGGGCTCCTGGTGAACCCCACTGGCGGTTATGCACATCTCTCCATCGCCCTCTCACTGCCTTGGATGCTACAGTGAAGGACTCCACTGCTCACACTGACCCATGGGTATAGGCCGGCGATGTGATCGGCCCAGCCGCTTTTCACATCCACACTTCTTGCTGCTTTGTTTGGCCAGTGCGACGCCCGCCTGGAAGACATTTGTTGGGTCCTGCACCAGTTGTGAAAGGTCAATCTCATCCATTGTTCTCTGTCTCCTTTGCTGGACCTGCAGATTTCTGCTGCCACTTTATATCTGGGTAGTTGAAGTCCCCCATGATGACTTCTCACTGAACTTCATTTCCAATCACTCACAGTAAGCAGAGATATTGAATTATTAGTAATAATTATAAAACTGTGAAACAGGTAATGATACAATGAATCATCTTTATTTCAGCTTTCATCTCTTATCACAGGAGGACGTCTGAGATCCCAGCGTGGGGAACATGCCGAGGATAGTCTGGAAGGGAGACTCAGGACATAGCTAGCACTGGAGGGAGGCGAGAATGGGCGGCGTCGGCAGGACGCCCCTCACTATTTCCTGTCAGAGGAAAAATAACCCCTCAGGAGTCATCCATGGCAGGTAGTACCCCGCCAATGTCTGTCCAGTGCAATATGGCCAGGCCCATCAGCCAAGCCAGAGCCACAAACTGTAGACTCTGGGGTATTGCATTGGTGGCAAGTGGGAGTTAGGTGGTCTCCAGTCTCCCACTTGGATGCCTGGAAGGTGCCTCACACCTCCCAACAGCTGTCCAGGTGCTCGTCTTTGGCTTGGCTGATCTTCCCAGTCATGGGACTCGAGCGGTCAGCAGGTTACCCCCAATAAGGCTGGTTCTTTCCTCTGCACCTCAGGCACAAGAACTTGGGTGGAGGCAGAATGGTGGCGCTCGCACAGGAACAGGAACACTTATAAAAATGTGCCGGTAGTCTTCTGGAAGAGTCAGAGCCTGTTGGTGCATGGTGGTAACAATCGTGTAACGGAGATCCCGCGTCACATCACCGCGCAGCTCTAACAGCGCCAACACATGGTCCTCACTGGGGGAAAAAAAGAGAAGCCATTATTGCTGGCCCCAATCCCGCGTGTGCATTGCTATCACCAGGTCCATGATGAAAGGTGTCACGATAATGCCAAAAATGCCATATTATATTGTGAGTTTAGTTTCAGAAGGACATGGCTTTCTACACACACAATGCAGCTGCAATCCCCCTTTCTTCCCCCCTCTGCATTTCTCCACCCAAAGGCAAAGCCTAGAGCAGCGACACTGGGTAACTTGAAACTAGTGTGTGAGCAGGGTGTGGCTTTAAACTGTAGGTGACCAACCCTGCAAAGCTACCCATTGTCCCTCCCCTCTCACTCAGGAATGCCTTTGTCTGAGACTTTGGAAAAATGTAAATAACTATCAGATCAGTGCATATGATTAACCAGCCCTTTAGTGATGTCACAAGCTCAGAAGAAAAAGTAACTAAACTATACTCTTAAAAATCAGAAAAAACAAGCTGCACTGCCTCAAACTTTAGAGCCTATAATCATCGTGGCATACATCCATTGGAGATCTGACACTGAACTGGAGGTGCTTGCGTGGAAACAAAGTCTATTATAATGAAATGACGATAAGGAAAAACGCCACAGCACTCACCAGGCTTGCAGTCCAAGTCTTCTTTATTAAATAACACAGATGAACATCTTCACGGCACGGGAGGTGTGAGAGGAGTGCAGACACCTAACAGATGACAACGACGACGGCCGTTTCGTGCTGGGGGAAAGCGCTTCTACGGGTCTGCCTAACTGTCAGGCAGTTAGGTGTCTGCACTCCTCTCACACCTCCCGTGCCGTGAAGATGTTCATCTGTGTTATTTAATAAAGAAGACTTGGACTGCAAGCCTGGTGAGTGCTGTGGCGTTTTTCCTTATCGTCATTTCATTAAACTATACTCTTAGCCCAGCCTTCAGTCTTGGCCCGGGAAGCAGCTATCAACAGCTCTTCCAGCTGTTTCCAATGCATCTGGATGTATTTATCCTCTTAAGCCATGATACCGTGACATAACCTGTAAGTGTGCTCTTTTCAACGTTAATCCTATTTTATTTCGTAATCTGTAATGTATATACGAATTGTCTCCTTTCTAATATCTTTTTATACTTTGCAAACATTGCCTAATTTTTCATGGAGTAAAATATTTAATTGCTAACTTGTCTCTTCTGCTCTATAACGAACTGTGTCCTCTGAAGTAAATTGCGCTACTGATTTGGGTTGGCTCCAGACCCGTTAACCCTTGTGGAATCGGAGCTGGTGGCAGCATACTTTGTTCTGTGCGATTGGGAATCTTTGCAGCAACGGCGGCGTTGATAATTATTGTTCCCGCCTGTGTGGGAGTAGTTATATTGCTCTCGCTGCAGTGTGCCCAATAGCCAGTACACAGCAGGCAGCCTTTCTGGCGACTAATTACCCTAGGTGCAGTACCTAGTCTGACCTGAGGGTAAGTGGGGATCCAGAGAGCTGCAAGTTCCAAACTGGAACTGGGAAGTGGAATATAGATAAATTCTCTTCAGAAGGAACCAGGGGCAACCAAACAACCCCAATTCGTGACAAATTGGTGTGAGCGGTGGGGACTGTGACGATAATGTATAATATGATTTTTATTTTCCCTTGTTATCACACACGCTGCGGGCTAGTCCGACCCCCCTCTCTTCACTTCTGCTGTGGTGTGTGTGAATCCCAAACCTCTCATTCCCTCCCAAAAGAATGTTTATGGCCCCTGTAGCTGCAGTAGACAATTCTCCCATCTAGTTCCAGCTGAAAATGGTATAGTCTCTCAAAAGACATGAGGTTCTTTGTTCTATTATAGTGAGATATTGGGCCACCAATTTGGGCTAGGAAAATAAGGATTACATATTGCGAATTTCCATCGGTAGATCTATCAATCACTGTAAGAGCTAGCAGCTAAACGCAACGAGTTCAAAGTGCGGATTTCTCCTGAACCATGTGGAGCAACTAGTTCGAGTGTGGTATCATTAGAAAGTTAATTTCAATACAAGATGAGTGATGTGTGTGCCGCAACTTTGCTAGATTCTCAAGCCAAGTTATGAGAATTATAGGTATTGCTGGTAAATCTGTAACTCGGAGGAAAGGGGAGGGCGAGGGTAACTCCACCCCCTTAAGTGATGTCACAGCCTACAAGTATAAGTTACGGCCAGTGAGTACAGCACTCACTCTTGCCTGGGACTTCACACCAAGAAAACTATCTGATGAATTGGGACATTTGGCTCCACCCACCAGCATGGTTAGCTAGGATGATCTGAGCACATGTGAGTGTTCATTTCTGTTTTAATCCCTGCTTATTTTGTGATTGCCTTGTACATACTTTATCTTGTCTCATATTGTAAAACCTTTATATACCTTTTATGAACACTGCCTAATCTTTTATGGAGTAAAATATAAAACTACTAGCTTCGTTTTTTCTTGCTCAAAAAAGTACCCTAGGTCCTCTGAAGTTAATTACGCTACAAATTTGGGTTGGCTCTGAACCCCTCTGTGGAGAAATCTGAGCTGGTGGCAGCTAAGTGTTTTCGGGGCTGGGCAGGTGAGCTGGCAGCGACGGAACAGGGTTTTATAAGCTATTGTCTGGCTGTGACCTGAGCACTTATAATTCCCTTGCTGCAGAGTGCCTGCTAGCCAGTCCACAGTGAAGCGGCCCATCCGGCAACCAATTATCTTAGGTGTAGTTCCCTGACTGACCTAAGGGTAAGGGGGCACCAGAGAGCTGCAAGTTCTGAAGCGGAACTGGAAAGCGGGATATACATAAATCCCTGCAGTTCGTGATATATTGCAGCAGCAGTGGGATAACTAAAATAAGCCCCTGCGGAAAATTGATAGGTCAATAGCCTTGTTTGTGTTTTCATCACATTGTAGCAGTGGTGGGATAACTAAGATAAGCCCCCCTGCACATGTGATAACCGTGTACTGGCCAAAGGTCACCCCCGATTCGTGACAGGGATGATAAAGATATCCTCCCCGTGATCCCTGACATACTGCTGGGATCCGTGACCTAGTGTTGGCAGCACGGTGTGAACCATGACATATTGGTGGCAGCGGTGGGATAATAGAGCATTAGTGATCTGGTTTGAGCAATCATTCCTCTCACTAAAAACTTGCACAGTTCTTGCGAGGACTCTGTGCAAATAAGTTTGGAGAGCAAGCGCAGTGTTTACTAGTCCTGAGATAATACCGTGTGTACTTGCGATTACCTCCTCCCTTTCTCTTTCATTTTTCTATCCTATCTTTTATTTGGCAATGTTGGCCGCAAAAGGAGAAGCCTGGTACACCCAGCAGAAGAAGGACACTCTTGTTCGACTATGCATGTACCATGGTCTGGACCCCCAGGGCAAATCCAAGGCTCAAATGGTCACTGAACTGGTGCAATTTGAAGCAGACCAAGCCTGGCCTCAGAGGCCGCAGAAGCCAGCACAAGTGAAAATGGTGCTGTAGCAGAGGTCCAACCACTGAATGCTGGCCCTACTTGCAACCAGGGTGGAATGGACCCCCACCTGCAGGCGGCCTTGGAACAACTCCCCGCCGATGACCATGATGGACGTCTGCAGCTGATAGAGCAATACTAAGGAAAAGCGGGAAGCTGAGAGAGCCCAGCGGGCTGAGCGGGAGGCCCAAGCCTGGAGGGACCATGAACTGGGGCTGGCCCAACTCAGAGCCATACCATCTACCACGCGGAGCAGTGAGTCAAGCAATGCTCAGTTACCCGAACCCCAGCCGGAGCACTTTCCTGTGATGTAAAAGTACAGGGACTTGGACACTTTCCTGTGGGCCTTTGAGAAAGCCTGCAGACAGTACCGGCTGCCTGGGGACCAATGGCCCCAATCCCTGACCCCAGGGCTAAAAGGCAAAGCTCTGGTGGCGTTTTCTGCCCGCCCTCAAGACCAAGATGATGACTATGAGGCCACCAAGCAGGCCCTGATAACCATGTACCAGTTTACACCTGAGGTTTGCCGTAGAAAGTTCCGGAACCTCCAACTTGGCCCACACGACAGTTACAGCGATGTGGCGCATGGACTCGGGACCCACTTTGACCAGTGGACCCAAGGACTCTCAGTGACCACCTTTGCACAGCTGCGGGACCTGATGATCAAAGACCAGTTCTTACATCTTTGCCCAGTTGAGGTGCGACAGTTCGTGATGGACAGAGAACCCAAAGACATGACGAGAGCAGCGCAGATTGCCGATGCCTATGAGGCCAACTGTAAATCAGAAGAGCGGAAGCCAGTCACTGTCAGCTGGAGAGGGGTTAAGCCTGCAACCAATGGCAGTGACCCCGCCAGCCAACTCACCAGAGGCCCTGTCCTCGTTGCCAACAGCACCAGACCTACCATCGACCAGGAGTTCCAGGCCGCTCTGCTCTCAGATGCGAGCCTGGAGAATTTGAGACAACTTGCCGAGATGCCCACCTCCATGACTGATAAGGAGAGGGTGTTCTGGGAACGAGGGAGGTTGTACCGGGAGACAGTACCCGGAAAATTGCAAAAGGAGAGGTTGAGGGAAAGACAGCTGGTCGTCCTGCAGCAATTCTGGAGTGAGTTAATGCAGATTGCCCATGAGATCCCGCTCGCTGGACACTTGGGGATCAGCAAAACTAAGGCCCGGCTGTCTCAACACTTCTATTGGCCCAAGATGGGGACAGATGTGTCAAACTACTGCCGCTCCTGTGTCACCTGTCAAAGAGTGGGGAAGGCAGGGCATGCTCTTAAGGCACCCCTGATCCCTTTGCAAGTGATAGAGGAGCCTTTCCAGAGGATCGTGGTGGACATTGTGGGCCCGCTGGCCGTCCCAAGCAGCTCTAGAAAGCAATACATCCTTACTGTAGTAGACTATGCTACCCGGTACCCAGAGGCAGTGGCTCTGTCCTCCACTAGGGCAGATAAGGTGGCGGATGCACTGTTGGCTATCTTTTCACGGGTAGGATTTCCCAGGGAGATGCTTACCGATTGTCACGTGAATGTATAAAATGGAGTAGGATTTTTCATTTTCCCGTTATCACACATGCTGTGGGCTCCGACCCAGCTTCCTCTTCCCCCTGTCTTTGCTTGCCTATGCACAATTCCTGTGTAACTGAAACCCAGCGGGGAGCCTTAAAACTCCTCTCTGCTCTTGTACCCCTCCCGTCGGAATGTTAGTTAGCCCAGAGCTGGCTTCGTCCAAAAGAAACGTGTTTTTCTTTGTAGATATGGGAGATACTAAAAATGGCATATCTCGGGCCCAATCAGTGATAGAAAATTGACGGATGCATATTCAGAATATGATTTAATATAGCTTCACAACGGGGCCTCTTGCTGGAGTCTGGCACCAAGAGAACCAGAGAAATGGATTTCTCCTGACCATGTGGAATAGCTAGCCCGAGTCCGGACTCATTAGAAAGCTAAATTCAGTATAAGATGATTGATGTGTGTGCCGTTACTCTGCTAAGCTCTCCAGGCAAGATATGATCATTAGAAGTGTTGCTAACAAATCTGTAGCTTTGAGAAAAGGGGAGGGCGAGGGTAACTCAACCCCCTTTGGGAATGTCTCAAGCCCAGCAGTATAAGTCCCTGCACTCAACCTAGCCTTCATTCTTGCCTGGGTCCTCACTGCACAAAGACTCCCTGATGAATTGGGACACCTGGCTCCGCCCACCAGCATGGTTAGCTGAAATGATCTAAGCAAATGTGAGTTTCATCTTTCTTTAATCCTTTTTTTTTATAATTGCTGTACATACTTTAAATTGTCTCATATTGTAAAATCTTTATATACCTTTTGTAAACACTACCTATGTCTTTTTATGGAGTAAAATATAAAATTTACTAGTTCATTTTCCTTGCTCTAGAACCCTAAGTCCTCTGAAGTAAATTACGCTACTAATTTGGGTTGGCTCGAACCCCTCTGTGAGAAATCTGAGCTGGTGGCAGCGAAGTGTGTTCTGGGCTAGGTGGGTACAGCTGGCAGCAACAGAACGGGGTTTTATAAGCTATTGTCTGGCTGCGGCCTGAGTATTTATAACTTACCTCGCTGCAGCGTGCCTGCTAGCCAGTCCACAGTAAAGAGGCCCGTCGGGCGACTTATTATCCTAGGTGTAGTTCTCTGACTGACCTGACGGTAAGGGGTTCGCCAGAGAGCTGCAAGTTCTGAAGCGGAACTAGAAAGCAGGATATACATAAATCCCTGCAGTTCATGATATATTGTAGCAGCATTGGGATAACTAAAAGAAGCCCCTGCGGTAAATTAATAGGTTAATAGCCTTGTTTGTGTTTTCATCACATTGTAGCAGTGGTGGGATAACTAAGATAAGCCCCCCTACACATGTGATAGCCGTGTGCCGGCCAAAGGTCACCCCCGATTTGTGACACCGATCAAGGGACCCAATTCATGTCTCGCCTAATGGAGGCTCTCTGTAAGAGAATACAGGTGAAGCATCTGGTATCGAGTGTGTATCACCCACAGACCAATGGCTTGTGTGAGCACTTCAATGGTACCCTCAAACAGATGCTACGCATGCTGGCTGAGACCCAAGGACGCGACTGGGAGCGGTACCTCCCACTCCTGCTGTTTGCTTACCGAGAGGTTCCGCAGGCCTCGACTGGGTTCTCCCCCTTTGAGCTCCTGTACGGCAGGCAAGTCCGGTGACCCCTTGGGTTGGTAAGGGAATCCTGGGAAGAGACGAACCCTTCTGAAACGTCCATAGGGGAATATGTCATGCGCTTCCGTGACAAGATGCAGACCTTGACGCAGTTGGTGCATGACAACATGACGCAGGCTCAGGATGATCAGAAGCACTGGTACGACCAGAGCACCCGGAGCGGACCTACCACGTGGGTCAGAAGGTGTGGGTGCTGGTCCCTGTACCCAAGGATAAGCTTCAGGCAGCCTGGGAAGGCCTGTACGTCGTCCACCAACAGCTCAACCTGGTCACCTACGTGGTCACGTTTGACCACGCTCGGGGTAGGCGAAAGGGCTTTCACATCAACATGATGAAGGCTCATCGCGAACGTGAACCTTTCCTCCTACCGGTCTGCAGCCTGCCCGAAGATGGGGAGGAAGACCCCCTCCTGGACAT
Source organism: Ranitomeya variabilis (assembly GCF_051348905.1). Lineage (NCBI taxonomy): Eukaryota > Metazoa > Chordata > Amphibia > Anura > Dendrobatidae > Ranitomeya > Ranitomeya variabilis. The sequence goes on from NC_135233.1 coordinate 626,325,946, forward strand.
GCTGGCCCAAGCTAAGGCCGGTGGGTCCATTGAGGACGTGTAGGTAAGCGCCTCGCTAACCGAACCCCAGCGGTTGCAGTTGCAGACCAAACTGAAACCCTTCCGGGCCATGTTTTCCAACTGACCTCGAAGGACTGAGTTAGCGGTCCACGAGGTGGACACCGGGAATCATGCCCCACTACGGCGAACACCCTATCGGATCTCTATTGAGGTGCAGCAGGTTATGTGCCAGGAGATCGATGAGATGTTACAGCTGGGAGTGATTCAACAGTCAAAGTGCGTGGGCCTCACCTGTAGTTCTCGTGCCAAAGAAGGATCGGACCACCTGGTTCTGCGTGGACTACAGGGTGGCTCAACGCCATCACAACCTCTGACGCTCACCCTCTGCTTGAGAAGTTAGCTGGCGCAAAATACCTGACCATAATGGATCTGAGTCGAGGATACTGGCAGATTCCCCTGAGCCCTGAGGCGCATGAAAAGTCCGCCTTTATCACACCCTTCGGACTGTACGAGTCCACGGTCATGCCCTTCGGCATGAAGAATGCCCCTGCCACTTTCCAGCGGATGGTCAACCACTTGCTTCAGGGACTGGAGAAGTACACGGTGGCGTACCTGGATGACATTGCCATCTTCAGTCCCTCCTTGGACGAACACCTGCAGCATCTCGAGGTGCTCAAGCGACTTCACCAAGCCATTCTGACCATCAAGCAGGGAAATTGCCAGATGGGCATGAGAGAGGTCCACTACCTGGGGCACCGGGTAGGTGGGAAGACCATAAAGCCAGAGTCAGGGAAAGTGGACCCGATCGTGTCCTGGCCAATCCCCAGGACCAAGAAGCAGGTAATGTCCTTTCTTGGCACTGCCGGGTACTATAGGCGCTTCGTACAGAACTATAGTAGCCTGGCAAAGCCCTTGACGTACCTCACCAGGAAGAAGCTACCCCACATCGTCAACTAGACCGAAGACTGTGACGGGGCCTTCCAGGAGTTGAAAACAGCACTGTGCAACACCCTTGTGTTGAAAGCAGTCGACAGCAGTCGACCGTTCTTGGTGCAGACCGACGCCAGCGAGTTTGGCCTCGGTGCTGTGCTCAGCCAGGTTGACTCAGAGGACCAAGAGCACCCCGTGTTGTACCTGAGCCGGAAGCTTCTGCCGAGGGAAATGGCCTATTCCACCATTGAGAAGGAGTGCCTGGTCATAGTCTGGGCCCTGCAATGGTTGCAGCCCTACTTGTACAGTCGCGCCTTCACTGTGGTGACCGACCACAACCCTCTGTGCTGGCTACAAGCTGTGAGTGGAACAAATGGAAGGTTGCTACGCTGGAGCCTTGCCCTCCAGCAGCACGATTTTACCATCGAGCACAAAACGGGCAGGGAACATGGCAATGCAGAAGGGTTGTCCCGCAGCTGCGACCCCCCTTTCTCCCCCCTCTGCATTCCTCCACCCAAAGGCAAAGCCTAGAGCAGCGACACTGGGTAACTTGAAACTAGTGTGAGCAGGGTGTGGCTTTAAACTGCAGGTGACCAATGCTGCAAAGCCACCCGTTGTCCCTCCCCTCTCACTCAGGAATGCCTTTGTCTGAGACTTTTGTAAAAACGTAAATAATAATGATGAGCGAGTGTACCCGTTGCTCAGGTTTTCCCGAGCACGCTCGGGTGGTCTCCGAGTATTTGTGAGTGTTCGGAGATTAAATTTTCATTGCTGCAGCTGAATAATTTACAGCTATTAGCCAGCTTGATTACATGTGCGAATTCCCTAGCAACCAGTCAACCCCCACATGTACTCAGCCTGGCTAATAGCTGTAAATCATTCAGCTGCGGCGATGAAAACGTAATCTCCGAACACTAACAAATACTCGGAGATCACCCGAGCGTGCTCAGGAAAACCGAGCAACGAGTATACTCACTCATCACTAGTAAATAACTATCAGATCAGTGCATATCATTAACCAGCCCTTTAGTGATGTCACAAGATCAGAAGTACAAGTCACTATACTCTTAGGTCAGCCTTCAGTCTTGGCCCAGGAAGTGATCTAACACCAGCTTGGCAAGGCTGTTCCATGCATCTGGATGTATTTATGCTCCTAAGCCACAGGCCAGCCAAGATGATACCATGACATAACCTGTAAGTGTGCTCTTTTCAACGTTAATCCTATTTTATTTTGTAATATGTAATGTAATTGTCTCCTTTCTAATATCTTTTTATACTTTGTAAACACTGCCTAATTTTTGATGGAGTAAAATATTTAATTGCTAGCTTGTCTCTTCTGCTCTATAACGAACTGTGTCCTCTGAAGTGAATTGCGCTACTGATGTGGATTGGCTCCGGACCCGTTAACCCTTGTGGAATCGAAGCTGGTGGCAGCATACTTTGTTCTGTGCGATTGGGAATCTTTGCAGTGACAGCGGCATTGATAATTATTGTTCCCGCCTGTGTGGGAGTTTTTATATTGCCCTCTCTGCAGCGTGCCCAATAGCCAGTACATTACCCTCTGACCTGAGGGTAAGGGGGGTGCCAAAGAGCTGCAAGTTCCAAACCGGAACTGAAAATGGGATATAGATAAATCCCCTTCAGAAGGAACCAGGGGCAACCAAACAACCCCGGTTAGTGACAAATTGGTGTGAGTAGTGGAGACGATAAAGATATCCTCCCCGGGATCCCTGACACAGTGGTGGGACCCGTGACCTAGTGTTGGCAGCACGGTGTGAACCATGACAAAAGGTTTATCCTCCACCAGTAGGACTACATTCACCTGATATCTGGGAACGTCGCCATAAGTCCAGATACCTCCAGGCTGAGCAGTGAGGGGTCCTTCAGGGCAAAGAGTTCCTGGAGGGAGCGAATAAGGGGGACACAGAGTGTGGACTCCTCCATACCCTGAAAGAATGGCATAAAAAACATCAGCACCAAGTCATAGTTCACACCCCACCCAGGGTCCCACCAATGGTGGCCAGTAGATGCTGCACTGCATCCCCCTCACCCTGCACTACATCCCTCTCACCCTCTGCAAAGCATCCCTCTCACTCTGCACCTCCTGCACTGCATCCCTCTCACCCTCTGCACATCCTGCACCGCATCCCTCTCACCCTCTGCACCGCATCCCTCTCACCCTCTGCACCGCATCCCTCTCACCCTTTGCACCTCCTGCACTGCATCCCTATCCACCTCTGCACCTCATCCCTCTCCACCGCTGCACCTCATCCCTCCCACCCTCTGCACCTCATCCCTCACCCTCTGCACCTCATCCCTCTCACCCGCTGCACCTCATCCCTCTCACCCGCTGCACCTCATCCCTCTCACCCGCTGCACCGCATCCCTCTCACCCGCTGCACCGCATCCCTCTCACCCTCTGCACCTCATCCCTCTCACCCTCTGCACCGCATCTCTCTCACCCACTGCACCTCATTCCTCTCACCCTCTGCACCGCATCACTCTCACCCTGCACCTGATCCGTTTAATACACTACATCCTGCTCCTCCTGCTTATTACACTGTGGGCTGTATTCCACACATTTTGCGCCCCCTATAGGCCGTGTACATCCATCCCTTGTGCTCTATTGTATCTAATAGCTACACTACACTGTGCATGGCTGTGTCTCTCCTCACCATGGTGTGCAGCGTTATGCTTAGCTCCTCAGCATCCAGGGCCATCCTATGCGCCATCTGCTGCCTCTCCCCGGGACTTCTGCACACAAACTTGCTGTGTATGAGGGAACGAACGTACTCGATGGTCACCATCCGCTCTGTCTGTGCCAGCAGAAACTACAGACAGGACAGGTCATAGGTGAGAAAAAGGATCGGGCGCTGCCATGATGACTCTGATGGATAGTCAGCACCCCACCAGAGGAGCTCAGCGATGGCCAATGAACAGAAGTCAGTGAAGCACCAGCTCTCCCCGACCCCGGATCTATGGCTGGAGATCAATGACATGCCCGCTTTCCCAGACCCCGGATCTATGGTTGAAGATCAGCGACATGCCCGCTCTCCCTTACCACGGATCTATGGCTGGAGATCAACGACATGCCAGCTCTCCCAGACCCCAGATTTATGGCTGGAGGTCAGCGACGTTCCCACTCTCCCAGACCCCGGATCTATGGTTGAAGATCAGCGACGTGCCCGCTCTCCCAGACCCCGGATCTATGGTTTAAGATCAGCCATGTGTCAGCTCTACCAGACCCCGGATCTATGGCTGGAGATCAGCTATGTGCCCGCTCTCCCAGACCTATGATTGAAGATCAGCCATGTGCCAGCTCTCCCAGGCCCCGGATCTATAGCTGGAGATCAGCTATGTGCCCGCTCTCCCAGACCCCGAATCTATGGCTGGAGATCAGCTATGTGCCCGCTTGTCAGGACTCTGAACATTTTTTACCTTTTGTGCATTACTGCCCTTTTCCAAGATGGCATCTCTGGTCTCATGTGCACTGTGTCTTCCTGCTATAAAACTCCACCCCAGCCTTCAGTCTGTGCTAGAGTATTCTGCCTTGCATCCAGCTCCTGATCTCTGATTACTCCCTGGCTATACACCTGCTCCTGTGAACCTGTGTGGTGATCCTGCTACTCTGCTCTGAGTTCCTGCTGCATACACAAGTTTCCAGTAATCCTCCTTCATCTGCTGCTCTTGTTTACTCCCACCTGCATTTGCTGGACATGTAAGCTGCTGCTGCTTTGCATTAGCCTAAAACTATTAACCAGGCCTCCCTGGTTGAGCCAAGATATGATTTGAACTACCTATAAGCATATCTATCTGTGTCTGGACTAAGACAAGGATTTATTTGTGTCAAGTATCCACAAGAATAACTGTGCTTCATAGACTTTCTGCTTGATTGCATTTTGCTCTGAAGTTTCCTATAGACTGCTAAGCTGCATTTATTATTTGCACCAAGTGTTGTGGACTTGAGGTTCTCTCTGCACCTGTTTGAATCACCGTGTGATAATATAGACTTTACCACTTATAAAACTGTGTCCTGTAGTTGTCTTGTTCCACGCAAAGAGTCTCCTGAGTTATCCCCTATAATTATTACAGGATACTCTAGCCTAAAAAAAAAAGGAGACTGCTGGAACAATGGCTGCAGAAAGCAGATTAGAGCAGGTGTTTTCCATAATTAGATCACTGCAGAAAGATGTGGAAGGTCTGCAAAAGAAGTTTGGAAGCTTTGAACTCAACAAGTGTTTGGACAGACTTTGCAGGACTTGAGCAACCGCATGGCAGCCCAGGAAAAAAAAACTTGCTGGCATAGAGTCCCAGAATGGACGGTCTTTTCAGGACATAAGCACGCAAATAGCTGCACAAGTGACTTTACCCTCTGGGCAACCGCCACCAGCTAGCCCACCTAAGTTGCCCCCATTCAGATTTAATGGTGATCGCGACAAATTTTGTGGCTTTGTGAATCAATGTATGCTATATTTTGATGTGCATGCTGACCGTTTTCCTACTGATAGATCCAAAGTATTGTGTGTAATAATGCTACTGACCTCACGAGCGCTCGCCTGGGCGAATCTGATGATTGAGTCTCGTGACCCACGGTTAAATGACTTGGATGATTTCTTGGCCGCTATGGCATTAATGTTTGATGACCCTAATCGCCGTGCAACCGCTGAATCTGCTTTGTTGTCTTTACGCCAGGCTAAACGTTCTGTTATTGAGTATGCCACTGAATTCAGGAGATTGGCGGTAGATACCAATTGGGACAGTTATGCACAATTGCCTATTTTTAAAAGGGGTCTGTCTAGTATTGTAAAAGATGAACTAGCCCGCTCTGAGTCACCACAAGAGCTAGAGACATTTATACAGCATTGTGTGCGCATAGACATTCGCCTTACTGATCGTAGGCAGGAGAAATTTGCTGCATATAACCGTGTGTCTAACTTTTCCCTTCCTTCCAAAGAGCCTGCAGGTAAAACCTCTCAGGAGGTGGAGGAGGTGCCCATGCAAATTGATTCCGTTCAGAGGCGCGAGATCAATGAGCGCCGGGAGCATCGCCTTCGTGAAAGTCTATGTGTCTACTGCAGCCAGTCTGACCACTTCTTGATCAATTGTCCTAAGTGTCCTAGACGGCCTAACAAGGTGCTAGCAGCAATAGGGGAGTATGACAACTGTGATGATGAATCTGACATCTATGAATGTAGCCTGCCTTTAAACCCTGTATTCCATTCACTTTCTATGACTTCACCCCCCAAGGAGCTGAAGGAAAAGAACTCTCACTGTTCTCTCCCTATTAATATCCTGTGTTCAGGACAGTGGATTTCCAGTTCAGCTATGATTGACTCTGGTGCAGGTGGCAATTTCATGGATATTGCATTTGCCAAGGAACATGGTATTAAAATTCAGCAAAGAGCCTCTCCAATTACCATGGAAACAGTGGATGGGTCACCTTTACTCTCTGGGCCTGTGGATCAGGAGACCGTACCCCTTGAAATTTTGTTGGAGCCTAATCATCAGGAGCAACTGTCTTTCTTGCCAATTTCTTCTCCTCATTTTCCTGTGATTTTAGGCATACCTTGGTTGCGTTCTCAGAACCCAATTATCAACTGGGAGACCAAGGAGATTATCTTCCCAACAAGGAGCAACTCAGCGTTAACAGAAGCTGTCCCTGAGTCCACAACTACGGAACCACATGTACAGGTATTTTCTTTACCTCCATCTTATAAAGAGTTCTCTGACATATGTGACAAGAGGAATGCAGATCAGCTTCCTCCACACAGGCATTATGACTGTCCCATTGAGCTGCTTCCCGGGGCAGCCATTCCTTTTGGTAACGTATACCCTTTGGTGGCACCTGAGCTTCAAGCCTTAAAAGAGTATATTGATGAAAATCTGGCCAAAGGCTTCATACGTCCTTCTTCCTCACCAGCAGGGGCACCTATCTTTTTTGTAAAGAAGAAGGATGTGACCCTGAGACCCTGTGTTGACTATCGAGAACTCAACAAGGTAACCGTACGAAACCGTTACCCTTTGTCTCTGATTCCCGAATTACTGGAAAGAGTCCGCCATGCTAAGGTGTTCTCTAAACTGGATCTTCGTGGGGCTTATAATTTGGTGCGTATTTGTCCAGGGGATGAGTGGAAGACAGCATTCAGATGCCGGTATGGACACTTTGAATCTCTTGTGATGCCCTTCGGGCTTTGTAATGCCCCTGCAACATTTCAACACCTTGCTAATGACATTTTCAGAGATTTGTTGGACCAGTTTGTGGTGATCTATTTGGACGATATACTAATCTTTTCTGACTCTCTACAGGAACATGCAGAACATGTCAAAACTGTTTTAAGACGTCTGAAAGAGAACCATCTGTATATTAAGCCAGAGAAATGCGAGTTCCATCGTTCTGAGATACAGTTCTTAGGTTATATCATCTCTCCCCAGGGGCTGAACATGGAATCTGGTAAGATTCAGGCTATCCTTGACTGGCCGGTACCCAAGAACATTAAGGAGGTCCAACGTTTTATTGGTTTTGCAAATTTCTACAGACGCTTCATTCGAAATTTTTCTGATATTGTCCGTCCCATTACTTCCTTGACAAAGAAGGAAAAGCCCTTTAAGTGGTCATCACAGGCTCAAGAAGCTTTTGATCGGCTTAAGATCTGTTTCACATCAGCACCGCTGTTGATACACCCAGATCCAACACTTCCTTTCATTATGGAGGTGGACGCTTCTGATAATGCTTTGGGGGCTATTCTCTCCCAAAGAATTGGAGAGAAGGGTCTGCTACATCCTTGTGCTTTCTTTTCCCCTGGACTAACCTCAGCAGAGAAGAATTACGACGTGGGAGACAAGGAATTGCTGGCTATTATTGCGGCTTTCAAGGAATGGAGGCATCATCTGCAAGGAGCTGCACAACAGATCATAGTGCTAACTGACCATCGCAATCTAGAGTTCCGTAGATCCGCTAGATGTCTTTCTCCTCGTCAGGCTCGTTGGAACTTATTTTTAAATCAATTTAACTTTGTTATCTCATACCGTCCAGGTTTTCGTAATGGGAAGGCTGATGCTTTATCCCGAATCCATGCTGCGGATTCCGTACCTGGAGCCCCGTCCAAGACCATTCTATCTGATGCCAATTTCATCGGAGTTATCCACGATCAGGACTTGTTGAAGGAGTGCAGGGAGGCCTGTGAAGGTGATGTATTTCTGGCCAACCCACCTGTGGATATTAATCTTGTCTTTAAGGGTGGCATGTGGTTCAGAGATCGACGTATCTACGTCCCGCAGGTCATCCGTCTGCAGATCCTCAAGTTGGTATATGACTCCAAGTTGGCTGGTCACAGGGGGTACAGAAGACACAAGAGTTCCTGAGCCGATTCTTCTGGTGGCCAACTTGCCTGAAGGATACCAAGGACTATGTTCTCTCTTGCGAGGTATGTGCCCGTTACAAGACTCCTCATGTGGCACCTACGGGTCTTCTACAACCATTACCTGTTCCATCCCGCCCTTGGGGGTCTATATCAATGGACTTTATTGTGGAGCTGCCTACATCAGGGGGCATGAATACAATCATGGTGGTAGTTGATCGCCTGACTAAAGCTGCTCATTTTGTTCCGTGCACCGGCCTCCCCTCAGCTAAAGATACAGTGAACTTGGTTATACAGAATGTCTTTCGGTTGCACGGGGTTCCGGATGAGATCATCTCTGACCGTGGAGTACAGTTCACTTCAAGATTCTGGAAGGGGTTTTGCTCTGCACTCAATATTAATGTCTGTCTCTCTTCTGCTTACCATCCCCAGACAAATGGTCAGACTGAGCTACTAGCCAAACGCTGGAACAATATCTAAGATGCTATGTCAGCCATCTCCAGGATGATTGGTTGGAGTTGTTGCCGTTAGCCGAATTTTCATATAATAATTCTCAGAGCGCCTCCACTAAATTTGCACCTTTGCCAATCTGGGTTATCATCCGTGTATTTTACCTAGGTCTCCAATTAATTCTCCGGTTCTGGCAGTGGAGGAAAGGCTGACTGCGATGAGACAAAATCTGGAGGTTCTGAAGGAATCCCTGACCACAGCTCAAGAACGTTATAAGAGATCGGCTGATAGATTCCGTAAACCTGCACCCATGTTTAAGGTAGGAGATTCCGTGTGGTTAGCAACTAAGAATCTGAAGTTAAACGTTCCTTCACAAAAACTTGGACAGAAATTTATTGGCCCTTTCAAGATAAACGGTATTGTGAGCTCTGTGGCCTGCTGGCTGAAGCTGCCTAGGACAATGAAGGTACACCCAGTTTTTCATGTATCTTTACTAAAGCCTGTATCTCCTAATACCTTCCAGGGCCGTGTTGTGCCACCTCCGCAGCCTGTGGTGATTGATGGGCAAGAACAATTTGTGGTGGAGGAAATTATTGATTCCAGGATTCGCAGGAATCGGCTCCAATATTTGATAAGATGGCAGGGATATCCCCCTGAGGAAGACTCTTGGGAACCTGTGGAAAACATCAATGCCCAACAGAAGATTTCTCGTTTTCATCAGAGATTCCCTGAGAAACCAGGTCCAGGATCATCCTGAGGCCGCTTCTAAGGAGGGAGTAATGTCAGGACTCTGAACATTTTTTACCTTTTGTGCATTGCTGCCCTTTTCCAAGATGGCGTCTTTGGTCTCATGTGCACTGTGTCTTCCTGCTATAAAACTCCACCCCAGCCTTCAGTCTGTGCTAGAGTATTCTGCCTTGCATCCAGCTCCTGATCTCTGATTACTCCCTGGCTATACACCTGCTCCTGTGAACCTGTGTGGTGATCCTGCTACTCTGCTCTGAGTTCCTGCTGCATACACAAGTTTCCAGTAATCCTCCTTCATCTGCTGCTCTTGTTTACTCCCACCTGCATTTGCTGGACATGTAAGCTGCTGCTGCTTTGCATTAACCTGAGACTATTAACCAGGCCCCCCTGGTTGAGCTAAGATATGATTTGAACTGCCTATAAGCATATCTATCTGTGTCTGGACTAAGACAAGGATTTATTTGTGTCAAGTATCCACAAGAATAACTGTGCTTCATAGACTTTCTGCTTGATTGCATTTTGCTCTGAAGTTTCCTATAGACTGCTAAGCTGGGTTTATTATTTGCACCAAGTGTTGTGGACTTGAGGTTCTCTCTGCACCTGTTTGAATCACCGTGTGATAATATAGACTTTACCAATTATAAAACTGTGTCCTGTAGTTGTCTTGTTCCATGCAAAGAGTCTCCTGACTTATACCCTATAATTATTACACCGCTCTCCCAGACCTATGGTTGAAGATCAGCCATGTGCCAGCTCTCCCAGACCCCGGATCTATGGTTTGAGATCAGCTATGTGCCCGCTCTCCCAAACCCCGGATCTATGGGTGGAGATCAGCTATGTGTCCGCTCTCCCAGACCCTGGATCTATAGCTGAAAGTCATCTATGTGTCCGCTCTCCCAGACCTCGGATCTATTGGTAGAGATAAGCGATGTTCCCATTCTCCCAGACCCCAGATCTATGGGTATAGATCAACCACGTGCCAGCTCTCCCAGACCCCGGATCTAAGGCTGGAGATCAGCCATGTACCAGCTATCCCAGACCCCAGATCTATGGCTGGAGGTCAGCGACATGCCAGCTCTCCCGGACCCCGGATCTATGGCTGGAGATCAGAGATGTGCCAGCGCTCCCAGACCCCGGATCTATGGATGGAGGTCAGCCACGTGCCAGCTCTCCCAGACCCCGGATCTATGGCTGGAGGTCAGCAATGTTCCCACTCTCCCAGACCCAGGATCTATGGCTGGAGGTCAGAGATGTGCCAGCTCTCCCAGATCCAGGATCTATGGCTGGAGGTCAGCGACGTTCCCGTTCTCCCAGACCCCGGATCTATGGCTGGAGGTCAGCGACGTGCCAGCTCTCCCAGACCCAGGATCTATGGCTGGAGGTCAGCGATGTTCCTCCTCTCCCAGACCCCGGATCTATGGCTGGAGGTCAGCTACGTGCCCGCTCTCCCAGACCCCGGATCTATGGCTGGAGGTCAGCCACATGCCCGCTCCCCCAGACCTCGGATCTATGGCTGGAGGTCAGCCACATGCCCGCTCTCCCAGACCCCGGATCTATGGCTGGAGGTAAGCCACATGCCCGCTCTCCCAGACCCCGGATCTATGGCTGGAGGTCAGCCACATGCCCGCTCTCCCAGACCCCGGATCTATGGCTGGAGGTCAGTGACGTGCCAGCTCTCCCAGACCCCGGATCTATGGCTGGAGGTCAGCCACGTGCCCGCTCTCCCAGACCGCGGATCTATGGCTGGAGGTCAGCCACGTGCCCGCTCTCCCAGACCCAGGATCTATGGCTGGAGGTCAGCGACGTTCCCACTTTCCCAGACCCCGGATCTATGGCTGGAGGTCAGCCATGTGCCAGCTCTCCCAGACAGTGGATCTATGGCTGGAGGTCAGCCATGTGCCAGCTCTCCCAGACCCCGGATCTATGGCTGGAGGTCAGCCACGTGCCCGCTCTCCCAGACCCCGGATCTATGGCTGGAGGTCAGCCACATGCCTGCTCTCCTAGACCCGGGATCTATGGCTGGAGATCAGAGACGTGCCCGCTCTCCCAAACCCCGGATCTATGGCTGGAGGTCAGCCACGTGCCTGCTCTCCCAGACCCCGGGATCTATGGCTGGAGGTCAGCCACGTGCCAGCTCTCCCTGACCCCGGATCTATGGCTGGAGGTCAGCGATGTTCCTACTCTCCCAGACCCCGGATCTATGGCTGGAGGTCAGCTACGTGCCCGCTCTCCCAGACCTCGGATCTATGGCTGGAGGTCAGCCACATGCCGGCTCTCTCAGACCCCGGATCTATGGCTGGAGGTCAGCCACATGCCGGCTCTCTCAGACCCCGGATCTATGGCTGGAGGTCAGCCACATGCCCGCTCTCCCAGACCCCGGATCTATGGCTGGAGGTCAGCGACGTTCCCACTTTCCCAGACCCCGGATCTATGGCTGGAGGTCAGCCATGTGCCCGCTCTCCCAGACCCGGATCTATGGCTGGAGGTCAGCGACATGCCAGCTCTCCAAGACCCCGGGTCTATGGCAGGAGGTCAGCGACGTACCAGCTCTCCCAGACCCCAGATCTATGGCTGGAGGTCAGCGATGTGCCAGCTCTCCCAGACCCCAGATCTATGGCTGGAGGTCAGCCATGTGCCCGCTCTCCCAGACCCCAGATCTATGGCTGGAGGTCAGCGATGTTCCTACTCTCCCAGACCCAGGATCTATGGCTGGAGATCAGAGACATGCCCGCTCTCCCAGACCCAGGATCTATGGCTGGAGGTCAGAGATGTGCCAGCTCTCCCAGACCCCGGATCTATGGCTGGAGGTCAGCCATGTGCCAGCTCTCCCAGACAGCGGATCTATGGCTGGAGGTCAGCCATGTGCCAGCTCTCCCAGACCCCGGATCTATGGCTGGAGGTCAGCCACGTGCCCGCTCTCCCAGACCCCGGATCTATGGCTGGAGGTCAGCCACATGCCTGCTCTCCTAGACCCGGGATCTATGGCTGGAGATCAGAGACGTGCCCGCTCTCCCAAACCCCGGATCTATGGCTGGAGGTCAGCCACGTGCCTGCTCTCCCTGACCCCGGATCTATGGCTGGAGGTCAGCGACGTTCCCACTTTCCCAGACCCCGGATCTATGGCTGGAGGTCAGCCATGTGCCCGCTCTCCCAGACCCGGATCTATGGCTGGAGGTCAGCGACATGCCAGCTCTCCAAGACCCCGGGTCTATGGCAGGATGTCAGCGACGTACCAGCTCTCCCAGACCCCAGATCTATGGCTGGAGGTCAGCGATGTGCCAGCTCTCCCAGACCCCGGATCTATGGCTGGAGGTCAGCCATGTGCCCGCTCTCCCAGACCCCAGATCTATGGCTGGAGGTCAGCGATGTTCCTACTCTCCCAGACCCCGGATCTATGGCTGGAGGTCAGCCACATGCCCGCTCTCCCAGACCCCGGATCTATGGCTGGAGGTCAGCGACGTGCCAGCTCTCCCTGACCCCGGATCTATGGCTGGAGGTCAGCGACGTTCCCACTTTCCCAGACCCCGGATCTATGGCTGGAGGTCAGCCATGTGCCCGCTCTCCCAGACCCGGATCTATGGCTGGAGGTCAGCAACATGCCAGCTCTCCAAGACGCCGGGTCTATGGCAGGAGGTCAGCGACGTACCAGCTCTCCCAGACCCCAGATCTATGGCTGGAGGTCAGCGATGTGCCAGCTCTCCCAGACCCCAGATCTATGGCTGGAGGTCAGCCATGTGCCCGCTCTCCCAGACCCCAGATCTATGGCTGGAGGTCAGCGATGTTCCTACTCTCCCAGACCCAGGATCTATGGCTGGAGATCAGAGACGTGCCCGCTCTCCCAGACCCCGGATCTATGGCTGGAGGTCAGCGACGTGCCAGCTCTCCCAGACCCTGGATCTATTGCTGGAGGTTAGCCACGTGCCCGCTCTCCCAGACCCCGGATCTATGGCTGGAGGTCAGCGACGTTCCCACTCTCCCAGACCCAGGATCTATGGCTGGAGGTCAGCTATGTTCCCACTCTCCCAGACCCAGGATCTATGGCTGGAGATCAGAGACGTGCCTGCTCTCCCAGATCCTGGATCTATGGCTGGAGGTCAGCTATGTTCCCACTCTCCCAGACCCAGGATCTATGGCTGGAGATCAGAGACGTGCCTGCTCTCCCAGATCCTGGATCTATGGCTGGAGATCAACCATGTGCCAGCTCTCACAGAACCAGGATTTATGGCTGGAGATCTGCCACGTGACAGCTCTCCGACTCCCAGACTCAGGATCTCTGGCTGGAGGTCAGTGGTGTATACAAAAAGCAAAAAAGTGGAGCGCACTCACCGGTGATGAACTGTCAAACTTTTATTCGGACATAACGTGATACAGCAGGGAGGGATGTGAATACAGACGGACGACGGCTGTTTCGTGCACGAAGCACTTTAACAGGTCCTGATGAATCCGAATAAAAGTTTGACAGTTCAACACCGGTGAGTGCGCTCCACTATTTTGCTTTTTGTATTTTCCTTTGATGATTTGTTTTATGGATGCAGCACCCGGTTTGTTTTTCCAAAAGGGGTATTAATGCGGCTAAACAGCGAAGAAAGGTTTGGAGGCATTAGGGTCTAATGTATTACAGCGGTGCGGAGGTGCTACTTTTTCTCTTCATTGTATGGAGATCAGTGGTGTGCCCGCTCTTCCTGATCTACAGTCCAGCGATGCATTTACTGTATTGTTCAGCCTCTGTCCACTCACTTAATGACTCTGGATCTAAGAATAGACGAGCTGATAGGTACCTCTATGTGGGGTTCATGAACAAGGGAGGTGGTCCGCTCACCTGGCACACTGGAGCTCTAGCCTTGCTCAGGTATTGGCTGAAGTCCTCCATCCTTTCACAAATGTATCGCACGTTATTAGAGCCTGATAGCCATGGCCGAGAAGGGATGTCCTTGAATAAAGGCTGCAGAAACAGATAAGAGGCCTTCATCCTCCTACGATTAATTGATCCACACACACACACATGCAACTGTCCATCATGTATCCAGGGAAAATTACTCCACCATCATAAATCGGAGTGCATGTCTAAATAAGGCTGATCATCGGGGGGGGGGGGGTGGGGGATGCTTCTGTGTGTAAACAACTGTGCACACCATAAAACCTGAGTGTGGGGGACAGGAGTGGAGGATGGGCGCGGCGACCGAGTGTGGGGGACAGGAGTAGAAAATTGGCGCGGTGACCGAGTGTGGGGGACAGGAGTGGAGGATGGGTGCGGTGATCGAGTGTGGGGGACAGGAGTGGAGGATTGGCGCTGTGACCGAGTGGGGGACAGGAGTGGAGGGTGGGTGCCGTGACCGAGTCTGGGGGACAGGAGTGGAGGATGGGTGCGGTGACCGAGTGGAGGACAGGAGTGGAGGATGGGTGCGGCGACTGAGTGTGGGGGACAGGAGTAGAGGATTGGCGCGGTGACCGAGTGTGGGGGACAGGAGTGGAGGATGGGCGTGGTGACCGAGTGTGAGGGACAGGAGTGGAGGATGGGTGTGGTAACCGAGTGGGGGACAGGAGTGGAGGATGGGTGCGGCGACCGAGTGTGGGGGACAGGAGTAGAGGATTGGCGCGGCGACCGAGTGTGGGGGACAGGAGTAGAGGATTGGCGCGGTGACCGAGTGTGGGGGACAGGAGTGGAGGATGGGCGCGGCGACCGAGTGTGGGGGACAGGAGTAGAAAATTGGTGCGGTGACCGAGTGTGGGGGACAGGAGTGGAGGATGGGTGCGGTGACCGAGTGTGGGGGACAGGAGTGGAGGATGGGTGCGGTGACCGAGTGTGGGGGACAGGAGTGGAGGATGGGTGCGGTGACCGAGTGTGGGGGACAGGAGTGGAGGATGGGTGCGGTGACCGAGTGTGGGGGACAGGAGTGGAGGATGGGTGCGGTGACCGAGTGTGGGGGACAGGAGTGGAGGATGGGTGCGGTGACCGAGTGTGGGGGACAGGAGTGGAGGATGGGTGCGGTGACCGAATGTGGGGGACAGGAGAGGAGGATGGGTGCGGTGACCGAGTGTGGGGGACAGGAGTGGAGGATGGGTGCGGTGACCGAGTGTGGGGGACAGGAGTGGAGGATGGGTGCGGTGACTGAGTGGGGGACAGGACTGGAGGATGGGTGCAGTGACCGAGTGGGGGACAGGAGTGGAGGATGGGTGCGGTGACCGGGTGGGGGGGACAGGAGTGGAGATTGGGTGCGGTGACCGAGTCTGGGGGACAGGAGTGGAGGATTGGCGCTGTGACCGAGTGTGGGGGACAGGAGTGGAAGATGGGTGCGTTGAACGAGTGGGGGACAGGAGTGGAGGGTGGGTGCGGTGACAGAGTGGGGGACAGGAGTAGAGGATGGGTGCGGCGACCGAGTGTGGGGGACAGGAGTGGAGGATGGGCGTGGTGACCGAGTGTGAGGGACAGGAGTGGAGGATGAGTGTGGTAACCGAGTGGAGGACAGGAGTGGAGGATGGGTGCGGCGACTGAGTGTGGGGGACAGGAGTAGAGGATTGGCGTGGTGACCGAGTGTGGGGGACAGGAGTGGAGGATGGGTGCGGTGACCGAGTCTGGGGGACATGAGTGGAGGATTGGCGCTGTGACCGAGTGGGGGACAGGAGTGGAGGATGGGCGCGGTGACCGAGTGTGGGGGACAGGAGTGGAGGATGGGTGCGGTGACCGAGTGGAGACCAGAGCGGAGCATGGGTGTGGTGACCGAGTGTGCGGACCAGAGTGGAGGCTGGGCACAGTGACCTTATTGCTGTGATCAGCTTCCTTCAGAGATTCCTCCCATTACCCACCACTGACAACACCCAGATACCTGATGGTGATGTGACTGGTATCTGTATGCCATCCACTCACCACCCCAAAGTCGTCACCTGGAGCTCTGTTTGCAGCTCGTCCAGGACCAGATGGCAGGCCTTCTTTTGGGTCTTGTCCAGGGAAGTCTGCAAGCAGGGGGCCGCTCTTCTGCACACAGCAGTCCCAGACTCTTCAGGCTGCAGTTGTGAGATTGTAGCGCTGCAGACAGCAGAGGGTTAACTGAGCTGCATACAATATAGTGCCCATAAACTGGGATAGGAAGGGGTAAAGGGGACCTGTCCAAATACAATGGCCTCACTGCACTCTTCTCCCCCAGCCCCCCCCCCCCCCCCCACAGCATTCCCCTCGCTTCTAGATTACCCTCCTGGTACTGAAAAGGTTCTGTTTCATGAGATTACTCTTCTGGATCTGACACCCTCCCAAACTGGATGAAGTAGAGTGAGGGGGGGGAGACAGGCATACAACGGAGTAGAGTGGGGGGGACGGGCGTACGATTGATCAGAGTGGGGGAGACGGGCGTACGATTGATCACAGTGGGGGGGACGGGCGTACGATTGATCAGAGTGGGGGAGACGGGCGTACGATTGATCACAGTGGGGGAGACGGGCGTATGATTGATCACAGTGGGGGAGACGGGCGTACGATGGAGCAGAGTGGGGGAGACGAGCGTACGATGGAGCAGAGTGGGGAGACGGGCGTACGATGGAGCAGAGTGGGGAGACGGGCGTACGATGGAGCAGAGTGGGGAGACGGGCGTACGATGGAGCAGAGTGGGGAGACGGGCGTACGATGGAGCAGAGTGGGGAGACGGGCGTACGATGGAGCAGAGTGGGGAGACGGGCGTACGATGGAGCAGAGTGGGGAGACGGGCGTACGATGGAGCAGAGTGGGGAGACGGGCGTACGATGGAGCAGAGTGGGGAGACGGGCGTACGATGGAGCAGAGTGGGGAGACGGGCGTACGATGGAGCAGAGTGGGGAGACGGGCGTACGATGGAGCAGAATGGGGAGACGGGCGTACGATGGAGCAGAGTGGGAGGACGGACTTACGATGGAGCAGAGTGGGGAGACGGGCGTATGATGGAGCAGAGTGGGGAGACAGGTGTACGATGGAGCAGAGTGGGAAGACGGGCTTACGATGGAGCAGAGTGGGGAGATGGGCTTACGATGGAGCAGAGTGGGGAGACGGGCGTACAATGGAGCTGAGTGGGGAGACGGGCGTACGTTGGAGCTGAGTGGGGAGATAGGTGTAGGATAGAATATAAGGGGAGGGAGGTTTAGGTGGTTTCCTCAATAAACTATGCAACTACTTGATGAGCCCCTTTAATGCATCTTCTGATGTATTACCTTAAGGTACTGCATCCATTGATGATTGCCAGTAAGTATTGTGTGTAATAGGTGGGACACGTCCGATCCTTCATGTGCTCAATGCCATATTTCACCAGAGCCTCTCGCAGCCTGTGGAAGACACAATATTTGGACTCTGAGCTGGGCAAGTCCATAGATTTAATGGATCGTCCCATAAAAAAAAACAAAAAAAAACACATGTTTCCACAGTATACAACAACTGGCAAAAATTATGGAATCACCGGCCTTTGAGGATGTTCATTCAGTTGTTTAATTTTGTAGAAAAAAAGCAGATCACAGACATGGCACAAAACTAAAGTCATTTCAAATGGCAACTTTCTGGCTTTAAGAAACACTAAAAAAAATCAAGAACAAAAAATGTGGTAGTCAGTAATGGTTACTTTTTTTTAGCCAAGCATAGGGAAAAATTATGGAATCACTCAATTCTGAGGAAAATTATAGAATCATGAAAAACAAAACAAACAAAAAACCCTCCAACACATCACTAGTATTTTGTTGCACCACCTCTGGCTTTTCTAACAGCTTGCAGTCTCTGAGGCATGGACTTAATGAGTGTCAAACAGTACTCTTCATCAATCTGGCTCCAACTTTCTCTGATTGCTGTTGCCAGATCAGCTTTGCAGGTTGGAGCCTTGTCATGGACCATTTTCTTCAACTTCCACCAAAGACTTTCAATTGGATTGAGATCCGGACTATTTGCAGGCCATGACATTGACCTTATGTGTCTCTTTTCAAGAAATGTTTTCACAATTTTTGCTCTATGGCAGGATGCATTATCATCTTGAAAAATGATTTCATCATCCACAAACATCTTTTCGATTGATGGGATAAGAAAAGTGTCCAAAATATCAACATAAACTTGATACAGGAAAGATATATATCTTGGTACCGTGTTAGAATTGAGAGTCCTCAGTGGTTGATACCTTTTAATGGCTAACTGAAAAGATGGTAACAAATTGCAAGCTTTCGAGACTACACAGGTCTCTTCATCAGGCATAGACTAATACAAATTATGAAGAATCACATATTTATGCACAACATAGCACAGAAAAAAAACAAAAAAAAACATGGATAAGACAGGTGGCATGAAGCAGAATTACCATGAGTGATAAACAGTTATGTCCATAAATGTTGGGCCAGTTCTTAGATAAGGAATGTTTTATTGTCCTCTGATTGGGGTCTGGGTCTGTTGTGATGACCCCCTCATAGTCTGAGGGGCAAGTTCCTTAGTTGATGTAAAAAGACATAAATCCATGCAACACATTCATTCCACCACTAAGACAGTCAAAGGTCGTCATCAGTTTATATTCCCAGACTCTTCGGTTTCTCTGAGTTTTGAAGTTACCTTTTAACACAAGTAATTTCATGTCCATAATGCTATGATTTGGGAGACAAAAATGTATTGCCACAGGTAGATCCATTCTTTTTTCTCTTATTGTGTGGCGGTGAGAATTCATTCTTGTTCTCAGTTTCTGCCTTCTCTCCCCTACATATAGACCCCCAGTTGGACATTTAGTACAAATAATTAGGTACACCACATTAGAAGTGTCGCAGCTGAAAGTACCTGGTATCTTGTAGTCCTGATGTGAGTTGGGGATCTTTATCTTGTCGGTGGTGATTATAAATGGACAGGTTTTACATTTTTTTCTGATTGCAAGGAAAGGTTCCTGCAGCTGTTGGAGAGGACAGGGAGCTCTTGACAATGATGCTTCTTAGATTTGGGGGCTGCCTAAAACACAGTAGTGGGGGGTCTGGAAAAATGGATTGTAATCGGGCATCTTTTTGTAGTAAAGGTTGTAATTTCTGTGCAGCTCCCCTTAGCACCTCCAGATTTGGATTGTAGGTAACTACTAGAGGTACCCGGTTATTTTCTTCTTTAGCTTTGTAATGTAGCAGGTGATTCCTTGATATTCTGGTGGCTCTTGTAATCTGGTTTTCAATTGTTCTTGGATGGTAGCCCTGATTCAAAAAGGTCTTTCTGAGGCGACCAAGGTGTTCATCCCTATCCATTGGGTTGGAACATATACGATTGTATCTGATGGCTTGGCTGTAGACAATGGAGTTTTTTAAGTGTTTTGGATGGAAACTGTCCCATTTAAGGTATGTTGGACGGTCGATTGGCTTCTGATACAGGGATGTCTCTATTTTATTGTTCTGCAGCTTAATGATGGTGTCCAAAAAGTTAATTTCAGTACAGGAGTAGTTGAGTGTCAAGTTGATGGTAGGATGAAATTGATTAAACTGTTCATGGAACATCTTTAGCTGTGGTTCAGACTCCGTCCAGATGATTAAAATGTCATCAATGTGGCGGTAGTACGCCAGAGGCCTGATGGAACATGAGGACAAAAAGTTGCTTTCAAGCTTGGCCATGAAAAGATTTGCATACTGTGGGGCCATTTTACTTCCCATCGCTGTGCCAGTCTCCTGTAGATAGATCTTCTTGTAAAATTTAAAGTAATTGTGGGTGAGGATGAATTTTATAAGTTTCACCACAGAATTTGCATCAGTCCCTGTGTTTTCCAGGAAGAATTTGCACGCAATTAATCCATCCCGGTGTGGGATATTGGAGTACAAAGATTCCACATCCATGGTGGCCAGGATGGTTCCTTCTGGTAGAGGACCTATTGCTGATAGTTTATTCAATAGGTCAGTTGTGTCCTGAATGAAGCTGGGTGTATCCTTTAACATGGGTTTAAGAATACCCTCTACCCATCCAGATACCAGCTCAGTAAGGGTGCCCACACATGAAATAATTTGTCTTCCTGGATTTCCAGATTTGTGGATTTTGGGAAGCATGTAGAATGTCCCTGTTCTTGGACTTTCTGGTATCAGGTCATTGGCTCTCATGGATTCGTCGGGCAGACAAGATACCAACTTGTTTAGTTCCTTGTAATAGTCCTGTGTAAGATCCGACTCAAATTTTTTGTAGTAGTGTGTGTCCATAAGTTGTCTGTTTGCTTCCTTCATATAGTCTGAGGACTAAGCTCATCAAGAGAATGCCAAGAGTGTGCAAAGCAGTCATCAAAGGTGGCTACTTTGAAGAACCTAGAATATAAGACATATATTACTAGTTGTTTCACACTTTTTTGTTAAGTATATAATTCCACATGTGTTAATTCATAGTTTTGATGCCTTTTAGTGTGAATTTACAATTTTCATAGTCATGAAAATACAGAAAAATCTTTAAATGAGAAGGTGTGTCCAAACTTTTGGTCTGTACTGTACATGCTCCACATCTGTCCCCGGAGCTGAAGAAACCTTTAGTAGACAACCAAGTCGTTCTACCAGGACCATCCATCACCAGACTATGAGGTAACAGATTAGGAAGGGTGGGAGCTCTCCTGGTGGAGAATAAACCCCCTCCTGGACAATACTCTCCAGAGCAGGATCGCTCATGAGCACTGCCGAGGATTTATTGAGAATCGTCTTTATCTGGATGTATTCTCTGCTATAGGTGGTGACAAATATGGGTTTTGGGTTCTCCTGTTTTTTTTTGTCTTTTTTAATGGAATTTTACCAGGTCAGTTCTGGGAATTTTTCCACAGTTTTTATTGCTTGTTCAAAAGCCCAATTCTGATAACCTCTTTCTCTCCAGCCTGCACAGATTCTCCCACTCTTGATGCCAGATGAAAAGACATTGTTAGAGGTGACAGAGGGGGATACAGGACCCTTCTCCTCAATTTAACTCTTTTGATGAATCGTAGTTAGACGAAACGCTTCGAGAGTTGGAGAATGAGAGAAACTGATGCCTGAGAGCAAATAACGCACCATCACCTCACCCCAAGCTGATGGGGAAAGCATGCACCCACTTGAATGGGACCAGTCGGAAGGGGGCACACCAGAACATATGGGGAGATTGTTCCAATTGTATATATATTGTGACAAGTCCACTAACTTCCTCCATGAATCAGAAGGGAGACCGTTGATCTTCTTGTAAATATTGGCTGATTAGAGATGGTTTCTACTCTTGGAAAGATTATTAAGAGTCAGTCTGGTTACCACATGCAGTGGCCTGATGGCTGGTTGCCTGGTTTTAGATTGATTACAGCCTATATAGACTTCATATCATTTTGGCCTCATATTTTAATTAAAAAGTATTAAAAGGTATATTTTAATTCAATTGTTCACAAAGTTATATTCACCTTTTTGGGAAATTGAGTGTTAATATTTTGGCCTATAACATTTCTGACATTCCCAAATTCATGAGTTATCTGACTAATAATAACTGTAAACCTTTTTTTACCCACATCCATAATAAATCCAACATCAGTTTTTGGACTTACTTAATCTCTGTGGATGACAGGAATAAGGTAAAAACTACTTCTTCCCGCAACGAAACTATGGGTAACACCATTCTGAGAGCGGATTCCTGTCATCCCAGACATGTGAGGGTTAATATTCCTAGGGGACAATTATATAGCTCTAAAAGATGCCACAGTGACCATCAATCCTATATTCAAGAGAGAGAAGAAATCTGTGCAGGCTGGAGGGAAAGAGGTTATCAGAATTGGGCTTTGGAAAAAGCAAAAAAAAAAAAAAAACTGGGAAAAATTGCCAGAACCGACCTGGTAAAATTCCATTAAAAAATACCAAAAAAACAGGAGGATCAAAAACCCATATTTGTCACCACCTATAGCAGAGAACACATCCAGATAAAGACGATTCTCAATAACTCCTCGGCAGTGCTCAGGAGCGATCCTGCTCTGGAGAGTATTGTCTAGGAGGGGGTTTATTCTACACCAGGAGAGCTCCCACCCTTCCTAATCTGTTACCTCATAGTCTGGTGATGGATGGTCCTGGTAGAACGACTTGGTTGTCTACTAAAGGTTTCTCCAGCTGCAAAGGCAGATGTGGAGCACCAAATATCCAGAAAGTGAGGCCTGAAACAATGGTTATTGGTGACTTTATGACTAGCAGTAGTACATGTGTCATATACATGGTTACCTGCAGTATCTGAGATCTCTCCTATACAGGCTGCACAACGCGAGATCTCCGGCAGCCTCAGTGAGCTCCTCAGGGATCCAGTGACCAGAGACCTAATCCCTCTAATGGATCCAGACATTTTTATCAAGTGCCCAGCGGTGATCTGAGCGGTCTCCGGAATGGAAAGGGTCAGTAATAATAATAATAATAATCTTTATTTATATAGCGCCAACATATTCCGCAGCGCTTTACAGTTTAACAGTTTCAAACACAACAGTCATAAGTAACAATGTTAACAATACAATAATTAAAGCAACACAAGACGACCCTGCTCGTGAGAGCTTACAATCTACAATGAGGTGGGGGAGATACAAAGTACAGGTGTGTATTTACAATGATGTATTTACAATGATGGTCCAGCCATCTTCAGGGGTAGGGGATAGATGGAAGTAGTGAATGGGCTACACACAAACGAAATAACTGATCAGTAAGCTCAGAAGGGGCGACAAATCTCCACTGGATCCTGATGATGGAGGCCGCCCATCCCACCGGTTTACACAAGCGCACAGATAGAATATTCTTCTATTAATATTGGTCACTGAGCTTTTCACTGTGTTTAATGACAGTATCATATCGTTGGGTTGAAGTTTGTATTTTTGTACTGGTAAAAGAGTGTTAATATTATGGGTGTGAAATAACCTGTGATGGGGCGGGTGTTTTTTTTTGTTGTTTTTTTTTTTAATCCTTGGTCAATATAAATCCCTGACTCACTGGTGTGACACTACGTTATGACTAAGGGGCATATTTGGCCATGAAACGTGTAAACTGGTGTCTGGGACCCCTGCTATTTGTGCCATGTTTTCTATTGTCGGTTGTATATGCTTTTATCTGAAGATTTTGGAATAAAGCTTATTGGAGTGCAACCTCTTGGTGCTGGATTTTTTACTATCAGTCCAAAATTACAGAAGTCCAGGAGGAAGAAAATTTTTTCATGTGTCACATCCACTGGCAAATACATTGATGATCTACTCCTCAACAGAGGCTCCATGTCAACTTACAAGTCAATATTACAGGCTTAACCAAGCAAAAGTTGGTGTTTTCTTCACCAACCAGAAAGAATCACACAAATTCAAAAGTCAAAATATAGATAACAGTCTGTTCTTCTTGGTTTGCTGAAAATAGAGGTCTAGTTAATTAAGATACAATGCCGTGTCTCAACACATGATTTTACACTAATGAAAAAACAACATTTCCCAGGCCTCCAATGTCGCCTGTGCACATAAATCCCAGCCACTTACAGGTGAGACAGTGTGATGACAACTGAAAAATACCATCACCTTTCCTCCGCCATATGTGCCGCCACTCACCAAACCAGGCAGTTTTCCATCTCACAGAGCGAGGCGCTTCGCAACCTGTTCTCCATGCCCTCACCCAGTGCTGCCGCCAGCTGCACATTCTCCATCAGCATCTGTCACAAGAAGGACGACTTTATACACAATCACTGTATGAGAAACATTAGGTACAATGGAGGTATGTGTACAGGAGGCAGGGGATAGGGGGTACAGCAGGGGTATGTGTACAGGGGATAGGGGGTACAACAGGGATATGTGTACAGGAGGTGGGGGTGTAATGGGGTATGTGCACAGGAGGCAGGGGGTATAACGGTATGCGTACAGGAGGCGGTGGTATAACGGGGTATGTGTACAGGAGGTGAGGGATACAACAGGGGTATGTGTACAGGATGTGGGGGGTATAACGAGGTATGTTTACAGGAGGCGGTGGTATAACGGGGTATGTGTACAGGAGGCGGTGGTATAACGGGGTATGTGTACAGGAGGCGGTGGTATAACGGGGGATATTTGCACGGGATGCAGGATGTATATGGTATAAAATATTGGTCCAGTCATTTTCTAAAACAAATAAAGCTGAGCGACCGCACATAGGTCCTGCACACGTTGGTCCCGGAGCAGTACATAGGATTCACACTGTGGCCATTTAAAAGACAGAAGTTAAAATAAAAAGAAAATGAGCCATTCCCCTGCAGTAAAAAAAGGAATAGTAATGATACAAGGTGTACCCAATGGGCACGGTACCTGACCGCATCACAGTGACATAACCACAAGAGTAGGTCCGTCCTGATTGGGTGCACCGTGTCGCGGTGGGACGCATTCACCTCTACCAGAACACATTATGGGCACCATTACCATTTCTCCATTACTACAGGGCCTTGCTCCCTCTCTCCGGGCCTGATCTGGACATCTCCTGGAGGGTCCGATGCCTCCATTCTCACCTGCATTACGACGTGCTGGAAGCCGGACAGATAGAAGCCGTCCTGGTCCTTGTCGGGCTCCTGCTCCCTCATCCAGTCCGAAGTCTCCACCTCCAATGCTTTGTGTATCCACTGACTGAGGCAAGCCTGTAGTATGGGAGGACATGGAGAGGTGTAAACATGGGCAGCCAGCGAGGGTGGATATGCTGGGAGCAGACATGGCTTCCAGGACGTCTCATGCTCGCATTGGGGCTGTAATCGCCACCCCAAATGAAAATATAACAACTCACCCGAATACACCGCGTGTAACGAATCAGCTGCTCCTCCAACATTTCAGGTGGAATGGGGGGTCCCAGCTCTGAAACATCAATCTCTGATGAGAAGTTGGGGTGTCCCATCATGTCTGCACTGAAATTGTGGTGAGTGAAGAGGTTAACGGCAGAAAGTGCACTACATAAGAATGGCCGTGCTCTGACGGTCGGGTCGTACCTGGGGTATACCGTTGTCACCCAATGGAGTACATGATACAAGGCCGGGTGAGGAAGCTCATGGCTAAGGATCTCTCGGAGATGACGAGCAATACCATGGTGGCACATGAAGGCCACACCACGGGCGAGATCATAGTGTGGTGGAACACACGGCACCAGGACAGAGACCACACTTTGCAGCTCCTCCACCACTCCACCCTGCAGAGCCTTTAGACGTTTGGCCAGATCTGCTGAGCTGAGATTTTCGCACAGCGGCTCCAGTGCCATTACTCGATCACAAACACCTTTCTCCAAAGCTTTTAAGAAGAGCGCTTTCCAGTGTTTGGGGCGCCCCGGGGGCCTCCAGAGCTGCTGCATGGAGCCTCTTGCCTCCTGGGCATCCAGGAATTCTTCTCGTTCAATAATACGGATGGCAGAGACTAGAAGAGAAGGGTCTGAGCGGGCGACTCCTAATGCCGATTTGGCCAGAGAGGACAGCATGGCACCCAGCTCCTCACTCACTTCCTGCACGCCTGCAAAAAAGTGCTGCACTAAATCTGCTTCTTCATCATTAATGTGGACATCAGTGGAGTCTGGCGAAGCCTCAGCCTTCTGTAACCTGTACAGGATGCCATCCCTGAGGCTCTCCAGGTCCCGGAGGGTGACGTGAGCCTCCAGAAGATGTCGCTTCTCAATCAGATCTCGAGACTGAGCAATCAGCGTTGGCACTAGATGGACACAGGGAACAATCAGAAGAACGCAAAGGCTCAACATTAGGAGAAGGTGTATGCCACCCCCCAGCATCTCCTCAAACCCCTCGGCCTGACGGAGTGCTGCACTTACCGGCATGGAGGTACGGCAGGCTCTGTATCACCACCGACAGCTGGACGTGCTCCATCACCAGCTGGCGGATGGGTTGTAGCTTGGTGAGGGGACAATCACTCTCCTGCCAGATGTCCCGCATCTCACTTAGGGCCTGCTGGACATGACGGACGTCCGAGAGTGCCACGTGCAGCTGAGCCAAGCCATGGCCCACACCTTCTAGGTACGACTGCAGCGAAGACTAGAAGCACATGATGGATAGAAGACATTACTGCTGGGCAGGGGAGCGATGCGGCCTCAAGAGGGCAATGTATGCAGTGGGCAGATATTATACCCAAGCTGCACGTGTACCCAGACCATACCCACGTTGCGCGTGTATCCAGACCATACCCACGCTGCGCGTGTACCCAGACCATACCCACGCTGCGCGTGTACCCAGACCATACCCACGCTGCGCGTGTACCCAGACCATACCCACGCTGCGCGTGTACCCAGACCATACCCACGCTGCGCGTGTACCCAGACCATACCCACGCTGCGCGTGTACCCAGACCATACCCATGCTGCGCGTGTACCCAGACCATACCCACATTGCGCGTGTACCCAGACCATACCCACGCTGAGGACCATACCCACACTGCGCGTGTACCCAGACCACACCTACGCTGCGCGTGTATCCAGACCATACCCATGCTGCGCATGTACCCAGACCATACCCACGCTGCGCATGTACCCAGACCATACCCACGCTGTGCATGTACCCAGACCATGCCTACACTGCATATACAAGTACATCTCACAAAATTAGAATATCATCAAAAAGTGAATTTATTTCAGTTCTTCAATACAAAAACTGAATATTCTATAGAGTAATTACAGAGTGATCTATTTCACGTGATTATTTCTGTTAATGTTGATGATTATGGCTTACAGCCAATGAAATCCCAAAAGTCATTATCTCAGTAAATTAGAATACTTTATAACACTAGGTTGAAAAATGATTGTAAAATCTGCAATGTACTACTGAAATGTATGTTCAGTAAATGCCCTCAGTACTTGGTCGTGGCTCCTTTTTAATCAATTACTGCATCAATGCGGCGTGGTATGGAGGCAATCAGCCTGTGGCACTGCTGAGGGGTTATGGAAGCTCAGGTTGCTTTGATAGCAGCCTTCAGCTCGTCTGCATTGTTGGGTGTGGTGTCTCATCTTCCTCTTGACAATTCACATAGATTCTCTATGGGGGTTAAGATCAGGCGAGTTTGCTGCCAATCAATCACAGTGATACTATTGTTTTTACACCAGGTATTGGTACTTTTGGCAGTGTGGACAGGTGCCAAGTCCTGCTGGAGAATGACATTTCCATCTTCAAAAAGCTTGTCGGCAGAGGGAAGCATGAAGTGCTCTAAAATGTCCTGGTAGACGGCTGCGCTGACTTTGGTCTTGATAAAACACAGTGGACCTACACCAGCAGATGACATGGCTCCCTAAACCATCAATGATTGTGGAGACTTCACACTAGACCTCCAGCAGCTTGGATTGTGGCCTCCACTCTTCCTCCAGACTCTGGGACCTTGGACCACTGACAACAGTCCAGTTCTTCTCCTCCTTGACCCAGGTAAGACTCTTCTGGTGTTGTCTATTGGCCATGAGTGGCTGACACTAGGAATGTGACACTTGTAGCCCATGTCCTGGATACGTCTGTGTGTGGTGAAGCAATGACTCCAGCAGCAGTCCACTCCTTGTGAATCTCCCCCACATTATTGAATGGCATTTTCTTAATCCTTTCCAGGCTGCGGTTATCCCAGTTGCTTGTGCACCTTTTTCTACTACACTTTCTCCTTACACTCCACTCTCCATTAATCTTCTCGGATACAGCACTGTGTGAACAGCCGGCTTCTTTAGCAATGACCTTTGGTGGCTTACCTTCCTTGTGCAGTGTATCAGTGACGCCTTCTGGACATCTGTCAGGTCAGCAGTCTACCCCATGATTGTGGAGCTACTGAAACAGACTAAGGGACCTTTATAAACGCTTAGCAGCCTTTACAGGTGATTATTGTTAATTATTCAAATTTACTGAGATACTGACTTTTGGGTTTTCATTGGCTGTAAGCCATAATCATCAACATTAACAGAAATAAACACGTGAAATAGATCACTCTGTGTAATGACTCTATAGAATATAGGAGATACTTTTTGATGATATTGTAATTTTGTGAGAAGCACCCATCTGCTCATATGATCCCAACACTGCACATATATTCAGTGTAAAGTGAAGCGTGGAGTAACAGCAGTGTATAACACAAGTGAGAAGACGGCAATCCCCTTAATCGCAGTTCTCCCCATAAACAGAGGGGTCGGGCCTGCACATTCAACACTAAATAAGAACAGAACAAAATATAAATTATTAAACTGAAAATGAAGAACCAGGAAAAAATGTGGCAAAGTAAAAAGATTCCAGAAATAGAAGCTCTCTAGAAAAAAATATCTATCAAGAAAATGCAAACTGAAGAAAAGAGAAATGTAAAAGGCACAATGTGTGAATGTTGTTAATATGTTGATGACCCATTGGTAGTGTTGAGCGATACCGTCCGATACTTGAAAGTATCGGTATCGGAAAGTATCGGCCGATACCGGCAAAGTATCGGATCTAATCCGATACCGATACCCGATACCAATACAAGTCAATGGGACACCAAGTATCGGACGGTATCCCTGATGGTTCCCAGGGTCTGAAGGAGAGGAAACTCTCCTTCAGGCCCTGGGATCCATATTAATGTGTAAAATAAAGAATTAAAATAAAAAATATTGCTATACTCACCTCTCCGACGCAGCCTGGACCTCACCGAGGGAACTGGCAGCGTTCTTTGCTTAAAATGCGCGCGTTTCCTGCCTCCCGTGACGTCACGGCTTGTGATTGGTCGCGTGCCGCCCATGTGGCCGCGATGCGACCAATCACAGCAAGCCGTGACGTAATTTTCAGGTCCTCAATGCCTAATTCTAGGCATTCAGGATTTTAAAATTACGTTCCGGCTTGTGATTGGTTGCGTCGCGGTCACATGGGCGACGCGTCCAATCACAAGCCGTGACGTCACGGGAGGTAGGAAACGCGCGCATTTTAAAATTACGTCACGGCTTGTGATTGGTTGCGTGCCGCCCATGTGACCGCGACCAATCACAGCAAGCCGTGACGTAATTTCAGGTCCTGAATGCAGAATTAGGCATACAGGACCTGAAATTACGTCACGGCTTGCTGTGATTGGTCGCGTCGCGGTCACATGGGCGGCACGCAACCAATCACAAGCCGTGACGTAATTTTAAAATGCACGCGTTTCCTGCCTCCCGTGACGTCACGGCTTGTGATTGGTCGCGTCGCCCATGTGACCGCGACGCGACCAATCACAAGCCGGAACGTAATTTTAAAATCCTGAATGCCTAGAATTAGGCATTGAGGACCTGAAATTACGTCACGGCTTGCTGTCATTGGTCGCGTCGCGGCCACATGGGCGGCACGCGACCAATCACAAGCCGTGACGTCACGGAAGGAAGTAAACGCGCGCATTTTAAGCAAAGAACGCTGCCGGTTCCCTCGGTGAGGTCCAGGCTGCGTCGGAGAGGTGAGTATAGCAATATTTTTTATTTTAATTCTTTCTTTTACACATTAATGTTGTTTCGATACCGATACCCGATACCACAAAAGTATCGGATCTCGGTATCGGAATTCCGATACCCGCAAGTATCGGCCGATACCCGATACTTGCGGTATCGGAATGCTCAACACTACCCATTGGTGCTCTGCAATATGAAGGACAATCTATGCGTGTTGTTTGCACACTCCAGCAGTGAGAGATGGCTTCCCTCCATCTTCCCTCAAGCCTGTGGTGGAATGACTGAATGAGAAGTTGTGACCTATAAAAAGGAGGATCTGCCTGTGTTCAGAGACTCTACATTAAAGACGTCATGGCATCATGGCTCCAACTGAAGAAATACAGAGCTGCCTTATTGACCATCACTGAACCCTCAAAGACCTTTAGAGAACCCAGGTTGGGACAATCGGGTCACCTGGCCTCGTACACTAATGGACTGTCCGCTTCCTAAGCTTGTTACCTCCTCACTGTGGGGGCCCGCCAAACACAGGGATCCACTGGTTGGGGGGGTACTGGGCCCCGGAAGCAGCTCTAATCCCAGCATGACAGCGGAAGGGTGAGACCCTGTAATGTGCACCATCTTGGGTATTTGCTGGGACTGGGACTGATCTGTATGCTATTGTGTGTTGTGGGTCACTAAATCATTGTAACACTGTTACCCTCACCCGGTGTTGTCTGTGTAGTGTTCTGCCCACACGGAGAGAGTGCGGGCGTTCAGTGGTATGTGCCCAGGTCCATGCGGTCTTTCTAAAGACAGCCAGGCCAGCGGACGAGAGCACCCATTAACCCTGTAACTCCACATCTGTCTGGGATCACATGACAAGACAGAAGGATCCTTACAAGACTCATACACAGAAGATCTGGGGAAGTTCTCCAAGAGGTTTGGCACAACCTGCTGAGATGCTCCATAACCAGTGTACAACTGACGAGAAAAAGTGTTGAAGGTGATGGGAAGTCACCAGAGACTGATGGATGCGACGGATGGTCACCAGAGACTCATGAAGGAGGCGACAGGCAGTCACCAGATACCGATGATGGAGGTGACGGGCAGTCACCAGAGACTGATGATGGAGGCGACGGGCAGTCACCAGATACTGGTGATGGAGGCGACTGGCAGTCACCAGATACTGATGATGGAGGCGACGGGCAGTCACCAGATACTGGTGATGGAGGCGACGGGCAGTCACCAGATACTGATGATGGAGGCGACGGGCAGTCACCAGATACTGATGATGGAGGCGACTGGCAGTCACCAGATACTGATGATGGAGGCGACGGGCAGTCACCAGATACTGGTGATGGAGGCGACGGGCAGTCACCAGATACTGATGATGGAGGCGACGGGCAGTCACCAGATACTGATGATGGAGGTGACAGGCGGTCACCAGATACTGATGATGGAGGCGACGGGCGGTCACCAGATACTGATGGGATTTACATTTCTCTTCATTCACTTTGCATTGATAATTGAACAAAATACAAAGTTACTTTACAAATGTTTTATTCTGATGTGGTGAAAAAGCTGCAAAAAAACTGTATACACACACGTACACACACAGATTGTGGTAAAGCTGGAGGACTTTGTGGGACTTTCAGGGGGGAACTTTGTATCTTTGGGCCATTTTCTTGATCTTTGCTGGTAATGATTGGAGCCCTGGTCTGACATTCTGTATGAACATGGTGGGAAATCTGTGTGCACCTTCTGTAGAAAAACAAGCAGAATTCTTACCTTCAGCCGGGACTGTATGGAGTTATTCCGCTGGGCCTCCCGCCTCCGATACTGGGCGAGGTGGATCAGCTGGTCAGGACGACAGAAGATACCCGAGGCCCATTTCAGTGCTGCCCCTCGTGCCAAATGCTCTGCCTTCTCCAGGGCCGAAGTCTCATCTGTATCACACAACATGGGATGGACCAGGCGGTGTTATGAACACACACACTATACATATACACTAAACAAACACAATATACACACACACCATATACACACTATACATACACCCACACTACATACACATACAATATACACACACAATACATACACACAATATACACACACTACATACACATACACACACACTACATACACATACACACAATATACACACACTACATACACATACAATATACACACTCTATACATACACACTAACACAATATACACACACTACATACACACAATATACACACTATACATACACCCAATATACACTCACAATATACACACTATAAATACAAACACAATATACACACACAATATACACACAATATACATACACACAATATACACACACACTACATACACGCTATAAATACAAACAATATACACACTGTCAGGAATCCCACCACTATGACACGAATCCCACCACTATGACACGGATCCCGGGGATGATCCCTTTATCATCCCCACCACTCACACCAATTTGTCATGAACCGGGGTTGTTTGGTTGCTCCTGGTTCTTTCTGAAAGGGATTTATCTATATCCCACTTCCCAGTTCCGGTTTGGAACTTGCAGCTCTCTGGCACCCCCTTACCCTCAGGTCAGTCAGAGTACTACACCTAGGGTAATTAGTCGCCAGAAAGGCTGCCTGCTATGTATTGGCTATTGGGCACACTGCAGCGAGGGTGATATAACTACTCCCACTCAGGTGGGAACAATAATTATCAATGCCGCCGGTCGCTACAAAGCCTTGCAAACTCACAGGACAAAGTATGCTGCCACCAGCTCCAATTTTCAAAGTATTGAAGGGTCCGGAGCCAACCCAAATCAGTAGCGTAATTCTCTTCAGATCACGTGACCGACATTATAGAGCAGGGAGAGACAAGCTAATAAATTATATATAAAAAAATATATAAGTATGTGCTGCTAATAGACTTCAGTTGAGGACTTTTTTCATAGCACTAGCACTTTAATTACACATAGGTCATTATTATGTTGTTGATGATGATGGTATATATATATAACAGTGTTGCTGATAAGCCTATCATGTTGACTACTATACGGCATATGGTACTTACCCAACGACTTAGGTTTTTGAACGTGTGCTTTCTACCTTTTACTTGATAGTAGCTCTATTCTTATAGATGGGTATTTGCCCTCACTGTTCTGTACGATTTTTGGTTGTTTTTTGTATATTGTTGTCCCCTTGTCAATCATTTTTTATCTTTAAAAATTTTATAATATTATACTAATAAAATTTTCACTATTTTATGGCATATGGCTTCCTGTTCTATATTTTGATGCTAATAAATTATTTTTTTTTGCATTTACAAAGTATAAAAGGATATTATAAAGAAGACACAATTATGTGTACATTACAATTACAAATAAAAGAAGGATTAAAATTGAAAAGAACACTTACAGGTTGTTCAGATCATTTCATATCATCATGGCTGGCCTGTGGGCTTTGTAGGATGCACACATCTAGATAGATGTCACATCTATATAGCAGCAAGACCCCCTCCGGACACAGACGCTGAAGCCTCCTGCTTCACACAGATATTTCCTAGCCTCTAGCCCAGGCACTCCCCCTGTGGTGACATCACTTAGGGGCTGAAACTTCCCCTTTACTTAGACGTAGGAAAACTATTTTTATGCCTAGCTCGTGGTATGAATCTCGTATATGAAATACACCAGGTTCCCGAGGTGCACCACGTCAGGGCGATTCTTTTAAGTGTAAACCCAAAATAATTACATGAACCGCTTACTGAGAAATCCGCACTTTGCCCTTGTTGCGTTTAGCTGCTAGCGCTTTCAGTGAGTGATAGATCTATCGATGGGCATCTTGAATATTTAATTCTTATATGTCTAGCCCGGATTGGTGCCCTGAGATATCCTGTTAATCGAACAAAGAAACGCCAGCAGGTTGGAAGTGGCTATACCAGTTTTGGCCAGTATTTGATGGGAGGGGGAATGAGGAGTCTAGGGAGACTGGAATTTGCAGCAAACAGCCATAAAACTTCAGTGATTCTAGTGAGGATTTTGAATTACACACATAGCAGCAGGCAGAGTAAAAAGAGGGGGGTCAGAATGACCCACAGCATGTCTGTACCATGGTACTTTCCAGAACTAATCTCATATGACATTTTTACATTATCATGGCACACTATACATACACACAATATACACACACTACATACACACAATATACATACAAACAATTTCCACACTATACATAATGTGGCGTTGCGCCTACTGTTTGTGTTGGGGAACACTCGCTTGGTAGCGGATTAACGTAGTCAGGCAAGGTTATTCACACAAAACAGTCTATACGGTTTATTTAAGCGTCATAAACCGCATCGGAAGCCAGGCTGCACATCACCAGCTTACACATAGTCCATTACTTCATCACGTATGGCTTTACAAAGCATTCACTAGTCACGCCTGTATCTCTCCAGTCACCCGTAACTGTCCTTTGTCAGTGCACATAGTTCTTTCTCCATACCCGGGGTTACCTCTCAGGAGCTCCTGCTCCACAGGCTGACGCCTTGCCAGTCCTGGCTTCGCCAACACAGAAGCCGTCCCAGGCTCTGCAGGAACATGGTCTCACCAGGTGCTTCCAGGAAGTCTCCACTTACAGGAGCTTCCAACACCGACCATCCAGGTCCACGGTCTCTCCACGTGCTCTTCAGGAAGTGTCCACTTGCCAGAGCTTCCAACACAGACCTGACCTCTTTCAGGATCTAAAACACAGACCATTCAGGTCCAAACACTCATCATGTGACCAGACCTCAGTCACATTATATGGTTGTAACCACCCCCATGTGTGGTTAGCCAATTCCCGCCCAGCTCTTTGACTAACCCTATAAGCCCCCCTTATAAGTAAACACAACAACCACTTGTGGAACTATAAGTCCCAGCATAAACATATTTTGCGCTTACAGCACAGAGAACCTCTGCAACACATACCGGGCCATTTACAATAACGCCAGTCCCTAATTCACCATCATAATTATGCCTCCAAGTGCATTCTGAAGCGCATACAGCGCCCCCTGGCTGTAACATGGGTCACTGCATCACAATACATACACAATATGCACACCATCCATACACACAAAATACACACAGTAAACATACACACAATATACACTATACATACACACACAATATACACACACTAAACATACAAACTATACACACACTATTCATACACCCAATATACAAACTATACATACACAATATACACTACACACAATACATACACAATATACAGTATACACACACAATACATACACAATATATACTATACATATACACAATTACACACTATACATACATACATACAATATACATACACACAATATACGTACACACAATATACACACTACACACACGGGGTGTGACATACACACACCATTACTGACTTCCCATAGATCACAGGACACGGAGTGGAGATCTACCATATATACAGTACAGTAACACAGGTCATATACACATCATGGCAGACATGAAAGACTCACCTTCTGCAGACATGACCAGCATCACAGATGGAGGAAAGGAAGGCGGACATCCTGCGCAGATCCAGAGCAGGATGTGAAGGGAGGAGAGGGACACCGGACACACCACGCTTGTCACAGGACACGGGGAGGGTTATATACTTCAGGATGCGAGAGTACAAGGCTGCAGTGCTGTGAGATCATATCAGACATCTCAGGGCATGGAGTCGCCCTCAAAACCAGCGCATAGTCGTCCCCCATACCAGCACACAGTGGCCCCCCAATACCGGCGCACAGAGTCGCCCCCCCCATACTGGCTGCAAGGAAAACCCACATGAAAAAGAGACGGGTTACGGATATCACCCTGCTGTCACCAATCTGTGACGGAGAATACAGTGTCACAGCTCTCTGTTGCCCACTTTACCCTCAGGTTATTCAGGGAACTGCACCTAGTATAAATAGTTGCCGGAGAGTCTGCCCTGTCACGTACTGGTTATCGGGGCACTCTGCATTGAGGGCGGTATATACACCACCAGTCCCAGGCCGGGAATATTATATATATATATAATTTATATTGCTCAAAAAAATAAAAGGGACACTACAATCCCACATCCTAGATATCACTGAATGAAATATTTCAGTTGTAAATCTTTATTCATTACATAGTGGAATGTGTTGATAACAATAAAACAAAAATGATCAACGTAAATCACAACTAATATCCCATGGGGGTCTGGAGTAGGAATGATGCTCAAAATCAAAGTGGAAAATGAAGTTACAGGCTGATCCAACTTCAGTGGAAATGCCTCAAGACAAGGAAATGATGCTCAGTAGTGTGTGTGGCCTCCACGTGCCTGTATGACCTCCCTACAACACCTGGGCATGCTCCTGATGAGGCACCGAATGGTCTCCTGAGGGATCTCGTCCCAGACCTGGACTAAACCATCCACCAACTCCTGGACAGTCTGTCATGCAGCGTGACGTTGGTGGATGGTGCGAGACAT
Source organism: Ranitomeya variabilis (assembly GCF_051348905.1). Lineage (NCBI taxonomy): Eukaryota > Metazoa > Chordata > Amphibia > Anura > Dendrobatidae > Ranitomeya > Ranitomeya variabilis. Next base: position 626,362,187 of record NC_135233.1, read on the forward strand.
GATGTTCCAGATGTGTTCAATCAGAGTCAGGTATGAGGAACGGGCTGGCCAGTCCCTAGCGTCAATGCCTTCATCTTGCAGGAACTGCTGACACACTCGAGCCATAGGTCTGGCATTGTCCTGCATTAGGAAGAACCCAGGGCCAACCGCACCAGCATATGGTCTCACAAGGGGTCTGAGGATCTCATCTCGGTACCTAATGGCAGTAAGGCTACCTCTGGCAAGCACATGCAGGGCTGTGCGGCCCTCCAAAGAAATGCCACCCCACACCATTACTGACCCACTGCCAAACCGGTCATGCTGAAGGATGTTGCAGGCAGCAGATAGCTCTCCACGACATCTCCAGACTCTGTCACGTCTGTCACATGTGCTCAGTGTGAAACTGCTTTCATCTGTGAAGAGCACAGGGCGCCAGTGGCGAATCTGCCAATTTTGGTGTTCTGTGGCAAATGCCAAGCGTCCTGCATGGTGTTGGGCTGTGAGCACAACCCCCATCTGTGGACGTCGAGTACTCAGACCATCCTCATGGAGTCGGTTTCTAACCGTTTGTGCAGACACATGCACATTTGTGCATATACATATATTAGTCCTTAACATCAACCTAAATACCTATAGGTCACACTCCGTACATATCATTGAAACACAGAACCAATTAAGGAACAAGGAGCGTAAATGTATTAATCATTAAAGTTTATTCAAACATATAAAATCTAAAATTCAAAACAAGTGTATTCTGGATGCCTCAAGCCAAACTAGAAGATCAGCTAGGATGACACACTACTCAAATCCTACAGTATTCAGCAGCCTTCACATGGAGAAGAAAACAGACAGCCAAATATATAATGGATTTACTCCTATTGTTTTATAAATGCTGGTCCTATGTTCATAACTCCACCCATACTCGAAGTGCACCTAATCAGACTCTTTAATAAAGTGCATAGTGCTTATTACTAAAGTCTATAAATGCATACCTGGATAGCGTGTCAGCCCAGCTGTATCTCACCCCGACGCCGCGTTTCGCCTATCCTTCTTCCGGGGGCGTGTTTTTTAGAAGAGAGGCTGGGATCATTATATCTGCCTACTGCCCAATCAGATTTCAAAAAACTGACCGTCACATCCAAACATAGACTAAGTGTGAACAGGTGCTGAACCTAGAGTCACCAACTCATATACAGTCAAGTAAATAAGGCAGCACACTGCAGCGCTGAAACATGCAAACATGAAAACTGAACTGCATTACTGCACTAGAAATATGAAAAATGAGAGCGTTTAGCGCATAAAAATGGCCAGTTTTTTTTAAATGTATTCTTTAGCCTTCTGACCGAGCACTCCGCCTCTTAGCCACAGGTGTTTTAATCGCAACAGGTCCATTACCCCTCCACAGAAAGAGAATGTTAGTCTAAGAAGAGGTTTCACAGGTACCCATTCAGATGGAGACGTTTGTTCTCAGCGAGGAAAGGAAAGCGTAGGACCTGGTATATGAGAGATGCCCTAAAGTGGCTACCAGGTACACATAAAATTTTTATGCGCTAAACGCTCTCATTTTTCATATTTCTAGTGCAGTAATGCAGTTCAGTTTTCATGTTTGCATGTGTCAGCGCTGCAGTGTGCTGCCTTATTTACTTTATTGCCCAATCAGAGACCAGATGTAAATTAGAGGCCGAGTGTCCCTCTATTACACTTATGCCCCTATGTATAGTACTTCCGCCCAAAGTATGACGCTACTTCCGGCCAGATTCATATGAATATTGTGCCCGTGTAATATACCTACTTAAATATAATAAAATCGCTGAAAATACAGCGATACATCTAGCCCCGAAGTGATGCCTATAATGCCTGCATGATTTGCAAAAAAGGAAGAACCGAGGATGTAACGGCGCATCCACCACTGGCGGCGCCCCTACATGGACATCCCCCTTCCGGCCGATGGAACGCAAGCATTCCCCCAGCATCAGCTGGTTGGAAGTCACGCGCCACCGTCACGTGCCAGGGGGAGAATGCCCGGAGCAGCAATCCCGGCGCTTCGATGTATGAAAAATATTATATAAACCAAATGTATCAGTGAAAATAAATACTGATAAATTCTAAATTTTGGTGAATAAGTTTGATATTATGTGTAATATATATAACCCTAAACTAATATTAACTCACTTTTAAATATTTAGTGATTGTACTATTACAGAAAATGTGAATGCCATTAATCAGTGATGCCACTATCTTCTATATGTTAATTGCACATAAAACTAAAATACAGAAAACATAGGTAAACATACCAAATGACAATAAGTAATATTGCCACATCTTATATATAAATTACTACTACAATAACAATACTAATAAAATAGTAAATGAATAAACTTAATGAACCCCTCAATATAGTGCAAAAACAATATCCATACAATATGAAACCAAAACAGCGTCACACTCTGTCCTTAGCGATATTCAAGTTCCCATATTATAACCTAAGAGTCCGCAATTTCGCCATAACTTGCTTTATCATCTCTTCCTTATTGTTTCGGATCATACCGCAAAAGATCTTCTTTGTCTCCAAATAACGGATCCAGGAATAGATACAAAGGGAATTAGCAAAGGACATCATATCAAAGCATCTGACTCTAAAAGAGCAGAAAACACTTATTAATATACAGTATATGAAATTTAAAATAAAAAAGCAAACGACACCCTCCCCACGAAAACCCCCCTAAAAACTTCCACCAGATATTGACAAAATATAGTTACAAAAACGCCCCAAAACCAAAACTATCTTTTAGACCCTGTGGTGCCAATGTACCTAACCGATATATCCACCGACTCTCGAACTGTGCCAAGGTTTTGCCCAAATCACCCCCTCTAATCCCCAATGATACTGAATCAATACCTCTTATTCATAAATGATGAGGATTGCACTGATGGTACTTCTTGAAGTGTTTGGGTAAGGTTTTCAATGTTGTCTCATCTTCCACAGATTTAGCATTAGCAATGTCCCTACAATGATCACGTGTCCGAACCTTCAACTCCCTTGTGGTTAATCCTATGTAGATTTTATTACAAGGACATGTGGCATGGTAGATCACACCACGAGAAGTACATGTCAGATGTTTCCGGATCATGTAAATTTTGGAATGATCAAAATTTGAAAAGGTCTTACTCTTAGTGTGATTCAGACAAGCTTTACACAATCCACATGGAAAAAATCCCAGATTTGTGGCCTCCACAGATTTAAAGTCCTTATTTGGATTATATAAACTGTGGACCAAAATGTCACGCAAATTTTTTGATCTTTTTGCTACAATCAAAGGTCTTTCAGGTAGTATTTTCCTCAAGATGGGGTCTGTATATAACATTTTCCAATGTTTTTGAAAAATATCTTTAAATTGATGCCATTCCATTTGCCATGAAAAGTTGTAATCATTCATACCTCTTGTTTCTTATCCCAAGGCTTCTGTATTTCTCGTTCCTTATATAAGACATCATTTCTTGAAGTTTTTAGGGCCCGCTGATATCCCCTTTTTATATTTCGTTTGCTATACCCCCTTTCCGAGAATCTGAGGGTAAGATCCACCGATTGTTTCTCAAAATCATTCAAGTTTGTACAAATCCTTTTGGCCCACAAAAACTGCCCAGTTGGGACTCCTCTGATTGTTGCTGGAGGATGTGAGGACCTGGCGTGAAGGAAACTATTTGTTGAAGTTGGTTTCCTATAGAGATCTGTAAACATTAATTTGAAGATTCAAAAAAAAAAATCAATGCTCCTACCACTTTTGTAGGTTAACTTAATGTTCAACTCATTAACATTAAGTTCCTCCATAAATAAGGCCAAATCACTTTTAGACCCCTCCCAAATGAACCAAATGTCATCAATATACCTCATCCAGGCTGGATAGAGGTATAGGGTTACAAACAAAGCACACAGCATGCCCCCATCGCTGTACCCTGACATTGCCGATACACCACGCCTTTAAATATGATGATGTTATGCGTGAGAGCGTATTCTAACAATTGTAGCAACAACGAGGCCAGATCTCCATCCATATTACTTGCCCTTAAATACCAGGAGACTGTTGTGAGGCCATCTTTATGCCGTATTGAGGTATATAAAGCCTCAACATCGGCTGTTACCATCACATCATCCTCATTCAAAAAAACATTATCCAATCACCGTAATGCTGCATTAGTATCTTTAATGTATGACGGTAGGTCACTTACTAATGGTTTTAAATAATAGTCAATAACTGCAGTGATCACTTCGCATAAACCTCCATTCCCCGATACTATCGGTCTACCGGGTGGATCCAACGCATTTTTGTGGATCTTTGGGATAAGATACAATGTAGGGAGGCGGGGATGCATCTCCCTAACTGTATCCACCATTTTTTTCGGGATTATTCCATTATCAAAAGCTTCTTCCAAAATTTTCATCAGTTCATCATGAAATTTTTGCAAGGGGTTAGATAACAGTTTTTGATAACAACTCCTGTCATTTAATAGTTTGAATGCCTGGTTTTCATACATTTCATTAGGCCAGATAGCAAGGTTTCCAGCTTTATCTGCCGATTTAAAAACAACCCCCTTTAAATTCTGAAGACTTTCTATGGCCTCACCTTCAACCTGACTACAGTTAGAAACACCAAAACCATTATGAGACAATTGTTCAATGTCTTCTGCTACCAACTTAGTAAAGACCTCCACCGCTGGACAAGTATTTAATGAAGGAAATCTCTTGGATTTATTCATAAGGAAAAGACGAAAACTCTGGTTCACCGATAAAGGATTACTCTCCTCAGCTAGAGCCTCAAGATTCTCCAAAGCCTCTCTCTCAATAGCTGTAGTTGACTGATCCTCACTCCCCGTTTTAAAATGAAGTTTTTGTAATATAATCTTCCTTGCGAAAAGATGCAAATCTTTAATCGCTACAAAAGGAGTCTAAATGATGAGAGGGAGAAAAAGTTAAACCTTTTTCCAAAACAGAAATTTGTATGTCTGACAGCTCATATTTAGATAAATTAATTACCTTTTGTTGATCATTTTTTCTTTTTTTGGAAAAAATATCAGCTTGCCTCCTCTCATTTCCAAACCGTGTCCTGTTTTTATTGGAATACCCAGAGTTCTGTTCATTCATAGATGTATTATTTTCAGAAACAGATGAAACCGAACTAAAAGACCATTCTCTTGGTCTACTCTGTTTGACATAATTTTTCTTAAGTTACCATCTGAAGATTTTATTTTCTTCATAATCAGTTACATCTCGCTGATATTTTTTACTTTTCCGCTGACAGATCTCTCTTTCCCACTTTTCCATATCATTATCTAAGTCCTTTGACCAAATGTCCAAGGATTCCTTTTTAATATCTTTTTTCATTGCTTGTTCCAATTTTTCTAGTTCTTTCTCCATCTCAATCAAAGACTGAGTAATACTCTCAATGATTTTCAAAAACTCAATTGAACACGCAGTAGCAGCATTAGACCATCTTTTTACCAATGCTTCATCTTTTAGCTCAAAAGTGGGATACAGCTGTACTCGCAAGCCCCTAGGTACAATTTCATGACTCACATAATTTTCAAGTGACGTTTTGGTCCACCAAATCCTGTTTTTTTTTAAAAATTGGATTTTTGTGTTGTTTAAAAATTTCCCCATCTGGTATAGAAGTATCACTAGTTGACGATGAAGTACCCAACTTAAACATATCAGAAGCTTTTTGTCGCCATGCTGATTCTCTGGCTTTAAAATCCATTGCAAAAGAACGGACTCTCTGTTTGAAAACAGAACACAAATGCATAAACATATTAGTCCTTAACATCAACCTAAATACCTATAGGTCACACTCCGTACAGATCATTGAAACACAGAACCAATTAAGGAACAAGGAGCGTAAATGTATTAATCATTAAAGTTTATTCAAACATATAAAATCTAAAATTCAAAACAAGTGTATCCTGGATGCCTCAAGCCAAACTAGAAGATCAGCTAGGATGACACACTACTCAAATCCTACAGTATTCAGCAGCCTTCACATGGAGAAGAAAACAGACAGCCAAATATACAGTATAATGGATTTACTCCTATTGTTTTATAAATGCTGGTCCTATGTTCATAACTCCACCCATACTCGAAGTGGACCTAATCAGACTCTTTAATAAAGTGCATAGTGCTTATTACTAATGTCTATAAATGCATACTTGCATAAATACCTGGATACCGTGTCAGCCCAGCTGTATCTCACCCAGACGCCGCGTTTCGCCTATCCTTCTTCCGGGGGCGTGTTTTTTAGGAGAGGCTGGGATCATTATATCTGCCTATTGCCCAATCAGAGACCAGATGTAAATTAGATGCAGAGTGTCCCTCTATTACACTTATGCCCCTATGTATAGTACTTCCGCCCAAAGTATGACGCTACTTCCGACCAGATTCATATGAATATTGTGCCCGTGTAATATACCTACTTAAATGTAATAAAATCGCTGAAAATACAGCGATACATCTAGCCCCGAAGTTATGCCTATAATGCACACACACATTTGTGGCCTGCTGGAGGTCATTTTGCAGGGTTCTGGCAGTGCTCCTGTTTTTCCTCGCACAACGGCTGAGGTAGCGGTCCTGCTGATGGGTTGTTGCCCTCCTACGGCCCCCTCCATGTCCCCTGGTGTACTGGCCCATCTCCTGGTAGCACTTCCAGCCTCTGGACACTACGCTGACAGACACAGCAAACCTTCTTGCCACAGCTTGCATTGATGTGCCATCCTGGATGAGCTGCACTACCTGAGCCACTTGTGTTGGTTGTAGAGACCGTCTCATGGTACCACGAGTGTGAAAGCACGACCTACATTCAAAAGTGACCAAATCAGCAGCCAGAAAGCATTGGTACGGAGATGTGGTCTGTGGTCCCCACCTGCAGAACTCCTTTATTGAGGGTGTCTTGATAAATGCCAATAATTTCCATCTGTTGTCTATTCCATCTGCACAACTGCATGTGAAATTAATTGTCAATCAGTGTTGTTTCCTAAGTGGACAGTTTGACTTCACAGAAGTTTGATTTACTTGGAGTTAGGGTAAGTGCACACGTTGCGGATTTGCCTGCGGATCCGCAGATTGGACGCTGCAGATTCGCAGCAGTTTTCCATCCGGTTTCCGGTACCATGTAAACCTAAGGAAAACAAAATCCGCAGTGCACATGCGGCGGAAATTACCGCGCGGAAACGCTGCAGTTTATTTTCCACAGCATGTCAATTCTTTGTGCGGATTACGCAGCGTTTTACACCTGCTCCTCAATAGGAATCCGCAGGTGTTAAAACGCAGATGAAATTCACACAAAAACCGCAGGTAAAATGCAGTGCGTTTTACCTGTGGATTTTTCAAAATCTTAGCGGAAAAATCCGCACACGAATCTGCAACGTGGACACATAGCCTTATATTGTTTAAGTGTTCCCTTTATTGTTTTGAGCAGTGTGTGTATATACATTGTACAGATATATAAATATATATATACGTATATACACACACACACACACACGGGGGGGGGGGGGGGGGGGTTAAGTATTTAGTCAGCCACCAATTGTGCAAGTTCTCCCACGTAAAAAGATGAGCGAGGCCTGTAATTGACATCATAGGTAGACCACAACTATGAGAGTCAAAATGAGAAAACAAATCCAGAAAATCACCTTGTCTGATTTGGGAAGATTTATTTTGCAAATTATGATGGAAAATAAGTATTTGGTCACCTAAAACATGCAAGATTTCTGGCGCTCTCAGACCTGTAGCTTCTTCTTTAAAGGGAATCTGTCACCTCAAATTGGCGGGCTAGGTAAGTGCCCTGTGTCCGGTCCGATGTTTCGTCTTCTTTCCTCCACCCCATCCTTCCCCGCTGTCTGCAATATTTTCAGGTATTTGAGTAGGTGTCCTCCATAGATCGTGCATGCGCAATGCAATCTTGCCTCGCGCAGTATGCTTTGCCCAACTGCGGGCAAAGCCGAAAAGCATTACTGCGCATGCGCCAGTGCACTATGTCCCGGAAGTATTTCACGGTGTTCCGGGACATAGTGCGCTGGCGCATGCACAGAAATGCTTTTCGGCTTTGCCTGCAGTTGGGCAAAGCATACTGTGCGTTCGCTAGGCAAGAATGCATAGCACACGCGCAAACTGCATCCTGCAGTGCCAGACGTGTCCCCCTGCTTAAGCCTGTACATGTCCGGGCCAGTCTGAAGTTTGCTAGAGAGCATTTGGATTATCCAGAAGAGTATTGGGAGAATGTCATATGGTCTGATAAAACCAAAGTAGAACTGTTTAGTAGAAACAAAACTCGTTGTGTTTGGAGGAGACAGAATTTTGAGTTGCATCCAAAGAACACCATACCTACTGTGAAGCATGGGGGTGGCAACATCATGCTTTGGGGCGGTTTCTCTGCAAAGGGACCAGGACGACTGTTCCATGTATATGAAAGAATGAATAGGGCCATGTATTGTGAGATTCTGAGAGCAAACTTCCTTCCATCAGCAAAGGCATTGAAAATGAAACGTGGATGAGTCTTTCAGCATAATGACCCCACGCACACCACCAGGGCAATGGAGTGGCTTCGTAAAAAGCAGCATATGAAGGTCCTGGAGTGGCCTAACCAGTCTCCAGATTTCAACCCCATAGAAAAACTTTGGAGGGAGTTGAAAGTCTGTGTTGACCAGCCACAGGCCCAAAACATCACTGCTCTAGAGGAGATCTGCATGGAGGAATGGACCAACATATCACCAGCAGTGTGTGCCAACCTTTTGGAGACTTACAGAAAAAGTTTCACCTATGTCATTGCCAACAAAGGATATATAACAAAATATTGAGATGAACTTTTGTTAATGACCAAATACTTCCAAAATAAATCTTCTCAAATCAGACTAGGTGATTTTCTGGATTTGTTTTCTCATAGTTGTGGTCTACCTATGATGTCAAATACAGGCCTCTCATCTTTTTAAGTGCGAGAACTTGCACAATTGGTGGCTGACTAAATACTTTGTCATCCCCCCCCTGTATATATAAACCTCTGATCAGTCACTGCCAGGATCCCCCAATAACACCAGGATGGTATGCTGCCACCAGTTCCTCGTTAGATATAAGCCCGGTCCGTTAATCAGCTTATTTCACGTCAGAAACCAACCCCAGGTAGCGTATGAGTACTAGCCGGACTTACAGACGTGGGAAATCGGGTTTTGAGATAAAAGAGTGGCCCAAAATTAATTGACTTTTTAGGCTACTTTCACATTAGCGTCGTACGATGCACGACACAATGCGTCGTACCGACGCATGCAGTGAAAAAAAAAACACAACGGGGGCAGCGGATGCAGTTTTACAATGCATCCGCTGCCCCATTGTAATGTCCGGGGAGGAGGGGGCGGAGTTGCGGCCGCACATGCGCGGTCGAAAATGACGGACACAACGCACAAAAAGTTACATGTGACTTTTTTTGTGCCGACAGTCCGCCAAAACACGATGCATCCGCCGCACGACGGATGCGACGTGTGGCAATCCGCTAATGCAAGCCTATGGAGAAAAAACGCATCTTGCGGACAACTTTGCAGGATGCGTTTTTTCTCCAAAACGACGCATTGCGACGTGCGTCGTACGATGCTAGTGTGAAAGCACCCTTAATTGCTGAAAGGCGCATTAGAAACTACAAATATATACAGAGTAATACACAGAGATTACAGCCAGAAGTCGATAAAAAGTAAGGTACATGAGGATAGCAGTTAGCTGTATGTGTCACGTTACCGTTTTGTTTTTTTAATAACAAATTTTATTGGTTCCAGAGTAAGAAGATACATTGACAATAGCTAAATAATTGCAATCATTAAACAATAGTACAAGATTTGGTCAGTATTCCAAACTACTTCCTTACAAGGAACCAGAGAATTTTTAACAATAACCCAGACTTACACACGTAACACTAATGGCTCTTTTTGGTAGTGTCAGTTATGAAGTGCTCACCTTGACAATCTGTAATGTTACATAACAAATATCAGGTATTCTATGCTGCCTAATTGGACGGAAAGGATAATGGATCACAAGAGTACTACGAGTAATTAAACCATTTTTCCCAGATAACTTTAAAATTGTTGAACCCTGCCCAGGCGACTGGCTATCATGTGTGCCATAACACAATTATAATGATTTATTCTCTGTCTCCTGCAGTGAAAGAATTGTGACACTTTTCAAATTCTTTGCTACATTGACTCTTGTAGCTGTAAGGATGTGGCTTGTAATTCCTGCGTCCTCGTATTGGAGTCGCTCCAGTATCAGAGATAATAAAGCTGCTGCAGGATCCCACACTACCTCATATCCCAGTACCCCTGAAATCAAACTATAGATCGGTAACCAGTAAGTGCAGATTAGGGGACAAGACCACCAACTGTGCAACATATCACCCACCTCTGATTGACAACTCCAGCATAAAGCTGATGTTTGTGGGAATCTCTTATTGAGACTATATGGGGTGAAATACCACCTGCAAGAGATCTTCCGAGAGGCTTCCCAATGGTTTATGCAATGTGAAGACTTTGTCTGGAATGCCTGTGACCACTCTTCCTGGGTAAAAGTACAGCTCTTTCCCGCCTTGTAACAGAAGGCAAAGATTTAGGCTATGTGCACACGTTCAGGATTTTTCACGTTTTTTCGGCAGTTTTCCGCGGATAAAATGCTAAAAAAAACAGCATACATAAGCATCTCATCATTTTTAATGCATTCTGCAATTTTTGTGCACATGCTGCATTTTTTTTCCGTGAAAAAAACGCATCGTGGTAAAAAATGCAGCATGTTTATTAATTTTGCAGATTTTTCACGTTTTTTGCCACTATTTATTGCATTGGGATGCTCCGGGAAAAACCGCAAAAAAACACATGCGGAATTCCTGCAGAAAAAGCTTTGTTCAGGAAAATTCTGCACACTTTCCTGAACATGTGCACATAGCCTTAAGGGCAGTGTAAGAATTTATGGCTTCATATACTCTAGAAATCCCTTTAGAAGAGTCCATAGTAAAAGAAATTAGTATTCATAAGCAGATCTTAAGCTTTGTGACCTATTATTCATACAGTTCATAAAAAGTCTAATTTGAAGATATTTGAAAAAGTCTCTTATTAATGCTGTATTTTATCCACCAGTGAAGAAAATGGAGACAGAGCATTAGTGTGCATCAAGTTTCCCAGTCGAATTATTCCTCTTTCCTTCCTTATTTCCTCCCTGCGTGCTTCCCTGAGACCCTCAGAACAACGCGATGTGATCGCGTTGCTCCGAGCGTCTCCTCTGTACTCCTCCCTGCAGGCCCAGATCCAAAGTGGCCACGGGGGTCCTTCCGGGAGATGGCTTGTCAGTGCCTGCTCAGAGCAGGCGCCAGGAATCCTCCCTGCAGTACCTGTGTGATCGCTGATCTGACACAGTGCTCTGCAAAGTGTCAGATCAGCGATCTGTCACTATAACGTGATGTCCCACCCTAGCACAAAGTAAAAGAAAAAAAAAAACTCCTAAAGAAAAAGAATATATTGTTCCAATAAATACATTTCTTTATGTAAATAATAAAAGTACACATATTTAGTATCACCGCATCCGTAACGCTGAAAACGTCATCTTGTCCCGCAAAAAACAAGCCGCCATACAGCGTCATCAACGGAAAAATAAAAAAAGTTATAGTCCTTAGAATAAAGCGATGCAAAAAGAATTATTTTTTAAATAAAATAGTTTTTATCGTATAAAAGCGCCAAAACATAAAAAATGATATTAATGAGGTATCGCTGTAATCGTACTGACCTGAAGAATAAAACGGCTTTATCAATTTTACCAAACATGGAAGGGTGTCACAGGGTCCTTCTCCGGTATCACACAATCAACAGAGCAAGAGAATAGTGAACAATTCCAGAACCTTTATTTAGGCAAAACACGAAAGGTCCATATATACGATCCATCACACAAAGGATTAAATATTCCAGAATAAAAGTCCAACAATCCAGCACAGAGGATAACAGTCCATATTCCCTTCTTTTCCTCTGATATGCTCTTCACATCATGGGTCCACATCAGACTGACCTGTGTCTCACCTCCCTGATATTTACAAATCTCCCCCCTCATTCACAGGCCAGGAGGGAGAAGGTCTCAGTGGCTCATTGTTTCAACAAGCTAGGTCAACATGGCATTAGCATATCAGCAAACAACATTATTCACTGACCCTGTGGAGAGATAACAATACAGAACTGTGGGGAGAATATCAGATGGCCAATAACAACTCAACACCATGAAAATAAGTAAAATAGAAATATACACAAAATGATACCCACATAGCATATCCCACCATCACAACCGGTGTAAACACCCCCCACAAAAGAAATTCATGAATAGCTGGTTTTTGTTCATTCTACCCCACAAAAATCGCAATAAATAGTGATCAAAAAATGATACCATTTTTGGGCACGTGACAATAAAAACGTCAATGTTTGGGTTAGGGAGTGTGGTTAGGGTTATGGTTGGGATTAGGGGTGTGTTTGGGTTAAGGTTTCAGTTATAATTGGGGGTTTCCACTGTTTAGGCACACCAGGGCTCTCCAAACGCGACATGGCGTCCGATCTCAATTCCAGCCAATTCTGCGTTGAAAAAGTAAAACGGCGCTCCTTCCCTTCCGAGCTCTGCCATGCGCCCAAACAGTGGTTTACCCCCACATATGGGGTATCAGCGTACTCAGGACAAATTGCACAACATCTTTTGGGGTCCAATTTCTCCTGTTACCCTTGGGAAAAAAAACAAATTGGATCTGAAGTAAATTGTTGAGAAAAAAAGTTCTTTTTTTTTTTTTTTTTAACATTCCAAACATTCCTGTGAAACACCTGCACCTAATAATCTTCTTGAATGTGGTTTTGAGCACCTTGAGGGGTGTAGTTTTTAGAATGGTGTCACACTTGGGTATTTTCTATCATATAGTCCCCTCAAAATGACTTCAAATGAGATGTGGTCCCTAAAAAAAATGGTGTTGTAAAAATGAGAAATTGCTGGTCAACTTTTAACCCTTATAACTCCCTAACAAAACTTATTTCCAAAATTGTGCTGATGTAAAGTAGACATATAAGATATGTTACTTAAGTATTTTGTGTGACATATCTCTGTGATTTAAGGGGCATAAATTAAAAGTTGGAAAATTGCAAAATTTTCACCAAATTTCCATTTTTTTCACAAATAAACTCAAGTAATATCAAAGGAATTTTACCACTATCATGAAGTACAATGTGTCACGAGAAAATAATGTCAGAATCACCAGGATCCGTTGAAGCGTTCCAGAGTTATAACCTCATAAAGGGACAGTGGTCAGAGTTGCAAAAATTGGCCCGGTCATTAACGTGCAAACCACCCTTGGGGGTTAAGGAATGGGATGGCATACTGCAGTGTTTCGAGCAGAACATTATCCAATCTAAAGGGGACCAGTTTATATCCTAGATTTTTATTCCTCCAAACGTTTATTCCAGCTACAATTGTAGGGGAAATATTAGGAGAGAAATTCCGAGAATCTTAGGTGCCATAGGAAGTAGTACATTTTCTCATGTTCTACTATACTGGACTCTAGATCCACCCAAAGCTTAGTAGTGTTATCATTCCACCAGCACCTAAGTTGGTCTAACAAAGAAGCTTGGTAGTACCTTTGTATATTTGGACATCCCAAACCTCCCTTATTTAGTGGCAAATATAGAATGTTTGCTGAAATTCTGGCCTTTTGAGCATTCCAGATAAATCTCAATATCAAACTCTGCAACAACTTTAACGTATGTGCTGGAACCAATATAGGCACGTTCCGGAAATAATATAGTATCTTAGGAAGCAACATCATTTTTACCACCAAAATTCTTCCAATCCAGGATATTGGAAATTTCCTGTATTTCTTGATTTCCATAACTATAGTATGTATTAATGCATGACAGTTTTCTCTTTCCAGATTTTTGATTGGGAAACTGAGCGAAATACCGAGATGTGGGATAGCCCCTTCAGCCCAACTATAGGAAAATATCTGCTTTAACCCCTTAATCCCATATGACGTACTATCCCGTCGAGGCGGGGTGGGCCTTAATTCCCACCGACGGGATAGTACGTCATATGCGATCGGCCGCGCTCACAGGGGGAGCGCGGCCGGGTGTCAGCTGACTATCGCAGCTGACATCCGGCACTATGTGCCAGGAGCGGTCACGGACTGCCCCTGGCACATTAACCCCCGACACACTGCGATCAAACACGATCGCAGTGTTCCGGCAGTATAGGGCTTCCCTAAGACCCTCGGAGCAACGCGATGTGATCGCGTTGCTCCGAGCGTCTCTTACCTCCTCTCCCTGCAGTCCCCGGATCTAAAATGGCCGCGGGGCTGCATCCGGGTCCTGCAGGGAGGTGGCTTACCAAGCGCCTGCTCAGTGCAGGCGCTGGTAAGCCTGCAGCGCTGGATGTCAGATCGGTGATCTGACAGTGCTGTGCAAACTGTCAGATCTGCGATCTGTGATGTCCCCCCCAGGGACAAAGTTAAAAAAAATAAATAAAAAAAATTTCCACATGTGTAAAAAAAATTAAAAAAAATTTGGGGGGCTAAAAATCATTTTTGTGGGAAAAAAAGGATTTTTTATTTTCACGGCTCTGCGTTGTAAACTGTAGTGAAACATTTGGGGGTTCAAAGTTCTCACAACACATCTAGATAAGTTCCTTGGGAGGTCTAGTTTCCAATATGGGGTCACTTGTGGGGGGTTTCTACTGTTTGGATACATCAGGGGCTCTGCAAATGCAACGTGACGCCTGCAGACCAATCCATCCAAGTCTCCCTTCCAAACTCTGCCATGCGCCCAAACGGTGGTTCCCCCCCACATATGGGGTATCAGCGTACTCAGGACAAATTGGACAACAACTTTTGGGGTCCAATTTATCCTGTTACCCATGTAAAAATACAAAACTGGGGGCTAAAAAAATCTATTTTGTGAAGAAAAATTTTTTTTTTTATTTTCACGGCTCTGCATTATAAACTGTAGTGAAACACTTGGGGTCTCAAAGCTCTCAAAACACATCTAGATAAGTTCCTTAGGTTGTCTACTTTCCAAAATGGTGTCACTTGTGGGGGGTTTTAATGTTTAGGCACATCAGGGTCTCTCCAAACACGACATGGTGTCCCATCTCAATTCCAGTCAATTTTGCATTGAAAAGTCAAACGGCGCTTCTTCCCTTCAGAGCTCTGCCATGCACCAAAACAGTGGTTTACCCCCACATATGGGGTATCAGCGTACTCAGGACAAATTGCACAACAACTTTTGGGGTCCATTTTCTCCTGTTACCCTTGGTAAAATAAAACAAATTGGAGCTGAAATTAATTGTGTGAAAAAAGTTAAATGTTCATTTTTATTTAAACATTCCAAAAATTCCTGTGAAACACCTGAAGGGTTAATAAACTTCTTGAATGTGGTTTTGAGCACCTTGAGGGGTGCAGTTTTTAGAATGGTGTCACACTTGGGTATTTTCTATCATATTGACCCCTCAAAATGACTTCAAATGAGATGTGGTCCCTAAAAAAAAATGGTGTTGTAAAAATGAGAAATTGCTGGTCAAATTTTAACCCTTATAACTCCCTAACAAAAAAAAATTTTGTTCCAAAATTGTGCTGATGTAAAGTAGACATGTGGGAAATGTTACTTCTTAAGTATTTTGCTTGACATATCTCTGTGATTTAAGGGCATAAAAATTCAAAGTTGGAAAATTGCGAAATTTTCGCCAAATTTCCGTTTTTTTTCACAAATAAGCTTAAGTTAGATCGAATAAATTTTACCACTATCATGAAGTACAATATGTCACGAGAAAACAGTGTCAGAATCGCCAAGATCCGTTGAAGCGTTCCAGAGTTATAACCTCATAAAGGGACAGTGGTCAGAATTGTAAAAAATCGGCCCGGTCATTAACGTGCAAACCACCCTCGGGGCTTAAGGGGTTAAATGAGTTGAGGCTAGGCTGAACACCCATATCCAAAATCGTCGACTTAGAAGCATTAACTTTATAGTAGCTAGCGTTTCCAAAGTCCTTAATAATTTGAGTTATGCCTCTTAATGACGCCAGTGGGTTTGCTATAGGGCAAACAGCCCTATTCGATGACCTGTTTTCCCTATCCTTATAGCTGTAATATTAGGGGCAGAACGAATGGCCTGGACAAAAGGTTCCATTACTAGGGTGAACACGTTACCGTTTCTTAATCACTTGTGGATGAAGGGAAACTCTCGTATCCACAGGGCACCTTCTTAGTTTTTGGTCCGTCTCCACAAGACGTGATGTGGCTTCCATGGCAGAAAAAAGCCACTGAAAGAGTGTGGCTAGCTTTTAACACTTCATGCGCCCCTCCCATATTTGCCACCGCCCCTCTGGGTTGGGCTTAATTCTCCCTTGACCAGCCAAAATAATTCCCAATATCTAGGATGGGTCATAACTTCCTAGCGGGAGGTCCAAACGGGACATCTGATGTCTCAACGGGTTCGTTGGAGCTGGACCAATACGGAGAGTCCAAACTTGGGTTGGCTAAGTGGTTCTGGAGGGCCAGTCTCGATAGCTTGTAATCTGGGACAGCTAGAGAAATATGAGACACAGGGGTGCTTGCAGGGTGATCCCAGGTTTCTGGTGGTACATTGGACTTATCCCTGAGATGCACGGTACTTTCATAATTCATCTCTAGATGTTGGTGATGCTGGGTCTGGAGATTTTCCTTGATGTAAGCAGACTAGCACAAAAAACAGCAGGGTGTCCTAGCTCTGCTCCTCCTGCCTTCATTAACACAGGGCCTCTAATTCTCAGGCCAAATGGTAAAGAGCTTTTGGGAATTGCGCACTTTTCCCAAGGGTGCGAGCCACAATTCAGGAGTGGAGGAAGATCTCTGGATAATCTATGGGGCCTGAATTCATAAATCCAAAAAGGAGTCTCCCTCATCACTCACACCGGCGCCCCCTTCCCCATAACGCCCCCATACCGGCACACACAGCTGCCCCTATACCACTGTACAGTGTGGCCTCCCCCCATACTGGAACAGCGTCGCCCCCTCCATCCATACCGGCGTTCAGAGTCGCCCCTCCATCCATCCCAGCACCCAGAGTCGCCCCTCCATCCATACCATCGCCCAGAGCAGCCCCTCCATCCATACCAGCGTCACCCCTCCCCCCATACCGGCGCCCAGAGTTGCCCCTCCACCAAACTGGCACCCAGTCACCCCTTCCCCCATACCGACACAGAGTCGCCCCCCTTCCCATACCGGCATAGAGTGGACCCACATGCCAGCACACAGAATCGCCCCCCACCCCAATACCGGCGCACAGAGTCACCACCATACCAGTGCACAGAGACACCCCACCCATACCGGCTTCTCTTGCGATCTCTTGTTCCTCCAGTACAAGGGCTGCAATATGGTGCCACTTTACGAGGCCAGAGCAATTTAATCCGCACAATGACACATCCCAGACAGACAACCATTTATATAATTTATTACAATCAACAGCACAAAACATGGAAGTGTAGATTCCAGACTGGGAGAGAAAATGCCAGATAAACAGAGCCCGGGCCATGAGAGAACGCCAGCTCGTACAGAGCACAGGCCAGGGGAGAACGCCAGCTCGTACAGAGCACAGGCCAAGGGAGAACGCCAGCTTGTACAGAGCACAGGCCAAGGGAGAACACCAGCTCATACAGGGCCTGGCACACAGCACCAATATACACATGTATACAGAATATACTCCCTTCACCCCAGAACACAAAGCTAGACACCAATACATATATTAAATGTGCATAAAATACCATGCCGCCAGTGCCACGTCAGCGGGCACAGGGCTGGGCACGTGGGAGCTGCTCCTGACCACTTGTGGTCACGTTCACAGGACTTGTTTTCCAGGTTCTGATGTCCAAGAGCGCTTGGTTCAGGGCATCCATCCATAAGCGTCCATCTTCCTTGGTATCTGCAGACAGCCAGCTCCTGGGAAGAGAGAAAAGGGATCGGCACACTGAAGGGTTAACAGACACAAGGGTTATTACACAGCAGCACACAACCACCAGCAGAGGACGCCATATAGACCAGAAGCTCAGAAGGCTCCTTTAGGATCTTCTGGCTGATCGATACATCAACTTAAATCGCTCCTCTGTACTCCTGCGGGGATGCTGTAATCCTCCATACTGTGTCCAGGATCCATACACGACCTTATATCGCTCCTTAGTACTCCTGCGGGGATGCTGTAATCCTCCATACTGTGTGCAGGATCCATACACGACCTTATATCGCTCCTTAGTACTCCTGCGGGGATGCTGTAATCCTCCATACTGTGCCCAGGATCCATACACCACCTTATATCGCTCCTCTGTACTCCTGCGGGGATGCTATAATCCTCCATACTGTGTCCAGGATCCATACACCACCTTATATCGCTCCTCTGTACTCCTGCGGGGATGCTATAATCCTCCATACTGTGCCCAGGATCCATACACCACCTTATATCGCTCTTCTGTACTTCTGTGAGAGGCGGTAATCCTCAATACTGTGCCAGGATCCATACACGACCTTATATCGCTCCTCAATACTCCTGCGGGGATGTTGTAATCCTCTATACTGTGCCCAGGATCCATACACCTTATATCGCTCCTTAATACTCCTGCCGGGATGCTGTAATCCTCCATACCGTACCCTGGATACATACAAAATCTTATATCGCTCCTCTGTACTGCTGTGGGGATGCTATAATCCTCCATACTGCGCCCAGGATCCATACACCTTATATCGCTCCTCAGTACTCCTGCAGGGATGTTGTAATCCTCTATACTGTGTCCAGGATCCATACACCACCTTATATCGCTCCTCTATACTTCTGTGAGAGGCGGTAATCCTCCATACTGTGCCCGGGTTTCCGCACACCATCTTATATCACTCCTAAGTACTCCTGCGAGGATACTGTACCAGTCATGTACTCACTTGGTGAAGCAGAGCATGTTGCGGCACTGTATTACAAGGGTGTCCACATCATCTTCTCGCTGTGGTCTCATTGTGACGAGCTCCAGGGTGTGGGGCCGGGCGCAGCTCTCCCTTTTGGCGGGCTCTACCTTGGTGCTGGTACAGTTGATGAGATTTATCCTCTCCAGAGGCTCCTGGACGACAAAGCTGAGTGGTCAGTGCACACCACTTGACAACCTACTATCACGTGGAAGCGGCAGCCTCACCTTACAGCTCTCCTGGTCAGGATTTGCCCAAAATGAGAGGCTGTTCCCAGACAGCATGCACCAACGCCTGTGCCAGGCCGCTAAGCCACCGACGTCCTCAAACATGGTCTGTAACGAGAGGAAAAAAAAGTGGCGGGGATCAGTAAACAAAGGTGGAAATACAAGGAGGAGCGTGTGACTACGTACCAAGAACCCACTGCACTGTACATGGGAGTGACTCTGACACTGTAGCTTCAGATACAGACTTCCCTCCAGAGGGGACAGCAACGGGACCTAAGATTACAAAAAAAATAGTAGTGGATAGTGTCAAGACAGCAACATGGCCGGTGGTGTGGATAAGGGGGGAGAATACAGAGTCAGGACAGCAACAAGTTAGAAGAGGGTGAGGGTAACAGGATAGCAGCATCAGGCCAGCAACAAGGAAGAGGAGGACGTAGGGCAGCGTCAGGCCAGCGTCAGGACAAAAGACAGGGCGAGGGCAGCATCAGGACAAAAGACAGGGCGAGGGCAGCGTCAGGACAAAAGACAGGGCGAGGGCAGCGTCAGGACAAAAGACAGGGCGAGGGCAGCGTCAGGACAAAAGACAGGGCGAGGGCAGCGTCAGGACAAAAGACAGGGCGAGGGCAGCGTCAGGACAAAAGACAGGGCGAGGGCAGCGTCAGGACAAAAGACAGGGCGAGGGCAGCGTCAGGACAGCAACAAGACGAAAGATGGGCGAGGGCAGCGTCAGGACAGCAACAAGACGAAAGATGGGCGAGGGCAGCGTCAGGACAGCAACAAGACGAAAGATGGGCGAGGGTAGCAACATCAGGTCAGTTATAACACGAAAGGAGGGCGAGAGCAACGTCAGGACAGCAACAAGGGAGAAGAGGGGGTAGGGCAACATCAGGCCTGCAACAAGGAAGAAGAGGGGGTAGGGCAACGTCAGGCCTGCAACAAGGAAGAAGAGGAGGTAGGGCAACGTCAGGCCAGCAACAAGGAAGAAGAGGACGTAGGGCAACGTCAGGCCAGCAACAAGGAAGAAGAGGACGTAGGGCAACGTCAGGCCAGCAACAAGGAAGAAGAGGACGTAGGGCAACGTCAGGCCAGCAACAAGGAAGAAGAGGACGTAGGGCAACGTCAGGCCAGCAACAAGGAAGAAGAGGACGTAGGGCAACGTCAGGCCAGCAACAAGGAAGAAGAGGACGTAGGGCAACGTCAGGCCAGCAACAAGGAAGAAGAGGACGTAGGGCAACGTCAGGCCAGCAACAAGGAAGAAGAGGACGTAGGGCAACGTCAGGCCAGCAACAAGGAAGAAGAGGACGTAGGGCAACGTCAGGCCAGCAACAAGGAAGAAGAGGACGTAGGGCAACGTCAGGCCAGCAACAAGGAAGAAGAGGACGTAGGGCAACGTCAGGCCAGCAACAAGGAAGAAGAGGACGTAGGGCAACGTCAGGCCAGCAACAAGGAAGAAGAGGGGGTAGGGCAACGTCAGGCCAGCAACAAGGAAGAGGGGGTAGGGCAACGTCAGGCCAGCAACAAGGAAGAAGAGGGGGTAGGGCAACATCAGGCCAGCAACAGGGAAGAAGAGGGGGTAGGGCAACATCAGGCCAGCAACAAGGAAGAAGAGGGGGTAGGGCAACATCAGGCCTGCAACAAGGAAGAATAGGGGGTAGGGCAACGTCAGGCCAGCAACAAGGAAGAAGAGGACGTAGGGCAACGTCAGGCCAGCAACAAGGAAGAAGAGGGGGTAGGGCAACGTCAGGCCAGCAACAAGGAAGAAGAGGGGGTAGGGTAAAGTCAGGCCAGCAACAAGGAAGAAGAGGGGGTAGGGCAACGTCAGGCCAGCAACAAGGAAGAAGAGGGGGTAGGGCAACGTCAGGCCAGCAACAAGGAAGAAGGGGGGGTAGGGCAACGTCAGGCCAGCAACAAGGAAGAAGAGGGGGTAGGGCAACGTCAGGCCAGCAACAAGGAAGAAGAGGGGGTAGGGCAACATCAGGCACGCAACAGGGAAGAAGAGGGGGTAGGGCAACATCGGGCCAGCAACAAGGAAGAAGAGGGGGTAGGGCAACGTCAGGCCAGCAACAAGGAAGAAGAGGGGGTAGGGCAACATCAGGCACGCAACAGGGAAGAAGAGGGGGTAGGGCAACATCGGGCCAGCAACAAGGAAGAAGAGGGGGTAGGGCAACATCAGGCCTGCAACAAGGAAGAATAGGGGGTAGGGCAACGTCAGGCAAGCAATAAGGAAGAGGGGGTAGGGCAACATCAGGCCTGCAACAAGGAAGAAGAGGGGGTAGGGCAACGTCAGGCCAGCAACAAGGAAGAAGAGGGGGTAGGGCAACGTCAGGACAGCAACAAGGTAGAAGATAGAGGTCAGCAACAAGACTAAAGATGGGTGAGTGCAATGACTAAAGGAGAAGGGGGGCAGTGTCAGGACAGCAACAAGATGAAAGAGGGGTAAGGGCAATACCAGGATAGCAACAAGGGAACAGAGGGCAGAGTCAGGACAGCAACAAGGAAGAGTTGTAGCGAGGGAAGCAACAAAACGAAAGATGGGTGAGGGCAACATCAGGATAAAAACAGGAGAACAGGGGTGAGGGCAGCGTCAGGACAGCAACAAGGAAGAGGGGGTAAGGCAAGGTCAGGCCAGCAACAAGGAATAAGGAGAGGGCAACGTCAGGCCAGCAACAAGGGAGAAGATAGAGGTCAGCAACAAGACGAAAGCTGGGTAAGTGCAATGACTAAAGGAGAAGGGGGGCAGTGTCAGGACAGCAACAAGATGAAAGAGGGGTAAGGGCAATACCAGGATAGCAACAAGGGAACAGAGGGCATAGTCAGGACAGCAACAAGGAAGAATTGTAGTGAGGGAAGCAACAAAACGCAAGATGGGTGAGGGCAACATCAGGATAACAACAGGAGAAGAGGGGTGAGGGCAGCGTCAGGACAGCAACAAGGTGGAGAGGGCAGCGTTCGGACAGCAAGAAGGGGGAGGAGTGGGGGGCAGCATCAGGTTAGCAACATGGCGGAAGAGGGGGTAGCCATGTCAAGACCATGGAGGAGAGCGATGACACTGTGGCAGTCACAGCAGGACAGTGACAGGTATTATTGTGAGGTTGGAACAATACGCTGAAATTAAAAAATGAACACAGTTGAACTTAACTAATTTTGTGGGGCTGAAAATGAATCTTATGCTTAAAATTGCCGATTGGGTCTAATTTTCTATATCCAGGCGGTTGTAATGACTTCTGACATCTTTCGTGTGGCTTATAGAAACATTGCATCTTTACGATTTCCTCCTCATTATTGCATTGTTAGTAGCTCTTCTGTTACATCATCTAGTTAGTAGAAAAAAGGAGGACCAGGAGCTAGTAGTAAATATGCATATAAAAGTCTTTATTATTACAAAGCTTATAAAATCAGAACATGAGTAATCATAATAAGTGTTCCACAACACCACACGGATGGGGGAAGAAAAACAGCCCTGAACCCCAAACCCCCAGTGCTGGAGGCGGTGCTAGTATGAACAGTTACGGGTAGTATCAACCATGTAACAGATATTACAGGGAACAGTCCCAAAGATATGTATGCACCATAACCACCATATAGTAACAACTAGTAATAGCATGGGGAGCCAAAAAAACATAGTGACTGCTGTGTGTATGCACACCGAAAAGTCTGAAGCAAGTGTATTCAACTAATCATGGCCGGCAAACCCAGATACAGCAGTACAACATATGACAAAAATGCTTACCCATGTGTGGGGGAAGAGAGGAAAAGGGGTCCCGCCGGTGGGTGAGCCCCGACGCGCGTTTCGCAGCGTTTGCACGCTGCTTCCTCAAGGGGATGTGGTATCAGGTAGAGCAGGACCTGCCTATAACCCCCCTGACCTGAGTCACATGTCCGGCAGCCACCAATCCCAGTGGCGCTGTCGGCGCATGCGCACTGCGGCAAGGAGGCCCTGCACAAGGACCTGGCGTCAGGCCGAGCACACAGGCCGGGAAAGGAGTTCCGGACCTGCGCGCAGGGCACAAGAGACGCCCGTCTGTGCGCGACGGCCGCCCGCACACAGGGCGATGCGCACGGCCACAGGGGGGCGCGTGTTACAATGGAACCACGGTAAGTATAGATCCAGATCGACACATGGACTCACATAAAGAAAAAGTCCACTGAAGACTATGGCCATTAAATAATGCATGCATCCACCTGTAATATCTGTTACATGGTTGATACTACCCGTAACTGTTCATACTAGCACCGCCTCCAGCACTGGGGGTTTGGGGTTCAGGGCTGTTTTTCTTCCCCCATCCGTGTGGTGTTGTGGAACACTTATTATGATTACTCATGTTCTGATTTTATAAGCTTTGTAATAATAAAGACTTTTATATGCATATTTACTACTAGCTCCTGGTCCTCCTTTTTTCTAGTATTTAGCATTTGGAGCTATGGTTTAATAAATCCCGGTTATTGCTATATGTACACTGGTACTTTTCCCTGGGTTTTCTATTATGTACTCGGATTCCTGGTTATTATCATCTAGTTAGTCTAGTGAGCCTTCAGTATTCTGTCATCTTAGGACGATCTAACGCCAACTCCGCTCCGACGACGTCATCCTAAATACAGAAGCATCACCTACTTTTATACATGCTCTCTGTGTAAGGTATAATGTTTTAAGACTTCTTAGTTTAGTTTCTTAACATATTGACAGGTTTCTATAGTTTTCAGGTATGCTTTATTCTTCCATTAAAGAAGTTAGTTTTTACTACATACTTTTGCGTCACAAAGGCTAAACTTGGCTACCATGATAAGGAAAGCCTACAACCTGTATATTGGCTGCAGAATAGGATGAGAGTAGGACAAGAGTTGGGCTCCACACACATACGCCGCAATAGAGGAGCATCACATCTTACCCACTGGTTGCAGGGGAAGAGGCAATCTATGCATTTTGTGGGCTAAAGGATCTGGAGAGCCAACCTATCAAACAACCAATTGCTATTTCTGGTGGTATGCTCCATTTGAAAAGACATTTCAAGGAAGAAGAAGTGGACTTCACTGTATCCAAACTTTCCATCTGCAATATGTCCATTATCACACACAGAAGAACTGCAGATTCCAAAACCACCAGAAACATTTTCAGTCGGGCCAAGTGAGGAAGATGAAGCTTTGTCTATGAAGCACTTTCCTCTCCGACCCAGACTTTCTCTCAGCAATCCCAACTGAACCGCACCTTATAAACACAGTTTACTGAACCATCTCGTTAGAGATTTGGATCTACCCAAGAGTAAAGGTACCGTCACACTCAGCAACGAGAACGACAACAGTCCGTGACGTTGCAGCGTCCTGGATAGCGATCTCGTTGTGTTTGACACGCAGGAGCGATGTGGATCCCGCTGTGCCATAGCTGGTCGGAGCTAGAAGTCCAGAACTTTATTTCGTCGCCAGGTTGGCGTGTATCGTCATGTTTGACATCAAAAGCAACGACGCCAGCAATGTTTGACATGGAGCTAACGACCAGCGAGAACGAGAAGTGAGTCGCCGTTACGTCACTGGATCACTCCTGCATCGTTCTGGAGTTGCTGTGTTTGACGTCTCTACTGTGACCTAAACAGCGACGCTCCAGCGATCTAGTTTAGGTCGGCTCGTTGTCTATATCGCCGCAGCGTTGCTGAGTGCGACGGTACCTTAAGGCTGAGCTCCTAGGGTCCGGCTACAGCAGAGGAATCTAAAGGGCAATGCTCAGATTTGTTTGTTCCGCAAGCGTGATAAAGATCTTGTCCAACACTTCATGGAGAGCGATCTTGTGGCATGCAACAATGTCAACAGTTTAATGGAAGCTCTGAAGATAAGTCATAATCCTGATGAATGGAGGCTCTTCATCCATTCATCCAAAACAAGCCTAAGGGTACCGTCTCACATAACGATTTACCAACGATCACGACCAGCGATACGACCTGGCCGTGATCGTTGGTAAGTGGTTGTGTGGTCGCTGGGGAGCTGTCACACAGTCAGCTCTCCAGCGACCAACGATGCCGAAGGCCCCGGGTAACCAGGGTAAACATCGGGTTACTAAGCGCAGGGCCGCGCTTAGTAACCCGATGTTTACCGTGGTTACCAGCGTAAAAGTAAAAAAAAAAAAACAGTACATACTTACATTCCGGTGTCTGTCCCCCGGCGTTCTGCTTCTCTCCACTGTGTCTGTGCCAGCCGGAAAGCACAGCGGTGACATCACCGCTGTGCTCGCTTTCCGGCCAGCCGGCGCTCACAGTGCAGAGAAGCAGAACGCCGGGGGACAGACACCGGAATGTGAGTATGTACTGTTTGTTTTTTTTTACTTTTACGCTGGTAACCAGGGTAAACATCGGGTTACTAAGCGCGGCCCTGCGCTTAGTAACCCGATGTTTACCCTGGTTACAAGCGAACGCATCGCTGGATCGCTGTCACACACAAAGATCCAGCGATGATAGCGGGAGATCCAGCGACGAAAGAAAGTTCCAAACGATCTGCTACGACGTACGATTCTCAGCAGGGTCCCTGATCGCTGCTGCGTGTCAGACACAGCGATATCGCATGGATATCGCTGGAACGTCACGGATCGTACCGTCGTAGCGACCAAAGTGCCACTGTGTGACGGTACCCTAAAGGTACCGTCACACTCAGCGACACTGCAGCGATAGCGACAACGAGCTGATCGCTGCAGCGTCGCTGTTTAGGTCGCTGTAGAGATGTCAAACACAGCAGCTCCAGAACGATGCAGGAGCGATCCCGTGACGTAACGGTGACTCACTTATCGTTCTCACAGGTCGTTAGCCAGTGACGCTGCTACCATGAGGCGACTTGAGCTCTTTGGCTCAGGCGGCAGAAGAGAGGGGGCGGCAGATTCTGTAACTGGATTTGCGCTGCTAGGTTTTTTTTTTTTTTTAAACTCCGGGGTCAAGTGCCCGCCCCCCCTCCTCCCTCCCTCGTGCCTGCCCCCCCTCCTCCCTCCCTCCTTCCCATGCATAATGGCAATGTGACTTCAATTGAATTGAATTATGTAGCTCACATGAAATAAACCTATGATAACATGAAACAGCTGTTCAGGTGCCTGAACTATGCAGCATGTGTGGCTCTTCTGTGGTGACTTAAGAGGTGGTTGCCTTCTCACTTGGTCTCCAGGGTGGGTGCACAAAGTCCTGCTGCATTATGTGTGAGTGAGGTAGTCATGCAAGAGCATATCACTACAATAGAGAAACTAGCCTCCGATATTCGCTTCAGCCAGGAAAGAGTAAAAGTGCTTAACATCCATCCCTTGTTCACACACAAGATTTTGTAACCATCATTGCACATCAAGTTGGGCTTAATGACGAAGAACTAAAGGGAATGGATAAAAATGCTAAAGTATCAAATGTCTCATCGATAAATGCCCAGGGTTGAGTTTAGGCCAAGGAAATCACCATTTTGACCCATCAGGCTAGGAACCTTTGGATGCTCTCTGGCTTCTACTAGGACCATGAAAGAACAAAAATGGAGGTAGACTTTGAATCCTTTTGGTGATTCTATATAATAATGTCCAGAGTGTAGCACTCGCTTTTTGTATCCATTGTGAATTCAGCTTTCAGCTTCATCCGACACCTGAAAAAGGAGTTACCACATCGAAACAAGCCATGGTTTTCTACCTTGCAATCCTGCCAAGCACAAAATTGTGTAGTGTCCTCCTAAAGGCGAGCTCATGAACATTACCATTAGCAAACATGAAAGTGGCCATTAGTTGCTTAGATGTTACCTTGGGTTCGTTGTGGACTATCACATGCAAAGCTCTTGGAGTGATCTGTTGGTTGACAACTCCTGAGGAGCGGGAGATGGGGGTAAGGCTACTTTCACACTAGCGACGTTGCGGCGCACCGACGCTAGCTGTGAATGCGCCGCACAACGGGGGCAGCGGATGCAGTTTTCCAACGCATCCGTTGCCCCATTGTGAGGTGCGGGGAGGCGGGGGCGGAGTTCCGGCTGCGCATGCGCGGTCAGAAATGCTGCAGACAACGCACCAAAAAACGTTACAAGCAAAGTTTTATGGTGGCGACGGTCCGACGCAACCGTCGCACGACGGTTGCGACGTGTGGCAATGCGGCGCACTGCGTCGCTAATAAAAGTCTATGGAGAAAAAACGCATCCTGCAAGCACTTTTGCAGGATGCGTTTTTTCTGCAAAACGACGCATAGCGATGTGCAGTGCACGACGCTAGTGTGAAAGTAGCCTTAATGTTCTTGAATTGTCCCCATTTGTGCATATCTGACTGAGGCGATGCAGTAAAAACTATGGATATTGGCTTCACATCCTTTTCCAGCCTGATGAGCATCAATGCTTCTGAGATCATGAGAAATCTCCATTCTTCATGCCATATTACACATCCATAAAAATGTTATGTAAAAATCAGACTGTTAGATCCCTGTTTAGATTAAACCAGTTGCCCACTCGCACCCATGTGTTATTTCATAGATTAAAAACATCAGAATTTAACCTTTAAATCATCGACTAACCCTAAAGAGCCAAATAATTTCCCACTCACATGTGATATTGGACTATATTTCCCATGTAAAAAAAAATAAAATAAATAGTTTGTAGAAAGATACACCTGGCTGCAATTCTGCACCCGACTGATTCATGCTGTCGTGGTATAAAGGAGCATGAATCAGTTGACAGGTTCCCTTTAACTGAGAGTCCAGGCGAAGAGACAGATTTTAGTCTGCACCGATTCACTGTAGCATATCTGTTGAGCAAGTGTGAGGGGGTCAGGACAGCTTGTCTAAAAGGCAGAAGATGGGACGTTTCCGCAGATATGGAGATTAAACTCACAATAAAATGAGTCATTGTCCTGCGCTAGAAGCCATTCATTCCCCAGAGGAAGCAAGTCTACCCCCCAAATCCATGCAGAGTAACCACCTGATCCTGGAAATGATCCCCAAGAAGACGACCGACCTTCCCTTCTAACTTCATCTAAAAGGAGAGGCTCGAGGGCAGAGACGAGGCGAGACTCGACTCGAGGGCAGAGACGAGGCGAGACTCGACTCGAGGGCAGAGACGAGGCGAGACTCGACTCGAGGGCAGAGACGAGGCGAGACTCGACTCGAGGGCAGAGACGAGGCGAGACTCGACTCGAGGGCAGAGACGAGGCGAGACTCGACTCGAGGGCAGAGACGAGGCGAGACTCGACTCGAGGGCAGAGACGAGGCGAGACTCGACTCGAGGGCAGAGACGAGGCGAGACTCGACTCGAGGGCAGAGACGAGGCGAGACTCGACTCGAGGGCAGAGACGAGGCGAGACTCGACTCGAGGGCAGAGACGAGGCGAGACTCGACTCGAGGGCAGAGACGAGGCGAGACTCGACTCGAGGGCAGAGACGAGGCGAGACTCGACTCGAGGGCAGAGACGAGGCGAGACTCGACTCGAGGGCAGAGACGAGGCGAGACTCGACTCGAGGGCAGAGACGAGGCGAGACTCGACGGCAGAGACGAGGCGAGACTCGACGGCAGAGACGAGGCGAGACTCGACTCGAGGGCAGAGACGAGGCGAGACTCGACTCGAGGGCAGAGACGAGGCGAGACTCGACTCGAGGGCAGAGACGAGGCGAGACTCGACTCGAGGGCAGAGACGAGGCGAGACTCGACTCGAGGGCAGAGACGAGGCGAGACTCGACTCGAGGGCAGAGACGAGGCGAGACTCGACTCGAGGGCAGAGACGAGGCGAGACTCGACTCGAGGGCAGAGACGAGGCGAGACTCGACTCGAGGGCAGAGACGAGGCGAGACTCGACTCGAGGGCAGAGACGAGGCGAGACTCGACTCGAGGGCAGAGACGAGGCGAGACTCGACTCGAGGGCAGAGACGAGGCGAGACTCGACTCGAGGGCAGAGACGAGGCGAGACTCGACTCGAGGGCAGAGACGAGGCGAGACTCGACTCGAGGGCAGAGACGAGGCGAGACTCGACTCGAGGGCAGAGACGAGGCGAGACTCGACTCGAGGGCAGAGACGAGGCGAGACTCGACTCGAGGGCAGAGACGAGGCGAGACTCGACTCGAGGGCAGAGAGGAGACGAGATTCGAGGGCAGAGAGGAGACGAGACTCGAGGGCAAAGAGGAGGAGACGAGACTCGAAGGCAAAGAGGAGGAGACGAGACTCGAAGGCAGAGAGGAGGCGAGACTTGGGGCGTTATAAGACTACATGGCCGTGCTCGTACATTATGTTCCAGTCTCTGAGGCTGTTAGACACATGTGCATATTGCCTGTTTTTTTACACCGTCCCCACGTGTTGAGGATGTCTAGCAGCCACGAATCCTGTAGCTGCAGGGGCTCGAACATAATCGTTGAGCACGGCCAGATACTCAGATAACACCAGAGCATGCTCTGACAAGACGTTATCACGGTCGCTCATCACTAGTCCTAACACATCAAACCAAAGAATTCAGAGATTGTGTACTTCGTTATTCTCATGAGGGTAAAAAGAGTGATGTGATATATAGTATATACAGTACGTCACTTTGTGACAGATAGCCGCTGAGTAGAGGTCCAGTCGGTTAAGTATATAAAGAGCTCAGCACTCAAGGTTATACAGTGAAATAGTGAAAATGTAAAGGGGAATTCCCATGACCAAGGCCCTATCCAAATATGTAGTAGGTGTTATAAGATTAGCAAATACTGCCAATTAGAAATGTAGTATAGTTATTCAGATTTGCTATGTGTCCTTCCTCGTGTGCAGGCATTGCAGGACCTTATATATTTTTGTGAACATAAACTCCTATAAAACTGATTTTTATTATAAATATTTTAAAAAATCACCCACCCAGTGTGACTTAACAGGTTAAATACCATAAATAGATGACCAAAATTTGCCTACAAATTCCCTGCAATAGGCCTAACTGATTACCTACCTTACTGTGGAGGTTGGCATCCTAAAGAGCGATCTGGCGCCCCCACTCACCGTAGTCTATCCCTATCTTCCCTATCACAATCCTTGCCACAAATATTTATAATAAAATTCAGTTTTATAGGAGTTTATGTTCACAAAAATTAATTTAATCCCTTATTACATCAATTTCTTGTTTAGGACCTTATATATCCATCGTTACAACCACTAGCAACTAGATAACTCACTATACCACTGGTAATAACCATGAATACCCAACGTCCTGCAATGCTTGCACATGAGCAAAGAGACATAGCAAATCAGAAGAACTATAAGACATTTCTAATTGGAGGTATTTGCTAATACTATTACACCTACTACATACTTGGATAGAACCTTGGAGTCCTATGTTCCGGACCTTCAGTAGAGTAACAGGTCGCTCTGCATGAAGCAGTTTAGGAAGAGTAGCACAACGGTAAAGACCATAGTTGTGCGTGCAGAGGCCTCATGACCACTTAAACTACTCCACTCTCAGAGCCCTGTTACTCTGATGAAGGCCTGGAACACAGGCCTGAAACGGTAGCATATGCTGTTGGTGGAATGCTACATGAAAGGTCACTATATCGCCCGAGTGCCAAGCTCTTCTCTGAACACAGAGTGAGGACATCATCCAGGGAGGACGCACACATATAAGAGGTCAGTGACGTCACATCTGGGCAGAAGACGGCACATAGGAGAAATGGCCACTTACCTTTTCCAGAGGAAACTTGTACTTGCTGAAAGATTCCTGAGTGACGGTGAGTGATCCGACGAGCAGGAAACTACTGGGTCGGAGCGGCGCATTCACTGCCGGACTGCAAGCTACAGGCAGAAGAGATCATTAGTGGCACTCGCAGCAATAGAAGAGACCGGCCACCATGGGATAAGGAGGAAGTGAGCAGACATCACCCATCAGCCCGTCTAGTGACTACAGAATGAGCACTGAGAACAGACCCCCAACCCAAAAGACCCCAGAGAAGCCGCGCAGCCAACAGGTCAGCTCTTACCTGGAGAGTTCAAGGAGGTTTTCTGCAGAAGAAACAGGAGATAGGACGCTTACCTTGATGAAACCACGGGGGAGAAAAAAAACCACAAGCATCAGACCTGGCAACTTACCCGCGAGGACAGGAGTTTCTTGGGTGTGATCTGAGGAGGAGGACAGGAGTTCAGGATTTAAGAACGGCGCATGGTGAGAACACAGTGATGGCGTGACTAACTAGTTCACAGTACCTTGGGCTTCAGAGATCTCCGCTTATCCAGGACATATCCAGATTGTGCCTGGAAAACAATATAGGCCATCATTCAGCGGGACTGGCCCACGTCCCCTCGCCCAGCCCACGTCCCCTCGCCCAGCACACGTCCCCTCGCCCAGCACACGCCCCCTCGCCCAGCACACGCCCCCTCGCCCAGCACACGCCCCCTCGCCCAGCACAGGTCTCCTAACATATGTCCGTCACACACGTCCATAGGCTGCGAGACCGCAGCAGCCCACATCGCCCCCCGCTGAACACTACTCACCAGGCTGTACACTTCAAACTTCACTCTGAAGTCTGCGGAGGTGTCTTTCCTGTGCAGGAGAGAGGAGACATAATGACTGCTGGGGCCCAGGGTGCAGATCCTGGCAGACCAGAGCGTCGCTGCACTTACAGGGTAATGCTTGTAGGGAATGTGATAGTGTCCCCGGTGTGCGCATCAGAAGTGCTGGCCAGAGGCGTAGCCACCACGTCGTAGGCCCCATAACGGATCAGAAGGAGGAAGTAATGGCCAGCAGGCCCTGAGGAGATAAAGCCAGAGAGATGATGACACCATAAGGTGGGTAAACCCCCTGTCAGTAGGTAAGGGGCAACCAGAATGGACCCAGGGGGAGGAGACAAGGAGCAGCAAGCAGTGTCCCCACTGCACTTGGCACGTCATCATGATGAGGGTATCCCTACCGGAAGGGGAGGTGATGACAGACATAAAGGAACCCTGGAGAAAGAGGAGGCGATGACCAAAACAAAGGGGTAGGGGAATCCCAGAGGAAAAGGAGGCAACGACAGACTAGGGGATCCCGGGAGGAGGCGGTTGTCTTTTCATGAGAGGATGTGGCCTCCAACTTGCTCACACTGGTGACTGGTCTATAAGCGATGCAGAGATTTCCCAGAACTGTACATTTCCTGGCAGGGGAGGTTGTGATGGCTGCCTTAACCAACATTATTCTTTGGTAAGTATACTGTGCTGAAAAATAAACTGAGAAAAGGAAAAACAAGAATATCCAGGAATTCTGACTGCGTTTTGTTTTTCAGTCAGACCGTCTGCCATTACAGGTTGGCGTTATCCTATGGGTCGATACAATTACAGCAATACAAACTGATAGAGCCTTCATTATGGGGCAGAGCGTTCGCTGGTGTGGTTATACCGTATAAATCTCCTAGCAGCATCATCAGGGGATGAAACATATTGGGGGCCGCTGGTGCCAGGTGTTGTCCTATTCTGTCAATACCTATCAGCACCCGGGCACTATACATCATATAAATTAGCATAAAATAACTGCAGACTAGAGACAGATCAGAGACAAAACCTTTTATATCCTTTGTATAGTCTTTATTTTAATAGAAATAAGTTACATTTTCTGGTCTCCTCGTGTGGGTTTATTTGGGGGTTCTCCCTAATTTGGAATAAATATATAAATCTCCCTCCACAGACAGTCATGGTTCCTCTACTAGTTTTGGTTATATAGTGTGTAATACAGCTCGTTATGGCAGTGATTATTATTAACAGTATTTTGCATTTTTCTTAGAATACATTTGATAAGAATTTTTGCAGACTAACGTCTATTTCTGAGTGTCAGGCCTGCGAGTGGCGCCCGGAGGGGCTTTATTACAATGTCAGGCACTGCTATAGATTGCAGCATTTAAAGGGTAACACTGGATTAAAGTCATCTCTGATCCACCGCTGCACCAAGGTGTTACCACCGGAAGTCTACAGAGACAGTCCAGATCAGCCCGTGTGGGTATATCATGCTCCAGCCCGGGATGGATCATGTCACCTGCCCATTGGACGGGTATATCCTGCTCCAGCCCGGGATGGATCATGTCACCTGCCCATTGGACGGGTATATCCTGCTCCAGCCCGGGATGGTGTTGTGAATTCTGCTTTTGGGCTCCCTCCGGTGGTTGTAGGTGGTAATGTAGTTGCCCCTGAGTTGCAGTCCTGGTCAGGTGTATCTGCTGATTGCAGTTCTGACTGGGGTATTTAGGCGTGCAGGATTCATTAGTCCTTGCCAGTTGTCAATTGTTGTTGGGAGGTGTTGGACCTCTGCTTGGTTCCTCCTGCCTTTCTGCCAAATCAGCAAAGATAAGTGTGTTTTTTTTTCCTGTGGCACACATGCTATGTGCTTCACAATTCAGTGCTATTCTTTGTGTTTTCTTGTCCAGCTTAGATTGTGTCAGTATTTTCTCAGTCTTGTTGGATTCTCTGGAGTGGCAGATATACATTCCATGTCTTTAGTTAGATTGTGGAACTTTTTGTATTATCTGCTGTGGATATTTTTGGAAGGGTTTGAATACTGACCACTTAGTAATCTGTCCTATCCTTTCCTATTTAGCTAGAGTGGCCTCTTTTGCTAAATCCTGTTTTCTACCTGCGTGTGTCTATTCTTCTCCTACTCACAGTCATTATTCGTGGGGGGCTGCCTATCCTTTGGGGGGTCTGCTCTGAGGCAAGGTAGCATTCCTATTTCCATCTATAGGGGTATTTAGTCCTCCGGCTGTGTCGGTGTCTAGGGTTTGTTAGGCACACCCCACGGCTACTTCTAGTTGCGGTGTTAGTTCAGGATTTGCGGTCAGTACAGGTTCCACCGACTCCAGAGAAAGTTTCATGCGGCTCCAAGGTCACCAGATCATAACAGTACAACTGGCCATTAATGAGTTAAATGCATCTCAGAAGAAGGGAAGAAAGGTGTTGAGCCATTTTTTTTTCTGTAGTCTGTTTTTTCTTTTCTTCCCTCTTTATTTATGGGTGGCTGAGGAGTCTTGTGCCAGCATGGATGTTCAGGAATTAGCTTCTCGTGTAGACCAGCTTGCTGCTAGGGTACAGGGTATTTCTGATTATATTGTTCAGACTCCTGCTTTAGAGCCGAAGATTCCTACTCCTGATTTGTTTTTTGGTGATAGGTCCAAATTTTGGGGTTTTAAAAACAATTGTAAACTGTTTTTTGCTCTGAGACCACGATCCTCCGGTGATTCCATTCAGCAGGTTAAAATTGTCATCTCCCTGCTGCGTGGCGATCCACAGGATTGGGCATTTTCCCTGGAATCTGGGAATCCGGCCTTGCTTAATGTAAATTCCTTTTTTCAGGCTTTAGGATTATTATGATGAACCGAATTCTGTGGATCAAGCGGAGAAAACCTTGTTGGCCCTGTCTCAGGGTCAAGAGGCGGCAGAACTGTATTGTCAGAAATTTAGAAAATGGTCTGTGTTGACTAAATGGAATGATGATGCTTTGGCGGCAATTTTCAGAAAGGGTCTTTCTGAATCCGTTAAAGATGTTATGGTGGGGTTTCCCACGCCTTCCGGTCTGAGTGATTCTAGGTCTCTGGCCATTCAGATTGATCGGCGCTTGCGGGAGCATCAAACTGTGCGCGCTGTGGCGTCGTCCTTAGAGCAAAGTCATTGTGGCGACGCTTCTCATGTCATTTCAGTCTGCCCTAAGCGGACAAAAAGGATCGCTAGTTCATTTACTATCAGTACTGTACAACCTAAATTTCTGTTATCGGTGTCCTTGATCTGCTCATTGTCATCATTTTCTGTCATGGCGTTTGTGGATTCAGGCGCCGCCTTGAACTTAATGGATTTGGAGTTTGCCAGGCGTTGTGGTTTTCCCTTGCAGCCTTTGCAGAACCCTATTCCTTTAAGGGGGATTGATGCTACACCTTGGCTAAAAATAAGCCCCAGTTTTGGACACAGGTGACCATGCACATGGCGCCAGCCCATCAGGAAGATTGTCGAATTCTGGTGTTGCATAATTTGCATGATGTTATCGTGCTGGGTTTCCCGTGGTTGCAGGTACATAATCCTGTGTTGGATTGGAAATCTATGTGTGACTAGTTGGGGTTGTCAGGGGGTTCATAATGATGTTCCTTTGATGTCAATCTCCTCTTCTTCCTCTTCTGAAATTCCAGAGTTTTTGTCTGATTTTCAGGATGTATTCGATGAGCCCAAGTCCAGTTCCCTTCCACCGCACAGGGACTGTGATTGTGCGATTGACTTGATTCCAGGCAGTAAGTTTCCTTAAGGCCAACTTTTCAACCTGTCTGTGCCTGAACATACCGCCATGCGGAGTTATGTTAAGGAGTCTTTGGAGAAAGGGCATATTCGGCCATCTTCTTCACCGTTGGGAGCAGGTTTTTTTTTGTTGCTAAGAAGGATGGCTCCTTGAGACCTTGTATTGATTATCGTCTCTTGAATAAGATCACGGTCAAGTTTCAATACCCTTTACCTTTGCTTTCCGATTTGTTTGCTAGGATTAAGGGGGCTAGTTGGTTTACGAAGATTGACCTTCGGGGGGCATATAATCTTGTTCGTATTAAGCAGGGTGATGAATGGAAAACTGCGTTTAATACGCCCGAAGGCCATTTTGAATACCTTGTGATGCCATTCGGGCTCACTAACGCTCCATCTGTTTTTCAATCCTTCATGCATGATATCTTCCGGACTTATATTGATAAATTCTTGATTGTATATTTGGACGATATTTTGATTTTTTTCCGATGATTGGAAGTCTCATGTGGAACAGGTCAGGATGGTATTTCAGATCCTTCGTGACAATGCTTTGTTTGTGAAGGGGTCTAAGTGTCTCTTTGGGGTGCAGAAGGTTTCTTTTTTGGGCTTTATTTTTTCTCCCTCATCTATGGAGATGGATCCGGTTAAGGTTCAGGCCATTCATGATTGGATTCAACCCACATCCGTGAAGAGCCTTCAGAAATTTTTGGGTTTTGCAAATTTTTATCGCCGGTTCATTGCTAACTTCTCCAGCGTGGTTAAACCCTTGACTGATTTGACGAAAAAAGGCGCTGATGTGGCGAATTGGTCCTCTGCGGCTGTTTCTGCCTTTCAGGAGCTTAAACGCCGATTTACTTCTGCTCCGGTGTTGCGCCAACCAGATGTTTCTCTTCCGTTTCAGGTTGAGATAGATGCTTCTGAGATTGGGGCAGGGGCCGTTTTGTCTCAGAGGGATTCTGTTGGTTCTTTGATGAAACCGTGTGCCTTCTTCTCCCGCAAGTTTTCGCCTGCTGAATACAATTATGATGTCGGCAATCGGGAGTTGTTGGCTATGAAGTGGGCATTTGAGGAGTGGCGACATTGGCTTGAGGGAGCTAAGCACCGTATTGTGGTCCTGACCGATCATAAGAATTTGATTTACCTCGAGTCTGCCAAACGGCTGAGTCCTAGACAGGCTCGATGGTCCTTGTTTTTTTCCCGTTTTGATTTCGTGGTTTCGTATCTTCCGGGTTCTAAGAATATTAAGGCTGATGCCCTTTCTAGGAGTTTTTTGCCTGATTCTCCTTAGGTCCTTGAACCGGTCGGCATTCTGAAAGAAGGGGTGGTCCTTTCTGCCATTTCCCCTGATTTACGGCGGGTTCTTCAGGAATTTCAGGCTGATAGACCTGACCGCTGTCCTGTGGTGAAATTGTTTTTTCCTGACATATGGACTAGTAGAGTGATTTCTGAGGTTCACTGTTCTGTGTTGGCTGGTCATCCTGGTATTTTTGGTACCAGAGATTTGGCTGGTAGGTCCTTTTGGTGGCCTTCGTTGTCACGTGATGTGCGTTTTGTGCAGTCCTGTGGGACTTGTGCGCAGGCCAAGCCTTGTTGTTCCCGTGCTAGTGGGTTACTTTTGCCATTGCCGGTCCCTGAGAGGCCCTGGACGCATATTTCTATGGATTTTATTTCTGATCTTCCGGTTTCCCAGAGGATGTCGGTTATCTGGGTTGTTTGTGACCGGTTTTCTAAGATGGTTCATTTGGTGCCTTTGCCTAAATTGCCTTCCTCTTCAGAGTTGGTTCCGTTGTTTTTTCAGCATGTGGTTCGTTTGCATGGTATTCCGGAGAATATGGTGTCCGACAGAGGTTCCCAGTTTGTTTCTAGGTTTTGGCGGGCCTTTTGTGCTAGGCTGGGCATTGATTTGTCTTTTTCTTCTGCATTTCATCCTCAGACAAATGGCCAGACCGAGCGAACTAGTCAGACTTTGGAGACTTATTTGAGATGCTTTGTGTCTGCCGATCAGGATCATTGGGTGGCCTTTTTGCTATTGGCCGAGTTTGCCCTTAATAATCGGGCTAGTTCGGCTACTTTGGTTTCGCCTTTTTTTTGTAATTTTGGTTTTCATCCTCGTTTTTCTTCTGGGCAGGTTGAGCCTTCTGACTGTCCTGGTGTGGATTCTGTGGTTGACAGGTTGCAGCAGATTTGGGCTCATGTGGTGGAAAATTTGGTGTTGTCTCAGGAGGAGGCTCAACGTTTTGCTAACCGTCGTCGGTGTGTTGGTTCCCGGCTTCGAGATTTGGTTTGGTTGTCTTCCCGTCATGTTCCTATGAAGGTCTCTTCCCGTAAGTTTAAGCCTCGGTTTATTGGTCCTTATAGGATTTCTGAGATTATTAATCCGGTGTCTTTTCGATTGGCACTTCCGGCCT
This sequence comes from Ranitomeya variabilis, assembly GCF_051348905.1. Lineage (NCBI taxonomy): Eukaryota > Metazoa > Chordata > Amphibia > Anura > Dendrobatidae > Ranitomeya > Ranitomeya variabilis. The sequence goes on from NC_135233.1 coordinate 626,399,950, forward strand.
CTTTTGCTATCCATAAGGTCTTCCATAGATCTTTATTGCGGAAATATGTGGTGCCCGTTGTTCCCTCTGTTGATCCTCCGGCCCCTGTTTTGGTTGATGGGGAGTTGGAGTATGTGGTTGAGAAGATTTTGGATTCTCGTTTTTCGAGGCGGAGGCTTCAGTACCTTGTCAAATGGAAGGGTTATGGCCAGGAGGATAATTCTTGGGTTTTTGCTTCTGATGTCCATGCTGCTGATTTGGTTCATGCTTTTCATCTGGCTCGTCCTGATCGGCCTGGGGGCTCTGGTGAGGGTTCGGTGACCCCTCCTCAGGGGGGGGGGTACTGTTGTGAATTCTGCTTTTGGGCTCCCTCCGGTGGTTGTAGGTGGTAATGTAGTTGCCCCTGAGTTGCAGTCCTGGTCAGGTGTATCTGCTGATTGCAGTTCTGACTGGGGTATTTAGGCGTGCAGGATTCATTAGTCCTTGCCAGTTGTCAATTGTTGTTGGGAGGTGTTGGACCTCTGCTTGGTTCCTCCTGCCTTTCTGCCAAATCAGCAAAGATAAGTGTGTTTTTTTTTCCTGTGGCACACATGCTATGTGCTTCACAATTCAGTGCTATTCTTTGTGTTTTCTTGTCCAGCTTAGATTGTGTCAGTATTTTCTCAGTCTTGTTGGATTCTCTGGAGTGGCAGATATACATTCCATGTCTTTAGTTAGATTGTGGAACTTTTTGTATTATCTGCTGTGGATATTTTTGGAAGGGTTTTAATACTGACCGCTTTGTAATCTGTCCTATCCTTTCCTATTTAGCTAGAGTGGCCTCTTTTGCTAAATCCTGTTTTCTACCTGCGTGTGTCTATTCTTCTCCTACTCACAGTCATTCGTGGGGGGCTGCCTATCCTTTGGGGGGGGTCTACTCTGAGGCAAGGTAGCATTCCTATTTCCATCTATAGGGGTATTTAGTCCTCCGGCTGTGTCGAGGTGTCTAGGGTCCGTTAGGCACACCCCACGGCTACTTCTAGTTGCGGTGTTAGTTCAGGATTTGCGGTCAGTACAGGTTCCACCGACTCCAGAGAAAGTTTCATGCGGCTCCAAGGTCACCAGATCATAACAGGATGGATCATGTCACCTGCCCATTGGACGGGTATATCCTGCTCCAGCTCAGGATGGATCATGTCACCTGCCCGTTGGACGGTTATATCCTGCCCCAGCTCAGGATGGATCATGTCACCTGCCCATTGGACGGATATATCCTGCTCCAGCCCGGGATGGATCATGTCACCTGCCCATTGGACGGGTATATCCTGCTCCAGCCGGGATGGATCATGTCATCTGCCCATTGGTGGGTATATCCTGCTCCAGCCAGGGATGGATCATGTCACCTGCCCATTGGACGGTTATATCCTGCCCCAGCTCAGGATGGATCATGTCACCTGCCCATTGGACACATGTGGTTAGAGTCTAGACTAAGAGCCAGGAGGAGATACCTGTTTCCAGGATGGTGGAGCAGACATAATCCACTTTAAGAGGCAGCCGGATGTCAGATATGGTAACAGAGCCACAGCACGGTGTCAGGTCACATTCAGGACTTGATGGCGGCTCTTCTGATCTCCCATCACGGAGCCGTTCCAGCTCCTTCAGAAGAGCGGCCTTCTTCTCACCTAGCCAGGAGAATGGATTACTGAACAGTGAACAGTAGATTTCTGCGCATGGCCTTACTGAAGCGTGGACTCACTGGACAGCAGCAGCAGGCGCTCGGCTTCAGCCTCCTGCCGCGTGCCCTTCCCGTGCTCTGCATCCACGCAGTAGCTCAGGGCGCAGCAGGACTGCTCCACGATGCGCTGCAGAGATGACACCTCCTTACTCAGGATCTATCACAGAAGAATACACTCCAGTTAGGGTCTAGCCTGTCTCTGGGAAGAGCCCAAACCAGCGACACCCTCTCACCTTGATCTTCTCCTTCACATCCACGGGTGCATGGTCCACACGCTGCCTCTTGGGTGCAGGCTTCTGGATGGCTGGCGCTTCATGAACGTTCCTCCGCAGAGTGCGGTAAGCATCAATGCTGTAATGAGAGCAGGAGAGGCAACACTGGACTCAGACCCCTGCATCACAGGACTCGGGATACATAAATCTTAGCTCTGTCATACCTGTAGGGAAGGTGGTCCTCACAGCCCGACACCTCTGGTGTCTCCTCTAGCAGCTCTGGCAAACTAGAGACAACCGAAATGGCACTCAGGGCTGGACTCACTAGGGGGCTGATAGCAGCCTGAAGATCCAATGACTTTGTAAGAGGAGACAGTATTGATATTGGAGGGAGCTCCCCGTCTGGTGCCTCCAAGTCTTCGGCAGCTGCACTTCCATTCAGCACCCCCTCAAATATTTGGTCAATGAGCTCTGAGCTGTTCAGTGTCACACGACGCCCATCAGCCATGACTCCTGCAGGAAGGACAAATGGACAATATGACTACAATGATGTGCATCCTATGATCCATTTTGTGTCTGGTGTTCATCTTGTGTTATAACTCGTGTCATAGTGATTAAAACACTGATGAGCTGAGACGCTTCACATTTCTATTCACGTGCCCCTGAAGTTCCTACTGGCTATATATTTCGGAGGGAACTTTTCTTTCATTTGTGACAATACTTAAGTAGCTTGTATGTGCTAATAAAGCAGAAATCCTGAGTACACCATACAAGGCTTAGCTGTATGGATGTCCTGAGCACTCAAAAAAATCTTACTAATTTGGCATTAAAAAGGCATAGAAGAGTGGCCATCGTTCCCAAATAACTGGTACCTTAACTGGGACCAGATACACATTATACCAGCCGTATCCCAAGTGAGGATGAACCCTCCAGAAAGCGTAAATCTGCAGCATACCAACAATCGTATTCTTACATTCTTGCTTTACTTCTCCTACTCCACACAGGGGGGTAATTTTGCACTAAATTGTCTGTTACAAGAACTGGAGACACCTCTGCCTTTGTGAGTGAGGTGATGGGATCAGTATACGAGGGCGAAATCTAGTGGTACTCCTGTGAAGGGTTAAACTAAGACCAAAACTAAAGGGCTTCATTTGGTGTTGGTGACTCCATATTGTTGTTTACGAGATAAATTCTATTACTAGGCTAAAGTTCACAGTTGTTATTAAAGCCAGATTGTTCTAGTCTGAATAAGATATGAGACTGAGGGTGTATTGTTGTGCAAAGACCTTGACGTACAAGCCGTTTTTTTTTCCTATGCCACGTAGACACGGCCATATATGTAGTTTCCGGTTTTCCTGCATTCTTATAGGTTAAGAACTGTGCGTGTTTTTATACTATTGGTTGAAGTATAACTTGCTAAGATCATGAAAAGTGCGACACAATAAACGGGATTAGGGATTTGCTTTTGATCCTCCCAAACAGACACGTATCCGTCTGGTCATTCTCTGTTGCCAGCAACGCCCTGTGGATCAATTTGAAAATCACTAAGTCAAGTGAAGTGAAGGGTCACTTCAGATCCTCCCCAAACAGCTTGGCGCCCAACGTGGGGCCCCCAAACAAGAACGCTTCGGCCCCCCGGAGGACATCAAGACAAAGGACCCTCGGACCAGACACAGGCACTGGGAATTGGGACTGATCATCCCCCACGACAACCACAGTAAGTTGGCAGTTATACTGTTCAGACTGACTGTTTGGTGTGGTTTTCCCGTGTTTGTTGCTGCCAAGAGGATCTGAGGTTGTCCACGATGGTAGGGTGATTCTTGGGTAGAATCATATAGAGGTGTAGTTCCGTTGGGGGCCCAGTGTTCGAACCGTACCTCATAAGGGACGGACATCCCGGATTGACCAGTGATGTAATTCTCTTTTTAATCAAAATATCCTGAAATCCTGATCACTGTTAGAATCAGGCGTGGTGAGGTGATCGAAGATTGGGTAGGATACGTAACTTAGGAATATATATATTATCCAGAGGTGTCCGGAGGTATAGTCTAAGACGCCCTCCTCCTTTCCCTAAGTACCGTGTTGGAATTTTGGGTTGTCCCAGTGGGGGACAGACCCAGTGGAACAGTCTGAACGGCCGTTCGAGTGCTGTGCACAACTGAAGTAAGGATATTTAGCTCTAAAGGAGAATCATGTTTCCGTGGAAGAAAAAGAACAGTTTGGATTTGTGTGATGGATCTGATACTGTTAGTCTTATGGTTCAAAGATGGGGAAAGAAATTTGTCAGGAATGCAGGAAAAATATTCTCAATCATGGGTTTTCCTGAGAGCGGGAGGCTACAGCCTACGTTATGGGACGAAGGTATTAGAAAGAATAAAGGAAGGTTAACTGAATGGTTTGCTTAAAGACGATGAGGAAATCCGTGGTCTGGCACATGAATTGTGTGATGATTATGTGGAAGTAGAAGAGGAAGTGAAGTCTGGTTGTTTCGGTTATTGTTACGTTAAAAAAGGAAAGCTGTCTACTACTATGACAATTACCTGAGTAAGTGACTGGATGTTTTGTGGTGCAGGAAGGAATTGAGAAAGTGACTGAGGATAATGTGCCAGAAAAACGAACAATAAAAAATGATGATCTGGGACAGGGGGTCTCCCTGTTAGATAATATGGTCCCTTTCCAGGAAATCAAGCCTCTCCTCCCGACTGTAAGCTCCGTGCCCCTCAATCCCAAAGCACCAATATATCCTGGGTTGCCAAAACTCAGGGCGCCCTCACCCTATGATCCTGCCGGGTGGATTTGTGACGTATGCGGAGTTACTAATCCTCAGTGGAGAGAGGTCTGTTACAATTGTGGAGCAAAAAGACTCGGAGTTGTAGCCCCCACCTTTCCCTTGCTTAACGCTGACGGCACTTATTAATCAGCCACCGCCAGCACCAGTCCCTGCTATGCCTAGTATTGCTAGCGGTTATGAGTATCCATCCCCTCCTACTTTAGTTACCCAGTCAGAGACGGGATACACAGAGAAGATAGAAGATTTCCAGGAAATGTATTCCAATGTTATTCCTGGACCCCACTGTCTTGATGTGCTATTTAGGATAGGGACGGGGAATCTTCCGAAGCAGCATGTTGGGGCCATAGTAAATGCCGCAAATAATCAACTCCACCATACTGGAGGACTGGCCGTAACTATTTCACAGAAAGGTGGACCCATGATACAGGAAGAATCTAATTCATATATACAAACGTATGGCCAGGTAGAAACAGGACAGGTCGCAGCAACCAGAGCAGGACAGCTGCCGTGTCAATATGTAATACATGCAGTGGGATCACGATATGATCCTACCAACATTCCTAGCTCCCAACAATTGCTTACTGAGGCTGTCCAGAACACAATCCTGTATGCCTCCTCTGTCCCCCTTCATGCCTCAACGTACAATGGCCATACCATTAATCTCTGCCGGTATCTTTCAATATCGCAGGAAGGATGTCGCCATGGTCACAGTATCAGCAATAGAGCGGTGTATACAGGAAAACACCATAAAATTGGAGGTCCGATTTGTCCTCGATAGCCGCCTAAAAAGCCCATCAGGCAATACAATCTCTAACTGTAACATAGCCTCCTGCCCCGCTTCCGCAGCAGATGCCTCTTGTGCCCGTACTACCGCCACTTCCTCCCGCCCCCGAGTCAGTAATATCAGAGTTTGAAGAGGATGATGAGGAAACTACTCCTGACAGGCCAAAGTATACCCCCTTTTCCCCATCCCAAATAGGCACCCTTTGTAACCAGTTACCCAATCCAGAAACCTCCCCCATGGCCTTCTATAGGCAAATGGCAGCAAAACGAGAGATTTATTCCACTTCCCAAAGAGATCTATTACACTTGCTCCGAGTGAAGGCTGGGGAGGGGTATTTTCCAATTATTGAGGGTGGCATAACCTATAATGGACAGGGGAACATGAGAGTGGTGTTGATTTCTGCAATGCTTCAAAAGTTTGGGCACAAGATAGACTAGCGGACCAAGCTACCTCCCTCACAGATGTCACACAGGACAAGGGGGAGACTGCCGATAAGTTTTATGGGAGTCTTATGGTAGTGTTTAAAGATTTGGGATTCTCACTGTATAATAAAGCCCATTCACACCTTTTTGTGGCAGCTTTAATGTCTGGCCTCAAATCTGAATTTAAATAGGCAATAATGTCAGTTAGACCTGACATTGAGCCTTCCACTCCGGATGATGCATTGAAAATAGTAAAAAGTTTTCAGAAGAATTTAGTCCGCTCTGCATCAGCAGGGAAATTAAAGGTTAAACCAGCAGCTGCAGCGATTCCTGCTCCAACCCCAGCCCCCACCCCAGCTACAAGGACACAACTCATTCCTTATCAGTGGCCTGCGCAGCAGCAGACTCCAGTTCCTGCCCTTCCACCGTACACAAATTCAGTTCCCTACTCTAATATCCCTTCCGACCCTATGTCTGGGAATCCCGCTCCCCAGCCCCTCCGCACCAGTTCTTGCTTGCAGTGCTGGCGCTGTGGCCGACCCGGTCACTTTCAGAAAAATTGTCATACCCCTGCTGACAGATGCTACCCTTAAGTTACCCCTTCCAGTCGCAACTTGAAAACTGGGAACTCTGTGGGATACTCTGGTTACAGACAGCCTCAAAATCCTGATAATCGCCCATACTGAAGGGGTGGCCAACCAGGGTCTGCCGTCACAATGTCCTCCACCAAATCTGGGGCATGCTCATCTGTCACACTTCCTGTCGAGGACACCCTTGTTAAGTTCATGGTAGACACTGGGGCGGCCAATTCCATAATCAAGTCAGATGTACCTACAGATATCCCTATTCCATTCTCAGATCAAGGGCTTGTTTTAATTGGAGTAGATGGCAGATCCAATAAACATACTCTTACAAAACCTATCCCTGTGGGACCTTTTCCTGAAGTTACTGCTCAGTACGTAATCTCCCCTACGTGTCTGGTAAATTTACTGGGGGCAGATTTATTATCACAGTTCCGATCCAGAATACAATTCCAAGATGGTCAGATGGTTCATACATTATATAATCCCTATGCAGATGAAGACAATGAGGAAATCTGTATCCTACACGCCCTTCCTACAGTTATGATGGCCCTGATAGGCCCAGATCCACCCCCAATAATGCCTGAGGACCAGCGACTCACCCCATATCTCTCAGAGATACCACCCAAACTCTGGTCAAAAGGGCCAGATGATCTAGGGAAAATGCCTGTAGAACCAGTAAAAGTGTTTCTCAAACCTGGTGCCCCTTTTCCCAAAGTCCATCAGTACCCTTTGAAACATGATCAGGAGCGGGGGTCTCAAGGGGCAAATACAAACGTTACTCTATAATGGTGCCCTGGTACCCTGTGTTTCCCCATGTAACACGCCCTTGTTTCCAGTTAAGAAAAAGACCCCACCCAGCCAACCCCATGTGTACCGGCTGGTACAAGATCTACGGGCAGTTAATGCAGTTACTGTTCTAGAAACTCCGGTGATGCCTTATCCACATCCTCTTTTGTCCCAGATACCTCAGAATGCTGCTTGGTTCACAGTCATTGACCTTGCCAATGCCTTCTTCAGCATTCCATTACACCCAGATTGCCAGTTTCTGTTTGCATTCACTTATCAGGGACGACAATTGACGTGGACAGTTATGCCACAAGGGGCCCAAAACAGTCCCAATCAGTTTACAAAAAATATGGGCGAGTGTCTTTTACCCTTGGCAGTTAGATCACCCCTATGTCACGCTGCTTCAGTATGTGGATGATCTTTTGTTGTGTGCACGAACAGAGCGGGAAGCCATTGCTGCCACTGTTAGCCTCCTCAAGTATCTGGCAGATCTGAACTGTCGGGTTTCGGCCTCGAAACTTTCAGTTCTGCCTTGGTCAAGTGATATTTTTGGGTCACCGTCTCCTTCAAGGTGTCAGACACCTCACAGAAGAAAGAAAGAGCCGTCAGCCCCCTTACTTTTCTGAAAGATGAGACTGAACTCCTGAGTTTTCTTGTACTGTGTACTTATTGTTGTCAGTGGATACCGGACGCATCCCGCATAATGCAACCTCTCTACAATGCCTTAAAAGACAGTATAATGAACTATAAGGAAAGATCACCGGTTTGTATTGAAAGCCTTTATCGTGCCTTCTCTGAATTAAAGCGGCTTATTGCTTCCGCCCCTGCCTTGGGCATCCCGGACTATACTCGACCGTTCCATTTGTATGTGTCTGAGAATGAAGGACACGCAGCAGGGGTACTCACACAGTCGCATGGCAATAGACAATGACCAGTGGGCTATTATTCGGCCCGCCTCGACCCCGTAGCCTGAGCATCACCAAGTTGCATGAGGGCAGTTCGCGCCACTCACTCGTTGCTTGACAAGACTGCACACAATTCTTGGACATGAGACGCACATTTTTGCCCCGCATGATATTGCGGCAATACTAACACTCCAACAGCCAAGACATCTGACTGTACAACGACACTTACGGCTGCAGTGTTCACTCCTTTTGCCTGACTACATCATCAAGTTGCATCGCTGTACTACAATCAACCCCGCTACTTTACTGCCGGTCCCCAAGAAAGATGGCAGTGATGAGGATTACCTCCAACATGACTGTTCCCAACTCCTGACTGAAGAGACAGCTACTCCATCAAACGTCAGCAAAAATCCACTTCCAAATCCCGATCTGCTGTTATACACGGATGGTTCAAGATATGCTGATGAGTTTGGCAGATTCCACACCGGATACACTGTAACTACGGAAGACACTGTAGTGCACGCAGCTGCGCTCCCGCCCTCACAGTCAGCACAAGAAGCAGAACTTCAGGCTGTTTACTGCATGTGTTCTGGCCAAAGACAGGCGGGCTAATATATACACGGACTCACAGTATACATTTGGTATTGATCATGATTTCAGAGACCTATGGGCCAATCGAGGGTTTATTACCACCGCCGGGACTCCAGTGAAGAATGCTGAAGCTGTTAAAACCCTCATGGATTCAAATTACCTACCCAGGTGGCCATTATCAAGGTCAAGGCGCACGGTCCTAGAAACAGTCCACAGACTATTGGCAACGCCTTTGCAGATATGCAAGCAAAAGTTGCTGCTCTCCTACCTGTTGAACTGACCATACCAGCTATGGTGACCACACGCTCTCAGCATAAACAGTTACATGAAACACTGACTCTACAGGAACCTGATGATCTACGCCAGACTGAGGTTTTTTGCCGGACCCCACGAGACCGCTTAATGACGATGCAGAGAATGTCCCCAAAGGAAGAGGTGAAGCAGTGGAAGGCTGATGGAGCACGTATGGACAATGGTCTCTGGAAAAAGGAACAAATTGTGTGTCTCCCTATGCGGATGTACCCTGCTATTGCCACGTGGGCACATGGGCCCATACATCAAAGGAAAAAACCAGGCCCTAGTACAAAAATTCTACTGGGCTCCAGGTATTTCTACAGTCCTGACAGCACTCAACCGTGCATGTAATATCTGCGAGACCTGCAATCCCGGTCAACTTCAACGTGTACCCTCGAAGCACCTTGCTAAGCCCGATTATCCTTTCCAAAGGCTTCGGGTGGACCACATCACGTTGCCCAAGTCTGGAAGGCATGAATATTGTCTGGTGGTTGTAGACATGTTCTCCAGTTGGCCGGAAGCATTCCCAGTTACCAACATGACTGCAAAAACCACAGCGAAGAAACTGGTGATTGAAGACATATGCAGATATGGTGTTCCAGAAGTCGTTGAAAGTGACCAAGGCCTGGCCTTTTCTTCTCATGTTTATCAGGAGGTTCTGACAATGCTTGGATCCACTGTAGCCCTCCATACTCCGTACCATCCACAATCCAGTGGGAAAGTTGAGGCTGAATGGCACAATGAAGGGACAATTGACCAAAATGATGCAGGAGACTACGGCTCCATGGCCAGAGCTCCTACCCATTGTACTGTACCACATTCGTACTACCCCTATTGCAAAACATGGCCTGTCCCCATATGAGATATTGTTTGGTGCTAGGCCCCCAGTTGCAAATTTCCAGCCTCAGCAGTTATCAGAAGAAACTGACCATGCTGTTCAATATGTTATTCAGCTTAGTAAAATTCTTGCCAACACCAATGCTCTAGTTTCTTCTTCCCTTCCAGATTCAGCAGAAACCGACACTTGTCACAACTTGAAGCCTGATGATTTTGTGGTCGTGAAAAGCCATGTCAGAAAACACGGACTAGAACCCTTGTATGACGGTCCCTATCAAGTCCTCCTCATTACTCCTACGTCAGTAAAGCTGGAAGGAAGGCCGATGTGGATCACGCATCGCACTGCAAGCTGGTCAAACAGACTAGTAGCAAATAAGGGGACATAAGGTTTTGGTTTTTCGCGTTTTCCATATTACTATTGGTAACCGCATGGGACAGCCTAAATTCCCCAACGTCCTTTAATAATTTCATTTACCCTATCATTACACAAATGTGGGATAAATTGGTTAGGGCCACAGATTATCTAGATGATCAAATTTTGGATATATTGGATATACTTAATACTACTATTGTTGTCCAAAACCAACTTATCATAGTCACTAATCAACATACTATAGTACTGGATTACTTAACAGCAGCACAGGGTGGTATGTGTCAGGTTATAGGACCCGCTTGCTGTTATTATATAGATCCCAATAGCACTATGAAGTTAAAGTTAGAAAACATTCAAAGACTCAGAGATCAATATACTAAAGACAATGATCGTAATAAGGACAGTTGGTGGGCAGACACCTTCTCCTTTCTTAATCCAGCCAATTGGTTCAAAGGAATTGGGGGCTGGATAGCTGGAATCTTGCAAAGTTTGTTACACATTACTGCCTTTATCCTTGTCATGTATGTAATACTGTAATACTGAAACTTGTTCTTTGGTGTATTTCTGTATGTATTAGGAAATTCTAGGACAACTAATGAGGATACCAGAAGCGTTGCCACCCCTGCTCTTCTCTACACTGATTTCATGAAGTTACCCGATGAAGATGTTGAAGCCAAGAGCATGGCTACCTTCAAAAGATCCCCACCACCGTCATCAAAAATTGTTATCCGTAAATTGCAGCATACAGGGGGGACGGGTACGCCGCAACAGCCATGGCTGGTAACATGGCACTAGCCATGTGAAGACCGTACCCCTCGAGCTTATAGCTTGGGATAGCACCTCTGATGCTGGACATTAACAAAATTTATCTAGGGCGGGGGATTGTGAAGGGTCAAACTAAGATCAAAACTTAAGGGCTTCATTTGGTGCTTGTGACTCCATCTTGTTGTTTACGAGATAAATTCTGTTACTAGGCTAAAGTTCACAGTTGTTATTAAAGCCAGATTGTTCTAGTCTGAATAAGATATGAGACTGAGGGTGTATTGTTGTGCAAACACCTTGACGTACAAGCCATTATGTTTGTTTTTTTTCCTATGCCACGTAGACATGGCCATATATGTAGTTTCCGGTTTCCCCGCATTCTTATAGGTTAAGAACTGTGAGCGTGTTTTTATACTATTGGTTGAAGCATAACTTGCTAAGATTATGAAAAGTGCAACACAATAAACGGGATTTGCTTTTGATCCTCCCAAACAGAGACACGTCTCCGTCTGGTGATTCTCAGTTGCCGGCAACGTCCTGTGGATCAATTTGAAAATCACTAAGTCAACCGTGAAGGGTCACTTCAGATCCTCCCCCAACACTCCTACTTGGAGGATTGCTACTGTTAAGGTGTCTTATTGGGCTGTTGAAAAGGATCAACTCAACAAGAAGGAGTCTAGTAGTCAGTTCACTGGTTTTATGTAGGATTTTAGGTACGCAGGCAGTCACCAAGGTAGGGTGCAGGATTTTAGGCATCTTGGCGACGGAATACTTACAAAAGAAATGTGGCAGCACTGATGCAAACTTTAAGGGTGCTTTACCTTAAGGAGGAGAAGGAAAGCTCCCCATAGTACACAAAGGAAGCAAAGCGTTCAGATAAGGTGACGGGAAGGGAGGCCATAACAGATGGTAAAAGGGACTTTGAAAGGCTGGAATTCCCTCGAGGTGGGAGTTGTATGAACGTTTCCACAAGGGACTGGATGGAGTTCAGCAGACACAGACGCCGACTGTATGTAGTGTACAAAATCTGAGGTGGAGACATCGTTGATTAAGTTGTGGGGCACCCCGACCTAATCCCAGGGTCCAGAATGCTTCAATAATCCATACAGTACCAGGACGAGATCTCACCTCCCCCACATCGGTCACCATGGAGTGGGGAGGGAGTGATGGACACAAGACAGTAGTTGGGGTCCAAGAGAGCACCTCCAACTGACTGAAGAAGGGGCCATAAACTAGTCCTCGTCAGACCTGAGGGACAGCCCCTGCTAAAAGACTGACTGAGCACTAAATGGTCTGTTACCTATGCTCAACCAGCAGCAAGCCCTGATGAGAAGCCATTCGTCCTTCATCACACACCCAATGAGTGCAGGTCGGGTATCACTGTACAGATACAGCACAGTGAGGAACTGGTAAAGGAAAGAAAATCATGACTGCACAAATGAATAGCCACAACTGTCTGATTAGTAGACATGGGACTGAGTGTTTGCAGACGTGGACTCCGGTGAGACCACTGAAGTCCTGCAGCATTGGGGTCTGACGAAGCAGGGGGCTCGATCCATAAACCTTACATGACATGCCTCCGAGAAAGATGGAGGATCTGAATGGAAACGCGTGCTGTGAACGGCTTGTGTATGAAATAAAGGAACTACATAGGGAGAAACTTGTCCTAGATAAGGAAAGACTTAAAAGTCCTTTTGCAATTAGCTAAAGGGGAGAAAAGAACATGGCAGCCCCTCATTACTCACAACACAGCTGGGAATGACTCGTCCTTGCCTTACGACATTTGCTAACCATTTTGTGCCATAGTTTAATTCTACGTGTCCTACCCCAATGCCTAAATTACTAGAGTACTAAAGTACTAGAGCAGCCAAGTCTGTTATGTGTGCAATAAACAGTTTATATGGACAGTGGTACCACAAGGTGCCCAAGAGTCACCGACAAGGTCTACTGCTGCCATAGCCTCAATTGTGCAATAATGGACTCCTCCATATTCGAAGGTTACAGTATGTGGATGCTTTATGGCTTGCTGTCCTGATCAAATCTCAGGAGCCATCTATCATCCTTTTGGCTTTATAAGCAGTAAATGGATATAGGGCCTCAGCAGGGTGTAGTCTTCTCAGGACACCGATGGTCACAGGGCCCCAGAGTCCTAGAATGTTAATGTTGGAAGGGACCGCCATGGCGCTCATGCCCAAACCCTGTGCTCAATGCAGGAGTTACCAAATCATCACAGATGTCTGACCAGCCTCTGAAGACTTCCATTGAAGGAGAACTCACCACCTCTCGTGGCCGCCTGTTCCCCTCATTGATCACCCGCACTGTCAAAAAGTTTCAGAGGGCAAAGGTCACAATACAGCAGCTCAAGTTGAGACCAGTGGCTTATTATTCAGCCAGCCTGACCTGTTGTGAATCCGCTTTTGGGCTCCCCTGGTGGTTGCTGGTGGTACTGGTGACTTGTGTGTCTTTGCTGTCTCAGTTCACCTGCTCCCATCAGTGTTTGGGAGTTTCCTATTTAGCCTTGCTCTCCAGTCATTTCCTTGCCGGTCATCATTGTAACCAGAGCCTTCGGTTGCATGTTCCTGCTACTAGTCTGCTGATCAGCTAAGTGGACTTTGTCCTTTTGTTTTGTATCTTTTGTCCAGTTTGCAGTTTTGTTATTCTCTGTAGCTGCAAGCTCTTGTGGGCTGAAATTGCCACTCCTGTGTCATGAGTTGACACAGGAGTCTTAAAGTAATTTCAGGATGGTTTTTTGATAGGGTTTTCAGTTGACCGTGAAGTCCTCTTTTGTATCCTTCTGCTATCTAGTAAGTGGACCTCTCTTTGCTAAATCTACCTTCATACTGTGTATGTCTTTTCCTCTAAACTCACCGTCATTACATGTGGGGGGCTGCTATCATCTTTTGGGGTATTTCCCTAGAGGTAAGCCAGGTCTGTTCCTTCCTCTACCAGGGGTAGTTAGTCCTCCGGCTGGCGCGTGGCATCTAGGGTTAATCAGGTATGCTCCCTGGCTACTATTAGTTGTGTGGTAGATTTAGCTCACGGTAAGCTCGAGATTCCATCACCCAGAGCTCGTCCGTTATCTTTGTGTTTTGATGTTTCCCTGCCATTGGGAATCATGACACTGACCCCATTGTCTGGGGTGCACCTATGTGGCAGACATTTATGCGGCTCAAGTTTGAAAAGGCCACAGAAGAAGTAGTTTATTACAAAAGGTCACAATGACTGAATGCCATGAAGATCGTACAGGAACAATCTAGAAACATTTCATTGTGTCCTTCTCACTCCACAAATGTAGAAGTCAAGAAATGCACAAGGGCTTAAAGGGCCACTGTCACCCCCTCCAGCCGTTATAAACTAAAAGAGCCACCTTGTGCAGCAGTAATGCTGCAGTCTAACAAGGTGGCTCTTTTAGTTTTTGATTCCGTTATTCCCTCAATAAAGCGTTTTAAAATTTGCCCTAACTACCTGTCTGCAGACCTGGAGGCGGTCCGAAGCCTCCTCTGTGATCTCCCAACGGCTGTCACTCTTCTCTTCTGGGGATGTGGTCGCCGCCCCCTTCGCGCTGTTTCTTCTTAAATCCGGCGCCTGCGCTGTGCGTGCCTGGTTGCGGCTGGTCTGCGGCGTTCGATCTGGTCTGGGTGAGCGCGTTGGTTTCAGTTCTTTCCAGCCGTGGATTCGGAAATCTCCGGTCTCTTTAGGCGATTGCTAGACGCGTGGATGACTATAGTTACCACGTGTTCTGGCGGCGTCTTGACCGGAGATGATGAGTCACTTTACTGCGGCGGGGGAACGGATCGATGCGCTACGTTGCCTAGACGACCTATGAACGCTGCAGCACTCGGCTTGCAGATTGGATAGGAGCGAGTATAAGAGACCGGATTTCCCTCTACCCTGACACGCCCCCTGAAGAAGTGTTTACGAAACGCGCGTCGGGTTTGGAGGGACCGGGACTCTTCACAGAGATATGTAAGTCAAGCGCTTTATATATATTTTGGATAGTTTATGTGTGCCTCTGCCGCTTTGGTAAAAATATTGCTAGCTGATAGATGTTTTATACACTCCGTATAGCTATAAATACTAGGCAGTGATTGGGCTTTACCCATTACCCCAATTAGGCTGCAGGACAGCCTGTGTTGAGTGGTTTTTATATTGGGTGATTTTTTATGTAGCCCTTTCAGGCAACAATAATATTTAGCTTGTACCATATGCTGCATGTGAATAGTGTCTATCTGGGTCCCTCACAATCTGAGATAATTTGGTTTTTATTTAGATCTGTGTTGTGTTTGTATTTGTAATTTTAGATGAGTCTAATAAACATTATATATTATAAACGAAGTTTGGTGTGCTTTTTCGGTGTCATTACCAATTGTGATATTTAGGATGATACTGATAGGGTTAAATTGTGAAGTGAGCACATATTGATTGTGGATCATTCATTTGTTCTTATATTATTGCTTTCTGTTTATGACAGACGATCCTTAGAAATTCAAGATGGATATGAAGGCTAGAGAAACACTCTGGCGTACAAAAGCTACCGATATTTTTAAAACCGGTATCTCAGATGTTTTAAATGATATTGTATTAACTCAAAAGGAACTGATAAGACAATATAAAAATCTATTGATCCGTAAGACCAAAATCTGGTGGACTAAGGCATCATTGGATAAATATGTTGAATTAAAAATAATACCAAGAGGTCTACGTGTCCAACTTTTTCCCACTTTTGATTTGAATAATGAGGATCTTCTAAAAAGGTGGATGGATGCTGCTAATACCTGCTCATTGACATTTATGCAGATTATTATTGAACATAACAGTCTGGGTCTGAGGAAACTTGATGAAGAGATTGAATCTCTTCTGACTACTATTCAAAAGGAAATTCAGGGAGATGCACTTGGTCGCTGTCTCCAAGATGTTGAAAAAGAATTGGAGAAATGTGAACAAAATATTAGTGAAGGGAAAAAGAAGAAATTTGCCAGAGATGTGGGTGATTTTGAATCGAAAAAAATATTTCGATGGCAAATTTTAGACCGGAACTTAAAGCCTCTACCCCCTAAGAGAAGTGGATCTATGAGTTCTCTTGCTTCCTCATCAGGAGCACAAGGATCAGAAAGTGACAGAGAAGTATCATTTAGATCCGGACCAGTTACTAGATATACAAATCGTAAAAAAACTCTTCAGGCTCCAAAAAATCAAAGGAGAGAAAGAGAGGGAGATAGAGAAAGGAGTAAGGTAATTAATTTATCCGCACATATACTTACTCCATCACAAATCGAGGTTTTGGAAAAAGGTCTAACTTTTTCTCCTTCTTGCTCCCTAGACCCTTTTTTAGCAATTAAAGATGTGCATCTTTTTGCCCGTAAAATTATTTTAAAAAAACTCCATCATGCTAAAACACCTGCGGATGATAATAATACGGAAGATGAGCAAGAAGCGTTGGAGGCTTTAATATCTTTGGCGCAAGAAAATGAAAATCATCCCATGACAGGTAATTTTCCTCTTGATTTGTTTAAAAAATCCAAAAAATTCCCGCCACTCAATTCTTGTCCGGCAGTGGATTTTTTTACAAAAGTGGTGTCCAGAGAGATTGAGGATTTGGCTGGTAGTCGATATAAAAAATTCAATCTTACATCTAAGCAGAAAAAAGCCCTGGGGGAGATACAAGGATGGGATGACGTGGTAATTAAAGCGGCGGATAAAGGTGGCAACCTAGTGATTTGGCCAAAAGAACAATATGAAGTACAGGCCTATAAATTATTAAATGATGTTAATTGTTATCGCAGGTTGCCATCTAATCCGATCTCCGCTCATAAAATGGAACTTATTGCTATTCTTGAAGAGGCAGTATATGAGGGTACTATCTCTAAACAAGTTCTGGATACGGTTAGTAGACTGGAACCTAAATTGCCAACATTCTATATTATTCCCAAAATCCATAAGGATCCCATCAATCCCCCAGGAAGACCCATAGTGGCAGGAAATGATGGGCTGTGTGAAATCATCTGTGACACACTTGACTTTTTTCTGAAGCCTTTGGTGGCTAGCTTACCATCATATATTAGGGATACCACGTCTGCCTTACAGAGACTTGATGGTATGTATTTGACAGATGAGATGATCATGGTCACGGCAGACGTGGAGTCCCTATATACATCAATCAGACATAAAGATGGGATAGCAGCAGCCAAATGGTTTCTCAGAATGAGTAACTTGGATGCACGGCTGGTGGACCTGTTGGTTATTCTGTTGGAATTTATACTTACCCATAATAGCTTTATCTTTGATAAAAAAATCTTCCTCCAGAAACAGGGTACTGCTATGGGGGCGTCTTGTGCGCCCTCATATGCAAACCTGTTTCTGGGGGCTTGGGAAAGAGAGGTGTTTTCCAGTAATCCCGTCTTGGGTACCGAGAACATACATCATTGGATGAGATATATTGATGATGTGTGGTTCATTTGGGAGGGCCCAAGACGGGATCTGGATCTACTCATTGGGAGACTTAATAACAACAATTTAAATATCAAATTAACATTCAAAGCAGGACGGGAACTGGAATTCCTAGATATCCAGATTAGAACAGCGCCTAATGGTAATCTGACCACGGAAGTGTATAGGAAACCAACGGCAACAAATACACTGCTCCATGCCACGTCATCTCATCCAGGCTCTACCATAAGGGGTATACCTACAGGCCAATTCTTGAGGCTAAAGAGAATATGTTCTGATGATCACTCTTTTGAAGAACAAGCTAAGACCTTAAGAGAGAGATTTAAAGAGAGGGGGTATAGCAGGAAGGTGATTAGAGAGAGTTATCATCGGGCCAAACATACTCCTAGAAATGATTTGCTTTACAAAAATAATAAAAAGATTAGGGACAAGGATGAGGGTCAAATTCGACTAATTACCACGTACAACAGTCAGTGGGCAAATTTTAGAGGCATTATTGAAAAATATTGGCCTATTCTGCTATCGGATGCTACTCTCAAAAAGTGTCTTCCACCAACTCCATTGATCACAGCTCGTAGATCAAAAAATTTGAAGGATGTGTTGGTGCATAGCTATTACGAATCTCCTATACAAAAGAGTAAAACATGGCTTGAAATGAATGGCTGCTTTCCTTGCGGACATTGTAAGGGATGTGACAACATTGTAAAAAGTAAGGAATTTTCTGATGCGGAAGGAAAACGTCTGTATGAGATAAGACACTTTATCACATGCTCCACAAAGGGAGTGGTATATTGTGCTCAGTGCCCTTGTGACAAATTGTATGTTGGCCTAACGACTCGGGAATTGCGCATTCGCGTTAGGGAACATGTTAGAGATATTGACAAGGCCAAAGATTGTGAAGATCCGTCTCTATTAAAAACTATACCACGGCACTTCTTTCGATATCACAGAAGCGATTCCAGCCTTTTAAAAATAAAGGGGATTGATCTGGTTAAATTGGGCCCAAGAGGGGGAGATCTTGCCAAAATGTTAGCCAGGCTGGAATGTAAATGGATCTACAGGTTGGGCACGATAGCTCCTGGCGGTCTCAATGAGAGCTTTGGATTTAGTGCCTTTCTCTAGTCGCCAGTTATTTGCTATATTGTCTTATCCTTCCTTTTTTCTTTTATTTGTTCATACATTTTATGGGTTGAGGGTTGTTTTTAATTAATTGTATTCAATATTGTGAGCTAATTTTGTCTTTGTCCAGTCTCTTTAGAAATTATTCTTGTGGCTCCATATGAAGATTGCCGGTATCAAGCTGCGATCAACTGGATTCTGTTTAAAATGATGTTATTTGAACTTTTCCTAGCCATTTTTCATAAATAATAATAAAAATATATAATTTTAAAATAAGTTGATGCTATATTAATGCTTATTTATATGCACGGGGGTTATTATAATATATTTACACTTATATTTATAATTCATTTTTTCATGTTGTATATTTAAAATAAGGGTTTTTTGTTTAGAAATATTATTATATTTTTACAAATGTATTGGTCACTTTATACAATGTTATAATTTAATATCACTGTATTTATTCATGGCGCGTCTCTAATTAAGCAATTTTTTGATATGTAAATTTATCACATTATTAAGTTTGGTTTTGTTTAGGGCTATTATATCACTTAGATTATGTATTTATTCATTAATTGATAATGGCTATGTATAACATATATATTTTTATTAATTTGGTTGCGGCTGGTCTGCGGCGTTCGATCTGGTCTGGGTGAGCGCGTTGGTTTCAGTTCTTTCCAGCCGTGGATTCGGAAATCTCCGGTCTCTTTAGGCGATTGCTAGACGCGTGGATGACTATAGTTACCACGTGTTCTGGCGGCGTCTTGACCGGAGATGATGAGTCACTTTACTGCGGCGGGGGAACGGATCGATGCGCTACGTTGCCTAGACGACCTATGAACGCTGCAGCACTCGGCTTGCAGATTGGATAGGAGCGAGTATAAGAGACCGGATTTCCCTCTACCCTGACACGCCCCCTGAAGAAGTGTTTACGAAACGCGCGTCGGGTTTGGAGGGACCGGGACTCTTCACAGAGATATGTAAGTCAAGCGCTTTATATATATTTTGGATAGTTTATGTGTGCCTCTGCCGCTTTGGTAAAAATATTGCTAGCTGATAGATGTTTTATACACTCCGTATAGCTATAAATACTAGGCAGTGATTGGGCTTTACCCATTACCCCAATTAGGCTGCAGGACAGCCTGTGTTGAGTGGTTTTTATATTGGGTGATTTTTTATGTAGCCCTTTCAGGCAACAATAATATTTAGCTTGTACCATATGCTGCATGTGAATAGTGTCTATCTGGGTCCCTCACAATCTGAGATAATTTGGTTTTTATTTAGATCTGTGTTGTGTTTGTATTTGTAATTTTAGATGAGTCTAATAAACATTATATATTATAAACGAAGTTTGGTGTGCTTTTTCGGTGTCATTACCAATTGTGATATTTAGGATGATACTGATAGGGTTAAATTGTGAAGTGAGCACATATTGATTGTGGATCATTCATTTGTTCTTATATTATTGCTTTCTGTTTATGACAGACGATCCTTAGAAATTCAAGATGGATATGAAGGCTAGAGAAACACTCTGGCGTACAAAAGCTACCGATATTTTTAAAACCGGTATCTCAGATGTTTTAAATGATATTGTATTAACTCAAAAGGAACTGATAAGACAATATAAAAATCTATTGATCCGTAAGACCAAAATCTGGTGGACTAAGGCATCATTGGATAAATATGTTGAATTAAAAATAATACCAAGAGGTCTACGTGTCCAACTTTTTCCCACTTTTGATTTGAATAATGAGGATCTTCTAAAAAGGTGGATGGATGCTGCTAATACCTGCTCATTGACATTTATGCAGATTATTATTGAACATAACAGTCTGGGTCTGAGGAAACTTGATGAAGAGATTGAATCTCTTCTGACTACTATTCAAAAGGAAATTCAGGGAGATGCACTTGGTCGCTGTCTCCAAGATGTTGAAAAAGAATTGGAGAAATGTGAACAAAATATTAGTGAAGGGAAAAAGAAGAAATTTGCCAGAGATGTGGGTGATTTTGAATCGAAAAAAATATTTCGATGGCAAATTTTAGACCGGAACTTAAAGCCTCTACCCCCTAAGAGAAGTGGATCTATGAGTTCTCTTGCTTCCTCATCAGGAGCACAAGGATCAGAAAGTGACAGAGAAGTATCATTTAGATCCGGACCAGTTACTAGATATACAAATCGTAAAAAAACTCTTCAGGCTCCAAAAAATCAAAGGAGAGAAAGAGAGGGAGATAGAGAAAGGAGTAAGGTAATTAATTTATCCGCACATATACTTACTCCATCACAAATCGAGGTTTTGGAAAAAGGTCTAACTTTTTCTCCTTCTTGCTCCCTAGACCCTTTTTTAGCAATTAAAGATGTGCATCTTTTTGCCCGTAAAATTATTTTAAAAAAACTCCATCATGCTAAAACACCTGCGGATGATAATAATACGGAAGATGAGCAAGAAGCGTTGGAGGCTTTAATATCTTTGGCGCAAGAAAATGAAAATCATCCCATGACAGGTAATTTTCCTCTTGATTTGTTTAAAAAATCCAAAAAATTCCCGCCACTCAATTCTTGTCCGGCAGTGGATTTTTTTACAAAAGTGGTGTCCAGAGAGATTGAGGATTTGGCTGGTAGTCGATATAAAAAATTCAATCTTACATCTAAGCAGAAAAAAGCCCTGGGGGAGATACAAGGATGGGATGACGTGGTAATTAAAGCGGCGGATAAAGGTGGCAACCTAGTGATTTGGCCAAAAGAACAATATGAAGTACAGGCCTATAAATTATTAAATGATGTTAATTGTTATCGCAGGTTGCCATCTAATCCGATCTCCGCTCATAAAATGGAACTTATTGCTATTCTTGAAGAGGCAGTATATGAGGGTACTATCTCTAAACAAGTTCTGGATACGGTTAGTAGACTGGAACCTAAATTGCCAACATTCTATATTATTCCCAAAATCCATAAGGATCCCATCAATCCCCCAGGAAGACCCATAGTGGCAGGAAATGATGGGCTGTGTGAAATCATCTGTGACACACTTGACTTTTTTCTGAAGCCTTTGGTGGCTAGCTTACCATCATATATTAGGGATACCACGTCTGCCTTACAGAGACTTGATGGTATGTATTTGACAGATGAGATGATCATGGTCACGGCAGACGTGGAGTCCCTATATACATCAATCAGACATAAAGATGGGATAGCAGCAGCCAAATGGTTTCTCAGAATGAGTAACTTGGATGCACGGCTGGTGGACCTGTTGGTTATTCTGTTGGAATTTATACTTACCCATAATAGCTTTATCTTTGATAAAAAAATCTTCCTCCAGAAACAGGGTACTGCTATGGGGGCGTCTTGTGCGCCCTCATATGCAAACCTGTTTCTGGGGGCTTGGGAAAGAGAGGTGTTTTCCAGTAATCCCGTCTTGGGTACCGAGAACATACATCATTGGATGAGATATATTGATGATGTGTGGTTCATTTGGGAGGGCCCAAGACGGGATCTGGATCTACTCATTGGGAGACTTAATAACAACAATTTAAATATCAAATTAACATTCAAAGCAGGACGGGAACTGGAATTCCTAGATATCCAGATTAGAACAGCGCCTAATGGTAATCTGACCACGGAAGTGTATAGGAAACCAACGGCAACAAATACACTGCTCCATGCCACGTCATCTCATCCAGGCTCTACCATAAGGGGTATACCTACAGGCCAATTCTTGAGGCTAAAGAGAATATGTTCTGATGATCACTCTTTTGAAGAACAAGCTAAGACCTTAAGAGAGAGATTTAAAGAGAGGGGGTATAGCAGGAAGGTGATTAGAGAGAGTTATCATCGGGCCAAACATACTCCTAGAAATGATTTGCTTTACAAAAATAATAAAAAGATTAGGGACAAGGATGAGGGTCAAATTCGACTAATTACCACGTACAACAGTCAGTGGGCAAATTTTAGAGGCATTATTGAAAAATATTGGCCTATTCTGCTATCGGATGCTACTCTCAAAAAGTGTCTTCCACCAACTCCATTGATCACAGCTCGTAGATCAAAAAATTTGAAGGATGTGTTGGTGCATAGCTATTACGAATCTCCTATACAAAAGAGTAAAACATGGCTTGAAATGAATGGCTGCTTTCCTTGCGGACATTGTAAGGGATGTGACAACATTGTAAAAAGTAAGGAATTTTCTGATGCGGAAGGAAAACGTCTGTATGAGATAAGACACTTTATCACATGCTCCACAAAGGGAGTGGTATATTGTGCTCAGTGCCCTTGTGACAAATTGTATGTTGGCCTAACGACTCGGGAATTGCGCATTCGCGTTAGGGAACATGTTAGAGATATTGACAAGGCCAAAGATTGTGAAGATCCGTCTCTATTAAAAACTATACCACGGCACTTCTTTCGATATCACAGAAGCGATTCCAGCCTTTTAAAAATAAAGGGGATTGATCTGGTTAAATTGGGCCCAAGAGGGGGAGATCTTGCCAAAATGTTAGCCAGGCTGGAATGTAAATGGATCTACAGGTTGGGCACGATAGCTCCTGGCGGTCTCAATGAGAGCTTTGGATTTAGTGCCTTTCTCTAGTCGCCAGTTATTTGCTATATTGTCTTATCCTTCCTTTTTTCTTTTATTTGTTCATACATTTTATGGGTTGAGGGTTGTTTTTAATTAATTGTATTCAATATTGTGAGCTAATTTTGTCTTTGTCCAGTCTCTTTAGAAATTATTCTTGTGGCTCCATATGAAGATTGCCGGTATCAAGCTGCGATCAACTGGATTCTGTTTAAAATGATGTTATTTGAACTTTTCCTAGCCATTTTTCATAAATAATAATAAAAATATATAATTTTAAAATAAGTTGATGCTATATTAATGCTTATTTATATGCACGGGGGTTATTATAATATATTTACACTTATATTTATAATTCATTTTTTCATGTTGTATATTTAAAATAAGGGTTTTTTGTTTAGAAATATTATTATATTTTTACAAATGTATTGGTCACTTTATACAATGTTATAATTTAATATCACTGTATTTATTCATGGCGCGTCTCTAATTAAGCAATTTTTTGATATGTAAATTTATCACATTATTAAGTTTGGTTTTGTTTAGGGCTATTATATCACTTAGATTATGTATTTATTCATTAATTGATAATGGCTATGTATAACATATATATTTTTATTAATTTGGTTGCGGCTGGTCTGCGGCGTTCGATCTGGTCTGGGTGAGCGCGTTGGTTTCAGTTCTTTCCAGCCGTGGATTCGGAAATCTCCGGTCTCTTTAGGCGATTGCTAGACGCGTGGATGACTATAGTTACCACGTGTTCTGGCGGCGTCTTGACCGGAGATGATGAGTCACTTTACTGCGGCGGGGGAACGGATCGATGCGCTACGTTGCCTAGACGACCTATGAACGCTGCAGCACTCGGCTTGCAGATTGGATAGGAGCGAGTATAAGAGACCGGATTTCCCTCTACCCTGACACGCCCCCTGAAGAAGTGTTTACGAAACGCGCGTCGGGTTTGGAGGGACCGGGACTCTTCACAGAGATATGTAAGTCAAGCGCTT
This sequence comes from Ranitomeya variabilis, assembly GCF_051348905.1. NCBI lineage: Eukaryota > Metazoa > Chordata > Amphibia > Anura > Dendrobatidae > Ranitomeya > Ranitomeya variabilis. Next base: position 626,424,125 of record NC_135233.1, read on the forward strand.
TATATATATTTTGGATAGTTTATGTGTGCCTCTGCCGCTTTGGTAAAAATATTGCTAGCTGATAGATGTTTTATACACTCCGTATAGCTATAAATACTAGGCAGTGATTGGGCTTTACCCATTACCCCAATTAGGCTGCAGGACAGCCTGTGTTGAGTGGTTTTTATATTGGGTGATTTTTTATGTAGCCCTTTCAGGCAACAATAATATTTAGCTTGTACCATATGCTGCATGTGAATAGTGTCTATCTGGGTCCCTCACAATCTGAGATAATTTGGTTTTTATTTAGATCTGTGTTGTGTTTGTATTTGTAATTTTAGATGAGTCTAATAAACATTATATATTATAAACGAAGTTTGGTGTGCTTTTTCGGTGTCATTACCAATTGTGATATTTAGGATGATACTGATAGGGTTAAATAATTAAGTCGCCAGAAAGACTACCTTGCTTTTTACTGGCTAAGGGGCATGCTGCAGCGAGAGTGAGAACAATAATTATCAACGCTGCTGTAGCTCCCAAACGCACAGAACAAATCAGCTGCCACCAGCTTTGATTTCCTACGTAGTAACAGGTCCAGAGCCAACCCAAATTAGTAGCGTAATTCACTTCAGAGGATGTGACAGTTTGTTATAGAGCAAGGAGAGACAAGCTAGTAGTTTTATTTCCATGATGTCCCTCCTGACAGCACCACCAGGAGGTTGTCCTTCATATCCTTGATAGGGACAGGAAACACAGAAGAGCTTAAATAGCCCCTCCCCACCTCCACCCTTCAGTGTTTTTCCTGTCCCCATCAGGGACAGATGCAGGAGAGGAGCACGAATGTGCGAAGATCAATTACCTGACTGGAAGCTCCATTCCTCCATTGGGGGCTCTGGGGCAGTGGGCGATGAAGTAAGCCCACAATACCGCGAGAGGTCCCTCAGAGGTTGGTTGAGCTGGGCGCTCCCGACGTCGGCTGCATACCCTGGAGGCACGCCACGAGCGTGTGGCAGAGAAGATGGTGCTGCTTGTCGGGTCGGCGTCACCCTCCATTCCGGCGAGCCATGACACCGCAAGTTGCACGGGTGATGATTTCCGGGTGCGGCGCAGGGAAATGCAGGCCATTCTGTGCTCCTGGAGGGGCGTGGCTTCTACAAGACAGCAGGTCTGGCCAGCGTGCGTTCCATGGGGCGCATGCGCTGTCTGAAGGGACACCTGCAAGATTGTGATGGGCAGCAGCTGAGATCAGAAGGACGACGAATCAGATGTCTTGAAGCCGGGTAAGACAGACTACTTAAGACAGACAGCTGACAGCACACACTGACTTCGTAAGATGGAGAGTGCTAGCCGTCCTGACGTCCAGTCCTTAGAATCATCCCTGGATCTCGTGAGTGGGCTATAATAAAGTCTTCCTAGCCAGGCTACATACAGATAGCTATAGGACCTTCATATCCGTATAGCCCCTAGGACAAGGAGACGAATAAGCGATCCACGACAGCAGTCAAGAGGAAATCTAATAAATGTCCGTTATGCTCCACAAGACTTCCCGAGGCATACAACAAGAAATTGTGCGACACATGCATCGCCAAACTGCTCAAACAGGAACAAACGTCCTTATTGGCTAATATACAGACCATGATCAGAGAGGAGGTTCAGGCTAGTGTCGCTACTGATGACCTGCCCCAATCTCTCTTACCTAAAAGACCCAGATGGAACTTGGACCCAAGCTCCGAGGAAGGGGGAAGTCTCAGGCTACTCTGACCCAGACTCAGGGGGAAGGAGAGAGACCTCCTCAATATTTCTTCTCTTGCTGGAGATCGGAAAAGATACTTATTTTCTTCCGAGGACATGGACACCCTGCTACAAGCAGTCCACAACACCATGAAAGTTGAGGAATCAATGGAGCCATTGACAGTCCAAGTTGAGATGAGATGTTTGTCGGCCTGAGAGCCCATAGAATTAGGGTATTTCCTATGAATAACCACATAACAGCGATTATACTAGAAGAATGGGAAGATGTGGGAAAGAAGCTCGTAGTCCCAAAGGACTTCAAATTCCGCCTTCCCTTTAATCCAGAGGATTAAGACGTGGGAATCCGTTCTGAAAATTGATGTACTGGTAGCCAGAGTATTAAGAAAATTAGCCATTCCATTCGAAGATTCTTCAGGACTTAAGGACCTGATAGACAAAAGAGCAGAGGACCTTCTTAAAAAAATCGTGGGAAGCATCAGCAGCAATTATGAAAGCTAACATAGCTGCAACTTCAGTAGCCAGATCAATTAGTATCTGGGTAGAGGAGCTGGAAGCTCAGATCAAAAACAGAACCCCCCAGAGAAGAGATTTTAAAATCCTTACCATTATTGAAGATGGCAACTGACTTCATGGCGGATGCCTCGGCGGAGTTAGTCCGTTTTGCAGCCAGAAACAATGCATTATCTAATGCAGCCAGGCGTGCAGTGTGGCTAAGATCGTGGTCAGGAGATACTCAAGCTAAAAATAAACTTTGTTCAATTCCATTTTCTGGCCTCCACGTATTCGGTCCAGTGTTAAACGATTTACTGGACAAAGCATCAGACAAGAAAAAGGGCTTCCCTGAACAAAAACAAAGGAAAATGCCATCCTTTCAGAGGACCAGATTTAATCCAAGACAGGATTATAGTGGCAAAGGTAAAGCTGGAAGGTGGAGCTACCCTAAAGGGGCAGGGGTAGAGGCTCCTTTCGTGACCAAGGGACAGGCAGACAATGAGGCCAAGCCCATTGGGGGAAGACTTCAACACTTCTCGAAAGGATGACGAAACATCACCCAGAACCGTTGGATACTCCGAACAATTGCTTATGGTTACAGAATAGAGTTTACTCAGATACCCCCCAGAAGATACTGCCTGACCCGCAGCCAATCTCCAGCGGTCCATCAGAGACTCCTAGAGGACATACAGGAGCTCATACAAGTAGAAGCCATAATCCCGGTACCTCTTTCGGAACACTTCCACGCCCACTACTCCAGTCTCTTCTATAAAAAGAGCCAGGAGGAGAGTACCGGACCATAAAATTTAAAACCACTGAACCAGTGGGTATTTTACAGGCGTGCCAAGATGGAGACCATCAAATCCGTCATACCGTTAATAAGGAAAGATTCAGTAATGTGTACAATGGATCTCAAAACCGCATATTACCATGTGCCCATCCATCCCTCACATCAGAAGTACCTCAGGTTCGCAATAAAAGACCGAGGGAAGACACTTAATTTCCAATTTCAGTGCCTACCATACGGGCTTTCTTCCGCACCAAGAATCTTCACAAAGCTTATGGCAGAAGAGATGGCCTTCCTACAGACAAAGAACATTCTCATAGTTCTGTATTTGGACGACCTGTTGCTGGTGGCAGACTCACGACAGCAGATGGAACAGTGTCTAAGAGACCCTGTCGCTTCTAGAGAGCCTGGGATGGGTGATAAATAGTGATGAGCGAATATACTAGTAACTCGAGATTTCTCGAGCACGCTCGGGGGTCCTCAGAGTATTTTTTAGTGCTCAGAGTTTTAGCTTTTAGCACCGCAGCTGAATGATTTACATCTGTTAGCAGCATAAGTACATGTGGGGGTTGCCTGGTTGCTATGGAATCCCCACATGTACTAATGCTGGCTAACAGATGTAAATCATTCAGCTGCGGCGCTAAAAACTAAAACTCCAAGCACTAAAAAATACTCGGAGGACCCCCGAGCGTGCTCAAGAAATCTCAAGTAACGAGTATATTCGCACATCACTAGTGATAAACCTAAAAAAGTCAAGTCTTGAGCCAGAGAAGAGAAAAACCTTCTTGGGGGTCCTCTAAGACTCAGGGAAAGCGTATTCATTTCTTACATCCCACAACTGGCAGTCAGACAAGAAGCTGAGATGTTGGGAAAAAGAGAGCACACCACTTTCAGAAAAGCCATGAGAGTGCTAGGCCTGATGACCTCTTGCATTTCAAGCGTTCAGTGGAGCCAATTTCACTCGATGGTGTTACAGTGAGAGATCCTTTCCAAATGGGACGGAAGAGAAGAGTCATTGGACAACAAAATGACTATAACCAGAGAAGTAAAACGTCCCCTGTCTTGGTGGATCAACATCTCCAATCTACAGCAGGGCAAACCCTGGAGAATGTCGCCATGCATAAACATAACTATGGACGCAAGCCTCAGTGGTTGGCGAGCTCACAGACGGTCGTTACCTTCAGGGAACATGGCCCTCATGGGTGCACAACAACTCATTCAAACTTCAGGGAACTCAGAGCAGTTTGGGAAGCGCTGAGCAGAACTCAGCGGCAGCTCAACAACCTTCATGTCAGAATATTCTCCGACAAGTCAACTACAGTACCCTTCCTACTACATCAGGGGGGGTCCGAGGCACTGCTCTACAAGACCTAAAACAATATTCTCCTGGGCAGAACTCAACGTAAGATCTTTAACGGAGGTACATCTGAGAGGCGAAAAGAACCAAGTGGCAGATTTTCTCAGCAGGAAGAAAATACAACCCGCAGAGTGGGCCTTAAATCAAGAGAGCTTTACACATCTTACAGACATCTGGGGTTTCCCAGAGATAGACTTGATCGCTTCAGGAATAAACTCAAAAACAAAACACTTCTTCGATCGTTGAATCCAGGAGACAAACAGATGGCAGTAGATCAGAGGTGTCAAACTGCATTCCTCGAGGGCCGCAAACAGGTCATGTTTTCAGGTTTTCCTTGTATTGCACAGGTGATAATGTAATCACCTGCACAGAATGATTCCAGCACCTTGTGGAATGCTAAGGAAATCCTGAAAACACTCATGGTTTGCGGCCCTCAAGGAATGCAGTTTGACACCTCTGCAGTAGATGCCTTAGCACAGGACTGGGATATGGAGCTGGAATACGCCTTCCCTCTGCCCTTAATTCCGAGAGGTCTGCGGAAGATCCAAGAGAGTCAGACAACAGTTATTCTAATAGTGCAGTACTGGCCCAAGAGAAGCTGGTTCCCGGTATTGAGATAGATGGGGTAAGGCTAGGTTCACATTGCGTTAGGGCAATCCATTAAGTGCATAGCGCTAGCGGATTGCGCTAACGCAATGTTTCTCTAGGGTCCGCGTTCGCCGTCCCCGCTACCGCAGATCCCCGATCTGCGCTAGCGAGGAACGGACCTCGGGCGCACCTCGGACGCTGCTTGCAGCGTCCGAGGTCCGTCACAAAAGAACGGCACATCGCTAGCGCGTGCCGAAAATGGCATGCGCTAGCGATGCGCTACAGGGAAAAATCACATTGCTGTCAATGGGTGCGCTAACGGACCCGTTGCACGGCGTTAATTGCGACAATTTCGCCGTGCAACGCAGTCCGTTAGCGTTAACCCATTAGCGCAATGTGAACCTAGCCTTAGAGGATCCAATTCTCTCACCATTACAACGGAACCTCCTGACACAGGACCCTCTTGTTCATCAGAAACTAGAGTTCCTACAGCTTTCAGCCTGGATCCTGAGAAGGAGATCCTGAAATTGAGAGGCCTGTCAAAGTCAGTTATATCTACCTTACAAAAAAGTAGAAAGTCAGTCACCTCAGCCATATATCAAAGTCTGGAAAAAATTTTGCTCACATTGTGCAGGCCCAATACCTCTTAAACAGGAACTTAATATCCCTCAAGTTCTATATTTTCTTCAAGCTGGCTTCGACAAAGGTCTAAAACCCAATACACTGAAAGTGCAAATCTCAGCTCTGGGCTCCTTTGATTACCCTCTGGCAGAACACCCCTGGGTGGTAAGGTTCATTAGAGCCACTCAACGTATTAAACCTACAATACGCAGTTCCGTCCCCCCTTGGGACCTAAATTTAGTCTTGAATAATTTACGGGAAAATCCTTATGAACCTCTAGACCAAGCAGATCTCATATCAGTAACACTTAAAGCGGTTTTTCTGCTAGCGATAACCTCAGCCCGACGTATAGGAGAGATCCAACCCCTTTCCATAAGAGACCTATATCTGAGGATCCAGGAGGACTGCATCATCTTTAAGCTGGATCCAGCCTTCCTTCCCAAAGTGGTAACTGACTTTCATAGAAGCCAGGAAATAGTATTGCCCACCTTCTGTGAGGACCATAAAAATGAGAAAGAGCGTTCTCTCCATTCTTTGGACGTTAAAAAAAAAAAAACAAACAGTCCTACAATACCTAAAGCTCACGGAAGGCTGGAGACTAGATTCAAATCTCTTCATCCAGATGGCGGGGGAAAAATAGAGGAAAGAAGGCATCAAAAGCCACCTTAGCTAGGTGGATAAAGTTAGCCATTTCGACAGCATATACATTGGCAGGAAAGATTCCACTGAAAGGCCTTAAGGACCACTCGCTGAGAGCAGTCTCGGCTTCATGGGCAGAGAGTGCAGGGGCTTCCATGGATCAAATTTGCAAGGCCGCAACTTGGTCCAAAATAGATACTTTCTGTAAACATTACAAACTGGACGTTCTGTCAAACCAACAGACGGCCTTTGGGAGGAAAGTCCTCCAAGCAGTAATCCCGCCCTAATAGGAGTTATTTGGTACTTCTGGTGGTGCTGTCAGGAGGGACGTCCTGGAAAAGTAGGGATTAGTCCTACCGGTAATGTAGTATCCAGGAGTCCATCCTGACAGCACTCCTTTTATTCCCTCCCGTATATTTCCTATCTGATGTGGTGTAAACACTTGTAATGGAAATTTAATAAAATAGCGTTGCATCCATCCTGGTGTGGTACTTGGAGAAGACACTGAAGGGCGGAGGTGGGGAGGGGCTATTTAACCCCTTCTGTGTTTCCAGTCCCTATCAAGGATATGAAGGACAACCTCCTGGTGGTGCTGTCAGGATGGACTCCTGGAAACTACATTACCGGTAAAACTAATTCTTACTTATTTTACGCCAAAAAAAAAAAAAGGTAGGCAGTGTTTACAAAGTATAAAAAGATATTATAAAGGAAGAGACATCATATGTACAATGCAATTACAAATAATAAAGGGATTCAAGTTGGAAAAGAACACTTACATTTCAGATCATGGCAAACCATGTGCTATGGAGGATGCACACATCTAGATGCATAAGGGCAGCTGACAGAGCTGCTGTTAGCTCTCTTCCTGGGCCAAGACTGACTCACAACTCACCAGAGTTAAGACATGCCCTCTCGTCGGGACCGAGTTATGAAATGCACGCCTCTTTTCTCAGAATTATGAAAACTATTTTCACGCCTAACTCACTGTGTGAATCTCGTATACGAAAGATGCGATGATCAGAATGTGCCCCACATCATAAGGATTCTTTTAAGTGTAAAGACGGAGTGATTACCTGAATGGCTTACTGAGAAATCCGCACTTTGCCCTTGTTGCATTTAGCTGCTAGCACTTTCAGTGAGTGATAGATCTATCGATGGACATCCAGAATATATAATACCCCATGTTCCTGACACCTATTATACTTTACAACACATTAGGCCTTTGGGTACCTTAGGGTCAGCCACCGCAGAGTGGGGTGTCATACCATGGAAACTTAGGGTGCCACCCTCCACTGCACGGTAGGGCATCCACCAGGGATTTATAGGGCCTGATAGCCGCTATTCCTTTTTTTGGATTGCTCCTATTTTTTCTAATCAAGATATTGTTCTTGACATTTTTAATACAAGTATCCTGGCCTATTAGGCGATATTTTAAGACAACTTTCTAATAAAAGTTACTTTTTAAGGGTTCTTTGTTTTTTTTCTGCTGTTCATGGGACCTCCATTTATAGTTATTTGTGATGATATCTTCAATCCACAACAATCATTCCCCCAGACAACTGCAGGGAATAGATTCTCTCTCCAAGGACAGGAAACCAAACTGAGGTGATGGAGAGGAGCCGCCCATTTATTCTGCAGGTCTCCTGGTCTTGATCCGTCTCAGGTAATGTGGTCATGGATGATCATAAATCCACCCTTGTCAGATCATAGGTCTCACATGTGGTCATTACATCCACCTTATGGGAAGAGCAGGACACAACCGAGGACTCGTGGTGGGAGACAGTCTCTTTCCTGAACCAAGCAATTGGTTCAGGGGTGTAAGTGGGGGGGCTCTCAGGAGTCACACAAACCTGTTTGCTAGTAGTATTGTTTTGTCTGTTGGTATATGGCGCTGTACCCAAGGAATGGAGTCCAGGTGTAATGGAAACCTTCTCAGAGAACCCCTGTTTGTATATTATGGACCCCAGCCTAGAAGATATCCAGTGTAGTCAGGAGCTCTGGTGAAGCAGGCAGTAAGCTCCTGAGAACACAAGTAGAGCGCTCCTAAATACCTCCTGAAATGCCAATACTTGGTCACAGAAGGGGGAACTGTGAGGACAGACCACTATAGGTCTGTGGTCGCCATCTTTTCTTCTAACTTCTTTGTCATGGTGACCAAATAATAGTGATTTGGGAGGGGAGTGGGTGTAGTCTCAAACCGCTATCCATGCCCCTACACTGGGGAGGGAACATTCCTTTGTCTGATACTTAAGTAGCTTGTATGTGCTAATGAAGCAGAAGCCCTGCTTCAAAAAGACATACTGATAGGGAATTTAGATTGTGATCCCCAACGGGGACAGTGATCAGTGATGATATTGTGTGCAAACTGTAAAGCGCTGCGGAATATGTTAGCGCTATATAAAAATAAAGATTATATTATTATTATTATTATAAGCCCTGAGTACACCATACAAGGCTGTGCTGTATCGACTTCCCAAGTGCTCGTACAAGTCTTATTAATTTGGAGCTAAAAAAACACAAAACATAGAAGTATGGATTTTGCGCACACCATCATTTCATATACCAGGGGTGAGGAACCTCAGGCCCCCGAGCCACTGACGGCCCTCGATGACCTTTTATCAGGCCCTCGAACAGATTCTCAGGGACCGCATTCTTGGGCAGAGCTGTATTTTGATTGCCACCAGCTCATTAATTTCTTCTTGCCCTGCTAGCACACACGGTGCTCACTACTTAACACTGAAGGGCATGCAATGAAAGATTACGTCCTGACACCAGTGCCAGGGTCAGGATGGACTTTGTGGGCGCAGTTTGTACAGCCCCCGAAGGACGGTATAAATATCCAAACGGCCCTTCAGAGAAAAAAAAAAAAAAAAGATTCCCCCCCCCCCCCCGTCATATACCTTGCATCACGTGATGAGCGGCCTGTATGACTGGACAGGAGCACACACTACCCGTATAGCTGTACAGAAGACCGCCCCACACAGGACACGGCACATACCTGCTGGAGACTTGCAATCTGCAGCTTCACAGATAAAGGATGGAGGATCTTCTGGGGTATGAGAGTCTGGAAAAAAACAGACATCTCATGTAGTGGCGGTACTGAGGGCAACAGCATCACATGTCCATTACCTACCCCCCCATCACCATACATTACCCCCCAGGTAACAGACCTCACCAGAATCACACGGTCTACGGAGGTGCACTTCAAGAGATGAGACATATCTATCATTGGACAGGTCTCTGGATCCATCGTTGTCTTCCAGAGACAGCTCCACGCACTCCGATCCCTACACATGGATGACACGAGAGGCGTGAGCGGAGCAAGTACTGTGGACGTCGTGTATGTTTGTGGCCTCTGCTCGAACACCCTCCATATGACAACATCACTTACACTGGAATCTGAATCCAACATGGGGCCCATTTTCACGCTCCCGCGCCCGACTCTGACCCGCAGTCTTCGTTTCCCTCCGCTGAGGTCCTGGAGACCAGTGAGGGACGATTCAGGTCCATGAAATGGGCAGTATTTAACAAGTAGTGCCCCTTACACCACACAGGAGGCGCAATCTCACCCATGCGACCCCCACCCTATGCATGGCCACCCACTAGCTTACCTGACTGGCCGATTCCAGGGTCCTCTTCTGTGGCCGACTCATGGATGCCACTCTCCAGGGGTTACTGCGGTCAATCACAGTGCACAGCATGGCCAACTCTTCCTGACGCTCCTGGAGACAATAGATTAGTGGTGTGAGCGGAGAACCATGGCCGCAGCAGGCCCCACAGCTCTCACCTGCCGGAGGCGGCTGGCCGTATCTGTACTTGGAGGCTCAACCTCTACGTGGAAAGAACGAAGGGTGCTGTGAGCCACAGGCAGGACACGCTCTTCCAATGCCCAGTCACATGGAGACAGCCCTGGAAAAGGAGAACAAAGTGTGAGGTCCCGGCCCCGTCCAGCAGAGCACACAGCCTTGGCCAGCATTGCCTCCCTCCTAATGTTTACCGGCCAAAGGCTCCGCGGCTTCCTCTGGTGCCCGATTCAACATCCCCGAGACAGTCTGAGGAGAAAGAGCAGGATCATCACACAACAGAACAGTACAATGGGCAAAACGCCAGGGGACCGGTGAAGGACAAGGCATAGGAAAGTGGAGGGGGTACCAGTAGGGCCAGCCGACCGCAGGAAGGGGGGGCACAGAGCAATGGAAGGCGCAGGACCGGGGGCACAGAGCAATGGAAGGCGCAGCCGCGGGCACAGAGCAATGGAAGGCCCAGCCGCGGACACAGAGCAATGGAAGGCCCAGCCGTGGGCACAGAGCAATGGAAGGCCCAGCCGTGGGCACAGAGCAATGGAAGGCCCAGCCGTGGGCACAGAGCAATGGAAGGCCCAGCCGTGGGCACAGAGCAATGGAAGGCCCAGCCGTGGGCACTCACCTTCTCGCCCTCGATACAGGACAAGGATTCTTCTCGGACATCCTGAGCACCGTCTGCATAAAGAAAGGTAGACGCAGGAACAGAAGAAGCCACCAAAAAGCGATGAACAGGTGATCAGAGATGATGGGAGTAGTACATCAGTAATACACAGACAGAAGATCAGAGCTCCAAGGACAGAGATGATGGGAATAGTACATCAGTAATACACAGACAGGAGATCAGAGCTCCGAGGGCAGAGATGATGGGAGTAGTACATCAGTAATACACAGACAGGGGATCTGGGATGATGGGAGTAGTACATCAGTAATACACAGACAGGAGATCAGAGCTCCGAGGACAGAGATGATGGGAGTAGTACATAAGTAATACAGACAGGAGATCAGAGCTCCGAGGACAGAGATGATGGGAGTAGTACATCAGTAATACACAGACAGGTGATCAGGGATGATGGGAGTAGTAATACGCAGGTGATGTGGGGCCTGGTACCTGTCCTGCTCAGCCCCTGCAGCATCTGGATGCGGCTCCGCACTGACGGGATACTGGGGGTGTCCGGCTTCACCTCCGGCTCAGTCAGACGCAGCAGTGACGTCTGGCCCCCATTGGACGAGGCCTCAGGGTCCACGTTTTCGGCTCCAACTTTACCTGTAGGGAGGCGAGTTCTACTTGGTGACTCGCTGCCCGAATCTGGAGGGGTGAAAAGATAAAGAAGTCAGATGCCAGCAGACCCCTCCCCCAGGCCGCCCTGCCAGACCCCTCCATCACCCACAACTCACACATAAGCTTCAGAGGCGCACTCTTCATCTCCATCCTCAGATGTCAGCAACGTCCTGAAAAGATCGGGAGAGATTATCACTCTTAGGGTACCGTCACACAGTACCATTTTAATCGCTACGACGGCACGATCCGTGACGTCGCAGCGATCGTATGAATATCGCTCCAGCGTCGTAGACTGCGGTCACACGTTGCAATCACGGCGCTGGAGCGATGCCGAAGTCCCCGGTAACCAGGGTAAACATCGGGTAACTAAGCGCAGGGCCGCGCTTAGTAACCCGATGTTTACCCTGGTTACCAGCGTAAACGTAAAAAAAAACCAAACAGTACATACTTACATTCCGGTGTCTGTCCCCGGCGTTCTGCTTCTCTCCACTGTGTAAGCGCCATAGCCGGAAAGCACAGCGGTGACGTCAGACGTCACCGCTGTGCTCCCTTTCCGGCTGGCAGACGCTCACACAGTGGAGAGAAGCTGAGACGCCGGAGGACAGACACCGGAATGTGAGTATGTACTGTTTGTTTTTTTTACTTTTACGCTGGTAACCAGGGTAAACATCGGGTTACTAAGCGCGGCCCTGCGCTTAGTTACCCGATGTTTACCCTGGTAACAAGCGACCACATCGCTGGATCGCTGTCACACACAACGATCCAGCGATGTCAGCGGGTGATCAAGCGACGAAAGAAAGTTCCATACGATCTGCTACGACGTACGATTCTCAGCAGGGTCCCTGATCGCTGCTGCGTGTCAGACACTGCGATATCGTAACGATATCGCTAGAACGTCACGAATCGTATCGTCGTAGCGATCAAAATGGTACTGTGTGACGGTACCCTTATGTAAGGAAGGGGGACAGCACAGAGTACACACAGGACAGAGGGAGGACGGCACAGTGCACACACAGGACCGGGGGAGCAGGGCGGCACAGTGCACACACAGGACCGGGGGAGGAGGGCGGCACAGTGCACACACAGGACCGGGGGAGGAGGGCGGCACAGTGCACACACAGGACCGGGGGAGCAGGGCGGCACAGTGCACACACAGGACCGGGGGAGCAGGGCGGCACAGTGCACACACAGGACCGGGGGGAGGAGGGCGGCACAGTGCACACACAGGACCGGGGGAGGAGGGCGGCACAGTGCGCACACAGGACCGGGGGAGGAGGGCGGCACAGTGCGCACACAGGACCGGGGAGGAGGGCGGCACAGTGAACTCACAGGACCGGGGGAGGAGGGCGGCACAGTGAACTCACAGGACCGGGGGAGGAGGGCGGCACAGTGAACTCACAGGACCGGGGGAGGAGGGCGGCACAGTGAACTCACAGGACCGGGGGAGGAGGACGGCACAGTGAACTCACAGGACCGGGGGAGGAGGACGGCACAGTGAACTCACAGGACCGGGGGAGGAGGACGGCACAGTGAACTCACAGGACCGGGGGAGGAGGACGGCACAGTGAACTCACAGGACCGGGGGAGGAGGACGGCACAGTGAACTCACAGGACCGGGGGAGGAGGACGGCACAGTGAACTCACAGGACCGGGGGAGGAGGACGGCACAGTGAACTCACAGGACCGGGGGAGGAGGACGGCACAGTGAACTCACAGGACCGGGGGAGGAGGACGGCACAGTGAACTCACAGGACCGGGGGAGGAGGACGGCACAGTGAACTCACAGGACCGGGGGAGGAGGACGGCACAGTGAACTCACAGGACCGGGGGAGGAGGGCAGCACAGTGAACTCACAGGACCGGGGGAGGAGGGCGGCACAGTGAACTTACAGGACCGGGGGAGGAGGGCGGCACAGTTAACTCACAGGACCGGGGGAGGAGAGCGGCACAGTGAACTCACAGGACCGGGGGAGGAGGGCGGCACAGTGCGCACACACAGGACCGGGGGAGGAGGGCGGCACAGTGCACACACAGGACCGGGGGAGGAGGGCAGCACAGTGCACACACAGGATCGGGGGAGGAGGGCAAGCACAGTGCACACACAGGACCGGGGGAGGAGGGCAAGCACAGTGCACACACACAGGACCGGGGGAGGAGGGCAAGCACCGTGTACACACAGAACCGGGGGAGGAGGGCAAGCACAATGCACACACAGGACCGGGGGAGGAGGGTGGCACGGTGCACACACAGGACAGAGTGAGAACAGCACAGTGTACACACAGGACCGGGGGAGGAGGGCAAGCACAGTGTACATACAGCACGCCCCCGGTCTCTCACCTGAGTTGTTACGTTGTATCGGATTCTCGGCGTTCAATCTTGGCGCCAATTTCCAGCCCTGTGACTTCCGGCACTAGAGGCTGCACGTCTTCCTCAGTTATTACTGATTACAACACTGTCCCACCCAGAATGTCTGCCGCCGCGCATCCTCTAGTGAACAGAGAATACCACGTGACCCTGCCACAGCCAACCATTGTCCGTGAGCCTCAGTGGGCGGAGCTACCCGGGCCGAGTATTGAATTCGCAGGCTGAATGTGTTGTGGGCGTGTCAGGGGAGTGGCAGTCTTTGTGAGCTGCAGCGCTGATTGGTTCATCAGGGCATCGAAGGCGGCGCATTTAGGAGCGCGCTCTGCTCCTGAGACAGGCTTGCAATATGTGAGGAGCACATTCAGGAGCGCGCATCTATGCCTTTCGGCGCGCATTTCGCATGTAAGGAAGCGCACATTCAGGATCGCGGATCCCTATTCTGCCTGTAGTAACCTGTTTCCTTTATTCCCGGCGTATCTGTATTCTGCCTGTAGTCAGGGCCGGCGTTAGGGGCAGGCAGACTAGGCAGCTGCCTAGGGCCCCCGCTGCCCTAGGGGCCCCCAGCCAGTGGTGGACATACTGCTGATGGCACTGCTCCGGGGCCCAGAGGTGGAGGGGGGCCCCTGCAGGCAGGCCCGGTATCATGCAGGTTCAGGCCCCTCTCACTCCCTCCTGTAAATAGTAAGCTGTTGCCTTTATTCCCAGCGGATCCCTATTCTGCCTGTAGTAACCTGTTGCGTTTATTCCCAGCGGATCCGTATTCTGCCTGTAGTGACCTGTTGCGTTTATTCCCAGCGGATCCGTATTCTGCCTGTAGTGACCTGTTGCGTTTATTCCCAGCGGATCCGTATTCTGCCTGTAGTGACCTGTTGCGTTTATTCCCAGCGGATCCGTATTCTGCCTGTAGTGACCTGTTGCGTTTATTCCCAGCGGATCCGTATTCTGCCTGTAGTGAGCTGTTGCCTTTATTCCCAGCGGATCCGTATTCCCCTCATTACCCCATATCCCACCGCTACAGGGGAGTGGGAAGAGAGTGACTAAGTGCCAGAATAGGCGCATCTTCCAGATGTGCCTTTTCTGGGGTGGCTGAGGGCAGATGTTTTTAGCCAGGGGGGAACCAATAACCATGGTCCCTCTCTAGGCTATTAACCCCTTAATCCCATATGACGTACTGTCCCGTCAAGGTGACCTGCGACTTAATTCCCAGTGACGGGATAGTACGTCATACTGTTTAATGCAACATCGCGACTTAAGTCGCGGTGATCGCATTAAATTTCTGGCGCCATCTTACCTGCAGGAAGATGGCATCGGCATCCCAGGGCCTGGCTCCGTCCCCCAGGCCTCACGATCGCTGTGATTGGCTGTTCAATTCTGAACAGCCAATCACAGCGTTTCTCATTGTTTCAGCCAATCGGAGCGGCTGAAACAATGAGGTCCCAGGCTAGGATCGAGTACCGAGCAACGCCAGGCACCGGCAAAAGACCCCCGGATTGGCGCGATCATCGATCGTGCCCTGATGTACCCGGCTGTCCCCTGCTGTAGCGGCCTGGATCGGTGCTGCAATCGCAGGCCAGAAACTAGTGCAGGCCCTGCAGGAGCTGATTGGCGCGATCGATGCTATCGACGATCGCGCCAATCACAGGGCACAGCGACGGTCACGTGACCGCTGTGTGCCCTGCTGGTGACCTGGCTGTGACCTGCCTAGGATCGGAGGGATCCTAGGCAGTTGCCATGGTCACCAGGGATTGGTGGGATCGATGTTATCATTCGATCCCACCAATGACAGCTCACAGCAGCGGTGTGACCGCTCTGTGACCTGTCTGTCACCTGCAGGTGACCTGTCTGACCGCTCTGCAGGGGTCCCCACTCTAGCTGAGGACTCCTGCAGAGCGGTCACACAGCCAGATCTTGTCTTGCTGGGCCTTGTGCTACAGAAGCCTGTAACACCACAATCCCCTGCGTTAGAAATGAGCGAAAGAAAGAAAACCGAAGAAAGAAGAGAGACTACAAACGTAAGTGTTAACAGCCCCTACCCGATCTCTCTTCACCCCCCCGTCCCCCTTTTTTAACCCCCTCCGTCCCTCTTTACGCCGCCTCCGTGGGCATGTTTAGCAGCCGCCGAGCGTTCATTGGTGACGCAGTTCACCGATCAACACTCGTGCTCGCTTTTTTTTCATCAGCCCCCTTTGCCCAATTCCGTACACCCATCTCGCAGCCACCAAACTTTGATAAGTGACACAGTTCACTTATCAGAGCTTGTGCCTGCCGTTTCCTTTTTTTTTTTTTCACAACACCTGTGCGCACACCCAGCAGCCGCCGAACTTTGATAAGTGACATGGTTCACTTATCAAAGCTGTCGTGCCTGCCATTTTTTTTTTTCCATCTCCTTGCGCTCACCCAGCCGCCGCGTCTAACCTGTGCCTTCCTTTTTTTTTTTTTTCTTTTTTTTTTTCCCACATCTCCGTGCGCACACCCAGCAGCCGCTGAACTTTGATAACTGACGCGGTTCACTTATCAGAGTTCTCGTGCCTGCCGTTTTTTTTTCACATCCCCGTTCGCACACCCAGCAGCGGCCGAACTTTGATAAGTGACGCGGTGCACTTATCAGAGCTAGGGCCTGCTGTTTTAGACTTTTCTTTCACAGGTATTTTTTTTCCCTATTTGCTTCTTTTTCCTTTAGCTTTTTCATTTCAGAGTAGTTTGCACCAAGCACTATCCCCCCCACACTTACACAGTTACCAATAAAGTACACCCAAGCACCACACTTAGAAAAAAGTGTCCTGTTCGTCCCAACAGCGCTATTCAGCGGAGTAGGCATATTCTTTCCTTGCCTCCGACACTGATAGTGAGGGAGAGTATCCCACTTTTCTTTATTTTTCAGATTCTTCCTCATCTTCCTCCTCCGGCCCTGCGGAACCGCCACGCAGACGCCGCAGGACAGAAGATGAGGCAAGGCCCATCATTGATGAAGATGATGATGAAGCGCCCACCATTGCTGAAGACGAACCAGCGCACCCCACTGCGGACCCCATATGGACCTCGCCACCCGAAAATTACGAGACACTGATTCCTGATTTTGTGGCAGAATCAAGTTTGACACCACCGGCCTCACAGAACTAGACTTTTTCAAAGTCTTTTTCTCTGAGGCTTTCTTTAACCTCATGGTGGAGCAAACTAACTTGTATGCTTGGCAATTTTTGGACCAAAACTCGGGTTCATCATATTCTAACTGGTCTCCTGTAGACGCAGTTGAAATGATGCAGTTTTGGGGCCTGGTCCTCCACATGGGGATCCTGAAGAAGCCTGAACTTCGGCAATATTGGAGTATGGATATTTTATATAACACTCCAGTGTTCCGAATGCTCATGACCCAGACGCGTTTTGAGGCCATCCATAAGTTCCTGCATTACAACGATAATGCACGGTGTCCCGCATGAGATGACCCCAACTTTGACCGTCTGTTCAAAGTTCGGCCGGTCATCGAACACTTCAACAAAAAGTTTGCTGAAGTGTACGTGCCTCAAAGGGACATCTGCGTGGATGAGTCTATAATTCATTTTAAGGGGCGGCTCAAATTCCGTCAATACCTGCCCAGCAAAAGGGCCAGGTACGGAATCAAACTCTACAAGCTGTGTGAGAGTACCCCAGGGTACACCCACAGCTTTAGAGTTTACGAAGGGAAGGACAGCAGGATTGAACCGCCTGAGTGTCCTATCCTGGAAGTGAGTGGGAAAATTGTGTGGGATTTGGTGCACCCACTGCTGGATAAAGGTTATCACCTCTATACCGCTAACTTTTACACAAGAATCCCACTCTACAAATCTCTCAATGCGCGAGGTACCGCAGCCTGTGGTACTGTCCGCAAAAATCAGAGAGGCCTCCCGAAGACGCTACTTGGGCAGACTCTCAGAAAAGGTGAGAGCAAAGCCCAATGTAGCGACCACCTGCTGGTGGTCAAGTACAAGGACAAAAGGGATGTCCTTCTATTGACCACCATACACGGTGATGGCAGCGCCCTCAGCACTGTAAGGGGTACCTCTACAGAGGTCAGCAAACCGACCTGTGTACTGGGGTACAACAAAACCATAGGGGGCGTTGATCTCTCTGATCAACTCCTCCAACCGTACAGTGCTTTGAGAAAGGCCAAGGTATGGTACAAAAAGCTGTCCATGCACATTGTACAAATGGCAATGCTCAACGCTTTCCTGCTGTCACGATGTGCACACAACACCGATACGTCGTACCTTCATTTCCAGGAGGTTGTGGTTAAGGCCCTGATGTTTGGCACGAGGGAAGGAGCGGGCCCCAGTACTTCTGGAACTGAAGGTTCACGTAGCATACCAGGTCAGCATTTTCCGGGGGTGGTCCCGCCAACTGGAAGAAAAGGTAAGCCGCAAAAAAGGTGCCGAGTGTGCTACAAAAGAGGAATACGCAAGGACACCATCTATCAATGCGACACCTGCCCCGAAAAACCTTGCCTGTGTATGAAGGATTGCTTTAAATTGTACCACACCTCCATGCACTACTAATTTACAGGAAACAGATTCATTCCAAAGGAGGCACATCTACGTAAGTTCTTTGGGGGCCTACTTTCCAAAATGTCACTTGTGGGTTTTTTTCCTGCTTAGGCACATCAGGGGCTCTGCAAACGGAACATGACGCCCGCAGACGATTTCATCAAAGTCTGCATTCCAAAACTTCAGTACTTCCCTTACGAGCCCCAACGTGTGCCCAAACATTTTTTTCCCACATATGGGGTACCAGCGTATTCAGGACAAATCGGACAACTTTTGCGGTCCAATTTCTCCTTTTACCCTTGGGAAATAAAAAAATTGGGGACTAAAAGATCATTTTTGTGGGCAAAAAATAGGATTTTTTGTTTTCACACCTGGGCGTTATAAACTTCTGTAAAGCACTTGCGGGATAAAAGTGCTCATCACACATCTAGACAAGTTCCTTAGGGGGTCTAGTTTCCAAAATGGGGTAACTTGTGGGGGGTTTCCACTGCTTAGGCACATCAGGGGCTTGTCAAACGGAACATGACGGCCGAAGAACATTCCATCAAAGCCTGCATTTCATAACGTCACTAGTTCACTTCCGAGCCCTGACGTGTGCCCAAACAGTAGTTTTCTCCCACATATGGGGTACCAGCGTACTCGGGACAAATTGGACAACAACTTTTGCGGTCCAATTTCTTCTGTTACCCTTGTGAAAATAAAAAATTGGGGACTAAACGATCATGTTTGTGGAAAAAATATGATTTTTTATTTTCACGCCCAGGCGTTATAAACTTCTGTGAAGCCCCTGGGGGTTCAAAGTGCTCATCACACATCTAGATAAGTTCCTTAAGGGGACTAGTTTCCAAAATGGGGTCACTTGTGGGGGGTTTCCACTGTTTAGGCACATCAGGGGCTCGTCAAACGCAACATGGCATCCAATCGCAATTCCAGCCAATTTTAGGTTTAAAAAAATCAAATAGCGCTCCTTCCATTCCGAGCCCTGCCATGCGCCCAAACAGTGGTTCCCCCCCACATATGGGGTATCTGCATACTCAGGACAAATTGGACACAACTTTTGCAGTCCAGTTTCTCCTGTTACCTTTGGGAAAATAAAAAAATTGTTGCTAAAAGATCGTTTTCATGACTAAAAAGTTAAATTTTCATTTTTTCCTTCAACATTGCTTTAGCTCTCATGAAGCACCTGAAGGGTTAATAAACTTCTTGAATGTGGTTTTGATCAGCTTGAGGGGTGCAGTTTTTAGAATGGTGTCACTTTTGGGTATTTTTTGCTATATAGACTCCTAAATGTGACTTCAAATATGAGGTGGTCCCTAACAAAAATGGTTTTGTAAATTTTGTTGTAAAAATGAGAAATTGCTGGTCAACTTTTAACCCTTATAACTCCCTAACAAAAAAAAAATTGTTTCCAAAATTGTTCTGATGTAAAGTAGACTTGTGGGAAATGTTACTTATTAAGTATTTTGGGTGACATATCTCTGTGATTTGAGGGAATAAAAATTCAAACTTGGAAAATGGCGACATTTTGAAACTTTTCGCCAAATTTCCATTTTTTTCACAAATAAAAGCAGGTAATATCAAATGAATTTTACCACTATCATGAAGTACAATGTCACGAGAAAACAATGTCAGAATCGCCAAGATCCGTTGAAGCGTTCCAGAGTTATAACCTCATAAAGGGACAGTGGTCAGAAATGTAAAAATTGCCTTGGTCAATAAGGGGTTAATATTGATAGCCCGTCTTTACCACTGGTTACACCCGCCATCTTGGCTGTTAGCTCTTCCCTGGTGTCAGCCGGAGCTGCTCAGTCACCGCCACCCACAACACAGCGGCGTCACCGGAGCTGTTTCCAAGGTCGGGTACATCACGTCTGTTGGCGGAGCTGTGCAGCGCAGGGACTGACAAGTTCCATCCAACAACTTAAAAGGCGGAGGTGCTGGTGTCGCTCCCCCACAGATCACACACAGATGACATACTCTAATGAGAGACCATCAATGTCACAGTCATGGACAACCCCTTTAAAAAGGGAACAGTTCAAGGGATGAAAGCTCATGCCCACCATGGCAGCGCCTTCAACGCTGCTGCAGCAGATCAGCACCACATCGTCGGCCGTACCGATGACATCTGTATACAAGAGACCCGTGAGGATGAGGACCACGAGCCGCTCGTGTTTATATCGTGGCAGTTGTGAAAATGCAAGAACGGGGATGTTTCAATTCACTGCTTGCAAGCAGCTACAAAGAGCCATTACTTACGCTCGGCCAGCTGGGCCCACCTTTATGACACAGTTCTAAAAAGTGGAAAGGGCTTAGCGGGAGGGGCGGAGTCTGCTAGCGGTTTAATTAATATAAGCCATAAACTTGATGTAAATTATCTAACGCTGAGGACACGGCCCATTACCGAGAAACCAGCAACTCAGTATCGCAAAAACATAGAAAATATAACATTTTATTATACAAAAATAACTAAATACAGGTATAAAGGGGAAAACCATGGAGCACATAGCGGCGCTCGCTTCTCCAACGGAGCAGATGCGACGTGGAGTCTCCCAACTTCTGAAAGTAGTAGTTCAGTTTGTCACTGAGCTTCTCCCGCAGCTGTAAAGGAAATGGAGGAAGACATTAATGGTGCACACATGGTCTGAGCCCGGCTGCCATGGCTCTAATCCCTCACAGTTTCTGAGTGTGGCATTACGTCACCATGAATGACATCACCATTAGTCACGACGGTCATGTGATGTGAATTCTCACCATAAACGGTCAGGGAGTCCAGGCGCATGCGGAGGACAAGCTTTGGCTTTGCCGGTTCTCATCCTTAGGCTTCATACCCATTTGCGATAAAAAAAAAAAAAAAGGTCCGATTTCCGGACAGAAAAAAAGAAAAACATGCGAGGTCAATGCGATTTTTTTTTATCGCAACATCCGTATGCAATGAGATTTGAACATGAGCTTTTACATACAGCGTTCTCTGTCATTTACACATCATTTTAATACTAA
Organism: Ranitomeya variabilis; assembly: GCF_051348905.1. Classification (NCBI taxonomy): domain Eukaryota; kingdom Metazoa; phylum Chordata; class Amphibia; order Anura; family Dendrobatidae; genus Ranitomeya; species Ranitomeya variabilis. Next base: position 626,445,299 of record NC_135233.1, read on the forward strand.
ATATTTATCAAAACACATATGTATATATATACAGTCATGGCCAAAAGTATTCACACCCCTGCAATTCTGTCATATAATACTCAGTTTCTTTCCGAAAATGATTGCGAACACAAATTCTTTGGTATTATTATCTTCATTTAATTTGTCTTCAATGAAAAAAACACAAAAGAGAATGAAGCGAAAAGCAAAACATAATGCAAAGTTTAAACAGATGCAGCATGTTATGGACCTGGTGGTTAGGAGCACCCGGAATGACCTGATGAGTAAACTAGTAATCGGAACAAGCTCTGGGAAAGTGGGAACTCTGCTGACCGCAAACCCTACTCCTATCACACACACTAGAAATAGCCGTGGAGCGTACCTAATTCTCCCTAGACGCCTCTTCACAGCCTAAGAGCTAACTACCCCTAAAGATAGAAATAGAAGCCTAACCTTGCCTCAGAGAAATTCCCCAAAGGCAGCCCCCCACATATATTGACTGTGAGTTAAGAGGAAAGTCACAAACACAGGAATGAAACAGGTTTTAGCAAAGGAGGCCAGACTTCACTAAATAGTCAGAGGAAAGAAAAGGAAACTATGCGGTCAGCACAAAAAACTACAAAAAACCACGCAGAGTATGCAAAAGGACCCCCACACCGACTCACGGTGTGGAGGTGCAACACTGCACCCTCAGAGCTTCCAGCTAGCAAGGAAATATGATAGCAAGCTGGACTAGAATTTAGCAGTACTAAGAAATATATTCAGGCTGCAGTAACAACAAATGAGCTAGCAGGAACTTAGCTTCTGCTGGAGTAGACAGGTCCTCAGAGAAGTCCAAGAGAGATCTGAACCAATACTGAAACATTGACAGCTGGCATGAAGTAACGATCTGAGTAGAGTTAAATAGGGAAACAAGCAAAACAATAAACGAGGGCAGCTGAGAAAGCAAACCTTAGAGACCAGCAGTTCCGCTCAAAGCCACCAGAGGGAGTCCAAGAGCAGAACTAACCAAAGTACCATTCATGACCACAGGAGGGAGTCCGAGAAATGGAATTCACAACAGCAGCACTCACCCGAATGTTGCAGAAATCAGTGTCTTTTATTCGCTTTATGCGGCATTAGACATTTGCGGACAGGCAGCAGGAGACAGAGAGGGGTGCGAGGAGAAGAAAGTGGACGACGGCCGTTGCACGCGGATGCGCTTCTACGGGTCCAGGTACCATCAGAGTTTCTTACAATGCTCTGCTGGAATTTTAGACAATTCTTTGGCAAACTGCTTCAGGTCCCTGGTATTTGAAGGGTGCCTTCTCCAACATGCCATTTTTAGATCTCTCCACAGGTGTTCTATGGGATTCAGGTCTGGAATCATTGCTGGCCACCTTAGAAGTCTCCAGTGCTTTCTCCCAAACCATTTTCTAGTGTTTTTTGAAGTGTGTTTTGGGTCATTGTCCTGCTGGAAGACCCATGACCTCTGAGGGAGAAACAACTTTCTCACACTGGGCCCTACATTATGCTGCAAAATTTGTTGGTAGTCTTCAGACTTCATAATGCCATGCACACGGTCAAGCAGTCCAGTGCCAGAGGCAGCAAAGCAACCGCAAAACATCAGGGAACCTCCGCCATGTTTGACTGTAGGGACCGTGTTCTTTTCTTTGAATGCCTCTTTTTTTTCTCCTGTAAACTCTATGTTGATGCCTTTGCCCAAAAAGCTCTACTTTTGTCTCATCTGACCAGAGGACATTCTTCCAAAACGTTTTAGGCTGTTTCAGGTAAGTTTTGGCAAACTCCAGCCTGGCTTTTTTATGTCTCGGGGTAAGAAGTGGGGTGGACAAAAGTATTGGCACTGTTCGAAAAATCATGTGATGCTTCTCTAATTTGTGTAATTGACAGCACCTGTAACTTACCTGTGTCACCTAACATGTGTTGGCAATAACTAAATCACACTTGCAGCCAGTTGACATGGATTAAAGTTAACTCAACCTCTGTCCTGTGTCCTTGTGTGTACCACATTGAGCATGGAGAAAAGAAAGAAGACCAAAGAACTGTCTGAGGACTTGAGAAACCAAATTGTGAGGAAGCATGAGCAATCTCAAGACTACAAGTAAATCTCCAAAGACCTGAATGTTCCTGTGTCTACCATGCGCAGTGTCATCAAGAAGTTTAAAACCCATGGCACTGTGGCTAACCTCCCTAGATGTGGACGGAAAAGAAAAATTGACAAGAGATTTCAATGCAAGATTGTGCGGATGTTGGATAAAGAACCTCGACTAACATCCAAACAAGTTCAAGCTGCCCTGCAGTTTGAGGGTGCAACAGTGTCAACCCGTACTATCCGTTGACGTCTGAATGAAAAGGGACTGTATGGTAGGAGACCCAGGAAGACCCCACTTCTTACCCCGAGACATAAAAAAGCCAGGCTGGAGTTTGCCAAAACTTACCTGAAACACACTTCAAAAAACACTAGAAAATGGTTTGAGAGAAAGCACTGGAGACTTCTAAGGTGGCCAGCAATGAGTCCAGACCTGAATCCCATAGAACACCTGTGGAGAGATCTAAAAATGGCATGTTGGAGAAGGCACCCTTCAAATACCAGGCACCTGGAGCAGTTTGCCAAAGAAGAATTGTCTAAAATTCCAGCAGAGCATTGTAAGAAACTCTGATGGTACCTGGACCCGTAGAAGCGCATCCGCGTGCAACGGCCGTCGTCCACTTTCTTTTTCCCGCACCCCTCTCTGTCTCCTGCTGCCTGTCCGCAAATGTCTAATGCCGCATAAAGCGAATAAAAAACACTGATTTCTGCAACATTCGGGTGAGTGCTGCATCTGTTTAAACTTTGCATTATGTTTTGCTTTTTGCTTCATTCTCTTTTGTGTTTTTTTCATTGAAGACAAATTAAATGAAGATAATAATACCAAAGAATTTGTGTTCGCAATCATTTTCAGAAAGAAACTGAGTATTATATGACAGAATTGCAGGGGTGTGAATACTTTTGGCCATGACTGTATATCTACATATATAATTGTCTAAGGGTTTAATTGTCTGTCTGTCCTGGAAATCCCGCATCTCTGGTCAAGGCCTGGCGGCCTCGACCAATCAGCGACGAGCACAGTCTGCCGCGAATTCTGGAATCATCATTGTCCTCCACTGCTGTCAAGTGCCGCCATTGTATAGGGTGTGTGCTTGCGTCTCCCTGTATGGGCGGCATCTCCCTGTGTTTCTATCTTAGAATGGGTCGTAAACAAAAATACGCCAATGAGGATGACAGAAAAGCAGCAGCAAGAAAACGACAACATCGGGAACAGGAGACACCACAACAAACTGCCGCCAGACAAGCCCAGGATGTGGAATCTCACAGACAACGTCGCCAACAGGAGACACCACAACAAACAGCTGCTAGACAAGCCCAGGATGCGGAATCTCACAGACACCGTCGCCAACCGGAGACACCACAACAAACTGTTGTACGACAGGAACAACATGATCGCCAAATTCATAAAAAACGAATGCTCTACCAACTAAGGCACGACCAGGACAATATTCAACAACTTGCACATTACGTAACAGACAATGAAAGTACAATTCATGAACACTACTGTGGGAATATGAATGCAGTTTGCTCTAAATGCGACTCACTGAATTTCATTGATGAAAAACCATCTGACAATCAGTTTACTCAATGCTGCCAAAAAGGAAAAGTTATGCTACCGAGACCTCACTACTCAGATCTGTTTGAGCAGTTAATGAAAGGAATGCGTCATCACAAGTCCTGCGCGGAAAGGACCTGCCGTGACGTCACGGTCATGTGACCGCAACACGGTCATGTGACCGCGACGTCATCACAGGTCCTGCGCGACAAGGACCTGCCGTGACGTCATGGTCACGTGACCGCGACATCACGTGACCGCGACGTCATCACACCCTGGGACCGGATGCTGCCGCCTGCACCCCACACAGGCGACAGCTACAACGCGCCTGCGGAAGGTGAGTATATGTTTATTTTTTTAACCTGTGTCATACATGGTTGGACAATATACTACGTAGCTGGGCAATATACTACGTGGCTCTGTGCTGTATACTACGTCACTGGGCAATATACTACGTCACTGGGCAATATACTACGTCACTGGGCAATATACTATGTCACTGGGCAATATACTACGTAACTGGCCAATATACTACCTCAGTGGGCAATATACTACGTGGCTGTGCAATATACTACGTGGGCTGTGCAATATACTACGTGGCTCTGTGCTGTATACTACGTCACTGGGCAATATACTATGTAACTGGGCAATATACTTTGTGGCACTGTGCTGTATAGTACGTCACTGGGCAATATACTACGTGGGCTGGGCAATATACTACGTGGACATACATATTCTAGAATACCCGATGCGTTAGAATCGGGCCACCATCTAGTATATATATATATATATATATATATATATATATATATATATATATATATATTTATATTTATATATATATTGCCTTGCGAAAGTATTCGGCCCCCTGGAACTTTTCAACCTTTTCCCACATATCATGCTTCAAACATAAAGATACCGAATGTAAGTTTTTTGTGAAGAATAAACAAGTGGAACACAATTGTGAAGTTGAACGAAATTTATTGGTTATTTAAAATTTTTGTGGAAATTCAAAAACTGAAAAGTGGGGCGTGCCATATTATTCGGCCCCTTTACTTTCAGTGCAGCAAACTCACTCCAGAAGTTCATTGTGGATCTCCGAATGATCCAATGTTGCCCTAAATGCCTAATGATGATAAATATAATCCACCTGTGTGTAATCAAGTCTCCATATAAATGCACCTGCTCTGTGATAGTCTCAGGGTTCTGTTTGAAGCACAGAGAGCAATATGAAGACCAAGGAACACAACAGGCAGATTCATGATACTGTTGTGTGTATTAATCCTTTAATTTAACACCTACAGCTCCAAAATTTTTCACACACACACACACACACACACACTACTAACACTATTAGTGAGGGACATATAAAAATCTAACGGATATGCAATGGTTCACTGTATGTAAACCATGTCTCATATCCTGTCAGCTTCTGTAATGATTATGCACAAGCCGGTAATTGAATTACCAGCTTTTCTGCTATCTATGAAATACTAAGAGATATTATATACTGTATATATATACCTATTCTATGTTTATAGATATCTATTCTATTCTAACCTGTCAGTGTGATTTTACTGTACACTGCACATGAATTACCGGCTTTTCTAAGGACACCGATGCGTAAAAAAAAAAAAATTGGAGAGCACTCGCATGGTGCGATTTTTTTTTATCAGTCCTATTTAGGATGAGAATAATCTCGCAAATGAGATGTCCCCTATTGAATAACATTGGTCCCTGCACCCCACACCACGAGCTGTCAGCATTGTACCCCACTCCACGAGCTGTCAGCCCTGCACCCCACTCCATGAGCTGTCAGCATTGTACCCCACTCCACGAGCTGTCAGCCCTGCACCCCACTCCATGAGCTGTCAGCATTGTACCCCACTCCACGAGCTGTCAGCCCTGCACCCCACTCCATGAGCTGTCAGCATTGTACCCCACTCCACGAGCTGTCAGCCCTGTACCCCACACCACGAGCTGTCAGCATTGTACCCCACTCCACGAGCTGTCAGCCCTGTACCCCACTCCATGAGCTGTCAGCCCTGCACCCCACACTACGAGCTGTCAGCCCTGTACCCCACACCACTAGCTGTCAGCCCTGCACCCCACAGCACGAGCTGTCGGCCCTGCACCCCACACCACGAGCTGTCGGCCCTGCACCCCACACCATGAGCTGTCGGCACTGTACCCCACACCACGAGCTGTCAGCCCTGTACCCCACTCCATGAGCTGTCAGCCCTGCACCCCACACTGCGCCCTGTCAGCCCTGCACCCCACACCACGAGCTGTTGGCACTGTACCCCACACCACTAGCTGTCGGCCCTGCACCCCACACTGCGCCCTGTCAGCCCTGCACCCCACACCACGAGCTGTTGGCACTGTACCCCACACCACTAGCTGTCGGCCCTGCACCCCACACTGCGCCCTGTCAGCCCTGCACCCCACACCACGAGCTGTTGGCACTGTACCCCACACCACTAGCTGTCGGCCCTGCACCCCACACTGCGCCCTGTCAGCCCTGCACCCCACACCACGAGCTGTTGGCACTGTACCCCACACCACTAGCTGTCGGCCCTGCACCCCACACTGCGCCCTGTCAGCCCTGCACCCCACACCACGAGCTGTCGGCCCTGCACCCCACACTGCGCCCTGTCAGCCCTGCACCCCACACCACGAGCTGTCGGCCCTGCACCCCACACCACGAGTAATCGGACCTCCATCTCACCTGCTGTGATCGGGAATATGCGCGACAGCGTTGTACGACTGGCGGTTGTGTCCGAAATCCAGGTGATGCTTGAAGATACGAGTCCTCAAAGTTGCCTACAATCAGGAGACATCTGGTCACTCACCCAAAAATATCATAGATACATAGAGAAGGAGACGAGAGCTTGTACATGGCATTACCTGACTTTTCAGGTCATCCAGAGTCTCCAAAATAGCCAATGTTGCTAATTGAATCAGCAGCTCTGGCAAATCCACACGTTCCAGGAGATGCAGCACCTGGGAATACAGGCAACAATTTATTACAGGCAGAATACGGAAACAATGGATAAGATGTAAATTAGGTACGGTCAGTGTATAAGGATAGATGTAAAGGGAACAACTGAATCATTAGATATTCGTTAAAGTGTATGCCGGTCCTGGCATTTCAAGCTTTATTTTTCTAAATTGGCTACCTATATAAATAATGTGTTAGCACCATCTAGTGGATATGTAAAAAATTACACAGACCGTACTTTATTTTTTCTGTGTATATAAGTATTGTGATGCAGTGACCCCTGTAACAGGTAGGGGGCGCTGCATGGTCTCCCCGGTATGTGCACGGAGTCGTATTGAGGCCGTGAGGATCGACCTGCAGTGATGTCAGGATCACGTGACCAGCCCATGTGATCCATTACTGTGGGTGTGGTTACAGGTACATAACGTGACCAGGGTGTAGGTCACATGGTCTTCTGTGTGGTTCCTGTGTGGTTCCAGTGTTTGGATCTGAATGGTCCAAGTGCAAGGTCCTGGAAGCCTGTGTAGGAAGACCTGGGAGGAGACTTCCTGGAAAGCACATGGTTTGGACCTGGTGGCCTGTGGTGTGGGACTAGGTCCTGAATAGCACCCAGACAGGCCACATGCCTCTGTGGTGGACGGTCCCAGGTGGGATGGACGTTCTGAAGAACACAGTGTGATCATGGTCCTGGACAGTCTGTGTTAGAAGCTCCTGTGAGTGGAGTCTTCTTGGAGCACCTGAGAGACTGTGGATCTGGATGATCGGTGTTGGGGAAGCTACCGGCCTTCGGTGGCTCTGGACTGACTGATGGTGCTTGTTATGTTCTATGAACTGTGTGGTAGCTCACCACAACTGGTCAGGAGAGGACCAGCATGTTTAGTTGCTGCAGACTAAGGATATGAAACTTGATGTGATGTCCTGGTACAGTGTGTAAATGGACTGTTCATGATGTGGTTTATGATACCTTAATAAACCAAATAGACTGTTTTGTTTTAAAAACCCATGCCCGTGTGCTGAATATCGCGGCCAAGCGAGTGTCCCCCAATACACTCAGTAGGAATAGTCTTACATTTGGTGCTCGATGCGGGCAACGATCCAGCACGCACACGTGGAGTTGATTACTGTGGCTCGGCGGGGCCATGAAGATTGCGTCTGGCTGTAACTCGGCGGGGTTACGAAGCTGACAAGCATCTGGCTGTAACTCGGCGGGGTTACGAAGCTGACAAGCGTCTGGCTGTAACTCGGCGGGGTTACGAAGGGGACAAGCGGCGTCCTGTGGATTGGCGGGTCCACGAAGCCGGCGGTAGAGCATTGTGGAGCGTAGCTGCAGTGGCAGCAAGAGGTTCCACAGCAGGTGGAGCTGCAGTGGCTTGTGGTTGGCAGCCGGAGGTGCCGGTTGTATGTGTCTGCAGCGGGTGCTGTGGCAGTACCAGCAGGAGCTGGTGAAGTGACATATAAAAGAAAAAAAAAAAAATTTTAGATTTTTTTTTCTCTCCCTTTTTCTGCGAAGTTGTGCTGACTCTTAAAGGGCCAGTACAAGCCCAGAGACAAAGGGGTGTACTGTGCGAACTGGGGCCTGAGTGCCGTGGGGAAGTCCACGGGGTGTATCCCAGGCTGGGGAGTATCCCTAATAGTGAGCGGTGACAACAAATGGAGATAGTTGCCCAAAAGGGGGCGGAGTCCCAGAAAGGGGCGGTAACCCAAATAGGGGTAATGGCCCAAAAAGGGGAGGAATCCCGAAGGGGGGCTGAATCCCGAACCGGGGTGGTGTCAAAAAGCGGAGCACTTGCCCCAAAAGGGGGCGGAGCCAAAAAAGGGGCGGCAATCAGTGAGGAGTCACGACTGTGTTCTTTTTGGCTGGATGGAAAGTGTGTGCGGGCGTTGATAGACCCGGGGAGAGAAGCGTCTTTGCTGAGAACCCTTCCAGGAAATTCTGTGTCACCTGGGGACACTAAATATCTTCATGTAGCCACTATCTACATTGTCGCAGCGGAGGTTTCCACATACCATGAGGTGGCTGTAGTCCCGATCTTGCCGTATCCTATGGTAATAGGACAAGATTTGGAGGCACTGTGGGAAAAGGGTGAAGTGTTTGTGGATATAATGTGGATGTCAGTTAGTAATGTTGAGAAGGCGCCCCCTTAGAGTTGACAGTCCTAAGGTAGGCCTGACCAGAGGGAAAGGTTCGACTGTCCAACTAACTGACCTGACGTCACCTGAAGTGTGCCACAATACGACTGGTAGTGGTCTGCTGGATAAAACAAGTGGAGCTGACACCCAGACAGAGAGTGACTTGCGGGGTCATCATACTGTGGGGTGTGACACAGATTCTGGGGGTGACTGTGACAAGTCGTGGCCAGTAACAAGCGCATGTGCCATGGTGACAGGTGGAGGACGGGGTCCAGGACCTGTGGTGACGGGTGGAGGACGGGGTCCAGGACCTGTGGTGACAGGTGGAGGACGGGGTCCAGGACCTGTGGTGACAGGTGGAGGACGGGGTCCAGGACCTGTGGTGACAGGTGGAGGACGGGGTCCAGGACCTGTGGTGACGGGTGGTGGTGACTCCCATTCAGACGGTGATGCCAGTGGGAACGAGTGCAATAAGGTTGACTCAGGCAAGTCTTCCTCCCGTCGCCGGAGACGTAAAAGAGGCGAAGGGGCTGTACCAGTTGTTCCGTGTGAGGAATTGACGGAAGATGCTGAGGACCTGGGGTGTATGAAGTACTCTGAAGTCCCAGGGAAAAGGGACGAACCTAATGATGTCACCGCTGAGACCCAAGAGAGGGCCGACCCTGACAGTGCAGAGGCTGAGGGTGCAGAAGTGGAGGAGGCCACCAAAGAAGTGGTGCCGGAAGTAAATACCTCCTCAAGTGATGGATGTCCCACCAATCCAGAGGATGGGAGAAGCGAGATAGAATTGATTAAAGAGACAGTGAAGGACCATGTTGAGCGAGAAAGGGTCCTGAGACAGGCGGCTGAGCACAGGGTGGATGAGCTGGAGAAGGAAGTCTCTGAGCTCAGAGGTCACCTGTTCACGTGGCAAAGTGTGTATCAGACCCTAAAGGAAGATATTGAAGTGCTCAGAGAAGCACTAAAAGGCCCTCTACAGGAGAAAGAGGTGGAGGTCGCAGACTTCTCGTGCCAGTACCAGAGTGGTAATGAGGTGAAGCTGCTAATGCCCATCTTGACCCGGGGTCTTGAAGAGGGTAAAGCTGAAGAGGAGTTGGCGCTAAAAGCAGAACAAGATAGTCACCCGGTTGTGACAGGTGTCTTGATGGAAAGGTCCATGGCAAAGCAGGAGCCGTCCGTTCCTGAAGAAAGTGAGACTCCGCTCTTCAAGTGCGTGATAGATGTACCCGAAGAGGCGCAAGATGCATGTACCCGTGAGGGTGTGCATGAAGCGTGTAGTGTGCACTGGGCACTGGAGACGAAACAGTTGGTGATACTGTCTACTAGGGAAGTCACAGTGAAGAGGGTGGCTGTCCTGAGGGACATGCACCTACAGTGCCTCCGCACGAAACAGATGATCCTGTTGAGGAATAATGAAGCCACTCGATGTTTGGAGCAAGCCAGGAAAGCTCAAAGTCGTCTGGGCTTGGTAGAGGACACAGTCCAAGTGCCCAGAGCTCTGGTAGCGAAGCTCATTGGCAGATTTGGGAAAGTGATGCAGGAGATGGTGGATATGTCCGGTGTGAAGAGACTGAGGATTCCGGCTGAAGACGAGGCCCAGGTGGGTGAAGATGGAATGGTGTCATTCCTGGTTGTCGGGTCCAAGGAGAGTCTAGGGAATATCCGGATGCTCCTGAGGTATCGCATGGCATACCTGAGAGAAGTAGAGCAGCTAAGACTGTACAGACGGCAGGTCAATAAACAGCTGCAGAACATAAGGTGGCGGCCGCCTCCTTCCCAAGGAAAAGGAAACAAAAGGGACATGTACAGTAGTAGACGTAGTGATGGAGGGTCAGACTCTGATCAGTTGCTAGTCTCGACTGTATGTGGGACTAATGACCGCACCAACAGTGGGTGGCGACCCTGGAGAGAAAGGTCGAGTAAAGAGACAAACTTGACTAAAGGTTTGGTGACACAGACAGACTGTGACTTAAAGGCCAAAGCTCAAGGCCTACATGTTGACCGCTGGGGGCGGGGTAAACTCAACAACTGGATGGTTGTGTGTGATGCTCAAAACTGACTGAGACGGTTCTCTCGACAGGTAGGGCAAGGTAACGTGTGTGACATATCCCGTGATCCCACGTGTATGACAGGTGTTCAACCCCACAAGTTTGAACAGAGGGGGGGGATATGTGATGCAGTGACCCCTGTAACAGGTAGGGGGCGCTGCATGGTCTCCCCGGTATGTGCACGGAGTCGTATTGAAGCCGTGAGGATCGACCTGCAGTGATGTCAGGATCACGTGACCAGCCCATGTGATCCATTACTGTGGGTGTGGTTACAGGTACATAACGTGACCAGGGTGTAGGTCACATGGTCTTCTGTGTGGTTCCTGTGTGGTTCCAGTGTTTGGATCTGAATGGTCCAAGTGCAAGGTCCTGGAAGCCTGTGTAGGAAGACCTGGGAGGAGGCTTCCTGGAAAGCACATGGTTTGGACCTAGTGGCCTGTGGTGTGGGACTAGGTCCTGAATAGCACCCAAACAGGCCACATGCCTCTGTGGTGGACGGTCCCAGGTGGGATGGACGTTCTGAAGAACACAGTGTGATCATGGTCCTGGACAGTCTGTGTTAGAAGCTCCTGTGAGTGGAGTCTTCTTGGAGCACCTGAGAGACTGTGGACCTGGATGATCGGTGTTGGGGAAGCTACCGGCCTTCGGTGGCTGTGGACTGACTGATGTGTGCCGGCCAGGCAAGTTGGTGAACCCCGTAAGGCAGTTTCCCCAGGCGAGAGGACTGACAAGGAGTCAGCAGATGGAGCAGGAGCTCCCATAAGGTATCATTGACTGATGGTGCTTGTTATGTTCTATGAACTGTGTGGTAGCCCACCGCAACTGGTCAGGAGAGGACCAGCATGTTTAGTTGCTGCAGACTAAGGATATGAAACTTGATGTGATGTCCTGGTACGGTGTGTAAATGGACTGTTCATGATGTGGTTTATGATACCTTAATAAACCAAATAGACTGTTTTGTTTTAAAAACCCGTGTGCTGAATATCGCGGCCAAGCAAGTGTCCCCCAATACACTCAGTAGGAATAGTCTTACAGTATTAATAAACATTTTTATTATTATATAGCCTTAATATTAGATTTATAGGATGTTATTGAAACAAAAATACAGATCTGGTTAAAGCAATCTCCATTTTTTCCAGTATCATTGTTCCTGTAAAGAAGTTTTTATTGAATTTGAAAGAATTAATAAAGTATTTTTTATAATTATTTATCTGGTCACTTCAACTTGTTTTTTGTGTTGAAAAACAAAAGAGAGGCGATTTTTTTCAGGGACACACAAAGAAACTATGTGGTATATCAGTATTCTGTAATGCTGTAGATAAGGCAAAAAAACAAGAGGATAATGCGCACTCTCGGGTCCAGTGCTAAATGTCCTTTATTGAAACATGGAGACAAGGATGTGCGGGGAAGAACGTGCAAAGAAGAGGACAACAGCTGTTTCGCGCGGCTGCGCTTCTACAGGTCCCAATGACGGGCGGATATGGGGAGGTGGGATATGTAGTAAATCCAAACCTTGGTAACCTCCTCCTACCCTCCGTCATAGGTGCTGTTACACACCCATTGAACAGAAAACGTGATTACATTAAAATTACATATAAAACAAACATTTAAAAAAAATGCGATGTGCCTTTTAGTAACTATAAGCTTGAAGAACACTAAGGAATAATATATTGACAAAATTTCTTTCCCTTTTTTTTCCCCCGTTATTTATACTATGTTGCTGGAGGTGCATTTTATAAAAAAACAGACATGTCAAGTCTTTCATTCAGGCCCATTGGCCCTGTTGCGCATGTGCGCAATATCCACCTGGCTTCGCATCTAAGGAGGAACTGGTTTAGATTCCCCCCTTGCTGCGGTGGATGCATACGTGCGATTCCTGCAAAACGGAGGGTTTGTACATTACCTGCATGGTGTTGTCTCACATGATTAATCAACCGGGGAACACCCTTCCCCGTACGTACTGAATTTAAATGTTCTCTTACTCGTACATAGAGGGGGCGGATTGTTTTTCCGATATAATAAAAACCGCAGGTGCAAAAAATAACATAAACGACATGTGTCGTTTTGCAGGAAATAAAATCCTTGATAGTATGAGAGATTGGCCCTATTTTTATGCTGTTACCTGTTATGTGTTGAGGGCAAAGATTGCACTGCCCGCACCTAAAATTTCCTTTAGGAATATTTTTATCTAACCAGTTTGTGCGATCAATAGAAATCCGGTTACGCACCAGCATGTCTCTTATATTTCTGCCCCGTCGACTAGCGAACAGAGGTCCCTTTTCAAATCTTTCCGTTAGGGCTTCATCTTTTCCCAGAATATGCCAGTTCTTTCTAATAATAGATCTAATATATGTATCCATGGGGCCGAATTTAAAACTGAAAACGAACCGTTTCCCATTATTGTTTTTTTTGTCCCTATTTTGTTTGGAGAAATCCTCTTTTTCTGCTCTTATTAGGGCCGCATTGAGTAAGGGACGTGGGTATCCTCGTTTTTCGAAGCGTTTATATAACTCCTGTGATTGCCTTTTGAAACCCCGTTCGCTGCTATTAATACGTTTTACCCTTAAAAATTGGCTATAAGGTAAAGCCTGTTTGGTGTATAAGGGGTGGGCACTATTATAATGCAGAAGCGCATTGGACGAAGTCGGTTTACGATAAACTTCTGTGTTTAATTTCCCTTCCCTTATTGCTAATTTTACATCTAAGAATTCTAGTTGTTGGTCACCATATTGTGAAGTGAATTTCATATTCATATTATTGGTTTTACTTAAGAAATCTACAAAATTTTCGAACTCATTTTTGGTACCGTCCCATATTACTAGGATATCGTCCACGTATCTTATAAAAAGTTTTATGTGCCTCAAAAAGGGGTTAATTTCGGAGTGAACGTATTTTTCCTCAAAAAACGCTAAGTAGAGGTTTGCCAGGGTACATGCGACCGACGTACCCATGGCAGTCCCCTCGCATTGTGTATACCAATGCTCATCAAATTTAAAAGCGTTATGTTTGAGTACGAATGTGAGACTGTCACATACAAAATTGATGGTATTTATGTCTGTTGGTGTTTTCTGTAAAATTTCTTTTATTACCGCTACCCCTAGATTTTGCTGAATCCGAGTATACAGGCTTTCTACGTCTATTGACGCTAGACTGAAAGTTTCTTGCCAAACGAAATTCCTTGTAACTCGTAGCAAATGGTTAGTGTCCTTAATGTAAGATGGCACATCTGATAAAAGTGGACGTAATAGCCAATCCAAATATCTGGATAATGGCTCCGTTATGGAGCCTATCCCAGATACAATTGGACGTCCTGGTATTATTCCGGTATTAATTTCTCTGCCTGTTTTTTTGATATAATACCCTTCTTTTTATCAAAAAAACAGGCAGAGAAATTAATACCGGAATGCCCACAAAAACCACATTGGTACCATGTACCGAAAGTACACAAATCGATAGATAATCCCCCAGGACGTCCAATTGTATCTGGGATAGGCTCCATAACGGAGCCATTATCCAGATATATCCGTGACAGTTAGATTCCCAATTTCTTTAGGGCGAGGGGAATATTTTTATGAGCCGGTACCTCGGACGATGCGTCCATAATTCACGATTCCATGTTGGAGACGGTTCGACTGGACGGCCATAATAAATGTGTATCCTGTGGCCACTTGACATGCGTGCTATAATTAAGCCCCCAAACACCTCTAGGTCCCCTGCTGGTGTGGCTTCCTCACTCAGGCTTTGAAATGCTATCTGTCTGCCACATTGTGCTCAGCATTTACATACCATACTAATAGGAACTTTATTCATTAGAAAAGGTGGGGGCCAGGAGTACTCCTCTCTGCAGACCTGTGACCAGGAGACAAAATGGAGTTACGCCAATCTCTGTTAGTATGCCCGTCCAAGATGGCGGCTGTTCCCTGATCACAACCGCTTATTACCCCATATCCCACCGCTACTCGGGAGTGGGAAGAGAGAGGCTAAGTGCCAGAATAGGCGCATCTTACAGATGTGTGTTGTGTATCCGCTTTTTGGGCTCCCCTGGTGGTTGCTGGTGGTACTGGTGACTTGTTTGCACTTTGCTGCTTCTGTTCACCTGCTTCCATCAGTGTTTGGGAGTTTCCTATTTAGCCTTGCTCTCCAGTCTTTTCCTTGCCGGTCATCATTGTAACCAGAGCCTTCGGTTGCATGTTCCTGCTACTAGTCTGCTGATCAGCTAAGTGGACTTTGTCCTTTTGTTTTGTACCTTTTGTCCAGTTTGCAGTTTTGTTATTCTCTGTAGCTGGAAGCTCTTGCGGGCTGAAATTGCCACTCCTGTGTCATGAGTTGACACAGGAGTCTTAAAGTAATTTCAGGATGGTTTTTTAAAGGGTTTTCAGTTGACCGTGAAGTCCTCTTTTGTATCCTTCTGCTATCTAGTAAGTGGACCTCTCTTTGCTAAATCTACTTTCATACTGTGTATGTCTTTTCCTCTTAATTCACCGTTATTACATGTGGGGGGCTGCTATCATCTTTTGGGGTATTTCCCTAGAGGTAAGCCAGGTCTGTTTCTTCCTCTACCAGGCGTAGTTAGTCCTCCGGCTGGCGCGTGGCATATAGGAAGCCGTAGGTATGCTCCCTGGCTACTGTTAGTTGTGTGGTAGATTTAGCTCACGGTCAACTCGAGTTTCCATCACCCGAGAGCTCGTTCGTTACTTATATGTTTCTTACGTTCCCTTGCCATTGGGAACCATGACAGTATGACCGGCCAGTGTTAAACTTATTGGCAGAAGAAAGGAGAGAAAAAAGAAGTCTGTAGATTTTTTTTTTTTTTTTTCCTGTTTGCTCCATAGTTGGATCAGTTGTATTTCAGCTCTAATTACAGCCTTTGCCTTTCTCTCCTTCTAATCCTTGAATGGCTCTGAGCTCACCTGTTTAAAGATGGATCCTCAGAGTTTGGCTGCAGGTTTAAATAATCTTGCTACGAAGGTTCAAAATTTACAAGATTTTGTTATGCATACTCCT
This sequence comes from Ranitomeya variabilis, assembly GCF_051348905.1. NCBI lineage: Eukaryota > Metazoa > Chordata > Amphibia > Anura > Dendrobatidae > Ranitomeya > Ranitomeya variabilis. The sequence continues at coordinate 626,461,105 of NC_135233.1, forward strand.
ATTTCTGAACCTAAAATTCCTACACCAGAGGTGTTTTCCGGAGATAGATCTCGGTTTTTGAATTTCAAATATAATTGTAAATTATTCCTTTCTCTCAGACCTCACTCCTCAGGAGATCCTGTCCAGCAGGTTAAGATTGTAATCTCTTTGCTGCGAGGTGACCCTCAAAATTGGGCATTTTCATTGGCACCAGGGGATCCTGCGTTGCTCAATGTGGATGCGTTTTTCCTGGCTTTAGGGTTGCTTTATGAGGAACCTAATTTGGAGATTCAAGCTGAAAAAGCTTTGATAGCCCTATCTCAAGGGCAAGATGAAGCGGAGATATACTGCCAAAAATTTCGTAGGTGGTCTGTGCTTACTCAGTGGAATGAGTGCGCCTTAGTGGCAAATTTCAGAGAGGGCCTTTCTGATGCCATTAAAGATGTTATGGTCGGGTTCCCTGCGCCTACAGGTCTGAATGAGTCCATGACAATGGCAATTCAGATTGATCGGCGTTTGCGGGAGCGCAAACCCATGCACCATTTGGCGGTATCTTCTGAAGAGACACCAGAGAAAATGCAATGTGACAGAGTTATGTCCAGAAGCGAGCGGCAGAATTATAGGCGTAAAAATGGGTTATGCTTCTATTGTGGTGATTCTGTTCATGTTATATCAGCATGCTCTAAGCGTACTAGGAAGGTTGACAAGTCCATTTCAATTGGCACTTTACAGTCCAAATTTATTTTGTCTGTAACCTTGATTTGTTCATTATCAGTTATTACCGTGGATGCCTATGTGGACTCTGGCGCCGCTCTGAGTCTTATGGACTGGTCCTTTGCCAGGCGCTGTGGGTTTGATTTAGAGCCTCTGGAAGTCCCTATACCTCTGAAGGGTATTGATTCTACACCTTTGGCTTGTAATAAACCACAGTTCTGGACGCAAGTGACTATGCGTATGACTCCAGACCATCAGGAGGTGATTCGCTTCCTTGTGTTGTACAATTTACATGATGTTTTGGTGCTTGGATTACCATGGTTACAGTCTCATAACCCAGTCCTTGACTGGAAGACTATGTCTGTGTTAAGCTGGGGATGTCGGGGGGCTCATGGGGACACTCCTATGGTGTCCATTTCGTCATCTATTCCATCTGAGATTCCGGCATTTTTGTCTGATTATCGTGATATTTTTGAAGAGCCTAAGATTGGTTCACTCCCTCCTCACAGGGATTGTGATTGCGCCATAGATCTGATTCCTGGCAGTAAATTTCCAAAGGGTCGTTTGTTTAACCTATCTGTACCTGAACATGCTGCTATGCGCGAGTATATTAAGGAGTCCCTGGAAAAGGGACACATTCGTCCTTCTTCATCTCCTTTAGGAGCTGGTTTTTTCTTTGTCTCTAAAAAGGATGGCTCTCTGATGCCTTGTATTGATTATCGTCTCCTGAATAAAATTACAGTCAAATATCAGTATCCGTTGCCTTTGCTGACTGATTTGTTTGCTCGCATAAGGGGGGCTAAGTGGTTCTCTAAGATTGATCTTCGTGGGGCGTATAATTTGGTGCGAATTAAGAAGGGGGATGTGGAAGACCGCATTTAATACGCCTGAGGGCCATTTTGAGTATTTGGTAATGCCTTTCGGCCTTTCTAATGCACCTTCTGTTTTTCAGTCCTTAATGCATGATATTTTCCGTGAATATTTGGATAAATTTATGATTGTGTACTTGGATGATATTTTGATTTTTTCTGATGACTGGGAGTCTCATGTTCAGCAGGTCAGGAGGGTTTTTCAGGTTTTGCGGGAGAATTCTTTGTGTGTAAAGGGTTCAAAGTGTGTTTTTGGGGTTCAAAAAAATTCATTTTTGGGGTATATTTTTTCCCCTTCTTCTATTGAGATGGACCCTGTCAAGGTTCGGGCTATTTACGACTGGACGCAGCCTACTTCTCTGAAGAGTCTCCAGAAATTCTTGGGCTTTGCTAATTTTTATCGTCGATTTATAGCTGGTTTTTCTGGCGTTGCTAAACCTCTGACGGATTTGACTAAAAAGGGTGCTGATGTTGCCAATTGGTCCCCTGCTGCCGTGGAGGCCTTTCGGGAGTTTAAGCGCCGCTTTTTGTCTGCCCCTGTGTTGCGCCAGCCTGATGTTTCTCTTCCCTTTCAGGTTGAGGTCGATGCTTCCGAGATCGGAGCGGGGGCGGTTTTGTCGCAGAAAAGTTCCGACTGCTCAGTGATGAGACCTTGTGCGTTCTTTTCGCGAAAATTTTCGGCCGCCGAGCGAAACTATGATGTTGGTAATCGGGAGCTTTTGGCCATGAAGTGGGCATTTGAGGAGTGGCGTCATTGGCTTGAGGGTGCCAGACATCAGGTGGTAGTTTTGACTGATCACAAGAATTTAATTTATTTGGAGTCTGCCAGGCGCCTGAATCCTAGACAGGCACGTTGGTCGTTGTTCTTTTCCCGGTTTAATTTTGTGGTCTCGTACTTACCGGGTTCTAGGAATGTGAAAGCAGATGCTCTTTCTAGGAGTTTTGAGCCTGACTCTCCTGGGAATTCTGAACCTGCTGGTGTCCTTAAGGATGGAGTGGTTTTGTCTGCTGTCTCTCCAGATTTGCGACGTGCTTTGCAAGAATTTCAGGCGGATAGACCTGATCGTTGTCCGTCTGGTAGACTGTTTGTTCCTGACGAGTGGACCACTAGAGTCATCTCGGAAGTTCATTCTTCTACTCTGGCAGGTCATCCGGGAATTTTTGGCACCAGAGATTTGGTGGCTAGATCCTTCTGGTGGCCTTCCCTGTCTCGAGATGTGCGTGTTTTTGTGCAGTCTTGCGATGTGTGTGCTCGGGCCAAGCCTTGTTGTTCTAGGGCTAGTGGGTTGTTGTTGCCCTTGCCTATTCCGAAGAGGCCTTGGACGCACATCTCTATGGACTTTATCTCGGATCTCCCTGTTTCTCAGAAGATGTCTGTCATCTGGGTGGTGTGTGACCGTTTTTCTAAAATGGTTCATTTGGTGCCATTGCCTAAGTTGCCTTCCTCATCTGAGTTGGTCCCTCTGTTTTTTCAAAATGTGGTTCGCTTGCATGGTATTCCGGAAAACATCGTTTCTGACAGGGGTACCCAATTCGTGTCTAGATTTTGGCGGGCAGTCTGTGCCAGGTTGGGCATTGATTTGTCCTTTTCGTCTGCATTCCATCCTCAGACCAATGGCCAGACGGAGCGAACTAATCAAACTTTGGAGACTTATTTGAGGTGTTTTGTGTCTGCGGATCAGGATGATTGGGTTGCCTTTCTGCCGTTGGCGGAGTTTGCTCTTAATAATCGGGCTAGTTCTGCCACTTTGGTTTCTCCTTTCTTTTGCAATTTAAGGATTCATCCGCGTTTTTCATCTGGTCAGGTTGAATCTTCGGATTGTCCTGGAGTGGATGCGGTGGTGGATCGGTTGCATCGGATTTGGGGACAAGTGGTGGATAATTTGGACTTGTCCCAGGAGAGGACTCAGCAGTTTGCTAACCGTCGTCGTCGTGTTGGTCCCCACCTTCGCGTTGGGGACTTGGTGTGGTTGTCTTCCCGTTTTGTCCCTATGAGGGTTTCTTCTCCCAAATTTAAGCCTCGGTTCATCGGTCCTTATAGGATTTTGGAGATTCTTAACCCTGTTTCCTTTCGTTTGGACCTCCCGGCATCTTTCGCTATCCATAATGTGTTCCATCGGTCGTTGTTGCGGAGATATGAGGTACCGGTGGTTCCTTCTACTGAACCTCCTGCTCCTGTGCTGGTGGAGGGTGAATTGGAGTACGTCGTAGAGAAGATCTTGGACTCCCATATTTCCAGACGGAGACTTCAATATCTGGTTAAATGGAAAGGCTATGGTCAGGAAGATAATTCTTGGGTAACTGCCTCTGATGTTCATGCCTCGGATTTGGTTCGTGCCTTTCATAGGGCTCATCCAGATCGCCCTGGCGGTTCTTGTGAGGGTTCGGTGCCCCCTCCTTAAGGGGAGGGTACTGTTGTGTATCCGCTTTTTGGGCTCCCCTGGTGGTTGCTGGTGGTACTGGTGACTTGTTTGCACTTTGCTGCTTCTGTTCACCTGCTTCCATCAGTGTTTGGGAGTTTCCTATTTAGCCTTGCTCTCCAGTCTTTTCCTTGCCGGTCATCATTGTAACCAGAGCCTTCGGTTGCATGTTCCTGCTACTAGTCTGCTGATCAGCTAAGTGGACTTTGTCCTTTTGTTTTGTACCTTTTGTCCAGTTTGCAGTTTTGTTATTCTCTGTAGCTGGAAGCTCTTGCGGGCTGAAATTGCCACTCCTGTGTCATGAGTTGACACAGGAGTCTTAAAGTAATTTCAGGATGGTTTTTGAAAGGGTTTTCAGTTGACCGTGAAGTCCTCTTTTGTATCCTTCTGCTATCTAGTAAGTGGACCTCTCTTTGCTAAATCTACTTTCATACTGTGTATGTCTTTTCCTCTTAATTCACCGTTATTACATGTGGGGGGCTGCTATCATCTTTTGGGGTATTTCCCTAGAGGTAAGCCAGGTCTGTTTCTTCCTCTACCAGGCGTAGTTAGTCCTCCGGCTGGCGCGTGGCATATAGGAAGCCGTAGGTATGCTCCCTGGCTACTGTTAGTTGTGTGGTAGATTTAGCTCACGGTCAACTCGAGTTTCCATCACCCGAGAGCTCGTTCGTTACTTATATGTTTCTTACGTTCCCTTGCCATTGGGAACCATGACAGATGTGCCTTTTCTGGGGTGGCTGGGGCTGGTATTTGTAGCCAGGGGGGCCAATATCCATCGTCCCTCTGTAGGCTATGAATATCAGCCCGCAGCTGTATGCGTAGCCTTTCTGGCTATAAATTATAGGGGGACCCTATTTTAATAGCCAGTAAAAGCTACACAGACAGCTGCAGGCTGATATTCATAGCAGGCTACAAATATTGGCCCCCGGCTGTCGGCTTTCCCCCTCTGGCGCAGAATATTGCGCGGGAGCCCACTCCGTTTTTTTCCATTTTTTTAAATTCAACGCTCATTAAGGCCTCTTTCATACTTGCGTCGGTACGGGTCCGTCGCTATGAGTCGGGCCGACGTACTGACGCACGTTGTGAAATTTGTGCATGACGTGGGCAGCGGATGCAGTTTTTCAACGCATCTGCTGCCCATTCTGAAGTCCGGGGAGGAGGGGGCGGAGTTTCATCAGCGCATGCACGGTAGAAAATGGCGGACGTGACGGACAAAAAAACGTTCACTTGAACGTTTTTTCGTGCCTACGGTCTGCCAAAACACGACGGATCCATTGCACGACGGACGCGACGTGTGGCCATCCGTCGCTAGTACAAGTCTGTTGGTAAAAAACACATCCTGCGAGCACATTTGCAGGATTTGTTTTTTTCCGAAAAAAAAGCGTGGGCTCCCGCGCAATTTTCTGCGCCAGAATGTCCGGGGGCCAATATTTGTAGCCTGCTATTAATATCAGCCCGCAGCTGTCTGCGTAGCCTTTACTGGCTATTAAAATAGGGGGACCCCCCAAAAAAATGACGTGGGGTACCCCTATATATTTATAGCCAGAAAGGCTACGCAGACAGCTGCAGGCTGATATTCATAGCCTAGAAAGGGGCCATGGATATTGCCCCCGCCGGCTACAAATACCAGTCCGCAGCCGCCCCAGAAATAGCGCATCTTACAGAATTCCGGCACTTAGCCCCTCTCTTCCCACTCCCGTGTAGCGGTGGGATATGGGGTAATAAGGGGTTAATGTTACCTTGCTATCGTAAGGTGACTTTAAGCCGGGTTAATAACGGAGAGGCGTCAATATGACGCCTATCCATTATTAATCCAATACTAGTAAAGGGTTAATAAAACACAAACACATTAGGAAAAAGTATTTTAATATTCTTTATTTCACCATACTTCAGCGCCTGCAAAAAACGTAAAATTATAAACCGTATACTACCTGTCCGCCATAGTCCAATTAATAACGAGTGTCCCACGACGATCTCCCCTATAGAACAGTGACATCGGGTGCTGTCACTGCTCTATAGAACCTTCAGTGACACACTGACAGGAGACAATGGCTCCTGCAGTGCATCACTGAACTATAGTAACCTCTGAGTGTCACTTTATGGCATTTGCTGCGTGGGAAAATTTTTCTCACACAGCAATGGCATAAAGTGAGACTAGGGACTATTTTTTTTACAGCGGAGGAGGAATACAGTGCAGAAGGATACTTTCCTCCCGTCATTGTGTTCCTGGTGCCCTGGAGAGCAGTCGCATCAGCTGATGCTGCCATTCTCCACGGGAGATCATCGTGGGACACTCGTGGATTTCTACAGACAGGGAGTATATTGGTTGTTTGTTATTTTAATCTTTTTTACAGATGCCACTGGCTTCGGGGAACAAAGTGACAAGTAATGGTGAGTGTGAACTCTATGTTTAATGTACTGTATGTCTATATGTATTGTATGTAATGTATGTAGTATGTGTGTAGCATGTATGTAATGTATGTAGTATGTGTGTAGCATGTATGTAATGTATGTAGTATGTGTGTAGCATGTATGTAGTATGTATGTAATGTATGTAGTATGAATGTATGTTGTATGTATGTATGTATGTAGCATGTACTGTATGTAGCATGTATGTAGTATTTTTTTTTTTTACATTCAACACATTAGCTGGATGATGGGACTACTACTGTCCCATCATTGGCTAATGTGTCAATCACTGTCATTGTAGCAGGCATCGTCCGATGGGACACCACGGTCCCGCACATTCCCCGCCCTCACAGAGACACGCAGTCTCCACTCACGCACTGCCCACACTCCCTTATAGTGCATTATTGCACTATGGGAACTTCCGATTTCGGTATCCGATATCGCAAAAATATCGGAACTTGGTATCGGAATTCCGATACAGCGAATATCGGCGATACCCGATATTTGCAGTATCGGAATGCTCAACACTAGACTTGAGGTTACAGTGTAAGTTAACTCCAGTATGCCAATTCAACACAAATCCTTACCATGGACAGATGAATTTCACCGACAATCCTCCAAGTAGGGCCGCTCTATGGAATACTTCGATGGCTTCCAAGTGAGTGTATCACTTCAGAACCGAACAGTGATGACATGGACTCTTTCAATGCCTAGCGCATGGGTTAAGTTTATTAAAATTTGGTCACACATGATGGTATTCTGTTTATTACCATGTGATAAGCCCCTCATTGTTTCTACAAGACCCTAAGGAGTCTAGGTTTAAGGTACCGTCACACTGAGCAACTTTCCAACGAGAACGACAGCGATCCGTGACGTTGCAGCGTCCTGGATAGCGATCTCGTTGTGTTTGACACGCAGCAGCGATCAGGATCCTGCTGTGACATCGCTGGTCGGAGCTAGAAGTCCAGAACTTTATTTTGTCGCTGGATCACCCGCTGTCATCGCTGGATCGGTGTGTGTGACACCGATCCAGCGATGTGTTCGCTTGTAACCAGGGTAAACATCGGGTTACTAAGCGCAGAGCCGCGCTTAGTAACCCTATGTTTACCCTGGTTACCATTGTAAATGTAAAAAAAAAAACAGTACATACTTACATTCCGGTGCCTGTCACGTCCCTCGCCGTCAGCTTCCCGCACTGACTGTGAGCGCCGGCCGTAAAGCAAAAGCAGAGCACAGCGGTGACACAGTCAGTGCGGGAAGCTGACGGCGAGGGACGTGACAGGCACCGGAATGTTAGTATGTACTGTTTTTTTTTTTTACATTTACAATGGTAACCAGGGTAAACATCGGGTTACTAAGCGCGGCCCTGCGCTTAGTAACCCGATGTTTACCCTGGTTACCCGGGGACTTCGGCATCGTTGGTCGCTGGAGAGCGGTGTGACAGCTCTCCAGCGACCACACAACGACTTACCAACGATCACGGCCAGGTCGTATCGCTGGTCGTGATCGTTGGTAAATCGTTTAGTGTAACGGTACCCTTACAGTTCCTGTTGACTAATGTAATTACCTTTGCCAGGGAAGGTCACAGACTCAGACAAATCAATTATGCTAACCTTTCATTGTATTGCTCAATTCTATGTAAATTAGCTAAAGGCCCCGTCTCACATAGCGAGATCGCTAGCGAGATCGCTGCTGAGTCACAAGTTTTGTGACGCAACAGCGACCTCAGTAGCGATCTCGCTATGTGTGACACGTACCAGCGATCAGGCCCCTGCTGCGAGATCGCTGGTCGTGTCAGAATGGCCTGGACCTTTTTTTGGTCGTTGAGGTCCCGCTGACATCGCTGAATCGGTGTGTGTGACACCGATCCAGCGATGTCTTCACTGGTAACCAGGGTAAACATCGGGTTACTAAGCGCAGGGCCGCGCTTAGTAACCCGATGTTTACCCTGGTTACCAGCGTAAATGTAAAAAAAAACAAACAGTACATACTCACCATCTGTTGCCCGTCAGGTCCCTTGGCGTCTGCTTCCTGCTCTGACTGCCGCTGTACAGTGAGAGCACAGCAGTGACGTCACCGCTGCGCTCTGCTCTCACTGTACGGCGGCTCAGTCAGAGCAGGAAGCGGACGGCAAGGGACCTGACGGGCAACAGATGGTGAGTATGTACTGTTTGGTTTTTTTTACATTTACGCTGGTAACCAGGGTAAACATCGGGTTACTAAGCGCGGCCCTGCGCTTAGTAACCCGATGTTTACCCTGGTTACCCGGGTGCTGCAGGGGGACTTCGGCATCGTTGAAGACAGTTTCAACGATGCCGAAGTCGTTCCCCTGATCGTTGGTCGCTGGAGAGAGCTGTCTGTGTGACAGCTCCCCAGCGACCACACAGCGACGCTGCAGCGATCAGCATCGTTGTCTGTATCGCTGCAGCGTCGCTGTGTGAGACGGGGCCTTAACTCTTCCTCATCTCTGTTATGGTACCGTCACACTCAGCGACGCTGCAGCGATATAGACAACAAGCCGATCGCTGCAGCGTCGCTGTTTAGGTCGCTGGGGAGCTGTCAGACAGCTCTCTCCAGCGACCAACGATCAGGGGAACGACCTCGGCATCGTTGAAACTGTCTTCAACGATGCCGAAGTCCCCCTGCAGCACCCGGGTAACCAGGGTAAATATCGGGTTACTAAGCGCAGGGCCGCGCTTAGTGACCCGATATTTACCCTGGTTATCATTGTAAAAGTAAAAAAAAAAAACACTACATACTCACCTTCTGATGTCTGTCACGTCCTCCGGTGTCCACAGGGTTACGCGCTGCTGCTCAGAGCTTCCTGCACTGAATGTGTCAGCGCCGGCAGTAAAGTAGAGCACAGCGGTGACGTCACCGCTGTGCTCTGCTTTCCTGCCGGCGCTGACACATTCAGTGCAGGAAGTTCTCGGTCACACACGCCGATACAGCGATGACCGCAGGTGATCAAGCGACGAAATAAAGTTCTGGACTTCTAGCTCCGACCAGCGATATCACAGCGGGATCCAGATCGCTGCTGCGTGTCAAACACAACGAGATCGCTATCCAGGACGCTGCAACGTCACGGATCGTCGTCGTTCTCGCTGCAAAGTCGCTTAGTGTGAAGGTACCTTTAGACACTATTACTACTAGGGATATTATGTATGCGGCTTGGAATCTAGCCAATCTAGCACATGCTTATTCCACCAATCATGAAGCTCCAGGGGTCGGAATTGAGAGCTCAGGGGTATAGAAGGAGGACTGTCCAGTGACCAAGTCTCTCTTGCTGCATAGTACCAATTTTGGATCTGCGGATCCGATTGGCAGGCCATAACCGAACATGGATTATAAGACTACATGGACTTCAGCATCGAATGCAAGGATTCGGCTGAGATATCAAAGACTACATAAGGATGGTATCCAGCTTGGGACAATCCAGTCACCTGACTACAGAATTTGTGGTACTCAGTCAGCTTCCTAAATCTGGCATTATTCCTTTCTCGGTGGGTGCCCGCCGAAAGCGGGGTGCTGCTGGCTTGGAGTAAGTAGCCCTGGAAGCTCTGAGGAACGGATATTATAATCCCTGGTGAGCCAGTGGAAGGGTGAGAAACTGTTGCCTGTTACATTATGTGTTTTGCTGGTTGTGTGATATATGCCATTAATTGTTTGGGGATCCATGAAAGTCCTAATATTGTGATTCCCTCATCCTGTATTGTCTGAGTAGTGTTCCGCCCACTGTTAAGGAGGTCGGGCGTTCGGTTGGGATGAGCCATGGTCCATGCTGTCTTTGTAAAGGCGGCCGGGCCACCGGACGAGAGCACCCACTGACCCCCATGTCTACACAAGAACCACTATGTAAAGTTAAAAAAAGGTTAATAATGACGTTACAATTACATATAAATAATTTGATGACATAAAACTTTATTAAGTGTAATTTCACACACAAACTTAGCATCTGTTCAACAACCCTTGAATTAAACATAGATTAGTGGGTTAAAACCTTATGGAAACTTTATGTAAGTTGTGATAGCAAACAGTGAGGTATCAATAAAATGTTTCACATATGGAGTTAGCATATTTTGTATAATTCTTCAACTATACATAGAGTTGTGAATCTGTTAGATTGAGTACGTTTGATTATGCGCGACATAAGCGATTTACGTGAATAACTTCTGAACTGCACATAGAGTTGATTTTTTTTTGGCAAATATTATTCAGGACATTGATATGTTCATTTTGAGTACTAGTGGTCAAGGGTACCTGTTTTCAAATTGAACTTACGTACGATTGAGTACGTTTGATTATGTGCGACATAAGCGATTTTACGTGAATAACTTCTGAACTACACATAGAGTTGATTTTTTGTTTAGCAAATATTATTCAGGACATTGAGCTGGTCATTTTGAGTGCTAGTGGTCCAGGGTACCTGTTTTCAAATTGAACTTACACACGATTGAGTACGTTTGATTATGCGCGACATAAGCGATTTACGTGAATAACTTCTGAACTACACATAGAGTTGATATTTTTTTGGCAAATGTTATTCAGGACATTGAGCTGGTCATTTTGAGTGCTAGTGGTCAAGGGTACCTCTTTTCAAATTGAACTTATGTACGATTGAGTAGGTTTGATTATACGCGACATAAATAAGCGATTTTCGTGAATAACCCAGGACTACAAGTAGTCAAAATAAACATCTCAAACTCCTGAACAAAATTTTACCAAAACAATATCCACTCTATGTATAAGTCATCATACATGAAAATCTAATAGCTAACTAATAACTAATAGCTAACTGCAGACTAACTTGAGTCCGGTGTGTGGTGGGGGCTGTACAGGGAAGGGGGCGATGCTGGGGGTCTGTGGTGGGGGCTGTACAGGGAAGGGGGCGATGCTGGGGGTCTGTGGTGAGGGCTGTGCAGGGAAGGGGGCAATGCTGGGGGTCTGTGTGGTGAAAGCTGTACGGGGAAGGGGGCGATGCTGGGGGTCTGTGTGTTGGGGGCTGTACAGGGAAGGGGGCGATGCTGGGGGTCTGGTCGGGGCTGTAGGGGAAGGGGGCGATGCTGGGAGGCGGTACGGGGAAGGGGGCGATGCTGGGGGTCTGTGTGTTGGGGGCTGTACAGGGAAGGGGGCGATGCTGGGGGTCTGGTGGGGGCTGTAGGGGAAGGGGGCGATGCTGGGAGGCTGTACGGGGAAGGGGGCGATGCTGGGGGTCTGTGTGGTGAGGGCTGTACAGGGAAGGGGGCGATGCTGGGGGTCTGTGTGGTGAAGGCTGTACAGGGAAGGGGGCGATGCTGGGGGTCTGTGTGTTGGGGGCTGTACAGGGAAGGGGGCGATGCTGGGGGTCTGGTGGGGGCTGTAGGGGAAGGGGGCGATGCTGGGAGGCTGTACGGGGAAGGGGGCGATGCTGGGAGGCTCTACGGGGAAGGGGGCGATGCTGGGGGTCTGTGTGTGGTGGGGGCTGTACAGGGAAGGGGGCGATGCTGGGGGTCTGTGTGTGGTGGGGGCTGTATGGGGAAGGGGGCGATGCTGGGGGTCTGTGTGGTGGGGGCTGTACAGGGAAGGGGGCGATGCTGGGGGTCTGTGTGTGGTGGGGGTCTGTGTGTGGTGGGGGCTGTACGGGGAAGGGGGTGATGCTGGGGGTCTGTGTGGTGGGGGCTGTACGGGGAAGGGGCGATGATGCTGGTCTGTGTCTGTGTTGGGGGCTGTACGGGGAAGGGTGTTGTGGATTCTGTTTGTGGGCTCCCTCTGGTGGTTACTGCTGGTACTGGGTGACTTTGGTGGGTTGCGGCCTTTGGTTTCCACCTGTCCATCAGAGGCTGGGTGTTTCCTATTTTACCTGGCCTTTCTGTCATTCCCTTGCCGGCTATCAATGTATTCAGATGTGCTCTGTTTGGTTCCTGCCTACCTGCTCCCAGATCTTTCAGGATAAGCTAAGTGCTGATTTTCAGTTGTTTGGTTTTTTGTCCAGCTTGCTTATTATGTCTCTATGCTAGCTGGTAGCTCTAGTGGACTGAGGTTCTCCCCATGTGCCATGAGTTGGCACATGGGTTCTTGTAATCTCAGGATGGTTTTTTTGATTAGGGTTTTTTGCTGACCGCTCAGTCCCCTTTTGTATCTTTCTGCTTTCTAGTTTACAGCGGGCCTCAATTTGCTAAAGCTATATATATCATCTCTATGTGTGTGCCTTCCTCTCATTTCACCGTCAATACATGTGAGGGGGCAACTATATCTTTTGGGGTTCATTCCTCTGGAGGCAAGTGAGGTCTTATTTTCTCTGCAGTACTAGTTAGCTCTTAGGCTGGTGCGTGGCGTCTAGAACCAACGTAGGCACGCTCCCTGGCTATCTCTAGTTGCGTTTGTCAGGCGTAGGGCAGCGGTCAGCCCAGGTTCCATCACCCTAGAGCTCGTCCGTTATTACTTTGTACTTTGCTTGTCCTGTGCTATCCCTAGCCATTGGGGATTCATGACAGTATAGCCGGCACACAAAGTGTTAATTGTTTGGGCTGAAGCAGGAGAAAAAGAAGTGTTTAAGGGAAATTTTTTTTTTTTTTCCTTCAGAGTTTTGCTGCCTAGCCCTTAATTGCTGTCTAGCTGCTTCTTACCTCCTCTTAACCCTTGAATGGCTCTGATCTTAGCTGTTTAACATGGATGTCCAGAGTTTGGCTTCCAGCCTGAGTAATCTCGCGGCAAAAGTTCAAAACATACAGGATTTTGTTGTTCACGCTCCCATGTCTGAACCTAGAATTCCTATTCCAGAGTTCTTTTCTGGAGATAGATCTACCTTCCTGAATTTCAGGAACAATTGCAAATTGTTTCTTTCTTTAAAATCTCGCTCCTCTGGAGACCCTGCTCAACAGGTCAAGATTGTAATATCTTTCCTGCGGGGCGACCCTCAGAATTGGGCATTTGCATTGGCACCAGGGGATCCTGCATTGCTCAGTGTGGATGCGTTTTTTCTGGCATTGGGATTGCTCTATGAGGAACCTAACCTGGAGATTCAGGCTGAAAAGGCTTTATTAGCCCTCTCTCAGGGGCATGATGAAGCGGAAATATATTGTCAAACATTTCGGAAATGGTCGGTGCTTACTCAGTGGAATGAGTGCGCCCTGGCTGCAAACTTCAGAAATGGTCTTTCTGAGGCCATTAAGGATATTATGGTGGGGTTCCCTACGCCTACAGGTCTGAATGAGTCTATGGCTATGGCCATTCAGATTGATTGGCGTTTACGGGAGCGCAAACCCGTGCACCAGTTGGCGGTGTCTTCTGAACAGGCACCTGAGACTATGCAATGTGATAGAATTCAGTCCAGAAGTGAACGGCAAAATTATAGGCGGAAAAATGGATTGTGTTTTTATTGTGGTGATTCAGCTCATGTTATATCAGCATGCTCTAAACGCACAAAAAGGGTTGATAAATCTTTTGCCATTGGTACTCTGCAGCCTAAGTTCATTTTGTCTGTGACTCTGATTTTTTCACTGTCTTCCATTTCCGTCGATGCCTATGTGGATTCGGGCGCTGCCCTGAGTCTTATGGATTGGTCATTTGCTAAACGCTGCGGTTTTCGTCTGGAGCCTCTGGAAGTTCCTATTCCTCTGAAGGGAATTGACTCTACACCATTGGCTATGAATAAACCGCAGTACTGGACACAAGTGACCATGCGCATGACTCCCGTTCATCAGGAGGTGATTCGCTTCCTTGTACTGTATAATTTACATGATGTACTAGTGCTTGGTCTGCCATGGTTACAAACTCATAATCCTGTCCTGGACTGGAAAACAATGTCTGTGTTAAGCTGGGGATGTCAGGGGGTTCATGGTGATGCACCTCCGATTTCAATCGCTTCATCTACTCCTTCTGAGATCCCTGCGTTTTTGTCTGACTATAGGGATGTTTTTGAGGAGCCTAAGCTCAATTCGCTCCCTCCTCATAGAGAGTGTGACTGTGCTATAGAATTGATTCCTGGCAGTAAGTTCCCTAAGGGTCGTTTATTTAATCTGTCACTACCAGAGCATACTGCTATGCGGAATTATATTAAGGAGTCCTTGGAAAAGGGACATATTCGTCCATCTTCGTCCCCTCTGGGAGCAGGTTTTTTTTTTGTGGCAAAAAAAGATGGTTCCCTGAGGCCTTGTATAGATTATCGCCTTCTGAATAAGATTACAGTCAAATATCAGTATCCATTGCCATTATTAACTGATTTGTTTGCTCGCATTAAGGGGGCCAGGTGGTTCACTAAGATAGATCTTCGCGGTGCGTATAATCTGGTGCGGATAAAACAGGGTGATGAGTGGAAAACCGCATTTAATACGCCTGAGGGCCATTTTGAGAATTTGGTAATGCCTTTTGGACTCTCCAATGCTCCGTCAGTCTTTCAATCCTTTATGCACAATATTTTCCGTGAATATCTGGATAAGTTTATGATTGTGTATTTGGATGATATTTTGGTGTTTTCTGATGACTGGGAGTCTCATGTTCTACAGGTCAGGAAGGTGTTTCAGGTTCTGCGGGCCAATTCTCTGTTTGTGAAGGGCTCAAAGTGTCTCTTCGGAGTCCAGAAGATTTCTTTTTTGGGGTACATTTTTTCTCCTTCTACTATTGAGATGGATTCCGTCAAGGTTCAGGCTATTTGTGACTGGACACAACCTACATCTGTTAAGAGCCTTCAGAAGTTCTTGGGGTTTGCTAATTTTTATCGTCGGTTCATTGCTAATTTTTCCAGTATTGTTAAACCTTTGACTGATTTGACTAAAAAGGGTGCTGATGTTGCTGATTGGTCTCCTGCGGCTGTGGAGGCCTTTCGGGAACTTAAGCGCCGGTTTTCTTCTGCTCCTGTGTTGTGTCAACCAGATGTTTCACTTCCTTTTCAGGTTGAGGTTGATGCTTCCGAGATTGGAGCGGGGGCGGTTTTGTCACAGAGAAGTTCTAATGGCTCGGTGATGAAGCCATGTGCATTCTTCTCTAGAAAATTCTCGCCCGCCGAGCGCAATTATGATGTGGGTAATCGGGAGCTTTTGGCCATGAAGTGGGCATTTGAGGAGTGGCGTCATTGGCTTGAGGGTGCTAAACATCGTGTGGTGGTCTTGACTGATCACAAGAATCTCATTTACCTTGAGTCTGCCAGGCGTTTGAATCCTAGACAGGCTCGTTGGTCGTTGTTTTTTTCTCGTTTCAATTTCGTGGTTTCATACCTGCCAGGTTCAAAGAATGTGAAGGCAGATGCTCTTTCCAGGAGTTTTGTGCCTGACTCTCCAGGAGACTCTGGGCCTACTGGTATCCTTAGGGATGGGGTAATATTGTCCGCCGTATCCCCAGACTTGCGACGTGCATTGCAGGAGTTTCAGGTGGATAAACCGGATCGTTGTCCCCCAGAAAGACTGTTTGTCCCGGATGATTGGACCAGTAGAGTCATCTCCGAGGTCCATTCTTCTGTGTTGGCTGGTCATCCTGGAATATTTGGTACTAGAGACTTGGTGGCCAGGTCTTTTTGGTGGCCTTCCTTGTCTAGGGATGTGCGTACCTTTGTGCAGTCTTGTGAAGTGTGTGCTCGAGCTAAGCCTTGCTGTTCTCGGGCCAGTGGGTTGTTGTTATCCTTGCCCATCCCGAAGAGGCCTTGGACGCACATTTCCATGGATTTTATTTCTGATCTCCCGGTTTCACAGAAAATGTCCGTTATCTGGGTTGTGTGTGACCGCTTTTCTAAGATGGTTCATTTGGTGCCCTTGCCTAAGTTGCCCTCCTCCTCTGAGTTGGTCCCTTTATTTTTTCAGAACGTGGTTCGTTTGCATGGGATTCCGGAGAATATCGTTTCTGACAGGGGATCCCAGTTTGTGTCTAGATTTTGGCGGACGTTTTGTGCCAAGATGGGCATTGATTTGTCTTTCTCGTCTGCATTCCATCCTCAGACGAATGGCCAGACGGAGCGAACTAATCAGACCTTGGAGACTTATTTGAGGTGTTTTGTTTCTGCTGATCAGGATGACTGGGTTGCCTTTTTGCCACTGGCCGAATTTGCTCTTAATAATCGGGCTAGTTCTGCCACGTTGGTCTCTCCTTTTTTTTGTAATTCCGGGTTTCATCCTCGTTTTTCCTCTGGTCAGGTGGAGTCTTCGGATTGTCCTGGAGTGGACGTGGTGGTGGACAGGCTACATCAGATTTGAAATCAGGTGGTGGACAATTTGAAGTTATCTCAGGAGAAGACTCAGCAGTTTGCTAATCGCCGTCGCCGCGTGGGTCCCCGACTTCTTGTTGGGGATTTGGTGTGGTTGTCTTCTCGTTTTGTCCCTATGAAGGTCTCTTCTCCTAAGTTCAAGCCTCGGTTCATCGGTCCTTATAGGATCTCGGAGATTCTTAACCCTGTATCTTTTCGTTTGGATCTCCCAGCATCGTTTGCTATTCATAATGTGTTCCATCGGTCGTTGTTGCGGAGGTATGAGGTGCCCGTTGTTCCTTCGGTTGAGCCTCCTGCTCCGGTGCTGGTGGAGGGAGAATTGGAGTATGTTGTTGAGAAGATCTTGGATTCTCGTGTGTCCAGACGCAAACTCCAGTATTTGGTTAAGTGGAAGGGTTATGGTCAGGAGGATAATTCCTGGGTGGTCGCCTCCGATGTTCATGCGACTGATTTGGTCCGCGCCTTCCATAGAGCTCACCCTGATCGCCCTGGGGGTTCTCGTGAGGGTTCGGTGACCCCTCCTCAAGGGGGGGGTACTGTTGTGGATTCTGTTTGTGGGCTCCCTCTGGTGGTTACTGCTGGTACTGGGTGACTTTGGTGGGTTGCGGCCTTTGGTTTCCACCTGTCCATCAGAGGCTGGGTGTTTCCTATTTTACCTGGCCTTTCTGTCATTCCCTTGCCGGCTATCAATGTATTCAGATGTGCTCTGTTTGGTTCCTGCCTACCTGCTCCCAGATCTTTCAGGATAAGCTAAGTGCTGATTTTCAGTTGTTTGGTTTTTTGTCCAGCTTGCTTATTATGTCTCTATGCTAGCTGGTAGCTCTAGTGGACTGAGGTTCTCCCCATGTGCCATGAGTTGGCACATGGGTTCTTGTAATCTCAGGATGGTTTTTTTGATTAGGGTTTTTTGCTGACCGCTCAGTCCCCTTTTGTATCTTTCTGCTTTCTAGTTTACAGCGGGCCTCAATTTGCTAAAGCTATATATATCATCTCTATGTGTGTGCCTTCCTCTCATTTCACCGTCAATACATGTGAGGGGGCAACTATATCTTTTGGGGTTCATTCCTCTGGAGGCAAGTGAGGTCTTATTTTCTCTGCAGTACTAGTTAGCTCTTAGGCTGGTGCGTGGCGTCTAGAACCAACGTAGGCACGCTCCCTGGCTATCTCTAGTTGCATTTGTCAGGCGTAGGGCAGCGGTCAGCCCAGGTTCCATCACCCTAGAGCTCGTCCGTTATTACTTTGTACTTTGCTTGTCCTGTGCTATCCCTAGCCATTGGGGATTCATGACAGAAGGGGCGATGATGCTGGTCTGTGTCGGGGGCTGTACAGGACAGGGGGCGATGCTAGGGGTCTGTGTGGTGGGGGGCTGTACGGGGAAGGGGGCAATGCTGGGGGTCTGTGTGTGGTGGCTGTATGGGGAAGGGGGCGATGCTGGGGGTCTGTGTGGTGGGGGCTGTACGGGGAAGGGGGCGATGCTGGGGGTCTGTGTGTGGTTGGGGCTGTACGGGGAAGGGGACGATGCTGGGGGTCTGTGTGTGGTTGGGGCTGTATGGGGAAGGGGACGATGCTGTGGGTCTGTGTGGTGGGGGCTGTACTGGGAAGTGGGCGATTCTGGGGGAGGTCTGTGTGTGGTGGGGGCTGTACGGGGAAGTGGGCAATGCTGGGGGTCTGTGTGGTGGGGGCTGTACGGGGAAGGGGGCGATGCTGTGGGTCTGTGTGTGGTGGGGGCTGTACTGGGAAGAGGGAGATGCTGGGGGTCTGTGTGGTGGGGGCTGTACGGGGAAGGGGGTGATGCTGTGGGTCTGTGTGTGGTGGGGGCTGTACGGGGAAGGGGGCGATGCTGTACGGGGAAGGGGGCGATGCTGTGGGTCTGTGTGTGGTGGGGGCTGTACGGGGAAGGGGGCGATGCTGTGAGTCTGTGTGTGGTGGGGGCGGTACGGGGAAGGGGGCGATGCTGGGGGTCTGTGGTGAGGGCTGTACAGGGAAGGGGGCAATGCTGGGGGTCTGTGTGGTGGGGGGCTGTACGGGGAAGGGGGCGATGCTGGGGGTCTGTGTGGTGGGGGCTGTACGGGAAAGGGGGCGATGCTGGGGGTCTGTGTGTGGTGGGGGCTGTACGGGGAAGGGGGCGATGCTGGGAGGCTGTACGGGGAAGGGGGCGGTGCTGGGGGTCTGTGTGTGGTGGGGGCTGTACTGGGAAGAGGGAGATGCTGGGGGTCTGTGTGGTGGGGGCTGTACGGGGAAGGGGGTGATGCTGTGGGTCTGTGTGTGGTGGGGGCTGTACGGGGAAGGGGGCGAAACTGTACAGGGAAGGGGACGATGCTGTGGGTCTGTGTGTGGTGGGGGCTGTACGGGGAAGGGGGCGATGCTGTGGGTCTGTGTGTGGTGGGGGCGGTACGGGGAAGGGGGCGTTGCTGGGGGTCTGTGGTGAGGGCTGTACAGGGAAGGGGGCGATGCTGGGGGTCTGTGTGATGGGGGCTGTACGGGGAAGGGGGCGATGCTGGGGGTCTGTGTGGTGGGGGCTGTACGGGAAAGGGGGCGATGCTGGGGGTCTGTGTGTGGTGGGGGCTGCACGGGGAAGGGGGCGATGCTGGGGGTCTGTGTGTGGTGGGGGTTGTACGGGGAAGGGGGCGATGCTGGGGATCTGTGTGGTGGTGGCTGTACAGGGAAGGGGGTGATGCTGGGGGTCTGTGTGGTGGGGGCTGTACGGGGAAGGGGCGATGCTGGGGGTCTGTGTGTGGTGGGGGCTGTACAGGGAAGGGACGATGCTGGGGGTCTGTGTGTGGTGGGGGCTGTACAGGGAAGGGGCGATGCTGGGGGTCTGTGTGGTCGGGGCTGTACAGGGAAGGGGCAATGCTGGGGGTCTGTGTGGTGGTGGCTGTACAGGGAAGCGGCGATGCTTGGGGTCTGTGTGTGGTGGGGGCTGTACAGGGAAAGGGGCGGTGCTCGGGGTCTGTGTGGTGGGGGCTGTACAGGGAAGGGGGCGGTGCTGGGGGTCTGTGTGGTGGGGGTTGTACAGGGAAGGGGCGATGCTGGGGGTCTATGTGTGGTGGGGGCTGTATAGGGAAGGGGGCCATGCTTGGGGACTGTACAGGGAAGGGGTGATGCTGGGGGTCTGTGTGTGGTGGGGGCTGTACAGGGAAGGGTCGATGATGGGGGTCTGTGTGGTGGGGGCTGTATAGGGAAGGGGGCGGTGCTGGGGGTCTGTGGTGGGGGCTGTATAGGGAAGGGGGCGGTGCTGGGGGTCTGTGGTGGGGCTGTACAGGGAAGGGGGCGGTGGTGGGGGCTGTACAGGGAAGGGGGCGGTGCTGGGGGCTGTACAGGGAAGCATGGTGCTGGGGGGCTGTACAGGGAAGGTGCGATGCTGGGGGTTTGTGTGATGGTGGCTGTACAAGGAAGGGGGCGATGCTGGGAGTTGGTGTGTGGTGGGGGCGATGCTGGGAGTCTGTGTGTGGTGGGGGCTGTACAGGGAAAAGGGCTGTGGTGGGGGCTGTACAAGGAAGGGCGGTGGTGGGGTGCTGTACAGGGAAGGGGGGTGATGCTCTGGGGCTGTGTGTGGGCTGTACAGGGGAGGAGGCGATGCTGGGGGTTTGTGTCAGGAAATAGGAAGAAGTTCTGACTATTTCAATTACACATACAAGGCTCTCAGCTGTAGTTTCCTGTGCCTGCCAGCAGAAGGCTGGAATCCTAAACCTCTCATTTCCCCCCTCCTTCAAGAATTTTCATGGCTTTGAGCTGCGAAAGCAGGTCTCCTTAAACCCCTCACCCCCTCCCTACCGCCCATCTGATAATGGCTAAATCTGATACAGAAAGCATGGGATTCTATTGTTCTTTTTAAGGTTATGTATACTGGCACCTATCAGGGCTAGGATTATATATTCTGGATGTCCATCGAGAGATCTATAACTCCCTGAAATTGCTGGAAGCTAAACCCAACAAGTTCAAGGAGCGAGTTTCTCCATAAGCGGGTCGTGTAACTACACCGTGTTTACACTTAAAAGATTCCCCCCCCAGTGTGGTACACCTCCTGTGTTGTCCATTGTGTCGTTCGTTTACGAGATTCATATGGCTACGAGGTATAAAAATGATTTGTCACAGCTCTAAGAAAGGGTGGATTCAGCCCCTGAGTGAGGTCACCACAGGGGGAGTGCCTTGGTTTTAGGCTGGGAAATAAGTGATTGAAGTAGAAGGCTTCCAGTGTCTTTTGTTCTGGGTCTAGCTGCTATACAGATGTGTGTTATATCTTGATGTGACCCCTTGAGTTCATGATCTGAACGAAATGTAAGTGTTTTTTCAATTTTAAACCCATTTTATTTGTAATTGTGCTGTACATACGATACTTGTCGTCTTTATAATATCTTTTTATACTTCTGTAAACACTGCCTACCATTTTTGGAGTATAATATAAAATTACTAGCTTTCTCTCCTTGCTCTATAACGTACGGTCACGTCCTCTGAAGTGAATTACGCTACTAAACTGGGTTGCCTCCAGACCCGTTAATAATTAAAGGGACACTGTCACCTGAATTTGGAGGGAACAATCTTTAGCCATAAGGGCGGGGTTTTCGATTCATCCTTTCCTCACCCGCTGGCTGCATGCTGGCTGCAATATGGGATTGAAGTTCATTCTCTGTCCTCCGTAGTACACGCCTGCGCAAGGCAAGATTGCCTTGTGCAGGCATGTACTACGGAGGACAGAGAATGAACTTCAATCCCATATTGCAGCCAGCATGCAGCCAGCCAGCCAGCGGGTAAGGAAAAGGTGAATCAAACACCCAAAAACCCCGCCCCTATGGCTAAAGATTGTTCCCTCCAAATTCAGGTGACAGTGTCCCTTTAAGAAATCTGAGCTGGTGGCAGCAGAATTTGTCCTGAGCGTTTGGGAGGCTTTGTAGCGACTGGCGGCGTTGATAATTATTGTTCCCGCCTGAGTGGGAGTAGTTATATCACCCTCGCTGCAGTGTGCCCATTAGCCAGTACACAGCAGGCAGCCTTTCTGGCGACTAATTATCCTAGGTGCAGTACTCGGTCTGACCTGAGGGTAAGGGGGGTGCCAGAGAGCTGCAAGTTCCAAACTGGATGTGGGATATTAATAAATCCCTTTCAGAAAGAACAAGGGGCAACCAAACAAACCGGTTAATAACAAATTGGTCTGAGTGGTGGGGATTATAAAGGCATCCTCCCCGTGAACCGTGACATATTGGTGGCAGAGTGGTGGTGTCACGATTCACGGGGAGGATTAAAGTTGAAAAAACACATTTCATTATGTCATCTTATCTCATGGCTGACCTGTGCTGTGGAGGAGGGGACACATCTAGATGCATACCATACATCGGTATAGCAGCTAGACCCCGGACAAAGACACGTGAAGGCTGCTGCTTCACTCATTTCCAAGCCTAAAACCAAGGTACTCCCCCCTGTGGTGACCTCACTTACAGGCTGAATCCTCCCCTTTTCTTAGAGTTATGGCAACCATTTTTATGCCTAGCTCGCTGTATGAACCTCGTATATGAAAGACACAATGATCAGGAGGTGCACCACGTCAGGGCGATTCTTTTAAGTGTAAACACGACGTAGTTACATGACCCACTTACGGAGAAACCCACTCCTTGCACTCGGATGTAGCTTCTAGCGGTTTCAGTGAGTTAGAGATCTCTCGATGGACATCCGGAGTATATAATCCTTATACATCTAGCCCTGATCAGTGCCAATATATATAACCTTAAAAGAACAATAGAAGCTCTTGCTTTCTATACTAGTTTTAGCCAGATGGGAGGGGGGAATGAGTGTAGGGAGACTTGCCTGCCTGTTGTGAAATTGGATTTTGGGCTCCCCCTGTGGCCACTGGTGGAATTGAACTGGTGTGCATCATCCTCTCTGTTCACCTGTTCCCATCAGGATGTGGGAGTCGCTATTTAGCCTTGCTCCTCTGTCACTTCCATGCCGGTCAACATTGTAATCAGAAGCCTTTCTGTGCATGTTCCTGCTGCTAGACAACTCCCAGCTAAGTTGGACTTTAGTCCTTGTTTGTTTTTGCATTTTGTTCCAGTTCACAGCTGTAGTTTCGTTTCTGTGTCTGGAAAGCTCTTGTGATCTGAAATTGCCACTCTGATGTTATGAGTTAATACTAGAGTCTTAAAGTAATTTCAGGATGGTGTTTTGATAGGGTTTTCAGCTGACCATGAAAGTGCCCTTTCTGTCTTCCTGCTATCTAGTAAGCGGACCTCAATTTTGCTAAACCTATTTTCATACTACGTTTGTCATTTCATCTAAAATCACCGCCAATATTTGTGGGGGCCTCTGTCTGCCTTTCGGGGAAATTTCTCTAGAGGTGAGCCAGGACTATATTTTCCTCTGCCAGGATTAGTTAGTCCTCCGGCCGGCGCTGGGCGTCTAGGGATAAAACGCAGGCTACGCTACCCGGCTACTGTTAGTTGTGCGGCAGGTTTAGTTCATGGTCAGTTTAGTTTCCATCCTTCCAAGAGCTAGTTCTTATGTTTGCTGGGCTATGTTCTCTTGCCATTGAGAACCATAACAGTTTGACCGGCCAAAAAAGGGTTAAATTAATTGACAGAGAAAGGAGAGAAAAGAGAAGTCTGCTGAAGATTTTTTTTTTTTTTTTCAGTTCTGAGTGTGCTTGTAATTGAATCTCTCGCAAGTCTGCCTATATTGCAGCCTTTCTCTCTCTCTCTCCTTCTAATCCTGGAATGGCTCTGTGTTCACCTGTTTATAATGGATATTCAGAGTTTAGCTGCAGGTTTGAATAATCTCACCACGAAAGTTCAAAATTTACAAGATTTTGTTGTTCATGTTCCTATATCTGAACCTAGAATTCCTTTGCCTGAATTTTTCTCGGGGAATAGATCTTGCTTTCAAAATTTCAAAAATAATTGCAAGTTGTTTTTGTCCCTGAAATCTCGCTCTGCTGGAGATCCTGCTCAGCAGGTCAGGATTGTGATTTCCTTGCTCCGGGGCGACCCTCAGGATTGGGCTTTTGCATTGGCTCCAGGGGATCCTGCGTTGCTCAATGTGGATGCGTTTTTTCTGGCCTTGGGGTTGCTTTATGAGGAACCTCAGTTAGAACTTCAGGCGGAAAAGGCCTTGATGTCCCTATCTCAGGGGCAAGACGAAGCTGAAATATACTGCCAGAAATTCCGTAAATGGGCTGTGCTTACTCAGTGGAATGAGTGCGCCCTGGCGGCGAATTTCAGAGAGGGTCTCTCTGATGCCATTAAGGATGTTATGGTGGGGTTCCCTGTGCCTGCGGGTCTGAATGAGTCCATGACAATGGCTATCCAGATCGATAGGCGTCTGCGGGAGCGCAAACCTGTGCACCATTTGGCGGTGTCTACTGAGAAGACGCCAGAGAATATGCAATGTGATAGAATTCTGTCCAGAAGTGAACGGCAGAATTTTAGACGAAAAAATGGGTTGTGCTTCTATTGCGGTGATTCAACTCATGTTATATCAGCATGCTCTAAGCGTACTAAGAAGCTTGATAAGTCTGTTTCAATTGGCACTTTACAGTCTAAGTTTATTCTTTCTGTGACCCTGATTTGTTCTTTATCATCTATTACCGCGGATGCCTATGTCGACTCTGGCGCCGCTTTGAGTCTTATGGATTGGTCCTTTGCCAAACGCTGTGGGTATGATTTGGAGCCTCTTGAAACTCCTATACCCCTGAAGGGGATTGACTCCACCCCATTGGCTAGCAATAAACCACAATACTGGACACAAGTAACTATGCGGATTAATCCGGATCACCAGGAGATTATTCGCTTTCTTGTGCTGTATAACCTACATGATGTGTTGGTGCTTGGATTGCCATGGCTGCAATCTCATAACCCAGTCCTTGACTGGAAAGCTATGTCTGTGTTAAGCTGGGGATGTAAGGGGACGCATGGGGACGTACCTGTGGTTTCCATTTCATCATCTATTCCCTCTGAGATTCCTGAATTCTTGACTGAATATCGTGACGTTTTTGAAGAACCTAAGCTTGGTTCATTACCTCCGCACCGGGAGTGCGATTGTGCCATAGATTTGATTCCGGGTAGTAAATACCCTAAGGGTCGTTTATTTAATCTGTCTGTGCCTGAGCATGCTGCTATGCGAGAATATATAAAGGAGTCCTTGGAAAAGGGACATATTCGTCCTTCGTCATCTCCCTTAGGAGCCGGTTTTTTCTTTGTGGCTAAGAAAGATGGCTCTTTGAGGCCGTGCATTGATTATCGGCTTTTGAATAAAATCACGGTTAAATATCAATATCCGTTGCCACTGCTGACTGATTTGTTTGCTCGCATAAAGGGGGCCAAGTGGTTCTCTAAGATAGATCTCCGTGGGGCGTATAATTTGGTGCGAATTAAGCAGGGGGATGAGTGGAAAACCGCATTTAATACGCCCGAGGGCCACTTTGAGTATTTGGTGATGCCTTTTGGTCTTTCAAATGCCCCTTCAGTCTTTCAGTCCTTTATGCATGACATTTTCCGTAATTATTTGGATAAATTTATGATTGTGTATCTGGATGATATTTTGATTTTTTCGGATGACTGGGACTCTCATGTCCAGCAGGTCAGGAGGGTTTTTCAGGTTTTGCGGTCTAATTCCTTGTGTGTGAAGGGTTCTAAGTGCGTTTTTGGGGTTCAAAAGATTTCCTTTTTGGGATATATTTTTTCCCCCTCTTCCATCGAGATGGATCCTGTCAAGGTTCAGGCTATTTGTGATTGGACGCAACCCTCTTCTCTTAAGAGTCTTCAGAAATTTTTGGGCTTTGCTAACTTTTATCGTCGATTTATTGCTGGTTTTTCTGATGTTGTTAAGCCATTGACTGATTTGACTAAGAAGGGTGCTGATGTTGCTGATTGGTCCCCTGCTGCTGTGGAGGCCTTTCGGGAGCTTAAGCGCCGCTTTTCTTCCGCCCCTGTGTTGCGTCAGCCTGATGTTGCTCTTCCTTTTCAGGTTGAGGTCGACGCTTCTGAAATCGGAGCTGGGGCGGTTTTGTCGCAGAGAAGTTCCGATTGCTCCGTGATGAGACCTTGTGCTTTTTTCTCGCGTAAATTTTCGCCCGCCGAGCGGAATTATGATGTTGGGAATCGGGAGCTTTTGGCCATGAAGTGGGCTTTTGAGGAGTGGCGTCATTGGCTTGAGGGGGCTAGACATCAGGTGGTGGTATTGACTGACCACAAAAATCTAATCTATCTTGAGTCCGCCAGACGCCTGAATCCTAGACAGGCGCGCTGGTCGTTGTTTTTCTCTCGGTTTAATTTTGTGGTGTCCTACCTGCCGGGTTCTAAGAATGTTAAGGCGGATGCCCTTTCTAGGAGTTTTGAGCCTGACTCCCCTGGTAATTCTGAACCTACAGGTATCCTTAAGGATGGAGTGATATTGTCTGCCGTTTCTCCAGACCTGCGGCGGGCCTTGCAGGAGTTTCAGGCGGATAGACCTGATCGTTGCCCACCTGGTAGACTGTTTGTTCCTGATGATTGGACCAGTAAAGTCATTTCTGAGGTTCATTCTTCTGCGTTGGCAGGTCATCCTGGAATCTTTGGTACCAGGGATTTGGTGGCAAGGTCCTTCTGGTGGCCTTCCCTGTCTCGAGATGTGCGAGGCTTCGTGCAGTCTTGTGACGTTTGCGCTCGGGCCAAGCCTTGTTGTTCTCGGGCTAGTGGATTGTTGTTGCCCTTGCCTATCCCGAAGAGGCCCTGGACGCACATCTCGATGGATTTTATTTCGGATCTTCCTGTTTCTCAGAAGATGTCTGTCATCTGGGTGGTGTGTGATCGTTTCTCTAAGATGGTCCATTTGGTTCCCCTGCCTAAGTTGCCTTCTTCTTCCGAGTTGGTTCCTCTGTTTTTTCAAAATGTGGTCCGTTTGCATGGTATTCCGGAGAATATCGTTTCTGACAGAGGTACCCAATTCGTGTCTAGATTTTGGCGAGCATTCTGTGCTAGGATGGGCATAGATTTGTCTTTCTCGTCTGCTTTCCATCCTCAGACTAATGGCCAGACCGAGCGGACGAATCAGACCTTGGAGACATATTTGAGGTGTTTTGTGTCTGCAGATCAGGATGATTGGGTTGCTTTTTTGCCTTTAGCGGAGTTTGCCCTCAATAATCGGGCCAGCTCTGCCACCTTGGTGTCTCCCTTTTTCTGTAATTCGGGGTTTCATCCTCGATTTTCTTCTGGTCAGGTGGAATCTTCGGATTGTCCTGGAGTGGATGCTGTGGTGGAGAGGTTGCATCAGATTTGGGGGCAGGTAGTGGACAATTTGAAGTTGTCCCAGGAGAAGACTCAGCTTTTTGCCAACCGCCGGCGTCGGGTTGGTCCTCGGCTTTGTGTTGGGGACTTGGTGTGGTTGTCTTCTCGTTTTGTCCCTATGAGGGTTTCTTCTCCCAAGTTTAAGCCTCGGTTCATCGGCCCGTACAAGATATTGGAGATTCTTAACCCTGTGTCCTTCCGTTTGGACCTCCCTGCATCTTTTTCTATTCATAATGTTTTTCATCGGTCATTATTGCGCAGGTATGAGGTACCGGTTGTGCCTTCCGTTGAGCCTCCTGCTCCGGTGTTGGTTGAGGGCGAGTTGGAGTACGTTGTGGAAAAAATCTTGGACTCCCGTGTTTCCAGACGGAAACTCCAGTATCTGGTCAAATGGAAGGGATACGGTCAGGAGGATAATTCTTGGGTGACTGCCTCTGATGTTCATGCCTCCGATTTGGTCCGTGCCTTTCATAGGGCTCATCCTGATCGCCCTGGTGGTTCTGGTGAGGGTTCGGTGCCCCCTCCTTGAGGGGGGGGTACTGTTGTGAAATTGGATTTTGGGCTCCCCCTGTGGCCACTGGTGGAATTGAACTGGTGTGCATCATCCTCTCTGTTCACCTGTTCCCATCAGGATGTGGGAGTCGCTATTTAGCCTTGCTCCTCTGTCACTTCCATGCCGGTCAACATTGTAATCAGAAGCCTTTCTGTGCATGTTCCTGCTGCTAGACAACTCCCAGCTAAGTTGGACTTTAGTCCTTGTTTGTTTTTGCATTTTGTTCCAGTTCACAGCTGTAGTTTCGTTTCTGTGTCTGGAAAGCTCTTGTGATCTGAAATTGCCACTCTGATGTTATGAGTTAATACTAGAGTCTTAAAGTAATTTCAGGATGGTGTTTTGATAGGGTTTTCAGCTGACCATGAAAGTGCCCTTTCTGTCTTCCTGCTATCTAGTAAGCGGACCTCAATTTTGCTAAACCTATTTTCATACTACGTTTGTCATTTCATCTAAAATCACCGCCAATATTTGTGGGGGCCTCTGTCTGCCTTTCGGGGAAATTTCTCTAGAGGTGAGCCAGGACTATATTTTCCTCTGCCAGGATTAGTTAGTCCTCCGGCCGGCGCTGGGCGTCTAGGGATAAAACGCAGGCTACGCTACCCGGCTACTGTTAGTTGTGCGGCAGGTTTAGTTCATGGTCAGTTTAGTTTCCATCCTTCCAAGAGCTAGTTCTTATGTTTGCTGGGCTATGTTCTCTTGCCATTGAGAACCATAACACCTGCCGCAGCACGGAGCCATATAAATTCTTGATGGAGGGGGAAATGAGGGGTTTAGGATTATACGCACAGGCAGAGGGAGAAAGAGTGGCTCAGAATTCAAGCCTTGTTGGCAGGCAGAGGAAACTGCAGCTGAGAGCTCTATATGTGTAAGTGAAGTAATCAGAACTTTCCTATTTCTTGAAAGGTGGGATAATAGAGCATTAGTGATCGGGTTTGAGCAATCATTCCTCTCACTAAAAACGTGCACAGATCTTGCGAGAAATTGGCACAAATAAGTTTCAGAGAACAAGCTCAGTGTTTACTAGTCCTGAGACAACAGTGTGTACTTGCAATTACCCTCTCCCTTCTTTGTTTTTCTGTCCTATCTTTTATTTGGCTACCATGGCTATGCTGGGAGAAACCTTTTATAAGAAGCAGACCAAGGATGCTCTTACGGTCTTTTGCATATCGAAGCAGATTGACTCTGCGAGCAAAAACAAAGACTAACTGGGCGTGGAACTGGTGCAATGGGAAGCCGCTCAAGACCGCTCTCAGAGCCTAGTGGATGCAGAAGTCGGCCCAAGCAAAAATGGTGTTTCAGCAGAGGGCCAACCACTGAATGCTGGCCCTACTTGCCACCAGGGTGGATTGGACCCCCACCTGCAGGCGGTCTTGGAACAACTCCCCACCAATGACCGTGATGGACGTCTGTAGCTGATCCAGCAATACCACGAGAGAGCCGAGCGGGAGGCGGAGAGAGCGGAGCAGGAGTACCAGCTGGAGTTAGCCTGATTCCAGGTGCCGAGGTTGTCCCAGTCCAGTGGTGAGCCCAACAGTGCTCAGACCCCTAAATCCCGGTCAGAGCACTTTCCTGTGATGGAAAAGGATGGGGACTTGGACACTTTTCTGCGGGCCTTTGAGAAAGCCTGCAGGCAGTACCGGCTGCCAAGTAACAAATGGGCCGAATACCTGACCCCAGGGATAAAAAGCAAAGCTCTGGAGGCGTTTGCTTCTCTCCCGCCTTACCAAGATAAAGATTGAGGCCATCAAGCAGGCCCTGATAACAAAGTACCAGCCTACACCTGAGGTTTACCGTAGAAAGTTCCGAAACCTCCAACGTGGCCCACACTAAAGCTATGGCGATGTGACGCATGGGCTCAGGACCCACTTTAACCAGTGAATCCAAGGACTGTCAGTGACCACCTTTGAGCGGCTGGGAGACCTGATGATCAAAGAGCAATTTCTACATCTGTGTCCAGCTGAGGTGCGACAGTTCGTGATGGACAGAGATCCCAAAGACGCTGATAAAGCAGCGCAGATTGCCGATGTCTACGAGGCCTACCATAAATCGGAAGTGCAGTTGCCAGTCATTGCCCCTGCCAGCCCATTCACCAGAGGCCCTGTCCTTGTTGCCAATAGCACCAGACCTACCACCGACTTTCGCCAGTGTTTTTCCTGCAAGCGGACTGGTCATATCAGCACCAACTGTCCAGAGAAGCAGAAGAACCCTCCAGCCAAGGCCCCATTGCCTAATGAAGCAGTTCTTTTCGTGGTTGGGAGGGTGTATGACAACATGCAGCACGTCACTGTGGGGGCCATGTCGCTACAGTCCTCAAGGACACTGGGGCTGAACGAACCCTCATCTTACCCGAACTGGCGGCCCCTGAAGAGATTATTCCAGGGAAAACCCTGACTGTCACTGGGATTGGGGGCATCCGCTGTCCCCTGCAAATGGCCCAGGTGTATATAGATTGGGGTGCCGGGAGCGGAGTGAAGGAAGTGGGGCTGTCTGATAACTTGCCCACTGATTTTTTTATTGGGGACTGATTTGGGGAGGATGGTTGCATATTATGTCCCTGACTCCCCTCCCCAATCGAATGCTGATGAGAGCGATGGGAAATTGCTTGTGTTACCTGACAATGCTTTACAAATGAATGATGTACCTGATAATTTTCTGAAAATGCCGAGGGTAATACTGATGATGCTGATGATGAAAATGTGCATGTGTTATCTGCTAACCATTTATTTCCTAAGAATGATGTGTTCACAGGGCACACGTCGCTCTGTGGGGTGGGATGGCTGAGGAACCCCTAACGGGAGCAAACGATGGTATTAAGGGAAATGGGGAGATACATGGGAACCGTGAGGAAGGTGATGCCGTGCAATTGACCAGTGCCACAGAGGAAGGTAACTGCCCCATAGGCAGCACTGCTCCTGAGGTGATGGGGGGTGGATGGGGAGGTAGTATGCAGCGCCCCAGAGTCCTGGTCGTTGCAGTACTGATGCCCCGCCGCTAAGGGGGGTGTTGGTACGTCTTATGGCACTGAAGGAGTTCACCTGTCCAGGTATCACAGACACCAATACACTTCACAGTCTGGCCTCCAGGGGGAGCTAAGGGTGCTATGTATTAGGCCACTCCTCACAATCTGGTAAAACTGGGGGTTAGATAGGAAGTGAGACAGAAGCTGACTGGGTTGGAACCAGGCAACATCCTGTGGCAGAGGCCTAGCGAACAGAAAGAACGTTACGGGACCGCGCCTGCACTTCATTGCGGCGGTACCCCAAGAAAGGACAAGAAGCGAGGTATATTGTGAAGAGTGAGAAACGAGATCAACGCAACAAGGAGAAACACCAGTAGGAGTTGTGCTGTAAGACGAGGCAACATCTTACTGAGGCGCGTAGCCGGTGGCCGGAAACGCCGAGGAAGTATTGAGCTCCAGGCCTTACTTCAAACCTACGGCAGGACAGTCAGTTATAGGCGGGCTGTCTCACCCAAATCACCTAAGCAGACATAGGGGGCAACAATTGGAGAGGGGCGACTCTAGGGTCCCGGAAGACCTCCAGGCCTACCCGTCATACGGGTGCGTCCTAGCCATATCATCTGGGGGGACGATGAAGAACATCAAAAGCAGTTGTGAGGGAACTTCAGAAACAGACACAACAGTTGTGAGGACTATCCCGTGGTGCTAAGCAGGGAAGGACTACAACACACAAGCGCTAGAAGGTAGGCACAGATTTCCACCTGCAAAGGGAACTCTGGAGGTGCCATCGGACCGGCCGGTATCAGCCAGCCCAGTTAACCGTACTCCAGATTGAGGATCCTGAAGCCTTCAGTAAAGAGGTAAAGAGACTGCAACCTGGTGTCCTCGTTATTCATCGCGACCTACACCCCACCACAACATCACCACATTCTCAACTTTCACTGGACGCCCCTCAGCAGGGTCACGGGCCGGGTCTAGCCACCGTGACAACCCCAGAACTGAGACAGAGAGGCCCGGTACCGGGTACCCCTCAGCTCTGCGGCAGTGGGGGCGCTCCAAGTACCCATAGCATCTCCGGCTGATGGGCCTGTGGAAATCCCCTGGGGACAGCCTACGTAGCTGCTGTCACCCGCAGTCAGAGTGCCAGGAACGCAGATAACGTTCTGCTATCTGGACTCTCCTCAGTCACAGGGGTGACTGAACCAGAGATGGACCCAGAGCAGGTCCCAGAGGGTTCCCGTGGGGAAGTGACCCTGACGTCGCTTCTGGTAGCCCCTAGCCAGGAGTTCCAGGCCGCTCTGCGCTCAGATGCGAGCCTGGAGAATTTGAGACACCTCACCGAGACCACCTCCGTGATGGATAAGGAGAGAGTGTTCTGGGAACGAGGGAGATTGTACCGGGAGACAGTACCTGGAAAATCCCAAAAAGAGTAGTTGAGGGAAAGACAGCTGGTCATCCCGCACCAATTCAGGGGTGAGTTGTTGTGGATTGCCCATGAGATCCCGCTCACTGGACACTTGGGGATCATCAAAACTAAGGCCCGGCTGTCTCAACACTTCTATTGGTTTAAGATGGGGACAGATGTGACAAACTACTGCCGCTCCTGTTGTCATGTCGGACGCTGTTCAGACCAGGTCGTTCGACAGACAGCGGTAATTCAGCTTTTGACCACTATGTGCTCATTGGCGTCGGCTAGATTTTATCTAGCTGGTCCGGGGTTAATTTACCTGTTGCTCGGATTGGAAGCTGGGCCATGCCCATTGCCTTTAAATAGTTCTCCTGAACATTGGGCGTCGCTGATTATAACTTCTGTCTTGTGCGTTGTTATCTCGGTCTGGAGTGGTGAGCTAGTAGTTGGAGTATCGTTGCTGGTGGCGTATTTCCCTTTGTCTTATTTACTCCTTCCTATATTTGTATTTATTTTGCCCTGCGCATTTGTAGCGCCCCCGCTGCCGCAGGGCCGAGGGGTACCCGGTACCAGGCCTCTGAGTCTCTGCTCTGGGGTTGTCACGGTGGCTAGGCCCGGTCCGTGACCCTGCTGAGGGGCGTACAGTGATAGATATGATGGATGATGGTGGTGGTGAGGCTGTAGTGGTGCAGTGCAGTAAATAACGAGGACACCGGGTTGCAGTCTCTTTACCTCTTTACTGAAGATATCTGGGTCCTCAGTCTGGAGTCCGGATAACCAGGCTGCGCAAGTCCGGCCGGTCCAATGGCACCTCCAGAGTTCTCTTAACAGGTGGAAATCTGCGCCTACCTCCTAGCACTGTGTGTTGCGGTCCTTCCCTGCTGTGCTTACAGAAAGTCCCCACAACTGTTGTGTCCGTTTCTTAAGTTCCCTCACAACTCGATTAGATGATGTTCTGCTAATCCTCCGTCCCTCCCTGATGTTACGGTTGGAACGGCACCCGTATGACGGGTAGGCTCGGAGCTCTTCCGGGACCCTAGAGTCGCCCCTCTCCACAAGTTGCCCCCCAAGACTGCATAGGTGATTTTGATGAGACAGCCCGCCTTTGACTGACTGTCCTGCCGTTGGTTTAGAGTATTGCTTGAAGCTAGATATTGTAATACTCCCTCGGCGTTCCGGCCGCCGGTTGTGCGCCTCAGTAGGATGTTGCCTCGGTCTTACAGCATAACCCCTACTGGTATTCTCCTTGTTGCTTTGATCTCGTTTCTCACTCAGCACAATCTATCTCGCTTCCAGTCCCTTCTCGGGTACCGCCGCTATACTGAGCAGGCACGGACCCGTTACGTTCGCTCAAGTTGCCAAGCCTCTGTCAGGATCCCACCCCTGACAGAGACCCTACCGAATCTTCCCCTGCAACACCCTCTGCCACAGGATGTTGCCTGCTTCCAATCCAGTCAGCTTCTGCCTAACTTCCTGCCTGACCCCCAGTTTACCCACTATGGTGGGGAGTGGCCTAGTGAATAGAACCCTTAGCTCCCCCTGGTGGCCCAGCTGTGAAATGTATTGGTGTCTGTGATACCTGATCAGATGAACTCCTTCAGTGCCATCAGACGTACCATAGCTCCCCCTAGTGGCGGAGCCACAGTACTGCAACGACCAGGACTCTGGGGCGCTGCACTCCCCCCCGGCTAAATCCAGTACTCCGGGACTGGGAAGAAAACAACAATACAGGTTAGCAAAAAGACATACAATTTTGTTGAGTGCAATAACAATAAGTATACTTGAACAGAGCTTCCCTTTATGGGAGGTGGGGACACTTGAACGTTGCAAACATGGTTAATTATCATAGCAACATGCTATAAATAACTTTTCGTACCCAACCGGGTATTCTACTTAGTATAACTTCTCGAACAATAATTTAACATTGCCTTTAAGGACGTAAACTCTGAATCCGCTAAAGACCTTCTTATAATCACATTATAAGGCAATTTAACTTTTACATTCTCCTTCTTTAAATCTGCAGGACCGCCTGTCCTAACGGCGCCAGACCTACTGCCTCTCCTTTCTTACAGGACCGCTCCTTTCAGCCCGAGCCTTCTGTCTTTTCAACTACTATACACAGTATAGAACATAACATTTCTTTCAGTTTAGGATCAATGAGCCCTTTCTTCAAGGCTCCTAAGAGGACTTACTAACTAACCCCGTACGGGTTCACTCTCTCTGTCCTCATCTTTCTATCAACATTATCAAACATTTTTCACAATTAACTTGTTAAATACACATAACTTTTTCATGTAAACATTATCATCACTTTCTTTCGTCAAGACATTATTGCTACCTGTCTTAAAGCAATATCACCATTTAAGTGCAACAGATGGACATCCCCTTTAAGAGGTGACCAAGTCTCTATGAGGTAGCATATCTTCTCAAGCTACCAGTCCATACTCAGCAAAGGCTCCGGTGTGGTATCTTCACAAAGAGTCTCTTGTTAAGTAAAACACTGGAGGATCACCCCATCTGGGCCCACGTCTATGGGTTCTCCCATCCTAGTCGGCAGCGGTGGTACCAGCTTCCCCATGGCATCGGGGGGTAACACCACTAGCTCTGCCGAGAGGAGACGGCTTTTACTGGGGTGAGAGCCGGTTGCGGGAGCGGGATCGAGCGGGGGAGCAGGGGCGTCTTCCATACCTGCGCCTGATGTGATTCCACCGATGTCGATCCGGTCCATTAACGAGGACGCTGGAGTCGGCCGCAGCCCGGACCGCGGCTCCTCCAATGTGGTTCCCGGAGGTGGCTCCGCCCACCATGGTTCCTCCTCCGCTGGCTCCGAGGACGGGATGGGTAGGCTCAGCTCCGCGGCCGGTTCCGAGGAATTCAGATCCTTCCGCTGCGGTGGACATAGGTCCGCCCCTGGTGGATGAGGGCAAACCGGGGTCGCTCCTTCCTTGTTCAGGCACTTGCTGTTCATCATCGCTGCCTGATAGTCGGCAGCAGTGCATGCACCTGGCTCCGCCATTCCTCCGAGGTCGAGCTTCTCCATCACCTGCTTCCCGCCGTTGCGAATCAAGGGGTCGTCCTCTGCTTTGAGGCAGGTCTCCGCTTTGCAGCCAGAGGTGCAAGGGGCGGTCACCGCTTCTGGCGCCACTTTGGTAGTCTCCTCCCATGGCACGCCCCCCTTCTTCTTTGGTGTAGCAATGGCGGCGGTTTTTGGCGGGAACCTTTGGCGGCAAACGGCACAGCACAGTCTTTGCAATAAAGTACAGTTCAAGCACAACAAATCACAGTTCCAAGGCACACATGACCTGATTCTTCAGGCTTAAGTAGATCCTGTTCGTGACGCCAAGTTGTAGCGCCCCCGCTGCCGCAGGGCCGAGGGGTACCCGGTACCAGGCCTCTGAGTCTCTGCTCTGGGGTTGTCACGGTGGCTAGGCCCGGTCCGTGACCCTGCTGAGGGGCGTACAGTGATAGATATGATGGATGATGGTGGTGGTGGTGAGGCTGTAGTGGTGCGGTGCAGTAAATAACGAGGACACCGGGTTGCAGTCTCTTTACCTCTTTACTGAAGATCTCTGGGTCCTCAGTCTGGAGTCCGGATAACCAGGCTGCGCAAGTCCGGCCGGTCCAATGGCACCTCCAGAGTTCTCTTAACAGGTGGAAATCTGCGCCTACCTCCTAGCGCTGTGTGTTGCGGTCCTTCCCTGCTGTGCTTACGGAAAGTCCCCACAACTGTTGTCCGTTTCTTAAGTTCCCTCACAACTCGATTAGATGATGTTCTGCTAATCCTCCGTCCCTCCCTGATGTTACAGTTGGAACGGCACCCGTATGACGGGTAGGCTCGGAGCTCTTCCGGGACCCTAGAGTCGCCCCTCTCCACAAGTTGCCCCCCAAGACTGCATAGGTGATTTTGATGAGACAGCCCGCCTTTGACTGACTGTCCTGCCGTTGGTTTAGAGTATTGCTTGAAGCTAGATATTGTAATACTCCCTCGGCGTTCCGGCCGCCGGTTGTGCGCCTCAGTAGGATGTTGCCTCGGTCTTACAGCATAACCCCTACTGGTATTCTCCTTGTTGCTTTGATCTCGTTTCTCACTCAGCACAATCTATCTCGCTTCCAGTCCCTTCTCGGGTACTGCCGCTATACTGAGCAGGCACGGACCCGTTACGTTCGCTCAAGTTGCCAAGCCTCTGTCAGGATCCCACCCCTGACAGAGACCCTACCGAATCTTCCCCTGCAACACCCTCTGCCACAGGATGTTGCCTGCTTCCAATCCAGTCAGCTTCTGCCTAACTTCCTGCCTGACCCCAGTTTACCCACTATGGTGGGGAGTGGCCTAGTGAATAGAACCCTTAGCTCCCCCTGGTGGCCCAGCTGTGAAATGTATTGGTGTCTGTGATACCTGATCAGATGAACTCCTTCAGTGCCATCAGACGTACCATAGCTCCCCTTACTGGCGGAGCCACAGTACTGCAACGACCAGGACTCTGGGGCGCTGCACATTTATAGTGTATTCCTGAGTGACTGCGGCGTGGTGTATATTTTCCGTTATCCTTGTCTGTTCTAAACTGTGGGTATTGGTGTATGATCTTTTCACTGGGTGGTGGGCTGTGGTTTCAGCCTAGGGTTGAAACAGGAGACAGGGCGAGGGTCGAGGCCTAGACATGCACACCATCAGTGTAAACTCTAGGTAGAGGGTCAGTCAGGATTTCCCTAGTCTGAGGGAAATTGCAGGGGCCCGGGTTATTAGCTCTTGCCCACCTAGTCTCCCCGTGACATTATAATCGGCCTTTAAAAAAAAAAAGGGGTTTCCTTTTTTTTTTTTGTCATGGATCCCATGACTTCCATAACCCGCCAGTTGGAGGCGCTGTCCCTACAGGTCACTGAGTTGAGGGGGGCAGTGCAGCAACAGGGACTAGCAGTATCTAATGTGCAAGCTGGAGCGACAGGTAGAGTTACTGAGCCTAAGTTTCCTTTGCCTGAAAAATTTGCCGGGGAACGCAGTAAATTTGTTTCTTTTCGTGAAGCTTGCAATCTATATTTCCGTATGCGCCCGATCTCTTCGGGTAATGAGGCTCAGCGTGTGGGCCTGGTGTTGTCATTGTTAAGCGGGGATCCCCAAGCATGGGCGTTTTCTTTGCCATCTGATTCTGCTGCATTTGACTCTGTGGAGAGTTTTTTTTCCTTTCTTGGAAATATTTACGATGAGCCAGACAGAATGGCTCTAGCAGAATCTAAGATACGCACTATTCGCCAGGGGGAGCGAGTTGCAGAGGATTACTGTTCTGAATTTCATCGCTGGGCGATCGATACACAGTGGAATGATCCAGCGCTGCGGAGTCAGCTTATTCATGGGGTTTCTGGAAGGGTTAAAAAGCCCTTCTGATGTACGAGACTCCTACTTCTCTAGATTCCGCTATGAGTCTGGTTGTCCGCATTGATCGCCGTTTGCGTCAGGGGGAGCATGAGACACCGCCTATGGGAGAGGGTTTAGGTTCACGTGTGGTTGCTGCAGGTGAGCCCATGGAGCCTATGCAAATTGCAGGGGTGTCACATGTGAAGCGTCGAGCCCCTGAGCTCAGGAAGCAGGGAGCCTGTTTTTACTGCGGTAAGACTTGTCATTTTATTAACATCTGTCTAAGAAAAACGCAACGGCGGAAAACTTCTAAGCTCAGAGGGTGTGGAGGAGACCAATCTGAGCTTATGTATATCCTCCATGGTGGTTTCTCAATGCATGCTCCCTGCTAAGGTTATAATCGCTGGCAGTGAGCTGCCAATTACTGTGTTTGTGGATAGTGGTTCTGCCACAAATCTCATTGATGAGGAGTTTGCGCCCACAGCAGGTTTTAGGATTGAAAAACTGCCTCATCCTATCCGCGTGGTCACCATCAATGCTGCTCCTCTCTCACAGGGGGAGATTACTGAATTTGTGGCTGAGGTGAAACTCCACATTGGGGTTCTACATTCCGAGCGGGCTACATGTAAGGTGCTCAGGAACCTTCCTGCTCAGGTGGTTTTGGGTTTTCCATGGTTGCCTATGCACAACCCGGTAATTGACTGGAAAACTCAGGACATAATTCAGTGGAGCGAATTCTGCCAAGAGAATTGCCTGGCCACATGTGTGTCTGCTGTGACTTCAAGCGTTCCGGAGTCACTTCTGGATTTTGTGGATGTGTTCTCTGAGAAGGGTTGTTCAGAGTTGCCGCCACATCGCCCCTATGACTGTACTATCAGATTTAAACCAGGGGCCAAATTGCCTAAAGCAAGGATGTTTAATATCTCCGGTCCGGAGAGACAAGCATTAAAGGATTACATTGCTGAAAGCTTGAGCAAAGGGCAGGCCGTCATCCTCGCCGGTGGCAGCAGGGTTCTTCTTCGTGAAGAAGAAACATGGCGGATTACGCCCGTGTTTGGATTTCAGGGAATTGAACCAGATTACTTTTCGTGATCCATACCCTATGCCACTGATACCAGATTTGTTCAACCAGGTGGCAGGTGCTAAGTGGTTTACCAAGCCTGACCTCAGGGGGGCGTACAACCTCATAAGGATTACATTGCTGAAAGTTTGAGCAAAGGGCACATCAGGCCTTCATCCTCGCCTGTGGCAGCAGGGTTCTTCTTCGTGAAGAAGAAAGATGGCGGATTACGCCCGTGTTTGGATTTCAGGGAATTGAACCAGTTTACTTTTCGTGATCCATACCCTATGCCACTAATACCAGATTTGTTCAACCAGGTGGCAGGTGCTAAGTGGTTTACCAAGCTTGACCTCAGGGGGGCGTACAACCTCATAAGAGTCCGTCAAGGTGACGAGTGGAAGACGGCTTTTAATATCCCTGAGGGTCATTTTGAAAATTTGGTGATGCCATTTGGGTTGACAAACGTACCTGCAGTGTTCCAACATTTCATAAATAGTGTTGAGCATTCCGATACCACAAGTATCGGGTAAAGGCCGATACTTGCGGTATCGGAATTCCGATACCGAGATCCGATACTTGCCGCATATCGGATACCGGAATCGGAAGTTCCCAGGATTCAAACTGCACGAATTCAGCCAATGAGGAATGATTCTGAGTGTGGGCACATCCTGTTCAGCATGGTGGGCATGTAACTACTGGCAAGGCTGTGATTGGCTGCTGAAATGATGTCATGCTGCAGTTTAAAAGTCGCTGGCGCCATTTTGCGCTCACTCTGCTGTGAATTCAGTTAGTGACAGGACGCTGTGTGCTGACTAAGGGCCAGTTGAGATAGCGATTTGCTTCATTGTTCTTTTCCAAGGCTAATTTAGCAACCGCTGTGTTCACCTACTAATCACCTTGCTTTTGCCTTGCAGCGCTGTTTTCACAGCGATCTGCAAGGTCTGTGTGTGTGTGTGTGTGTGTGTGTGTGTGTGTGTGTGTGTGTGCAGCCCACTCTCTAGTCTGTGTGCAGCCATAGGCCATAGCTGGTTGTATTCAGTTCAGGGAGGGTGGTTCACTGCCTCATACTGTTCTATTTTCTTTTTTTTTTTTTTTCAAGTAGTGCAGGCTGCTGCACATTTTTTCTAAGAATTCCTATTAGTGACTTTCCACCCGTATCCAGCTAAATTGTGGAAAAACAGTAGATAGGGTAACGTAGAGGAGTGGTTTTGGGCCTTGCAGCACCATTTATGGCTGTCTGCACGGTCTCCATGTGACTGCAGCTCGCCCTGTAGTCTGTGTGCAGCCATAGCCGGTTGTATCCAGCTCAGGGTGCGTCAGTGCGTCATACCGTAAAATCCATTTTCCTTTTTTTGAAGTAGTGCAGGCTGCTGCACATTTTTTCAAAAAATTCCTATTCGTGTCTTTCCACCCGTATCCAGCTAAATTGTGGAAAAACACTAGATAGGATAACGTAGAGGAGTGTTTTTGGGCCTTGCAGCACCGTTTACGGCTGTCTGCACGGTCTCCGTTTGACTGCAGCTCTCTCTGTTGTCAGTTCAGCCCCCAAAAAATAAATAAATAATAAAGTTCACCAAACACACCACTTTACATTTGTGTAGGCCACATTAGCACTTATTAAAGTCTAGTCCACACTTTAGAAAATTAGTGTTTCTTATACCTGTTAGGAGCTGTTCAGGAATAAGCACACAAAGCCGTTAGTACTTTTCTGCTTATCTTTATCAGTCAACCAAGATGAAGAAGGCAGGGAGTAAGGCACGTGGGCGTGGGCGCGGAGCAGGGAGAGGACGTGGGGATTCTGTGCCTGCTGCGGGCACCGGTGACTCCGCAGCACCCACTTTCAGCAGGGAACAGTCGTTCATGCGCAGCTTTGTCGGAGAGTGCCGTACACCGCTGCTGCGTGAAGACCAAATTGAAGCCATTGTCGGATGGATGGCAGCTAATGCATCGACTTCAATTAGTGCCACATCCTCTCAGACACAGAGCACTGGAGAGCACCCATCTGTCTCTTCACCACCTGCCAAATTGCCCAGGCAGACAGAGAGCCCAGGACAGGAGCCGTCTCTACTTCTGTTCTCTGAATCTCTTGGCTTGGAAACAGGGGGCCAGCTGTTGTGAATTTGCTTTTTGGCTCCCTCTAGTGGTTACTAGTGATTTGACTCTGGATATGTCAGTCATCCCTTGTATGCTCACCTGGGCCGTTAGTTCAGGGGTGTTGCTATATAAGCTCCCTGGACCTTCAGTTCCATGCCTGGCAACGTTGTAATCAGAGCTAATCTGTTGTGCTCTTGTCTACTGATCCTGGTTCCTGCTAGATTAAGCTAAGTCTGCTTTCTTGCTTTTTGTTATTTGTTTTTGTTTGCATTTTTGTCCAGCTTGTACTTAATCTGTATCCTGTCCTTGCTGGAAGCTCTAGGGAGCTGGTGTTCTCCCCCCAGGCCGTTAGACGGTTCGGGGGTTCTTGAATTTCCAGCGTGGATGTTTGATAGGGTTTTTGTTGACCATATAAGTTATCTTACTACATTCTGCTATTAGTAAGCGGGCCTCTCTTTGCTAAACCTAGTTCATTTCTATGTTTGTGATTTCCTCTTACCTCACCGTTATTATTTGTGGGGGGCTTGTATCCTACTTTTGGGGTCCTTTCTCTGGAGGCAAGAGAGGTCTTTGTTTTCCTCTTCTAGGGGTAGTTAGTTCTCCGGCTGGCGCGAGACATCTAGCGACCAACATAGGCATGTTCCCCGGCTACTTCTAGTGTTGGCGTTAGGAGTAGATATATGGTCAACCCAGTTACCACTGCCCTATGAGCTGGATTTTTGTACTTCGCAGACTTACCTATTTCTCTGAGACCCTCGCCATTGGGGTCATAACAGTTTGCCAGGCCAGTATTAAATGTTAAATGCATTGCAGAAGCGGGATTATAAGAAAGAAAATTCTGAGTTTTTTTTTTTTTTTTTTTTCTCTCTCTCTCATTTTTTTTTCCTTTTCCCCTTTACCTCTGAGTGGCTCAAGCTTGCTGCAGACATAAATGTCCAGACCTTGATTACAAGTGTGGACCAGCTTGCTGCTCGTGTGCAGGGCATACAAGATTATGTTACCAGAAATCCTATGTCAGAACCTAAGATACCGATTCCTGAATTGTTTTTCGGAGACCGATTTAAGTTTAGAAATTTCAGGAATAATTGTAAATTATTTTTGTCCCTGAGACCCTGTTCATCTGGAGACTCTGTTCAGCAAGTGAAAATTGTTATGTCTTTTTTACGGGGCGACCCTCAGGATTGGGCCTTCTCGCTGGCGCCAGGAGATCCGGCATTGGCGGATATTGATGCGTTTTTTCTGGCGCTCGGTTTACTTTATGAGGAACCCAATCTTGAGATTCAGGCAGAAAAAGCCTTGCTGGCTATGTCTCAGGGCCAGGACGAGGCTGAAGTGTATTGCCAAAAATTTCGGAAATGGTCCGTGCTGACTCAGTGGAACGAGTGTGCACTGGCCGCAAATTTTAGAAATGGCCTTTTTGAAGCCATTAAGAATGTGATGGTGGGTTTCCCTATTCCCACAGGTCTAAATGATTCCATGGCCCTGGCTATTCAAATTGACCGGCGGTTGCGGGAGCGCAAAACCGCAAAGTCCCTCATGGTGTTGTCTGAACAGACACCTGATTTAATGCAATGTGATAGAATCCTGACTAGAAATGAGCGGAAAATTCATAGACGCCAGAATGGCTTGTGTTACTACTGTGGTGATTCTACACATGTTATCTCAGCATGCTCTAAACGTCTAACTAAGGTTGTTAGTCCTGTCACCGTTGGTAATTTGCAACCTAAATTTATTCTATCTGTAACTTTGATTTGTTCACTGTCATCTTATCCTGCCATGGCGTTTGTAGATTCAGGTGCTGCCCTGAGTCTTATGGATCTGTCATTTGCCAAGCGCTGTGGTTTGGTTCTTGAGCCATTAGAAAATCCAATCCCTCTTAGGGGTATTGATGCTACGCCGTTGGCAGAAAATAAACCGCAGTTTTGGACACAGGTTACCATGTGTATGACTCCTGAACATCGGGAGGTTATACGTTTTCTTGTTTTGCATAAAATGCATGATTTGGTTGTTTTGGGGTTGCCATGGTTGCAGACCCATAATCCAGTCTTGGATTGGAAGGCCATGTCAGTGTCAAGTTGGGGATGCCGTGGAAATCATGGGGATTCCCTGCCCGTGTCTATTGCTTCTTCTACGCCTTCGGAAGTTCCGGAGTATTTGTCTGATTATCAGGATGTTTTCAGCGAGTCCAGGTCCAGTGCACTGCCTCCTCATAGGGAGTGTGACTGCGCAATAGAGTTGGTTCCAGGCAGTAAGTTTCCTAAGGGAAGATTATTTAACCTGTCGGTACCTGAACATACCGCTATGCGTTCATATATTAGAGAGTCTCTGGAGAAGGGGCATATCCGTCCTTCTTCTTCCCCTCTTGGTGCGGGATTCTTTTTTGTGGCCAAAAAGGACGGATCTTTGAGGCCTTGTATTGACTATCGGCTCTTAAATAAGATCACTGTCAAATTTCAGTATCCTTTGCCGCTGTTGTCAGACTTGTTTGCCCGGATTAAAGGTGCCAAGTGGTTCACCAAGATAGATCTTCGTGGTGCGTACAACCTTGTGCGCATTAAGCAAGGAGATGAATGGAAAACCGCATTCAATACGCCCGAAGGTCATTTTGAGTACTTGGTGATGCCTTTTGGGCTCTCTAATGCGCCTTCAGTTTTTCAGTCCTTTATGCATGACATTTTCCGGAAGTATCTGGATACATTTTTGATCGTTTATCTGGACGATATTCTGTTTTTTTCTGATGATTGGGACTCGCATGTAGAACAGGTCAGGATGGTTTTCAAGATTTTGCGTGAAAATTCTTTGTTTGTTAAAGGCTCAAAGTGTCTCTTTGGTGTACAGAAGGTTCCCTTTTTAGGGTTCATTTTTTCCCCTTCTGCTGTGGAGATGGACCCAGTCAAGGTCCGAGCTATTCATGATTGGACTCAGCCCTCGTCAGTTAAGAGTCTTCAGAAGTTCTTGGGTTTTGCTAACTTTTACCGTCGTTTTATCGCTAATTTTTCTAGCGTTGTTAAACCTTTGACGGATATGACCAAGAAAGGCTCTGATGTAGCTAACTGGGCTCCTGCTGCCGTGGAGGCTTTCCAGGAGTTGAAACGCCGGTTTACTTCGGCGCCTGTTTTGTGCCAGCCTGATGTCTCACTGCCCTTTCAGGTTGAGGTGGATGCTTCGGAGATTGGGGCAGGGGCCGTTTTGTCTCAGAGAGGTCCTGGTTGCTCTACTATGAGACCTTGTGCCTTTTTCTCTAGGAAGTTTTCGCCTGCAGAGCGAAATTATGATGTGGGCAATCGGGAGTTGTTGGCCATGAAGTGGGCATTTGAGGAGTGGCGTCATTGGCTCGAGGGTGCTAAGCATCGTGTGGTGGTTTTGACTGATCACAAAAATCTGATGTATCTCGAGTCTGCTAAACGCCTGAATCCTAGACAGGCCCGCTGGTCATTGTTTTTCTCCCGTTTTGACTTTGTGGTCTCGTATTTACCAGGTTCGAAGAATGTGAAGGCCGATGCTCTGTCTAGGAGCTTTGTGCCTGATGCTCCTGGAGTCGCTGAACCTGTGGGTATTCTTAAGGAAGGAGTTATCTTGTCAGCTATTTCTCCGGATCTGCGACGTGTGTTGCAGAGATTTCAGGCTGGTAGGCCTGACTCTTGTCCACCTGACAGATTGTTTGTGCCTGCTAGGTGGACCAGTAGAGTCATTTCCGAGGTTCATTCCTCGGTGTTGGCAGGGCACCCGGGAATTTTTGGCACCAGGGATCTGGTGGCCAGGTCCTTTTGGTGGCCGTCCTTGTCTAGGGATGTGCGGTCTTTTGTGCAGTCCTGTGGGACTTGTGCTCGAGCTAAGCCTTGCTGTTCTCGTGCCAGCGGGTTGCTCTTGCCCTTGCCTGTCCCGAAGAGACCTTGGACACACATCTCTATGGATTTCATTTCTGATCTTCCGGTGTCTCGGGGCATGT
Source organism: Ranitomeya variabilis (assembly GCF_051348905.1). NCBI lineage: Eukaryota > Metazoa > Chordata > Amphibia > Anura > Dendrobatidae > Ranitomeya > Ranitomeya variabilis. The sequence goes on from NC_135233.1 coordinate 626,505,290, forward strand.
CTGTCATCTGGGTGATATGTGATCGTTTCTCCAAGATGGTCCATTTGGTTCCTTTGCCTAAGCTGCCTTCCTCTTCCGATCTGGTTCCTGTGTTCTTCCAGAACGTGGTCCGTTTACACGGCATTCCTGAGAATATTGTGTCGGACAGAGGATCCCAGTTTGTTTCCAGGTTCTGGCGATCCTTTTGTGGTAGGATGGGCATTGATTTGTCGTTTTCGTCCGCCTTTCATCCACAGACTAATGGACAAACGGAGCGAACTAATCAGACTCTGGAGGCTTATTTGAGGTGTTTTGTCTCTTCTGATCAGGATGATTGGGTGACCTTCTTGCCGTTGGCTGAATTTGCCCTTAATAATCGGGCTAGTTCCGCCACCTTGGTTTCGCCATTTTTCTGCAACTCTGGTTTCCACCCTCGTTTTTCCTCGGGACATCTGGAGCCTTCTGACTGTCCTGGGGTGGATTCTGTGGTAGATAGGTTGCAGCAGATCTGGAATCATGTGGTGGACAACTTGAAGTTGTCACAGGAGAAGGCTCAGCGTTTTGCCAACCGCCGCCGCGGTGTGGGTCCCCGACTTCGTGTTGGGGATTTGGTATGGCTGTCTTCTCGATTTGTTCCTATGAAGGTCTCCTCTCCCAAATTTAAGCCTCGCTTCATTGGTCCGTACAAGATATTGGAAATCCTTAATCCTGTGTCCTTTCGCCTGGATCTTCCGGTGTCGTTTGCCATTCACAACGTATTTCATAGGTCCTTGTTGTGGCGGTACGTTGTGCCTGTGGTTCCTTCTGCTGAGCCTCCTGCTCCGGTGTTGGTTGAGGGCGAGTTGGAGTACGTGGTGGAGAAGATCTTAGATTCTCGTCTCTCCAGGCGGAGGCTTCAGTACCTGGTCAAGTGGAAGGGCTATGGTCAGGAGGATAATTCCTGGGTGGTCGCCTCTGATGTGCATGCGGCCGATTTAGTTCGGGCCTTTCACGCCGCTCATCCTGATCGCCCTCGTGGTCTTGGTGAGGGTTCGGTGACCCCTCACTAAGGGGGGGGTACTGTTGTGAATTTGATTTTTGGCTCCCTCTAGTGGTTACTTGTGATTTGACTCTGGATATGTCAGTCATCCCTTGTATGCTCACCTGGGCCATTAGTTCAGGGGTGTTGCTATATAAGCTCCCTGGACCTTCAGTTCCATGCCTGGCAACGTTGTAATCAGAGCTAATCTGTTGTGCTCTTGTCTACTGATCCTGGTTCCTGCTAGATTAAGCTAAGTCTGCTTTCTTGCTTTTTGTTATTTGTTTTTGTTTGCATTTTTGTCCAGCTTGTACTTAATCTGTATCCTGTCCTTGCTGGAAGCTCTAGGGAGCTGGTGTTCTCCCCCCAGGCCGTTAGACGGTTCGGGGGTTCTTGAATTTCCAGCGTGGATGTTTGATAGGGTTTTTGTTGACCATATAAGTTATCTTACTACATTCTGCTATTAGTAAGCGGGCCTCTCTTTGCTAAACCTAGTTCATTTCTATGTTTGTCATTTCCTCTTACCTCACCGTTATTATTTGTGGGGGGCTTGTATCCTACTTTTGGGGTCCTTTCTCTGGAGGCAAGAGAGGTCTTTGTTTTCCTCTGAAGAGGCGGGTGGGCCAGTGCCTCCGGTCACCACATCGCAGGACGCATCCGCTGATGACACTCAGGTGCCACTTTCTGGTGCGTGCTCTGCTGCTGAGACTACCCAGGAGGAGCAGTTGGTGGCAGAGGGTAGTGTAGATAATGAGGTCCTTGACCCATCTTGGCGTGAGGGACAGGAAGGTGGTGGGAGCAGCTCTGAGGAAGAGATTCCCCGAACGGGCCAAAGAGGGAGAGGGAGGGGGAAGACTGCACTTTGGCACCCGTTAGGAGCGTGTCTCTTCCAAAAGCCAAAAAGGGCGCTCCCAAGACTTGCAGTGCCTGGTCCTTTTTTGACACAGTTGCAGATGACATTTGCTATGTCAAATGCAAGGTGTGTCATCACAAAGTCAAAAGAGGGAGAAATGTCAGCAACCTCAATACCTCCAACATGTGGAAACATGTGCGGAACAGGCACGCGGCGGAGTTACAAAAACACACTGAAGAGCTAGGCCAACCAACAGCGGCAGCTACCACCTCTTCAGCTCGTGTTGCCTCTTCCTCCAGCTCACAGGCAGCTGGTTCGGCTTCCTCCCAGGATCGCCGTGGAAGAACCTCTGGCACTGTTGTCCAGAGACCCACTGTAATTCCACCCGCAGCACCACGTTCCCAGTTATCCTCACACTCCCAGGCCAGTCTACAGCCATCGGTAGTACAGGCATGGGAGAAAAGGCGGCCTTTCTCGGCAAACCACCCACGAGCACAGGCTCTGACTGCAGGCATTGCCAAACTTCTGTCACTGGAAATGCTGTAATTCAGGCTGGTGGAGACTGACAGCTTCTGTGACTTGATGTCATTGGCAGTCCCACAGTACAATGTGCCCAGCCGCTTTTATTTCAGCAGGCAAGCCGTCCCTGCCCTGCACAAGCATGTGGAGGGACACATAAAACACGTGCTACTGAACGCCGTCAGTAGCAAGGTCCACCTCACCACCGATGCGTGGACCAGTCAACATGGACAGGCGCGATACCTTTCCCTCACTGCCCATTGGGTTAATGTTGTTGAGCCGGGTACAGATCGTGCGTGTGGCGCAGGACGTGTCCTGCCCACTCCAAGGATTGCAGGAATCCAGTCTGTACGCATTGACTCCTCCTCTTACACAAGTTCCTCAGAATCATCGCTGCAGGAGCCGTCACAGTCCACCTCCACATGGACCCGTGAAGGTTTACCTGTTATGACCGACATGAGCACAGCCGTGGCCAAACGTCAACAGGCCGTCTTGAAATTAATTTCTTTGGGGAATCGAAGCCACACAGCGCAGGAGCTCTGGAATGCCATCAAGCAGGAGAGCGATGTGTGGTTTGTGGCAGCGAATCTCCAGCCAGGCATGGTAGTGTGTGATAATGGCCGAAATCTGGTGGCAGCTCTGGGCCTCGGCAACCTCACTCACATCCCACGTCTGGCACATGTGCTCAATTTGGTCGTGCAGAGTTTTTTGAGGGACTATCCGGATCTTGATGCACTGCTGCACAAGGTCCGCCTAGAGTGTGCTCACTTGCGGCGTTCCAGCACGGCAAAATCGCGCATTGCGGCTCTGCAGCGCCGATTCCGCCTTCCGGAACATCGCATCATATGTGACCTACCTACCAGGTGGAATTCCACGTTACATATGTTGGAGCGGTTGTGTGAGCAGCAGCAAGCAGTAATGGAGTACCAGCTGCATCAGGCGCAAAGAAGTCGCACTCCGCGCCGTTCAGACTTCACAACCACAGAGTGGGCCACTATGAAGGACGTCTGCCAGGTTTTGCGTCCCTTCGATTATTCCACGCGGATGGCGAGTGCAGATGATGCACTAGTCAGCATGACTGTCCCCCTTATCTGCCTGCTTGAAAAATCACTGCAAGCGCTAAGGCTGGTTTCACACTTGCGTTTTTGTCTGCAGCGTTTTTTGCACAAAAAACGCATGCGTTTTTTCCCCCTATATTTAACATTGAAAACGCGTGCGTTTTTTTGTACGCGTTTGGTCGCGTTTTCAAACGCATGCGTTTTTTTTCTGCATGCGTTCTTTCAAAAATGCAACCTGTAGTATTTTTTGCGCGTTTTTTTTGCCGCGAAAAAACGCATGCGTTTTTTCGCGGCAAAAAAATGCATTGCTGTCTATGTAAACGCATGCGTTTTTAAGCACATGCGCTTTGTTTGCGTTAAAAACGCATGCGTTTTTATAGAAAAAACCCAGAAAACAGACTGAAAAGCCACCCACCACCATCAAGGTGATAAAGGGATCCAAACCCTAACCCTAAGGGTATGTTTCCACGGTCAGGAAACGCTGCTTTTTTGACGCTGCGCAGAGCTGCAGCGTCAAACAAGCAGCGTCCAGATGTTCCAGCATAGTGGAGGGGATTTTATGAAATCCCGTCTCCACTATGCGTGGAAACCCGCACGCGGCGGCCCTGCGACTACGGACATGCTGCGCGTCTTTTCAGATCGCAGCATGTCCGTTCACCGTGCGGGGACGCAAGGCATATCACAGGGCGCTATGGGAGAGAGCGATCATCCCGGATGTGAAGAGTTAACACATCCGGCATGATCGCGTCCCAGAAAGGGGGCGGGGCTTAGCGCCGAGCGGCTTCGCCGCTGCGGCGATACCGCCGGCCATCCTGACAATGGAAACATACCCTAACTCTACCCCTAACCTCACCCCTAACCGTTTAATGAACATTTTCTGACAGTCATAGTGCCACGTATTTAAGTGCCACGTATCACTTATTTCAGTGCCACGTATTTCAGTGCCAAGTATTTCAGTGCCACGTATTTCAGTGCCACGTACCACGTATTCAGTGCCACGTACCACGTATTTCAGTGCCACGTACCACGTATTTCAGTGCCACGTATTTCAGTGCCACGTATCACGTATTGAGTGCCACGTATTTCAGTGCCACGTACCACGTATTCAGTGCCACGTACCACGTATTCAGTGCCACGTACCACGTATTTCAGTGCCACGTACCACGTATTTCAGTGCCACGTACCACGTATTTCAGTGCCACGTATTTCAGTGCCACGTATCACGTATTCAGTGCCACGTATTTCAGTGCCACGTACCACGTATTCAGTGCCACGTACCACGTATTCAGTGCCACGTACCACGTATTCAGTGCCACGTACCACGTATTTCAGTGCCACGTACCACGTATTCAGTGCCACGTACCACGTATTTCAGTGCCACGTATTTCAGTGCCACGTATCACCTATTTCAGTGCCACGTATTTCAGTGCCACGTATTTCAGTGCCACGTATTTCAGTGCCACGTATTTCAGTTACGTTTAGGGGTTAGGGGTAGGGTTAGGGTTAGGGTGACCAGGACATTCTTCTAATAAAAAGCTACCCCTAACCCTAACCCTAGCTAATTCTACTATTAGTGGATTTTCTAGTTGATTTTTTCATGGGGGGAAAAAAAACCAAAAAAAACGCATGCGTCTAAAAAACGCGGCGTTTTGCCGCGATTACATGCGTTTTTTCACCACATGCGTTTTTTCAAAAACGCATGCAGATCAAAACGCAAGTGTGAAACCAGCCTATAAGGGATGATGTTGTGGAAGAGGTGGAGGATGAGGATTCACCATTTCCATCATCTTCTGGACAGTCAGCGCCACGTGGTTCCTCACAAACGCGTAGGCAGGGGACACTTTGTGAGGAGGATGAGGAGGAGTCAATGGAGGAGGAAGACATCCGTCCAGAGGAGGTAGTTACACAATTGTCCAGTAGTCAGTGTGTACAGCGAGGGTGGGGTGATGACGAGCGGGCAGAGATCATGCCTCAAGCAGGGGACAGCGTTTCTTGGCCAGTTGGCAGTCTGCAGCACATGGTGGATTACATGCTGCAGTGCCTGAGAAACGACCGCCGCATCGCCCACATTCTCAACATGTCTGATTATTTGGTGTTCACCCTCCTCGATCGTCGCTACCGGGACAACGTAGAAAGCCTCATCACACCGTTGAACCGGGAGCGAAAAATGCGGGAGTACCAAGACACACTGGTGAATTCCATCATCTTCTCCAGTCCAACTGAGAGAAGTGCTGCTAGTGCATTACAAAGCAGCTCAGTGCGTCCAGGCAGTGGAGGAGGCTCTGCACAAAGAGGGAGCAGAAGCAGTGCCTCTGCCCAAGGCAAGACCAGTATGGCCCAACTGTGGCACAGTTTTCTGTGCCCGCCACAAAAGTCTACACCATCACAGACGGCTCCAGTCAGCGGGAGGCAACGGTTCCGTCAGATGGTGACAGACTACATGTCTTGCCCTCTTGCTGTACTCCCAGACGGCTCTTCCCCTTTCAAGTTTTGGGTCTCAAAGCTGGATACATGGCCAGAGCTAAGCCAGTATGCATTGGAGGTGCTGGCTTGCCCTGTGGCTAGTGTATTATCGGAACGCGTCTTTAGTGCTGCAGGTGGTGTACTAACTGACCGTCGCATGCGACTATCCTCCGATAACGTTGACCAGCTTACTTTCCTGAAAATGAACCAGGCCTGGATCTAGCAGGAAATTGCCACTCCTCTTCCTGATTAAATAATTAGGTGACTGTCTACAGTATCCAGGTCTCCTGCTGTGTTCATCTTTCTACCACCTGAACTTTAACTCCTGGGCTCCAACACCGCCAGTTGAGGCTCAGAAGTGCCGTCTGCACAGTCAAAACATACGACCCAGTGTTATTGGGTGTCAGTAACGTCAGCTGATCCCCAGCTGTGTAGCCGGCAATGTGTCTTGCGACCGCCACGCTGACACAACAACTGAAATGTAAGGGAACCTGTCCCCCCCCCCCCCCAGGCGTTTGTTACTGAAAGAGCCACCTTGTGCAGCAAGGAAAAGGTAGCTAGTTTTGTTTAGCTCCTTGCACACGCAGAACTTAACACTTATAAAATGTGTCCACTGATACCGTAAAACCGTCCCAGAGGTGGGACTTTCCTTCGTAATGTGACGCAGCACAGCCGTCATTCTCACCCCCTTGGCGCCATGCGCCGGCTCCTCAGCGTTGTTTGATTCTGTCCCGAAGCCTGCACTGTTAGGTTATCCCTTGGCCAGGCACACTTAGCGCTGCCCCTCTTCTGACATCATTTGGTGTCAGGCTGACTGCGCCTGTGCGTCCTCGCTGGCCGAGATCCCGCCTCGCAGTGTCTTCTGATTTAATCACACTGCGGGCCTGGGATCCATGGGCATGCGCAGTGCATATCTTCACCTCCGCCTCTCACTCATCTCCCTCCACCTTCTTCAGACTGTGCGCCGTCAGCTGATCCCTAATAGCATGCCATGGCCGTGACACCGCACAGTCTGAAGAAGCTGGAGGGAGGGGAGTGAGAGGCGAGGATATGCACTGCGCATGGCCACGGATCCCAGGCCCGCGATGGGATTACATTATACAACACAGGCGCAGCCAGACTGACACCAAATGATGTCAGAAGATGGGCAGCGCTAAGTGTGCCTGGCCAAGGGATAACATAACAGCGCAGGCTCCGGGACGGAATCAAACAACGGTGAGGAGCCGGGGCACGGCGCCAAGGGGGTAGGAATGAAGGCTGTGCTGCATCATATTACGAAGGAAAGTCCCACCTCCGGGATGGTCTCACGGTATCAGGGGACACATTTTATAAGTGTTTAGTTCTGTGTTTGCAAGGAGCATAATGAAAAGAGCCACCTTTTCCTTTTGCATCCTTTGTGCTGCACAAGCTGGCTCTTTCAGCTACAAACGCCTTGGGGGGGGTTAAAGGTTCCCTTTAGACTTTCTCCAATCAGGCTTCGGCCTACACTGTGTTCCTCTGCTCCTCCTGCTGTCCCTGGGCTCCAACACCGCTAGTTGTTGCCTGGAAGTGCTGTCCGCACAGTCAACAGTCGCTCCTCTGTTATTGGGGTTCAGTAACGTCAGCTGTTCCCCAGCTGTGTGTGTGGCAATCCCTCCTATCTCCTCCACCTCCTCCTCCTGCTGTCCCTGGGCTCCAACACCGCTAGTTGTTGCCTGGAAGTGCTGTCCGCACAGTCAACACTTGCTGCCGTGTTATTGGGGTTCAGTAACGTCAGCTGCTCCCCTGCTGTGTGTGCTGCAATACCTCCTATCTGCTCCTCCTGCTGTCCCTGGGCTCCAACTCCGCTAGTTGTTGCCTGGAAGTGCTGTCCACACAGTCAACAGTCGCTCCTCTGTTATTGGGGTTCAGTAACGTCAGCTGTTCCCCAGCTGTGTGTGTGGCAATCCCTACGATCTCCTCCACCACCTCCTCCTGCTGTCCCTGGGCTCCAACACCGCTAGTTGTTGCCTGGAAGTGCTGTCCGCACAGTCAACAGTCGCTCCTCTGTTATTGGGGTTCAGTAACGTCAGCTGTTCCCCAGCTGTGTGTGTGGCAATCCCTCCTATCTTCTCCACCTCCTCCTCCTGCTGTCCCTGGGCTCCAACACCGCTAGTTGTTGCCTGGAAGTGCTGTCTGCACAGTCAACAGTCGCTCCTCTGTTATTGGGGTTCAGTAACGTCAGCTGCTCCCCAGCTGTGTGTGTGGCAATCCCTCCTATCTCCTCCACCACCTCCTCCTGCTGTCCCTGGGCTCCAACACCGCTAGTTGTTGCCTGGAAGTGCTGTCCGCACAGTCAACAGTCTCTCCTCTGTTATTGGGGTTCAGTAACGTCAGCTGTTCCCCAGCTGTGTGTGTGGCAATCCCTCCTATCTCCTCCACCTCCTCCTCCTGCTGTCCCTGGGCTCCAACACCGCTAGTTGTTGCCTGGAAGTGCTGTCCGCACAGTCAACACTTGCTGCCGTGTTATTGGGGTTCAGTAACGTCAGCTGCTCCCCAGCTGTGTGTGTGGCAATCCCTTCTATCTCCTCCACCTCCTCCTCCTGCTGTCCCTGGGCTCCAACACCGCTAGTTGTTGCCTGGAAGTGCTGTCCGCACAGTCAACAGTCACTCCTCTGTTATTGGAGTTCAGTAACGTCAGCTGCTCCCCTGCTGTGTGTGCTGCAATACCTCCTATCTGCTCCTCCTGCTGTCCCTGGGCTCCAACACCGCTAGTTGTTGTCCGGAAGTGCTGTCCGCACAGAGCCAAACACCTCGCCAATGTGTTAGTGGGGTTCAGTAATGCCTGCTGCTCCCCTGCTGTGTATACGGCAACGTGTCATGCGACCGCCACGCAGGCACAACAACTTAAATTTAAGGGAACCTGTCCCCCCCCCAGGCGTTTCTTACTGAAAGAGCCACCTTGTGCAGCAGTAATGATGCAAAAGGAAAAAGTGCCTGTTTTCGTGGTGCTCCTTGCACATGCTGAACCTAACACTTATGAAATGTGTCCCCTCACACCCTTAAACCGTCCGGTAGGTGGAACTTTCCTTCGTAATGTGACGCAGCACAGCCGTCATTCTTACCCCCTTGGCGCCGTGCGCCGCCTCCTCAGTGTTGTTTGAATCTGTCCCGGAGCCTGCCCTGTTATGTTAGCCCTTGGACATGCACACTTAGCGCTGCCCGTCTTCTGACATTATTTGGTGTCAGGCTGGCTGCGCCTGTGCGGCCGCGCTGGACGAGATCCCGCCTCGTAGTGTCTTCTGATTTAATCCCACTGTGGGCCTGTGATCCATGGACATGCGCAGTGCATATCTTAACATCCGCCTCTCACTCATCTCCCTACGCCTTCTTCAGACTGTGCAACGTCAGCTGATCCCTAATAGCATGCCACGGCTGTGACGCCGCACAGTCTGAAGAAGCCGTAGGGAGGGGAGTGAGAGGCGAGGATATGGACTGCTCATGCCCATGGATCACAGGTCCGCAGAGTGATTACATTAGATGACACAGCGAGGCGGGATCTTGGCCAGCGCGGCCGCACAGGCGCAGCCAGCCTGACACCAAATGATGTCAGAAGACGGGCAGCGCAAAATGTGTGCATGGCCAAGGGCTAACATAACAGCGCAGGCTCCGGGACAGATTCAAACAACGCTGAGGAGGCGGCGCACGGCGCCAAGGAGGTAAGAATGACGGCTGTGCTGCGTCACATTACGAAGGAAAGTTCCACCTACCGGACGGTTTAACGGTGTGAGGGGACACATTTCATAAGTGTCAAGTACAGCATTTGCAAGGACCATAATTAAAAGAGCTAAGTTTACCTTTTCCAGCATTAGTGCTGTACAAGATGGCTCTTTCAGCTACAAACGCCTTGGGGGGGGGGGGGGGGGTTAAAGGTTCCCTTTCAACTTGCTCCAGTGCAGGCTTCGGCCTACACTCTGCTCCTCCTGCTGACCCTGGGCTCTAACACCGCCAGTTGGCGCCCGGAAGTGCTAGCTGCACAGAGAAAAACAGCAGCCAATGTGTCAGTTACTCTCCTTGCACACACCGAACGAAACACGTCTAAAATGTGTCCTCTGAGACCATTAAACCGTCCCTGAGGTGTGACTTTCCTTTGTAATGACACGCTGCACCCCCCTTGGTAGCGCTGCCCGTCTTCTGACATCATTGTTTGGCTGGCTGCGCCTCTGCGGCCGCCCTGCCCGACACAACGCCCCTCGGTGTCTTATTTATTTTGACTGCGAGGGTGTGATTGACGGGCATGAGCAGTGCATATGTTCGCCTGTCACTCATCTCCTTCCGCCTTCTTCAGACTGTGCGGCTTCATGGCCGTGGCATGCGATAAGGGATCAGCTGACGCCGCACAGTCTGAAGCAGGTGTAAGGACCCGAGTGAGAGGCGAACATATGTACTGCGCAAGGCCATGAATCCCAGCCCCGCAGTGTGAAACAATGTAAAGACACTGCTGGGCTGGGATTCATGGGCATCGCGAACCGCACCAGCCGACATGAAATGATGTCAGAAGACGGGCAGCACATGGCCAAGGGATAACGCAACAGCGCAGACTCCTGTACAGCAAAATGCGATGCTCAGGAGGCCGCGCCAAGCACCAAGGTGGTATTTTTGCCAGCTGTGCTGCGTCTCATTAAGAAGGGAACTCCCTCCTCCAAGACAGTTTTGACTGTATAAGGGCCTAAATGTGGTACGTGTTTCATTCAGCGTGTGCAAGGAACAAAATTAAAAGAGCAACCTTTGACTTGTGCAGCACTACTGCTGCATAAGGTGTGGCTCTTCTAGTTTGTAACACCTGAGGGGGGGTTAAAGGTTACCTTTAAAACTGGTTCAATTAGGCTTCGGCCTACACTCTGCTCCCTCTGCTCCTGCTGACCCTGGGCTCTAACAACGCCAGTTGGCGCCCGGAAGTGCTAGCTGCACAGAGCAAAACACCCCCCAATGTGTCAGTGGGGTTCAGCACCGCCAGCTGTTCCCCTGCTGTGTAGCTGGCAACATGTCCTGCAAATGCCACGCAGACACAACAGACCTCCAAATGCCTGCAGTGCAGGCTTCGGCCTACACTCTGCTCCCCCTGCTGACCCTTTGCTCCAACCCTACTAGTTGGGGCTGTAAGAAGACAAGCTTGAATAGGTCCCCATCCTGGTTCCAGTACCGTCAGCTGGTTCCGGGCAGAGCCTTTGGCTTAGGTGCCTCCCTCTGGGTATCCGAGTTCCACCAACGTCAGGTGGTCCTTGGTAGTGCTTTCAGGCACGGGTACCTCCTGCTTAGTAACCGGGTTCCAGTAACGTCAGCTGGTCTTCGGTAGTTCCATTGGCTCTTGGACCTTCGGCTACCCATCCGGGTTCCAGTACCGTCAGCTGGTTCTCGGCAGTGACTTTTGCTCTTGTACCTTCTGCTCCCCATCCTGGTTCCAGTACCGTCATCTGGTTCCGGGCAGAACCTTTGGCTTAGGTGCCTCCCTCTGGGTATCCGAGTTCCACCAACGTCAGGTGGTCCTTGGTAGTGCTTTCAGGCACGGGTACCTCCTGCTTAGTAACCGGGTTCCAGTAACGTCAGCTGGTCCTCGGTAGTTCCATTGGCTTTTGGACCTTCGGCTACCCATCCGGGTTCCAGTACCATCAGCTGGTTCTCGGCAGTGTCTTTTGCTCTTGTACCTTCTGCTCCCCATCCTGGTTCCAGTACCGTCATCTGGTTCCGGGCAGAACCTTTGGCTTAGGTGCCTCCCTCTGGGTATCCGAGTTCCACCAACGTCAGGTGGTCCTTGGTAGTGCTTTCAGGCACTGGTACCTCCTGCTTAGTAACCGGGTTTTAAATACATCAGATAGGGATTTTATACATTAGTTAGGACTGCTCTATAAGGGTATACCTTGACGATTTGGTGGAGCAGCTTAGTATACATTTTTTTGCAAAAAAACGTATCAACTAAATACCCTGTTTTCTTTACATCTTTTGACTAGCACTTGCTGATTACTGTGATTTTTTTTTTTTTTTTTTTACAACAGAGTATTTTTGACCTCAGTGTGCTCTTTTGTGTCTTCAACTTGCTCCAGTGCAGGCTTCGGCCTACACTCTGCTCCTCCTGCTGACCCTGGGCTCTAACACCGCCAGTTGGCGCCCGGAAGTGCTAGCTGCACAGAGAAAAACAGCAGCCAATGTGTCAGTTACTCTCCTTGCACACACCGAACGAAACACGTCTAAAATGTGTCCTCTGAGACCATTAAACCGTCCCTGAGGTGTGACTTTCCTTTGTAATGACACGCTGCACCCCCCTTGGTAGCGCTGCCCGTCTTCTGACATCATTGTTTGGCTGGCTGCGCCTCTGCGGCCGCCCTGCCCGACACAACGCCCCTCGGTGTCTTATTTATTTTGACTGCGAGGGTGTGATTGACGGGCATGAGCAGTGCATATGTTCGCCTGTCACTCATCTCCTTCCGCCTTCTTCAGACTGTGCGGCTTCATGGCCGTGGCATGCGATAAGGGATCAGCTGACGCCGCACAGTCTGAAGCAGGTGTAAGGACCCGAGTGAGAGGCGAACATATGTACTGCGCAAGGCCATGAATCCCAGCCCCGCAGTGTGAAACAATGTAAAGACACTGCTGGGCTGGGATTCATGGGCATCGCGAACCGCACCAGCCGACATGAAATGATGTCAGAAGACGGGCAGCACATGGCCAAGGGATAACGCAACAGCGCAGACTCCTGTACAGCAAAATGCGATGCTCAGGAGGCCGCGCCAAGCACCAAGGTGGTATTTTTGCCAGCTGTGCTGCGTCTCATTAAGAAGGGAACTCCCTCCTCCAAGACAGTTTTGACTGTATAAGGGCCTAAATGTGGTACGTGTTTCATTCAGCGTGTGCAAGGAACAAAATTAAAAGAGCAACCTTTGACTTGTGCAGCACTACTGCTGCATAAGGTGTGGCTCTTCTAGTTTGTAACACCTGAGGGGGGGTTAAAGGTTACCTTTAAAACTGGTTCAATTAGGCTTCGGCCTACACTCTGCTCCCTCTGCTCCTGCTGACCCTGGGCTCTAACAACGCCAGTTGGCGCCCGGAAGTGCTAGCTGCACAGAGCAAAACACCCCCCAATGTGTCAGTGGGGTTCAGCACCGCCAGCTGTTCCCCTGCTGTGTAGCTGGCAACATGTCCTGCAAATGCCACGCAGACACAACAGACCTCCAAATGCCTGCAGTGCAGGCTTCGGCCTACACTCTGCTCCCCCTGATGACCCTTTGCTCCAACCCTACTAGTTGGGGCTGTAAGAAGACAAGCTTGAATAGGTCCCCATCCTGGTTCCAGTACCGTCAGCTGGTTCCGGGCAGAGCCTTTGGCTTAGGTGCCTCCCTCTGGGTATCCGAGTTCCACCAACGTCAGGTGGTCCTTGGTAGTGCTTTCAGGCACGGGTACCTCCTGCTTAGTAACCGGGTTCCAGTAACGTCAGCTGGTCTTCGGTAGTTCCATTGGCTCTTGGACCTTCGGCTACCCATCCGGGTTCCAGTACCGTCAGCTGGTTCTCGGCAGTGACTTTTGCTCTTGTACCTTCTGCTCCCCATCCTGGTTCCAGTACCGTCATCTGGTTCCGGGCAGAACCTTTGGCTTAGGTGCCTCCCTCTGGGTATCCGAGTTCCACCAACGTCAGGTGGTCCTTGGTAGTGCTTTCAGGCACGGGTACCTCCTGCTTAGTAACCGGGTTCCAGTAACGTCAGCTGGTCCTCGGTAGTTCCATTGGCTTTTGGACCTTCGGCTACCCATCCGGGTTCCAGTACCATCAGCTGGTTCTCGGCAGTGTCTTTTGCTCTTGTACCTTCTGCTCCCCATCTTGGTTCCAGTACCGTCAGCTGGTTCCGGGCAGAGCCTTTGGCTTAGGTGCCTCCCTCTGGGTATCCGAGTTCCACCAACGTCAGGTGGTCCTTGGTAGTGCTTTCAGGCACTGGTACCTCCTGCTTAGTAACCGGGTTCCAGTAACGTCAGCTGGTCCTCGGTAGTTCCATTGGCTCTTGGACCTTCGGGTAGCCATCCGAGTTCCAGTTCCATCAGCTGTTTCTCGGCATTTTCTCAGCCTTCTTGTACCTTCTGCTACATTTCCAAGTTCAAGACCCTAAAGACGATGACCCGGAAGACCACCCGTAAGATGACGACGACACCAGAGACGACAACCACTGAGATGACGACGACCCTGGAGACGATGACCCTGAAGACCACCCCGATGACGATGACCCCGGAGACGACGACCCTGGAGACGACGACGACATGGGAGACCGAGAAGCAGAAGAACAAGAGGCTGCAGAACAAAGAGCAGAAGAACATTAAGCATAACACTAAATATCAGAGCAAAAGATATTATCTAAATTATAAGCAGAAGAAGACTAAGCAGTGTATGGGGGTGAGTCCGTTCCTCATCGTGGTGCCCCTGGATAAAGCCTGATGCTGCAGGCCAAACTGAACGCGGATAAATGTAACTCTTTTGTGACAGGCAGAACGGAAGGTGTAATCTTCAAACTTTTATAGATAACAACTACGGGAATGCCTGTCACAAATAAGAATATGATGAAGAACTTGAATATGAAGAAGAATAAGAGTTAAATAAAAAGAATATGAACAATGTAACAAAAAATAATTATAGGTAATTATAGGTAGAAGATGAAGAAGAAGATGAATAAGGTGAAGAAGAACTTGATGTCAAAGATGCTGATGATGATGATGAAGAAGAAAGTGTGGGAGAAGTAAAAAAAGAGGGTGAAGGGCGTGGAAGTAGTGAAACATCAATATCTGACAAAATAAAAAAAAAACTTAACATAGTCAATATCTAGTAACTCCGAACGTCTTAACATTTTTTAAAATTCCTGCTATTCTATTTGATTGGGCTAAACCTCTATGCCTTTAATGTCTCCGCCACCTCCCCCAATACATCCTACATTATTCTTAGTTGTTTTCCTTTATGTAGAATGAACCTACAAGGAAAGAAAGGGTTTATTTTAATTCCGATATTTTCGTCCCATTGACTTGCATTGGTATCGGGTATCGGAATCGGCGAGATCCGATACTTTGACGGTATCGGCCGATACTTTCCGATACCGATACTTTCCGATATCGTAAGAGATCGCTCAACACTATTCATAAATGATGTGTTCTCGCATGTTTTGGGGAAATTCGTTATTGTGTACCTAAATGACATTCTCATATATTCTTGCGACCGTGATACTCATTTAGATCATGTCAGGCAGGTGTTACAGCTTCTCAGAGAGAAAAAGCTCTATGCAAAACTTGAGAAATGTGTATTTTCGGTTCAGGAGTTGCCTTTCTTGGGTTATATTGTGTCTGCTTCTGGGTTTAAAATGGACGCCGCTAAGGTGCAAGCGGTGTTGCGTTGGGAACGGCCTGATAACCTAAAAGCACTTCAGCGGTTCCTTGGGTTTTCTAACTACTATAGGAAGTTTATCAAAGATTTTTCTATCATTGCTAAACCGCTAACTGACATGACTAAAAAGGGTACCAATTTCTCCGTTTGGCCTGAGGCTGCTGTGCGTGCATTTGAATTTCTTAAGAACAGTTTTGTTTCGGCCCCCATTCTGGTGCAGCCAGACGTATCGAAACCTTTTGTCGTGGAAGTCGATGCGTCTGAGGTTGGTGTGGGGGAAGTGTTGTCACAAGGCTCATCCTTGAGCGATTTGCGTCCTTGTGCCTATTTCTCCAAGAAACTGTCATCTGCCGAACGTAACTACGATATCGGCAACAGGGAGTAGTTGGCAATCAAGATGGACTTTGAGAAATGGCGACACTTCTTGGAGGGGACGGTTCATCAGGTTACTGTTATTACCGACCATAAGAATTTGCTTTATTTGGAGTCTGCCAAGCGTCTATCTCCCAGGCAGGCTCGCTGGGCATTGTTTTTCACGCGGTTCAACTTTGTTGTTACTTACAGACCTGGGTCTAAAAACACTAAGGCGGATGCTCTGTCCAGGTGTTTTCTGGGGGGAGAACCTCGGGAAGATCCGGTACCCATCCTCCAAAAGGGTGTTGTGGTTTCGGCTCTCACAACCGAGGTTGAGGCTGAGATTGCCGAGACCCAGGAGGAGGTACCATCTGAGCTTCCCATCAACAAATCGTTTGTACCGCTTCATCTCCGCTTAAAGGTTTTGGCGGAGCATCATGATGCTGTCCTGGCTGGCCACCCAGGGGTCAGGGGTACTTTGGAGTTGGTGTCACGTCGGTTTTGGTGGCCCAAAATCCGACAGGACGTGGTCTCATACGTGTCAGCTTGCGCCACGTGCGCTAGGGCTAAGATGCCCCGTTCCCGTCCTGTTGGCACACTACTTCCTCTCGAGGTACCTAGTAAGCCATGGACGGAGATCTCCATGGATTTTATCAATGACTTGCCCTCCTCAGCTGGGAACTCGGTCATTTTGGTGATTGTTGATCGGTTCTCAAAAATGTCGCACTTTGTGTCTTTGCCTTCGTTGCCTAACGCTAAGACTCTGGCTCAGGTATTTGTGCAGGAGGTGGTCAGACTTCATGGGGTTCCGTCTGACATCGTTTCTGATAGAGGTACTCAGTTTGTGGCAAAATTTTGGAAAGCGTTTTGCTCACGGCTGGGGATCAAGTTGTCTTCATCTTCGGCGTTTCATCCTCAGTCAAATGGTCAGACCGAGCGTATGAACCAAAATTTGGAGCAGTACTTATGCTGCTTTGTTTCTGATAACCAGGAGGAGTGGTCGACGTTCCTTCCTTTGGCTGAGTTTACCATCAATAATCATTGCCAGGAGTCTTCTGGGGAGTCTCCGTTTTTTTGTGTTTACGGGTTACATCCTTAATTTTGTACTTTGAGTCAGGGGGGCTCTTCAGGCGTCCCGGAGGAAGACCAGTTAGGAGCACAATTGTCATCAGTCTGGAGGAGAGTTAAACAGCGCCTGTTGAGCGTGGGCGCTAGGTACAAACGTGTGGCTGACAGAAGGCGTGTGCCAGGTCCGGACCTGAGTGTGGGTGACTGGGTGTGGTTATCCACAAAAAACATAAGACTCAAAATACCATCCCTTAAATTGGGTCCTAGGTTTATTGGTCCATTTAGGGTCACCGCCGTCATTAACCCAGTAGCGTACCGATTGGAGCTTTCTACGGTGTATAAGATACACAACGTGTTCCACAGATCATTGCTAAAAAAGATGGTGGGTCTTGGGGACGCGACACCGATGCTTTCTTCAGTCTTGGTGGATGGTAATTTGGAATTTGAAGTCTCCAAGGTGGTTGACTCTCGTGTAGTGCGCCGCACTTTACAGTACTTGGTACACTGGCGTGGTTATGGGCCTGAGGAGAGGTCTTGGGTACCAGCCTCGGACATTCATGCGGATCGGCTGGTCAGTATGTTTCACCGCCGCCATCCAGACAAGCCGGGTCCTATAAGTCGTGAGGGCCCTGGGGTCCCTCGTAGAAGGCGAGGTACTGTCATGTCGGACGCTGTTCATACTAGGTCGTTCGACAGACAGCGGTAATTCCGCTTTTGTCCACTATGCGCTCAGTGGCGTCGGCTAGATTTTATCTAGCTGGTCCGGGGTTAATTTAGCTGGTGCTCGGATTGGAAGCTGGGTCACGCCCACTGCCTTTAAATAGTTCTTCTGAACATTGGGCGTCGCCGATTATAGCTTCTGTCTTGTGCTTGGTTATCTCGGTCTGGAGTGGTGATCTAGGAGAAGGAGTTTCATATCTGGTGGTGTATTTCCCTTTGTCATATTTTCTCCTTCCTTTATTTGTATTTGTTTTGCCCGGTGCTCTTATAGTGTATTCCTGTGTGACTGCGGCGTGGTGCATATTTTCCGTTATCCTTGTCTGTGCTAACTGTGGGTATTGGTGTGTGGTCTCTTCACTGGGTGGTGGGTGAAGGTTTCAGCCTAGGGTTGAAACAGGAGACAGGGTGAGGATGGAGGCCCAGACATGCACACCATCAGTGTAAACTCTGGGAGAGGGTCAGTCAGGGTTTCCCAGAGTTGAGGGAAATCGCAGGGGCCTGGGTTATTATCTCTTGAATACTTAGGCTTCCCGTGACATGGGGATAGTGAATGGCCTAAAGGTAAAAAAGACCAAGGTCTAGCGCATACCCTGCAATGGCCTACTCTGTCACCTGCCTGACTGTGGAGGTTGGCACCCTAATTACGATGTTTTGGCGCCCCCACTCAACGTGGACTACCCCTCACTGCCCTAGATCACCCTATGCTGCAGGTGTGAAAACAAAATACATAAGAACAGAGATGAAGAAAGCAAAAAAATGGTCAAAAAAACACACAAAAAACTCAATAGAAAAAAATTAGCAAAAGAACAGAGGCAAAAGCAGGATATTAGATAAGACCTATATAGGCTCCGGCCCCTTTCATAAACCAATTTGCTAAACACCAATAATAGGCAATGGGTATGCTGTCAGATGTGCCACATAAAAATTTATAGCATCAATCACTACCGCCTATACCACATATACTCAAAATACTGCAGTTTGTCTAGCTATTATTAGCATAAATTATACCCATAAGGGATTAAAGCCTGCAGTTAATATTAAACACAACCCAAATAGATAACCAGGGCCAAGTATTTAAGGTATCTCAGTGGTGTAGGTAGAATTATATGTTATTTATCATGATATATTGCACTTCGCCTCATAGCCTTAGCATAGATAACTGCCTTAAAAATTGCAAATTATACCATATACATTTTCTTCTTCATGGACTATCAAGCCATAGATATACCAGCCCTAGGGGGTTGCCCCCATATATAAACAGGGCTAAACAGTCACAAAGATACTAGTGCAAAAGCCTAAAACAGGCAAGACTGTACAATTTTACAATGGTATAAGCAGGATGGCGTGTTACTTATCATGATACACTGTGCCTCGCCTCAACGCGTTTCCCCGTAGTTCGGTTCATCAGGAGGCCCGTCAGAGGGTTCTCAAAATGTTAGATGCCATAGATGAGTAGCATGACCAGTGGCTTATACGGGTGGAATTAAATAACCCCCGCTCATACACATGCTCCAATCAGCATCGCCACCAATAATCATGGCCAGAAAAAGCCTGAGTGATGAACTATTTACCTGCCAAATCCAAAAGGATTGATGTACCAATATGCCATGCTTCTCCGGCGTCAGGGTGCTGCTACCGCGCAAGTGCGGAAGTATCATTCACGTCATCAGGAGATTATTGCCAGCTAGGCGCCAATGCGCCTGCGCATTAATCGGAGCAAACTGATCGCTAGTGCGTTTCATTCTACGTCGCTAATGCGTTACATTCTCGCCTGCGATCCGCAAAACTGGTCACTAAAGCGTTTCATTCTCAACGCAACAGCGCATGATCGGGAAGCAAAACTGATCGCTACAGAGTATCATTCTCCACATAGCAGCGCATGACCGGAAACGCTCCAAGTGCACCCAATAGATTTTCATATATTATTGCTCCTTTCACACATAAGCATATATTATGTCTTGCTGGCATACAGAAAAATGGAAAGGCAGGGTACATTTCCAAAAATATAACTATAAAGTCCATTAAAGGGCATAAAGATATTAATAGAAAATTACAGACAATGTGTCACATGTACAAACATGCTCAAAAAAACATGTAGCTTTAAGGATAAATCCATTAACCTCCACATATCATACGGCCTTCGACCCCAAAAGAGACCACTACAAAAACCAAAAACAACACACAAATGGACAAGGTGAGGGAAACTGTTAAATAAAACACGCATATGAAAGATATTCATTCAGGCCCTTTGGGGACAAAGATTGTAATCTAAACATCCACTCAGTTTCTTTTTGTTGGATAACCTTATCTAGATCACCCCCTCTTGTTTTTGGTTTAACTATTTCCACCATGTTAAAGGTGATTTCTTTCAAATTGCCCCCATGTACCTCATTCATATGGCGAGCTATCGGGGTGTCCCTCTTGTTTCTAATATCACCCACGTGCTCTCCCACCCTTACCCTCAGTTCTCTGGTTGTTTTACCAATATAATCCTTCGGGCAGGTGCACGTGGCCTTGTAGACTAGCCCGGTAGATTTACAGTTTCCAAAATCTCTGATCTGGTATTCCCTGCCATTTGCCGCACTGCAGAAGGTTTTACATTGTGTCATCAGTGAGCATCTAGAACAATTGCCACACCTAAAGAACCCATTTGGTTTTCTGTCCAGCCATGTTCCTTCCCTACGGGGTTTCTATTTAGGCCGAATTGTGCCTAAATAGCACTGGGTGGTGTATTTTTAAAATATTCATAATAAAATCTAATTTTTTAAGGGGATATATGTTCACTAGTTAATTCAGATTCCCAGGTTTATAAATATTTTTTCCTAGGATAGTGAATGGGCTACACACACACATAAAATTACTCTGATTAGTGAACGTGATAGGCTGCTCTGAGCAAATGTGTTTTGAGGGAGCGCCTAAAACTGTGTAAATTGTGGATGGTCCTCATATCTTGGGGTAGAGCATTCCAGAGGATTGGCGCAGCACGGGAGAAGTCTTGGAGTCGTGAGTGGGAGGTACAGATTAGTGCAGAGGTTAGTCGAAAGTCATTTGCAGAGCGCAGTGGTCGGTTAGGTCGATAGACAGAAATGAGGGAGGAGATGTAAGGGGGTGCCGCACTATGGAGAGCTTTGTGGGTGAGAACAAGTACTTTGAATTGGATTCTATAATGAATGGTGTCATGGTTCTCAATGGCAAGAGAACATAGTAAAGCATACAAAAAGGACTAGCTCTTGGAAGATGGGAACTCGAGCTGACTGTGAGCTAAACCTACCGCACAACTAACAGTGGCCGGGTAGCGTGCCTACGTTTTATCCCTAGACGCCCAGCGCCAGCCGGAGAACTGACTGACCCTAGCAGAGGAAAATACAGACCTGGCTTGCCTCTAGAGAAATTTTCCCCAAAAGGCAGACAGTAGCCCCCACATATATTGTTGGTGATTTCAGAGGAAATTGACATACGAAGTATGAAGATAGGTTTAGCAAATTGAGGTCCGCTTACTAGATAGTAGGAAGACAGAAAAGGGAACTTCACAGTCAGCTGAAAACCCTTTCAAAACACCATCCTGAAATTACTTTAAGACTCTAATATCAACTCATGACACCAGAGTGGCAATTTCAGCTCACAAGAGCTTCCAGCCTCAGAAATAATCAATCACAGAGAACTAGAACAAAAATGCAAAACAAACTTAGGACTACAAGTCCAACTTAGCTGATAGTAGTCTAGGAGCAGGAACATGCAACAGAAAGGCTTCTGGTAACATTGTTGGCCGGCATAGAAATGACTGAGGAGCAAGGTTAAATAGAAAACTCCCACATCCTGATGGAAACAGGTGAACAGAGGAGATGAAGCACACAAGTGCAGTACCACCAGAAACCACCGGAGGAGCCCAGAAACCAAATTCACAACAGTATCCCCCCCTCAAGGAGGGGGCACCGAACCCTCACCAGAACCACTAGGGCGATCAGGATGAGCCCTATGAAAGGCACGGACCAAATCGGAGGCATGAACATCAGAGGCTGTCACCCAAGAGTTATCCTCCTGACCGTAGCCCTTCCACTTGACCAGATACTGAAGTCTCCATCTGGAAACACGGGAGTCCAAGATCTTCTCGACAACGTACTCCAACTCACCCTCAACCAACACCGGAGCAGGAGGCTCAACGGAAGGCACAACCGGTACCTCATACCTGCGCAACAATGACCGATGGAAGACATTATGAATAGAAAAAGATGCAGGGAGGTCCAAACGAAAGGACACAGGGTTAAGAATCTCCAATATCTTGTACGGGCCGATGAACCGAGGCTTAAACTTAGGAGAAGAAACCTTCATAGGAACAAAACGAGAAGATAACCACACCAAGTCCCCAACACAAAGACGAGGACCAACACGACGACGGCGGTTGGCAAAATGCTGAGTCTTCTCCTGGGACAACTTCAAATTGTCCACCACATGCCCCCAAATCTGATGCAACCTCTCCACCACAGCATCCACTCCAGGACAATCCGAAGACTCCACCTGACCGGAAGAGAAACGAGGATGAAACCCCGAATTACAGAAGAAAGGAGAAACCAAGGTGGCAGAACTAGCCCGATTATTGAGGGCAAACTCCGCCAAGGGCAAAAAGGCAACCCAATCATCCTGATCCGCAGACACAAAACACCTCAAATAAGTCTCCAAGGTCTGATTAGTTCGCTCGGTCTGGCCATTAGTCTGAGGGTGGAAAGCAGACGAAAAAGACAAATCAATGCCCATCCTAGCACAGAACGCTCGCCAAAATCTAGACACGAATTGGGTTCCCCTGTCAGAAACGATATTCTCCGGAATACCATGCAAGCGCACCACATTTTGAAAAAACAGAGGAACCAGCTCGGATGAGGAAGGCAATTTAGGCAAGGGAACCAAATGGACCATCTTAGAGAAACGGTCACACACCACCCAGATGACAGACATCTTCTGAGAAACAGGGAGATCAGAAATAAAATCCATGGAGATGTGAGTCCAAGGCCTCTTCGGAATAGGCAAGGATAACAACAATCCACTAGCCCGAGAACAACAAGGCTTGGCCCGAGCACAAACATCACAAGACTGCACAAAACCTCGCACATCTCGCGACAGGGAAGGCCACCAGAAGGACCTAGCCACCAAATCCCTGGTACCAAAGATTCCAGGATGACCTGCTAACGCAGAAGAATGGACCTCCAAGATGACTCTACTGGTCCAATCATCAGGAACAAACAATCTACCAGGCGGGCAACGATCAGGTCTATCCGCCTGAAACTCCTGCAAGACCCGTCGCAAATCTGGGGAAACAGCAGATAATATCACTCCATCCTTAAGGATACCTGTAGGTTCAGAATTACCAGGGGAATCAGGCTCAAAACTCCTAGAAAGGGCATCCGCCTTCACATTTTTAGAACCCGGTAGGTAAGAAACCACAAAATTAAACCGAGAGAAAAATAACGACCAGCGCGCCTGTCTAGGATTCAGGCGCCTGGCGGACTCAAGATAAATCAAATTCTTGTGGTCGGTCAATACCACCACCTGATGTCTAGCCCCCTCAAGCCAATGACGCCACTCCTCAAAAGCCCACTTCATAGCCAAGAGCTCCCGATTACCAATATCATAATTTCGCTCAGCGGGCGAAAACTTACGAGAAAAGAACGCACAAGGTCTCATCACGGAGCAGTCGGAACTTTTCTGCGACAAAACCGCCCCAGCTCCGATTTCTGAAGCGTCGACCTCAACCTGAAAAGGAAGAGTAACATCAGGCTGACGCAATACAGGGGCGGAAGAAAAGCGGCGCTTAAGCTCCCGAAAGGCCTCCACAGCAGCAGGGGACCACTCAGCAACATCAGCACCCTTCTTAGTCAAATCAGTCAACGGTTTAGCGACATCAGAAAAACCAGTTATAAATCGACGATAAAAATTAGCAAAGCCCAAAAACTTCTGAAGGCTCTTAAGAGAAGAGGGTTGCGTCCAATCACAAATAGCCTGAACCTTGACAGGGTCCATCTCAATGGAAGAGGGGGAAAAAATGTACCCCAAAAACGAAATCTTTTGAACCCCAAAAACGCACTTAGAACCCTTTACACACAAGGAATTAGAGCGCAAAACCTGAAAAACCCTCCTGACCTGTTGGACATGAGAGTCCCAGTCATCCGAAAAAATCAAAATATCATCCAGATACACAATCAAAAATTTATCCAAATATTCACGGAAAATGTCATGCATAAAGGACTGAAAGACTGAAGGGGCATTTGAAAGACCAAAAGGCATTACTAAATACTCAAAATGGCCCTCAGGCGTATTAAATGCGGTTTTCCACTCATCCCCCTGCTTAATTCGCACTAAATTATACGCCCCACGAAGATCAATCTTAGAGAACCACTTGGCCCCCTTTATTCGAGCAAACAAATCAGTAAGCAATGGCAAAGGATACTGATATTTAACCGTGATTTTATTCAAAAGCCGATAATCAATACACGGCCTCAAAGAGCCATCTTTTTTAGATACAAAGAAAAAACCGGCTCCTAAGGGAGATGACGAAGGACGAATATGTCCCTTTTCCAAGGACTCCTTAATATATTCTCGCATAGCAGCATGTTCAGGCACAGATAGATTAAATAAACGACCCTTTGGAAACTTACTGCCCGGAATCAGATCTATAGTACAATCGCACTCTCTGTGCGGAGGTAGTGAACCAATTTTAGGCTCCTCAAAAACGTCACGATAATCAGATAAAAATTCCGGAATCTCAGAGGGAATAGATGACGAAATGGAAACCAAAGGTACGTCCCCATGAGTCCCCTGACATCCCCAGCTTAACACAGACATTGCTTTCCAGTCGAGGACTGGGTTATGAGATTGCAGCCATGGCAATCCAAGCACCAACACATCATGTAGATTATACAACACAAGGAAGCGAATAATCTCCTGGTGATCTGGATTAATACGCATATTTACTTGTGTCCAGTATTGTGGTTTATTACTAGCCAATGGCGTGGAGTCAATACCCTTCAGAGGTATAGGAACTTCCAGAGGCTCTAAATCAAACCCACAGCGTTTGGCAAAGGACCAATCCATAAGACTCAAAGCGGCGCCAGAGTCGACATAGGCGTCCGCGGTAATAGACGATAAAGAGCAAATCAGGGTCACAGATAGAATAAACTTAGACTGTAAAGTGCCAATTGAAACAGACTTATCAACCTTCTTAGTACGTTTAGAGCATGCTGATATAACATGAGTTGAATCGCCACAATAGAAGCATAACCCATTTTTTCGCCTAAAATTCTGTCGTTCGCTTCTGGACAGAATTCTATCACATTGCATAATCTCTGGCGCCTTCTCAGTAGACACCGCCAAATGGTGCACAGGTTTGCGCTCCCGCAAACGCCGATCAATCTGAATAGCCATTGTCATGGACTCATTCAGACCTGTAGGCACAGGGAACCCCACCATAACATCCTTAATGGCATCAGAGAGACCCTCTCTGAAATTCGCCACCAGGGCGCACTCATTCCACTGAGTAAGCACAGACCACTTACGAAATTTTTGGCAGTATATTTCAGCCTCATCTTGCCCTTGAGACAGGGCCATTAAGGCTTTTTCAGCCTGAATCTCTAAATGAGGTTCCTCATAAAGCAACCCCAAAGCCAGGAAAAACGCATCCACATTGAGCAACGCAGGATCCCCTGGTGCCAAAGCAAATGCCCAGTCCTGAGGGTCGCCCCGGAGCAAGGAAATTACAATCCTGACCTGCTGTGCAGGATCTCCAGCGGAGCGAGATCTCAGAGACAAAAATAATTTACAATTATGTTTGAAATTCTGGAAGCGAGATCTATCCCCGGAGAAAAATTCAGATAAAGGAATTCTAGGTTCAGATATAGGAGCATGAATAACAAAATCCTGTAAACTTTGAACCTTCACAGCGAGATTATCCAAACCTGTAGCTAAACTCTGAGGGTCCATATTAATCAGGTGAAATCAGAACCATTCAAGGATTAGAAGGAGAGAGAGACGAAGGCTGCAGTAAGCAGAGATGCAAGTGAATCAACTAATGAGCAAACTCAGGAAAAAAAAAAAAAAAATTCTCTGCAGAGTTCTTTTCTCTCCTTTCTTCTGCCAATTATTTTAACCCTTGGCCGGCCAAACTGTCATGGTTCTCAATGGCAAGAGAACATAGTAAAGCATACAAAAAGAACTAGCTCTTGGAAGATGGGAACTCGAGCTGACTGTGAGCTAAACCTACCGCACAACTAACAGTGGCCGGGTAGCGTGCCTACGTTTTATCCCTAGACGCCCAGCGCCAGCCGGAGAACTGACTGACCCTAGCAGAGGAAAATACAGACCTGGCTTACCTCTAGAGAAATTTTCCCCAAAAGGCAGACAGTAGCCCCCACATATATTGTCGGTGATTTCAGAGGAAATTGACATACGAAGTATGAAGATAGGTTTAGCAAATTGAGGTCCGCTTACTAGATAGTAGGAAGACAGAAAAGGGAACTTCACAGTCAGCTGAAAACCCTTTCAAAACACCATCCTGAAATTACTTTAAGACTCTAATAACAACTCATGACACCAGAGTGGCAATTTCAGCTCACAAGAGCTTCCAGCCTCAGAAATAATCAATCACAGAGAACTGGAACAAAAATGCAAAACAAACTTAGGACTACAAGTCCAACTTAGCTGATAGTAGTCTAGGAGCAGGAACATGCAACAGAAAGGCTTCTGGTAACATTGTTGGCCGGCATAGAAATGACTGAGGAGCAAGGTTAAATAGAAAACTCCCACATCCTGATGGAAACAGGTGAACAGAGGAGATGAAGCACACAAGTGCAGTACCACCAGAAACCACCGGGGGAGCCCAGAAACCAAATTCACAACAGAATGGGCAGCCAGTGTAACAACTAGCGAAGAGCGGACACGTCTGAATACTGATTAGCTAAATGGACAACCCTGGCTGCTGCATTAAGGATAGACTGGAGAAGGGAAAGTCGAGTGAGGGGGAGGCCAATTAATAGTTACTGTAGTCCAGGCGGGAGTGGATCAAGGTGACAGTGAGGGTTTTTGTTGTTTCCATGGTGAGAAAAGGGCGGATTTTAGAGATGTTCTTTAGGTGTAAGCGGCACGAGCGGGCAGGAGATTGTATATGGGATGTGAAGGAGAGATCGGAGTCAAACATAACATCCCGACAGCGCACCTGCTGCTGGGGTGTTATTATGGTGCCACCCACGGAGAGAGAAACGTCAGGTTTAGGGAGGTTAGTAGATGGCGGGAGCAGAAGAAGTTCAGATTTGGAGAGGTTAAGTTTCAGATAGAGAGCGGACATGATGTTGGAGACTGCGGACAGTCAGTGGTGTTCTGTAGTACAGCGGGGGGTAAGGTCAGGGGATGACGTGTATAGTTGTGTGTCATCGGCATAAAGATGGTACTGAAAGCCAAATCTGCTGATGGTCTGGTCTGTCAATTGGGGCCCTGTAGAGGGAGAAGAGAAGGGGGCCAAGGACTGAGCCCTGAGGTACCCCGACAAAGAAAGAGGAGATGAAGTGGAGCCTGAGAACAGAACACTGAAGGAGCGGTCAGAAAGATAGGAGGAGAACCAGGAGAGAGCAGTGTCCTTATTGCCTTAGTGACTAGAGCCTAGAGAGTAGGAGAGGGTGGTCAACAGTGTCGAAAGCTACAGAGAGGTCAAGAAGAATGAGCAGAGAGTGGTCACCATTACATTTTGCTGTCAGAAGGTCATTGGTCACCTTGATGAGTGCAGTTTCTGTTGAATGTAGGGGGCGGAAACCGGACTGTGAAGGGGAGATGAAGGGGAGATTGGAGACTGGTCTGTAGTTATTTGTGCAGGATGGGTCGAGGGCGGGTTTCTTTAGTAATGGAGTTATGATAGAGTGTTTGAAGGAGGAGGGGAAAAATGCCAGAGGAGAGGGAGAGGTTAAAAATTGTAGTTAGGTGAGTTGTGACGACTGGAGAGAGATACTGGAGATGTGAGGGAATGGGGTCAGTAGTGCATGTAGTCAGTCAAGAAGAAGAGAGGAGCTTGGAGACTAACTCTTCTGTAATGGGATCAAATATGGAGAGTGAGCCAGGGGAGATGCAGGGAGGGATGAGAATAACTGCACTTGGTGATTGGGAGCGGATTTCCTGACGGATATTATCTATTTTCTCCATAAAGTGGGCGGCCAGGTCATCAGCACAAATGTCTGTGATAGGGGTTTGTGCTTTTGGCCTGAGGAGGGAGTGAAAAGTGTCAAAAAGTTTCTTGGGGTTGTTGGATAGTGAGGAGATCAGAGTGGTGAAGTAGGTCTGTTTGGTGAGGTGAAGGGCAGTGTTATAGGTCCTTAACATAATTTTGAAGTGTATGAAGTCTTCTGGTGTGCGAGTTTTCCTCCATAAGCGTTCAGGACACCTAGAGCATCGCTGGAGAAATCGGGTTTGCGATGTGAGCCAGGGCTGTTTTACTCTTTGGCGGTTCTGAGGGTGAGGGGAGCTCCTTGGTCAAGAGTGCTTCTAAGAGTGTAATTGAAGTGATGTACAGCCAGATCAGGATAGGAAAAAGAGATTGGGGACAATGATGAGTGTAGGGAGTCTGAAAGTGTGTGAGGGTTAATAGCATGTAGATTTCTGAATGTTTGGTAGGTGGGAGTGTGCTGGGGTGGGCGAGGGATTGTGAGTGTGAAGGAGAGAATGTTGTGGTCAGAGAGGGGAAGCGGTGAATTATCTAGGTAGGAGATTGAGCAGAGCCGGACAAAGACCAGGTCAAGGGTGTTACCGCCTATGTGAGTTTCAGAGGTTGAGAGCTGTGAGAGGCCGAGAGAAGTGGTTAGTGATAGAAGCTGGGATGCAGATGTGGAAGTGGGGCTGTTAATGGGGATGTTGAAGTCTCCCAGGATAAGGGTTGGTAGCTCTGAGGACATAAAGTGCGGCAACAAGGCAGAGAAATGGTCCAGAAAGTGGATGGGTGAGCCTGGAGGCCGGTATATGACTGCTACTCTGAGCGAGAGGGGTCGAAAGAGCCTGATGGTGTTGACCTCGAAAGAAGGGAATGAGAGTGATGGAGCTGGGGGGATGACCTGGAAAGTGCATTGTGGGGACAGGAATATGCCGACTCCACCACCAGGTCTGTTTGTGGGTCTCGGGGAATGTGAGAATTGTAAGCCACCATGGGAAATGGCAGCAGGAGAGACAGTGTCAGAATCCTGTATCCAGGTTTCTGTGAGGGCCAACAGATTAAGAGAGGTTTTCAGAAAGTAATTGTGTAGGAAAGGAAGCTTGTTACATACAGACCTTGGATTCCAAAGGGCACAATTAAAAGAAGGATAGTGCAAATAATATTAGTAAGATTAGTAAGGTTTAGATGTAAGGTACGGTAGGGGTTGAGGTTGGGGGATGGTGGACTGGGGTTGGGGGAGATGTCCCCTAAAATCAGTAGGAGTAAGAAGATAAAGAGCAAGTAGTTTTTGGAATTGTTCGAAGTTTTTTTATGCAGTGTGTTTGGGCAAGATGGGCTGAAGTTTTTCAGTAAGGTGAGAAGTGCATGGGAGCTGTACATTGTTCATGGGTAGGATTTCCCAGGGAGATGCTTACCGATCAAGGGACCCAATTCATGTCTCGCCTAATGGAAGCTATCTGTAAGAGAATGCAGGTGAAGCGTCTGGTATTGAGTGCTCATCACCCACAGATGACTTGTGTGAACGCTTCAACGGTACCCTCAAACAGATGCTATGCATGCTGGTGGAGACCCAAGGACGCGACTGGGAGCGGTACCTCCCACACC
Organism: Ranitomeya variabilis; assembly: GCF_051348905.1. Taxonomy (NCBI): domain Eukaryota; kingdom Metazoa; phylum Chordata; class Amphibia; order Anura; family Dendrobatidae; genus Ranitomeya; species Ranitomeya variabilis. The sequence continues at coordinate 626,534,465 of NC_135233.1, forward strand.
TTGTCACGGTTCACGGGGAGGATATCTTTATCTTCCCCACCGCTCACACCAATTTGTCATGAACCTGGGTTGTTTGGTTGTCTTTGGTTCCTTTCTGAATGGGGATTTTTCTATATCCCACTTCCCAGTTCTGGTTTGGAACTTGCAGCTCTCTGGTGCCCCCTTTTACCCTCAGGTCAGACAGGGTACTGCACCTAGGATAATTAGTCGCGAGAAAGGCTGCCTTACTTTGTACTGGCTAATGGGCACACTGCAGCGAGGGTGATATAACTAATCTCTCAGGCCGGAACAATAATTATTAAACCCTTCACCCCCAAGGGTGGTTTGCACGTTAATGACCAGGCCAATTTTTACAATTCTGACCACTGTCCCTTTATGAGGTTATAACTCTGGAACGCTTCAACGGATCTTGGCGAATCTGACATTGTTTTCTAGTGACATATTGTACTTCATGATAGTGGTAAAATTTCTTCGATATAACTTGCGTTTATTTGTGAAAAAAACTAATATTTGGCAAAAATTTTGAAAATTTCGCAATTTTCCAACTTTGAATTTTTATGCCCTTAAATCACAGACATATGTCACGCAAAATACTTAATAAGTAACATTTCCCACATGTCTACTTTACATCAGCACAATTTTGGAACCAAAATTTTTTTTTGTTAGGGAGTTATAAGGGTTAAAAGTTGACCAGAAATTTCTCATTTTTACAACACCATTTTTTTTTAGGGACCACATCTCATTTGAAGTCATTTTGAGGGGTCTATATGACAGAAAATACCCAAGTGTGACACCATTCTAAAAACTGCACCCCTCAAGGTGCTCAAAACCACATTCAAGAAATTTATTAACCCTTCAGGTGTTTCACAGGAATTTTTGGAATGTTTAAATAAAAATGAACATTTAACTTTTTTTCACACAAAATTTATTTCAGCTCCAATTTGTTTTATTTTACCAAGGGTAACAGGAGAAAATGGACCCCAAAAGTTGTTGTACAATTTGTCCTGAGTACGCTGATACCCCATATGTGGGGGTAAACCACTGTTTGGGCGCATGGCAGAGCTCGGAAGGAAAGGAGCGCCATTTGACTTTTCAATGCAAAATTGACTGGAATTGAGATGGGACGCCATGTTGCATTTAGAGAGCCCCTGATGTGCCTAAACATTGAAACCCCCAACAGGTGACACCATTTTGGAAAGTAGACCCCTTAAGGAACTTATCTAGATGTGTGGTGAGCACTTTGACCCAACAAGTGCTTCACAGAAGTTTATAATGCAGAGCCGTAAAAATAAAAAATCATATTTTTTCACAAAAATAATCTTTTCGCCCCCAATTTTTTATTTTCCCAAGGGTAAGAGAAGAAATTGGATGCCAAAAATTGTTGTGCAATTTGTCCTGAGTACGCTGATACCCAATATGTGGGTGTAAACCATTGTTTGGGCGCAGGGCAGAGCTCGGAAGGGAAGGAGCGCCATTTGACTTTTCAATGCAAAATTGACTGGAATTGAGATGGGACGCCATGTTGCGTTTGGAGAGCCCCTGATGTGCCTAAACATTAAAACCCCCCACAAGTGACACCATTTTGGAAAGTAGACCCCCTAAGGAACTTATCTAGATGTGTTTTGAGAGCTTTGAACCCCCAAGTGTTTCACTACAGTTTATAACGCAGAGACGTGAAAATAACAATTCTTTTTTTTTTTCACAAAAATGATTTTTTAGCCCCCAGTTTTGTATTTTCACAAGGGTATCAGGATAAATTGGACCCCAAAAGTTGTTGTTCAATTTATCCTGAGTACGTTGATACCCCATATGTGGGGGGGAACCACTGTTTGGGCGCATGACAGAGCTCGGAAGGGAAGGAGCGCCATTTGGAATGCAGACTTAAATGGATTGGTCTGCAGGCGTCACGTTGCATTTGCAGAGCCCCTGATGTATCCAAGCAGTACAAACCCCCCACAAGTGACCCCATATTGGAAACTAGACCTCCCAAGGAACTTATCTAGATGTGTTGTGAGAACATTGAACCCCCAAGTGTTTCACTACAGTTTATAACGCAGAGCCGTGAAAATAAAAATTCCTTTTTTTTTCACAAAAATGATTTTTTAGCCCCCAGTTTTGTATTTTCACAAGGGTATCAGGATAAATTGGACCCCAAAAGTTGTTGTCCAATTTGTCCTGAGTAGACTGATACCCCATATGTGGGGGGGAACCACTGTTTGGGCACATGACAGAGCTCGGAAGAGAAGGAGCGCCATTTGGAATGCAGACTTAAATGGATTGGTCTGCAGGCGTCACGTTGCATTTGCAGAGCCCCTGATGTACCCAAACAGTACAAACCCCCACCAAGTGACCCCATATTGGAAACTAGACCCCCCAAGGAACTTATCTAGATGTGTTGTGAGAACTTTGAACCCCCAAGTGTTTCACTACAGTTTACAACGCAGAGCCGTGAAAATAAAAAATCCTTTTTTTCCCACAAAACTTATATTTTAGCCCCCAGTTTTGTATTTTCCCAAGGGTAACAGGAGAAATTGAACCCCAAAAGATGTTGTCCAATTTGTCCTGAGTACGCCGATACCCCATATGTTGGGGTAAACCCCTGTTTGGGCACACGGGAGAGCTTCTGAAGGGAAGGAGCACTGTTTTACTTTTTCAACGCAGAATTGGCTGGAATTGAGATCGGATGCCATGTCGCGTTTGGAGAGCCCCTGATGTGCCTAAACAGTGGAAACCCCCCAATTATAACTGATACCCTAATCCAAACACACCCCTTACCCTAATCCCAACAGTAACCCTAACCACACCTCTAACCCAGACACACCCAACCCTATTCCCAACCGTAAATGTGATCCTAACCCTCACTTTAGCCCCAACCCTAACTATAGCCTTAACCCTAGCCCCAACCCTAGCCCTAACCCTAGCCCTAACCCTAACCCTAGCCCTAACCCTAGCCCTAACCCTAGCCCTAACCCTAGCCCTAACCCTAACCCTAGCCCTAACCCTAGCCCCAACCCTAACCCCAACCCTAGCCCCAACCCTAGCCCTAACCCTTGCAATAACCCTAACCCTAGCCCTAACCCTAGCCCTAACCCTAACCCTAGCCCTAACCCTAATGGGAAAATGGAAATAAATACATTTTTTTAATTTTTTTATTTTTCCCTAACTAAGGGGGTGATGAAGGGGGGTTTGATTTACTTTTATAGCGGGTTATTTAGCGGATTTTAATGATTGGCAGCCGTCACACACTGAAAGACGCTTTTTATTGCAAAAAATATTTTTTGCGTTACCACATTTTGAGAGCTATAATTTTTCCATATTTGAGTCCACAGAGTCATTTGAGGTCTTGTTTTTTGCGGGACGAGTTGACGTTTTTATTGGTAACATTTTCGGGCAAGTGACATTTTTTTATCGCTTTTTATTCCGATTTTTGTGAGGCAGAATGATCAAAAACCAGCTATTCATGAATTTCTTTTGGGGGAGGCGTTTATACCGTTCCGCGTTTGGTAAAATTGATAAAGCAGTTTTATTCGTCGGGTCAGTACGATTACAGCGATATCTCATTTATATCATTTTTTTATGTTTTGACGCTTTTATACGATAAAAACTATTTTATAGAAAAAATTATTATTTTGATATCGCTTTATTCTCAGGACTATAACTTTTTTATTTTTTCACTGATAATGCTGTATGGCGGCTTGTTTTTTGCGGGACAAGATGACGTTTTCAGCGGTACCATGGTTATTTATATCTGTCTTTTTGATCGCGTGTTATTCCACTTTTTGTTATTGTTCTGTGGTATGGTAATAAAGCGTTGTTTTTTGCCTCGTTTTTTTTTTTTTTCCTTACGGTGTTTACTGAAGGTGTTAACTAGTGGGGCAGTTTTATAGGTTGGGTCGTTACGGATGCGGCGATACTAAACATGTGTACTTTTATTGTTTTTTTTATTTTATTTAGATAAAGAAATGTATTTATAGGAATAATATATATATTTTTTTTCTTTATTTAGGATTTTTTTTTTTTTTTTTTTTTTTTTTTTACACAAGAGGAAAATTTTTTTTTTTACTTTGTCCCAGGGGGGGACATTACAGATCGGTGATCTGACAGTGTGTCAGATCACCGATCTGCCTCACAGCACTGCAGGCTTACCAAGCGCCTGCTCTGAGCAGGCACTTGGTAAGCCACCTCCCTCCCTGCAGGACCCGGATGCCGCGGCCATCTTGGATCCGGGACCTGCAGCGAGGAAGGAGGTAGGAGACCCTCGGAGCAACGCGATCACATCGCGTTGCTGCGGGGGTCTCAGGGAAGCACGCAGGGGGCCCCCTCCCTGCGCGATGCTTCCCTATACCGCTGGCACACCGCGATCATGTTTGATCGCGGTGTGCCGGGGGTTAATGTGCCGGGGGCGGTCCGTGACCGCCCCTGGCACATAGTGCCGGATGTCAGCTGCGATATGCAGCTGACACCCGGCCACGATCGGCCACGCTCCCCCCGTGAGCGCGGCCGATCGCGTATGACGTACTATCCCGTCGGTGGTCATACGGGCCCACCCCACCTCGACGGGATAGTACGTCAGATGTCAGAAAGGGGTTAACTCCGCTAGTCGCTACAAAGCCTCTCAAACGCACAGGACAAATCCGCTACCACCAGCTCCGATTTAATAATTAATACTGGGTCCGGAGCCGACCCAAACTAGTAGCGTAATTCACTTCAGAGGACATGACAGTATGTTATAGAGCAAAGAGAGACAAAGCTAGTAATTTTATATATTTCACTCCCAAAAAGGTAGGCAGTGTTTACAGATGTATAAAAAGGTATTATAAAGGTAGACAAGTATCGTATATACAGTACAATTGCAAATAAAATGGGATTAAATTTGAAAACCACTTACATTTCGTTCATATCCTTTCATTTCATGGCTGATCGTGGGGGAGGAGCACACATCTAGATGCATCACACACCTGTCTCGCAGCTAGACACGGGACAAAAGACAGGTGAAGACTGATGTCTCACTTATCTCGCAGCCCAAAACCAAGGCACTCCCCCTTTGGTGACCTCACGCAGAGGCTGAATACTCCCCTTTCTTACAGGTATGACAAACCATTTCTATACATAACTCGCTGTATGAACCTCATATACAAACGAGACAATGATCAGGATGTTCACCACGTCAGGGGGATTCTTTTAAGTATAAACATGGCGTAGATACATGACCCGCTTACGGAGAAATCTCCTTGCAACTTGTTGGGTTTAGCTCCTAGCGATTTCAGTGAGCTATAGATCTCTTGGTGAACATCCGGAATATATAATCCTTATATCTGTAGCCCTGATCAGTGCCAGTATACATAACTTTAAAAGAACAATAGAGTCCCATGCAGTTGGGAAATGGCTGTACCAGTTTTAGCTAGTATCATGCCGAAGGGGGGATGAGGGGTTTTAGGGAGAGTCTGGCTTTCGCAGCACAGAGCCATAAAAATTCCTGGTCTCACATTACACCTATATAGAAGGGGGGAGGGAGTTGCCTGCAGGCTAAGAGAGAAGCAGAGCTTTCTAGGCAGAGTGAAGAGGGGGGTCGGAAACTCCCACAGCGTGTGTCTGAAAAGCCATGTACCTTTTAGTATAAACTCAAAACATGGCATATTCACATTATCATGACACCTGCTATTAGCTTACTGAGAGGTTCCACAGGACTCGACGGGGTTCTCCCCCCTTCAAGCTCCTGTACGTCAGGCGAGTCCGTGGACCCCTTAAGTTGGTAAGGGACTCCTGGGAAGAGGAGCCTAACCCTTCAGAAGTGTCCACAGAGGAGTATGTCATGCGCTTCTGTGACAAAATGCAGACCTTGATGCAGTTGGTGCATGACAACATGATACAGGCTCAGGCTGACCAGAAGCACTGATACTACCAGAAAGCCCAGGAGCGGACCTACAAGGTGGGTCAAAAGGTGTGGGTGTTGGTCCCTGTACCAAAGGATAAGCTTTAGGCAGCCTGGGAAGGTCCGTACGTCGTCCACTAACAGCTCAACCCAGTTACCTACGTAGTCACGCTTGACCACGCTCGGGGTAGGCGAAAGGCCTTTCATGTCAATATGATGAAGGCTCATCACCAACGTGAAGCCTACATCCTACCTGTCTGCAGACTGCGCGAAGACGGGGAGAAAGACCCCCTCCTGGACATGCTGGCCCAAGGCCGGAGGGTCCCTCGAGGATGTAAGAGCTTTTTTAACCGAACCCCAGTGGTCGCAGTTGCGGACCACGTTGGGACCCTTCCTGTCCGTGTTCTCCAACCAACCTGGAAGGACTGAGTTAGTGGTCCATGAGGTGGACATTGGCAGTTATGCCCCACTACGGCAAACACCCTATTGGTTCTCCGACGAGGTGCAGCAGGTTATGCGCCAGGAGACCGATGAGATGTTACAGCTGTGGGTGATTCAATGGTCTAAAAGCGCGCGGGCCTCACCTGTAGTTCTCGTGCCAAAGAAGGATTTTACCACCCGGTTCTGCGTGGACTACAGGGGGCTCAACGCCATCACAGCCTCTGACACGCACCCCATGCCGCGCATCGAGGAGCTACTTGAGTGGTTAGCTGGCGCAAAATATCTGTCCATAATGGATCTGAGTCGGGGATACTGGCAGATTCCCCTGAGCCCCGAGTCGCAGGAGAAGTCCGCCTTTATCACACCCTTTGGACTGTACGAGTCCACGGTCATGCCCTTTGGCATGAATAATGCCCCTGCCAATTTCCAGCGGATGGTCAACGACCTGCTTCAGGGACTGGAGAAGTATGCGGTGGCGTACTTGAATGATGTTGCCATCTTCAGCATCTCCAGGAGGTGCCCAGGCGAATTCACCAAGCGGGTCTGTCCATCAAGCCGGGAAAGTGCCAGATGGGCATGAGAGAGGTCCACTACCTGGGGCACCAGGTAGGCGGGAACTCCATAAGGCCAGAGCCTGGGAAAGTGGATGCGATCGCTTCCTGACCCACCCCCAGGATCAAGAAGCAGGTGATGTCCTTCCAGGGCACTGCAGGGTACTAAAGGTGCTTCATACCAAACTATAGTAGCCTGGCAAAACCCTTGACGGACCTCACCAGGAAGAAGCTACCCCAAATAGTCGACTGGACCGACGGCTGTGAGGGGGCCTTCCAGGTGTTGAAAACAGCCCTGTGCAACTCTCCCATATTAAAAGCAGTTGACCGTTCCTGGTGCAGACCAATGCCAGCGAGTTTGGCCTCAGTGCTGTGCTCAGCCAGGTCGACTCGGGGAACCAAGAGCACCCTGTGTTGTACCATAGTCGGAAGCTTCTGCCAAAGGAAGTGGCCTATTCCACCATCGAGAAGGAGTGCCTGGCCATGATCTGGGCCCTGCAACGTTTGCAGCCCTACCTGTACGGCCGCACATTCACTGTGGTGAACTGACTACAACCCTCTGTGCTGGCTACAAGCCATGTGTGGAACCAATGGAAGGTTGCTATGCTGCAGCCTTGCCCTCCAACAGTACGTCTGTACGGTGACATACAAAAAGGGCAGCAAGCATGGCAATGCAGATGCGTTGTCCCCCCAGGGCGAATCTGCCGAGGTGCGCACGGAAGAGGACCAAGAGGTTCTACCTCCGTAGCTCAGTCTAAAAGGGGAGGTGTCAAGAAATAGGAAGTTCTGATTTACTTTAATTACACATACAGAGCTCTCAGCTGCAGTTTCCTCTGCCTGCCAGCACAAGGCTGGAATCCTAAGCCTCTCTTCCTCCCTCCCCACTGCTATACAGCTGTAATGTGAGACCAGTGTACCAGCAAGAGGAATTTTTATGGCTCGAGCTGCGAAAACCAGTCTTCTCCCTAAACACTTCATCCCCCCTCCCACCTGATACCAGCTATAACTGGTAAAGCAACTTTCAAACCGCATGGGACTCTTTTGTTCTTGAAAAGTTTTGTATAATGGCACTGATCGGGGAAAGAGATATGAGTTACATATTCTGAATGTACACTGAGAGATCTATAACTCACTGAAATCGCTAGAATCTAAACCCAACGAAATGCAACGAACGGATTTCTCCGTAAGCTGTCATATATCTACGCCGTGTTTATTCTTAAAAGAACCCCCATGACGTGGTGAACATCATGATCATTGTGTCGGTCTTCTATGAGGTTCATAGAGTGAGTTATGTATAGAAATGGCTTGTCATAACTCTAAGAAAGGGAAGTATTCAGCCTCTAAGTGAGGTCACCACAGGGGGAGTGCCTTGGTTTTGGGCACGGAGGTAACTGAGTGAGACATCAGTCTTCACTAGTCTTTTGTACCTGATCTAGCTGCAAGACAGATCTGTAATGCATCTGGATGTATGCCCACCCCCCCATAGCACATTGTCTGCCACGAGATTAAATGACATAACAAACTGAAAGTGTTTTTCATGTTTAATCACATTTTATTTGAAATTGTACTGTACATACGATACTGTCTACTTTTATAATATCTTTTTATACTTCTGTAAACACTGCCTACCTTATTGGAGTAAAATATATAAAATTGCTAGCTTCGTTTCTCCTTGCTCTATAACGTACTGTCACGTCCTCTGAAGTGAATTACGCTACTAATTTGGGTTGGCTCCGAACCCGTTATTAATTACGAAATTGGAGCTGGTTGCAGCGGATTTGTCCTGTGCGTTGGGAGACTTTGTAGTGATGGACAGCGTTGATAATTATTGTTCCTGCCTGAGTGGGAGTAGCTATATTGCCCTTGCTGCAGTGTACCCATTAGCCAATACAAAGTAAGACAGCCTTTCTTGTGACTAATTATCCTAGGTGCAGTACCCTGTATGACCTGAGGGTAAGGCGGGCGCCAGAGACCTGCAAGTTCCGAACCAGAACTGGGAAGTGGGGTATAGATAAATCCCCTTCAGAACGAACTGGGTAACCAAACAACCCCGGTTCATGGCATATTAGTGTGAGCGGCGGGGATGATAAAGGTATCCTCCCTGGGATCCGTGACAGGTGGCTGCAGACAGGATCGTATCATGTATCTCTGTATACAGGGAGCTCCCCCTAGTGGTGGCTGCAGACAGGATCTTATGTGTCATGAATCCCCAATGGCTAGGGATAGCACAGGATGAGCAAAGTATAAAAAATATCGGACGAGCTCTAGGGTGATGGAACCTGGGCTGACCGCTGCCCTACGCCTGACAAACGCAACTAGAGATAGCCAGGGAGCGTGCCTACGTTGGTTCTAGACGCCACGCACCAGCCTAAGAGCTAACTAGTACTGCAGAGAAAACAAAGACCTCACTTGCCTCCAGAGGAATTAACCCCAAAGATATAGTTGCCCCCCACATGTATTGACGGTGAAATGAGAGGAAGGCACACACATAGAGATGATGTATATAGCTTTAGCAAATAGAGGCCCGCTGAAAACTAGAAAGCAGAATGACACAAAAGGGGACTGAGCGGTCAGCAAAAAAACCCTAATCAAAAAAACCATCCTGAGATTACAAGAACCCATGTGCCAACTCATGGCACATGGGGAGAACCTCAGTCCACTAGAGCAACCAGCTAACAAAGAGACATTCTAAGCAAGCTGGACAAAAAAAACCAAACAACTGAAAATCAGCACTTAGCTTATCCTGAAAGATCTGGGAGCAGGTAGGCAGGAACCAAACAGAGCACATCTGAACACATTGATAGCCGGCAAGGGAAATGACAGAGAGGCCAGGTAAAATAGGAAACACCCAGCCTCTGATGGACAGATGGAAACCAAAGGCCGCAACCCACCAAAGTCACCCAGTACCAGCAGTAACCACCAGAGGGAGCCCGCAAACAGAATCCACAACAGTACCCCCCCCTTGAGGAGGGGTCACCGAACCCTCACGAGAACCCCCAGGGCGATCAGGGTGAGCTCTATGGAAGGCGCGGACCAAATCAGTCGCATGAACATCGGAGGCGACCACCCAGGAATTGTCCTCCTGACCATAACCCTTCCACTTAACCAAATACTGGAGTTTGCGTCTGGAAACACGAGAATCCAAGATCTTTTCAACAACATACTCCAATTCTCCCTCCACCAGCACCGGAGCAGGAGGCTCGACTGAAAGAACAACAGGCACCTCATACCTCCGCAACAACGACCGATGGAACACATTATGAATAGCGAACGATGCTGGAAGATCCAAACGGAAAGATACAGGGTTAAGAATCTCCGAGATCCTATAAGGACCGATGAACCGAGGCTTGAACTTAGGAGAAGAGACCTTCATAGGGACAAAACGAGAAGACAACCACACCAAGTCCCCAACAAGAAGTCGGGGACCCACGCGGCGACGGCGATTAGCAAACTGCTGAGTCTTCTCCTGAGATAACTTCAAATTGTCCACCACCTGATTCCAAATGTGATGTAGCCTGTCCACCACCACGTCCACTCCAGGACAATCCGAAGACTCCACCTGACCAGAGGAAAAACGAGGATGAAACCCCAAATTACAAAAAAAAGGAGAGACCAACGTGGCCGAACTAGCCCGATTATTAAGAGCAAATTCGGCCAGTGGCAAAAAAGCAACCCAGTCATCCTGATCAGCAGAAACAAAACACCTCAAATAAGTTTCCAAGGTCTGATTAGTTCGCTCCGTCTGGCCATTCGTCTGAGGATGGAATGCAGACGAGAAAGACAAATCAATGCCCATCTTGGCACAAAACGTCCGCCAAAATCTAGACACAAACTGGGATCCCCTGTCAGAAACGATATTCTCCGGAATCCCATGCAAACGAACCATGTTCTGAAAAAACAAAGGAACCAACTCAGAGGAGGAGGGCAACTTAGGCAAGGGCACCAAATGAACCATCTTAGAAAAGCGGTCACACACAACCCAGATAACGGACATTTTCTGTGAAACCGGGAGATCAGAAATAAAATCCATGGAAATGTGCGTCCAAGGCCTCTTCGGGATGGGCAAGGATAACAACAACCCACTAGCCCGTGAACAGCAAGGCTTAGCTCGAGCACACACTTCACAAGACTGCACAAAGGTACGCACATCCCTAGACAAGGAAGGCCACCAAAAAGACCTGGCCACCAAGTCTCTTGTACCAAATATTCCAGGATGACCAGCCAACACAGAAGAATGGACCTCGGAGATAACTCTACTGGTCCAATCATCCGGAACAAACAGTCTTTCTGGTGGACATCGATCCGGTTTATCCACCTGAAACTCCTGCAATGCGCGTCGCAAGTCTGGGGATACGGCGGACAATATTACCCCATCCCTAAGGATACCAGCAGGCCCAGTGTCACCAGGAGAGTCAGGCACAAAACTCCTGGAAAGAGCATCTGCCTTCACATTCTTTGAACCTGGCAGGTATGAAACCACGAAATTGAAACGAGAAAAAAATAACGACCAACGAGCCTGTCTAGGATTCAAACGCCTGGCAGACTCAAGGTAAGTGAGATTCTTGTGATCAGTCAAGACCACCACGCGATGTTTAGCACCCTCAAGCCAATGACGCCACTCCTCAAATGCCCACTTCATGGCCAAAAGCTCCCGATTACCCACATCATAATTGCGCTCGGCGGGCGAGAATTTTCTAGAGAAGAAAGCACATGGCTTCATCACCGAGCCATTAGAACTTCTTTGTGACAAAACCGCCCCCGCTCCAATCTCGGAAGCATCAACCTCCACCTGGAAAGGAAGTGAAACATCTGGTTGACACAACACAGGAGCAGAAGAAAACCGGTGCTTAAGTTCCCGAAAGGCCTCCACGGCCGCAGGAGACCAATCAGCAACATCAGCACCCTTTTTAGTCAAATCAGTCAAAGGTTTAACAATACTGGAAAAATTAGCAATGAACCGACGATAAAAATTAGCAAACCCCAAGAACTTCTGAAGGCTCTTAACAGATGTAGGTTGTGTCCAGTCACAAATAGCCTGAACCTTAACGGGATCCATCTCAATAGTAGAAGGAGAAAAAATGTACCCCAAAAAAGAAATCTTCTGGACTCCGAAGAGACACTTTGAGCCCTTCACAAACAGAGAATTGGCCCGCAAAACTTGAAACACCTTCCTGACCTGTAGAACATGAGACTCCCAGTCATCAGAAAACACCAAAATATCATCCAAATACACAATCATAAACTTATCCAGATATTCACGGAAAATATTGTGCATAAAGGACTGAAAGACTGACGGAGCATTGGAGAGTCCAAAAGGCATTACCAAATACTCAAAATGGCCCTCAGGCATATTAAATGCGGTTTTCCACTCATCACCCTGTTTTATCCGCACCAGATTATACGCACCACGAAGATCTATTTTAGTGAACCACCTAGCCCCCTTAATGCGAGCAAACAAATCAGTAAATAATGGCAATGGATACTGGTATTTGACTGTAATCTTATTCAGAAGGCGATAATCTATACAAGGCCTCAGGGAACCATCTTTTTTTGCCACGAAAAAAAAACCTGCTCCCAGAGGGGACGAAGATGGACGAATATGTCCCTTTTCCAAGGACTCCTTAATATAATTCCGCATAGCAGTATGCTCTGGCAGTGACAGATTAAATAAACGACCCTTAGGGAACTTACTGCCAGGAATCAATTCTATAGCACAGTCACACTCTCTATGGGGAGGGAGCGAATTGAGCTTAGGCTCCTCAAAAACATCCCTATAATCCGACAAAAACGCAGGGATCTCCGAAGGAGTAGATGAAGCTATAGAAATCGGAGGTGCATCATCATGAACCCCGTGACATCCCCAGCTTAGCACAGACATTGTTTTCCAGTCCAGGACAGGATTATGAGTTTGTAACCATGGCAGACCAAGCACTAGTACATCATGTAAATTATACAGTACAAGGAAGCGAATCACCTCCTGATGAACGGGAGTCATGCGCATGGTCACTTGTGTCCAATACTGCGGTTTATTCATAGCCAATGGTGTAGAATCAATTCCTTTCAGAGGAATAGGAACTTCCAGAGGCTCTAGACTAAAACCGCAGCGTTTAGCAAATGACCAATCCATAAGACTCAGGGCAGCGCCTGAATCCACATAGGCATCGACGGAAATGGAAGACAGTGAAAAAAATCAGAGTCACAGACAAAATGAACTTAGACTGCAGAGTATCAATGGCAAAAGATTTATCAACCCTTTTTGTGCGTTTAGAGCATGCTGATATAACATGAGCTGAATCACCACAATAAAAACACAATCCATTTTTCCGCCTATAATTTTGCCGTTCACTTCTGGACTGAATTCTATCACATTGCATAGTCTCAGGTGCCTGTTCAGAAGACACTGCCAACTGGTGCACGGGTTTGCGCTCCCGTAAACGCCGATCAATCTGAATGGCCATAGCCATAGACTCATTCAGACCTGTAGGCGCAGGGAACCCCACCATAATATCCTTAATGGCCTCAGAAAGACCATTTCTGAAGTTTGCAGCCAGGGCGCACTCATTCCACTGAGTAAGCACCGACCATTTCCGAAATTTCTGACAATATATTTCCGCTTCATCATGCCCCTGAGAGAGGGCTAATAAAGCCTTTTCAGCCTGAATCTCTAGGTTAGGTTCCTCATAGAGCAATCCCAATGCCAGAAAAAACGCATCCACACTGAGCAATGCAGGATCCCCTGGTGCCAATGCAAATGCCCAATTCTGAGGGTCGCCCCGTAGGAACGATATAACAATCTTGACCTGTTGAGCAGGGTCTCCAGAGGAGCGAGATTTCAAAGAGAGAAACAATTTACAATTGTTCCTGAAATTCAGGAAGGTAGATCTATCTCCAGAAAAAAACTCTGGAATAGGAATTCTAGGTTCAGACATGGGAGTGTGAACAACGAAATCCTGTATGTTTTGAACCTTTGTCGCGAGATTACTCAGGCTGGAAGCCAAACTCTGGACATCCATGATAAACAGCTAAGATCAGAGCCATTCAAGGGTTAAGAGGAGGTAAGAAGCAGCTAGACAGCAATTAAGGGCTAGGCAGCAAAACTCTGAAGGAAAAAAAAAAAAAAAAATTTTCCTTGAACACTTCTTATTCTCCTGCTTCAGCCCAAACAATTAACACTTTGTGGGCCGGCTATACTGTCATGAATCCCCAATGGCTAGGGATAGCACAGGATGAGCAAAGTATAAAAAATATCGGACGAGCTCTAGGGTGATGGAACCTGGGCTGACCGCTGCCCTACGCCTGACAAACGCAACTAGAGATAGCCAGGGAGCGTGCCTACGTTGGTTCTAGACGCCACGCACCAGCCTAAGAGCTAACTAGTACTGCAGAGAAAACAAAGACCTCACTTGCCTCCAGAGGAATTAACCCCAAAGATATAGTTGCCCCCCACATGTATTGACGGTGAAATGAGAGGAAGGCACACACATAGAGATGATGTATATAGCTTTAGCAAATAGAGGCCCGCTGAAAACTAGAAAGCAGAATGACACAAAAGGGGACTGAGCGGTCAGCAAAAAAACCCTAATCAAAAAAACCATCCTGAGATTACAAGAACCCATGTGCCAACTCATGGCACATGGGGAGAACCTCAGTCCACTAGAGCAACCAGCTAACAAAGAGACATTCTAAGCAAGCTGGACAAAAAAAACCAAACAACTGAAAATCAGCACTTAGCTTATCCTGAAAGATCTGGGAGCAGGTAGGCAGGAACCAAACAGAGCACATCTGAACACATTGATAGCCGGCAAGGGAAATGACAGAGAGGCCAGGTAAAATAGGAAACACCCAGCCTCTGATGGACAGATGGAAACCAAAGGCCGCAACCCACCAAAGTCACCCAGTACCAGCAGTAACCACCAGAGGGAGCCCGCAAACAGAATCCACAACACTTATGTATCTCTGTATATAGGGAGCTCCCCCTAGTGGAGGCTGCAGACAGGATCGTATCATGTATCTCTGTAAACAGGGAGCTCCCCCTAGTGGTGGCTGCAGACAGGATCTTATCATGTATCTCTGTTTATAGGGAGCTCCCCTATTGGTGACTGCAGACAGGCTCTTATCATGTATCTCTGTACACAGGGAGCTCCCCCTAGTGGTGACTGCAGACAGGATCTTACCAGGTATCTGTATACAAGGAGCTCCCCCTAGTGGTGACTACAGACAGGATCTTATGTATCTGCATACAGGGAGCCCCCCCCCCCCCCAAGTGGTGGCTGCAGACAGGATCTTATGTTTCTGTATACAGATAGCTTCCCCCAGTGGTGGCTGCAGACAGGATTTTATCATGTATCTCTGTATACAGGGAGCTCTCCCTAGTGGCGGCTGCAGACAGGATTTTATCATGTATCTCTGTATACAGGGAGCTCCCCCAGTGGTGGCTGCAGACAGGATCTTATGTACCTGTATACAGAGAGTTTCCCCCAGTGGTGGCTGCATACAGGATTTTATCATGTATCTCTGTATACAGGGAGCTCTCCCTAGTGGTGGCTGCAGACAGGATTTTATCATGTATCTCTGTATACAGGGAGCTCCCCCTAGTGGTGGCTGCAGACAGGATCTTATCATGTATCTCTGTATACAGGGAGCTCCCCCTAGTGGAGGCTGCAGACAGGATCTATCCTGTATCTCTGTATACAGAGAGCTCCCCCTAGTGGTGGCTGCAGACAGGATCTTATGTATCTCTGTATATAGGGAGCTCCCCCTAGTGGTGGCTGCAGACAGGATCTTATCATGTATCTCTGTCTGTAGATCAGATCTGTATACAGGGAGCTCCCCCTAGTGGTGACTGCAGACAGGATATTACCAGGTATCTATACAGGGAGCTCCCCCTAGTGGTGGCTGCAGTCAGGATCTTATGTATCTCTGTATACAGGGAGCTCCCCCTAGTGGTGACTACAGACAGGATCTTACCAGGTATCTATACAGGGAGCTCCCCCTAGTGGTGGCTGCAGTCAGGATCTTATGTATCTCTGTATACAGGGAGCTCCCCCTAGTGGTGACTACAGACAGGATCTTATGTATCTGCATACAGGGAGCCCCCCCCAAGTGGTGGCTGCAGACAGGATCTTATCATGTATCTCTGTATACAATGAGCTCCCCCCAGTGGTGGCTGCAGTCAGGATCTTATGTTTCTCTGTATACAGGGAGCTCCCCCTAGTGGTGGCTGCAGACAGGATCTTATCATGTATCTGTATACAGAGAGCTTCCCCCAGTGGTGGCTGCAGACAGGATTTTATCATGTATATCTGTATACAGGGAGCTCCCCCTAGTGGTGGCTGCAGACAGGATCTTATCATGTATCTCTGTATACAGGGAGCTCCCCCTAGTGGTGGCTGCAGACAGGATCTTATCATGTATCTCTGTAAACAGGGATCTCCCTCTAGTGGTGGTTGCAGGCAGGATCTTATGTATCTGCATACAGGGAGCCCCCCCAAGTGGTGGCTGCAGACAGGATCTTATCAAATATTTGCATACAGGGAGCTCCCCCTAGTGGTGACTGCAGACAGGATCTTATCATATATCTGCATACAGGGAGCTCCTCCTAGTGGTGGCTGCAGACAGGATCTTATGTATTTCTGTATACAGGGAGCTCCCCTTAGTGGTGGCTGCAGACAGGATCTTATGTATTTCTGTACACAGGGAGCTCCCCCTAGTGGTGGCTGCAGACAGGATCTTATCCTGTATCTCTGTATACAGGGGGCTCCCCCTAGTGGTGGCTGCAGACAGGATTGTTGTGAATTTGGTTTTTGGGCTCCCCCGGTGGTCACTGGTGGTACTGGAATTGTGTGCTTCACTTTCTCTGTTCACCTGTTTCCATCAGGATATGGGTGTATCCTATTTAGCCTTGCTGCTCAGTTATTCTAGTGCCGGCCATCAATGTAACCAGAGCCTTTCTGTTGCATGTTCCTGCTTCTAGACTACTATCAGCTAAGTTGGACTCTTAGTCCTAAGTTTGTTTTGCATTTTTGTTCCAGTTCACAGTTATGTTATTTTTCTGTAGCTGGAAGCTCTTGTGGGCCGAAATTGCCACTCCGGTGTCATGAGTTGACACATGAGTCTTAAAGTAATTTCGGGATGGTATTTTAATAGGGTTTTCAGCTGACCGTGAAGTTCCCTATTGTATCTTCTTGCTATCTAGTAAGCGGACCTCGCTTTGCTGAACCTACCTTCATACTGCGTATGTCTTTTCCTCTGAACTCACCGTCAATATATGTGGGGGGCTTCTGTTTCCTTTTTGGGGGAATTTCCCTAGAGGTAAGCCAGGTCTGTCTTTTCCTCTATTAGGGTTAGTTAGTCCTCCGGCTGGCGCTAGGCGTCTAGGGATAAAACGTAGGTACGCCACCCGGCCACTGCTAGTTGTGTGGTAGGTTTAGCTCACGGTCAGCTCGAGATTCCATCACCCAAGAGCTAGTCTGTTGTTTAAGTTCTCTGACGTTCCCTTGCCATTGGGAACCAGGACAGTATGGCCGGCCAAGGGTTAAAACCGTTGGCAGAAAAAAGGAGAGAAAAAGAAGTCTGCAGATTTTTTTTTTTTTTTTCTTCTGAGCTTGCTTTTTAGTTGACTCAGTTGCATTTCTGCTCTAATTGCAGCCTTTGTCTCTCTCTCTCCTTCTAATCCTTGAATGGCTCTGATCTCACCTGATTAATATGGATCCTCAGAGTTTGGCTACAGGTTTGAATAATCTTGCTACGAAGGTTCAAAATTTACAGGATTTTGTTATTCATGCTCCTATATCTGAACCTAGAATTCCTATACCAGAATTTTTCTCCGGGGATAGATCTCGTTTCCTGAATTTCAAAAATAATTGAAAATTATTTCTTTCCCTGAGATCTCGCTCCGCTGGAGATCCCGCACAGCAGGTTAGGATAGTAATTTCCTTGCTGCGGGGTGACCCTCAAAACTGGGCATTTGCATTGGCACCCGGGGATCCTGCGTTGCTCAATGTGGAGGCGTTTTTTCTGGCTTTGGGGTTGCTTTATGAGGAACCTAACTTAGAGATTCAGGCTGAAAAAGCCTTGATGGCCCTATCTCAAGGGCAAGATGAAGCTGAAATATACTGCCAAAAATTTCGTAAATGGTCTGTGCTTACTCAGTGGAATGAGTGCGCCCTGGCGGCGAATTTCAGAGAGGGTCTCTCTGATGCCATTAAAGATGTTATGGTGGGGTTCCCTGCACCTACAGATCTGAATGAGTCCATGACAATGGCTATTCAGATTGATCGGCGTTTGCGGGAGCGCAAACCTGTGCACCATTTGGCGGTGTCTTCTGAGAAGGCTCCAGAAAATATGCAATGTGATAGAATTCTGTCCAGAAGCGAACGGCAGAATTTTAGGCGAAAAAATGGATTGTGCTTCTATTGTGGTGATTCAACTCATGTTATATCAGCATTCTCTAAACGAACAAAAAAGGTTGATAAGTCTATTTCAATTGGCACTTTACAGTCTAAGTTTATTCTGTCTGTGACCTTGATTTGTTCATTATCGTCAATTACCGCGGATGCCTATGTCGACTCTGGCGCCGCTTTGAGTCTAATGGATTGGTCCTTTGCCAGGCGCTGTGGGTTTGATCTAGAGCCTCTGGAAGTTCCTATACCTCTGAAGGGTATTGACTCTTCACCATTGGCTAGTAATAAACCACAATACTGGACACAAGTGACTATGCGTATGAATCCAGACCATCAGGAGATGATTCGCTTCCTTGTGTTGTACAATCTACATGACGTTTTGGTGCTCGGATTACCATGGTTACAATCTCATAACCCAGTCCTTGACTGGAAAGCTATGTCTGTGTTAAGCTGGGGATGTCAGGGGGCTCATGGGGACGTACCTTTGGTTTCCATTTCGTCATCTATTCCCTCTGAGATTCCGGAATTTTTGTCTGATTATCGTGATGTTTTTGAGGAGCCTAAGCTTGGTTCACTACCTCCTCACAGAGATTGCGATTGTACCATAGATCTGATTCCGGGCAGTAAATTTCCAAAGGGTCGTTTATTTAATCTATCTGTACCTGAACATGCTGCTATGCGAGAATATATTAAGGAGTCCCTGGAAAAGGGACATATTCGTCCTTCTTCATCTCCCTTAGGAGCCGGTTTTTTCTTTGTATCTAAAAAAGATGGCTCTTTGAGGCCGTGTATTGATTATCGACTCTTGAATAAAATTACAGTCAAATATCAGTATCCTCTGCCACTGCTGACTGATTTATTTGCTCGAATAAAGGGGGCTAAGTGGTTCTCTAAGATTGATCTCCGTGGGGCGTATAATTTGGTGCGAATTAAGCAGGGGGATGAGTGGAAAACCGCATTTAATACGCCCGAGGGCCATTTTGAGTATTTAGTAATGCCTTTTGGTCTTTCAAATGCCCCTTCAGTCTTTCAGTCCTTTATGCATGACATTTTCCGTGAATATTTGGATAAATTTATGATCGTGTATCTGGATGATATTTTGATTTTTTCGGATGACTGGGATTCTCATGTCCAACAGGTCAGGAGGGTTTTTCAGGTTTTGCGGGCTAATTCCTTGTGTGTGAAGGGTTCTAAGTGTATTTTTGGGGTTCAAAAGATTTCTTTTTTGGGGTACATTTTTTCCCCCTCTTCCATTGAGATGGATCCTGTCAAGGTTCGGGCTATTTGTGATTGGACGCAACCTTCTTCTCTTAAGAGCCTTCAGAAATTTTTGGGCTTTGCTAATTTTTATCGTCGATTTATAACTGGTTTTTCTGATGTTGCTAAACCTTTGACTGATTTGACCAAAAAGAGTGCTGATGTTGCTGATTGGTCCCCTGCTGCTGTGGAGGCCTTTCGGGAGCTTAAGCGCCGCTTTTCTTCCGCCCCTGTGTTGCGTCAGCCTGATGTTGCTCTTCCTTTTCAGGTTGAGGTCGATGCTTCCGAGATCGGAGCTGGGGCGGTCTTGTCGCAGAAAAGTTCCGACTGCTCCGTGATGAGACCTTGTGCGTTCTTTTCTCGAAAATTTTCGCCCGCCGAGCGAAATTATGATATTGGTAATCGGGAGCTTTTGGCTATGAAGTGGGCTTTTGAGGAGTGGCGTCATTGGCTTGAGGGGGCTAGACATCAGGTGGTGGTATTGACCGATCACAGGAATTTGATTTATCTTGAGTCTGCCAGGCGCCTGAATTCTAGACAGGCGCGCTGGTCGTTGTTTTTCTCTCGGTTTAATTTTGTGGTCTCATACTTACCAGGTTCTAAAAATGTGAAGGCGGATGCCCTTTCTAGGAGTTTTGAGCCTGATTCCCCTGGTGATTCTGAACCTACAGGTATCCTTAAGGATGGGGTGATATTATCTGCTGTTTCCCCAGACCTGCGACGGGCTTTGCAGGAGTTTCAGGCGGATAGACCTGATCGTTGCCCGCCTGGTAGACTGTTTGTTCCTGATGATTGGACCAGTAGAGTCATCTCGGAGGTTCATTCTTCTGCGTTGGCAGGTCATCCTGGGATCTTTGGTACCAGGGATTTGGTGGCTAGGTCCTTCTGGTGGCCTTCCCTGTCTCGAGATGTACGAGTTTTTGTGCAGTCTTGTGATGTTTGTGCTCGGGCCAAACCTTGTTGTTCTCGGGCCAGCGGATTGTTGTTATCTTTGCCTATTCCGAAGAGGCCTTGGACTCATATCTCTATGGATTTTATTTCTGATCTCCCTGTTTCTCAGAAAATGTCTGTCATCTGGGTGGTGTGTGACCGTTTTTCAAAGATGGTCCATTTGGTGCCCTTGCCTAAGTTGCCTTCCTCATCCGAGTTGGTTCCTCTGTTTTTTCAAAATGTGGTTCGCTTGCATGGTATTCCGGAGAATATCGTTTCTGACAGGGGGACCCAGTTCATGTCTAGATTTTGGCGGGCGTTCTGTGCTAGGATGGGCATTGATTTGTCTTTTTCGTCTGCGTTCCATCCTCAGACTAATGGCCAGATTGAGCGAACTAATCAGACTTTGGAGACTTATTTGAGGTGTTTTGTGTCTGCGGATCAGGATGACTGGGTTGCCTTTTTGCCGTTGGCGGAGTTTGCCCTCAATAATCGGGCTAGTTCTGCCACTTTGGTCTCTCCTTTCTTTTGCAATTCGGGGTTTCATCCTCGTTTTTCTTCCGGTCAGGTGGAGTCTTCGGATTGTCCTGGAGTGGATACTGTGGTGGATAGGTTGCATCGGATTTGGGGACAGGTGGTGGACAATTTGGAGTTGTCCCAGGAGAAGACTCGGCATTTTGCTAACCGCCGTCGTCGTGTTGGTCCTCGTCTTCGTGTTGGGGACTTGGTGTGGTTGTCTTCTCGTTTTGTCCCTATGAGGGTTTCTTCTCCTAAGTTTAAGCCTCGGTTCATCGGCCCGTATAAGATTTTGGAGATTCTTAACCCCGTGTCCTTTCGATTGGACCTCCCAGCATCTTTTTCTATCCATAATGTCTTCCATCGGTCATTATTGCGCAGGTATGAGGTACCGGTTGTGCCTTCCGTTGAGCCTCCCGCTCCGGTGTTGGTTGAGGGTGAATTGGAGTACGTTGGACTCCCGTGTTTCCAGACGGAAACTTCAGTATCTGGTTAAGTGGAAGGGCTACGGTCAAGAGGATAATTCTTGGGTGACAGCCTCTGATGTTCATGCCTCTGATTTGGTCCGTGCCTTTCATAGGGCTCGTCCTGATCACCCTGGTGGTTCTGGTGAGGGTTCGGTGCCCCCTCCTTGAGGGGGGGGTACTGTTGTGAATTTGGTTTTTGGGCTCCCCCGGTGGTCACTGGTGGTACTGGACTTGTGTGCTTCACTTTCTCTGTTCACCTGTTTCCATCAGGATATGGGTGTATCCTATTTAGCCTTGCTGCTCAGTTATTCTAGTGCCGGCCATCAATGTAACCAGAGCCTTTCTGTTGCATGTTCCTGCTTCTAGACTACTATCAGCTAAGTTGGACTCTTAGTCCTAAGTTTGTTTTGCATTTTTGTTCCAGTTCACAGTTATGTTATTTTTCTGTAGCTGGAAGCTCTTGTGGGCCGAAATTGCCACTCCGGTGTCATGAGTTGACACATGAGTCTTAAAGTAATTTCGGGATGGTATTTTAATAGGGTTTTCAGCTGACCGTGAAGTTCCCTATTGTATCTTCTTGCTATCTAGTAAGCGGACCTCGCTTTGCTGAACCTACCTTCATACTGCGTATGTCTTTTCCTCTGAACTCACCGTCAATATATGTGGGGGGCTTCTGTCTCCTTTTTGGGGGAATTTCCCTAGAGGTAAGCCAGGTCTGTCTTTTCCTCTATTAGGGTTAGTTAGTCCTCCGGCTGGCGCTAGGCGTCTAGGGATAAAACGTAGGTACGCCACCCGGCCACTGCTAGTTGTGTGGTAGGTTTAGCTCACGGTCAGCTCGAGATTCCATCACCCAAGAGCTAGTCTGTTGTTTAAGTTCTCTGACGTTCCCTTGCCATTGGGAACCATGACACAGGATCTTATTATATATCTGTATATAGGGAGCTCCTCCTAGTGGTGGCTGCAGACAGGATCTTATGTATCTCTGTATACAGGGAGCTCCTCCTGGTGGTGGCTGCAGACAGAAAATTATCATATATCTCTGTATACAGGAAGCTCCCCCTAGTGGTGGCTGCAGACAAGATCTTCTGTATCTCTGTATATAGGGAGCTCCCCCTAGTGGAGGCTGCAGACAGGATCTATCCTGTATCTCTGTATACAGGGAGCTCCCCCTAGTGATGGCTGCAGACAGGATCTTATGTATCTCTGTATATTGGGAGCTCCCCCTATTGGTGGCTGCAGACAGGATCTTATCATGTATCTCTGTATACAGGGAGCTCCCCCTAGTGGTGGCTGCAGACAGGATCTTATCATGTATCTCTATATACAGGGAGCTCCCCCTAGTGGTGGCTGCAGTCAGGATCTTATCATGTATCTCTGTATACAGGGAGCTCCCCCTAGTGGTGGCTGCAGACAGGATCTTATCATGTATCTCTGTATACAGAGAGCTCCCCCTAGTGGTGGCTGCAGACAGGATCTTATCATGTATCTCTGTATACAGATGGTGGCATATTTTTATCTAAATGTACACTGTATGAACAGAAAGACTTGAGCAATCTTGTAGTTCATGTATTTATTTGTTGCATGGTATTTATCTATTGGTGTTAGGCTGCACATTCCTATGAAGTCACAACGGCCCCAGTACTAACAAGCACATTTACATGTGGACCCTTACAGCCACACACATATATGGTGGCCATGGTCATTACAGGCACATATACATGGTGGCACCAGTCATTACAAGCACATATGTATATGGTGGCCCTATTCATTACAGGCACATATACAGTGGGGCAAAAAAGTATTTAGTCAGTCAGCAATAGTGCAAGTTCCACCACTTAAAAAGATGAGAGGCGTCTGTAATTTACATCATAGGTAGACCTCAACTATGGGAGACAAACTGAGAAAAAAAAATCCAGAAAATCTGTTGAAAAATTGTCTGTTTTTTTATCATTTTATTTGCATTTTATGGTGGAAAATAAGTATTTGGTCAGAAACAAACAATCAAGATTTCTGGCTCTCACAGACCTGTAACTTCTTCTTTAAGAGTCTCCTCTTTCCTCCACTCATTACCTGTAGTAATGGCACCTGTTTAAACTTGTTATCAGTATAAAAAGACACCTGTGCACACCCTCAAACAGTCTGACTCCAAACTTCACTATGGTGAAGACCAAAGAGCTGTCAAAGGACACCAGAAACAAAATTGTAGCCCTGCACCAGGCTGGGAAGACTGAATCTGCAATAGCCAACCAGCTTGGAGTGAAGAAATCAACAGTGGGAGCAATAATTAGAAAATGGAAGACATACAAAACCACTGATAATCTCCCTCGATCTGGGGCTCCACGCAAAATCCCACCCCGTGGGGTCAGAATGATCACAAGAACGGTGAGCAAAAATCCCAGAACCACGCGGGGGGACCTAGTGAATGAACTGCAGAGAGCTGGGATCAATGTAACAAGGCCTACCATAAGTAACACACTACGCCACCATGGACTCAGATCCTGCAGTGCCAGACGTGTCCCACTGCTTAAGCCAGTACATGTCCGGGCCCATCTGAAGTTTGCTAGAGAGCATTTGGATGATCCAGAGGAGTTTTGGGAGAATGTCCTATGGTCTGATGAAACCAAACTGGAACTGTTTGGTAGAAACACAACTTGTCGTGTTTGGAGGAAAAAGAATACTGAGTTGCATCCATCAAACACCATACCTACTTTAAAGCATGGTGGTGGAAACATCATGCTTTGGGGCTGTTTCTCTGCAAAGGGGCCAGGACGACTGATCCGGGTACATGAAAGAATGAATGGGGCCATGTATCGTGAGATTTTGAGGGCAAACCTCCTTCCATCAGCAAGGGCATTGAAGATGAAACGTGGCTGGGTCTTTCAACATGACAATGATCCAAAGCACACCACCAGGGCAACGAAGGAGTGGCTTCGTAAGAAGCATTTCAAGGTCCTGGAGTGGCCTAGCCAGTCTCCAGATCTCAACCCTATAGAAAACCTTTGTAGGGAGTTGAAAGTCCGTGTTGCCAAGCGAAAAGCCAAAAACATCACTGCTCTAGAGGAGATCTGCATGGAGGAATGGGCCAACATACCAACAACAGTGTGTGGCAACCTTGTGAAGACTTACAGAAAACGTTTGACCTCTGTCATTGCCAACAAAGGAAATATTACAAAGTATTGAGATGAAATTTTGTTTCTGACCAAATACTTATTTTCCACCATAAAATGCAAATAAAATGATAAAAAAACAGACAATGTGATTTTCTGGATTTTTTTTTCTCAGTTTGTCTCCCATAGTTGAGGTCTACCTATGATGTAAATTACAGACACCTCTCATCTTTTTCAGTGGTGGAACTTGCACTATTGCTGACTGACTAAATACTTTTTTGCCCAACTGTACATGGTAGCCGCAGTCATTACAGGCACTTATATTCAGGGCCTGTGTATAATAATAAGTCCTGCAGTGAGGTGGAAAATATGTTATAACATGGCAGGTTTAGAGATCTTTCCCCAGCAGGATGTCATTAATAACATTTAATGTCCTGTTGCTGAAGACCATGCTGAGATGGTGCATTCCAGGCAGCTCAATCACCTGGACCTTCTCGTTTTGCTGTTTCTTCCATCGTTTGCACAGTTCCATGCTTCTCTTATGTACTGTATCATCTCCATCAGAATAGATGATATCTATAGGTGGCCCATTGGGGAAGTCGTCCCCATACATATAGGTCTCGGCTGTGGGGTGACCTGTGCCATAGATGCAGTACGTGTCTACACCTGGGGGCGGCAATCCTTCTAGAAGAACCTTAGTATCTTCCCACATATACCAGCCATCTTCAAAGTCAATATCGTGGAAGAATTTCTTATAGTCCTTGTAGGTGTAGTTGTATTTTGGGGTGGAAATAAACACATGTGATTCTGGCCATCCCAGGTTAGTTGGAAGCATCCATGGATTAGTTGTTGTCATCCTCTGTTCTTCTCGAATTTTGATGTTGGAAACCATCGGGATCCCATGGTTATCTCCTGTAAAGGAGCAAGCACAGTGTTACTGAAGCCTTATTACTCCCTCATGCACCATGAACAATCTGTTTTAGGGAAATATTGGAGAATAAAAGATTATATCAATAGTGACAGGATGAGGACATGGCGAACAGATCCCATCAGGGCCGGACTGGCCATTTGGCAATTCTGGCAAATGCCAGAAGGGCCGGTCTGGTTGTGGGTTGCCTTGTCTGATACGTTGTTAACAGAATCAATGTTCTCAAGACACCCATACTGTTAACAGTTGTGACGGAGTACAAAGCCGGTCACTGCGTCACTTACCCCAGCAGCCACAGGTATCATTAGAAATATTGGTCTTGTAGTAAATCTTCCTTTCCTCCATCCAGGGTAATATTAGTAATATATCCCATCTGGTTCATGGGGACGGGGACAACATGGGCCTGTGTGATTTCAAATGCCAGGACAGAATTTCATCCCCAGTCCGTACCTGGATCCCATATAACGATGGGAGATACTTGCAGCTCTATAGTCTGGGAATCCCACCAAATAGACCCCATATCTCAGACTGAACATGGTGAGGATGTCCAGGAAGCTCGGGGACATAATCGAATGTAAGCAGAGCAAATATAATACAGACAATATACAACCCCAATTCCAAAAAGTGTGGACCTCAGTGTAAAATGTGTAGAAAAGAAGAAAGCTATGATTCGGAATGATTCTCCTTTTGCCATATTTTAACAGCACAACATGGGACTCAGATCAGAATTGAATGTTGGACATATCTCTATTTCATTAGAAAAATTAACTCCTTTAGAAATTGATGGCAGAAACATCTCAAAATTTGCACATTTTAAAAAAGGCTGGAAAAGTGGCACCATAAAAAAAAAAAAATCTGGAGGGTTAATTTTCAACTAATTCACATGAGTGCTTGACCCCCGGAGCTTTTTTCGGTTTTGCGTTTTCATTTTTCGCTCCTCTCATTCCCAGAGCCATAACTTTTTTATTTTTCTGTCAATATGGCCATGTGATGGCTTATTTTTTGAGGGACGAGTTGTATTTTTGAACGACATCATTGGTTTTACCAAGTCGTGTACTAGAAAACAGGAAGAAAATTCCAAGTGTGATGAAATTGCCAAAAAGTGCAACCCCACTTGTTTTTTGTTTCCCTTTTGCCATTATGATTCTCCAGGTCATTACGAGTTCAAAGACACCAAACATGTCTAGGTTCTGTTTTATCTAATTGGTAAAAAAAGTTCCAAACTTTGCTTTAAAAAAAAGCGCAATTTTCCAATACCCGTAGCATCTCCACTTTTCATGATCTGTGGCCGGGTGAGGGCTTATTTTTTGCGTGCCGACCTGACGTTTTTAATGACATCATATTGGTGCAGATAAGTTCTTTTGTTCTCCCATTATTACATTTTAATGCAATGTCGCGGCGACCAAAAAAATGCAATTCTGGCGTTTTGAATTTTTTCTCGCTACGCCGTTTAGCGATCAGGTTAATCCCTTTTTTTTTTCTTTTTATTGATAGATTTGGTGATACTAAATATGTATAGGTTTGATTTTTTTTATTATTATTATTTTTATTTTGGATGGGGCAAAAGGGGGGGGTGATTTGAACTTTTATATTTTATTTTTTTCATATTTTTAAAAACATTTTTTTTTTACTTTTGCCATGCTTCAATAGTCTCCATGGGAGGCTAGAAGCTGGCATAGCCTGATTGGCTCTGCTACATAGGGGCGTTGCTCAGATCACCCCTATGTAGCTGGATTACAGCATTGCTATGAGCGCCGACCACAGGGTGGTGCTCACAGCAATCTGGCATCAACAACCATAGAGGTCTGCAGGAGACCTCTGGTTGTTATGCCGATGTACCGCTAACCCCCGATCACTTGACAGGGGTCACCGGTGAGCGCATTTCCAGCCCGATGGCCAGAAGCACGCGTTAAATGCTGCTGTCAGAGTTTGATAGTGGCATTTAAATAGTTAATAGGCGCTGGCGAATCGCGATTCCTCCCGCGCCTACTGCAGTCATGTCAGCTGTTCAAAACAGCTGACATGTCCCGGCTTTGATGCAGGCTCACTGCCGAAGCCCACATCAAAGCGGGGATACTGCCATGGGACTTACTATTCCGTCCGATGGCAGAAATGGGTTAAAAAGAGAATGTTAGAGGCAGAGTCTCACAGAAGCAAAGATGGTTGGAGGTCACCAATCTGTGTACAATTGCATCCAAAAATTAACCAACAATTTCAGAAAAATGTTCCTCTGAGTAAAATTGTAAATTCTTTGACAGTCCCTCCATTTTCAGTGTATAATATCAAGATGCAGAGATTCTGGAGAAATCAATGTGCTGAAGCGACTAGATGGACAATCCATATTGGATGCTGGTGCTTGAGCTCGTCTGCTCCATCCAGACAATGTCTATCTCAGGGAAGGCCTTTCACATCTCAGCAGGACAATGATAAACTACATCCTGCCGCCATCATAACTGCTTTGTTCCGCAGAAGCGGAGGGTTTTGGAATTGGAGTTGCATTAAATTAAGACTTATCCTAGCAGCCCCCTTACATATTAGATGAAAAGGAGCTGGACCCACAGATGCTGGTATGTACTTGAGCCCCTCGTCTCTTGGAGATGGGGATTTGAGAGCTCGGGTGCATTATGTTTGTGACTGAGCATTGCTAAAGGAGCGCTCATTTTACGATAATAGTACAGATAAACATGCTGCTGAGAACCACGCCAATCTGTGCGACATTGCGCCAGTCAGAGGTCATCTAGCTCTGTATTGCACAGAGTCAAATCAGCCTTAAAGTTCTGATCCTTTTGTTCTTCCAGGAAATAAGCTGCTGCCAAAAGTGTCTTAAGGAGTGCGACCTCTCTGGAGTAGGATTGTGGTGTCTGGAAGAATGGACAAAGTGTTTGTAGGACACAGGGAAGAGGAGTCAGGAGGAAGAGAATTGAGTCGTCTGGAGGAGGAGGTCAGTGGAGTCTGGTGGAGGGCAGAAGAGTCTGGAGGAAGAGAATTGAGGAGTCTGGAGGAGAAGGGGCACAGTGTTTTCTGTAGGAGGACAAAGAAGACTTGTGCAGGGGGGAATTCATGCAGAATTTGGCTAACATTTTTGACAATATATTTTTCCAATTGTACAGCAATGAACCATGGCCGTCAGGGCCGGAGTCTGGAAAGCTATGCAACATACACAAACTAGTTTCTACTTCACTTGAGCTTTAAAGTGTATATTCCATAATTAATTACATCATCGATGTTCTAGCTGCTGCTTTTTACACATCACACAAGCTCCTCTGCCATCTCCCAGGTACAGCTCCTCAGATTCTTAAAAAACATTCATCCTTTCCCTCTGTGCAACATAGGAAGCGCTCTCACTATTAGGGCTCATTTCCACATGCGAGGCACACGTCCGTATCTCGCATGTGGAAACCAAGCTGTGGAGCCGGCACTCCAGAGCGGAGCGTGCGACCGCATAGGAACACATGGAGCTGCACAGCTCCGCTCCAAAGTGCCGACACCAGAGCATGGTTTCCACATGCGAGATACGGACGTGTGCCTCGCATGTGGAAATGAGCCCTTAGCGAAACCATCTGATTTGTTTTTCTTCCTAGTGGCAGGCGGTATCTCCTCTAACCCTGGCTCACCTGTTACTGCTACAGTGGGGCAAAAAAGTATTTAGTCAGTCAGCAATAGTGCAAGTTCCACCACTTAAAAAGATGAGAGGCGTCTGTAATTTACATCATAGGTAGACCTCAACTATGGAAGACAAACTGAGAAAAAAAAATCCAGAAAATCACATTGTCTGTTTTTTTATAATTTTATTTGCATATTCTGGTGGAAAATAAGTATTTGGTCAGAAACAAAATTTCATCTCAATACTTTGTAATATATCCTTTGTTGGCAATGACAGAGGTTAAACGTTTTCTGTAAGTCTTCACAAGGTTGCCACACACTCTTGTTGGTATGTTGGCCCATTCCTCCATGCAGATCTCCTCTAGAGCAGTGATGTTTTTGGCTTTTCGCTTGGCAACACGGACTTTCAACTCCCTCCAAAGGTTTTCTATAGGGTTGAGATCTGGAGACTGGCTAGGCCACTCCAGGACCTTGAAATGCTTCTTACGAAGCCACTCCGTTGCCCTGGCGGTGTGCTTTGGATCATTGTCATGTTGAAAGACCCAGCCACGTTTCATCTTCAATGCCCTTGCTGATGGAAGGAGGTTTGCACTCAAAATCTCACGATACATGGCCCCATTCATTCTTTCATGACCCGGATCAGTCGTCCTGGCCCCTTTGCAGAGAAACAGCCCCAAAGCATGATGTTTCCACCACCATGCTTTACAGTAGGTATAGTGTTTGATGGATGCAACTCAGTATTCTTTTTCCTCCAAACACGACAAGTTGTGTTTCTACCAAACAGTTCCAGTTTGGTTTCATCAGACCATAGGACATTCTCCCAAAACTCCTCTGGATCATCCAAATGCTCTCTAGCAAACTTCAGACGGGCCCGGACATGTACTGGCTTAGGCAGTGGGACACGTCTGGCACTGCAGGATCTGAGTCCATGGTGGCGTAGTGTGTTACTTATGGTAGGCCTTGTTACATTGGTCCCAGCTCTCTGCAGTTCATTCACTAGGTCCCCCCGCGTGGTTCTGGGATTTTTGCTCACCGTTCTTGTGATCATTCTGACCCCACGGGGTGGGATTTTGCGTGGAGCCCCAGATCGAGGGAGATTATCAGTGGTCTTGAATGTCTTCCATTTTCTAATTATTGCTCCCACTGTTGATTTCTTCACTCCAAGCTGGTTGGCTATTGCAGATTCAGTCTTCCCAGCCTGGTGCAGGGCTACAATTTTGTTTCTGGTGTCCTTTGACAGCTCTTTGGTCTTCACCATAGTGGAGTTTGGAGTCAGACTGTTTGAGGGTGTGCACAGGTGTCTTTTTATACTGATAACAAGTTTAAACAGGTGCCATTACTACAGGTAATGAGTGGAGGAAAGAGGAGACTCTTAAAGAAGAAGTTACAGGTCTGTGAGAACCAGAAATCTTGATTGTTTGTTTCTGACCAAATACTTATTTTCCACCAGAATATGCAAATAAAATGATAAAAAAACAGACAATGTGATTTTCTGGATTTTTTTTTCTCAGTTTGTCTCCCATAGTTGAGGTCTACCTATGATGTAAATTACAGACGCCTCTCATCTTTTTAAGTGGTGGAACTTGCACTATTTCTGACTGACTAAATACTTTTTTGCCCCACTGTATATTTAACTCCTTATCTGCTGTACACAGAAATGATGCTAATCTTGATATCATTTGTTGCATGTCTTCACCTGTCTCCATTAACTGCGCACTCTGTAACTGCTGGTCAGTGTATAACCAACTTCCCCACATTCATGATTTCTTCATTTCTAATTCTCTTAACCCTCCAAACCTTCTGGCTTTTACTGGAACCTGGATTTAACATTCAGACACCATCTACAGGTTTGCCAAACTTTGAGTAAAAATCTCCTTCAGCTGATGACTTCATCCATTATAAATTTATGCTCAAAACATACAACTAGTGATGAGTGAGTATACTCGTTGCTTGGGTTTTCCTGAGCACGCTCGGGTGATCTCCGAGTATTTGTGACTCCTCTGAGATTGTTTTTGTCGCCTCAGCTAGGGAATCCTCTCATGTATTCAGCCCATCTAGCAGCTGTAAATCATGCAGCTGTGTGGACAAAAACTAAATGTCCGAGCAGTCACAAATACTCGGAGACCACCCGAGCGTGCTCTGGAAAACCCGAGTAACGAGTATACTCGCTCATCACTACATATAACTCTTCCCTTCAAGTGAATTCAGCGCTCTCATCACCTGACTAACAATCCAAAACAACTGACACGTTTCACTTTCTTTTCACTCCTAAAGTATGGGCCTAACCCCAATCCTAACCCTGAACTACAGGCTTAACCCTAACCTATTATTATTATTATTATTATTATTATTATTATTATAGCGCCATTTATTCCATGGCGCTTTACATGTGAGGAGGGGTATACATAATAAAGACAAGTACAATAATCTTAAACAATACAAGTCACGACTGGTACAGTAGGAGAGAGGACCCTGCCCGCGAGGGCTCACAATCTACAATCGCTGATCTCTCCTTCAAACCACATATCCAAGTCCTTTCCACTTCCTGCCGACTTCAACTCAAAAATATTTCACGAATCCGTTCATTCCTCAACCAAGAATCTGCAAAAACCCTAGTCCATGCCCTCATCATCTCCTGCCTCGACTACTGTAACCTCCTGCTCTGTGGCCTTCCCTCTAACACTCTCGCACCCCTCCAATCTATTCTAAACTCTGCTGCCCGACTAATCCACCTGTCCCCCCGCTATTCCCCAGCTTCTCCCCTCTGTCAATCCCTTCACTGGCTCCCCATTGCCCAGAGACTCCAGTACAAAACCCTAACCATGACATACAAAGCCATCCACAACCTGTCTCCTCCATACATCTGTGACCTCGTCTCCCGATACTTACCTACACGCAATCTCCGATCCTCACAAGACCTCCTTCTCTACTCCCCTCTTATCTCCTCTTCCCACAATCGTATACAAGATTTCTCTCGCGTATCACCCATACTCTGGAACTCTCTACCACAACATATCAGACTCTCGCCTACCATCAAAACCTTCAAAAAGAACCTGAAGACCCACCTCTTCTGAAAATCCTATAACCTGCAGTAACCACCGATCGACCAAACCGCTGCATGACCAGCTCTACCCTCGCCTACTGTATTCTCACCCATCCCTTGTAGATTGTGAGCCTTCGCGGGCAGGGTCCTCTCTCCTCCTGTACCAGTTATGACTTTTATTGTTCAAGATTATTGTACTTGTTTTTATTATGTATACCCCTCCTTACATGTAAAGCGCCATGGAATAAATGGCACTATAACAATAAATAATAATAATCTACAAGGGTTGGGTGAGGATACAATAGGTGAGGGCAGAGCTGGTCATGCAGCGGTTTGGTTGATCGGTGGTTACTTGTTGTGAACTCTGTTTTTGGGCTCCCTCTTGTGGTCACAAGTGGTACTGTGTGAATGCTGTCTTTGGGCTCCCCCTGGTGGCTCTTTGTGTCTTTCTGCAGGTCTGAGGCGGATCAGCTGTCTAGTTATCTGTTAGCTGGTTTCCTATTTAGCTCACCTGGACTTTCAGTGTTTGCCTGCTGTCGATGTATTCAGTGCTATCTTGATCTCTCCTGAATTCCTTCACTATCAGTCTCTTCAAGAGAAGCTAAGTTTTCTGTTTGGTTATTTTTTGCTCATTAGTGTTCAATATTTTTCTTGGTTATTTACTTGTCCTTGTCCAGCTTGCTAATATGTGATTTCCTTGCTTGCTGGTAGCTCTAGGGGGCTGAGTTTCTCCCCTCACACCGTTAGTTGGTGTGGGGGTTCTTGTATTCTCAGCGTGGATATTTTGTATAGGGTTTTTTACTGACCACACAGTTCCCTGCCTGTCTTCTGCTATCTAGTATTAGTGGGCCTCATTTGCTGAATCTGTTTTCATTTCTACGTTTTGTATTTTCCCCTTACCTCACCGTTAATATTTGTTGGGGGGCTTACTATATCTTTGGGGTCATTTCTCTGAGGCAAGTGAGGTCTTACTTTCTCTATAGGGGTAGCAAGTTTCTCAGGCTGCGTCGAGACGTCCAGGAATTTAGGCACGTTCACCGGCTGCCTTTAGTGTGTTTGGTTAGGATCAGGTTTTGCGGTCAGTCCAGTTACCACCTCCCTAGAGCTCGTTCTATGTTCAGTAGCTTAGCTAGTTCATTCTGTGATCCTCAGCCACTAAGGATCATAACAGTACAGCAGGCCATAAAGTGTTCAATGCATCGCAGAAGTGGGATAAGAGAAGTCCTGAGTACAATTTTTTTTTTTTTTTCCTCTCCCTTTGCTGCAGTCTGTCCAGCTTCTCTCATCCCCTTAATCTCTGGGTGGCTTTGAGTTCAGCTGCAGACATGGATATTCAGAGTCTGACTTCTAGTGTGGATCATCTTGCTGCAAGGGTGCAAAGCATTCAGGATTTTGTTGTTCACAGTCCTATGTCTGAGCCAAAAGTACCTATTCCTGAGTTGTTTTCTGGAGATAGATCTAGGTTTCTGAATTTTAAGAATAATTGTAAATTATTTCTTTCTTTGAGACCTCATTCCTCTGGTGATTCCGCTCAGCAAGTTAGAATTGTTATCTCCCTGTTACGGGGCGACCCTCAGGATTGGGCTTTTTCCCTGGCGCCAGGAGATCCTGCATTGCTGAATGTGGATGCGTTTTTTCTGGCGCTTGGTTTGCTTTATGAGGAACCTAATCTCGAGAACCAGGCAGAAAAGGCCTTGCTGGCTCTCTCTCAGGGCCAGGATGAAGCTGAGGTGTATTGTCAAAAATTTCGGAAATGGTCGGTGCTTACTCAATGGAATGAGTGTGCCCTGGCTGCAAATTTCAGAGAAGGTCTTTCTGAAGCCATTAAGAATGTTATGGTGGGGTTCCCCACGCCTGCAAGTCTGAATGACTCAATGGCTTTGGCCATTCAGATTGATCGGCGTTTGCGGGAGCGCAAATCTGCGCACCATCTGGCGGTGTTTTCTGAACAGAGATCTGAGTCTATGCAATGTGACCGAATTCTGACCAGAATTGAGCGGCAAAATCATAGACGTCAAAATGGGTTGTGCTTTTACTGTGGTGATTCAACTCATGTTATCTCAGCATGCTCTAAGCGCGTAAAAAAAAATCGCTAAATCTGTCACCGTTGGTACTATACAGCCTAAATTCATTTTGTCTGTTACTTTAATTTGTTCTTTGTCATCCTACTCGGTTATGGCTTTTGTGGATTCAGGTGCAGCCCTGAACCTGATGGATTTGTCGTTTGCCAGGCGCTGTGGTTTTGTTCTGGAGCCTTTAGAATTCCCTATTCCACTGAGGGGAATTGATGCTACACCATTGGCTGAGAATAAGCCTCAGTATTGGACTCAAGTGACCATGTGCATGACTCCTGTACATCAGGAGGTGATTCGCTTTCTTGTGCTGCATAGTTTGCATGATGTTGTCGTTTTGGGTCTACCATGGCTGCAGGCCCATAATCCAGTTCTGGATTGGAAAGCTATGTCTGTTTCAAGTTGGGGTTGCCAGGGGATTCATGGCAATATTCCTTTGGTGTCAATTGCTTCTTCCTCTCCTTCTGAGGTTCCTGAGTTTTTGTCGGACTACCAGGATGTATTTGATGAGCCCAGATCCGGTGCCCTGCCTCCTCACAGGGATTGTGATTGTGCTATAAATTTGATTCCTGGTAGTAAGTTCCCTAAGGGACGACTTTTTAATTTGTCTGTACCAGAACATGCCGCGATGCGGAGTTATATAAAGGAGTCTTTAGAGAAGGGACATATTCGCCCGTCCTCCTCCCCTCTTGGTGCAGGATTCTTTTTTGTGGCCAAAAAGGATGGTTCTCTGAGACCTTGTATAGATTATCGTCTACTAAATAAAATCACGGTCAAATTTCAGTATCCTTTGCCATTATTATCTGATCTGTTTGCTCGGATTAAGGGGTCCAGTTGGTTCACCAAGATAGATCTTCGTGGTGCGTATAACCTTGTGTGTATTAAGCAGGGGGATGAATGGAAAACAGCATTTAATACGCCCGAAGGCCATTTTGAGTACTTGGTGATGCCTTTTGGACTCTCTAATGCTCCTTCTGTGTTCCAGTCCTTCATGAAAGAAATATTAATGTAATGCCACCAATCAAAATAAATGTATTATTAGCAAGGTAGGGCTGTAGTTAAATATAATAAAATATAACTTTTAATAAATACTATTAAAAAGAGCCTGACAGACTCATAAAACGACATGAATAACAACGTACATATATATACTAGCTGCTACTATCAGTGAGCTATGCAAAACGCTCCAACACAGCACGGTGATTAATACTAACACCTTATTTAAATAAAGACTAGCAATATGCAAGAGGTATCTTCTCTTATATGCCCTCTATATAGTAAACTTTGTCACAAAACAAATCCAATCAAAGGGAGTAGTCATTAACTGCTATTGATAATAAGAACAATCTCACCCAAGATGGAAGTTGCTTCACAGGATATTGTGGTCTGAGAATCCATACATATAAGGTGGCACTCTGCGTGCCCGTTCCAAACCTCACTCATGTGGATTTCATCCCGCCAAATATTTATTCCTCCCTCATTCCAAATTTCTCCCAACGCGTTTCTTGTGGCAATATCATCAGGGGAGAGGCCACTTCAAGAGGATCATAAAGTGTGTGTCGTCCGTCCGGCACACATAGGAGGGTCGGTTTCCCCGCGCACAGCTCATTCCTTTATACACCGCGCCACTAACATTGAATATGTGACGCACTTAGAACTGCGTCCGGGTTCCGGTTTGCAAGCGATCACATGATCCTAAGTTAGGGGACGCCCCAAAAGGATCATGTCCGCGTGAAGCGCACAGTGACACGCAAGCGTCACTTCCGGTCACAAGGGGAGGAGGAAACTCCACCCCCAGGAGGAGTACATAGCGTTGTATACATGAATATGGACACACAAAGTGTCTTTGAAAGAATGGGGAGGATTTTAACCCCTACGGTACCTTAGTCGCAGGTTTACAAACCTTACTCCCATGGGGGAAGAGATTTTGAACAAAAATAAATCAATAATATATAAATATGTCCTACAACCTCCACATTACGGAAGGAGAACATTATGAAAAGCATTAGTGGTCACTAGTACTTAGGGTACCAAAAAATCTACCTGAGAGCGTTTATGTCAAAAAGGGAACTATAAAAACCATGGCAGAATCCTCTACCATTTATTTTATGCTATGCCAAATGCACCATGTAGTACGGACGCAGAGAAGTCAACACTAGGAACAGACTATTATTTTTATTTTTAATATTAAATATATCACAGGAATAAAGGGATGAATTAATTACATAATCATTCCTAGTTGTTAGATGACCATTGGAAACCTAGTGGAACACGGGCAGCCTATTTTTCCCTAAGGGGGCCCTCGACCTCATTCCTACCTAGCCAGTGGGGGTTGGCACCCTAAAAACTAGAGAAGGCGCCCCCACTCCACGGCGGCTATCCCTATAAGGCCCTCGTAGTCCCTGGCTTAAAGATGAACTAACTAAGTGCCCGAAAAGGAACTACATAGAAAGAATAGAAAAGACAAAAAGAGGGAGGTTATTGGGAAAGATACAGACGGACTACTGTCAATGCTTAAAAGGGAGAAAAAAGGGGGGGGAAAATAAACAAAATTGAGATCATTGTTTGAGAATATGCATTCATAGGAAACATGCAAAGGTCAGGATCTCATTGAGGCCCAATGGTTGTTGTGTTTTAAGACGAAATATCCACTTCGTCTCGCATTGCAGTATCCTCCTGTCCCAATTTCCACCCCTTGCCGGTGCCACTACCCTATCAATCCCCATGAACCTCAGGTCCGATGCATCCCCGTTGTGTGCAATAGTGATGTGTCTAGCCAATGGTGTATCTCTCTTTAGAGCAATGTCTCTCAAATGTTCACCCACTCGTCTCCTGAATTCTTGTATGGTCTTTCCAACATACTCCATGCCACACGGGCAAGTTGCCTTATACACTATCCCTTTAGACCGACAATTAATGAAGTGGTGAATCTTGTATTCTCGTTTGGTGACATTGCTTTTAAAGACCTGGCCTGTCTCCATCACGGGGCAACCCACACAACCACTACAACGGTAGCAGCCTTTAGACTTGTTAGTCAGCCATACTTCATTTTTTTGGGGGGAAAAATGGCTATGTACAATTCTGTCTCCTATTGATCTACCTTTTTGAAAGGTGATCAGGGGATGAGGTCCCACCAGGTCTCCAATGTCATCATCCATCCTTAATATCGACCAATGCTTATCAAGGATTGATCTCACTTGGTCTGCTCCTGAATTAAAAGTGGTAATAAACCGACTCATAACGGATTCCCCTTCTCGTTGGGGTGGATTTAACAAGGCAGTTCTGCTCAAACCCCTCGTTTCTCTATAGGCTTTCCGAAGGACCCCATCAGGATAACCTCTATTTTGAAAGCGCTGACGAAGGTCAGTTACCTGTTCCTGGTAGTCAACCTCTGAAGAGCAGTTGCGACGGATCCTCATGTACTGCCCCTTAGGGATACCTTTTTTCAAAGGGTGGGGATGGTGACTCTCCCACCTTAAGAGGGCATTTGTGGAAGTAGGTTTTCGATATGTCTTTGTATCC
Source organism: Ranitomeya variabilis (assembly GCF_051348905.1). Lineage (NCBI taxonomy): Eukaryota > Metazoa > Chordata > Amphibia > Anura > Dendrobatidae > Ranitomeya > Ranitomeya variabilis. The sequence continues at coordinate 626,572,176 of NC_135233.1, forward strand.
ACATGACCATCAGGGGTCTTTTGGATCAGAATGTCCAAAAAGGGAAGTTTTTCCCTATGGTAGTCAAAGGTGAATTTCAAGCCCAGGGGATTTATATTCAATTTGGTTACAAAGTTTCTCAACTCCGAAATTTCACCATTCCAAACTAGCAGGACATCGTCTATATAACGTGCCCAAAACATTATCCTTGAGCACTCAACGTTATATAGGTCCCCAAAGACAATTGTCTCCTCCCACCAGCCCAGGAGCAAATTAGCGTACGATGGTGCACAGGAATTGCCCATCGCAGTGCCCCTGAGCTGGTGGAAGATCTTGCCATTAAATGTAAAAATGTTTTTGGTCAGGCAAAACTCGAGTAATTCCAGAACAAACATATTGTGGCCCAAGCATTGCTGACCCCTGCCTTTTAGGTAGTATTTCACTGCTTTTATTCCGTCCATATGATTAATGGAAGAATATAAGGCCTCCACATCTATACTACATAGTATGGATTGGGGGTCAAGGGTCAAATCCTCCAATTTACGCAGGAGATCCGTTGAATCCCTCGTGTAAGAGTTAAGGGCTAGAACAAAGGGTTTCAAAACCTTATCTAAATATACCCCAACATGATGACAAATACCTTCAATTCCAGACACTATTGGTCTCCCCTTTAAAGGTGAAAGGCCTTTATGCACCTTGGGGAGACAATAGAAGGTTGGCATTGTTGGATGTTTCGGGTATAAAAACTGATACTCGTTTTTGTCAATAAGTGATTTAGAAAGACCCCTATCTAGAATCTCTTTCAAAGTTCTGACAAAAGTGGAAGTCGGATTACATGGTAGTTGTTCACTGTGCGCTTCACGCGGACATGATCCTTTTGGGGCGTCCCCTAACTTAGGATCATGTGATCGCTTGCAAACCGGAACCCGGACGCAGTTCTAAGTGCGTCACATATTCAATGTTAGTGGCGCGGTGTATAAAGGAATGAGCTGTGCGCGGGGAAACCGACCCTCCTATGTGTGCCGGACGGACGACACACACTTTATGATCCTCTTGAAGTGGCCTCTCCCCTGATGATATTGCCACAAGAAACGCGTTGGGAGAAATTTGGAATGAGGGAGGAATAAATATTTGGCGGGATGAAATCCACATGAGTGAGGTTTGGAACGGGCACGCAGAGTGCCACCTTATATGTATGGATTCTCAGACCACAATATCCTGTGAAGCAACTTCCATCTTGGGTGAGATTGTTCTTATTATCAATAGCAGTTAATGACTACTCCCTTTGATTGGATTTGTTTTGTGACAAAGTTTACTATATAGAGGGCATATAAGAGAAGATACCTCTTGCATATTGCTAGTCTTTATTTAAATAAGGTGTTAGTATTAATCACCGTGCTGTGTTGGAGCGTTTTGCATAGCTCACTGATAGTAGCAGCTAGTATATATATGTACGTTGTTATTCATGTCGTTTTATGAGTCTGTCAGGCTCTTTTTAATAGTATTTATTAAAAGTTATATTTTATTATATTTAACTACAGCCCTACCTTGCTAATAATACTTCCAGTCCTTCATGCATGACATCTTCCGAGAATATCTGGATAAATTTATGATTGTGTATCTGGATGACATTTTGGTCTTTTCTGAGGACTGGGAGTCCCATGTGAAGCAGGTCAGGATGGTATTTCAGGTCCTGCGTGCTAATGCCTTATTTGTGAAGGGATCAAAATGTCTCTTCGGAGTACAGAAGGTTTCCTTTTTGGGTTTTATTTTTTCTCCTTCTACTATTGAGATGGACCCAGTCAAGGCCCAGGCTATTCATGACTGGACTCAGCCTACATCTGTTAAGAGTCTTCAGAAGTTCTTGGGTTTTGCTAATTTTTACCGTCGCTTCATTGCTAATTTTTCTGGCGTGGTTAAACCCTTGACGGATTTGACCAAGAAGGGTTCTGATGTGACTAATTGGTCTCCTGCGGCCGTGGAAGCCTTTCGGGAGCTGAAGTGCCGGTTTTCTTCGGCTCCAGTTTTGTGTCAGCCTGAGGTCTCTCTTCCTTTTCAGGTCGAGGTTGATGCTTCTGAGATTGGAGCAGGGGCTGTTTTGTCGCAGAGAAGCTCTGATTGCTCTGTGATGAAGCCTTGTGCTTTCTTTTCAAGAAAGTTTTCGCCTGCCGAGCGGAATTATGATGTTGGTACTCGGGAGTTGTTGGCTATGAAGTGGGCATTTGAGGAGTGGCGACATTGGCTCGAGGGAGCTAAGCATCATGTGGTGGTCTTGACTGATCACAAAAATCGGATTTATCTCGAGTCTGCCAAGCGGCTGAATCCTAGAAAGGCTCGTTGGTCGTTGTTTTTCTCCCGTTTCGATTTCGTGGTCTCATACCTGCCTGGTTCGAAGAACGTGAAGGCTGACGCTCTTTCTAGGAGTTTTGTGCCTGACTCTCCGTGAGTTTCAGAGCCGGCTGGTATCCTCAGAGAGGGAGTGATTTTGTCTGCCATTTCCCCAGATTTGCGACGAGTGCTGCAGAAATTTCAGGCGGATAGACCTGACCGTTGCCCACCAGAGAGACTGTTTGTCCCAGATAGATGGACCAGCAGAGTTATTTCCGAGGTTCATTCTTCGGTGTTGGCAGGCCATCCTGGGATTTTTGGTACCAGAGATTTGGTGGCTAGGTCCTTCTGGTGGCCTTCCTTGTCGCGGGATGTGCGTTCCTTTGTGCAGTCCTGTGGGATTTGTGTTGAGGAGAGCCATAAGATCAAATACTTAATTAACCTCAACACATAAGGTAATTGAGGGAAACAACCTATAACATGTATTGTTTAACCTTACATAAGTTTTTCCTCAGACAAAGTAAGACACTTAAGATGGCTGCCATCTCCTATACCAGAGCCATGTGCTTAGGTATCCAAGATGAACAATGAAGACACTGAAGATGGCTGCCATTTCCTGTTTCACCAGACCATGCGGTCTGGTATCCAAGATGACGCCCACCTCGATGACCTCATGGATCCACCCACAGCGACGCCCACTCTGATGACCTCACGGACCAACCCACCTAGATGACCTCATGGATCCGCCCATAGACTTGCTCATGCCCAACCCACTAACCAATGGAATACATCCGATCACTCCCATTTTAGAGCTAACCGAGCCCCCTTACAGGAGATATATAACATTGTGTTTGACTAATAAATCCCTTCTTGGAGCTGAGCCACATTGATCAAGGAGAGTTACAGCTGACTGTGTCTGGTGTATTTCTTTAGTGCACATGATCAATATCCATTAGGCCAGGAGTAGGCAACTAGAGAATTGAACATTTTATATTAATTGTTCAACCATAATATTTGGCCGCCCAACGGGGGGCCAGCAGAGGAAGAGCCCTGAACCCTGTAAAACCGGCGAGTGGAACGGCTGGATGCACTGAGTACCCCGAATCTGGAGACTGATCAACTCCTTAACAGAACACGGTAAGTCTGCTGATTTTTATAATCTGTAGTCTTTACCTGTGTCCTTCGGGGTATCCTGTGCAGATTGCCTGACCGTGTCCGGTTTTCTTGGTATCTGTAAGACGGCAGAAAGGGTATCTCCGCTGCTGGTCATTTAATTGCAAGAACCGTCACGTTTTAGTTGCCTACTGCCTGTTACATGTTGTGAAGAGGGGAGATGATTGGTAGTAAAGAAAAGAAGCATTGTGTAAGGACAGTCAAAGCAGGTTACTAAGAAAGAAAGGAAAAAAAAAGGGGGCTAGAGGCAAGTGATAAAACAAGAAAAACTGGTTTTTACAGAGGGGTATGACTGGTAGTCATTGTGTTTGGAGCAAGGTTTCTAGGAAAGTCAAAGCAAGTGTTTACAGAAAGCAAAGCATGTGGTAGGACGAGAAAAACAGGTTTTGTTTTTAAAGAAGGAAAGAAAGCAAGTGTAGGAAAAAAAAAAAATAAAATAATTTTTGTCTGTGGTATACGGTTGTCGCCTGTGATAAGATTTTCAGTTCTGTACAAGAAGGACTAGGACCTGGAGTAATTGACTCGGCCTAGGGGCCCGGTAAATCTTGGAGCAATTGGCTCAGTTCGGGCATAATAAATTGTGTAGCGGCTCATTGAAACTTGGAGCAATTGGCTCAGTTTGGGCCAATTAAATTTATAGTTTTTCTTTTTTTGCCCCGTGACATCGAGTAATTGACTCTGCATGGGGACCGGTAAGTTAGGGAGCAATTTGACAAAGTAGGGAATAATTGGTTTGTAAAGTACGGAGCACGGAAGTCAGACAGGGACCACGTGACAAGAAGCAATGGGAACTGGGTACTGCAGACTCAGTTCCCTTTAGAATCTCAGGTTTGAGTCATCTCCCCCGTCTTATTGTTTGTTTGGTGTTTGTTATCTTGATAGATAGATATATATATACTGTATATCTATAGAAAGATGAAGAAATTAATGCAGTTCTGCCGTATGGGCACTAAGCCAAATTCAGATGGCAAGTTAGACTCATGCAAATTAGTGGAAATTGTGTGGAATGCCAGAAGGGGGGATGGTTACAGCCCCTGGAGTGGAAGCTTGTCTTGAGATAAAAGAAAAGGTATCCTAGAAGATAATGGATTGTTGTCTATTGCTAGGGCAGGAGAAAGAGTCTCTGAAAGTACATATATATAAAAAAAAAAAAAAAAAGGAAAAATTGGAAATTGGGTAGAAGAGAAAAGGAATAGAAAGAATAGAGTTTTGAGTTGTGTATTACAAAAATATATCTTGTGAGCGGCCACCACCGTAAAATGGTGGCTCAGAGCCATGTGGTAAATGTAATGGTCGCCATTTTGTTAATGGCCAATGTGTTAAATGTGATAGCAGCCAAAATGGTGGCTCAGAGCCATGTGGTAAATGTAATGGTCGCCATTTTGTTAATGGCCAATGTGTTAAATGTGATAGCAGCCAAAATGGTGGCTCAGAGCCATGTGGTAAATGTAATGGTCGCCATTTTGTTAATGGTCAATGTGTTAAATGTGATAGCAGCCAAAATGGTGGCTCAGAGCCATGTGGTAAATGTAATGGTCGCCATTTTGTTAATGGCCAATGTGTTAAATGTAATAGCAGCCAAAATGGTGGCTCAGAGCCATGTGGTAAATGTAATGGTCGCCATTTTGTTAATGGCCAATGTGTTAAATGTAATAGCAGCCATCTTGGTGGTGGTAAATATAATTCTAATGGCAGCCATCTTGGTGGTGGTAAATATAATTCTAACGGCAGCCATCTTGGTGGTGGTAAATATAATTCTAATGGCAGCCATCTTGGTGGTGGTAAATATAATTCTGACGGCAGCCATCCTGGTGGTGGTAAATATAATTCTAATGGCAGCCATCTTGGTGGTGGTAAATATAATTCTAATGGCAGCCATCTTGGTGGTGGTAAATATAATTCTAATAGCGGCCATCTTGGTGGTGGTAAATATAATTCTGACGGCAGCCATCTTGGTGGTGGTAAATATAATTCTGACGGCAGCCATGTTGTGGATGGCAAAGGTGTTAATTCTGAAGGCAGCCATGTTGTGGATGGCGAATGTGCTGCTCCTGGTGGTGAACATCTCAGATTAAGGCTACACGCCACATCACCAAATCCTTGTTACCCAGTAATGACCACTAACGGCCAATACTATATTCCTTCGGGAAGTGAACAGGCTTTACCCATGTTTCCTATCTCTGTTGTTTCCAATGGGGCACCAACCCTTTCCTCTATCACTCCTGTTGTGAATCCAGCAGTCCTCCCACCTGGATCGTCCCCAGCACCTACCCTTTCTACTATCACTTCCAATGCCAATTTAGCCGCACACCCACATGAGATGCTCCAAGCAGCGGCCTCTCCTCCCAATGCTTCCACAACAGCACTCTCACGCAGCCTACATAACCCTATGCCCAGTACCTCACAGGCTGTCTCGCAGCCAAGCGCACACCTGTATGGGACGGTGGCGACTGTATCAAGGGGGGGCTCAATGTGGGAGGGGGATACCAGTAGCACAGGAAGCACAAAGGGGAGGGAATGTTGGCAACCTATTTTTGAAAAAGAACTTCCTGAGGGACCCTTGTTAGTAGTGGGAAAGGGTAATATAACAACAATGGAGACAGACGCTATTGTTAATGCTGCCAATTCTCGGTTAGAGCACAATGGAGGTGTAGCTAGAGCTATAGTGGAAGCAGGAGGGGCGACTATTCAAGCTGACAGCCAAATCATTGTTGAGTCATGTGGTCAGATAGCGGTTGGGGACATAGCGGTGACTAAAGCTGGCAATCTTCCTGTGTAGAATGATCATACATGCTGTGACCCCTACTTATGACCCTATTCATCCAGACGTTAGTGCTCAACAACTTCGTGCAGCAATAACTCGCATTAATGAGGACAGGACTTTTAAAGCTTTTAAGACTGCCTGCGTCACCTGGAGCCCATACCATGATACTGGAGCTGCCCAAATAGAGCCCTTCATTCCAGGACTGTTACCTCCTCCGGCTCCTCATACACAAGGGACTACATCTGCACTCCCGGTGCCATCTCTACTCCCGCTTCAGGCGCCACCGCCAACAGTGCCAATGCTCATGTCTGAGGAGCCCACCATCTGTGTCAAGTTTACACCCCGGCACGCTGCTACTCTGTTGAACCAAGTTCTAGATCCAGAAAAACAGCCGATGCCTTTCTACAGGAGCATGACGAGACATGGGACTCTGGTGTTGAGTTCTGCCAAGAACCTAAGACAAGGGCCTCGGATGAGTTGGCTGACCTATCAATTATTATTGTTGCCAAAGGTTTCCAGATGCCTCAAAGCTGATGCAGCCATTGTACAATGACCTCAAGACGTCAGCGTTTCCACTATGTACTAAATCCGTGGAAGCTTTCTACGCTCTTAAACAGGCCATACAGTCTGCACCAGCTCTTGGAATCCCAAATTATCAACTACCTTTTTACTTGTTTGTCAGTGAAGTAGCAGGACATGCTTCCGGAGTCCTAGCACAAAAACATGGGGGAAGAACAAGACCAATCGGCTACTACTCTGCCCGCCTGGACTCTGTGTCTCAAGCTTCCCCGACTTGCCTCAGAGCTGTTCATGCTGCACATATGCTTCTGGACAAAACTTCTGATATCATCTTAGGACATCCGGTTCTCTTAATGGCTCCACACGACATAAAAGCTATTCTAGGCCAGACTCAACCTAAACACCTGTCGCTACAGCGTCATATGAGACTCCAATGTTCCCTCTTGATTCCGGATAATGTCACTCTTGTCCGCTGCAGCATCTTCAAACTGTCCACGCTGCTTCCTCTTTCCAGGGGGGATGTGGATGATGATACTGATGCTCTCGGAGAAGATGCCTCTACACACTCAGAGGATCATGACTGTCTCGAACAAATGCATGAAGAAGTAGCCTCCCAGAAAAGCGTGTCTGAAGACCCACTCCCACATGCTGACCTGACGTTCTTCACTGATGGTTCCAGATTTGCAGATGAAACAGGAAGATTCCATACGGGATATGCCGTGGTTACACATGACCTGATCATCTCAGCTGGATCGCTACCACCGCACATGTCTGCACAAGAAGCGGAACTTAAAGCTTTGACGTTGGCTTGTCAGGAAGCGACGGAGAAGGTGGTCAACATCTACACGGATTCAAGATACGCTTTTGGAGTGGCTCATGACTTCGGCAGTATCTGGGCAACCAGAGGATACCCAACGTCCAGTGGAACTCCTGTAAAACATGCTGCTACCATGCAAGAACTTGTGGTCGCTCTGAATCTACCTTCAAAGGTTGCAGTGATCGAGATCAAAGCTCACGGGAGACTGGATTCTCCAGAAGCAAGGGGGAACTTCTTTGCTGACAAAACAGAAAAAAAACCTATGCTGTGGATCCATTTAGGAAAGAGAAAGCAGCGGTGTACGTGTCACAAGACACTGAAGAAGGGACTAAAGCCTCTCTTATGAGGATTATCCATCTACATCAAGACAAGACATCAGATGATGAAAAGAAGTCATGGCAAGAAGGAGGAACTAAAAAAGGATGAAGATGGAGTCTGGAGGGTGAACACAAAGGTCTACCCCGTAATCTGTACCCCTCAGTGACAGAATGGGCACACGGTATCACCCACAAAGGCAAGAATCGGATGAATGACCTGATTTGGAAGATTTATATGGCACCTGGAATTTCTACTGTTACCCAAAAATATTGCAAGTCCTGCCTTGTGTGTGCAACATGCAATCCAGCACCGCCTCAGAAACATTTGGCTAAACCACTATCCCTTTCAGAGAGTTCAGATCGATCGTATTCAAATGCCAAAAGTAGGGAAGTGCGAGTATGTACTGGTAGTGACTGACATGTTCTCAGGATGGCCCGAAGCCTATCCAGTAACAAACATGACTGCCAGAGTGACTGTTAAGAGACTGATGACTGAAGTAGTCTGCAGATATGGGGTCCCAGAGGTAATTGAGAGTGACCAAGTACCTGCGTTCATTGCAGCACTGTCTAAGGAACTATGAACATTAGTGGGAGCGGATTTGGGTTTACATACTCCATATCACCTACACAGCAGTGGGAAAGTAGAAACACTGAATGGCACCTTGAAAAATAAAATACTGAAAGCCAGTTAGGAGGTCAGACTTGGGACAGACATTTTGCACGTTGCCTTATACTCAGTCAGAAACACTACAAGGGGTCCCATTAAACTCACACCATACGAGATTCTTTTTGGGGGGCCTCCAAGATTGGGTCAATATTTTCCACAACAGCTAGCCTTGGGAAGTGATATTCTTGTAAATTATGTAATTGTTGTTACTAAAGAACTGTCAATAACACATGTACGAGTTTTATCATCCATTCCAGGTCCAGATTCCAGTGAAGGTACCCATGCTTTCCAACCTGGTGACTACGTGCTTGTAAAGAAGTTCATCAGAAAAGACATTCCTGGAGTCGAGATTTAAGGGTCCCTACCAAGTGCTCCTGACTACTCCTACTTCGGTCAGGATTGCTGAGCGCCTCCTGGATCCATCTCTCACATTATAAACTTGGTAGACAGTTAGGGACAGAGTAGGATCTGACCTGCTTGTCAAAGTCCAGCTACAAAGGGAGGTTTTCCACAAGGGAAAACTTGTCTCAAACTGGTGAAAACTCCAATTCCCCCTCCCGGGCAAGACGGTCGGATCTAGGATGTGTACAACAGGGTTAGTCGCACATGTGTATTTTACTCTAAGTAACCATGGAGATGGGAGATTGGAGAGTAATAGATCCAGCAGGTTGGGAAGTCCCGAGGACACTGGTAACACGCTCCGATATACCTCCGCAGTATACCCATAATTAGTCACACATTCTCTGGTGTCTATAGCATCCATATTGTCATGAAGCCTCTGATGTCATAATAACACTTAACATCGATGGGTTAGAGAACCACGGTGGGATCAAGATAAAAGAAAAGGTTAATAAAGTATTTAGGGGGGACTGTTGAGGAGAGCCATAAGATCAAATACTTAATTAACCTCAACACATAAGGTAATTGAGGGAAACAACCTATAACATGTATTGTTTAACCTTACATAAGTTTTTCCTCAGACAAAGTAAGACACTTAAGATGGCTGCCATCTCCTATACCAGAGCCATGTGCTTAGGTATCCAAGATGAACAATGAAGACACTGAAGATGGCTGCCATTTCCTGTTTCACCAGACCATGCGGTCTGGTATCCAAGATGACGCCCACCTCGATGACCTCATGGATCCACCCACAGCGACGCCCACTCTGATGACCTCACGGACCAACCCACCTAGATGACCTCATGGATCCGCCCATAGACTTGCTCATGCCCAACCCACTAACCAATGGAATACATCCGATCACTCCCATTTTAGAGCTAACCGAGCCCCCTTACAGGAGATATATAACATTGTGTTTGACTAATAAATCCCTTCTTGGAGCTGAGCCACATTGATCAAGGAGAGTTACAGCTGACTGTGTCTGGTGTATTTCTTTAGTGCACATGATCAATATCCATTAGGCCAGGAGTAGGCAACTAGAGAATTGAACATTTTATATTAATTGTTCAACCATAATATTTGTGGTCGGGCTAAGCCTTGCTGTTCTCGTGCCAGCGGATTGCTTTTGCCTTTGCCTATCCCGAAGAGGCCTTGGACGCACATTTCCATGGATTTTATTTCGGATCTTCCAGTCTCTCAGAGAATGTCTGTCATCTGGGTGGTGTGTGATCGTTTTTCCAAAATGGTCCATTTGGTGCCCTTGCCTAAGTTGCCTTCCTCCTCCGATTTGGTTCCTCTATTTTTTCAGAATGTGGTTCGCTTGCACGGCATCTCTGAAAATATTGTGTCTGACAGAGGATCCCAGTTTGTGTCCAGATTTTGGCGGATCTTTTGTGCTAAGATGGGCATTGATTTGTCTTTTTCGTCGGCCTTCCATCCTCAGACGAATGGCCAAACCGAGCGAACTAATCAGACCTTGGAAATTTATTTAAGATGTTTTGTTTCTGCTGATCAGGATGATTGGGTGACTTTTTTGCCATTGGCCGAGTTTGCCCTTAATAATCGGGCTAGTTCTGCTACTTTGGTTTCGCCTTTTTTCTGCAATTCTGGTTTCCATCCTCGTTTTTCCTCGGGTCAGGTTGAGCCTTCTGACTGTCCTGGGGTGGATTCTGTGGTGGATAGGTTGCAGCAGATTTGGAACCATGTGGTGGACAATTTGAAGTTGTCACAGGAGAAGGCTCAGCGCTTTGCCAACCGCCGTCGCGGTGTGGGTCCCCGACTTCGTGTTGGAGATTTGGTATGGCTGTCTTCTCGGTATGTTCCTATGAAGGTCTCCTCTCCTAAGTTCAAGCCTCGCTTCATCGGTCCTTATAAGATTTTGGAAATCCTTAACCCGGTGTCATTTCGTTTGGACCTCCCAGCGTCGTTTGCCATTCATAACGTGTTCCATAGGTCTTTGTTGCGGAGGTATGTGGTGCCTGTGGTTCCTTCTGTTGAGCCCCCTGCCCTGGTGCTGGTTGAGGGCGAATTGGAGTACGTGGTGGAGAAGATCTTGGATTCTCGTATTTCTAGACGGAGGCTACAGTATTTGGTTAAGTGGAAGGGCTATGGTCAGGAGGATAATTCCTGGGTTGTCGCCTCTGATGTTCATGCGGCCGATTTGGTTCATGCCTTCCATGTGGCTCATCCTGATCGCCCTGGGGGTTTTGATGAGGGTTCGGTGACCCCTCCTCAAGGGGGGGGGTACTGTTGTGAACTCTGTTTTTGGGCTCCCTCTTGTGGTCACAAGTGGTACTGTGTGAGTGCTGTCTTTGGGCTCCCCCTGGTGGCTCTTTGTGTCTTTCTGCAGGTCTGAGGCGGATCAGCTGTCTCGTTATCTGTTAGCTGGTTTCCTATTTAGCTCACCTGGACTTTCAGTGTTTGCCTGCTGTCGATGTATTCAGTGCTATCTTGATCTCTCCTGAATTCCTTCGCTATCAGTCTCTTCAAGAGAAGCTAAGTTTTCTGTTTGGTTATTTTTTGCTCATTAGTGTTCAATATTTTTCTTGGTTATTTACTTGTCCTTGTCCAGCTTGCTAATATGTGATTTCCTTGCTTGCTGGTAGCTCTAGGGGGCTGAGTTTCTCCCCTCACACCGTTAGTTGGTGTGGGGGTTCTTGTATTCTCAGCGTGGATATTTTGTATAGGGTTTTTTACTGACCGCACAGTTCCCTGCCTGTCTTCTGCTATCTAGTATTAGTGGGCCTCATTTGCTGAATCTGTTTTCATTTCTACGTTTTGTATTTTCCCCTTACCTCACCGTTAATATTTGTTGGGGGGCTTACTATATATTTGGGGTCATTTCTCTGAGGCAAGTGAGGTCTTACTTTCTCTATAGGGGTAGCAAGTTTCTCAGGCTGCGTCGAGACGTCCAGGAATTTAGGCACGTTCACCGGCTGCCTTTAGTGTGTTTGGTTAGGATCAGGTTTTGTGGTCAGTCCAGTTACCACCTCCCTAGAGCTCGTTCTATGTTCAGTAACTTAGCTGGTTCATTCTGTGATCCTCAGTCACTAAGGATCATAACAGTTACTGCAGGTTGTAGGCTTGTCGGAAGAGGTGGGTCTTCAGGTTCTTTTTGAAAGTTTCGATGGTAGGCGAGAGTCTGATATGTTGTGGTAGAGAGTTCCAGAGTAGGGGGGAAGCACGGGAGAAATCTTGTATGCGATTGTGGGAAGAGGAGATAAGAGGGGAGTAGAGAAGGAGATATTGTGAGGATCGGAGGTTGCGTGCAGGTAAGTACCGGCAGTCGAGGTCTCAGATGTATGGAGGAGACAGGTTGTGGATGGCTTTGTATGTCATGGTCACCAACTTCTGCGTTGAAAATCTGTTCACATATTTCAATGAAAAATTCACCTGATCCAACAGGAAATGATCTCCAAATTCCTTAGTATCATGGATCCTAGTCCCTCATGCACTTTGCAAAGGTCACAGAAGAAGTTATCCGGCTCCTCGTTTCTTCTTGCCCTAATACATGCAGCAGTGACGCTATTCCCTCTCAACCAGTCCCTCTCCCTGACACTCACTGCGCACCTTCATCAGGTAACTTTATCTCCTTCTGAAACACCATTATAATCAGTTACTAAGAAAAAAATCTATTGACCCGACTGCGATGCTCTCTACAGACCTGTCTCTAAGGGTACTTTCTCACTCCATTTAGAGACATGCTCTGGCATCACCATAACAGTCTATTGCCCGATCAGTGTAACGTCTGAATCCCGTTATGAGAGGGTTCGTAAACCCTGATCATGAACCTAGACGCAATGTGAGAGAAACCCTAAGGTCTCTGTCATCTCTCACGTCCTGGACCACTAGGTCCTCTCCTGTCTGATCCGCGATTTCTCAGATCACTGTTATTGACCCTCTACAATCTGGTTTCAGCTCTTCACATGCTACTGAAACTGAGCATGATCTACTAACACCTAAATCTACTGTTAAAAAAGAAATCATGTTGTTTGCTGGTGCTGTTGTATCCAGAGGAAATTGAGTTACCAGGCCATCAGACAGAGGCGAATGTTACTTACATTGCGTTCCGGAGTTGTTCTAACTCCTTCATCAGGTACAAAATAGGGAGACTGTTTCTAACACGTGGAGCCAGGGCCGCTATCAGGGCATTACTCCCTTTACTGTCATTTGGGGCCCTGTCAGCAGAAGTAAAGACGGGGGGGGGGGGGGGGGGGGTCCAGACCCAGTCCAACAGTCCAAACCCCCTTTTTTGCCTCTGCTCACTGGGCCCCAGGGTATAATAAAGCAAAACTGAATGGCCGTGCAGCTCCAAGGGAGTCTCTCTGCCTCTTCTGTGGCACGCTGATGACAGCTCGTACGCCAGGATACCAGAAGTGGAGCTGCGCTTACAGGGGATTGTGAGAGGTAAGTATGCAAAACTTTTTTTTTTTAAACTGAATTAAATGGGCTAGGGAGCAGCAAATGATGATTTGAGGGTGTGGGACGGGGCACATTGATGTATTGCGGGGGAGCGCAAATAATGATGAACTGGGAATGGGGGACAACAAATGATGAATTGGAGGTTGGGAACAACAAATGATGAATTGGGGTGGGAGAGAGAAAGAACAGGACAATGAATTGGGGTGGAGGGAGACATGTAAATATAATGAATCATGGGAGCTGGAGGTGGAGTGGGGGGCTTGTGGATGCAGGAGTGTGACTGGTAATTAATTGGGGAAAATGTACAGGGTCGAATTCATTTACATACTTATTGTGTGGGGAAAGTGGCTATTTAAAGTTAGAGGCGGCACAGTGGTGGATTACAATTTATATTTGGAATGGTGGGTTTCCTAACAACTATATATGATGCAGCAGTATTTGATACTTGCATGTAGTATTACTCGGTTACTATGTGGTGATATGTGGACTGGTCATGGTGTAGCGATATTTCTTCTTTGTGGTATTATTCGGTCACTATGTAGTCTAGTCATGTGTGGTGGTAGTTGTTCCCTGCATTTGGTATTTGGTAACTAGGTGGTGGTAATATGTGGTCTGGTGATGGTGTGGTAGTATTTGTTTCTTGCATTTGGTATTATTTGGTAACTGTGGTGGTAATATGTGGACTGGTCATGGTGTGATGGATTTTGTTCCTTGTATGTGGTATTATTCGGTCACTGTGGTGGTAATATGTGGTCTGGTCATGATGTGGCGGTATTACTTCCTTGTACAGGGGTTGGACAAAATAATGGAAACACCTGGAAACATCAACAAAAGTTAGTTTAATATGGTGTAGGTCCACCTTTTGCGGCGATTACAGCCTCAATTCTCCAAGGTATGGATTCATACAAGGTGTTAATTGTTTCCAAAGGAATTTTAGCCCATTTTGCAGTTAAAACACCCTCCAGTTCTTTGAGCGACGATGGCGGTGGAAATCGACGTCTAACTTGAATCTCTAAAATCGACCATAAATGCTCAATAATGTTGAGGTCTGAGGATTGTGGTGGCCAGATGAGATGCTCAACTTCATTAGAATGTTCCTCGTGCCTTGCTTTAAAGATTCTAGCTGTATGAATTGGTGCATTATCATCCTGAAAAATGGCATTCCGCTCCGGGAACAGTGCTTAAACCATTGGATGCACTTGGTCACCCAAAATGCCTAAATAATCTCGGCTGTTAATTCTTCCATGAAGGGATATCATTGGCCTGGTGGATCTCCAAGAAATAGCACCCCAGATCATCACAAGACCTCCACCATGTTTTACGGTTGGGAGAAGGCAGTCTGGATGGAATGCTTCTTTCGGCTCTCTCCAAAAGTACACTCGGCCGGAGGTCGGAAATAGGGTAAACAATGATTCGTCTGAGAATATCACGTTTCCACTGCTCGAGGGACCAATTCTGGAGGTTTCTACACCACTCTAAACGCTTGGAAACATTTGTCATTGAGAGCAGCGGTTTTCTAATTGCAGCTCTTCCGTGGAGATCAGATTTGTGCAGCTCCCGACGAACAGTTTTTGTGGAAACTGGGTTCTGTAGGTGTTCATTGAGCTCAGCAGTGATTTTCGGAGCCATGGCCTTGCGATCCGCTCTCACAATTCGCTTTAGAGTCCGATGGTCTCTCTGTCAACTTTGACTTTCGTCCTGACCTGTGCTTTGCTGCGGACGTTTTTCCTTCTCTTTCAAACGCAGTCATTACTTTGGAGACAGTACCTCTTGACACGCCAAGCATTCGGGCACTTTGTGTTACACTAGCGCCTGCCATACGAGCACCAACAATTTGGCCTTTTTGAAAATCCGAGAGGTCTGCCATTGGTATCAGGTTCTCATCAATGTTCTTACAATTATGCAAAACAAACAGTTAATTTACATACACATATCACATAACACAAATAATCAACTACAAAACATTACCATATGTCACGGTTTGCATGTTTATCACATGTTCAAAGATTATGATGCCAAAACGTTAGGTGTTTCCATTTTTTTGTCCAACCCCTGTATGTGGTATTATTCTGTCACTATGTGCTGACATGTGGTCTGGTCACGGAGTGGCAGTATTTGTTCCTTCTATGTGGTATTATTCGGTAACTATGTGGTGGTAATATGTGGTCTGGTCATGGTGTGGCAGTATTTGTTCTTTGTATGTGGTATTCGGTCTCTACACTCACTGGCCACTTTATTAGGTACACCTGTCCAACTTCTTGTTAACACTTAATTTCTAATCAGCCAATCACATGGCGGCAACTCAGTGCATTTAGGCATGTAGACATGGTCAAGACAATCTCCTGCAGTTCAAACCGAGCATCAGTATGGGGAAGAAAGGTGATTTGAGTGCCTTTGAATGTGGCATGGTTGTTGGTGCCAGAAGGGCTGGTCTGAGTATTTCAGAAACTGCTGATCTACTGGGATTTTCACGCACAACCATCTCTAGGGTTTACAGAGAATGGTCCGAAAAAGAAAAAAAATCCAGTGAGCGGCAGTTCTGTGGGCGGAAATGCCTTGTTGATGCCAGAGGTCAGAGGAGAATGGGCAGACTGGTTCGAGCTGATAGAAAGGCAACAGTGACTCAAATCGCCACCCGTTACAACCAAGGTAGGCCTAAGAGCATCTCTGAACGCACAGTGCGTCGAACTTTGAGGCAGATGGGCTACAGCAGCAGAAGACCACACCGGGTACCACTCCTTTCAGCTAAGAACAGGAAACTGAGGCTACAATTTGTACAAGCTCATCGAAATTGGATAGTAGAAGATTGGAAAAACGTTGCTTGGTCTGATGAGTCTCGATTTCTGCTGCGACATTCGGATGGTAGGGTCAGAATTTGGCGTAAACAACATGAAAGCATGGATCCATCCTGCCTTGTATGGAGCATCTTTGGGATGTGCAGCCGACAAATCTGCGGCAACTGTGTGATGCCATCATGTCAATATGGACCAAAATCTCTGAGGAATGCTTCCAGCACCTTGTTGAATCTATGCCACGAAGAATTGAGGCAGTTCTGAAGGCAAAAGGGGGTCCAACCCGTTACTAGCATGGTGTACCTAATAAAGTGGCCGGTGAGTGTATGTGGTGGTAATATGTGGTGTGGTCATGGTGTGGTGGTGTTTGTTCCTTGTATGTGGTATTATTCAGTGACTGTGGTGGTAATATATGGTGTGGTGTTTGTTCCTTGTATGTGGTGGTATTCGATCACTATGTGGTGGTAATATGTGATCTGGTCATGGTGTGGTGGTATTTGTTCCTTGTATGTGGTATTACTGGGTCACTATGTGGTGGTAATATGTGGACTGCTCATGGTGTGGTGGTATTTGTCCTTTGTATGCATTATTCAGTCACTATGTGGTGACCACAGTGCTGCACCGCCCTACATCTCAACTCTGTCTACTACCTACCTTCTCCCTCTGCCCTCGCTGCAGCATGCCCAATAGCCAGTACATAGCAGACACCCTTTCTGGCGACTACCCTAGGTACAGTACCTAGTCTGACTTGAGGGTAAGGAGGGCGCCAGAGAGCGCTGAGAAGTGGGATATAGATAAATCCCCTTCAGAAGGAACCAGGGGCAACCAAACAACCCTGGTTCATGACAAATTGGTGTGAGTAGTGGGGACGATAAAGATATCCTCCCCGGGATCCCTGACATACGGCTTGGATCCGTGACCTAGTGTTGGCAGCAACGTGTGAACCGTCACATGGTGCATGACAACATGGCGCAGGCCCAGGCTGATCAGAAGCACTGGTACGACAAGAACGCCCGGGAGTGGACCTACCACATGGGTCAAAAGGTGTGGGTGCTCGTCCCCGTACCAAAGGATAAGCTTCAGGCAGCCTGGGAAGGCCTGTAAGTCGTTCACCAACAGCTCAACTAGGTCACCTACGTGGTCATGCTTGACCATGCTCGGGGTAGGTGAAAGGCTTTTCACGTCAATATGATGAAGGCTCATCACGAACGTGAAGCCTGCATCCTACCGATCTGTAACCTGCCCGAAGAGAGGAGGAAGACCCTCTCCTGGACATGCTGGCCCAAGGCTCGTGGGTCCATCGAGGATATGGAGGTAAGCGCCTTGCTATCCAAACCCCAGCGGTTGCAGTTGCGGAGGATCATGCTGGAATCCTTCCGACCAACAGACCTGGAAGGACAGCAGTCCACAAGGTGGACACCAGGAATCATGCCCCACTACGGTGAAAACGTTATCAGATCTCCGACGTACAGCATGTTATGCACCAGGAAATCAATGAGGTTACAGCTGGGGGGGATTAAACAGTCCAAAAGCACGTGGGCCTCACCTGTAGTCCTCATGCCAAAGAATTGGACCACAAAGTTCTGCGTGAACTACAGGGGGCTTAGCTCCATCACAGCTTTTGACGCGTACCCAATGCCGCGCATCGAAGAGCCGCTTGTTATGGACCTGGTGGTTAGGAGCACCCGGAATGACCTGATGAGTAAATTCAAAATCGGGACTAGCTCTGGGTAAGTGGGAACTCTGCTGACCGCAAACCCTACTCCTATCACACACACTAGAAATAGCCGTGGAGCGTACCTAACTCTCCCTAGACGCCTCTTCACAGCCTAAGAGCTAACTACACCTAAAGATAGAAATAGAAGCCTTACCTTGCCTCAGAGAAATTCCCCAAAGGTAAAGGCAGACCCCCACATATATTGACTGTGAGTTAAGAGGAAAGTCACAAACACAGGAATGAAACAGGTTTTAGCAAAGGAGGCCAGATTTCACTAAATAGTCAGAGGATAGAAAAGGGAACTATGCGGTCAGCACAAAAGACTACAAAAAACCACGCAGAGTAAGCAAAAAGACTCCCCACACCGACTCACGGTGTGGAGGTGCCACTCTGCACCCCAGAGCTTCCACCTAGCAAGGGAATATCATGATAGCAAGCTGGACTAGAAATTAGCAGTAACAACAAATGAACTAGTAAAGACTTAGCTTCTGCTGGAGTAGACAGGTCCTCAGAGAAGTCCAAGAGAGATCTGAACCAATACTGAAACATTGACAGCTGGCATGAAGTAACGATCTGAGTGGAGTTAAATAGGGAAGCAGCATAGCAATAAACGAGAGCAGCTGATAAAGCCAACCTCAGTGACCAGCAGTTCCGCTCGAAGCCACCAGAGGGAGTCCAAGAGCAGAACCAACCAAAGTACCATTCATGACCACAGGAGGGAGTCCGAGAACGGAATTCACAACACCGCTTGAGCGCTTAGCTGGCGCAAAATATCTGTCCATAATGGATCTGAGTCGGGGATACTGGCAGATTCCCCTGAGCCCCGAGGCGCAGGAGAAGTCTGCCTTTAACACACCCTTCGTACTGTATGAGTCCACGGTCATGCCCTTCGGCATGAAGAATGCCCCTGCTACTTTCCAGCGGATGGTCAACCACCTGCTTTAGGGACTGGAGAAGTATGCTGTGGCATACTTAGATGATATTGCCGTCTTCAGTTTCTACTGGGAGGAACACCTGCAGCATTTCCAGGAGGTGCTCAGGCGAATTCTCCAAGCAGGCCTGACCATCAAGCCGGGAAAGTGCCAGATGGGCATGAGAGAGGTCCACTACGTGGGGCATCGGGTAGGCCGGGGCTCCATGAGGTCAGAGTGTGGGAAAGTGGACGCTATTGCATCCTGGCCTACCCCCAGGACAAAGAAACAGGTGATGTCCTTCCTGGGCACTGCAGGGTACTATAGGCGCTTTGTACAGAACTATAGTAGCCTGGAAAAACCCTTGACGGTCTCACCAGGAAGAAGTTACCCCAAACAGTCGACTGGATAGATGGCTGTGAGGTGGCTTTCTGGGTTTTGATTACAGCCCTAATCAGTTCTCCGGTGCTGAAAGCCATCGATAGCAGTCAGCCATTAGAGATATAGACCGACGCCAGCGAGTTTGGCCTCAGTGCTGTGCTCAGCCTGGTGGACTCGGGGAACTAAGAGCACCCCATGTTGTACCTGAGCTGGAAGCTGCTGCCAAGGGAAGTGGCCTATTCCACCATCGAGAAGGAGTGCCTGGCCATGGTTTGGGCCCTGCAACGTTTGCAGCCCTACCTGTATGGACGCGTCTTCACCATGGTGACCGACAACAACCCCCTTTGGCTGCCCATCGTGTCTGATACCAACGCATGGTTGCTATGCTGGAGCCTTGCCCTCCAACAGTACGACTTTACAGTGAAAGACAAAAAGGGCAGCGAGCATGGCAACGCAGATGGGTTGTCCCGCCGGTGCGAACCTGCTGAGGTGCGGATGTACCTAGAGGTCCTGCCTCCGTAGCGCAATCCAAAGGGGGAGGTGTCATGAATATACACAGCTCTGCTACACCCATGAGGTCTGTGTTAAGTACATACACATATTCAGGGCCGCTGCAACTTCCTGCCTTTGTAAGTGACATGCCAGCCCAGACACACCCTGTGGGCTTTTTGACCCCCCTCCGAGCGCCTTCTCAGTAATCACTCAGTGCAATGTGATACCAGTGTGCAGCAGCCCCCACTAAGTAGTTTATGGCCCTAAGCTGGCTGAAAGCAGTTGTGGAAACGTGCTCTTTTGTTCATTTAAAAACTTAATAGTAGGGCATAACTTGATCCCAATTAGTGATAGAGATATAAAAGTTACATATTCCGAATATCCATCAAGAGATCTATAACCCACTGAAATCTCTAGGATCCAGGCCCAACGAAATCCAAGGAATGGATATCTCCATAAGCAGGTTATGTATCCACTTCGTGTTTATAGTTAAATGAACCCCCATGTCATGCTGAGCATAATGATAATTTTGTCATTCTTCTACGAGGTTCACCCTAAGAGATATGGGTAATAGAGTATTTCATAATTGTTCAGAAAGGGGAGTTCCCCAACTACCCAGTGAGGTCAGCACAGTGGGAGTGCCTTAAGTTTGGGCACAGGTATAAGACATGGAGGCTTGACTAGAGCTCTCGCTCTGTCTCTCTTGGCCTGGGAAGTCACCTAGCAGATACTGTGCCCGATGCATTGGGACATATGTTCCTCCATGAAATGACATAAGACAAATGTGAGTTTGTTTTCATCTTTAATCCCTTTTAGTTTGTAATCGATCTGTACATACAATAATTGTCTCATCTTGTAAGATCGTTTTTTTATACTTTTTGTAAACACTGCCTAATCGTTTTTGGAGTAAAGGTTATAATATTTACTACCTTCGTTTTCCTTGCTCTAATACATACCTCCAATGTCCTCTAAAGTAAATTAGGCTACCAATTGGGTTGGCTCCTGACCCGCTATTAGTCATAGGAATAGTAGCTGGTGGCAGCAGATAGTACTGAGCGAATTGGGTATAGCTGGCAGCGACAGACAGCGTTTGATAATTATAATTCCTGCCTGGGTGGGAGTAGTTATATCGCCCTCGCTGCAGTGTGCCCAATAGCTAGTATATAGCAAGGCAGACTTACTGGCGACTAATTATCCTAAGTGCAGTTCCCTGACTGACCTGAGTGTAAGGGGGGCGCCAGAGAGCTGCAAGTTCCAAACCGTTAGTGGGATATAAATAAATCCCTGAATGAAGAACTGGGGGCAACCAAACGCCCCCGGTGCATGACACCCCTTCAGTGTACAGTTTTAACCTACCACTAAGCAGACATCAAGCATTCAGCTATGTCCGTGTCCTGGTATGCTGCTTCCTAGAGGCGGTCCTGCCATCTGTGCACATGCTCCACTCACCTGACATTAGGACGAGTAGAGGCTTCACTGCTCCTCCCCACGGTGCTCCCAAAGAGATGAAGCCCTTGATATATTTCTTCTTCCACTCCACAGGCTGATGGTGAAGAAAGTACAGCAGATAAAGATTACCGAGGCTGTGACCTATCAGGAAGAGTGGCTTCTCGTACTGCAACGCCATCTCCTCAATCAGAAGCTTCAGTTTATCAAAATATTCCTTCTGTCCATCTGTGAAAGAAAGTACAGAGATCATCAAGGTAAAGTCATTGTCAATGATGTCATCACCGGGGGCGAGGCTGATATCCTCTTACACTATGTACAGGCTGGTGATGTCGTGTAAGGGGCGTGGTCTAATGTCACTATCAGTGATGTCATCATTGGGGCGGGGCTGACAACCTCTTACACTATGTACAGGCTGGTGATGTAGTATAAGAGGCGTGATGTCATCACTGGGGACGGGGCCGACCACCCCTCCCTCAGGATATACAGGACTTTATTACAGAGGCTGCAGGGTCACTAGCCAGAGACAACTAGAAGGTGAGGAGATTTCGTGTCCGCCATATGACATTTTGCAGGCTGGGACAGCCCTGGACTTTGTCGGAGAGTCTGTACTTACTGGGAGCAATTCTCCAGTCATAGGGAGCTGCCCGCACTGTCTCATCTCTCACGTAGCCATTGTTCACCAAGTTTTGTACGAGAGTGTGCAAATAACCTGAGTGAAGAGTAACAGTAGATAAAGAGGCACCAGCAATGGATTTCCACGCAACATCTCCAGATTCCTCATGGACTCCTCTTACCCGCTAACTTGCTTTTATCCAGATACTCAACAGAAAACGTCTTTCCAAATCCAGGAACGCGAATGTCGACCCCTGGGGCATTGGAAGCCATTCTAGTTGTCTTGTTGTACACAACTCTGTTAAAGACATAACACAAAGATTTACAGAAAACCAATCACTGGCACCATGACAAGGAGCGCCACTCCGGAGAGTCTCCCTGCTGTGCTCAGGAGAACGTCCTCATCATCCTTCAGAAATCACTGGCACCATGAGAAGGAGATCCACTCCGGAGAGTCTTCCCGCTGTGCTCAGGAGAACGTCCTCATCATCATGCAGAAATCACTGGCACCATGACAAGGAACGCCGCTCCAGAGAGTCTCCCCGCTGTGCTCAGGAGGCCGTCCTCATCATCCTGCAGAAATCACTGGCACCATGACAAGGAGCGCTGCTTCGGAGATTCTCCCCGCTGTGCTCAGGAGAAAGTCCTCATCATCCTGCAGAAATCACTGGCACCATGAGAAGGAGCGCCACTCCGGAGAGTCTTCCCGCTGTGCTCAGGAAAACGTCCTCATCATCCTTCACAAATCTCTGGCACCATGAGAAGGAGCGCCACTCCGGAGAGTCTTCCCGCTGTGCTCAGGAGAATGTCCTCATCATCCTGCAGAAATCACTGGCAACTAGGGTTGAGCGAAACGGATCGGTCATTTTCAAAAGTCGCCGACTTTTGGCAAAGTCGGGTTTCAGCGTGGGATCGGCCATGCGGTACACGATCTTTGTGCCAAAGTTGCGTTTCCTATGATGCTTAAAGCGCCATTTCTCAGCCAATGAAGGTGCACGCAGAGTGTGGGCAGCGTGATGACATAGGTCCTGGTCCCCACCATCTTAGAGAAGGGCATGGCAGTGCTTGGCTTGCTTTCTGCGGCGTCACAGGGGCTATAAAGGGGCGTTCCCGCCGACCGCCATCTTACTGCTGCTCTGTACAACAACAGTCGCACTCAAAAAAGAGGTTTTTAGAATTTTTGTTAGTCAAAAAACGTGTTTTTTTATTGTGAACAAACACCAAAATGAAGGTATCACCGCAGTGTTTCAAGGACCTACCTTGAAACACTGCGGTGATACCTTCATTTTGGTGTTTGTTCACAATAAAAAAAACAAGTTTTTTGACTAACAAAAATTCTAAAAACCTCTTTTTTGAGTGCGACTGTTGTTGTACAGGACTATATTCTGGAGTATCCCTCCATGTTCAGTCTGCACCAGTACTAGCGAGAGTGCACGTCTTGTCCTTCACTACGATATCTTACTGCTGCTGATCTGAGCGTAGGGAGAGGATGCTGCCGCTTCGTCAGAAGCAGGGATAGCGTTAGGCAGGGTAAATTAACCCCAAAACCGCTTGTGCTGTAGCGATTTCCATTGTCCAACACCACCTTTTCTTTGCAGGGACAGTGGAGGCTAGATTTCTGTGCAACAGCTCTGTAGGTTATAAGGCTCCCTGATAGCTGCGTTGCTGTGTGTACGCCGCTGTACAAACCAACTGCTTTTTTCAAAGCACAAATCCTGTTGCTCCTTCCTTTCTGCACAGCTATCTTGTTTGTTTGTCCACACTTTTGACTTTTGTGTGCAGCAGTCCTTTTTATTGCTGCCTGCCATACTTTTCTGAGATTACTGTAGGGAGATAGTAATTGTAGTACAGTCCCTTTTTTTTTTTTTTTTTGTTATATCTCTTCAAGCCACTTTCTGCCACAGAAAATATACTCTAATACAGTGGCCCATATTTATTCACTAGTCTCCCTGAAAAAAAAAAAAAAAGGGGCAGATTAAAATTGGCAAATCTGCATCAGTGCCAGTCCTGTCTGTGGCATCTGTCTTTCATTTTCTGCCACAGAAAACCTGCTGTATAACAGTGGGCCTGATTTCTTCACAATTCTCCCATAAAAAAATAAAACAAGTGGGAGATTAAGATTGGCAAATCTGCATCAGTGCCAGTCCTGTGTGTGGCATCTGTCTTTGTTTTTCTGCCACAGAAAACCTACTGTATAACAGTGGGCCTGATTTCTTCACAATTCTCCCAGAAAAAATAAAACAAGTGGGAGCTTAAGATTGGCAAATCTGCATCAGTGCCAGTCCTGTGTGTGGCATCTGTCTTTGTTTTTCTGCCACAGAAAACCTACTGTAAACAGTGGGCCTGATTTCTTCACAATTCTCCCATAAAAAATAAAACAAGTGGGAGATTAAGATTGGCAAATCTGCATCAGTGCCAGTCCTGTGTGTGGCATCTGTCTTTCATTTTCTGCCACAGGAAACCTACTGTATAACAGTGGGCCTGATTTCTTCACAACTCTCCCATAAAAAATAAAACAAGTGGGAGATTAAGATTGGCAAATCTGCATCAGTGCCAGTCCTGTGTGTGGCATCTGTCTTTGTTTTTCTGCCACAGAAAACCTACTGTATAACAGTGGGCCTCATTTCTTCACAATTCTCCCAGAAAAAAAAAAAGTGGGAGATTAAGATTGGCAAATCTGCATCAGTGCCATTCCTGGGTGTGGCATCTGTCTTTGTTTTTCTGCCACAGAAAACCTACTGTATAACAGTGGGCCTGATTTCTTCACAATTCTCACAGAACAAAAAAAAAAGTGGGAGATTAAGATTGGCAAATCTGCATCAGTGCCAGTCCTGTGTGTGGCATCTGTCTTTGTTCTTCTGCCACAGAAAACCTACTGTATAACAGTGGGCCTGATTTCTTCACAATTCTCCTAGAAAAAAATAAAACAAGTGGGAGATTTAGATTGGCAAATCTGCATCAGTGCCAGTCCTGTGTGTGTGGCATCTGTCTTTGTTTTTCTGCCACAGAAAACCTACAGTATAACAGTGGGCCTGATTAAATCACTTGTCTCCCATATCCAAAAAAAAAATTAAAATAAAGGGAGAATAATCTTGCCAAATCTGTGCATCTGTGCGAGTGCTGTCTGTGGTATCTGTCAGTCATTTTGTGCCACAGGAACTATACCGTGATATAGTGGGCCTGATTAAATCCCTTGTCTCCCATATAAAAAAAAGAGGGACATTTCTATTGCCAGTGTGTGCATCTGCGTCAGTCCTGTTAGTGTCATATCTGCCAGCCTCTTTCTGCCAATCAAACTGTCTAGTGTAATACAGTGGGCCTGATTTTTCCCTGCATTCTCCCACACATAAAGAGGGACATTTCTATTGCCAGTGTGTGCCTCTGCGTCAGTCCTGTTAGTGCCATATCTGCCAGCCTCTTTCTGCCAATCAAACAGTGTACTGTAATACAGTGGGCCTGATTTTTCCCTGCATTCTCCCACACATAAAGAGGGACATTTCTATTGCCAGTGTGTGCATCTGTGTCAGTCCTGTTAGTGCCATATCTGCCAGCCTCTTTCTGCCAATCAAACTGTGTAGTGTAATACAGTGGGCCTGATTTTTCCCTGCATTCTTCCACACATAAAGAGGGACATTTCTATTGCCATTGTGTGCATCTGCGTCAGTCCTGTTAGTGCCATATCTGCCAGCCTCTTTCTGCCAAACAGTGTAGTGTAATACAGTGGGCCTGATTTTTCCCTGCATTCTCCCACACATAAAGAGGGACATTTCTATTGCCAGTGTGTGCATCTGCGTCAGTCCTGTTAGTGCCATATCTGCCAGCCTCTTTCTGCCAATCAAACAGGGTAGTGTAATACAGTGGGCCTGATTTTTCCCTGCATTCTCCCACACATAAAGAGGGACATTTCTATTGCCAGTGTGTGCATCTGCGTCAGTCCTGTTAGTGCCATATCTGCCAGCCTCTTTCTGCCAATCAAACAGTGTAGTGTAATACAGTGGGCCTGATTTTTCCCTGCATTCTCCCACACATAAAGAGGGACATTTCTATTGCCAGTGTGTGCATCTGCGTCAGTCCTGTTAGTGCCATATCTGCCAGCCTCTTTCTGCCAATCAAACAGTGTAGTGTAATACAGTGGGCCTGATTTTTCCCTTCATTCTCCCACACATAAAGAGGGACATTTCTATTGCCAGTGTGTGCATCTGCGTCAGTCCTGTTAGTGCCATATCTGCCAGCCTCTTTCTGCCAATCAAACAGTGTAGTGTAATACAGTGGGCCTGGTTTTTCCCTGCATTCTCCCACACATAAAGAGGGACATTTCTATTGCCAGTGTGTGCATCTGCGTCAGTCCTGTTAGTGCCATATCTGCCAGCCACTTTCTGCCAATCAAACAGGGTAGTGTAATACAGTGGGCCTGATTTTTCCCTGCATTCTCCCACACATAAAGAGGGACATTTCTATTGCCAGTGTGTGCATCTGCGTCAGTCCTGTTAGTGCCATATCTGCCAGCCTCTTTCTGCCAATCAAACAGTGTAGTGTAATACAGTGGGCCTGATTTTTCCCTGCATTCTCCCACACATAAAGAGGGACATTTCTATTGCCAGTGTGTGCATCTGCGTCAGTCCTGTTAGTGCCATATCTGCCAGCCTCTTTCTGCCAATCAAACAGTGTAGTGTAATACAGTGGGCCTGATTTTTCCCTGCATTCTCCCACACATAAAGAGGGACATTTCTATTGCCAGTGTGTGCATCTGCGTCAGTCCTGTTAGTGCCATATCTGCCAGCCTCTTTCTGCCAATCAAACAGTGTAGTGTAATACAGTGGGCCTGATTTTTCCCTGCATTCTCCCACACATAAAGAGGGACATTTCTATTGCCAGTGTGTGCATCTGCGTCAGTCCTGTTAGTGCCATATCTGCCAGCCTCTTTCTGCCAATCAAACAGTGTAGTGTAATACAGTGGGCCTGATTTTTCCCTGCATTCTCCCACACATAAAGAGGGACATTTCTATTGCCATTGTGTGCATCTGCGTCAGTCCTGTTAGTGCCATATCTGCCAGCCTCTTTCTGCCAATCAAACTGTGTAGTGTAATACAGTGGGCCTGATTTTTTCCTGCATTCTCCCACACATAAAAAAGGGAGATTTAAATTCACAACAAGTTCACGTACACCTTCTACCTGGTTTTACAGGACCACATAACGGTTGTTAGTTTGATTACATTTTTCCAATAATGAGGAAGTCTGGTGGAAGAGGTCGTGGCTGTGGGCGTTCATTGCCAGCTGGTAATGATGTTAGTGGTGGTGGTCGTGGAGCATCAGGTGGTCGTTGGAAAAGCAATATAGCCCCTAAGTCTCGAGTTGTTGAGCCAGCGTCATCGTCTGGCTACACAAGGCCTCGAAGGCTCCCTTTTCTGGGAGTAGGAAAACCGCTTTTGAAGCGGGAGCAGGAGGAACAAGTATTGGCTTTCATTGCTGCCTCTGCCTCTAGCTCTTTCGCCTCCTCCTCGGAAAGTGCCAAATGTCAGAGCAGTGCGTCGTCAGTGGATGCTCCCGGTCAGGAACAAGTCGCTTCCTTGTGTCCTTCACCCAGAACAACAGTGAAGGATGCGTCAGGCGACACAACAGGTAACTCCATGGAGCTCTTTACACATACCGTGCCTGGGTTAGAAAGGGAAATTGTTAACAGGCCATGCCCATTACAAGATGAATCGGACATGGAGTGCACAGATGCACAGCCACAGCCAGATTATTATGCTGTTCCTTTGACTCAGATCAGAACA
Organism: Ranitomeya variabilis; assembly: GCF_051348905.1. NCBI lineage: Eukaryota > Metazoa > Chordata > Amphibia > Anura > Dendrobatidae > Ranitomeya > Ranitomeya variabilis. The sequence goes on from NC_135233.1 coordinate 626,599,689, forward strand.
TTGCCCTCGCAGTGTACTGATCCAGAATCTGACCCCGATGAGACTATGGAGCCCCGTCACCAACGCTATAGCACCGGCTTACACGATGACCCAGAGGAAGGTGCACAGGACATAGAAGAGGAGGTCATAGATGACCCAGTTGTTGACCCCGATTGGCAGCTATTGGGGGAACAGGGTGCAGGCGGCAGTAGCTCTGAAGCAGAGGAGGAGGAGCCGCAGCAGGCATCAACATCGCAACAGGTTCCATCTGGCAGGCCCGTATCTGGCCAAAAACGTGTGGCAAAACCAAAACCAGTTGTAGGACAGCGTGGCCATCCGGTTAAAGTAGCTCAGTGTGCAATGCCTGAAAAGGTATCCGATAGTAGGAAGAGTGCAGTCTGGAATTTTTTTAACCAAGATCCCAATGATCAGTGCAAAGTCATCTGTAAGAAATGCTCAAAGACCTTCAGCAGAGGTCAGAATGTTAAAAATCTAAATACAAGTTGCATGCGTAGACATTTAACCACCATGCACTTGCAAGCCTGGACAAACTACCAAACGTCCCTTAACATTGTAGCACCCTCTCACAATGAAGCTAGTCAGCAACGCGACATCCCTTCCCTCACTGTAAGCCCACCGTTTACCACACCACCTGCAGGTAATGTGGCGGTTTCGTCGCAAGGCCAAAGCAGTCAGGGAATCACCAGGTTCATGGTAGGAAAAACTGTATGTAGGGCAACAGCAAGAATACCATCACCAACCCTCTCTCAGTCACCCATGTCCACCGGCACCCCCGCTAGTTCCACCCTATGCAGCTCTCCAGTCCAGCTCACCCTACATGAGACTCTCGTTAGGAAAAGGAAGTACTCATCCTCGCATCCGCATACACAGGGTTTGAACGCCCACATTGCTAGACTAATCTCGTTAGAGATGATGCCCTACCGCTTAGTTGAAAGCGAAGCTTTCAAAGCCCTGATGGACTACGCTGCACCACGCTACGAGCTACCCAGTCGACACTTTTTTCCAGAAAAGCCATCCCAGCCCTCCACCAGCATGTAAAAGACCGCATTGTCCATGCGCTCAGGCAATCTGTGAGTAGAAAGGTGCACCTGACAACAGATACATGGACCAGTAGGCATGGCCAGGGGCGTTACGTCTCCATCACGGCACACTGGGTTAATGTGGTGGATGCAGGGTCCACAGGGGACAGTAATCTTGGGACAGTTCTGCCTAGCCCACGGTCTAGGAAACAGTTGGCTGTAGGCGTTCGTCACCCCTCCTCCTCCTCGTCCTCCAGCAGAAGCGAGAGCTCGTCCACAGACCGCAGTCGCACGACCACTCCATCCGCAGCTGCCACTGTTGCACACGAGGTGTCCAATTATGGAACAGCTAGTGGAAAGCGTCAGCAGGCTGTATTGGCAATTAAGTGTTTGGGCGACAACAGACACACCGCAGAAGTTCTGTCCGAGTTCTTGCAGCAAGAAACTCAGTCATGGCTGGGCACTGTACATCTTGAGGCAGGCAAGGTAGTGAGTGATAACGGAAGGAATTTTATGGCTGCCATAGCCCTTTCCCAACTGAAACACATTCCTTGCCTGGCTCACACCTTAAACCTGGTGGTGCAGTGCTTCCTGAAAAGTTTTCCGGGGTTATCCGACCTGCTGCTGAAAGTGCGCAGACTTTGCTCTCACATCCGCCGTTCGCCCGTACACTCCAGCCGTATGCAGAACCATCAGCGGTCTTTGAACCTTCCCCAGCATCGCCTAATCATCGATGTTGCAACAAGGTGGAACTCCGCACTGCACATGCTTCATAGACTGTGCGAACAGAAGCGTGCTGTTATGTATTTTTGGGAGGATACACATACACGGGCAGGCAGTTGGATGGCAGACATGGAGTTGTCAGCTGTGCAGTGGTCGAAGCTCCAAGACCTGTGTCAAGTCCTTCAGTGTTTTGAGGAATGCACATGGCTGGTTAGTGCAGACAACGCCGTAATAAGCATGAGCATCCCCCTAATGCGTCTGCTGATGCAAAGTTTGACGCACATAAAGGAGCAGGCGTCTGCAGCCGAGGATGAGGGAAGCCTTGATGACAGTCAGCCATTGTCTGCTCAGGGAAGTCTACAGGACGAGGTGGCGGGCGAAGAGGAGGAGGACGAGGAGGATGATGGGGATGAGTATTTTTTGGATGAGGAAGCTTCTCAGGGGGCAATAGAAACTGCTGGCGGTGCAAGGCCGGGTTCAGGTTTTTTGAGGGAGACAAGTGACGTTGATTTGCCAGAAACTGCTCCTCAACCCAGCATATGCACTGACTTGACAACTGGAACATTGGCTCACATGGCGGATTATGCCTTGCGTATCCTCAAAAGGGACCCACGCATTATAAAAATGATGACCGATGACGATTACTGGTTGGCCTGCCTCCTTGATCCTCGCTATAAAGGCAAATTGCAAAATATCATGCCACATGAGAACCTCGAACAAATATTGGCAACCAAACAAGTTACTCTTGTAGACCGTTTGATTCAGGCATTCCCAGCACACAGCGCCGGTGATGGTTCTCAGGGCTTCAGGGGGCAACAGGGCAGAGGTGTTAGAGGTGCACAAATCAGAAGTGGCGTAGGACAGAGGGGTTTTCTGACCAGGTTGTGGAGTGATTTCGCAATGACCGCAGACACGACAGGTACAGCAGCATCAATTCAAAGTGACAGGAGACAACATTTGTCCAGTATGGTTACTAACTATTTTTCCTCCATTACCGATGTTCTCCCTCAACCGTCATTCCCCTTTGATTACTGGGCATCCAAAATAGACACCTGGCCTGAATTGGCCGAATATGCATTGCAGGAGCTTTCTTGCCCAGCAGCTAGTGTGCTATCAGAAAGAGTATTCAGTGCTGCTGGTTCAATACTGACCAAAAAAAGGACTCGTCTGGCTACCCAAAATGTTGATGATCTAACCTTCATTAAAATGAACCACTCATGGATTTCAAATTATTTTGCCCCACCTTTCCCGGCTGACGCCTAGCTTTCCTGTAAAAAGGTCTTGCTTTGGGACTGGTGTTACTGACTGTTCCAATCTCTTAATTTGCAGCTGCTGTTTGTCCTGCATACGACATGTTTACACCTCCCAAAATGGCCTAACTCCCCCCACGGGGCCGTGGTCTCGCCACTTGGCGCAAGCAGCCGTCAGAGTGCCGTTTTTCTGAAGAGGTGGGTGTGCCCACTTTTGGTCGACGGCACTGGCACTGGGTCCCTCATGGTACAATGAAGTGTCTCTGGCGGTGGTGGTGCGCACCCAACGTCAGACAAATCGTTGTAACATGAGGGGCCCTGGGCTTGTACCGCCGGCCAGGAGAGAGTGTCCCCCCCCCCAGGTCAAACAGTGCTCTACCACTTGCAAAATTATCTGTCGCTGCTCCACCACTGTTTAGTCTATGCGCTGAAATCCTTCAATGGCTGGCACAGACAATAACAATTTGTTGACATGTATGATGCTAGTTAAAATAGTCAGGGGCCCTGTCCTACATTTGCACCAGTAAATACTTTGCGCAACATTACAATGTCTGAAAGTCAGCATAGGAGCACACCCCTGTAAGTATGCCACTCTTTTTTTTGGGGGGGGGGTTTGTTATTTTTTGGGATACATTAACATCAATTTAGATTTTGGGAGTACTTACTGTGTCAGACACTCCTTCCAATTGTCCTCCGCTGACCACACCAATGCTGCCTGTGTACCCCTGTAGCCAAATTTAAGCTGCATAGAGCCTATTTTATTATTTTAGGCCTAGGAAGTCTGTCTGCGGTCCCTCCTTCCAATTGTCCTCCGCTGACGACACCAATGCTGCCTGTGTACCCCTGTAGCCAAATTTAAGCTGCATAGAGCCTATTTTATTATTTTAGGCCTATGAAGTCTGTCTGCGGTCCCTCCTTCCAATTGTCCTCCGCTGACCACACCAATGCTGCCTGTGTACCCCTGCCACATAATGGAAGCTGCATAGAGCCTATTTTATTATTTTAGGCCTATGAAGTCTGTCTGTGGTCCCTCCTTCCAATTGTCCTCCGCTGACCACACCAATGCTGCCTGTGTACACCTGCCACATAATGGAAGCTGCATAGAGCCTATTTTATTATTTTAGGCCTAGGAAGTCTGTCTGCGGTCCCTCCTTCCAATTGTCCTCCGCTGACCACACCAATGCTGCCTGTGTACCCCTGCCACATAATGGAAGCTGCATAGAGCCTATTTTAATATTTTAGGCCTAGTAAGTCTGTCTGCGGTCCCTCCTTCCAATTGTCCTCCGCTGACCACACCAATGCTGCCTGTGTACCCCTGTAGCCAAATTTAAGCTGCATAGAGCCTATTTTATTATTTTAGGCCTATGAAGTCTGTCTGCGGTCCCTCCTTCCAATTGTCCTCCGCTGACCACACCAATGCTGCCTGTGTACCCCTGCCACATAATGGAAGCTGCATAGAGCCTATTTTATTATTTTAGGCCTAGGAAGTCTGTCTGCGGTCCCTCCTTCCAATTGTCCTCCGCTGACCACACCAATGCTGCCTGTGTACCCCTGCCACATAATGGAAGCTGCATAGAGCCTATTTTATTATTTTAGGCCTAGGAAGTCTGTCTGCGGTCCCGCCTTCCAATTGTCCTCCGCTGACGACACCAATGCTGCCTGTGTACCCCTGTAGCCAAATTTAAGCTGCATAGAGCCTATTTTATTATTTTAGGCCTATGAAGTCTGTCTGCGGTCCCTCCTTCCAATTGTCCTCCGCTGACCACACCAATGCTTCCTGTGTACACCTGCCACATAATGGAAGCTGCATAGAGCCTATTTTATTATTTTAGGCCTAGGAAGTCTGTCTGCGGTCCCTCCTTCCAATTGTCCTCCGCTGACCACACCAATGCTGCCTGTGTACCCCTGCCACATAATGGAAGCTGCATAGAGCCTATTTTAATATTTTAGGCCTAGGAAGTCTGTCTGCGGTCCCTCCTTCTAATTGTCCTCCGCTGACTACACCAATGCTGCCTGTGTACCCCTGTAGCCAAATTTAAGCTGCATAGAGCCTATTTTATTATTTTAGGCCTATGAAGTCTGTCTGCGGTCCCTCCTTCCAATTGTCCTCCGCTGACCACACCAATGCTGCCTGTGTACCCCTGCCACATAATGGAAGCTGCATAGAGCCTATTTTATTATTTTAGGCCTAGGAAGTCTGTCTGCGGTCCCTCCTTCCAATTGTCCTCCGCTGACCACACCAATGCTGCCTGTGTACCCCTGCCACATAATGGAAGCTGCATAGAGCCTATTTTATTATTTTAGGCCTAGGAAGTCTGTCTGCAGTCCCTCCTTACAATTGTCCTCCGCTGACCACACCAATGCTGCCTGTGTACCCCTGTAGCCAAATTTAAGCTGCATAGAGCCTATTTTATTATTTTAGGCCTAGGAAGTCTGTCTGCGGTCCCTCCTTCCAATTGTCCTCCGCTGACCACACCAATGTTGCCTGTGTACCCCTGTAACCAATTTAAAACTGCATAGAGCCAACTTTTTGAGTTAACACATACTACCTTTGTCTATCTGCGCCACTCAATCACGCGGTCCTCCACTGAAAAAGCTGAGCTTCAACCTTCAGGCTTTCATTAAGTAGTTGTTTATATAAGACAGCAGTTGCCCTACTACTTTGGTTGGGGCCTAGTAACGGTGTCTGCCGCTCCTTGGTGTTCTCCTCCAGGTTTCCTTGTCTGAGCTTCAACCTTCAGGCTCTCATTAAGTAGTTGTTTATATTAGACAGCAGTTGCCCTACTACTTTGGTTGGGGCCTAGTAACGGTGTCTGCCACTCGTTGGTGTTCTCCAGGTTTCCTTGTCTGAGCTTCAACCTTCAGGCTCTCATTAAGTAGTTGTTTATATAAGACAGCAGTTGCCCTACTACTTTGGTTGGGGCCTAGTAACGGTGTCTGCCGCTCCTTGGTGTTCTCCTCCAGGTTTCCTTGTCTGAGCTTCAACCTTCAGGCTCTCATTAAGTAGTTGTTTATATAAGACAGCAGTTGCCCTACTACTTTGGTTGGGGCCTAGTAATGGTGTCTGCCGCTCCTTGGTGTTCTCCTCCTCCTTGGTGTTCTCCTCCAGGTTTCCTTGTCTGAGCTTCAACCTTCAGGCTCTCATTAAGTAGTTGTTTATATAAGACAGCAGTTGCCCTACAACTTAGGTTGGGGACTAGTAACGGTGTCTGCCACTCCTTGGTGTTCTTCTCCTCCTTGGTGTTCTCCTCCAGGTTTCCTTGTCTGAGCTTCAACCTTCAGGCTCTCATTAAGTAGTTGTTTATATAAGACTGCAGTTGCCCTACTACTTTGGTTGGGGCCTAGTAACGGTGTCTGCCACTCCTTGGTGTTCTCCTCCTCCTTGGTGTTCTCCTCCAGGTTTCCTTGTCTGAGCTTTAACCTTCAGGCTCTCATTAAGTAGTTGTTTATATAAGACAGCAGTTGCCCTACTACTTCGGTTGGGGCCTAGTAACGGTGTCTGCCGCTCCTTGGTGTTCTCCTCCAGGTTTCCTTGTCTGAGCTTCAACCTTCAGGCTCTCATTAAGTAGTTGTTTATATTAGACAGCAGTTGCCTTACTACTTTGGTTGGGGCCTAGTAATGGTGTCTGCCGCTCTTTGGTGTTCTCCTCCTCCTTGGTGTTCTCCTCCAGGTTTCCTTGTCTGAGCTTCAACCTTCAGGCTCTCATTAAGTAGTTTTTAATGTAACACTGCAGTTGCCCTACTACTTTGGTTGGGGCCTAGTAACGGTGTCTGCCGCTCCTTGGTGTTCTCCTCCTCCTTGGTGTTCTCCTCCAGGTTTCCTTGTCTGAGCTTCAACCTTCAGGCTCTCATTAAGTAGTTGTTTATATAAGACTGCAGTTGCCCTACTACTTTGGTTGGGGCCTAGTAACGGTGTCTGCCGCTCCTTGGTGTTCTCCTCCTCCTTGGTGTTCTCCTCCTCCTTGGTGTTCTCCTCCAGGTTTCCTTGTCTGAGCTTCAACCTTCAGGCTCTCATTAAGTAGTTGTTTATATAAGACTGCAGTTGCCCTACTACTTTGGTTGGGGCCTAGTAACGGTGTCTGCCGCTCCTTGGTGTTCTCCTCCTCCTTGGTGTTCTCCTCCAAGGTTCCTTGTCTGAGCTTCAACCTTCAGGCTCTCATTAAGTAGTTGTTTATATAAGACAGCAGTTGCCCTACTACTTTGGTTGGGGCCTAGTAACGGTGTCTGCCGCTCCTTGGTGTTCTCCTCCTCCTTGGTGTTCTCCTCCAGGTTTCCTTGTCTGAGCTTCAACCTTCAGGCTCTCATTAAGTAGTTTTTAATGTAACACTGCAGTTGCCCTACTACTTTGGTTGGGGCCTAGTAACGGTGTCTGCCGCTCCTTGGTGTTCTCCAGGTTTCCTTGTCTGAGCTTCAACCCTCAGGCTCTCATTAAGTAGTTGTTTAGATAACACTGCATCAGGCCTACTAGTTTGGTTGGGGCCTTCTAACGGTGTCTGCCGCTCCTGGGTTTCCTCCTGTTTGTTTTTCTTGAGCTTCAACCTTCAGGCTCTCATTAGGTAGTTGTTAGGGTATGTGCACACGTTGCGGATTTCTTGCAGAAATTTCCTGAAGAAAACCGGAAATTTTCTGCAAGAAATCCGCATTTTTTTTTTGCGTTTTTTTTCCGTTTTTTTCGCGTTTTTTTAGCATTCTGCAAGCGTAATTAGCTTGCAGAATGCTAAAGTTTTCCAAGCGATCTGTAGCATCGCTTGGAAAACTGACTGACAAGTTGGTCACACTTGTCAAACATACTGTTTGACAATTGTGACCAACTTTTTACTATAGATGCAGCTTATGCAGCATCTATAGTAAAAGATAGAATGTTTAAAAATAATAAAAAAAGTAAAAAAATGCTTATACTCACCCAGACATCTCATCAGCGGCGTCCGTTCGTCTTCCTATAGCTGGTCTGTGCGCACAGGACCTTCCGTGACGTCACGGTCACGTGAGCGGTCACATGACCGCTCACGACCAATCACAGGACAGTGACGTCATCGGCAAGGTCCTTCGCCGCACATCAGCTACAGGAACCGAAGCGACAGCGTGCAGTGGAGGCGGGAAGACATCGAGGGTGAGTATATCGCTATTTTTTATTTTAATTCTTATTTTTTGACCACTTATATGGTGCCCAGTGCGTGGAGGAGAGTCTCCTCTCCTCCACCCTGGGTACCAACCGCACATAATCTGCTTACTTCCCGCATGGTGTGCACAGCCCCGTGCGGGAAGTAAGCAGATCAATGGACTCCTAGGTGTGCGGAATCCCCTGCAATTCCGCATTTTAATGAACATGTTGCTTTTTTTTCCGCGATGCGATTTTTTCGCGGAAAAAAAGGCTACATTTGCACAAAAAATGCGGAATACACTTAAAATAATGGGAGGCATATGTAAGCGTTTTTTTCGCGTTTTTATCACGTTTTTATAGCGAAAAAACGCGAAAAAAACGCGAAAAATACTTAACGTGTGCACATGGCCTAAATGTAACACTGCAGTTGGCCTACTAGTTTGGTTGGGGCCTAGTAACGGTGTCTGCCGCTGCTTGGTGTTCTCCTCCACTGAACAAAGCAGTGCCGCCTGTTTCCTACTGTTACCAATTTAGAACTGCATTTAGCTTAGTTACTTATTTGGCCCTACTCACTGTGTCAGCCTCTCATTACAGTTGTCCTCCACTGAACAAAGCAATGCCGCCTGGTTAGTCCTGTTACCAATTTTGAAGTGCATTTAGACCACTTTATTATTTGGGCCTAGATCTGTGTTTCCTCCTCATCCTGCCCATTGCCCAGCCACTGCTAGATGAGTCCGCTGGTACATTGACCCAGACCACTACATTCCCCTTGCACTCTACACAGCCAGAATCTGACCCTGCTGAAAGTCAGGTTCCTCTTCCCGCTTACTATACCACCTTACATGGGGACAAAGAGGAAGGTGCAGGTGAAAGTGCAGGTTCCTTCATCAGGTGGGGGGGCATACTCGTTGGCGACGTCACTGGCACAGGGCCCCTCATAGTACGCAAAAGTGTCGCTGCCGGTGGGAGGCGCCCCCGCCGTGCAAACACACCGCCATACTGTGATGGGCCCTGTGCCAGTGCCAATGCGAACGAGTGGGTCCCCCCTGCTTGCTCAGGATCACAGCACTTGCAACGTTGAAATACTTACCTCTCCCTGCTCCATCGCCGTGACGTAGTCCATGTTTCCTGGGCCCACTAAAAACTTTAACCAGCCCTACCCCCCACAACTTTAGCCAAATGACCCCCAATTTCCAATGCCTAACTATTATTATAAAGTAAATTAATATTGACAAGCTTCAGTAACAAGAATGGATGTTTTTGCCATTAAAATGGGCACTGTAGGTGTTTTCCTGGCCTCCACTCACTGCCGACTATGCTTCCCCATTGACTTGCATTGGGTTTCATGTTTCGGTCGATCCCCGACTTTTCGCGATAATCGGACGACTTCACTCAACTCGACTTTTGACAAAGTCGGGTTTCGCAAAACCCGACTCGACCCCCAAAAAATAAAAGTCGCTCAACCCTACTGGCAACATGACAAGAAACGCCGCTCCGGAGAGTCTCCCTGCTGTGCTCAGGAGAAAGTCCTCATCATCCTGCAGAAATCACTGGCACCATGACAAGGAGCGCCGCTCCGGAGAGTGTCCCCGCTGTACTCAGGAGGAAGGCGGCCTCATCATCCTGCAGAAATCACTGGCACCATGACAAGGAGCCGCCACTCCGGAGGGTCTTCCCACTGTGCTCAGGAGAACGTCCTCATCATCCTGCAGAAATCACTGGCACCATGACAAGGAGCCCCGCTCCGGAGATTGGCCAGGCTGTACTCAGGAGGGCGCCCTCATCATCCTGCAGAAGTCACTGGCACCATGACAAGGAGCACCGCTCCGGAGATTGTCCCCGCTGTGCTCAGGAGGGCGTCCTCATCATCCTGCAGAAATCACTGGCACCTTGACAAGGAGCGCAGCTCTGGAGAGTCTCCCCGCTGTGCTCAGGAGGGCGTCCTCATCATCCTGCAGAAATCACTGGCACCTTGACAAGGAGCGCAGCTCCGGAGAGTCTCCCCGCTGTGCTCAGGACACCGTCCTCATAATCACTCCGGCTAGAACACCCGAAGCGCTGACTGAGGAGTGGGATCATGGGTGATGCGCAGTGTCAGCCTCCCCCGATCCATGGTCACTTCTCTGCACATCATATATGTGACTAATGGTGTCAGACCGGAGGATTTCATTATGGGGCGAGAGCTACCGATTATTACAGCTTATAGGGGGTTCACGTTACCTGATATTGTCGATCCAGCAGTCAACTCCCAGTGGCAGAAACATGTTGAGATTGAGCCAGACGGTGAAGTAATGCTCGGACCTCCGGGAGCACATCCAGTTCACAACCTCATCCTTGCTTACTTTAGCTTCCAGCTGATTTCCAAAACATCCAGGTACTGAAAAGGTAATAAAAAAGACAGTACTGAATAAGGGGCATGGAAGGAAAACAGGACTGAAGGAAACATGGCAATACCCAGCTGTAATCAAATATATAAAGATGAATGTGTGTGTGTAAGTATGTGTGTGTGTGTGTGTGTGTATATCCGGGATTGGCATCTGCACCGTCGCAGCTACAGCCACAAAATGTTGCACAGTCACACGTCTGGACCCCGAGAGCGTCATAGGCTATGTTGTGAGACGAAATTTTAACCCCGCGTGTTCCAATTCACCAAACTATTTTGCCCCTATCTACATAATGGGGAAAAGGTGAAAGGAAAAGTGTTGGAGGCAAATTTACAGCTCCCAGATGTGAACAAGGGGGACTTAAAGAATGAGAGCGATGGCGCCAAAGAGTATATACCGTACAATTGCTAAGGGGGGGCCCCGACATGGGATACTCACCACACACGGGGATATGAACACACACACAAAATGCGCCACACACTACCACGTGCTTGAACACATATATCACCCTCAGCACACATTTCACCACACATACACCAACCTTGCCACATAAAAGTCGAAACACAAAAGTCGCCGCTCAAAACTCACCACTCGCAAAACTCGCCACATGCAAAACTAGGCTCACGCAAAACTCGCCACATGTGCAAAACTCACCTCATGGAAAACTCGCCACACGCAAAACTTGCACACGCAGAAAAATTGCCACATGCCAAAGTTGCCTCACACAAAACTTGCACATACTCAAAAGGCACCACACATAAAACTCGCCACGTGCAAAACTCGCCATGCACAAAACTTGCTGCACACAATTTGCTGCACTAACCTGTCACATGCAACTCGACACACAAAAAGTTGCTACACGCATGTCGCCACACAAAACTCATCTCACAAAAGTCGCTACATGCATGTCGCCACACGCAACTCAACACACACAACTTAACACAACACACACAAGTCTGGTATTATCCTTCAAAAATAAAAATCTGATTAATAAGCAGACAAACTACAAGAGCAACAAATGTACCATATAGGAAATCCGAAAGCTGTCAGTCACATGACCTGTCTATTATGTGTATGTGTGCGCTAATATATACTGCCAGGGGGGAGGGCTTCCTGTTGGCTGGGGATCTATCAGGCTGCCAATTTAGCTTACAAATACTGAGGTAAAAATACTGACCAAAAAGTACGTGTGAACGTGGTCTAATACAGGAGGAGATGACACACAGATATATACTATATACAGGAGGAGATGACACACAGATATATACTATATACAGGAGGAGATGACACACAGGTATATACTATATACAGGGGAGATGACACACACATATATACTATATACAGGGGAGATGACACAGAGATATATACTATATACAGGAGGAGATGACACACAGGTATATACTATACACAGGAGGAGATGACACACACATATATACTATATACAGGAGGAAATGACACAGATATATACTATATACAGGGGAGATGACACACAGGTATATACTATATACAGGGGAGATGACACACAGATATATACTTGTCACGTGTTACGGAACCACTCAGCACCCAGAATATGTTGTGCAGTTATATGTATGAATAATAGGTTCCATGTGAGATGCATCAGCCCACAGGCTGCGCCCCTGGGCAGAGGGGACAAGATATCCCCCTTCTGTCCTCCCCCCACCTTTGTAATTCCCACAGTAAATATCGGCAGGCTCCGGCCCCCTGCGGCTATTGTAATGTATGTCTGGCCTGCTGCTTTTCTATTGGCCTGCCCTCTGTATTTGTGTAATATATTTTGTGTCCTGTGAATAAAGTGGGTGAGACTGGAAATACGTGGAGAAGCAGTCAGCTTTTATATGCTCTCATGTAATCAAGGAATTCCAGCCAGTGCCCTTCATTCAGACTCCAGCCAAAGCAAAGTGGACCTCCTGAAACACGGGGTTGAACTGAAAGAGGTACCCCAGCTTGGTAGACCCCGTTACACTGGTGGCAGACAGCGGGATGTGATACCCCTTCTACAGTAGGAAAGGAATGAATGGAAAACAACTACCAGAAGTTAAAGAGGACTGCATTAAAAGATCTGTTGGAAGCCCGAGGGTTAGTCACCAGCAACAAAACAAAAGCGGATTTGATAGCAGCCCTCATGGAACATGACAGTGCAGTGCCCTCCAATGTGAACGTGGAGGAGACTGAATTCCAGAGGGAGGTAAAGAACAGACTGGCCTTCTATGGCCCAAACTCTGCAGTAGAGATCATACGAGAGGTGATGGCTGATGTGCGTACTGATCTGAAGGAAAAGATGGCCGAGCGGACCAGGATAGAGCTAACCAAGATGGAGATGGCAGAGCGGACCAAAGTGGAGCTGGCCAAGATGGAGATGGCAGAGCGGAGAGAGAGGAGAGTCAGCGAGCAGGGGGAGCTCTGGCCTCCGACCAGGTACCTTCAACAGTAAGCCACAAAAAGATCCAGCATAATGCCTTCCGACAGTTGGGGGAGGCAGAGGAAGACATTGATGGCTTTCTGCAGGACTTTGAGCGGCAGTGTGCCCTTCATCAAGTGAAGCCGGAGGAACGGGTTCAGATTCTGGCCAGCAAGCTGACAGGCCAGGCAGCGGACGCCTATCGCACGGTACCTGATGAGGACTGTATGGATTATGAGCGGATCAAAGAAGTGATCTTGGCCCGGTATGCGCTGACACCAGAGGCATACCGCCAAAAGTTCCGCGGACGTATAAAACGAGTAAACGATACCCACGCTGAATGGGCCTGTAAATTACGGCGGTCACTGCTACAGTGGGTACAAGGGAGCCAAGCAACCACTAAGGAGGACATCCTCCAGCTCTTCTTGTTAGAACGATTCTTTAATGGACTAACCCCCGAGACACAGGAATGGCTTCGGGACAGGCGGCCAATGACTCTTGAGGAAGCCACTCGTCTGGCCGATGAACATCATGATGCCAGGAGGCCTCAGTTGTCCAGATCAAAGATGGTCACTAAGGGTCTGCCCATGGACCTTGAGGGTCCCAAACCACCGAAGATTGTAGGGGGACCAGCTAGAAACCCGGCCTACCACAGTTCCCCTGGGGCGCGATGCCACACCTGCCGTCAGCTGGGCCACCTGCAAAGACAATGTCCCAACCGGACTCAGCATACCCAGTAGCCAAAGGCGGGAACAGCTACCTTCAGCCGGGCCGCTGTACACTGCTACCAAGGCGAAGCTGACCCAGCATTGGGGGCTACCACTAACCAAGGGGTGGAAGAAATGGAGGAAGTGCTGCATGAAGTAGACCCCGTGCAGGCAGCCTGGGCAGATAATCGACAACAGCATCGACAGGTCGTGTGGGTTAATGGGAAACGCATGCAGGGACTAAGAGATTCCAGAGCAACTTTGACCCTTGTGAAGCCTCATCTCGTCCGGGACCAAGAGAAAATGGACCGGACAGTGGCAGTCCGTGTAGCAGGGGGAGCCATACATCGACTGCCCACTGCCAGGATTCACCTGAACTGGGGAGTCGGGGATGGCCTTGTTGAGGTCGGCTTGATGGAGGATTTGCCTGCAGATGTCTTGCTGGGAAATGACTTGGGGCCCATGTTGTCTGCCTTCTCAGTTGCTCCTCTGGCTGAGACATATTCTGTGACCACCTGTCATGATATTGTATGAAATATACAATTTAAGTTAGTCTCTCTTGCCTGCTAGTGCCATGCGGTGGGCTAAAACCCCTCCCTTCACTCTGTGTTTTGTTTGCTGAAGTGTGTGAAGCTATTCTTCTCAATGCTCTGCCCTGCCCCCAATCCCAGGAAGGTTCATTACGCTTACATAGGCACAAATCTCCCTTTTAAACCATGTGGTTTTTTGTTCTGTATGGCAGGCGAGTCCGGGAACCCCTTGGGTTGTAAGAGAATCCTGGGAAGAGGAGCTGAACCCTTCTGAAGTGTCCATAGTGGAGTATGTCATGCGCTTCCATGACAAGATGCAGACCTTGACGCAGTTGGTGCATGACAACATGACGCAGGCTCAGGCTGACCAGAATCACTGGTACGACCAGAACGCCCGGGAGCGGACCTACCACGTGGGTCAGAAGATGTGGGTGCTGGTCCCCGTACCAACGGATAAGCTTCAGGCAGCCTGGGAGGGCCCGTACGTCGTCCACCGACAGCTCAACCCGGTCATCTACGTGGTCACGCTTGACCACGCGCGGGGTAGGCGAAAGGCCTTTCACGTCAACATGATGAAGGCTCATCACGAACGTGAACCTTTCGTCCTACCGGTCTGCAGCATACCCGAAGACGGGGAGGAAGGCACCCTCCTGGACATGCTGGCCCAAGCCAAGGCTGGTGGGTCCATCGAGGACATGGAGGTAAGCGCCTCGTTAACTGAACCACAGCGGTTGCAGTTGCAAACCACACTGGAACCCTTCCGGGTCGTGTTCTCCAACCGGCCTGGAAGGACTGAGTTAGCCGTCCACGAGGTGGACACCGGGAATCACGCCCCACTACGGCGAACACCCTATCGAATCTCTGACCAGGTGCAGCAGATTATGCGCCAGGAGATCGATGAGATGTTACAGCTGGGGGTGATTCGACGGTCAAAGAGCGCGTGGGCCTCACCTGTAGTTCTCGTGCCAAAGAAAGACCGGTCCACCCGGTTCTGCGTGGACTACAGGGGGCTCAACGCCATTACAGCCTCTGACGCGCACCCGATGCCGCGCATCGAGGAGCTTCTTGAGAAGTTAGCTGGCGCAAAATACCTGACAATAATGGATCTGAGTCGAGGATACTGGCTGATTCCCCTGAGCCCCGAGGCGCAGGAGAAGTCCGCCTTTATCACACCCTTTGAACTGTACGAGTCTACGGTCATGCCCTTCGGCATGAAGAATGCCCCTGCCACTTTCCAGCGGATGGTCAACCTCCTGCTTCAGGGACTGGAGAAGTATGCAGTGGCGTACTTGGATGACATTGCCATCTTCAGTCCCTCCTGGGAGGAACACCTGCAGCATCTCGAGGAGGTGCTCAGCCGAATTCACCAAGCAGGACTGACTATCAAGCCGGGAAAGTGCCAGATGGGCATGAGGGAGGTCCACTACCTGGGTCACCGGGTAGGCGGAGGCACCCTAAAGCCAGAGCCTGAGAAAGTGGGCGCGATCGTGAACTGGCCCACTCCCAGGACCAAGAAACAGGTGATGTCCTTCCTGGGCACTGCAGGGTAGTATAGGCGCTTTGTACAGCACTATAATAGCCTGGCAAAACCTTTGACGGACCTCACCAGGAAGAAGCTACCCCACATCGTCAACTGGACAGATGGCTGTGAGGGGGCCTTCCAGGCGTTGAAAACCGCACTGTGCAACGCCCCTGTGTTGAAAGCAGTCGAAAGCAGTCGACCGTTCTTGGTACAGACTGACACCAGCGAGTTTGGCCTCGGTGCTGTGCTCAGCCAGGTTGACTCGGAGGAACAAGAGCACCCCGTGTTGTACCTGAGCCGGAAACTTTTGCCGAGGGAAGTGGCCTACTCCACCATTGAGAAGGAGTGCCTGGCCATGGTCTGGGCCTTGCAGCGCTTGCAGCCCTACTTGTACGGCCATGCCTTCACTGTGGTGATTGACCAAAACCCTCTGCTCTGGCTAAACGCAATGTGTGGAACCAACGGCAGGTTGCTACGCTGGAGTCTTGCCCTTCAGCAGTTTGACTTCACCATTGAACACAAAACGGGCAGGGAGCATGGGAATGCAGATGGACTGTCCCACCAGGGTGAACCTACTGAGGTGCACATGGAGGCATACCGAGAGGTTCTGCCTCCGTAGCACACACCAAAAGGGTGAGGTGTCACGATATTGTATGAAATATACAATTTAAGTTAGTCTCTCTTGCCTGCTAGTGCCATGCAGTGGGCTAAAACCCCTCCCTTCACTCTGTGTTTTGTTTGCTGAAGTGTGTGAAGCTATTCTTCTCAATGCTCTGCCCTGCCCCCAATCCCAGGAAGGTTCATTACGCTTACATAGGCACAAATCTCCCTTTTAAACCATGTGGTTCTTTGTTCTGTTATTGTAAGATATTAGGCAAACGATTTAAGATAGGAGAATGATAAATACATATTGGTATAGTCCATCAGCGGACTTAACAGCCACTCTAAACATGAGCTTCTAACTCCATCAGGGAAAAAGTAGGGATTTCTCTGTAATTATGCATCACAAATAGGACATATTTGATCTCCTTAGCATGCCAACGTTAATACGAGATGAATGCTGGGTGTGTTATAATTCTGACGTGTTCTGTAGCAGAGATACTGGCATTAGACCAACTTGTGTGAAATCTACTGAGACTAAAGAGGGAGGAGGGTCTGGATAAGCCAGCCCTTTTGGTGATGTCACGGGCTGCGGGTTATAAGTGTCTGCCAGGCTTTGAGCAGTTAATTTTTACCTGGGAAGCCCTGACTGCTCCTGACTGCTAGCCTGATGCATTGGGACGTATTGGAACTCCACCCACTAGCCTGGTTGCCTGAAATGGACTGAGAACATGTGAGTGTTATCTTTTCTCATTTAGTCCTTTTATTTTATAATTACCTTGTATATTTCAATTGTCTCATTTTGTAACATCCTTGTAATATTTTTCCTATAAACACTGCCTAAACTTTATGGAGTATAATATTTAATACTAGTTCGTTCTTCATGCTCTAAAACGTACCCTAAGTCTTCTGAAGGGAATTACGCTACTGTGTTGGGTTAGCTTCGGACCCGTTTAACCGAAGCTGGTGGCAGCTTACCATGTGCACTGTGTCTTTGGGAGGCGTTGTAGCGACAGCGACATTGATAATTATTGTTCCTGCCTGAGCGGGAGTAGTTAAATTGCCTTGCTGCAGCATGCCCAATAGCCAGGCAGGCAGCCTTTCTGGCAACTAATTATCCTAGGTGCAGTACCTAATCTGACCTGAGGGTAAGGGGGGCGCCAAAGAGCTGCAGGTTTCAAGTGGAACTGTTAGCGGGATATACATAAATCCCTGCAGTTCGTGGTACATTGAAGAGCAGTGGGATAACTAAAATAAGCCCCTGCTGTAAACTAAGCGGTCAATAGCCTCGTGTGTGGTTTTTTTATCACATTGTAGCAGTGGAGGGATAACTAAGATAAGCCCCCCTGCACATGTGATAGCCGTCTGTTGGCCCAAAGTCACCCCGACCCGTGACATATTGGTGGCGGAGGTGGAGGAGATTGTGACACCACCCAGAGACAAGCTAGAGCTGCGGAGGCGGAATCACACTCAGAGGAGGCCCAGGTAAGACATCCCAGCCCTACATGTATTCCCATAGCCAGACACATTTCTTGGGCCACCCCAGATGAATTTAAGAGGGAGTTACTTGAGGATCCTTCATTGGAGGGATATCATGGGAAGGTATAGGAGGGGAGAGGGGTACTGGAAGGGGAACAGTTTATATGGAAGCAGGGACTCCTCTACCGGATCACAGAGCAGCACCACACAGGGACGAGCCCCACTATAAAAACAACAGCTGGTAGTTCCCAAGAAGTATAGGCAGGAGTTACTGCGAATCTCTCATGACATACCCTTGGCTGGGCACTTTGGCGTCAGTCGCACCAGGCATCTTCTGACATAAAACTTCTTTTGGCCTGGGGTAACCTATGATGTTCGTCAGTACTGCCAGGCCTGTGACAGTTGCCAGCGCATTGGCAGGAGGGGAGATCGATGCAAGGCCAAATTACACCCCCTCCCCATTGTGCAGGAACCATTTAGCCGAGTAGCGGTCGATCTGATAGGGCCGTTAGCCAAACCCAGTCCGTCAGGGAAAAGGTATATATTGACAGTGGTAGATTATGCCACACAGTATCCAGAGGCAGTTGCGTTACCTAACATACTGGCAGAGACGGTGGCGGCTGCCCTGCTCCAGGTTTTCTCACGGGTTGGATTTCCCCGGGAGATTATCTCGGACCAGGGTACCCAGTTTACAGCAGAGGTGACCAATAGTGTTGAGCGATACCGTCCGATACTTGAAAGTATCGGTATCGGAAAGTATCGGCCGATACCGGCAAAGTATCGGATCCAATCCGATACCGATACCCGATACCAATACAAGTCAATGGGACTCATGTATCGGACGGTATTCCTGATGGTTCCCAGGGTCTGAAGGAGAGGAAACTCTCCTTCAGGCCCTGGGAACCATATTAATGTGTAAAAGAAAGAATTAAAATAAAAAATATTGCTATACTCACCTCTCCGACGCAGCCTGCACCTTACCGAGGGAAGCGGCAGCGTTCTTTGTTTAAAATTCGCGCTTTTCTTTCCTTTACTGAAGTCCCGGCTTGTGATTGGTCGCGTGCCGACCATGTGGCCTGGACGCAACCAATCACAGCAAGCCGTGACGTAATTTCAGGTCCTTCAGGATTTTAAAATTACGTTCCGGCGTTGTGATTGGTTGCGTCGCAGTCACATGGGCAACGCAACCAATCACAGCAAGCCGTGACGTAATTTCAGGTCCTTAAGGATTTTAAAATTACGTCCCGGCTTTGTGATTGGTTGCGTCGCAGTCACATGGGAGACGCAACCAATCACAAGCCGTGACGTCACGGGAGGCTGGACACGCGCGCATTTTAAAATGAGCGCGTGTCCAGCCTCCCGTGACGTCCCGGCTTGTGATTGGTTGCGTCGCGATCAACCAATCACAAGCCGGGAGGCTGGACACGCGCGCATTTTAAATTTTTTAAAATGCGCGCGTGTCCAGCCTCCCGGCTTGTGATTGGTTGACCGCGAGGCAACCAATCACAAGCCGGGACGTCACGGGAGGCTGGACACGCGCTCATTTTAAAATGCGCGCGTGTCCAGCCTCCCGGCTTGTGATTGGTTGATCGCGACGCAACCAATCACAAGCCGGGACGTCACGGGAGGCTGGACACGCGCCCATTTTAAAATGCGCGCGTGTCCAGCCTCCCGTGACGTCACGGCTTGTGATTGGTTGCGTCTCCCATGTGACTGCGACGCAACCAATCACAAAGCCGGGACGTAATTTTAAAATCCTTAAGGACCTGAAATTACGTCACGGCTTGCTGTGATTGGTTGCGTTGCCCATGTGACTGCGACGCAACCAATCACAACGCCGGAACGTAATTTTAAAATCCTGAAGGACCTGAAATTACGTCACGGCTTGCTGTGATTGGTTGCGTCCCGGCCACATGGTCGGCACGCGACCAATCACAAGCCGGGACTTCAGTAAAGGAAAGAAAAGCGCGAATTTTAAACAAAGAACGCTGCCGCTTCCCTCGGTAAGGTGCAGGCTGCGTCGGAGAGGTGAGTATAGCAATATTTTTTATTTTAATTCTTTCTTTTACACATTTTTACATTAATGTTGTTTCGATACCGATACCCGATACCACAAAAATATCGGATCTCGGTATCGGAATTCCGATACAGCAAGTATCGGCCGATACCCGATACTTGCAGTATCGGAATGCTCAACACTAGTGACCAACCAACTGTGGAAGCTGTGCGGCGTAAAGTCCATTAGAAGCGCCCCGTACCACCCGCAAACCCATGGGTTGTGTGAACGCTTTAACGGGACGTTAAAACAACTCATTGGGACTTTTACCAAGACCTACAGGGACTGGGAGAAATTATTGCCTCACCTCCTGTTTGCCTATTGGGAGGTGCCCCAAGAATCCACGGGGTTCTCCCCGTTCGAAGTGGGAGACGGGAGATGGGTAAGGGGACCCCTAGACTTAGTGCTAGAACACTGGGAAGGGCATCATAGAAGGGGTACCTATTGTACCCTATGTGCTGGAATTCCAGGACCGCCTACAGGAGCTGATCCAGGCTGTACGTGGGAACATGCAGGTGGCCCAGCGGCGCCAGTGCGTATGGTACGATCGGAGGGCCAGAGAGCGCACCTTGGAAATAGGGCAGAAGATCCTGGTGTTAGAGCCCACTAGGCAGAACAAGTTCCAAGCTGCATGGCAGTGGCCCTACCAGGTAGTGGGGAAAATAGCCGACACCACCTATAATGTCGCCGATTGTGACGACCCCAGGGTTATCCGCATGTTCCACGTGAATATGCTGAAGCCCTACCGGGAGCTCCCTGAAGAGGTAATGGCCATCTGTGCACCTGAAGCAGAGGATTTAGCCGGACTTCCCTTGCCTGATGTCTTAGGGGAAAGGACTCAGTCTGAAACATGGGACCAGGTACACTTGGGTGAAGACCTAGGCCCCCGGGAGAGACAGCAGCCAGGGGAGTTGTTGAGGCAGCGACAGAGGATGTTTTCGGGGAGACCAGAGTACACTCGCCTGGCACAACACAAGGTTGAGACCCAGGATCAGACCCCCCTGCGACAACCCCCCTTCCGCGTCCCTGAGTCTGTACGAGAAGGGATGCGACAATAGATACAAGAGATGTTGCGTTTAGGGGTCATTGAAGAGTCAGATAGTCCCTGGGCATCCCCCATAGTGTTAGTGCCCAAGAAGGATGGGACTACACGGTTTTGTGTAGACTATCGTAAGCTCAATGAGAAAACAGTGAGGGATGCGTATCCCATGCCGCGTGTGGATGAGTTGTTAGACCGGCTGGCAGGGGCAAAGTATTTGACCACCATCGATCTATGCAAAGGCTACTAGCAGATTCCCCTTAGTTCTGATGCTATTCCCAAGTCGGCATTTTTCACCCCGTTCGGCTTATTCCAGTTTCGAGTTATGCCATTCAGGATGAAGAATGCCCCGGCTACCTTCCAGAGGCTGGCTGACCGGCTTCTGGATGGTCTCCAGGACTATGCTTGTGGCTACTTGGATGACATCATCATCTACAGCGCGACATGGGAAGAGCATCTAAATCACATAGAGACAGTGTTGGACAGGATCCACAAGGCCGGAATCACCCTGAACCCAAACAAGTGTCACGTGGGCAAAGCAGAGGTTCAGTATTTAGGTGGGAAGTGGGAAACAGCGACCAGAACCAGCCAAGATTGAGGCCATAGCCAAATGGCCCACGCCACACACTAAAACCCAGGTCATGGCGTTTCTAGGGACAGCAGGGTATTACAGGAAATTCGTTCCCAATTACAGCAGAGTAGCCAAGCCCCTCACTGATCTGACCCGTAAGAACCAACCCCGCCAGGTAACCTGGACCTCAGAGTGTGAGGAAGCATTCCGCCAGCTAAAGGACGCCCTCACCAATACCCCTGTATTGGCCGCACCTGATCCAAC
This sequence comes from Ranitomeya variabilis, assembly GCF_051348905.1. Taxonomy (NCBI): domain Eukaryota; kingdom Metazoa; phylum Chordata; class Amphibia; order Anura; family Dendrobatidae; genus Ranitomeya; species Ranitomeya variabilis. The sequence continues at coordinate 626,621,353 of NC_135233.1, forward strand.
TAAACGTTTTCTGTCATGATTCTCAATGGCGAGAGAACATAGCCCAGCATATATGAGAACTAGCTCTTGGAAGATGGAAACTATACTGACCATGAACTAAACCTGCCGCACAACTAGAAGTGGCCGGGTAGCATGCCTACGTTTTTTATCCCTAGATGCCCAGCGCCAGCCGGAGAACTACCTAATCCTAGCAGAGGAAAAGACAGTCCTGGCTCACCTCTAGAGAAATTTTCCCAAAAGGCAGACAGAGGCCCCCACATATATTGGCGGTGATTTTAGATGAAATGACAAACGTAGTATGAAAATAGGTTTAGCAAAATCGAGGTCCGCTTACTAGATAGCATGAAGACAGAAAGGGCACTTTCATGGTCAGCAGAAAACCCTATCAAAACACCATCCAGAAATTACTTTAAGACTCTAGCATTAACTCATAACACCAGAGTGGCAATTTCCGCTCACAAGAGCTTTCCAGACACAGTAACGAAACAGCAGCTGTGAACAGGAACAAAATGCAAAAACACACAAGGACAAAAGTCCAACTTAGCTAGGAGTTGTCTAGTAGCAGGAACATGCACAGAAGGCTTCTGATAACATTGTTGACCGGCATGAAACTGACAGAGGAGCAAGGTTATATAGCGACTCCCACATCCTGATAGGAGCAGGTGAACAGAGGGGATGATGCACACAAGTACAATTCCACAAGTGGCCACCGGGGGAGCCCAGAATCCAATTTCACAACAGTACCCCCCCCTCAAGGAGGGGGCACCGAACCCTCACCAGAACCACCAGGGCGATCAGGATGAGCCCTATGAAAGGCACGGACAAGATCGGAGGCATGAACATCAGAGGCAGTGACCCAAGAATTATCCTCCTGACCGTATCCCTTCCATTTGACCAGATACTGGAGTTTCCGTCTGGAAACACGAGAGTCTAAGATCTTTTCCACAACGTACTCCAACTCACCCTCAACCAACACCGGAGCAGGAGGCTCAACGGAAGGCACAGCCGGTACCTCATACCTGCGCAACAATGACCGATGAAAAACATTATGAATCGAAAAGGATGCAGGGAGGTCCAAACGGAAGGACACAGGGTTAAGAATCTCCAATATCTTGTACGGGCCGATGAACCGAGGCTTAAACTTAGGAGAAGAAACCCTCATAGGGACAAAACGAGAAGACAACCACACCAAGTCCCCAACACAAAGCCGAGGACCAACACGACGACGGCGGTTGGCAAAAAGCTGAGTCTTCTCCTGGGACAACTTCAAATTGTCCACCACCTGCCCCCAAATCTGATGCAACCTCTCCACCACAGCATCCACTCCAGGACAATCCGAAGATTCCACTTGACCGGAGGAAAATCGAGGATGAAACCCCGAATTACAGAAAAACGGGGACACCAAGGTGGCAGAGCTGGCCCGATTATTGAGGGCGAACTCCGCCAAAGGCAAAAAAGCAACCCAATCATCCTGATCCGCAGACACAAAACACCTCAAATATGTCTCCAAGGTCTGATTAGTCCGCTCGGTCTGGCCATTAGTCTGAGGATGGAAAGCAGACGAAAAAGACAAATCTATGCCCATCCTAGCACAGAATGCCCGCCAAAATCTAGACACGAATTGGGTCCCTCTGTCAGAAACGATATTCTCCGGAATACCATGCAAACGAACAACATTTTGAAAAAACAGAGGAACCAACTCGGAAGAAGAAGGCAACTTAGGCAAGGGAACCAGATGGACCATCTTAGAGAAACGGTCACACACCACCCAGATGACAGACATCTTCTGAGAAACAGGCAGATCCGAAATAAAATCCATCGAGATGTGCGTCCAAGGCCTCTTCGGGATAGGCAAGGGTAACAACAATCCACTAGCCCGAGAACAACAAGGCTTGGCCCGAGCACAAACGTCACAAGACTGCACAAAGCCTCACACATCTCGTGACAGGGAAGGCCACCAGAAGGACCTTGCCACCAAATCCCTGGTACCAAAGATTCCAGGATGACCTGCCAACGCAGAAGAATGAACCTCAGAGATGACTCTACTGGTCCAATCATCAGGAACAAACAGTCTACCAGGTGGGCAACGATCAGGTCTATCCGCCTGAAACTCCTGCAAGGCCCGCCGCAGGTCTGGAGAAACGGCAGACAATATCACTCCATCTTTAAGGATACCTGTGGGCTCAGAATTACCAGGGGAGTCAGGCTCAAAACTCCTAGAAAGGGCATCCGCCTTAACATTCTTAGAACCCGGTAGGTAAGACACCACAAAATTAAACCGAGAGAAAAACAACGACCAGCGCGCCTGTCTAGGATTCAGGCGCCTGGCAGACTCAAGGTAAATTAAATTTTTGTGGTCAGTCAATACCACCACCTGATGTCTGGCCCCCTCAAGCCAGTGACGCCACTCCTCAAAAGCCCACTTCATGGCCAAAAGCTCCCGATTCCCAATATCATAATTCCGCTCGGCGGGCGAAAATTTACGGGAAAAAAAGGCACAAGGTCTCATCACGGAGCAGTCGGAACTTCTCTGCGACAACACCGCCCCAGCTCCGATTTCAGAAGCGTCGACCTCAACCTGAAAAGGAAGAGCAACATCAGGCTGACGCAACACTGGGGCGGAAGAAAAGCGGCGCTTGAGCTCCCGAAAGGCCTCCACAGCATCAGGGGACCAATCAGCAACATCAGCACCCTTCTTAGTCAAATCAGTCAATGGTTTTACAACATCAGAAAAACCAGCAATAAATCGACGATAAAAGTTAGCAAAGCCCAAAAATTTCTGAAGACTCTTAAGAGAAGAGGGTTGCGTCCAATCACCAATAGCCTGAACCTTGACAGGATCCATCTCGATGGAAGAGGGGGAAAAAATGTATCCCAAGAAGGAAATCTTTTGAACCCCAAAAACACACTTAGAACCCTTCACACACAAGGAATTAGATCGCAAAACCTGAAAAACCCTCCTGACCTGCTGGACATGAGAGTCCCAGTCATCCGAAAAAATCAGAATATCATCCAGATACACAATCATAAATTTATCCAAATAATCGCGGAAAATGTCATGCATAAAGGACTGGAAGACTGAAGGGGCATTTGAAAGACCAAAAGGCATCACCAAATATTCAAAATGGCCCTCGGGCGTATTAAATGCGGTTTTCCACTCATCCCCCTGCTTGATTCGCACCAAATTATACGCCCCACGGAGATCAATCTTAGAGAACCACTTGGCCCCCTTTATACGAGCAAACAAATCAGTAAGCAGTGGTAACGGATATTGATATTTAACCGTGATTTTATTCAAAAGTCGATAATCAATACACGGCCTCAAAGAGCCGTCTTTCTTAGACACAAAGAAAAAACCGGCTCCTAAGGGAGATGACGAAGGACGAATATGTCCCTTTTCCAAGGACTCCTTTATATATTCTCGCATAGCCGCGTGTTCAGGCACAGACAGATTAAATAAACGACCCTTAGGGTATTTACTACCCGGGATCAAGTCTATGGCACAATCGCACTCCCGGTGCGGAGGTAGTGAACCAACCTTGGGTTCTTCAAAAACGTCACGAAAGTCAGACAAGAATTCAGGAATCTCAGAGGGAATAGATGATGAAATGGAAACCAAAGGTACGTCCCCATGAGTTCCTTTACATCCCCAGCTTAACACAGACATAGCTCTCCAGTCGAGGACTGGGTTATGAGATTGCAGCCATGGCAATCCCAGCACCAAAACATCATGTAGATTATACAGCACCAGAAAGCGAATAACCTCCTGGTGATCCGGATTAACACGCATAGTCACTTGTGTCCAGTATTGTGGTTTATTACTAGCCAATGGGGTGGAGTCAATCCCTTTCAGAGGTATCGGAGCCTCCAATGGCTCCAAATCATACCCACAGCGTTTGGCAAAGGACCAATCCATAAGACTCAAAGCAGCGCCAGAGTCGACATAGGCGTCCGCGGTAATAGATGACAAAGAACAAATCAGGGTCACAGATAGAATAAACTTAGACTGTAAAGTGCTAATTGAAACAGACTTGTCAGGCTTCTTAGTACGCTTAAAGCATGCTGATATAACATGAGTTGAATCACCACAATAGAAGCACAACCCATTTTTTCGTCTAAAATTCTGCCGCTCGCTTCTGGACAGAATTCTATCACATTGCATATTTTCTGGCGTTTTCTCAGTAGACACCGCCAAATGGTGCACAGGTTTGCGCTCCCGCAGACGCCTATCGATCTGAATAGCCATCGTCATGGACTCATTCAGACTCGCAGGCACAGGGAACCCCACCATAACATCCTTAATGGCATCAGAGAGACCTTCTCTGAAAATCGCCGCCAGGGCGCACTCATTCCACTGAGTAAGCACAGACCATTTGCGGAATTTTTGGCAGTATATTTCAGCTTCATCTTGCCCCTGAGACAAGGACATCAAGGCCTTTTCCGCCTGAAGCTCTAAATGAGGTTCCTCATAAAGCAACCCCAAGGCCAGAAAAAACGCATCCACATTGAGCAACGCAGGATCCCCTGGTGCCAATGCAAAAGCCCAGTCCTGAGGGTCGCCCCGGAGCAAGGAAATTACAATCCTGACCTGCTGTGCAGGGTCTCCGGCAGAGCGAGACTTCAGGGACAAAAACAATTTGCAATTATTTTTAAAATTTTGAAAGTGAGATCTATTCCCCGAGAAGAATTCAGGCAAAGGAATTCTAGGCTCAGACATAGGTGCATGAACAACAAAATCTTGCAAATTTTGTACCTTTGTGGCGAGATTATTCAAACCTGTAGCTACACTCTGAAGATCCATTTGAAACAGGTGAACACAGAGCCATTCAAGGATTAGAAGGAGAGAAAGAGAGGAAGGCTGCAGTATAGGCAGACTAGCAAGTGATTCAATTAAGAGCACACTCAGAACTAGAGGGAAAAAAAAAAAAAAATTGTAGCAGACTTCTTTTTTCTCTCCTTTCTCAGCCAGTAATTTAACCCTTTTTTGGGCCGGTCAAACTGTCATGATTCTCAATGGCGAGAGAACATAGCCCAGCATATATGAGAACTAGCTCTTGGAAGATGGAAACTATACTGACCATGAACTAAACCTGCCGCACAACTAGAAGTGGCCGGGTAGCATGCCTACGTTTTTTATCCCTAGATGCCCAGCGCCAGCCGGAGAACTACCTAATCCTAGCAGAGGAAAAGACAGTCCTGGCTCACCTCTAGAGAAATTTTCCCAAAAGGCAGACAGAGGCCCCCACATATATTGGCGGTGATTTTAGATGAAATGACAAACGTAGTATGAAAATAGGTTTAGCAAAATCGAGGTCCGCTTACTAGATAGCATGAAGACAGAAAGGGCACTTTCATGGTCAGCAGAAAACCCTATCAAAACACCATCCAGAAATTACTTTAAGATTCTAGCATTAACTCATAACACCAGAGTGGCAATTTCCGCTCACAAGAGCTTTCCAGACACAGTAACGAAACAGCAGCTGTGAACAGGAACAAAATGCAAAAACACACAAGGACAAAAGTCCAACTTAGCTAGGAGTTGTCTAGTAGCAGGAACATGCACAGAAGGCTTCTGATAACATTGTTGACCGGCATGAAACTGACAGAGGAGCAAGGTTATATAGCGACTCCCACATCCTGATAGGAGCAGGTGAACAGAGGGGATGATGCACACAAGTACAATTCCACAAGTGGCCACCGGGGGAGCCCAGAATCCAATTTCACAACAGTTTTCTTGTTCACACAGACGCTTCTATATTTGGATTGGGGGCAGTACTGAGCCAAGTTGGGCCGGACGGCCAAGAACACCCAGTAGCTTACCTGAGTCGGAAACTACTGCCCCGTGGAGTAAGCTATGCGGCCATCGAGAAGGAGTGCCTGGCGGTAGTATGGACACTCAAAACGTTGCAACCATATTTGTATGGACGACAGTTTTCCCTCCTAACGGTCCATAATCCCCTAGTCTGGCTTAATCGGGTCTCCGGAGACAACGCCAGATTACTGCGGTGGAGTTTAGCCCTACAACCTCTGGACTTCACCATCCACTACAGACCCGGCAAACAAAACGGTAACGCCGATGGACTAAGTCGACAAACAGAACTTGTACCAACCCCATAAACTTCGGTCATCCCCAAACCGATCCATTAAGGATCAGACTGTGTATGCCGATTGCGTCGCTGAAAAGGGGAGCCGTGTTACGGAACCACTCAGCACCCAGAATATGTTGTGCAGTTATATGTATGAATAATAGGTTCCATGTGAGATGCATCAGCCCACAGACTGCGCCCCTGGGCAGAGGGGACAAGATATCCCCCTTCTGTCCTCCCCCCACCTTTGTAATTCCCACAGTAAATATCGGCAGGCTCCGGCCCCCTGCGGCTATTGTAATGTATGTCTGGCCTGCTGCTTTTCTATTGGCCTGCCCTCTGTATCTGTGTAATATATTTTGTGTCCTGTGAATAAAGTGGGTGAGACTGGAAATACGTGGAGAAGCAGTCAGCTTTTATATGCTCTCATGTAATCAAGGAATTACAGCCAGCATCCTTCATTCAGACTCCAGCCAAAGCAAAGTGGACCTCCTGAAACACGGGGTTGTACTGAAAGAGGTACCCCTGCTTGGTAGACCCCATTACAATACTATATACAGGAGAGATGACACACAGGTATATACTATATACAGGAGGAGATAACATACATGTATAAAGTATATACAGGAGGAGATGGCACACACATATATACTATATACAGGGGAGATGACACACAGGTATATACTATATACAGGAGGAGATGACACACTGGTATATACTATATACAGGGGAGATGACACACATATATACTATATACAGGGGAGAAGACACAGGTATATATTATATACAGGAGGAGATGGCATACAGGTATATACTATATACAGGAGATGACACACACATATATACTATATACAGGGGAGATGACATACAGGTACATACTATATACAGGGGAGATGACACACAGGTACATACTATATACAGGGGAGATGACACACAGGTATATACTATATACAGGGGAGATGACACACTGGTATATACTATATACAGGGGAGATGACACACAGGTATATACTATATACAGGAGGAAATGACACACAGGTATATACTATATACAGGAGGAGATGACATGAAGGTACATACTACATACAGGAGGAGATGACACACAGATATATACTATATACAGGAGGAGATGACACACAGATATATACTATATACAGGAGATGACCCACAGGTATATACTATATACAGGAGGAGATGACACACAGGTATATACTATATACAGGAGGAGATGACACACAGGTATATACTATATACAGGAGCAGATGACACACAGGTATATACTATATACAGGAGGAGATGACTTACAGGTATATACTATATACAGGAGGAGATGACACACGTATATACTATATACAAGAGGAGATGACATACAGGTATATACTATATAAAAGAGATGACAAATAGGTATATAGAGGAGATGACATACAGCGGGTATGTACTATATACAGGTATATACTATATACAGGAGATGACATACAGGTATATACTATATATAGGAGGAGATGACATACAGGTATATAGTATATACAGAAGAGATGACATACAGGTATATATTATATACAGAAGAGATGACATACAGGTATATACTATATACAGGAGGAGATGACACATAGGTATATACAATATACAGGAGGAGATGACATACAGCAGGTATATACTATTTTCAGGGGAGATGACATACAGGTATATACTATATACAGGAGATGACATACAGATGTATACTATATATAAGGGAGATGACAAACGTATATACTGAGGGGAAAATGAGGGGTGTGAGTGCAAAATGAGAGGAGTGAGGGAAAAAAGTGGAGTGATCGGAAAATGACAGATGTGAGGTCGAAATGACAAGTGTTAGGGGGGAATGAGAGGTGTAAGGGAGAAAATGAGAGATGAGAGGGGGAAAATGAGAGGCGTGATGGAAAAATAAGAGAAGTGAGGTGCTATAACTAACCACAGATATTTACTATGCTCAGGCAACGCCGGGCTCTTCAGCCAATCCTAGAATAAAAAGGTTCCGTAACTTTAAAAATATAATGCTCTATTCACAATCTATCAAACTTCCAAATGTTATCATAAAATCCACATACAACACCGATACAAATTTAGCAAAAGGAAGAAACACTACAAGCAGCTACCAGCACTAAAAATGGAGCAGACGGAGCACAAGAAGCAGCAGTCCAGTGCTGAGGATGGAGCAGACAGCGCAGAAGAAGCAGCAGTCCAGCACTGAACATGGAGGAGACGACGCACAAGAAGCAGCAATCCAGCACTGAGGATGGAGCAGACAGAGCACAAGAATCAGCAGTCCAGTACTGAACATGGAGGAGACGGCGCACAAGAAGCAGCAGTCCAGCACTGAGGATGGAGCAGACAGCACAAGAAGCAGCAGTCCAGTAATGAGGATGGAGGAGACGGCGTACAAGAAGCAGCAGTCCAGTGCTGAGGATGGAGCAGACAGAACACAAGAAGCAGCAGTCCAGCGCTGAGGATGGAGAAGACAGAGCAATAGAAGCAGCAGTCCAATACTGAACATGGAGCAGATGGAGCACAAGAAGCAGCAGTCCAGCACTGAGGATGGAGCAGACAGAGCACAAGAAGCAGCAGTCCAGCACTGAGGATGGAGCAGACAGCACAAGAAGCAGCAGTGCAGTACTGAGGATGGAGGAGATGGCGCACTAGAAGCAGCAGTCCAGCGCTGAGGATGGAGCAGAGCACGAGAAGCAGCAGTCCAGCACCGAGGATGGAGGAGACAGAGCACAAGAAGCAGCAGTCCAGTACTGTGGATGGAGGAGACGGCGCACAAGAAGCAGCAGTCCAGCACTGAGGATGAAGCAGACAGAGCATAAGAAGCCGCAGTCCAGCACTGACCATGGAAGAGACGGCGCACAAGAAGCAGCAGTCCAGCACTGAGGATGGAGCAGACACAGCACAAGAAGCAGCAGTCCAGAACTGAGGATGGAGCAGACAGAGCACAAGAAGCAGCAGTCCAGCACTGAGGATGGAGGAGACAGAGCACAAGAAGCAGCAGTCCAGCACTGAGGATGGAGGAGACAGAGCACAAGAAGCAGCAGTCCAGCACTGAACATGGAGGAGACAGCTCACAAGAAGCAGCAGTCCAGCACTGAACATGGAGGAGACGGCGCACAAGAAGCAGCAGTCCAGCGCTGAGGATGGAGGAGACAGAGCACAATAAGCAGCAGTCCAGCACTGAGGATGGAGCAGACAGAGCACAAGAAGCAGCAGTCCAGCACTGAACATTGAGGAGACAGAGCACAAGAAGCAGCAGTCCAGCACTGAACATGGAGGAGACGGCGCACATGAAGCAGCAGTCCAGCGCTGAGGATGGAGAAGACAGAGCAATAGAAGCAGCAATCCAATACTGAACATGGAGCAGATGGAGCACAAGAAGCAGCAGTCCAGCACTGAGGATGGAGCAGACAGAGCACAAGAAGAAGCAGTCCAGCACTGAGGATGGAGCAGACAGAGCACAAGAAGCAGCAGTCCAGCACTGAGGATGGAGCAGACAGCACAAGAAGCAGCAGTCCAGTACTGAGGATGGAGGAGATGGCGCACAAGAAGCAGCAGTCCAGCGCTGAGGATGGAGAAGAGCACAAGAAGCAGCAGTCCAGCACCGAGGATGGAGGAGACAGAGCACAAGAAGCAGCAGTCCAGTACTGTGGATGGAGGAGACGGCGCACAAGAAGCAGCAGTCCAGCACTGAGGATGAAGCAGAAAGAGCACAAGAAGCAGCAGTCCAGCACTGACCATGGAAGAGACGGCGCACAAGAAGCAGCAGTCCAGCACTGAGGATGGAGCAGACAGAGCACAAGAAGCAGCAGTCCAATACTGAACATGGAGCAGACACAGCACAAGAAGCAGCAGTCCAGAACTGAGGATGGAGCAGACAGAGCACAAGAAGCAGCAGTCCAGCACTGAGGATGGAGCAGACAGCACAAGAAGCAGCAGTCCAGTACTGAGGATGGAGGAGATGGCGCACAAGAAGCAGCAGTCCAGCGCTGAGGATGGAGAAGAGCACAAGAAGCAGCAGTCCAGCACCGAGGATGGAGGAGACAGAGCACAAGAAGCAGCAGTCCAGTACTGTGGATGGAGGAGACGGCGCACAAGAAGCAGCAGTCCAGCACTGAGGATGAAGCAGAAAGAGCACAAGAAGCAGCAGTCCAGCACTGACCATGGAAGAGACGGCGCACAAGAAGCAGCAGTCCAGCACTGAGGATGGAGCAGACAGAGCACAAGAAGCAGCAGTCCAATACTGAACATGGAGCAGACACAGCACAAGAAGCAGCAGTCCAGAACTGAGGATGGAGCAGACAGAGCACAAGAAGCAGCAGTCCAGCACTGAGGATGGAGGAGACAGAGCACAAGAAGCAGCAGTCCAGCACTGAGGATGGAGGAGACAGAGCACAAGAAGCAGCAGTCCAGCACTGAACATGGAGGAGACAGCTCACAAGAAGCAGCAGTCCAGCACTGAACATGGAGGAGACGGCGCACAAGAAGCAGCAGTCCAGCGCTGAGGATGGAGGAGACAGAGCACAAGAAGCAGCAGTCCAGTACTGAGGATGGAGGAGACGGCGCTCAAGAAGCAGCAGTCCAGCACTGAGGATGGAGCAGACAGAGCACAAGAAGCAGCAGTCCAATACTGAACATGGAGCAGACAGAACACAAGAATCAGCAGTCCAGCACTGAGGATGGAGCAGACAGAGCACAAGAAGCAGCAGTCCAGCACTGAGGATGGAGCAGACAGAGCACAAGAAGCAGCAGTCCAGCACTGAGGATGGAGCAGACAGAGCACAAGAAGCAGCAGTCCAGCACTGAGGATGGAGGAGACAGAGCACAAGAAGCAGCAGTCCAGCACTGAGGATAAAGCAGACAGAGCACAAGAAGCAGCAGTCCAGCACTGAACATTGAGGAGACAGAGCACAAGAAGCAGCAGTCCAGCACTGAGGATGAAGCAGACAGAGCACAAGAAGCAGCAGTCCAGCACTGAACATGGAGGAGACGGCGCACAAGAAGCAGCAGTCCAGCACTGAGGATGGAGGAGACAGAGCACAAGAAGAAGCTGTCCAGTACTGAGGATGGAGGAGATGGCGCACAAGAAGCAGCAGTCCAGTGCTGAGGATGGAGCAGACAGAGCACAAGAAGCAGCAGTCCAATACTGAACATGGAGCAGACAGAGCACAAGAAGCAGCAGTCCAGCACTGAGGATGGAGCAGACAGAGCACAAGAAGTAGCAGTCCAGCACCGACGATGGAAGAGACAGCGCACAAGAAGCAGCAGTCCAGTACTGAACATGGAGGAGACGACGCACAAGAAGCAGCAGACCGACACTGAGGATGGAGGATACGGCGCACAAGAAGCAGCAGTCCAGCGCTGAGGATGGATGAGACAGCGCACAAGAAGCAGCAGTCCAATACTGAACATGGAGGAGACAGAGCACAAGAAGCAGCAGTCCAGTACTGAGGATGGAACAGATAAAGCACAAGAAGCAGCAGTCCAGCACTGAAGATGGAAGAGACAGAGCACAAGATGCAGCAGTCCGACACTGAGGATGGAGCAGATAAAGCACAAGAATCAGCAGTCCAGCACTGAAGATGGAGGAGACAGAGCACAAGAAGCAGCAGTCCAGCACTGAGGATGGAGGAGACAGAGCACAAGAAGCAGCAGTCCAATACTGAGGATGGAGGAGACAGAGCACAAGAAGCAGCATTCCAGCTCTGAGGATGGAGCAGACAGAGCACAAGAAGGAGCCGACAGCGCACAAGAAGCAGCAGTCCAGCGCTGAGGATGGAGGAGACAGAGCACAAGAAGCAGCAGGCCAGCACTGAAGATCAAGGAGACAGAGCACAAGAAGCAGCAGTCCAGCACTGAGGATGGAGGAGACAGAGCACAAGAAGCAGCAGTCCAATACTGAGGATGGAGGAGACAGAGCACAAGAAGCAGCATTCCAGCTCTGAGGATGGAGCAGACAGAGCACAAGAAGGAGCCGACAGCGCACAAGAAGCAGCAGTCCAGCGCTGAGGATGGAGGAGACAGAGCACAAGAAGCAGCAGGCCAGCACTGAAGATCGAGGAGACAGAGCACAAGAAGCAGCAGTCCAGCACTGAGGATGGAGGAGACAGAGCACAAGCAGCAGCAGTCCAGTACTGAACATGGAGGAGACGGCGCACAAGCAGCAGTCCAGCACTGAAGATGGAGGAGACAGAGCACAAGAAGCAGCAGTCCAGTACTGAGGATGGAGCAGACAGAGCACAAGAAGCAGCAGTCCAGCACTGAAGATGGAGGAGAAAGGGCACAAGAAGCAACAGTCCAGTACTGAGGATGGAGGAGACAGAACACAAGAATCAGCGGTCCAGCACTGAAGATGGAGGAGACAGAGCACAAGAAGCAGCAGTCCAGCACTGAAGATGGAGGAGAAAGGGCACAAGAAGCAACAGTCCAGCACTGAGGATGGAGGAGACAGCGCACAAGAAGCAGCAGTCCAGCACTGAAGATGGAGCAGACAAGAGGCAGCACTGTAGTAACTAAGATGGAGAAAACAACATCTGAGACTACACATTTTTCTTTATCTGATGAGGTTATAAGGTTTTGGACCAGGTAATCTCTTAGTTACTAGGGGAAGTTTCCATGAGATTGTCTCACCAGTCATTGTCATCCACCTGTCACTCATCATTTGGATTTTGCCCTTTTTTTACTGATTTTTATTCTGCTCCTGAGTTCATGATCAAAACCGGAGAGCTCTTCTTGAGTATTGGGGGATACAAGCTCCACAAACAGGTAGATGGCTCCCCCTAACTATGGGTATGAGGTCTACAATGGGAAATCACAGATTGAAGCCCTAAGATTCACTGATGCCATGAATAGGCCTGGATTGTGTTTGGGAAATGACTTTGGAGCAGATATGTCACAACTTGTTAATGATTGTAGGGCATAGACCAAAGGTTATCTGCACAGTCCAGGACATAAGAGGTTAGGCAATTACTGCTGAATGTGGACAGAGCAGGAAAAGATGGGGCTGTTGGTGAAAGGTCAGGCATTCACAGGGTGAGGGCGGCCATATACATGAGATGACATTAGTGGACATCGCTGATTAGAACTAGAATTCATGGGAAACAATGTGATTGTGCGAGAATTAGTAAGATATCACTTTTATTGTACTACTTAGTATTGTGTTCACTAAAATTAGGTAAAATTATTTTTCAGGAGAAACAGGATGGATGATGTGGAACCCAGCAGGAATGAGTGCAAGCACCAATGCAAAAAGCACAGCTGTCGTCACACGCCATAGTACTAAAGTCTCAATCCCAAGAAACCAGAGTGTCTAATGGGGCCTTAAATAGGTCTAATGAGATGATGTCCTTGATCCATGCCGGGAAATGTGCAAACCAGACGAGGAGCACAACAGAGGGCAGCAGACCAGGGGAAGGGTGTGGAGCCCGGGATACCCAGGACAGGTGTGTGACAGTAGGCAGAGATCCAGTTTACAGTCTGCTGCGACGCGCACCAATGTGAGTGAAGGATAGCAATGCAAGCAGTTTGGCATACATACACGTACATGCAGTCGCAGTCGGAAACACTGGATACAACGTACAGAAAAACGTTCCCTTGAACGTTTTTTTTGCAAAAGACGGCCCGTCAAATTCCACAGAATCCAGTGCACGACGGACGAAACGTGTGTCCATCCATCGCGATGCGTCGCTAATACAAGTCTATGGGAAAATGCAGGATCCTGCATTTTCAAAAATAGACGTATTGCGATGGCAGAGGAAAGATGGGAATGTGAAAGTAGCCTAAGAGGGAGGCTGATTAGTAGAGAGTTACAATAGTCCAGACGAGAATGAATAAGTGAAACAGTAAGAGTTTTTGCAGAGTCGAAAGTAAGAAAAGGGCGAATTCTAGAAATGTTTATGAGATGCAGATAACAAGAGCGAGCCAATGATCGATTGTGGGGGGTGAATGAAAGCTCAGAATAAAGTATGACCCCAAGACAGTGGGCATGTTGCTGGGGAGTAATGGAGGAACCACACACGGAGATGGCAATGTCAGGCAAAGGTAGGTTAGTAGAGGGAGGAAACACAAGAAAATCAGTTTTTGACAGGTTCAGTTTCAGATAGAGGGAGGACATGATGTTAGAGACAGCGGTAAGACAATCAACAGTGTTTTCTAAAAAGGCAGGCGTGATATCTGGAGAAGAAGTGTATAATTGGGTGTCATCAGCATAGAGATGGTACTGGAACCCAAACCTACTGATTGTTTGTCCAATAGGGGCGGTATACAAAGAGAAGAGGAGGGGGCCTAGGACTGATCCTTGAGGAACCCCAAAAGTAAGGGGAAGATGAGAGGAGGAGGAACCAGCAAAAGATACAGTGAAGGAGCGGTCAGAGAGATAGGAGGAGAACCAGGAGAGAACGGTGTCCTTGAGGCAGATGGAGTGGAGCATAGTGAGGAGGAGCTGATGATCCACAGTATCGAATGCTGCTGAGAGATCCAATAGAATTAGCATGGAGCAGTGACCATTAGATTTAGCTGTTAGTAGGTCATTAAAGACTTTAGTGAGGGCAGTTTCAGTAGAGTGTAAACAGCGGAAACCCGGATCATAGAGTGTCGACAAGAGTTATCTGAGAGATAGCGGATAAGACATGAGTGGATCAGGGGTTCAAGGAATTTAGAGATGTAGGGAAGATTAGAGGCAGGTTTATAGTTACCGACACAGTTTTGGTCGCAGGATTTTTTTAAAGTAATGGATGTATGATGGCATGCTTAAATGAGTAGGGAAAGATACCAGAAGAGAGAGGTTGAATATTTTTGTTTGGTGAGAGGTGACAGCCGGGGAAAGGGACTGGAGGAGATGTGAGGGAATAGGGTCACTGGTGCAAGTTGTAACAACTCTGCTGGCATCACTGCATGGCCTCCCATCCCCCACCTGCATTACACTCAAACTCACTTACTTCTCTGGGCCTTGTTGTGACTTCTCTCTGCTGCCAGCTCCATGCTGTGTGCCTCATGTCTGCTGTTTGCTCTGTGCATGCTCTGTCTGTGTGCATAGGGAGGCGGCGCCGGCAACTCCTGTTTTTTATAGAGACTGTGTGCACCTTGTTAAGGTATGTAAGAACTAAGACACTAAATCCTATGTTAATTGTGTTTGGAAATACCTTCCATAACAATAACAAGAGCCAGGTATTAACTTAATTTCAGTTAGGGTCACCGGGCCAGAACCAAGCTTGACCCAATAACTGTATATCCTGAATAATTTTACTATGAGAAAATGATAATAGTATGAATGGAAGGGAAAGGAGGACGGGAAGAGGGGAAAAAGAAAGATAGATAGAGAGATGGAGGTGAGAGAGGGAGGAAAAAAAAGTGGGGGGAGAGCTTGTGAAGCTGATGCCACCTACTAATAGTCTTGATCAGGTAAATAATGATGGGAAGTTTGGTGAATCCCTGAATAGGATCCAGGGGCGCCAGACTTGGATACATTTGTTGTGGTCTCTGGATGCTTCTGCAGATAATTCCTCCATGTAGCATATGTGTGACTGCTCTTGCTGCCATTCATGTAGCATATGTGTGACTGCTCTTGCTGCCATTCAGACATAGATGGAGTTGCTATTGATCGCCAGTGTCTGGGAATCACCGAGCGTGCTGCCGTCATGCAAAAACCTAGGAGAATGCGTTTTTATGATCTAATGGATCCTGGTAGTACTGAAAGGAGAGCTATCTGGGGTACAGGGGAATCTTCTCTCCTGTGATCTTAAGATAGGCCGAATACACCCCCTCCCAAAAAGGCTTTATTTTGTCACAGTTCCACCATATATGGAGCATTGTTCCTCTCTCTATTCCGCAGTGCCAGCATGGATCAGGCACAGTTGGATATGCTGATATGGAGTTACACAGTTATTCTCATTGAGATAATCCAGAATAACATACCTCAGAAACCCTTCACATATTTTACCAACAATAGAGGTTAGACTTACTGGCCTATAACTTCCAGGTTCACTTTTAGAGCCCTTTTTGAATATTGGTACAACATTTGCTATGCGCCAGTCCTGTGGAACAGACCCCGTTGCTATAGAGTCCCTAAATATAAGAAATAATGGCTTGTCTATTACATTATTTAGTTCTCTTAGTACTCGTGGGTGTATGCCATCTGGACCCGGAGATTTATCTATTTTATTCTTATTTAGCCGGTTTCGCACCTCTTCTTGGGTCTGATTGGTGACCCTTAATATAGGCTTTTCTTTGTCTCTTGGTATTTACACCTAGCATTTCATTTTCCACCGTGAATACCGTGGAGAAGAAGGTTTTTAATATATTAACTTTTTCCTCGTCATCTACAGCCTTTCTTTCCTCGCAATTTTTTAAGGGGCCTAGACTTTCACTTATGATTCTTTTACTATTGATATAGTTGAAGAACAGTTTGGGATTAGTTTTACTCTCCTTAGCAATGTGCTTCTCTGTTTCCTTTTTGGCAGCTTTAATTTAGTTTTTTAGATAAAGTATTTTTCTCCCTATAGTTTTTTAGAGCTTCAGCGGTGCCATCCTGCTTTAGTAGTGTAAATGCTTTCTTTTTACTGTTAATTGCCCCTCTTACTTCTCTGTTTAGCCACATTGGGTTTTTCCTATTTCTTGTCCTTTTATTCCCACAAGGTATAAACCGCTTACAGTGCCTATTTAGGATGTTCTTAAACATTTCCCATTTATTATCTGTATTCTTATTTCTGAGGACATTGTCCCAGTCAACCAGATTAAGGGCATCTCTAAGCCGGTCAAACTTTGTACAATGCTGGTCTCAGGTGACGTGTGGACACTATCATTGTACAATGCTGGTCTCAGGTGACAGTGTGGACACCATCATTGTACAATGCTGGTCTCAGGTGACGTGTGGACGCCATCATTGTACGATGCTGGTCTCAGGTAATGTGAGGACATAATAATTGTACGATGCTGGTCTCAGGTGACAGTGTGGACACCATCATTGTACAATGCTGGTCTCAGGTGACAGTGTGGACACTATAATTGTACAATGCTGGTCTCAGGTGACGTGTGGACACCATCATTGTATGATGCTGATGTCAGGTGATGTGTGGACACTATCATTGTACGATGCTGGTCTCAGGTGAAATGTGGACACCATCATTGTACGATGCTGGTCTCAGGTGACGTGTGGACACCATCATTGTACGATGCTGGTCTCAGGTGACGTGTGGACACCATCATTGTACAATGCTGGTCTCAGGTGACAGTGTGGACACCATCATTGTACGATGCTGGTCTCACGTAACGAGTGGACATAATAATTGTACGATGCTGGTCTCAGGTGACGTGTGGACATAATCATTGTACGATGCTGGTCTCAGGTAATGTGTGGACACCATCATTGTACAATGCTGGTCTCAGGTGACAGTGTGGACACCATCATTGTACGATGCTGGTCTCAGGTGACGTGTGGACACTATCATTGTACGATGCTGGTCTCAGGTGAAGTGTGGACACTATCATTGTACGATGCTGGTCTCAGGTGAAGTGTGGACATAATCATTGTAAAATGCTGGTCTCAGGTGAAGTGTGGACACTATCATTGTACGATGCTGGTCTCAGGAGAAGTGTGGACATAATCATTGTACAATGCTGGTCTCAGGTGACGTGTGGACACTATCATTGTACAATGCTGGTCTCAGGTGACGTGTGGACACTATCATTGTACGATGCTGTTCTCAGGTGACGTGTGGACATAATAATTGTACGATGCTGGTCTCAGGTGATGTGTGGACATAATCATTGTACAATGCTGGTCTCAGGTGACGTGTGGACACTATCATTGTACGATGCTGTTCTCAGGTGACGTGTGGACACCATCATTGTACGATGCTGGCCTCAGGTAACGTGTGGACATAATCATTGTACGATGCTGGTCTCAGGTGACAGTGTGGACACCATCATTGTACAATGCTGGTCTCAGGTGGCGTGTGGACACCATCATTGTACGATGCTGGTCTCATGTAACGTGAGGACATAATAATTGTACGATGCTGGTCTCAGGTGACGTGTGGACATAATCATTGTACGATGCTGGTCTCAGGTAATGTGTGGACACCATCATTGTACAATGCTGGTCTCAGGTGACAGTGTGGACACCATCATTGTACGATGCTGGTCTCAGGTGACGTGTGGACACTATCATTGTACGATGCTGGTCTCAGGTGAAGTGTGGACACTATCATTGTACGATGCTGGTCTCAGGTGAAGTGTGGACATAATCATTGTACAATGCTGGTCTCAGGTGACGTGTGGACACTATCATTGTACAATGCTGGTCTCAGGTGACGTGTGGACACTATCATTGTACGATGCTATTCTCAGGTGACGTGTGGACATAATAATTGTACGATGCTGGTCTCAGGTGATGTGTGGACATAATCATTGTACAATGCTGGTCTCAGGTGATGTGTGGACACTATCATTGTACGATGCTGTTCTCAGGTGACGTGTGGACACCATCATTGTACGATGCTGGTCTCAGGTAACGTGTGGACATAATCATTGTACGATGCTGGTCTCAGGTGACAGTGTGGACACCATCATTGTACAATGCTGGTCTCAGGTGGCGTGTGGACACCATCATTGTACGATGCTGGTCTCATGTAACGTGAGGACATAATAATTGTACGATGCTGGTCTCAGGTGACAGTGTGGACACCATCATTGTACAATGCTGGTCTCAGGTGACAGTGTGGACACCATCATTGTACAATGCTGTTCTCAGGTGACGTGTGGACACCATCATTGTACGATGCTGATGTCAGGTGATGTGTGGACATAATAATTGTGCAATGCTGGTCTCAGGTGACGTGTGGACATAATCATTGTACAATGCTGGTCTCAGGTGACGTGTGGACACCATCATTGTACGATGCTGGTCTCAGGTGACGTATGGACACCATCATTGTACGATGCTCGTCTCAGGTGACGTGTGGACATAATCATTGTACGATGCTGGTCTCAGGTGACGTATGGACACCATCGTTGTACGATGCTGGTCTCAGGTGAAGTGTGGACATAATAATTGTATGATACTGGTCTCAGGTGACGTGTGGACACCATCATTGTACGATGCTGGTCTCAGGTGACAGTGTGGACACCATCATTGTACGATGCTGGTCTCAGGTGACGTATGGACACCATCATTGTACGATGCTGGTCTCAGGTGACGTGTGGACATAATCATTGTACGATGCTGGTCTCAGGTGACGTATGGACACCATCATTGTACGATGCTGGTCTCAGGTGAAGTGTGGACATAATAATTGTATGATACTGGTCTCAGGTGACGTGTGGACACTATCCTTGTACAATGCTGGTCTCAGGTGATGTATGGACATAATAATTGTACGATGCTGGTCTCAGGTGACGTGTGGACACCATCATTGTACGATGCTGGCCTCAGGTGACGTGTGGACATAATCATTGTACGATGCTGGTCTCGGGTAATGTGTGGACATATTCATTGTACGATGCTGGTCTTGGGTAATGTGTGGACATAATCATTGTGCAATGCTGGTCTCAGGTGACATGTGGACACCATCATGGTATGATGCTGGTCTCAGGTGACGGGTGGACACCATCATTGTACGATGCTGGTCTCAGGTGACGTGTGGACATAATCATTGTACGATGCTGGTCTCAGGTGAAGTGTGGACATAATCAGGTGAAGTGTGGGCATAGTCATTGTACGATGCTGGTCTCAGGTGACGTGTGGACAGCATCACTGTGCGATGCTGGTCTCAGGTGACATGTGGACATAATCATTGTACGATGCTGGTCCCAGGTGACGTGTGGACATAATCATTGTACGATGCTGGTCTCGGGTAATGTGTGGACATAATCATTGTACGATGCTGGTCTCAGGTAATGTGTGGACATAATCATTGTACGATGCTGGTCTCAGGTAATGTGTGGACATAATCATTGTACGATGCTGCTCTCAGGTAACGTGTGGACATAATCATTGTACGATGCTGGTCTCAGGTGACGTGTGGACACAATCATTGTACGATGTTGGTCTCAGGTGACGTGTGGACACCTGTTATGTTGGGCTGGTGGTTAGGAACACTAGAAATGACCAGATGAGCAAACTAGCGACACAGGACGAGCTCTGGGAAGTGGGAGCTCTGCTGACCGCAATTCCTAATCCTATCACAAGAAAACTAGAAATAGCCGTGGAGCGTTCCTGACTCTGCCTAGACGCCTCTTCACAGCCTAAGAGCTAACTACCCCTAAAGATAGAAAATACAGCCTAGCTTGCCTCAGAGAAATTCCCCAAAGAAATAGGCAGCCCCCACATATATTGACTGTGAGTAAGATGGAAGTCACAAACACAGGAATGAAATAGGTTTCAGCATAGGAGGCCAGGCTTGACTAAACAGACTGAGGATAGAAAAGGTATCTTTGTGGTCAGCATAAAAAACTAACAAAAAACCACGCAGAGTGTGCAAAAGAAACCACCGCACCGACTCACGGCGCGGTGGTGCCACTCTGCGTCCCAGAGCTTCCAGCTAACAAGATAAATTCATTAAAGCAAGCTGGACAAAAACACAGTGGTAACAAATAAGCTAGCAGGGACTTAGCTTTTGCTGAAGTAGACAGGTCATCTGAAAGATCCAAGTGAACTGAACCAGTACTAGGACATTGACAGCTGGCATCAAGTAACGATCTGAGTGGAGTTAAATAGAGCAGCCAGCCAAGACCTGAACGAGATCAGCTGGAGAAGGAATCTCAGAACCAGCAGCTCCACTCATAACCACCAGAGGGAGTCCATGAACAGAACTCGCCGAAGTACCATTCATAACCACAGGAGGGAGCTCGAGAACAGAATTCACAACAGTACCCCCCCCTTGAGGAGGGGTCACCGAACCCTCACCAGAGCCCCCAGGCCGCTCCGGGCGAGCCAAATGAAAGGCACGAACAAGATCGGCAGCATGAACATCAGAGGCAACCACCCAGGAATTATCCTCCTGACCATAACCTTTCCACTCGACTAGATACTGAAGTTTCCGTCTCAAAATACGAGAATCCAAAATCTTCTCCACCACATACTCCAACTCCCCCTCAACCAACACCGGGGCAGGAGGATCAACGGAGGGAACCATAGGAGCCACATATCTCCGCAACAACAACCTATGGAACACATTATGGATGGCGAAAGAAGCTGGAAGGTCCAAACGAAATGACACAGGATTAATAATTTCAGAAATCTTATAAGGACCAATGAAACGAGGCTTAAACTTAGGAGACGAAACCTTCATAGGAACAAAAGGAGACGACAACCAAACCAAATCCCCAACACGAAGTCGGGGACCAACACAGCGACGGCGGGTAGCGAAACGTTGAGCCTTCTCCTGGGACAATGTCAAAATGTCCACTACGTGAGTCCAAATTTGCTGCAACCTGTCCACCACAGAATCCACACCAGGACAGTCCGAAGGCTCAACCTGCCCTGAAGAAAAACGAGGGTGGAAACCAGAATTACAGAAAAAAGGCGAAACCAAAGTAGCCGAGCTGGCCCGATTATTAAGGGCGAACTCAGCCAAAGGCAAGAAGGACACCCAATCATCCTAATCAGCAGAAACAAAGCATCTCAGATATGTTTCCAAAGTCTGATTGGTTCGTTCGGTTTGGCCATTTGTCTGAGGATGGAAAGCTGGAGAAAAAGACAAATCAATGCCCATCTTAGCACAAAAGGACCGCCAAAATCTTGAAACAAACTGGGAACCTCTGTCCGACGGTTGTTCTCCGGAATGCCATGTAAACGAACCACATGCTGGAAAAACAATGGAACCAAATCAGAGGAGGAAGGCAATTTAGGCAAAGGTACCAAATGGACCATCTTAGAGAAGCGATCACAAACCACCCAGATAACTGACATCCTCTGAGAGACAGGGAGATCTGAAATAAACTCCATGGAAATATGCGTCCAGGGCCTTTTCGGGACCGGCAAGGGCAAAAGCAACCCACTGGCACAAGAACAGCAGGGCTTAGCCCGAGCACAAGTCCCACAGGACTGCACAAAAGAACGCACATCTCGTGACAAGGAAGGCCACCAAAAGGATCTAGCCACCAAATCTCTGGTACCAAAGATTCCGGGATGACCAGCCAACACCGAACAATGAACCTCAGAGATAACTCTACTAGTCCATCTATCAGGGACAAACAGCTTCTCCGCTGGGCAACGGTCAGGTCTATCAGCCTGAAACTCCTGCAGCACCCGCCACAAATCAGGGGAGATGGCAGACAAAATTACCCCCTCTTTGAGAATACCAGCCGGCTCAGGAACTCCCGGAGAATCAGGCACAAAACTCCTAGAAAGGGCATCAGCCTTCACATTCTTAGAACCCGGAAGGTACGAAACCACGAAATTGAAGCGGGAGAAAAACAGCGACCATCGAGCCTGTCTAGGATTCAAACGCTTGGCAGACTCGAGATAATTCAGATTCTTGTGATCCGTCAAGACCACCACGCGATGTTTGGCTCCTTCAAGCCAATGTCGCCACTCCTCAAACGCCCACTTCCTAGCCAACAACTCTCGATTACCCACATCATAATTGCGCTCAGCAGGCGAAAACTTTCTAGAAAAGAAAGCACATGGTTTCATTACAGAACCATTAGAACCTCTTTGAGACAAAACAGCCCCTGCTCCAATCTCAGAAGCATCCACCTCGACCTGAAACGGGAGCGAAACATCTGGCTGACACAACACAGGGGCAGAAGAAAAACGACGCTTCAGCTCCTGAAAAGCCTCAATGGCCGCAGAGGACCAATTGAACACATCAGCACCTTTCTTGGTTAAATCAGTCAATGGTTTAACAGCACTAGAAAAATTAGCGATGAAGTGACGGTAAAAATTAGCAAAGCCCAGAAATTTCTGAAGGCTCTTCACAGAAGTAGGCTGAGTCCAATCATAAATGGCCTGAACTTTAACAGGGTCCATCTCGATAGTAGAAGGGGAAAAAATGAAACCCAAAAATGAAACCTTCTGAACTCCAAAGAGACATTTAGACCCCTTCACAAACAAGGAATGAGCACGAAGAACCTGGAACACCATTCTGACCTGCTTCACATGAGACTCCCAATCGTCCGAAAAGACCAAAATATCATCCAAATATACAATCATGAATCTATCCAGGTACTTTCGGAAGATGTCATGCATAAAGGACTGAAACACAGATGGAGCATTAGAAAGCCTGAATGGCATCACCAAGTACTCAAAATGGCCCTCGGGCGTATTAAATGCTGTCTTCCATTTGTCGCCCCGTTTAATACGCACAAGATTATACGCCCCTCGAAGATCTATCTTGGTGAACCAGCTAGCTCCCTTAATCCGAGCAAACAAATCAGACAGTAGCGGCAAAGGGTACTGAAATTTGACGGTGATTTTATTAAGAAGGCGGTAATCTATACAAGGTCTCAGAGAACCATCCTTCTTGGCCACAAAAAAGAACCCTGCTCCCAACGGTGACGACGACGGGCGAATATGCCCTTTCTCCAAGGACTCCTTTATATAACTCCGCATTGCAGCGTGTTCTGGCACAGATAAATTGAACAGTCGGCCCTTCGGAAACTTACTACCAGGAATCAAATTAATAGCACAATCGCAATCCCTATGAGGAGGTAGGGCACTGGTTTTGGGCTCATCAAATACATCCCGGTAATCTGACAAGAACTCAGGGACTTCAGAAGGATGGGAGGACGAAATATACAACAATGGGACATCCCCATGTACCCCTTGACAACCCCAACTGGATACAGACATTGATTTCCAGTCCAATACAGGATTATGGACCTGTAGCCATGGCAAACCCAAAACGACCACATCATGCAGATTATGCAACACCAAAAAGCGAATATCCTCCTGATGTGCAGGAGCCATGCAAATGGTCAATTGAGTCCAGTACTGAGGCTTATTCTTGGCCAAAGGTGTAGCATCAATTCCTCTCAATGGAATAGGATACTGCAAGGGCTCCAAGAAAAAACCACAGCGCCTGGCGAACTCCAAGTCCATCAAATTCAGGGCAGCGCCTGAATCCACAAATGCCATAACAGAATAGGACGACAAAGAGCAAATCAGAGTAACGGACAAAAGAAATTTTGGCTGTACCGTACCAATGGTGGCTGTTATGATTTTCCCAATGGCAGGGAAATCAAAATAACAACGGACTAGCTCTCGGGTGATGGGAACTAAAGTGACCGTGACCTGAACCTGACACAACACTGGAAGTAGCCGGGGAGTGTTTCCTACGATGCCCTAGACACCACGCGCCAGCCGGAGATCTAACTACCCCTATCAGAGGAATATATAGGCCTGCCTTACCTCCAGAGATGAACCCCAAAAGGAGATAGCAGCCCCCCACAGATATTGACGGTGAGTCAAGAGGAAAAGACATACGTAGGATGAACAGCAGATTTAGCACAGTGAGGTCCGCTTACTAGATAGCAGAAGTACAGGAAAGAGTCACTTCACGGTCAACTTCAAAACACTACTCAAAAACACCATCCTGAAATTACTTTAAAACTCCAGTGACAACTCATGCCACTGGAGTGGCAATTTCAGTCCACGAGAGCTTCCAGCTACAGAGAGTCACATTGCAAATAGCTGGACAAAAATAGCATTAACTAGAAACAAAATTCAACTTAGCTGAACAGGATCTTGAGGCAGGAGAATGCAACAGAATGCTACTGATACATTGTTGGCCGGCATCGGACCAGCAGCCAAGCAGCCTTAAATAGGAAACTCCCCTAATGGGTGTCAACAGGTGATCAAGGATAGAAGAAGGCAAATAAGTGGCACTACCATAAAACACCACCGGGGGAGCCCACAAACAGAATTCACAACAGTACCCCCCCCTTAAGGAGGGGGCACCGAACCCTCACCAGAACCACCAGGGCGATCTGGATGAGCACTATGAAATGCACGAACCAAATCAGGAGCATGAACATCAGATGCTGTCACCCAAGAATTATCCTCCTGACCATAGCCTTTCCACTTAACCAGATACTGAAGTTTCCGTCTGGAAACACGGGAGTCCAAGATCTTTTCCACCACATACTCCAACTCACCCTCAACCAGCACAGGAGCAGGAGGATCAGCAGACGGAACAACCGGCACCTCATACCTCCGCAACAATGACCGATGAAAAACATTATGAATAGTAAAAGATGCTGGGAGGTCCAAACGAAAGGACACAGGATTGAGAACCTCCAGAATCCTATAAGGGCCGATAAACCGAGGCTTAAACTTAGGAGACGAGACCTTCATAGGAACAAATCGAGAAGACAACCAAACCAGGTCCCCAACACAAAGACGAGGACCGACACGCCAATGACGATTAGTGAACTGTTGAGTCTTCTCCTGGGACAACTTCAGATTGTCCACAACCTGTCCCCAAATCTGATGCATTCTATCAACCACAGCATCTACTCCAGGACAATCCGAAGACTCCAATTGACCGGACGAAAAGCGAGGGTGAAACCCTGAATTACAAAAAAATGGAGAAACCAAAGTGGCAGAACTGGCCCGATTGTTAAGGGCAAACTCTGCCAATGGCAAAAAATCAAGCCAATCATCCTGATCAGCGGACACAAAACACCTCAAGTAAGTCTCCAAGGTCTGATTAGTACGCTCAGTCTGGCCATTAGTCTGAGGATGGAATGCAGACGAAAAAGACAAGTCGATGCCCATCCTGGCACAGAACGCCCGCCAAAATCTAGACACAAACTGAGTACCCCTGTCAGACACTATATTCTCAGGAATACCATGCAAACGCACAACATTCTGAAAAAATAGAGGGACCAGCTCAGAGGAGGAGGGCAATTTGGGCAAAGGTACCAAGTGAACCATCTTGGAAAAACGGTCACACACCACCCAGATGACGGACATCCTACGAGAAACAGGAAGGTCAGAAATAAAGTCCATAGAGATGTGCGTCCAAGGCCTCTTAGGAATAGGCAAGGGCAACAACAACCCGCTGGCTCGGGAACAGCAGGGCTTAGCCCGAGCACAAACATCACAAGACTGCACAAAAATACGTACATCTCGAGACAAGGAAGGCCACCAGAAGGACCTAGACACCAGATCCCTGGTGCCAAAAATTCCAGGATGACCTGCCAACGCGGAAGAGTGAACCTCCGAAATAACTCTACTGGTCCAGTCATCAGGGACAAACAGTCTACCAGGCGGACAGCGATCAGGCCTATCCACCTGAAACTCCTGCAAAGAGCGCCGCAGGTCTGGGGAGACAGCTGACAATATCACCCCATCCTTCAGGATGCCAGTAGGTTCGGAATCACCAGGCGAGTCAGGCTCAAAACTCCTAGAGAGGGCATCCGCCCTCACATTCTTAGACCCAGGCAGATATGAAACCACAAAGTTAAATCGAGAGAAAAACAACGACCAGCGCGCCTGTCTAGGATTCAGACGCCTGGCTGACTCAAGATAAATTAGATTTTTGTGGTCAGTCAAGACCACCACCTGGTGTCTAGCACCCTCAAGCCAATGACGCCACTCCTCAAATGCCCACTTCATGGCCAAGAGCTCCCGATTTCCAACATCATAATTTCGCTCAGCGGGCGAAAACTTTCGAGAGAAAAACGCACATGGTCTCATCACTGAGCAGTCAGGACCTTTCTGCGACAAAACTGCACCTGCTCCGATCTCGGAAGCATCTACTTCAACCTGGAACGGGAGCGACACATCAGGCTGGCGCAACACAGGAGCAGAAGAAAAGCGGCGCTTAAGCTCCCGAAAGGCCTCCACAGCCGCAGAGGACCAATTAGCAACATCAGCACCCTTCTTGGTCAAATCAGTCAAAGGTTTAGCAATGGCAGAAAAACCCGCTATGAATCGGCGATAGAAATTAGCAAATCCCAAGAATTTCTGAAGACTCTTTAGAGAAGTAGGTTGTATCCAATCACAAATAGCCTGAACCTTAACAGGGTCCATCTCCATAGATGAAGGGGAAAAAATATATCCCAAAAAGGAAATTCTCTGAACCCCAAAAATACACTTTGAGCCCTTCACAAATAGAGAATTAGCTCGTAAAACCTGAAAAACTCTCCTGACCTGTTGAACATGAGATTCCCAGTCCTCCGAAAAAATCAAAATATCATCCAAATACACAATCATAAATTTATCCAGATATTCACGGAAAATATCGTGCATAAAGGACTGAAAAACGGAAGGGGCATTCGCGAGACCGAAAGGCATTACCAAATACTCAAAATGGCCTTCAGGCGTATTAAATGCGGTCTTCCACTCATCCCCCTGCTTAATCCGCACCAAATTATACGCACCACGTAGATCGATCTTAGTGAACCACTTCGCCCCCTTTATGCGAGCAAAAAGATCAGTCAGTAAAGGTAACGGGTACTGGTATTTAACTGTAATCTTATTCAGAAGTCGATAGTCGATACAAGGTCTCAATGAACCATCCTTTTTACCCACAAAGAAAAACCCTGCCCCCAGTGGAGACAAAGAGGGGCGAATATGACCCTTTTCCAAAGATTCTCTGATATACTCCCGCATAGCAGTATGTTCAGGTACAGACAAATTAAACAAGCGACCCTTAGGAAATTTACTACCGGGAATCAACTCAATAGCGCAGTCACACTCTCTGTGAGGGGGGAGAGAATCAGTTTTAGGCTCCTGAAAGACATCATAAAAATCTGACAGAAATGCTGGGATCTCAGAGGGAGTAGATGAAGAAATGGGAACCAAAGGTGCATCCCCATGAATCCCCCGACATCCCCAGCTCAGCACAGACATTGATCTCCAGTCCAAGACTGGATTATGAATTTGTAACCATGGTAATCCAAGTACTAATACGTCATGTAGATTATATAACACAAGGAAACGAATAATCTCCTGATGGTCTGGGGAAAGATGCATAGTCACTTGTGTCCAATATTGTGGTTTATTGCTAGCCAAAGGTGTAGAATCAATACCCTTTAAGGGAATAGAAACCTCCAGAGGCTCTAAATCAAACCCACAACGCTTGGCAAAGGACCAATCCATGAGACTCAGAGCGGCGCCAGAATCCACATAAGCATTCACAGTAACAGATGATAAAGTACAAATCAATGTCACGGACAAAAGAAATTTAGACTGCAAGGTACCCATAGAAAAAGATTTATCAACCTTTTTATCAACCTTCTTTATGCGTTTAGAGCATGCTGATATAACATGAGCTGGATCTCCACAATAGAAGCACAACCCATTTTTGCGCCTGTAATTCTGTCGTTCGCCTCTAGACAATACACTATCGCATTGCATATGCTCTGGTGCCTTTTCAGAGGTCACCGCCAAATGATGCACAGGTTTTTGCTCAGAAGATACCGCCATATGGTGCACAGGTTTTTGCTCAGAAGATACCGCCATATGGTGCACAGATTTGCGCTCCCGAAAACGCCGATCAATCTGGATAGCCAATTTCATGGCATCATTCAGACCTGTAGGCACAGGGAACCCCACCATGACATCCTTCACGGCATCAGAGAGACCTTCTCTGAAATTAGCTGCTAGAGCGCACTCATTCCATTTAGTAAGCACCGACCATTTACGAAATTTTTGGCAGTATATCTCAGCTTCATCTTGCCCTTGGGAAAGAGCTATCAAGGCTTTCTCAGCCAAAATCTCTAAATTAGGTTCTTCATAAAGCAACCCCAAAGCCAGAAAAAACGCATCTACATTTAATAACGCAGGATCCCCTGGCGACAATGCAAATGCCCAACTTTGTGGGTCACCCCGCAATAGAGAAATAACAATTTTAACCTGTTGCGCAGGATCACCAGCAGAGTGAGATTTCAGAGACAAAAACAATTTACAATTCTCTCTGAAATTCAAAAAACGGGATCTGTCTCCGGTAAAAAATTCAGGCATAGGGATCTTAGGTTCAGACATTGGAGCACGTATAACAAAATCTTGTAAGTTCTGGACCTTTGTACCCAGGTTATTCAGACCTGCAACCAAACTCTGTGGATCCATGATTCAAACAGGTGTAACCAAAGCCATTCAGAGATTAAGAGGAGAGGAAAAAAAAAAAGGCTGAAGACTGCAGTTTAAGCAAGGAGTACAAATAAGCACTAAGGTACACTTTCCAAACACAGAAGGAAAAAAAACCTTTTCATATCCTTTCCTGCTTTAGTGCATAGTTTTAATTTAACACATGGGGCCGTCCAAACTGTTATGATTTTCCCAATGGCAGGGAAATCAAAATAACAACGGACTAGCTCTCGGGTGATGGGAACTAAAGTGACCGTGACCTGAACCTGACACAACACTGGAAGTAGCCGGGGAGTGTTTCCTACAATGCCCTAGACACCACGCGCCAGCCGGAGATCTAACTACCCCTATCAGAGGAATATATAGGCCTGCCTTACCTCCAGAGATGAACCCCAAAAGGAGATAGCAGCCCCCCACAGATATTGACGGTGAGTCAAGAGGAAAAGACATACGTAGGATGAACAGCAGATTTAGCACAGTGAGGTCCGCTTACTAGATAGCAGAAGTACAGGAAAGAGTCACTTCACGGTCAACTTCAAAACACTACTCAAAAACACCATCCTGAAATTACTTTAAAACTCCAGTGACAACTCATGCCACTGGAGTGGCAATTTCAGTCCACGAGAGCTTCCAGCTACAGAGAGTCACAT
This sequence comes from Ranitomeya variabilis, assembly GCF_051348905.1. Classification (NCBI taxonomy): domain Eukaryota; kingdom Metazoa; phylum Chordata; class Amphibia; order Anura; family Dendrobatidae; genus Ranitomeya; species Ranitomeya variabilis. The sequence goes on from NC_135233.1 coordinate 626,651,150, forward strand.
TGCAAATAGCTGGACAAAAATAGCATTAACTAGAAACAAAATTCAACTTAGCTGAACAGGATCTTGAGGCAGGAGAATGCAACAGAATGCTACTGATACATTGTTGGCCGGCATCGGACCAGCAGCCAAGCAGCCTTAAATAGGAAACTCCCCTAATGGGTGTCAACAGGTGATCAAGGATAGAAGAAGGCAAATAAGTGGCACTACCATAAAACACCACCGGGGGAGCCCACAAACAGAATTCACAACAGGTGGCAGACCTAGCGAACCGTTTAGTGCGCTTAGGACAATCAGAGATAGCATGAGTGGAGTCACCACAGTAAAAACACAGCCCATTCTGACGTCTGTATTCTTGCCGTTCAGCTCTGGTCAAGGTCCTATCACATTGCATAGGCTCAGGCTTCTGCTCAGGAAACACCGCCAAATGGTGCACATTTTTGCGCTCACGTAAGCGTCGATCGATCTGAATGGCCAAGGACATAGACTCATTCAGACCAGCAGGCGTGGGGAATCCCACCATAACATCCTTAAGGGCTTCAGAAAGACCCTTTCTGAAAATTGCCGCCAGGGCACACTCATTCCACAGAGTAAGCACAGACCACTTTCTGAACTTCTGACAATATACCTCCGCTTCATCCTGACCCTGACACAAAGCCAGCAAAATTTTCTCTGCCTGATCCACTGAATCTGGTTCATCATAAAGCAATCCAAGCGCCAGAAAAAACGCATCTACATTACGCAATGCAGGATCTCCTGGCGCCAGGGCGAATGCCCAGTCTTGAGGGTCGCCACGCAACAAAGAAATAATTATTTTTACTTGCTGAATGGGGTCACCAGAGGAGCGGGGTTTCAAAGCAAAAAACAGTCTACAATTATTTTTGAAATTCAGGGACTTAGATCTATCCCCAGAAAACAAATCAGGAATTGGAATTCTGGGTTCTAACATCGGGTTCTGAACTACATAATCTTGAATGCTTTGTACCCTTGCAGTGAGTTGATCCACACAAGAGGACAGACCTAGAATGTCCATATCTACACCTGTGTCCTGTACCACCCAGAGGTTAAGGGGAAAAGAAATACAAAACACACTGCAGAGAAAAAAAATGGTCTCAGAACTTCTCTTATCCCTCTATTGAGATGCATTAACACTTTGCGGGCCAGCTGTACTGTTATGTTGGGCTGGTGGTTAGGAACACTAGAAATGACCAGATGAGCAAACTAGCGACACAGGACGAGCTCTGGGAAGTGGGAGCTCTGCTGACCGCAATTCCTAATCCTATCACAACAACTAGAAATAGCCGTGGAGCGTTCCTGACTCTGCCTAGACGCCTCTTCACAGCCTAAGAGCTAACTACCCCTAAAGATAGAAAATACAGCCTAGCTTGCCTCAGAGAAATTCCCCAAAGAAATAGGCAGCCCCCACATATATTGACTGTGAGTAAGATGGAAGTCACAAACACAGGAATGAAATAGGTTTCAGCATAGGAGGCCAGACTTGACTAAACAAACTGAGGATAGAAAAGGTATCTTTGCGGTCAGCATAAAAAACTAACAAAAAACCACGCAGAGTGTGCAAAAGAAATCACCGCACCGACTCACGGCGCGGTGGTGCCACTCTGCGTCCCAGAGCTTCCAGCTAACAAGATAAATTCATTAAAGCAAGCTGGACAAAAACACAGTGGTAACAAATAAGCTAGCAGGGACTTAGCTTTTGCTGAAGTAGACATGTCATCTGAAAGATCCAAGTGAACTGAACCAGTACTAGGACATTGACAGCTGGCATCAAGTAACGATCTGAGTGGAGTTAAATAGAGCAGCCAGCCAAGACCTGAACGAGATCAGCTGGAGAACGAATCTCAGAACCAGCAGCTCCACTCACAACCACCAGAGGGAGTCCATGAACAGAACTCGCCGAAGTACCATTCATAACCACAGGAGGGAGCTCGAGAACAGAATTCACAACAGACACCATCATTGTACGATGCTGGTTTCAGGTGACGTGTGGACACTATCATTGTACGATGTTGGTCTCAGGTGACGTGTGGACATAATCATTGTACGATGCTGCTTTCAGGTGATGTGTGAACATAATCATTGTACGATGCTGGTCTCGGGTAATGTGTGGACATAATCATTGTACGATGCTGGTCTCAGGTGAAGTGTGGACATAATCAGGTGACGTGTGGGCATAATCATTGTACGATGCTGGTCTCAGGTGACGTGTGGACACTATCATTGTGCGATGCTGGTCTCAGGTGACGTGTGGATATAATCATTGTACGATGCTGGTCCCAGGTGACGTGTGGACATAATCATTGTACGATGCTGGTCTCGGGTAATGTGTGGACATAATCATTGTACGATGCTGTTCTCAGGTAACGTGTGGACATAATCATTGTACGATGCTGGTCTCAGGTGACGTGTGGACATAATCATTGTACGATGCTGGTCTCAGGTGACATGTGGACACCATCATTGTACAATGCTGGTCTCATGTGACGTGTGGACACTATCATTGTACAATGCTGTTCTCAGGTGATGTGTGGACATAATCATTGTACGATGTTGGTCTCAGGTCACGTGTGGACACCATCATTGTACGATGCTGGTCTCAGGTCACGTGTGGACACTATCATTGTACGATGTTGGTCTCAGGTGACATGTGGACATAATCATTGTGCGATGCTGGTCTCAGGTGATGTGTGGACATAATCATTGTACGATGCTGGTCTCAGGTGACGTGTGGACACCATCATTGTACAATTCTGGTCTCAGGTGACGTGTGGACATAATAATTGTACAATGCTGGTCTCAGGTGACGTTTGGACATAATAATTGTACAATGCTGGTCTCAGGTGATGTGTGGACCTAATCATTGTACGATGCTGGTCTCAGGTGAAGTGTAGACATAATCACTGTACAATGCTGGTCTCAGGTGACGTGTGGACACCATCATTGTACGATGCTGGTCTCAGGTGATGTGTGGACATAATCATTGTACGATGCTGGTCTCAGGTGACGTGTGGACACCATCATTGTACAATTCTGGTCTCAGGTGACGTGTGGACATAATAATTGTACAATGCTGGTCTCAGGTGACGTTTGGACATAATAATTGTACAATGCTGGTCTCAGGTGATGTGTGGACCTAATCATTGTACGATGCTGGTCTCAGGTGAAGTGTAGACATAATCACTGTACAATGCTGGTCTCAGGTGACGTGTGGACACCATCATTGTACGATGCTGGTCTCAGGTGACGTGTGGACATAATCATTGTACGATGCTGGTCTCAGGTGACGTGTGGACACCATCATTGTACGATGCTGGTCTCAGGTGACGTGTGGACATAATCATTGTACGATGCTGGTCTCAGGTGACGTGTGGACACCATCATTGTACGATGCTGGTCTCAGGTGACGTGTGGACATAATCATTGTACGATGCTGGTCTTGGGTAATGTGTGGACATAATCATTGGACGATGCTGGTCTCAGGTGACATGTGGACACCATCATTGTATGATGCTGGTCTCAGGTGACGGGTGGACACCATCATTGTACGATGCTGGCTTCAGGTGATGTGTGGACATAATCATTGAACGATGCTGGTCTCAGATGACGTGTGGACACTATCATTGTACGATGCTGGTCTCAGGTGACGTGTGGACACCATCATTGTACGATGCTGGTCTCAGCTGACGTGTGGACATAATCATTGTACAATGCTGGTCTCAGGTGACGTGTAGACATAATTCATTGTACGATGCTGGTCTCAGGTGATGTGTGGACACCATCATTGTACGATGCTGGTCTCAGGTGAAGTGTGGACATAATCATTGTACGATGTTGGTCTCAGGTTACGTGTGGACACCATCATTGTACGATGCCGGTCTCAGGTGACAGTGTGGACACCATCATTGTACGATGCTGGACTCAGGTGACGTGTGGACACTATCATTGTACGATGCTGGTCTCAGGTGACGTGTGGACATAATCATTGTACGATGCTGGTCTCAGGTGCAGGTGACACCATCATTGTACAATACTGATCTCAGGTGACGTGTGGACATCATCATTGTAGATGCTGGTCTCAGGTGCAGTGTGGACACCATTATTGTACGATGCTGGTCTCAGGTGACAGTGTGGACACCATCATTGTACAATGTTGGTCTCGGGTGAAGTGTGGACATCATCATTGTACGATGCTGGTGTCAGGTGCAGTGTGGACACCATCATTGTACGATGCTGGTCTCAGGTGACAGTGTGGACACCATCATTGTACGATGCTCGTCTCAGGGTGACACTGTGGACACCATCATTGTACAATGCTGGTCTCAGGTGACGTGTGGGCACCATCATTGTACAATGTTGGATGTCCACACGAAGTTGTGCTGGTTTTATATACTTTTTTCGTGATATCACAGTTCACACTGCGATTAGTGCCAGAAACGCGTCAGTGAATTGTCAAGGATTTTTATCACGAATTTCACAGTGAATATTCAATAAAGATCGATTTTAAGGAATATGGATGTGACGTTTCTCCTTCTTTTTTTTGTTCTAGAATTAATGATCTATTGAGGCATATAAAGAGCAGAGAGATGTGGATTGTCTCCATAAAAGCTGATGAAGAAGCTGCAGAGATGGCTCTTCAGATTTATACAAGACAGAGGAACATTTTAATCCCAATTTATGTGCCAGCACCCCACACCTGCGCAATCACTTCTCTAATAAGTACATGCGGTCCATCAGGCACTTGCATTTTATGATATAAAACAAACAAACCGTAACACTGGTATGAATGTGGTCCACCTCAATACAGGTAGATAGGAGACTGACATACATTTCTGTTGGCTATTGTCTGGACTGGATAGGCTAAAATGTCTTCATGTCAGATTGTTAACCTGTCCAGAATGATGCCCACCAGCCACACATCCTGACACGTCACACATCCGTCCAGATCTGACCTCAGCCATTCTTCTCTTCCAAAGACGCATTTCTTACCTAACACCACAGGTGAACTGTCGTTGCTTAGTGCTGCTTTTGGAGTAATGCTGGGGGGAAACAGGACATCGAAAAGCCAAAATGCCTCAGCAAGACGCAGGTGTACTGTGAATAGCAGCAGAAAGATCTTCCATAGGGGTGGCCATGGTGCAATGTCTGTCCTGACTGCTCTCATTCTCATATACAGGATACAACCGGGGCAGAGGACGTGCACTGGACAACACACCAGGGAGGAGAACAAACAGATGGACATTTCATGGATTCACAGTTAATGATTAGCTGTATTCTCTACTCTGTCCTGCAACTTGATCCTCCTAGCCAAAAGTAAAGCCCTGGATGTGGCCTCCTTCTTCAGGTGACTGCAGACAGCTACAGGTGTGTCTCACAAAATTAGAATATCATCCAAAAAGTTTATTTTAGTTCTTCAATACAAAAAGTGAAACTCCTATAGAGTCATTACACACAGTGACCTATTTCATGTTTTTATTTCTGTTAATGTTGATGATTATGGCTTACAGCTAATAAAAACCCAAAAGTCATTATCTCAGTAAATTAGAATACTTTATAACACCAGCTTGAAAAAAATGATGCTAAAATCTGAAATGTTGGTCTACTCAAATGCATGTTCAGTAAATGCACTCAATACTTGGTCGGGGCTCTTTTTGCATCAATTCCTGCATCAATGTGGCATGGCATGGAGGCGATCAGCCTGTGGCACTGCTGAGGTGTTATGGAAGCCCAGGATGCTTTGATAGCAGCCTTCAGCTCGTCTGCATTGTTGGGTCTGGTGTCTCCCATCTTCCTCTTGACAATACCCCATAGATTCTCTATGGGGTTAGAGTCTGGCGAGTTTGCTGCCAATCAATCACAGTGATACTATTGTTTTTAAACCAGGTATTGGTACTTTTGGCAGTGTGGACAGGTACCAAGTCCTGCTGGAGAATGACATTTCCATCTCCAATAAGCTTTTTGGCAGAGGAAAGCATGAAGTGCTCTAAAATGTCCTGGTGGACGGCTGCACTGACTTTGGTCTTGATAAAACAGTGTACCTACACTTGTCCACAGGGCATGGCATTTCATTGCAAAATGAAGCGATAGCCTTCCTTATTCAAAATCCCTTTTGCTTTGTACAAATCTCCCACTTAACCAGCACCAAAGCAACCCCAGACCATCACATTACCTCCGCCATGCTTGACAGATGGCGTCAGACACTCTTCCAGCATCTTTTCAGTTGTTCTGCGTCTCACAAATGTTCTTTTGTGTGATCCAAACACCACAAACTTGGATTCGTCTGTCCATAACACTTTTTTCCAATCTTCCTCTGTCCAAGGTCTGTGTTCATTTTGCCCATATTAATCTTTTCCTTTTATTAGCCAGTCACAGTTATGGCTTTTTTTCCATCATACATGACGGCAGCACGAGAGAGGGGACCCGCCCTTCAAGGACAGGAAACCTTCAAGATAAAAGGGGCGGCTCCTCTCTCCGCATCAGTTGGTTTCCTGTCCTTGATGGGGAACCCTCAAGATGGAAGACTTCTGAAGACAGAAGAGGATGCCTGGTGGATTTGGGCAGACATTTGTTTACTGCACCCGTCACCAGGTACCGGTAGTCGCCTCGGAGGTCATGTATTCCATGCCCCCCCTGAGCGAAGTATGGCCCCCGAGGCAAAGCCTGTGAGGCAATGCCGGGCAAAGAAATAGAGCCTCGGAGGCCACGGTCAGTGTACCCTCCCTGTTGCTGCAAAAATTCCACCTGGTATTTTTTTTTTGGTTCTCGGAAGTCTCCGTATGTGCCCTCCCTGTTGACTTATGTGGCCATGCAGTCTGTGGACACATCGGTGCCCGGGCAAAATACAGCTCCTCGGTGGTATTGGGCCTCCCTGTTGAGCACAGGACACGGTTTATACCCCCCTCCACCCCATTGTCGGTACCTGCAGTGGTGTGATGGTCCTAGATGGGGGTCGCTGTTGTTCCCTGGTATCAGTCGCTTAACATACAGCAGGTTTGGCCGATGCAGCAGCACCACGATCCGTGAGAAGTGTCATGACGCTGGGAACCGACGGTAAGTACGCGCTGTCTCCAGACAGCCCGATCCGAGCCGGCTGCGTACCGCATGACCGGAAGGAGGAAGTGCGCGTGCAGCACACAGCATCCGGGATGTGGCAGCACTCGGAACCGTAGAGGCAGCTGAAGGGGTCAGGAGAGCCGGAGACACCAGCGCGCACCGGAAGTAAGGCCGGGTGCGCGCTTACAGGTACAGGATTGTGTGCATAGCGCTGGGGGATCAACCAGGTGATTAATTGGGAGCGCGCACAGGACAGAGCGCAGGCGCCGGCACGATAAGTGACCAGCAGAGGCTGGATCACGGCAATCACGGGGCACGAGTGCAGGTGATTATTCAATAAAATCAGCATACCAGGTGCACGAACGCACCTGATTATAGCACACTAAGCGTTAAGCGGCATTAAAGGCAGGATCAACCAGGTGATCTGTGTAAAAAAAAGAAAAGAAAGAAGGGGAGGCTATTTCAAGGAATCAGAAATGCTGGCCTGTGTCACTAACCAGTCCAGGTTAATTGTGAATACTGTTGTTACGTGGTAGAGTGTAAGATGGAGAGTTTTTCGCCGGAACATTTGTTACCACAGCAAGAGGTGCAGGAGAGGCGGTCTCGCTCAAGTGAGAAGAGCCAGATACGCAATGGCAGCAGTAGAAGCCACTCGGACAGCATACGGACGGATCGCCATACCAAGGAGGGGTCCTTGTTCTCACTGGAAGACGATGGGAAAACCAGTCAACCTCCGGATCCGGTACCCGTACTCTTAAGCGTCCGAGTGGTGAGTGAACTTCGAGAAAGTCCAGCACGCTAATGTCTGTTCTTTTCTCTTCTCTTGTCTCCATCTCTCCCCTCTTTTCCTACATACATTTGGGGGGTGGAGTGTAGGAGGTCCCCAAAAAATATAAGGCAAAAACGAACAATAAGGAATGTCCCTTGTGTAAAAAGCCTTTAAAAACATCCTGGAGTAAAAGACTGTGTCAGGAGTGTATCAACAAGACAGTGGCGGAGGAAACACCCTCCTTTACAGAGAGCCTAAGATCTCTAATCCAGTCAGAGGTCTGTGAAAGCGTTAAGACAGCTGACACAGATACCAGATCTAGGGACAGATGCAGCCCCTCAGTAGCATCCCAAAGGGATTCCTTGGAGTCAGAGGACTCAGATACAGCTTGTTGCTCAGATAGTAGCTCAGAGGAGGCTACGGATAAGCTTATAAAAGCTGTTCGCTCTACCATGGGGCTGGTAGACGAGAAAGCAAAAAAGACAGCCCAAGAACTTATGTTCAGTGGTCTGCAAAAGAAAAAATGGAGGTCATTCCCTATTAATGAACTACAAGAACTTATTAAAAAGGAATGGCAAAAACCGGAGAAAAAGTCCCAGATAGTCAACTCCCTAAAGAGGAGATATCCTTTTGAGGAAGATGCGTCCTTATCTTGGGATAGAGTTCCAAAGATTGATGTGGCAACTTCAAAAGTGGCCAAAAAATCCTCCCTGCCATTCGAGGATTTAGGTTCTTTAAAAGAGCCTCTGGACAGAAAAACGGACAGTTCCCTGAAAACAGCTTGGGAAGCCTCGGTAGGGGCACTAAGGCCAGCTATCGCAGCCACTTGTGTAGCCAGATCCCTTAAAATATGGGTAGATAACCTGGAGGACAGGTAGAACAAAAAGTTCCCAGAGAGACTATCCTAGAGGCAATACCGACCATGAGAGGAGCGGCAGTATTTTTAGCTGAGGCATGAGCAGACTCAGCTAGACTGGCAGCAAAGTCAGCAGCTTTAGCCAACACAGGACGCTGTGCATTATGGCTTAAATGCTGGCCAGGAGATACACAGGCAAATATGAAACTTTGCTCTTTGCCATGTGAAGGGAATTTCCTGTTTGGACTGGCATTAGATAAGGTGTTGGAAAAAGCCGGCGACAAAAAGAAGAATTTTCCATAACAGCCGTTTCAGCCCTTTCGGCGCTCCTTTTAGAGAGGCCGAAAATTCTGAAGACAACAATATAGAGACCGAGACAGGAGCAACTTTGACAAGCGATCCAGGGGAGGAAAAGGCTTCTATTTTGGCAAGTCCTCCAGGGACACCAAGAAACCCTCCCAGTGACGGTCCCTCTCAGGTGGGAGGGAGGCTCTTTCATTTCCTTCCAGCCTGGGAGAGGATCTCATCCAGCTTCTGGATCAGACAAATTATAGGATCAGGCCTAAAATTAAAATTTCACCACTGGCCTCCAACAAGATACATGCAGACCCCAGTACAGTCCTCACAAGAGAAACAGAGCAGTCTAGAAGGGGAAGTAATATCTCTTCTAGACAAACATGTCTTGGAAGAAGTTACATAGTTACATAGTTAGTAAGGCCGAAAAAAGACATTTGTCCATCCAGTTCAGCCTATATTCCATCATAATAAATCCCCAGATCTACGTCCTTCTGCAGAACCTAATAATTGTATGATACAATATTGTTCTGCTCCAGGAAGACATCCAGGCCTCTCTTGAACCCCTCAACTGAGTTCGCCATCACCACCTCCTCAGGCAAGCAATTCCAGATTCTCACTGCCCTAACAGTAAAGAATCCTCTTCTATTTTGGTGGAAAAACCTTCTCTCCTCCAGACGCAAAGAATGCCCCCTTGTGCCCGTTACCTTCCTTGGTATAAACAGATCCTCAGCGAGATATTTGTATTGTCCCCTTATATACTTATACATGGTTATTAGATCGCCCCTCAGTCGTCTTTTTTCTAGACTAAATAATCCTAATTTCGCTAATCTATCTGGGTATTGTAGTTCTCCCATCCCCTTTATTAATTTTGTTGCCCTCCTTTGTACTCTCTCTAGTTCCATTATATCCTTCTTGAGCACCGGTGCCCAAAACTGGACACAGTACTCCATGTGCGGTCTAACTAGGGATTTGTACAGAGGCAGTATAATGCTCTCATCCGATAGAGGAAAGGATGGAAGGTTTTTATTCCCCCCCCTTTTTCTCATAAAAAAACTGGACAATTCCTGGAGGACAATAATAAATTTAAAAGGCCTCAACAAATATCTAATAATTCCATCATTCAAAATGGAAACAATAAAATCAGCAGTGAAACTTCTATATCCTCAATGTTACATGTCAGTCCTAGACCTAAAGGACGCTTATTACCACGTCCCAATCAGACAACAAGATCGCAAGTTTCTCAGGGTGGCAGTTCAGATGGGGGTCCCAGTTACGTCACCCTCAGTACAGGGCTCTGCCCTTTGGGATAGCAATAGCCCCACGAGTATTTACAAAACTGATGAGGTCACAGCACATCTCAGAACGAAAGATACTCTGATAATACCTTACTTAAGGCCCCGTCTCACATAGCGAGATCGCTAGCGAGATCGCTGCTGAGTCACAAGTTTTGTGACGCAACAGCGACCTCAGTAGCGATCTCGCTATGTGTGACACGTACCAGCGACCAGGCCCCTGCTGCGAGATCGCTGGTCGTGTCGGAATGGCCTGGACCTTTTTTTGGTCGTTGAGGTCCCGCTGACATCGCTGAATCGGTGTGTGTGACACCGATCCAGCGATGTCTTCACTGGTAACAAGGGTAAACATCGGGTTACTAAGCGCAGGGCCGCGCTTAGTAACCCGATGTTTACCCTGGTTACCAGCGTAAATGTAAAAAAAACAAACAGTACATACTCACCATCTGATGTCCGTCAGGTCCCTTACCGTCTGCTTCCTGCTCTGACTGACTGCCGCCGTACAGTGAGAGCAGAGCACAGCAGTGACGTCACCGCTGTGCTCTGCTCTCACTGTACGGCGGCACTCAGTCAGAGCAGGAAGCAGACGGCAAGGGACCTGACGGACATCAGATGGTGAGTATGTACTGTTTGGTTTTTTTGGTAACCAGGGTAAACATCGGGTTACTAAGCGCGGCCCTGCGCTTAGTAACCCGATGTTTACCCTGGTTACCCGGGTGCTGCAGGGGAACTTCGGCATCGTTGAAGACAGTTTCAACGATGCCAAAGTCGTTCCCCTGATCGTTGGTCGCTGGAGACAGCTGTCTGTGTGACAGCTCACCAGCGACCACACAACGACTTACCAACGATCACGGCCAGGTCGTATCGCTGGTCGTGATCGTTGGTAAATCGCTATGTGAGACGGGGCCTTAAGACGACTTCCTGATAGTGGGGAAAAACTTTTCTCACTGTCAGGAGCAGGTCAGAATAGTGATGGACACTCTATGGACACTAGGATGGCAACTGAACCTCAAGAAATCCAAACTGGAGCCAGCAAGGGTCCAGAATTTCCTGGGGATAACGATAGACTCGGTGGCGCAGGAGTGTCGCCTCCCAGAGGAAAAAGAGGAGAAAATCAAACAAATGATTGTAACAACAATAAAAGAACCAGAGATGACTTTAAGAAGAGCCATGTCAGTGTCCCTAACCTCCTGCATACCAGCAGTAAAATGGGCCCAGTTCCATGCAAGAGAACTGCAATGGTGTGTGCTGCAGAACGACCTGGAACTTCAGGGGCAGCTAGAGCAGAAGCTCATTCTCCCGGTCTCTGCACTCCAATCACTCAGATTGTGGTTAGATAGAGTCATCTCCAAAGAGGAGTCCCCTGGACATACACAGCCTCCCAAATAATCACAACGGATGCCAGTCCTTGGGGGTGGGGAGCTCACTCAGACACACTATGGGTCCAAGACCCCTGGGCTCAGGGGGAAAAAAATCTATCCTCAAACGAGTGGGAACTCCTAGCAATCAAAAAAGCGCTAAGGAGGTTACTTCCACACTTAACAGGGCATCATGTGAGAGTCCTATCGAACAACCGAACAGCGGTCGCATACGTAAACCACCAAGGGGGCACCCATTCTCGATCATTGATGCACATAACTAAAAGACTCATGACTCTAGCCGAAAGACATTTCCTCTCATTATCGGCCCTGCATATTCGAGGTGTGGACAATATAAAGGCAGACTTTCTAAGCAGGAATCACTTAAGGCAAGAGGAGTGGTCCCTAAAAAGGTCCATTTTTCAACAGATAGTGCACATGTGGGGAAGACCCAGTGTAGACCTCTTTGCCTCAAAAGCCACCAAAAAGTTCAGAAGTTCTGCTCCCTAAACCCAGCAGACAGGCCATTGGCAGTAGACGCCTTCATAGAATGGACGTCAGGACTCTTGTATGCCTTCCCACTGATATGTCTAACTCCAGCAGTTCTGAAGATCAGGGAGGACAAGGCCAGGGTGATTGTAATAGCTCCCTTTTGGCCGAAAAGACCATGGTTTTACTGGCTGAGTGATGTCAGTGACGGACCCATGGGTACTCCCTGAAGACCAGGACCTTCTAATACAAGATCCCTTAAGCCACCCGCAGAATTCCGGTCTACATTTGACAGCATGGCACTTGAGAGGTCGTTGTTAGAAAAAGAAGGGTTTTCAGCGGGTTTAATATCAACCTTGCTTAGTAGCAGAAAACCAGTAACGACCAAGATTTACGGGAGAATATGGAAAAAATTATTGTCCAGCTCAGGGCCAATACGGGAAGGGGAGGTCCCGATAGTGGCAATACTGGAGTTCCTGCAAAAGGGCTTAGATCTGGGATTAGCTGTTAGTACCCTCCAAGTGCACATTTCAGCTTTAGCAGCCCTATTTAACTGTGACCTGGCAAGCAATAGGTGGGTGGTGAGGTTTAGCTGAGCCTGTAGTAGAGCTGATTCTGTTCCATCCCCTACTCCTCCTCCATGGGATCTTAATCTAGTGTTGACAGCTTTGACAGAAAGCCCCTTTGAGCCATTAAATACAACATCAGATAAAGTACTAACATTAAAAACAGCTTTGTTAGTGGCACTTAAATCGGCCCGCAGGTTTGGGCATTTACACGCGTTATCGGCAGATCCTCCCTACACACAAAGTATGGACGATAGAGTTGTACTAAAATTAGATCCGGCATATCTCCCCAAAGTGGTATTGAGATTCCATAGGGCTCAGGATATAACCCTACCCTCTTTCTGTCCCAATCCTAGCAACAAGAAAGAGAGACTCAATTGCCTAGATGTCAGATGTATCCTACAGTATTTAGAGACAAAATCCTGGAGGAGACAGAGGGCTTTGTTTCTTTCCAGGGGTCAAGAGAGGGCCTTAAAGCCTCAAAACTATCGCTAGATGGGTGAGAGAGGCCATTATTCTAGCGTATAGTAGTGCAGGCAGGGCTGTTCCACAGGGTCTAAAAGCCCACTCCACGAGGGCCATGGCAACATCGTGGGCGGAGAGCAAATGCTACCATCGACCAAATCTGTAAGGCGGCCACTTGGTCCTCTCCATCTACATTTTTTAAACATTATAGGTTAGACCTATCTGCTACCTCTGATCTCACATTTGGGAAGAGTGTTACAAGCAGTGATCCCTCCCTAAAGAGAATACAAATCTCTGTAACTCTCTCGTGGTGCAGTCATGTGTGTGTGTGTGTATACAGTTATATATGAAAAAGTTAGGGCACCCCTATTAATCTTAAGCTTAAAGGGCCACTGTCACCCCCCCCCCCAGCCGTTATAAACTAAAAGAGCCACCTTGTGCAGCAGTAATGCTGCAGTCTAACAAGGTGGCTCTTTTAGTTTTTGATTCATTTATTACCTCAAAAAAGTGTTTTAAAAATTGGCCACACATACCAGATATTATACCTGGAGGTGGTCCGAAGCGTCCTGTATGAATCCCCCAACTGCCGTCACTCTTCTCTTCAGGGGCGATGGTACCCGCCCCCTGAGCGCTGTTATCTTCTGAAATCCGGCGCCTGCGCTGTGCGTGCCTGGGGCCTGCGCAGTGTTCATTGTCAGTGCGGCCACACTGTTGCTGAATCCCCCGCCCCGCACTGTTATTCATTATGCACAGTGCGGGGCTGGGGTTCCTGGGAAGGCGGGGGAGCTGGGGAGCGTCTAAACAGCGCAGTGCGCATGCCCAGGAACCCCAGCCCCGCACTGTGCATAATGAATAACACAGTGCGGGGCGGGGATTCAGTAACAGGGTGGCCGCACTGACAATGAACACTGCGCAGGCCCCAGGCAGGCACGCACAGCGCAGGCGCCGGATTTCAGACGATAACAGCGCTCAGGGGCGGGGACCATCGGCCCTGAAGAGATGAGTGACGGCAGTTGGGGGATTCATACAGGACGCTTCGGACCGCTTCCAGGTATAATATCTGTTATGTGTGGCCAATTTTTAAAACGCTTTTTTGAGGTAATAAATGAATCAAAAACTAAAAGAGCCACCTTATTAGACTGCAGCATTACTGCTGCACAAGGTGGCTCTTTTAGTTTATAACGGCTGGGGGGGGGGGTGACAGTGGCCCTTTAATGTTTTATAGAAATTGCTTTTTTTTTTTGCAACAGCTATTTCAGTTTCATATATCTAATAACTGTTGGACACAGTAATGTTTCTGCCTTGAAATGAGATTTATTGTATGAACAGAAAATGTGCAATCTGCATTCAAACAAAATTTGACAGGTGCATAAGTATGGGCACCTCACCAGAAAAGTGACATTAATATTTAGTAGATCCTCCTTTTGCAAAAATAACAGCCTCTAGTCGCTTCCTGTAGCTTTTAATGAGTTCCTGGATGAAGGTATTTTGACCATTCCTCTTTACAAAACAATTCCAGTTCAGTTAAGTTTGATGGTCGCCGAGCATGGACAGCCCTTTTCAAATGATCCCACAGATGTTCAATGTTACTCAGGTCTGGGGACTGGGATGGCCATTCCAGAACAGTGTAATTGTTCCTCTGCATGAATGCCTGAGTAGATTTGGAGCGGTGTTTTGGATCATTGTCTTGCTGAAAGATCCATCCCCTGCGTAACTTCAACTTTGTCACTGATTCATGAACATTATTGTCAAGAATCTGCTGATACTGAGAGGAATCCATGCGTCCCTCAACTTTAACAAGATTCCCGGTGCCGGCATTGGCCACACAACCCCAAAGCATAATGGAACCTCCAACAAAGTGTTTTTCTTGGAATGCTGTTTTTTTGCCGCCATGAATAACGCTTTTTTGTATGACCAAACAACTCAATCTTGGTTTCATCAGTCCACAGGACCTTCTTCCAAAAAGAAATTGGCTTCCCCAAATGTGCTTTTGCATACCTCAACCGACTGTTTGTGGCGTGCTTGCAGAAACGGCTTCTTTTGCATCACTCTCCCATACAGCTTCTCCTTGTGCAAAGTGTGTTGTATAGTTGACCGATGCACAGTGACACCATCTGCAGCAAGTTGATGCTGCAGCTCTCTGGAGGTGGTCTGAGGATTGTTTTTGACTGATCTCACCATTCTTCTGCTCTGCCTTTCTGATGTTTTTCTTGGCCTGCCACTTCTGGCCTTAACAAGAACTGTACTTGTGTTCTTCCATTTCCTTACTATGTTCCTCACAGTGGAAATTGACAGGTTAAATCTCTGAGACAGCTTTTTGTATCCTTCCCCTGAACAGCTATGTTGAATAATCTTTGTTTTCAGATCATTTGACAGTTGTTTTGAGGAGCCCATGATGCTACTCTTCAGAGGAGATGCAAACAGGAGAACAACTTGCAAGTGGCCACATTAAGTAGCTTTTCTCATGATTGCATACACCTGGCTATGAAGTTCAAAGCTCAATGAGGTTACAAAACAAAAAAAAGTGCTTTAGTAAGTCAGTAAAAAGTAGGTAGGAGTATTTAAAACAAGAAAATGATAAGGGTGCCCATACTTATGCACCTGTCAAATTTAGTTTGAATGCAGATTGCACATTTTCTGTTAGTACAATAAACCTCATTTCAAGGCAGAACCATTACTGTGTCCAACAGTTATTAGATATATGGAACTGAAATAGCTGTTGCAAAAAAAACAATTTTTATAAAACATTAAGCTTAAGATTAATAGGGGTGCCCAAACTTTTTCATATAACTGTATATGTGTGTGTGTGTGTGTGTATATATATATTTATGTGTGTATATACAGTGTATATATATATATATATATATATATATATATATAATGTGTGTGTGTGTGTGTATATATATCTACAGGTCCTTCTCAAAAAATTAGCATATAGTGTTAAATTTCATTATTTACCATAATGTAATGATTACAATTAAACTTTCATATATTATAGATTCATTATCCACCAACTGAAATTTGTCAGGTCTTTTATTGTTTTAATACTGATGATTTTGGCATACAACTCCTGATAACCCAAAAAACCTGTCTCAATAAATTAGCATATTTCACCCGTCCAATCAAATAAAAGTGTTTTTTAACCCCTTTCTGTAATTAGACGTACTATTCCGTCCATGTGGGGTGGGCCCTACTTCCCAAGGACGGAATAGTACATCATACGCGATCGGCCGCGCTCACGGGGGGAGCGCGGCCGATCGCGGCCGGGTGTCAGCTGCATATCGCAGCTGACATCCGGCACTATGTGCCAGGAGCGGTCACGGACCGCCCCCGGCACATTAACCCCCGGCACACCGCGATCAAACATGATCGCGATGTTCCGGCGGTGCAGGGAAGCATCGCGCAGGGAGGGGGCTCCCTGCGGGCTTCCCTGAGCCCCCCGCAGCAACGCGATGTGATCGCGTTGCTGCGAGGGTCTTACCTCCCTCCCTGCCTGCTCCAGACCCGGATCCAAGATGGCCGCGGATCCGGGTCCTGCAGGGAGGGAGGTGGCTTCACAGAAGCCTGCTCAGAGCAGGCACTGTGAAGCAGCCTGCACTTCTCGCAGATCGGTGATCTGTCAGAGTGCTATGCAAACTGACAGATCACCGATCTGTATTGTCCCCCCCTGGGGCAAAGTAAAAAAGTAAAAAAAAAAATTTCCAAATGTGTAAAAAAAAAAAAAAAAATATTCCAAAATAATGAAAAAAAAAAAAATATATTATTCCCATAAATACATTTCTTTATCTAAATAAAATAAAAAAAACAATAAAAGTACACATATTTAGTATCGCCGCATCCGTAACGACCCGACCTACAAAACTGGCCCACTAGTTAACCCCTTCAGTAAACACCGTAAGAAAAAAAAAAAAACGAGGCAAAAAACAACGCTTTATTATCATACCGCTGAACAAAAAGTGGAATAACACGCGATCAAAAAGACTGATATAAATAACCATGGTACCGCTGAAAACGTCATCTTGTCCTGCAAAAAACGAGCCGCCATACAGCATCATCAGCAAAAAAATAAAAAAATTATAGTCCTGAGAATAAAGCGATACCAAAATAATTATTTTTTCTATAAAATAGTTTTTATCGTATAAAAGCGCCAAAACATAAAAAAAATGATATAAATGAGATATCGCTGTAATCGTACTGACCCGACGAATAAAACTGCTTTATCAATTTTACCAAACGCGGAACGGTATAAACGCCTCCCCAAAAAGAAATTCATGAATAGCTGGTTTTTGATCACTCTGCCTCACAAAAAATCGGAATAAAAAGCGATCAAAAAATGTCACGTGTCCGAAAATGTTACCAATAAAAATGTCAACGCGTCCCGCAAAAAACAAGACCTCACATGACTCTGTGGACTCAAATATGGAAAAATTACAGCTCTCAAAATGTGGTAACGCAAAAAATATTTTTTGCAATGAAAAGCGTCTTTCAGTGTGTGACGGCTGCCAATCATAAAAATCCGCTAAAAAACCCGCTATAAAAGTAAATCAAACCCCCCTTCATCACCCCCTTAGTTAGGGAAAAATAAAAAAATTTAAAAATGTATTTATTTCCATTTTCCCATTAGGGTTAGGGTTAGGGCTAGAGTTAGGACTAGAGTTAGGGCTAGGGTTATTGCTAGGGTTAGGGCTAGGGTTGGGGCTACAGTTAGGGTTGGGGCTAAAGATAGGGTTAGGGTTTGGATTACATTTACGGTTGGGAATAGGGTTGGGTGTGTCTGGGTTAGAGGAGTGGTTAGGGTTACTGTTGGGATTAGGGTAAGGGGTGTGTTTGGATTAGGGTTTCAGTTATAATTGGGGGGTTTCCACTGTTCGGGCACATCAGGGGCTTTCCAAACGGGATATGGCATCCGATCTGAATTCCAGCCAATTCTGCGTTGAAAAAGGAAAACAGTGCTCCTTCCCTTCCGAGCTCTCCCGTGTGCCCAAACAGGGGTTTACCCCAACATATGGGGTATCAGCGTACTCAGGACAAATTGGACATCATCTTTTGGGGTCCAATTTCTCCTGCTACCCTTGGGAAAATACAAAACTGGGGGCCAAAAAATAAGTTTTGTGGGAAAAAAAATATTTTTTATTTTCACGGCTCTGCGTTGTAAACTGTAGTGAAACACTTGGGGGTTCAAAGTTCTCACAACACATCTAGATAAGTTCCTTGGGGGGTCTAATTTCCGATATGGGGTCACTTGTGGGGGGTTTGTACTGTTTGCGTACATCAGGGGCTCTGCAAATGCAACGTGACGCCTGCAGACCAATCCATTTAAGTCTGCATTCCAAATGGCGCTCCTTCCCTTCCGAGCTCTGTCATGCGCCCAAACAGTGGTTCCCCCCCACATATGGGGTATCAGCATACTCAGGACAAATTAGACAACAACTTTTTGGGTCCAATTTATCCTGATACCCTTGTGAAAATACAAAACTGGGGGCTAAAAAAATCATTTTTGTGAAAAAAAAAAGAATTTTTATTTTCACGGCTCTGCGTTATAAACTGTAGTGAAACACTTGGGGGTTCAAATTTCTCACAACACATATAGATAAGTTCCTTGGGGGGTCTAGTTTCCAATATGGGGTCACTTGTGGGGGGTTTGTACTGTTTGGGTACATCAGGGGCTCTGCAAATGCAACGTGACGCCTGCAGACCAATCCATTTAAGTCTGCATTCCAAATGGCGCTCCTTCCCTTCCGAGCTCTGTCATGCGCCCAAACAGTGGTTCCCCCCCACATATCGGGTATCAGCATACTCAGGACAAATTGGACAACAAATTTTGGGGTCCAATTTATCCTGTTACCCTTGTGAAAATACAAAACTGGGGGCTAAAAAATCATTTTTGTGAAAAAAAAAAAGAATTTATTTTCACGGCTCTGCGTTATAAACTGTAGTGAAACACTTGGGGGTTCAAAGTTCTCACAACGCATCTAGATAAGTTCCTTGGGGGGTCTAGTTTCCAATATGGGGTCACTTGTGGGGGTTTTGTACTGTTTGGGTACATCAGGGGCTCTGCAAATGCAACGTGATGCCTGCAGACCAATCCATTTAAGTCTGCATTCCAAATGGCGCTCCTTCCCTTCCGAGCTCTGTCATGCGCCCAAACAGTGGTTCCCCCCCACATATCGGGTATCAGCATACTCAGGACAAATTGGACAACAAATTTTGGGGTCCAATTTATCCTGTTACCCTTGTGAAAATACAAAACTGGGGGCTAAAAGATCATTTTTGTGAAAAAAAAAAAGAATTTATTTTCACGGCTCTGCGTTATAAACTGTAGTGAAACACTTGGGGGTTCAAAGTTCTCACAACACATCTAGATAAGTACCTTGGGGGGTCTAGTTTCCAATATGGGGTCACTTGTGGGGGGTTTGTACTGTTTGGGTACATCAGGGGCTCTGCAAATGCAACGTGACGCCTTTCAGACCAATCCATTTAAGTCTGCATTCCAAATGGCGCTCCTTCCCTTCCGAGCTCTGTCATGCGCCCAAACAGTGGTTCCCCCCCACATATCGGGTATCAGCATACTCAGGACAAATTGGACAACAAATTTTGGGGTCCAATTTATCCTGTTACCCTTGTGAAAATACAAAACTGGGGGCTAAAAAATCATTTTTGTGAAAAAAAAAAAGGAATTTATTTTCACGGCTCTGCGTTATTAACTGTAGTGAAACACTTGGGGGTTCAAAGCTCTCAAAAGACATCTAGATAAGTTCCTTAGGGGGTCTACTTTCCAAAATGGTGTCACTTGTGGGGGTTTTTAATGTTTAGGCACATCAGGGGCTCTGCAAACGCAACATGGCATCCCATCTTAATTCCAGTCAATTTTGCATTGAAAAGTAAAATAGCGCTCCTTCCCTTCCGAGCTCTGCTATGCGCCCAAACAGTGGTTTACCCCCACATATGGGGTATCGTCGTACTCAGGACAAATTGCACAACAACTTTTGTGCTCTAATTTCTTCTCTTACCC
Organism: Ranitomeya variabilis; assembly: GCF_051348905.1. Lineage (NCBI taxonomy): Eukaryota > Metazoa > Chordata > Amphibia > Anura > Dendrobatidae > Ranitomeya > Ranitomeya variabilis. The sequence continues at coordinate 626,671,319 of NC_135233.1, forward strand.
TTGGGGAAATAAAAAAATGGGGGCAAAAAGATCATTTTTGTGAAAAAATATGATTTTTTATTTTTACGGCTCTGCATTATAAACTTCTGTGAAGCACTTGTTGGGTCAAAGTGCTCACCACACAACTAGATAAGTTCCTTAGGGGGTCTACTTTCCAAAATGGTGTCACTTGTGGGGGGTTTCAATGTTTAGGCACATCAGGAGCTCTCCAAACGCAACATGACGTCCCATCTCAATTCCAGTCAATTTTGCATTGAAAAGTCAAATGGCGCTCCTTCCCTTCCGAGCTCTGCCCTGCGCCCAAACATTGGTTTACACCCACATATGGGCTATCAGCGTACTCAGGACAAATTGCACAACAATTTTTGGGGTCCAATTTCTTCTCTTACCCTTGGGAAAATAAAAAATTGGGGGCGAAAAGATCATTTTTGTGAAAAAATATGATTTTTTATTTTTACGGCTCTGCATTATAAACTTCTGTGAAGCACTTGTTGGGTCAAAGTGCTCACCACACATCTAGATAAGTTCCTTAGGGGGTCTACTTTCCAAAATGGTGTCACTTGTAGGGGGTTTCAATGTTTAGGCACATCAGGGGCTCTCCAAATGCAACATGGCGTCCCATCTCAATTCCAGTCAATTTTGCATTGAAAAGTCAAATGGCGCTCCTTTCCTTCCGAGCTCTGCCATGCGCCCAAACAGTGGATTACCCCCACATATGGGGTATCAGCATACTCAGGACAAATTGTACAACAAATTTTGGGGTCTATTTTCTCCTGTTACCCTTGGTAAAATAAAACAAATTGGATCTGAAATAAATTTTGTGTGAAAAAAAGTTAAATGTTCATTTTTATTTAAACATTCCAAAAATTCCTGTGAAACACCTGAAGGGTTAATAAACTTCTTGAAAGTGGTTTTGAGTACCTTGAGGGGTGCAGTTTTTAGAATGGTGTCACACTTGGGTATTTTCTATCATATAGACCCCTCAAAATGACTTCAAATGAGATGTGGTCCCTAAAAAAAATGGTGTTGTAAAAATGAGAAATTGCTGGTCAACTTTTAACCCTTATAACTCCGTCACAAAAAAAAATTTTGGTTCCAAAATTGTGCTGATGTAAAGTAGACATGTGGGAAATGTTGCTTATTAAGTATTTTGCGTGACATATGTCTGTGATTTAAGGGCATAAAAATTAAAAGTTGGAAAATTGCGAAATTTTCAAAATTTTCGCCAAATATTCGTTTTTTTCACAAATAAACGCAACTTATATCGAAGAAATTTTACCACTATCATGAAGTACAATATGTCACGAGAAAACAATGTCAGAATCGCCAAGATCCGTTGAAGCGTTCCAGAGTTATAACCTCATAAAGGGACAGTGATCAGAATTGTAAAAATTGGCCCGGTCATTAACGTGCAAACCACCCTTGGGGGTGAAGGGGTTAATAAGAAACAAAAAAACCATCAAATAATAATGTTCAGTTATGCACTCAATACTTGGTCGGGAATCCTTTGGCAGAAATGACTGCTTCAATGCGGCGTGGCATGGAGGCAATCAGCCTGTGACACTGCTGAGATGTTATGGAGGCCCAGGATGCTTCAATAGCGGCCTTAAGCTCATCCAGAGTGTTGGGTCTTGCGTCTCTCAACTTTCTCTTCACAATATCCCACAGATTCTCTATGGGGTTCAGGTCAGGAGAGTTGGCAGGCCAATTGAGCACAGTAATACCATGGTCAGTAAACCATTTACCAGTGGTTTTGGCACTGTGAGCAGGTGCCAGGTCGTGCTGAAAAATGAAATCTTCATCTCCATAAAGCATTTCAGCCGATGGAAGCATGAAGTGCTCCAAAATCTCCTGATAGCTAGCTGCATTGACCCTGCCCTTGATGAAACACAGTGGACCAACACCAGCAGCTGACATGGCACCCCACACCATCACTGACTGTGGGTACTTGACACTGGACTTCAGGCATTTTGGCATTTCCTTCTCCCCAGTCTTCCTCCAGACTCTGGCACCTTGATTTCCGAATGACATGCAAAATTTGCTTTCATCAGAAAAAAGTACTTGGGACCACTTAGCAACAGTCCAGTGCTGCTTCTCTGTAGCCCAGGTCAGGCGCTTCTGCCGCTGTTTATGGTTCAAAAGTGGCTTTACCTGGGGAATGCGGCACCTGTAGCCCATTTCCTGCACACGCCTGTGCACGGTGGCTCTGGATGTTTCCACACCAGACTCAGTCCACTGCTTCCTCAGGTTCCCCAAGGTCTGGAATCGGTCCTTCTCCACAATCTTCCTCAGGGTCCGGTCACCTCTTCTCGTTGTACAGCGTTTTCTGCCACATTGTTTCCTTCCAACAGACTTACCATTGAGGTGCCTTGATACAGCACTCTGGGAACAGCCTATTTGTTGAGAAATTTCTTTCTGGGTCTTACCCTCTTGCTTGAGGGTGTCAATGATGGCCTTCTTGACATCTGTCAGGTCGCTAGTCTTACCCATGATGGGGGTTTTGAGTAATGAACCAGGCAGGGAGTTTTTAAAAGCCTCAGGTATCTTTTGCATGTGTTTAGAGTTAATTAGTTGATTCAGAAGATTAGGGTAATAGGTCGTTTAGAGAACCTTTTCTTGATATGCTAATTTATTGAGACAGGTTTTTTGGGTTATCAGGAGTTGTATGCCAAAATCATCAGTATTAAAACAATAAAAGACCTGACAAATTTCAGTTGGTGGATAATGAATCTATAATATATGAAAGTTTAATTGTAATCATTACATTATGGTAAATAATGAAATTTAACACTATATGCTAATTTTTTGAGAAGGACCTGTATATATATATAATTATACACTACTCAAAAAAAAGAGAGACCACTAAAATCCCACATCCTAGATATCACTGAATTAAATATTCCAGTAGCAAATATTTATTCATTACATAGTGGAATGTGTTGAGAACATTAAAGGGACTCTGTCACCTGAATTTGGAGGGAACAATTTTCAGTCATATGGGCGGGGTTTTCGGGTGTTTGATTCACCCTTTCCTTACCCGCTGGCTGCAATATTGGATTGAAGTTCATTCTCTGTCCTCCGTTGTACATGCCTGCACAAGGCAATCTTGCCTTACGCAGGCGTGTACTATGGAGGACAGAGAATGAACTTCAATCCAATATTGCAGCCAGCATGCAGCCAGTGGGTAAGGAAAGGGTGAATCAAACAACCCGAAAACCCCGCCCATATGACTGAAAATTGTTCCCTCCAAATTCAGGTGACAGAGTCCCTTTAAGGCATAAACATGATCAATGTAAATCAAAATTAATATACTATGGAGGGCTGGATTTGGAATCATACTCAAAATCAAATTACAGGCTTATCCAAATTCAGTAGACATGCCTTAAGACAAGGAAATTATGCTCAATAATGTGTGTGGCCTCCATGTGCCCGTATGACCTTCCTACAATGTCTGAGCATGCTCTTGATGAGGCGGCAGATGTTCTCCTGAGGGATCTCCCCCCAGATTTGGATTAAAGTATCAGTCAACTCCTGGACAGGCTGTGATGCAATGTGGCGTTGTTGGATGGAACGAGACATGATGTCCCAGATGTCTTCAATCGGATTCAGGTCTGGGGAACGGGTGGGTCGGTCCATAGCACCAATTCCTTCATCCTGCAGGAACTGCTGACACACTTCAGCCACATGAGGCAAAGCATTGTCATGCATGAGAAGGAACCCAGGCTGCACTGCACCTGCATATGGTCTCACAATGCATCCCAGTACCTAATGGTAGTCAAGGTATCTCAGTCTAGCACATGAAGGGCTGTGCGACCACCCATAGAAATGCCTCCCACGCCATTACTGACACACTGCCAAATCGGTCATGCTGGAGGACGTTGCAGGCAGAACGTTCTCCACGGCGTCTCCAGACTGTCATGTGCTCAGTGTGAACTTGCTCTTATCCGTGAACACAGGGCACCAATGTCGAACTTGCCAATCTTGGTGTTCTATGGGTAATGCCAATCGCCCTGCACGGTGTTGGGCTGCAAGCACAACACCCACTTGTGGACATCGGGCCCTCATACCTCCCTCATGGTTTGTTTCTGACAGTTTGAGCAGACATATGGATGTTAGTGGCCTGCTGGAGGTTATTTTGCAGGGCTCTGCCACTGCTTCTCCTTGCATAAAGGAGTTAGCGGTCATTCTGCAAGGTTGTAGCCCTCCTGTGGCCCCCTCTACGTCTTGTGTACTGTCCTGCCTCCTGGTCCCTGCTCTGGACACTGTGCTGACAGACACAGCTACCCTTCTTGCCACAGCTCGCATTGATTTGCCATCCTGGATGAACTGCACTACCTGAGCATCTTCTGTGGTTTGTAGACACCGTCTCATGCTAAACACTACCTCTAGGAGTGAGAGCAATAATAAAATGCAAAACAGCAGCCAAAAAGAATGAGAACAGATAAATAGTCTTTGGTCACCCAGTGCAGAACCAGTCCTTTATAAAGGGGTGTCTTGCTAATTGTCGATCATTCCTACCTGTTGTCTGTTCCATTTGTACAACAGCAGGAGAAATTGATTCACAATTGGTGTTGCTTCATAACTGGACAGGATGATTTCACATAAGTGTGACTGACAGGGTGTTACATTGTGTTGTGTAAGTGTTCACTTTATTTTAAGAGCAGTGTATATATACACCCCATTTATGGTCACTGTCAGCTATGCAATAACAAAAAGAAATACTCGCTACCACCACCAATCGTTTATACTGGTGGATTGGACGCCCATTACAGGTAGTGTATGGCTTCAGGAGTGCGGTTTACAGAGCAAGAGGAACAGAAATATTACATTTTATATTTATTCCAGAAACACAGGCGGTGTGTATAAAAATATACAAGAGGATACAAAATGGGAACAAAACAATACGATATAATTAGTTGCATAAAATAAAAGGGATAACAAAATAAACTTCCTAAACTTGATCACAGAAATGGTTTGGCGTTTAGTGGAGGGAAGCAATCATAATTTGGAAAATGGACACACACAGGGTACTAGGTCCTCCCAAAATGACAGAGGCCCAAACCCAGTTCAGCTTTTCATTAGCTCTAGGTTATTTCTGCCTAGTCACCTTCTCTTGGTGACTTCACATGGGGGCTGTTTGTGGGATGTTCTCAGTCATTCAGGATTTTATGAGATCCCCAATTTACAAGAGATCTTCACCTCTGAATGTCCCAGGTGTTAGATATTGACATATTTTCTTTTGTGAGTTTACCTTTACATACAGAGCAAATATGACCTGGTTTGCATCATCAGGCTGTAATTATGTTGGAGGAGTTCTAGTGGCATGTGAGTGAATGTGTTCATCCTTTTGCTTTGAAGGCAAAAATCTATATCCGATAAATACAAAACCCCAATAGTCATATCTGGACAAAAGAGACACAAAGGCTGGAACATTCTCAAAGATTTTTTTTTTTAACCCAGGATGTCCTTCCTATTCGTTAACAAATGTCAGTTTTGCGGTCCCCCTCGCAGCACAAACCTCGTTTTAATTACCTGTCCACGGAAGGGAGTCACGGCTTCAAAGGGGATGAGGTGTTAGTTTTCTCCTCTTTTAATTAGTTCCACTCTTCCTAGGTAATATTTTCCCTCTTCCCCATATGTCCCTTGAAAAAGTCTACTTCAAAGCAGTTTGAATTGTCAGCTCCTTCTCCCTTCTGGAGCGGTGTTATGGATTTCAATTTTTCAACATTTGCCATCTTTGATATAGATTTATTAAGGTCTGCCGATCCATACTGTGCGGCGTAAGATTGGATTGTGTTTTGATTTCCCCCTTTCCCTTTTTGTGAAACCTCTGCTTGAATGAATTACCGGACGCATTGTAAAGCGACTTCTGCTGTTCTTCATTTCATCTTCATATTGTTAATCACAGATAACAGAAACTGTAACATTTATTTACATAGAGAAAGATAATAAACCAACTCAATCACAAAGCTAAAAATTCATCCTGATATTTCTTAGACCCATTGGGAGGCTTTTGTACATGAACAGGCCTAGGTTTTTTCTCTGGTGCAATTACCATCACTGCGGTCGAGTGCTGAAGTGTGTGGGGCATTTACCATCACTGTGCTCTAGAATGCTGACGTCTCCTGCGACTACAGTCACTGCGCTCTAGTGTGCTGACATGTGGTGTGATTAGTCACTGTGCTCTAGAATGCTGACATATGTGGTGTGATTACAGTCACTGCGCTCTAGTGCGCTGATGTGGTGTGATTAGTCACTGCGCTCTAGTGTGCTGACATGTGGTGTGATTACAGTCACTGCGCTCTAGAATGCTCACATATGTGGTGCGATTACAGTCACTGCGCTCTAGTGTGCTGACATATGTGGTGTGATTACAGTCACGGCGCTCTAGAATGCTGACATATGTGGTGCGATTAGTCACTGCGCTCTAGTTTGCTGACATGTGGCGTGATTACAGTCACTGCGCTCTAGTGCGCTGACGTATGTGGTGTGATTACAGTCACTGCGCTCTAGAGTGCTGACATGTAGTACCTTTACAGTCACTTTGCTCTAGTTTGCCGACATATGTGGTGTGATTACCTTCTCTGTGCTCTAGAGTGCTGACATGTGGTACCTTTACAGTCACTGCACTCTAGAGTGATGACATATGTGGTGAGATTACAGTCACTGTGCTCTAGAGTGCTGACATATGTGGTGCGATTACCTTCACTGTGATCTAGCGTGCCGACATGTGGTATGAATACCGTCACTGCGCTCTAGAGGGATGACCAATGTGGTGCGATTACCTTCACTGGGCTGTAGTGTGCCGACATATGTGGTGTGTTTATCGTCACTGCGCTATAGAGTGCTGACAGACATGTGCCTGAAGAATGACTACATCTATATGACATACACCAGGCACACCCATCCGTTTCGCAGGCGTTACTTGGTCTTCTGGGCTTGTTTTCGCTCTTTATTCAGGTGGGCGTTTTCATGGGATCTCAGCTTGGCAGACTCATTGAAGGCTTTCCCACATTTTCCACAGATGAAGGGCTTCCGGCCTGTGTGAAGACGTTCATGTCTGCGCATGTTGGAGCTTTGAGTGAAACGCTTTCCACACTCTGAACACTTATATGGCTTCTCCCCATTGTGGATTCTCTGATGACTGGCTGCTGAGGAGCGATCTCTGAATCGCTTCCCGCACACATGGCATTCATATGGCTTTTCTCCACTGTGAATTCGCTCGTGAGACACCAGGGTTGAGGGTTGAGTGAAGCTCCTGCCACATTTCTGGCAGCTGAATGGCTTCTCCCCTGTGTGGATTCTCTGGTGTATAACCAGTGTGGTGTTGTCTGCAAAACATTTTCCACAATCAGAGCATCGAAATGGCTTCTGTTCTTTATGGCTCCGAACATGCTCAGCAAACAATGACTTACTGAAGAATAAGTTTCCACAGTCCATACACTGATATGGTTTATTGACCTTATGCGCTTTCTGATGCAAGAGCAGCAGCGAGTGCTGGACAAAGCGCTTCCCACACAAAGGGCAGACAAAGAGTTTTTCTTCTGCGTGGCTCTTCTGATGAAGGTCGAGCAGTGCCGGCTGCAGGAAGCGTTTCCCACACTCTGCGCAGGAATAAGCCTTCTTTCCAGAGGCCGGCCTCCTGTCTTGGATGGTTTTCTTACACTTAGTACATGTCTTACTCTGTCCACCGCTGCATGACCTCACACTCCACTTGCAGGCCTCTGCCGAGCGCCGATATCTGGTTTTGATCATTGCGATAGTCATTTTTTTCTTACATCTGTTGCACTCTTGGAGCTTCCATGAAACCTTTACAAGAAAACCTTTCCGTTTGTTTTTTAAATACTTTTTACAGCTTTTTAGCCTCATTCGTTGTAACATATGTGTCGTCTTGCATTGTCTACTAGTGTCATGCTGATCGGTGCCACATGGACCTCTCACCAGGCCGTGCACAGTGCAAATCCTGCGCCCCTTGCCTCCAACTGTACGTATCTTCTTACAACCTGGCTGGCTTCCACTACCACATGCATGTAAGGTGCAGGCCTCTTCCCATGGAACCACCGACCTAGTTATGGACCCACTGGTCTGATCACTTGCGGAATCACAGGTACACCGTCTCTTCCCGGGATAAGTGATAAGTGATTTCTTTTGGGCACAATGTGATTTTTCCGCACATATTGCAGTGTTCCCGGCTGTATTTTCTGCACTCTTCCTGGACTGTCTACGACTGTCCTGCACTGCCATGGTATTGTGTTTCACACATGCTTCATCTGTGGCTGTGGGGGCACTGAGCCTGTTACAAGGTGCTGAATTACTACATGCAACCTCACGATTCCTCGCACTCCTTAAAGATCTACGGGGGAAGAAAGGAGTTTGCTTGTTGCTATTGTCACAGCTTCTACTTTTACGGATTCTCTTTCCACATACATTCTCAGCTATACCAGGCATTTTCTTCTGCTCCACCCTGCTGCCAGTTCTCTTTGTGACTTCATCACACATTTGCTCATTGTCCGGCTGGGAACTAGGCTCTTCTCTCTTGAAAGAACAGTGTGCGTCAGCCAATTCACGGCATTCACGAGGCTTGCGTCTCCTGCCATCAGTAACACCTGGTCCCAAACATTGAAATGTTCCCTCTCTATGATTACTGCACCCAGCGGCCTCTGATCCCACAGTCCTGGACTCAGCAGGGTCAGTCATTTCCATTGTCTCTGGTTTTATTATGTGCTGGGACATTTCACTCTTGTCAGGGGCCTTTGTTTGGGGTCTCTGCATGAATGGCAGGTTTGTTTCAATCGTTCCCCTACTGCTTCAGTCTCTAACGTGATGTCTTACTTCCGGATTACTATGGAGTTGACCGAGTTCCTGGCTTGTAAAATGATGATATAAATGGATACCATCTGCTTCTGCGAGCTGTCTGCAAAATTGTCTTGCAAGATAGCAGCAGATACCCAAGTATTCTTCCTATAGGGGCATCTGCATAAAAGAAACAGAAAACACTCAATGTCTTAACTGGAAAAATGCTAAAATTGCCGTCTATATAGAAAAGTTTGATAATACTCATTGGACACCACTTGTGAAAGGTCAGAAAAGGTTCTGCAGAGGGATGAAACAAGATTGCAGTGGTGGGGAGCGTGAGGGGCACAGAGGGGTCATACATCGGCAGTAGGGTGGGGATAGAGCAGGGGTGGGGAACCTTTTTTCTGCCAAGGGCCCTTTGGAATTTTACAATAGCGTTTGGGGGCCGTATAAAATTATAAACTTAAACATTAGCCAACTATATTTATGCAAACATTTAAATAACTTGCAGCACACACAGTATAGTGCAGCTCCCCCCAAACACAGTATAGTGCAGCTCTCCCCCACACACGCAGTATAGTGCAGCTCTCCCCAAACACACACAGTATAGTGCAGCTCCCCCCCCACACAGTATAGTGCAGCTCTCCCCCACACACGCAGTATAGTGCAGCTCTCCCCAAACACACACAGTATAGTGCAGCTCCCCCCAAACACACAGTATAGTGCAAGCTTCCCCCAAACACGCAGTATAGTGCAGCTCCCCCCCACACACGCAGTATAGTGCAGCTCCCCCCCCACACGCAGAATAGTGCAGCTCCCCCCCCACACGCAGCGCAGTATAGTGCAGCTCCCCCCACACACACGCAGCGCGGTATAGTGCAGCTCCCTCCCCCACACACGCAGTATAGTGCAGCTCCCTCCCACACATGCAGTATAGTGCAGCTCCCTCCCACACACGCAGTGAAGTGCAGGATTGTGCTCAGTAACTAGAGTCAGGTTGGCGCCGTTATACTGATTACTCCGATACCTGTGATCAGGATTGTTCTCAGTGACAACAGACAGCGTCAGGTCGGCGCCGTTATACTGATCACACTGATACCGGAGATCAGGATTGTGCTCAGTGACTACAGAAAGTGTCAGGTCGGTGCCGTTATACTGATCACACTGATACCGGAGATCAGGATTGTGCTCAGTGACTACAGGCAGTGTCAGGTCGGTGCCGTTATAACGATTACACCGATACCTGTGATCAGGATTGTGCTCAGTGACTACACACAGTGTCAGGTCGGTGCCGTTATACTGATTACACTGCTACCTGTGATCAGGATTGTGCTCAGTGACTACAGTGTCAGGTCGGCGCCGTTAAACTGATTACACTGATACCTGTGATCAGGATTGTGCTCAGTGACTACAGACAGTGTCAGGTCGGCGCCGTTATACTGATTACACTGATACCTGTGATCAGGATTGGGCTCAGTGACTATACGCAGTGTCAGGTTGGTGCCGTTATACTGATTACACCGATACCTGGTGATGAAATCCGTCTTGTGGTTGTCATGAAACCTTTATTTTCAGTTAATGAGATGTTCGTGCTCTGGGGTGGGGCTTTCATTTGGAGCTCTGATTAGGTATTCATGTGTATGGCTTCTGATAGGTCAACGATCACTCACTGACCCGCACCCTAGTTAACAATGAATATTATATATACATATTGGAAAAAAACTCCCCTCCTGCAGGCGACGCCGGCCGTGGCTCCTGCGCAAATGTGGAATGTGCATATAATTATGGTGAGGGTCTCCTGATGATTAAAAAAATACAAACATATATTTGAAAATGGCTCCGCCGCACCTACACAGTAGCAGCTATTGGGGTTTTTCAAATAGATTTTTTTTGCCAGACCACACACCGTCACCTCCCGTCACCTGTCAGACCACACGCAGTCACCTCCCGTCACCTGTCAGACCACACGCAGTCACCTCCCGTCACCTGTCAGACCACACGCAGTCACCTCCCGTCACCTGTCAGACCACAAGCAGTCACCTCCCGTCACCTGTCAGACCACACGCAGTCACCTCCCGTCACCTGTCAGACCACACGCAGTCACCTCCCGTCACCTGTCAGACCACACGCAGTCACCTCCCGTCACCTGTCAGACCACACGCAGTCACCTCCCGTCACCTGTCAGACCACACGCAGTCACCTCCCGTCACCTGTCAGACCACACGCAGTCACCTCCCGTCACCTGTCAGACCACACGCAGTCACCTCCCGTCACCTGTCAGACCACACGCAGTCACCTCCCGTCACCTGTCAGACCACACGCAGTCACCTCCCGTCACCTGTCAGACCACACGCAGTCACCTCCCGTCACCTGTCAGACCACAAGCAGTCACCTCCCGTCACCTGTCAGACCACACGCAGTCACCTCCCGTCACCTGTCAGACCACACGCAGTCACCTCCCGTCACCTGTCAGACCACACGCAGTCACCTCCCGTCACCTGTCAGACCACACGCAGTCACCTCCCGTCACCTGTAAGACCACACGCAGTCACCTCCCGTCACCTGTCAGACCACACGCAGTCACCTTCCGTCACCTGTCAGACCACACGCAGTCACCTCCCGTCACCTGTCAGACCACACGCAGTCACCTCCCGTCACCTGTCAGACCACACGCAGTCACCTCCCGTCACCTGTCAGACCACACGCAGTCACCTCCCGTCACCTGTCAGACCACACGCAGTCACCTCCCTTCACCTGTCAGACCACACGCAGTCACCTCCCTTCATCTGTCCGGTCACCTCCCGTCACCTGTCAGACCACACGCCGTCACCTGTGGTGGGTGACAAGAGGAGACAGGCCGGGGGAGTGGGAGGGGGGTGACAGGGTCCTCTGACTCCAGGCATGTGGACCAGGAGAGAGGGTGGCCGAGATGGTGGTCGAGACGGGAGAGAGGCCGGAGGAGGGGAGGGGGGGGGGGGTGACAGGGGAGAGGCCAGAGGAGGGGGGGGTGACAGGGGAGAGAGGCCAGAGGAGGGGGGGGGGGGTGACAGGGGAGGCCGGAGGAGGGGGTGACAGGGGAGAGGCGGGGGGGGCCTCACAGGAGAGAGGCCGGAGGAGGGGGGGTCACAGGAGAGAGGCGGGGGGGGCCTCACAGGAGAGAGGCCGGAGGAGGGGGGGTCACAGGAGAGAGGCCGGAGGAGGGGGGGTCACAGGAGAGAGGCCGGAGGAGGGGGGGTCACAGGAGAGAGGCCGGAGGAGGGGGGGCCAGAGGAGAGAGGCCGGAGGAGAGGGAGGACACAGGAGAGAGGCCGGAGGAGGGGGGGCCAGAGGAGAGAGGCCGGAGGAGAGGGAGGACACAGGAGAGAGGCCGGAGGAGGGGGGGCCAGAGGAAGGGGGGGTCACAGGAGAGGGAGGCCGGAGGGGGGGGGGGGTCACAGGAGAGGGAGGTCACAGGAGAGGGAGGCCGGAGGAGGGGGGGGTCCGGAGGAGGGGGGGGTGACAGGAGAGGGAGGCCGGAGGAGGGGGGGGGGTGACAGGAGAGAGAGGCCGGAGGAGGGGGGGGGTGACAGGAGAGAGAGGCCGGAGGAGGGGGGGGGTGACAGGAGAGAGAGGCCGGAGGAGGGGGGGGTGACAGGAGAGAGAGGCCGGAGGAGGGGGGGGGGTGACAGGAGAGAGAGGCCGGAGGAGGGGGGGGGGTGACAGGAGAGAGAGGCCGGAGGAGGGGGGGGGGGTGACAGGAGAGAGAGGCCGGAGGGGGGGGGGTGACAGGAGAGAGAGGCCGGAGGAGGGGGGGGTGCCAGAAGAGGGAGAGGCCGGAGGAGGGGGGGTGACAGGGGGAAGAGGCCGGAGTTGGGGGGGTGACAGGAGAGAAGCCGGAGGAGGGGGGAGGGGTGACAGGGGAGAGAGGCCGGAGTTGGGGGGTGACAGGAGAGAAGCCGGAGGAGGGGGGCCGGAGTTGGGGGGTGACAGGAGAGAAGCCGGAGGAGAGGGGGGTGACAGGGGAGAGAGGCCGGAGGAGGGTGCACATTGCAGCCCCCACGTGCTCCCCGTGTCCGGTACCTGTGATGTAGCAGAGCGAACTTCTCCCCGACACTTCCGGGTGCAGCTGCAGACAGCTCACGTCTAGTCTAGAATGGAGCGGCTCCTGGGTGATGACGTCACCGGAAGAGGCGGGGCCTCCCGTGCAAGCGTCTTAGGGCGGGAGCCGCGTTGTGCTGCGGCGGTGGAGACGCTACTGTGTGTACTGTGCAGACACTGACAGAACCGAGGGGCCGGGGAGGAGGACAGAGGGGGAGGAAGTCATTTACTATTCAGGACTCACTGTGCCCTCTGTGGTGGAAACAAACATGGATGATTCTATGGGGGCTGCAGAGTGAAGGTGGCTGTACAGAGAGGGGGCTGTACAGGGAGGGGGGGATGCATGAGGGGGGCTGTACATGGGGTGCGTATGAAGTGTACAGGGAGGGGAGCTGCATATGGGGGACTACAGGGAGGGGAGCTGCATATGGGGGACTACAGGGAGGGGGCTGTGTATGGGGGACTGTACAGAGAAGGGGGCTGCGTATAGGGGGCTGTACAGGGAGGGGGGTTGCGTATGGGGGGCTGTACAGGGAGGGGGGCTGCGTATGGGGGACTACAGGGAGGGGGGCTCCGTATTGGGGGCTGTACAGGGAGGGGGGCTGCGTATGGGGGGCTGTACAGGGAGGGGGGCTGTGTATGGGGGGCTGTACAGGGAGGGGGGCTGCGTATGGGGACAGTACAGGGAGGGGGGCTGCGTATGGGAGGCTGTACAGGGAGGGGGGCTGTGTATGGGGGACAGTACAGGGAGGGGGGCTGCGCATGGGGGACAGTACAGGGAGGGGGCTGCGTATGGGGACAGTACAGGGAGGGGGATGCGTATGGGGGACTGTACAGGGAGGGGGGCTGCGCTGCGTGTGGGGGACTGTACAGGGAGGGGCGCTGCGTATGGGGACTGTACAGAGGGGGGGCTGCCTATGGGGGGACAACATTTTAGATACATATTAGATACAAGGTTGGATACATATTAGATACACATGGATACATATTAGATGCACATGGATACATATTAGATACACAAGGTTGGATGCATATTAGATACACATGGATACGTATTAGATGCACATGGATACATAATAGATACACATAGACGCATATTAGATACGTATGGACACACATTAGATACACAAGGATACACATATTAGATACACAGGGTTGGATACAGCTGTCAGGTGACTTTTCTGCTCCTGTCCCTTTATGTGGGTGTTGTTGGTGTCGGGTGTCCTCGGCTGCTCCACCCTGGCAGTGTCCTTCCTCCAGTCAGGGACTCAACAGCTGCCATGGCTTCGCTGCTGTCAGGGAGACTGCGGACTGCCGGTCTGTGTCGGTTCTACGGAGTGACGACGCAGGTACGATGATGTCACTAATGCCGGGGGCCCCATTATTTATGGCGGTGAGGGCTTGTGCCTCTAAATTCTGCAGTGATAGATGATATGGAATTCGCTGCACTACACCCGCGCTGGCGCTGACATAGAGGTGCAGAGTTTGGGGGCCTATCTCCACCGAGGACCCTGTAAGGAGGGTTAGAATTGGCCCTGTCACCCTGGATGGAGGAGGTGGTGGGGCACAGGAGGTCTGTGGGGTGCTATTGGCACTGTTACCCTGGACGAAGGCATCTGGTGGAGATGGTGGGGCGGAGGAGGTCTATGGGCCCGGTCACCCTGGACAGAGGAGATGGTGGAGCGCAGGAAGTCTGTGGGGTGCTATGGGCCTGGTCACCCTGGACGAAGGCGTCTGGAGGAGATGGTGGGGTACAGGAGGTCTGTGGGGTGCTATGGGCCCGGTCACCCTGTATGGAGTAGATTGTGGGGCGCAGGAGGTTTGTGGGGAGCTATTGGCACTGTTACCCTGGACGAAGGCATATGGAGGAGATGGTGGAGTGCAGGAGGTCTGTGGGGTGCTATGAGCCCTGTCACCCTGGACAGAGGAGATGGTGGAGCGCAGGAAGTCTGTGGGGTGCTATGGGCCTGGTCACCCTGGACGAAGGCGTCTGGAGGAGATGGTGGGGCACAAAAGGTCTGTGCGGTGCTATCGACCCGGTCACCCTGGATGAAGGAGATGGAAGAGCGCAGGAAGTCTGTTGGGTGCTATGGGCACAGTCACCCTGTATGGAGGAGATGGAAGAGTGCAGGAAGTCTGTAGGGTGCTATGGGCCCGGTCACCCTGTATAGAGTAGATGGTGGGGCGCAGGAGGTTTGTGGGGTGCTATGGGCCCTGTCACCCTGGACGGAGGAGTCTGGAGGAGATGGTGGAGCGCAGGAAGTCTGTGGGGTGCTATGGACCCAGTCACCCTGTATGGAGGAGATGGAAGAGCGCAGGAAGTCTGTGGGGTTCTATGGGCCTGGTCACCCTGGACGAAGGTGTCTGGAGGAGATGGTGGGGCGCAGGAGGTCTGTGGGGTGCTATGGACCCGGTCACCCTGGACGGAGGAGATGGTGGAGCGCAGGAAGTCTGTGGGGTGTTATGGGCCTGGTCACCCTGGACGAAGGTGTCTGGAGGAGATGGTGGGGCGCAGGAGGTCTGTGGGGTGCTATGGACCCGGTCACCCTGGATGGAGGAGATGGAAGAGCGCGGGAAGTCTGTAGGGTGCTATGGGCCCAGTCACCCTGTATGGAAGAGCGCAGGAGGTCTGTGTGGTGCTATGGGCCCGGTCACCCTAGACAGAGGAGATGGTGGAGCGCAGGAAGTCTGTGGGGTGCTATGGGCCTGGTCACCCTGGACGAAGGCGTCTGGAGGAGATGGTGGGGTACAGGAGGTCTGTGGGGTGCTATGGGCCCGGTCACCCTGTATGGAGTAGATTGTGGGGCGCAGGAGGTTTGTGGGGAGCTATTGGCACTGTTACCCTGGACGAAGGCATCTGGAGGAGATGGTGGAGTGCAGGAGGTCTGTGGGGTGCTATGAGCCCTGTCACCCTGGACAGAGGAGATGGTGGAGCGCAGGAAGTCTGTGGGGTGCTATGGGCCTGGTCACCCTGGACGAAGGCGTCTGGAGGAGATGGTGGGGCACAAAAGGTCTGTGCGGTGCTATCGACCCGGTCACCCTGGATGAAGGAGATGGAAGAGCGCAGGAAGTCTGTTGGGTGCTATGGGCACAGTCACCCTGTATGGAGGAGATGGAAGAGTGCAGGAAGTCTGTAGGGTGCTATGGGCCCGGTCACCCTGTATAGAGTAGATGGTGGGGCGCAGGAGGTTTGTGGGGTGCTATGGGCCCTGTCACCCTGGACGGAGGAGTCTGGAGGAGATGGTGGAGCGCAGGAAGTCTGTGGGGTTCTATGGGCCTGGTCACCCTGGACGAAGGTGTCTGGAGGAGATGGTGGGGCGCAGGAGGTCTGTGGGGTGCTATGGACGCGGTCACCCTGGACGGAGGAGATGGTGGAGCGCAGGAAGTCTGTGGGGTGTTATGGGCCTGGTCACCCTGGACGAAGGTGTCTGGAGGAGATGGTGGGGCGCAGGAGGTCTGTGGGGTGCTATGGACCCGGTCACCCTGGATGGAGGAGATGGAAGAGCGCGGGAAGTCTGTAGGGTGCTATGGGCCCAGTCACCCTGTATGGAAGAGCGCAGGAGGTCTGTGTGGTGCTATGGGCCCGGTCACCCTGGACAGAGGAGTCTGGAGGAGATGGTGGGGTGCTTTGGGTCCAGTCACCCTGGACGGAGGAGATGGTGGGGCACAGGAGGTCGGTGGGTGCTGTGGGCCCAGGTACTTCAGACATGTATTGGGAACTCTTTGCTGGTAATGGTGGTCTGCGAGTTCATTGATTACGTTACATGTATTTTTGGGGGCTCTCGGTACACACTGGCACTGTCCTCTCTCTTCTCATCCCTGTACCCTTCTCTTTGCAGCTGGTGGGCGATCTCAGGGCAGTGGTCGGAGACAGCAATGTGTCCACAGCAATGGCTGTTCGTGAGCAGCATGGCAGGGATGAATCGATGCACAGGTAAGACTGGTGTCATCTGCATGATCTGTCCACATGGACCTGGTACAGAACCATGGA
This sequence comes from Ranitomeya variabilis, assembly GCF_051348905.1. Taxonomy (NCBI): domain Eukaryota; kingdom Metazoa; phylum Chordata; class Amphibia; order Anura; family Dendrobatidae; genus Ranitomeya; species Ranitomeya variabilis. The sequence goes on from NC_135233.1 coordinate 626,688,183, forward strand.
CACATGGACTAAGGTCTGGAGCAGAATCCACCCCATGGACCATGTCTCAGGGTTCGTCAGGCACATTCTGTGCTGCTTACGTGGTGTGTTTTGTGCGTCCATTAATCACAAATATCACATAGTTGCGATGTCGTGAAGGAAAGATGCTGATGGTGGCTTTTTCTTTATTTTGGAAAGTTGTAGATGGGCAAACATCCCCCAGGTGGCTCAGCTGCTCTTCTGACAGGTCTTACTGAGGTCGGGGTGCCACCATCCCCACCAGGCTGAGCGCTAACTTGTGAGCTGGTGTTACATGGACATACGGCGACAATTTCCAAGACCTCAATCTATGTGAATAGGGTTTATAGGAATCCAGGCACCTTCAAAGAAAGTGCCACTTTTGCATTTGAACAAGTCTTCACACCCTGTTTCCACATTTTTTCCCTTCACACCCATAAACTTAAATATATTTATTTAATTGTGATTTTCTGTGAGCCCAACACTAAGTAGAAGAATTTGTGACGTGTAAAGAAAATGATACGAGGAGAACTAGTAATTGTAAGAGTATAAATCTGAATATCAATATAACTAATTTGGACGTGTCCATGTGTCTGTGCACAATGAGTCATCCACAGTTGGGCGTAACCATGGATACCTAAGGAGAGGAGCTCCCCCTGGTGGCAAGTTAAGGGATAAGCCTTTTTTGAATGTTAGCCTGTGAGGCAAGATTGCAAAGATGGATCAAATTGAGCGCGCTGCTGCACGTAGAGAAGCTAATCGCATACGGATGCGTAACCTGCGTCTTAATGAAACTGAAGATGAACGAAATTGTCGAAGAACTGCTGATGCAGCCCGACAGTGGGCGGCCAGAGCAAGTGAAACGAATGAAGCAACTGAATCATGTAGAGCATCTAATGCTGCACGACAACGAGCAACACGCAATGCACAAAGTGATACACATATTTCACAAAAGAGAACAAGATAGAATACGTGTCCAAAATGCAAGAGCCACTCGACAACGGCAAGTTACATTTGCAGCTAGAGGACTTCTCTATCAGATTGATGAGACACGTATTGAAGAGCACTATGCTGGCGAACGGAAATTTCGATATCCGTTCTGCCAATCTATAAATTTCAAAGACGAAATGGCGCAGGACAAAACATTCCCTTCCTGCTGCAAGAGAGGGCGCATCCAATTACGTCCCATTCGTATGGATGATCAATTAGTTATCAGCACTCCAATAACTTTATGGCTATTAGAAGGCAATACAATAGCTCGCTTGCTTTGGCATCAATGGGAGCACAAGTAGTGCCACCTCCTGGGCATGGTTCATACTGTTTTCGAATTCATGGACAAATTTGCCACAGAACTGCCCCATTGCATCCCGCTGTGGGTAGTACTCCCAAGTTTGCCCAGATTTATAACTTGGACAGTGAAGAAGCATTAAGTACAAGAAGTCAAGGAAATAAAAAGTGCCTCCCAGCACTGCTATCATCTCTTGGAGAGAAAATGAAAGCAATTAACCCACTCGCAGGAGCCTTCACAATGATGAGGGAATCTGACATAGAGGAAGAGAGGATTGCTGAATTAGAAAATCGCGATCCACTCGAAATAACGATGTCAATTACAAATGACTACAATGATGACCGGAGGCGCTACAATGCACCAAGGTGCAATGAATTGGCTAGAATTTATCAAAATGCAATGGGCGAACCCCCATTTAATAGGGACATCAGAGGTCACCTCAAAAGTGAAAACCAAACTGTTGAAATCCGCTTTCTTCACAGAAAGTGTGATGCAATGACATATCCACTGCTATTCCCATATGGGGACAGTGGATGGACAATAAATGTGACAACTCAAATTTACCTAAGTGTGCAACATCAAGGAATTGGTGACATTCATCTACCATCCATACCAGTGGATCAAGATCGACAAGAGAAAATCACCCTGTTGCTGTACTATGCATACAGGCTTGCCATTCATGACGAGTTCCATCTCCTTTTAAATGCTGGGAAGTTGACGCAACAATTTTTCGTTGACCGTTACGTCAACATTGAATCCGACAGGATCGAATATATAAAACAAAATCAAAAGGCATTACGCGTCGACAGTTATGCCGGCATTATGGATCATATCCATAATGCTGCGTTACACCAAGGGATAAAAGCTTGGGACGCCAGTAATTTTACCGTCCACTTTCATTGGAAGCCAATCAATGTTGAGATATGTGCTTCAATAAAAAGTGTTAAATATCTTTTCAAATATGTATACAAAGGATATGACTGTGCCAATATCTAGTTTGATACATTAAACTAGAATGAACCAACCAGGTACCTAGATTCTCGGTATATAAGCGCCCTGAGGGCATGTGGAGAATCAGAAAAAATAAAATCATGCTTCACATACCATTAAAAGGCTTGTTGTTCTCCTTGAAAACATGCAGCAAGTGTTTTTAGAAGATGGTAATTTGAATATGGTTATTTCAGACTCAAAGGCCTCTACTCTGCAGGATTATTTTGAGCTAAACAGAGTTGACGCTTCCGCCTGTCAGTATTTGTATAGTGAAATCCCTGAACACTATGTCTGGGATAGAAAAGCTGTACCAGAAGGATGGAAAAAACGACGGGCTCAATTTGGGAAAACAATTGCCCGAATGTGTACCGTCTCTTTAACAGATGATGAGCTGTATTACCTAAGACTCCTTTTACTTCACGTAAGAGGAGCAAAGTCTTATGCTGACTTAAAGGCTGTCAATGGAGTCGTACATGACACGTATAAAAATGCATGCATTGATCTTCATCTTTTGGAAGATGATTCCAGATGGGAAGACAGTATAACGGATGCAATCGCTTTCCAAATGCCCTACCAACTTTGCGAATTATTTGCTATAATTTGTGTATATGGGGAACCAGCTAAACCATTGGTATTATGGCAAAAATATAAAACCAAATTTATGGAGGATTACACCAGGCGGTATTCTCCAGAAATTGCTGAGCAACTGGCTCTTTGTGATATTAATGAAGTGCTCTTAAGCAATAAAAAGTCCTGTGCTGACTACGGATTGCCAACTCCAGTAAATGTTCCAGATGAAATACTGGACCAACTGAATTATGCTGTAATAAAGCAGGAGGCTGAGCAATTGAAAGCTATTAATGAAGCTCAGAAATCAGCTTTCGTTGCAATTATGGAAGCAGTCAATGCTGTATCACAGCCAGACACTAGCTCACACTGTTTTTTTCTGGACGGCCCATGAGGCAGTGGGAAGACATTTTTGTGCAACTGCTTGCACAAGACACTACAAGCAGAAAAGTACTACAAAACGGTAGCACCTACCATTCCAAGTTTGGCCTTGGAATTACAAAAAATGAGACCACAGTGTCAAAAATTAAGCCAACCTCACTTCAAGCAAAGGAGCTTAGGGAGTCATCTGTCGTTATTTGGGACGAAGTAACAATGACTGCCTGTTTAAATATGAACGCTGTGGATAATTTGTTCCAAGACATATGTGGAAAAAAAAGACGATTTGGTGGAAAAGTTTTCATAAACGGTGGTGACTTTCATCAAACCCTACCAATAGTGGAAGGTGGAAAAAGAGCCCAAATTGTACAGTCCACCATTAAATACTCAAAATCCTGGAATCAGTTTTCATGGTTCCAGTTACAACAGAATATGAGAACGTCTCAGGATGAAGTTGAGTACAACTCATGGTTACTGAAGCTTGGCAATGGAGAGTTGTCAAATGTATATGGTCTACCAGAAGACACAATTGAAATCCCAAATTCTTTATTGAAGAGGGTGATTTAATTACGGCTATTTTTGGTGACTCAATTGAGATTACCGATGCAACGGTAGAAGCAATTGCCAATAAAGCAATTCTTACGCCATTGAATGATGACGTTCACGCCTTCAACGACAAAATTCTTGGTCAAGTTCAAGGTGAACACTCAACATATTGCTCTGTCGACACAATTGCGGAAGAGGAGGGTGTGATTCTCACAGATTACCCTGTAGAGTTTCTTAACTCTTTGAATCCCACTGGGATGGCTCCTCATAAACTAAAGCTAAAACCAGGAGCTGTAATTATGCTCCTGCGTAATCTTAAGAGAAAGGATGGCCTTTGTAATGGCACAAGGCTTTATGTGAAAAGCTTCAAAGCAAACGTTCTTCATGCCGTTGCTTTAAATGGAAAAGCAAAGGGCCAGACAGTTCTTATTCCAAGAATTGACCTGATTTCCAAAGATAAAAACTTGCCAGTCCACATGCGACAGCGTTAGTTTCCTGTCATGGCTTTTGCAATGACTATCAATAGTCAAGGGACAGTCCTTGGATATTGTAGGAATTTATTTGCCTCTCCCAGTGTTTTCACACGGGCAGTTATATGTGGCTTTCTCCAGGGGACGGAAAAGCCAACAAATAAGGGTCAAAATATTTGACACACAGTAGCAAGGTAAACTTATTACTAACGTTGACAAATGGTTTACTGTCAACTGTGTGTACAAAGAAGTCTTTTATTCAGCTTTTTAACAATTATAAAAGCCAAAAAGTTTTGTACACAAAAGCGGGACTAACTCCTAGCCGCGGTCTACGGACCAAACATTGGGCATGGGCAGGGCCTTGGGGACAGATCCCAAGTGCGCTCAACCATGTTGTGAAGGAAGCCCTGTTCCTCCCACGTCACCAATCCGTGACATCACTACACAGGCACAGCTCTCCGGCGCCCCTTTGTCTCTCAGGTCAGTAAGGGAACTGCACCTGGAGCAAACGACTGCCGGGGAGACTGCCCTGTTACCCACGCTGGGTATTCTAAGATTCACAATCAGAGTAAAAGGATCAGCCCAAAATTAATTTATGATTTAATTGCCTTAAGGGCGCACTAGGTAATACAAGAAATATACAATCAAAACATATCAAGAGTTACAGTCAGAGTACAATATAACCATAATAATACAAGGCTTAAAGGTATAAAGCTGGAGGTCAATTTACCAGGTTGAAGGTCGCTTGTGGAAGCCAGGGGGCTCTGCGCTCCACAGGTAGACAGCTTAGTTGCTGGGCAGCCCCCAGAAAGCGTGTGCTTGCCCCCCTCTGACTGGCCTGCCCTCTTTCGTAGTTCCTCAGTTAGTCATCTTCTGTGTGTCTCACTCTCCAAGTGTCCTCAGCTCTTAAACCTTGCTGTGTCCCTCCGCCTGTAGCTGGGTGGGCTTAGCAATCTCCACCCCTCTGCCTCCCTGCAAGATTTATTCCAATATCTAATAAATGGGATAACTTCTCTCAGGATGATCGGATCAGCACACGGGCAGTACCAGCGCCTGTGGTTTGTTCTGCCGGTCGTACTGGGATCAAACCTGGACCCATTCGCTCCCTGTGGGAGGCTGATCCCCATATCTCGGGTTTCAGACCTCCCACGGACACGGGAGTCGCACTGTTAGATGCACAATTTCTTTAGGGCGAGGGGGATATTTTTTATGAGCCGGTACCTCGGATGATGCATCCATATTTCACGATTCCATGTTGGAGACGGTTCGACTGGACGGCCATAATAGATGTGTATCCGTGGCCACTTGACATGCGTGCTTTAATTAAGCCCCCAGCACCTCTATGTCCCCTGCTGGGGTGGCTTCCTCACTCAGGCTTTGAACTGCTATCTGCCTGCCACATTGTGCTCAGCCCATTAACATACTGAAAGGAACTTTATTCATTAGAAAAGGTGGGGGCCAGGAGCACTCCTCTCTGCAGACCTGTGACCAGGAGACAAAATGGAGTCACGCCAATCTCTGTTAGTATGCCCGTCCAAGATGGCGGCTGTTCCCTCATCACAAGTTTTGTACACAAAAGCAGGACTAACTCCTAGCCGCGGTCTACGGACCAAACATTGGGCATGGGCAGGGCCTTGGGGACAGATCCCAAGTGCGCTCAACCATGTGAAATAGCTTACGCTCAGGAACATTGAGGAATAGCGCTATCGGCTAGCTCTACTCGTTCATTTCCTTTAGGAATATGGCTATGGGATAGCTCTACCCGTTCACTTTCTTCATGGATAGCGCTATCGGATAGCTCTACCCGAACAGTATTAGCTACAGAGCTTTTTCATACACAAGGTAGGAGTGGCAGGAGAGAGGTACACCAGGTATTTGCTATTAGTCTGCACATACGTCAGTCCGGTGCGTAGGTACACCCCATTGCGTGGTCCGCAAACAGCGCGCCCTAAGGGCGCGCAATCACTTGATATTATTATTTACTAGATGGAGGCTCGATACTATCGCATCGGGAGGGCGGTAATGTCACGATGGGGGCAGGCATGTGGCACTGTTGTTGGCTGATGGCATCCTGTGATAATCTAATGACTTTTGCATCAGGGGACTCATGTGCTTTATGCCTACGCTTATATGCATTGTTTTTGTCCCAGCGATGCTGTTGCTCTTCAAGAGTCTCATTTGCCCGTTGTTGTCTTCGACGTTGTGCCTTTGCTGCTTTCCTTTCATTGTCATTGTCGTAGTTTTTAGGAGGAGCCATGTTGGCGTTGATATTTGCTTTTTAAAGGGGTTTTCCCACTAACGAAAGTTCATTTTAAAAAGCTTAAAAAGACATTACTAACATTACAGCAGGAGATCGCAGAGGATACGTTTTGTGAGGTAAAATATTTTTTAAAAGCCGACAGTGAAATATTTTACCTCACAAAATGAATCCACTGTGATCCCCTGCTGTAATGTCAGTATTGTCTTTTGCTTCCTCCCCTGCCCAGGAGATGTGGTATGCTCCGTACACGGTCAGACACAGACAATTTTTAAAATGACCTTTAGTTCGTGGGAAAACCCCTTTAATGTGACCGGCTTCCTCTGCTTGTAGACACGTCGCGCATCTGCCACCGGGATCAGCCGAATGATTCACTGCACCTGCGCGAAATTTGCGCAGGCACTGTAAATCAGACCGCCTACATCTTTGTGCAGACAGATAGCTGCGGTCACATTAAAACTGCGCATGCGCTCCTCCTGTACAAAGATGGCGGCGCTCAGTGAATCATTCGGCTGACCCCGGCTGTGGTGTGTTCTCGACAGTGTTCCGCTGCTGGTACCACGCAAAAGGCTGCGTGAGTGTGAGTAGTGCGACGGTGTTCCGCTGGTGGTACCGCACAAAAGGCTGCGTGAGTGTGAGTGGTGCGACGGTGTTCCACTGGTGGTACCGCGCAGTAGGTTGGTACCAGCAGCAGTTTCCATATTGAGACACCCATCACTTGGGTGTCCCAATATGGGGGTTGGTGAACTTCCTCCACTTGGAATTCTGGGATACGGTGACATCTAGACAGAACAGGAAATGAAACCATTCCAAGGCAATTATATAAATAGATTATTATAGCGCCATTTATTCCATGGCGCTTTACATGTGAGGAGGGGTATACATAATAAAAAAACAAGTAAAATCTTAAAATATACAAGTCATGACTGGTACAGGAGGAGAGAGGACCCTGCCCGCGAGGGCTCACAATCTACAAGGGATGGGAGAGGATACAGTAGGTGAGGATAGAGCTGGTCGTGAAGCGGTTTGGTGGATCGGTGGTTACTGCAGGTTGTAGGCGTGTCGGAAGAGGTGGGTCTTCAGGTTCTTTTTGAAGGTTTCCACGGTCGGCGAGAGTCTATGTTTGGGTAGAGAGTTCCAGAGTAGGGGTTATGCGCGGGAGAAATCTTGTATGTGATTGTGGGAAGAAGAGATAAGAGGGGAGTAGAGAAGGAGATCTTGTAAGGATCGGAGGTTGCATGTTGGTAAGTACCTGGAGACGAGGTCACAGATGTATGGAGGAGACAGGCTGTGGATGGCTTTATATGTACTGTATGTACTGGAGTCTCTGGGTACTGGGGAGTGTGGTGAAATATGTGTATGTGTGTATATATATGTGTGTGTGTGTGTGTGCAGTGGACGATGTATAGATTTATTGTGTCACTGGCAATAATGTAATACCTGTTTTGAAAAGCTGCATGTCGCACCCAGATGTTAATATGTACTTTCCTGGGACAAGTGGAATTCGGTCTCCACTCTCACCAGGGTGTCCTGCTGGAAGCCGAGAAGAAAGATAACATTTGGCACCTCCTAGCTCTTGGAAGAGAGATGTTAATTACAGCCTGATAGTATCTCAGGGAGAGCTGTTACACAAAGGATCTCAAGAGAAAATAATATATTCTTTGGGGGGCGCGGCCGTGGTCCAATCAAAAAACAAGCAATTATGATATTAACCTGAGGGGCTGGTCTAGAAACCTGACCTCCAGACCAAACTATAAAGTAGACCTGATACCTAAAAACCGTGTTCACATAATGGGGGCGGCCGATCCAATCTACATTCACCCCCCCCCCCTCCTCACGGAGTAGAAAGCAAACTATCAGATGATTTCTGTAAGTTTTCTCCTGTTTTATACTGTTTTGCATAAGTTGTATGTCTTTTTATTATCATATTTTTATAACTTTTTCTTACTGTAAGCACTGTACCTTTTTGTATTAAAGTATAAAACTTTAACAAATTGAACCTTAAATGTTCTAAAAGAATCCATAGCCTAAGGTGTGTGAGCCTTATGAGTGGTAGGCATTATTAGTATTAATATTTCCGGGACTCATCGCCCGTGTATTCGGTGAGTGGTGGCAGCGTGTATGAGCGGGTGTGTGATTTATGCTCCCATTACAGCATAGGACAGAGGTTGAATGCTGGACTGAGAGTGGGGAGATAGAATAACCCTTGCAGGCACAACCCCAAGTCACATACTGAGAGCGGGCACGTGACAAATTAGTTAAACCACGGGGAAGGGATCCGTGACAGGGAGCCAGTGAAGGGATTGACAGAGGGGAGAAGCCGGGGAATAGCGGGGAGACAGGTGGATTAGTTGGGCAGCAGAATTTAGAATAGATTGCAGGGGTGCGAGAATGTTAGAGGGGAGGCCACAGAGCAGGAGGTTGCAGTAGTCAAGGCTGGAGATGATGAGGGCATGGACTAGGGTTTTTGCAGATTCTTGGTTGAAGAATGTACGGATCCAGGAAATATTTTTTAGTTGAAGTGGAAAGGGCTTGTATATGTGGTTTGAAGGATAGATCAGTGTCAAGGATTGCCCCAAGGTAGCGAGCTTGTGGGACTGGGGAGAGTGGGCAGCCATTTACTGTAATAGATAGGATCGTTGGGAGAGTCGCTTGAGATGGGGGAAAGATGATTAATTCTGTTTTGTCCATATTCAGTTTTAGAAATCTAGGGGAGAAGAAGGATGAAATAGCGGACAGACATTGAGGGATTTTGGTTAGTAGGGAGGTGATATCTGGTCCAGAGATGTAGATCTGCGTGTCGTCGGCATAGAGGTGATACTGAAAGCCGTGAGATTTTATGAGCTGTCCCAGGCCAAAGGTGTAAATGGAGAAGAGCAGGGGCCCTAGGACTGAACCTTGCGGGACTCCGACAGATAGGGGGCGAGGTGAGGAGGTGGTGTGTGAGTGGGAGACACTGAATGTCCGGTCTGGTAGGTACGACGAAATCCAAGATAGGGCCGAGTCAGTGATGCCAAGGGATGAGAGGGTCTCTAATAGTAGGGAATGGTCCACTGTGTCAAAGGCCGAGGAGGACAGAGTAGTGTCACTTGGCTTTGACAGTTAATAGGTCATTGGTGACCTTAGTTAGGACAGTTTCAGTGGAGTGTTGCGGCCGGAAGCCTGATTGAAAGCGGTCGAAGAGGGAGCAGGCAGAGAGGTGGGAGGACAGTTCAAGATGGACGTGTTGTTCCAGTAGTTTTGAGGCATAGGGGAAACGTGATGTAGGGCGATAGCTAGATACAGAAGATGGGTCAAGAGAGCACTTTTTGAGGATAGGTGTGATTGAGGCATGTTTAAAACTTGAGGGGAAAACACCAGTTTTAAGTGATAGGTTGAAGAGATGGGTTAGGGTTGGGATGAAGACTGTGGTGAGGTTTGGGATGAAGTGGGATGGGATTGGGTCAAGTGCACAGGTGGTGAGTTGCGATCTTGAGAGTAGAGCGGAGAGTCGATCTTCTGTAATGGTGGAGAAGTTGGTTTTGGAGGAGGAGGGCTGGACAGTTAGGAGGAAGAGCTCTGGGGGTTGTTGACCAAAACTGTCTCTGATGTTATCAATCTTCTGCTTGATATTGTGAGGTGCAATTGTATTCAGCCCCAGAGTCAGTACCTTATAGGACCACCTCTCTCTGCACTTACTGCTGCAGTCTCTTGGCTCTGTCTCTGCAGCTTTCCACAGAGGTGACATTTTGCCCTTTCTTCTTTGCACATCTAGAGGTGATATTTTGCCCCTTCTTCTTTGCACATCTAGAGGTGGTACCACAGGCCAAAAATGTCTACTTATTTGGGATCCTGGAGGTATGGAATAACGCTAATTGGGGGTAATGCTTAAGAGGAGTTTGGGGGAGACAGTGTGTTTTGTACAGTCCCTCTAATTTTTAAGGTTGTGATAGTGATTTTCGGGGATTCCCGTCTTAGGGGTTTATTGGTCCAGATGTCATGGTGTGCATTTCTACCCATCAGGCTAAGTTCTAGGTGGTCTTTATTACACTGCCTTTGGAGGTGACTGGTCTCCACCATGTGCCGATATGGCCTGCTGTATAACAGACTATATCATAGTCTCTCTTTTTTATGTCTCCAGACATAGTGAGTGTAATGGTTGCAAAAAAGGATTTTGGAGGGTAAAAGGCAGCAGGTCATTGAGTCGTCGTTCTCCTCCTGTCTAGGACAGATCAGGCAGGTCATGGGTTCAGGAGATTCTTTGTGGGATTGATAGCAGCAAGGAGGTGGGTCGGATGTAATTCTCTAGGGTCGCTCCTAGCTATGTTCTATGTCAAGGAGGACATTTGGATAGAGTATTCTTTTTTTAGGGTGTTTGTCTTTTTGGGGCGGTATCGCCAGTGCGCGGCGCTGCGTTCTCGCTCGCAGTCTCTGATCTTTTCTCTCTGATCTTCTCTCTTTTCAGCTGTCAGCCTCCTGATGTTGTTATCTGGCCGCAGAACACGGAGCACGTCAGCAAGGTGGCAAAGCTTTGTTATACACACAACATCCCCATGATTCCTTTTGGAACAGGGACAGGGTTGGAAGGAGGAGTGAGCGCCCTGCAGGTGGGTGAATGACAGACACAGTAATGTGATACTGTACACTACGCCGTGTCCTGACCAGGACATTGTGTGTACTGCCAGACCATGGAAACCTGACGCTGCGTACACGGCCACATCATAACGGCAGGATGCTGCGTACACGGCCACATCATACCGGCAGGACCGTGCCTACACCACCATATCATACCGGCAGGACCCTGCGTACACCGCCACATCATACCGGCAGGACCCTGCGTACACCGCCACATCATACCGGCAGGACCCTGCGTACACCGCCAAATCATACCGGTAGGATCCTGCGTACACCGCCACATCATACCGGCAGGACCCTGTGTACACCGCCACATCATACCGGCAGGACATTGCGTACACCGCCACATCATACCGGCAGAACCCTGTGTACACCGCCACATCATACTGGCAGGACCCTGCGTACACCGCCACATCATACCGGCAGGACCCTGCGTACACTGCCACATCATACCGGCAGGACCCTGCGTACACCGCCACATCATACCGGCAGGACCCTGCGTACACCACCACATCATACCGGCAGGACCCTGCGTACACCGCCACATCATACTGGCAGGACCCTGGGTACACCGCCACATCATACCGGCAGGACACTGCGTACTCCGCCACATCATACCGGCAGGACGCTGCGTACTCCGCCACATCATACCGGCAGGACCCTGCGTACACCGCTACATCATACTGGCAGGACGCTGCGTACACAACCACATCATACCGGCAGGACCCTGCGTACACCACCACATCATACCGGCAGGACCCTGCGTACACCACCATATCATACCGGCAGGACGCTGCGTACTCCGCTGCTTTAGACCAGGTTTTGCTCTGTTTCAGGGAGGGGTTTGCTTCAATCTATCACGAATGGACCGGATCCGTAACCTCAGTGCTGATGATTTCTTTGTGACGGTGGAGCCCGGGGTCACCCGGAAGACCCTGAATTCGTACCTCCGTGACTGCGGTCTGTGGTTCCCTGTAGGTGAGGTTGCTTTTTGTGACTGTAGCTAGATGCGTCAGCTTCACATCACAGACAATTGTTTTTTGGGATCCCCTAGATCCAGGAGCTGATGCTTCTCTCTGCGGAATGGTTGCTACCAGTGCATCAGGCACCAACGCAGTGCGTTACGGTACAATGCGTGACAACGTCATCAACTTGGAAGTTGTTCTGCCTGATGGTCATGTACTGAACACAGCAGGAAAGGAGCGAAGTTTCAGGTCTGTTCTATGTGCTGGAGAACATGGGCATACACCCGACTTACCAAACGGGAGGGGCAGGGAATAAATCACCACTTAGAACAGCACAAGTAAATTAGGTGCGGGTTCATGTGGATGATGAGGTTTTCACCAAGGTTCTAGCTGCTAGACTAAATACTATTAAACCTTTTACACCCTGACCAGACTGGCTTCATGCCCGGTAAAAATACCTCTATTAATATTATACCAGACAGTAATCCAATTTAGTTCTTTAGTGCTGGATGATAATTGGGCTCTGGCATCACTGGACGCAGCTAAAGCCTTTGACTCCCTTGAATGGCCTTTTTTATTTGCATGTTTGAGGAGATATGGCTTCGGGGCTAGGTTTCAGAAATGGGTAGGTGCAATATACGCCAAACCTAAAGCTCGTATAATTATCAATAATTCCGCATCGGAGTCATTTTCTTTATCTAGAGGGACACGTCAGGTGCGCCCCTTATCCCCGGCTAACTCTGATCTTTGGCTATACGCATGCGGTCCTCTCCAAATATTGTGGATATAAATCTTGCTGACCATTTAGAGACTATTTGCTGATGATATGACTTTATTCATGGATCGGGCAGAAGAGACGCTCCCACATGCGGTTACTATTATAGATTAATGTAGTAAATGCTCCGGATTATATATTAACTTCCTCTCTCTCATAGCCCAATGACTCACCTTGCTACTTTGTCTTCGCTGCCTATGGTCTCTCATTTTATTTATCTAGGTATTAACATATCCAAAGACAGTGAGCTTGATCTACAACTTAATATTCCTCTACTGGAATTAGTCAGAATGAAATGTGCCTTGTGGGGTAAACCTCCGCTATCTGTAGCCAGCCGTATAAACTTAATAAAATGGTTTTACTTCCTAAACTCAACTATTCTCTCCAACATAGTGTGGGGAAAGGCAGACCCAAACTTAAACATTCTACTCTACAGAGGTCCAAACAGATGGGGGGAGCGGCATTGCCGGATTTCTATTTCTATTACCTAGCTGGACAAATTACGGCTTTGAGGAAGTGGCTGCCTGACAATCACCTACCCAACTCATGCTGCAAAGGTGGACTGCCCATTAGGTTTCTTAGAAACAAATAGACCTGGTGTCCCTCGATTACTACCTCTACTTAAATTAGCACGGTCAGTGTGGAGACAAATTAATCATCCACATTGAGCATATGATAGCAGAGATGCCACTGTGGAACAGTTCTTATTTTCCGGTGGTGTTGGGTCACCCGTCTGCTAATTTTTGGATTTCACATAATGTTTTCTCGATTAAAGATTTGTATGATAATGGAGTATTGATGTCCTTTGAGTAAATAAAGTATAATTATAATGTCCCGAGGTCCCAGTTCTCTCGTTTTCTTCAGATCAGCTATCCAGTCACATCTACGTTCTGTGAGTTTGACTCAAATGATCTCATCTTTCCCTTTGATAGGAATTCTTAAATCGCAGGGTCCCATCTCAGCTCTATACATATATGTTATCGGTGGGAACCAATAATTAAGGGAAGGTGGGAAGCTCTCATTCCTGATGCTCAAGATGAGGATTGGGAGGAAATTCTTGAATCTCCGATTGGAGTGTCCCCATCAGTCAATAATAGAATGACCCAATTATATATCATACATCAGTCACATTTCACTCCATTGCGGCTCTTACCCCCTTTCTGACATTGGACGTACTATCCCGTCGAGGTTGGGTGGGCCCGTATGACCACCGACGGGATAGTACGTCCAGCGCGATCGGCGGCGCTCACGGGGGGAGCGCGGCCGATCGCGGCCGGGTGTCAGCTGACTATCGCAGCTGACATCCGGCACTATGTGCCAGGAGCGGTCACGGACCGCCCCCGGCACATTAACCCCCGGCACACCGCGATCAAACATGATCGCGGTGTGCCGGCGGTACAGGGAAGCATCGCGCAGGGAGGGTGCTCCCTGCGGGCTTCCCTGAGACCCCCGGAGCAACGCGATGTGATCGTGTTGCTGCGAGGGTCTCTTACCTCCTCCTCTCTGCAGGTGCCCGGATCCAAGATGGCCGCGGCATCCGGGTCCTGCAGGGAGGGAGGTGGCTTACCAAGTGCCTGCTCAGAGCAGGCGCTTGGTAAGCCTGCAGTGCTGTAAGTCAGATCGGTGATCTGACAGAGTGCTGTGCAAACTGTCAGATCAGCGATCTGTGATGTCCCCCCCTGGGACAAAGTAAAAAAGTAAAAAAAAAAAATCTCCGCATGTGTAAAAAAATTCCTAAATAAAGAGAAAAAAAAATATTATTCCCATAAATACATTTCTTTATCTAAATAAAAAAAAAACAGTAAGAGTACACATATTTAGTATCGCCGCGTCCGTAACGACCCCACCTATAAAACTGTATCACTAGTTAACCACTTCAGTGAACACCGTAGGAAAAAAAAAAAAAAAACGAGGCAAAAAACAACGCTTTATTATCATACCGCCAAACAAAAAGTGGAATAACACGCGATCAAAAAGACGGATATAAATAACCATGGTACCGCTGAAAACGTCATCTTGTCCCGCAAAAAACGAGCCTCCACACAGCGTCATCAAACAAAAAATAAAAAAGTTATAGTCCTCAGAATAAAGCGATGTCAAAATAATTATTTATTCTATAAAATAGTTTTTATCGTATAAAAGCGCCAAAGCATAAAAAAGATATAAATGAGGTATCGCTGTAATCGTACTGACCCGAAGAATAAAACTGCTTTATCAATTTTACCAAACGTGGAACGGTATAAACGCCTCCCCCAAAAGAAATTCATGAATAGCTGGTTTTTTGTCATTCTGCCCCACAAAAATCGGAATAAAAGCGATCAAAAACTGTCACGTGTCCGAAAATGTTACCAATAAAAACGTAAACTCGTCCCGCAAAAAACAAGACCTCACATGACTCTGTGGACCAAAATATGGAAAAATTATAGGTCTCAAAATGTGGAGACGCAAAAACTTTTTTGCTATAAAAAGCATCTTTTAGTGTGTGACGGCTGCCAATCATAAAAATCCGCTATAAAAAATGCTTTAAAAGTAAATCAAACTCCCCTTCATCACCCCCTTAGTTAGGGAAAAATAATAAAATAAAAAAAATGTATTTATTCCCATTTTCTCGTTAGGGCTAGGGTTGGGGCTAGGGTTGGAGCTAAAGTTAGGGTTGGGGTTGGGGCTAAAGTTAGGGTTAGGGTTTGGATTACATTTACGGTTGGGATTAGGGTTGGGATTAGAGTTAGGGGTGTGTCAGGGTTAGGGGTGTGATTAGGGTTACCGTTGGGATTAGGGTTAGGGGTGTGTTTGGATTAGGGTTTCAGTTAGAATTGGGGAGTTTCCACTGTTTAGGCACATCAGGGGCTCTCCAAACGCGACATGGCGTCCGATCTCAATTCCAGCCAATTCTGCATTGAAAAAGTAAAGCAGTACTCCTTCCCTTCCGAGCCTTCCCGTGCGCCCAAACAGGGGTTTACCCCAACATATGGGGCATCAGCATACTCGGGACAAATTGGACAACAACTTTTGGGGTCCAAGTTCTCTTGTTACCCTTGGGAAAATATAAATTTGGGGGGCTAAAAATCATTTTTGTGGGAAAAAAAAGGATTTTTTATTTTCACGGCTCTGCGTTGTAAACTGTAGTGAAACACTTAGGGGTTCAAAGTTCTCACAACACATCTAGATAAGTTCCTTGGGAGGTCTAGTTTCCAATATGGGGTCACTTGTGGGGGGTTTCTACTGTTTGGGTACATCAGGGGCTCTGCAAATGCAACGTGACACCTGCAAACCAGTCCATCTAAGTCTGCATTCCAAATGGCGCTCCTTCCCTCCCGAGCTCTGCCATGTGCCCAAACAGTGGTCCCCCCCCACATATGGGGTATCGGCGTACTCAGGACAAATTGGACAACAACGTTTGGGGTCCAATTTATCCTGTTACCCTTGTGAAAATACAAAACTGGGGGCTAAAAAAATCATTTTTGTGAAGAAAAAAAAAAAAAAAAAAAGAATTTTTATTTTCACGGCTCTGCGTTATAAACTGTAGTGAAACACTTGGGGGATCAAAACTCTCAAAACACATCTAGATAAGTTCCTTAGGGGGTCTACTTTCCAAAACTGTGTCACTTGTGGGGGGGTTAATGTTTAGGTACATCAGGGGCTCTCCAGACGCGACATGGCGTGCCATCTTAATTCCAGTCAATTTTGCATTGAAAAGTCAAATGGCGCTCCTTCCCTTCCGAGCTCTGCCATGCGCCCAAACAGTCGTTTACCCCCACATATGGGGTATCGGCATACTCAGGACAAATTGCACAACAACTTTTGTGGTCTAGTTTCTTCTCTTACCCTTGGGAAAATAAAAAAATGGGGGTGAAAAGATAATTTTTGTGAAAAAATATGATTTTTTATTTTTACGGCTCTGCATTATAAACTTCTGTGAAGCACTTGGTGGGTCACAGTGCTCACCACACATCTAGATAAGTTCCTTAAGGGGTCTACTTTCCAAAATGGTGTCACTTGTGGGGGGTTTCAATGTTTAGGCACATTAGGGGCTCTCCAAACGCAACATGGCGTTCCATCTCAATTCCAAGCCAATTTTGCATTGAAAAGTCAAATGGCGCTCCTTCCCTTCCGAGCTCTGCGGTGCGCCCAAACAGTGGTTTACCCCCACATATGGGGTATCAGCATACTCAGCACAAATTGTACAACAACTTTTGGGGTCCATTTTCTCCTGTTACCCTTGGTAAAATAAAACAAATTGGAGCTGAAATAAATTTTGTGTAAAAAAATTTAAATGTTAATTTTTATTTAAACATTCCAAAAATTCCTGTGAAACACCTGCATTGTTAATAAACTTCTTGAATGTGGTTTTGAGCACCTTGAGGGGTGTAGTTTTTAGAATAGTGTCACACTTGGGTATTTTCTATCATATAGACCCCTCAAAATGACTTCAAATGAGATGTGGTCCCTAAAAAAAAATGGTGTTGTAAAAATGAGAAATTGCTGGTCAACTTTTAACCCTTATAACTCCCTAACAAAAAAAAATTTTGGTTCCTAAATTGTGCTGATGTAAAGTAGACATGTGGGAAATGTTACCTATTAAGTATTTTGTGTGACATATCTCTGTGATTTAAGGGCATAAAAATTCAAAGTTGGAAAATTGCGAAATTTTCAAAATTTTTGCCAAATTTTCGGTTTTTTCACAAATAAACGCAAGTTATATCGAAGAAATTTTACCACTATCATGAGGTACAATATGTCTCGAGAAAACAGTGTCAGAATCACCGGTATCCGTTGAAGCGTTCCAGAGTTATAACCTCATAAAGGGACAGTGGTCATAATTGTAAAAATTAGCCCGGTCATTAACGTGCAAACCACCCTTGGGGGTAAAGGGGTTAAGATGGGTCGGTTTCAAACATCGGAATGTTTGAGATGTCACTCGCTGGAAGCAAACTTTATACGCATGGTTTGGGGTTGCCCCATTATTCAGTCTTACTGGAGCCAGGTAACGTCGCTGTTGACTTCTCTAGCACAATCCCCTGTTCCTCTCAATCCCTTAGTTTGCTTATTTGGGGTGCTAGATGATGAAGCCTGGGGACACCATGTTAAGATTTTTCTACGTGAGACACTCTTTCTGGCTAGGAAGGTGTTGGCATTGTGTTGGATTGGTAGTGTACACCCCTCTCTCGGGACGTGGGTAGAATTGGTAAACTCGATCATACCATATGAACGGACATTATATCAAAACGGGGGCTGCTTAAAGAAGGTTGATAAGATTTGGGACAGGTGGAACTCTTCTTGTCTTACTGTATCAGGACATGGTGGCCTGGCACCACCATGAGTCATGCTTGAAACGCATTAATACATACGGCATCAGATGTATATTATAATATATATAGATATTGGGCAGCAGATTAGGATGAGATAGTTATGACTTAATCTGTGTATAATGAAGGGGAGAGCAGGAGAGAGGAAGGAAAATACTTCCCTTTTTTTTTATTTTTTTTTCTTCTTTCTCTCCTCTTTCTTGGATACATGCTACCATGCCAACATGAAGTTATGTAATGTTTTCTGTTCACTTGACCAGTGGTTTATTATATGTATAGCAATATATGGACTTATAATACTGAAAGTGTATGAATAATAATACACAAATTTGTTGTCCATTCGTAATTACCTTGACAAGTGTACTTATGCTGGCTTGGATGCACAAATATGTCTATGTTGTCACTGTTTTGGTTAATAAATGAATTTAAAACAAACAAACAATTAAATTAGGTAATACTGGCTGAATGACACAGCTCTACCTGGAGAGTAGAGAGCGGCCATCACACACAGCTCTGCAGGGAGAGCAGAGAGCAGCCATCACACACAGCTCTGCAGGGAGAGCGGCCATCACACAGCTCTGCCGGGAGAGCAGAGAGCAGCCATCACACACAGCTCTGCAGAGAGCAGCCGTCACACAGCTCTGCAGGGAGATGAGAGCAGAGAGCGTCCATCACACACAGCTCTGCAGAGAGCGTCCATCACACACAGCTCTGCAGAGAGCGGCCATCACACAGCTCTGCAGGGAGATGAGGAGAGCAGAGAGCAGCCATCACACACAGCTCTGCAGAGAGCGGCCATCACGCACAGCTCTGCAGGGAGATGAGAGCAGAGAGCGGCCATCACACACAGCTCTGCAGGGAGATGAGGAGAGCGGCCATCATACACAGCTCTGCAGGGAGATGAGGAGAGCAGAGAGCGGCCATCACACACAGCTCTGCAGGGAGATGAGGAGAGCGGTCATCACACACAGCTCTGCAGGGAGATGAGGAGAGCAGAGAGCGGCCATCACACACAGTTCTGCAGGGAGATGAGGAGAGCAGAGAGCGGCCATCATACACAGCTCTGCAGGGAGATGAGGAGGGCAGCGAGCGGCCATCACACACAGCTCTGCAGAGAGCAGCCATCACACACAGCTCTGCAGGGAGATGAGGAGAGCAGCCATCACACACAGCTCTGCAGGGAGATGAGAGCAGAGAGCGGCCATCACACACAGCTCTGCAGGGAGATGAGGAGAGCGGCCATCATACACAGCTCTGCAGGGAGATGAGGAGAGCAGAGAGCGGCCATCACACACAGCTCTGCAGGGAGATGAGGAGAGCGGTCATCACACACAGCTCTGCAGGGAGATGAGGAGAGCAGAGAGCGGCCATCACACACAGTTCTGCAGGGAGATGAGGAGAGCAGAGAGCGGCCATCATACACAGCTCTGCAGGGAGATGAGGAGGGCAGAGAGCGGCCATCACACACAGCTCTGCAGAGAGCGGCCATCACACACAGCTCTGCAGAGAGCAGCCATCACACACAGCTCTGCAGGGAGATGAGGAGAGCAGCCATCACACACAGCTCTGCAGGGAGATGAGAGCAGAGAGCGGCCATCACACACAGCTCTGCAGGGAGATGAGGAGAGCGGCCATCATACACAGCTCTGCAGGGAGATGAGGAGAGCAGAGAGCGGCCATCACACACAGCTCTGCAGGGAGATGAGGAGAGCGGTCATCACACACAGCTCTGCAGGGAGATGAGGAGAGCAGAGAGCGGCCATCACACACAGTTCTGCAGGGAGAGCAGAGAGCAGCCATCACACACAGCTCTGCAGGGAGAGCGGCCATCACACACAGCTCTGCCGGGAGAGCAGAGAGCAGCCATCACACACAGCTCTGCAGAGAGCAGCCGTCACACAGCTCTGCAGGGAGATGAGAGCAGAGAGCGTCCATCACACACAGCTCTGCAGAGAGCGTCCATCACACACAGCTCTGCAGAGAGCGGCCATCACACAGCTCTGCAGGGAGATGAGGAGAGCAGAGAGCAGCCATCACACACAGCTCTGCAGAGAGCGGCCATCACGCACAGCTCTGCAGGGAGATGAGAGCAGAGAGCGGCCATCACACACAGCTCTGCAGGGAGATGAGGAGAGCGGCCATCATACACAGCTCTGCAGGGAGATGAGGAGAGCAGAGAGCGGCCATCACACACAGCTCTGCAGGGAGATGAGGAGAGCGGTCATCACACACAGCTCTGCAGGGAGATGAGGAGAGCAGAGAGCGGCCATCACACACAGTTCTGCAGGGAGATGAGGAGAGCAGAGAGCGGCCATCATACACAGCTCTGCAGGGAGATGAGGAGGGCAGCGAGCGGCCATCACACACAGCTCTGCAGAGAGCAGCCATCACACACAGCTCTGCAGGGAGATGAGGAGAGCAGCCATCACACACAGCTCTGCAGGGAGATGAGAGCAGAGAGCGGCCATCACACACAGCTCTGCAGGGAGATGAGGAGAGCGGCCATCATACACAGCTCTGCAGGGAGATGAGGAGAGCAGAGAGCGGCCATCACACACAGCTCTGCAGGGAGATGAGGAGAGCGGTCATCACACACAGCTCTGCAGGGAGATGAGGAGAGCAGAGAGCGGCCATCACACACAGTTCTGCAGGGAGATGAGGAGAGCAGAGAGCGGCCATCATACACAGCTCTGCAGGGAGATGAGGAGGGCAGAGAGCGGCCATCACACACAGCTCTGCAGAGAGCGGCCATCACACACAGCTCTGCAGAGAGCAGCCATCACACACAGCTCTGCAGGGAGATGAGGAGAGCAGCCATCACACACAGCTCTGCAGGGAGATGAGAGCAGAGAGCGGCCATCACACACAGCTCTGCAGGGAGATGAGGAGAGCGGCCATCATACACAGCTCTGCAGGGAGATGAGGAGAGCAGAGAGCGGCCATCACACACAGCTCTGCAGGGAGATGAGGAGAGCGGTCATCACACACAGCTCTGCAGGGAGATGAGGAGAGCAGAGAGCGGCCATCACACACAGTTCTGCAGGGAGATGAGGAGAGCAGAGAGCGGCCATCATACACAGCTCTGCAGGGAGATGAGGAGGGCAGAGAGCGGCCATCACACACAGCTCTGCAGAGAGCGGCCATCACACACAGCTCTGCAGAGAGCAGCCATCACACACAGCTCTGCAGGGAGATGAGGAGAGCAGCCATCACACACAGCTCTGCAGGGAGATGAGAGCAGAGAGCGGCCATCACACACAGCTCTGCAGGGAGATGAGGAGAGCAGAGAGCGGCCATCACACACAGTTCTGCAGGGAGATGAGGAGAGCAGAGAGCGGCCATCATACACAGCTCTGCAGGGAGATGAGGAGGGCAGAGAGCGGCCATCACACACAGCTCTGCAGAGAGCGGCCATCACACACAGCTCTGCAGAGAGCAGCCATCACACACAGCTCTGCAGGGAGATGAGGAGAGCAGCCATCACACACAGCTCTGCAGGGAGATGAGAGCAGAGAGCGGCCATCACACACAGCTCTGCAGGGAGATGAGGAGAGCAGAGAGCGGCCATCATACACAGCTCTGCAGGGAGATGAGGAGGGCAGAGAGCGGCCATCACACACAGCTCTGCAGGGAGATGAGGAGAGCAGAGAGCGGCCATCACACACAGCTCTGCAGGGAGATGAGAGCAGAGAGCGGCCATCACACACAGCTCTGCAGGGAGATGAGGAGAGCAGAGAGCGGCCATCACACACAGATCTGCAGGGAGATGAGGAGAGCAGAGAGCGGCCATCACACACAGTTCTGCAGGGAGATGAGGAGGGCAGAGAGCGGCCATCACACACAGCTCTGTAGTGAGATGAGGAGAGCAGAGAGCGGCCATCAGAGTATGAGTCACTCACTAAACCACAGCTAGAAATGAGCGGCTTCTGTTCGGATTTATGCTGCTGATTTTCACCTCCATGGGTAATATGAGTGATAAATCCGCAGATCATCCCTCGTCTGTATCAGACCCGTAATCCGATGTTCCCGTGTTATTGCAGTTACCATTAGAGACCCCGGTAAATCCTTTAGCACCATGTACCTAACACTTTCCACATTGCTGCAGAAAGACGGCGGCTGGATACAACCTGACCAGCCTATTCGTGGGCTCAGAGGGAACATTGGGGATTATAACCGAAGCCACGCTGCGCCTGTACGGCGTGCCAGAGGCCACTGCGTGCGCGGTGTGCGCCTTCCCCAGCGTGCAGGCTGCGGTGGACAGCACGGTCCAGATCCTACAGAATGGAATCCCCATCGCCAGGATTGGTGAGTGATCTGCAGGTGGAAACTCCAAAAGCCACAGCTCATGGCTTCCCCCTTAGGTTCGGTCAGGGGCCATGGAATGAGTCACCTTCTGGACCTCAGCGTTCAGGACTGTGGGTGTAGATGTTCACCCTCTGTAAGGGATCTCACAGGAAAAGGGGGGCATCGACTTCGCTCACCAGGGGAGAGAAGGACCCGGCAGGCATCGGCTCTCTGGTGCCACCACTTGCCTCAGGTCAGTCAGGGCAAATAGTTGCTGGAAAGGCTTCCCTTATAGGTACGAGTTAGTGAGAGGGGATATATATCACCAGTCCAGCCTGGGGATATATATCTAAACCTCCCGGCCATCACTGCCAGAGTTCCTCACTAAAACAGTACGGTATTCTCCCACCAGTTCCTCATTTAAAATAAGCCCTGTCCGACAGTAGGCTTACACTACGTTCCAAATTTTTATGCAAATGACATTTTTCTCTGATTTTCCTAAATGGTTGATGCAAATGACAGTCAGTCTAATAAAAGTCATCACCCGTTAGAGTATACATCGAATTTTATTGAAGAAACCTCCCAATGATAACAGTATAATCTCCAAAATGAATAAAAACTCAGAATGCACTGTTCCAAATTATTAGGCCCAGTAGAATTTCTAAACATTTGATATGTTTTGAAGAACTGAAAAGTCTCATTTGTGGAATTTCAAACATTAGTAGGTCACATTCACTGAACAAAAAAGCTATTTAACTCCAAAACATCCTAACAGGCCAAGTTACATGTTAACATAGGAACCCTTCTTTGATATAACCTTCACAATTCTTGCACCCATTGAACTTGTGAGTTTTTGGAGAGTTTCTGCTGGTATTTCTTTGCATGAAGTCAGAATCGCCTCCCAGAGCTGCTGTTTTGGTGTGAACTGCCTCCCACCCTCATAAATCTTTTGCTTGATGATACTCCAAAGGTTCTCTATAGGGTTGTGGTCAGGGGAAGATGGTGGCCACATCATGAGTTTGTCTCCTTTTACACCCATAGCAGCCAATGACTCAGAGGTATTCTTTGCAGCATGAGATGGTGCATTGTCATGCATGAAGATGATTTTGCTCCTGAAGGCACGTTTCTGCTTTTTATACCATGGAGGAAAGTTGTCAGTCAGAAGCTCTATACACTTTGCAGAGGTCATTTTCACACCTTCAGGAACCTTAAGGCCATGTTCACACTTTGCGGGTTTTACCGCGGATCCGCGGCGATTTTGATGCTGCGGGTCCGCAGCAGTTTCCATAGTGTTTACATTTACATGTAAACCCTATGGAAACCGCAAACCGCTGTGCACATGCTGCGGGAAAAACCGCGCAGAAACGCAGCGGTTTACAACTCGCAGCATGTCACTTCTTTGTGCAGAATCGCAGCGATTCTGCACACATAGAAATGCATTGATCCGCTTACTTCCCGCATGGGGCTGTGCCCACGATGCGGGAAGTAAGCGGATAATGTGCGGTTGCTACCCGGGGTGGAGGAGAAGAAACTCTCCTCCAGGCCCTGGTAACCATATTTGTGGTAAAAAAAAAAGAATTAAAATAAAAAATCATGTTATACTCACCTCTCAGCACTGCACGCGGCTGTCCGGTCTCAGGGTTGCTGTGCGAGCAGGACCTGCGGTGACGTCGCGGTCACATGACCGTGATGACGCCGCGGTCACATGACCGTGACGTCACGAAGGTCCTTCTCGCACAGCATCTTTGGAAACGGACCGCCGCGTGCAGCGCCGAGAAGATCGGGACGTCAGAGGGGGTGAGTATAACCATTTTTTTTTTATTTTTAACATTACTATTGATGCTGCATATGCAGCATCAATATTAAAACCAAAGCCCGCAGCGGAAACCGCAAGACAAAACGTGATAAATCTGCAGGGATAACCGCAGCGGTTTTGCCCTGCAGATTTATCAAATCCGCTGCGGGAGAACCCGCAGGGACCGGAACCTGCGTGTGCACATAGCCTAAAGGGCCCTACCAGCTGTTTCCCCATGATTCCGGACCAAAACAAGACTCCACCACCTTCTTGCTGACGTCGCTGCCTTGTTGGGACATGGTGGCCATCCACCAACCATCCACTACTCCATCCATCTGGACCATCCAGGGTTGCTCAACACTTATCAGGAAACAAGACTGTTTGGAAATTAGTCTTCATGTATGTGTGGGTCCAATGCAACCATTTCTGCTTGTGAACACTGTTTAGGGGTGGCTGAATAGTAGGTTTATGCACCACAGCAAGCCTTTGAAGGATCATATACCTTGAGGTTCGAGGGACTCCAGAGGCACCAGCAGCTTCAAATATCTGTTTGCTGCTTTGTAATGGCTTTTTAGCAGCTGCTCTCTTAATCTGATGAACTTGCCTGGCAGAAACCTTCCTCATTATGCCTTTATCATTACGAACACATCTGTGCTCAGATACAGCCACAAATCTTTTAACAGTACGATGATCGCTCTTAAGTTTTCGGGAAATTTCTAATGTTTTCATCCCTTCACCAAGGCATTGCACTATTTGACTATTTGATGCTTTTCAGCAGCAGAGAGATCCTTTTTATTTCCCATATTGCTTGAAACCTGTGGCCTGCTTAATAATGTGGAACATCATTTTTAAGTAGTTTTTCTTTAATTAGAATCACCTGGAAAACCAATTATCACATGTGTTTAAGATTGATTTCAGTGATCCATTGAGCCCTGAGACACAATACCATCCACGATTTTATTTGAAAAACAAAACAATTAAATCTTTATGACACTTAAATCCAATTTGCATAATAATTTGGAACACCGTGTATATCGGGTCAGGAACCCACCCTGCGGTAGCGTATAATATGACCAACAGAGCGTGCGGATGTGGGGATTCGTGGATCGAGATAAAAGAGCAGCCCAAGATTAATTTTATATTTAATTGCCGAGGAGGCGCACTAGAAAATACAGCTATACATACAAGAGCAAATATTTACAGTCAGGAGTGTAGTACAAGGAATAGGGTATATAGATAGGCTGCAATTACCGTGTTATTGTATCATGTGATCACAGGTCCAAATCTTAGTTGCAGGCCTTCCGGGCTGCGTCAGCTAACGTATCCTCCGGCCATCAGAAAACCCAGTCCAATAATGAGGGGATGCCTTATATCTCGTAGGCTGCTACCTCGCACATCTGCTCCCACCCCTGGAAGGTGCAGCCTCTCTCCTCCCATGTCTTAGAATATGATTTTCTGCCTAGAACTGTGGCTGGCCCATAACTTTGCGCCCGAAGCTCTGAATGGATTGGTTGTACCGCCACTGGATTTTACTTGCGCATAGAGACTAAATATGACTTCCGTATGTAACTACTGCTAGCTATGCTTTATAACTCCATAATCCAGAGTGCTACAGGTGGCTAAATAATATGAGCACGTGGGGAAAGGGACGCCGATTCGGAATATGTGCTCTGCTCATCTTTAGAGATATTGCATTCTGTTATTATAGGTCATTTTCCAGATTCCATACCTCATAGCCTTGCTGTGCCATGTGCTTGGTCACACAAAGAAGTTCAGGTTGCTATAGCTGCAGAAGAGCTTGCACCCTTGAGTTAACAGCTTCAAAAGAGCTTGTCCTAGCTCTTTTAATTAAAAGAAAACAATGAGCCTGTTGATTCCCAAGGGTGGAGGCACATTTCAGGAATGTAAGGAAATGTCCTGAACTTAAAATCCAAAATGGATTTTCCCTTGTCCCTCACACCCTCCATCTCCAAAGCCTGTGGACATGCGCACTAACAGGTCTGTAGCCACAGATCACACTGACCTTGGCATCCTACATCTGTGACCCTTCCACCTACCTCCTATATTTGTGACCCTCTGCCTCCATCGTCTGTGACCCTTCCCCCCCGTCTCCTACATATACGACCCCCGCCTCCTACGTGTAACCCCCCGCATCCTATGTCTGTGACCCCGCTTCCTATGTCTGTGACCCCCCCGCCTCCTACATCTGTGACTCTCCGCCTCCTACGTCTGTGACCCTCCGCCTCCTACATCTGTGACCCTCTGCCTCGTACGTCTGTGACCCTCGGCCTCGTACGTCTGTGACCCTCGGCCTCGTACGTCTGTGACCCTCGGCCTCGTACGTCTGTGACCCTCGGCCTCGTACGTCTGTGACCCTCGGCCTCGTACGTCTGTGACCCTCGGCCTCGTACGTCTGTGACCCTCGGCCTCGTACGTCTGTGACCCTCGGCCTCGTACGTCTGTGACCCTCGGCCTCGTACGTCTGTGACCCTCGGCCTCGTACGTCTGTGACCCTCGGCCTCGTACGTCTGTGACCCTCGGCCTCGTACGTCTGTGACCCTCGGCCTCGTACGTCTGTGACCCTCGGCCTCGTACGTCTGTGACCCTCGGCCTCGTACGTCTGTGACCCTCGGCCTCGTACGTCTGTGACCCTCGGCCTCGTACGTCTGTGACCCTCGGCCTCGTACGTCTGTGACCCTCGGCCTCGTACGTCTGTGACCCTCGGCCTCGTACGTCTGTGACCCTCGGCCTCGTACGTCTGTGACCCTCGGCCTCGTACGTCTGTGACCCTCGGCCTCGTACGTCTGTGACCCTCGGCCTCGTACGTCTGTGACCCTCGGCCTCGTACGTCTGTGACCCTCGGCCTCGTACGTCTGTGACCCTCGGCCTCGTACGTCTGTGACCCTCGGCCTCGTACGTCTGTGACCCTCGGCCTCGTACGTCTGTGACCCTCGGCCTCGTACGTCTGTGACCCTCGGCCTCGTACGTCTGTGACCCTCGGCCTCGTACGTCTGTGACCCTCGGCCTCGTACGTCTGTGACCCTCGGCCTCGTACGTCTGTGACCCTCGGCCTCGTACGTCTGTGACCCTCGGCCTCGTACGTCTGTGACCCTCGGCCTCGTACGTCTGTGACCCTCGGCCTCGTACGTCTGTGACCCTCGGCCTCGTACGTCTGTGACCCTCGGCCTCGTACGTCTGTGACCCTCGGCCTCGTACGTCTGTGACCCTCGGCCTCGTACGTCTGTGACCCTCGGCCTCGTACGTCTGTGACCCTCGGCCTCGTACGTCTGTGACCCTCGGCCTCGTACGTCTGTGACCCTCGGCCTCGTACGTCTGTGACCCTCGGCCTCGTACGTCTGTGACCCTCGGCCTCGTACGTCTGTGACCCTCGGCCTCGTACGTCTGTGACCCTCGGCCTCGTACGTCTGTGACCCTCGGCCTCGTACGTCTGTGACCCTCGGCCTCGTACGTCTGTGACCCTCGGCCTCGTACGTCTGTGACCCTCGGCCTCGTACGTCTGTGACCCTCGGCCTCGTACGTCTGTGACCCTCGGCCTCGTACGTCTGTGACCCTCGGCCTCGTACGTCTGTGACCCTCGGCCTCGTACGTCTGTGACCCTCGGCCTCGTACGTCTGTGACCCTCGGCCTCGTACGTCTGTGACCCTCGGCCTCGTACGTCTGTGACCCTCGGCCTCGTACGTCTGTGACCCTCGGCCTCGTACGTCTGTGACCCTCGGCCTCGTACGTCTGTGACCCTCCGCCTCGTACGTCTGTGACCCTCCGCCTCGTACGTCTGTGACCCTCCGCCTCGTACGTCTGTGACCCTCCGCCTCGTACGTCTGTGACCCTCCGCCTCGTACGTCTGTGACCCTCCGCCTCGTACGTCTGTGACCCTCCGCCTCGTACGTCTGTGACCCTCCGCCTCGTACGTCTGTGACCCTCCGCCTCGTACGTCTGTGACCCTCCGCCTCCTACGTCTGTGACCCTCCGCCTCCTACGTCTGTGACCCTCCGCCTCCTACGTCTGTGACCCTCCGCCTCCTACGTCTGAACCCCCCTGCCTCCTACGTCTGTGACCCCCCGCCTCCTACGTCTGTGACACCCCGCCTCTTATGTCTGTGAGCCCCCCGCCTCCTTGGTCTGTGACCCTCCTATGTCTGTGACTCCCCGCCTCCTACGTCTGTGACCCCCACCTCCTACATCTGTAACCCCCCCGCCTCTTATGTCTGTGAGCCCCCCGCCTCCTAGGTCTGTGACCCTCCTCCGTCTGTGACCCTCCTCCTACATCTGTGACCCTCCGCCTCCTACGTCTGTGACCGTCCGCCTCCTACATCTGTGACCCCCCCACCTCCTACGTCTGTAACCCCCCGCCTCTTGTCTGTGAGCCCCTGCCTCCTAGGTCTGTGACCCTCCTACGTCTGTGACCCTCCTCCTACATCTGTGACCCTCCGCCTCCTACGTCTGTGACCGTTTGGCTCCTACATCTGTGACCCCCCCACCTCCTACGTCTGTAACACCCCGCCTCTTATGTCTGTGAGCCCACCGCCTCCTAGGTCTGTGACCCTCCTATGTCTGTGTCCCCCCCGCCTCCTGCATCTGTGACCCTCCGCCTCCTACGTCTGTGACCGTCCGCCTCCTACGTCTGTGACCCTCCGCCTCCTACGTCTGTGACCCTCCGCCTCCTACATCTGTGACCCCCCCACCTCCTACGTCTGTAACCCCCCGCCTCTTGTCTGTGAGCCCCTGCCTCCTAGGTCTGTGACCCTCCTACGTCTGTGACCCTCCTCCTACATCTGTGACCCTCCGCCTCCTACGTCTGTGACCGTTTGGCTCCTACATCTGTGACCCCCCCACCTCCTACGTCTGTAACACCCCGCCTCTTATGTCTGTGAGCCCACCGCCTCCTAGGTCTGTGACCCTCCTATGTCTGTGTCCCCCCCGCCTCCTGCATCTGTGACCCTCCGCCTCCTACGTCTGTGACCGTCCGCCTCCTACGTCTGTGACCCTCCGCCTCCTACGTCTGTGACCCTCCGCCTCCTACGTCTGTGACCCTCCTCCGCCTGTTACTAATGTGACCCTCCGCCTCCTACGTCTGTCCGCAGAGTTCTTAGATGACGTCATGATTGATGCCTGCAATCGATTTAATGACTTGAGTTTTCCCACACTTCCCACTCTGTTTCTGGAGTTCCACGGTACCGAGTCCGGAGTAAAGGAGCAAGTGCAGCAGACAGGTAGGAATCGCACCTATAATGTATCCACATGCTCCCTCTCACCCGCACCACAGACACAGCTCCGTGCCCAACCTCAACTGCGCTGCAGACACGGCTCCATGCCCAACCTCGCCCACATTGTAGACACGGCTCTGCTCCGAACCTCGCCCATACTGCAGACACGGCTCCGCGCCGAACATCAGTTCTGTATTCCCCCTCACCCCTTATACAGCGTTGTACTTCCCCCTCGACCCTTATACAGCGCTGCGCTCCCCCTCGCCCCATATGCAGTGCTGCGCTTCTACTTGCCCCCTATACAGTGCTGCGCTTCCCCTCGCCTCTTATACAGTGCTGCATTTCCCCTCGCCCCCTATACAGTGCTGCGCTCCCCCTCGCCCCCTATACAGTGCTGCGCTTCCCCTCGTCCCTTAATACAGTGCTGCGCTTCCCCTCGTCCCTTAATACAGTGCTGCGCTTTTCCTTGCCTCTTATACAGTGCTGCGCTTCCCCTCGCCCCCTATACAGTGCTGCGCTTCCCCTCGCCCCCTATACAGTGCTGCGTTTCCCCTTGCCCCTTATACAGTGCTGCACTTCCCCTCGACCCCTTATACAGTGCTGCGTTTCCCCTCGCCCCTATACAGTGCTGTTTTCCCTTGCCCCTTATACAGTGCTGCGTTTCCCCTCGCTCCTTATACAGTGCTGCGCTGCCCCTTGCCCCATACAGTGCTGTGCTTCCCCTCACCCCCTATACAGCGCTGCGCTTCTCCTCGCCCCCTATATAGTGCTGCGCTGCCCCTCGCCCCTTATACAGTGCTGCGCTTCTCCTTGCCTCTTATACAGTGCTGCGCTTCCCCTCGCCCCCTATACAGTGCTGCGCTGCCCCTCGCCCCTATACAGTGCTGCGCTTCCCCTCGCCCCCTATACAGTGCTGCACTGCCCCTCGCCCCTATACAGTGCAGCGCTTCCCCTCGCCCCCTATAAAGCGCTGCGCTCCCCCTCGCCATCTATACAGTGCTGCTTTCCCCCTCGCCCCCTATACAGTGCTGCGTTTCCCCTCACCCCTTATACAGTGCTGTTTTCCCTTGCCCCTTATACAGTGCTGAGTTTCCCCTTGCTCCTTATACAGTGCTGCGCTGCCCCTTGCCCCCATACAGTGCTGTGCTTCCCCTCACCCCTATACAGTGCTGTGCTTCCCCTCACCCCTATACAGCGCTGCGCTTCCCCTCGCCCCCTATATAGTGCTGCGCTACCCCTCGCCCCTTATACAGTGCTGCGCTTCTCCTTGCCTCTTATACAGTGCTGCGCTTCCCCTCGCCCCCTATACAGTGTTGATCTGCCCCTCGCCCCTATACAGTGCTGTTCTTCCCCTCACCCCCTATAAAGCGCTGCGCTCCCCCTCGCCATCTATACAGTGCTGTTTTTCCTTGCCCCTTATACAGTGCTGAGTTTCCTCTCGCCCCTTATACAGTGCTGCGCTTCTCCTTGCCTCTTATACAGTGCTGCGCTTCCCCTCGCCCCTTATACAGTGCTGCACTCTCCCTCGCCCCTATACAGTGCTGCGCTCCCCCTCGCCCCTATACAGTGCTGCATTTCCCCTCGCCCCCTATACAGTGCTGCGCTTCCCCTCGCCCCCTATACAGTGCTGCGCTTCCCCTCGCCCTCTATACAGTGCTGCGCTTCCCCTCGCCCCCTATACAGTGCTGCGCTTCCCCTCGCCCTCTATACAGTGCTGCGCTTCCCCTCGCCCCCTATACAGTGCTGCGCTTCCCCTCGCCTCTTAGACAGTGCTGCATTTCCCCTCACCCCCATACAGTGCTGCGCTTCCCCTCGCCCCTTATACAGTGCTGCGCTTCTCCTTGCCTCTTATACAGTGCTGCGCTTCCCCTCGCCCCTTATACAGTGCTGCACTCTCCCTCGCCCCTATACAGTGCTGCATTTCCCCTCGCCCCCTATACAGTGCTGCGCTTCCCCTCGCCCCCTATACAGTGCTGCACTGCCCCTCGCCCCTATACAGTGCAGCGCTTCCCCTCGCCCCCTATAAAGCGCTGCGCTCCCCCTCGCCATCTATACAGTGCTGCTTTCCCCCTCGCCCCCTATACAGTGCTGCGTTTCCCCTCACCCCTTATACAGTGCTGTTTTCCCTTGCCCCTTATACAGTGCTGAGTTTCCCCTCGCTCCTTATACAGTGCTGCGCTGCCCCTTGCCCCCATACAGTGCTGTGCTTCCCCTCACCCCTATACAGTGCTGTGCTTCCCCTCACCCCTATACAGCGCTGCGCTTCCCCTCGCCCCCTATATAGTGCTGCGCTACCCCTCGCCCCTTATACAGTGCTGCGCTTCTCCTTGCCTCTTATACAGTGCTGCGCTTCCCCTCGCCCCCTATACAGTGTTGATCTGCCCCTCGCCCCTATACAGTGCTGTTCTTCCCCTCACCCCCTATAAAGCGCTGCGCTCCCCCTCGCCATCTATACAGTGCTGTTTTTCCTTGCCCCTTATACAGTGCTGAGTTTCCTCTCGCCCCTTATACAGTGCTGCGCTTCTCCTTGCCTCTTATACAGTGCTGCGCTTCCCCTCGCCCCTTATACAGTGCTGCACTCTCCCTCTCCCCTATACAGTGCTGCGCTCCCCCTCGCCCCTATACAGTGCTGCATTTCCCCTCGCCCCCTATACAGTGCTGCGCTTCCCCTCGCCCCCTATACAGTGCTGCGCTTCCCCTCGCCCCCTATACAGTGCTGCGCTTCCCCTCGCCCCCTATACAGTGCTGCGCTTCCCCTCGCCTCTTGGACAGTGCTGCATTTCCCCTCACCCCCATACAGTGCTGCGCTTCCCCTCGCCCCTTATACAGTGCTGCGCTTCTCCTTGCCTCTTATACAGTGCTGCGCTTCCCCTTGCCCCCTATACAGTGCTGCGTTTCCCCTCGCCCCTATACAGTGCTGTTTTCCCTTGCCCCTTATACAGTGCTGCGTTTCCCCTTGCTCCTTATACAGTGCTGCGCTGCCCCTTGCCCCATACAGTGCTGTGCTTCCCCTCACCCCCTATACAGCACTGCGCTTCCCCTCGCCCCCTATATAGTGCTGCGCTGCCCCTCGCCCCTTATACAGTGCTGCGCTTCTCCTTACCTCTTATACAGTGCTGCGCTTCCCCTCGCCCCCTATACAATGCTGCGCTGCCCCTCGCCCCTATACAGTGCTGCGCTTCCCCTCGCCCCCTATAAAGCGCTGCGCTCCCCTTCGCCATCTATACAGTGCTGCGTTTCCCCTCACCCCTTATACAATGCTGTTTTCCCTTGCCCCTTATACAGTGCTGAGTTTCCACTCGCTCCTTATACAGTGCTGCGCTGCCCCTTGCCCCCATACAGTGCTGTGCTTCCCCTTACCCCTATACAGCGCTGCGCTTCCCCTTGCCCCCTATACAATGCTGCGCTGCCCCTCGCCCCTATACAGTGCTGCGCTTCCCCTCGCCCCCTATAAAGCACTGCGCTCCCCCTCGCCATCTATACAGTGCTGCTTTCCCCCTCGCCCCCTATACAGTGCTGCTTTTCCCCTCACCCCTTATACAGTGCTGCGTTTCTCCTCGCCCCTTATACAGTGCTGCGCTGCCCCTTGCCCCCCTATACAGTGCTTCGTTTCCCCTCACCCCCTATTACAGTGCTGCGTTTCCCCTCGCCCCTTATACAGTGCTGCGTTTCTCCTCGCCCCTATACAGTGCTGCGCTGCCCCTCGTCCCTTATACAGTGCTGCGCTTTTCCTTGCCTCTTATATAGTGCTGCGCTTCCCCTCGCCCCCTATACAGTGCTGCGCTTCCCCTCGCCCCCTATACAGTGCTGCGTTTCCCCTTGCCCCTTATACAGTGCTGCACTTCCCCTCGACCCCTTATACAGTGCTGCGTTTCCCCTCGCTCCTTATACAGTGCTGCGCTGCCCCTTGCCCCATACAGTGCTGTGCTTCCCCTCACCCCCTATACAGCGCTGCGCTTCTCCTCGCCCCCTATATAGTGCTGCGCTGCCCCTCGCCCCTTATACAGTGCTGCGCTTCTCCTTGCCTCTTATACAGTGCTGCGCTTCCCCTCGCCCCCTATACAGTGCTGCCCCTCGCCCCTTATACAGTGCTGCGCTTCCCCTCGCCCCCTATACAGTGCTGCGCTGCCCCTCGCCCCTATACAGTGCTGCGCTTCTCCTTGCCTCTTATACAGTGCTGCGCTTCCCCTCGCCCCCTATATAGTGCTGCGCTGCCCCTCGCCCCTTATACAGTGCTGCGCTTCTCCTTACCTCTTATACAGTGCTGCGCTTCCCCTCGCCCCCTATACAATGCTGAGTTTCCACTCGCTCCTTATACAGTGCTGCGCTGCCCCTTGCCCCCATACAGTGCTGTGCTTCCCCTCACCCCTATACAGCGCTGCGCTTCCCCTTGCCCCCTATACAATGCTGCGCTGCCCCTCGCCCCCTATATAGTGCTGCGCTGCCCCTCGCCCCTTATACAGTGCTGCGCTTCTCCTTACCTCTTATACAGTGCTGCGCTTCCCCTCGCCCCCTATACAATGCTGAGTTTCCACTCGCTCCTTATACAGTGCTGCGCTGCCCCTTGCCCCCATACAGTGCTGTGCTTCCCCTCACCCCTATACAGCGCTGCGCTTCCCCTTGCCCCCTATACAATGCTGCGCTGCCCCTCGCCCCTATACAGTGCTGCGCTTCCCCTCGCCCCCTATAAAGCACTGCGCTCCCCCTCGCCATCTATACAGTGCTGCTTTCCCCCTCGCCCCCTATACAGTGCTGCTTTTCCCCTCACCCCTTATACAGTGCTGCGTTTCTCCTCGCCCCTTATACAGTGCTGCGCTGCCCCTTGCCCCCCTATACAGTGCTTCGTTTCCCCTCACCCCCTATTACAGTGCTGCGTTTCCCCTCGCCCCTTATACAGTGCTGCGTTTCTCCTCGCCCCTATACAGTGCTGCGCTGCCCCTCGTCCCTTATACAGTGCTGCGCTTTTCCTTGCCTCTTATATAGTGCTGCGCTTCCCCTCGCCCCCTATACAGTGCTGCGCTTCCCCTCGCCCCCTATACAGTGCTGCGTTTCCCCTTGCCCCTTATACAGTGCTGCACTTCCCCTCGACCCCTTATACAGTGCTGCGTTTCCCCTCGCTCCTTATACAGTGCTGCGCTGCCCCTTGCCCCATACAGTGCTGTGCTTCCCCTCACCCCCTATACAGCGCTGCGCTTCTCCTCGCCCCCTATATAGTGCTGCGCTGCCCCTCGCCCCTTATACAGTGCTGCGCTTCTCCTTGCCTCTTATACAGTGCTGCGCTTCCCCTCGCCCCCTATACAGTGCTGCGCTGCCCCTCGCCCCTTATACAGTGCTGCGCTTCCCCTCGCCCCCTATACAGTGCTGCGCTGCCCCTCGCCCCTATACAGTGCTGCGCTTCTCCTTGCCTCTTATACAGTGCTGCGCTTCCCCTCGCCCCCTATATAGTGCTGCGCTGCCCCTCGCCCCTTATACAGTGCTGCGCTTCTCCTTACCTCTTATACAGTGCTGCGCTTCCCCTCGCCCCCTATACAATGCTGAGTTTCCACTCGCTCCTTATACAGTGCTGCGCTGCCCCTTGCCCCCATACAGTGCTGTGCTTCCCCTCACCCCTATACAGCGCTGCGCTTCCCCTTGCCCCCTATACAATGCTGCGCTGCCCCTCGCCCCCTATATAGTGCTGCGCTGCCCCTCGCCCCTTATACAGTGCTGCGCTTCTCCTTACCTCTTATACAGTGCTGCGCTTCCCCTCGCCCCCTATACAATGCTGAGTTTCCACTCGCTCCTTATACAGTGCTGCGCTGCCCCTTGCCCCCATACAGTGCTGTGCTTCCCCTCACCCCTATACAGCGCTGCGCTTCCCCTTGCCCCCTATACAATGCTGCGCTGCCCCTCGCCCCTATACAGTGCTGCGCTTCCCCTCGCCCCCTATAAAGCACTGCGCTCCCCCTCGCCATCTATACAGTGCTGCTTTCCCCCTCGCCCCCTATACAGTGCTGCTTTTCCCCTCACCCCCTTATACAGTGCTGCGTTTCTCCTCGCCCCTTATACAGTGCTGCGCTGCCCCTTGCCCCCCTATACAGTGCTTCGTTTCCCCTCACCCCTTATACAGTGCTGCGTTTCCCCTCGCCCCTTATACAGTGCTGCGTTTCTCCTCGCCCCTTATACAGTGCTGCGCTGCCCCTCGCCCCTTATACAGTGCTGCATTTCCCCTCGCCCCTTATACAGTGCTGCGTTTCTCCTCGCCCCTATACAGTGCTGTGCTTCCCCTCACCCCCAGTGCTGCGTTCCCCCTCGCCCCTATACAGTCCTGCCTTTCCCCTCACCCCCTCAGTGCTGTGTTCCTTTGCAGAGGATATAACACGACAGAACGGAGGATCAGACTTTACTTGGGCGAGAGACCAGAAGGAGAGTAACAAGCTGTGGACTGCTCGACACAATGCATGGTACGCCGCGCTGGCTCTGCGTCCGGGGTGCAGGGTGAGTTCTTTCAAGCTTGTATATAATACAGTACGTGCACCTTCATATTACTGCCGGGGTCATCGCACCCATAGTGTCCTGAGGGACGGACATTTCTAGTTTCTCTTTTTTTTTTGTTTTAGGGATATTCAACTGATGTGTGTGTTCCTGTATCCAAACTGCCCCAAATTATAGTGGAAACCAAGGAAGACCTTCTGACATCTCGCCTCACAGGTACATCATGCAGGCACATCCCATGACCATCACACATCATATAACATACACACGTCACACACATACAATGCAGGCGGATCCCCTCATATATAATAAAAGCATGAAATAAGTCTTATCAACCAGCAAATATAATACAGTGGCAAAACAAATCATGCACAACATGGCATGCCGGGAAGATAATGAGGAGTTGCAGTATGATGGAGGCAGGTTGTGGGAAGGATAGTGTGGAGGGTGCAGTATGATGGAGGCATGTTGTGGGGAGGATAGTGTGGAGGGTGCAGCATGGTGGAGGCATGTTGTGGGCAGGATAGTGTGGAGGGTGCAGCATGATGGAGGCATGTGGGGAGGATAGTGTGGAGGGTGCAGCATGGTGGAGGCATGTTGTGGGGAGCATAGTGTGGAGGGTGCAGCATGGTGGAGGCATGTTGTGGGGAGCATAGTGTGAAGGGTGCAGCATGGTGGAGGCATGTTGTGGGGAGGATAGAGTGGAGGGTGCAGCATGGTGGAGGCATGTTGTGGGGAGCATAGTGTGGAGGCATGTCGTGGGGAGCATAGTGTGGAGGTATGTGGTGAGGAGGATAGTTATGTTAAAGGTCCTCTGTCAGCACAGGATGACTGTTCACCCCGAATACAGGTGCTCGGGCCATTATGGCACCAGTCATTTATCTGCACCTTCCCACCTGCTTGTTTTCCCTTTATCTCCACCACCCTCTCCTTTGATAGATGGACACCAAGTAGGTGGGAAGGTGTATATAAATGATTGGCCGCCATGATGCGCCTGCATAGGGTGTAGCCATCCTATGCTGACAGAGGCCCTTTAACAGGAGTGTGAAATGTGATTGTCCAATACATCGATATGTTGTGAGCTTCTTATTATACTGTGCAGGTCCTATAGCTGGACATGTGGGGGATGGGAACTTCCATTGCATCATGGTGCTGGACCTGAGTGACAAGCAAGAAGTGAGGAAAGTGAAGGAATTCACGGATCGTCTGGCCAGGTAAATCTCCCTCTACAATGTTCTGGTAACCCCCCAGAAAAACACCAATCCCATAAGTCACAGAGTGTGAAAAATGCCCAAATCTTCCAAATTAACACCTCCTCTCAATGAACGTTCCTCCTTCGTTCCCCCACAGACTAAGTTTTTAGGGTCTCCTTAGTACTGCACCGATAGCATCCTGAAACCATAAGCTGTTGGTGGATCCTGAACCTTTGAGCTGTTGGTGGCTCCTGAGGACCCTGCTTCACACCTCGAGGCTTAGGACCTGATCTAATGTGGATCCCCAAATTGGTGGTGGTCAATAGCTGCTGTCACCTAGTAGAAATGGGCATTATATCCCAAAAATATGGCTGCTAAAACAGCGGACACTTCTGCAGAAGCAGGGCTGTGTCCATTTTGGTGGAATCAGAATAAAATTGGAGCAAATCCTATCATGTATAACACACTGGGTGCAGTAGTACAATGCAGGATGTTCTGAATGTTTTTTTTATAAGAATTTGGTAAAGTTCTGAAATGTCATATAAATGTCAGTTCTGCTCCTGATCTGAGGATCTCTGCTGTTAGTGGAGATGAATCTGTGCTGCACTTTATGCATATGCTGAGTAGTGACCACAGCTGTGGAGTCAGGAGTTATGAAATGTCCTATAAATGTCTGTTCTGTTCCTGATCTCGGGAGCACAGCTGTTAGTGGAGATGAATCTGTGCTGCACTTTATGCATATGCTCAGTAGTGACCACAGCTGTGGAGACGGAGGTCTGAAATGTCCTATAAATGTCAGTTCTGCTCCTGATCTGAGTATCTTGGCTGTTACTGGAGATGAATCTGTGCTGCACTTTATGCACATGCTCAGTAATTACCACAGCTGTGGAGTCAGAAGTTATGAAATGTCCTATTAATGTCTGTTCTGCTCCTGATCTCAGGATCTCTGCTGTTAGTGGAGATGAATCTGTGCTGCACTTTTCGGACATGCTCAGTAGTGACCACGGCTGTGGAGTCAGGAGTTATGAAATGTCATATAAATGTCAGTTCTGCTCCTGATCTGAGGATCTTGGCTGTTAGTGGAGATGAATCTGTGCTGCACTTTAGGCACATGCTCAGTAACTACCACAGCTGTGGAGTCAGAAGTTATGAAATGTCGTATAAATGTCTGTTCTGCTCCTGATCTCAGGATCTCTGCTGTTAGTGGAGATGAATCTGTGCTGCACTTTTTGGACATGCTCAGTAGTGACCACGGCTGTGGAGTCAGGAGTTATGAAATGTCATATAAATGTCAGTTCTGCTCCTGATCTGAGGATCTTGGCTGTTAGTGGAGATGAATCTGTGCTGCACTTTACGCATATGCTCAGTAGTGACCACAGCTGTGGAGACTGAGGTCTGAAATGTCCTATAAATGTCATTTCTGCTCCTGATCTTAGTATCTTGGCTGTTACTGGAGATGAATCTGTGCTGCACTTTATGTATATGCTCAGTAGTGACCACAGCTGTGGAGTCAGGAGTTATGAAATGTCCTATAAATGTCAGTTCTGCTCCTGATCTGAGGATCTCGGCTGTTAGTGGAGATGACTTTATGCACATGCTCAGTACTGACCGAGGCTGTGGAGTCAGGTTTGGCTCACCCACTCCACAGCTTCGTGCAGAAGTTTTCGTCATGTGATGATGTTGGCTATGTTATTATTATTTATTTATATAGCACCATTAATTCCATGGTGCTGTACATGAGAAAAGGGGTTACATACAGGGTTATAGATGACGTTTACAGTAAACAAATTTACAGTGACAGACTGGTGCAGAGGGGAGAGGACCCTGTCCTTGCGGACTTACATTCTACGGGATAATGGGGAGGAGGCAGAAGGTCGGGGGAGCGGCAGCTCTGGCGGTGGTGAGGCGGCAGCTCGGGTGGTTGGTGACACTGCAGCTCTAGCGGTTGGTGACGCGGCAGCTCTGGCGGTTAGTAACACGGGTGGTGGTGAGGTGGCAGAATGGTTATTGCAGGCTGTAGGCTTTCCTGAACAGATGGGTTTTCAGGTTCCGTCTCAAGGATCCGAGGGTGGTGGATAATCGGACGTGTTGAGGTGTGGAGTTCCAGAGGATGTGGGATATTCTGGAGAAATCTTGGAGGCGGTTGTGTGAGGAACGAATAAGTGTGGAGCAGAGTAGGAGGTCTTGAGAGGATCGAAGATTACATGAGGGAAGATATTGGGAGATTAGTTCAGAGATATAGGGAGGGGACAGATTGTGAATGGCTTTGTAGATCAGTGTTAGTAGTTTGAACTGGATTCGTTGGGGAATTGGGAGCCAGTGGAGGGATATGCAGAGGAGAGAAGCAGGGGAGTAGCGTGGAGAGAGGTGGATTAGCCGGGCAGCAGAGTTGAGGACAGACTGGAGTGGTGCAAGAGAGTTAGCGGTGAGGCCACAGAGCAGGGTGTTGCAGTAATCGAGGTGGGAGGTGATGAGGGAATGTACAAGAGTTTTAGTAGATTGTGGGCTGAGGAAGGGGACAAATTCTGGCAATATTTTTGAGTTGGAGGTGGCAAGAGTTTGGACGTGCGGTTTGAAGGACAGGGCAGAGTCGAGAGTTACCCTGAGGCAGTGGATTTCAAGTGCAGGAGAGAGCATGATGCTGTTTACCGTAATAGATAGATCAGGTAGGGGGATACGCGAGATGGGGGAAAGATGATGAGTTCGGTTTTGTCTACATTGAGTTTTAGGAATCGAGAGTTGAAGGAAGAGGATATGGCTGATAGACACTCTGGGATTCTGGACAGCAGAGAGGTGACATCTGGGCCAGAGAGGTAGATCTTAGTGTCGTCCGCATACAGGTGGTACTGGAAGCCATGGGACTTTATGAGTTGTCCTAGGCCAAGGGCATAGATGGAAAAAAGTAGGGGCCCTAGGACAGAGCCTTGAGGGACTCCAACACAGAGAGGGCGGGATGAGGAGGTAGTGTGGGAGTGGGAAACGCTAAAGGTGCGGTTGGAAAGGTATGAAGAAATCCAGGACAGGGCAAGGTCTTTGATGCCAAGGGAAGAAAGAATCTAGCAGTAGGCAGTGGTCGACTGTGTCGAAAGCAGAGGATAGGTCGAGAAGGAGGAGGATGGAGAACTGTCTGTTAGCTTTGGCTGTGAGTAAGTCATTAGTAATTTTGGTCAGAGCAGTTTTGGTGGAGTGGTGGGGGCGGAAGCCAGATTGGAGATTGTCAAGAAGAGAGTTAGATGAGAGGTGGGAGGAAAGTTGACCATGGGCATGCTGCTCAAGGAGTTTTGAAGCAAACGGGAACAGTGATATGGGGTGATAGCTGGGCATAGCAGTTGGGTCAAGGTTAGCTTTTTTGAGGATGGGTGTGATGGTGGCATGTTTGAATGCAGAGGGGAAGGTACAAGAAGATAGTGATAGGTTGAAGAGATGGGCTAGGGCTGGAATGAGCATGTTAGTGAGGTTGGGGAGCAGGTGGAAAGGGATGGGGTCAAGTGCACAGGTGGTGAGGTGTGATTTGGAAAGGAGGTGAGTAAGTTCTCCTTCAGTGATGTTGGAGAGGAAAGTTATTAGGGAAGGGCAGAGGTCTGGTGTATGGAGTGGCTATAAACAATAACCACCATGTAAGTGTGAACTGAGCCAAGGTCAGAACATGGAGACTGTCTACACCAGTGTTTCCAAAACTCCAGTCTTCACAGCTCATGTTCTCAGGATTTCCATAGTATTGCAGGTGAGAGAAGTCCTGTTGCCCTGATGATACTTTTATATCAAGGAAACCCTGAGAACATGACCTGTGAGTGCCGAGAGCTGGGGAAACCCTGGTCTACACATGGCCCCATAACCTCAGCTGTGATTAGGGCTTGCTGACTGCTGTGGGGTCTTTCTCGCAGACTGCTGCAGGGTCTTTCTCTTGGACTGTTGTGGGGTTTTTCTCGTGGACTGTTGTGGGGTCTTTCTCACTGCTGCCTCTGATGACGTCTCATACATCTTGATCTTTTAGGAGAGCTCTGGCATTGAATGGCACCTGCACTGGCGAGCACGGCATTGGCATAGGGAAGCGCATGTTACTTCGGGAGGAGATTGGGGATGTTGGAATCCGAGCAATGAAACAAATTAAAGCCACATTTGATCCACAAAATCTGATGAACCCGGGAAAAGTGATTTAAGTGGATGAAAAGAGACTATAATAGGGAAAAGTGACATCCCCAACCACGAAGAGTGGGAGACTGGACCTGATCATGGTCGCCTTCATTTACTGGGGACTCGCCAGGAGAAATGGATGGACTTCTAGTCAGAACGTTTCTGCTCTTTACAATTTCTTCAATATTTGCAGAAGTCTTACACATGATTATGTCCAAAAAAACTTCTTTTAATATCCGACACAACAACATGCTGTTTCGCCACACACGGCCCTGTGGGAACATGTAAATCGCGCTCTTGCCCACTAAGTCAACGAGTAATCTCATTTCTAAAGCAACACCAGCGATAATCACTGCTGAATCTAACATCACATGTACAGAAGTAGGCAGAAAAGGCTCAGGATCTGAGCGGGAACACGATGCTGCAAACTTAGAGATTCACACATGATGACGTGATCTATGGAGACTCACACATGATGACGTGATCTACGGAGACTCATACACACGATGGCATGATCTATGGAGATTCACACACATAATGGCATGCTCTACGAAGACTCACACATGATGACATGATCTATGGAGACTCACACACGATGGTGTAATCTATGGAGATTTAGACACATAACGTGATCTACAGAGACTAATACATACAATAGTGATCTATGGAGATTGACACACACACAATGGTGTGATCTCTTGAGATTCCTACATACGATGGCGTGATCTACGGAGACTCACACACGATGGCGTGACCTACTGTGATTTATATACACGATGGTGTGATATACGGAGACTCACACACAAGATGACATGATCTGCGGAGACTTGCACACACGATGGCGTGATCTATGGAGATTCACACACATACATGATGGCATGATTTACGGAGACACACACGATGGAGTGATCTACTGACACTCACAGACGATGGCATGAGCTACTGAGATTCATACACACGATGGCGTGCTCTACGGAGACACACGATGGCGTGCTCTACGGAGACACACGATGGCGTGATCTACTGATAATCACACAGACGGACGTGATCTACTGGGATTCATACACACAATGGCGTGATCTACGGAGACTCACTCACACGATGGCGTGATCTACTGAGACTCAAACAGACGATGGCGTGATCTACTGAGATTCATACACACTTTCGTGATCTACTAAGATTCACATACAGTTAGGTCCATATATATTTGGACAGAGACAACATTTTTCTAACTTTGGTTAAAGACATTACCACTATGAATTTTAAACAAAACAATTCAGATGCAGTTGAAGTTCAGACTTTCAGCTTTCATTTGAGTGTATCCACATTAAAATTGGATGAAGGGTTTAGGAGTTTCAGCTCCTTAATATGTGCCACCCTGTTTTTAAAGGGACCAAAAGTAATTGGACAGATTAAATAATTTTAAATAAAATGTTCATTTCTAATACTTGGTTGAAAACCCTTTGTTGGCAATGACTGCCTGAAGTCTTGAACTCATGGACAGCACCAGACGCTGTGTTTTCTCCTTTTTGATGCTCTGCCAGGCCTTCACTGCGGTGGTTTTCAGTTTCTGTTTGTTTGTGGGCCTTTCAGTCTGAAGTTTAGTCTTTAACAAGTGAAATGCATGCTCAATTGGGTTGAGATCAGGTGGCTGACTTGGCCATTCAAGAATTTTCCACTTCTTTGCTTTAATAAACTCTTGGGTTGCTTTGGCTTTATGTTTTGGGTCATTGTCCATCTGTAGTATGAAACGACGACCAATCAGTTTGGCTGCATTTGACTGGATCTGAGCACACAGTATGTCTCTGAAGACCTCAGAATTCATTCGGCTGCTTCTGTCCTGTGTCACATCATCAATAAACACTAGTGACCCAGTGCCACTGGCAG
Organism: Ranitomeya variabilis; assembly: GCF_051348905.1. Lineage (NCBI taxonomy): Eukaryota > Metazoa > Chordata > Amphibia > Anura > Dendrobatidae > Ranitomeya > Ranitomeya variabilis. Next base: position 626,731,327 of record NC_135233.1, read on the forward strand.
CCATGCATGCCCAAGCCATCACACTGCCTCCGCCGTGGTTACAGATGATGTGATATGCTTTGGATCATGAGCTGTACCAAGCCTTCGCCATACTTTTCTCTTTCCATCATTCTGGTAGAGGTTGATCTTGGTTTCATCTGTCCAAAGAATGTTCTTCCAGAACTGTGCTGGCTTTTTTAGATGTTTTTTAGCCTTTTTCTTCTTGATGCTTATGAGTGGCTTGCACCGTGCAGTGAACCCTCGGTATTTACTTTCATGCAGTCTTCTCTTTATGGTAGATTTGGATATTGATACGCCGACCTCCTGGAGAGTGTTGGTCACTTGGTTGGCTGTTGTGAAGGGGTTTCTCTTCCCCATGGAGATTATTCTGCGATCATCCACCACTGTTGTCTTCCGTGGGCACCCAGGTCTTTTTGCATTGATGAGTTTGTCAGGATGTACCAAACTGTAGATTTTGCCACTCCTAATATTGTAGCAATTTCTCGATGGGTTTTTTCTGTTTTCGCAGCTTAAGGATGGCTTGTTTCACCTGTATGGAGAGCTCCTTTGACCTCATGTTTACTTCACAGCAAAACCTTCCAAATGCAAGCACCACACCTCAAATCAACTCCAGGCCTTTTATCTGCTTAATTGAGAATGACATAACGAAAGGATTGCCCACACCTGTCCATGAAATAGCCTTGGAGTCAATTGTCCAGTTACTTTTGGTCCCTTTAAAAACAGGGTGGCACATGTTAAGGAGCTGAAACTCCTATATCCAATTTTAATGTGGATACCCTCAAATGAAAGCTGAAAGTCTGAACTTCAACTGCATCTGAATTGTTTTGTTTAAAATTCATTGTGGTAATGTCTATAACCAAACTTAGAAAAATGCTGTCTCTGTCCAAATATATATGGACCTAACTGTACATGATGACGCAATCTACGGAGATTCACACACACGATGGCATGATCGACAGGATCATATTGTACAGGTGCATTCACTGTGGTAGCGGGTCCTTAATCAAATAGGAAGATTCATCTAGATTCAGAAATCTCTGCGCAAAAACAAGTGGCAGTTCTCTGACAAGCAATGTAAAATTCAGTTTAGGCTGGTATCACAGCTCAGCTGCGGAGGAAAGTTCTGTTGGTCTTTCACTATCTCCATCTTCTCCTCCTTCCACACAGACAGGTAATGAGGCACAGGCTGCATTTTAACCCCTGTAGGACTGGCCCTCATTTTTTAATTCTGACCACTGTCACTTTATGTGGTCATAACTCTGGAGTTTCACCGGATCCCACTGATTTGGAGACTTTTCTCCTGACATATTGTACTTCATGATAGTGGAAACATTTATTCCATATGACTTACGTTTATTTGTGAAAATTTCGGAAGTTTGACAAAAAATGTTAACATTTAGCAATTTTCAATCTTAGAATTTTTATGCCCTTAAATCATAGCTTTGTCACTCAAAATAGTGAATAAATAACATTTCCCACGCGTCTACTTTACATCAGCACAATATTTAAAACATTTTTTTGTTAGGACGTTATAAGGGTTAAAAGTTAACTTATTTTTACAACATAATTTACAAAAGCCGTAATTAGACCTACCGGTAATTGTATTTCCAGGAATCCATCTTCACCTCACCATGGAAGTCATCCTTCTTATCCTCACTGGAACAGGAAATAACAAGAGGCTAAAACGACCCTCCCATCTTCACCCCTCCTCAGTGTCTTTTCAAAGTACCACATATGGATGGATGCAACATAAATTTATTAGTTGTTCTTTATACAAATGTTACTTCATATTAGTTTAGACATCTCTAAGAAGGGAGGGAACTAGTAGTGCTGTCAGGATGGATTCCTGGAAATACAATTACCAGTTGGTCTAATTACTGTTTTCCAGTTCACCAATCCTGACAGCACCATCGAGAATACCAAAGTATGATGATCTACGGTGGGACCACTGCATGAAGAACCTTCCTACCGAAGGCCAGTTGCCCTAAGACTACATCTAGTTTATGATGTCTCGAGAAAGTATTTAAACTCGACCATGTTGCGGCTCTACATATATGATCCACTGAAGCCCCACCTTTCTCTGCCCATGAAGTAGACATGGCCCTTGTCGAAAAGGCCCTAAGAGTCTCCTTGGGAGATCTTCCTTCAGTCTCGTAGGCTAGACCAATTGTGGATCTGATCCACCTAGCTATTGTGGATTTTGCCACTTTCTTACCCCTATTTGGACCCCCATATTGCATGAACAAGTTTGTGACCTGTCTTCAGTCCCTAATTGCCCCTAGGTATTGGAGAACCATCTCCCTAACATCTAGGCAATGAAAGGATTGCTCCTACGGGTTCCTCGGGTGCTGGCAGAAGGAGGGGAGAACAACTTCCTGGTTCAATGATCGGGGTTGATACTACTTTGGTTAAGAACGCTGGGTCGAGCATCAAGACCAGTCGGTCCTGACTAGATAGAGCCTGTAATTCCACTAATCTTTTGGCTGATTTGATTTCTACCAGGAAAGCAGTTTTAAGCGGGAGCCTGATAATGTCCATATCCTTCGCTGGATCTTATGGATGTTTGCAAAGTGCATTTAGCACCAGGTTTAGATCCCAAGGTGGGACAGGCTTCCTCACAGAAGGCTTTATCCTCTAAGCTTTAGAGAACCTAGCTATCCATTCTCCACAATAAATGCAGAAGCGCTTCCAGGTTTTATTATATATAGCAGAGGCCACGGGTTTCCCGCTTGCTTGAAGGGTAGATATTACTTCATCGGACAACCCCTTTAACTTCAGGACCTGCCTCTCAGGATCCATGCTGAGAGTTGAAGACTGTCCGGATTGTGGTGGAGAACTGGGTCCTGGTGGAGGAGGTATTTTCTCCTTGGAAGGAGGATGGAGTGTTCTTCCGCCATTCTCCTCAGCAGAGGGAACCTACTCCACTTTGGCCAGAAGGGCCACCACCAGGATGATCTTCGCCCTTTCCTCCTGCACTTTCCTCAGCACTCTTGGAACCAGAGGAAGGGGGGGGAAATGCATAGGACAGCCCGTCTCCCCATGGTTGGAACAGTGTGACACCCGCTGAACCGTGTAGGGCTTTAGGGAGAAAAATCTTCTGACCTTCGCATTCTCTCTGGCTGCGAACAAATCCACTTGTGGCATTCCACAGCATTGACACAGCATACTGAACACTCCCTCGTTCAGCACCCACTCCATGGGGGATAATTTCTGCCTACTTAGGAAGTCTGCCACCTGATTCCTGGATCCTTCCAGGTGTACTGCAGAGACGGATAGGACCTTCTTTTCTGCCCATCTGAAGCTCTTCTTGGCCAGGTGTTGTAGTGTAAGGATGCTTTTGTCCCCCTTTATGACGTAAGAATGCCACCGCCATCATGTTATGCAAAGAAAGGTTGCACTCTATCATGCTAAAGCATGTCAATTTGGAATATGTGAAATTTGAAAAGCAATACGGCTTTGGAGGTTTAGGAAAAAATATGAGACGCTTAGCATAAAATTTGGCCAAATATTATGTGCCCATCAACCATCGTCAGGGTGGTCTCAGTCTGATGGGTCTTTGACCTGTGTGAATACCTCTCGAAGTCTGATCACTGAATTCCTGGGTGAATGTGGACACCTCTGTCAGCAATGCCCCCTTGAGGAAGCAACAGTCACGCTTGCGAAACGCGCGTCGGGGGGAGTGGTCGCCCTCTGGACTGGACCGGAGATACTATTACTATGGGTAATTAACCCTTTACTCACTTTATGCTCCTTATGTGTTTCTTTGGTGCAGCGCTCCATTATGGTTTATATGCAGCTTTTTTTAGCCTAGTTTAGCCATACAAATTGACTGGGATCACTTTAATATTTTTTTACTGTCCCACTATATGTGGGCTAAGAGTTTGACTTTCCCTTGTTACAATCAAATGGCTATAGATACATGTCTACTCGGACATTGTTCCTAGTGCTGCATCATATGGGTCCAGGTTAGCGGCCACTCAATATTTTCACCTTTCAGGATCACACTTTTATCCATACGAATGTAATATTTATTAAAATCGTATTGAGTTCTTTATTATGTTATTGGTATTAATAAATAGTATTATTTTTAATATACGAAGACTCACGCTCTCCTATTTTTTAAATACAGATGTTTAGTATCGCCGGGTTCAGAATCCCCCTGTTCTATCAATAAAAAAAGCATTAACCTGATCGCTAAACAGCGTAGCGAGAAAAAAAGTAAAAACGCCAGAATTAAGTTTTTTTGGTTGCCGCGACATTGCATTAAAATGCAATAATGGGCGATCAAAAGAACGTATCTGCACCAATATGGTATCATTAAAAACGTCAGCTCGGCACACAAAAAAAATAAGCCCTCACCCAACCCCAGATCACGAAAAATGGTATCGGAAAATGGCGCATTTTTTTTTCTTTCTTTAGCAAAGTTTGGAATTTTTTTTCTCCACTTAGATAAAAGAGAACCTAGACATGTTTGGTGTCTATGAACTCTTAAAGACCTGGAGAATCATAATGGGAGGTCAGTTTTAGCATTTAGGGAACCTAGCAAAAAAGCCAAACAAAAAACAAGTTTGGGGTTGCACTTTTTTTTGCAATTTCACCACACTTGGAATTTGTTTCCCGTTTTCTAGTACACGACATGCTAAAACCAATAATGTCGTTCAAAAATACAACTCGTCCTGCAAAAAATAAGCCTTCACATGGCCATATTGACAGAAAAATAAAAAGTTATGGCTCTGGGAAGGAGAGGAGCGAAAAAAGAAAACGCAAAACTGAAAAAGGGCTGCGGCGTGAAGGGGTTAATAGTTACGGTTGGTGCACAAAATAAGATTGCTGGGTCTGGGGGAAAATGTGTGTAAATAGGTAAGTAACTAGCTTAGTGATAGAAAGCAGAGGGTGGGTGTCACGGATCCCTTCTCCGTGGTGTCACTTATTCGTCATGTGCCCGCTCTCACACGTGACTTGGGGTTGTGCCTGCAAGGGTTAATCTATCTCCCCACTCTCAGTCCAGCATTCAGCCTCTGTCCTATGCTGTAATGGGAGCATAAATCACACACCGACCCAGGCCACACACCCGCTCATACACGCTGCCACCACTCATCGAATACACGGGCGATGAGTCCCAGAACTAATAATACTAATAATGTCTATCACTCACAAGGCTCACACACCTTAGGCTATGGATTCTTTTAGAACACTCAAGGTTCAACTTGTTAAAGTTTTATACTTTAATAACAAAAGGTTCAACGCTTACAATAAGAAAAAGGTATAAAAATATGGTAATAAAAAGACATACAACTTATGCAAAACAGTATAAAATAAAGAGGAGAAACTTACAGAAATGATCTACTGCAACTGGTAGTTGCTTTCTGCTCCCTGAGGGTAGGACAATGTAGATTGGATCACACCAGCTTCTCAGGCTGCCCCCATCATGTGAACACAATTCTCTGTCTGCAGCCTAAATTTATAACTTTGGTCTGGAGGTCAGGTTTATAGTCCAGCCCCTGAGGTTAATATCATAATTGCTGGGTTTTGATTGGCCACGGCCGCGCTACTAATGAATATATTATTTTTTTCTTGAGACACTTGTGAAAAGGTTCTCAGGAATAGATACCCTCAGGCCGCAATTAACATCTCCCCTCCAAGACCTAGGAGGTGCCAAATATTACCTTTCTTTTTGGCCCTAGCTAGACCTCCTGGTGAGATGTGGAGACACAATTTCTACTAGTCCCAAGGAAGTACCTATTAACACCTAGGTGCGACTTGCCTTCAGAACAGATGTTACATTATCACTAGTCACACATATAACCCTAGACATATGTCACTACACACATATAGATATATATATACACATATTTCACCACAGTGGGTATAAATGGTATATTCTCTAACTGGGTCGCTGTGACCAGTGGGGACCGCAGGGGTCGGTGTTGAAACCTATTCTCTTAAACATATTTATTAACAATCTGGTAGAAGGTTTACACAGAAAATATCGATATCTGCAGATGATACAAAACTATGTAAAGCAGTCAATACAAGAGAAGATAGTATTCTGCTACAGATGGATCTGGATAAGTTGGAAACTTGGGCCGAGAGGTGGCAGATGTGGTTTAACAATGATAAATGTAAAGTAATCAGTATCACTATTACACACTGAACGGGAAACCACTGGGTACATCTGACATGGAGAAGGACTTGGGGATCCTAGTTAATAATAAACTTACCTGGACCAGCCAGTGCCAGGTAGCGGCTGCCAGGGCAAACAGGATCAGGGGGTGCATTAAAAGAGGTCTGGATACACATGATGAGAGCATTATACTGCCTCTGTACAAATCCCTGGTTAGATTGCACATGGAGTACTGTGTAGTTTTGGGCACCGGTGCTCAGAAAGGATATAATGGAACTAGAGCGAATACAAAGGAGGGCAACAAAATGAATAAAGGGGATGGGGGAACTACAGTACCCAGAGAGATTAGCAAAATTAGGATTATTTAGTTTAGAAAAAAGACGATATAGGGGCGATCTAATAACCATGTATAAGTATATAACGGAGCAATACAAATATCTCTCCGAGGATCTGTTTATACCAAGGAAGGTGACGGTCACAAGGGGGCATTCTCTGCGTCTGGAGGAGAGAAATTTTTCCCACCAATATAGAAGAGGATTCTTTACTGTTAGGGCAGTGACAATCTGGAATTCCTTGCCTGAGGAGGAGGTGATGTGAACTCAGTCGAGGGGTTCGAGAGGCCTGGGTGTCTTCCTGGAGCGTAACAATATTGTCTCTTACAGTTACTGTATTAGGTTCTTTAGAAGGACGTAGATCTGTGGATTTATTCTGACGGAATATAGGCTGAATTAGATGGACAAAATGGCTTTTTTCAGCCTTGGTAAATGCTAACTATGTTACTATTTTAGGACCCAATTTATACAATACCCATCCTGGCTGCTGATGTCCTTGCCGGATCGTCCTTCCTGCGTTCCACCGTGGAACGCACGCTGGCCGTAACCCGAAAGTTCTCTGTCCGGCTTGCAGAGATGACGTCGCCGAAAGCGCGCCCGCATGTTTTCAGTGTTCTGTAGGCAGACGCACGAGCCGAGAGCCCCCAGGCAGGAGGAAGCGGCTCGCAACTCAGGAGCAGCACTCACTGAGGTAGGCTAAGGGACCCCCCCATCGGAGGGTGTCGGCCACAGATATCTAGACAACAGGAAGGGAAAGGCTGGGCCCCCCGATCCACACTGATCTGACCGATGCAGCCAGGGATAGGAGCTTCCTCTCGTCCTTCCTATCCTCACTGGGACAGGAAAAACACTGGGGGGGGGGTAGAGATGAGAGGGTCCTTTTAACCTCTAGTTGTTTCCTGTCCCAGTGAGGATAAGAAGGACGACCTCCATGGTGCTGTCAGGATTGGTGAACTGAAACCCAAAATTTACAGACCTCATCACATTTGAAGTGTGTCTTACCAACTCAATTTAAACCTACAGCTCGCTCACTAACATGCAAGTTAGGCACAACTGTGAACAGTTCTTGTGGTAAAACAAAGTATTTTATTTATATATAATAGCAATTTTAAGCATGAATTAAAGGATATATAGTGACTATCAGTCATGTCATAAACATACAACAAATTACATAGGAATAAATAAGCATCAATACATCACCGGATATTGTAGCATCACTCCTCAATCGGAGGGACCTCGATTTAGTGAGGAGGAACATTCTGGGAAAGCATCAAGACAGCCAGCACGTCTGCTTCACCTGTCTGAAGAAAGTCACTACTTCTAGCGCGTGATTAGTTTTAAGGTCATGCGCAGTTAGTTGTTTTTCCAAGTGTCTTATCAACTATTTTGTTATTTTTCAAGGTTATTATACTCCCGTTTTGTGAACAATAAAAGCTAGTTTCAGCTAGACTATTCTCCTTCTGCAGCCATATTTTGTCCGATAATAACCTTGTACTCATATTCTAAAGCAAGAAACCATATCGATCACTATATATGTCTGGATACCTATCTGTTACATCCATACAATCAATCTTGTCCCATTTGTATCACAATCGGTCCTTGATCAATTGGTTTGTTGCTGTTGCTGTAGGTCACCATGAGTACTGTTGGCTTCCTACAAAACCTCTTATAGGCTACGAAACAATTCCACACAGATAATAGAATTATTAAAATAGCCATTACCGATACTGGATTAATTAACCAAGTCAACATTTGCTCTGCAGAAGAAGAATATCCCATATAAATATCAATATTTTATATATATTAAAACAATAAGCAACATAATTTGAAAAGTTCCTTGTAAAATTCCCACTAACCATCCTCTGAGGCTATGTGCACACGTAGGTCGGGTCCTCTGCGGGTTCTCCCTCAGCGGATTTGATAAATCTGCAGGACAAAACCGCTGCGGTTATCCCTGCAGATTTATCGTGGTTTGTTTTGCGGTTTCCGCTGCGGGTTTACTCCTATACTATTGATGCTGCATATGCAGCAATAAGCAGCATCAATAGTAATGTTAAAATTAATTAAAAAAATGGTTTATACTCACCCTCTGACATCCCGTTCTCCTTGGCGCTGCACGCAGCGGTCTGGTTCCAAAGATGCTGTGCGAGAAGGACCTTCGTGACGTCACGGTCATGTGACCGCGACGTCACCGCAGGTCCTGCTCGCACAGCAACCCTGCGACCGGACGGCCGCGTGCAGCGCTGAGAGGTGAGTATATCATTATTTTTTTATTTTATTTCTTTTTTTTACACAAATATGGTTCCCAGGGCCTGGAGGAGAGTCTCCTCTCCTCCACCCCGGGTACCACCCGCACATTATCCGCTTACTTCCCGCATCGTGGGCACAGCCCCATGCGGGAAGTTAGCGGATCAATGCATTCCTGTGTGTGCAGAATCGCAGCGATTCTGCACAAAGAAGTGACATGCTGCGGAATGTAAACCGCTGCGTTTCTGCGCGGTTTTTCCCGCAGCATGTGCACAGCGGATTGCGGTTTCCATAGGGTTTACATGTAAATGTAAACGCAATGGAAACTGCTGCGGACCCGCAGCATCAAAATCGCCGCGGATCCGCGGTAAAAACCGCAAAGTGTGAACATGGCCTGATACCTTTGAACCAATTAGTAGGATTAAGAAAAGAGAAAGTATTGGACCATCAACTATCTCTATTTTCATTATTATCTCTTTGGTATTTTTCTCTTAGTCGTTGTATATTATCCAATTTGACTTGTAATTGTCCTTGATGATCTGTGTAATGACAGCAAGCAGGACCTATAATTTGACACATTCCTTCTTGCGCAGCAGTAAGATAATCGAGCACTAAGGTGTGTTGGTTAGTAACTATTACCAATTGATGCTGCACGGGAACAGTAGTATTCAATATTTCTAATATTATATCATATATTTGATCATCTAAATAATCTGTGGATTCTACCAATGTATCCCACATATGCATAATCATGGAATATATAAACAAAGTACTAAAGATTTTATTTTCTATTCTCATTTGCACTACATGAGGTCGTCCTGATTCCCTAGGTTTATTATCTGCCGCTCTTTTGAATATCATATGTTTAGGTAATACCCTAGCATCTAACTGTTTATATGGCACAATAAATGTAGCAGGTGTCAGTCTAGGCACTGTACAACTTCCCTTAATTCCTACAGGAAGCCATTTATATGCGTTACTTCCACACATCCAATACATTCCATTAGGAAGATCCTATAAAGCTGAATGTTGTAATACCAATCATTGAGCTAAATCACACATTACCACATGTTCTTTCACCTTTTGTATACTCAGACGATTCATCACACATCAAATTTCCAGGTATATTACTACAAGTATCATTAGTTCCATTAACGAACATTTCAGCATATCGCCATGATAATTATGAATTACTCTTTCTAACAAAATTGGTTTAAAAGCATCTGCAGTATTGGATGTAGATTTAAAGGTAAGGTACCGCGTTTGTAGATCATTAATAAATCACTGTAATGTAGCATAACATGCTGCTATAACCAAGTTTTAAATGCATGTGAAACAGATTTCGTGTGTTATATGTGTTTAAAGAAGGAACTGGGGGCTGACATCTTGGTTTTCACAGCAGTTCACGACACTAGCAGTGTCATTTTACAGCACCCCATGGACATACAGGTCCTTCTCAAAAAATTAGCATATAGTGTTAAATTTCATTATTTACCATAATGTAATGATTACAATTAAACTTTCATCTATTATAGATTCATTATCCACCAACTGAAATTTGTCAGGTCTTTTATTGTTTTAATACTGATGATTTTGGCATACAACTCCTGATAACCCAAAAAACCTGTCTCAATAAATTAGCATATTTCACCCGGCCAATCAAATAAAAGTGTTTTTTAATACCAAACAAAAAACCCATCAAATAATAATGTTCAGTTATGCACTCAATACTTGGTCGGGAATCCTTTGGCAGAAATGACTGCTTCAATGCGGCGTGGCATGGAGGCAATCAGCCTGTGACACTGCTGAGATGTTATGGAGGCCCAGGATGCTTCAATAGCGGCCTTAAGCTCATCCAGAGTGTTGGGTCTTGCGTCTCTCAACTTTCTCTTCACAATATCCCACAGATTCTCTATGGGGTTCAGGTCAGGAGAGTTGGCAGGCCAATTGAGCACAGTAATACCATGGACAGTAAACCATTTACCAGTGGTTTTGGCACTGTGAGCAGGTGACAGGTCGTGCTGAAAAATAAAATCTTCATCTCCATAAAGCATTTCAGCCGATGGAAGCATGAAGTGCTCCAAAATCTCCTGATAGCTAGCTGCATTGACCCTGCCCTTGATGAAACACAGTGCACCAACACCAGCAGCTGACATGGCACCCCACACCATCACTGACTGTGGGTACTTGACACTGGACTTCAGGCATTTTGGCATTTCCTTCTCCCCAGTCTTCCTCCAGACTCTGGCACCTTGATTTCTGAATGACATGCAAAATTTGCTTTCATGCTTCTCTGTAGCCCAGGTCAGGCTCTTCTGCCGCTGTTTATGGTTCAAAAGTGGCTTTACCTGGGGAATGCGGCACCTGTAGCCCATTTCCTGCACACGCCTGTGCACGGTGGCTCTGGATGTTTCCACACCAGACTCAGTCCACTGCTTCCTCAGGTTCCCCAAGGTCTGGAATCGGTCCTTCTCCACAATCTTCCTCAGGGTCCGGTCACCTCTTCTCGTTGTACAGCGTTTTCTGCCACATTGTTTCCTTCCAACAGACTTACCATTGAGGTGCCTTGATACAGCACTCTGGGAACAGCCTATTTGTTGAGAAATTTCTTTCTGGGTCTTACCCTCTTGCTTGAGGGTGTCAATGATGGCCTTCTTGACATCTGTCAGGTCGCTAGTCTTACCCATGATGGGGGTTTTGAGTAATGAACCAGGCAGGGAGTTTTTAAAAGCCTCAGGTATCTTTAGCATGTGTTTAGAGTTAATTAGTTGATTCATAAGTTTAGGGTAATAGGTCGTTTAGAGAACCTTTTCTTGATATGCTAATTTATTGAGACAGGTTTTTTTGGTTATCAGGAGTTGTATGCCAAAATCATCAGTATTAAAACAATAAAAGACTTAAAATTTCAGTTGGTGGATAATGAATCTATAATATATGAAAGTTTAATTGTAATCATTACATTATGGTAAATAATGAAATTTAACACTATATGCTAATTTTTTGAGAAGGACCTGTAGGAGATAATAGACCGGCGCTGACCCTATCTATAACATTGGAGAGGTGTTAGCAGTGAGCTGGGCACGCCTCTGTGGGCTGCACAACTCACTGCTGTAGGTGTGACTAGCAGCCATTTTATTATAGCCCAGTGCTCTCTGCCAAGCTGCTCCACTTGCTCTCTATCGCTGCAGGACAGAAGCGCTGACTGGAGCCGGAGAGGTCGGGTGATTTACCTCCGTGCTGAGCTCCTCTACTCCAGGCACTGCACGTCCTGAGCAGACATCCTCTGCTCCTCACAAGCTGCCCTGTGTCCTCCTGCTCTGTCTCCGCCTCCCCACTTGCACACAGTCCCAGACTAGTGATCTCCGGTAAGCTGCACTCTCCCCCTGTGTCGCTCTGCCTCCTCCCTGCACTCTCTCCCCGTGTCCTTCTCCTCTCCCCCCCCCCCCCCCTCGTGCTGGCTCTCTGGCACCGAGGACCCTGCTGATCCCGACATGCGGGAGGCACAGACCTCAGTGCGGTGACATTATCTCCTGCTCTGATCTCTCTGCTTTCATTTGGCAGAGAAGGAGAGACCGGGGGAGGTGCCAGAACAGAGCTGCTGTGAGCAGGAGAACCTGAAGAGCTGCATATGGACATCGGCCTGCTCTGCAACACAGTGACAGAAGTGTGTGTGTGTAGTCTGTGAGTGTGTAAAACATGAGTGTATGGTATCTGTACTGTGTGTGTGATGTGTGCGGTATCTGTAGTGTGTGTGTGTGTGTGTAATGTGTGTGCGGTATCTGTAGTGTGTGTAATGTGTGTGCGGTATCTGTAGTGTGTGTAATGTGTGTGCGGTATCTGTAGTGTGTGTGTGTGTGTGATGTGTGTGCGGTATCTGTAGTGTGTGTGTGATGTGTGTGCGGTATCTGTAGTGTGTGTGTGATGTGTGTGCGGTATCTGTAGTGTGTGTGTGATGTGTGTGCGGTATCTGTAGTGTGTGTGTGATGTGTGTGCGGTATCTGTAGTGTGTGTGTGATGTGTGTGCAGTATCTGTAGTGTGTGTGCGGTATCTGTAGTGTGTGTGTGATGTGTGTGCGGTATCTGTAGTGTGTGTGTGATGTGTGTGCAGTATCTGTAGTGTGTGTGCGGTATCTGTAGTGTGTGTGTGATGTGTGTGCGGTATCTGTAGTGTGTGTGTGATGTGTGTGCGGTATCTGTAGTGTGTGTGTGATGTGTGTGCGGTATCTGTACTGTGTGTGTGATGTGTGTGCGGTATCTAGTGTGTGTGTGATGTGTGTGCGGTATCTGTAGTGTGTGTGTGATGTGTGTGCGGTATCTGTAGTGTGTGTGTGATGTGTGTGCGGTATCTGTAGTGTGTGTGTGATGTGTGTGCGGTATCTGTAGTGTGTGTGTGATGTGTGTGTGGTATCTGTACTGTGTGTGTGATGTGTGTGTGGTATCTGTACTCAGGGCCGGCTCCAGGTTTTTGAGGGCCCCGGGCGACCGAGTCTCAGTGGGCCCCCCCCTTTAACACATTCATACCACATATATATATATATATATATATATATATATATATATATATATATATATAACGCACAGCCGGTGAGTCTGTGACGCAGTATATAACACACAGCCCACGCAGTATATAACGCACAGCCCACGCAGTATATAACGCACAGACCACGCAGTATATAACACACAGCCGGTGAGTCTGTGACGCAGTATATAACGCACAGCCGGTGAGTCTGTGACGCAGTATATAACACACAGCCCACGCAGTATATAACGCACAGCAGCCCACGCAGTATATAACGCACAGCAGCCCACGCAGTATATAACGCACAGCAGCCCACGCAGTATATAACGCACAGCAGCCCACGCAGTATATAACGCACAGCAGCCCACACAGTATATAACGCACAGCAGCCCACGCAGTATATAACGCACAGCAGCCCACGCAGTATATAACGCACAGCAGCCCACGCAGTATATAACGCACAGCAGCCCACGCAGTATATAACGCAGAGCAGCCCACGCAGTATATAACGCACAGCAGCCCACGCAGTATATAACGCACAGCAGCCCACGCAGTATATAACGCACAGCAGCCCACGCAGTATATAACGCACAGCAGCCCACGCAGTATATAACGCACAGCAGCCCACGCAGTATATAACGCACAGCAGCCCACGCAGTATATAACGCACAGCAGCCCACGCAGTATATAACGCACAGCAGCCCACGCAGTATATAACGCACAGCAGCCCACGCAGTATATAACGCACAGCAGCCCACGCAGTATATAACGCACAGCAGCCCACGCAGTATATAACGCACAGCAGCCCACGCAGTATATAACGCACAGCAGCCCACGCAGTATATAACGCACAGCAGCCCACGCAGTATATAACGCACAGCAGCCCACGCAGTATATAACGCAGAGCAGCCCACGCAGTATATAACGCACAGCAGCCCACGCAGTATATAACGCACAGCAGCCCACGCAGTATATAACGCACAGCAGCCCACGCAGTATATAACGCACAGCAGCCCACGCAGTATATAACGCACAGCAGCCCACGCAGTATATAACGCACAGCAGCCCACGCAGTATATAACGCACAGCAGCCCACGCAGTATATAACGCACAGCAGCCCACGCAGTATATAACGCACAGCAGCCCACGCAGTATATAACGCACAGCAGCCCACGCAGTATATAACGCACAGCCCACGCAGTATATAACGCACAGCAGCCCACGCAGTATATAACGCACAGCAGCCCACGCAGTATATAACGCACAGCAGCCCACGCAGTATATAACGCACAGCAGCCCACGCAGTATATAACGCACAGCAGCCCACGCAGTATATAACGCACAGCAGCCCACGCAGTATATAACGCACAGCAGCCCACGCAGTATATAACGCACAGCAGCCCACGCAGTATATAACGCAGAGCCCACGCAGTATATAACGCACAGCAGCCCACGCAGTATATAATGCACAGCAGCCGCGAGCCCACACAGATCACGTCACAGCGGCCACGGAGCCCCCATAACCACGTCCAGCGCACAGTACACCCGGCCTGAGGGCAGTGCAGCCAGCACCCACATCATCACTGGCACTGCGCGCAGCTTTCAATTCTGCCCATTTTGCTCCTGAATGAGCTTTATTAATTTGAGGGTGTCACGCAGCACGCAGGCTCAGCAGCAGGCATCTGATATTCCACTCCCTCCCCCCCGCAAAGCGCAGCGTTGGGACGGGACCCTCACTCACCCCCTCACCGAAGACGAGTCACTGACTCACTCACTCGTTGTGGACACAGCAGGAGAGGGTGCACCGACCGTGCACCGTCCTCACTGCAGGCTGCAGCTGCTGCTCGTCTTCTCCTTCTTGGCGCTGCCGGACCTGTCCTCCTCTCTTCATGTCCTGGATGGTGGACGCTGGGACGGATAGATTCTGGAGTCTGGACTGCAGTGGAGACTAGTGGAAGGCTTCAGCGGCGCTCTTTCTGTCCTCTCCTTCTTGCGAGTCTAGCATGACGAGCCCGCCGACCGGATGTAACAGGAGAGGAGATGACCCAGCGATCCGGAAGTGTCTTCTTGTGTATCCATGGTGACTGGTGAGGGGGGCCGGCGGAGGTGAGTATTGCGCTGCTATTGCAGCTGCGCAGCGCCAGACCAGGCAGGCGCCAGCGAAACGGCCTCAGGCTCAGACAGAGCTGTCTGTGCCCCCTGCAGCCAAGGCGCCGCCGGCGCCGGGTGATGTGCATGTAGTCAGTGAGTGACGCTCACGTCACGTGTACTACCATAAATGGGCCCCCCCGTCTCGCCAGGGCCCCGGCACTTGCCCGGGTACGCCGGGTTCTGACGCCGGCCCTGTCTGTACTGTGTGTGTGATGTGTGTGCGGTATCTGTACTGTGTGTGTGCGGTATCTGTAGTGTGTGTGTGATGTGTGTGCGGTATCTGTACTGTGTGTAATGTGTGTGCGGTATCTGTAGTGTGTGTGTGATGTGTGTGCGGTATCTGTAGTGTGTGTGTAATGTGTGTGCGGTATCTGTACTGTGTGTGTGATGTGTGCGCGGTATCTGTAGTGTGTGTGTGATGTGTGTGCGGTATCTGTAGTGTGTAATGTGTTTTGACACTCCCGCCAACTGCATGGGAACGCAACAAGTTGCATTCCCGTGCTGTCGGCGTGAGCGTTAAAACGACGCATCCGCATGTCCTGCGTACCCAATGTTAATGATAGGTACGCAGGAAGCTTGTAGAAGTAGGCGGGGCTTAACGGAGGAAGTACGCAGCCCTCCGCAGAGCCCCCGAACGTTAATGTGAACCCAGCCTATGTGCCTATAACACCCACATAGTAATCCAAACGTTTCAGATGAAATAAAATTACAGTATTTTTGTATTAAACACACTTTATTTGCCAAAAAAAATTTGTTTGAAAGTTGGGTTGCACCTTATATTCGAGTTGTGCGGTACCTGGCTGTGCTTTCTGGGTGTGCAGGCAGTGTGCAATTCTCTAGAGGCAGCCATAGGCGATCGTGTGTGTATATTCACTGCATCCCTCGCATTGTCATTGGCGTGTGAAGCATTGAATATCACGGCAGTGGATGGGCAATTATAGTCACAGTCCCTTTTTCGCCCGCAGCACCCCATCGTCCTCCTGTCTTCTTGTGACAGCAGCTGCCTTTGTGTGGAGTGGGGTGCATGCCAGTAAGGTAATCACTGCATGTATTGAAGAACAAATAAATTAACTTTTTGATGATATTCGAATTCATTGAGATGCATCTGTATATTCCAGGATTGAAGACAAATATACCTGGGGGACAGGATGGGTAACATTAGTAACATTAGGTAACATTAGTACAGATATTGCAGACATTACCCACGTAACATAGCGCCACAACCACATTGTGCTTTAAATTTAGTTTCCCTATCTTATTACTGTAAAACGAGGTAGCATCTGATCTGTCAATAAAATATGGTAATTGTAGTATCTATGTAACAATTTTTTAAAAATCCGTATTAAACAGAAAAACAATTACATCAAATCATACCTGCCTGATTAACAAAGGATGAAGTCACCACCAGTAGCACTGAAAACGGCACTGCTTCGGTACTCGCTTCTTTTTGGTGCTGCTCCAGGTCCAGGCGCGGTCCCCTGTTCCTGGGATACAATAGCACACTACATATCACAGGTGTTTATGCCTCAAAATGCCATAATGTTTCATCATATTCCATGCACATCTGTCTCCCCTGATATTCAGGCTATGTGCACACATCAGGATTCCTTCCAGGAATTTCCAAAACAAAACGACATTTTCGGCGGGAAATCCGCATGCCTTTTTTGTGCGTTTTTCTCCCTTTTTTTTTTTTTGTGGATCTTTCGCTTTTTTTTTCTGGAGGTTCCCAATGCAATAATATAGTTGGAAATCCGCAAAATTAACCCCTTCACTCTGCAGCCCTTTTTCGTTTTTGTTTTTCGCTCCCCTCCTTCCCAGAGCCATAACTTTTTTTTTTTTAAAAAACATTTTTTTTTACATTTGCAATGCTTCAATAGCCTCCATGGGAGGCTAGAAGCTGGCACCACTCGACTGGCTCAGCTACATAGCAGCGATCATCAGATCGCTGCTACGTACCTGAAGTGCAGGCTTGCTATGAGCGCCGACCACAGGGTGGCGCTCACAGCAGGCATGCATCAGTAACTATAGAGGTCTCAAGGACCTCTATGGTTACTGTCCTGACGCATTGCCGACCCCGATCATGTGACAGGGGTGGACGATGCGCTCATTTCTGGCCGGAAGTGGTAGTTAAACGCCGCTGTCAGCATTTGACAGCGGCATTTAACAGGTTAATAGCGGCGGGTGAATTGCGATTTCACCCGCCGCTATTGCGCGCACATGTCAGCTGTTCAAAACAGCCGACATGTCGTGACTTTGATGTTAGCTCACCGCCAGAGTCCACATCAAAGGGGGAGACATGACATGCGCAGAACATGTTGCGTTTTTTACTGCAATGCGTTTTTTTCCCAGAAATAACGCAACATATGCACAAAAATTGCGGAATGCATTATAAATGATGGGATGCATATGTATGCATTTTAAAATTGTTTTTATCGCATTTTTATAGAGAACGCTAAAAAAATGCGTAAAATCCTGAAAGTGTGCACACAGCCTCAATGTGTATGTCCCCAGCACACTCCATATGTGTCTCACTCATCATACTTCATGCCTTTTTCTCTCCCATCAGTCACTCTAAGGGTATGTCTCCACGTTCAGGAAACGCTGCGTTGAGCCGCAGCGTCAAAAACGCAGCGTCCAGATGTTACAGCATAGTGGATGGGATTTAATGAAATCCCGTCTCCACTGTGCAGGAAAAAACGCATGCGTGGTGCGTTTTTTCAGAACGCAGCATGTTGCTACAATGAGCAAAACACGCAGGCACACCGCAGGTGACCTGCCAGTGACCTCAGGTGCAGTTTTGGTCAGGATTTTACTTGCATAAAATCCTGACCAAAGCCTGAAGCAAACCTGAACGTGGACACATACCCTTAAGGCCCCGTCTCACATAGCGATTTACCAACGATCACGACCAGCGATACGACCTGGCCGTGATCGTTGGTAAGTCGCTGTGTGGTCGCTGGGGAGCTGTCACACAGACAGCTCTCTCCAGCGACCAACGATCAGGGGAACGACTTCGGCATAGTTGAAACTGTCTTCAACGATGCCGAAGTCCCCCTGCAGCACCCGGGTAACCAGGGTAAACATCGGGTTACTAAGCGCAGGGCCGCGCTTAGTAACCCGATGTTTACCCTGGTTACCAAAAAAAACAAACACTACATACTCGCCTTTCGGTGTCCAGGTCCCTTGCCGTCTGCTTCCTGCTGTGACTGAGATCCGGCCGTACAGTGAGAGCAGAGCGCAGCGGTGACGTCACTGCTGTGCTCTCACTTCTCACTGTACGGCCAGCAGTCAGTGAGAGCAGGAAGCAGACGGCAAGGGACCTGACGGACATCAGAAGGCGAGTATGTACTGTTTGTTTTTTTTTCATTTACGCTGGTAACCAGGGTAAACATCGGGTTACTAAGCGCGGCCCTGCGCTTAGTAACCCGATGTTTACCCTGGTTACCAGTGAAGACATCGCTGGATCGGTGTCACACACACCGATTCAGCGATGTCAGCGGGGCCTCAACGACCAAAAAAAGGTCCAGGCCATTCCGACACGACCAGCGATCTCGCAGCAGGGGCCTGATCGCTGGTACGTGTCACACATAGCGAGATCGCTATGGAGGTCGCTGTTGCGTCACAAAACTTGTGACTCAGCAGCGATCTCGCTAGCGATCTCGCTATGTGAGACGGGGCCTTTAGCCATACAATGTATCTTTCCCCTCCCTCCATAATGCCTGGCTATTCACTGCAGACCTGGAGCTCCTTCTAATCTTCTTGAGCGATGAGTCAGACAGCTCCTAATGCTGCTCCATGCACACCAGATGTCTTCACTCTTCTTTGGGTCCAGATGCTGCTGAGCCCACTGTGTTCTGCTCCTCTGTAAGCAAGCTTTGCTTCTAATGCAGTAACTGCTGGTGATAGCAGATCACAGGTCAGTCACACACAAAATGGCTCTGCCCTGTGATGCTGCTCTTCATTCTGCCCCAGGGATATTAGACCACCCAAAAGGGGAGGGAAATGGTGATGTCAGCAGTTACTGCCCAGATTTTCCAGCTAACAGTAAAGCTGGTAAGTCTTACTATAGCTGCTTGAGGTCTAAAACGGAAAATGCTCCCCCTAGTGGTCAATATGTATATTTCTAAAAAAAATATAATATTTTTCATATAGAAATGTTTGCAAACAGTGCAAACATTGCATTAATACATTTTAATTACTATTATGAGCTTAATTTCACACAAAAAAAAAATACAAGAAAACTGGTGGCACCTTCCCTTTAAAACTTATTTGTATATTCTTTAAAGTGATCATTCCGAAATCAGTCAGTCCAGTTTTATTTCTTGGTACCCATGCACCTCCTTTAAAAGCTAAATATTGTAAGTTAGTACTTGTTCCACTCATATTCCCTTGCCAGCAAGGAAGATTGACCCGTCCTACTACTGGTATGGGCACCATAGTGTTCCATAATCGGAAATTTTGAGTGTTATTATTTGCCAAAGTATCTGAGCAATTGTTCCAGGTTAAAATTTCTTCCAAGGATACTGGAGTAGCCAAAAATGGGAGGTTCGTCGCTCGCTGTTAAAGGTGAATGAGCACAAATCCAGCAGTCTGTATTTTGGGGTTATGCTTGGGGACCAAGACAAGTTTTGGGCACCACACAAAAAATCATCATGATGACTGTTATTTATGGTAAACACAGGTACAGGCACATCTTCACAATGAGGGACAGGCCTTCTTGCAGATTCCATGTTACTCCCATTTTCGTTTCTTATGCTTATTGAATCCTTGCACTTGCACTGCACAGAAATAACAGTCATCATGATGATTTTTTGGCTCTCTCCACACCATTGGAACACCAAATTTGAAGCTTTTTCTTTGTCCTTTGCTCCATTTTCGTAATAATTCGATACATGCTTTGCACACTATGTGTGGTGCCCAAAACTTGTCTTGGTCCCCAAGCATAACCCCAAAATAGGCAAAATACACTTTTTTTACGAAGTCTGTTATGTTTCTTCTATGTTTTGGCAGTGTGTATTCACCACAAATGTAACAGAATGAGTCTGGATCGTTAAGACAACTTCTTCTTGATGAGTTCATGCTTTTCACTGGAAAACAGACAACAACATAAAGTTAGTGCAAAAATCAAGCTATGAACAAACTTTTAGAACACTAATTAACACAAAACTATATTGAGAACTGCTCAGTTCAAGTACTAATCCAAAGAAATTAATGAGATGATGCGTCGCATTTACCAACAAGTGCTATAAATAAGATACCAAAAATCTCAAAAACTTGAGCCAATCTGGCAAAACTGATAGCATATTCAGAATCAGCACCCCAAAAATACCCCAAATTCATTAAAATATTTTGGACACCAGAAAAAAAATTTTTTTTTGTTGACCTGTGTTATAGCCCCATACAGATGCTCCGTACAGTCACTGCCCCTTATAGTGCTACACAATCGTTATGGCCCCATACAGATGCTCCATACAGTCACTGCCCCTTATAGTGCTGCACAATCGTTATGGCCCCATACAGATGCTCCGTACAGTCACTGCCCCTTATAGTGCTGCACAAACGTTATGGCCCCATAAGATGCTTTGTACAGTCAATGCCCCTTATAGTGCTGCACAAACGTTATGGCCCCATACAGATTATCCGTACAGTCACTGCCCCATATGCTTTTGCTGCGATAAAAAAAAAAAAATCACATACTCACCTCTCTTCGCTCAGGACCCCCGGCACTTTCAATATTTACCTGCTCCTCGTGCGGCTCCGTCTTCAGCACTGACATTCAGCAGAGGGCGCGCAATGACTACGTCACCGTGCCCTCTCACCTGAGCGTCACAGCCAGAGGACGCTGATGACGGAGCTGCACCGGAACGAGGAGCGGTAAATATCGCGCAGCGCTGTATACTCACCTACTGCTGGCGCTGTGCTGTCCCTGCTTCTTCCAGCGCTGCATCTTCTTCCTGTATTGAGCGGTCACAGTTACTGCTCATTACCGAAATGAATATGTGGCTCCACCTCTATGGGAGGTGGAGCCGCATATTCATTACTGTAATGAGCGGGACCATGTGACCGCTCAGTACAGGAAGAATATGCAGCGCTGGAAGAAACAGGGACGCGCAGGGACCGCGCCAGCAGTAGGTGAGTATAATTAGATAGCCCCCGCCCCCCCTCCCCTGCCGACCCCCGGGTATGACTCGAGTATAAGCCGAGAGGGGGACTTTCAGCCCCAAAAAATGGGCTGAAAATCTCGGCTTATACTTAAGTATAAATGAAGTACCGTATATACTCAAGTTAGGGGTCAGCATTCTCATGAGTGGTGTCATGGAGTCAGTAATAGGCCTATTGTTAATTATCTAAAGGGCCTCACTCAAATTGTCTCTCCATTGTCCATATGTATCTGATTGTGTAAGTTTCTTCAGTGTGGATTTCAACAATCCATTCATTCTCTCAATTAGACCAGCCGCCTGTGGGTAATATGGCATATGATACACCCATTCTATGTTGTGTTGCCTGGCATAGTCTTTGACATGTTGTCCTGTAAAGTGAGATCCATTATCTGTTTGTACTTGCAAAGGAGTACCATAATACTGTGTAATCAGTTCTAAGGTTCTCAAAGTACTCCATTGGGTGGCTGATTTACATGGAAATCCCGCCATCAGTCCAGAATATGTGTCTGCAGCTGTACAAATGTATTTACATTGTCTACTCTCAGGGAGGGGCCCCACAAAATCCAGCTGCCATATCTGGGCCGATACCTGTCCCCTCCCAATATGTCCCATAACGGTGTGTGGTACCTCTCGTTTCTGCGAGTGTTGACATATGGGACACTGTGCAATAACTTGTTTGATGGTGTCTGGAGTTAAGGGCACTCCTCTCTCTTGTGCCCACCTGTAAGTGGCTTTCTCTCCCAAGTGTCCACTTTTTTGGTGCGCCCAAA
The DNA here is from genome assembly GCF_051348905.1 of Ranitomeya variabilis. Lineage (NCBI taxonomy): Eukaryota > Metazoa > Chordata > Amphibia > Anura > Dendrobatidae > Ranitomeya > Ranitomeya variabilis. The sequence goes on from NC_135233.1 coordinate 626,753,631, forward strand.
CGGCTGTACCTTGCAACCATGTTTCTTTTTCTTTATCAGACTCAGTATCTGCGACAAAGATGGAGGCTGCCGCATCTGCTTGGGAATTAAATAAACGTTCAAGTGAGTTAAGAGGGACATGAGCATCAACATAAAATACAGTACTTTTAGTACATTGAATTATTTCCTCAATATTTTGCCACACCTCTCTCCCCCAAGTCCTGAAATTTGTACCCGGGGTCCTTTAAATTTTTTAGGGTTTCCATAAATTAAGGTAGCCTCCGCCCCCGTATCAATGAATGCTGGTACTCTTTGGACATTGCCGCCTTTCCAATGTATGGATAATTGGACATAGGGTCTTTCATCCCTTCTTATCCATATAGGGGCTTGGCTTGCTACCTATGCCGAGGAATCAGAATCATAGTCTGAATCCTTCTTAGGAGGGTCTGAAGAAATTTCCTCCTGCACTTTTTATGGCTGCCATTGTAGCCATTTCTAACTTAACAACATCGAGGGGTTAACGGCATCACCTGCCTTTGCAGGGATCCCCATGAGTACCTTAACAACATCATGGGGCTCTGAGCCCTTGAGCTTATCATCCCATGCCTCTGCAAGTCCACTACTTCCCAATTCATGCGCTATTATATCATATGGAGCCTCGGACCAGCCGGGGACCTCTGGTTTTTACTTGACTTTCTCTTCTTTACTTCGCCTGAACATTGTAACAAAAATTTGGCAACATGCCAAATGCTGATTTTTTTTTTTTGCACGAAGAATTATCAATCAAAATATATCACTTTGATAAAAACAGAATTTCAAAATTATGTTCAGACAAAAAGTTATAAGGATTTCTAAAAATTGGCTTTGTGCCAAAAAGAAACAATCTTCCAGCAACTTAACAATTTCCTTTGTCTAGACAATCAAACTTACAAGAATCCATCTATTATCCATCACAAAATTATTTTTCATAAAAAACTTTACATTCATAAAATCCTGCCGACTACGCCAATTTATGTCTAAGGCTACTTTCACACTAGCGTTAACTGCATTACGTCTCAAAACGTCTTTTTTTCGAAAAAACGCATCCAGCAAAAGTTTTTGCTGGATGCGTTTTTTCCCCATAGACTTGTATTGGCGACGTATTGCGACGGATTGACATACGTCGTGTACGTTTTACGACGTATGCGTCGAAATTTGGCGACACGTCGTCTCAAAAAAACGTTGATTGTAACGTTTTTTGTCTCCGCCTAAAAAACGTGTCGCGACGCATCCTGCGGCATACGTCGTTGGCTGCAATGGAAGCCTATGAGCGACGGATGCGTCGGGACACGTCGTACGACGCAATACAGCGCTGCAATACGTTTTTTTTACACTGAGCATGCTCAGAAGCAGAATTTTGTTGCCAATTGGCCAGACACCCCCAAATCTATATAAACCTGGCCTGGGCCTTCAACCCCACATATGCCAGCAAGAAGACAAAGAGAGGAGAAGCCTGCCAGCAAGAGCCCAGCCAGCAACAGGACCCCAGCCAGCCACAAGACCCCAGCCAGCCACAAGATCCCAGCCAGCCACAAGATCCCAGCCAGCCACAGGAGCCAGCCAGCCACAGGAGCCAGCCACAGGACCCCAGCCAGCCACAAGACCCCAGCCAGCCACAAGACCCCAGCCAGCCACAAGATCCCAGCCAGCCACAAGATCCCAGCCAGCCACAGGAGCCAGCCAGCCACAGGAGCCAGCCACAGGACCCCAGCCAGCCACAAGACCCCAGCCAGCCACAAGACCCCAGCCAGCCACAAGATCCCAGCCAGCCACAAGATCCCAGCCAGCCACAAGATCCCAGCCAGCCACAGGAGCCAGCCAGCCACAGGAGCCAGCCACAGGAGCCAGCCACAGGACTCAAGCCACAGGACTCCAGCCACCATAGAGCCAGTGTGAGTATTGCAATTTTTGTGTGCATCTGTGTGCCTGTGCATTTCTGTGTGTATGAGGTACTACTGACTACAGCAAGAGCTTAAAACCTGAAGAGAACCTGAGGCCTGCCATCGTCCTGCACCAGCCAGTGCCATGCTAGAGTCCAGATCCACCCTGATGCCAGCCACTGTGAAGACCTGCAGCTCCAGCCAAAGGATTGTCAGCCTTTTGTATGTGTGTGTAATGTGTGTGTGTGTATGCGTCTTCTGATTGGGTTCACCTTTCTGCCTTTGTTGTACATATGTGTATTTGCATAAAGCTATGTGCGTGCATGTGTATGTGTGCATTTTTGTACGGCTGTGTGCTTTTGTATCATGTGCCTGCACCTTATTATGCCTTTGCCAATCTTATGCCTGTTCATGTGGGAGGGTATGTGTCCATGTGCAGGATTGCATCAGGATGTGGTCAGGATTTTCCATCAGTATTTGTACGCCAAAATCAGGAGTGGGTGATAAAAGCAAAAGTGTGCCTGTTTTCCTATTATACTTTCCCTCTAATAATTGTTACACTCCTGGTTTTGGCTTACAAATACTGATGGAAAATCCTGACCAAATTCTGATGCGATCCGGAATGTGGACACATACCATGCATGTTTGTGTGCGTCTTGTTGATTGCATGTGCATTTGTCCATGCTTTAATTGGTTATTTGCCTTTTTCTGATGTATTGACTGTATAGTGGTCTGTGCAGCATGTGGTTTAACCCCTTCACCCCCAAGGGTGGTTTGCACGTTAATGACCGGGCCAATTTTTACAATTCTGACCACTGTCCCTTTATGAGGCTATAACTCTGGAACGCTTTGACGGATCTTGGCGATTCTGACATTGTTTTCTCGTGACATATTGTACTTCATGTTAAAGGTAAAATTTATTCGATATAACTTGCGTTTATTTGTGAAAAAAATGGAAATTTGGCGAAAATTTTGAAAATTTTGCAATTTTCCAACTTTGAATTTTTGTGCCCTTAAATCACAGACATATGTCACGCAAAATACCTAATAAGTAACATTTCCCACATGTCTACTTTACATCAGTACAATTTTGGAACCAAAATTTTTTTTTGTGACGGAGTTATAAGGGTTAAAAGTTGACCAGCAATTTCTCATTTTTACAACACCATTTTTTTTTAGGGACCACATCTCATTTGAAGTCATTTTGAGGGGTCTATATGATAGAAAATACTCAAGTGTGACACCATTCTAAAAACTGCACCCCTCAAGGTGCTCAAAACCACATTCAAGAAGTTTATTAACCCTTCAGGTGTTTCACAGGAATTTTTGGAATGTTTAAATAAAAATGAACATTTAACTTTTTTTCACACAAAATTTATTTCAGCTCCAATTTGTTTTATTTTACCAAGGGTAACAGGAGAAAATGGACCCCCAAAGTTGTTGTACAATTTGTCCTGAGTACGATGATACCCCATATGTGGGTGTAAACCATTGTTTAGGCGCATGGCAGAGCTTGGAAGGGAAGGAGCGCCATTTGACTTTTCAATGCAAAATTGACTGGAATTGAGATGGGACGCCATGTTGCGTTTGGAGAGCCCCTGATGTGCCTAAACATTGAAACTCCCTACAAGTGACACCATTTTGGAAAGTAGACCCCTAAGGAACTTATCTAGATGTGTGGTGAGCACTTTGACCCACCAAGTGCTTCACAGAAGTTTATAATGCAGAGCCGTAAAAATAAAAAATCATATTTTTTCACAAAAATGATCTTTTCGCCCCCAATTTTTTATTTTCCCAAGGGTAAGAGAAGAAATTGGACCCCAAAAAATGTTGTGCAATTTGTCCTGAGTACGCTGATACCCCATATGTGGGTGTAAACCATTGTTTGGGCGCATGGCAGAGCTTGGAAGGGAAGGAGCGCCATTTGACTTTTCAATGCAAAATTGACTGGAATTGAGATGGGACGCCATGTTGCGTTTGGAGAGCCCCTGATGTGCCTAAACATTGAAACTCCCTACAAGTGACACCATTTTGGAAAGTAGACCCCCTAAGGAACTTATCTAGATGTGTTTTGAGAGCTTTGAACCCCCAAGTGTTTCACTACAGATTATAACGCAGAGCCGTGAAAATAATTTTTTTTTTTTTTCTCAAAAATGATTTTTTAGCCCCCAGCTTTGTATTTTTACAAGGGTAACAGAATAAATTGGACCCCAAAATTTGTTTTCCAATTTGTCCTGAGTACGCTGATACCCCATATGTGGGGGGGAACCACTGTTTGGGCGCATGACAGAGCTCGGAAGGGAAGGAGCGCCATTTGGAATGCAGACTTAAATGGATTGGTCAGCAGCCGTCACGTTGCATTTGCAGAGCCCTTGATGTACCCAAACAGTACAAACCCCCCACAAGTGACCCCATATTGGAAACTAGACCTCCCAAGGAACTTATCTATATGTGTTTTGAGAACTTTGAACCCCCAAGTGTTTCACTAAAGTTTATAGCGCAAAGCCGTGAAAATAAAAATTCTTTTTTTTTTTTTTCACAAAAATGATTTTTTAGCCCCCAGTTTTGTATTTTCACAAGGGTAACAGGATAAATTAGACCCCAAAAGTTGTTGTCCAATTTGTCCTGAGTACGCTGATACCCCATATGTCGGGGGGAACCACTGTTTGGGCGCATGACAGAGCTCGGAAGGGAAGGAGCGCCATTTGGAATGCAGCCTTAAATGGATTGGTCTGCAGGCGTCACGTTGCATTTGCAGAGCCCCTGATGTACCCAAACAGTACAAACCCCCCACAAGTGACCCCATATTGGAAACTAGACCTCCCAAGGAACTTATCTAGATGTGTTGTGAGAACTTTGAACCCCCAAGTGTTTCACTACAGTTTATAATGCAGAGCCGTGAAAATAAAACATCTTTTTTTTCCCACAAAAATGATTTTTAGCCCCCCAAATTTTTATTTTCCTAAGGATAACAAGAGAACTTGGACCCCAGAAGTTGTTGTTCAATTTGTCCCGAGTACGCTGATAACACATATGTTGGGGTAAACCCCTTTTTGGGCGCACGGGAGAGCTCGGAAGGGAAGGAGCACTGTTTTACTTTTTCAACGCAGAATTGGCTGGAATTGAGATTGGACGCCATGTCGCGCTTGGAGAGCCCCTGATGTGCCTGGACAGTGGAAACCCCCCAATTCTACCTGAAACCCTAACCCAAACACACCCCTAACCCTAATCCCAACGGTAACCCTAACCACACCCCTAGCCCTGACACACCCATAATTCTAATCCCAACCCTAATCCAAACGTAAATGTAATCCAAACCCTAACCCTAACTTTAGCCCCAACCCTAACTTTAGCCCCAACCCTAACTTTACCTCCAACCCTAGCCCTAACCCTACCCCTAACCCTAACCCTAAACGTGACTGAAATACGTGGCACTGAAATACGTGGCACTGAAATACGTGGCACTGAAATACGTGGCACTGAAATACGTGATACGTGGCACTGAAATACGTGGCACTGAAATACGTGGCACTTAAATACGTGGCACTTAAATACGTGGCACTGAAATATGTGATACGTGGCACTTAAATACGTGGCACTGAAATACGTGGCACTTAAATACATGGCACTTAAATACGTGGCACTGAAATATGTGATACGTGGCACTTAAATACGTGGCACTGAAACACGTGGCACTGAAATACGTGATACGTGGCACTGAAATACGTGGCACTGAAATACGTGGCACTGAAATACGTGCAACTGAAATACGTGGTACTGAAATACGTGCAACTGAAATACGTGGTACTAAAATATGTGGCACTGAAATACGTGATACGTGGCACTGAAATACGTGGCACTGAAACACGTGGCACTGAAATACGTGATACGTGGCACTGAAATACATGGCACTGAAATACGTGGCACTGAAATACGTGGCACTGAAATACGTGGCACTATGACTGTCAGAAAATGTTCATTAAACGGTTAGGGGTGAGGTTAGGGGTAGAGTTAGGGTTAGGGTTTGGATCCCTTTATCACCTTGATGGTGGTGGGTGGCTTTTCAGTGTGTTTTCTGTTTTTTTCGATAAAAATGCATGCGTTTTTAACGCAAACAAACGCATGTGCTTAAAAACGCAAGAAAATACTGCAGGTTGTATTTCTGAAAATGAACGCATGCAGAAAAAAACCGCATGCGTTTGAAAACGCGACCAAACGCGTACAAAAAAACCGCATGCGTTTTTAATGTTAAATATAGGGAAAAAACGCATGCGTTTTTTTGTGCAAAAAACGCTGCAGACAAAAACGGAAGTGTGAAACCAGCGACGCTTTTTATAGCAAAAAAGTTTTTGCGTCTCCACATTTTGAGACCTATAATTTTTCCACATTTTGCTCCACAGAGTCATGTGAGGTCTTGTTTTTTGCGGGACGAGTTGACGTTTTTATTGGTAACATTTTCGGACACGTGACCGTTTTTGATCGCTTTTTATTCCGATTTTTGTGAGGCAGAATGACCAAAAACCTGCTATTCATGAATTTCTTTTGGGAGAGGCGTTTATACCGTTCTGCGTTTGGTAAAATTGATAAAGCAGTTTTATTCTTCGGGTCAGTACGATTACAGCGATACCTCATTTATCTCATTTTTTTTATGTTTTGGCGCTTTTATACGATAAAAGCTATTTTATAGAAAAAATAATTATTTTGGTATCGCTTTATTCTCAGGACTATAACTTTTTTATTTTTTTTGCTGATGATGCTGTATGGCGGCTTGTTTTTTGCGGGACAAGATGACGTTTTCAGCGGTACCATGGATATTTATCAGTCTTTTTGATCGCGTGTTATTCCACTTTTTGTTCGGCGGTATGGTAATAAAGCGTTGTTTTTTGCCTCGTTTTTTTTTTTTTTTCTTACGGTGTTTACTGAAGGGGTTAACTAGTGTGGCAGTTTTATAGGTTGGGTCGTTACGGACGTGGTGATACTAAATATGTGTACTTTTATTGTCTTTTTTTTTAATTTAGATAAAGAAATGTATTTATGGGAATAATATATATATATTTTTTTTCATTATTTTGGAATATTTTTTTTTACACATTTGGAAATTTTTTTTTTTACTTTTTTACTTTGCCCCAGGGGGTGTCAATACAGATCGGTGATCTGCCAGTTTGCATAGCACTCTGACAGATCACCGATCTGCGAGAAGTGCAGGCTGCTTCACAGTGCCTGCTCTGAGCAGGCGTCTGTGAAGCCACCTCCCTCCCTGCAGGACCCGGATCCGCGGCCATCTTGGATCCGGGTCTGGAGCAGGCAGTGAGGGAGGTAAGACCCTCGCAGCAACGCGATCACATCGCGTTGCTGCGGGGGGCTCAGGGAAGCCCGCAGGGAGCCCCCTCCCTGCGCGATGCTTCCCTGCACCGCCGGCATATCGCGATCATGTTTGATCGCGGTGTGCCGGGGGTTAATGTGCCGGGAGCGGTCCGTGACCGCTCCTGGCACATAGTGCCGGATGTCAGCTGCGATATGCAGCCGACACCCGGCCGCGATCGGCCGCGCTCCCCCCGTGAGCGCGGCCGATCGGCTATGACGTACTATCCCGTCGGCGGTCATACGGGCCCACCCCACCTCGACGGGATAGTACGTCGGATGTCAGGAAGGGGTTAAATGTGTTTTTTTTGTTGTTTTTTTTTTAAATCTGATGTATTTTTTTAAAAAGTCTAGCGGTCTGCAGCTTGTGGTTTGAATGTGTGAGTGTGGTTTTTTTTTTCTATTTAAAAGTGTTGATTTTATTTTACTGTTAAAACCATTTGCAGTTGATGTACTTGTATTTAAAATAAAGAGCGTGTCAGCTCCTAATTGTGATTTAAAAAAAAAAGAGTGAAAAAAAAAAAAATAATAAAATTTTTGTTAAAAAAAATGTCCGTAGTATCATTTCATAAAGGTAAATTTAAAACTGGTGTATGTACCAATGGTTACAAATGCAATACAGAGTTGGTTGAGGGCATTTTTTTTTAATAAAGGTTACACTTAAAGGTTTTTTTGGGGAGGTGATTTTTTAAAATAAAATGTGGTAAATATATGTTTACATGGTGGGTTCGCATTTAAAAATATTTTTTTGGGAACATGGAAATGAATGGTATACCGTGCACCTGTTTTGGGGTTTTGGTGTTCACATTTAACCCCTTCACCCCCAAGGGTGGTTTGCACGTTAATGACCGGGCCAATTTTTACAATTCTGACCACTGTCCCTTTATGAGGCTATAACTCTGGAACGCTTTGACGGATCTTGGCGATTCTGACATTGTTTTCTCGTGACATATTGTACTTCATGTTAGTGGTAAAATTTATTCGATATAACTTGCGTTTATTTGTGAAAAAAATGGAAATTTGGCGAAAATTTTGAAAATTTTGCAATTTTCCAACTTTGAATTTTTATGCCCTTAAATCACAGACATATGTCACGCAAAATACTTAATAAGTAACATTTCCCACATGTCTACTTTACATCAGTACAATTTTGGAACCAAAATTTTTTTTTGTGACGGAGTTATAAGGGTTAAAAGTTGACCAGCAATTTCTCATTTTTACAACACCATTTTTTTTTAGGGACCACATCTCATTTGAAGTCATTTTGAGGGGTCTATATGATAGAAAATACCCAAGTGTGACACCATTCTAAAAACTGCACCCCTCAAGGTGCTCAAAACCACATTCAAGAAGTTTATTAACCCTTCAGGTGTTTCACAGGAATTTTTGGAATGTTTAAATAAAAATGAACATTTAACTTTTTTTCACACAAAATTTATTTCAGCTCCAATTTGTTTTATTTTACCAAGGGTAACAGGAGAAAATGGACCGCCAAAGTTGTTGTACAATTTGTCCTGAGTACGCTGATACCCCATATGTGGGGGTAAACCACTGTTTGGGCGTATGGCAGAGCTCGGAAGGAAAGGAGCGCCATTTGACTTTTCAATGCAAAATTGACTGGAATTGAGATGGGACGCCATGTTGCGTTTGGAGAGCCCCTGATGTGCCTAAACACTGAAACCCCCTACAAGTGACACCATTTTGGAAAGTAGACCCCCTAAGGAACTTATCTTGATGTGTGGTGAGCACTTTGACCCACCAAGTGCTTCACAGAAGTTTATAATGCAGAGCCGTAAAAATAAAAAATCATATTTTTTCACAAAAATGATCTTTTCGCCCCCAATTTTTTATTTTCCCAAGGGTAAGAGAAGAAATTGGACCCCAAAAAATGTTGTGCAATTTGTCCTGAGTACGATGATACCCCATATGTGGGTGTAAACCATTGTTTGGGCGCATGGCAGAGCTTGGAAGGGAAGGAGCGCCATTTGACTTTTCAATGCAAAATTGACTGGAATTGAGATGGGACGCCATGTTGCGTTTGGAGAGCCCCTGATGTGCCTAAACATTGAAACTCCCTACAAGTGACACCATTTTGGAAAGTAGACCCCCTAAGGAACTTATCTAGATGTGTGGTGAGCACTTTGACCCACCAAGTGCTTCACAGAAGTTTATAATGCAGAGCCGTAAAAATAAAAAATCATATTTTTTCACAAAAATGATCTTTTCGCCCCCAATTTTTTATTTTCCCAAGGGTAAGAGAAGAAATTGGACCCCAAAAAATGTTGGCCAATTTGTCCTGAGTACGCTGATACCCCATATGTGGGTGTAAACCATTGTTTGGGCGCATGGCAGAGCTTGGAAGGGAAGGAGCGCCATTTGACTTTTCAATGCAAAATTGACTGGAATTGAGATGGGACGCCATGTTGCGTTTGGAGAGCCCCTGATGTGCCTAAACATTGAAACTCCCTACAAGTGACACCATTTTGGAAAGTAGACCCCCTAAGGAACTTATCTAGATGTGTGGTGAGCACTTTGACCCACCAAGTGCTTCACAGAAGTTTATAATGCAGAGCCGTAAAAATAAAAAATCATATTTTTTCACAAAAATGATCTTTTTGCCCCCAATTTTTTATTTTCCCAAGGGTAAGAGAAGAAATTGGACCCCAAAAAATGTTGGCCAATTTGTCCTGAGTACGCTGATACCCCATATGTGGGTGTAAACCATTGTTTGGGCGCATGGCAGAGCTTGGAAGAGAAGGAGCGCCATTTGACTTTTCAATGCAAAATTGACTGGAATTGAGATGGGACGCCATGTTGCGTTTGGAGAGCCCCTGATGTGCCTAAACATTGAAACTCCCTACAAGTGACACCATTTTGGAAAGTAGACCCCCTAAGGAACTTATCTAGATGTGTTTTGAGAGCTTTGAACCCCCAAGTGTTTCACTACAGATTATAACGCAGAGCCGTGAAAATAATTTTTATTTTTTTTCTCAAAAATGATTTTTTAGCACCCAGCTTTGTATTTTTACAAGGGTAACAAAATAAATTGGACCCCAAAATTTGTTTTCCAATTTGTCCTGAGTACGCTGATACCCCATATGTGGGGGGGAACCACTGTTTGGGCGCATGACAGAGCTCGGAAGGGAAGGAGCGCCATTTGGAATGCAGCCTTAAATGGATTGGTCTGCAGGCGTCACGTTGCATTTGCAGAGCCCCTGATGTAACCAAACAGTACAAACCCCCCACAAGTGACCCCATATTGGAAACTAGACCTCCCAAGGAACTTATCTAGATGTGTTTTGAGAACTTTGAACCCCCAAGTGTTTCACTAAAGTTTATAGCGCAAAGCCGTGAAAATAAAAATTCTTTTTTTTTTTTCACAAAAATGATTTTTTAGCCCCCAGTTTTGTATTTTTACAAGGGTAACAGGATAAATTAGACCCCAAAAGTTGTTGTCCAATTTGTCCTGAGTACGCTGATACCCCATATGTGGGGGGGAACCACTGTTTGGGTGCATGACAGAGCTCGGAAGGGAAGGAGCGCCATTTGGAATGCAGCCTTAAATGGATTGGTCTGCAGGCATCACGTTGCATTTGCAGAGCCCCTGATGTACCCAAACAGTACAAACCCCCCACAAGTGACCCCATATTGGAAACTAGACCTCCCAAGGAACTTATCTAGATGTGTTGTGAGAACTTTGAACCCCCAAGTGTTTCACTACAGTTTATAACGCAGAGCCGTGAAAATAAAACATCTTTTTTTTCCCACAAAAATGATTTTTAGCCCCCCAAATTTTTATTTTCCTAAGGATAACAAGAGAACTTGGACCCCAGAAGTTGTTGTTCAATTTGTCCCGAGTACACTGATAACACATATGTTGGGGTAAACCCCTTTTTGGGCGCACGGGAGAGCTCGGAAGGGAAGGAGCACTGTTTTACTTTTTCAACGCAGAATTGGCTGGAATTGAGATTGGACGCCATGTCGCGCTTGGAGAGCCCCTGATGTGCCTGGACAGTGGAAACTCCCCAATTCTACCTGAAACCCTAACCCAAACACACCCCTAACCCTAATCCCAACGGTAACCCTAACCACACCCCTAGCCCTGACACACCCATAATTCTAATCCCAACCCTAATCCAAACGTAAATGTAATCCAAACCCTAACCCTAACTTTACCTCCAACCCTAGCCCTAACCCTAACCCTACCCCTAACCCTAACCCTAAACGTGACTGAAATACGTGGCACTGAAATACGTGGCACTGAAATACGTGGCACTGAAATACGTGGCACTGAAATACGTGGCACTGAAATACGTGGCACTGAAATACGTGATACGTGGCACTTAAATACGTGGCACTGAAACACGTGGCACTGAAATACGTGATACGTGGCACTGAAATACGTGGCACTGAAATACGTGGCACTTAAATACGTGGCACTGAAATATGTGATACGTGGCACTGAAATACGTGGCACTGAAATACGTGGCACTGAAATACGTGGCACTGAAATACGTGGCACTGAAATACGTGGCACTGAAATACGTGGCACTGAAATACATGATACGTGGCACTGAAATACGTGGCACTGAAACACGTGGCACTGAAATACGTGATACGTGGCACTGAAATACGTGGCACTGAAATACGTGGCACTGAAATACGTGGCACTGAAATATGTGATACGTGGCACTTAAATACGTGGCACTGAAACACGTGGCACTGAAATACGTGGCACTGAAATACGTGATACGTGGCACTGAAATACGTGGCACTGAAATACGTGGCACTGAAATACGTGGCACTGAAATATGTGATACGTGGCACTTAAATACGTGGCACTGAAACACGTGGCACTGAAATACGTGGCACTGAAATACGTGATACGTGGCACTGAAATACGTGGCACTGAAATACGTGGCACTGAAATACGTGGCACTATGACTGTCAGAAAATGTTCATTAAACGGTTAGGGGTGAGGTTAGGGGTAGAGTTAGGGTTAGGGTTTGGATCCCTTTATCACCTTGATGGTGGTGGGTGGCTTTTCAGTGTGTTTTCTGTTTTTTTTCGATAAAAATGCATGCGTTTTTAACGCAAACAAACGCATGTGCTTAAAAACGCAAGAAAATACTGCAGGTTGTATTTCTGAAAATGAACGCATGCAGAAAAAAACCGCATGCGTTTGAAAACGCGACCAAACGCGTACAAAAAAAACGCATGCGTTTTTTTGTGCAAAAAACGCTGCAGACAAAAACGCAAGTGTGAAACCAGCGACGCTTTTTATAGCAAAAAAGTTTTTGCGTCTCCACATTTTGAGACCTATAATTTTTCCACATTTTGCTCCACAGAGTCATGTGAGGTCTTGTTTTTTGCGGGACGAGTTGATGTTTTTATTGGTAACATTTTCGGACACGTGACCATTTTTGATCGCTTTTTATTCCGATTTTTGTGAGGCAGAATGACCAACAACCTGCTATTCATGAATTTCTTTTGGGAGAGGCGTTTATACCGTTCCGCGTTTGGTAAAATTGATAAAGCAGTTTTATTCGTCGGGTCAGTACGATTACAGCGATACCTCATTTATATCATTTTTTTATGTTTTGGCGCTTTTATACGATAAAAACTAAAATATAGAAAAAATAATTATTTTGGTATCGCTTTATTCTCAGGACTAACTTTTTTATTTTTTTGCTGATGATGCTGTATGGCGGCTTGTTTTTTGCGGGACAAGATGACGTTTTCAGCGGTACCATGGTTATTTATATCAGTCTTTTTGATCGCGTGTTATTCCACTTTTTGTTCGGCGGTATGGTAATAAAGCGTTGTTTTTTGCCTCGTTTTTTTTTTTTTTTCTTACGGTGTTTACTGAAGGGGTTAACTAGTGGGGCAGTTTTATAGGTTGGGTCGTTACGGACGCGGCAATACTAAATATGTGTACTTTTATTGTTTTGTTTTTTTTATTTAGATAAAGAAATGTATTTATGGGAATAATATATTTTTTTTTATTATTATTTATTTAGGAATTTTTTTTTTTTTTTTTTTACACATGTGGAAAAATTTTTTTTTTACTTTTTTACTTTGTCCCAGGGGGGGACATCACAGATCATTGATCTGGCAGTGTGCACAGCACTCTGCCAGATCGACGATCTGCTGTGCAGGGCTGCAGGCTTTCCAAGTGTCTGCTCTGAGCAGGCACTCGGTAAGCCACCTCCCTCCCTGCAGGACCCGGATGCCGCGGCCATCTTGGATCCGGGACCTGCGGCGAGGAGGGAGGTAGGAGACCCTCAGAGCAACGCGATCACATCGCGTTGCTCCGGGGGTCTCAGGGAAGCCCGCAGGGAGCCCCCTCCCTGCGCGATGCTTCCCTATACCGCCGGTACACTGCGATCATGTTTGATCGCGGTGTGCCGGGGGTTAATGTGCCGGGGGCGGTCCGTGACCGCTCCTGGCACATAGTGCCGGATGTCAGCTGCGATATGCAGCCGACACCCGGCCGCGATCGGCCGCGCTACCCCCGTGAGCGCCGCTGATCGATGATGACGTACTATCCCGTCGGCGGTCATACGGGCCCACCCCACCTCGACGGGATAGTACGTCAAATGTCGGGAAGGGGTTAATGAACTTTTCTCACATCATTTTAGCAGGGTGTTTATTAAAACATTACCTAGTTTAGAGGGTGGTCTAACTATAAATCCATTATACTTATTATAGATACACCAGGGACCAGGTCCATAGCACCCGCCTGTGTTCCATACCAGGACCAGCCCACCAGGCAAGCCCACCAGGACCACAGCCACACATCTTTAAAAGTAAGTTTTGAAGACCCCCAATCTGCTGCTTCAATGTGTAGAGCAGATTGCAAGTGTCTTTTAACTTACAGAGAGACCAGGACCACAGCCGCCGCCTGTCAGCCCAGGACCACAGCCACCGCCTGTCAGCCCAGGACCAGCCCACCAGGACCACAGCCACAAATCTTTCAAAGTAAGTTTTGAAGACCCCAAATCTGCTTCAATGTGTAGAGCAGATTGCAAGTGTCTTTTAACTTACAGAGAGACCAGGACCACAGCCGCCGCCTGTCAGCCCAGGACCACAGCCGCCGCCTGTCAGCCCAGGACCAGCCCACCAGGACCACAGCCACAAATCTTTCAAAGTAAGTTTTGAAGACCCCAAATCTGCTGCTTCAATGTGTAGAGCAGATTGCAAGTGTCTTTTAACTTACAGAGAGACCAGGACCACAGCCGCCGCCTGTCAGCCCAGGACCACAGCCGCCGCCTGTCAGCCCAGGACCAGCCCACCAGGACCACAGCCACAAATCTTTCAAAGTAAGTTTTGAAGACCCCAATCTGCTACTTCAATGTGTAGAGCAGATTGCAAGTGTCTTTTAACTTTTACAGAGACACCAGGACCACAGCCACCGGCCTTGCTTCCACAACAATGTCCTCTTCTGACAGCCCTCCTCCACAGCAACAGCGTGTATCGGTAAGTTAACACAAAATTTATTTATTTTTTTTTTTATTTACTTTTTTTTGATCACTACATGCATAAATTATGTTTCAACAGGAAGCTGAATCAGATGAGGAGCTGTCAGAAGGGGGCGAGATGGGTGGAGAGATGCAAGTGGAGGAGGAACCAAGTGTAAGTAGTGGTGAAACAGTTGCTTCGCACATCACACTGCACCATACACAAAACAGACTTTCATACATAACTAAACACAGAAAATATATGCCTACCTGAGAATTTGTTTCCTTTATTTCAGGCTGCTGCTGCTGCTGCTCCTGCTGCTGCCGCTGAAGGTTCTCCCAGACACTCCCAGAGTCGGCGGACTCGTCGCCGCGGTCGCCCATCAGTGAGTTTTTTTTTTTTGGGAGGGGGATTCTATTGGTACTTTAGTGTTTCAGTGTACTAATTTGTTTGTTTTTCTTCTTTTTTTTTTTGGCACAGGCTTCACAGCGTGCTCCCGCAGAAGAGGATGATGATGACGACATAGACATTGATAATCTCATCGAGGAGGTTCGCGAGCGGGAGCCGCTGTGGAACATGGCTGACCGCAGGCATGCCGATACCGGTGTCACCCGTCGGCTCTGGGACGAAGTGTGTCGCAACCTGTTTCCAAGGCGGGAGAGCCTTCATCCTCAGCAGCAGAGCAAACTAGGTAAGTATTCACTTTCCAGTGATGTTTTGAGCTGACTGTAATGTATTGCATTTACCAATTTTTTTTTTTTCTTTTGATTCTTGTCTTCACAGTTGGAAAGATTAGGAAGCGGTGGCGGTCACTGAGGGATCGCTTTAAGAGGGAATTCAACGAGGAGATGCAGGCCCCGAGTGGCTCTGCAGGAAGGAAGAGGAGCAGATATAAATATGGCCAGGCCCTCTCCTTCCTGAGGCGAACCATGCTGAGCAGAGTGTAAGTATTCTACAGCCCACTAATAACCATGTTAACCTGTCTACTTAGTTTGCTTTCAGTCAGGGCTTTTTCATTCCAATGTATTAATTTCTTTTGTTTTTTCTTTCACAGCACCTTCTCCAGCCACCGTGCGCTTGCATCTTCCTCTGCGCCCTCTGGAGCGATCCCTCCTGAGTCCGCCACTGAGGGCCACGTCGGTAGGCCCCACCCCTCTGTCCCCTCCTCTGACCCCTCTGTCCCCTCCACTTCATCCGCCCCAAGCAGTGGAGCATTATTGCAGGCTTCATTGCTCGCATCTGATGCTGAACAGTTAGCGTTTCCTTTACCCCACCCCTCTGATCCTGCCACCTCGAGACCACCATTAGGTTCGTGGCGTCAGCGACAGAGGGGTCAGGAAAGGAGCTATGCTCCTGAGTTCTTACACCTGAATGCATCCTTCCAAGGCTCTTTCAAAATTTTGGGAGAGCAAGTGACTGCTGGTTTCAACATGGTGCAATCCCGCATCAGTGAAACAAGCCAGGAAACCAGCAGTCGCTTGGATAGGCTGCATTCAGCTGTAAGTCCCGATCCGGCCAATATTTTTTTTCAATCCATGCTCAGGAGCATGGAGAAGCTTTCTTTTGAGCAACAGATGCGGGTAATGAATACCTGCCATAATGCTCTACTGCAGGCCGTTAATGACCCCCAATCTACCCACACACCTCCCCACACCTCCACTCCAATTCCACCCCAGGCCCCATTTCCACCCCAGGCCCCACCAAGGGCCCCATTTCCACACAATACCCCCCATTACCAAACCCAGCACCAATACTCACACCAGCCCCAATACCAAACCCAGCCCCAATCCCCACACCAGCCCCATTACCCAACCCAGCCCCATTACCCAACCCAGTCCCAATACCCAACCCAGTCCCCACAACCATCCCGGCCCCCAGACCAAATTCCTTCCCCAATGTTTTCTTTAACCAGCTTTTCTCTTCCCCCTACCCCAACACCACCCCCCTCTGGTCAGCCTCTTGTTTTTACCCCCCCTTCCACTGCACCCCAAACAAGTAGGGTTTCCCCACCTATCGACGTGGTCCAACCTTCCTGCCCCTCCTCCCCTAGTATCTCCACCCCACACTTTGAAGACCTTTAATAATGTATTGTTATTGTTTGTTAACCCCTTAAGCCCCGAGGGTGGTTTGCACGTTAATGACCGGGCCAATTTTTACAATTCTGACCACTGTCCCTTTATGAGGTTATAACTCTGGAACGCTTCAACGGATCTTGGCGATTCTGACATTGTTTTCTCGTGACATATTGTACTTCATGTTACTGGTAAAATTTCTTCGATATAACTTGCGTTTATTTGTGAAAAAAACGAATATTTGGCGAAAATTTTGAAAATTTCGCAATTTTCCAACTTTGAATTTTTATGCCCTTAAATCACAGACATATGTCACACAAAATACTTAATAAATAACATTTCCCACATGTCTACTTTACATCAGCACAATTTTGGAACCAAAATTTTTTTTTGTGACGGAGTTATAAGGGTTAAAAGTTGACCAGCAATTTCTCATTTTTACAACACCATTTTTTTTTAGGGACCACATCTCATTTGAAGTCATTTTGACGGGTCTATATGATAGAAAATACCCAAGTGTGACACCATTCTAAAAACTGCACCCCTCAAGGTACTCAAAACCACTTTCAAGAAGTTTATTAACCCTTCAGGTGTTTCACAGGAATTTTTGGAATGTTTAAATAAAAATGAACATTTAACTTTTTTTCACACAAAATTTATTTCAGCTCCAATTTGTTTTATTTTACCAAGGGTAACAGGAGAAAATAGACCCCAAAAGTTGTTGTACAATTTGTCCTGAGTACGCTGATACCCCATATGTGGGGGTAAACCACAGTTTGGGCGCATGGCAGAGCTTGGAAGCAAAGGAGCGCCATTTGACTTTTCAATGCAAAATTGACTGGAATTGAGATGGGACGCCATGTTGCATTTGGAGAGCCCCTGATGTGCCTAAACATTGAAACCCCCCACAAGTGACACCATTTTGGAAAGTAGACCCCCTAAGGAACTTATCTAGATGTGTGGTGAGCACTTTGACCCAACAAGTGCTTTACAGAAGTTTATAATGCAGAGCCATAAAAATAAAAAATCATATTTTTTCACAAAAATTATCTTTTCACCCCCAATTTTTTATTTTCCCAAGGGTGAGAGAAGAAATTGGACCACAAAAATTGTTGTGCAATTTGTCCTGAGTACGCTGATACCCCATATGTGGGTGTAAACCATTGTTTGGGCGCAGGGCAGAGCTCGGAAGGGAAGGAGCGCCATTTGACTTTTCAATGCAAAATTGACTGGAATTGAGATGGGACGCCATGTTGCATTTAGAGAGCCCTTGATGTGCCTAAACATTGAAACCCCTAACAAGTGACACCATTTTGGAAAGTAGACCCCCTAAGGAACTTATCTAGATGTGTGGTGAGCACTTTGACCCAACAAGTGCTTTACAGAAGTTTATAATGCAGAGCCGTAAAAATAAAAAATCATATTTTTTCACAAAAATGATCTTTTCACCCCCAATTTTTTATTTTCCCAAGGGTAAGAGAAGAAATTGGACCCCAAAAATTGTTGTGCAATTTGTCCTGAGTACACTGATACCCCATATGTGGGTGTAAACCATTGTTTGGGCGCAGGGCAGAGCTCAGAAGGGAAGGAGCGCCATTTGACTTTTCAATGCAAAATTGACTGGAATTGAGATGGGACGCCATGTTGCGTTTGGAGAGCCCCTAATGTGCCTAAACATTGAAACCCCCCACGAGTGACACCATTTTGGAAAGTAGACCCCTTAAGGAACTTATCTAGATGTGTGTTGAGCACTTTGACCCAACAAGTGCTTCACAGAAGTTTATAATGCAGAGCCGTAAAAATAAAAAATCATATTTTTTCACAAAAATGATCTTTTCACCCCCATTTTTTTATTTCCCCAAGGGTAAGAGAAGAAATTAGACCACAAAAGTTGTTGTGCAATTTGTCCTGAGTACGACGATACCCCATATGTGGGTGTAAACCATTGTTTGGGCGCATAGCAGAGCTCAGAAGGGAAGAAGCGCTATTTTACTTTTCAATGCAAAATTGACTGGAATTAAGATGGGATGCCATGTTGCGTTTGGAGAGCCCCTGATGTGCCTAAACATTAAACCCCCCCACAAGTGACACCATTTTGGAAAGTAGACCCCCTAAGGAACTTATCTAGATGTGTTTTGAGAGCTTTGAACCCCCAAGTGTTTCACTACAGTTTATAACGCAGAGCCGTGAAAATAAAAATTATTTTTTTTTTCACAAAAATGATTTTTTAGCCCCCAGTTTTGTATTTTCACAAGGGTATCAGGATAAATTGGACCCCAAAAGTTGTTGTCCAATTTGTCTGGAGTACGCTGATACCCCATTTGTGGGGAGGGACCACTGTTTGGGCGCATGACAGAGCTCGGAAGGGAAGGAGCGCCATTTGGAATGCAGACTTAAATGGATTGGTCTGCAGGCGTCACGTTGCATTTGCAGAGCCCCTGATGTACCCAAACAGTACAAACCCCCCACAAGTGACCCCATATTGGAAACTAGACCCCCCAAGGAACTTATCTAGATGTGTTGTGAGAACTTTGAACCCCCAAGTGTTTCACTACAGTTTATAACGCAGAGCCGTGAAAATAATTTTTTTTTTTTTTCACAAAAATGAAATTTAGCCCCCAGTTTTGTATTTTCACAAGGGTATCAGGATAAATTGGACCCTAAAAGTTGTTGTCCAATTTGTCCTGAGTACGCTGATACCCCCTATGTGGGGGGGAACCACTGTTTGGGCGCATGACAGAGCTCAGAAGGGAAGGAGCGCCATTTGGAATTCAGACTTAAATGGATTGGTCTGCAGGTGTCACGTTGCATTTGCAGAGCCCCTGATGTACCCAAACAGTACAAACCCCCCACAAGTGACCCCATATTGGAAACTAGACCCCCCAAGGAACTTATCTAGATGTGTTGTGAGAACTTTGAACCCCCAAGTGTTTCACTACAGTTTATAACGCAGAGCCGTGAAAATAAAAATTATTTTTCTTTTTCACAAAAATGATTTTTTAGCCCCCAGTTTTGTATTTTCACAAGGGTATCAGGATAAATTGGACCCTAAAAGTTGTTGTCCAATTTGTCCTGAGTACGCTGATACCCCCTATGTGGGGGGGAACCACTGTTTGGGCGCATGACAGAGCTCGGAAGGGAAGGAGCGCCATTTGGAATGCAGACTTAAATGGATTGGTCTGCAGGCGTCACGTTGCATTTGCAGAGCCCCTGATGTACCCAAATAGTACAAACCCCCCCATATTGGAAACTAGACCTCCCAAGGAACTTATCTAGATGTGTTGTGAGAACTTTGAACCCCCAAGTGTTTCACTACAGTTTACAACGCAGAGCCGTGAAAATAAAACATATTTTTTTTCCCACAAAAATGATTTTTAGCCCCCCAAATTTTTATTTTCCCAAGGATAACAAGAGAACTTGGACCCCAGAAGTTGTTGTTCAATTTGTCCCTAGTACGCTGATACCCCATATGTTGGGGTAAACCCCTTTTTGGACGCACAGGAGAGCTCGGAAGGGAAGGAGCACTGTTTTACTTTTTCAACGCAGAATTGGCTGGAATTGAGATTGGACGCCATGTCGCGTTTGGAGAGCCCCTGATGTGCCTGAACAGTGGAAACTCCCCAATTCTACCTGAAACCCTACCCCTAACCGTTTACTGAACATTTTCTGACAGTCATAAGTGCCACGTATATAAGTGCCACGTACATAAGTGCCACGTACATAAGTGCCACGTATTTACGTGCCACGTATTTAAGTGCCACGTATTTAAGTGCCACGAAATTTCAGTGCCACAATATTTCAGTGCCACGTATTTCAGTGCCACGTATTTCAGTGCCACGTATTTCAGTGCCACGTATTTCAGTGCCACGTATTTCAGTGCCACGTATTTCAGGCACTGAAAAATACGTGGCACGTAAATACTTCAGTGCCACGATATTTCAGTGCCACGATATTTCAGTGCCACGTATTTCAGGCACTGGTAAATACGTGGCACGTAAATACGTGGCACGTAAATACGTGGCACTTAAATACGTGGCACTTATATACGTGGCCACTGAAATATCGTGGCACTTATATACGTATATAAACGTATATTTCAGTGCCACGTATTTCAGTGCCACGTATTTCAGGTTAGGGGTAGGGTTAGGGTTTTTTGTTTTTTTTCTTGTTTTCTTGTGTTTTTCTATAAAAACGCATGCGTTTTACCGCGTTTACATGCATTTTTTCACACATGCGGTTTTTTTAAAAAACGCATGCAGATAAAAACGCAAGTGTGAAACCAGACTAAAAGACGCTTTTTATAGCAAAAAAGTTTTTGCGTCTCCACATTTTGAGACCTATAATTTTTCCACATTTTGGTCCACAGAGTCATGTGAGGTCTTGTTTTTTGCGGGACGAGTTGACGTTTTTATTGGTAACATTTTCGGACACGTGACCATTTTTTATCACTTTTTATTCCGATTTTTGTGAGGCAGAATAACCAAAAACCAGCTATTCATGAATTTCTTTTGGGAGAGGCGTTTATACCGTTCTGCGCTTGGTAAAATTGATAAAGCAGTTTTATTCGTCGGGTCAGTACGATTACAGCGATACCTCATTTATATCATTTTTTTATGTTTTGACGCTTTTATACGATAAAAACTATTTTATAGAAAAAATAATTATTTTGGTATCGCTTTATTCTGAGGACTATAACTTTTTTATTTTTTTGCTGATGATGCTGTATGGCGGCTCGTTTTTTGCGGGACAAGATGACGTTTTCAGCGGTAACATGGTTATTTATATCTGTCTTTTTGATCGCGTGTTATTCCACTTTTTGTTCGGCGGTATGGTAATAAAGCGTTGTTTTTTGCCTCGTTTTTTTTTTTTTTTTCTTACGGTGTTTACTGAAGGGGTTAACTAGTGGGCCAGTTTTATAGGTTGGGTCGTTACGGACGCGGTGATACTAAATATGTGTACTTTTATTGTTTTTGTTTGTTTTTTTTAGATAAAGAAATGTATTTATGGGAATAATATTTTTTTTTTATTATTATTTATTTAGGAATTTTTTTATTTTTTTTTTTTACACATGTGGAAATTTTTTTTTTTACTTTTTTACTTTGTCCCAGCGGGGGACATCACAGATCGCAGATCTGATAGTGTGCACAGCACTCTATCATATCTGCGATCATACTTTCATCGGAGCAGGCTGCAGCTTTCATCTGCAGCCTGCTCCGACCCGGAAGTGCTCCCTGCAGGACCCGGATACAGCCCCTCGGCCATTTTGGATCCGGGGCCTGCAGGGAGAAGACGTTCGGTACGAGGTGAGTACATCACCTTGTACCGATCGTCTCAGGGAAGCACGCAGGGAGCCCCCTCCCTGCGCGATGCTTCCCTGTACCGCCGGTACACCGCGATCTTTTTTGATCGCGGTGTGCCGGGGGTTAATGTGCCGGGGGCGGTCCGTGACCGCTCCTGGCACATAGTGCCGGATGTCAGCTGCGATATGCAGCCGACACCCGGCCGCGATCGGCCGCGCTCCCCCCGTGAGCGCGGCCGATCGCGTATGACGTACTATACCGTCACCGGGAATTAAGGCCCACCCCACCTCGACGGTATAGTACGTCATATGGGATTAAGGGGTTAATATTTGAAAAAAAAAAATTTAGCAAATTGTTTTTAAAAAAAATGGAAAATAAAAAATATCTTTTTTGTCAAAAAAAAAATATATTTTTAAAAAATAGAGTTAAAATAAAATTTTCTCTGATTTAAATTCTATTCTTTGTGTGTGTGTGGATTTATTAAGGTAATATAATAAAAAAGGTTTAATAAAAACAAACACCAGACATGTGAAAGGTATAACATAATGGTTTTACTAGCAAGAAAACCACGCTTTTGGGCCTTTTTTTTTTTTTGTTTTGGTAGAAACACATTTTTTACATAAACAAAACACATGGGAAACAGGTTACACATGGGAAACAGGTTACACAATCATGTCTTGCCACGGGATCCGCCCGACAGGTGAGACAAAATAATCGGCAAACTGGTCCCTCATCCTTGTAACTGAACCTGTAGAGCGAACCGAGCTGCTGCGGTAGTCCCACAAGGTGGTCTCCAACTCTTCATCATCCAAAGAAACGGGCTCCTTTGACAGGACAAAGTTGTGGAGCACCACACATGCTTTAACTACCTCATCTATAGTTGTTGTTTTCAGCTTGATAGCCGTCAGCAGAACTCGCCACTTCGCCGTCAATATGCCAAAGGAACACTCCACTACTCTTCGTGCTCTAGTAAGCCGGTAATTAAATACCCGCTTGGTATGGGTTAAGTTCCGGCTACTGTACGGTTTCAGTAGGTGCGGCGACAGTTGAAAGGCTTCATCACCTACAAAGACATATTCCATGGCTGGGTCATTTGTTCCTGGCAGTGGTCTGGCTGGCGGTAAATCGTAGCTCTCTCCATAAAGGCAACGATCCATCGGAGAGTTTTTAAGAACTTGCGAATCGTTGGACCGTCCATATGCTCCGATGTCCACGGCAAGGAACCTGCAGTTGGCATCTGCAATAGCCATAAGGACGATGGAGAAATACTTCTTATAATTATAATACTCCGATCCTGTTCCTGCCGGTTTCGCAATCCTTATATGTTTCCCGTCAACTGCACCCACACAATTAGGGAAATTGCAAATTTGCTGAAACTCTTCAGCACTTCGCTACCAGATTTCCATGGATGGTTGGGGGATATACTCTGGTTGCAAAGTGGTCCAAACAGCCCGACGTGTCCTTCACTATTCCAGAGATAGTGGAAATGCCCAGCCGGAATTGGTAATGGAGCGAAGTCATAGATTCACCCGTAGCTAGGAAACTTTAAAAAAAAAAAAAAAAAAGTTAGAAAAAATTGCACAGACCAACAAGTTTCAATATGGCACTGTTAATTTTTTTTTAAGGGCGGGACACCCAATAAAACCAGCATGAAACCAGTGTAAAAAAACAGTGGAATGGCCGCCAAGAAAACCAAAATTACATGCTGCAGAAAATAGTGCGCAGTATATCAGCGCAGTATTGTCTGCAGCATGTAATATAACATTAAAAATGACCAATGAAAGAAAAAAAAGCAGTTGCATGTCATCAAACCCAAAAAACTTTAAAAAAAAAACTACAGAAAATGCAACGCAATATTTCAGCGCAGTATTTTCTGCAGTCTGTTATCTAACATTCAATATCAGCAATGACATTTAAATAAAGCAGTGGAATGTCCGCCAAGAAAACCAAAACTACATGCTGCAGAAAATAGTGCGCAATATGGCAGCGCAGTATTGTCTGCAGCGTGTAATATAACATTAAAAATGACCAATGACAGGAAAAAAATGAGGCTTACCGCAGGGTCACCATCAGCCGCTCCGCCGGTGTGATGGCAAGCCTCATCCTTGTGTCCTGCCTTCGGATGACATCCTCCATTTTTGCAAGCAAAAAATCGAAATGTTCCATCCTCATCCGCACGTAGTTGTGGAATTTGTGTGGATTGTGCCGCAACTCCAGGTACAGAGTGGACTGGACACCCCGGGTCATCCGTAGTTCATTAATCGGATGTATCCAGAGTCGCCTCCGTCTCCGTTCCCGCAGAAGCATCCTACGCCTTTCCGCTGCCGCCTCCTTCTCCCGCACTATGATATCCAGGCGATTCGTCTCAAAGATAACGTCGGTAACCAAACTAGCAATCCTCACAAGAACACCTTCCATCGCTGCCACAAAACTAAAACCCTCAAAGATGGGCTGTAAAAACAGTAACTATATAGTTTTCCATATTTTCCAGTAGCCAATCAAATTTGGGAGCCTCCCATTTTAAAAACGGATCCGTGGGAAAAACGGATGGTAAAACGTATGCAACGCATCCAGTATTTTCGACGGAAACGTTTAGCGGATTTGCGAAGGATCCGTCGAAATGCTGGATGCGTGGCATACGTTTGTCACCGTTTTTCACTTTTTTGACGCATCCGTTTTTTCGGCAAAAAAACGGATTTGCGACGTAATGCACTTAACGCTAGTGTGAAAGTAGCCTTACCAACTCAATTTAAACCTACAGCTCGCTCACTAACATGCAAGTTAGGCACAACTGAGAACAGTTCTTGTGGTAAAACAAAGTATATTATTTATATATACCATATATACTCGAGTATAAGCTGACCCCCCCTAATTTTGCCACAAAAAACTGAGAAAACTTAATGACTCGAGTATAAGCCTAGGGTGGAAAATGCAGCAGCTACCGGTAAATTTCAAGAGTAAAAATAGATACCAATAAAAGTAAAATTAATTGAGATATTAGTAGGCTAAGTGTTTTTGAATATCCATATTGAATCAGGAGTCCCATATAATGCTCCATAAAGTTTGATGGGCCCCATTAGATGCTCCATATTAAAATATGCCCCATATAATCCTGCATAAAGGTTAATAATGGCCCCATAGATGCTCCATACAGACACTTGCCCCTTATAGTGCTGCACAAACATTATGGCCCCATAGATGCTCCATACAGGCACTTGTCCCTTATAGTGCTGCACAAACGTTATGGCCCCATAGATGCTCCATACAGGCACTTGCCCCTTATAGTGCTGCACAAACGTTATGGCCCTATAGATGCTCCATACAGGCCCTTGCCCCTTATAGTGCTGCACAAACATTATGGCC
Source organism: Ranitomeya variabilis (assembly GCF_051348905.1). Classification (NCBI taxonomy): domain Eukaryota; kingdom Metazoa; phylum Chordata; class Amphibia; order Anura; family Dendrobatidae; genus Ranitomeya; species Ranitomeya variabilis. Next base: position 626,779,086 of record NC_135233.1, read on the forward strand.
CCATAGATGCTCCATACAGGCCCTTGCCCCCTTATAGTGCTGCACAAACATTATGGCCCCATAGATGCTCCATACAGGCACTTGCCCCTTATAGTGCTGCACAAACATTATGGCCCCATACAGGCACTTGCCCCATATAGGGCTGCACAAACATTATGGCCCCATAGATGCTCCATACAGGCACTTGCCCCTTATAGTGCTGCACAAACGTTATGGCCCCATAGATGCTCCATACAGGCACTTGCCCCTTATAGTGCTGCACAAACATTATGGCCCCATAGATGCTCCATACAGGCACTTGCCCCTTATAGTGCTGCACAAACATTATGGCCCCATACAGGCACTTGCCCCATATAGTGCTGCACAAATATTATGGCCCCATAGATGCTCCATACAGGCACTTGCCCCATATAGTGCTGCACAAACATTATGGCCCCATAGATGCTCCATACAGGCACTTGCCCCTTATAGTGCTGCACAAACATTATGGCCCCATAGATGCTCCATACAGGCACTTGCCCCTTATAGTGCTGCACAAACATTATGGCCCCATAGATGCTCCATACAGGCACTTGCCCCTTATAGTGCTGCACAAACATTATGGCCCCATAGATGATCCATACAGGCACTTGCCCCATATGCTGTGGCTGCGATAAAAAAAAAAAATCACATACTCACCTCTCCGTTGCTCAGGCCCCCGGCACTTTTAATATTTACCTGCTCCTTTTTCCTGTGTGGCTCAGTCTTCAGCGTTCTCCGCACTGACGTTCAGGCAGACGGCGCGCACTGACCACGTCATCGCGCCCTCTGACCTGAGCGTCACAGCCAGAGGACGCCGAAGACGGAGCCACACCGGAACGGAGGAGAGGTGACTTATCGCGCAGCGCTCCCCCTCCCCGTATACTTACCTGCTCCCGATGCGGTCCCTGCACGTCCCTGCTTCCAGCACTGCATCTTCTTCCTGTACTGAGCGGTCACATGGTACCGCACATTACAGTAATGAATATGCGGCTCCATCTCTATGGGAGGTGGAGCCGCATATTCATTACCGTAATGTGCGGGACCATGTGACCGCTCAGTACAGGAAGAAGCTGGGGCATCGGGGAGCCAGGGACGTGCAGGGACCGCGCCGGGAGCAGGTAAGTATAATTACACAGCCCCCGCTCCCCCTCCCCTGCCGACCCCTGGGTATGACTCGAGTATAAGCCGAGAGGGGGACTTTCAGCCCAAAAAATGGGCTGAAAATCTCAGCTTATACTCGAGTATATACGGTAATAGCAATTTTAAGCATGAATTAAAGGATATATAGTGACTATCAGAGTCATGTCATAAACATACAACAAATTACATAGGAATAAATAAGCATCAATACATCACCGGATATTGTAGCATCACTCCTCAATCGGAGGGACCTCGATTTAGTGAGGAGGAACATTCTGGGAAAGCATCAAGACAGCCAGCACGTCTGCTTCACCTGTCTGAAGAAAGTCACTACCTCACTGAATCAGCCCCATTCTTTTATATTCTTTTCTTATCTGACTATATCCGCTTCTGCGCAGTACATTCTACAAAATCATCATTATATAATTCATCACACACCGTCATGCGCAATGAAGACTACCAGAACCTTCTAGCGCATGATTAGTTTTAAGGTCATGCGCAGTTAGTTGTTTTTCCAAGTGTCTTATCAACTATTTTGTTATTTTTCAAGGTTATTATACTCCCGTTTTGTGAACAATAAAAGCTAGTTTCAGCTAGACTATTCTCCTTCTGCAGCCATATTTTGTCCGATAATAGCCTTGTACTCATATTCTAAAGCAAGAAACCATATTGATCACTATATATGTCTGGATACCTATCTGTTACATTCATACAATCAATCTTGTCCCATTTGTATCACAAAGTGACACTCGGGGGCCTGTATGACAGTAAAAACCCCACAGTGACACCATTCTAAAAACTGCACCCCTCAGGGTGTGCAAAACCATTTTCAAGAAGTTTATTAACCCTTCAGGTGATTAACAGGGACTAAAGCAACGTGGAAGGAAAAAATTTTACTTTAGCCCCAAATTTTTCTTTTTCACCTAACAGAAGAAAATGGACAACACACAGATACCCCATATATGGGGGAAAACTTCTATTGGGCGCATGGCAGGGCTCGGAAGGGGAGGACCGCCATTTGACTTTGGAAGCACAAAACTGTCTCGAATCGAGAGCGGACACCATGTTGTTTGAAGAGCCCGTAATATGTTTAAACTGTGGAAACAGCGCACAAGTGACCCCATTATAGAAATTAGATGCCTTAAAGGGAACCTGTCACCCCGTTTTTTGAAGATGAGCTAAAAATAGCGATAAATAGGGGCAGAGCTGGGCGTTACATTAGTGTCTTTGTGTGCCTTTATTACCCACCTATGCTGCTGAAATACCTTTGTAAAGTCGCCGTTTTGTGCTGTCACGCTGGTCTGGTCCTATGGGCGTGGTGACAACGCTGTTTCTCCCCCAGATCAGGCTCATCATTCCGTTGGTGGCGTAGTGATGTGCGCATGTCCAACAGAGAATATCCACTGCCCAGGAGATGAAAAAGAGCGCGATCTGCGCTATTCAGGCGTTTACCGGTGGGCGCGGCCATCTTTCTGTGGCCGCGCGTGCGCAGATGGAGCGCTCTGCTGCCCGGGGCTTCAGGAAAATGGCCGCGGGATTCCGCGCGTGCGCAGATGGAGATCGCGGCGGCCATTTTCCTGAAGCCCCGGGCAGCAGAGCGCTCCATCTGCGCACGCGAGGCCACAGAAAGATGGCCGCGCCCACCGGTAAACGGCTGAATAGCGCAGATCGCGCTCTTTTTCATCTCCTGGGCAGTGGATATTCTCTGTTGGACATGCGCAGACCACTACGCCGCCAACGGAATGATGAGCCTGATCTGGGGGAGAAACAGCGTTGTCACCACGCCCATAGGACCAGACCAGCGTGAGTGACAGCACAAAACGGCGACTTTACAAAGGTATTTCAGCAGCATAGGTGGGTAATAAAGGCACACAAAAGACACTAATGTAACGCCCAGCTCTGCCCCTATTTATCGCTATTTTTAGCTCATCTTCAAAAAACGGGGTGACAGGTTCCCTTTAAGGAATTTATGTCGATGTGTGGTGAGTATCTTGAACCCACAGGTGCTTCAATGAATTTTAAAACATTCAACCGTGAAAATCAAAAATTACATTTTTTCCCCAAAAAATTGTTTTAGCCCCACATGTTACATTTTCTCCTGCTACTTTTGTAAAAATGAACCATATAATTTGTTGTGGTGGAAAACTGGGCACACGGCGGGGCTCAGAAGGGAAGGTGCGCTACTTTGTTTGGCACAGAAAATTGTCTGGAATCATTAGATGCCATGTCACATTTGGAGAGCTGACAAGGCTCCAGAACAGCAGAATCTCCACAAGTGACCCCACTTTGGAAGCTACACCTCGTGAAGAATCCCTGTAGGGGCAGTGAGCCTTCAAGTGATTCTCAGAACTGTATCACATTCCAAAGTGAAAATGAAACGTTACTTTTTTTTCCACTAAAATCTTGTTGTAGCCCCAATTTTTTTAATTTTCAATAGTGAATAGGAGAAAATAGACCCCAAAAATTGCTACACAATGTCTCCGAGGACGTCATTGCCCTATTTGTGGTCAAAAACTACTTTTTGGTCAGTAAAAGGCTACGAAAGGGAAAAAGCGCCAAATGGTGCGATCTACAGAGATTCAGATACATGATCCCGCGATCTACAGAGATTCGGACACTCGATCCCACGATCCAGAGGGATTCCGAGCGATTTGCAGGGATTCGGACCCGCGATCTACAGGGATTCAGACACACTATTCCATGATCTACAGGGATTCCAAGGAATCTACGGGAATTCGGACACACGATCCCGCGATCTACAGGGATTCTAAGCTATCTACAGGGATTCGGACACATGATCCCACGATCTACAGAGATTCGGACACACGATCCTGCCATCTACAGGGATTTGGACACACTATCCCGCTATCTAGAGATTCAGACACAAGATCCCGCGAACTAGAGAGAGTCGGACACTCGATCAAGCGATCTACAGAAATTCAAACACACGATCCCGTGATCTACAGGGATTCGGACACACGATCCCACGATCTACAGGGATTCAGAGCGATCTACAGGGATTCGGACACACGATCCCGCGATTTACAGGGATTCAGACACACGATCCCGCAATCTACAAGGATTCTGAACGATCTACAGGGATTCAGACACACGATCCTGCGATCTACAGGGATTCCGAGCGATCTACAGGGATTCGGACACACGATCCCGTGATCTACAGGGATTCCGAGCGATCTACAGGGATTCAGATACACGATCCTGCGATCTACAGGGATTTGGACACACGATCCCGTGATTTACGGGGATTCCGAGCGATCTACAGGGATTTGGACACACGATCCCGTGATTTACGGGGATTCCGAGCGATCTACAGGGATTCGGATACACGATCCCGCGATCTACAGGGATTCGGACACACGATCCTGCAATCTACAGGGATTCCAAGCGATCTACGGGGATTCGGACACACGATCCCGTGATTTACAGGGATTCAGACACACGATCCCGCAATCTACAAGGATTCTGAACGATCTACAGGGATTCAGACACACGATCCTGCGATCTACAGGGATTCCGAGCGATCTACAGGGATTCGGACACACGATCCCGTGATCTACAGGGATTCCGAGCGATCTACAGGGATTCAGATACACGATCCTGCGATCTACAGGGATTTGGACACACGATCCCGTGATTTACGGGGATTCCGAGCGATCTACAGGGATTCGGATACACGATCCTGCAATCTACAGGGATTCCAAGCGATCTACGGGGATTCGGACACGATCCCGCAATCTACAGGGATTCCGAGCGATCTACAGGGATTCGGACACACGATCCTGCAATCTACAGGGATTCCAAGCGATCTACGGGGATTCGGACACGATCCCGCAATCTACAGGGATTCCGAGCGATCTACAGGGATTCGGACACACGATCCCGCAATCTACAGGGATTCCGAGCGATCTCCAGGGATTCGGACACACGATCCCGCAATCTACAGGGATTGAGCGATCTAAGGAGATTCGGACACACGATCCTGCAATCTACAGGGATTCCGAGCGATCTACGGGGATTCGGACACACGATCCCGCCAGATCTGCAGGGATTCAGACACACGATCCCACGATCTACAGGGATTCAGAGCGATCTACAGAGATTCGGACACGCGATCTACAGGGATTCGGACACATGATCCCGCGATCTACAGGGATTCGGACACACGATCCCGCAATCTACAGGGATTCCGAGCGATCTACAGGGATTCGGACACACGATCCCGCAATCTACAGGGATTCCGAGCGATCTACAGGGATTCGGACACACGATCCCACAATCTACAGGGATTCAGAGCGATCTAAAGGGATTCGGACACACGATCCCGTGATCTACAGGGATTTAGAGCGATCTACATGGATTCGGACATGATCCCGCGATCTACAAGGATTCGGACACACGATCCCGCAATCTACAGGGATTCAGAGCGTTCTACAGGGATTCGGACACGATCCCGCGATCTACAGGGATTCGGACACACGATCCAGCGATCTACAAGGATTCAGAGCAATCTACAGGGATTCGGACACACGATCCTGCAATCTACAGGGATTCCGAGCGATCTACGGGATTCGGACACACGATCCTGCGAGATCTACAGAGATTCGGACACACGATCCCGCGATCTACAGGGATTCGGACACACGATCCCGCGATCTACAGGGATTCGGACACACGATCCCGCGATCTACAGGGATTCGGACACACGATCCCGCAATCTACAGGGATTCGGACACACGATCCCGCAATCTACAGGGATTCCGAGCGATCTACAGGGATTCGGACACACGATCCCACAATCTACAGGGATTCAGAGCGATCTAAAGGGATTCGGACACACGATCCCGCGATCTACAAGGATTCGGACATGATCCCGCGATCTACAAGGATTCGGACACACGATCCCGCAATCTACAGGGATTCGGACATGATCCCGCGATCTACAGGGATTTGGACACACGATCCCGTGATCTACAGGGATTCAGAGCGATCTACAGGGATTTGGACACACGATCCCGCGATCTACAGGGATTCGGACACACGATCCCACGATCTACAGGGATTCAGAGTGATCTACAGGGATTCGGACACGATCCCGCGATCTACAGGGATTCGGACACACGATCCCACGATCTACAGGGATTCAGAGCGATATACAGGGATTTGGATACATGATCCCGCAATCTACAGGGATTCAGAGTAATCTACAGGATTAGGACACATGATCCCGCAATCTACAGGGATTCCGAGCGATCTACAGGGACTCAGACACATGATCCCGCGATCTACAGGGATTCGGACACATGATCCCGCAATCTACAGGGATTCCGAGCGATCTACAGGGATTCTGACACACAATCCCACGATCTACAGGGATTCGGACACACGATCCCGCGATCTTAAGGGATTCGGATACAAGATCCCGCAATCTACAGGGATTCGGACACACGATCCCGTAATCTACAGGGATTCACAGAAAGGCAATGAAATTGATACGAATATGAATCCCACTCGCTGCTGTAAGAAGAATGGCTGAGGTCTCTTCCTGGACTAAACATAAAAAATCTTCTGTAAAGCAGTAAAAAGTCACTGTGGAGAGTCCGCAGCATAGTCAGCACACCAATGTCACCCTCCGCAGGCCTTCTCCGATCCCCGCGGCGCGGACACTTTGCCCTCACTCCCTCAGGCTGCCCACTTCTATTCTGCTGCAGTTTGCAGTCATTCCCTTCATCTCGGCCACGCCCACTCGTTCCCGGCGTGCTTTGCGGAGGTAACGGCTGCGTCTCGCGGTTGGAGTAGGTGACCGGAGGCCCCGCCTCTCGGTATAGTGATGGCGGATCCAGCTCAGCTGCCGGTAACACCGAGCCGCCACGAGAAGAGTCTGGGCCTGCTCACCAGCAAGTTCGTGTCCTTGCTGCAGGAGGCGGAGGACGGTGTGCTGGACCTGAAAGCGGTAATGACCGGAACCAGTCCTGGCTGGTACCCCGAGCTGCCCCCCCCCACACCGGAACCACCGCACACACTGCACCAACCACCCGAGACACTGCCCCCACTACCGGAACCACCCGAGACACTACTCCCCACCACCGGAACCACCCGAGACACTGCCCCCACCACCGGAACCACCCGAGACACTGCCCCCACCACCGGAACCACCCGAGACACTACTCCCCACCACCGGAACCACCCGAGACACTGCCCCCACCACCGGAACCACCCGAGACACTGCCCCCCACCACCCGAGACACTGCCCCCCACCACCCGAGACACTGCCCCCACCACCAGAACCAGCCCGAGACACTGCCCCCACCACCGGAACCAGCCCGAGACACTGCCCCACCACCGGAACCAGCCCGAGACACTGCCCCCACCACCGGAACCAGCCCGAGACACTGCCCCCACCACTTAAACCCCCCGAGACCCTGCCCCGCACCTCCGGAACCAGCCGAGACACTGCCCCCCACCACCGGAACCACCCGAGACTGCCCCGACCACCGGAACCACCCGAGACCCTGCCTCCACCACCGGAACCAGCCCGAGACACTGCCCCCACCACCGGAACCAGCCCGAGACACTGCCCCCCACTACCGGAACCAGCCGAGACACTGCCCCCCCTACCGGAACCAGCCGAGACACTGCCCCCACTACCGAACCACCCGAGACACTGCCCCCACCACCTGAGACACTGCCCCCACCACCGGAACCAGCCGAGACAATGCCCCCATCACCGGAACCACCCGAGACACTGCCCCCCACTACCGGAACCACCCGAGACACTGCCCCCCACTACCGGAACCACCCGAGACACTGCCCCCCACTACCGGAACCACCCGAGACACTGCCCCCCACTACCGGAACCACCCGAGACACTGCCCCCCACTACCGGAACCACCCGAGACACTGCCCCCCACTACCGGAACCACCCGAGACACTGCCCCCCACTACCGGAACCACCCGAGACACTGCCCCCCACTACCGGAACCACCCGAGACACTGCCCCCCACTACCGGAACCACCCGAGACACTGCCCCCCACTACCGGAACCACCCGAGACACTGCCCCCCACTACCGGAACCACCCGAGACACTGCCCCCCACTACCGGAACCACCCGAGACACTGCCCCCCACCACCGGAACCAGCCCGAGACACTGCCCCCACCACCGGAACCAGCCCGAGACACTGCCCCACCACCGGAACCAGTCCGAGACACTGCCCCCACCACTTAAACCCCCCGAGACCCTGCCCCGCACCTTCGGAACCAGCCGAGACACTGCCCCCCACCACCGGAACCACCCGAGACTGCCCCGACCACCGGAACCACCCGAGACCCTGCCTCCACCACCGGAACCAGCCCGAGACACTGCCCCCACCACCGGAACCAGCCCGAGACACTGCCCCCCACTACCGGAACCAGCCGAGACACTGCCCCCCCTACCGGAACCAGCCGAGACACTGCCCCCACTACCGAACCACCCGAGACACTGCCCCCACCACCTGAGACACTGCCCCCACCACCGGAACCAGCCGAGACAATGCCCCCATCACCGGAACCACCCGAGACACTGCCCCCCACTACCGGAACCACCCGAGACACTGCCCCCCACTACCGGAACCACCCGAGACACTGCCCCCCACTACCGGAACCACCCGAGACACTGCCCCCCACTACCGGAACCACCCGAGACACTGCCCCCCACTACCGGAACCACCCGAGACACTGCCCCCCACTACCGGAACCACCCGAGACACTGCCCCCCACTACCGGAACCACCCGAGACACTGCCCCCCACTACCGGAACCACCCGAGACACTGCCCCCCACTACCGGAACCACCCGAGACACTACTCCCCACCACCGGAACCACCCGAGACACTGCCCCCACCACCGGAAGCACCCGAGACACTACTCCCCACCACCGGAACCACCCGAGACACTGCCCCCACCACCGGAACCACCCGAGACACTGCCCCCCACCACCCGAGACACTGCCCCCACCACCAGAACCAGCCCGAGACACTGCCCCCACCACCGGAACCACCCGAGACACTGCCCCCCACCACCGGAAGCACCTGAGACACTACTCCCCACCACCGGAACCACCCGAGACACTGCCCCCACCACCGGAACCACCCGAGACACTGCCCCCCACCACCCGAGACACTGCCCCCACCACCAGAACCAGCCCGAGACACTGCCCCCACCACCGGAACCAGCCCGAGACACTGCCCCCACCACCGGAACCAGCCCGAGACACTGCCCCACCACCGGAACCAGCCCGAGACACTGCCCCCACCACTTAAACCCCCCGAGACCCTGCCCCGCACCTCCGGAACCAGCCGAGACACTGCCCCCCACCACCGGAACCACCCGAGACCCTGCCTCCACCACCGGAACCAGCCCGAGACACTGGCCCCACCACCGGAACCACCCGAGACACTACTCCCCACCACCGGAACCACCCGAGACACTGCCCCCCACCACCCGAGACACTGCCCCCCACCACCGGAACCAACCGAGAAACTGCCCCCCACCACCGGAACCACCCGAGACACTGCCCCCCCTACCGGAACCAGCCGAGACACTGCCCCCACTACCGAACCACCCGAGACACTGGACACTGCCCCCACCACCTGAGACACTGCCCCCATCACCGGAACCAGCCGAGACAATGCCCCCATCACCGGAACCACCCGAGACACTGCCCCCCACTACCGGAACCACCCGAGACACTGCCCCCCACTACCGGAACCACCCGAGACACTGCCCCCCACTACCGGAACCACCCGAGACACTGCCCCCCACTACCGGAACCACCCGAGACACTGCCCCCCACCACCGAAACCACCCAAGACACTGCCCCACCATCGGAACCAGCCGAAACGCTGGAACCACCCGAGACACTGCCCCCACCACCCGAGACACTGCCCCACCACCGGAACCACCCGAGACACTGCCCCCCACCACCGGAACCACCCGAGACACTGCCTCTCACTACCGGAACCACCCGAGACACTGCCCCCCACTACCGGAACCACCCGAGACACTGCCCCCCATTACCGGAACCACCCGAGACACTGCCCCCACCACCCGAGACACTGCCCCCACCACCCGAGACACTGCCCCACCACCGGAACCACCCGAGACACTGCCCCCACCACCGGAACCACCCGAGACACTGCCCCCACCACCGGAACCACCCGAGACACTGCCCCACTTCCGGATCCAGCCAAGACACTGCCCCCACCCCCGGAACCACCCGAGACACTGCCCCCCCCCCACACCGGAACCACCCGAGACACTGCCCCCACTACCGGAACCAGCCCGAGACACTGCCCCACCTCCGGAACCAGCCCGAGACACTGCCCCACCTCCGGAACCAGCCCGAGACACTGCCCCACCTCCGGAACCAGCCCGAGACACTGCCCCACCTCTGGAACCAGCCCGAGACACTGCCACACCTCCGAACCAGCCCGAGACACTGCCCCACCACCGGAATAAGGCCGAGACACTGCCCCCCACCATCGGAACCAGCCCGAGACACTGCCCCACCACCGGAACCAGCCTGAAACTCTGCCCCACCTCCGGAACCACCCGAGACACTGCCACACCTCCGGAACCAGCCTGAAACTCTGCCCCACCTCCGGAACCAGCCCGAGACACTGCCCCCACCACCCGAGACACTGCCCCCACCACCCGAGACACTGCCCCAACACCGGAACCACCCGAGACACTGCCCCCCACCACCGGAACCACCCGAGACACTGCCCCCACCACCAGAGACACTGCCCACCCCCGGAACCACCCGAGACACTGCCCCCACCACCGGAACCACACGAGACACTGCCCCCCACCACCAGAACCACCCGAGACACTGCCCCCACCACCCGAGACACTGCCCCAACACCGGAACCACCCGAGACACTGCCCCAACACCTGAACCACCCGAGACACTGTCCCCCACCACCGGAACCACCCGAGACACTGTCCCCACCACCGGAACAACCCGAGACACTGTCCCCACCACCGGAACCACACGAGACACTGCCCCCACCACAGGAACCACACGAGACACTGCCCCCCACCACCAGAACCACCCGAGACCCTGCCCCCACCACCCGAGACACTGCCCCAACACCTGAACCACCCGAGACACTGCCCTACTACCGGAACCAGCCCGAGACACTGCCCCACCACTGGAATTAGCCTGAGACACTGCCCCACCTCCGGAACCGGCCCGAGACACTGCCCCACCACCGGAACCAGCCCGAGACACTGCCCCACCACCGGAACCAGCCCGAGACACTGCCCCACCACCGGAACCAGCCCGAGACACTGCCCCACCACCGGAACCAGCCCGAGACACTGCCCCACCACCGGAACCAGCCCGAGACACTGCCCCACCACCGGAACCAGCCCGAGACACTGCCCCACCACCGGAACCAGCCCGAGACACTGCCCCACCACCGGAACCAGCCCGAGACACTGCCCCACCACCGGAACCAGCCCGAGACACTGCCCCACCACCGGAACCAGCCCGAGACACTGCCCCACCACCGGAACCAGCCCGAGACACTGCCCCACCACCGGAACCAGCCCGAGACACTGCCCCACCACCGGAACCAGCCGAGACACTGCCCCCCACCACCGGAACCACCCGAGACACTGTCCGAACCACCCGAGACACTGCCCCCCACCACCGGAACCACCTGAGACACTGCCCCCCACCACCGGAACCACCTGTGATACTGCCCCCACCACCGGAACCACCTGAGACACTGCCCCCCACCACCAGAACCACCCGAGACACTGCCCCCACCACCCGAGACACTGCCCCAACACCGGAACCACCCGAGACACTGCCCCAACACCTGAACCACCCGAGACACTGTCCCCCACCACCGGAACCACCCGAGACACTGTCCCCACCACCGGAACAACCCGAGACACTGTCCCCACCACCGGAACCACACGAGACACTGCCCCCACCACAGGAACCACACGAGACACTGCCCCCCACCACCAGAACCACCCGAGACCCTGCCCCCACCACCCGAGACACTGCCCCAACACCTGAACCACCCGAGACACTGCCCTACTACCGGAACCAGCCCGAGACACTGCCCCACCACTGGAATTAGCCTGAGACACTGCCCCACCTCCGGAACCGGCCCGAGACACTGCCCCACCACCGGAACCAGCCCGAGACACTGCCCCACCACCGGAACCAGCCCGAGACACTGCCCCACCACCGGAACCAGCCCGAGACACTGCCCCACCACCGGAACCAGCCCGAGACACTGCCCCACCACCGGAACCAGCCCGAGACACTGCCCCACCACCGGAACCAGCCCGAGACACTGCCCCACCACCGGAACCAGCCCGAGACACTGCCCCACCACCGGAACCAGCCCGAGACACTGCCCCACCACCGGAACCAGCCCGAGACACTGCCCCACCACCGGAACCAGCCCGAGACACTGCCCCACCACCGGAACCAGCCTGAGACACTGCCCCACCACCGGAACCAGCCCGAGACACTGCCCCACCACCGGAACCAGCCGAGACACTGCCCCCCACCACCGGAACCACCCGAGACACTGTCCGAACCACCCGAGACACTGCCCCCCACCACCGGAACCACCTGAGACACTGCCCCCCACCACCGGAACCACCTGTGATACTGCCCCCACCACCGGAACCACCTGAGACACTTCCCCCCACCACCAGAACCAGCCCCTCATACCCTGCCTCTGCTGCGCCCACCCTGCTACCATTCACAACTGGAATGTGCTCCTGTTTCCCCCCACCTTGCAGCCGCTCACAGCCTCAACCTGCCCCACCGCCCCTCACCTTCCCCTGCTGCCCCCCACCCTGCGGCCGATCAGAACCGTAACTTCTCCCCTAACCTGCCCTCACCCTATGGCCACTCACAACCAGAACTTTCCCCACCTCCCCAACTGCCTCTGTAGTTGCCGCTCACAGCTTGAGTCTGCCCCACCGTGCCTAAACTTCTCCTGCTGCTCCCCACCCTGCGGCCTCCCACAACCGGAGTTTGCCCCACCGTCCCTAACCTGCCCCTGTTGCCTACTACCATGCTGATTCTGCCCTGTGCCCCAAGCTGCCCCAACCCTTTGGCAGCTCACAAACAGAATCTGCCCTAACCTGTGACCATCTGCCCTTCCAATCTGCCCACCTGCCCTTACCCTTGACTCCTGCAACCTCCACTTACTGATCTCCCTCTTACTAATGTCTCCCCTCTCCAATCTATCCTGAATGCAGCAGCCATGATCATATTTCTGTCCCAACCACTACACTGATTCCTCCACCCTGTGCCAGTCATTGCACTGGTTACCCATCTGCTACAGAGTCCAATATAAACTGCTCAATCACCCACAAAACTCTCCACATCTCCCTACATCTCCTCATCTGTGTACCACCTACCCATCCTCTCCACAGTGCTACACCGCCCTACATCTTCTCATCTGTCTTCCACCTACCCATCCTCTCCACAGTGCTGCATTGCCCTGCATCTGCTCCTCATCTGTCTACTACCCTACCCGTCTTCTCCACAGTGTTGCACCACCCTAAATCTCCTCATCTCTGTATATCACCTACCTGTCCTCCAGTGTTGCACTGCCCTACATCTCCTCATCTGTCTACCACCTACCTGTCCTCTCCACAGTGCTGCACCACCCTACATCTCATCTCTGTCTACCACCTACCCGTCCTCTCCACAGTGCTGCACCACCCTACATCTCCTCATCTCTGTCTATCACCTACCTGTCCTCTCCACAGTGCTTGCACCACCCTACATCTCATTTCTGTCTACCACCTACCCGTCCTCTCCACAGTGCTGCACCACCCTACATCTCCTCCTCATCTCTTGTCTATCACCTACCTGTCCTCTCCACTGTGCTGAATGGCCCTTCATCTCCTCATCTGTCTACTACCCTACCCGTCCTCTCCAGTGCTGCACCACCCTACATCTCATCCTAATCTTTGTATATCACCTACCTATCCTCCACAGTGCTGCACCGCTCTACATCTCCTCCTCATCTCTGCCTACCACCTACTCGTCCTCTCCAGATTGCTGCACCGCTCTGCATCTCCTCATCTCTGCCTTCCACTTACCCGTCCTCTCCACAGTGCTGCACCACTCTACATCTCCTCGTCATCTCTGTCTACCACTTACCCATCCTCTCCACACTGCTGCACCTCCCTACATCTCCTCATCTCAGTCTACCACATACCCGTCCTCTCAACAGTGCTGCACCGCTCTACATCTCCTCCTCATCTCTGTCTACCACTTACCCGTCCTCTCCACAGTGCTGCACTGCCCTACATCTCCTCATCTGTCTTCCACCTACCCATCCTCTCCAATGCTGCATTGTCCTGCATCTCCTTCTCATCTGTCTACCACCCTACCCATCCTCTCCACAGTGCTGCCTCCCTACATCTCCTCATCTCTGCCTACCATCTACCCGTCCTCTCCACAGTGCTGCACTGCCCTACAGCTCCTGATCTCTGCCTATCGCCTACCCGTCCTCTCCAATGCTGCACTAGTCTACATCTCCTCCTCATCTGTCGTACCACCTACCCGTCCTCTCCACAGTGCTGCACCGCCCTACATCTCCTCCTCATCTCTGTCTACCACCTACCCGTCCTCTCCACATCGCTGCACTGCCTTACATCTCTTCCTCCTCTGCCTGCCACCCTAGGTCCGCTTTCTGCTAATGACCTAAGAATAAAATCCTGTATAACCCTTAACTTCCCACACTCTTCTCCAGTACTTGTGTTGAACCAGTTTCTGGAATGATCTACCCCAGACAATCTGGTTAATTCCCAGTCTCCACAGTTTTAAGTGGATCATTAAAAAGCATTTCTTCAAACTGTTGTATCTCCTCATTAATCCTGTTCCCCTTCCTCGCACTCGGCAGCACTTTGTACCTGTACATGTACTGGCCGGTGACCGGACCATGCTGCGTTATTGAGTGTCCCTATTATATTGATGGCTGAAACCGACACGACAAGCACTTTATTTTTGCCTATTTTTGCCTTTTGGGCCCTCGCTCCTCCTGTACCGGTTGAACGATTTGTAAGGTCTTATCCTGCTTGTTGAAGTTTTGTAGAAATAATACTCATTGCACTGCCCCATAATCGGTCATTCCCACCTTCCTGTTTGTCACTGACCTATCTAGACCCTGTCCTCCTTTTTTGTGTTTGATCTTCCTCCCCTTGACTTTTTCTCCCATCTAGGAGTGAATTATCCACCTCCTGTAACCAGGGTTCCCCTTCATCCATGTTACCCCTATCTTTCTTCTCCCCCAGTGATCTTGGTACCTTTGTCCTACCATTTGTTCTTCCCACTGCAAGAACTAACTGTGGAAATGTAAGGGCGCCGGACAGGAGAGGTGGGTAGAGGGCCTATAGGTGTGCCAGACAGGAGAGGTAGGTAGGGGCCCCTGTTGAGGTTCCGGATAGGAGAGATAGGTAGAGGACCTGTAGGGGTTCCCGACAGGAGAGATAGATGGGGGTGGTCTCCGGACAGGAGAGATAGATGGGGGGGGGGGGGCGGCTCCGGACAGAAGAGGTGGATGGGGGGGTTCCGGACAGGAGAGGTAGATGGATGGCCTGTGGGGGCTCCGGGCAGGAGCTGTAGGTAGGGGCACCGGACAGGAGAGGTAGATGGAGTGCATGCAGGGGCTCCGGGCCGGAGCTGTAGGTAGGGGCTCCGGGCAGGAGCTGTAGGTAGGGGCTCCGGGCAGGAACGCCGTACAGGAGAGATAGGTAGTGGCGCCGGACAGGAGAGGTAGATGGAGGGCCTGCAGGGGCATTGGACAGGAGAGGTAGGTGGAGGGCCTGCAGGGGCATCGGACAGGAGAGGTAGGTGGAGGGCCTGCAGGGGCATCGGACATGAGAGGTAGGTGGAGTGCCCGCGGGGGCACCGGATAGGAGAGTTAGGTGGAGGGCCTGCAGGGGCTCTGGGCAGAAGCTGTAGTTAGGTGGCTTCGGGCACTAGCTGTAGGTAGGGACTTCGGGCAGGAGAGGAAGGTAGGGGCTCCGGACAGGAGAGGTAGGTTGGGGCCCCTGTAGGAGCGCTGGCCAGGAGAGGTAGTTTGGGGCTCCTGTAGATGTGCTGGACAGAGGTAGGCGCGATATAGAAATCTGTTTGCAGTCGCCTGTTTGCTGGCGTTGATGCATCTCTTCCCGGCGGGCTGTGTGTGCAGGCCTCAGGGTTTCGCCATGGTCAGGCAGCGGCTCTCTTGGCTCTTTGCTACGTGCAGTGAGCACAGTGTGCGCTGCTCTGCCCGTCTGATGAAGGGCTGCAGCTTTTTGATGGTCCTCTCCCGTGTTTATCGCCAGGCTGCAGATACGCTCGCTGTCAGACAGAAACGCCGAATATATGACATCACCAATGTTCTGGAAGGAATCGGGCTGATCGAGAAGAAGTCTAAGAACAGCATTCAGTGGAAGTAAGCAGCACTGCGTGGGCTTAGCCGGGTCACTGCTGTCACAGAAGATCATATCCTCTAGTCACATCCAGAGCTGCTTCATGATTCTGTTCCCCCATGTCATGATTCTTGGTGAATCAGATTTGTAGGACATCTGTGGATTTCTCTCCTTATTTTTATTTTTATAAATTATCTCAAGTGGAGCATTAATGGAAAACCGAGCAAGAATGCTTTATCGTGTGACCGCTCTGGGGAGGGTATTGTGACCACTCCTGGTAGGGCATGCTGCAAGCAGTCTCTGGAGAAGTGGAGGGTCTGCTTCCCTTTTGTGGTGTAAGGGTGGAGTGGCTGCTCAGCTCTGCCGGCGGGAGGTGTGAGGGTTGGCTGCCTGCCTTGGGCAGCAATGCGGGGGCGCGGGCCGGCTGTCTGCCTTGGGCCACAATGCTGGGTCGCGGGCCGGCTGTCTGCCTTGGGCCGCAATGCTGTGTCGCGGGCCGGCTGTCTGCCTTGGGCTGTGATGTAGGGGTAATGAGTGATCATGTACCTAACTACCTAACTTTGGGGCCGATTCTTGCAGAGGGGTGGGTCCTGGATGTAACACTCGGGAGATCGCCGATAAGCTGATTGACCTGAAGGCGGAGCTGGCAG
Source organism: Ranitomeya variabilis (assembly GCF_051348905.1). NCBI lineage: Eukaryota > Metazoa > Chordata > Amphibia > Anura > Dendrobatidae > Ranitomeya > Ranitomeya variabilis. Next base: position 626,796,366 of record NC_135233.1, read on the forward strand.
ACCTGGAGCAGCGCGAGCAGGAACTCGACCAGCAGCGCGTTTGGGTGCAGCAGAGCATCAAAAATGTGACGGACGATGTGCAGAACACTGGATATCCTTTTTGTGTGGTCCATGAAGAACCTAAAAGAATTGTCCATGTCTTTATCCTTGCTCGCCCATCCTGTTACATCAGGAAATGACAGGAGTCTTCGGGAGCCGTGGGGGTAACACTGGCATTTGAGGGGTTTGTGCGAGCTAGGCTGGGGTCATGTGGTGTAAAGTGCCCTGTCGGCAGGATTGTGCTCAGTAACTGTAGTGTGCGGTCAGCACCGTTATACTGATTACAATGATGATATGGTTCTTGTGTAATCAGTGTTAGACACTTTCAGTTAATGATATGCTTGTGCTTCGGGGCAGCCTGTGGGCAAAGTCTTATCTTCCTGCTCTAAGCCAGAGAAACCAAGGAAACACCTGACCACAAGCCGCCAAAGAGCACAGACAGTCTGTCTCTATGATGAGGAACATGTTTGTACTTTGGGGTGGCCTGTGGGTGGGGCTGGTTTATGGTCGGAGCTGTAGGCAGGGCTGTGGGTGGGACTGGTTTGTGGTCGGAGCTGTGGGTGGGGCTGGTTTGTGGTCGGCACTGTGGGCAGGTCTGTGGGTGGGACTGGTTTGTGGTCGGAGCTGTAGGCGGGGGCGGGGCTTCAAGCAGGTCTGTAGGAGGGGCTGGTTTGTGGTCGGGTCTGTGTGGGAGTTTGTAAGCAGGGCTAACTGGATGGGGCTGGTTTGTGGTTGGGTCTGTAGGCGGGGCTTCGGGCAGGTCTGTAGGAGGGGCTGTGGGTAGGGCTGGTTTGTGGCCTGGGCAGCGGGCAGGTCTGTACGCTGGGCTGGTTTATGGCCGGGGCTTCTGGCAGGTCTGTAGGTGGGGCTGGTTTGTGGCTGTGTCTGTAGGAGGGACTGTGTCTGTAGGAGGGACTGTGGGTAGGGCTGGTTTGTAGACGGGGCTGTGGGCATGCCTGTAGGCGGGGCTGTGGGCATGCCTGTAGGCGGGGCTGTGGGCATGCCTGTAGGCGGGGCTGTGGGCATGCCTGTAGGCGGGGCTGTGGGCATGCCTGTAGGCGGGGCTGTGGGCATGCCTGTAGGCGGGGCTGTGGGCATGCCTGTAGGCGGGGCTGTGGGCATGCCTGTAGGCGGGGCTGTGGGCATGCCTGTAGGCGGGGCTGTGGGCAGGTCTGTAGGCGGGGCTGTGGGCAGGTCTGTAGGCGGGGCTGCGGGCAGGTCTGTAGGCGGGGCTGCGGGCAGGTCTGTAGGCGGGGCTGCGGGCAGGTCTGTAGGCGGGGCTGCGGGCAGGTCTGTAGGCGGGGCTGTTTTGTGGCCTGTTCTGTAGGTGAGGCTGTGGGCAGGTCTCTCCTTGGTTTCTCTGTCTTAGAGCAGGAAGATGAGATTCCGCCCATAGGTTGCCCCAGAGCGTGGGTATAACATTAACTGAAAACTTCCAACACTGCTTACACAACAACCACAAGACAGATCTCATCACCAGATATCAGTGTAATCAGTATAACGGCGCCGACCTGACACTGTAGTCACTGAGCACAATCCTGATCACAGGTATCAGTGTAATCAGTATAACGGCACCGACCTGACACTGCCTGTAGTCACTGAGCACAATCCTGATCACAGGTATCAGTGTAATCAGTATAACGGCACCGACCTGACACTGCCTGTAGTCACTGAGCACAATCCTATTCACAGGTATCCGTGTAATCAGTATAACGGCACCGACCTGACACTGCTTGTAGTCACTGAGCACAATCCTATTCACAGGTATCCGTGTAATCAGTATAACGGCACCGACCTGACACTGTAGTCACTGAGCACAATCCTGCTGACAGGTCCGATTAGTAGAAGAGGGGCACAGCAGTTACTAGTCCTTCCTTAACCTGAACACTCTGGCATATCTGACCCATGATGACATCTGCCGCTGCTTCCGAGGTTAGTCGTGACTGCTGCGCCGCTGTATCAGGAGCTGGACTTCCTATCCTATCTCAGGGTACATATGTGTGCAGGGGGTTGTGCCACTGTTTGGATACAAACCATTGTCGCATGTGCTTCGTCATATTGGTACAAAATGGGCATGTGACGTTAACATTGGAAGTGTATGAATCGTGTGCTGCGTGATTGGCGCAGGACTGCCATCCCCGGTACTGTGCCCACCACATTTATGTGCGGATGATTCTTCCAAACTCCCTGTATGCAGTCACATTGCCTGCTGCCTTGTCGCTTTCATTATTGCACCACCTCACTTCCTCGCCACCACACATGGTTGAATCCTTCCCGCACTTTTTGCCACAGCACACATGTACGGCTTTATTTTGCAGGCGATACTTTGCTGGCTATCAAGGCTCCATCGGGCACATGCCTGGAAGTCCCAGTCCCCGAGGTAAGCGTCTGTCTCTCTGTGGTCTACCTATTGCCTGTCTGTTCTGATTATTGCCCCCATCCCATGTAATGTTCTGATTATTCTGTTAGGGGGTGAATGGACAGAAGAAGTTTCAGATTCATTTGAGGAGTTCCAGTGGGCCTATTGAGGTTCTTCTAGTTAATAAAGACTCTTCCAGCTCCCCACCAGTCGTTGTTCCTGTACCTCCACCAGAAGATCTTGTCCCGTCGCCTCCAGCCGTGACTGCCACTCCTGAGCCTTTACCACCCACTCCACAGAAAGAGACAGAAAGCAGAACCCCGACGGCAGCTGAGCCCCCTGCACGTGAGTGCTACGTCCTCTACTACGACGGGTAATGAGCACACGGTCCTTGGTGTCTCACCTCGCCATTATTGCAGTGCAGGTGCTGATATAGATCTGTCCTCTGTGAGTGCCAGCTTTTGCACTATGGAGTGTGACAAGGACGGACACAGGCCCTGGTTCCTCACCCCTGTCCCTAGACAATGCAGATGGAGCTGTCTCAGTGTTTTGGCTTCTCCACAGTGTCTCCAGAGCTGGATCCAGAAGATAAAGGACGGAGTCGTCTTGTGGACTCTGGCTTGCTCCAGTCTTCAGCTTCCTTAGATAACAGTCCTGAATTGCCAAACTCTTCTACCTCATTCCAGCCAATCAAATCTGAACAATCAAATGGTAAGTGATGGAGAGACACGCGTATCGGAAACATGGCGACTCATAGGCAGCGTGCTTACTGACTGATGTCCCCCAGGACCAGTCTGTGGCCAGCGCTGCCTCCATTATTACCTTATTGAACGTTACAGCAGTGGTAGACCGCCTGGAGCTGGCGGACGTATTTGAAATTGTATTTGGCAGGTTCTGAAGACATGCCATTGCCCATGGCCTGACTACTCCGTACTTCCTTCAGGGGATGATGTCTGAAGTCACATTCAGTACCTGGCCAGCAAAGCGGCATGTTACCAGTACTGCGTCAGAATGTACTGCCATGATCATGGCTACCCTCTGCAGGGTTCTGGCATCAATTAATGCTGATACGCTCCGCATAGTACTAATGCTTCCAATGTGAACTTTTCTCAAGCTGAACCTCTGGTGCCATACCATGGGCATGTAGCCATAGCAGGCCTGTGATAGTCTTTGTTCCATGGCTGTCGGGTATATCGCCCCAACCCTATCTTACATGTTTTGGTTGCTATTGACAGTGGCATCTCAGAGGATAATGATGTAGTACTGGGCACCAGTGTAATTCCCGCTCATACCGCCTTCCAGTACATATTCAGCCACTGTTCTGTGTGACACTGGCCACTCTGATGGTACAGGAGATAATGGAGTCTTGTGTTCTTTGTTTTCAGGGCTCGACTTGCCCACAGATATCTCAGAGTTATTTGATCCCACAAGAGGTAAGCGATTTCCCGGTTAGCTCCTAGTAATGTGACCCTCAAGGTCGATCTAGTGACTGTCTCTTGTGTTCCAGAATGCATCACATCGGACTTTCTAGAAGAGCTGATGTCATCAGAAGGTAAGCGTTGTGTGCCTGCTGATGAAGGTGGCCGCCTCCCCATACGTGGTCTCACAATGGCTCGTCTCTTTTCCAGTGTTTGCCCCTCTGCTCAGACTGTCTCCTCCACCTGGTGACCATGACTATATCTACAATTTGGATGAAAGCGAAGGAGTCTGTGATCTGTTTGATGTTCCCATCAATCTTTGATCTCTGAACTCGGCCTTGTGCCCCATTGTGAATATGCACAGATTTTTCTATTTTTGGATTTGCATGGATGAAAAAGAAAGACTGCAGAGTGCCACAAAGTGTGGGCAAGGAGATTCCAGCCTGTCCTGCCGCTGACGGCCTGCCTGCTTCCCAAATGGACAGATTCTCCACCGTGACGGCCAACACTGCACACTTTCTTATAGAATTGGCTGTCTTGAATGAGTATGTGGATAAAAGTTATTTTTTTCTATAGTTCTGTTCATGCTTGTGTTCTGTCCTACTTTTGTGGGGTTTTTATATAAATATAATTTTGGCCAGTAGCGCACTATGAATGTGAATGCTGCTTCAGCATCTGTGTGTCTCTGTAGTTGATGGTTGTGAATGATCCCGGCCACTATTCTGGTGTTGCCCCATGGCAGAGCCGACCAACTCTTCTGGCCTTGCCCCGTGGCGGAGCCGGCCACTCTTCTGGCGTTGCCCCGTGGCAGAACTGGCCAACTCTTCTGGCGTTGCCCCGTGGAGTAGCTGGCCACTCTTCTGGTGATGCCCCATGGCGGAGCCGGCCACTCTTCTGGTGTTGCCCGTGGTGGAGCCGGCCACTCTTCTGCCGTCGCCCCGTGGCAGAGCTGGCCACACTTCTGGCGTTGCCCCGTGGCGGAGCCGGCCACCCTTCTAGTATTGCCCCATGGCGGAGCCGGCCACCCTTCATACGTTGCCTGCTTTTTGTATATACTTACTCTGAGTGGTGTGTGCTGGAGCCATGGGGGCTTTGCCTTGCAGCATGGGGGCTAATAGGGTACCCGGATCGGTCCCCCTGCTGCAGTTTCTCCTTGGCAGTGGTTACTGCATATTTAAGGTCAGGGACCAACTAAAATGTTCACTGTGACAGGGCAGTGGCTTCATGCAGTCTGACCTTCTGGTACCAGTCCAATAACAGCCGAAAACTATGCACCACAAAGCACAGTGACTTGCTGGGTTTTGATATGAGCCCTGACAGCGCTTGCCCCTACGTTCAGTTACGCCATGTGAACATAGCCATATGAACAAGATTGTGTGGTGAACTAACAGGAGATTAGGGCAGAGCTGTATGAAGGCGACGGGACACGGACCTTTTATAGAGGGAACCTGTCACGTTGTACATGGAGGCTGATCTGTGGACAGCACGGTTTTGGGAAAAAGAAGCCGAACAGAACGATGGACTCGATGTTATAACAATCCTAAAGAACTTGTTAAACCCCTTCCCAACATGCTCCGTATATATACTGCTCTGCAGGAGCTGTGTTCCCGCAAACAGGAGTGTATGTATGGCGGCTCAATCGTGCAACCTTACGCTGAGCGCAGCGGCGATCGGGTGCTGGTGTCGGCTCTGTGAAAGCGTTCACCCTGCAGCAACGCCCATGATCGGTGCTAGCACAGATCGCGGGCATTTAATCCCTCTGAGGCCACTGTCAGTAGTGATACAATAATAAAAATTGTCCTGGTCAGGAAGATGAAAACAGGGAACCTGTCACCAGGAGAATGCCGACCCGACTGTTGACTGACCGCACTCTCTGTACACATGTAGTAAGGAAGCTGTCGATCACTGATGGGACTGCCCACTGGACCGATCAGTGACTGTACATGTGTACAGAGATTGCTGTAAGCCACTGATCGGTCCAGTAGGCGGTCCTACAAGTGACTGACAGCGAACTCTGGATGCACAGTTACACAAAGGAAGCTGGCAATCACTAATAGGACCGCCCAATGGACCGAAGATCCTAGATGAAATGAGTTGCTATATCGGGTCACTAAACAGCAAGGGGAAGTATATATAGCAGCTATTCGTCCCGGGACCCTATAGACGTAGATCTGGCTAAATGTCTTGGAGGGGGCATCTAGGTGTAGATAAAACCCAAGAACGAATCCTAAAGAGGTTCTACTGACCTGGGTGTCACAGGGACATTGTTAATTTCTGCTGATCCTGCCGTATGTTTCAGCTAACTGCTCCCGTATCCCACTTCCGCAGTACCCTAGTTCCGTTACCCATGATCAAAGTCCAATTTGACCGGATTGCCATGGACCTGGTGGGGCCTTTAGTTAAGTCCGCCAAGGGTCATCAATACATCGTTGTGGTAATGGACTATGTTACGCGGAACCATTGAGAAACTCCTCTGCCAGGACTATAGCATGGGAGCTAGTTAATATTTTCTCCCAGACAGGCCTGCCTAAGGAGATCCTGACTGACCAAATGACACTGTTCATGTCCAAGGTGTTGAGGGAGTTGTGTAAGGTCCTCCAGATTACTCAACATAGGATGTCGATGTGCCATCCGCAACAGACGGCCTGGTGGAGAGGTTCAACAACACCTAGAAAACTATGTTGTAGAAGTCTGTGGAGGAGGATGGCCAAGATTTGGATTGCCTGCTGCCATACCTACTGTTCTTCTACGCCTCTCCGGGGTTATCTCCGTTCGAGCTCTTATATGGACAACACCCTTGGAGTCTTCTGGAAGTTGCAAAGGAGACATGGGAAGCGGAGGTAACACCCCACTGAAGCGTTATTGAACATGTGGCCCAGTTGCGGGACAGGATCGCGAGTATGGTGCTGATTGTGAGGGAGAGCCTCCTTCAAGCACAGGAAGCCTAAGCAAGGTCTACAGTTTTTAGGCAAGACTGAGACAGTTTAGCCCTGGAAACCGAGTGTTGGTGTTGATCAACACAGTTGAAAGTAAGTTACTGGCCAAGTGGAAAGGGCCATACGAGGTGGTCGAAAAAGTTGAATGACGCCAACTACAAGGTAAACCAATGAGGGAGAAAAAAACCATACCAGGTGTACCACATTAACCTGCTGAAACTCGCGATACAGGGATCTGGTAGAAGCAACGTGCCTTGGGGCTTTTCCTGGAGCCAGGGTCGAGGATGTCACAGTGGCAGAGACACGGTCGCTGACCCAGAAACAGTGCTGCAAGCTGCTTCAGCAGAACAGAGACCTGTTTTTGGAGTTACCAGGATGTATGCAGGCTGTGGAGCATGAAATCCTGACTGAAACGCATGTGAGGGTGAACCAAAGGCCGTGTCTGGTTCCCGAAGCCCGCCGCAAGGTGAACTCCAAGGGGGTGAAGAGAATGTTGAGCCTAGGCGTCATCGAGGATTCTAAAGAGTTGCTGGTCCAGCCCTATTGTCGTTGTGCCGAAGCCGGATAAAGAGTGGCGCTTCTTTAACGATTACAGCATGCTCAATGAGGTGTCCAAGTTCGAAGCATATCTGATGCCCTGGGTCGATGAACCCCTCACAAGAAGACTCTTATTTGGGCGATATCTTGATCTTTAGCCCGGATTTGGAAAGTCACTTACAGATGGTCCAGGCGGTACTGGATGCACTGAGGAAGGCAGTGTTTACCATAAACCCAAAGAAGTGCGCCCTCGGGAAAGAAGAGGCAAAATACTTGGGCTACATCGTTGTAAGCAGCGAGAGAAAGCCACAAATAAACAAGATGGAGGCAATCCAAAAAGTGCCCTCAGCTGGTCTCCATAAAGCAGGTTAGGGCGTTTCTGGGAATTGTGTCATTAATAGCAATTTATGCCGAATTTCGCCATGATAGCCGCCCACAGTTCTTCTCAAGGGCACAAAATAGTCGATGGTCAAATGGTCCTCTGAAATTGAGATGGCATTGCAGGATTTGAAGCTCGTCCTGTGCCGACAATCTGTCTTGGACTTCACTAAGGATTTTGTGCTCCAGATGGATGCCTCCAAGGTCGGTTTGGGAGCTGTGTTGTCCCAGGAAATAGGTATAGGACTGGATGTTCATCCCCATCCGAGTAGGAAACTGTGAGAAGAACTATGCCATCATAGAAAAAGAATGCTTGGCTATAAAGTGGGCAATCGACACCCTGACATATTACCTGTTAGGCAGAAAGTTCAGGCTAGTGTGAGATCATGCGCTCCTGAGATGGATGAGGGAAAGGAAGGGGAAGAATGCCCGGATGACTAGGTGGTTTCTGGCGCTCCAGGACTTATGTTTTCATGTGGAGCATAGGCCAGGGAAGTTGCATGGTAACGCAGATGCCCTGTTTTGAGTCCCTTTCTTATCGAGTGAAGGTGCCAAAACGAGAGGGGGGAGATATGACAGTATGCTTAATGGCATCAGTGATATAAAACCCAGACTTTTTTTCCTCTAGAACACTAAGTGCCATGAGGGGTTAATCTAATTTACATAATGGGTAGGCTTTTATGTGGACAGACATAGAGCGGGTGAGACTATGTCCACCTTATCTCCACCCCATGGTGTGTTCTGGGGCTTAAGTAGCTTGCCTTCAAAGACAGCAGGGTTCAGTGCCTGGAGAGGAGGAACTCCCCGCTAATCCAAGGACTGTGCCTAGTGCTGCCGTTGTGTTCTGTTTTGCCCAGAGGGCCGTGTTTGTTTTGTGCTTCAGCTTGGTTTAGGCCATATTCAATAAACAAAGTGCATTCCTAAAGCCACAGTGTTCTTGTGTCTACCTCTGTGTGGAGCCAAGTGAGCCAATCTACCATAACTGTCAGACATTACCATTACACAGCAGGGGCACATTTATAAGATTATCTCCGCACAGGAACATTTTATTAAAGGGCCACTGTCACCCCCCCCCCCCCCAGCCGTTATAAACTAAAAGAGCCACCTTGTGCAGCAGTAATGCTGCAGTCTAACAAGGTGGCTCTTTTAGTTTTTGATTCATTTATTAGCTCAATAAAGCACGCACAGCGCAGGCGCCGGATTTAAGAAGCAACAACGCGAAGGGGGCGGGTACCATCGGCCCTGAAGAGAAAAGTGACGGCAGTTGGGGGATTCATACAGGACGCTTCGGACCGCCTCCAGGTATAATATCTGGTATGTGTGGCCAATTTATAAAACGCTTTATTGAGCTAATAAATGAATCAAAAACTAAAAGAGCCACCTTGTTAGACTGCAGCATTACTGCTGCACAAGATGGCTCTTTTAGTTTATAACGGCTGGGGGGGGGGGTGACAGTGGCCCTTTAATTGTCCAATTGTGGAAATAATTGTATTCACTAGATCTTGGAATAATAACAAGCTTTTGTTTGTGGGAAAACCCCTTTAATGATTGGTGTACTCAGGAGGGGAGCTGACCTCCAGGGCTGGGCACTCGGTAAACAGAACTGAATCCTGATCCCTGTGCAGGCGGACTCCACAGATATACGGATTATAGTGAATGTTTAATTGTGTGTGTGTGTGTGTGTGTGTGTGTGTGTGTGTGTGTATACGTGTACTTGCGTATGTGCAGAGTGTGTATTCGTGTTTCTGTGCAATGGGTCTGTGTATGTATGTGCAATGGGTGTGTATGTACATGTGTACAGTGGTATTTAAAAGCACCCCCTGTCAAAATTACTGTTTTTGCGAACAGTTAAAGCAAGTTTTTGTGAGAAATTGTCCAATTTACTTTTTTTTTTTTACTAGTTTGTAATAAAATATCATTTTTAAAAAATTACTTACATTTATGCCTCTTTTATCCCACTATGACATCTAGCTTACTGGGAAATGTTTGGTATCTTATGGCTTGGAGGGTGTTGTTGGTGATTATTAGAGAAGGAGTTTGGATTTATCTGTGACTGTTACTAGGTTTTAAGTGTGATTCCTCTGGTGCATTCCTCTTGTCATATGTGAGTGTATATTTGTATGTTTTGTATTTTCCTTTATCCCTACTCGTGTTACCTTGTTAGTCTGGTTGGTGTATTGCGGTGCAATACTAATCCCCTCTTTCCTGGTTAGGGGAAGAGTACAGACTGTGGATTCAGGAGCTAATGCAAGGCTTGTGGCCCTGGCGTCTTCACCATCAGAAGTAATCCGGTGGGCAAAGCAAGTTATGGCGCCCCCTAGTGGTAGGGACAGGGAAGGAGCCCCTGATCGCCGGAAACTCGACAAGTCATGACCGAAACAGTTTTTGATCCATTATGGATCCTATCACTGCTCTGACAGGGTAGCTGCACCAGTTCAGCCTGGATGTGGCAGATTTACGCGATAATAATAATAATTTTTATTCATATAGCGCCAACTTATTCTGCAGCACTTGACAATTAAGCGGGGACATGTACAGACAATAAATTCAATACAAGTTAAGACAATTTAACCCCTTTCTGCCATTGGACGTACTATTCCGTCCATGTGGGGTGGGCCCTACTTCCCAAGGACGGAATGGTACGTCCAGCGCGATCGGCCGCGCTCAGGGGGGAGCGCGGCCGTGAGTCAGCTGACTATCGCAGCTGACATCCGACACTATGTGCCAGGACCGGTCAAGGACCGCCCCAGGCACATTAACCCCTTCCCGACCTTTGACGCATACGCTGCGTCATGAAAGTCGGTGACAATCCGACCTGTGACGCACCGTATGCGTCATGGAGGGATCGCGTCCCTGCAGATCGGGTGAAAGGGTTAACTCCAATTTCACCCGATCTGCAGGGACAGGGGGAGTGGTACTTTAGCCCAGGGGGTGTGGCTTTGCCCCCACGTGGCTACGGTCGCTCTGATTGGCTGTTAAAAGTGCAACAGCCAATCAGAGCAATTTGCAATATTTCACCTATGAAAATGGTGAAATATTGCAATCCAGCCATGGCCGATGCTGCAATATCATCGGCCATGGCTGGAAATCTTGATCTGCCCCCCCACTGCCACCGATCTGCTCCCCGGTCCTCTGTTCAGTCCCGTACTCCCCTGCGTCCGCCTGTCCGCTCCCCCGTCCTCATGTCCGCTCCCCCCGTGCTCCGATCCACCCCCCTGCGCTCCGATCTACCCCCCCACCACCCCTTCATACTTACCGATCCTCCCGGAGTCGGTCCGTCTTCTCCCTGGGCGCCGCCATCTTCCAAAATGGCGGGCGCTTGCGCAGTGCGCCCGCCGAATCTGCCGGCCGGCAGATTCGTTCCATGTACATTTTGATCACTGTGATATAACCCATCACAGTGATCAAAATAAAAAAAATAGTAAATGAACCCCCCCCCCTTTATCACCCCCATAGGTAGGGACAATAATAAAATAAAGAAAATATTTTTATTTTTTTTTCCACTAGGGGTAGGGTTAGGGCTAGGGTAAGGCTATGTGCACACGTATTCTGGTACTCTGCGGATTTTTCCGCAGCGGATTTGATAAATCCGCAGTGCAAAACCGCTGCGGATTTACCGCGGTTTTTCTGCGGTTTTTCTGCAGATTTCACTGCGGTTTTACAACTGCGTTTTCTATTGGAACAGTTGTAAAACCGCTGCGGAATCTGAAGAAAGAAGTGACATGCTGCGGAATGTAAACCGCTGCGTTTCCACGCAGTTTTTTCCACAGCATGTGCACAGCGTTTTTTGTTTCCCATAGGTTTACATTCAACTGTAAACTCATGGGAAACTGCTGCGGACCCGCAGGTGCGGAAACGCTGCTGCGGACCCGCAGGTGCGGAAACGCTGCTGCGGACCCGCAGGTGAGGAAACGCTGCTGCGGACCCGCAGGTGCGGAAACGCTGCTGCGGACCCACAGGTGCGGAAACGCTGCTGCGGACCCGCTGCTGCGGACCCGCAGGTGCGGAAACGCTGCTGCGGACCCGCAGGTGCGGAAACGCTGCTGCGGACCCGCAGGTGCGGAAACGCTGCTGCGGACCCGCAGGTGCGGACACGCTGCTGCGGACACGCTGCTGCGGACACGCTGCTGCGGATCCGCAGCGTTTTCCGCAGCGTGTGCACATACCCTTAGAATTAGGCTATGTGCACATGGTGCGGATTTGGCTGCGGATCCGCAGCGGATTGGCCGCTGCAGATTCGTAGCAGTGTTCCATCAGGTTTACAGTACCATGTAAACCTATGGAAAACCAAATCCGCTGTGCCCATGGTGCGGAAAATACCACGCAGAAATGCTGCGTTGTATTTTCCGCAGCATGTCAGTTCTTTGTGTGGATTCCGCAGCGTTTTACACCTGTTCCTCAATAGCAATCCGCAGGTGTAATCCGCACAAAAAACACTGGAAATCTGCGGTAAATGCATGTAAAACGCAGTGCCTTTTACCTGCGGATTTTTCAAAAATGGTGCGAAAAAATCTCACACGAATCCGCAACGTGGGCACATAGCCTTAGGGTTAGGGTTGGAATTAGATAGGGTTGGAATTAGGGCTAGGGTTGGAAATAGGGTTAAGATTAGGCTTGTGGTTAGGGTTATGGTTAGGGTTAGGGGTGTGTTGGGGTTAGGGTTGTGGTTAGGGTTAGGATTAGCGTTAGGGTTGGGATTAGGGTTAGGGGTGTGTTGGGGTTAGGGTTGTGGTTAGGGGTGTGTTGGGGTTAGGGTTATGGCTAGAGTTGGCATTAGGGTTAGGGGTGTGTTGGGGTTAGTGTTGGAGTTAGAATTGAGGGGTTTCCACTGTTTAGGCACATCAGGGGTCTCCAAACGCAACATGGCGCCACCATTGATTCCAGCCAATCTTGCGTTCAAAAAGTCAAATGGTGCTCCCTCCCTTCCGGGCCCTGACGTGCGCCCAAACAGTGGTTTACCCCCACATATGGGGTACCAGCATACTCAGGACAAACTGGGCAACAACTATTGGGGTCCAATTTTTCCTGTTACCCTTGTGAAAATAAAAAATTGCTTGCTAAAACATCATTTTTGAGGAAAGAAAAATGATTTTTTATTTTCACGGCTCTGCGTTGTAAACTTCTGTGAAGCACTTGGGGGTTCAAAGTGCTCACCACATATCTAGATAAGTTCCTTGGGGGGTCTAGTTTCCAAAATGGGGTCACTTGTGGGGGGTTTCTACTGTTTAGGCACATCAGGGGCTCTGCAAACGCAACGTGATGCCCGCAGAGCATTCCATCAAAGTCTGCATTTCAAAACGTCACTACTTCCCTTCCGAACCCCGACGTGTGCCCAAACAGTGGTTTACCCCCACATATGGGGTATCAGCGTACTCAGGAGAAACTGGACAACAACTTTTGGGGTCCAATTTCTCCTGTTACCCTTGGGAAAATAAAAAATTGTGGGCTAAAAAATCATTTTTGAGAAAAGAAAAATTATTATTTATTTTCATGGCTCTGCGTTATAAACTTCTGTGAAGCACTTGGGGGTTCAAAGTGCTCACCACATATCTAGATAAGTTCCTTGGGGGGTCTAGTTTCCAAAATGGTGTCACTTGTGGGGGGTTTCTACTGTTTAGGCACATCAGGGGCTCTGCAAACGTAACATGATGCCCGCAGGCCATTCCATCAAAGTCTGCATTCCAAAGCGTCACTACTTCCCTTCCGAGCCCCGGCATGTGCCCAAACAGTGGTTTTCCCCCACATATGGGGTATCAGCGTACTCAGGAGAAACTGGACAACAACTCTTGCAGTCAATTTTCTCCTGTTATCCTTGGGAAAATTAAAAAATTGTGGGCTAAAAAATCATTTTTGAGAAAAGAAAAATTATTTTTTATTTTCATGGCTCTGCGTTATAAACTTCTGTGAAGCACTTGGGGGTTCAAAGTGCTCACCACACATCTAGATTAGTTCCTTGGGAGGTCTAGTTTCCAAAATGGGGTCACTTGTCGGGGAGCTCCAATGTTTAGGCACACAGGGGCTCTCCAAACGCGACATGGTGTCCGCTAATGATTGGAGCTAATTTTCCAATCAAAAAGCCAAATGGCGTGCCTTCCCTTCCGAGCCCTGCCGTGCGCCCAAACAGTGGTTTACCCCCACATATGGGGTATCATAGTACTCAGGACAAACTGGACAACAACATTTGGGGACCAATTTCTCCTGTTACCACGGTCGGACTGGCCCACCGGGAGATCGGAGAATCCTCTGGTGGGCCCGCCCCCCAGTGGGCCCTCACCTGCACCAGACTCCTGCCTCATTGATTAGTACCTGCTCTGCCCTGTATTCACGATTGCGTGCACCCAGCGGCAGGGCCGCTATCAGGGCAGTACTACCCTTACATGTGTAAGGGGCCCGGTGAGGACAGGCAAAGATGGAGGACCCGGACTGACTGAGACACGCTGGCACCATGTCTCACACATTTCGGGCCCCACCGCTTTTCCTCCAGATAATCGGGCCCCAGGGACAGGGGAGGCACTTTCCAGTGGCAGACTGCATCGCTCCTTTCTGATGTGGCCGCACTCACTGCAGCAGACACGATGCACAAGGACCTCGGCTCTTGCGCTGTGTGTGTGCACTGTGCAGAGCTCGGTGCCGCCTCCATCTTCTCTCACCCTCACCTACTCCTTAAGTTCTGAACATGACAGCAGCACTGACCGGAGCTCTGTCTGTAGGAAAAGGTTGGAGGAGCCAGAAAAGGTCAGCAATTCTGTGATGCTGCCTCCTAGTGGCTCCAGAACTAGGGCTTCTCATTGGGCTGCAGGAGGGACCTCGGGGCCCCACTATTCCTGTGGGATCAAGCTGGCCAGCACTGCACTGTGCTACACTACACTGCACTGTCCCTCCATAACTCCAGTACTGGTTAGGAAACTGCTGTGTAGGAAGTCTCCCTGTACTCACATCACTTGCTGCAGTCGGGACCAGAGGAGGGGGAGGGGGTGATCAAGTGTCTGTACTGGAAGAGGAAGCAGCCATCATAGTCTTCTGCTGTAGTGGGGGCTCGTCCTATTGACTTCTACCCTAGTACCCTGGCTGTCTGCTGTCCTGGGATGATGGGGCAGTTGGTGAAGGCCCTGCAGGATAGGTAAGTATATATAATAGTGTGAGTACGATAGTATGTGTGTGTATATAGTGTATGTAATATATAGTGTGCAGTATATGTATTTTCTTGTTTGTAAATAAGTGTCTGGATATACTGGAGATGATCCTTGTATATGTAATAGTGTATCTGCATTATACAGTGTAGGGAATGCATAGTGTATAGTGTACAGTGTGTGTATGTGTATATATATATATATATATATATATATATATATATATATATATATATATATATATATATATATATATATATATATATACTAGACTGTGGCCCGATTCTAATGCATCGGGTATTCTAGAATATGCATGTCCCCGTAGTATGTGATTCGCGGCAGACTGTGCCCGTCGCTGATTGGTCGAGGCAACCTTTATGACATCATCGTCGCCATGGCAACCATTATGACATCATCGTCGCCATGCTGTGCCCATCTCTGATTGGTCGAGGCCGCCCGACAAACCGTCGACCACTCCATATAAGGTATGGTCTACAAACCGCCAACCACTCCATATAAGGTATGGTCTACAAACCGCCGACCACTCCATATAAGGTATGGTCTACAAACCGCCGACCACTCCATATAAGGTATCCTGTTTGTAGACCATACCTTATATGGAGTGATTTCCAGGACAGACAGACAGACAGACAGACAGACAGACAGACAGACAGACAGACAGACAGACAGACAGACAGACAGACAGACAGAAAAACCCTTAGACAATTATATATATACTAGACTGTGGCCCGATTCTAATGCATCGGGTATTCTAGAATATGCATGTCCCCGTAGTATGTGATTCGCGGCAGACTGTGCCCGTCGCTGATTGGTCGAGGCAACCTTTATGACATCATCGTCGCCATGGCAACCATTATGACATCATCGTCGCCATGCTGTGCCCATCTCTGATTGGTCGAGGCCGCCCGACAAACCGTCGACCACTCCATATAAGGTATGGTCTACAAACCGCCGACCACTCCATATAAGGTATGGTCTACAAACCGCCGACCACTCCATATAAGGTATGGTCTACAAACCGCCGACCACTCCATATAAGGTATGGTCTACAAACCGCCGACCACTCCATATAAGGTATCCTGTTTGTAGACCATACCTTATATGGAGTGATTTCCAGGACAGACAGACAGACAGACGGAAAAACCCTTAGACAATTATATATATAGATATATATATATATATATATATATATGTATGTATATAGTGCTATCAGTGTAGAGTGGCCATGTCTGCAGCTGAGTGCTGCGCTCTGTACCCTAAGGGTGTGTGTCCATGGGCCGGATTGCTGGCGCTTTGGACGGAGCGGAAAACCCGCTCCACCCAAAGCGCCGCCCCCTTCTGTACGCACAGTGATTCCAAATGTGTTCATTGCACACATCCAGAATCTCCGCACCCCATACATAGGGCCCTGTGTTTTACCTTGCGGAGACAGAGCGCATGCTGCGATCTATAAAGACACGCATGTCCAGAATCGCAGGGCCGCCGGATACGTGTTCGCACGCATAGTGGAGACGGGATTTCCTAAAATCCCCTCCACTACGTTGTAACATCTGGACGCTGCGGGTTGAACGCTGCAGCTGTACGCGGCGTTCAATCCGCAGCTATTCCGGATGTAATACTGAACGTGGACACATACCCTAATGCCAGCACACAATGCATGTGTGTATGTTCATGAATTATCTCCCTCAAAGTCTTATCTGTAATAACACATCTCAGCTATAATGCGTGAGTATACGTCATATACCTGTATACTGTAAGTATATATAAGTGAGCATTTTAGAGTAGCCGCAAAATATTTTTTTCTTGTGTTGTGCATTCTTTTGAAAAAAATGCAGCGTGTCAATTCTTCTAGTGTTTTTGCTGCATTTCTTTTACCTTTTTAAATGAATGCATCAAAAATGCACATAATGTGCACAGCATTTTTCCTGCCAACACTCCATTTTTTATAGCAGAAAACTGGCTTAAAAAAAAGCAGTGTGTGAACATCTTCAGAGCACGGGTGGGATCCAGTATTTCTGCATTCTCATATTTATCATTATGGTCGTTATATAATGGACGCAATAGTCCACGCAGTAAAACAGCACATATTTCACTATATGTAGGTGTAGAGATGAGTGCGGTCAGGGTCTGCGCTGATTATCATGTCAGTTTTATATGGTCGCTGAAGTCTCTTTTTATATTTTCACAAACTATTACATGTGTGACACAACACTGCATGAGAGCCCCGTGGAGAGCGACTGCCGACACTGCGGGAACGGCGCCAGCACGGGAGGTGAGTATAGACTTTATTATTTTATTGGTGCCAAACATTAACATCAAGAAGGGGTTGTCCTAGTAGTGGACAACCCCTGTAATATATCAGGCCTGTGGACCCTTTGTTGTGCAGTTCCTCTATTGCTACTCCTAGAAATGTGTGTGTATAGCGCCTGGCCTAAGCAGACACAACCTGCTGTTACCTATAGGGCAACAGATGCTGTACAAAGCAATTTACTGCGTGCCGTGCAATTCTTAGAACTGCAACTGTCACTTGATGGGTTAAATCAATCAGTCACATTGCAAAATCTGTACCCCAGGCCTAACTGACATCTAGGGGTCACTATTCCCCTCCTAAATAAGATGGTCCATACAGTCTGATACTGTCAGCAGTGATCAGCCAAGATTAGACTGGATAGGGACACAGATGAATGATATCAGCCATTTGTCAGTTTATTCATAGATTTTCAGGAGAAATAACAGAGGAACAACACAATGCAAAAAAAACTCCATAATGGTTTCCAAGTATCCGCTATCAAAGACAAGTGAAGACGGCAGAAAGGTCCTTGTTACTAGTGATGAGCGAATATACTCGTTGCTCGGGTGTGCCAGAGCATGCTCGGGTGGTGTCCGAGTATTTGTTAGTGTTCGGAGATTTAGTTTTTGTTGACTCAACTGCATGATTTACAGCTTCTAGCCAGCCCTAGTACATGTGGGGGTTGCCTGGTTGCTAGGGAATCCCCACATGTACTCAAGCTGTCTAGTAGCCGCAAATCATTCAGCTGCCGCAAGGAAAACTAAATCTACGAGCAGTCGCAAATACTCGGAGGCCACCCGAGCGTGCTCTGGCAAACCCCGAGCAACGGGTATACTCGCTCATCACTACTTGTTACCTCTCCCAAGAATGGTCAGATCAGTGCTGTAGACTTATAAAGTCAGAGCGTAATAATCCTCTGCTGACTGCACAGACCTGTTACCTGAGCACAATATGGCCACTTTATGGGGGGTATAAGGTTATATTAGCGTATACTTATCTCTGCCTAAAGTACAGGTGTATGTCTGCATATCTTGACCATGTAATTAGAAAGTTCCCTGTCCCATCAGGGATATTTATGGCATATTGATGGGATATATCATCTACAGTATGTTACATAAAGGTCCCACCTGGGTCATTCAGAAATTTTTGGAGTTCCTATGGAAATGAATGGAGAGTTGCACATGCTTTGTCACCATTCCTTTTCTGGAAGCCACCGCTGGGTCCCAATTTTTTCCGTTCAACAGTGGAACATTCGGACATACACTATATGGCAGATCCTTTCAGTTCGTCATTATTATCTGTTCACTATATGGTGGTAATATTTTGTCTGATTATGGTGTGATGGTATTTGTCCCTTGATGTGGTATTATTCGGTCACTATGTGATGGTAATATGTGGACTTGTCATGGCGTGACGGTATTTGTCTCTTGTATATGGTGTTATTGGTCATTTAAAAAAATGTATGTGACTCATTCCCTTGAAGAAAACTAAAAAATGGACCTAAAACAATATTGGATATTTAAAGAAATTTTTAAGAGGTTAGAATGGATAGAGTATTACCGTCCCAAAAGAGTCTGCCTTGTGGTGGATGAAAAAAATCTTTTGGCCAAAACAAAAGCTGTTGGCTATGTATGTGATATGGTATTCGATGGGAACTGATAATGTGTGATTGGTGAGGATGGGATGCAGAAGTGGAGTTTTTCCAAGAGTGGGCAGTGGGATTGTGGAAAGTTCGATGGGTGGAGGTGGAGCTTGGGCAGAGTCTCATGGGGGCCCCCAAAATTTTGCCAGTATGGGGCCCTGAAATTCCTGATGGCAGCCCTGCGTGTATGTATCCTGTGTCTAGTGTGTGACTGGTGTGTGTCACTTGTATGTATCCTGTGTCTAGAGTGTGACTGGTGTGTGTCACGTGTATGTATCCTGTGTCTAGCGTGTGACTGGTGTGTGTCACGCGTATGTATCCTGTGTCTAGTGTGTGACTGGTGTGTGTCACGTGTATGTATCCTGTGTCTAGTGTGTGACTGGTGTGTGTCACGTGTATGTATCCTGTGTCTAGTGTGTGACTGGTGTGTGTCACGCGTATGTATCCTGTGTCTAGTGTGTGACTGGTGTGTGTCACGCGTGTGTATCCTGTGTCTAGTGTGTGACTAGTGTGTGTCACGCGTATGTATCCTGTGTCTAGTGTGTGACTAGTGTGTGTCACGTGTATGTATCCTGTGTCTAGCGAGTGACTGGTGTGCGTCACGTGTATGTATCCTGTGTCTAGCGTGTGACTAGTGTGTGTCACGCGTATGTATCCTGTGTCTAGTGTGAATAGTGTGTGTCACGCGTATGTATCCTGTGTCTAGTGTGTGACTAGTGTGTCACGCGTATGTATCCTGTGTCTAGTGTGTGTCACGCGTATGTATCCTGTGTCTAGCGTGTGACTAGTGTGTGTCACGCGTATGTATCCTGTGTCTAGCGTGTGACTAGTGTGTGTCCCGTGTATGTATCCTGTGTCTAGTGTGTGACTAGTGTGTGTCACGCGTATGTATCCTGTGTCTAGTGTGTGACTAGTGTGTGTCACGCGTATGTATCCTGTGTCTAGTGTGTGACTAGTGTGTCACGCGTATGTATCCTGTGTCTAGCGTGTGACTAGTGTGTGTCACGTGTATGTATCCTGTGTCTAGCGTGTGACTAGTGTGTGTCACGTGTATGTATCCTGTGTCTAGCGTGTGACTAGTGTGTGTCCCGTGTATGTATCCTGTGTCTAGCGAGTGACTGGTGTGCGTCACATGTATGTATCCTGTGTCTAGTGTGTGTCACGCGTATGTATCCTGTGTCTAGTGTGTGACTAGTGTGTGTCACGTGTATGTATCCTGTGTCTAGCGAGTGACTGGTGTGCGTCACGCGTATGTATCCTGTGTCTAGCGTGTGACTAGTGTGTGTCACGCGTATGTATCCTGTGTCTAGTGTGACTAGTGTGTGTCACGCGTATGTATCCTGTGTCTAGTGTGACTAGTGTGTGTCACGCGTATGTATCCTGTGTCTAGTGTGTGTCACGCGTATGTATCCTGTGTCTAGCGTGTGACTAGTGTGTGTCACGTGTATGTATCCTGTGTCTAGTGTGTGACTAGTGTGTGTCACGCGTATGTATCCTGTGTCTAGTGTGTCACGCGTATGTATCCTGTGTCTAGTGTGTCACGCGTATGTATCCTGTGTCTAGTGTGTGACTAGTGTGTGTCACGCGTATGTATCCTGTGTCTAGCGTGTGACTAGTGTGTGTCACGTGTATGTATCCTGTGTCTAGCGTGTGACTAGTGTGTGTCACGTGTATGTATCCTGTGTCTAGCGTGTGACTAGTGTGTGTCCCGTGTATGTATCCTGTGTCTAGCGAGTGACTGGTGTGCGTCACATGTATGTATCCTGTGTCTAGCGTGTGACTGGTGTGTAAGTGTTATGTCTAGTGTGTGTATGATGTCTAAATAATAAAATCTTTCTGTGCTTATAGAATATCATTGTTCTTGGCAGCACTTGTCTGCTTTCCACAAAATTATCTGCTGCCAATAAGAGTGCGTGACTAGATGAAAGCTAAGAGAAGACTCTGCAGCTAGTACCCCTTAAGCATGGTGGGCCCCTAGGATGATTTTCTTTGGTGGGCCCAAACTACTCCAGTCCGACGCTGCCTGTTACCCTTGGGAAAATAAAAAATTCCGGGCTAAAAATCATTTTTGAGAAAAGAAAAATTATTTTTTATTTTCACGGCTCTGCGGTATAAACTTCGTTAAAGCACCTGGGGGTTTAAAGTGCTCACTATGCATCTAGATAAGTTCCTTGGGGGGTCTAGTTTCTAAAATGGGGTCACTTGTAGGGGAGCTCCAATATTTAGGCACACAGGGGCTCTCCAAACGCGACATGGTGTCCGCTAACGATTGGAGCTAATTTTCCATTCAAAAAGTCAAATGGCGCGCCTTCCCTTCCGAGCCTTGCCGTGCACCCATACAATGGTTTACCCCCACATATGAGGTATCGGCGTACTCAGGAGAAATTGCCCAACAAATTTTAGGATCCATTTTATCCTGTTGCCCATGTGAAAATGAAAAAATTGAGGCTAAAATAATTTTTTTGTGAAAAAAAAAAAGTACTTTTCATTTTTACAGATCAATTTGTGAAGCACCTGAGGGTTTAAAGTGCTCACTATGCTTCTAGATAAGTTCCTTGGGGGGTCTAGTTTCCAAAATGGGGTCACTTGTGGGGGAGCTCCAATGTTTAGGCACACGGGGGCTCTCCAAACGCGACATGGTTTCCGCTAAAGATTGGAGCCAATTTTTCCTTCAAAAAGTCAAATGGCGCTCCTTCCCTTCCGAGCCCTGCCATGCGCCCAAACAGTGGTTTACCCCCACATATGAGGTATCAGCGTACTCAGGACAAATTGGACAACAACCTTCGTGGTCCAGTTTCTCCTTTTACCCTTGGGAAAATAAAAATTTTTTCTAAAAGATCATTTTTGTGACTAAAAAGTTAAATGTTCATTTTTTCCTTCCATGTTGCTTCTGCTGCTGTAAAACACCTGAAGGGTTAATAAACTTCTTGAATGTGGTTTTGAGCACCTTGAGGGGTGCAGTTTTTAGAATGGTGTCACTTTTGGGTATTTTCAGCCATATAGAACCCTCAAACTGACTTCAAATGTGAGGTGGTCCCTAAAAAAAAATGGTTTTGTA
Organism: Ranitomeya variabilis; assembly: GCF_051348905.1. Lineage (NCBI taxonomy): Eukaryota > Metazoa > Chordata > Amphibia > Anura > Dendrobatidae > Ranitomeya > Ranitomeya variabilis. The sequence continues at coordinate 626,818,174 of NC_135233.1, forward strand.
AATTTTGTTGTAAAAATGAGAAATCACTGGTCAAATTTTAACCCTTTTATAACTTCCTAGCAAAAAAAAATTTTGTTTCCAAAATTGTGCTGATGTAAAGTAGACATGTGGGAAATGTTATTTATTAACTATTTTGTGTCACATAACTCTCTGGTTTAACAGGATAAAAATTCAAAATGTGAAAATTGCGAAATTTTCAAAATTTTCGCCAAATTTCAGTTTTTTTCGCAAATAAACTCAGAAATTATCGACCTAAATTTACCACTAACATGAAGCCCAATATGTCACGAAAAAACAATCTCAGAACCGCTAGGATCCGTTGAAGCGTTCCTAAGTTATTACCTCATAAAGGGACACTGGTCAGAATTGCAAAAAACGGCCATGTCATTAAGGTCAAAATAGGCTGGGTCATGAAGGGGTTAACCCCAGGCACACCGCGAACAAACATGATCGTGGTGTGCCGGCGGTACAGGGAAGCATCGCGCAGGGAGGGGGCTCCCTGCGGGCTTCCCTGAGACCCCCGGAGCAACGCGATGTGATCGCGTTGCTGCGAGGGTCTCTTACCTCTCCTCCCTGCAGCAGGCCCGGATCCAAAATGGCCACGGCATCCGTGTCCTGCAGGGAGGGAGGTGGCTTACCAAGTGCCTGCTCAGAGCAAGCGCTTGGTAAGCCTGCAGCACTGTAAGTCAGATCGCCGATCTGACAGAGTGCTGTGCAAACTGTCAGATCAGCGATCTGTGATGTCCTCCCCTGGGACAAAGTAAAAAAATAAAATTTCCACATGTGTAAAAAAAAAGAAATAATATATTCCTAAATAAAGAAAAAAAAAAATATTATTCCCATAAATACATTTCTTTATCTAAATAAAAAAAATTAAACAATAAAAGTACACATATTTAGTATCGCCGCGTCCGTAACAACCCCACCTATAAAACTATATCACTAGTTAACCCCTTCAGTGAACACCGTAAAAAAAAAGAGGCAAAAAACGCTTTATTCTCATACCGCCAAACAAAAAGTGGAATAACACACGATCAAAAAGACGGATATAAATAACCATGGTACCACTGAAAACGTCATCTTGTCCCGCAAAAAACGAGCCGCCATACAGCATCATCAGCGAAAAAATAAAAAAGTTATAGTCCTCAGAATAAAGCGATGCAAAAATAATTATATTTTCTATAAAATAGTTTTTATCGTATAAAAGCGTCAAAACATAAAAAAATGATATAAATGAGGTATCGCTGTAATCGTACTGACCCGAAGAATAAAACTGCTTTATCAATTTTACCAAACGCGGAACGGTATAAACGCCTCCCCCAAAAGAAATTCATGAATAGCTGGTTTTTGGTCATTCTGCCTCACAAAAATCGGAATAAAAAGCGATCAAAAAATCTCCCGTGCCCGAACATGTTACCAATAAAAACGTCAACTCGTCCCGCAAAAAACAAGACCTCACATGACTCTGTGGACTCAAATGTGGAAAAATTATAGCTCTCAAAATGTGGTAACGCAAAAAATATTTTTACTCTTCGCCACGACAGCACCCCACTGGAGAGAGAGGGATCCGCCCCGCAGGAACAGGAAACCTATTGAGAAATAAAAGGGGGCGGTCCGCCTCTCCTCCTCAGTTTAGGTTTCCTGTTCCTGCGGGAACGACAGGATTTCTATGAAGAGAATACCTGGGCATGCACGCCGCCTGTGCAGTATCTTTGAGAACGGCAGGGGCTGCAGTCCAGAGGCAGCGTCGGGGGAGATCCGTTTGACGGCTCCCTCCTCGCCTGAAAGAAGCCCCGGATGATGTCCTGGTCCGGGTGAGGCCGCCGGGCATCATTTCCGAAAGCGGGTGGCAGAAGCAGGCGCCGGAATCCTCGCCGATCAGGTGAGGACAGCGTTCCGGAAGTAGGTCCGAGGCTGGATAAGCCCGGACTGCGCACGCGCCGACCACCACCAGTGATTCACCCGGAAGTATATTAGAACTTCCGGAGTGTCCGAGCTGCGGCCAGCAGGCGGGGGGGAGGCGCGGCCCCTGCGCATGCGCAATACGGAGGACGCCTAGGCGCCATATATAAATCAAAACAGCACCATTATTTGGCGATGCAAGATGTCATCCCCAGGTGCCATGGACCCTGAAACAGGAGACCAAGTACCCCCCGCCAAGGATCGTCCCAGCAAAGGATCTTCAGACACCGGTCATAAGAGCGGCTCGGTGGTCAGATCCAGGACAGGATCTCGGGCTTCTGATCCGGTATTTTCAGCTTCACTGGGTGAGTGTGAGTGACTCTACCTATTAAGCTAATGCTATTTCCCCTCTCTCTCTCTTTTCCTCCATCTCTCGTCAGCACACCTCGGGTCAGGTTAAAAAGCGACAAAAAACAAAACATAGGGAATGCGCTTTATGTAGCCAGCCCCTACCCGACTCATACCCCAAAAGGCTCTGCCAGGACTGCATAACCGAAACCACACAAGGAGCGGCAATGTCCGTTACGGACCTGCGTACCATTATAAGGGAAGAATTAAGAGCTATGTCCCAAGATAAGCCTCCTAAAACCAAATCTAAAATACCAACACCCTTGTCAGATTCAGATAGTGACCAGGTTGTATGTTCAGACGCCTCCCTATCATCATCATCATCATCATCTTCATCGTCTGAAATTGAGGGACGTCCTTGTTTCCCAGTGGAGAGTGTGGACAATTTAGTAAAATCTATACGAGACACTATGGGGTGTGAAGAGTCCAAAGGGGCACAAACCACGCAGGACATAATGTTTGCGGGTTTGGCGGAGAGAAAAAGGAGATGCTTTCCGGTCATACCAGCAGTAAAAGCATTAGTAAAAAGAGAATGGGAAAAGCAGGATCAGAGAAGCTTTCTACCCTCGTCGTCAAAACGTAAATACCCGTTTAGTGACGACGAACTTCTTACATGGACAAAAGTCCCTAAAGTTGACGCAGCTGTAGCCTCTACCTCGAAGCAGTCAACCTTACCTGTAGAGGATGCGGGACTGCTCTCTGACCCTCTGGATCGTAAAGCCGAGTCCTCCCTTAAAAGATCCTGGGAGGCAACTACAGGAATATTTAAGCCAGCAGTCGCAAGCACTTGCACGGCCAGATCGATGCTCATATGGATCGATCAACTGGACCAGCAAATTGAGAATAAAATCTCAAGAGATAAATTACGGGCAGCTATCCCCCTGATACGGGGCGCAGCAGCCTTTATGGCAGACGCATCCGCGGACACCCTTCGGTTAGCGGCAAGATCTGCAGGTCTGGTAAACAACGCAAGGCGTGCACTATGGATGAAAAGCTGGAAAGGCGATGCGCAATCAAAATCTAAAATATGCGCCATCCCATGTGAGGGTGAGTTCCTCTTTGGTAAAACTCTAGACGACATACTAAAGAAAGCGAAAGACAGGAAAAAGGCTTTTCCTGACTCTTCTATTCCCTTTTATAGGAGGGCCTTTAAAAGGAGACCGTTTGGCAAAAGAAGGCAAACGGATAGGTCTACAACATGGACCGCTAAAGACGACAAGCAGAGAGGTACCATGTTTAGAAGACCCAACCCCCCAAAAGACAACAAATACTGAGGATATACCAGTAGGGGGCAGACTTAAATTTTTCGCCACTCAATGGGAAAAAATAACATCTAGCTCGTGGGTTTTAAACATCATCCGAGATGGAATCAAATTAAAATTCTCTCGTGTTCCCCACGAGTCTTATATTATAACATCTCTCAGCTCGCCTATACAGCAACAGGCACTAGAGCTTGAGATTCAAACCCTATTATCAAAACGGGTCTTAGTCCAAGTTCCGGTGGGACAGGAGGGTAGGGGATTCTACTCTCCCCTATTCCTAATTTCTAAACCCGACGGCTCCTTTAGGACAATTATAAACCTTAAAAAACTCAACTCATTTATCGAAAATTATACTTTTAAAATGGAATCCATTCGATCCACCATAAAGCTCCTCTTCCCAAACTGTATGATGGGGGGCATTGATCTAAAAGATGCATATTATCATATCCCTATTCATAACAGATACCAGAAATTCCTCAGGGTGGCAGTAAAGATCAACAACGAGGTTCATCATTTCCAATATGTGGCCCTGCCCTTCGGCCTCTCAACAGCGCCGAGGATCTTCACCAAGATAATGCTAGAGGTGATGGCCTACCTTCGCCAGAAGGAAACCTTAATTGTGCCCTATCTGGATGACTTTCTGGTAATAGGAAATTCAGCTACTCAATGTACCGACCGTTTAGCTCACACAATTTCCTCTCTACAGGGCCTGGGCTGGATAATCAATACCGACAAATCCAGACTCACTCCGCTTTCCCGTCAGGCATTCTTGGGGTTCCATTTAGACTCTATATCTCAAAAGTGTCTTCTGCCACAGGTGTAAATTCCGCTGATCAGACACAAAGTCCTAGCCGCAATAAACAATCCACGTATATCCCTAAGACAGGCTATGTCATTATTAGGGTCTCTTATCTCTTGTATACCTGCAGTAAGATGGGCTCAACACCACACTAGAACACTGCAACATCAAGTTTTACAAGAGGATAAACGGTTATTGGGTCACCTAAATGCAAAAATAACCTTGTCTCAGGAGGTTTTAACATCCTTAGAGTGGTGGCTAGACTCAAACCATTTGATGAGTGGGGTTCCATGGGTAATAACGCCATCTCATACCATAACCACTGACGCCAGTCCTCATGGATGGGGCGCTCATATGGGGAATGATTATTGCCAGGGATCATGGAGCATAGAGGAAAGCTGCAGCTCCTCTAACTTCAAAGAACTAAATGCTGTAAAGTACGCCTTATACCATTTCCTCCCACAGCTTCGGGGGAAAGACGTCAGAGTCCTGTCCGACAACACCACCACCGTGGCGTATCTAAACCGTCAAGGAGGTACGCGATCAGAGACTCTGATGTCTTCTGCTACGGAAATTTTAAATCTAGCAGAAAGTCATCTAGCATCCCTTACTGCACTGCACATAAGAGGAGCAAACAACCAGCAGGCGGACTTTCTAAGTCGACACACCCTAAGACAAGGAGAGTGGTGTCTAAACCAGCAAATTTTCCTGAACATAGTATCTCTTTGGGGCCGTCCTCAGATAGATCTCTTCGCCACAAGAAGAAACAGAAAAGTTCAGAGATTCGCCTCCCTATCTCCAGCGGATCATCCGGACATTCTGGACGCTCTCCAAGCCCCCTGGCAGTTCAGTCTGGCGTACGCATTTCCTCCGATCATATTGCTACCTCAAGTTATACGCAAGATCAGAGAAGAAGGAGCGAGAATCGTTCTAATAGCTCCATTCTGGCCCAAGAGACCATGGTTTTCATGGCTACAGACCATGTCGGTCTCAGATCCTTGGGTCCTCCCCTCAACGCCCAATCTTCTCTTCCAAGGTCCGTTTTTCCACCCTCAGGTGGACAATCTTCACCTGACGGCCTGGAACTTGAGAGGCAGATGCTAAGATCAAGAGGGTTCTCGGGGGGTTTGGTTGATACACTTCTCCATAGTAGGAAACCCTCCACAACAAAGATCTATACGAGAGTATGGAAAAAATTCCTACAATTCCATACATCTACCAACACGTCAGAAATTCCTATATATTCTATCCTGGAATTTCTTCAAAAAGGGAGAGAACTGGGTCTAACTGTAAACACCTTAAAGGTTCATGTATCAGCACTAGGAGCCCTCTATGGCTATAACATTGCGGGGGATAGATGGGTATCCAGATTTATTACGGCCTGCGAAAGAATGAATCCAGTTAACATACCTAGGATTCCACCCTGGGATTTAAATTTAGTCTTACAAGCCCTAACAGACTCTCCGTTCGAGCCAATAGACTCAATACCAATTAAATGTCTATCACTAAAAACGGCCCTCTTGGTAGCACTGACTTCAGCTAGGAGAATCAGTGACATCCAAGCACTCTCTCTATAGATCCACCTTTTCTGTTAGCCTTTCAGGATAAGTTAATTCTTAAACCAGACCCTTCCTACCTGCCCAAAGTAGCGAAAAAATTCCACAGGTCACAAGAAATAATCTTGCCCACTTTCTTCAGTAATCCATCCACTCCTGAAGAACAAAAATATCACACTCTAGACGTTAAAAGAGTAGTGTTAAAATACATTGAAAAGACCAGCAGCTGGCGACAGAGTAGGGCTCTGTTTGTTTCCTTCCAGGGTGTCAAGAAGGGTCATGGAGTAACAAAAAGCACCTTATCCCGGTGGATCAGAGAATCTATCAGACTGGCTTACTCCGCGAGGAAAGAAATCCCTCCGGAAGGCATAACGGCACACTCCACCAGAGCGATGGCATCCTCCTGGGCAGAGAGGGGAGACGTCCCGATTGAAACTATATGTAAGGCGGCAACTTGGTCAAATCCTTCTACATTTTATAACCACTATAGGCTAGACCTATCGTCAACTTCTGACCTAGACTTTGGCAGGACTGTCCTCAGCACGGTGGTCCCCTCCCTAGGTGATGGTCTCTGAAAGATCTCCAGTGGGGTGCTGTCGTGGCGAAGAGTAAAAAGCCGGATTACTCACCGGTAATGCTCTTTTAGTGAGTCCACGACAGCACCCTCTTACATCCCTCCCTAGATTAATATAATACTGATTGAGTAAAATCCTTTTTAATCATAAGCAAATAAGTTTAAAGAATGAAATAAATGATATTTGCCTAACACTGGCGGTCCTCCGGGTACTCTGAAATCAAAACTGAGGAGGAGAGGCGGACCGCCCCCTTTTATTTCTCAATAGGTTTCCTGTTCCTGCGGGGCGGATCCCTCTCTCTCCAGTGGGGTGCTGTCGTGGACTCACTAAAAGAGCATTACCGGTGAGTAATCCGGCTTTTTTGCAATAAAAAGCGTCTTTTAGTGTGTGACGGCTGCCAATCATAAAAAACCCGCTATAAAAATAAATCAAACCCCCCTTCATCACCCGCTTAGTTAGGGAAAAATTAAAAATTTAAAAGTATTTCCATTTTCCCCGCTAGGGTTAGGGTTGGGGCTAGGGTTAAGGCTACAGTTAGGGTTGGGGCTAAAGTTAGGGTTAGGGTTGGGGCTAAAGTTAAAGTTAGGGTTTGGATTACATTTACGGTTGGGAATAGGGTTGGGATTAGGGTTAGGGGTGTGTCTGGGTTAGAGGTGTGGTTAGGGTTACCGTTGAGATTAGGGTTAGGGGTGTGTTTGGATTAGGGCTTCAGTTATAATTGGGGGGTTTCCACTGTTTAGGCACATCAGGGGCTCTCCAAACGCGACATGGCGTCCGATCTCAATTCCAGCCAATTCTGCGTTGAAAAAGTAAAACAGTGCTCCTTCCCTTCCGAGCTCTCCCGTGCGCCCAAACAGGGGTTTACCCCAACATATGGGGTATCAGCGTACTCAGGACACATTGGAGAACAACTTTTGGGGTCCAATTTCTCCCATTACCCTTGAAAAAATACAAAACTGGGGGCTAAAAAATAATTTTTGTGGTTAAAAAAAAAACAACCAACAACTATAAACTGTAGTGAAACATTTGGGGGTTCAAAGTTCTCACAACACAACTAGATAAGTTCCTTGGGGTCTAGTTTCCAATATTGGGTCACTTGTGGGGGGTTTCTACTGTTTAGGTACATTAGGGGCTCTGCAAACGCAATGTGACGCCTGCAGACCGATCCATCTAAGTCTGCATTCCAAATGAGGCTCCTTCCCTTCCGAGCTCTGCCATGCGCTCAAACGGTGGTTCCCCCCCACATATCAGGTATCAGCGTACTCAGGACAAATTGGACAACAATATTTAGCGTCCAATTTCTCCTGTTACCCTTGGAAAAATAAACTGGGGGCTAAATATAATTTTTGCGGAAAAAAAATATTTTTTATTTGCACGGCTCTGCGTTATAAACTGTAGTGAAACACTTGGGGGTTCAAAGCTCTCACAACACATCTAGATAAGTTCCTTGGGAGGTCTAGTTTCCAATATGGGGTCACTTGTGGGGGAGTTACTACTGTTTAGGTACATTAGGGGCTCTGCAAACGCAATGTGACGCCTGCAGACCATTCCATCTAAGTCTGCATTCCAAATGGCGCGCCATCCCTTCCGAGCTCTCCCATGCCCCCAAACGGTGGTTCCCCCCCACATATTGGGTATCAGCGTACTCAGGACAAATTGGACAACAACTTTAGAGGTCCAATTTCTCCTATTACCCTTGGGAAAATACAAAACTGGGGGCTAAAATATAATTTTTGTGGGAAAAATTTTTGTTTTATTTTTACGGCTCTGCATTATAAACTTCTGTGAAGCACTTGGTCGGTCAAAGTGCTCACCACACCTCTAGATAAGTTCCTTAGGGGGTCTACTTTCCAAAATGGTGTCACTTGTGGGGGATTTCAATGTTTAGGCACATCAGGGGCTCTCCAAACGCAACATGGCGTCCCATCTCAATTCCAGTCAATTTTGCATAAAAAAGTCAAATGGCGCTCCTTCGCTTTCCGAGCTCTGTCATGCGCCCAAACAGTGGTTTACCCCCACATATGGGGTATCAGCATACTCGGGACAAATTGTACAACAACTTTTGGGGTCCATTTTCTCCTTGGTAAAATAAAACAAATTGGAGCTGAAGTAAATTTTTTGTGAAAAAAAGTTAAATGTTCATTTTTATTTAAACATTCCAAAAATTCCTGTGAAACACCTGAAGGGTTAATAAACTTCTTGAATGTGGTTTTGAGCACCTTGAGGGGTGCAATTTTTAGAATGGTGTCACACTTGGGTATTTTCTATCATATAGACCCCTCAAAATGACTTCAAATGAGATGTGGTCCCTAAAAAAAAAATGGTGGTGTAAAAATGAGAAATTGCTGGTCAAATTTTAACCCTTATAACTTCCTAAGAAAAAAAAATGTTGGTTCCAAAATTGTGCTGATGTAAAGTAGACATGTGGGAAATGTTACCTATTAAGTATTTTGTGTGACATATCACTGTGATTTAATTGCATAAAAATTTGAAGTTTGAAAATTGCGAAATTTTTAACATTTTTGCCAAACTTCCATTTTTTTCACAAATAAACGCAGGTAATATCAAAGAAATTTTACCACTATCATGAAGTACAATATGTCACGAGAAAACAATGTCAGAATCACCAAGATCCGTTGAAGCGTTCCAGAGTTATAACCTCATAAAGGGACAGTGGTCAGAATTGTAAAAATTGGCCTGGTCATTAACGTGCAAACCACCCTTGGGGGTGAAGGGGTTAAACAGTGACATTAGGAGTGAGGTCCCTGCTCGCAAGCTAACAATCTACAAGGAAATGGGGGGACACAATAGGTGAAAAGTGCTTGTTATTTCAGGTCTGGCAATTATAATAAATAGGGATTTTCATATAGCTGCATTATCCGGTCATCAGCCCGTGTGTTTAAGTGCAACAGTCAAGTATCAAGGGCAGTTATCATGTGCATGGAGGGTGTGGAGACAGATGCATAGTAGGGTGCAGATTCAGAATAATATTTGGAAGGAGAGAACAGGGCAAAGTTAGTTTACTGAGTAGTTGATGTGGTAGGCTTGTTTGAAGAGATGGGTTTTTAAAGCGCGCCTGAATAGGTCGGGGCTAGGTATCATCACGCTATGTCATTTTGCAGCACTCTAATACATCAGGTTTGGGGACCATGACTCCCAAGCAATCCTTAGCGGAACCCAAGATCCTTGTTTTTCAGGAACCGAGGAGAAACGTGTGGGGATAAGAATCTCTCTCCTTCAGGGTGACCCCCCCCCCCCCAAGCATGGACATTATCTCTCCCATCGGACTCCCAGTCGCTCCAGACAGTGGAGGAATTTTTTCTGGCGCTGGGTCATATATACAATGTCCCCGACCGCATTTCCCTGGCTGAGTCCACACAACGTCAGCTACTGCAGGAAGACTGGCCTGCAGAGGAGTATTGCTCAGAGTTGTGGAGGTGGTCCATTGACACTAAGTTATTCCACACTCAGTAGCCAGTTCTGTGAAGGTCTATCAGTATGGGTGAAGGATGCCTTGGCTCTGTATGAGACTCCAGTTTCCCTTGAGGCGGCCATTTCTCTGGCTTTCCGGGTGGATTGCCATCTTTGCTAGAGACGTAGGAAGACACCCCAATGTGCAGCAGGTCCGGGGTCAAGGGAAATCTGGTCTGAGTCATGTGAGGAACCCATGCAGTTGGGTGCAGCAACACGTTCTGGAAAGCACTGTTATTCAGTGCAAAGGGGGAATATGTTTTTACTGTGGTTGAAAGGGCCATTTCATGGGCACGTGTCCTTCCTTATCTTAAGGTAAACAGCCACCAGAATACTAAGGCGCCCTCCCGAGTTACGGAGAGGTTGGCAACCTGGGTGTACATATCTCCTCCGTGAGTAGGACACAATTTTTTTCTACCGGCTGAAATCCATCTAGGCAAAAATCAGGTGGTTTCTGCCTTCTGGACAGTGGGATGGAGTTTAACTTGATCGACGCTAGGTTCGTCCAGAGCCTCAAACCACATACACTGTACAGACCTATACCTCTAATCGCCATCGATTCCTCACCCTTGAGACGGGTATTTTACGCAAGTCGTCCGAGGGTTACATCTACAGGTAGGGGCCATGCAATCAGAAGATACTGACTGTTATGTGCTAGAGGGCCTGCCCTCTCCTATGATTCTTGGACTACCTTGGCTTGCTCTGCACAACCCTGTGGTAGATTGCCAGACTCGGGCAGTGGTAAAATGGAGTGTGTATTGTCAAGGAGACTGCTTGGGCACCTGGCTTGCAAGGGTGAATTCCCAATCTGTGCCTAAATACCTATCTGACTTTGGGGATGTTTTCTCGGAGCAGGGGGTGCCAAGAACTTCCTCCTCATTTTCCTTATAACTGCACCGTTAATCTTATTCCTGAGGCAAGTTATGAAGGACTATACCGTGGAAAGTTTGGGAAAGGGTGATATCAGGCCATTCTCATCCCCCCTATTGCTACGCAGTTTTTCCTTGTAAAGAAGAAAGATTGCGGGTCACGCCCATGCCTAGATTTCCGCAAACTCAATCTGATCACAGTATGGGATCCGTATCTGCCCCTACTCATCCTGGACCTCTTTAATCAGATTGTAGGAGCAAAATGTTTTTTTAAATTGGATCTCAGGGGGTGTATAGTCTCATTTTTACTAAAGAGGGGATGAGTGGAAAACAGCTTTCAATACACCTGAGGGACACTGTATGAGAACCTTGTGATCCCATTTGGTTTGACAAATGCTCCCACAGTCTTTCAGCTCTTTGTAAATTACATCTTTAGTCACTTGGTTGGTAGAGTTGGGGTAATCATTCTTGATGACATAATTTATTCACTTGACATTGAGTCACATAAGGTACATGTCAAGCAGGTCTTACAGATACTCAGACAATAAATTATTTGTCATGCCAGAGAAATGTATGTTCTTGGTTGAGGAGATCTCTCTTCTAGGATATTATTATTTATTTATATAGCGCCATTAATTCCATGGTGCTGTACATGAGAAAAGGGGTTACGTACAGGGTTATAGATAACATTTACAGTAAACAAATTTACTATGACATACTGGTGCAAAGGGGAAAGGGGAGAGGACCCTGTCCTTGCGGACTTACATTCTACGTATATGTTTTATCATCCACTGGCTTTCACATGGATCAAGCGAAAGTCCAGGAGATACTGGATTGGGATCGTCCTGAGGATTTGAAGGCATTACAAAAGGTTTTTGGGTTTTGCCAACTACTACCGGAAGTTAATCAAAAACTTTTTGGTAGTAGCCAAACGTCTGACAGATATGACCAGGAAGGGGACATTCTTTTCCAAGTGGTCCAGTCCGGCTAGGGTGGCATTCGATACCATAAAGTGTTTTGCATCTGCTAAGCTCCTTGTGCAGCCTGACATCACTCAGCCTTTTAGGCCAGTCTCACACGTCCAGATAATTCCGGTACCGGAAAAATCGGTACTGGAGTTGTCCGTGTGCTCACGTGGCACATCAGTGTGGCACACGTGCGGCGCCCGTGTGCCTACTGAGGACCACACGGACCGTGCAGGAGACAGCGCTACAGTAAGTGCTGTCCCCCCCGCGTGTGGTGCTGAAGCCGCCATTCATTCTCCCCAGCAGCGTTCGCTGGAGAGAAGGAATGAAAAATCATGTTTTTTTTGTTTTTAAAATAAAGTTCCCGGTCACCTCCCACCCCTGTGCGCCCGCCCGCTTGCATTAAAATGAGTGTTTTGAGGGTGAGTATTTTAATGCAAGCGGGCGGGCGCACAGGGGGTGGGAGGCGGGTTGTGACCGGGAACTTTATTTTAAAAATAAAAAAACATGATTTTTCATTCCTTCTCTCCAGCGAACGCTGCTGCGGAGAAGGAATGAATGGCAGCTTCAGCACCACACGCAGGGGTGACAGCGCTTACTGTAGCGCTGTCTCCTGCACGGTCCGTGTGGTCCTCAGTCGGCACGCGGACGGCATCCGTGTGCGGTACGTGTTGACACGCACCCATTGAATTTAATGGGTCCGTGTGATCCGTGCGCTCCCACAAACACTGACATGTCTCCGTGTTTTGCACACGGACACACGGTCCGTGAAAACACGCTGACATGTGCAGAGACACATTGATTTTAATGTGTCTACGTGAGTCAGTGTCTCCGGTACGTGAGAAAACTGTCACCACACGTACCGGAGCCACTGACGTTTGAAACAGGCGTTAGGGTGCGTGTCCACTAGTGATGAGCGAGTGTACTCGTTGCTCGGGTTTTCCCGAGCACGCTCGGGTGGTCTCCGAGTATTTATGACTGCTCGGAGATTGTTTTCCTCGCAGCAGCTGGATGATTTGCGACTGTTAGACAGTTTGATTACATGTGGGAATTCCCTAGCAACTATGCAACCCCCACATGTACTCAGGCTGGGTAGTAGCTGTAAATCATTCAGCTGAGGTGATGAAAACTAAATCTCTGAACACTAACAAATACTCGGAGGTCACCCGAGCATGCTCGGGAAAACCTGAGCAACGAGTACACTCGCTCTTCACTAGTGTCCACAGTCCGTAATGACGGCGCTTTGGACGGACGGAGCGGAAAACCCGCGCCGCCCCCTTCTGTACGAGCGGTGATTCCGGATGTGTTCATTGCACACATCCGGAATCGCCGCTCCCTATACATAGGACCCTGTTATTTACCTCGCGGCGACGGAGCGTCGTCGCAAGTTAAACAGACATGCTGCGTTCTAAAAAGACGCGCCTCATGTCCGGAAACGCAGGGCCGCCTGATGCGTGTTCACACGCATAGTGGAGACAGGATTTCGTAAAATCCCCTCCACTAAGCTGTAACATCTGGACTCTACGGATTGAAAAATTGTCATCTACACAGATAAATTATGACATTGGTAATGGGGTACTGTGGCAATCAAATGGACCTTTGAAGAGTGGCATCATTTTCTTGAAGGAGCAGTTCATCCGGTAATGGTAATCACTGCTCATAAGAATCTCATATCTAAGTCTGCGAAACGTCTAACGTCTCGAAAGGCAAGATGGGCATAGTTCTTCACCAGGTTTAACTTTTTTGTCACATAGGCTGAGGAACAAGAACATTAAGGCCTATGCCTTATCTTGTTTTCCTGGGGATGGATATAATTGTGAACCTGTTCTTCTACAAAAAGGGTGGTTATTGCGTCTGTGTGCTCCGATCTTGAGAAAGAATTGGTTGACCCTGAGAGGGACACCCCTGCTGCCTGTCCTATAGGGAAACTGTTTGTACCTGTGAATCTCTGTGTGAGAGCTCTTAGTGAACATTATGATTTGGTCTTGGCCGGACATCCCGGTAATAAAGCCACCACTGATCTTCTTACTGGCTCTTTCTGGTGGCCATGGGTACATCGGGATATTCAGGAGTGTGTTGCTGCCTGCAGTAGAAGTAAAGTTAGCGTGCACTCGGTCCAAATTACGAGGTGTCGGTATAATGGACCAATTCGTCCCAGTAACAATATAATTTCACCGCACACTCATGTAGATTTCATGCTAATTAGTTTAAATTTTATTATATACAATTTGTGGGAGCAAAAACAAAAATATATAGTAGAAGCGACATTAATACTTGACGTTTCGGCTCTACCAGAGCCTTAATCATTTTATCGCTTAATCCAAAGCCAGATCATAGATAAGGTGCAGAATAAGGGACAGATCTCCCCGTAGTGCCCAGAAGCGGCTAGTACTGCAACACTGCTCTTGTGATGATTGTAGGTAACCACCTAATGGTATAGGAGTCTGGTATTATGTGGATGTAAAGCAGCTGCCTGCAGTGTCTGTTTGCGTTCTAAAACCTCTCATACATGTCCATCTGGGTCTCTCCAACTATTGGCGATTCCCAGTTGGACTCCTTTATCGGTCGATTTTTATCACTGATCTACCTGTGTTGGCAGGTAATACTGTAATTGTGCTGGTGTTGGACAGATTCAGTGAAATGTCACATTTTATTGCGCTACCGCTTTACCCAACGCCAAGGTCTTGGCGAGATTGTAAAATGACATGGGATTTCTATTGATATTGTGTCTTGAAAGGGGACTGCAGTTTATTTCTAAATTTTGGAGGCCGTTTTGCTCTCATTTGGGGATCCATCTGTTGTTCTCTTCAGCATTTCACCCGCAGTCTAATGGCCAAACTGAATAAGTTAACCCGAATTTTGAGACTTAGATGTTTTGTGTCTGAGAATCAGGAGGGTTGGGCTACCTACTTATCTCTAGCTGAATATGCTGTAAATAATCGTCATGAGTCTACTGGTAAGTCCCCGTTTTTCGGGGTATACAAGTTTCATCCTCAGTTCAGCACATTTAATAGGAACTGTTCTTCTGGAATACCTGAAGAAAAACGGTTTTCTTCATCAGTTACGTCAGTGTGGCAGAGGGTTAGTAATATTGTGAGGAAGATGGGGTCAAAATATAATGGTGTGGCTAATCGGAGATGTTTGATGAGTCTGGACCTGTGTGTTGGGAACTTGGTGTGGTTGTCTTCAAGGAACATTAAGTTGAAGGTTCCCTCTTGGAAACTGGGTCCCAGGTTTATCAGTCCTTATAAGATCTTAGCCATCGTCAATCCTGTAGCATTCCGCCTTGCTTTGCCATCCACATTCAGGATCCATAATGTGTTTCATCGATCTCTACTCAAAAAATACATTGCGTCCTATGTACCATCACCGCTAGCACCATCTCCAGCCATGGTGGATGGAAATTTAGAACTTCAGATAGCTAAGATCATTGACTCTTGCTTAGCTTGTCGGTCACTTTAGTATCTGGTACATTGGAGGGGATACGGTCCTGAGGAGAGGATGTGGGTACCATCATCTAATGTCCATGTGGCCAGGCTGATCCGGTCTTCATGTGGCACACACTGCTAAACCTGTTTGAGGTTCCAGAGGTCCCTCGTAGAAGGTAGGGGTACTGTCACGGGTTTAGAGGGATAGAGAGGAGCCATAAGACCACAGCGTCTTGATTTCTCCTGCACTGATTAGAAGCACTTCACCTTTGCATTAAATGAAAACTCCAAGGAAACAACTTTATGCACAGCTAAAATAAGCTTTTAAAATATAATAAATCTTATTAAAGACATGATATAAAAGCACAGTAAAAAGTAGGAGAGATATACCAGCGGTACAAACAAAAAGGCGGGTACATCCAGATAGAAAATGATTAAAAAAATCCTGAGTCAGAAATACCCATTAAAGGTACACTCAGCCAACAAGATCTGTCAATAGAGGTAGAAAAAAAACAATGTACATTTGTATAAATTTTATGTCGCGTGAAGACAGCAGATGTCCAATATACACACATACAGTTGTGCAAAATCCCGCAATCCAGAAATATCAAGGAGAAACTTCCAGCAATATATAAGAATATATAAAGATAAGTGGATGAGTCACAATCATGAGATCAGGAAGCATAATAAGAAGCAAAGTTGCAACAATGAAAATATATAAGCATAAATAAACTCTGTTTGTAAGTGTGATTCAACCAAGCACCTATCGATGAGCTGAGAACAAGGATAGGTATCATTACCTTAGAATAAGTAACTGAGGACCCACCACTCTAGACGAGCGTTTCGCTCTGAAATGCTTCGTCTAAGGGTGGTTGGGTACTGGCCAAATGGAGTATTTAAATTGTCAATAGGGTCATGAGTTTAGCAGATGTTCCCTGTGTACCTGATTATTGATAATAACAACGGCCTCCGATGTCGTGTGGATGATTATGCCGTTGCCGTGGCAAACTTGTCACATGATCCGGTGAAGAAGGATGTGGTGCAACGTTATTTCCAGGTTACGTATTACCGCGATATCACCTCTGTGATATACTCCCCTCAGGTGACCGGATGAGAGGAAGATACGGTGCTTCCTGGGGCGAAAATGTTGCCATGGTGTATCATCATGTGATTGGGAGGCAAGCAGTGTCGTAAACTTATTTCCTGGATACAGGGCAAAGTTGCCCAAGGTGTCCAGGGACAAATCTCCCATCCGTGTGTAGAGATTCGTTTTAATGACTCCTGTGGTATCCAATGATACCATTTGTGTGTCCGCTTACACTGATCATTCATAGTCCTGCAGAACGAGAGAACAGGGCTCAGTGAAAATTATATGCCAGTATTGGCTCAAAAGGGCATGGTTCACACATCTGATGGCTATGAGCAGGGGAATGCATTGGAGACTTCCCATCATCTCTCATCTGGTAACTCAGGACAGCCTATGTTGTCGTTGTGTAAACCACCTTCACCTGATGGCTTGGAGGCTGGTTGCTTCCTTTAAGATAAGATGGGGATATGAGAGGCTGTAGTTAGTACCCTCCATTCCAGTGGTGTGAGCAATAGCACCAAGACTTATTGTGGGATCAGGAAGGTTTTTTTGGCTTGGTCCATCAAGAACCAGGTGTCCTCTAATTCTCCTACCTTTCAGAAAGGTTTTGACAAAGGTCTGAGTCCAGATATCTGCCCCATTGTCAGTACTGAAGAAAAAAATTGTCCCAGGAACCACTTATCCAGAGCTTTATGAAAGTGGTCTCAAGAATTTGGCTTACTATATGGGATCTGGGCCTTATGTTGGACCAACATTGTAAGGCTCTTTTTGAACTCCTGGAGTCGGCAGATATAAAGTATATGTCCCTCAAGGCCAGGTTTCCTAAGTGAGATCCAGACTCTGGCTTCCAAAGAGTCTTATCCTATATTTTTACAATATTAAGTTGTGAATAAATACCTACAAAAGAAGGCACCACGTACACAATATTCTTTTAAAAATTCTTTATTAATGACAAATAAACCAACAAAGTGGTCATAAAATTGCCTGAACCGGCAAAGGTGAGACACAACAGACACAAAACAAAAGCGGACACATGGACCTAAAAATAACGACACATCGTGTAAGTACACAAAATGTGACACAATTCTATACATATGGGAACTAGGTATATGGGATAGATAGCATGGCTGGGCACATAATTAAATGTATAAATATAACAAAGTAAAGACAATTATAACATATGCACATAGGACCGGTATATGAAAAGTGAAAGTCACAGGGTTTAAGTAAACCACATATATCGGTCCATGAGCAGAGTAAAAAATGCCCTAACTAAACCATACAGCTATAGTAGCTACCTAAAGAACAAGTGTT
This sequence comes from Ranitomeya variabilis, assembly GCF_051348905.1. Classification (NCBI taxonomy): domain Eukaryota; kingdom Metazoa; phylum Chordata; class Amphibia; order Anura; family Dendrobatidae; genus Ranitomeya; species Ranitomeya variabilis. The sequence continues at coordinate 626,835,810 of NC_135233.1, forward strand.
TTACCCACATGAAAAAACAGGTCCAGGAGTCCACCACACCCGACGCGCGTTTCGCACGGAAATGCTTCGTCCAGGGGTATTAAGTTGTGTTAAGAACGCTACCTTTTATCCCTATAGTGACTTCTTTCTTGAATGTAAACCAAGACAGAGTTGCCAGTTTTTTATCTGGAACGTTCTTCGTATGCAGAGAGAATCCTGCATTCCTTGAAAGTTAGCAGGGCTCTGTATGAGTTGCACAAAACTGTACAGGAAGTCAGAACATCTCTTCCTTTCCTTCTCAGAGAAGGACACGGGTCAGAAGTAGGGATGATCGAATAGCTTCTGATAAGAGCTTATCCGAATAGCTGCCTTGGTAACCTGGAGCGCTCCCGATAATCAGCTGTTCGGTGCTGCAGCTGCGTGTGTGGAGGCTGTGTGATGGGCTCTCTATGCATATGTTGTGACTAAACAAGGAAGTCGAGCAGGCACCACTACAATATAACCTATAACAGAGGAAGGGTGCTACTAATGCGCCAAAAACCATAAATGAAAAAAAGAGAAAAGCAGCCCAATAAAGTGCACACAACCTATAGAATTAATGTGAACAATGCTTTATTGAGACAAAAAAGTGTTGAAAAAACATAACATTTAAAAAGCATGTTAAACATACCCAGACAAACATAATCAATATCCCCTGTATATGAAGATATGAATGAAGCAGGCTCCAAAGGGTGAGATAAACCCAAAAGCAATCCCTGTGAGTAATAATAAATAACTAATAGAAAGGTGTAGAAACATGCATGTGCATCTATCACAGGCTCAAGTGTAGACTCTCCCCACCAAAATTTGCATAGATTACAATATCACATAATTGTTAAGCAAAGGTCATTGTTATTCCGTCTGGAAAGTTAATAATACAACGCTCACGGACAATGGTAGAAAATTAACAAATAACACTCTAAAATGCTGATGAGGATATCACACCGGAGTCATGCCCAATAGTGCACAGCACATAACACATAATTCAATGCATGAATGGTAATACTCACTGGGAATGGTAGAGCCCGCTAGCTCCCAACGCGTATCGCTACTCCAGGTACCTTCGTCAGGGGAAGTGAGAAAGAATTGGTCTCGGGTATAAATAGTAAGTGCACTTACTAAGAGGCTAATGATTGCCAGCAATGGAACAGTCTATCAGGGTCAGGGTGAGGAAGTAAGGTCGGATGGGTAATAGCTCTACTCCAGTAACAGGGCTTGTAAAATACCAGAATGTATTCCGAAAGTATCTGGATCACCCCCCGGAAATATCAAGAACGCATGCGCTGACCAAGCCACCACGTCATTCAAATGGTGAAGGTCCACCCTGGAAAACTAATCCACCAATCAACAGACCCTTATGCATGACGCAGCTAAGTGTATCAGGCAGCGGGCTGCGCCTGCGCTGAGACCGCTCCGCCGCATCACCACAAGGTACCCACCCCACAATAGGGGCGCATGCGCAATAAAAGGATTCCCACTCACCAGGATGCGGTCCTAACAGGCTGCAGGGTAAACAAGCGGCGCACGCGCAGGACAACAACTGTTAAGCATATATTGCGGAGGTATGGGATTCACCACTCGGGCGACCCAGCGGCGCCTGATTCAGGCTGCAACGCCGCGTCGTCCATGCGGCGAGACCAACTCAGGGGGAAGTATGCACAATAGCTACAAATTCCACAAGCCGAGGACGCACAAATCGTACAGCAAAATATACCGGCAGCGCATGCACAGATGGACTATATTATATCATCAACATTCTTATTTTTAAGGTTTTTATTAAGATAAGGTGATGTGTGCACAGTGGCAAACATTCCCAATGTCAAAATGCAAAACATACTGAGTAGGCCACAGAGTGCGCCCACGGTGGGCTAACTATGGACAAAGCTACTCTCCTAATCCCCACTATGGACGCCTGGTCTGTGTTGTCCATACATTCAATACAATATCACTAAAAGTAACATTGTGTCCATAATTAGAGACTTGGGCCATGTGCACACGTAGGTTCGGGTCCCTGCGGGTTCTCCCGCAGTGGATTTGATAAATCTGCAGGGCAAAACCGCTACGGTTATCCCTTCAGATTTATCACGTTTTGTCTTGCGGTTTCCGCTGCGGGTTTTGGTTTTACTATTGATGCTGCATATGCATATGCAGCATCAATAGTAATGTTAAAAATAAAAAAAAAATGGTTTATACTCACCCTCTGACGTCCCGATCTCCTCGGCGCTGCACGCGGCGGTCCGTTTCCAAAGATGCTGTGCGAGAAGGACCTTCTTGACGTCACGGTCATGTGACTGCGACGTCACCGCAGGTCCTGCTCGCACAGCAAACCTGAGACCGGACGGCCGCGTGCAGCGCTGAGAGGTGAGTATAGCATTTTTTTTTATTTTAATTCTTTTTTTTTTTTACCACAAATATGGTTACCAGGGCCTGGAGGAGAGTTTCCTCTCCTCCACCCCGGGTAGCAACCGCACATTATCCACTTACTTCCCGCATCGTGGGCACAGCCCCATGCGGGAAGTAAGCGGATCAATGCATTTCTGTGTGTGCAGAATCGCTGCGATTCTGCACAAAGAAGTGACATGCTGCGGGTTGTAAACCGCTGCGTTTCTGCGCGGTTTTTCCCGCAGCATGTGCACAGCGGTTTCCCATTGGTTTACATGTTTACTGTAAACGCAATGGAAACTGCTGCGGACCCGCAGCATCAAAATCGCTGCGGTTCCGCAGTAAAAACCGCAACGTGTGCACATAGCCTAAGGCATCCCGGGGAGGTAAAAAACAACTACCGGTAAGTCCCACAGTGGAGGGGAACCCTTAAGTGTAGTGCTCTTTGTTTAATAAATATATACACAATTATCAAAATTGATAAAAAAGCTATACTAACCATGATCACCCATACCGACAACTATGGATACTTAATCTAAATAACAAAACAGCACAGCGGTTAGTTCAATGTCATCCATTACGACAGATGTATTTAAGGCAAAAGAAAGCCAGAATAGAGCAGGTCCTCATTAAGGCCCCCCGGTGACACAGATCCTAATAAATACATCCAGCGAGCCTCCAACTTAAGCAGTTCTCCCTGTCAATCCGTTTTCCGAAAATTTTTTGGGACCTTTTGTAAACCCAGCACTCGTAAACCACGGGTGCTACTAGAGTGCACTTGTAAAAAAGTGCATAGCTACCGTAGAGATATTTATGCCTCTGGACAGGTCCTGTCTGGCCAAATTAATGTTTGAAATGTGTTGCTGAGCACGTCTGCGAAGCTCCTGCGAGGTCTGGCCCACATACACCTTAGGACAAGAACATACAATGGCATAAATTAAATTCGTTGACCTGCAGTTCATATAGTCCCTGAGTGTGTAGACAACTGCATCCCCCGGGTTGGTGAAGCAGGAGCCCCTACTCACAAACGGACAAATGTTGCAGTCACCACAAGGGTACATGCCACGTAAAGTAAGGCCTCTACCCACTCTCGTAGTTGGCCTCACAAATGTTGTGACTGTCACACACGTGATACATGTAGCTGCAGCGCCGAACAGCTGATTATCGGGAGCGCTCCAGGTTACCAAGGTAGCTATTCGGATAAGCTCTTATCCAAAGCTATTTGATCAACCCTAATGAGAAGGTATCAAATGTCTCCTTATTCAGATGGTTGAGGCAGACTATTACTATTTGCTATGAGCAAGAAGGCCTTCAAGCTGCACAGGCTATAAAAGTCCACGCAACTAGGGCTATGTCCGCCTCATGTGCGGACAGAAGCTGTAGATATATTGAGCAGATCTGCAGCCCAGCCCCTTGGAGTTTGGGCCTTGCCTTCGTGAAACATCATAGGCTGGATATCTAAGGTTCTGGAGAGTCAGCCTTTGGCACAGCAGTTCTACTGTCCGTGGCAGTAGCGTAGCTACCAGGGGGGCAGAGGGTGCGGTTGCCCCGGGCCCACCGCTCACAGGGGCCCACCCGGAGCTATGCTACACTTAATTATATCAGCGTGCACAGCCCGCCGATATAGTTAAGCTCTGTGGTAGAGAAGAGGGAGACATGATCTCCCTGCACTACCGTGGCTTAAGAGAGAGGAACATATTCCCCAAAGCAGCCGCCCCCCCCCCCCCCCCCATGCTGATACAGGCTGAGTGCCAGCACTGTACCTGACAGCTGCCTGCCTCCAGTATACTGAAGACACGCCCACATTGCACGCTGAGTGCTGCAGAGCAGACAGGAAGGAGCATCTTTTTCCAGTGAGAGAGGAGCAGGACACAGTGGTGCAAAGGTACCGTCACACTAAACGATATCGCTAGCGATCCGTGACGTTGCAGCGTCCTGGCTAGCGATATCGTTGTGTTTGACACGCAGCAGCGATCAGGATCCTGCTGTGATATCGCTGGTCGTTGATTAAAGTTCAGAACTTTATTTGGTCGTTAGATCGCCGTGTATCGTTGTGTTTGACAGCAAAAGCAACGATACCAGCGATGTTTTACAATGGTAACCAGGGTAAATATCGGGTTACTAAGCGCAGGGCCGCGCTTAGTAACCCGATGTTTACCCTGGTTACCAGTGTAAAATGTAAAACAAACAAACAGTACATACTCACCCTCTGATGTCTGTCACACGTCCCTCGCCGTCCGCTTCCTGCACTGACTGTGAGCTCCGGCCAGCCGCAAAGTGAAAGTACAGCACAGCGGTGACGTCACCGCTCTGCTGTTAGGGCTGGCGCTCAGTCAGTGCAGGAAGCGGACGGCGGGGGACGCGAAGGTGAGTATGTAGTGTTTGTTTTTTACATTTTACACTGGTAACCAGGGTAAACATCGGGTTACTAAGCGCAGCCCTGCGCTTAGCAACCCGATGTTTACCCTGGTTACCCGGGGACCTCGGCATCGTTGGTCGCTGGAGAGCGGTCTGTGTGACAGCTCGCCAGCGACCAAACAGCGACGCTGCAGCGATCGGCATCGTTGTCTGTATCGCTGCAGCGTCGCTTAGTGTGACGGTACCTTAAGTACAGCTCACACTTCTACTCTACTCTGCTGCTCTCCTGATAAGACCCAGCAGGATTCCTGTGCTGTATCTGCAGTTAGGCACTGAAGATTTATGGCGGCTGGTCAGTAATGTGCACTCGTGGACATGACCCTGGCTGCAGGACCCCACAGATGGGATATACGGTATGTCTCTTCCCTATATATACCATATATGGGAAAGAGTCAAATATCCTCATGTGTGGGGTCCTGCAGCCAGGGTCACGTCTTTCAATGCACATTACTGACCAGTCTTGTCAGTGTGTATATATATATATATATATATATATATAATATACTGTATATACACATACACACATATATATATATATATATATATATATATATATATATATATATATATATATATATATATATATATATATATATATATATACATACTGTATATACACATACACAAAGACACTGGTCTGATAAGACCCCAACCCATATATATGTTCTATCCTGTAGCCTGGGTCAGGATCCTATCAGACCAGTGTCTGCTTGATTTCATATCAGTAAATCTAAAGGTGGTAAACACGAAAAATAAAAAAACACGAAATATGAAAAATAAAGGTAAAACCTTTTATTAAAAAAGTTGAGGATGAATATATATTTACTATATGGAGGCTGGATGCTATCGCACTGGGAGGGCAGTAATGTCACGATGGGGGCAGGCTTTGTAGTGTTGAGAATCTCTCCCCCCATGTGCTCACCCACCTATCCACTCTCTCTTTCCCCCGTCTGTGCTCTCTTCTTTGACCTGTCTACCCCATGTGCTATGCGCTCCTCTTGTACAAAGATGGCGGCGGTCAGTGAGTCATTCGGCTGATCCCGGCAGTGGCATGTTTGCAACGGTGTTCCGCTGGTGGTACCGCGCAAGAGGATGAGTATAAAGTGTGTGTGTGCTGCCTACGGCGTAAACAGTGGGTGTGGTGCGTATGGCGTATACTGTGTGTGTGTGTGTGTGTGTGTGTGTGTGTGTGTGTGTGTGTGTGTGGTGCATACGGCGTATACAGTTTGTGTGTGTGGTGCGTACGTCGTATACAGTGTGTGTTTGTGTGTGTAGTGCGTACGGTGTATACAGTGTGTGTTGCGTATGGCGTATACTGTGTGTACGGTGTATAAAGTGTGTGTGGTGCGTACGGCGTATACAGTGTGTGTGGATGTGGTGCGTACGGCGTATACAGTGGGTGTGGTGTATACGGTGTACGTGTGGTGTATACGGTGTACGTGTGTGGTGCGTACGGTGTATACGGTGTGTATGTGGTGCGTACGGTGTATACGGTGTGTGTATGTGGTGTATACGGTGTGTGTATGCGGTGCGTACGGTGTATACAGTGTGTGTGTGTGGCGCATACGGCGTATACAGTGGGTGTGTGGTGCGTACGGCATATACAGTACAGTGTGTGTATGGGTAAATGGGTGCGGGTCCATTTACATATACTCAGTCTAGACCACAAGATCCCCAAGGGCGAGAAGAGGAAAAAGGAACAGAAGAGCCAGGGGGTGTACTTTTTTTCTTTAGATTGGTAATATTCTACCTCCCCCTCTTTTTTCTGGTTCCCTCATTTCCGTTTCCCTCTTTGGGGTCTTGTCCAGACAAGAGTATTCCTTTAGGGTTACCTGGACACATTCAGGGAGCTATACACATATGATGGCCTCTATACACACTCACTGGCAGTTTCTTCTATTTAGGTCTTTGTCATATATTTCAGGGCTGTGCAAGTATCAGCCCACAGAGAGGGACAGACAGTGACCAGAATCCAAGGAGTGGGAGCTACAGCGGGTTCCATTATACAGCGTGGAAGCTAATGCGGGGGTCATTATACAGCGTGGACACTAATGCGCGGGGTCATTATACAGTGTGGAAGCTAATGAAGGGGTCATTATAAAGTGTGGTAAATAATGTGGGGGCCGGTACACAGCGTGGGACCTAAGGCAGGAGTCATTATACAGTGTGGGAGCTAACGCAGGGGTCACTAAACAGTTTGAAGGCTGCTGTCGGGCCATCATACAGTGTAGGGCCTATATACAGTGTGGGGACTACTATGGGGGCCTGTAAAGAGTTTGGGGCTACTGTGAGAGCACAAAGGAGACATTGTACTATGTAAGGGCACAGTGGTGGCATTACTATGTGATGCAGTATGAGGAGCATTGCATTTGTATCACACAGCAGGAGCAGTAATAGGGACACATACGGCAGCAGCGGCTCAGTATTGGGGTATCAGGTGCAGTAATAGGAACACATACAGCAGCAGTGGCTCAGTATTGGGGTATCAGGTGCAGTAATAAGGACACATACGGCAGCAGCGGCTCAGTATTGGGGTATCAGGTGCAGTAATAGGGTCACATACGGCAGCAGCGGCTCAGTATTGTGGTATCAGGTGCAGTAATAGAGACACATACGGCAGCAGTGGCTCAGTATTGGGGTATCAGGTGCAGTAATAAGGACACATACGGCAGCAGCGGCTCAGTATTGGGGTATCAGGTGCAGTAATAGGGTCACATACGGCAGCAGCGGCTCAGTATTGGGGTATCAGGTGCAGTAATAAGGACACATACGGCAGCAGCGGCTCAGTATTGGGGTATCAGGTGCAGTAATAGGGTCACATACGGCAGTAGCGGCTTAGTATTGGGATATCAGGTGCAGTAATAGGGACACATACGGCAGGAGCAGCTCAGTATTGGGATATCAGGGGCAGTAATAGGGACACATACGGCAGCAGCGGCTCAGTATTGGGGTATCAGGTGCAGTAATAGGGTCACATACGGCAGTAGCGGCTTAGTATTGGGGTATCAGGGGCAGTAATAGGGACACATACGGCAGCAGCGGCTCAGTATTGGGATATCAGGTGCAGTAATAGGGACACATACGGCAGCAGCGGCTCAGTATTGGGGTATCAGGTGCAGTAATAGGGTCACATACGGCAGCAGCGGCTCAGTATTGGGGTATCTGGTGCAGTAATAGGGACACATACGGCAGTAGCGGCTTAGTATTGGGATATCAGGTGCAGTAATAGGGACACATGGCAGCAGCGGCTCAGTATTGGGGTATCAGGTGCAGTAATAGGGTCACATACGGCAGTAGCGGCTTAGTATTGGGGTATCAGGGGCAGTAATAGGGACATATGGCTGCAGCGGCTCAGTATTGGGATATCAGGTGCAGTAATAGGGACACATACGGCAGCAGCGGCTCAGTATTGCGGTATCAGGTGCAGTAATAGGGACACATACGGCAGCAGCGGCTCAGTATTGTGGTATCGGGCAGTAATAGGGACACATACGGCAGCAGCGGCTCAGTATTGGGGTATCAGGGGCAGTATTTGGGGCACATACGGCAGCAGCGGCTCAGTATTGGGATATCAGGTGCAGTAATAGGGACACATACGGCAGCAGCGGCTCAGTATTGGGATATCAGGTGCAGTAATAGGGACACATACGGCAGCAGCGGCTCAGTATTGGGGTATCAGGTGCAGTAATAGGGTCACATACGGCAGCAGCGGCTCAGTATTGGGGTATCTGGTGCAGTAATAGGGACACATACGGCAGTAGCGGCTTAGTATTGGGATATCAGGTGCAGTAATAGGGACACATGGCAGCAGCGGCTCAGTATTGGGGTATCAGGTGCAGTAATAGGGTCACATACGGCAGTAGCGGCTTAGTATTTGGGGTATCAGGGGCAGTAATAGGGACATATGGCTGCAGCGGCTCAGTATTGGGATATCAGGTGCAGTAATAGGGACACATACGGCAGCAGCGGCTCAGTATTGCGGTATCAGGTGCAGTAATAGGGACACATACGGCAGTAGCGGCTTAGTATTGGGATATCAGGTGCAGTAATAGGGACACATGGCAGCAGCGGCTCAGTATTGGGGTATCAGGTGCAGTAATAGGGTCACATACGGCAGTAGCGGCTTAGTATTGGGGTATCAGGGGCAGTAATAGGGACATATGGCTGCAGCGGCTCAGTATTGGGATATCAGGGGCAGTAATAGGGACACATACGGCAGTAGCGGCTTAGTATTGGGGTATCAGGGGCAGTAATAGGGACACATACGGCAGCAGCGGCTCAGTATTGGGATATCAGGTGCAGTAATAGGGACACATACGGCAGCAGCGGCTCAGTATTGGGGTATCTGGTGCAGTAATAGGGACACATACGGCAGTAGCGGCTTAGTATTGGAATATCAGGTGCAGTAATAGGGACACATATGGCAGCAGAGGGTCAGTATTGGGGTATCAGGTGCAGTAATAGGGTCACATACGGCAGTAGCGGCTTAGTATTGGGATATCAGGTGCAGTAATAGGGACACATACGGCAGCAGCGGCTCAGTATTGGGGTATCAGGTGCAGTAATAGGGACACATACGGCAGCAGCGGCTCAGTATTGGGGTGTCAGCAGGATGAGGAGTTTGTGCAGGTTGGGAATAGATGGTGATGGCTGGAATATGAGAAGTGAAACGTGTCTTTGTTGTAATTTCTGCAGCTGAGTCCAGGGTGGAAGAAGTCATCAAGTCGGTCTGGGCCAGATGGAAAAGACGGGAAAAGTGAACGATTCCATCAGAAAGAACGTCAGTGGTAAGACACCATTTGTAACTGTGCTGTGATCACTTTTATGCTTTGTAGGACTGGTATCTACCCCTATATGGTCACAATATGGTTTTAATATCAGTATTGGTCTTGTGGAGATGTTTTTTTTTTAGTTGAAGCAGGATCATCTGCTGAGGTTCTCCTACGTCCACTATTAGGGTGCATCACCATAGTTGTAATCAGAGGTCAGGGGCCCACTCAGATGTCTCGCCCCCCCTGGGCTGAACCCCTAGCTACACCTCTGGTCCGTGGGTAACAGTACCCACCCAAAGGATGCTTAATTGCTATATTCCCATTGAGGCTGCTTCTGTAGGACGACAAGGAACGCGTAATTTCTTGTCGTATATTCTTTTTCCTTTAGTCCAAAGCACAAATCTTTCCTCCTAATAAAGTTGTGTTTTTTTCCACAGTTTTCTTGGTCTACGGACTCTTGAATATGTGTGATAACTAGGCAAAGGGAAGGAGGGGCGCTGGTTAGAGTATATAGATGAAACTGCTATCACCTGTCCTTCATTATTTACATCTGCTTTTCTGTTCTTCAACTTAACCCATTGCTGTTCTGCCAGGAAACTAAAATTTCATGTAAGTAAATGATTATTATATATGCATGTATATGAGCGGTCACAATGTACAAGGTGTCTGATCTGTATACAGCAGGTTATCTGAGGCTGCAGAGAAGTCCATAGTCAAACGCAATTTCATAGTTTAACACGAGCATAGTGTGGTGTTTTCCTTACTAGCTTCAATTGGTTATTTTTTTCTGCTTTTATCTGTACGGTTTATCCCCATTGGATATGTGCTCCATGCAGAATGCCACCAGGTGTGTGTCTTGTGAGATGTATGTATTCCTTGAACAGCCGTTTGAGGGTGAATATGTCTGCACTCGATGCAAGTGAGTTACATGTTTGGAAGCCCAGGTTATGGATCTAAATGTGCAGCTGGCAACACTCGGGAGCATTGCAAACCTGGAGAGGACTTAAGAGCTTACTGAGCTTGTGCTGGCTGTGGCCACTGATATGGAGGAGGGTGGATGTGGAGACGATCGGGAAAGAGAAGTAAGCAGCTGGGTAAATGTTACAAGAAGGGGTAAGGGGAAAAGTGCCAGGGAGCCCAGTCCTCATATATGGCACAACCTGGTATATATGACTGTTTGGCTGATATTAGGAATGCAAGTCCAGGACTGGAATCACTGCAGCAGGACGTTGCTCCTAGCAACCAGGAAAACGACTGCTGTAGGAAGGAGAAAATAGGAGTGCAGCAAAGGCCAGGCAGATGGTGGTAGGGGACCCTATTATTTGGCGGACAGACAGGGTCATCTGCTGCCGAGACCGTGAATGCCGAACAGTGTGTTTGCCGAGTGCTCGCGTTCGACATATTGCAGATCGGATAGACAGATTGCTGGATGGGGCTGGGGGAAACCCAGCGGTCATGGTACACATCGGTACCAATGACAAAGATAGAGGGAGGTGGAAGGTCCTTAAAGATTTTAGGAAACTAGGAGAGAGGCTGAAGGCCAGGACCTCAAAGGTGGTGTTTTCAGAAATATTGCCATTGCCACGACGAGCGTCACTAGATGGGCAGCGGGAGCTTAGGGAGATAAATAAGTGGCTTAGAAACTGGTGCAGGAATGAAGGATTTGGGTTCTTAGAGAACTGGCCTGATTTCTCTGTCGGCTACAGGCTCTACGGTAGGGACAGGCTGCACCTCAATGGGGAAGGTGCAGCTGTGCTTGGGGAAAAAAATGGTAAGATGGATGGAGGAGCTTTTAAACTAGGATCTGGGGGGAGGGAGGGTAGTTCTAATAAGTTGATAGATAGGGGAGGCAGTAGGGGTAAATGAGGATTTAGGGGGGCTGGGACATGTAACGAAAGCAGGGAGCTGAATAGGAGTAAAAAATGCTAATAATGTCTGCTGGCAAATGCAAGAAGTCTAGGAAACAAAATGGATGAACTGGAGACTCTTAAGACGGTCACAGAATACGATGTGGTAGGCATTACGGAAACCTGGCTTGACAAGAGCCATGACTGGGTAACAAATCTAGAGGTACACTACATTTAGAAAGGACAGGAAAGATAGAAAAGGTGGAGGGGTGTGCATCTGCATAAAATCCACATTATACCTTTGCTCAATGAAGACATTGGGGGAGTTACAGCAATGTAGAGGCACTATGGGTAAATGTACAGGGGGCGGTAATAATGGATGGAAAGCTGCTAATTGGAGTTTGCTACAATCCTCCTAATATAGCTGAAGAGGTAGAGGATGAAATGCTACAACAAATTAAAAAGCCAAAAAGCAAACAGTACTAGGGTTCTGATAATGGGGGATTTTAACTATCCATTCAATGAGACATAGAATCTTCTGTGTAGTGAAATATGTATATATATGGATGTATGACCAGCAGTAAATTAACATCTGTCCTGAGACTGCAGCTCCCACAAAGGTCATGACCTATGTTATCCTGGGCAGTCAGTCTCCTGGTCTCCAGTCACCCCAGGGGGATGTTCTGAGAACACACACAGAATTCGAAACACTTCACACCTCCTAGTGCCTTTGATGGGAAGACACCAAATTGCAGCCTAATACTGCATATTTACTCTGAGAAAGAAAGATTACGAAGAGTCTTCAAAGACAAGTATTGTATTCATTGGTAAAATAGCCAAGATCCAGTCACAAACCAAAAATTAGAATATTAGCATGAGAGGCTGGTCTAGAAATTTGACCTCCAGGTTGACTCTATAAATTAGGCCTTTAAACTTAGAAACCTGTTCACAGATTGAGCCAAGCTGATGTGAGCCATTCCATATTCATCCCACCCTCAGGGAGCAGAATGCCAGACTGCAAAGTTTGGATATTTCTGTAAGTTTTCTTCCTTTATTTTTATAACTCTTGCATATTTGTATGTCACTTTATATTTCTATATTTTAAAATCTTTTATTGTAAGTACCTTTTCTATTAAAACTTAAAATTTGAACCTTGTATGCTCTAAAGAATCCATAACCTTAGAGTGTGTGACCCTGCTGATTGGCAGACAGTATTAGTAATATTTCCAGGACTCATCGCCCGTGTGTTTGGTGAGTGGTGGCAGCGTGTAGGAGCGGGTGTGTGGCCTGGGTCGGTGTGTGGTTTATGCTCCTATTGCAGCATAGAACAGAGGTTGAATGCTGGACTGAGTGAGAAGAGATAGATTATCCCTTGCAGGTGCAACCCCAAGTCACGTGCTGAGAAGCGGGTATGTAACATTCTGCTTGTGCTAAAAGTTACCATTTCTTATCCACAGTTTATTATTATTATAGCACCATTTTTTCCATGGTGCTTTACATATGAAAAGGGTATACATAATAAAGAAAACAAGTACAGTAATCTTAATAGTTGAGGGCAATTGCCTCTCTCAGCTGGTAGATGAACCAACGAGGGGAAGTTATCTGCTGGATCTGGTTCTGGCAAATAGACCAGATACAATTTCAGATCTACAGGTCAGGGAGCATTTGGAAAGCAGTGACCATAACATAGTAAGTTTCAATGTAATTTTCAATCAAACATTCAAAAGGGGAAATGCCAAAACCTGGAACTTTAAGAAAGCTAATTTTAACAAATTAAAGGAAGAGCTTAATCGTATAGACTGGGACAACGTCATGGTAACTGGGGATACCGAACACAAATAGGGCATTTTAAAGGAAATACTAATAGAATCCCGCAAAAAAGTACACCATCTGGTAATAAAATGTCACTGTAAGGAAAAACACACGAAAGAGGAGCGGGTGGGGTGCAGCCCACTGCAAGACTAAGCACAGGTGGCAGCCCTGCAGCTTCACGGTGTTCTGCAGCCTCACGCTGTGCCTGGCGTTCTGCACCCTCCCACTCTGTCTGGTGTTCCCACACTGCCAGGAGTTTGTCACGGGTCGCCTGGTCCTGGGCATTGAGACTGGCCATAGCTGCTTGCAGGAGGGCGTGCGATCCTGCTTGGCTGGAGTGGGCAGGTGAGGGGCAGCCCACTGCAGGACTGATCATGGGTGGCAGGCTCCTTGGGGAACCTTGTGCTGTTCAAGGATATGGGGATTCCAGCCAATTGTCCACCTCCTCTCCATCGACCATATCCTTGGCCATTCCCTGGGTTTGGGACATGATGCCACTGGCCATCCTTGCACTCTTTTGTTACTGACACAGAGCTGCAACCCGTTCACCCACACACCTTATAGTATTTGCACTCTGACCGTCTAGTGCTGGGCTGATCTTAAGACCCCAGTAGCAAAAGCTACCACTGGTAGTCTTTAGTGTCTGGGAGTAGGGGTCACACACACTATTATCTCAATCCCACCGCTGTGCCACCACTTGTAAGGAAAAACATGAGAGGAACTGGAGGATACGGATATTCCCCCACCGTCACCAGTCTATGACGGAGCTTATACAGTTGCAGCTCTCTGGCGCCCCTCTTGCCCTCATCTCAGTCAGAGAACTGCACCTAGGATAACTAATCGCCAGAGCGGCTGCCCTGTCACATACTGGTTATCGGGGCATTCTGCAATGAGGGCGGTATATATATCACCAGTCCCAGGCAGGGAATATATATATAAACCTCTGATCCGTCACTGCCAGGTTCCCCCCAATAGCGCCATAACGGTATGCTGCCACCAATTCGCCGTTAGATATAAGCCGAGTCTGTTAACAAGCTTATATCGGGTCAGAAACCAACCCCAGGTAGCCTATAAGTACTAGCCGAACTGACAGACTTGGAAGATCAGGTTTCGAGATTTAAAAAAAAAAAAAAAAAAGCAGCCCAAAATTGATATTTTATTTGCCGAAAGGTGCACTAGAAACTACAAATATATACAAGGCAATATACAGAAAAGGCCGGTGTCACGCTTGCAAGTGCAATGTGAGAAACTCGTGCATCAATTCCCAGCACTGTCGCCGGCGGTTCAGGCTGGAGCATTCAGCTGCATACACTCATCAGGAGAGCTTTAAACTAGAACATTGTGGGAAGGGAAGCAAAAGACCAGAAAAAGCTTAAGGCTATTTGCACACGTAGGAAAAGTGGTGCAGAATTTTCTGCACAAAATCTGCATCTCCTCGCAGAATCCGCAGCCACGGTTTTTATGCGGATTTGCCGTGAAATTGATGCAGATTTTCTGCGTTTTTTGCCACTGCGAATTTCTATCATGGAGGGGTGCAGAAACACTGCAGATCCGCACAAAAGAAGTGACATGCACTTTTGAATCCACAGCAGTTCCGCACTGATTTTTCTGCACCATCTTCACAACTTTTTTTTTTTTTTACATTGATTTACATGCTACTGCAAATCACAGTGCGGATCTGCAGCGTTCCTGCCCGGAAAAATCTGCTGCGGATCCGCAGCAAATCTGCATCATGTGCACATAGCCATACACATGACAAATACTATTGACATCTCTGCTATTAGAAGTGGAAGGGAAGAACAAAGACAAAAAAATCTAAATAATAAAAATGTTGGAGGAAGAGAAACCAATCACAAACTAAAATGTTTCTATACAAATGCACAAAGCATGGGCAACAAACAAGGA
This sequence comes from Ranitomeya variabilis, assembly GCF_051348905.1. Taxonomy (NCBI): domain Eukaryota; kingdom Metazoa; phylum Chordata; class Amphibia; order Anura; family Dendrobatidae; genus Ranitomeya; species Ranitomeya variabilis. Next base: position 626,850,964 of record NC_135233.1, read on the forward strand.
GAATTGAAACTACTAACACAGGAGAAAAAATATGATGTCATTGGAATCACTGACACTTGGTGGGACGATACACATGATTGGAATACAAGGCTAGAAGGATACAACGTATTTGCAAGAAACAGACTTGATAAACGAGGAGGAGGTGTTGCATTGTATGTTAGAAAAGCAAATATCTGCACAGAGATCCAAGCTTCAGAGACTGGGAGTTCTGTGGAAACTGTTTGGGTAAGAATACAAGGAGAAAACAACGGAAAGGACACCATTGTAGGCATTTACTACAGGCCGCCTGTGCAAGCTGAAGATATGGATGAACTCTTTATGCATCAAATGGCCAAGTTCTCCAAAAAATATGACATAGTGGTCATGGGTGATTTCAACTATCCAGACATTTGATGGGAATCTCTCTCAGGCAAAACTAACAGGTCACACAAATTCTTATCCTCTCTTGCTGACAATTTTATCTTCCAAAAAGTAGGAGAGAAAACAGGGATCTGCTACCTTGGATCTAATCCTTATAAGCAGGGAGGAAATGGTTGAGGAGGTAAGAGTGGCTGGGACCCTAGGAGATAGCGACCATGCTATTTTAGAATTTTGGATAACTAGAGGAGGAAGACCTGTGAAGACTCAAATGTCAAGGTTAGATTTCACAAAGGCAGATTTTAAAGGACTCAGAGAATCGGAGGGTTACAATGGCTGAATATCCTTAAGGACAAAAATGTCCAGGAAGGATGGTAAATCTTGATGAGTGAGATTCTCGAAGCAAAGTCGTAAACAGTACCGAAAAGGGGGAAGAGTAGGAAGCATTTAAGGAAACCAGGATGGATGAACACAGAACTTAAGCACATGCTAAAAAGGAAGAAAGAAATGTTTATCAAATGAAAAGAGGGAGGCATATCTAAAGAAGAATGTAATGCTATCTGCAGAACCTGCAGGGCACAAATCAGATTATCTAAAGCTGACAATGAATTAAGGCTTGCAAGAAACGTCAAAAGCAATAAAAAAGGATTTTGGGGATATGTCAAAAGTAAAGTCAAAGATGCTATAGGATTGTTACAGGATGAAAATGATGAAATGGTAAGAAAGGATGTTGAGAAGGCTTAACTTTTAAATTCCTATTTTGCATCTGTTTTCTCAAAGAAAATCTTAACAACTGATTTTCACTGTCCTATTAAGGGAATAGATGAATCAAGGATATCTATAAACAGAAAGATAATGAGGAAACACTTAGCGAACATAAATTAATTCAAGTCTCCGGGTCCAGATGAATTATACCTCAGAATACTGAAGGAGATAGCAGAAGAAATTTTTGAACCACTCTCCATAATCTTTGAAAATTCTTGGAGAACAGGAGAAGTCCCAGAAGACTGGAGAAGAGCATTGTTCCTATCTTCAAAAAGGGGAACCCAGGGAACTATAGGCCAGTGAGTCTGACTTCCATACCAGGAAAGATCTTTGAACAAATTATTAACATGTATGTAAGTACCTGGATAAGAATGAAGTGATTAACCAGAGTCAGAATTGGTTTGTAACTAATAAGTCATGTCAGACTAACTTAATTTCTTTCAATGACAGAATAACTGACTGGGTGGATCAGGGAAATGCTGTAGATATAGTATATCTTACTTCAGCAAAGCATTTAACAAAGTATCTCACACCATCCAAGGCAACTGTTAGCTGGATTCATAACTGACTTAGTGATCGGACCCAAAGAGTGGTCGTAAATGGCTGCGCATCCAGTTGGAAGAATGTCTCAAGTGGGGTACCACAGGGTTCTGTGCTGGGCCCTGTATTGTTTAACATCTTTATCATTGATTTAGATGAAGGAATTGAGAGTAAATTGATAAAATTTGCTGATGACACAAAGCTGGGAGGGATTGCTAATACTAGAGAAGAGAGTGAGGATTCGAAAGGATGTAAATAAACTGGAGCAGTGGGCAGCAACTAACAGAATGGTTTGTAACAAGGAAAAATGCAAAGTGCTACATCTGGGCAATAAAAATGAAAAAAGCATATACAGAATGGGAGGACTACGGTTAAGCAACAGCACATGTGAAAAAGACTTGGGTATACTAATAGATCATAGACTGAACATGCATCAACAGTGTGATGCAGCAGCAAAAAAGGCAAATACAATTCTGGGATGTATTAACAGAAACCACCAAATGAATTTTATGCAGGGTAAACTTACAAAAAAGAACCAAAACTGAAAAAAACCCTAAAAAATACTTTTAATAGATATGCATTAAAAGATGCTAACCATCGCTTGAAATCACTAAATATAAATTACCAACACCTGGGCTGGGTAGAGTAATAAACCCAGGGCCAAAAATACCAAAAGGAGGGTGAGAAATTCCTCAAATCACCCTGGAGGGCTCCTAGTAGACTAACCCTTCCTATCAGGAGGTTGGCACCCTAAGAGTCGATGTGGCGCCCCCACTCCTCGTTGACTGTCCCTCCTAGCCCTAAAAGTCCCTACCAACTACCCACGCCCACACCCAACAACATACACACAAGGTACTATCTAGCTCAGTGATGGCGAACCTATGACACGCGTGTCAGTGCTGACACGCGTAGTCATTTTCAGTGACACGCCGGCCGCGGCCCCATAGAAATTGCTTCTTTCCCAGGGTCTGAAGGAGAGGAAACTCTCCTTCAGGCCCTGGGAACCATATTAATATGTAAAATAAAGAATTAAAATAAAAAATATTGCTATACTCACCTGTCCGACGCAGCCTGGACGTCCGCGAGGGAACCGGCAGCGTTGTTTGCTTAAAAATCGCGGTTTTCCTTCCTTCCTTGAAGTCCCGGCTTGTGATTGGTTGCGTGCCGCCCATGTGACCGAGACGCGACCAATCACAGCAAGCCGTGACGTAATTTTAGGTCCTTCAGGATTTTAAAATTACGTTCCGGCGTTGTGATTGGTTGCGTCGCCCATGTGACCGCACGCAACCAATCACAACGCCGGAACGTAATTTTAAAATCCTGAAGGACCTAAAATTACGTCACGGCTTGCTGTGATTGGTTGCGTCTCGGTCACATGGGCGGCACGCAACCAATCACAAGCCGGGACTTCAAGTAAGGAAGGAAAACCGCGATTTTTAAGCAAACAACGCTGCCGGTTCCCTCGCGGACGTCCAGGCTGCGTCGGACAGGTGAGTATAGCAATATTTTTTATTTTAATTCTTTATTTTACACACATTAATGTTGTTTCGATACCGATACCCGATACCACAAAAGTATCAGATCTCGGTATCGGAATTCCGATACAGCAAATATCGGCCGATACCCGATACTTGCGGTATCGGAATACTAAACAATGGCATCCGATCCGATTTTTTATCGGATCGGATGCCATGCAGGAGGTCTGTGGGTCCAAACAACAGAGCTCCGGTGCAGAGCGTCTAGGCCTGGGACTTCCGGTAGGCCAGGCGCAGCTCCCGGAAGTCCCAGGCCTCTGCGTCGGATCTGTGTTGTTTGGGCGACATTGCGCTGCTCCCTGCTGCGCCGACCAGAAGTCCCAGGCTGCACCGACCAGAAGTCCCAGGCTGCACTTCTGAGGCCTGAGGAGATAGCTGTCTGGAGGCCCTGTGATAGCTGTCTGGACTCAGGCCCTGTGATTGCTGTCTGGACTCAGGCCCTGTGATTGCTGTCTGGAGGCCCTGTGATAGCTGTCTGGACTCAGGCCCTGTGATAGCTGTCTGGACTCAGGCCCTATGATTGCTGTCTGGACTCAGGCCCTGTGATTGCTGTCTGGACTCAGGCCCTGTGATTGCTGTCTGGACTCAGGCCCTGTGATTGCTGTCTGGACTCAGGCCCTGTGATTGCTGTCTGGACTCAGGCCCTGTGATTGCTGTCTGGACTCAGGCCCTGTGATTGCTGTCTGGACTCAGGCCCTGTGATTGCTGTCTGGACTCAGGCCCTGTGATAGCTGTCTGGACTCAGGCCCTGTGATAGCTGTCTGGACTCAGGCCCTGTGATTGCTGTCTGGACTCAGGCCCTGTGATAGCTGTCTGGACTCAGGCCCTGTGATAGCTGTCTGGACTCAGGCCCTGTGATTGCTGTCTGGACTCAGGCCCTGTGATTGCTGTCTGGACTCAGGCCCTGTGATTGCTGTCTGGACTCAGGCCCTGTGATTGCTGTCTGGACTCAGGCCCTGTGATTGCTGTCTGGACTCAGGCCCTGTGATAGCTGTCTGGACTCAGGCCCTGTGATTGCTGTCTGGACTCAGGCCCTGTGATTGCTGTCTGGACTCGGGCCCTGTGATAGCTGTCTGGACTCAGGCCCTGTGATTGCTGTCTGGACTCAGGCCCTGTGATTGCTGTCTGGACTCAGGCCCTGTGATTGCTGTCTGGACTCAGGCCCTGTGATTGCTGTCTGGACTCAGGCCCTGTGATTGCTGTCTGGACTCAGGCCCTGTGATTGCTGTCTGGACTCAGGCCCTGTGACTACTACAGCAACCATCATCCAGTGAACTGTGGGGTGTCATTGGCCATTACTGAGATAAGTGAGAGGGAGGCATCAGTGATGGCGAACCTGTGGCAGTCCAGCTGTTGCAAAACTACAATTCCCATCATGGCTGGCCATTCAAAGCAAAGGCTTTGGCTGTAAAGACATGATGGGAATTGTAGTTTTGCAACAGCTGGAGTGCCACAGGTTCGCCATCACTGGAAGAATTCCCCCTCCCCCTCACTTATCTTAGTTCACGGCACCCCACACAAGTTAAATAATAGCAAGACCAACAAAAGAAACCAACTGACAGATGAACAAAGAAGTCACTAAGCAGGTAAGTTAATTCTAATTATACATATTTGTTATTTAAACTATACATGTCGCAAAATTATGTTTTTTTATCAAGGTGACACACCACCCAAGTTATGCTCGGTTTTTTGGCGAATTTTGACACACCGAGCTCAAAAGGTTGCCCATCACTGATCTAGCTGGACTGTTCTGCAATACAATTTGACAACTGATAAGTCAGAGATATCATACCTACACGGTACTACCTTATGAGATAAATATTTTTCTTATACTCATAGGGTATAATAACCTTGAATACTTAAGCCAAAATGACTCAAGTTAGATTGCACACATGGATCCAACTAAAATAGATAATCTGCATTAATGTCACAGTGACCAGGACTTATCCTACCATTTTCATGGTCTCATTAGATATGAGATCATTATATACTACACCTATCCACATATTAGGTGAAATAACATCTACATCGGATACCAGCAAAATCCTTTAGACATATCACAGTTCTTGCAATAAAAAAGCCTAATGAGTAAATCCCTGTAACTCAGTCATTCTGGATTCAGTGTACATATAGGGACAAGGCAACCTGGTATTTGCACAGTATAAGTCATGGTTCATAATGCAGAAAAATATCTTGCTAAAGCCACCATAATGGGTCACTTATCTGGTCATTTGTCTGATCATATCTGGTCATTTGTCCCGGTTTTTCTTATAGCGTCCCTACGCGTTTCGCCCTCTCCCATCAGGGCTCATCAGGGGACAATAGATAGGAGCATGCTGAAATGGCTGTAGTAATAGATGATCAGTGTGGATGTGTCCAGAGGTCCCGCATTTCCTTTTACAAGGTGCGTTTACCGTAATTACGATTACACATCCCATATGTCCCTTTCCCAAAAGAACCTAAAGACGTCTGTTCGTGCCTCTATTATAGTAAATACCTTACAACAGGCGTGGGGGATACCGTGAGGCACATGCCAGGCTCTCGTGCCAAGCCTCCTTTTCAGGTGAAGAGCGCGTACATCCGGACCCGCGCACCATGTTTTCCCTGTGGAGCGCAGATGACAGGCGCACACTTCCGGGCTTGCGCACTAGATTCTATCGGAGCATAGATAGGAAGGACACAGCTCCGGGCCTGCGCACTGGATTCTCTCCTGGTGGAGCACAGTTCTATAACTGCTGGGCATGCGCAGTATCTACTTTACCGCGCTAAGATCACTCAGGATTGTGGACATGCGCAATGGCGTGTATACCACCTCCTAGATGTGCTCAATGGCCAAAACCAGGCTATTAGGAGTGTGGACAAATATCTTTGCAGCTGAAATATTCAGCGATCTTATATGTGAATTCACCGCCTGCTTTGTATTGGACCTCCATAGATCGATCTTGTTAGTTTCTTTCCAGAAAGGGGATCATTGGTCACACCCACCAAGAATTAGGTGGCAGCTTGGGTTAAGGGGGATAAATACATCCAAAAGCTTACACGCTAATTTGATGTAGGTAATCTTGCAGATCTTATAATTATACTGCAGATATATTAACCAAAATTAGTTAAGAATGGACAAAAAGGAATTCCATCAGTTAAAATATATGTAACACGGAAGGCTTTAAATGAAGCAGGTATATGTGAGTTGTTCATTAATGCTATCAGGGCTAGTACTTTCCATCCAAAAGATCCATCTAGATTCTCTTTGGAGGATCTTTTTGTCCCAATCACCTTGCCTGATTGGGGGGCTCACCACCTCGATGACTTTGAAGGTGATGGTTTCCAAATCACCTCCATGCACTGCATTGACATGTCTGGCTAGGGTGGTGTCTCTGTTGTTTCTGACATCTCCCAGGTGTTCCCCTATCCTCACGCGCAATTGTCTCTTCGTTTTTCCTACATAGTCCAGGGGACAAGAGCACGTGCACAGATAGACCACACCCTCAGTTTTGCAGTTCGCAAAGCATCTATTGTTATAGATACGTTTGGTTACTGCACTTTGGAATGTATTGGACGATGAAATGTACTTGCAGAAGCTGCAATGTCCACATTTAAACATGCCCACAGATCTATTAGTGAGCCATGTCTCTGTTTTTTGGGGGGGATTGTAGTGACTACTTACTACTTGATCTTTTACTGATCTCCCCTTCCTATAAGTCACAGACGGATTGGGGGAGATACATTTAGCCACATCTGGGTCTGTTCTTAATATTCCCCAGTGTTTTCTCAGGATGCCCATCACTTTAGACTGTTGATCGTCAAAAGTTCCTATTAGTCTTGTTGTATGCTCATCAGTGCCCCTCACATTCGGATTGAGCAAACTGGCTCTATTGATCCCACGAGCATTGTTACAGGCCTCATCCAGTAAGGCTCTAGGTTAGCCCCTATCCCTATGTATTAACAGAAGCATACAGTCTAGATCATGTGAAGTCATTATTGCCCTCTACTCTTTGGTCAGACCTCATCTGGAATACTGTGTCCAGTTTTGGGCACCACATTTTAAAAAACACATCAACAACCTGGAGCAAGTTCAGAGAAGAGTGACCAGAATGGTGACTGGTCTGCAAACCATGTCCTATGAGGAACGGTTACAGGATTAGGTTAAATCCAGGTGTCAGGCCAGGAACTTCCTCTTTTCCTCCCGGCGGACACCTGTAGTATCAGGGCTCAGCTTCCTGTCCCCTCTCCTGCCCCCGTGCTCACAATCCTCTCACCTGGTCCGGCTAGGTCCGTCTCCCCTGTGCCCCCAGGCCCCCGGGTGTCCGGCTCTCCTCTGCTGGGTCGCTCTGCGCTGCGTACTGGGGGTCCAGAGGGTGGAGCTGCCCGGATTCCCACGCCGGAGCCCCTCTCTTCATCGCAGCGGTCCGGGGCCCTCCCAGCCGCGGGCGTGCAGGCGACTTCCCAAAGGTGGGGGGATAGGGCTGGGCGACGCACCCGCCGTAAAAATGTTTGCGGTCCTCCTTCGGTAGGGGTAGCGAGTCGCGCAAGTCCGCGCACGGCGCCGCCACTTTCCCCTTCTGCAGCCCCGGCAGCAGGCGTTGTGTCGGCGACCAGCGCCGGGCGGCTAGAGGCATCCACCCATTCCCCGGCCGCTCCAGGGACGTGGTCGACGCAGGGGGAAAGGCGGTCCGCCCGCTTACCCCGCGCCCCAGAGCGGCTCCAGGTCGGGAGGGGGCGGCCTCGCAGCTGCAAGCCTCTTCCGGCGTCTTCTGGCACCGCTCGGAGCTCTGGGAAGGCTCCGCCCAGCCACTTCCGGTCCCCGCCCACCCACTTCCGGTCACCGCATATCAGCGCTGAACACAGCGCTGGCCAGTCCTCCATTACCTCCCCTGCGGGCACTTATATGCCGCAGGGGGTAACTTGGAGGCTGGCATTAACCCCACATGGTCCCCAGAGTGCGCTGATTGATCGAACCCGACCGATCAGTGCGCTGATTTCCCACCAGGCTTGACCTCCAGCCTACCCCTGGCAGACGCAGCACTGATGCCTGCACTGGGGTATCAGGGGTCAGGCCGGAGAGGTTACAGGGCAGCTGAAGAGCGCATTGTTCGGTCCCATAGGACCGAGCAAGGCGCTCAACAGCCGCACAGCGGGAATCACTGCGAAATATCAGTAAACGCACCAAACACGGACACATTCACACCTCCCCCCACTGCCCAAATTCCTAATAAAAATTATCCGGTAACCGCCGCCCCGTCAAATCCCAGCATTGGGATTGAATACAGTTACCTCCTTACGCCCCCCCTTCTAAGTAGCACTACGGGACCGTATACGGCCATTAATCCCCCTCGTAATAATGTTAGAATCCCCCCCATTACACCGCTAAGTAACGGCGGACGAAGGCGTAGACGCCAAACATCCTCCCAATCCTCCTCTGATAACTCCCGTCGCCATTCGCGCTACCCCTCTAAATGCCCCTCCCGTCACCGTCGCAGACACAGCTCCCATAGGAGCCGCCGCAGATCCCGGGCCTCAGGATGGCTGTCATCAGCAACATCCGAGGGGTCCGATGTATCGCTGAGCCCGGAGAGTAATCATCGTGCACATGGCAAATTCTCAAAATTACGGGCACCCTCTAGGGCTTTCAGCCGGGGAGAACAATCCCCCGCGGCTTCCAGCCACAACAACCACCACGCCGTCGCTGAAGACAGAGCCATTAATCCGCCACTACATGGTTGTAATCAGGCTCCAACGCACGATACTCAGAGCATCGGCCAGCACATCGGCCAGTCCCTCGCTGTAGCGGGAGCCAGAGTTTCCCCGTCCTGTGACATCACCCCGTCAACATCTGCGGGGGTTCCTCCAGGATCGGAGTACACTCGTCCAGAGTCACACAGCGGTGAGTGTTCCAAGGGTAGCGAGGAAATGTTACACTATGGTGTTAACTTAAAAGAAATGGAGCTAACTTCAGCGTTAAAGGAGTTAATCCTACAACTATCACATTCGAGCGGAAAAGTGATGAACAATACACCACAGTCCGCTAATCTACACAGAGACGCCTTCTGCGGGATCAGCCCGCTAGGCGCCCATATAGATCAGGAAACTAGACAGAAAATCTGGAGCAACGATTATATTGATATATGGTCGCTGTTATCAGCGGACCAACAGACGGTGGATAAAGCTAACGATAGGGGTTTTGATAGGGGGAGATCGAAAATCGGATTAACCATGAATAATTGGCTCCAGGCCTTCGCAGTATTGGGCTGTATTATGGGCCAGAAACATCCGGAACGCTGCTCCGAATTGTTTATATATCAGGACATGATATATAGTTCATACAAGTCGCATGGCAGTTCAGCCTGGCGGAGGTATGACGAGGAGTTCCGCAGGCGTCTGGCCCTACAGCCCGATCTAGGCTGGGGGGTTAAAGCAACAGACGTGTGGTTGCGACTGATGCTGTCCCAAAAGCAGCCCCCCTTTTCAGCCACGACCACTAATTACTCCACAGCCGCAGGTCAGAACTCAGTGGTCGTGCGAAAACCCGGGGCCTGCTGGTTATTCAATGAGGGAAACTGCCGTTTCCACGCGTTATGCAAATTCAGACATGATTGCTCCGCAGCGTCAAGGTGCACTCGTCAGCCATACAAAGTGGCTACAAGGCAGAATCCCAGTGAGCGTAACCGCGATGGCCCCCTGGCTAAAGCTCTACCCCAATAAGAAAGCGGCTCAGCAGCTGCGGGTGGGATTCTCCGACGGGTTTTTTACTCCCTTTAGGCTAACAAGAATGCCAACCCTATCCGATAACCTAAAATAGGCTCGCGAATTTCCCCAAATTCTTAGACAAAAAAATTGAAAAGGAGGTAGAGTTGGGTAGAATAGCAGGCCCCTTTAAGTCGCTCCCCTTCAAAAACATGAAAATATCACCGCTAGGCATTATACCAAAAAAGGAACTTGGTAAATACCGCCTAATCCATCATTTATCTCACCCAAAGGGCGATTCGGTTAACGACGCAATTTCCCCAGAAGAAGCTTCTGTCTCATACGCGTCTTTCGATAAGGCGGTAGAATTAGTTCGGGCAGCCGGACTCGGCGCCCTGCTAGCCAAATCCGACACAGAATCGGCATTCCGTTTACTAACCGTGCACCCCGAATGTTTCCACCTTCTGGGCTGCAAAGTGGACCAACACTATTACTTCGACATGTTCCTCCCGATGGCATGTTCCATCTCATGTCACTATTTCGAGCTATTCTGCACCTTCCTAGATTGGGTAGTTCGGTACGAGACGGGTAGCAAATCCCTAATTCACTACCTAGACGATTTCCTGTTCGTCGGCCCCAGAAATTCTAAACTCTGCTCCGATCTACTAGAAACATTCAAAGCTATCTCACACAAATTCGGCGTGCCATTGTCACCGGAAAAAACGGAGGGACCATGTAATGTGTTGCCCTTTTTGGGTATCGAAATAGATACCAATTCGATGGTTTTCTGCTTACCAAAGGATAAAATACAAAAAAAACAGCAAATGTTGCAAGGCTTCCGCGAAGTTAACAAGGTAACCCTACAGCAAATGCAGGCATTATTGGGCCTACTGACGTTCGCCTGCCGTGTAATGCCGGTTGGCAGAGCATTCTCGCGCAGACTTTCTTTGGCAACAAAAGGTGCTTCGCAGCCCGGCCATAGAATTAGGCTCACTCGTTCGCTAAAAGCAGATCTGCTGGTATGGCAGACGTTCCTACAATCGTACAACGGTCACACATGCGTCATGGCTAGAGAGATCACATGCAAGGAATTAGGGCTGACAATAGGGTGGAACAAAACAGAGGGTTTTGCAGCAATCTACAAAAACCAATGGTGCAAATCTGATTGGCCAGAGCAATGGACGACAACAAAGTGGGGGCAAGATCCAGCCCTATGGGAATTGTTTGCGGTTGTAACGGCATTGGAGTTATGGGCCGATCAGTTGAGAAACATGAACATTCGTTTCCAAACAAAAAATGCGAAAACAGCGAAGAGTTTAAATCACATGTCTTCTTCATCCTTGCCCATACTCGCTCTCTTGCGCCGGCTAGCGCTGATATGCCTTGAAAACAATATCTGGTGTAGAACCACCATGGTGGCGGAAGTTGACAATAATATCATTAATCCACTGTTATTTTCCAATTGGCAGGCTTTCAGAAACCAGCAGCCCAACGCGCAACCCCGGGGTATTCTGTGTCCACTGTCCCTGTGGGACACAGTGGCCAATCATTGATGCCCTTAATCCGGGCCTCCGTTTCGCCAGCTACCTGGCAGGTGTATGGTAAGGCTTGGAAGTAGTGGTGCTCACTAATTCAGGGTAGGCCAGTCGACGAAAGCGACGGAGCGCGAAGCACGGTGACAACTGATTTTCTATTACGGATGAGGGAAGGCGGGGCGTCGGGTACCTCGGCACAACGGAAATTATCGGGGCTAGCATTTTTCTTTCAATTATTGGGATGCGTAGACGTTACTAAGTCCTTCTGCATAAGACAAGCCATAAAAGGTTGGAAAAAGCTTCAGCCAAGCCAAGAATGTCGCCGCCCCATTTCTCTGAGACTATTGCAGGACCTGACTGCGATATCCCCGTCAGTCTGCTCATCGCAATATGAGGCGGCCCTCATATCGGCAGCTTTTGCGACCGTCTTTTTCGGAGCACTGCGTATCAGCGAATTGCTACCGCGGTCAAAAAACGCGTCGGAAGGAGGCCTAATTAATGAGGACATAGTTATATGCAGCGACGCCCTGCGCATCAGGGCTAGAAAATCCAAATGCGATCCCACCGGTAGGCGCACATGGGTCCTGGTTAACTCTACAGAGGGCCCAGCTTGCCCGCTAAAAATTGTTAAAAGATACGCCGTAATAAGACACGCTGGTAGATTTTTCTTCACTCATCCAGACGGGTCCCCTCTGACCAAGTACCAATTCCAGGCAATATTTAGGCTATGCTTGGAAAAAACCGGCGCAAATCCAAAGGAGTACGGAACACATTCATTCCGGATAGGGGCGGCCACAGAGGCAGCTAGGGCAGGAGTGTCAGAGGCCGAAGTGCAGAGAATGGGTCGCTGGAAGTCTGCATGCTTCGCCAGATACATAAGACCTGATTTGCTGAATTAACATATGTTGTCTCTTACAGGGGTTGAAGTTTGGGTTGTAGGAGATTCCTTCGTATACTGGGCCGAAGAGAGGGCCAAACTGCGGCCAGGAGGAACAAATCTTTACCTCCCGGGCATAAAAGTTAACTGGAGGGGTGTCAGAGGCCTCCAGTGGAAACAGGTGTTCAAGGAGATGGTTGGCATAGCAAGGATGGCGGAACGCCCTGTGATAATGGTGGTACACGCGGGTGGCAATGACCTTGGCAAACAAAAGGTGGCCGAATTGTACAAATGGGTGACAACGGATATGGAACGGTTCAGCTGGCTATTCAGGAACATAATACTGGTGTGGTCGGATATAACACCACGGGCCGTATGGCGAGGAGCAAGAGATAAAAAAGCCATAGAGCGGACAAGGGGTAAATTCAACGCGCGGATCGGAAAATATGTGAGAGGAAGAGGCGGTGTCGTGATTCGTCACCACCCGCTACAAGGTAATAACACGCCACAATTAAGACCGGATGGAGTTCACCTAACGGACATTGGCCTCGATATTTTTTTTCGGGTTTACAGGATGGGGTTGAACAGGTCCTAAGGTTGATGGGTGGGGTCGGAGTCCCGCGTAGGTAATACACGGGATCCTCCGTGGCAGAAGAAGCGGAGGAGGGCAAAGGTCGTAACCGCTCGTTGGGCCAATTCCCCTGTCGATCACGGACAGGAGCTCGGCGCGAGCCGCCCGTTACGATATGTAAGTGCCTTTCTCTGCTTATTTAATTGATAAACTGTGACCGACCTGTTCAACCCACCTAGGACTGTGTGTGTTTCATTACGGGATTGATGGGAGGGTGGAAGGCACTGGTTACGACACTCAGGTCTCCACAGTCTTCATACAACAAGTGAACGATACAGGCTGCCGTGTCCTGTATGGGAGATGTGACGTCTTCATACAACACGTGAACGATACAGGCTGCCGTGTCCTGTATGTGAGATGTGACGTCTTCATACAACAAGTGAACGATACAGGCTGCCGTGTCCTGTATGGGAGATGTGACGTCTTCATTCAACACGTGAACGATACAGGCTGCCGTGTCCTGTATGGGAGATGTGACGTCTTCATTCAACACGTGAACGATACAGGCTGCCGTGTACTGTGTGGGAGGTATGAAGTCTTCATACAACACATTTACGATACAGGCTGCCTTGTCCTGTATGGGAGGCGTGACGTCTTCATACAACATGTGAACGATACAGGCTGCCGTGTCCTGAATGGGAGATGTGATGCCTTCATACAACACGTGAACGTTACAGGCTGCCGTGTCCTGTATGGGAGATGTGACGTCTTCATACAGCACGTGAAAGATTCAGGCTGCCGTGTCCTGTATGGGAGATGTGACGTCTTCATACAACACGTGAATGATACAGGCTGCCGTGTCCTGTATGGGAGATGTGACATTTTCATACAACACGTGAACAATACAAGCTGCTGTGTCCTGTATGGGAGATGTGACGTCTTCATACAACACGTGAACAATACAGGCTGCCGTGTCCTGTATGGGAGATGTGACGTTTTCATACAACACGTGAATGATACAGGCTGCCATGTCCTGTATGGGAGATGTTCACGTGTTGTATGAATACGTCATGATACAGGCTGCCGTGTCCTGTATGGGAGGCGTGACGTCTTTATACAACTCGTGAACGATACAGGCTGCCGTGTCCTGTATGGGAGATGTGATGTCTTCATACAACACGTGAACGATACAGGCTGCCGTGTCCTGTATGGGAGATGTTCACGTGTTGTATAAAAACGTCACGATACAGGCTGCCGTGTCCTGTATGGGAGATGTGACGTTTTCATACAACACGTGAACGATGCAGGCTTCTGTGTCCTGTATGAGAGATGTTCACGTGTTGTATGAATACGTCATGATACAGGCTGCCGTGTCCTGTATGGGAGGCGTGACGTCTTCATACAACACGTGAACGATACAGGCTGCCGTGTCCTGTATGGGAGATGTGATGTCTTCATACAACACTTGAACGATACAGGCTGCCGTGTCCTGTATGGTAGATTTAAACTTCAAGAAACTAACCGTCACATCCAAACATAGACTAAGGGTATGTTCACACGTTCCTGATTTCAATCCTTTTTTTTGAGGACTAAAACCGCAGCTCTTGGCAGAAAACGCAGGTGCGTTTTTGGTGCGGTTTTTGATGCTTTTTTTATGCAGTTTTCTCTGCAGATTGTCTGTGTTTGACACAAATAAAGCTTTAACTGCAGTGGGGGAAAAAAAAAAAGAAATGATGTCATTTCCTTGTCCAACCCTTTTCTTCTTCCATCCTCCATTTTGGGACTAAACACCAAAATGAGTGGACGTGTTTTGAATGACAGCGCTCCGCAGAGTGCTGAGCGTAGGCCAGATCACAGCCCGCGGATCCAGCTCTATCCAGCTATTTAAGTCTACGTTCACATTTGCGGTCTGCGCCGCAGCGTCGCCGCATGCGTTATGCGCCCCTATATTTAACATGGGGGCGCATGGACATGCGTCGCACTTGCGTTTTGCGCCGCATGCGTCACTGCAGCGCACGCATCCGGGCGCAGATGACGCAGCAAGTTGCATTTTTGCTGCGTCCAAAATCAATAAAAAAAAAGACGCATGCGGCGCACAACGCAAATGTGAACATAGCCTAAGTGCCACGTATTTAAGTGCCACGTATTTAAGTGCCACGTATTTAAGTGCCACGTATCACGTATTTAAGTGCCACGTATCACGTATTTAAGTGCCACGTATTTAAGTGCCACGTATCACGTATTTCAGTGCCACGTATTTCAGTGCCACGTATTTCAGTGCCACGTATTTAAGTGCCACGTATCACGTATTTCAGTGCCACGTATTAAAGTGCCACGTATCACGTATTTAAGTGCCACGTATTTCAGTGCCACATCTTTCAGTGCCACGTATTTAAGTGCCACGTATCACGTATTTAAGTGCCACGTATTTAACTGTCACGTATTTAAGTGCCACGTATCACGTATTTAAGTGCCACGTATTTCAGTGCCACGTATCACGTATTTAAGTGCCACGTATTTCAGTGCCACGTATCACGTATTTAAGTGCCACGTATCACGTATTTAAGTGCCATGTATTTCAGTGCCACGTATTTCAGTGCCACGTATCACGTATTTAAGTGCCACGTATCACGTATTTAAGTGCCACGTATTTCAGTGCCATGTATTTCAGTGCCACGTATTTCAGTGCCACGTATTTAAGTGCCACGTATCACGTATTTCAGTGCCACGTATTAAAGTGCCACGTATCACGTATTTAAGTGCCACGTATTAAAGTGCCACGTATCACGTATTTAAGTGCCACGTATTTAACTGCCACGTATTTAAGTGCCACGTATCACGTATTTAAGTGCCACGTATTAAAGTGTCACGTATCACGTATTTAAGTGCCACGTATTTCAGTGCCACGTATTTAAGTGCCACGTATCACGTATTTAAGTGCCACGTATTTCAGTGCCACGTATCACGTATTTAAGTGCCACGTATCACGTATTTAAGTGCCACGTATCACGTATTTAAGTGCCACGTATCACGTATTTAAGTGCCACGTATCACGTATTTCAGTGCCACGTATCACACATATATATAACGTATAACACACTGACAGGAGCCATAGTTCCTGTCGGTGTGTCATTGTGCATGCGCGAGCGAGTTTGCCGGCGGTCATTGACCCCGGCACTCTCGCTTAACGGCAGTGCTGCGTGGGAAAGTTCAACGCAGCTGTACTGCTGTTAACCGAGACGCCGGAGCCATTGAACTCCGGAACAGTACGCGATACACTGCTAGGAGCTTCGCTCCTGGCAGTGTATCGCCGGAGAGCAGGGGATCGGCGTGGGACACTCGTTTTATGGATTCTGCGGACAGGGAGTATGGATTTGATTTTTTATTTTGGGATTTTTCCCTGGAGGATCGAGGGCTTCGCCTACAAGTGTGCTGTTGGTGAGTATATACTCTGTGTTATGTGTTGTATGTACTGTACTGTGTGTCATGTATGTGTATTGTGTGTAGGTGTTTTGTGTAACTTTACAACTGTGCTAAGTCGCCGGACACAGGGACAACTCTCCCATCCTAATACCGGATGGGAGTAGTAGTCCCATACGGCGACTTAGCACAATGGAGACACTAGCGTCGCATGGGGACACACACACACACACACACACACACACACACACATAGAGACACACACACACACATACCAAATCAATCAAACGGCCGACACGATCCCCATGCGACGGTATGCCTCCATGTCTCTCCGCCCAAGCACTTCCGCCCACGCACTTCCGGCCGCTTCCCCGCACTTCCTGCTGCAGCGGTTCTGCACCACAAACCGCAATAAAACCCGCAGATATATTTTTGATCTGCGGGTTTTACTGCGGGTTTGACCTCACAATGGAGGTCTATGGGTGCAGAACCGCTGCAGTTTCGCACAAAGAAGTGACATGCTCCTTCTTTTTTCCCGCAGCTATTCAGCGCGGCTTTTTTTTGGAAATTCAGGATCGTGTGCACAGTGGTTCCTGTTTTCCATAGGGTACATTGTACTGTACCCTGCATGGAAAAAAGCTGCGGAACCGCAGCGGCAAAACCGCTGCGGTTCCGCGGTAAAAAACGCACTGTGTGAACATGGCCTAAGTGTGAACAGGTGCTGAACCTAAAGTCACCAACTCGTATACAGTCAAATAAATAAGGCAACACACTGGCGCCAAAACCTACAAACATGAAAATGGAATTGCATTACTGCACTAGAAATATGAAAAATTGAGAAAGTTTAGCGCATAAATTGGCCAATTTATGTGTACTTTGTAGCCACGTTAAGGCATTTCTCATATACAAGGTCCTAGCAATGCCTTTCCTCTCTGAGAATAAAGTCTTATTTATTTAACTGTATACGAGTTGGTGACTCTAGGTTCAGCACCTGTTCACACTTAGTCTATGTTTGGATGTGACGGTCAGTTTTTTTAAGTTTGTATTCATTAGCCTTCTGACTGAGCACTCCGCCTCTTAGCCACAGGTGTTTTTAATCACAGTAGGTCCACTTCCCCTCCACAGAGAGAGAGATTTTTAGTCAAAGAGAGGACTCCCTTTTAGGTTCCCATTCAGATGAAGACTTTATTCTCAGAGAGGAAAGGCTGCTGTGTCCTGTATGGGAGATGCGACATCTCCATACAACACGTGAACGATACAGACTGCCGTGTACTTTGTGGGAGGTGTGACGTCTTCATACAACACACAGACACTCCCAGAGGAAATTCTTATCTGAAGGAAGGAATGCAGGCTTGTGGAAACCTGTCTCCTCCTGGCTCCACCTCACAGCTCTGTCCGCATTCTCCACCTTTCTCTGCTGCTTCAAAGTGACAGGAAACAAGTTGCAGGTAAAATGAAACTTTGCAATGATCTAGAAAATAGAAATCATCTGGTGGGCAGCGCCATTGTCGCTTCATTGCCACGGTGTCTTCCTGCCCCCTGTCTGTCATTCCTGCCTGTCTTTCCTGTCTGTCTGTCCAGCCTTCCTCTCCTCAGTCTTCAGGACCTGTGATATAGCTTTCATGTAAATCCCTTTTCACAATGAAGGGATTGGGGCGGATGCAGGTGCAGTGTCATCTGGAATAAATAGCTGTGCACTCTGGCTCCTCGTGCTCTAGCATCTATCACACCTGCCTCTCTCCGCAGTCATCCTCTATACCCAGTTGCCTTGTGCTGTGCTCTCTGGCTCCTCTTGCTCTGGTACCCATCTCTCCAGTCTTCCTCTGTAGTCATCCTCTACACCCAAGGTGCCCTGTGATGTATACTCTGGCTCCTCTGCCTCTGGTACCCATCTCTCCTGCCTCTCTCTGCAGTCATCCTCTATACCCCAGATGCCCTGTTCTGTGCCCTCTGGCTCCTCTTGCTCGGGTACCCATCTCTCCAGTTTTCATCTGCAGTCACCCTCTATTCCCTAGGTGCCCTGCGCTGTGTACTCTGGCTCCTCTTGCTCTGGTATCCAACTCTCGTACCTCACTCTGCAGTCATCCTCTATGCCCTAGATGCCATGTGCTGTTCACACTTGCTCCTCTTCCTCTGGTACCCATTTCTGCTGCCGCTCTGCAGTCAGCCTCTCTGTACACTATGTATCCTTTGTTCTGTACAATCTGGTTCTTGGTGCTCTGGTAGCCATCTTTTTCTCCTCTCATTGCAATCAGTAACTCTGTACCACATTTCCCCTTGTACTGCTTTTCCACTTGTACTGTGTACCCTAATCTTGTATCAGACCATAATTGGAACTGTTTGCCAGGAACAGCTGTGTTTGCCTACTTTGGGCCAAATCTTCCTCCCCTGCAGTCACCTCTATACTCCATGTGCTTTGTGCTGTGTACTCTGGCTTCTCTTCCTCTGGTACCCATCTCTCTAGTCTTCCTCTGCAGACATACTCTATACTCCAAGTGTTGTGAGCTGTTTACTTTTGCTTCTCTTCCTCTGGTACCCATTTCTCCTGCCTCTCTCTGCAGTCACCCTCTATACCCCAGGTGGCCTGTGCTGTGTACTCTTGCTCCTCTTCCTCTGGTTCCCATTTCTGCCTCTCTCTGCAGTCAGCCTCTTGGTACACTAGGTATCCTGTGTTGTGTACAATCTGGTTCTTGCTGCTCTGACATCCATCTTTTTCACCTCTCATTTCAATCAGTGACTCTGTACAGCGTTTGCCCTTGTACTGTGTACCCTAATCTTGTATCTGACCATAATTGGAACTGTTTGCCAGAAACAGCTCTGTTCATCCACTTTTCACCCCTAGACGAAGGACTCCATTCCGAAACCCTCGTTGGGGTGTGTGTTGTACTTGGATCGGCGGACCTTAAAGGTATATGCCCCCTCTACTTTCCCTGAGATGCTTCCATTGCACTTTAACACTCTTTACTCTTTATGTACACTTCCTCTTTGCTTGCACTGCCATTAAGTATTTATTGTATCTTTCATGCCCCCTTTTCCATGCAGTGCTACAGGTTTATTATTTATTTCATGGCACAAGCCTGTTACGCTCATTAACTCTTTACTGTACTTGCTTTCAGTGCATATAACCATTCCCTACTATTTTTTTTATTTTCTAGGTATATATCTTGTGCAAATCGTAGGGGCTGTAAAAACACACACACACACATATATATATATATATATATATATATATATATATATATATATATATATATATATATATATATATATATATATATATATATATATGTGTACACAGTTGGTGCGGAAAGTACCCCTTTAAATTTTTCACTCTTTGTTTCATTGCGGCCATTTGGAAAATTCAAAAAAGTTCATTTTTTTCTAATTAATGTACACTCTGCACCCCATCTTGTCAGGAAAAATAAAACAGAAATGTAGAAATTTTTGCAAATTTATTAAAAAAGAAAAACTGAAATATCACATGGCCATAAGTCTTCAGGCCCTTTGCTCAGTATTGAGTAGAAGCACCTTTTGAGCTAGTACAGCCATGAGTCTTCTTGGGAATGTTGCAACAAGTTTTTCACACCTGGATTTGGGGATCCTCGGCCATTCTTCCTTGCAGATCCTCTCCAGTTCCGTTAGGTTGGATGGTGAACGTTGGTGGACAGCCATTTTCAGGTCTCCCCAGAGATGCTCAATTGGGTTTAGGTCAGGGCTCTGGCTGGTCCAGCCAAGAATAGTCAGAGGGTTGTTCTGAAGCCACTCTGTTATTTTAGCAGTGTGTTTAGGGTCATTGTCTTGTTGGAAGGTGAACCTTCGGCCAAGTCTGAGATTCAGAGCACTCTGGAAGAGGTTTTCATCCAGGATATCTCTGTACTTGGCCACGTTCATGTTTCCTTCACCCGAAAGGTCTAGCTTCGTCTCATCAGACCAGAGAATCTTATTTCTCATAGTCTGGGAGTCCTTCATGTGTTTTTTAGCAAACTCTATGCGGCTTTCATATGTCTTGCACTGAGGAGAGGTTTCCGTCGGGCCACTCTGCCATAAAGGCCCGACTGGTCGACGGCTGCAGTGATATTTGACTTTGTGGAACTTTCTCCCATCTCCCTACTACACCTCTGGAGCTCAGCCGCAGTGATCTTGGGGTTCTTCTTTACCTCTCTCACCAAGGCTCTTCTCCCACAATTGCTCAGTTTGGCTGGACGGCCAGGTCTAGGAAGACTTCTGGTGGTCCTAAACTTCTTCCATTTAAGGACTATGGAGGCCGCTGTGCTCTTAGGAACCTTGAGTACTGCAGAAATTCTGTTGTAGCCATGGCCAGATCCATGCCTTGCCACAATTCTGTCTCTGAGCTCCTTGGCCAGTTCCTTTGACCTCATGATTCTCATTTGGTCTGACATGCACTGTGAGATATGAGGTCTTATATAGACAGGTGTGCGCCTTTCCAAATCAAGTCCTATCAGTTTAATTAAACACAGCTGTCCTCCAATGAAGAAGTAGAACCATCTCAAGGAGGATCACAAGGAAATGGACAGCATGGGACTTAAATATGAGTGTCTGAGCAAAGGGTCTGAATACTTATGACCATATGATATTTCAGTTTTTATTTTTTAATAAATTTTAAAACATTTCTACATTTCTGTTTTTTCAGACAAGATGGGGTGCAGAGTGTACATTAATGAGAAAAAGATGAACTGATTTTGAGTTTAACAAATGGCGGCAATGAAAGAGTGAAAAATTTAAAGGGGTCTGAATACTTTCCTTACCCACTGTATATATAATTTTCCCCTTCGCCTCATTGGGGGACACAGACCGTGGGTGTATGCTGCTGCCAATAGGAGGCTGACACTAAGTGATACAAAAAAAGTTAGCTCCTCCCCAGCAGTATACACCTGGCTCTCAGCTAACCAGTTCATGCTTAGTGTCTTAGGAGGCACAGGTCTGGTTTCCAGACCTCCCGTTTTTTTTTTCTTTTGTTTTTCACCATGGAAGACGAGACAGGGGCGACAGACCCTTTTGAAGGGGTCCGATCTCCCCAAACCAACAACTGGCGATCACATGGAGTGTCGACTCCAGGTATCCTCTCCCGGAACGTGGGACAATATGCCGGACTCAGCCCTGACCACCCTAAGGTAACGAAACCCTAGGCTGTACAGGCATATGGACAGCCCGTGTGGCCCCCACTGCATCACCAATGCTCAGACAACGGTGATGGAAGGAGGCGGACGGTCCCTCTCCTCATCCCCTGAAGGGAAGATGGAGCTAGGGTGCCTGCACCGTCCTTTATACAGCCCCCCTTTAACCTTAATCTCTGGAGCCATGCGAGGTGGGGGCTGGGAGGGCTCCTGCTGCGGCGCTGTTTTCCTCTGCTGTTCAAGATGGGAAGCCTCGCTCCAGCCCCGTGCCCGTGTTCTCGGGCGGGTGCTGGGAGTTCCCTGCTGCTGGCGACGCCAGGCCGCAGGCCGAGATCCCGTTCCTGTCTCCCTCTTCCAGGTCCGCCCCCTCCATACTCGGGCGGACCTCAGATAATTTAGTGCCCGACTTCTGGCGCGGTTAGGCCGCAGGAGGAAGTCCCACCCCTTTTAGCTGCATCATCTTCCGGTGGCTCCGCCCCCTCATCCTCAGGCGGATGCCGGGGAAAAATTTAGACCCCGGCTTTGACCTCTAATAGGCCGCGAGTTGAAACTCTGCCATTTCCAGCAGGACCGGCCACCAATTGGGCACATTTTTTATATGGGACTTCACTGATTCTTCCTCCTGTGACGGATTCCACAGGACAGCCGGAGACACAGGACTGGGGTAAGTGCTACTCCCCCCAGCCTGGCAGCTGCAATATATATTCCTGCAACTTATCCAAATTCTGGTTATAACAGCAGCAGGTCCAGCATGTCTAGAAGGACCAAGTCTCATACAGTTTCATATATGCTGCATGTGTGGCCTGTCGGTCCGCTTTTCCGCTTGCCCAGAGTAATCATCTCTGTGAGGCCTGCGGTTCCCAGCTTGCTCAGGAGCCCTCCCCTGCGACTCAGCCCAGTGTGTCAGGAGCCCGGAATGGGCTTTGTCTTTGTCGCAATCTATGGCGTCCCTAACAAAGGCAATCGAGTCCCTTCAGACCCCATCTGGTTCCAAGGGCAGCAGTTTGCCTGTCCTGGAGAGGTCCTCCGACTCACAGGAGCCTCCGGCCTGCAGGGGCCGCTCTCTCACTAGGCAGACGCAGGGGAAACGAACCCACACCGCGTCTCCCGGTCCATCGGGTGCATCTGCATCCTTGAGTTCTATCTCTCGTTCACCCTCACCAGCAGAGAATAGTGAACATGGTTCGGAGTACGATTCCGAAGGGTCCCTCAATTTAGAGGCGCCTGATTACTAGGAGTCAGTAGACAGCATCATTGAATCCGTCAACCAAAACCTGGGGGTAGAGGATGTATCCACCTTGGCTTCCTGTCATAAGGTGTCTTTTAAGCAGCCCCATAGAGGTTTTTTTTTTTGTTCTCATCCTGAGAATTTAGTACAGCATCTCTGGGAGTGGCTGGAGAGGCGTTCTCGGGGCAGAGGGCTCTAAATGCAGACATCCTTTCGCCTCTGAGTTCCGTAGGAAGTGGGCGGAATCCCCTTCGGTAGACTTTCCCGTATCTCGTTTGGCTTCTAAAAACATTATCCATTCCTAATGGTTCTTCTATTAGGGATCCAACAGATCGACTAAGGGTACCGTCACACAGTACCATTTACATCGCTACGACGGCACGATCCGTGACGTCGCAGCGATCGTATGATTATCGCTCCAGCGTCGTAGACTGCGGTCACACGTTGCAATCACGGCGCTGGAGCGATGCCGAAGTCCCCGGGTAACCAGGGTAAACATCGGGTTACTAAGCGCAGGGCCGCGCTTAGTAACCCGATGTTTACCGTGGTTACCAGCGTAAACGTAAAAAAAACAAACAGTACATACTCACATTCCGGTGTCTGTCCCCCGGCGTTCTGCTTCTCTCCACTGTGTGAGCAGCAGAGCCGGAAAGCACAGCGGTGACGTCAGACGTCACCGCTGTGCTCGCTTTCCGGCTGGCAGGCGCTCACAGTGCAGAGAAGCTGAGACGCCGGAGGACAGACACCGGAATGTAAGTATGTACTGTTTGTTTTTTTTTTACTTTTACGCTGGTAACCACGGTAAACATCGGGTTACTAAGCGCGGCCCTGCGCTTAGTTACCCGATGTTTACCCTGGTTACAAGCGAACACATCGCTGGATCGCTGTCACACACAACGATCCAGCGATGTCAGCGGGAGATCCAGCGACGAAAGAAAGTTCCATACGATCTGCTACGACGTACGATTCTCAGCAGGATCCCTGATCGCTGCTGCGTGTCAGACACAGCGATATCGTATGGATATCGCTGAAATGTCACGGATCGTACGGTCGTAGCGATCAAAGTGTGACTGTGTGACAGTACCCTTATAGAAGGCCTGGCGCGTTCAGTATTTGAGGCTTCAGGCTCAACCCTCTTGCCTACTTTTGCGGTGTCTTGGGTGGCCAAGGCCATATCCTGATCATAGTCTTTGAGGAGAGCTCAACAGGATAAGGATCTGCCATCAGAGGTGACCGAGATTTCGAATCAGGACTCCCTAGCAGGTAACTATCTGATTAATGCGTTCTTGGATGAAGTCTCTTACTACTCTGCT
The DNA here is from genome assembly GCF_051348905.1 of Ranitomeya variabilis. Lineage (NCBI taxonomy): Eukaryota > Metazoa > Chordata > Amphibia > Anura > Dendrobatidae > Ranitomeya > Ranitomeya variabilis. The sequence goes on from NC_135233.1 coordinate 626,874,921, forward strand.
CTATCAGAGCGGCCGATTATTCGGCGAAGAATTGGATCAGCTCATTTCTGATACCACAGGAGGAGAGAGCAATTTTCTCCCACAGCATTTCGTCGCCAGTTTCAGGCACATTTTAAGTCTTTTCGGGTGGACCACAGCGGCAAACCCCGCTGGCCCAGGTTGACCTAATCAAGACATAGATCATCAGAGCTCTTACAGAGCAACCCACTGGGAAAAACGCGGTTTCAACAGCCTAAATCAGGAGGATCTAAGTCCTACAGATTTTTGGCCAAATATCTGGAGGCAGGCTCAGGTCGACACCAACATATCCTTTTTTTTCAGATATGCAAACACGTGGGGTATCCCCTCCCTACGACGTGAGATGCCATGCGTGGTCTGATTCTTAGGGGCAACGGGTCCTTTTAAAGGGCACCGATCTCCCCACACCATCAATAGACGAGCACATGGAGTGTCTCCTCCATGTATACTTTTCTGCAGCCAGACCTAACACCGGAACCAGCCCTGTCCACCCGGAGACCTGAACTCTGTGGATGTACTATGGGACCCCTTTTTTTGGCATCCAAGCACTCCCCTCTGCATAACCACTATTTAGCAGAGGAGGCAAGAAGGCGGACGATCCCTCTCCACTTCCCTGTTAAGAGGGTGGTGGAACAAGGGTTCATCATTTTAACTCTGCACTGTCAAAAGAGTGCGGAGGTTGCAAGAGACCGTTTTTTCTGACCTGGATGCAGCCGGTTATTCTGTCACTTGGCAGATTAACTGGAGAAAATCTCCTGTGGCATACCTACCAGTATTCCTGCCCGAGGGGTTATCAATTAAAATTACTACAGACTATCAGATAGCAGATCTGATTTGTTCCGTCTAGCAGCCTCGGGTTTAGTGCTCTCCTTAACCACCCCTTGGGTTGCTAGAGCAATGATCTCCTGGTCAAAGACCTTAACTACTTTGATTCACAACAGTAACCTTTTCCCGAAGACAGTACAGCTGGTCAATCAAATTTCTTGAGCAGGAGACTAACCGGTTCACACCTGTCGGATGCGGCTAGATGCACGGCGCTGTCAGCAGCTAATACCATTACATCCAGAAGGGCATTATAGCTCAGAGAATGGAAGTGTACTCTGCTTTCAAAAAGCCTCTGACATCACTCCCTAGGATCACATGTTTCCTATTATTATTATTATTATTATTATTATTATTATTAATTTATATAGCACCATTGATTCCATGGTGCTGTACATGAGAAGGGGTTATGGCAAAATACAAATATCACTTACAGTAAACAAAACTAACAATGACAGACTGGTACAGAGGGAAGAGGACCCTGCCCTTGCGGGCTTACATTCTACAGGATTAAGGAGACAGTAGGCCGAGGGTTGCAGTAGCTCCAATGGTGTTGAGGTGGCCGTGTGGTCTTTACAGGCTGTAAGCTTCTTTGTAGGGGTGGGTTTTCAGGTTTCTTTTGAAGGATCCAAATGTGGTGGATAATCGGATGTGTTGGGGCACTGAATTCCAGAGGATGGGTGATATTCGGGAGAAGTCTTGGAGGCGATTGGGTGAGGAGCAAATAAGCGTGGAGGAGAGGAGGAGGTCTTGGGAGGACCAGAGATTATGTGAGGGAAGATATTGAGAGATTAGTGTGGAAATATACGGAGGAGAAAGGTTATGGATGGCTTTATAGGTCAGTGTTAGTAATTTAAACTGGATACGCTGGGAAATTGGGAGTCAGTGAAGGGATTTACAAAGAGGGGAAGCAGGACTGTAGCGAGAAGAGAGATTAATTAGTCGGGCAGCAGAGTTAAGGATGGACTGGAGGGGTGCGAGAGTGTTAGAAGGTAGGCCACAGAGGAGGATGTTGCAGTAATCAAGGAGGGAGATGATTAGGGCATGCACGAGCATTTTGGTAGAGTGTGGGTTGAGGAAAGGACGGATTCTGGAAATATTTTTGAGCTGGAGGCGACAGGAGGTGGTGAGAGCTTAGATGTGCAGTTTGAAGGACAGGGCAGAGTCAAGGGTTACTCCGAGGCAGCGGATTTTGGGGACAAGGGAAAGTGTGATTTCATTTATTTTGATAGATAGATCAGGTAGGGAAGATATGCATGATGGAGGAAAGATGAGTTCAGATTTGTCCACATTGAACTTGAGGAAGCGAGAGGAGAAGAAGGAGGATATGGCTGCTAGACACTCTGAGATTCTGGAGAGCAGAGAGGTGACATCTGGGCCCGAGAGGTAGATCTGAGTGTCATCAGCATATAGATGGAACTGGAAGCCATAGGACCTTATGAGTTGTCCCAGGCTGAGTGTATAGATTGAGAAGAGGAAGGGTCCTAGGACAGAGCCTTGGGGGACTCCAACAGAGAGGGGGTGAGATGAAGAGGTAGTATGGGAGTAGGAAACGCTAAATGTGCGGTTGGCAAGGTATGAAGAGATCCAAGATAGGGCAAGGTCTTTGACCCCAAAGGAAGAGAGGATCTGTAGTAGGAGGCAGTGGTCAACTGTGTCGAAGGCAGAGGACAGGTCTAGGAGGAGGAGTATAGAGAATTGTCTGTTAGCTTTGGCTGTAAGTCGTTAGTAATTTCGGTCAGGGCAGTCTCAGTGGAATGGTGGGGACGGAAGCCAGATTGTAGGTTGTCAAAGAGGGAGTTAGATGCAAAGTGAGAGGAAAGTTCAGTTGGACGTGCTGCTCAAGGAGTTTGGAAGCAAATGGGAGCAAAGAAATGGGGCGATAGCTAGACATAGCGCTTGGGTCAAGGGATGGCTTTTTGAGGATATGTGTGATTGTGGCATGTTTGAAGGCAGAGGGGAAGGTACCAGAAGGTAGTGAAAGGTTGAAGAGATGGGTGTTGTGAAATTGGATTTTGGGCTCCCCTGGTGGCCACTGGTGGAATTGAACTGGTGTGCATCATCCTCTCTGTTCACCTGTTTCCATCAGGATGTGGGAGTCGCTATTTAGCCTTGCTCCTCTGTCACTTCCATGCCGGTCAACATTGTAATCAGAAGCCTTTCTGTGCATGTTCCTGCTGCTAGACAACTCCCAGCTAAGTTGGACTTTAGTCCTTGTTTGTTTTTGCATTTTGTTCCAGTTCACAGCTGTAGTTTCGTTTCTGTGTCTGGAAAGCTCTTGTGATCTGAAATTGCCACTCTGATGTTATGAGTTAATACTAGAGTCTTAAAGTAATTTCAGGATGGTGTTTTGATAGGGTTTTCAGCTGACCATGAAAGTGCCCTTTCTGTCTTCCTGCTATCTAGTAAGCGGACCTCAATTTTGCTAAACCTATTTTCATACTACGTTTGTCATTTCATCTAAAATCACCGCCAATATTTGTGGGGGCCTCTGTCTGCCTTTCGGGGAAATTTCTCTAGAGGTGAGCCAGGACTATATTTTCCTCTGCCAGGATTAGTTAGTCCTCCGGCCGGCGCTGGGCGTCTAGGGATAAAACGCAGGCTACGCTACCCGGCTACTGTTAGTTGTGCGGCAGGTTTAGTTCATGGTCAGTTTAGTTTCCATCCTTCCAAGAGCTAGTTCTTATGTTTGCTGGGCTATGTTCTCTTGCCATTGAGAACCACAACAGATGGGTTAGGGATGGGATTAGTGTGGTGGTGAGGTTGGGGAGGAGATGGGATGGGGTCAAGTGCACAAGTGGTGAGGTGTGATTTGGAGACAAGATGAGCAAGCTCCCCTTCAGAGATTTTGGAGAGTGAAGTTATGGGGTTTGGGCATTGGTCTCTCATACAAAGAGGGTGTGGTGGTTGGACAACAAAGACTTGCCTTGTTTGGTCTATCTTATTTTTGAAGTGCGTGGCAAAGTTCTCGGCAACGATTACGGAACTCGGAGGGGGCAGTGGTGGGCGGAGGAGGGAGTTAAAAGTGTTGAACAACTGTTTGGGGTTGTGGGATAAGGAAGATACGAGGGTTGTGAAGTAGGCCTGTTTAGCAATGGTGAGAGCTGATTTGAATGCCAGTGTTGCTTGTTGTTTGAGTGCAGTGAAATCATCTTGTGAATGCGTTTTCTTCCAACGACGTTCTGCAATTCTGGACACTTGCCGAAGCTTTTTAGTGGTGTTATTGTGCCAGGGTTGTCTATTGGTTCGTCGCACTCTGCTATGCATGACAGGGGCGACCGTGTCAATAGCTGATGCAAGAGTGGCATTGTAGAAAGCAGTGGCAGTGTCTGTGTCGTGGAGTGAGGATATAGAGGACAGTGGTAGGATAGAGTCAAAGAGTGTGTGGGTGTCTAGGTGTGTGAGGTTCCTGCATGGGTGCAAATGGTGCTGGATATAGGTGACAGGTGAGGAGGACAGGGATGAGAAAGTGAGTAGATGGTGGTCAGATGGAGGGAGAGGGGAGGTTGTGAAGTTAGATAGGGAGCATAAACGGGTGAAGACCAGGTCTAATGTGTGTCCGTCTGTGTGGGTGGCTGAGGAGGACCACTGAGTAAGTCCAAAGGATGAAGTAAGGGACAGGAGTTTGGAGGCTGCTGACTGGTGGGTGTCAATGGGGATGTTGAAGTCACCCATGATGATGGTGGGAATGTCATCAGACAGAAAGTGAAGGAGCCAGGTGGAGAATTGGTCAATAAAGGCAGTGGTCAGGCCCAGAGGTCAGTATATGACGGCCATTTGGAGGTTGTAGGGGGAGTAGATGCGGACAGAGTGGACTATAGACCCTTCCTATAGACCCAACCAGCAGTGGAAGAGTTTTCCAGGACGGTCTAGATCTAAGGGATCTTCGTTCCAAAAAGAGGGAACAAAAAGTAAGACTAATCCTGGTCCTCAAACTTCTTCCTAGCTTGACAAGGTCCTCCTTCTTCGGATGGAGTTTCTCCGCTCAACTATTTCTTCAACGGAAAAGGGTGGAGCTTCTGGCATCCACCGACGTTCGGGATGCTTGCTTTCACATTCCTATTTTCCCTCTTTAAAATAAATAAAAAAATTTGCTTTTCCATTCGCAAACAGCATTTTCAAGTCACAACCTGGTCCTTCAGCCTTGCTACCGCACCCTGAGTGTTCGCAAGGGTCATGACGGCTGTCATGTTCCTCTTGCACCCTAGAGGAACGGTCGTCCTGCCCTGTCCGGTCGTCTTTCTAGCTTTCTTCCAGGACTACGCTGAGTGGTCTATATCAATTGCTATACCCTCTAACCTGGATTGGCAGCCTCATCTAGACAAGTTTTTCCTCATTTCCAGTCCAGCATATATCCTTTTTAAGGATGATCCTGGGCACTTCCAGGGGGTTGGTAATTCTCCCTTGAGAGAAGGCCGTGGCTCTTCAACTCAGAACTCTCTTACTTGACCTCTCATTCCCTCATTCCATTCGATTGCTGGGAGGGTCATGAGGAAAAATGGTGACAGCAATGGAAGCTGTTTTCCTTCATTTCGCTCGTTTTCTGTAGGTCAAACAGGCTTTCAGAGGGTAGTCTCTGAGCTCCTTCCTCATCCGGGAGAGTTCCTTCCGGTTCAATGATTATTAGTAACTGCCGTTGACAGCCTTCTTCTCCCGATTGTTGTTCTGGGGATCCGAACGATACGGCTAGTCCTACAGCAGGTCCCCTGATTTCTGGTGGGTCTCCCATTTGAATTCAATCGGATAATGCCACGGCTGTCCCATATGTCAATCTTCTAACAGGTACCCACGATTAGGCATCAGGGACGAGGTGCCTCACATTCTCTGATGGGCCGAGATCTGTCATTCGGTGATCTCGGCAGTACACATCCCAGGAGTAGACCTCTGGACAGCATACTTCTGCAGCTATCAGGGTCATGCCTCAAGTGAGTGGGAACCTCTCTCAGAAGTCTTCTATCAGATCTGCCTTCTCTGAGGCACTCCAGATGTAGATCGGATGACGTCCAGACTGAACGCCAATGTACTCGAGTTCATAGTTCGGCCTCGAGATCCAAAAACCGTTGCAGTGAATGCTCTGGTTCTTCCGTGGTACCAGTTTCCATAGCCCCCCTTCCACTACCTCCGAGAGTCGTTTGGAAGCGGGAAAGACCCCTGGGGTCCTGGGAGATCTGCACGGACCACGTTAGGTTTTTTTGGTTTGCGGAGCTAGGACTTTTCCATCTTATTCCAACAAAACTGCAAGTAGGGTATTTCTTGCAAGGAGTTTTCATATGTGGTGCTTATCTTTCGCATACCATTATATCGTTGGGTCCTTAATGGTCCTGGGAGTCTTACAGTAGACTCTTTTTTTTATCCGGACAGACTTTACTATCAGGGAAGGTCTCCTCTTTTTTTTCTCTGCGATCTCGTCATCCTGACGAGTCTTCGGTGCTAGCCGCTCTGTTCTTCAGACTTTTTTTTTCTTATTACCATCAAGGCAAGGTTGTACTCAGGTCATCCCCGTCTCTTGTTAACAGTCCACAAAAAGGGGGATGGGTTCTCCATATTCTTGACGAAGTAAGTGCTCTGAGAAGGTACGTATCAAGCTCGGCGTCCTTCTGAAGGTTGGACGCCTTATTTGGGCTTCCTGACGGTCAGAGGAATGCTTCCTGATGGTTACAGGAAGGGTTTAGCCATTTTAGCGGTCTTGTTAGCCTGGTGGATTTGTTACACCATCCAGGAGTCCTTCTGGGTTAGACGTAAGCCTAACTCCATTCCACTTTGTCGATCGAGGTTTCTTGGGCTCTAGGCACCAGGCGTCAATAAAGCACGCCTGCAAGCTTGCGGGTTCGTCCAGTCCGCGTGCAGCCATGAAGCACTATAATTCTCAGACTTTTACTGTTATGAGTCTGGGCAGGCGGACTCTGCAGGCCGCGGTGGCACTATTGTAAGTAGCAGTTACACAGGGCCTGATCTGATGTTGTCCCCACCCAGGGACTGCTTTGGGACCTCCCACGGTCTGCGTCCCCCAATGAGGTGAAGGAGAAATAGGGATTTTTGTGTACTCACCGTAAAATCCTTTTCTCCGAGCCATTCATTGGGGGACACAGCTCTCACCCTGTCATTAGCTTCTGCTTGTTTTGTAATTTGACATGTTATACTCTCATATAATTTGGCATGCTATACTCTCATATGTTGTTGTTGATCTCCTACTGCTTTTGCACCGAACTGGTTAGCTGAGAGCCAGCAGGAAGGTGTATACTGCTGGGGAGGAGCTAACTTTTTTTTTGTATCACTTAGTGTCAGCCTCCTATTGGCAGCAGCATACATCCACGGTCTGTGTCCTCCAATGAATGGCTCGGAGAAAAGGATTTTACAGTGAGTACACAAAAATCCCTATTTCTAAGGCCGGCGTCACACTAGGCGTATGAAAATACGGTCCGTTTTTTACGGCCGTAAGACGCAGTAATTGTCCCAAAACACTGTCCCGTATTCAGTTCGAGGATGCGATTTTTACGCACAAATTTATCCGTGTGTCATCCGTATGGCATCCGTATGGCTTCCATACGGCAATTTTTTTCTCGCAGGCTTGCAAAATGGACATATCATGGATCCATCGGCTCAAATATTCTTAAAAACATATATACAGTCTATATATATATATATATATATATATATATATATATATATATTGTGATGCAGCGATTTCCTTGCTGTGCAGTGAATAGGCAGTGACCCATATAAAGTTCAAACAAAGTCTTGTTTATTTCACAGCATACTCACAAACCAGAAAAATAAGCAAACAAGTCTTTCAGTATGCAGCCAGGAAAAATAACGACAGTCCACAATCCGTTGCCGTGAACGTAATACACCACCGTGTACACTGGGGTGTCAGGCTTTTTAGGATTTGCCTGGCCCGTGTTGCACCACACGGACAGAGCTCCTCATAAGGCCGGGGACACACTTAACGTATAAAAAAACGGTCCGTTTTTCACGGCCGAGAATCGCACAAATGTTTCAAAAACAGTGATCCGTGTGCAGTGCGAGGATGCGATTTCCTCGCATCAAATGATCCGTGTGACATCCGTGTGACATCCGTATGGCATCCGTATGCCGAGATTTTCTCGCAAGCTTGCAAAACCGACATCTAATGGATTTATGTGCTCAAATGTTCGGGAAAACATATATACAGTATATATATATATATATATATATATGTCATTGAGACACATATATATATATTCTGTATTTATATTTCATTCAGCGCGATATCTGTGAACAGCCGGTAATTCAATTGCCGGCTTTGCATTTCTCCTGCACAAACCCGACAGGATATGAGACATGGTTTACATACAGTAAACCATCTCATATCCCCCTTTTTTTTGAATATTCCACACTACTAATGTTAGTAGTGTGTATGTGCAAAATTTCAGCACTGTAGCTGCTAAAATAAAGGGTTAAATGGCGGAAAAAATTGGCGTGGGCTCCCGCGCAATTTTCTCCGCCAGAATGGTAAAGCCAGTGACTGAGGGCAGATATTAATAGCCAGGAGAGGGTCCATGGTTATTGGCCCCCCCTAGCTAAAAACATCTGCCCCCAGCCACCCCAGAAAAGGCATATCTGGAAGATGCGCCTATTCTGGCACTTGGCCACTCTCTTCCCACTCCCTGTAGCGGTGGGATATGGGGTAATGAAGGGTTAATGCCACCTTGCTATTGTAAGGTGACATTAAGCCAGATTAATAATGGAGAGGCGTCAATTATGACACCTATCCATTATTAATCCAATTGTTTGAAAGGGTTAAAAAACACACACACACATGATTTAAAAGTATTTTAATGAAATAAACACAGCGGTTGTTTTAATAATTTATTGCTCTCTCATTCCATTTTCAGACCCTCGCTTGGCAAAACAATAAACACACAAGATACATACCCTCTCTGATGAACTGTCACGTCCCACGAAGTAATCCATCTGAAGGGGTTAACTAATATTACAGGCAGAGCTGCGATAAACCACTCGCTCGTGCCTGTAATCCCCGGGTGCTGAAAGGAAAGCAGTGATCTATACTTACATTCAGTCGCGGTGATGCGCCCCCTGGTGGATGTCCTCATATGACCTGGAGCGTGGGAAAAAGTTCCCAGGCTGCAGTTCATGAGAACATCCACCAGAGGGCGCCTCACCGCGACTCAATGTAAGTATAGATCACTGCTTTCCTTTCAGCACCCGGGGATTACAGGCACGAGCGAGTGGTTTATCGCAGCTCTGCCTGTAATATTAGTTAACCCCTTCAGATGGATTACTTCGTGGGACGTGACAGTTCATCAGAGAGGGTATGTATCTTGTGTGTTTATTGTTTTGCCAAGCGAGGGTCTGAAAATGGAATGAGAGAGCAATAAATTATTAAAACAACCGCTGTGTTTATTTCATTAAAATACTTTTTAATCATGTGTGTGTGTGTTTTTTAACCCTTTCAAACAATTGGATTAATAATGGATAGGTGTCATAATTGACGCCTCTCCATTATTAATCTGGCTTAATGTCACCTTACAATAGCAAGGTGGCATTAACCCTTCATTACCCCATATCCCACCGCTACAGGGAGTGGGAAGAGAGTGGCCAAGTGCCAGAATAGGCGCATCTTCCAGATATGCCTTTTCTGGGGTGGCTGGGGGCAGATGTTTTTAGCCACGGGGGGGCCAATAACCATGGACCCTCTCCTGGCTATTAATATCTGCCCTCAGTCACTGGCTTTACCATTCTGGCGGAGAAAATTGTGCGGGAGCCAACGCCAATTTTTTCCGCCATTTAACCCTTTATTTTAGCAGCTACAGTGCTGAAATTTTGCACATACACACTACTAACATTAGTAGTGTGGAATATGCAAAAAAAAGGGGGATATGAGATGGTTTACTGTATGTAAACCATGTCTCATATCCTGTCGGGTTTGTGAAGGAGAAATGAGAAGCCGGCAATTGAATTACCGGCTTTTCTATAGAACACCGCTGCGTATTTCTCGCAAGTCACACTGCAGGTCCGTGTGTAATCCGATTTTTTCTCGCACCCATAGACTTTCATTGGCGAGTCTCGGCCGAGATACGCTGACAATCGCAGCCTGCTGCGAGTTCCCTCGGATCCGAAATACGGTGGAGAAAATATCGGATGATGGGAGCTGCACCATAGATTAACATTGGGCCGAGTGCTATGCGATTTTTTATCGCATAGCACTCGTCCGTATTACGGTCTAGTGTGACCCCGGCCTAAAGCTCCTGCTAGGTCTGATTCCCAGACCAACACTGACACACCCAAACTCTCTTGCAGGGTTTTTTTTTCTTTCCTCCAGATTCCATGGCCATGGGCCACTATAAGATCTGGGCTGGAGGAAACGGACCGGCCCCACTACCTTCCTGCAGTCCGTTTCAAAAATAAAAGCCCATACCGGGTTTTCCTGAATAATTTCTGGGTCAAATAACTTGATCCAGTTCACACTCACTTTTATTCTTCCCTGTGTCTCACAGGCAAACCTGCTGTGAGCACAGGGCACTCCAGCGGACCTAATATGCTTCTAAGCACATCCTGGGGGATACATAGCGACCCTCGCATATGACACCGGTCACTGCCTTAGGCCGGGGACACACTTAACGTATAAAAAAACGGTCTGTTTTTCACGGCCGAGAATCGCACAAATGTTTCAAAAACAGTGATCCGTGTGCAGTGCAAGGATGCAATTTCCTCGCATCAAATGATCCGTGTGACATCCGTATGGCATCCGTATGCCGAGATTTTCTCGCAAGCTTGCAAAACCGACATCTAATGGATTTATGTGCTCAAATGTTCGGGAAAACATATATACAGTATATATATATATATATATATATATGTCATTGAGACACATATATATATATTCTGTATTTATATTTCATTCAGCGCGATATCTGTGAAAAGCCGGTAATTCAATTGCCGGCTTTGCATTTCTCCTTCACAAACCCGACAGGATATGAGACATGGTTTTCATACAGTAAACCATCTCATATTCCCATTTTTTTTGCATATTCCACACTACTAATGTTAGTAGTGTGTATGTGCAAAATTTGGCCGCTGTAGCTGCTCAAATAAAGGGTTAAATGGCGGAAAAAATTGGCGTGGGCTCCCGCGCAATTTTCTCCGCCAGAGTGGTAAAGCCAGTGACTGAGGGCAGATATTAATAGCCAGGAGAGGGTCCATGGTTATTGCCCCCCCCGTGGCTAAAAACATCTGCCCCCAGCCACCCCAGAAAAGGCACATCTGGAAGATGCGCCTATTCTGGCACTTGGCCACTCTCTTCCCACTCCCTGTAGCGGTGGGATATGGGGTAATGAAGGGTTAATGCCACCTTGCTATTGTAAGGTGACATTAAGCCAGATTAATAATGGAGAGGCGTCAATTATGTCACCTATCCATTATTAATCCAATTGTTTGAAAGGGTTAAAAAACACACACACACATGATTAAAAAGTATTTTAATGAAATAAACACAGCGGTTGTTTTAATATTTTATTGCTCTCTCATTCCATTTTCAGACCCTCGCTTGGCAAAACAATAAACACACAATATACATACCCTCTCTGATGAACTGTCACGTCCCACGAAGTAATCCATCTGAAGGGGTTAACTAATATTACAGGCAGAGCTGCGATAATCCACTCGCTCGTGCCTGTAATCCCCGGGTGCTGAAAGGAAAGCAGTGATCTGTACTTACATTCAGTCGCGGTGATGCGCCCCTGCTGGATGTTCTCATGAACTGCAGCCTGGGAACTTTTTCCCACGCTCCAGGTCATATGAGGACATCCACCAGGGGGCGCATCACCGCGACTGAAGGTAACTATAGGTCATTGACCTACATTTCCTTCAGTCGCGGTGATGCGCCCCCTGGTGGATGTCCTCATATGACCTGGAGCCTGGGGAAAAGTTCCCAGGCTGCAGTTCATGAGAACATCCAGCAGGGGCGCATCACCACGACTTAATGTAAGTACACATCACTGCTTTCCTTTCAGCACCCGGGGATTACAGGCACGGAGCGAGTGGATTATCGCAGCTCTGCCTGTAATATTAGTTAACCCCTTCAGATGGATTACTTCGTGGGACGTGACAGTTCATCAGAGAGGGTATGTATATTGTGTGTTTATTGTTTTGCCAAGCGAGGGTCTGAAAATGGAATGAGAGAGCAATAAAATATTAAAACAACCGCTGTGTTTATTTCATTAAAATACTTTTAAATCATGTGTGTGTGTGTTTTTTAACCCTTTCAAACAATTGGATTAATAATGGATAGGTGTCATAATTGACGCCTCTCCATTATTAATCTGGCTTAATGTCACCTTACAATAGCAAGGTGGCATTAACCCTTCATTACCCCATATCCCACCGCTACAGGGAGTGGGAAGAGAGTGGCCAAGTGCCAGAATAGGCGCATCTTCCAGATGTGCCTTTTCTGGGGTGGCTGGGGGCAGATGTTTTTAGCCACGGGGGGGCCAATAACCATGCACCCTCTCCTGGCTATTAATATCTGCTGTCAGTCACTGGCTTTACCGCTCTGGCGGAGAAAATTGCGCGGGAGCCCACGCCAATTTTTTCCGCCATTTAACCCTTTATTTGAGCAGCTACAGCGGCCAAATTTTGCACATACACACTACTAACATTAGTAGTGTGGAATATGCAAAAAAAAGGGGATATGAGATGGTTTACTGTATGTAAACCATGTCTCATATCCTGTCGGGTTTGTGAAGGAGAAATGCAAAGCCGGCAATTGAATTACCGGCTTTTCTATAGAACACCGCTGCGTATTTCTCGCAATGCACACGCATGGTCCGTGTGTAATCCGATTTTTTCTCGCACCCATAGACTTGCATTGGCGAGTCTCGGCCGAGATACGCTGACAATCGCAGCCTGCTGCGAGTTCCCTCGGATCCGAAATACGGTGGAGAAAATATCGGATGATGGGAGCTGCACCATAGATTAACATTGGGCCGAGTGCTATGCGATTTTTTATCGCATAGCACTCGTCCGTATTACGGTCTAGTGTGACCCCGGCCTTACAATATATATATATGTCAGTGAGACACATATATATATATATTTATATTTAATTCAGCGCTAGATAGCAGAAAAGCCGGTAATTCTATTTCTGGCTTTTCCTATCTCCTTCACAAACACGACAGGATATGAGACATGGTTTACATACAGTAAACCATCTCATATCTCTTCTTTTATTACATATTCCTCTTTACTAATGCAAGAAGTGTCTCTGTGTAAAATTTGGGGGCTCTAGCTATTAAATTAAAGGGTTAAATCCCGGAAAAAATTGGCGTGGGCTCCCGCGCAATTTTCTCCGCCAGAGTGGAAAAGCCAGTGACTGAGGGCAGATATTAATAGCCTAGAGAGGGACCATGGTTATAGGACCCCCCCTGGCTAAAAACATCTGCCCCCAGCCACCCCAGAAAAGGCACATCTGGAAGATGTGCCTATTCTGGCCAATTCTGGCACTTAGCTATATATATATACCTATGTGTACACATTTATTCTATCTATTCTATTCTGTCAGTGTGATTTTACTGTACACCGCACTGAATTGCCGGCTTTTCTATAGAATACCGGTGCGTATTTCTCGCAAGTCACACTGCTGGTCCGTGTGTAATCCGTAATTTTCTCGCCCCCATAGACTTTCATTGGCTGATTTTTTGCGCAATATGGTGACAAACGCAGCATGCTGCGATTTTCTACGCCCGTAACATACCGTATATTACGGATGCGTAATATACGGCAGATAGGAGCTGCCCCATAGAGAATCATTGGGCCGTGTGCAATGCGTATTTTCTGGACGTATTTTCTGCGCTCATACATCGCATCGTAAAACTCGCTAGTGTGACGCCGGCCTAACACTTAACATCCTTTCATCAATAATTTTATCTTTTTTTTTTAATATAAATTCCTGTTATGATTTTTTCTACAATATTCTCCAACATTGTTTTTCCTCTAGTGTCATCTGGGGCTCTATATATGTAATTTTTGTGTTTATTTTTTGGTCCGCTGTTTTTTTTCCGTCATTGTATGTTTTTATTACCTTATTTATTATTGATCTTATATTCCAAGTACGGGCACATTTTTTACTGTTATGCTACCGTTTACCACTTCTGTTCAATAAAGGTACTTTTATTTAAAGTAATTATTAGTGCTTGTACCTTCTTTTTTAGACCATACAGTTATATGAAAAAGTTTGGGCACCCCTATTAATCTTAAGCTTAATGTTATATAAAAATTGTTTTTTTTTGCAACAGCTATTTCAGTTTCAAATATCTAATAACTGTTGGACACAGTAATGTTTCTGCCTTGAAATGAGGTTTATTGTACTAACAGAAAATGTGCAATCTGCATTCAAACAAAATTTGACAGGTGCATAAGTATGGGCACCCTTATCATTTTCTTGTTTTAAATACTCCTACCTACTTTTTACTGACTTACTAAAGCACTTTTTTTGGTTTTGTAACCTCATTGAGCTTTGAACTTCATAGCCAGGTGTATGCAATCATGAGAAAAGCTACTTAAAGTGGCCACTTGCAAGTTGTTCTCCTGTTTGAATCTCCTCTGAAGAGTGGCATCATGGGCTCCTCAAAACAACTGTCAAATGATCTGAAATCAAAGATTATTCAACATAGTTGTTCAGGGGAACGATACAAAAAGCTGACTCAGAGATTTAACCTGTCAAGTTCCACTGTGAGGAACATAGTAAGGAAATGGAAGAACACAGGTACAGTTCTTGTTAAGGCCAGAAGTGGCAGGCCAAGAAAAACATCAGAAAGGCAGAGAAGAAGAATGGTGAGATCAGTCAAGGACAATCCTCAGACCACCTCCAGAGAGCTGCAGCATCAACTTGCTGCAGATGGTGTCACTGTGCATCGTTCAACTATACAACGCACTTTGCACAAGGAGAAGCTGTATGGGAGAGTAATGCGAAAGAAGCCGTTTCTGCAAGCACGCCACAAACAGAGTCGGCTGAGGTATGCAAAAGCACATTTGGAGAAGCCAATTTATTTTTGGAAAAAGGTCCTGTGGACTGATGAAACCAAGATTGAGTTGTTTGGTCATACAAAAAGGCGTTATGCATGATAGCAAAAAAATACAGCATTCCAAGAAAAACACTTGCTACCCACAGTAAAATTTGGTGGAAGTTCCATCATGCTTTGGGGCTGTGTGGCCAATGCCGGCACCGGGAATCTTGTTAAAGTTGAGGGACGCATGGATTCCTCTCAGTATCAGCAGATTCTTGACAATAATGTTCATGAATCAGTGACAAAGTTGAAGTTACGCAGGGGATAGATCTTTCAGCAAGACAATGATCCAAAACACCGCTCCAAATCTACTTAGACATTCATGCAGAGGAACAATTACACTGTTCTGGAATGGCCATCCCAGTCCCCAGACCTGAATATCATTGAACATCTGTGGGATCATTTGAAGAGGGCTGTCCATTCTCGGCGACCATCAAACTTAACTGAACTGGAATTGTTTTGTAAAGAGGAATGGTCAAAAATACCTTCATCCAGGATCCAGGAACTCATTAAAAGCTACAGGAAGCGACTAAAGGCTGTTATTTTTGCAAAAGGAGGATCTTCTAAATATTAATGTAACTTTTCTGGTGAGGTGCCCATACTTATGCACCTGTCAAATTTTGTTTGAATGCAGATTGCACATTTTCTGTTAGTACAATAAACCTCATTTCAAGGCAGAAACATTACTGTGTCCAACAGTTATTAGATATATGAAACTGAAATAGCTGTTGCAAAAAAAACAATTTTTATAAAACATTAAGCTTAAGATTAATAGGGGTGCCCAAACTTTTTCATATAACTGTAAATTCGATGTTTTTTTCTTTTTTCGGTTTCTTATTTTCAAATGGTCTACCATTCATCCACTGAGCAACTATGTATGATCTATATTATATATATTGATTGATGTTGTAAGGCAAACACACAAGAGAAGAGCCGCGGGATACAGATATCCCCTGCCCAATCTGTGATGAAGCTTACACAGTCACAGCTCTATGGCGCCCCCTTACCCTCAGGTCAGTCAGGGAATTGCACCTAGGATAAGTAGTTGCCGGAGAGGCTGCCCTGTCATGTACTGGTTATCGGGGCACTCTGCAGTGAGGGCGGTATATATATCACCAGTCCAAGGCCGGGAATATATATATAAACCTCCGATCCGTCACTGCCAGGATCCCCCAATAACACCAGAACGGTATGCTGCCGTTCCAGTTCCTCGTTAGATATAAGCCCGGTCTCTTAACAAGCTTATATCGGATCAGAAACCAACCCCAGGTAGTGTATAAGGACTAGCTGAACTTACGAACGTGGGAAATCGGGATTCAAGATAAAAGAGCAGCCCAAAATTAATTCATATTTTAATTGCCAAAAGGCGCACTAGTTACTACAAATACACAGAGTAATATACAGAGATTACAGCCAGAAGTACAGATAAATGTAGGGTACAGGTTGGGGATAGCAGTTAGCTGTATGTGTCATGTTACCGTCTCTTCGTTTGTCATCCGTCCCCACACGTGACGTGATGTGGCTTCAATATCAGAACAAAGACCAAGGCTAATGGTGTGTAGCTAGCTTTTAACCCCCCCCCTTGCTCGTCCCCTCCCATATTTGCCACTGCCCCCTTGGGTTGGACTGAATTTTTCTCCCTTGACCTCCTAGCTGAAATAATTCCTCATATCTAGGATGGGTCATAACTTCCTAGTGGGAGGTCAAAACTGGACAAATGATGTCTCAACGGGTTTGTAGGAGCTGGACCGATACGGAGAGTCCAAACTTGGGTTAGCGAAGTGGTTTTTGGCCAGTCTCAATAGCTTGGAATCTGGGACCGCTAGAGAAATATGAGACGCAGGGGTGCGTGCGGAGGGCTCCCAGGGTTCTGGTGATATATTGGACATAACCCTGAGATGCACAGTACTCTCATAATTCATCTCTAGGTGTCGGTGCCAAAGTGTCTACACTTTCATGGTACTCTCATAATTCATCTCTAGGTGTCGGTGACGCTCGGTCTAGAACTTCCTTTGATGTGGGCCGCCTTGCACAAAATATAGCAGGGGTCCCAGCTCTGCTCCTCATTGCCTTCATTAACACGTGGGCTCTAATTCTCTAGCCATATGGTAAAGTTCTGTTCTTTTGGGAATTGTGTGCTTATCCCAAGGGTGGTGGCCACATCCCTGCTGTGGAAGGGAGATCTACGGATAATCTATGGGGCCTGAATTAATAAATCCAAGATGGAGTCTCCCTCGTCCTTCACAGATGTCACTTTCTGATATATAGGTATTGGTACGTTCAGTTTGTGTTATTATTATCACCCACTTTGGGCCAAATGTTCCTCCCCTGCAGTCTTGAGCATTTGCTAGTCTCAGCTGTACAACACAGATGTATGCAGGTGAATAGTATAAGAAGCAGACAATTGGAGGCGTGCATGAAGACTTCTGCGGCAGCTCTCTTTGGCGCACTATTTTTGAACAAACATTTGTGACTTTTTTAGGTTTTTCCATTGATCGCACCACTTTTCAAATACTGTGTTTTAAGTTATGGCAAAGGGGATTTATCCAGATTTGTTGCAACTTTTTTTTTTTTTTTTAAATCACAAAAGGCTTTATTTTACTACAGTATCGGGTGGATTTAAAATTGGAGGCATTGTTTTAAACAGAGGATTTATATTTAAGAGTTATTGAAAATGTATCAAACATTGACCGGGATTCTGATAAATTTGCACAAATATTCTAAAATCTCAAGTGTCTGGTGCTTAAAATGCCAAGGTAAGTCCAAGTAATGGGGATAATTGTGTGAACCACAAACTTCATGGCTTAATATGTTTAATGCCCTTGTTATTGCAGTTGCAACTGGGAATGATGGAGCCAGCAAAGAATATCGTGAAAATCGCCATCCAGATGATGGGTGCGTACCCCCAACTTATCGAGCTTAACCAGGTGAGCATCCATGCTTAGCTCCGATATATACGATCCCACACTGTCTGTGTTAGGCCGGATCAGATGTCTTCAAGGTTAAGAACTGACAACATTTATTTATTGCATTTGATATATAGGAGACAAACACATAAAATGTGGGGGAGAAAACATAGCAATGTGGCCCTTGCAGAGTCACAGTGGAAAAATCCAAATTAAAGGATTCATCCAGGGGACTGTGTTTCTAGAGATTCCGGCAACAAGAATTCACCCTCCAATTTGGGACCTTACCCTAATTAGCCCTAATGCTGCTTTTACTCATCTTTGTGTCACAGTCCGCTCGTGGGTCTCTGGATCTGGTCCTGGCGGCCTCCTGGACGTACATGAGACCTGCGACCATCTGTCTTCTCGGCCTGTGTTCAGACTGAGACACACGGAGGTATGAATGCTGCATTACCAGAGTCTGAGGCAGCTCCCATGGGAATTCTCTTCTAACCCAATAATGGACACACCTTCCAAAAAAGCAATGTCTTTTTTTAACCCCTTAACACCAAAGCCTGTTTTCATCATCCTGACCAGGCAAATTTTTCAAATCTGATGTGTTAAGTGTAACCCAACAAAAAAAAAAACTCTAAAAATAAGTTTTATTCAACTTACAGTAGTTAAAACCACAAATATATAAGGACACTGTCAAATGAAACAAAGAGAGAAGTGTGTCTAATTAGTAGGGTACAAAGATATTTATGAAGGGGATTTAGGGACTAAGTATCCCTGGTAGGCCTTATTATAGACCTGCCTAAGGACAGAGGTTGGCACCCTATACTTTGAGAAATGGTGCCCCACTCAACTTCAAGGATCCTTTGAACCTGTTATGCACCCTCTCTAGATAATAGGTGAGATATCAAACACACAGACAGACCTGGGTAGCATATGACTAATATTCTACATGATATGGGATGTATAAGACCTCCATTGACATGATATGCTAATCATTACGTCTGCAGAGTGGAGCATCATGAAGAGATATTGCCCAAAATCAATAAACAGCGCAATCGCAGGAAAGGAGGTCATAAACACCAGACGTAATGTAGCTGTAATCCTTCATTGCTTTCAAACATTATCCAGACGTGTTTCCCTCTGAATATAGACAGGCATCATCAGGGGACACATCTAATCAGGAAAGCACCAAACATGGGGAGCACTTACAATGCGTTATGACCCCACTGGCCTCATACAGGTTAGATGGCGCCCACAATATATAGGATATTTGTCCTGGGTTTGTTTGTGTGCATTTTGTATGGACAACTACACAGATGAAGTGACTTTGAGGGCCTCATGTGTTAAAAAACCCTGAAAACTTATTGTCATAGAAAATATTAAAAAATCCTTGAGGTCCCTCTTGTCCCCCCTCTCTTTTTTCATCTATCATGTGTCTTGAGGAAACAATGGTGGGTGCCTTTATGTATAATGGCAGTGGCAGCTAAGTGAAGCAGATTGCTTACAATTGCGAGGATTGTCTTTATGTCCAGGTGACTGCAGAGGATGTCTATTGTCCCCACAGAGAGACAGGAAAAGGGCCTTATTAGGGTCTGAAGTGGATCAAAGAAAATATGACCCCCTTTACAAATAGCCATGGTCAAGGTAATACAATGAGAGAGCAGACAGTATGGCTCCGGGAGAAAATGTGGAATATTGGAATTTCTATCCATCCAATATTAACGAGACGTACATT
This sequence comes from Ranitomeya variabilis, assembly GCF_051348905.1. Lineage (NCBI taxonomy): Eukaryota > Metazoa > Chordata > Amphibia > Anura > Dendrobatidae > Ranitomeya > Ranitomeya variabilis. Next base: position 626,894,459 of record NC_135233.1, read on the forward strand.
GTTGGCACCGGGATAACTGAGCAAAAATACACATTTACTCATAATTATAACCCCCACCAAAAGGCCCCAAATCCATAGGGGCCGTATAACCACCAGCAGCTAGGCCATGCTTGGTCTCTAAGCGTAGCTAATAATCCCGACATCAGTCTCGACCTTCTGTGACAGCGCTATAAGGAGATATTACTTAAATTGGGATTTCCTAATATTATGAAGGACTGAGTCCGGCCCACAACCGGGCCCTTGTGAGGTTAGTGTAGGGCGGTGTGTGGGTGGGACTCGGGGTCTGATAAACGATCGATCCCAATTATCATCAGTGTTCGTGCAGAGAGTTACATATCGTGTATGCAGGGACTCCGTTATTGACGGCCCTCTCCTTCGGCTAAACTGACTCGTCTCTGCGATCGGGGTAGTAAGTTCTCCCTTTAATCCCTTTTATATTATGTACCTCTATATTTTTTATTGTTTTGTGCCCTTTGTAAAATCTTTTGTATATTTTTCGTAAACACTGCCTTCCTTTGGATTAAATATAAAATTTAATAGTTTTGTTCCTTCTGTCCTGTAAACTACGCCCCAAGCCATAAGCTACCAGTTAACGGTGTCTAATCAACCAAAACAGAGTGGTGGTGGCAGCGAGTAGTTGGGGGGCATCTGAGAGTTAGCTGTGACCCTACCGAAGTATTTACACATATTCCATGTGTTGGAATCCGGAGGTGTATATGCCATACGCTCACTGTTTATTTTCCAATAGCCAGCCTAGTGGAGCGAACAGGCTGCGGCCTTCTCCGTTCCTCATCGGCCAATCATGTAATTGTCCGGACGATAGGGGGCAGCAGAGAGAGGATCGCTCCAGAGATCACAGCGGGTTCTCATGACCTTCCCGGCCTGTGATATCTGGGATTCGTGGGAGTAAGAAAGTCCTGACAAATACTCATATCCCTGATACTAATAATCATCCTTCAATGTAAACAACATTCAAGAAGTTTATTAACCCTTTAGGTGCGTAAAAGGAATTAAAGCAAAATTAAATTTAAAAAATTGAAACATTTCTTTTTTTTTATGTAAAAATGTTGCTTTAACCCCAAATTTTCAATTTTCAAATGAGGATAACAGGAGAAAATGGAGCCCACAACTTGTGCAATTTCTGCTGAGAGCAACGATATTCCATATGTGGTGGAAATTACTGTTCTGGCACATTGCTGAGCTCAGACAAGGAAAGGGTCCTTCTTTGGAGCCCAAACTTTGCTGGGATGACACCAAGTCATATTTACCGAAGCCTTGAGATACCAAAGCAGCAGAAACCCTCGGCAAGCAGGAACCCTCGGCAAGCGACACCATTTTGAATTGATCTAGGGATGTGTTGAGGTTTAGTTTATAAAGGGTTTTACTGATATTTCATTTTATAATATTGTGGCATATATAAGTTGTGCAGCGTAGATCATGGCATGATAAAGTGGTGCGATAAATCAGAGTAAATCACAAATAAATGTATTAACCCATGGGTGCGTGGTACACGCAGAAACAATCCTTTATGCACAGGCTTTTTTGGGGGGCTAGGAGGGGGGCAGATGTTGCATTGCCAATTGATGTCCTTCCTTATTCCTCTTTTGTAACATATTCTGCAACATTTTTGGGACCTTACTTTTCTTGTAGTTGGGGGACCTCACCGGGAACATGATGCCTTCATACAATACTGGCACTATCATTGTTTCTACATTGACTGTGGCCTAGGAAAGCTGTGAGAGGCAGCTCAGCCACCCTATTGGATCTGGAGTGTCCTGGACTGTCCAGTTATCCAAGCTTATCCTAGGACGTTCAACAGTTTTAATGACAGCACTTCTGTTCAATCTGGCTTAGTCTGCAGGCGTTTCCTCAGGTGCATCCCATCCCTAATCATTTGCAAGGTATTTACAGTGGGGCAAAAAAGTATTTAGTCAGTCAGCAATAGTGCAAGTTCCACCACTTAAAAAGATGAGAGGCGTCTGTAATTTACATCATAGGTAGACCTCAACTATGGGAGACAAACTGAGAAAAAAAAATCCAGAAAATCACATTGTCTGTTTTTTTAATCATTTTATTTGCATATTATGGTGGAAAATAAGTATTTGGTCAGAAACAAAATTTCATCTCAATACTTTGTAATATATCCTTTGTTGGCAATGACAGAGGTCAAACGTTTTCTGTAAGTCTTCACAAGGTTGCCACACACTGTTGTTGGTATGTTGGCCCATTCCTCCATGCAGATCTCCTCTAGAGCAGTGATGTTTTTGGCTTTTCGCTTGGCAACACGGACTTTCAACTCCCTCCAAAGGTTTTCTATAGGGTTGAGATCTGGAGACTGGCTAGGCCACTCCAGGACCTTGAAATGCTTCTTAAGAAGCCACTCCTTCATTGCCCTGGCGGTGTGCTTTGGATCATTGTCATGTTGAAAGACCCAGCCACGTTTCATCTTCAATGCCCTTGCTGATGGAAGGAGGTTTGCACTCAAAATCTCACGATACATGGCCCCATTCATTCTTTCATGTACCTGGATCAGTCATCTTGGCCCCTTTGCAGAGAAACAGCCCCAAAGCATGATGTTTCCACCACCATGCTTTACAGTAGGTATGGTGTTTGATGGATGCAACTCAGTATTCTTTTTCCTCCAAACACGACAAGTTGTGTTTCTACCAAACAGTTCCAGTTTGGTTTCATCAGACCATAGGACATTCTCCCAAAACTCCTCTGGATCATCCAAATGCTCTCTAGCAGACTTCAGACGGGCCCAGACATGTACTGGCTTAAGCAGTGGGACACGTCTGGCACTGCAGGATCTGAGTCCATGGTGGCGTAGTGTGTTACTTATGGTAGGCCTTGTTACATTGGTCCCAGCTCTCTGCAGTTCATTCACTAGGTCCCTCCGCGTGGTTCTGGGATTTTTGCTCACCGTTCTTGTGATCATTCTGACCCCACGGGGTGGGATTTTGCGTGGAGCCCCAGATCGAGGGAGATTATCAGTGGTCTTGAATGTCTTCCATTTTCTAATTATTGCTCCCACTGTTGATTTCTTCACTCCAAGCTGGTTGGCTATTGCAGATTCAGTCTTCCCAGCCTGGTGCAGGGCTACAATTTTGTTTCTGGTGTCCTTTGACAGCTCTTTGGTCTTCACCATAGTGGAGTTTGGAGTCAGACTGTTTGAGGGTGTGCACAGGTGTCTTTTTATACTGATAACAAGTTTAAACAGGTGCCATTACTACAGGTAATGAGTGGAGGAAAGAGGAGACTCTTAAAGAAGAAGTTACAGGTCTGTGAGAGCCAGAAATCTTGATTGATTGTTTCTGACCAAATACTTATTTTCCACCATAATATGCAAATAAAATGATAAAAAAACAGACAATGTGATTTTCTGGATTTTTTTTTCTCAGTTTGTCTCCCATAGTTGAGGTCTACCTATGATGTAAATTACAGACGCCTCTCATCTTTTTAAGTGGTGGAACTTGCACTATTGCTGACTGACTAAATACTTTTTTGCCCCACTGTAGCTGGCTAGCTGCTAGGAGTCTGTGTCAGTTGTAGATTTGCTTTAGCTAGGTGTGTTTGCTCTGTCTGACTCTGATCTTTCTGATGACCCTGGATTTTGTTGTGGCTACTTTTTTGAGTTTTCCCTTCTGCTTTTGACGCACCCTCTTGGCATTTGATCCCAGACTGTTACTTTATCACGCCTTTGTATCACCCTTTGTACTACAAGCCCTCCTGGTATTTGACCTCAGGCCTCCTGACTACACTGTCTCACGGCTTGCCCATGAGTATTGACACAGCGTCACATGAACTTTCAGTTCCAAAGGTGTTTACAACCTCCTGGAACTAGAAGAACGTGCTAGTCTGACCTGTGCATAGTGAGGGTTTGTAAGCATTATACAGTGTGTCCTAGAGAAATTAAAACCCATAAGACATCTCCAGGCAAGGGACATATCACCCTCACATTGAACATACCGTAGTATGGGATTAATTATCGCTGGTGAAGTAAAAAACTAGTTATAATTGGGGAAGAGAGAAAAAGAACTAACATATCAACCTCCTTTGTAGTAGGGACATACTGCGGTGATCAGGTAATTACCACAGAGGTCTATTCTGGGGAAAAAGACACCCAGACTGAGAGTTGTTTACCCAGAGGCAGGGAAATACACTTAATAGGCATAAGCTTCCTCTGATCAAAGCAACAATCACAGACCCTTTGGTCAATGATGAATATTGGGGTTTTTCATCAATCAGATATTTATGTAAGATATATTTTTGGTGTCATAGAGAAGGGACGCAGATAATGCATTCACTCCCTTCACCATAAGGCTTTCGGAACCCCTCCGACTTAATATCGATCCAGTGGACGGTGCCATTCACTATAGATCCATGCCAGTGGATGGATCCATGCCATGTTTAATTTCTATAGACAGATAAAATCAAAATCAGAAATATGACAACAATATCTACCACCGGAACCTCCAGGGGTGAAGATATATCCTGTAAGTTTGGGATGGGTAAGTAGTTGTTTTGCAAAAATAGTCTAATCTGTGATACGTGGAATGTGGATGGGAAAAAAGTGTAATCTTTAACTAAATGATTGAGGAGTTTCCATAAACCAGTTAAATGCAAAGAGTTTAGGGAAATATAAATTATTTTAAGGGTTTTCTGTGATAGGGTAGAGTGACCCGAGAAAATATCTAAGAGTGAGTTTAATGGAGTATTAATATCACGTCCAACTATAAGAAAAAGAAACAAAAAGAAAAGCAATAAAAGGCACTATTTTGACCACATACCTTGAGTAGTATTCAGCAGATGCTTGATAGCAACTTGCTAGTATCCAGGTATACAAGTGCTCCACCCGAAGAAAACAAGCCCTTGGTGCAAGCTTCAGGAAGAGGAAAGGATGGTACTCTGACTTACGCAAGTATCTTGTAAAAACTTTTATTCCTACAGCATTTTATACAACATGGAGCCGGCATCGATATTCCTTCAGGACGACGGCCATTTCGCGCCGCACTAGCGCTTTAATGAGTCCAGGTCCAGAGTTTGGCTGCACTTTGAGGGAGAATTCATGCCCTTCGTATTGAACGATGCCACCATAATGGCGTTAGAGATACAGTGGGGAAAAAAGTATTTAGTCAGCTACCAGTTGTGCAAGTTAAGTTCTCCCTCTTAAAAAGATGAGAGAGGCCTGTAATTGACATCATAGGTAGACCACAACTATGAGAGTCGAAGTGAGAAAACAAATCCAGAAAATCACCTTGTCTGATTTGACAAGAAGTATTTTACAAAATATGGTGGAAAATAAGTATTTGGTCACCTAAAACATTCAAGATTTCTGGCTCTCACAGACCTGTAACTTCTTCTTTAAGAGGCTCCTCTGTCCTCCACTTATTACATGTAGTGATGGCACCTGTTTATACTTGTTATCAGCATAAGACACCTGTCCACAACCTCAAACAGTCACACTCCAAACTCCACTATGGTGATGACCAAAGAGCTGTCGAAGGACACCAGAACAAAATTGTAGCCCTGCACCAGGCTGGGAAGACTGAATCTGCAATAGGCAAGCAGCTTTGGTGTGATGAAATCAACTGTGGGAGCAATAATAAGACAATGGAAGACATACAAGACCACTGATAATCTCCCTCAATCTGGGCCTCCATGCAAGATCTCACACCATGAAATTTATCGCAAGAATGGTGAGCAAAAATCCCAGAACCACACGGGGGGACCTAGTGACCTGCATAGAGCTGGGATTACGGTAAAAAAGGCTACCATCAGTAACAGACTACGCCGCCAGGGACTCAGATCCTGCAGTGTCACGTGTCCCCCTGCTTAAGCCAGTACATGTCTGGGCCCGTCTGCAGTTTGCTAGAGAGCATTTGGATTATCCAGAAGAGTATTGGGAGAATGTCATATGGTCTGATGAAACCAAAGTAAAATTGTTTGGTAGAAACAAAACTCGTCCTGTTTGGGGGAGACAGAGTGGCGAGTTGCATCCAAAGAACACCATACCTACTGTGAAGCATGGGGGGTGGCAACATCATGCTTTGGGGCTGTTTCTCTGCAAAGGGGCCATGAAGACTGATCTGTGTACATGAAAGAATGAATGAGCCATGTATCATGAGATTTTGAGCACAAACCTCCTTCCATCAGCAAGGGCATTAAAGATTAAACATGGATGGGTCTTTCAGCATGATAATGATCCCAAGCACACCACCAGGGCAATGAAGGAGTGGCTTTGTAAGAAGCATATCAAGGTCCTGGAGTGGCCTAGCCAGTCTCCAGACCTCAACCCCATAGAAAATCTTTGGAGGGAGTTGAAAGTCTGTGTTGCCCAGTGACAGGCCCAAAACATCACTGCTCTAGAGGAGATCTGCATGGAGGAATGGGCCAACATACCACCAACAGTGTGTGCCAACCTTGTGAAGACTTACAGAAAATATTTGACCTCTGCCATTGCCAACAAAGGATATATAATAAAATATTGAGATTAACTTTTGTTAATGACCAAATACTTATTTTCCACCATAACTTGCAAAATAAATGTTGCCTAATCAGACAAGGTGATTTTCAGGATTTGTTTTCTCATTGTGACTCTCATAGTTGTGGTCTACCTATGATGTCAATTACATGCCTCTCTCATCTTTTTAAGAGGGAGAACTTAACTTGCACAACTGGTAGCTGACTAAATACTTTTTTCCCCACTGTATCTCTGACGCCATTATGGTGGCATCGTTCAATATGAAGGGCATGAATTATCCCTAAGCTCCCTGTACTTGTATCAGTCATACCATAATTTGGGAAAGGAATATCTAGGTAACACATCCAGCAATCTAGGTACCAACATGACTCAAATAACGTTTAAATATTAACAATAGACATCTTATCTGCAGGGGGTAACATCCCAATTTGGGGCAGATAACATAGTCCCGGTGGTGATCCATCTAGTATTCTAGGGAAAAGATAAACTGCATATAACATGCTTAATGTGACCGGCTATGGGGAGGTGAGAGGGAAGCAGTATATAGGAAAAAACAAATGTAAAGAGATGGGATGGGGTACAGTTACAAAAGGCAGGTAGCCTTTGTCCTTTCTGTAAAGGACTTCAAGGAGTAAAAAAGATACTGTCCTTGATCTTCACGGAGTAGAGTTTCTTTATACTTGCTTCTTGGCTTTGGAATAGGTTGTTTTCCCCTGCATCAACTTTTTTTCAGGCCCCTGAAGCTGGGGAAGTTGAAGTTGACATCCGGGGGCATGCAGAAAGGAACTTCTACTGGTGCTATTCCAAAAGATCCCAAGCCATTTAAAGGTCTTCCACAGTACTGATGTAAAATTTGTTTGCCATCTTTTGGAACTGCAATCTCTAAGAGAAATAGCCATCTGTAGGTCAATTTGTTTGCAGGCAGAAACAGCTTGATTCTTCTTCTCTTCGCCAAGATGGATGGTGCTGTGTCCTGGAAAATTTGTACCCAGGTGCTGTCATAGGATAAGGATGGCATATCTCGTGTCTTGCTTGAGATGGTGGAGGTGTCGACAAAGCTCAGGAGACCACAGATTATCTCTCGGGGATCCAATGGTCTTGGTTTGGGTTTTAAGGCTCTGCGTACTCTTTCAATTATGATGTTTTGGCCCTGTCCATGACCACTAGAGAAGCAAAGATTTCTTTGAAGAGCAATAGGACTCATGGACCCTTTAATTCTCAGGTTTCTGCGTCTACTTCTACAGTTAAGTTGTTGTTAGTGAGGTGCCAATTGTTCTTTTACGAATTCTGGGAGAGAGAGAGAGAGAGAGAGAGAGAGAGAGAGAGAGAGAGAGAGAGAGAGAGAGTGAAAAAAAAAATAAAAAAAATAAATAAAAATCCCCATTGACGTGCATAGGGTTTCGTGTTCCGGCCGATCCTCGACTTTTCGCAGTAATCGGCCGATTTCGCCCGACTCGACTTTTCAAAAAGTCGGGTTTCGCGAAACATGACTCGACCCTAAAAAGGTCAAAGTCGCTCAACCCTACTCAGGAAGCCAGAAAAATGTCCTGGATGAGACTGAGCTAAAATATTTTGCAGAACTGAGTATTATATGGACATCTGCTGTGTGAGCGAGGAGATCATGACATGAACTATTGCTTTGCAGATTTTTAACAGGTTCTGTCCATTATCGCATGAGCCCCAGAGTTGCTTCTGATCACAATTAAGACATTCTCAATTGAGTGGCCGATCGTTCTATTTCTTACTCTTTTTTTATTTTTTGGTCACTAAAATCTAAGACTTTACATTGTAACCTTATTATATCTGTGCTTTTTGCAGAGTAAACCTCTGTCAGCGGTTCTGAAGGACGTGTGTGATGCGTAAGTAATAAGGTTTGTGGGACCTAAGTATTGGTTGACTAGATGTCTATTTCCATACAGTGACTGCCCTGGAAGGCTTTCTCTGGTCTTCGTCTGTGACAGCTCCTTCATGATTCTACACTTTTACTTTGAAGCAGTCAATCTTGCTTCCCATCCTGGCCCTGAATGCTGAGGCAGTCACTCTCGTTCCCCATCCCGGCCCTGATCACCGAGGCAGTCACTGTCGTTCCCCATCCCGGCCCTGATCGCTGAGGCAGTCACTGTCGTTCCCCATCCCGGCCCTAATTGCTGAGGCAGCCAGTCTCGCTTCCCATCCTGGCCTTGAATGCTGAGGCAGTTACTCTCGTTCCCCATCCCAGCCCTGATCGCTAAGGCAGTTAATCTCGTTCCCCATCCCGGCCCTGATTGCTGAGGCAGACACCCTCGTTCCCCATCCTGGCCCTGATCGCTGAGGCAGCCACTCTCGTTCCCCATCATGGCCCTGATTGCTGAGGCAGCCAGTCCCGCTTCCAACCCTGGCCCTGATCGCTGAGGCAGTCACTCTCATTCCCAATCTTGGCCCTGATCACTGTGGCAGCCACTCTCGTTCCCCATCCTGGCTCTGATCGCTGAGGCAGCCATTCTCATTCCCCATCCTGGCCCTGATTGCTGAGGCAGCCGCTCTCGCTTCCCATCCTGGACCTGATGGCTGAGGCAGTCACTTTTTTTCCCATCCTGGCCCTGATCGCTGAGGCAGCTGCTCTCATTCCTTTTCCCAGCCTTGATCACTGAGGCAGCCACTCTCATTCCCCATCCCAGCCCTGATCACTGTGGCAGCCACTCTCTTTCCCCATCCCAGCCCTGATCACTGTGGCAGCCACTCTCATTCCCCATCCCAGCCCTGATCGCTGAGGCAGACACTCTCGTTCCCCATCCCAGCCCTGATCTCTGAGGCAGCCGCTCTCGTTCCCCATCCTGGCCCTGATCCCTGAGGCAGCCACTCTCGTTTCCCATCCCAGCCCTGATCTCTGAGGCAGCCGCTCTTGTTCCCCATCCTGGACCTGATCGCTGAGGCAGCCAGTCCCGCTTCCCATCCTGGACCTGATCGCTGAGGCAGTCACTCTCGCTTCCCATCCTGGCCCTGAATGCTGAGGCAGTCACTCTCTTTCCCATCCTGGCCCTGATCGCTGAGGCAGCCGCTCTCGTTCCTTATCCCAGCCCTGATCACTGAGGCAGCCACTCTCGTTCCCCATCCCGGCCCTGATCGCTGAGGCAGCCACTCTCGTTCCCCATCCCAGCCCTGATTGCTGAGGCAGCCAGTCCCGCTTCCCATCCTGGCCCTGAATGCTGAGGCAGCCACTCTATTTCCCATCCCGGCCCTTATCTCTGAGGCAGCCGCTCTCGTTCCCCGTCCCAGCCCTGATCTCTGAGAAAGCCGCTCTCGTTCCCCATCCTGGCCCTGATCTATGAGGCAGCCACTCTCATTCCCCATCCCAGCCCTGATCTCTGAGGCAGCCGCTCTCATTCCCAATCCTGGCCCTGATCACTGTGGCAGCCACTCTCATTCCCAATCCTTGCTGTGATCACTGTGGCAGCCACTCTCATTCCCAATCCTGGCCCTAATCACTGTGGCAGCCACTCTCATTCCCAATCCTGGTCCTGATCACTGTGGCAGCCACTCTCTTTCCCCATCCTGGCCCTGATCGCTGAGGCAGCCACTCTCGTTCCCCATCCTGGCCCTGATCGCTGAGGCAGCCACTCTCGTTCCCCATCCTGGCCCTGATCGCTGAGGCAGTCACTCTCGCTTCCCTTCCTGGCCCTGATTGCTGAGGCAATCGCTCTCGTTCCCCATCCCAGCCCTGATCGCTGAGGCAGCCACTCTCATTCCCAATCCTGGCCCTGACTGCTCAGGCTGGTTCTGATCACTGTGGCAGCCACTCTCGATCTCTATCCTGGCCCTGATCACTGTGGCACTTGGTCTCCATTTCCAATTCCAGCTCAGATGGCTGAGGAAGAAGATCTTGCTCCCCCAACCAGACCCTGATTTCTGCAGCAACTACTCTCATTTCCCATCTCGGCACTGATCGCTGAGGCAGCCGCTCTCACTCCCATCCCATTCCTGATTGCTTTGGCTGCTGCTCTTCTTCCTCCTCTTAGCCTGATCACTGAGATAGCTGCTCTTGCTCCATATCCTGGCCCTGATCACTCTGGCAACCACTCTTGTATCCCATCCTGGTTTCACTCTTTCCTCATCTTAGCCTTGATTGCTGAAGAAGCCACTCTCACTATGGGCCTGATTGCTGCGGCAGTCGCTCCAGTTCCCTGTCCCAGTCATGAGTGCTGTGGAAGCCGATCTTATGCCCCCACCTGATCTTGATCACTGCAGTAGCTGTTCTCTTTCCCTATCCCAGCCCTGATCTCAGCAGCCGCTCTCATTCCCCATCTCAGCCCTGATTGTTGAACTTGCTCTCACTCCACCATCTGGCCCTGATCGCTGCAGCTGTTCTAATTCCTTATCCCTTAACCCTAACCCTGATTGCTGAGGAAGCCACTCTTGCATCCCTACCAGGCCCTGACTTCTGTGGCACCTGCTGTTGTATCCATTCTGGCATTGTTCGCAGATGCTGTTGTTCTCTATCCCAGCCTTTGGTCACTGCAGCAGCCTCTCTCAATCCCCATCCTAGCCCTGATCGCTGTGGCAAACTCTTGTTCCCAATCCTGGCCCTGATCACTGTGACACAGTGTCTCCATTCCAATTCCAGCTCAGATGGCTGAAGAAGATGCTCTTACCCCCCAACCAGGCCTTGATTGCTGCGGCAACCACTCTCATTCCCATCTCGGCACTGATCACGGTGGCACCAACTCTCATTCCCAGTCCCGGCCCTGATAACTGTGGCAGACAGTTTCCTTTTCCAATTCCACCTCAGATGGCTGAGGAAGATGCTCTTGCTCCCCCAGCCAGGCCCAGATTGCTGCGGCAACCACTCTCATTTTCATCTCTGCACTGATCGCTGTGGCAGCCACTCTTGTTCCCAATCCTGGCCCTGATCTATGAGGCAGCCACTCTCATTCCCCATCCCAGCCCTGATCTCTGAGGCAGCCGCTCTCATTCCCAATCCTGGCCCTGATCACTCTGGCAGCCGCTCTTGTACCCAATCCTGGCCCTGATCACTGTGGCAGCCACTCTCAATCCCCATCTTGGCCCTGATAACTATGGCAGCCATTCTCATTCCCAATCCTGGCCCTAATCACTGTGGCAGCCACTCTCGTTTCCAATCCTGGCCCTGATCACTGTGGCAGCCACTCTCATTCCCAATCCTTGCTGTGATCGCTGTGGCAGCCACTCTCATTCCCAATCCTGGTCCTGATCACTGTGGCAGCTGCTCTCATTCCCAATCCTGGCCCTGATCACTGTGGCTGCCGCTCTCATTCCCAATCCTGGCCCTGATCGCTGAGGCAGCCGCTCTTGTTCCTTATCCCAGCCCTGATCGCTGAGGCAGCCACTCTCGTTCCCCATCCTGGCCCTGATTGCTGAGGCAGCCAGTCCCGCTTCCCATCCTGGCCCTGAAAGCTGAGGCAGTCACTCTCTGTCCCATCCCGACCCTGATCTCTGAGGCAGCCGCTCTCGTTCCCCATCCCAGCCCTGATCTCTGAGGCAGCCGCTCTCATTCCTTATCCTAGCCCTGATCACTGAGGCAGCCACTCTCGTTCCCCATCCCAACCCTGATCTCTGAGGCAGCCGCTCTCGTTCCCCATCCTGGCCCTGATCTCTGAGGCAGCCACTCTCGTTTCCCATCCTGACCCTGATCTCTGAGGCAGCCACTCTCGTTTCCCATTCCAGCCCTGATCTCTGAGGGAGCCGCTCTCGTTCCCCATCCTGGCCCTGATCACTGAGGCAGCCGCTCTCGTTCCCCATCCTGGCCCTGATCGCTGAGGCAGCCACTCTTGCTTCCCATCCTGGACCTGATCGCTGAGGCAGTCACTCTCGCTTCCCATCCTGGCCCTGATTGCTGAGGAAGTCGCTCTCATTCCCCATCCCAGCCCTGATCGCTGAGGCAGTCACTGTGGTTCCCCATCCCGGCCCTGATCGCAGAGGCAGTCACTGTTGTTCCCCATCCCGGCCCTAATTGCTGAGGCAGCCATTCCCGCTTCCCATCCTGGCCTTGAATGCTGAGGCAGTCACTCTCGTTCCCCATCCCGGTCCTGATCGCTGAGGCAGCCACTCTCGTTCCCCATCCCAGCCCTATTGCTGAGGCAGCCAGTCCCGCTTCCCATCCTGGCCTTGAATGCTGAGGCAGTCACTCTCGTTCCCCATCCCAGCCCTGATCGCTAAGGCAGTTAATTTCGTTCCCCATCCCAGCCCTGATTGCTGAGGCAGCCACCCTCGTTCCCCATCCTGGCCCTGATCGCTGAGGCAGCCACTCTCGTTCCCCATCCTGGCCCTGATTGCTGAGGCAGCCAGTCCCACTTCCCATCCTGGCCCTGATCGCTGAGGCAATCACCCTCTTTCCCATCCTGGCCCTGATCGCTGAGGCAGCTGTTCTCGTTCCTTATCCCAGCCTTGATCACTGAGGCAGCCACTTTCGTTCCCCATCCCAGCCCTGATCACTGTGGCAGCCACTCTCGTTCCCCATCCTGGCCCTGATTGCTGAGGCAGCCACTCTCGTTCCCCATCCTGGCCCTGATTGCTGAGGCAGCCACTCTCGCTTTCCATCCTGGACCTGATCGCTAAGGCAGTCACTCTCTTTCCCATCCTGGCCCTGATCGCTGAGGCAACTGCTCTCGTTCCTTATCCCAGCCCTGATCATTGAGGCAGTCACTCTCGTTCCCCATCCCGGCCCTGATCGCTGAGGCAGCCACTCTCGTTCCCCATCCTGGCCCTGATTGCTGAGGCAGCCACTCTCGTTCCCCATCCTGGCCTTGATTGCTGAGGCAGCCAGTCCCGCTTCCCATCCTGGCCCTGAATGCTGAGGCAGTCACTCTCTTTGCTATCCTGGCCCTGATCGCTGAGGCAGCCGCTCTCGTTCCTTATCCCAGCCCTGATCACTGATGCAGCCACTCTCGTTCCCCATCCTGGCCCTGATCGCTGAGGCAGCCACTCTTGTTCCCCATCTTGGCACTGATTGCTGAAGCAGCCAGTCCCGCTTCCCATCCTGGCCCTGAATGCTGAGGCAGTCACTCTCTTTGCTATCCTGGCCCTGATCGCTGAGGCAGCCGCTCTCGTTCCTTATCCCAGCCCTGATCACTGAGGCAGCCACTCTCGTTCCCCATCCCCGCCCTGATCGCTGAGGCAGCCACTCTCGTTCCCCATCCCAGCCCTGATTGCTGAGGCAGCCAGTCCCGCTTCCCATCCTGGCCCTGAATGCTGAGGCAGTCACTCTCTTTCCCATCCCGGCCCTTATCTCTGAGGCTGCCGCTCTCATTCCCCGTCCCAGCCCTGATCTCTGAGGCAGCCGCTCTCGTTCCCCATCCTGGCCCTGATCTATGAGGCAGCCACTCTCGTTCCCCATCCCAGCCCTGATCTCTGAGGCAGCCGCTCTTGTTCCCCATCCTGGCCCTGATCACTGAGGCAGCCAGTCCCGCTTCCCATCCTGGACCTGATCGCTGAGGCAGTCACTCTCGCTTCCCATCCTGGCCCAGATTGCTGAGGCAGTCACTCTCGTTCCCCATCCCAGCCCTGATCGCTGAGGCAGCCGCTCTCGTTCCTTATCCTAGCCCTGATCACTGAGGCAGTCACTCTCGTTCCCCATCCCGGCCCTGATCGCTGAGGCAGCCACTCTCATTCCCTATCATGGCCCTGATCGCTGAGGCAGCCACTCTCGTTCCCCATCCCAGCCCTGATTGCTGAGGCAGCCAGTCCCGCTTCCCATCCTGGCCCTGAATGCTGAGGCAGCCACTCTATTTCCCATCCCGGCCCTTATCTCTGAGGCAGCCGCTCTCGTTCCCCGTCCCAGCCCTGATCGCTGAGGCAGCCGCTCTCGTTCCTTATCCTAGCCCTGATCACTGAGGCAGCCACTCTCGTTCCCCATCCCAGCCCTGATCTCTGAGGCAGCCGCTCTCGTTCCCCATTCTGGCCCTGATCCTTGAGGCAGCCACTCTCGTTTCCCATCCCAGCCCTGATCTCTGAGGCAGCCGCTCTTGTTCCCCATCCTGGCCCTGATCGCTGAGGCAGCCAATCCCGCTTCCCATCCTGGACCTGATCGCTGAGGCAGTCACTCTCGCTTCCCATCCTGGCCAAGATTGCTGAGGCAGTCACTCTCGTTCCCCATCCCAGCCCTGATCGCTGAGGCAGCCGCTCTCATTCCTTATCCTAGCCCTGATCACTGAGGCAGTCACTCTCGTTACCCATCCCGGCCCTGATCGCTGAGGCAGTTACTCTCATTCCCTATCATGGCCCTGATCGCTGAGGCAGCCACTCTCGCTTCCCATCCTGGCCCTGAATGCTGAGGCAGTCACTCTCTTTCCCATCCTGGCCCTGATCGCTCAGGCAGTCGCTCTTGTTTTATATCCCAGCCCTGATCACTGAGGCAGCCACTCTCATTCCTCATCCCGGCCCTGATCGCTGAGGCAGCCACTCTCGTTCCCCATCCCAGCCCTGATTGCTGAGGCAGCCAGTCCCGCTTCCCATCCTGGCCCTGAATGCTGAGGCAGTCACTCTCTTTCCCATCCTGGCCCTGATCTCTGAGGCAGCCGCTCTCGTTCCCCGTCCCAGCCCTGATCGCTGAGGCAGCCGCTCTCGTTCCCCATCCTGGCCCTGATCTGTGAGGCAGCCGCTCTTATTCCCCAACCTGGCCCTGATCGTTGAGGCAGTCACTTTCGCTTCCCATCCTGGCCCAGATTGCTGAGGCAGTCACTCTCGTTCCCCATCCCAGCCCTGATCGCTGAGGCAGCCGCTCTCGTTCCTTATCCTAGCCCTGATCACTGAGGCAGTCACTCTCGTTCCCCATCCCGCCCTGATCGCTGAGGCAGCCACTCTCGTTCCCTATCATGGCCATGATCGCTGAGGCAGCCACTCTCGCTCCCCATCCTGGCCCTAATTGCTGAGGCAGCCAGTCCCGCTTCCCATCCTGGCCCTGAATGCTGAGGCAGTCACTCTCTTTTCCCATCCTGGCCCTGATCGCTGAGGCAGCCGCTCTTGTTCCTTATCCCAGCCCTGATCACTGAGGCAGCCACTCTCGTTCCCCATCCCGGCCCTGATCGCTGAGGCAGCCACTCTCCTTCCCCATCCTGGCCCTGATTGCTGAGGCAGCCAGTCCCTCTTCCCATCCTGGCCCTGAATGCTGAGGCAGTCACTCTCTTTCCCATCCCGGCCTTGATCTCTGAGGCAGCCGCTCTCGTTCCCCATCCCAGCCCTGATCGCTGAGGCAGGTGCTCTCATTCCTTATCCTAGCCCTGATCACTGAGGCAGCCACTCTCGTTCCCCATCCCGGCCCTGATCGCTGAGGCAGCCACTCTCGTTCCCCATCCCAGCCCTGATCTCTGAGGCAGTCAGTCCCGCTTCCCCATCCTGGCCCTGATCTCTGAGGCAGCCACTCTCGTTCCCCATCCCAGCCCTGATCTCTGAGGCAGCCGCTCTCGTTCCCCATCCTGGCCCTGATCTCTGAGGCAGCCGCTCTCATTCCTTATCCTAGCCCTGATCACTGAGGCAGCCACTCTCGTTCCCCATCCCGGCCCTGATCTCTGAGGCAGCCACTCTCGTTCCCCATCCCAGCCCTGATCTCTGAGGCAGCCGCTCTCGTTCCCCATCCTGGCCCTGATCTCTGAGGCAGCCGCTCTCGTTCCCCATCCTGGCCCTGATCGCTGAGGCAGCCACTCTTGCTTTCCATCCTGGACCTGATCGCTGAGGCAGTCACTCTCGCTTCCCATCCTGGCCCTGATTGCTGAGGAAGTCGCTCTCGTTCCCCATCCCAGCCCTGATCGCTGAGGCAGTTACTGTGGTTCCCCATCCCGGCCCTGATCGCTGAGGCAGTCACTGTTGTTCCCCATCCCGGCCCTAATTGCTGAGGCAGCCAGTCCCGCTTCCCATCCTGGCCTTGAATGCTGAGGCAGTCACTCTCGTTCCCCATCCCAGCCCTGATCGCTAAGGCAGTTAATCTCGTTCCCCATCCCGGCCCTGATTGCTGAGGCAGCCACCCTCGTTCCCCATCCTGGCCCTGTTTGCTGAGTCAGCCAGTCCCGCTTCCCATCCTGGCCCTGATCGCTGAGGCAGTCACTCTCTTTCCCATCCTGGCCCTGATTGCTGAGGCAGCTGCTCTCGTTCCTTATCCCAGCCTTGATCACTGAGGCAGCCACTCTCGTTCCCCATCCCAGCCCTGATCACTGTGGCAGCCACTCTCGTTCCCCATCCTGGCCCTGATTGCTGAGGCAGCCACTCTCGTTCCCCATCCTGGCCCTGATTGCTGAGGCAGCCACTCTCGCTTCCCATTCTGGACCTGACCGCTAAGGCAGTCTCTCTCTTTCCCATCCTGGCCCTGATCGCTGAGGCAGCTGCTTTCGTTCCTTATCCCAGCCCTGATCATTGAGGCAGCCACTCTCATTCCCCATCCCAGCCCTGATCGCTGAGGCAGCCACTCTCGTTCCCCATCCTGCCCTTGATTGCTGAGGCAGCCAGTCCCGCTTCCCATCCTGGCCCTGAATGCTGAGGCAGTCACTCTTTCCCATCCTGGCCCTGATCGCTGAGGCAGCCGCTCTCGTTCCTTATCCCAGCCCTGATCACTGAGGCAGCCACTCTCGTTCACCATCCTGGCCCTGATCGCTGAGGCAGCCACTCTCGTTCCCCATCTTGGCCCTGATTGCTGAGGCAGCCAGTCCCGCTTCCCATCCTGGCCCTGAATACTGAGGCAGTCACTCTCTTTCCCATCCTGGCCCTGATCGCTCAGGCAGTCGCTCTTGTTTCATATCCCAGCCCTGATCACTGAGGCAGCCACTCTCGTTCCCCATCCCAGCCCTGATCGCTGAGGCAGCCACTCTCGTTCCCCATCCCAGCCCTATTGCTGAGGCAGCCAGTCCCGCTTCCCATCCTGGCCCTGAATGCTGAGGCAGTCACTCTCTTTCCCATCCCGGCCCTGATCTCTGAGGCAGCCGCTCTCGTTCCCCGCCCCAGCCCTGATCGCTGAGGCAGCCGCTCTCATTCCTTATCCTAGCCATGATCACTGAGGCAGCCACTCTCATTCCCCATCCCAGCCCTGATCTCTGAGGCAGCCGCTCTCGTTCCCCATCCTGGCCCTGATCGCTGAGGCAGCCAGTCCCGCTTCCCATCCTGGACCTGATCGCTGAGGCAGTCACTCTCGCTTCCCATCCTGGCCCTGATTGCTGAGGCAGTCACTCTCGTTCCCCATCCCGGTCCTGATCGCTGAGGCAGCCACTCTCGTTCCCTATCATGGCCCTGATCGCTGAGGCAGCCACTCTCGCTCCCCATCCTGGCCCTGATTGCTGAGGCAGCCAGTCCCGCTTCCCATCCTGGCCCTAAATGCTGAGGCAGTCACTCTCTTTTCCATCCTGGCCCTGTTCGCTGAGGCAGCCGCTCTTGTTCCTTATCCCAGCCCTGATCTCTGAGGCAGCCGCTCTCGTTCCCCATCCCAGCCCTGATCGCTGAGGCAGGTGCTCTCATTTCTTATCCTAGCCCTGATAACTGAGGCATCCACTCTCGTTCCACATCCTGGCCCTGATCGCTGAGGCAGCCACTCTCGTTCCCCATCCTGGCCCTGATTGCTGAGGCAGCCAGTCCCGCTTCCCATCCTGGCCCTGAATGCTGAGGCAGTCACTCTCTTTCCCATCCCGGCCCTGATCTCTGAGGCAGCCGCTCTCGTTCTCCATCCCAGCCCTGATCGCTGAGGCAGGTGCTCTCATTCCTTATCCTAGCCCTGATAACTGAGGCAGCCACAGTCGTTCAACATCCCGGCCCTGATCTCTGAGGCAGCCACTCTCGTTCCCCATCCCAGCCCTGATCTCTGAGGCAGCCGCTCTCATTCCCTATCCTGGACCTGATCTCTGAGGCAACCGCTCTCGTTCTCCATCCTGGCCCTGATCGCTGAGGCAGCCACTCTTGCTTCCCATCCTGGACCTGATCGCTGAGGCAGTCACTCTCGCTTCCCATCCTGG
The DNA here is from genome assembly GCF_051348905.1 of Ranitomeya variabilis. Taxonomy (NCBI): domain Eukaryota; kingdom Metazoa; phylum Chordata; class Amphibia; order Anura; family Dendrobatidae; genus Ranitomeya; species Ranitomeya variabilis. The sequence goes on from NC_135233.1 coordinate 626,912,882, forward strand.
CCCTGATTGCTGAGGCAGTCGCTCTCGTTCCTTATCCCAGCCCTGATCGCTAAGGCAGCCACTCTCATTCCCAATCCTGGCCCTGACTGCTCAGGCTGGTCCTGATCACTGTGGCAGCCACTCTCGATCCCCATCCTGGCCCTGATCCCTGTGGCACTTGGTCTCCATTTCCAATTCCAGCTCAGATGGCTGAGGAAGAAGATCTTGCTCCCCCAACCAGACCCTGATTTCTGCAGCAACTACTCTCATTTCCCATCTCGGCTCTGATCGCTGAGGCAGCCGCTCTCGCTCCATATCCTGGCCCTGATCACTCTGGCAACCACTCTTGTATCCCATCTTGGTTTCACTCTTTCCTCATCTTAGCCTTGATTGCTGAGGAAGCCACTCTCACTCTGGGCCTGATCGCTGCGGCAGTCGCTCCAGTTCCCTGTCCCAGTCATGAGTGCTGTGGAAGCCGATCTTATGCCCCCACCTGATCTTGATCACTGCAGTAGCTGTTCTCTTTCCCTATCCCAGCCCTGATCTCAGCAGCCGCTCTCATTCCCCATCTCAGCCCTGATTGTTGAACTTGCTCTCACTCCACCATCTGGCCCTGATCACTGCAGCTGTTCTAATTCCTTATCCCTTAACCCTAACCCTGATTGCTGAGGAAGCCACTCTCGCATCCCTACCAGGCCCTGACTTCTGTGGCACCTGCTGTTGTATCCATTCTGGCATTGTTCGCAGATGCTGTTGTTCTCTATCCCAGCCTTTGGTCACTGCAGCAGCCTCTCTCTATCCCCATCCTAGCCCTGATTGCTGTGGCAAACTCTTGTTCCCAATCCTGGCCCTGATCACTGTGACACAGTGTCTCCATTCCAATTCCAGCTCAGATGGCTGAGGAAGATGCTCTTACCCCCCAACCAGGCCTTGATTGCTGCGGCAACCACTCTCATTCCCATCTCGGCACTGATCACGGTGGCACCCACTCTCATTCCCAGTCCCGGCCCTGATAACTGTGGCAGACGGTTTCCTTTTCCAATTCCACCTCAGATGGCTGAGGAAGAAGCTCTTGCTCCCCCAGCCAGGCCCAGATTGCTGCGGCAACCAATCTCATTCTCATCTCTGCACTGATCGCTGTGGCAGCCACTCTCATTCCCAATCCTTGCTGTGATCGCTGTGGCAGCCACTGTCATTCCCATTCCTGGCTCTGATAACTGTGGCAGCCACTTTCGTTCCCAGTCCTGGCCCTGATCACTCTGGCAGCCGCTCTTGTACCCAATCCTGGCCCTGATCACTGTGGCAGCCACTCTCAATCCCCATCTTGGCCCTGATAACTATGGCAGCCATTCTCATTCCCAATCCTGGCCCTAATCACTGTGGCAGCCACTCTCATTTCCAATCCTGGCCCTGATCACTGTGGCAGCCACTCTCATTCCCAATCCTTGCTGTGATCGCTGTGGCAGCTACTCTCATTCCCAATCCTGGTCCTGATCACTGTGGCAGCTGCTCTCATTCCCAATCCTGGCCCTGATCACTGTGGCTGCCGCTCTCATTCCCAATCCTGGCCCTGATCACTGTGGCAGCCACTCTCATTCCCAATCCTTGCTGTGATCACTGTGGCAGCCACTCTCATTCCCAATCCTGGCCCTAATCACTGTGGCAGCCACTCTCATTCCCAATCCTGGTCCTGATCACTGTGGCAGCCACTCTCAATCCCCATCCTGGCCCTGATAACTATGGCAGCCATTCTCATTCCCAATCCTGGCCCTGATCACTGTGGCAGCCACTCTCATTCCCAATCCTTGCTGTTATTGCTGTGGCAGCCACTCTCATTCCCAATCCTGGTCCTGATCACTGTGGCAGCCACTCTCAATCCCCATCCTGGCCCTGATAGCTATGGCAGCCATTCTCATTCCCAATCCTGGCCCTAATCACTGTGGCAGCCACTCTCATTCCCAATCCTGACTCTGGTCACTGTGGCAGCCGCTCTTGTTCCCAATCCTGGACCTGATAACTATGGCACATGGTCTCCTTTTCCAATTCCAGCTCAGATGGCTGAGGGAGATGCTCTTACACCCTTAACCAGGCCCTGATTGCTGCGGCAACTGCTCTTATTCCCATCTCTGCACTGATCGCGGTGGCAGCCACTCTCATTATCCATCCCAGACCTAATTGCCTAAGCAGCCTCTCTTGTTCCCCGTTCAAGCCCTGAATAGTGAGGAAGCCATGTTCGTTCTTCAACACAGGAACTCTATAAACAATGGGCTCATATTTCTGCACATTTTTAGAGGGGACTCTTGTGCAGCTTCACTCCTCTTATGGATAACACAACTGTCCTTACCTAAACAATGCGTAAAAGTAACCAAATCTAAGTATGATACTGCTGGCGAGCCTTGTTCTGAACAATAAAAATCATATCCAGAATAGGAGCCAAGAAGGTGACTATTGCGGTTTCACCGAACTGAGCGGCTGACGCGTTTTTATTGTATTTTCCTCTCCTTCTCCTCACTAAACTATGATTGAAAGATGTTTGGGCTATGTGCTATGTCTGGGGCCACTAGATGTGCCCTGGGAGGTGCCACCATGTCACACCATGCTCATGGTGGTGTCGTGTTAGGAATCTTATCTTATGTAAAAGACTCCTGATGAGGCTGACAGTTGTCTCATATTCTCTAGGTGGAACATCAGCAGTTCAGAACAGTATGCTCTGCAGTATGTAGATGGCCACCAAGCCTACATCACTGAGCTGGTGAGTACTGGGCAGACGGGCGAGAGCATGGCAAAAGTCCGAGAGCAGTAGAGACTCAGACCTAAGTGATGATCACATTCCTTCATGTTCCATGTTATCTTCTCCTCATAGAACAGAATGGAAATAAAGAATGGCAGCATCCTCAAACTGACCACGTCCCCGGTGAGCGAAAACTGCAAATCCTGCCTGTCATGGTTCACCCAAAGTGCCATGTACCGCGAAACCAACCAGCAGACATGAGTTTATTGCTACTCACCGCAGAGCTGACGGATCCTCTATATACAGTACTACACCACACAGGACACATCCTCTATATACTACACCACATGGGACACATCCTCTATATCTACACCACACGGGACACATCCTCTATATGCTACACCACACGGGACACATCCTCTATATACTACACCACACAGGACACATCATCTATATACTACACCACATGGGACACATCCTCTATATACTACACCACACGGGACACATCCTCTATATACTACACCACACGGGACACATCCTCTATATACTACACCACACGGGACACATCATCTATATACTACACCACATGGGACACATCCTCTATATACTACACCACACGGGACACATCCTCTATATACTGCACCACACGGGACACATCCTCTATATACTACACCACAGAGGACACATCCTCTATATACTGCACCACATGGGACACATCCTCTATATACTACACCACAGAGGACACATCCTCTATATACTACACCACACGGGACACATCCTCTATATACTACACCACACAGTAGAGCTGACGGATCCGCTGTTCTCCCCTTTGTTATCTATGAGCGCAGTGATTGTTTTCTTCCTCTGACCTGCAGGATAAGGAGGCGAGCAGCTTGTGTCAGGGAGTTCAGAGTCATAATGTGGACGTGAGATCAGAGTCTCTGAAGAAACTCGCCGTTCTATCCTCCGATGTCACATTTGCTCAGGAATTCATTAGTCGCGATGGACTCCAGGTTCTGTCTCGGGCAGTTGAAGATGATGAGGAGTAAGGTTCAGTAAATTAGGAAAAGAATATGGCTGCTATCATTATTATTGACGGTTTACACCGTGGTATCATTGAGTTCTGTCCATGTTGTTCACCCACTGATTGTATACACCATGGTATCATTGTGTACAACCCGTGTAGTTCACCCACTGATGGTATACACCGTGGTATCACTGTGTACAGTCCATGTAGTTCACCCACTGATGGTATACACCATTTTATCATTATGTATAGCCCGTGTAGTTTACCCACTGATGGTATACACCATGGTATCATTGTGTACAGTCCGTGTAGTTCACCCACTGATGGTATACACCGTGTGTCAGGAACATGAGGTATTTGATTGTGTATTATCGCACACTGAGTTCTGCTACATCCAAGAATGGAGGACAGACATCCACTGCAAATTCAACCCCCCCCCCTTCTTTTCTCTGCCTCTGTGTATGTGAATCCTAAACCCCTCATTTCACCCCTCCCTCAAAAATTTATATGGTTCTATGCTGCGGGCAGACCACTCTCACTACCCTACTCATTCCCCCCTCCCACCTGGTACTGTTTAAAACTGGTACAGAAGCATTGGCTTCTATTGTTCTTTCAAGGTAGTATATATTGGCACAGATCAGGGCTAGAGATATATGAATAAGAATTATATATTCCGGATGTCCATCGAGGGATCTATAACTCCCTGAAACCGCTAGAAGCTAAACCCAACGAGTGCAAAGTGCGGGTTTTTCCGTAAGCGGTTCATGTAATTACTCTGTGTTTACACTTAAAAGAATCCCCATGATGTGGGGCACATTCTGATCATCGTGTCTTTCGTATACGAGATTCATACAGCGAGCTAGGTAGAAAAATGGTTGCCATAACACTAAGTAAAAGGGGAAGATTCAGCCTCTAAGTGAGGTCACCACAGAGGGAGTGCCTGCGTTTTAGGCTAGGAAATAAGTAGTGAAGCAAGCAGTCTTGACATGTATTTGTCCAGGATCTAGCTGCTATACAGACTAGTGATGCAGGTAGATATATGCTCGCCCCTCCTCCACATCACACGGCCAGTGTCATGTCGGACGCTGTTCAGACCAGGTCGTCCGACAGACAGCGGTAATTCCGCTTTTGACCACTATTTACTCATTGGCGTCTGCTAGATTTTGTCTAGCTGTTCCGGGGTTAATTTACCTGATCCTCGGATTGGAAGCTGGGCCATTTCCATGGCCTTTAAATAGTTCTCCTGATCATTGGGCGTCGCCGATTATAGTTTCTGTCTTGCGTTGTTATCTCGGTCTGGAGTGGAGAGCTGGTGGTTGGAGATTCGTTGCTGGTGGTGTATATTCCTTCGTCTTATTTACTTCCTATATTTGTGTTTATTTTGCCCTGCACATTTATAGTGTATTCCTGAGTGTCTGCGGCGTGGTGTATATTTTCCTTTATCCTTGTCTGAGCTACTGTGGGTATTTAAGTATTACCTCTTCACTGGGTGGTGGGTGGAGGTTTCAGCCTAGGGCTGAGCTCAGGAGTTAGGGTGAGGTTCGAGGCCTGAACATGCACACCATCAGTGTAAACTTCAGGTAGAGGGTCAGTCAGGATTTCCCTAGTCTTAGGGAAATTGCAGGAGCCCGGGTTATTAGCTCTCGCTCACCAAGTCTCTCCCTGACATTATAATCGGCCCAACAACAACAACAACAAAAAAAAACAAAAAAAAGAGGGGTTTCTTTTTTTTTTTTTTTTTTTGTCATGGATCCCATGACTTCCATAACCCGCCAGTTGGAGGCGCTGTCCCTACAGGTCACTGAGTTGAGGGGGCAATGCAGCAACAGGGACTAGCAGTGTCCAATGTGCAAGCTGGAGCGACAGGAAGAGTTACTGAGCCTAAATTTCCGTTGCCTGAAAAATTTGCTGGGGAATGCAGTAAATTTGTTTCTTTTCGTGAAGCTTGCAAACTATATTTCCGTATGCGCCCGATATCTTCGGGTAATGAGGCTCAGCGTGTGGGCCTGGTGTTGTCATTGTTAAGTGGGGATCCCCAAGCGTGGGCGTTTTCTTTGCCATCTGATTCTGCGGCATTTGTCTCTGTGGAGAGTTTTTTTCTTCTCTTGGGAAAATCTACGATGAACCTGACAGAATGGCTCTGGCAGAATCTAGATTACGCTCTATTCGCCAGGGGGAGCGAGTAGCAGAGGATTACTGTTCTGAATTCCGCCGCTGGGTGATCGATACCCAATGGAATGATCCAGCATTGCGGAGTCAGTTTATTCATGGGATTTCTGGAAGGGTTAAAAAAGCCCTTCTGATGTACGAGACTCCTACTTCTCTGGATTCCGCTATGAGTCTGGTTGTCCGCATTAATCGCCGTTTGCGTCAGGGGGAGCATGAGACACCGCCTATGGGAGAGGGTTTAGGTTCACATGAGGTTGCTGCAGGTGAGCCCACGGAGCCTATGCAAATCGCAGGGGTGTCACATGTCAAGCATCGAGCCCCTGAGCTCAGGAAGCAGGGACCCTGCTTTTACTGTGGTAAAATTGGTCATTTTATTAACATCTGTCCTCTGCTGCCTAAGAAAAACGCAACGGCGGAAAACTTCTGAGCTCAGAGGGTGTGGAGGAGACCAGTCTGAGCTTATGTATATCCTCCATGGTGGTTTCTCAGTGCATGCTCCCTGCTAAGGTTTTTGTTGCTGGCAGTGAGCTGCCAATTACTGTTTTTGTGGTTAGTGGTTCAGCCACAAATCTCATTAATGAGGGGTTTGCGCGCACAGCAGGTTTTAGGATTGAAAAACTGTCTCATCCTATCCGCGTGGTCACCATCAATGCTGCTCCTCTCTCTCAGGGGGAGATTACTGAATTTGTGGCTGAGGTGAAACTCCACATTGGAGTTCTACATTCTGAGCGGGTTACATGTAAGGTGCTCAGGAATCTTCCTGCTCAGGTGGTTTCGGGTTTTCCTTGGTTGTCTATGCACAACCCGGTAATTGACTGGAAAACCTCAGGACATAATTCGGTGGAGCGAGTTCTGCCAGGAGAATTGCCTGGCCACATGTGTGGCTGCGGTGACTTCAAGCGTTCCGGAGTCACTTCAGGATTTTGTGGATGTGTTCTCTGAGAAGGGTTGTTCAGAGTTGCCGCCACATCGTCCTTATGACTGTTCTATCAGGTTTAAACCAGGGGCCAAATTACCTAAAGCAAGGATGTTTAACATCTCCGGTCCGGAGAGACAAGCGTTAAAAGATTACATTGCGGAAAGCTTGAGCAAAGGGCACATCAGGCCGTCATCCTCGCCGGTGGCAGCAGGGTTCTTCTTTGTGAAGAAGAATGATGGCGGATTACGCCCGTGTTTGGATTTCAGGGAGTTGAACCAGATTACGGTTCGTGATCCATACCCTATGCCTCTGATACCAGATTTGTTCAACCAGGTGGCAGGTGCTAAGTGGTTCACCAAGCTTGACCTCAGGGGGGCGTACAACCTCATAAGAGTCCGTCAAGGTGATGAGTGGAAGACGGCTTTTAATACCCCTGAGGGTCATTTTGAAAATTTGGTGATACCGTTTGGGTTGACTAACGCACCTGCAGTGTTCCAACATTTCATCAATGATGTGTTCTCGCATGTTTTGGGGAAATTCGTTATCGTGTACCTAGATGACATTCTCATATATTCTTGCGACCGTGAGGCTCATTTAGATCATGTCAGGCAGGTGTTACAGCTTCTCAGAGAGAATAAGCTGTATGCTAAACTTGAGAAATGTGTATTTTCTGTTCAAGAGTTGCCTTTCTTGGGTTATATTGTGTCTGCTTCTGATTTTAAAATGGACGCCGCTAAGGTGCAGGCGGTGCTGCATTGGGAACGTCCTGATAACCTGAAAGCACTTCAGCGGTTCCTTGGGTTTTCTAACTAGTATAGGAAATTTATCAAGGATTTTTCCATCATTGCTAAACCGCTAACTGACATGACTAAAAAGGATACCAATTTCTCTGTTTGGCCTGAGGCTGCTGTGCGCGCATTTGAATTTCTTAAAACCAGTTTTGTTTCAGCCCCCATTCTTGTGCAGCCAGACGTATCTAAACCATTTGTTGTGGAAGTCGATGCGTCTGAGGTTGGTGTGGGGGTGGTACTATCTCAAGGCTCATCTTTGAGTGGTTTACGTCCGTGCGCCTATTTCTCCAAGAAACTGTCGTCCGCCGAACGTAACTACGATATCGGCAACAGGGAGTTGTTGGCAATTAAGTTGGCCTTTGAGGAATGGCGACACTTCTTGGAGGGGTCGGTCCATCAGGTAACTGTTATTACCGATCATAAGAATCTGCTGTATTTGGAGTCAGCCAAGAGTCTGTCCCCCAGGCAGGCTCGCTGGGCATTGTTTTTCACGCGGTTCAATTTTGTGGTCACTTACAGACCGGGGTCTAAAGACACTAAGGCGGATGCTCTGTCCAGGTGTTTTCCGGGGGGAGAACCTCGGGAGGATCCAGTACCCATCCTCCAAAAGGGTGTTGTGGTTTCGGCTCTCACTACCGAGGTTGAGGCTGAGATTGCCGAGGCTCAGGAGGAGGTACCATCTGAGCTTCCCATCAACAAATCTTTTGTTCCACTTCATCTCCGCCTAAAGGTTTTGCCGTCCTGGCTGGTCACCCAGGGGTTAGCGGTACCTTGGAGTTGGTGTCACGTCGGTTTTGGTGGCCCAAGATCCGACAGGACGTAGTCTCATACGTGTCAGCTTGTACCACGTGCGCTAGGGCTAAGACGCCCCGCTCCTGTCCTGTTGGCACACTACTTCCTCTTGAGGTACCTAGTAAGCCATGGACGGAAATCTCCATGGATTTCATCACTGATTTGCCCTCATCAGCTGGAAACATGGTCATCTTGGTGATTGTTGATCGTTTTTCTAAAATGTCGCACTTTGTGTCTTTGCCTGCGTTGCCTAATGCTAAGATTCTGGCTCAGGTATTTGTGCAGGAGGTGGTCAGACTTCATGGGGTTCCGTCTGACATCGTGTCTGATAGGGGGTCTCAGTTTGTGGCAAAATTTTGGAGAGCGTTTTGTTCACGGCTGGGAATCAAGCTATCTCATTCTTCGGCGTTTCATCCTCAGTCAAATGGTCAGACTGAGCGTATGAACCAAAATTTGGAACAGTACTTACGCTGCTTTGTCTCTGATAACCAGGAGGAGTGGTCTACCTTTCTTCCTTTGGCTGAGTTTGCCATCAATAATCACCGCCAGGAGTCGTCTGGGGAGTCTCCATTTTTTTGTGTTTACGGGCTACATCCTCAATTTTGTACCTTGAGTCAGAGGGGCTCTTCCGGCGTTCCGGAGGAGGACCAGTTAGGAACACAATTGTCATCAGTCTGGAGGAGAGTTAAACAGCGCCTGTTGAGTGTGGGTGCTAGGTACAAACGTGTGGCTGACAGTAGGCGTGTGCCAGGTCCGGACCTGAGTGTGGATGACTGGGTGTGGTTATCCACAAAAAACATAAGACTCAAAATACCGTCCCTTAAATTGGGTCCACGGTTTATTGGTCCATTTAGGGTCACCGCCGTCATTAACCCAGTTGCGTACCGATTGGAGCTCCCTACGGTGTATAAGATACACAACGTGTTCCACAGGTCTCTTCTAAAGAAGGTGGTGGGTTCTGTGGACGCGGCGCCTATGCCACCTCCAGTCTTGGTGGATGGTAATTTGGAGTTTGAAGTCTCCAAGGTGGTTGACTCTCGTGTAGTGCGTCGCACTTTACAGTACTTGGTTCACTGGCGTGGTTATGGGCCTGAGGAGAGGTCCTGGGTACCAGCCTCGGACGTTCATGCTGACCGGCTGGTTAGGTTGTTTCACCCCCGTCATCCGGACAAGCCGGGTCCTATAAGCCGTGAGGGCCCTGGGGTCCCTCGTAGAAGGCGGGGTACTGTCATGTTGGACGCTGTTCAGACCAGGTCGTCCGACAGACAGCGGTAATTCCGCTTTTGACCACTATTTACTCATTGGCGTCTGCTAGATTTTGTCTAGCTGTTCCGGGGTTAATTTACCTGATCCTCGGATTGGAAGCTGGGCCATTTCCATGGCCTTTAAATAGTTCTCCTGATCATTGGGCGTCGCCGATTATAGCTTCTGTCTTGCATTGTTATCTCGGTCTGGAGTGGAGAGCTGGTGGTTGGAGATTCGTTGCTGGTGGTGTATATTCCTTCGTCTTATTTACTCCTTCCTATATTGTGTTTATTTTGCCCTGCACATTTATAGTGTATTCCTGAGTGTCTGCGGCGTGGTGTATATTTTCCTTTATCCTTGTCTGAGCTACTGTGGGTATTTAAGTATTACCTCTTCACTGGGTGGTGGGTGGAGGTTTCAGCCTAGGGCTGAGCTCAGGAGTTAGGGTGAGGTTCGAGGCCTGAACATGCACACCATCAGTGTAAACTTCAGGTAGAGGGTCAGTCAGGATTTCCCTAGTCTTAGGGAAATTGCAGGAGCCCGGGTTATTAGCTCTCGCTCACCAAGTCTCTCCCTGACAGCCAGTCATGAAATAAGATGACATAACGAAATGTAAGTGTGCTTTTCAACGGTTATCCCATTTTATTTGTAATTGTATTGTACATATGATATTTGTCTTCTTTATAATATCTTTTTATACCTCTGTAAACACTGCCTACCTTTTTTGGAGTAAAATATAAAATTACTTGCTTGTCTCTCCCTGCTCTATAATGAACTGTCGCATTCTCTGAAGTGAATTACGCTACTAATTTGGGTTGGCTCTGGACCCATTAATAATTATGAAATCGGAGCTGGTGGTAGCATAATCTGTCCTGTGCAATTAGGAGTCTTTGAAGCGACCAGTGGCGTTGATAATTATTGTTCCTTCCTGAGTGGGAGTAGTTATATCGCCCTCGCTGCAGCATGCCCAATAGCCAGTACATAGCAGGCAGCCTTTCTGGTCACTAATTACCATAGATGCAGTACCCTGACTGACCTGAGGGTAAGGGGGGTGCCAGAGAGCTGCAAGTTCCAAACCGGAACTGGGAAATGGGATATAGATAAATCCCCTTCAGAAAGAACCAGGGGCAACCAAACAACCCCGGTTCATGACAAATTGGTGAGTGGTGGGGATGACAAAGGTATATCCTCACCGTGAACTATGACATATTGGTGGCAGCACGGTGGGATTCTTGACATATTGGTGGCAGCGGTGGGATCATAGAGCATTAGTGATCGGGTTTGAGTCATTCCTCTCACTAAAAACTTGCACAGTTCTTGCGAGGACTTGGAGCAAAAGGTTTTGGAGAACAAGCTCAGTGTTTACTAGTCCTGAGACAATAGTGTGTACTTGTGATTACCCCCTCCCTTTCTCTTTGTTTTTCTATCCTATCTTTTATTTGGCAATGATGGCCGCAAAAGGAGAAGCCTGGTACATCTAGCAGAAGAGGGACACCCTTGTTGGAGTATGCACGTACCACGGCCTGGACCCCCATGGCAAAACCAAGGCTCAATTGGTCATGGAACTGGTGCAATTTGAAGCAGACCAAGACCGGTCTCAGAGCCCAGTGGCCGCAGAAGCCAGCACAAGCTTAAATAGTGCTGCAGCAGAGATCCAACCACTGAATGCTGGCCCTACTTGCAACCAGGGTGGATTGGACCCCAACCTGCTGGCGGCCTTGGAACAACTCCCCGCCGATGACCGTGATGAACATCTGCAGCTGATCCAGCAATACCACGAGAGAGCCGAGCGGCAAGCGGTGCGGGTGCACCAGCTGGAGTTAGTCCGACTCCAGGGGCCGAAGTCGTCCCAGTCCAGTGGCGAGCCCAACAGTGCTCAGACCCCTAAACCCTGGCCAGAGCACTTTCCTGTGATGAAAAAGGTCGGAGACTTGGACACTTTTTTGAGGGCATTTGAGAAAGCCTGCAGACAGTATCGGCTGCCTGGGAACGAATGGGCCCGACACCTAACCCCTCGGCTAAGATGCAAAGCTCTGGAGGCGTTTGCTGCTCTCCCTCCAGACCAAGATGACGACTATGAGGCCATCAAGCAGGCCCTGATAACCAAGTACCAGCTTACACCTGAGGTTTACCGTAGAAAGTTCTCCAACGTGACCCACACGACAGTCATAGCGATGCGGTGCATAGACTTAGGACCCACTTTAACAGGTGGATCCAAGAACTGTCAGTGACCACCTTTGAGCAGCTGGGAGACCTGATGATCAAAAACCAATTTCTACATCTGTGCCCAGCCGAGGTGAGACAGGTCGTGATGGACCAAGAGCCCAAAGAGGCGGATAAAGCAGCGCAGATTGCCGATGCCTATGAGGTGAACCGTAAATCGGAAGTGCGGAAGCCAGTCACCACCAGCTGGAGAGGGGGTAAGCCTGCAACCAACGCCAGTACCCTGCCAGCCAACTCACCAGAGGCCCTGTCCCTGTTGCCAATAGCATCGGACCTACCACCGACCTAAGCCACACTTTTTCCTGAAAACGAACTGGTCATATCAGCGCCAACTGTCCAGAGAAGCAGAGGAACCCCCCAGCCAAGGCCCCAGGGCCGAATGCAGTAGTTCTCTTGGTGGGTGGGGCTGTTGGGAGGGTCTGTGACAATGTGCAGCATGTCACTGAGGGGGGCCATGTCGCTCAAGGCTTCAAGGACATCGGGGCTGAACGAACCCTCATCTGACCCAAACTGGCAGCCCCTGAACAGATTATTGCGGGGAAAACCCTGACTGTCACCGGGATTGTGGGCATCCGCTGTCCCCTGCCAATGGCCCGGGTGTATATAGATTTGGGTGCCAGGAGCGGGGTGAATAAAGTGAGGCTGTTCGATAACTTGCCTACTGATGTTTTATTGGGAACTGATTTGGGGAGGATGGTTGCATATTATGTCCTTGACTCCGCTCCCCGATCGAATGCTGAGGATAGAGATGGGAAATTGCATGTGTTACCTGACAATGCTTTACCGGTTAATGATGTACCTGATAACCATTTTTCTGAAAATGCCGAAGGTAATGCTGATAATGCGGATGATGAAAATGTGCATGTGTTACCTGCTAACCATTCATTTCCTAAGAATGATGTGTCTACAGGTGCAGAAGTGCTCAGCCACGTCACTCCGCGGGTGGGATGGCTGAGGAACCCCTAACAGGAGCAAGCGATGGTGATAAGAGAAATGGGGAGATGCATGGGAACTGTGAGGAAGGTGATGCCGTGCAACTGACCAGTGCCACAGAGGACTGTAACTACCCCATAAGTAGCACTGCTCCTGGGGTGTTGGGGGTGGATGGGGAGGTAGTACCCATAGCAGCGCCAGCTGATGGGTCTATGGAAATTCCCGGGGAGACAGCCTACGTAGCTGCTGTCACCCGCAGAGTGCCCGGAAAGCAGATAACGTTCTGCCTTCTGGACCCTCCTCAGTCACAGGCGTGACAGAACCAGAGATGGACCCAGAGCAGGTCCCAGAGGATTCCCGTGGGGAAGGGACACCGACATCGCTTCTGGCTTCCCCTAGCCAGGAGTTCCAGGCTGCTGTGCACTCAGATGCGAGCATGGAGAATTTGAGACACCTTGCCAAGACGCCCACCTTCGTGACAGATAAGGAGAGGGTGTTCTAGAATCGAGGGAGGTTGTACTGGGAGACAGTACCCAAAAAATCCCAAAAGGAGTGGATGAGGGAAAGACAGCTGGTCATCCCGCACCCATTCAGGGGTGAGTTTTTGCGGATTGCCCATGAGATCCCGCTCCCTGGACACTTGGGGATCATCAAAACTAAGGCCCAGCTGTCTCAACACTTCTATTGGCCCAAGATGGGGACAGATGTGACAAACTCCTGCCACACCTGTATCAACTGTCAAAGAGTGGGGAACGCAGGGCCTGCTCTTAAGGCTCCCCTGATCCCTTTGCCAGTGATAGCGGAGCCTTTTCAGAGGATTGTGGGGGACATTGTGGGCCCGCTGGCCGTCCCCAGCAGTTCTGGAAAGCAATACGTCCTCACTGTGGTAGACCGCTATCTGGTAGCCAGAGGCAGTGGCTCTGTCCTCAAATAGGGCAGATAAGGTGGCGGATGCACTGTTGGCCATCTTTTCACGGGTAGGATTTCCCAGGGAGATGCTTACCGATCAAGGGACCCAATTGAGGTCTTGCCTAATGGAGGCTCTCTGTAAGAGAATGCAGGTGAAGCGTCTGGTATCGAGTGTGTATCACCCACAGACCAATTGCTTGTGTGAGTGTTTCAACGGTACCTCAAATAGATGCTACGCATGCTGGTTGAGACCCAAGGACACGACTGGAAGCGGTTCCTCCTACACCTGCTATTGTCAGGACTCTGAACATTTTTTACCTTTTGTGCATTACTGCCCTTTTTCAAGATGGCGTCTTTGGTCTCATGTGCACTGTGTCTTCCTGCTATAAAGCTCCACCCCAGCCTTCAGTCTGTGCTAGATTATTCTGCCTTGCATCCAGCTCCTGACCTCTGATTACTCCCTGGCTATACACCTGCTCCTGTGAACCTGTGTGGTGATCCTGCTACTCTGCTCTGAGTCCCTGCTGCATACACAAGCTTCCAGTAATCCTCCTTCATCTGCTGCTCGTGTTTACTTCTATCTGCATTTGCTGGACATGTAAGCTGTTGCTGCTTTGCAATAACCTGAGACTATTAACCAGGCTTCCCTGGTTGAGCTAAGATATGTTTTGAACTGCCTTATAAGCATATCTATCTGTGTCTGGACTAGACAAGGATTTATTCGTGTCAAGTATCCTCAAGAATAACTGTGCTTCATAGACTTTCTGCTTAATTTCATTCTCCTCTGAAGTTTCCTATAGACTGCTAAGCTGCGTTTATTATTTGCACCAAGTGTTGTGGACTTGAGTTTCTCTCTGCACCTGTTTGAATCACCGTGTGATAATATAGACTTTACCACTTATAAAACTGTGTCCTGTAGTTGTCTTGTTCCACGCAAAGAGTCTCCTGAGTTATCCCCTATAATTATTACAGCTATTCGCTTACCGAGAGGTTCCGCAGACCTCGACGGGGTTCTCCCCCTTCGAGCTCCTGTACGGCAGGCAAGTCTGGGGACTCCTTGGACTGGTAAGGGAATCCTGGGAAGAGGAGCCGAACCCTTCTGAAGTGTCCATAGTGGAGTATGTCATGCGCTTCCGTGACAAAATGCAGACCTTGACGCAGTTGGTGAATGACAACATGATGCAGGCTCAGGCTGATCAGAAGCAATGGTACGACCAGAACGCACGGAAGTGGACCTACCAGGTGGGTCAAAAAGTGTGGGTGCTGGTCCCCGTACCAAAGGATAAGCTTCAGGATGCCTAGGAAGGCCCATACGTTGTCCACCAACAGCTCAACCCAGTCACTTACGTGGTCACACTTGACCATGCTCGGGATAGGTGAAAGGCCTTTCACGTCAATATGATGAAGGCCCGTCACAAAAGTGAAGCCTACATCCTACCGGTCTGCAGCCTGCCCGAAGACGGGGAGGATGACTCTCTCCTGGACATGCTGGCCCAAGCCAAGGCCGGTGGGTCCATCGAGGACATGAAGGTAAGCGCCTTGTTAACCAAACCGCAAGGGTCGCAGTTGCGGACCACGTTGGAACCCTTCCGGGTCATGTTCTCCAACCGACCTGGAAGGCCTGAGTTAGCGGTCCATGAGGAATCATGCCCCACTACGGCGAACACCCTATCGGATCTCTGATGAGGTGCAGCAGGTTATGCGCCAGGAGATCGATGAGATCTTACAGCTCAGGGTGATTCAACGGTCAAAGAGCGCTTGGGCCTCACCTGTAGTTCTCATACCAAAGAAGGATCGGACCACCTGGTTCTGCTTGGACTACAGGGGGCTCAACGCCATCACAGCCTCTGATGCACTCCCAATGCCGCACATCGAGGAGCTGCTTGAGCGGTTAGCTGGCGCAGAATATCTGACCATAATGGATCTGAGTTGAGGATACTAGCAGATTCCCCTGAGCCACAGGAGAATTCTGCCTTTATCACACCCTTCGGACTGTACGCGTCCATGGTCATGCCCTTCAGCATGAAGAATGCCCCTGCCACTTTCCAGCGGATGGTCAACCACCTGCTTCAGGGACTGGAGAAGTGTGCGGTGGCGTACTTGGATGACATTACTATCTTCAGTTCCTCCTAGGACCAACACTTGCAGCATCTTCAGGAGGTGCTCAGGCGAATTCACCAAGCCGGTCTGATCATCCCATCCATCCAAGCCGGGGAAGTGCCAGATGGGCATGAGAGAGGTCCACTACGTGGAACACCGGGTAGGCGGGAACTCCATGAGGCCAGAGCAAGGTAAGGCAGATGGGTTGTCCCACCGGGGCGAACCTGCCGAGATGCGCATGCAGGAGTACCAAGAGGGGGAGGTGTCAGGAACATGAGGTATTTGATTGTGTATCATCGCACACTGAGCTCTGCTGCATCCAAGAGTGTAGGACAGACACGCACTACAGATTCGCCCCCCCTTCTTTTCTCTGCCTGTGTGTGTGTGAATCCTAAACCCCTCATTTCACCCCTCCTTCAAGAATTTATATTTTTCAATGCTGCGGGTAGACAAGTGCAAAGTGCGGGTTTCTCCATAAGCGGTTCATGTAATTACTCTGTGTTTACACTTAAAAGAATCCCCATGATGTGGGGCACATTCTGATCATCGTGTCTTTCGTATATGAGATTCGTACAGCGAGCTAGGTAAAAAATGGTTGCCATAACACTAAGTAAAAGGGGAGGATTCAGCCTCTAAATGAGGTCACCACAGAGGGAGTGCCTGGGTTTTAGGCTAGGAAATAAGTAGTGAAGCAAGCAGTCTTGACATGTCTTTGTCTGGGGTCTAGCTGCTATACAGACCTGTGATGCATCTAGACATATGCTCGCCCCTCCTCCGCAGCACACTGCCAGCCATGAAATAAGATAACATAATGAAATGTAAGTGTCCTTTTCAACGTCAATCCCATTTTATTTGTAATTGTATTGTACCTATGATATTTGTCATCTTTATAAAATCTTTTTATACCTCTGTAAACACTGCCTACCTTTTTTGGAGTAAAATATAAAATTACTAGCTTGTCTCTCCCTGCTCTATAATGAACTGTCACATCCTGATAAATCCTGATAAAGGTATCCTCCCCGTGAACCGTGACATATTGGTAGCAGCACGGTGGGATTCCTGACACCGTGGTATTATTCTGTACAGTCCATGTAGTTCTCCCACTGATGGTATACACCGTGGTATCATTGTATACAGTCCGTGTAGTTCTCCCACTGATGGTATACACCATGGTATCATTGTGTACAGTCCATGTAATTCACCCATTGTTGGTATACACCGTGGTATTGTTGTGTGCAGTCCATGTAGTTCTCCCACTGATGGTAGAATCATAGAATGGTAGAGTTGGAAGGGACATCCTGGGCTATCTGGTCCAACCCCCTGCTCCATCCCGTGTAATATAGGAGAGGCCTCCATCCCGTGTAAAATAGGAGAGACCTCCATCCCGTGTAATATAGGAGACGCCTCCATCTCGTGTAATATAGGAGATGCCTCCATCCTGTGTAACATAATAGAGGCCTCCACCCTGTGTAATATGGGAGAGCCCTCCATCCTGTATAATATGGGAGAGGCCTCCATCCTGTGTAATATGGGAGAGGCCTCCATCCTGTGTAATATGGGAGAGGCCTCCATCCTGTGTAATATGGGAGAGGCCTCCATCCTGTGTAATATAGGAGAGGCCTCCATCCTGTGTAATATGGGAGAGGCCTCCATCCTGTGTAATATGGTAGAGGCCTCTATCCCATGTAGGTCCAGAAAGAAGCGAGGCTTGTGTAGAACTCTCTCCAAAGTGATCTTTGTCACCTTTTCCTTCTCATTTTGTGTGCATTCCCAAGGGAGAGCTGAGAGGTCCCTGGTTTGTCTATAAAAACCTTGGTGACTAAAGCTCTGCTCCAGAAGGAAGGAAACTGGTGTCTGTGCTTGGAGAATGCCATACTGGAGGTAAATGGTCTCAGCCTGATTGAGAAGCTCAGGATGGAGGTATCAGAGGATCTAAGGGAAACCAAAGGTCTTGTGTGCAGCCAGACATGCAAAGAAAAGTCCTGCTCCCAGATGCCACCATATAATGACCCCCCCACTGACATATGGGGAATTCTGCTCATCACTAGCCTCATGTCTTGTGTTTACAGGCTTAAGGAGGTGATGTGTCACATCTTGAAGGCCATTTCGGAGCTGATGGAACATGGCTTTGTGTCCTGGGAGACGTTCAGCCCAGCATTCATACAAAAGGTACACAGGAAGTTTGGGTAGCACCAGATGCCATGACACGCATGGATTGTGGAGAGAACTAGGGCAGCACCTCCGCATGGCCAACATCACCTGAGCTAGATGAAACACCATCTTTATCCTTACGTGGTGATTAAAATGTAATGGTACAAAATTATAGCCTCGGTATTCCTAACTAAGGCACATTCCAGTCGTGATTTCCATTGGTGACATTTAGTGTTGGACTGG
Source organism: Ranitomeya variabilis (assembly GCF_051348905.1). Classification (NCBI taxonomy): domain Eukaryota; kingdom Metazoa; phylum Chordata; class Amphibia; order Anura; family Dendrobatidae; genus Ranitomeya; species Ranitomeya variabilis. The sequence goes on from NC_135233.1 coordinate 626,931,094, forward strand.
AAAACAACGAGCCCACCACAGAACTTCATTCTTAGGGCCCACCATCCAGTAATAAAGAAATAAGAGGACAAAGTATGCAACATAAAGAACAGCAATCTGTACATAAGAGCAGCCCTCCTCAACTTCGCCTTCCTCCTCATCCTCCTCGCCTTCCTTCTCGACATGTTGGTGTCTCGTCTAATCCCAGTGACATGTTGGTGTCTCCTCTAATCCCTATGACATGTTGGCATCTCCTCTAAACCCAGTGACGTGTTGGTGTCTCCTCTAATCCCTATTTCAAAGATAAAGCCGTGTGCACTACTACTGGTGGTGCCCAGGTAGGTTCCCACACCATGTGATACTAAGGAAAGAACCTGGCACTCAACTTAATGCTTGTGAGATTTTAATCGTAGTAGCCAAAACGTTTCGGTCCTATATCTGGACCTTCATCAGTTACGTACTATGATGAAAAAAGTAAATGACTGTAGTGTCATATAAGGCACAGCATGGTCTGCGTCTGGTATTTGCGCAGATAGGTTTAGGCACACAGAATGGACTTATTCACGCTGATAGGTGCTGTGCTTGTGTCCAGACACGGTATCCCCGGGGATACCGTGTCTGGACACAAGCACAGCACCTATCAGCGTGAATAAGTCCATTCTGTGTGCCTAAGGCCATGTTCACACTTTGCGGTTTTTGCGGTTTTTACCGCGGCGATTTTGATGCTGCGGGTCCGCAGCAGTTTCCATAGCGTTTACATTAACATGTAAACCCTATGGAAACCGCAAACCGCAGTGCACATGCTGCGGGAAAAACCGCGCAGAAACGCAGTGGTTTAAAACCCGCAGCATGTCACTTCTTTGTGCAGAATCGCAGCGATTCTGCACCCATAGAAATGCATTGAACCGCTTACTTCCCGCATGGGGCTGTGCCCACGTTGCGGGAAGTAAGCGGATAATGTGCTGGTGGTACCCGGGGTGGAGGAGAGGAGACTCTCCTCCAGGCCCTGGGAACCATAAATAGTGTAAAAAAAAAAGAATTAAAATAAAAAATGATGTTATACTCACCTCTCAGCGCGGCCCGCGGCCGTCCGGTCTTCGGTTTGCTGTGCGAGCAGGACCTGTGGTGACGTCGCGGTCACATGACCGTGATGACGACGCGGTCACATGACCGTGACGTCACGAAGGTCCTTCTCGGCACAGCATCTTTGGAATCGGAGCGCCGCGTGCAGCGCCGAGGAGATGCGGACATCGGAGGGTGAGTATAACCAATTTTTATTATTTTTATCATTACTATTGATGCTGCATATTGCTGCATATGCAGCATCAATAGTACAGGAGTAATCCCGCAGCGGAAACCGCGGAACAAACCGCGATAAATCTGCAGGGATAACCGCAGCGGTTTTGCCCTGCAGATTTATCAATTCCGCTGCGGGATAAACCTGCAGAGCACACCGCAAAGTGTGAACATGGCCTAAACCTATCTGCACAAATACCAGACGCAGACCATGCTGTGCCTTATATGACACTACAGTCATTTACTTTTTTCATCATAGTACGTAACTGATGAAGGTCCAGATATAGGACCGAAACGTTTTGGCTACTACGATTAAAATCTCACAAGCATTAAGTTGAGTGCCAGGTTCTTTCTTTTAGTTGTCCTCTAATCCCTATGACATGTTGGCATCTCCTCTAATCCCAGTGACATGTTGGCGTCTCCTCTAATCACAGTGACATGTTGGTGTCTCGTCTAATCCCAGTGACATGTTGACATCTCCTCTAATCCTAGTGACATGTTGGCATCTCCTCTAATCCCAGTGACATGTTGGTGTCTCATCTAATCCCAGTGGCATGTAGACATTTCATCTCCCTCTAATCCCAGTGACATGTTGGTGTCTCATCTAATCCCAGTGACATGTTGGTGTCTCATCTAATCCCAGTGGCATGTAGACATTTCATCTCCTCTAATCCCAGTGACACGTTGGTGTCTCATTTAATCCCAGTGATATGTTAGCTTCTCATCTAATTCCAGTGACATGTTGGCTTATCTTCTAATGCTAGTGACATGTTGGTGTCTTCTCTAATCCCAGTGATATGTTAGCATCTCATCTAATCCCAGTGACATGTTGGTTGTCTCCTCTAATTCTAGTGATATGTTAGCTTCTCATCTAATCCCAGTGATATGTTAGCTTCTCATCTAATCATAGTGACATGTTGGCTTCTCTTCTAATGCTAGTGACATGTTGGTGTCTTCTCTAATCCCAGTGATATGTTAGGCTAGTTTCACATTTGCGTTTAAAAACGCAGCGTTTTTAACGCAAACGCATGTGGTGCAAAAAACGCATGTAAATGCGTTCAAACGCTGCGTTTTTTAGACGCATGCGTTTTTGCATGTGGTAAAAAAACGCGGCGTTTTGACGCGTTTACATGCGTTTTTTCCTGCGTTTGCGTTTTTGAAACGCATGATGAGAAGTGTGTGACAGCTGCCAATCATCAAAATCAACTAGAAAACCCACTATAAACAGAAATAGCTAGGGTTAGTGTTAGGATCCCTAGTAACCCTAGGGATCCTAACCCTAGGGATCCTAACCCTAACCCTAACCCTAGGGATCCTAACCCTAACCCTAGGGATCCTAACCCTAACCCTAAGGGTTAGGATCCTAACCCTAACCCTAAGGGTTAGGATCCTAACCCTAACCCTAAGGGTTAGGATCCTAACCCTAACCCTAAGGGTTAGGGTTAGGATCCCTAGGGTTAGGGTTAGGGTTAGGATCCCTAGGGTTACTAGGGATCCTAACCTTAGGGTTAGGGTTAGGGTTGGGGGGTGGCTTATCAGTGTGTTTTCTTGTGTTTTTCTATTGAAACGCATGCGTTTAAAAACGCATGCAAACGCATGTGCTTAAAAACGCATGCGTTTACAAAGACAGCAATACGTTTTTTTGCCGCGAAAAAACGCATGCATTTTTTTGCCGCAAAAAAACGCCGCTAGAAATTACTACAGGTTGCATTTCTGCAACAAAACGCAAGCATAAAAAAACGCATGCGTTGTCAAAACGCGGCAAAACGCATGCAAAATAACGCATGCGTTTTTAATGTTAAGTATAGAAAAAAAAAAAGCATGCGTTTTTTAGTGCTAAAACGCAGCGGCAAAAAACGCAAGTGTGAAACCAGCCTTAGCATCTCATCTAATCCCAGTGACATGTTGGTTGTCTCCTTTAATCCTAGTGGCATGTAGACATTTCATCTCCTCTAATCCCAGTGACATGTTGGTGTCTCATCTAATCCCAGTGATGTGTTAAGGTACCTTCACACTAAACAACTTTACAGCGAGAACGACAACGATCCGTGACATTGCAGCGTCCTGGATAGCGATCTTGTTGTGTTTGACACGCAGCAGCGATCTGGATCCCGCTGTGATATCGCTGGTCAGAGCTAGAAGTCCAGAACTTTATTTGGACGTTAGATCGGCGTGTATCGTCGTGTTTGACAGCAAAAGAAACGATGTCAGCAATGTTAAACATGGAGCTAACGACCTGTAAGAACGATAAGTGAGTCACCGCTACGTCACAGGATCGCTCCTGCATCGTTCTGGAGCTGCTGTGTTTGACATCTCTACAGCGACCTAAACAGCGACGCTGCAGCGATCGGCTCGTTGTCTATATCGCTGCAGCGTCGCCGAGTGTGATGGTACCTTTAGCTTCTCATCTAATCCCAGTGACATGTTGGTGTCTCCTCTAATCCCAGTGATATGTTAGCATCTCATCTAATCCCAGTGACATGTTGGTGTCTCCTCTAATCCCAGTGACATGTAGACATCTCATCTAATCCTAGTGACATGTTGGCATCTCATCTACAGGTCTTCATTTTTTTTGTCAGGTTGTGACCTTTGTGAACCTGAATCTGATGCTTCTGGAGATCACCAGGTTGGCTCTGATCATCCTGGAGAGTGTGGTCCAGAGTAACACCACACTGGGAGCCATGGTCAGACAGGAGGTTCCTCTGGATAGACTGCTCATGCTTCTGCAGCTGTACGTTTTTTCCCCTGATATTTATGAGGTTTAAGTTTGTATTAAAGAGAAGTATTTCTATCATATGATGCAGAATCCTCTCAGGGCTACAGACAGGCCTTTAGACTCAGTGTTTTCTGCTCTTGTAGGCCTGATCAGGAGACACAGATTAAGGTGATGGCGCTCCTTGTGGCCTTACTACAGACGGTCGGTGGGCAAGACAGAGCGGTAAGACACTGGTTGGGTGTATTGCCTTGTTCTCTTCATTTGCTGTAAACTGCTGAACTCCTTTATCAGGAAATGCTGGAATATCTGTGGAAGAAGAACATGAGGCAGTTTATCCATAAGGTGAGCGATCCAGACATAGAAGGCGGCCATGTGTTGGATACTGGCCCAGACGTACGTGTTTTGTGTTCCAGAGCATTATCCACGGCTGGCCACAACTTGGAGATGAGATGCGTCACTACCTCTATGTGCTGCAGTGTCTTAGCCTCGGCCTACTGGACGGGCGGATGAGAATCGCCATGGATCCCAATGATGCTGTAAGACAATGCTCACATTTTTCGAAGTGTCAGCTTCTAAAGCCAAATTTCACCCATTAGGCACCGTTGTTGGACAGGAACAAGTCGGGGTCAATTCCAGGTTCAGAAAGTAGTCTATAATCCTAAGTAGCTTAAATTGTTCACTTCTAATGATAAGAGTACAAGTCAGTAATAGTGGTCAAATAACCCCCCAAATGTTCATACATGTGTGTGTAGAAATCTCCAGGACCTTGTGCCCTCTGTGTGAGTGGTCTCTATACAATCTCTCTTAGAGGGCAGCCATGGAGAAGTACTGATTGTGTCCACATACCAGACATCCTCCATGGACACAAGTGGTGCTGTCTCCCATTCACACACAACCACCACATCTTGGCTGAAGGACATGTCTGGAGAGTGGCCATATTGTGAATGTCCCTTTTTATAAATGGTGCCCTCACGGTCCAGGTGTGGGATCATTCTAGTGCTATTTACAAAGTGTAGAAGTCAGATTCTGGCAAATAGACAGCCCAAAAGAAGTGTTTAAGAGGCCAGCACCGCTTCATGAATTTGGCACACCATAGAGCAGCACTTTTCTTTCCTGGTGTAAGTAACGTTTTCCTGGAGCGGTTTCTCTAAATCTTTTGTTGATACTTTTTTTGTGCTTTTTAAAATGTTTATTTTGGGGGAGATTTTCTATAATTTTTTAAGTTTATTTAGCAATGAATATAATGCTATCGTTTTATCATGCAAAAACATCTAAAAAATGCTCAGAAACCTTCCCGGTGTCTTTGGGACATTTTTGTTGCCTTTTCATTAACTTCTATTGTAAAGTATGTGACATCTTCAGTGGGGTAAATGTGTGAAGAATGGTCAGGTGCTTCTTCTAAATGCTTGGTGGTTTTGAAACCTGAAGGTAATAAAAATTTAAAAAAAAACTATCAAAAGCTTGAATATCGGAACAGTTATTTTTAAATAAAAATGCTTTCAAGCATTTTTAAAGCAATTTTTTAAGTGTTTTTCAGAGCTGATCTACTTTAAAAAAAAAAAAAACAACTCCAAAAAAAAAACAACTCCCGTCCATTTGCACATACGCTAGTGTTTGGAAATACACCTGGCAAATGAGATTGGAATTTGAAAACTTTTTAAAAAGGCAGCATGTCACTTCTTTCAGCATTTCCTCAGCGTTTTTCACCCATAGAAAGCAATGAGTAAGTGCAAAAACACAAGTATCAGGTTTTTGCACCAAAAACGCAACAAAACCCAAGAAAGTTGAATCATGATTTTTTTTATTTTTTGAGCACCAAACCTTATCAGTGTGCACAAGAGACAATAGAAACGCAGCAAATATGCAGCAAAACCTGCTTTTTTTTTAAAGACGAGGAGGGAGGACAGAGAAGCCAGAAGGACGAGGAGGAAGGAGGACAGAGAAGCCTGGAGGACGAGGAGGAGGGAGGATAGAGGAGCCTGGAGGAGGGAGGATAGAGGAGCCTGGAGGAGGAGGGAGGACCGAGAAGCCTGGAGGACTGGGAGGAAGGAGGACAGAGAAGCCTTTAGGATAGCGAGGATAGAGGAAGATAGAGGGACCTAGAGGACAAGAAGGAGGGAGGATAGAGGAGCCTGGAAGACGAGGAGGAGGGAAGATAGATGAGCCTGGAGGAAAAGGAGGAGAGAGGATAGAGGAACCTTTAGGACGAGGAGGAGGGAGGATAGAGGAGCTTGAAAGATAAGGAGGATAGAGGACAGAGAAGCCTGGAGGGCAAGGAGGAGGGAGGACAGAGAAGTCTGAAGAACAAGGAGGAGGGAGGACAGAGAAGACTGGGGGATGAGGAGGAGGGAGGACAGAGGAGGAGGGTGGAGGAGGGAGGACAGAAGAGCCTGAAGGACAAGGAGTGAGGACAGAGAAGTCTGGAGAATGAGTTGGAGGGAGGACAGAAGAGCCTGAAAGACAAGGCGGAGGGAGGACAGACAATCCTGGAGAACGAGGAGGAGGGAGGACAGAGAAGCCTGGAGGATGAAGAGGAGGGAGGACAGAGAAGCCTGGAGAATGAGGAGGAGGGAGGATAGAGGAAACTGAAGGATGAAGAGGAGGGAGGACAGAGAAGCCTGGAGAACGAGTTGGAGGGAGGATAGAGGAACCTGAAGGATGAAGAGGAGGGAGGACAGAGAAGCCTGGAGAACGAGTTGGAGGGAGGATAGAGGAGCCTGAAGGACAAAGAGGAGGGAGGACATAGAAGCCTGAAGAATGAGGAGGAGGGAGGACAGAGAAGCCTGAAGAATGAGGAGGATGGAGGACAGAGAAGCCTGGAGGAAGAGGAGGAGGGAGGACAGAGAAGCCTGGAGGAAGAGGAGGAGGGAGAACAGAGAAGCCTGAAGGAAGAGGAGGAGGGAAACGCATCATTTAGATGAAGTCTTTACAAAATATTCTAAGATTGCATCTGTGACTACAAGTTAACACTCTATGATCCTGCAATGAATGACCCGTTTATGTAGACTAGGTGCACAGACTGAGAAGAACCTCATGATATCATATCATGATATCCCGTAGAATATAAGTCCGCAAGGACAGGGTCCCTCCCCTATGTACCAGTCTGTCATTGTAAATTTATGTACTGTAAACGACATCTATAACCCTGTATGTAACCCCCTTCCTATGTACAGCACCATGGAATTAATGGTGCTGTATAAATAAATAATTATAATAATATCATAGAGAGCATTTCTTCTTCACACTTTTAGGAACAGAGACAGCAACTCCAAAATCTACGACTGGTGGCTTTTCCAAATGAAGTTGAAGAAGGCAGCCATATGACATCAGAGAAACGTCGCTCCCTCTGTGCCAAGGAATTCCGCAAACTGGGCTTTACGGTGAGTTATTTCTGTGCAGAACCCTAAGAACCGCATGCTTTGCTTAACTGCATTCATTAGTTTTCTCTCATGTTGTATTTGATGCTTTCCAGAATGTTCTGCCTTTGCCGCTTAACCTTGACACTGTGTTAGTACAGATGCCTGTCATTCCTTTATCTCCGGGGAGGGAAAACATCACCCAAGAGAGTCTTATATGAATGTGTTTTCACCAGTAGCAGCCTCGGTATCATGGGGTTTGCTCCACTGACAAGTCCGCAGTTTGGGAAGGGCTTTAGGTGCTTTGGCCTTTTTCACCCAATGAACAATTCCTTGTCTGCAGCTTTTGGGGTAATATGTGGAACAGGATTTCATCATCACTCATCCCACAGATTTATTTATTTTCTCTGTTCAATGTAAAGATTCCAGATTTTAAAGTCATGAGTGGGTCACTATGGACCTGTATGATATCGTCGTGGGTGGGATCTGAGGCATCTGTCTGAAAATGCAAAATTTCTTCTCTTGCTCAGAATAATGGCAGTCCATGGCAGGACCTTTGTCATGTTCCTCCTGGACTTTTGGCTCTTGACAATATGGTGTATTTCTCAACACGTTGGCCTAGTGCATACAGTCGGGTGAGTAGTTCTGATCAGACGGTCAGTGGTCGGCCGACACCTGCTAGTCCATCTATGGAAATTCTTTGACATGAGCTACTAAACTACATCTTGTTGAATTTTCTATAGTTTGTACTTGAAAATAGCAGCCGAGAAGACAAACATATTTGTCCATTTGCCCGAAGCAGCATTCACCTAACCTTGATCCTCTGTGAAATCCTACAAGTTGGAGAATCCGGTATGACAATGGATCTTCATAGTTCTTCTCTTTCTGTAATAATCTTGTCTTATCAGCATACAACTCGGCCTTAAAGGGAACCTTGTCAGTAGGAACAACCCCCCTGAGCTGTCTATATGGCCACAGGTCATAAATGAGAAAACTTGCGAAAGCGATCAGCATGACAAATAATTCAAGAAGATATACTATATAAAAATAATAATAATTCTTCACTGCTGATCAGAGAGATATTGGATAAAATATACCAGACCGGTTGCTAGAACAATGACACGAAACATAGAGGCAATCAAGCCAGAAAAAACGACCAAATAGTCCAAAAGTATAAAAGTAAGAACACTCTTTATTTAAACCAAATATGTTACAGGCTAAAAAGATAGGTGCACCACAAATGTGCAGATACTATGAAACCCCGCAACTGTGGCAGGAGTGCAGAGAACCAGGGAACCACCAATCACATCAGTAATATTACAGACAAGGTACATTTACCCCTCCCCATTATACAAATTTAATCAGGGGGAGAAATCAGTAAGTAGTGTGACTATAACTGCCCATAAGAAAAAATGTAACTCATGGAGGCAATGTTATCAAATAAATAACCCAAAGGCAATACGGTCATGAATGTAATTGCACCGACTAAGGGACAGATCAATAGCCGATGGGATAAACATTACCTTAACAGCGGTGCAGATATAAGGATTCCCGGGGTCCGTGCACTCACCCCGACGCACGTTTCGGATGATCTCCTTCCTCATCCACTATTTGGTCGTTTTTTCTGGCTTGATTGCCTCTATGTTTCGGGCCACAGGTCATAGAAAGCTGAATAAAATGGCAACTTGATATCTGTGATTCGATCTTTAATTTTAGAGAAATCCACTTTTTTCTTAATATGTAAATGAGCCATCTATGGGTTGGACATGGATCTCCCTGAGAATCTGCCTCATGTGTAGTTGTTGCCAAGCCAAGTTTTTTTAATACAGCATACAGTGCGTTTCAAGTCTTATTAGTCTTCTTCAGGTATTACATTTGAAGAAGACTCATAAGAGTTAAAATGCGTTGTATGCTGTGTATCCTACCCACTGTGTTCTGGGAGCGCACACTGCCTGGAGAACAACTACACATGTGGCTTCCTATTGAAACACCTTGAGTGCCTTCACAAGTGCTCAGGATTGTGCTGCAAATCGGGAACAGGGGGAACAACAACTAATTCGCCCAGTGGAATTATAGACAAGTCTAAAAAGTCATAAGAAAGGTGAGTGCAAATAGCACTTGTTTAACATACATTTGAATCTAGTTGCTGCACTTAGAATCTGTGCTCTCTCCCCTCTTCCCATTTTCCTATCTGCCTCCAAAGATTATTGTAAATGAAAGGAGGCATTACAGATGTGAGTCATGTAGATCAGGAGAGCTGACTGTCAGTCACTACATGTCTCATCCTGGTAATCCCCCTTTCTGTTAATGTTTGACTCATAGATCCAAAAAGCTCATTTGCATACAAGATAAATGTGGATTTCTCTGGAATAAGAGATGGAATCACAGAGATCAAGGTGTAATTTTATGCTCCATTTTCTGACCTGCGTGCCCATATAGGCGGCTTGGGAGGGTTGATCCTACTGGCAGATTCCCTTTAAGGACAAATCGACTATATTCTACAGAAATGTCATGATTTAGAAGGGTTTTCTACAGTACATCATGAGACTTCTTACAGTGTATCTGAGAATTTCTGCACCTGATTCCAGTGCTGGGACCACAATGTGAGACTGCTCCAACCCGCCATAACATGTAGATAATCCCAAAATTCCAGACAAAAGATTAGCAACAGCATTTATTTCAATCGATGTCAATGATTGTGCCAAAAGGTGTAGACAAACAGAACCAGCAACTTTTAACACATGCCTGGATCAGTGGCAAGCAATCTTTTTCTATGAACGTTGATTAGACCCTAACTCTAAGGGATAGTTATCATAATTTTCACCATCTCAGGAAAATAAATAGTTTCAGTGGTTACTTCTGCCTTGTGCTTATAGAAATATCAAATACCTTCATGAACAATAAAAGAATTACACGGACATTGTGTATATATGAAGAAATGGACAGAGACTCTGCAGTAATCAGATCATTCACAGCCATTACATCCTACCTTCCCAGCACATGACCTCCTACATTTCCAGCACATGACCTCCTACCTTCGCAGCACATGACCTCCTACCATCCCAGCACATGACCTCCTGCCTTCCCAGCACATGACCTCCTACCTTCCCAGCACATGACCTCCTACCTTCTCAGCACATGACCTCTTACCTTCCCAGCACATGACTTCCTACCTTTCCAGCACATGACCTCCTACCTTCCCAGCACATGACCTCCTGCCTTCTCAGCACATGACCTCCTGCCTTCTCAGCACATGACCTCCTACCTTCTCAGCACATAACCTCCTACCTTCTTAGCACATGACATCCTACCTTTCCAGCACATGACCTCCTACCTTCCCAGCACATGACCTCCTACCTTCCCAGCACATGACCTCCTACCTTTCCAGCACATGACCTCCTACCTTCTCAGCACATGACCTCCTACCTTCTCAGCACATGATCTCCTACCTTTCCAGCACATGACCTCCTACCTTCCCAGCACATGACCTCCTGCCTTCCCAGCACATGACCTCCTGCCTTCTCAGCACATGACCTCGTACCTTCCCAGCACATGATCTCTTACCTTTCCAGTACATGACCTCCTACCTTCCCAGTACATGACCTCCTACCTTCTCAGCACATGATCTCCTACCTTCTCAGCACATGACCTCCTACCTTCTCAGCACATGATCTCCTACCTTTCCAGCACATGACCTCCTACCTTCCCAGCACATGACCTCCTGCCTTCCCAGCACATGACCTCCTGCCTTCCCAGCACATGATCTCGTACCTTCCCAGCACATGATCTCTTACCTTTCCAGCACATGACCTCCTACTTTCTCAGCACATGACCTTCTACCTTGTCAGCACATGACTTCCTACCTTCTCAGCACATGATCTCCTACCTTTCCAGCACATGACCTCCTACCTTCCCAGCACATGACCTCCTGCCTTCCCAGCACATGACCTCCTGCCTTCCCAGCACATGACCTCGTACCTTCCCAGCACATAGCAGCTTTACGCAGTGGAGAATGTCTGCACAGAGGCAATAATGACTCCTTGGTGTTGTGTGCGTTTTTCTTTCTTCAGCTCCTGTAACCTTCTTTCAATCCTGACACTTCTGTATTTAATGAATGAATGTAGGAAAGAGAGATATTTAATATACACAGGACCTAAATGGTTAATTAATTATAGCGAGATTTGATTCGTGCAGATATGTGGGGATAATAACCCCATGCCAGCCTGACAGACATTAATGTTAGTAGACAAATTCCGCTGCTTCTCTTTCTATATCTTTTCCAACAATACAGATTGACATCAGATACATTCCCACTCTTTACAGTTCGTCACATTTCTACACTATCACAGCAAGAAACCTTTATAAGAATTCACATGAACAGTTACATTAATTATTGACCCTATGGCAAAAAATTAACCATTCACTATAATGACGTCCACCGGGTTGTCCATTATTTTAATGGAAAAGAGAGCAGCATTCGGTACTTTTTCCTTTGATAAAATTGACAGAAACTGCAGAATTCTCCAGCACAAGTGAATTATTGGTAAAAAACGGTCTTCACTATTGAAATGATTAATAACTTTGCAATTCCCTGCTGCCTCCGGCCCAACACTTTTTGGCCCCTCAGATTCCCCGAGTCCAGTGCAGACACAACAAGTGAGCACTAGTCAATCAGTGGACGCATTGGTGACTGCAGTGGTTTCCACGTTACCACTACTGCCAGTGATCGCCTGCAGCAGTTATCTGCTGACATGGTACGAGACTGGCAGGAGTCCAGGGAACATGACCACAGCAGCAGACTATTGGTGAGGTGATTATTAGTGATGAGCGAGTATACTAGTTTCTCGGGCGGTCTCCGAGTATTTGTAAGTGCTCGGAGATTTAGTTTTCGTTGCGGCAGCTGCATGATTTACGGCTACTAGACAGCTTGATTACATGTGGGGATTCCCTAGCAACCGGGCAACCCCCACATGTACTCAGGCTGGCTAGCAGCCGTAAATCATGTAGCTGCGTCAACATAAACTAAATACAGTTTACAAATGCAAAGTTACAAATACTCGAAGACCACCCAAGCGTGCTCGGGAAAACCCGAGCAACGAGTACACTCGCTCATCACTAGTGATTATTACCAACTATATAAATTAGTAAAACTATTCTTGACATCCAATGCAGCAGTAACCAACTGGATTCAGTTAGACACTGACATGTTTGTTTTTATGACATTTCAGCCTCGGAGACAGGGCAAGATTTCCTAACTCTGTTTTATGCACAAGACCACTTTCTCCAGGAGCTATTCTGTGTTTGCATTCAGGTGCTTAATAAGACTTGGAAGGAGATGAGAGCAACCCAGGAAGATTTTGACAAGGTGCAGTAACTGGATAGGTGATCTGTGTTGCTGGTGGTGGTGGTATGCAGTTCTTTTAATGCTTATTGACCACTATAGATTCTGGATACATACTGTAGAAACAATTAATATATAAAAACTAGATGTCCCATTGTGAACGGACACTCCACGTTGACCACATAGGGCTAATGGCCTAATATGTTGTGCAGTATAAATATCACTTGGTTTATTTTACATTCAATTAACAAGTCTGAAATGATCAGGAAACAACAAGTTACTCAAATATTTTTGGCCAAGTGACTTGCCCGAGATACAGCCATAGCCTAACAAAAAACGTGACATGATGTGCTGACATTTGCTTCTTGACATCCTCCGTGTAATGACATGCTCTTCTCTTGGTTTCTTTAATGCCGTTTTCATCTACTGCTTTCCTCTGTGTAATTATGTCCTCTTCTACTTTATTCTCTGTATTGACCTCCTCCTCTTTTTTACTTTATATAATTACCTCCTTCTCCGGGTTATCTGACTGTAATGACCTCCTCTTCTGGTTTCTTCTGTGTAATCACCTCCTCTTCTCTTGGTTTTCTCACTGTGATGACCTCCTCTTCTACTGGTTTCTGCTATGTATAATAACCTCTTTTTCTCTTGCTTTTAATTCTGTATTGCCCTCCTGTAAAGACACAGCATTTCGGCGTTGGGAGAATCCAGGTTTTGACTCTCCAGTCACCTGGAACTGATGGATATGTTTGAGGAAGCTAGAATTGTGACTCTTTGGTCACCTGACCCCATGGAGACGTTTGGTTTAACCAGTTTAGGACCATCCGGTCACTTGGCTTCATGGAGACGTTCCGAAAAGCCAGGATGGGACCATCCGGTCGACTGGCCACGTGCCTCAATGGACTGTCAGTTTCCTAAGCTTGTCATTACCTCATCTCTGGTGGGATGAGCCCTGTTTCATGCGGTCTCGGGCCAGCAGAGGAGAGCACACACTGTCCCCTGTGTCTCCACATTTGGTGGCAGCAGTGGGATACTACTCAGCCCGGTGGATCTGGGGAGCTGCAGTGGATTATTATTTGTAGACACTGTCCAAGGGCTCCATAACCAGGGAGGCATGCAGAAAAACTCACCAGAGCATATGTGAGGCATGCAAAGCAAGTTTCAGGCGCTACTATGTCCAACCTCACCAGCTCAGCCTTTGGAAGAGGACCTAAGTAGATGTATAATTGCAACAAGAAACCACAACTACAGCAGCTGACCAAGCTTTAACAGATTGAATACCAGGCCACCGACACTTGTTCGGATTTGATACAGGAACTGCGGGATGCAGAGGACGCCATGTGTGGAAGCAATGGATATGAGCCGTTTCTCATCAATTACGTAAGGAGTTACCCAGGTCAAGTCAAGGAGCAGGAGAAGGATGATTGGAAGCCTATCACGTCTGTCTAATTAAGATGGGGGAGCAATATGACAACACAGAATTTCATCGTAATTATCCAGATACTTATTTTCAGTAAGCCAGGAAACATAGGCTTTATTTTGACTTTTTGTGGTTTTCTTTTTCTTTAGTTGGTCACACAGACTATTGTTCATATAAGCTGGATATTGACTTTTGAGTTAAGGTTTGTTGTATCTTATTGTCTATCTTCAAGGGACAGGGACATAGGGAAGTTGAACAATAGATGCTTGTTATTATGTTGATTGCACATTGTACCAGGCCAGCTAGTTTGTTGAGTTGCAAAACAGAGGAGGACAAACAAGGCAGATGGATTCAATAATCAAACAATGCACGTTAATCTAATCACACCTTCCCCTTGACCTGTGGTTGATTACTTGAAGGACAGTTGTGAACTGTATAAAAGGGGAAATTGCCTCTGTATCAAGAGTGACTCGCCAGAACAATAGCCAGGACAACATGGCTCCAACAAGAGGGACACAGATTTGACTTATTTGACTTTCTACAGGATATCAGCTTAGGGGACCATGGCCCCAGCTTGAAAAACGCAGATCTGCTTCAGGATTGTGACCCTCCAGTCACCTGACCCCTATGGCTACATTTGCAGAAGCCAGGTTGATACCATCCAGTCACCTGGCTCCATGGAGATGTTTGGTGATGCCAGGTTGGGACCATCCTGTCACCTTGCTCCATGAAAATGTTCAGAGAATCCAGATTGTGACCCTCAGGTCACCTGGAACTCATGAATATGTTTGGGGAAGCTAGGATTGTGATCCTCAGGTTACCTGAGCCCATGGGGATGTTTGGAGAAGCCAGGTTGTAACCATCCAGTCATCTGGAACTCATGGATATGTTTGGGGAAGCTAGGATTATGACCCTCCAGTCACCTGATCCCATGAAGCTGTTTTGGGGAAACCAGGTTGGCACCATCCGGTCACCTTACCCCCATGGATATGGTTCGAGAAGCCAGGTGGGACCATCCAGTCATCTGGCTTCATAGAGACATTTGGAGAAGCCAGGTTAGGACCATCTGGTCATCTGGCCACATGCCTCAAAGGGTTGTCAGCTTCCTAAGCTTGTTGTTACCTATTCTCTGTGGGTGTCTGTATGTTATTGTCTGGTGGGTAAATAAAGTATTGCCACTCTGTTTTACCCTTACCCTGTGTTGTCTGAGTAGCATTATGCCCATTGGGGAAAGGAGAGCTCTTCTCCTGGTTTCCTCTCTATAATGACCTCTCTTCTCTCCTAGCTTCCAGTCTGTAATGATCTTTCCTAGTTTCCTCTTGGTAATGATCAACTTTTTCCTGGTTTCCTCTCTCCTCATTAGAGGTCTTCTCCTGTTTTTTTTCTGTGTAATGACCTCCTCTTCTACTGGTTTCTTCTCTCTGTTATGAACTCCTCTTATTCTAATTGCTTCTCTGTAGTGACCTCCTCTTCTCATGGTTTCCTCTCTGTAATTACCTTTTCTTCTCCTTGTTTCCATTGTAGAATTACCTCCTCTTCTCCTAGTTTTCTTTCTCTAATGACCTACTCTTTTCCTGGCTTCCTCACGCCTT
Source organism: Ranitomeya variabilis (assembly GCF_051348905.1). Classification (NCBI taxonomy): domain Eukaryota; kingdom Metazoa; phylum Chordata; class Amphibia; order Anura; family Dendrobatidae; genus Ranitomeya; species Ranitomeya variabilis. Next base: position 626,946,794 of record NC_135233.1, read on the forward strand.
ATTAAACGTCTTCTCCTGGTTTCATCTGTGTAATGACCTTCTCTTCTCCTGGTTACTTCTCTGTAATTACCTCCTCTACTCCTGTCTCTTTCTCTGTAATGACACCCTCATCTCTTGTATTCTTCCATGCATTGGTCTCCTCTTCCTCTTTCATTTGTGCTATGACCACTTTTTGTCCTGTTTCTCGTTGTACAATGGCCTCCTGTTTTTCTGTGCAGTGACCTTCTCTTAGCCTTGTTTCTATGAATATAACCTCCTATTATTTTGGATTTCTTTCTGTAATGTTCTCCTCTTCTCTTGGTTTGCTTTCTGTAATGATCTTCTCTTCTCCTGGATTCCTTTGTATATTGACCTCCTCTTCTCCTGTTTTTTTTTTCGCTTTAATTATCTCTTCTTCCCATGGTTAGCTCTGTGCATTGACTTCCTCTTCTTCTGAATTGACCTCTTCTCCTAGTTTCTTTCTTTTACCAACGTCTTCTCATGGTTTCTTCCCTGTATCCATCTTCTTTCCTCCTATATACCTGTGTCCAATAACATCATCTTGCAGTTTCCTCTGTGTAATTACTCCTTTCTATCTCATTCCCTTTTCCCCAACCCCTCTTCTGTTGGTTTCCTCTGTGTGATGTCCTCCTATTCTCCTGGTTTCCTCTGTGTAATGACCTTCTCTCCTCCTGATTTCCTTTGTGTAGTGACTTCCTCTTCTCCTGGTTCCCTTTATGCAGTGACCTCATCTTTTCCTAGTTTGTGTGGTGATCTCCTTTTCTCTTGGTTTCCTTTCTGTAATGATCTACTGTTCTAATAGCTTCCTCTTTCTCATGACTTCCTCTTCTCCTCATTGTCTCTCTGTAATGATCTCTCTTTCTTCTTTTTCCCTCTGTGCAGTGACCTCCTCTTATCCCAGTTCCTTCTTTTACAATGTCTGTCACGATATTGTATGAAATGTAATATGATTTGGTAGCTTTGCCTGTCAGACCCATGCTGCGGGCTAAAAACCCCCTTCTCTCTGTGTTTGTGTTTGCTGAGATATTGACGTGTAGAAGAGGTTTTATTGCTCTGGCTGTAAATTCCAGGCTTTGGGCAACTTCCTCATCTCTCCTCCCATCTAGAATCAGCTAGAACTGGTATAGAAGTTTTCCAAAATCCATGAGGGTCTTTGTTCTAGTATGATAAGATTCTGGGCCACCGACTTGGGCTAGGAAAATAATAAATACATATTGCTAACGTCCATCGGCGGGTCTGTCAGCCCCTGTAAGCAGGAGCCTCCAAGTCCAACTGGGACAGAGTACGGATTTCTCCAGAACCAGGTGACCCAACAAGCCCGAATTTACTACCCATAGAAAGCCAATGGTAAAAGAAGATGAATGAGGGGTGTGCTGGGATTCTGACATGTTCTGGAGTGGAGATACTAGCATTATAAGACTTTGTGTTAAATTTGGTAACTCTGATGAGAGGGGAGGGCGATGTTAATTCAACCCCTTTAGTGATGTCACGAGGCTCCAGGTTTTTAAGGGACTCCACTTTACCCAGCCTTCAGTCTTAGTCTGAGTCTTACCAGAGGAGCCCTCACTGCCAGACCTGATGCATTGGGACATTTGGGAGCTCCGCCCACTAGCCTGGTTGCCTGGAATGTCCTGAACGCATGTAAGTGTTAATTTCTCATTTAACCCCTGTTATTTTTATAATTACCTTGTACATATTTCCAATTGTCTCTTATTGTAACATCCTTGTAATATTTTCTATAAACACTTGCCTTCTTCCGGAGTAAATATATGAATTACTAGTTTTCGTTCTTCCTGCTCTAAAATGTACCCTAAGTCTTCTGAAGGGAATTACGCTACTGTTTTGGGTTAGCTTTGGACCCGGTTAATCGAAGCTGGTGACAGCATACCTTGCTCTGTGCCTTTGGGAGTCGTTGTAGCGACGGTGGCGTTGATAATTATTGTTCCTGCCTGAGTGGGAGTAGTTATATCGCCTCGCTGCAGCGTGCCCAATAGCCAGTACATAGCAGGCAGCCTTTCTGGCGACTAATTACCCTAGGTGCAGTACCTAATCTGACCTGAGGGTAAGGGGGGCATCAGAGAGCTGCAAGTTCAAGCGGAACTGTAAGCGGGATATACATAAATCCCTGCAGCTCATGGTATATTGAAGAGCAGTGGGATAATTAAAATAAGCCCCTGCTGTAAACTAAGAGGTCAATAGCCTTGTGTGGTTTTTTCATCACATTGTAGCAGTGGAGGGATAACTAAGATAAGCCCCTCTGCACATGTGATAGCCGTCTGTTGGCCTAAAGTCACCCCGATCCGTGACGTAGGGGTGACGGTCAAGGTGTGAATCGTGACAATGACCTCCTGGTTTCTTCTTTGTAGTGACTGACTGTTCTCCCAGCTTTTACTTTGACTTTCCTTTTTCCCTGATTTCCTCTGTGGAGTGACCTCCTCTTCTCCTAGTTGATTCTGTTTGATGACCTTTTCTTCTCATGGTTTTCTTTGTGTTATTTCTGTGTGCTTTTTATGCAGGTGATGCATGTGGTAAAGGATCAGATTTCTCGTACCCTCAGCCATGCTCCAACATCTCTGGAATTTTTTCGAACAAAAATCTCATCTCTTAATTATAGTGAGATTCTTCGTAGACGTCAGGAAGAAAGGCTGAACCAGGATGAAGCTCTCTCCCCACCTGTCATGTAAGAAACATACATACATCAGTCCAAAAGAAGCTCAATAAATATGTCCTAATCAGTGGTCTGGACTCTAAAGGTACCTTCACACTCAGCAACTTTACAACGAGAACGACAACGATCCATGACGTTGCAGCATCCTGGTTAGCGATCTCGTTGTGTTTGACACGCAGCAGCGATCTGGATCCCGCTGTGATATCGCTGGTCGGAGCTAGAAGTCCAGAACTTTATTTGGTCGTCAGATCGGCGTGTATCGTCGTGTTTGACAGCAAAAGCAACGATGCCAGCAATGTTTTACATGGAGCTAAGGACCTGTGAGAACGATAAGTGAGTCACCATTACGTCACAAGATCGCTCCTGCATCGTTCTGGAGCTGCTGTGTTTGACATCTCTACAGCGACCTAAACAGCGACGCTGCAGCGATCGGCTCATTGTCTATATCGCTGCAGCGTCGCTGAGTGTGACGGTACCTTAAGAGGTGGGTTTGTGATAAGGCAGCCTCCTCCTCTGTGTAGGATCATTAGTGGAAGACTATTAAAATGAGCAGCCAAAGAGCACTGATGATGTACCGACAGAGGAAGCTCTGAGCCACAAGTGGACCTTCCAAGACTGAGGCCGAAATTGGGAGATCAGGGCATCTTTTATAATTGAAACATGCCAGTTGTAAATATTTCCGGATTACAAACTGTCACGATATGGTATGAAATATATAAGTTTAGTTTCTCTGCCAGCACACATAGGGTGGGCGCTGACCCCCCCCTTCACTGTGTTTTAGCTTGTCTTGTCAATGAGTGTAGAGATTTTATGGCCTCTAGCTCTGAGAGCCAAGGTATTTACGACCGGTTTCCTGCAGTGTAAACTCTTCTCCAGCTACAACTGGATTAGAAACTTCCAGAATCCATGAAAGTCCTTTGTTTTGTTTTTGTAAGATATTAGGCAAACCATTTAAGTTAAGAACATGAGAATATATATTCTTAATCCCCCTCGGTGGATCTATCCGCCACTCTAAACACGGGCTTCTAACTCCATCTGGTAAAGAAGTAGGGATTTCTCTGTAAATATGCATGACAGATAGGACATATTTGATCTCATTAGAATGCCCACGTTAATACGAGATGAATGCTGGGTGTGTTGTGATTGTGACATGTTCTGGAGCAGAGATACAAGCATTAGAAAAACTTGTGGTAAAGCTAGTAAGACTGGAGAGGTAGGACGGACTGGGTAAACCAACCCCGTTCTGTGATGTCACAGGCTGCAGCTATAAGTTTTTGGCCAGACTCCAGCAAGGGTCAGTCTATCTGCTGGAGCCTATGTGAGCCTGACGTGAAGAGCTGTTCCTACCCATGCATTGGGACAGATGGAAACTCCACTAGCCTGGTTGCCTGCAATGCTTTGAACACATGTAAGTGTTATTCTCATGTAATCCTTGTTTTCTTTTATATAATTACCTTGTACATATTTGCAATTGTCTCTTTTGTAACATCCTTGTAAAATAACTTTTTATAAACACTGCCTAAAAATCATTTATGGAGTATAATATTTAATATACTAGATTCGTTCTCCCTGTTCTAAAACGTACCCTGTCTCTTGAAGGGAATTACGCTACTGTTTTGGGTTAGCTTCGGACCCGTTTAATCGAAGCTGGTGGCAGCTTACTGTGTGCACTGTGCCTGTTGGAGGCGTTGTAGCGACGGCGACATTGATAATTATTGTTCCTACCTGAGCGGGAGTAGTTAAACCGCCTTGCTGTAGCATGCCCAATAGCCAGTACATAGCAGGCAGCCTTTCTGGCGACTAATTACCCTAGGTGCAGTACCTAATCTTACCTGAGAGTAAGGGGGGCGCCAGAGAGCTGCAAGTGTTAAAGGGAAGGTGCCACCAGTTTTCTTGTAGTTTTTTTTTTTTTGTGAAATTAAGCTTAAAATAGTAAATAAAATGTAATAATGCAATGTTTGCACTGTTTGCAAACATTTCTATATGAAAAATATTATATATTTTCTTACAAATATATATATTGACCACTAGGGGGTGCATTTTCCGTTTTAGACCTCAAGCAGCTATAGTAAGACTTACCAGCTTTACTGTTAGCTGGAAAATTGGGGCAGTAACTGCTGACATCAGCATTTCCCTCCCCTTTTGGGTGGTCTAATATCCCTGGGGCAGAATGAAGAGCAGCATCACAGGGCAGCGCCAATTTGTGTGTGACTGCCCTGTGATCTGCTGTCACCAGCAGTTACTGCATCAGAAGCACAGTTAGTTTATGTGGTGTTTATGTATGGAGCAGCATTGTCTGTGCAGAGCTGACTGTGACTCATCCCTCAGTAAGATAAGAAGGAGCTCCAGGTCTGCAGTGAATGGCCAGGCATTGTGGAGGGAGGGGAGAGATACATTGTATGGCTGAGAGAGGTGTCAGGTGTTACCTCTCTCTGCAGGCTGGGAATGCAGCTTAATGGAGTGAATGGAGCTCCTGTGATAGAGAGTAAGTGGAGCTTGGCAGAGAGCACTGGGCTATAATAAAATGGCTGCTAGTCACACCTACAGCAGTGAGTTGTGCAGCCCACAGAGGCGTGCCCAGCTCACTGCTAACGCCTCTCCAATGTTATAGATAGGGTCAGCGCCGGTCTATTATCTCCTATGTCCATGGGGTGCTGTAAAATGACACTGTTAGTGCCCTGCTACTGCTGCAAAACCAAGATGTCAGCCCCCAGTTCCTTCTTTAAACACATATAACACACGAAATCTGTTTCACATGCATTTAAAACTTGGTTATAGCAGCATGTTATGCTACATTACAGTGATTTATTAATGATCTACAAATGCGGTACCTTACCTTTAAGTGGAACTGTAAGCGGGATACATAAGTCCCTGCAGTTCGTGGTATATTGAAGAGCAGTGGGATACCTAGAATAAGCCCCTGCTGTAAACTAAGAGGTCAATAGCCTTGTGTGTGTTTTTTCATCACATTGTAGCAGTGGAGGGATAACTAAGATAAGCCCCCCTGCACATGTGATAGCCGTCTGTTGGCCTAAAGTCACCCCGATCCGTGACGTAGGGGTGACGGTCACAGTGTGGATCCCTGACATATTGGTTGAAGCGGTTAGGGGTTCGTGACAAATTGGTGGCAAGGCGGTGGGATATTAGAGCATTAGTGATTTGGTTTGAGCAATCATTCCTCTCACTAAAAACTTGCAGAAAGTTCTTGCAAGGACTCTGCGCAAATAAGTTTGGAGAACGAACTCAGTGTTTATTAGTTGTGAGACAATTGTGTGTACTGGTAATTATCCCTTCCCTTTCTCTTCATTTTTCTATCCTATCTTTTATTTGGCAACCATGGTTGTGCTGGGAGAAACCTTTTATGAGCAGCAGACCAGAGACACCCTTGTTGCCTTATGCAAGTCACAGCGCATTGACTTTGCAGGCAAGAACAAAAGCCAACTGGTCGCAGTTCTGGTGCAATGGGAAGCCGCTCTAGACCACTCACAGAGCCCAGAGGCCGCAGAAGCCAGCACCAGCGAACATGGTGCTGCAGCAGAGGTCCAACCACTGAATGCTGGCCCTGTTAGCAATCCGGGCGAATTGGACCCCCACCTGCTGGCGGCCTTGAAAGAATTCCCCACTGATGACCATGAGGGACGTCGGCAGCTGATTCAGCAATACCGGCAGGAGGCCGAGTCCCGAGCCGAGCGAGAGGCCCAGCGGGAGGCTGAGAGAGCCCAGCGGGAGGCTGAGAGAGCCGAGCGAGAGGCCCAGCGAGACGAGCGAGAGGCCCAGCGACCCGAGCGCCAAGCCCAGCGAGAACATGAACTAGAGATGCTCCGGTAGGGGGGGATGCCTTCCACCGCCCAGAGCCGTGAGCCTAGCAGCACTCAGATACCGAAGCCCCGGCCCGACCACTTTCCTGTTATGGAAAAGGATGGGGACTTGGACACTTTTCTGCAGGCATTTGAGAAAGCCTGCAGACAGTACCAGCTGCCTACTCAAGAATGGGCACGATACCTGACACCAGGGCTGAGAGGCAAAGCTCTGGAGGCGTTTGCTGCACTCCCTCAAGAACAAGATGGTGCTTATGAGGCTATCAAGCAGGCCCTCATAGCCAAGTACCAGCTTACACCCGAGGTGTACCGTAAGAAGTTCCGGATCCTCCAACGTGGCCCACACGACAGTTACAGTGATGTGGTGCATGGACTGGGGACCCACTTTGACCAGTGGACCCAAGGACTGTCAGTGACCACCTTTGCACAGCTGCGAGACCTGATGATCAAAGACCAGTTCTTCCATCTTTGCCCAGCTGAGGTGCAACAGTTCGTGATGGACAGAGAACCCAAAGACGTGACGAAAGCAGCGCAGATTGCCGATGCCTATGAGGACAAACGTAGATTGGAAGTGCGGAAGCCAGTCACCACCAGCTGGAGAGGGGGTAAGCCTGCAACCAACGCCTGTACCGCTGCCAGCCAACACACCAGAGGTCCTGTCCCCGTTGCCAACAGCACCAGACCTACCACCGACCCTCGCCTGAGTTACCACTGCAGACAGCCTGGTCATATCAGTCCCAACTGTCCAGACAAGCAGAAGAACCCCTCATCCAAGGCCCCTAATGCAGCAGTTCTTTTGGTGGGTGGTGTGGTTGGGAGGGTGTGTGTGTGACAACGTACAGCACATCACTGTGGGAGGTCATGTTGCTACGGGCCTCAAGGACACCGGGGCTGAACGAACCCTCATCCGACCTGAACTGGCGGCCCCTGAAGAAATCATTCCGGGGAAAACCCTAACTGTCACTGGGATTGGGGGCATCAGCTGTCCCTTGCCAATGGCCCGGGTTTATATTGATTGGGGTGCCGGGAGCGGGGTGAAGGAAGTGGGGCTGTCTGATAATTTGCCCACTGATGTTTTGTTGGGGACTGATTTGGGGAGGCTGGTTGCATACTACGTCCCTGACACCCCTCCCCAATCTACTAATGAGGGTAAAGTTAACCCTCATGATGATGATGATGATGGGAAATCGAATGTGTTACCTGACCATGCTTTATCTTGTAATGATGCATCTGTTAACCATTTTTTCCCTAGGATTGATGTTGAAAATGTTGTACCTGTGCCAGCTGAACCTGATAATGATTTTTCTGTGAAAGTTGATATGTCCATAGGTACCGGAGTGCTCAGCCACGTCGCTCTGCGGAGTGAGACGGCTGAGGAACCCCTGGCAGGGGCAAGTGTTGGTGCTACAGGAAATGGGGAGCAGCATGGGAACCGTGAGAAAGGTGATGCCATGCAATTGACCAGTGCCACCGAGGAAGGTAACTGGCCCATAAGTAGCAATGCTCCTGAGGTGATGGGGGTGGATGGGGAGGTAGAGCCCATAGCAGCGTCGGCTGATGGGTCTGTAGAAATCCCCGGGGAGACAGCCTACGTAGCTGCTGTCACCCGTAGTCAGAGTGCCCGGAACGCAGATAACTCTGCCTCCCGGACCCACCTCAGTCATCACTGTGACTGAACCAGAGGTGGACCCAGAGCAGGTCCAAGAGGGTTCCCGTGGGGAAGGGACCCTAACATCGCTTCTGGCTTCCCCTAGCCAGGAGTTTCAGGCCGCTCTGCACACAGATGCGAGCCTAGAGAGTTTGAGACAACTCGCCGGGACGCTCTTTTCCGAGACTGATAAGGAGAGGGTGTTCTGGGAATGAGGAAGGTTGTACCGGGAGACAGTACCCAGAGAATCACAAAAGGAGTGGTTGAGGGAAAGACAGCTGGTCGTCCCCCCAGCAATTCCGGGGTGAGTTGTTACGGATTGCCCATGAGATCCCGCTAGCTGGACACTTGGGGATCAGCAAAACTAAGGCCCGGCTGTCTCAACACTTCTATTGGCCTAAGATGGGGACAGATGTGTCAAACTACTGCCGCTCCTGTGTCACCTGTCAAAAAGTGGGGAAGGCGGGGCCTGCTATTAAGGCTCCCCTGATCCCTTTGCCAGTGATAGAGGAGCCTTTCCAGAGGATCGCGGTGGACATTGTGGGCCCGCTGGCCGTCCCCAGCAGCTCTGGAAAGCAATACATCCTTACTGTGGTAGACTACGCTACCCGGTACCCAGAGGCAGTAGCTCTGTCGTCAACTAGGGCAGATAAGGTGGCGGATGCCCTGTTGGCTATCTTTTCACGGGTAGGATTTCCCAGAGAAATGCTTACTGACCAAGGGACCCAATTTATGTCTCGCCTAATGGAGGCTCTCTGTAAGAGAATGCAGGTGAAGCACCTGGTATCGAGTGTGTATCATCCACAGACCAATGGCTTGTGTGAATGCTTAAGTGGTACCCTCAAACAGATGCTACGCATGCTGGTTGAGACACAAGGGCGCGACTGGGAGCGGTAACTCCCACACCTGCTATTCGCTTACCGAGAGGTTCCGCAGGCCTCGACGGGGTTCTCCCCCTTCGAGCTCCTGTACGGCAGGCGAGTCTGGGGACCCCTTGGGTTGGTAAGAGAATCCTGGGAAGAGGAGCCGAACCCTTCTGAAGTGTCCATAGTGGAGTATGTCATGCGCTTCCGTGACAAGATGCAGACCTTGACGCAGTTGGTGCATGACAACATGACGCAGGCTCAGGCTGATCAGAAGCACTGGTACGACCAGAACGCCCGAGAGCGGACCTACCACGTGGGTCAAAAGGTGTGGGTGCTGGTCCCCGTACCAACGGATAAGCTTCAGGCAGCCTGGGAGGGCCCGTACGTCGTCCACCAACAGCTCAGCCCAGTAACCTACGTGGTCACGCTTGACCACGCTCGGGGTAGGCGAAAGGCCTTTCACATCAACATGATGAAAGCTCATCACGAACGTGAACCTTTCGTCCTGCCGGTCTGCAGCTTGCCTGAAAACCGGGAGGAAGACACCCTCCTGGACATGCCGGCCCAAGCCAAGGCCGGTGGGTCCATTGAGGACGTGGAGGTAAGCGCCTCGCTAGATGAACCACAGCGGTTGCAGTTGCAAACCACACTGCAACCCTTCCGGGTCGTGTTCTCCAACCGGCCTGGAAGGACTGAGTTAGCCGTCCACGAGGTGGACACCGGGAATCACGCCCACTACGGCGAACACCCTATCGAATCTCTGACCAGGTGCAGCAGATTATGCGCCAGGAGATCGATGAGATGTTACAGCTGGGGGTGATTCGACGGTCAAAGAGCGCGTGGGCCTCACCTGTAGTTCTCGTGCCAAAGAAGGACCGGACCACCCGGTTCTGCGTGGACTACAGGGGGCTCAATGCCATTACAGCCTCTGACGCGCACCCAATGCCGCGCATCGAGGAGCTGCTTGAGAAGTTAGCTGGCGCAAAATACCTGACCATCATGGATCTGAGTAGAGGATACTGGCAGATTCCCCTGAGCCCCGAGGCGCAGGAGAAGTCCGGCTTTATCACACCCTTCGGACTCTACGAGTCCACGGTCATGCCCTTCGGCATGAAGAATGCCCCTGCCACTTTCCAGCGGATGCGTGGCGTACTTGGATGACATTGCCATCTTCAGTCCCTCCTGGGAGGAACACCTGCAGCATCTCGAGGAGGTGCTCAGGTGAATTCACTGAGCAGGACTATCAAGCCGGCAAAGTGCCAGATGGGCATGAGGGAGGTCCACTACCTGGGGAACTGGGTAGGCGGAAACACCCTAAAGCCAGAGCCTGAGAAGGTGGGCGCAATCGTGAACTGGCCCACTCCCAGGACCAAGAAACAGGTGATGTCCTTCCTGGGCACTGCAGGTTACTATAGGCGCTTCGTACAGCACTATAGTAGCCTGGCTAAACCTTTGACGGACCTCACCAAGAAGAAGCTACCCCACATCGTCAACTGGACAGATGGCTGTGAGGGGGCCTTCCAGGCGTTGAAAACCGCACTGTGCAACGCCCCTGTGTTGAAAGCAGTCGACAGCAGTCGACCGTTCTTGGTACAGACTGACGCCAGCGAGTTTGGCCTCGGTGCTGTGCTCAGCCAGGTTGACTCGGAGGACCAAGAGCACCCCGTGTTGTACCTGAGCTGCAAACTTGCCGAGGGAAGTGGCCTACTCCAACATCGAGAAGGAGTGCCTGGCCATAGTCTGGGCCCTGCAGCGCTTGCAGCTCTACTTGTACGGTCGCACCTTCACTGTGGTGACCGACCACGACCCTCTGCGCTGGCTAAGCACCATGTGTGGAACCAACGGCAGGTTGCTATGCTGGAGCCTTGCCCTTCAGCAATTTGACTTCACCATTGAACAAAAAGCGGGCAGGGAGCATGGGAATGCAGATGGACTGTCCCGCCAGGGTGAACCTACTGAGGTGCGCATGGAGGCATACCGTGGGGTTCTACCTCCCTAGCGCACGCCAAAAGGGGGAGGTGTCACGATATGGTATGAAATATATAAGTTTAGTTTCTCTGCCCGCACACATAGGGTGGGCGCTGACCCCCCCTTCACTGTGTTTTAGCTTGTCTTGTCAATGAGTGTAGAGATTTTATGGCCTCTAGCTCTGAGAGCCAAGGTATTTACGACCGGTTTCCTGCAGTGTAAACTCTTCTCCAGCTATAACTGGATTAGAAATTTCCAGAATCCATGAAAGTCCTTTGTTTTGTTTTTGTAAGATATTAGGCAAACCATTTAAGTTAAGAACATGAGAATATATATTCTTAATCCCCCTCGGTGGATCTATCCGCCACTCTAAACACGGGCTTCTAACTCCATCTGGTAAAGAAGTAGGGATTTCTCTGTAAATATGCATGACAGATAGGACATATTTGATCTCATTAGAATGCCCACGTTAATACGAGATGAATGCTGGGTGTGTTGTGATTGTGACATGTTCTGGAGCAGAGATACAAGCATTAGAAAAACTTGTGGTAAAGCTAGTAAGACTGGAGAGGTAGGACGGACTGGGTAAACCAACCCCGTTCTGTGATGTCACAGGCTGCAGCTATAAGTTTTTGGCCAGACTCCCGCAAGGGTCAGTCTATCTGCTGGAGCCTATGTGAGCCTGACGTGAAGAGCTGTTCCTACCCATGCATTGGGACAGATGGATTGGATGCTTTGAACACATGTAAGTGTTATTCTCATGTAATCCTTGTTTTCTTTTATATAATTACCTTGTACATATTTGCTATTGTCTCTTTTGTAACATCCTTGTAAAATAACTTTTTATAAACACTGCCTAAAAATCATTTATGGAGTATAATATTTAATATACTAGATTCGTTCTCCCTGTTCTAAAACGTACCCTGTCTCTTGAAGGGAATTACGCTACTGTTTTGGGTTAGCTTCAGACCCGTTTAATCGAAGCTGGTGGCAGCTTACTGTGTGCACTGTGCCTGTTGGAGGCGTTGTAGCGATGGCGACATTGATAATTATTGTTCCTGCCTGAGCGGGAGTAGTTAAACCGCCTTGCTGTAGCATGCCCAATAGCCAGTACATAGCAGGCAGCCTTTCTGGCGACTAATTACCCTAGGTGCAGTACCTAATCTGACCTGAGAGTAAGGGGGGCGCCATAGAGCTGCAAGTGTTAAGTGGAACTGTAAGCGGGCTACATAAGTCCCTGCAGTTTGTGGTATATTGAAGAGCAGTGGGATACCTAGAATAAGCCCCTGCTGTAAACTAAGAGGTCAATAGCCTGGTGTGTGTCTTTTTATCACATTGTGGAGTGGAGGGATAACTAAGATAAGCCCACTGCACATGTGATAGCCATCTGTTGGCCTAAAGTCACCCCGATCCATGACGTAGGGGTGACGGTCACGGTGTGGATCCCTGACATATTGGTGGAAGCGGTCAGGGGTTCGTGACACAAGCATATTTACATATTTTTTAATTTAAGTTTTATTTCAATTTCAGTCTGTGAAGGAGTAATTTTTTTGAAGATTAAACTAAATGTTGGTTTCTGGCAGGTGCTTCCTGCAGTCCATCTGGAAAGGTGTATAGTTCTTGTTAATGACTTACTGGGAAAGCTATGCATATGTGTGCATTGAGTTACTCCATATATAGTTCACCGGAGGTTTGGGTAAGCACTGCCTAGGACGTGAAAATGGAGGCAAGCATCAGGAATAATCTGAAAGATAACACCCTTAAATCCCTGATTAGTAGTCACCATCACTCTGGACAAAAGCTGTATTTTCAGGAGTATGGCGCCAATGAGTAGGTTGTTTGATGCTTACATTTACTTTTCGATTCGACCAGGATTTATAATAAGAGAATGAAAAAGGCATTAATCTGTCATTATCACCTGAATAAATAATAGCCAAAAATATTCAGGGATGAAAAAGCACGTAACTAACACACCCCATAAGTCAAGGGAAGATGTGCAGGTGACATTCATAGAAGGAACAGTTGTGATGTGGAGGTAACATTGATAAGAGAAGGTGAGATGTGCATGTCACGATGTCCCGTGGACAGAGAACTCCATCTTGGATTGCTCTTTTGTCACTTTCTTGTAATTATTCAGGGATCTGAGGAAGCAGATACAACCTGAGCTGCTGAACTTGATCAGACAACATCGGCTTCACTATCTTTGTGAGGGCACCAAGTTCCGGAAGGTCAGCAGTCGCCGGAGACAAGGTAACTGATCAATTTGCTTTTCATTACGTGATTTAGTAATAATGTGATGTCTTTACATTAATTTGTCAATTGTTCTAAAGCCTTGAGGGATCTCCTGACTTCTCTACAGCCATGTCTCCAACTTAAAAACATGACTTTCTAGGGTTACTTGCCTCTTCTGTAGCCCAAACGCCTCTAATTTCCTATAGTTCACAGCTGTTCATTGGAAGTAAATTTACTGACATTCTTTTTTTAGATAAATTGTGGTTTTGTCGTCTTTCGCCAAACCACAAAGTTCTACACTATGGAGATGTGGAGGACAACATAGACAACCCACCTATAGAAATGCTTGCACAAAAAAGTAAGTATCCGTGCCTAACGCGTTACAAGATTAAAGAATAGATTCTTTATACTTCTCATGTGGAATCAGGCTGTGGTGACGTCACATGCGCCAGAGTGGCATCGTGTCACGTGCTGTCTCATGTGCCAGCATGAGATCAGGAATTTGGTGCTGTCTCATGTGCCAGGGTGGGATAAAGGTCCGGTTATCTCACATGTCAGGAAGGGGCAAAGTGTTTGGTGTCACATGTGGCAGGGTGGGATCAACAGTCTGGTGATTTCACTTGTTGCAAAGTAATATGAAATATCTGGAGTAGTGATGAGCGAGAGTGCTCCTCACTACTCATTGCTCGCTTCATCATCAGTGTGCTCGTAACTACTTATTACTCGCTCCTTCATCAGTGTACTCGTCACTACTTATAACTCGCTCAAGTGTCAGTGTGCTCCTCACTACTCGTTACTCGCTTCAGCATCAGTGTACTCGTCACTACTCATTACTCGCTCCAGTGTCAGTGTACTCGTCACTACTCGTTACTCGCTCCAGCATCAGTGTACTCATCACTACTCATTACTCGCTCCAGTGTCAGTGTGCTCGTCACTACTCGTTACTTGCTCCAGCGTCAGTGTGCTCCTCACTACTCATTGCTCGCTTCATCATCAGTGTGCTCGTCACTACTCATTACTCGCTCCAGTGTCAGTGTGCTCCTCACTAATCGTTACTTGCTCCAGCATCATTGTGCTCGTCACTACTTGTTACTCGCTCCAGCATCAGTGTGCTCCTCACTACTCATTACTCGCACCAGCGTCAGTGTACTCGTCACTACTCGTTACTTGCTCCAGTGTCAGTGTGCTCCTCACTACTCGTTACTTGCTCAAGTGTCAGTGTACTCGTCACTACTCATTACTCGCTCAACTGTCAGTGTACTCGTCACTACTCATTACTCGCTCAAGCGTCAGTGTACTCATCACTACTCGTTACACGCTCTAGCATCAGTGTACTCATCACTACTTGATACTAGCTCCATCATCGGTGTGCATGTCACTACTCATTACTTGCTCCAGCATCAGTGTGCTCGTCACTGCTCGTTACTCGCTCCAGCATCAGTGTACTCGTCACTACTTGTTACACGCTCCAGCATCATTGTGCTCGTCACTACTCATTACTCGCTCCAGCATCAGTGTGCTCGTCACTACTCGTTACTCGCTCCAGTGTCAGTGTACTTGTTACTACTTGTTACTCGCTCCAACATCAGTGTACTCGTTACTACATGTTACTCGCTCCAGCATCAGTGTACTCATCACTACTCATTACTCGCTCCAGCATCAGTGTGCTCGTCACTACTTGTTACTCGCTCCAGTGTCAGTGTACTCGTTACTACTTGTTACTCCCTCCAGCATCAGTATACTCGTTACTACTTGTTACTCGCTCCAGCATAAGTGTACTCGTCACTACTTGTTACACGCTCCAGCATCATTGTGCTCGTCACTACTCGTGACTCGCTCCAGTGTCAGTGTGCTCGTCACTACTCATTACTCGCTCCAGTGTCAGTGTACTCGTTACTACTTGTTACTCCCTCCAGCATCAGTATACTCATTAACACTTGTTACTCGCTCCAGCGTCAGTGTACTCGTCACTACTTGTTAGACGCTTCAGCATCATTGTGCTCGTCACTACTCGTTACTCGCTCCAGCATCAGTGTGCTCGTCACTACTCGTTATTCGCTCCAGCATCAGTGTGCTCCTCACTACTCATTACTCGCACCATTGTCAGTGTGCTCCTTACTACTCGTTACTTGCTCAAGTGTCAGTGTACTTGTCACTACTCATTACTCGCTCCAGCATCAGTGTGCTTGTCACTACTCGTAACTCACTCCAGTGTCAGTGTACTCGTTACTACTTGTTACTTGCTCCAGCATCACTGTACTCATCACTACTCATTACTCGCTCCAGCATCAGTGTGCTCGTCACTACTCGTTACTCGCTCCAGTGTCAGTGTACTCGTTACTACTTGCTACTCCCTCCAGCATCAGTATACTCGTTACTACTTGTTACTCGCTCCAGCATAAGTGTACTCGTCACTACTTGTTACACGCTCCAGCATCATTGTGCTCGTCACTACTCGTTACTCGGTCCAGTGTCAGTGTACTCGTTACTACTCGTTACTCGCTCCAGCATCAGTGTGCTCGTCACTACTCGTTACTCGCTCCAGTGTCAGTGTATTCGTTACTACTTGTTACTCATTCCAGCATCAGTGTACTCGTTACTACTTGTTACTCGCTCCAGCATCAGTGTACTCGTCACTACTTGTTAGATGCTTCAGCATCATTGTGCTCGTCACTACTCGTTACTCACTCCAGCATCAGTGTGCTCGTCACTACTCGTTATTCGCTCCAGCATCAGTGTGTTCCTCACTACTCATTACTCGCTCCAGCATCAGTGTGCTCCTCACTACTCATTACTCGCACCAGTGTCAGTGTGCTCCTTACTTGCTCAAGTGTCAGTGTACTCGTCACTACTCATTACTCGCTCAAGTGTCAGTGCACTCGTTACTACTCATTACTCGCTCAAGTGTCAGTGTACTCTTCACTACTCGTTACACGCTCCAGCATCAGTGTACTCGTCACTACTTGTTACTCGCTCCAGCATCAGTGTACTTGTCACTAGTCATTACTCGCTCCAGCATCAGTGTGCTCGTCACTGCTCATTACTCGCTCTAGCATCAGTGTACTCGTCACTACTTGTTACACGCTCCAGCATCATTGTGTTCGTCACTACTTGTTACTTGCTCCAGCATCAGTGTGCTCGTCACTGCTCGCTACTCGCTCCATGTCACGAGATTGTATGAAATATAATATGATTTTGAATCTTTGCCTGTCAGACCCATGCTGCGGGCTAAAAAATCCCCTTCTCTCTGTGTTTGTGTTTGCTGAGATGTGGATGTATAGAAAAGGTTTTATTGCTCTAGTCGTAAATTCCAGGCTTTGGGCAACTTCCTCATCTCTCCTCCCATCTAGAAGCAGCTAGAACTGGTAAAGAAGTTTCCCAAAATCCATGAAGTCCTTTGTTCCAATATTGTAAGATATTGGACCAACGATTTTGTCTAGGAAAATAATGAATCCATTTTGCGAATCTCCATCGGCGGATTTATCAGCCACTCTAAGCATGAGCCTCTAGTTCAAACAGGGTCAGAGTACAGATTTCTCTGGAGCGGAGTGTCTCTACTAGCCCGAATTTAGTATCTATAGAGAGCAAATCTGAATACAAGATGACTGAGGGGTGTGTTATGACTCTGCCAGATTCCCCAGCGAAGATATGACAATCATAAGAATGGTTGGAGAAAACTGTACAGCTGAGGAAAGAGGAGGGTGATCTTAACTCAACCCCTTTAGTGATGTCACGAGGCTGGAGCTTAAAAGTCTTTACCCTTAACCCAGCCGGAGTCTTAGAGAGTCTTACTTGAGGAGCTGTTCCTATCCAGACCTCCTGATGCACTGGGACATTTGGGGTCCCGCCCACCAGCATGGTTTTGCCTGAAATGGACTGAGAACATGTGATTTTTACCTTTCTCATTTAATCCCTTTATTTTATAATTACCTTGTACATATTTTCAATTGTCTCATATTGTAACATCTTATATGCCTTTTTATAAACACTGCCTTCTTTCAGAGTAAAATATATAAATTACTAGTTTTCGTTCTTCATGCTCTAAAATCTATCCTAAGTCTTCTGAAGGGAATTACGCTACTGTTTGGGTTAGTTTCGGACCCGTTTAATCAAAGCTGGTGGAGGCATACCTTTGTACTGGGTAGTTAGGAGTCATTGTAGCGACTGCGTCGTTGATAATTATTGTTCCTGCCTGAGTGGTAATAGTTATATCGCCTCGCTGCAGCGTGCCCAATAGCCAGTACATAGCAGGCAGCCTTTCTGGCGACTAATTACCCTAGGCGCAGTACCTAATCTGACCTGAGAGTAAAGGGTGCGCCAGAGAGCTGCAAGTTTCAAGTGGAACTGTAAGCGGGATATACATAAATCCCTGCAGTTCGTGGTATATTGAAGAGCAGTGGGATAACTAAAATAAGCCCCTGCTGTAAACTAAGAGGTCAATAGCCTTGTGTGTTTTTTTCATCACAGTGTAGCAGTGGAGAGATAACTAAGATAAGCCCCCTGCACATGTGATAGCCGTCTGTTGACCTAAAGTCACCCCCATCCATGACGTAGGGGTAACGGCCATGGTGTGAATCGTCACAAATTGGTGGCAGCGGTGTGCCTTTGTGACAAATTGGTGGCAGTGCGGTGAGATCTTAGAGCATTAGTGATTTGGTTTGAGCAATCATTCCTCTCACTAAAAACTTGCAAAGTTCTTGCGAGGACTCTGCGCAAATAAGTTTGGAGAACGAACTCAGTGTTTATTAGTCCTGAGACAATTGTGTGTACTGGTAATTATCCCTTCCCTTTCTGTTCGTTTTTCTGTCCTATCTTTTATTTGGCAACCATGGATGTGCTGGGAGAAACCTTTTATGAGCAGCAGACCAGAGACACCCTTATTGCCTTATGCAAGTCACAGCACATTGACTTCGCAGGCAAAAACAAAGCCCAACTGGTCGCAGTTCTGGTGCAATGGGAAGCCGCTCTAGACCACTCTCAGAGCCCAGTGGCCGCAGAAGCCAGCACCAGCGAACATGGTGCTGCAACAGAGGTTCAACCACTGAATGCTGGCCCGATTAGCAACCAGGGCGGATTGGACCCCCACCTGCTGGCAGCCTTGGAAGAATTCCCCACTGACGACCATGAGGGACGTCGGCAGCTGATTCAGCAATACCGGCAGGAGGCCCAGGCCCGAGCCGAGCGGCAAGCGGAGCGAGAGTACCACCTGCAGTTAGCCCGACTGCAAATGCAGGGGTCGTCCCAGTCCAGCCGTGAGCCCAACAATGCTCAGATACCGAAGCCCCGGCCCGATCACTTTCCTGTTATGGAAAAGGAGGGGACTTGGACACTTTTCTGCGGGCCTTTGAGAAAGCCTGCAGACAGTACCAGCTGCCTACACAGGAATGGGCACGATACCTGACCCCAGGGCTGAGAGGCAAAGCTCTGGAGGCATTTGCTGCCCTCCCTCAAGAACAAGATGGTGACTATGAGGCCATCAAGCAGTCCCTGGTAACAAAGTACCAGCTTACACCTGAGGTTTACCGTAGAAAGTTCCGGAACCTCCAATGAGGCCCACACGACAGCTACGGCGATGTGGTGCAGGGACTCAAGACCCACTTTCACCAGTGGATCCAAGGACTGTCAGTGACCACCTTTGAGCAGCTGGAAGACCTGATGATCAAAGACCAGTTCTTACATCTTTGTCCAGCTGAGGTGCGACAGTTCATGATGGACAGAGAACCCAAAGACGTGACAAAAGCAGCGCAGATTGCCGATGCCTATGAGGCCAACCGTAGATCGGAAGTGCGGAAGCCCGTCACCACCAGCTGGAGAGGGGGTAAGCCTGCAACCAACGCCAGTACCCCTGCCAGCCAACACACCAGAAGTCCTGTCCTCGAAGCCAACAGCATCAGACCTACCAACGAAACTCGCCAATGTTACGACTGCAAGCAGACTGGTCATATCAGTCCCCACTGTCCAGACAAGCCGAAGAACCCCTCATCCAAGGCCCCAGGGCCTAATGCAGCAGTTCTTTTGGTGGGTGCGGTGGCTGGGATGGTGTGTGACAACGTATAGCACGTCACCGTGGGAGGCCATGTTGCTACGGGCCTCAAGGACACCGGGGCTGAACGAACCGTCATCCGACCCGAACTGGCGGCCCCTGAAGAAATCATTCCGGGGAAAACCCTAACTGTCACTGGGATTGGGGGCATCAGCTGTCCCTTGCCAATGGCCCGAGTTTATACTGATTGGGGTGCCGGGAGTGGGGTGAAGGAAGTAGGGCTGTCTGATAATTTGCCCACTGATGTTTTGTTGGGGACTGATTTGGGGAGGATGGTTGCATACTACGTCCCTGACACCTCTCCCCAATCTGCTAACAAGGGTAACGTTAACCTTGATGATGATGATGATGATGATGGGAAATCGCATGTGTTACCTGACCATGCTTTATCTTGTAATGATGCATCTGTTAACCATTTTTTCCCTAGGATTGATGGTGAAAATGTTGTACCTGTGCCAACTGAACCTGATAATGATTTTTCTGTGCAAGTTGATGTGTCCATAGGTACAGGAGTGCTCAGCCACGTCGCTCTGCGGAGTGAGACGGCTGAGGAACCCCTAGCAGGTGTCACGGGGAGACTAGGTGGGCAAGAGCTAATAACCCGAGCCCCTGCAATTTCCCTCTGACTAGGGAAATCCTGACTGACCCTCTACCTAGAGTTTACACTGATGGTGTGCATGTGTAGGCCTCGACCCTCGCCCTGTCTCCTGTTTCAACCCTAGGCTGAAACCACCGCCCACCACCCAGTGAAAAGATCATACACCAATACCCACAGTTAGAACAAACAAGGATAACGGAAAATATACACCACGCCGCAGTCACTCAGGAATACACTATAAATGCGCAGGGCAAAATATATACAAATATAGGAAGGAGTAAATAAGACAAAGTGAAATACACCACCAGCAACGATACTCCAACTACTAGCTCACCACTCCAGACCGAGATAACAACGCACAAGACAGAAGCTATAATCGGCGACGCCCAATGTTCAGGAGAACTATTTAAAGGCAATGGGCATGGCCCAGCTTCCAATCCGAGCATCAGGTAAATTAACCCCGGACCAGCTAGATACAATCTAGCTGACGCCGATGAGCACATAGCGGCCAAAAGCGGAATTACCGCTGTCTGTCGAACGACCTGGTCTGAACAGCGTCCGACATGACAGTACCCCGCCTTCTACGAGGGACCCCAGGGCCCTCATGGCTTATAGGACCTGACTTGTTCGGATGGCGACGGTGAAAAAACCTGACCAGCCGATCCGCATGAATGTCCGAGGCTGGTACCCAGGACCTTTCCTCAGGCCCATAACCACGCCAGTGTACCAAGTACTGTAAAGTGCGGCGCACTACACGAGAGTCAACCACCTTGGAGACTTCAAATTCCAAATTACCATACACCAAGACTGGAGGTGGCATAGGCGCCGCGTCCACAGAACCCACCACCTTCTTTAAAAGAGACCTGTGGAACACGTTGTGTATCTTATACACCGTAGGAAGCTCCAATCGGTACGCTACTGGGTTAATGACGGCGGTGACCCTAAATGGACCAATAAACCGTGGACCCAATTTAAGGGATGGTATTTTGAATCTTATGTTTTTTGTGGATAACCACACCCAGTCATCCACACTCAGGTCCGGACCTGGCACACGCCTACTGTCAGCCACACATTTGTACCTAGCACCCACACTCAACAGACGCTGTTTAACTCTCCTCCAGACTGATGACAATTGTGCTCCTAACTGGTCCTCCTCCGGAACGCCGGAAGAGCCCCTCTGACTCAAAGTACAAAATTGAGGATGTAGCCTGTTAACACAAAAAAACCCGGAGACTCCCCAGACGACTCCTGGCGGTGATTATTGATGGCAAACTCAGCCAAAGGAAGAAAGGTAGACCACTCCTCCTGGTTATCAGAGACAAAGCACCATAAGTACTGTTCCAAATTTTGGTTCATACGCTCAGTCTGACCATTTGACTGAGGATGAAACGCCGAAGAATGAGACAACTTGATCCCCAGCCGTGAGCAAAATGCTTTCCAAAATTTTGCCACAAACTGAGTACCCCTATCAGACACGATGTCAGACGGAACCCCATGAAGTCTGACCACCTCCTGCACAAATACCTGAGCCAGAGTCTTAGCGTTAGGCAACGAAGGCAAAGACACAAAGTGCGACATTTTTGAAAACCGATCAACAATCACCAAGATGACCGTGTTCCCAGCTGAGGAGAGCAAATCAGTGATGAAATCCATGGAGATTTCCGTCCATGGCTTACTAGGTACCTCAAGAGGAAGTAGTGTGCCAACAGGACGGGAGCGGGGCGTCTTAGCCCTAGCGCACGTGGTACAAACTGACACGTATGAGACCACGTCCTGTCGGATCTTGGGCTACCAAAACCGACGTGACACCAACTCCAAGGTACCTCTAACCCCTGGGTGGCCAGCCAGGACAGCATCATGATGCTCCGCCAAAACCTTTAAGCGGAGATGAAGCGGTACAAAAGATTTGTTGATGGGAAGCTCAGATGGTACCTCCTCCTGAGCCTCGGCAATCTCAGCCTCAACCTCGGTAGTGAGAGCCGAAACCACAACACCCTTTTGGAGGATGGGTACTGGATCCTCCCGAGGTTCTCCCCCCGGAAAACACCTGGACAGAGCATCCGCCTTAGTGTTTTTAGACCCCGGTCTGTAAGTGACAACAAAATTGAACCGCGTGAAAAACAATGCCCAGCGAGCCTGCCTGGGGGACAGACGCTTGGCTGACTCCAAATACAGCAGATTCTTATGATCGGTAATAAGTTACCTGATGTCCTGACCCCTCCAAGAAGTGTCGCCATTCCTCAAAGGCCAACTTGATTGCCAACAACTCCCTGTTGCCGATATCGTAGTTACGTTCGGCGGACGACAGTTTCTTGGAGAAATAGGCGCATGGACGCAAATCACTCAAAGATGAGCCTTGTGATAGTACCGCCCCCACACCAACCTCAGACGCATCGACTTCCACAACAAAAGGTTTTGATACGTCTGGCTGCACAAGAATGGGGGCTGAAACAAAACTGTTCTTAAGAAATTCAAATGCGCGCACAGCAGCCTCAGGCCAAACGGAGAAATTGGTACCCTTTTTAGTCATGTCAGTTAGCGGTTTAGCAATGATGGAAAAATCCTTGATAAATTTCCTATAGTAGTTAGAAAACCCATGGAACCGCTGAAGTGCTTTCAGGTTATCAGGCCGTTCCCTTGCACCTTTAGCGGCGTCCATTTTAAAACCAGAAGCAGACACAATATAACCCAAGAAAGGCAACTCTTGAACAGAAAATACACATTTCTCAAGCTTAGCATACAGCTTATTCTCTCTGAGAAGCTGTAACACCTGCCTGACATGATCTAAATGAGTATCACGGTCGCAAGAATATATGAGAATGTCATCTAGGTACACGATAACGAATTTCCCCAAAACATGCGAAAACACATCATTAATGAAATGTTGGAACACTGCAGGTGCGTTAGTCAACCCAAATGGCATCACCAAATTTTCAAAATGACCCTCAGGGGTATTAAAAGCCGTCTTCCACTCATTATCTTGATGGACTCTTATGAGGTTGTACGCCCCCCTGAGGTCAAGCTTGGTAAACCACTTAGCACCTGCCACCTGGTTGAACAAATCTGGTATTAGTGGCATAGGGTATGGATCACGAACCGTAATCTGGTTCAATTCCCTGAAATCCAAACACGGGCGTAATCCGCCAACTTTCTTCTTCACG
The DNA here is from genome assembly GCF_051348905.1 of Ranitomeya variabilis. Classification (NCBI taxonomy): domain Eukaryota; kingdom Metazoa; phylum Chordata; class Amphibia; order Anura; family Dendrobatidae; genus Ranitomeya; species Ranitomeya variabilis. The sequence goes on from NC_135233.1 coordinate 626,969,796, forward strand.
AAGAAGAACCCTGCTGCCACAGGCGAGGATGAAGGCCTGATGTGCCCTTTGCTCAAACTTTCAGCAATGTAATCCTTTAATGCTTGTCTCTCCGGACCGGAGATGTTAAACATCCTTGCTTTAGGTAATTTGGCCCCTGGTTTAAATCTGATAGTACAGTCATAGGGGCGATGTGGTGGCAACTCTGAACAAACCTTCTCAGAGAACACATCCACAAAATCCAGAAGTGACTCCGGAACGCTTGAAGTCACAGCAGACACACATGTGGCTAGGCAATTCTCCTGGCAGAATGCGCTCCACTGAATTATGTCCTGAGGGGCTCGACGCTTCGCATGTGACACCACTGCTATTTGCATAGGCTCCGTGGGCTCACCTTCAGCAACCACACGTGAACCTAAACCCTCTCCCATAGGCGGTGTCTCATGTTCCCCCTGACGCAAATGGCGATCAATGCGGACAACCAGACTCATAGCGGAATCTAGAGAAGTAGGAGTCTCGTACATCAGAAGGGCTTTTTTAACCCTTCCAGAAACCCCATGAATAAGCTGACTCCGCAGCGCTGGATCATTCCACTGTGTATCGATCGCCCAGCGGCGAAATTCAGAACAGTAATCCTCTGCAACTCGCTCCCCCTGGCGAATAGTGCGTATCTTAGATTCTGCTAGAGCCATTCTGTCTGGCTCATCGTAAATATTTCCAAGAAAGGAAAAAAAACTCTCCACAGAGTCAAATGCAGCAGAATCAGATGGCAAAGAAAACGCCCATGCTTGGGGATCCCCGCTTAACAATGACAACACCAGGCCCACACGCTGAGCCTCATTACCTGAGGAGATCGGGCGCATACGGAAATATAGTTTGCAAGCTTCACGAAAAGAAACAAATTTACTGCGTTCCCCAGCAAATTTTTCAGGCAAAGGAAACTTAGGCTCAGCAACTCTACCTGTCACTCCAGCTTGCACATTAGATACTGCTAGTCTCTGTTGCTGCACTGCCCCCCTCAACTCAGTGACCTGTAGGGACAGCGCCTCCAACTGGCGGGTTATGGAAGTCATGGGATCCATGACAAAACAAAAAAAAGGAAACCCCTTTTTTTTTTTTTTATTTTAAAGGCCGATTATAATGTCACGGGGAGACTAGGTGGGCAAGAGCTAATAACCTGGGCCCCTGCAATTTCCCTCAGACTTGGGAAATCCTGACTGACCCTCTACCTAGAGTTTACACTGATGGTGTGCATGTCTAGGCCTCGACCCTCGCCCTGTCTCCTGTTTCAACCCTAGGCTGAAACCACCGCCCACCACCCAGTGAAAAGATCATACACCAATACCCACAGTTAGAACAGACAAGGATAACGGAAAATATACACCACGCCGCAGTCACTCAGGAATACACTATAAATGCGCAGGGCAAAATAAATACAAATATAGGAAGGAGTAAATAAGACAAAGGGAAATACACCACCAGTAACGATACTCCAACTTCTAGCTCACCACTCCTGACCGAGATACCAACGCACAAGACAGAAGCTATAATCGGCGACGCCCAATGTTCAGGAGAACTATTTAAAGGCAATGGGCATGGCTCAGCTTCCAATCCGAGTATCAGGTAAATTAACCCCGGACCAGCTAGATAAAACCTAGCCGACGCCAATGAGCACATAGTGGTCAAAAACGGAATTACTGCTGTCTGTCGAACGACCTGGTCTGAACAGCGTCCGACATGACAGCAGGTGCAAGTGTCGGTGCTACAGGAAATGGGGAGATACATGGGAACCGTGAGGAAGGTGATGCCATGCAATTGACCAGTGCCACCGAGGAAGGTAACTGGCCCATAAGTAGCACTACTCCTGAGGTAATGGGGGTGGATGGGGAGGTAGAGCCCATAGCAGCGCTGGCTGATTGGTCTTTAGAAATCCCCGGGGAGACAGCCTACGTAGCTGCTGTCACCCGCAGTCAGAATGCCCGGAACGCAGATAACTGTCTGCCTTCCGGACCCTCCTCAGTCATCATTGTGACTGAACCAGAGGTGGACCCAGAGCAGGTCCCAGAGGGTTCCCGTGGGGAAGGGACCCTGACAGCGCATCTGGCTTCCCCTAGCCAGGAGTTTCAGGCAGCTCTGCACACAGATGCGAGCCTAGAGAGTTTGAGACAACTCGCCGAGATGCCCACCTCCGTGACTGATAAGGAGAGGGTGGTCTGGGAACGAGGAAGGTTGTACCGGGAAACAGTACCCGGAAAATCGCAAAAAGAGTGGTTGAGGGAAAGACAGCTGGTCGTCCTGCAGCAATTCCGGGGTGAGTTGTTACGGATTGCCCATGAGATCCCGCTAGCTGGACACTTGGGGATTAGCAAATCTAAGGCCCGGCTGTCTCAACACTTCTATTGGCCTAAGATGGGGACAGATCTGTCAAACTACTGCCGCTCCTGTATCACCTGTCAAAGAGTGGGGAAGGTGGGGCCTGCTCTTAAGGCTCCCCTGATCCCTTTGCCAGTGATAGAGGAGCCTTTCCAGAGGATCGCGGTGGACATTGTGGGCCCGCTGGCCATCCCCAGCAGCTCTGGAAAGCAATACATCCTTACTGTGGTAGACTACGCTACCCGGTACCCAGAGGCAGTAGCTCTCTTGTCAACTAGGGCAGATAAGGTGGCGGATGCCCTGTTGGCTATCTTTTCACGTGTAGGATTTCCCAGGGAGATACTCACTGATCAAGGGACCCAATTCATGTCTCGCCTAATGGAGGCTCTCTGTAAGTGAATACAGGTGAAGCACCTGGTATCGAGTGCGTATCACCCACAGACCAATGGCTTGTGTGAACGCTTCAATGGTACCCTCAAACAGATGCTACGCATGCTGGTTGAGACACAAGGGCGTGACTGGGAGCGGTACCTCCCACACCTGCTGTTTGCTTACCGAGAGGTTCCGCAGGCCTCGACGGGGTTCCCCCCTTCGAGCTCCTGTACGGCAGGCGAGTCCGGGGACCCCTTGGGTTGGTAAGAGAATCCTGGGAAGAGGAGCCAAACCCTTCTGAAGTGTCTATAGTGGAGTATGTCATGCGCTTCCATGACAAGATGCAGACCTTGACACAGTTGGTGCATGACAACATGACGCAGGCTCAGGCTGACCAGTAGCACTGGTACGACCAGAACGCCCAGGAGCGGACCTACCACATGGGTCAAAAGGTGTGGGTACTGGTCCGCGTACCAAAGGATAAGCTTCAGGCAGCCTGGGAGGGCCTGTACGTCGTCCACCAACAGCTCAACCTGGTCACCTACGTCGTCATGCTTGACCACGCTCGGGGAAGGCGAAAGGCCTTTCAAGTCAACATGATGAAGGCTCATCACGAACGTGAACCTTTCGTCCTACCGGTCTGCATCTTACCCGAAGACGGGGAGGAAGACACCCTCCTGGACATGCTGGCCCAAGCCAAGGCCGGTGGGTCCTTCGAGGATGTGGAGGTAAGCGCCTCATTAACTGAACGCCAGCGGTTGCAGTTGCAAACCACACTGGAACCCTTACGGGTCGTGTTCTCCAACCGACCTGGAAGGACTGAGGTAGCAGTCCACGAGGTGGACACCCAGAATCATGCCCCACTACGTCGAACACCCTATGGAATCTCCGACCAGGTGCAGCAGGTTATGCGCCAGGAGATCGATGAGATGTTACAGCTAGGGGTGATTCGACGGTCAAAGAGCGCATGGGCCTCACCCGTAGTTCAGTTCTCGTGCCAAAGAAGGACCGGACCACCCGGTTCTGCATGGACTACAGGGGGCTCAACGCCATTACAGCCTCTGACGCGCACCCAATGCTGCGCATCGAGGAGCTGCTAGAGAAGTCAGCTGGTGCAAAATACCTGACAATAATGTATCTGAGTCGAGGATACTGGCAGATTCCCCTGAGCCCCGAGGCGCAGGAGAAGTCTGCCTTTGTCACACCCTTTGGACTGTACGAGTCCACGGTCATGCCCTTCAGCGTGAAGAATGCCCCTGCCACTTTCTAGCGGATGGTCAACCTCCTGCTTCAGGGACTGGAGGAGTACGCCGTGGCGTACTTGGATGACATTCCCATCTTCAGTCCCTCCTGGAAGGAACACCTGCAGCATCTCGAGGAGGTGCTCAGGCGAATTCACCGAACAGGACTGATTATCAATCCCGGAAAGTGCCAGGTTGGCATGAGGGAGGTCCACTACCTGGGGCACCGGGTAGGCGGAGGCACCCTAAAGCCAGAGCCTGAGAAAGTGGGAGCGATCGTGGACTGGCCCACTCCCAGGACCAAGAAACAGGTGATGTCCTTCCTGGGCACTGCAGGGTACTATAGGTGCTTCGTACAGCACTATAGTAGCCTGGCAAAACCTTTGACGGACCTCACCAGGAAGAAACTACCCCACATCGTCAACTGGACCAATGGCTGTGAGGGGGCCTTCCTGGCATTGAAAACAGCACTGTGCAACGCCCCTGTGCTGAAAGCAGTCGACCGTTCTTGGTACAGACTGACGCCAGCGAGTTTGGCCTCGGTGCTGTGCTCAGCCAGGTTGACTCGGAGGACCAAGAGCACCCCATGTTGTACCTGAGCTGGAAACTTTTGCCGAGGGAAGTGGCCTACTCCACCATCGAGAAGGAGTGCCTGGCCATAGTCTGGGCCCTGCAGCGCTTGCAACCCTACTTGTACGGCTGTGCCTTCATGGTGGTGACTGACCACAACCCTCTGCTCTGGCTAAACGCCATGTGTGGAACCATCGGCAGGTTGCTACGCTGGAGCCTTGCCCTTCAGCAGTTTGACTTAACAATTGAACACAAAACGGGCAGGGAGCATCGCAATGCAGGTGGACTGTCCCGCCAGGGTGAACCTACTGAGGTGCACATGGAGGCATACCAAGGGGTTCTGCCTCCGTAGCGCAGACCAAAAGGGGGAGGTGTCACGAGATTGTATGAAATATAATATGATTTTGAATCTTTGCCTGTCAGACCCATGTTGCGGGCTAAAAAATCCCCTTCTCTCTGTGTTTGTGTTTGCTGAGATGTGGATGTGTAGAAAAGGTTTTATTGCTCTAGTCGTAAATTCCAGGCTTTGGGCAACTTCCTCATCTCTCCTCCCATCTAGAAGCAGCTAGAACTGGTAAAGTAGATTCCCAAAATCCATGAAGTCCTTTGTTCCAATATTGTAAGATATTGGACCAACGATTTTGTCTAGGAAAATAATGAATCCATTTTGCGAATCTCCATCGGCGGATTTATCAGCCACTCTAAGCATGAGCCTCTAGTTCAAACAGGGACAGAGTACAGATTTCTCTGGAATGGAGTGTCTACTAGCCCGAATTTAGTATCTATAGAGAGCAAATCTGAATACAAGATGAATGAGGGATGTGTTATGACTCTGCCAGATTCTCCAGCGAAGATATGACAATCATAAGAATGGTTGGAGAAAACTGTACATCTGAGGAAAGAGGAGGGTGATCTTAACTCAACCCCTTTAGTGATGTCACGAGGCTGGAGCTTAAAAGTCTTTACCCTTAACCCAGCCGGAGTCTTAGAGAGTCTTACTTGAGGAGCTGTTCCTATCCAGACCTCCTGATGCACTGGGGCATTTGGGGTCCCGCCCACCAGCATGGTTTTGCCTGAAATTGACTGAGAACATGTGATTTTTACCTTTCTCATTTAATCCCTTTATTTTATAATTACCTTGTACATATTTTCAATTGTCTCATATTGTAACATCTTATATGCCTTTTTATAAACACTGCCTTCTTTCGGAGTAAAATATATAAATTACTAGTTTTCGTTCTTCATGCTCTAAAATGTATCCTAAGTCTTCTGAAGGGAATTACGTTACTGTTTTGGGTTAGCTTCGGACCCGTTTAATCAAAGCTGGTGGTGGCATACCTTTGTACTGGGTAGTTGGGAGTCGTTGTAGCGACTGCGGCGTTGATAATTATTGTTCCTGCCTGAGTGGGAGTAGTTATATCGCCTCGCTGCAGCGTGCCCAATAGCCAGTACATAGCAGGCAGCCTTTCTGGCGACTAATTACCCTAGGTGCAGTACCTGATCTGACCTGAGAGTAAGGGGGGCGCCAGAGAGCTGTAAGTTTCAAGTGGAACTGTAAGCGGGATATACATAAATCCCTGCAGTTCGTGGTATATTGAAGAGCAGTGGGATAACTAAAATAAGCCCCTGCTGTAAACTAAGAGGTCAATAGCCTTGTGTGGTTTTTTTCATCACAGTGTAGCAGTGGAGAGATAACTAAGATAAGCCCCCTGCACATGTGATAGCCGTCTGTTGACCTAAAGTCACCCCGATCCGTGACGTAGGGGTGACGGCCACGGTGTGAATCGTGACACTCCAGCATCAGTGTGCTCGTCACTACTCATTACTCGCTCCAAAGTCAGTGTGCTTCTCACTACTCGTTACTTGCTCCAGTGTCAGTGTGCTCCTCGCTACTCGTTACTTGCTCCAGCGTCAGTGTACTCGTCACTACTCATTACTCGCTCCAGTGTCAGTGTGCTCGTCACTACTCATTGCTCGCTTCATCATCACTGTGCTCCTCACTACTCGTTACTTGCTCCAGAGTCAGTGTACTCATCACTACTCGCACCAGCGTCAATGTGCTCCTCACTACTCATTACTCGCTCCAGTGTCAGTGTGCTCCTCACTACTCATTACTCGCACCAGCATCAGTGTACTCGTCACTACTCATTGCTCGCTCAAGTGTCAATATACTCGTCACTACTCATTACTCGCTCCAGTGTCAGTGTGATCGTCACTACTCGTTACTCGCTCCAGTGTCAGTGTGCTCATCACTACTCCTTACTCTCACCAGCGTCAGTGTACTCGTCACTACTCATTACTCGCTCAAATGTCAGTGTACTCGTCATTACTCATTACTCGCTCCAGCATCAGTGTGCTCGGCACTCACTCCAGCATCAGTGTACTCGTCACTACTCGTTACTCGCTCCAGCATCAGTGTGCTCGTCACTGCTCGTTACGCGCTCCAGCATCAGTATACTCGTTACTACTTGTTACTCGCTCCAGCATCAGTGCACTCGTCACTACTCATTACTCGCTCCAGCATCAGTGTGCTCGTCACTACTCTTTATTCTCTCCAGCATCAGTGTGCTCCTCACTACTCGTTACTCGCTCCAGTGTCAGTGTACTCTTCACTACTCATTACTTGCTCCAGCATCAGTGTACTAGTCACTACTCATTACTCGCTCCAGTGTCAGTGTACTCGTCACTACTCATTACTCGCTCCAGTGTCAGTGTGCTCGTCACTACTCGTTACTCGCTCAAGTGTCAGTGTGCTCGTCACTACTCGTCACTCGCACAAGCGTCTCTGTACTCTTCACTACTCATTACTCGCTCAAGTGTCAGTGTACTCGTCACTACTCACTACTCGCTCCAGCATCAGTGTACTCGGCACTAACTCCAGCATCAGTGTGCTCGTCACTACTCGTTACTCGCTCCAGCATCAGTGTACTCGTCACTACTCTTTACCCGCTCCTGCGTCAGTGTGCTCCTCACTACTCATTACTCGCTCCATCATCAGTGTACTTGTCACTACTCATTACTCGCTCCAGCATCAGTGTACTCGTCACTACTCGTTACTCGCTCCAGCATCAGTGTACTCGTCACTACTCATTACCCGCTCCAGCGTCAGTGTGCTCCTCACTACTCATTACTCGCTCCAGCATCAGTGTACTTGTCACTACTCATTACTCGCTCCAGTGTCAGTGTATTCGTTACTACTTGTTACTCGCTCCAGCATCAGTGTACTCGTTACTACTTGTTACTCGCTCCAGCATCAGTGTACTCGTCACTACTTGTTAGACGCTTCAGCATCATTGTGCTCGTCACTACTCTTTACTCGCTCCAGCATCAGTGTGCTCGTCACTACTCGTTACTCGCTCCAGCATCAGTGTGCTCCTTACTATTCATTACTCGCACCAGTGTCAGTGTGCTCCTCACTACTCGTTACATGCTCACGTGTCAGTGTACTCGTCACTACTCATTAATCGCTCAAGTGTCAGTGTAGTCTTCACTACTCGTTAAACGCTCCAGCATCAGTGTACTCGTCACTACTTGTTACTCGCTCCAGCATCAGTGTACTCGTCACTACTCATTAGTCGCTCCAGCATCAGTGTGCTCGTCACTGCTCGTTACTCGTTCCAGCATCAGTGTACTCGTTACTACTTGTTACTCACTCCAGCATCAGTGTACTCGTCACTACTCATTACTCGCTCCAGCATCATTGTGCTCGTCACTACTCGTTACTCGCTCCAGGGTCAGTGTACTCGTTACTACTTGTTACTCGCTTCAGCATCAGTGTACTCTTCACTACTTGTTACACTCTCCAGCATCATTGTGCTCGTCACTACTCGTTACTCGCTCCAGCATCAGTGTGCTCGTCATTACTCGTTACTCACTCCAGTGTCAGTGTACTCATCACTACTCATTACTCGCTCCAGTATCAGTGTACTCGTCACTACTCATTACTTGCTCCAGTGTCAGTGTACTCGTCACTACTCATTACTCGCTCCAGTGTCAGTGTGCTCGTCACTACTCATTGCTCGCTTCATCATCAGTGTGCTCCTAACTACTCCTTACTTGCTCCAGCGTCCGTGTACTCATCACTACTTGCTACTCGCATCAGCGTCACTGTGCTCCTCACTTCTCATTACTCGCTTCAGTGTCAGTGTGCTCCTCACTACTCATTACTCGCTCCAGCATCAGTGTACTCATCACTACTCATTACTCGCTCCAGCATCAGTGTAATCGTCACTACTCCTTACTCGCTCCAGTGTCAGTGTACTCGTTACTACTCGTTACTCGCTCCAGCATCATTGTGCTCATCACTACTCGTTACTCGCTCCAGTGTCAGTGTACTCGTCACTACTTGTTACTCGCTCCAGCATCAGTGTGCTCGTCACTGCTCGTTACTCGCGCCAGCATCATTGTGCTCGTCAGTACTCGTTACTTGCTCCAGCATCAGTGTACTCATCAATACTCGTTACTCGCACCAGCGTCAGTGTGCTCGTCACTACTCATTACTCGCTTCAGTGTCAGTGTCCTCCTCACTACTCATTACTCGCTCCAGTGTCAGTGTGCTCCTCACTACTCGTTACTTGCTCCAGCATCAGTGTACTCGTCACTACTCATTACTCGCTCAAGTGTCAGTGTACTCGTCACTACTCATTAATCGCTCCAGTGTCAGTGTGCTCCTCACTACTCGTTACTTGCTCCAGCATCAGTGTACTCGTCACTACTCATTACTCGCTCCAGTGTCAGTGTGCTCGTCAATACTCGTTACTCGCACCAGCGTCAGTGTACTCGTCACTACTCATTACTCGTTCAAGTGTCAGTGTACTCGTCACTACTCATTACTCGCTCCAGTGTCAGTGTGCTCGTCACTACTCTTTACTCGCTCCAGTGTCAGTGTGCTCGCCACTACTCGTTACTCGCACCAGCGTCCGTGTACTCATCACTACTCATTACTCGCTCAAGTGTCAGTGTACTCATCACTACTTGTTACTCGCTCCAGCATCAGTGTACTCGTCACTACTCATTACTTGCTCCAGCGTCAGTGTGCTCCTCACTACTCATTACTCGCACCAGCGTCGGTGTGCTCGTCACTACTTGTTACTCGCTCCAGTGTCAGTGTGCTCGTCACTACTCGTAACTCGCGTCAGTGTACTCGTCAGTACTCATTACTCGCTCCAGTGTCAGTGTGCTCGTCACTACTCGTTACTCGCTCAAGTGTCAGTGTACTCGTCACTACTCAATACTCACTCCAGAATCAGTGTGCTCGGCTCTCACTCCAGCATAAGTGTGCTCGTCACTACTCGTTACTCGCTCCAGCATCAGTGTAGTCATCACTGCTCGTTATTCTCTCCAGCAACAGTGTACTCGTTACTACTTGTTACTCTCTCCAGCATCAGTGTACTCGTCACTACTTGTTAGACGCTTCAGCATCATTGTACTCGTCACTACTCATTACTTGCTCCAGTGTCCGTGTACTTGTCACTACTCATTACTCGCTTCAGTGTCAGTGTGCTCCCCACTACTCATTACTTGCTCCAGCGTCAGTGTACTCATCACTACTCGTTACTTGCACCAGCGTCAGTGTGCTCCTCACTACTCATTACTCGCTCCAGTGTCAGTGTGCTCCTCACTACTCATTACTCGCTCCAGTGTCAGTGTGCTCCTCATTACTCGTTACTTGCTCCAGCGTCAGTGTACTCGTCACTACTCCTTACTCGCTCCAGTGTCAGTGTGCTCGTCACTACTCATTGCTCGCTTCATCATCAGTGTGCTCTTCAATACTCGTTACTTGCTCCAGCGTCAGTGTACTCATCACTACTCATTACTCACACCAGCGTCAGTGTGCTCCTCACTACTCATTACTCGCTCCAGTGTCAGTGTGCTCCTCACTACTCATTACTCGCACCAGCGTCCGTGTGCTCGTCACTACTCGTTACTCGCTCCAGTGTCAGTGTGCTCGTTTCTACTCGTTACTCGCACCAGCTTCAGTGTACTCGTCACTACTCTTTACTCGCTCCAGTGTCAGTGTGCTAGTCACTACTCGTTACTCGCACCAGCGTCAGTGTACTCGTCACTACTCATAACTCGCTTAAATGTCAGTGTACTCATCACTACTCATTACTTGCTCCAGTGTCAGTGTGCTCGTCACTACTCGTTACTCGCTCAAGTGTCGGTGTACTCGTCACTACTCAATACTCACTCCAGAATCAGTGTGCTCGGCTCTCACTCCAGCATATGTGTGCTCGTCACTACTCGTTACTCGCTCCAGCATCAGTGTAGTCATCACTGCTCGTTATTCTCTCCAGCAACAGTGTACTCGTTACTACTTGTTACTCTCTCCAGCATCAGTGTACTCGTCACTACTTGTTAGACGCTTCAGCATCATTGTACTCGTCTCTACTCATTACTTGCTCCAGTGTCCGTGTACTTGTCACTACTCATTACTCGCTTCAGTGTCAGTGTGCTCCCCACTACTCGTTACTTGCTCCAGCGTCCGTGTACTCATCACTACTCGTTACTCGCACCAGCGTCAGTGTGCTCCTCACTACTCATTACTCGCTCCAGTGTCAGTGTGCTCCTCACTACTCATTACTCGCACCAGCGTCCGTGTGCTCATCACTACTCGTTACTCGCTCCAGTGTCAGTGTGCTCGTTTCTACTCGTTACTCGCACCAGCGTCAGTGTACTCGTCACTACTCTTTACTCGCTCCAGTGTCAGTGTGCTAGTCACTACTCGTTACTCGCACCAGCGTCAGTGTACTCGTCACTACTCATAACTCGCTTAAATGTCAGTGTACTCGTCACTACTCATTACTTGCTCCAGTGTCAGTGTGCTCGTCACTACTCGTTACTCGCTCCAGTGTCAGTGTGCTCGTCCCTACTCGTTACTCGCACCAGCGTCAGTGTTCTCGTCACTACTCATTATTCGCTCAAATGTCAGTGTACTCGTCACTACTCACTCCAGCATCAATGTGCTCTTCACTACTCGTTACTTGCTCCAGCATCAGTGTACTCATCACTACTCGTTACTCGCTCCAATGTCAGTGTGCTCCTCACTACTCATTACTCGCTCCAGTGTCAGTGTGCTTTTTACTACTCATTACTCGCACCAGTGTCAGTGTGCTCGTCACTACTCATTACTCGCTCAAGTGTCAGTGTGCTCGTCACTACTCGTAACTCGCACCAGCGTCAGTGTACTCGTCACTACTCATTACTCGCTCAAGTGTCAGTGTGCTCGTCACTACTCGTCACTCGCACCAGCGTCAGTGTACTCGTCACTACTCATTACTCGCTCAAGTGTCAGTGTACTCGTCACTACTCATTACTCATTCCAGCATCAGTGTGCTCGGCTCTCACTCCAGCATCAGTGTGCTCGTCACTGCTCGTTATTCTCTCCAGCATCAGTGTACTCGTTACTACTTGTTACTCGCTCCAGCATCAGTGTACTCGTCACTACTTGGTAGACGCTTCAGCATCATTGTGCTCGTCACTACTCATTACTCGCACCAGTGTCAGTGTGCTCCTCACTACACGTTACTTGCTCAAGTGTCAGTGTACTCGTCACTACTCATTACTCGCTCAAGTGTCAGTGTACTCGTCACTACTTGTTACTCGCTCCAGCATCAGTGTGCTCGTCACTACTCGTGACTCGCTCCAGCATCAGTGTAGTCGTCACTGCTCGTTACTCGCTTCAGCGTCAGTGTGCTCCTCACTACTCATTACTCGCTTCAGCGTCAGTGTGCTCCTCACTACTCATTACTCGCTCCAGCATCAGTGTACTCGTCACTACTCATTACTCACTCCAGCATCAGTGTACTCGTCACTACTCATTACTCGCTCCAGCATCAGTGTGCTCGTCACTATTCGTTACTCGCTCCAGCATCAGTGTGCTCCTCACTACTAGTTACTTGCTCCAGTGTCATTGTACTTGTCACTACTTATTACTTGCTCCAGCATCAGTGTACTAGTCACTACTCATTACTCGCTCCAGTGTCAGTGTACTCGTCACTACTTTTTACTCGCTCCAGCATCAGTGTGCTCGTCACACGCTCCAGCATCAGTGTACTCGTCACTGCTAGTTACTCACTCCAGCATCAGTGTGCTCGGCACTACTCGTTACTTGCTCCAGCATCAGCTCGTTACTCGGCAAGTAATTTTTGAATGTTCGAGCTGGAGCTTGAGTTGCCGCTCCGCATGTTTGGAGCTTTGCAGACAAACTGATATGGAATTTAGATTGTGAGCCCCATCGGGGACAGTGATGATAATGTGTGCAAACTGTAAAGCGCTGCGGAATATGTTAGCACTAAATAAAAATAAAGATTATTATTATTAATATTACTACTGCTGGATGACCCATGACCTAGGAAGGAAACCCAGCTATTAGACCCCAGGGCACTACATTTCCACCCAAAATGCTTTGGGAATCTAAATATTTCATGATGCCAAGGCACCCAAGGCCAGAGGCAGCGAACCAACCCTTACATTTATGAACCTCCACCATATGTGCTCTTTCATTTGTAGGCCTCATTCCATTTACACTGAACAGTAGAATGATGTGCTTTTACCATAAAGCTCTATCTTGATCTCATCTGTCCAGAAGACACTGACCCTTTAACAATAGAAAGGGCCACCTGATGGCCCTCTACAAATAGTGATGGCTGCCTGATGACCCTGAAAAAAAATTGTGACTTTCATTGTGTCTGATCACGTCTCACATTCCACATGACCAGATAAGTTATTAAAATGATAAAATTACATTTCCTGTTGAATGTTTCTTTCACCATTGAAAGCAATGCAAACCTGCAAAAACATTGTGTGTGAACATAGCTCAGGGTGCAGAGGAGCATTTTTTTTCTTATTTTGCCTTACATACAAGTAATTATGCAGGAAAAAATGTTTCTTAACATTTTTTCCAGTCAAATCCATTTTAAGTGATGTTTTGTATGTTTTTTTTTGTCAGTCTGTAAAAGTATGACACCATTGTTCTCAGCACCAACCTGGGATTCAGAGATGCTTCCAGGGGTCTTCCCCATGCTGCTCCCATGCCATTTTAGCTCTGTTTTCAGCAATATTTAGACCCTCTCCAGACCTCCGTGGGGGAGTAACGAGTACCCGAGCATTTTAGTGCTCGCTCATCACTAATTTGGAGATTTCACATTTGACATGGTGGAATCGAATGTCTGGTGGTATCACATGCAGCATGGTGGGATCAAGAGTCTGATGATTTCACACATGTCAGGGTAGAATCGAGTGTTTGATAATTTCACAAATGGCATGGTTGTATCGAGTGTTTGGTGCTGTATTATGTACCAGAGTGGGATAAGAAGTATGGTGATGTCATATAAGGTAGGGAGATATTAGGAGTCGTGTGATATCATACGTGCAGAGTGGGATCAGGAGTCTGGATATGTCTCAGGTGACAGGGTGAGAACAGGAGTCTGGATATGTCTTGGGTGACAGGGTGGGATCAGGAGTCTGGAGCTATCTCAAGTGATATACTGGGAAGTCTGGAGATGTCTCAGGTGACATGCTGAGATCGATCAGGAGTCTACTGATGTCACATGTAGCAGGGTGGGATCAGGAGTCTGGATATGTCTCAGGTTACAGGGTGGAAACTGGAGTCTGGATATGTCTCAGGTTACAGGGTGGAATCAGGAGTCTGGATATGTCTTAGGTGACAGGGTGAGATCAGGAGTCTAGTGATGTCACACGTTATATGCTAGGATCAGAAGTCTGGAGATGTCTCCCTTCCCCACACCACCTCCTCACTCCGTCCCTTGTCTGTCGGTGTTCCTCAAGGTTCAGTTCTGGGACCCCTACTCTTCTCCATCTACACCTTTGGCCTTAGACAGCTCATAGAATCCCACGGTATGCAGTATCATCTCTACGCTGATGACACGCAGATCTACCTATCCGGACCTGATCTCACCTCCTTACTCACCAAAATCCCACACTGTCTGTCTGCTATCTCGGCCTTCTTTTCTGCTTGCTTTCTAAAACTGAACATGGACAAAACAGAATTCATCATCTTTCCCCCATCTCACTCTACCCCTCCACCAGATCTATATATCAATGTCAATGGCTGCTCACTTTCCCCGGTCCCACACGCCCGGTGCCTCGGGGTGATCCTCGACTCTGCCCTCTCTTTCAAGCCACATATCCCAGCTCTTGCCTCCTCCTGCCATTTCAAACTCCAAAAATATCTCCTGGATCCGCGCATTCCTTGACCGCGACACCACAAAAACACTAGTCCATGCCCTTATCATCTCCCGCCTCGACTACTGCAACCCCCTACTCTCTGGACTCCCCTCTAGCACTCTGGCACCACTCCAATCCATCCTACACTCTGCTGCCCGACTAATCTACCTGTCTCCCCGCTATTCCCCAGCCTCTCCCCTATGCCAAGCCCTTCACTGGCTTCCTAACGCCCAGAGACTCCAGTTCAAAACCCTCACAATGACATACAAATCCATCCACAACCTGTCTCCTCCATACATCTGTGACATGGTCTCCCGGTACTTACCTATACGCAACCTCCGATCCTCTCAAGATCTCCTCCTCTACTCCCCTCTCATTTCTTCTTCCCACAACTGCATCCAAGACTTCTCCCGTGCTTCCCCCATACTCTGGAACTCTCTACCACAACACACCAGACTCTCGCCTACCATAGAAACCTTCATAAAGAACCTGAAGACTCACCTCTTCCGACAAGCCTACAGCCTGCAGTGATCCTTGACCTACTCAACCATCGCACAACCAGCTCTACCCTCTCCTAGTGTATCCTCACCCATCCCCTGCAGACTGTGAGCCCTCGCGGGCAGGGTCCTCCCTCCTTATGTACCTATATGCCTTGTTTTTTTTTGCTCATGTTTAATTGTGTTTGTCTATATTTGCCCACTTTTCACATTTAAAGCGCCATGGAATAAATGGCGCTATAAAAATGAATAATAA
Organism: Ranitomeya variabilis; assembly: GCF_051348905.1. Taxonomy (NCBI): domain Eukaryota; kingdom Metazoa; phylum Chordata; class Amphibia; order Anura; family Dendrobatidae; genus Ranitomeya; species Ranitomeya variabilis. The sequence goes on from NC_135233.1 coordinate 626,985,272, forward strand.
TAGATGTGTCAGGTGACATGCTGAGATTGATCAGGAGTTTGGTGATGTCAGATGTAACAGGATGGGATCAGGAGTCTGGTGATGTCAGATGTAACAGGGTGGGATCAGAAGTCTGGAGATGCCACATGTAGCAGGTTGGGACCAGAAGTCTGGAGATGGCACATTTAGCAGGGGGGACCATGATTCTGGTGATGTCACACGTTACATGCTGGGATCAGAAGTCTGGTGATGTCACAGGTGACATGCTGGGATCGATCAGAAGTCTAGTGATGTCACACGTCACATCCTTGGATCAGAAGTCTGGAGATGTCACATGTAGCAGGGTGGGATCAGGAGTCTGAATATGTCTCAGGTTACAGGATGGGATCAGGAGTCTGGTGATGTCACACCTTACATGCTGGGATCAGAAGTCTGGAGATGTCTCAGGTGACATGCTGGAATCGATCAGAAGTCTGGTGTCGTCACACGGGAAACATGGCATACTGGAATATTTGGAAACTTTTTTTTACATTTTTGTATTTCAGTTTCAGTTGTCGACATCAAATATGTTTTAACAGGAAAAGATTGTCCACACATGAAAGAGAAGAACTCTGGGAAGCAGAATAAAGTGAGTGACAAGGGTCACAATGGTGCTTATGTGAGGGAGCTAGCTTGTGAATCTTGTCCTTTCCTTTTACAGGACCTCATGGAACAAGCATTTTCCATCTGCTATGATGTGGACAGCTGCCTGAATTTCATCGCCCCCTCTTCTGCTGACGTAAGGTTTAGCATTTCTATGAGTGTATGGTCTTCTGCAAGAAAGCAATGGTCAAGAAGAAAAGTAATAGTAATCAAGGGCTGCCCAGCTGGCAAACATGGGATCACTGGAATAACTGTACAAAACAATCCCAGCTCACCATAGAAACTTCATATGCAGAATATAAAGATAACATAACTGGTTTACCTCCTGTACAATACTAGCCCCAGTCTCCTTTTCATGTACAGTATGTATGTGTCCACCAGATTCTCAGACTACCCTATGTACTGAGATTTAGTGGTCTGAGAAACTCTTCCCTGCTCTTCGGACAAGAGTCGTACGGACACAGTGCTTACATCATCAGTGATGGTCCATTCTTGAATGGTGCCTCATACCACCTAATGTCCCCATCTCTATGTCAGCGGTGGGCTGGAGATCATGATGGTTGATCTGATGCAGACTTGTGACCCCTGTACTTGGTTAATCTTCTCTCTTCTCAATGATCTGCAGTTTTGCTTGTGGCTGGATGGCTTAAGTGCACTGTTGGGTCGGGAAATGCCGAGTGAGCGGACACGCACAGACCTGGATCTCCTGCTAAACACTGAACTCAAGCTGCGATTGTTGGACCTGGAGAACATACCAATCCCAGACCAACCTCCACCCATTCCTCCTCGTCCGAAGAACTATGACTACTGCTACCAGTTCACTTCCACTGAGGCCTGAAGCATCTGTGACTATGGCCTGACTCCTATCTCTGTGGCCCTGTCCATGATGTGGTCATCTGTTCGCAGCTGATAATAAAGTGTGGATCTGCCGTGTTTGTCTCGGGTAGAGAACCTAGAATTAGACGTCGAGTCTAGACCCAGCGCCACTCAAATCTTTGCTAGATCCACAACTGATACATTCCAGCTGCTCTTATGAAGATATATTAATCAAATAATGGGGATATAAAGCTAAAATATTGGCGATAGACACATAATATATAGCAAACATGACCAGTGATTTATACAGCGGCATGTAAAAATTTGGGCACCCCTGGTTAAAACTACAGTTATTGTGAACAGTTAAGCAAATTGAAGTCTAAAGGTACCGTCACATTAAGCGATGCTGCAGCGATATAGACAACGATGCCGATCGCCGCAGCGTCGCTGTTTCGTCGTTGTGTGGTCGCTGGAGAGCTGTCACACAGACAGCTCTCCAGCGACCAACGATGCCGAAGTCCCCGGGTAACCAGGGTAAACATCGGGTTACTAAGCGCAGGGCCGCGCTTAGTAACCCGATGTTTACCCTGGTTACCAGTGTAAATGTAAAAAAAAAAAAACACTACATACTTACATTCCGGTGTCTGTCGCTTCTCCCGGCGTCCGCTTCCCTGCACTGTGTAAGCGCCGTCCCTAAAGCAGAGCGGTGACGTCACCGCTGTGCTCTGCTTTACGGCCGGCACTGACACATTCAGTGCAGGAAGCTCTGAGCAGCAGCGCAGACGCCGGGGGACGTGACAGACATCAGAAGGTGAGTATGTACTTTTTTTTTTTTACTTTTACAATGGTAACCAGGGTAAATATCGGGTTACTAAGCGCGGCCCTTACCATTGTAAAACATTGCTGGCATCGTTGCTTTTGCTGTCAAACACAACGATACACGCCGATCTGACGACCAAATAAAGTTCTGGACTTCTAGCTCCGACCAGCGATATCACAGCAGGATCCAGATCGCTGCTGCGTGTCAAACACAACGATATCGCTATCCAGGACGCTGCAACGTCACGGATCGCTATCGTTATCATTGCTAAGTTGTTCAGTGTGAAGGTACCTTAAGTGATCTCTAACAGATGACACATTTCCTTTGTGTTTAGGCAAACAAAATTTAAATATATATATATACTGTATATATATATATTCATCTTTTACATTTTAAAAATTACAAAAAGGAAAATAGGACATTGCAAAAGATTGGGTATCCCGCATGGTTAGTACCTAGTGGCACCCCGTTTTGAAAGTATCACAGCTTGTAAACGCTTTTTGTAGCCAGACAATAATATTTCAATTTTTGCTTAAGGAATTTTCATCCATTCTTCCATGTAGAATTCCTCGGTCGCCTTCCATCCTCTATTTTAAGATCTAGCCACAGATTTTCAATGATGTTCAGATCAGGGGACTGTGAGGACCATTGTAAACCTTCAGCTTGCACCTTTTGAGGTTGTCGATTTTTGGTTTTTGACTTGGGTTTAGGATCATAATCCATTTGTAGAAGCCGTTTTCTTTTCATCTTCAGCTTTGTTGGAGATGTTTTATCTTTGCATCAAGAATTTGTTGAAATTTCATTGAACCCATTCTTCCCTTCTACCTGTGAAATGTTCCCTGTGCCATTGCCCTAACCCTGCAACACAACCCCACAGCATGATTGATCCACCACCATGCTTAATGGTTGGCGAGATGTTCTTTTCCTGAAATTCTGTGCCCTTTTTTTCCACACTTACCTTGGATCATTGTGGCCACAGACTTCTTTTTTTAACCTCATTGGTCTGCAGGACTTGTTTCCTCAATGCATCAGGCTTGTTTAGATGTTCTTTTGCATACTTCTGATGCTGACATTTATGGTGAGGATGCAGGAGAGGTTTTCTTCTGATGAATCTTCCATGAGGGCCATATTTCTTAATTACATTTCGAACTAAGGAAAAGGCAGTTTGAAAACGTTTTGCTATCTTCTTATAACTTTCTCCTGCTTTTTGGGCCTCCACCATTTTGATTTTCAGAGTGTTTTTTGGCACAAGGTCAGAGGAGGCTGGGTTTTTATAAAACTGGGAAATTTGCATCACCTGGCTTTTCCTAACGATGATAGTGAACGAGCCATAACCCTAACAGGCTAATTAAAGTCTGAACCCTTTTGCAAGGTTGTCTGAGTACACAAATCTCCAAAAGTGTCCAAACATTTGCATCAGACCATTCTCCTATTTGTAATTTTTAAAATCTAAATAAATAAATAAATAAATAAATATATATATATATATATATATATATATATATATATATATATATATATATATATATATATATATATATATATATTCTATAATCTATATCTGTTTGCCTAAAATGCAAAGGAATTGTCTCCTCTTTAACTTTATGCCCTTTAGAGAGAGATCATTTAATCAACTTGCTTAACTGTTAACAATAACAATTTATCCAATGGTGTCCATGTAAAGCAAGCTATAGCACTTCATATAACATACAAGCAAATTCGTACTTATATAGGTAAGTAGCCAAAAGAAGAGAACCATATATAGTATAAAACATAAACTTAATTATTAAGCCATTAAAATACAGTTAAGAAAAGGGCACTAAAACATCAAAGTATCCAGTAGGGGGATACTAATCCTATTGAGAGAGACTTGATCAACCAGGAAAATATATGTCTGTGGAAGTCAGTATTACCAGCAAGGGTTATGTATCAAGTTACAGGGTTAATTATCCATATACAGTTGTGCTCAAAAGTTTACATACCCCGGCAGAATGTTTGATTTCTTGGCCTTTTTTCAAAGAATATGAATGATGATACCAAAACTTTTTCTCCACTCATGGTTAGTGGTAGGGGAAAGCCATTTATGATCAAATTACTGTGTTTTCCCTTTTTAAATCCTAATGAAAACCCAAAACATCCAAATGACCCTGATCAAAAGTTCACATACCCCATTTCTTAATACCTTGTATTTCCCCCTCTAACATCAATGAGAGCTTGAAGTCTTTTGTGGTAGTTGTGGATGAGGTTCTTTATTTTCTCAGATGGTAAAGCTGCCCACTCTCCTTGGCAAAAAGCCTCCATTTCCGGTAAATTCGTGGGCTGTCTAGCATGAACTGTGCGCTTGAGATCTCTGCAGAGTGGCTCAATGATATTGAGGTCAGGAGACAAAGATGACCACTCCAGAACCTTCACTTTGTTCTGCTGTAGCCAATGACTGGCCGACTTTGCCTTGTGTTTTGGATCGCTGTCATGTTGGAACGTCCAAGTACGTCCTATGCACAGCTTCTGGGCTGATGATTGCAAATTTGCCTCCAGTATTTGCTGATAATGTGTTGTATTCATCTTTCTTTCAACTTTGACCAAGTTTCCTGTGCCTTTGTAGCTCACACATCCCCAAAACATCAGTGATCCACCTTCATGCTTTACAGTAGGAATGGTGTTCCTTTCATCATAGGCCTTGCTGACCTCTCTCCAAATGTAACGTTTATGGTTGTGGCAAAAAAAGTTAAATTTTGGTTTCATCTCTCCAAATTACCTTGTTCCAGAAGTTTTGAAGCTTGTCTTTGTGCTCTTTTGCGTATTGTAGGCGAGATACTTTGGTATTTGCGCAGTAATGGCTTTCTTCTGGTGACTTGGCCATGCAGCCCATTTTTTCAAGTGCCTCCTTATTGTGCATCTTGGAATAGCCACACCGCTAGTTTTCAGAGAGTCCAGTATTTCATCTGATGTTATTTGTGGGTTTTCTTTGCATCCCGAACATTTTTCCTGGCAGTTGTGGACAAAATTTTTGTTGGTCTACCTGACCTGCTTTTGTTTTTACAGAGCACCTGACTTACCATTTGTTAATCACAGTTTGAACACTGCTGACTGGCATTATCAATTCCTTGGATATCTTTTTGTATCCCTTTCCCGTTTTATACAGTTCAACTACTTTTTCCCGTAGATCACCTGACAATTCTTTTGCTTTCCCAATGACTCACAATCCAGAAATGTCAGTGGCTGGATGAAAGATGCAAGAGTCTGTCTGGATCCAAGAAAGTCACTCAGCTTTTATGCACACACACGGATTACAAGCAAACAGGTCCCAGGTGAGGATGTTACCTTTAGTACCCATTAACACCCATTTGTGTCAACTTCTGTGCATGTTATCAGGCGAAAATCACCAGAGTATGTGAAGTTTTGATCGGGGTAATTTGGATATTTTGACTTGTCATTATGATTTAAAAAGAGAAAGCACAGTAGTCACAGTAGAGAGACAAAGAAAACCCTATATTAAGGGTCACCAATCTAACAGAAGAAGAGGTGCGAAAATTAAAATAGATAAATTTCCGGGTCCGGATGGCATACACTAAGTAATGTAATACACAAACCATTATTTCTTATATTTAGGGACTCTATAGCGACGGGGTCTGTTCCACAGGACTGGCGCATAGCAAACGTCGTACCAATATTAAAAAAGGGCTCTAAAAGTGACCCTGTAAATTATAGGCCAGTAAGTCTAACCTCTATTGTTGGTAAAATATGTGAAGGGTTTCTGAGGGATGTTATTCTGGATTATCTCAATGAGAATAACTATTTAACTCCATATCAGCATGGGTTTATGAGGAATCGCACCTGTCAAACCAAGCTTATCAGTTTTTATGAAGAGGTAAGCTATAGACTGGACCAAGGTGAGTCATTGGACGTGTTATATCTTGATTTCTCCAAAGCATCTGATACCGTGCCACACAAGAGGTTGGTACACAAAATGAGAATCCTGGGTCTGAGGGAAAATGTGTGTAAAGCAGTCAATACAAGAGAAGATAGTATTCTGCTACAGATGGATCTGGTTAAGTTGGAAACTTGGGCCGAGAGGTGGCAGATGCAGTTTAACAATGATAAATGTAGTAACCAAACCACAAAAAAGGATAACTTGGAATCCTAGATAAATCTGAAAACCTAAACGCCAAGGACCCCTAAAATCTATCTTTTATTTGACAACAATTAAAAACTCTCTTATCAAGAACAAAAAGTATATTAAATAAATAAACAACAAGTTATGTACCTGTTGGGTCCTAGGGAGTAACTACGCTTATTCCTACCTAACAGTGGGGGTTGGCACCCTAATTTACTGCGGTAGGCGCCCCCACTCAGCGTGGACTTACCCTCAAAAATCCCTAGAATTCCCTGAATAAGGAACCCTGAAAAAGTCCTGAAGAATCCCTATAGGGAAAATACTACCTAACAGTGGGGGTAGGCGCCCTAATGTGAGGCGGTAGGCACCCCCACTCCGCGTCGACTAACCCTAGGATCCCTACAAAGTCCCTGAATCGGGATAGAAGATAAAGAATTGTGCCCAAAAACTCCCAAACACCCCAAAAAGAAGGAAAATCCCAAAAAAATTGAAAATACAAAAATTCAAAAAATCGTGAGACAAAATCTCACCAATTACATAGATGTGCCCAAAATCACATAGCAGACATCTATAGCTAGAGCAAAATATGCCCCACAAAAATTGCAACAAATAGATGAATAGGACGCAAATAATCTCAATGTAGGTGAATGAGATGCAGCAATAACAATATTGTCCATATAAGATCAAAAAAGCGCTCTTACAATATAAATTAATAAAATAATTAAATAAATAAATAAGCAGGTGCTCAAAACATATAAATCAATATAGCATACCAATACTATTTAAAGTGCATATTGCAATGTAACATGTCAAGCATTAGATAAAGCAAGTAGTAAAAATCAACCAATATTCAGGGCATGTAGATAGAGCAATGTAACATACCCGACTGTGGAGACCTGGGTGTCGTAACCAGTGCCTTCCCCCCTCCCATCCATCCCGTAATGAAACACACACAGTCCTAGGTGGGTTGAACAGGTCGGTCACAGTTTATTAACCCCTTCACCCCCAAGGGTGGTTTGCACGTTAATGACCGGGCCAATTTTTACAATTCTGACCACTGTCCCTTTATGAGGCTATAACTCTGGAACGCTTTGACGGATCTTGGCGATTCTGACATTGTTTTCTCGTGACATATTGTACTTCATGTTAAAGGTAAAATTTATTCGATATAACTTGCGTTTATTTGTGAAAAAAATGGAAATTTGGCGAAAATTTTGAAAATTTTGCAATTTTCCAACTTTGAATTTTTGTGCCCTTAAATCACAGACATATGTCACGCAAAATACTTAATAAGTAACATTTCCCACATGTCTACTTTACATCAGTACAATTTTGGAACCAAAATTTTTTTTTGTGACGGAGTTATAAGGGTTAAAAGTTGACCAGCAATTTCTCATTTTTACAACACCATTTTTTTTTAGGGACCACATCTCATTTGAAGTCATTTTGAGGGGTCTATATGATAGAAAATACTCAAGTGTGACACCATTCTAAAAACTGCACCCCTCAAGGTGCTCAAAACCACATTCAAGAAGTTTATTAACCCTTCAGGTGTTTCACAGGAATTTTTGGAATGTTTAAATAAAAATGAACATTTAACTTTTTTTCACACAAAATTTATTTCAGCTCCAATTTGTTTTATTTTACCAAGGGTAACAGGAGAAAATGGACCCCCAAAGTTGTTGTACAATTTGTCCTGAGTACGATGATACCCCATATGTGGGTGTAAACCATTGTTTAGGCGCATGGCAGAGCTTGGAAGGGAAGGAGCGCCATTTGACTTTTCAATGCAAAATTGACTGGAATTGAGATGGGACGCCATGTTGCGTTTGGAGAGCCCCTGATGTGCCTAAACATTGAAACTCCCTACAAGTGACACCATTTTGGAAAGTAGACCCCCTAAGGAACTTATCTAGATGTGTGGTGAGCACTTTGACCCACCAAGTGCTTCACAGAAGTTTATAATGCAGAGCCGTAAAAATAAAAAATCATATTTTTTCACAAAAATGATCTTTTCGCCCCCAATTTTTTATTTTCCCAAGGGTAAGAGAAGAAATTGGACCCCAAAAAATGTTGTGCAATTTGTCCTGAGTACGCTGATACCCCATATGTGGGTGTAAACCATTGTTTGGGCGCATGGCAGAGCTTGGAAGGGAAGGAGCGCCATTTGACTTTTCAATGCAAAATTGACTGGAATTGAGATGGGACGCCATGTTGCGTTTGGAGAGCCCCTGATGTGCCTAAACATTGAAACTCCCTACAAGTGACACCATTTTGGAAAGTAGACCCCCTAAGGAACTTATCTAGATGTGTGGTGAGCACTTTGACCCACCAAGTGCTTCACAGAAGTTTATAATGCAGAGCCGTAAAAATAAAAAATCATATTTTTTCACAAAAATGATCTTTTTGCCCCCAATTTTTTATTTTCCCAAGGGTAAGAGAAGAAATTGGACCCCAAAAAATGTTGTGCAATTTGTCCTGAGTACGCTGATACCCCATATGTGGGTGTAAACCATTGTTTGGGCGCATGGCAGAGCTTGGAAGGGAAGGAGCGCCATTTGACTTTTCAATGCAAAATTGACTGGAATTGAGATGGGACGACATGTTGCGTTTGGAGAGCCCCTGATGTGCCTAAACATTGAAACTCCCTACAAGTGACACCATTTTGGAAAGTAGACCCCCTAAGGAACTTATCTAGATGTGTTTTGAGAGCTTTGAACCCCCAAGTGTTTCACTACAGATTATAACGCAGAGCCGTGAAAATAATTTTTTTTTTTTTCTCAAAAATGATTTTTTAGCCCCCAGCTTTGTATTTTTACAAGGGTAACAGAATAAATTGGACCCCAAAATTTGTTTTCCAATTTGTCCTGAGTATGCTGATACCCCATATGTGGGGGGGAACCACTGTTTGGGCGCATGACAGAGCTCGGAAGGGAAGGAGCGCCATTTGGAATGCAGACTTAAATGGATTGGTCAGCAGCCGTCACGTTGCATTTGCAGAGCCCCTGATGTACCCAAACAGCACAAACCCCCCACAAGTGACCCCATATTGGAAACTAGACCTCCCAAGGAACTTATCTAGATGTGTTTTGAGAACTTTGAACCCCCAAGTGTTTCACTAAAGTTTATAGCGCAAAGCCATGAAAATAAAAATTCTTTTTTTTTTTCACAAAAATGATTTTTTAGCCCCCAGTTTTGTATTTTCACAAGGGTAACAGGATAAATTAGACCCCAAAAGTTGTTGTCCAATTTGTCCTGAGTACGCTGATACCCCATATGTCGGGGGGAACCACTGTTTGGGCGCATGACAGAGCTCGGAAGGGAAGGAGCGCCATTTGGAATGCAGCCTTAAATGGATTGGTCTGCAGGCGTCACGTTGCATTTGCAGAGCCCCTGATGTACCCAAACAGTACAAACCCCCCACAAGTGACCCCATATTGGAAACTAGACCTCCCAAGGAACTTATCTAGATGTGTTGTGAGAACTTTGAACCCCCAAGTGTTTCACTACAGTTTATAATGCAGAGCCGTGAAAATAAAACATCTTTTTTTTCCCACAAAAATGATTTTTAGCCCCCCAAATTTTTATTTTCCTAAGGATAACAAGAGAACTTGGACCCCAGAAGTTGTTGTTCAATTTGTCCCGAGTACGCTGATAACACATATGTTGGGGTAAACCCCTTTTTGGGCGCACGGGAGAGCTCGGAAGGGAAGGAGCACTGTTTTACTTTTTCAACGCAGAATTGGCTGGAATTGAGATTGGACGCCATGTCGCGCTTGGAGAGCCCCTGATGTGCCTGGACAGTGGAAACCCCCCAATTCTACCTGAAACCCTAACCCAAACACACCCCTAACCCTAATCCCAACGGTAACCCTAACCACACCCCTAGCCCTGACACACCCATAATTGTAATCCCAACCCTAATCCAAACGTAAATGTAATCCAAACCCTAACCCTAACTTTAGCCCCAACCCTAACTTTAGCCCCAACCCTAACTTTACCTCCAACCCTAGCCCTAACCCTAACCCTACCCCTAACCCTAACCCTAAACGTGACTGAAATACGTGGCACTGAAATACGTGGCACTGAAATACGTGGCACTGAAATACGTGATACGTGGCACTTAAATACGTGGCACTGAAACACGTGGCACTGAAATACGTGGCACTGAAATACGTGGCACTGAAATACGTGGCACTGAAATACGTGGCACTTAAATAAGTGGCACTGAAATATGTGATATGTGGCACTTAAATACGTGGCACTGAAATACGTGGCACTGAAATACGTGGCACTGAAATACGTGGCACTGAAATACGTGGCACTGAAATACGTGGCACTTAAATAAGTGGCACTGAAATATGTGATATGTGGCACTTAAATACGTGGCACTGAAATACGTGGCACTGAAATACGTGGCACTGAAATACGTGGCACTGAAATACGTGATACGTGGCACTGAAACACGTGGCACTGAAATACGTGGCACTGAAATACGTGGCACTGAAATACGTGGCACTGAAATACGTGGCACTGAAATACGTGGCACTTAAATAAGTGGCACTGAAATATGTGATATGTGGCACTTAAATACGTGGCACTGAAATACGTGGCACTGAAATACGTGGCACTGAAATACGTGGCACTGAAATACGTGGCACTGAAATATGTGATACGTGGCACTTAAATACGTGGCACTGAAACACGTGGCACTGAAATACGTGATACGTGGCACTGAAATACGTGGCACTGAAATACGTGGCACTGAAATACGTGCAACTGAAATACGTGGTACTAAAATATGTGGCACTGAAATACGTGATACGTGGCACTGAAATACGTGGCACTGAAATACGTGGCACTGAAATACGTGGCACTGAAATACGTGGCACTGAAATACGTGGCACTATGACTGTCAGAAAATGTTCATTAAACGGTTAGGGGTAGAGTTAGGGTTAGGGTTTGGATCCCTTTATCACCTTGATGGTGGTGGGTGGCTTTTCAGTGTGTTTTCTGTTTTTTTTCGATAAAAATGCATGCGTTTTTAACGCAAACAAACGCATGTGCTTAAAAACGCAAGAAAATACTGCAGGTTGTATTTCTGAAAATGAACGCATGCAGAAAAAACCCGCATGCGTTTGAAAACGCGACCAAACGCGTACAAAAAAACCGCATGCGTTTTCAATGTTAAATATAGGGAAAAAACGCATGCGTTTTTTTTGTGCAAAAAACGCTGCAGACAAAAACGCAAGTGTGAAACCAGCGACGCTTTTTATAGCAAAAAAGTTTTTGCGTCTCCACATTTTGAGACCTATAATTTTTCCACATTTGCTCCACAGAGTCATGTGAGGTCTTGTTTTTTGCGGGACGAGTTGACGTTTTTATTGGTAACATTTTCGGACACGTGACCGTTTTTGATCGCTTTTTATTCCGATTTTTGTGAGGCAGAATGACCAAAAACCTGCTACTCATGAATTTCTTTTGGGAGAGGCGTTTATACCGTTCCGGGTTTGGTAAAATTGATAAAGCAGTTTTATTCGTCGGGTCAGTATGATTACAGCGATATCTCATTTATATCATTTTTTTTATGTTTTGGCGCTTTTATACGATAAAAACTATTTTATAGAAAAAATAATTATTTTGGTATCGCTTTATTCTCAGGACTATAACTTTTTTATTTTTTGCTGATGATGCTGTATGGCGGCTTGTTTTTTGCGGGACAAGATGACGTTTTCAGCGGTACCATGGATATTTATATCAGTCTTTTTGATCGCGTGTTATTCCACTTTTTGTTCGGCGGTATGGTAATAAAGCGTTGTTTTTTGCCTCTTTTTTTTTTTTTCTTACGGTGTTTACTGAAGGGGTTAACTAGTGTGGCAGTTTTATAGGTTGGGTCGTTACGGACGTGGCGATACTAAATATGTGTACTTTTATTGTTTTTTTTTTTAATTTAGATAAAGAAATGTATTTATGGGAATAATATTTATTTTTTTTTTTTCATTATTTTGGAATATTTTTTTTTATTTTTTTTTACACATTTGGAAATTTTTTTTTTTACTTTTTTACTTTGCCCCAGGGGGGGACAATACAGATCGGTGATCTGCCAGTTTGCATAGCACTCTGACAGATCACCGATCTGAGAGAAGTGCAGGCTGCTTCACAGTGCCTGCTCTGAGCAGGCGTCTGTGAAGCCACCTCCCTCCCTGCAGGACCCGGATCCGCGGCCATCTTGGATCCGGGTCTGGAGCAGGCAGGGAGGGAGGTAAGACCCTCGCAGCAACGCGATCACATCGCGTTGCTGCGGGGGGCTCAGGGAAGCCCGCAGGGAGCCCTCTCCCTGCGCGATGCTTCCCTGCATCGCCGGCACATCGCGATCATGTTTGATCGCGGTGTGCCGGGGGTTAATGTGCCGGGGGCGGTCCGTGACCGCTCCTGGCACATAGTGCCGGATGTCAGCTGCGATATGCAGCCGACACCCGGCCGCGATCGGCCGCGCTCCCCCCGTGAGCGCGGCCGATCGGCTATGACGTACTATCCCGTCGGCGGTCATACGGGCCCACCCCACCTCGACGGGATAGTACGTCAAATGTCGGGAAGGGGTTAATTAAATAAGCAGAGAAAGGCAATTACATATCGTAACGGGCGCTCGCGCCGAGCTCCTGTCCGTGATCGACAGGGGAATTGGCCCAACGAGCGGTTACGACCTTTGCCCTCCTCCGCTTCTTCCGCTGTGACTTAATAAAGGTTACTAGGGTTAGTTATAACACATACGTATATCCATTTTTTTTAATTTTTTTTACGTAAAATATTACAATAGCATTTACAAATTTACATCATCCCGCAGGTTAGTACCATCTTTAGCCTTTAAAAAGGGAGGGAGGGTGGGACAAAAGCTTCCAGGTGTCCGCCGGGAGGAAAAGAGAAAGTTCCCGACCGGACACCTGGATTTAACCCCTGTAGGAGTGGCCGTAGGACCCCTCCCCTCCAGTGACCACTGGCCGGCTGGGGGTCTTCCAATTAATGCATCACTAAGGGGGAGTGATGCCAGGGGGGAACTGGCACTGACATCCTTTCCGTGCTTCTCTATCTAGGTGCTCCCCAGTCAGAGACGCGCACCTTATACAGTACCGCGTCTGCCAGACTGTGGAGACCTGGGTGTCGTAACCAGTGCCTTCCCCCCTCCCATCCATCCCGTAATGAAACACACACAGTCCTAGGTGGGTTGAACAGGTCGGTCACAGTTTATTAACCCCTTAATCCCGTATGACGTACTATCCCGTCAAGGTGACCTGGGACTTAATTCCCGGTGACAGGATAGTACGTCATACGCGATCGGCCGCGCTCACGGGGGGAGCGCGGCCGATCGCGGCCGGGTGTCAGCTGCCTATCGCAGCTGACATCCGGCACTATGTGCCAGGAGCGGTCACGGACCGCCCCCGGCACATTAACCCCCGGCACACCGCGATCAAACATGATCGCAGTGTACCGGCGGTATAGGGAGCATCGCGCAGGGAGGGGACTCCCTGCGGGCTTCCCTGAGACCCCCGATGCAACGCGATGTGATCGCGTTGCTCCGAGGGTCTCCTACCTCCTTCCTCCCTGCAGGTCCCGGATCCAAGATGGCCGCGGCATCTGGGTCCTGCAGGGAAGGAGGTGGCTTACCGAGTGTCTGCTCAGAGCAGACGCTTGGTAAGCCTGCAGCCCTGCACAGCAGATCGCCGATCTGACAGAGTGCTGTGCACACTATCAGATCATCGATCTGTGATGTCCCCCCCTGGGACAAAGTAAAAAAGTAAAAAAAAAAATTTTCCACATGTGTAAAAAAAAATAAAAAAAATCCCTAAATAAATAAAAAAAAATATATATATTATTCCCATAAATACATTTCTTTATCTAAATAAAAAAACCAAAACAATAAAAATACACATATTTAGTATCGCCGCGTCCGTAACGACCCAACCTATAAAACTGCCCCACTAGTTAACCCCTTCAGTAAACACCGTAAGAAAAAAAAAAAAGAGGCAAAAAACAACGCTTTATTACCATACCGCCGAACAAAAAGTGGAATAACACGCGATCAAAAAGACTGATATAAATAACCATGGTACCGCTGAAAATGTCATCTTGTCCTGCAAAAAACAAGCCACCATACAGCATCATCAGCAAAAAAATAAAAAAGTTATAGTCCTGAGAATAAAGCGATACCAAAATAATTATTTTTTCTATAAAATAGTTTTTATCGTATAAAAGCGCCAAAACATAAAAAAATGATATAAATGAGGTATCACTGTAATCGTACTGACCCGAAGAACAAAACTGCTTTATCAATTTTACCAAACGTGGAATGGTATAAACGCCTCTCCCAAAAGAAATTCATGAATAGCAGGTTTTTGGTCATTCTGCCTCACAAAAATCGGAATAAAAAGTGATCAAAAATGGTCACATGTCCGAAAATGTTACCAATAAAAACGTCAACTCGTCCCGCAAAAAACAAGACCTCACATGACTCTGTGGAGCAAAATGTGGAAAAATTATAGGTCTCAAAATGTGGAGACGCAAAAACTTTTTTGCTATAAAAAGCGTCGCTGGTTTCACACTTGCGTTTTTGTCTGCAGCGTTTTTTGCACAAAAAAAGCATGCGTTTTTTTCCCTATATTTAACATTGAAAACGCATGCGTTTTTTGTACGCGTTTGGTCACGTTTTCAAACGCATGCGTTTTTTTCTGCATGCGTTCATTTTCAGAAATACAACCTGCAGTATTTTCTTGCGTTTTTAAGCACATGCGTTTGCGTTAAAAACGCATGCGTTTTTATAGAAAAAAAACAGAAAACACACTGAAAAGCCACCCACCACCATCAAGGTGATAAAGGGATCCAAACCCTAACCCTAACTCTACCCCTAACCTCACCCCTAACCGTTTAATGAACATTTTCTGACAGTCATAGTGCC
Organism: Ranitomeya variabilis; assembly: GCF_051348905.1. Classification (NCBI taxonomy): domain Eukaryota; kingdom Metazoa; phylum Chordata; class Amphibia; order Anura; family Dendrobatidae; genus Ranitomeya; species Ranitomeya variabilis. Next base: position 627,000,593 of record NC_135233.1, read on the forward strand.
ACGTATTTAAGTGCCACGTATTTCAGTGCCACGTATTTCAGTGCCACGTATTTCAGTGCCACGTATTTCAGTGCCACGTATCACGTATTTCAGTGCCACGTGTTTCAGTGCCACATATTTAAGTGCCACGTATCACGTATTTCAGTGCCACGTATCACGTATTTCAGTGCCACATATTTAAGTGCCACGTATTTAAGTACCACGTATTTCAGTTGCACGTATTTCAGTTGCACGTATTTCAGTGCCACGTATTTCAGTGCCACGTATTTCAGTGCCACGTATTTCAGTGCCACGTATTTCAGTGCCACATATCACGTATTTCAGTGCCACGTGTTTCAGTGCCACGTATTTAAGTGCCACGTATCACGTATTTCAGTGCCACGTATTTAAGTGCCACGTATTTAAGTGCCACGTATTTAAGTGCCACGTATTTCAGTGCCACGTATTTCAGTGCCACGTATTTCAGTCACGTTTAGGGTTAGGGGTAGGGTTAGGGTTAGGGCTAGGGTTGGAGGTAAAGTTAGGGTTAGGGTTGGGGCTAAAGTTAGGGTTGGGGCTAAAGTTAGGGTTAGGGTTTGGATTACATTTACGTTTGGATTAGGGTTGGGATTACAATTATGGGTGTGTCAGGGCTAGGGGTGTGGTTAGGGTTACCGTTGGGATTAGGGTTAGGGGTGTGTTTGGGTTAGGGTTTCAGGTAGAATTGGGAAGTTTCCACTGTCCAGGCACATCAGGGGCTCTCCAAACGCGACATGGTGTCCAATCTCAATTCCAGCCAATTCTGCGTTGAAAAAGTAAAACAGTGCTCCTTCCCTTCCGAGCTCTCCCGTGCGCCCAAAAAGGGGTTTACCCCAACATATGGGTTATCAGCGTACTCGGGATAAATTGAACAACAACTTCTGGGGTCCAAGTTCTCTTGTTATCCTTGGGAAAATAAAAATTTGGGGGGCTAAAAATCATTTTTGTGGGAAAAAAAAGATGTTTTATTTTCACGGCTCTGCGTTATAAACTGTAGTGAAACACTTGGGGGTTCAAAGTTCTCACAACACATCTAGATAAGTTCCTTGGGAGGTCTAGTTTCCAATATGGGGTCACTTGTGGGGGGTTTGTACTGTTTGGGTACATCAGGGGCTCTGCAAATGCAATGTGACGCCTGCAGACCAATCCATTTAAGGCTGCATTCCAAATGGCGCTCCTTCCCTTCCGAGCTCTGTCATGCGCCCAAACAGTGGTTCCCCCCCACATATGGGGTATCAGCGAACTCAGGACAAATTGGAAAACAAGTTTTGGGGTCCAATTTATTCTGTTACCCTTGTAAAAATACAAAGCTGGGGGCTAAAAAATCATTTTTGAGAAAAAAAAATTATTTTCACGGCTCTGCGTTATAATCTGTAGTGAAACACTTGGGGGTTCAAAGCTCTCAAAACACATCTAGATAAGTTCCTTAGGGGGTCTACTTTCCAAAATGGTGTCACTTGTGGGGGGTTTCAATGTTTAGGCACATCAGGGGCTCTCCAAACGCAACATGGCGTCCCATCTCAATTCCAGTCAATTTTGCATTGAAAAGTCAAATGGCGCTCCTTCCCTTCCAAGCTCTGCCATGCACACAAACAATGGTTTACACCCACATATGGGGTATCAGCGTACTCAGGACAAATTGCACAACATTTTTTGGGGTCCATTTTCTTCTCTTACCCTTGGGAAAATAAAAAATTGGGGGCGAAAAGATCATTTTTGTGAAAAAATATGATTTTTTATTTTTACGGCTCTGCATTATAAACTTCTGTGAAGCACTTGGTGGGTCAAAGTGCTCAACACACATCTAGATAAGTTCCTTAGGGGGTCTACTTTCCAAAATGGTGTCATTTGTAGGGGGTTTCAGTGTTTAGGCACATCAGAGGCTCTCCAAACGCAACATGGCGTCCCATCTCAATTCCAGTCAATTTTGCATTGAAAAGTCAAATGGCGCTCCTTCCCTTCCAAGCTCTGCCATGCGCCCAAACAATGGTTTACACCCACATATGGGGTATCAGCGTACTCAGGACAAATTGTACAACAACTTTTGGTGTCCATTTTCTCCTGTTACCCTTGGTAAAATAAAACAAATTGGAGCTGAAATAAATTTTGTGTGAAAAAAAGTTAAATGTTCATTTTTATTTAAACATTCCAAAAATTCATGTGAAACACCTGAAGGGTTAATAAACTTCTTGAATGTGGTTTTGAACACCTTGAGGGGTGCAGTTTTTAGAATGGTGTCACACTTGGGTATTTTCTATCATATAGACCCCTCAAAATGACTTCAAATGAGATGTGGTCCCTAAAAAAAAATGGTGTTGTAAAAATGAGAAATTTCTGGTCAAATTTTAACCCTTATAACTCCCTAACAAAAAAAATTTTGGTTCCAAAATTGTGCTGATGTAAAGTAGACATGTGGGAAATGTTACTTATTAAGTATTTTGCGTGACATATGTCTGTGATTTAAGGGCATAAAAATTCAAAGTTGGAAAATTGCGAAATTTTCAAAATTTTCGCCAAATTTCCGTTTTTTTCACAAATAAACGCAAGTTATATAGAATAAATTTTACCACTATCATGAAGTACAATATGTCACGAGAAAACTTTGTCAGAATCGCCAAGATCCGTCAAAGCGTTCCAGAGTTATAGCCTCATAAAGGGACAGTGGTCAGAATTGTAAAAATTGGCCCGGTCATTAACGTGCAAACCACCCTCGGGGCTTAAGGGGTTAATTAAATAAGCAGAGAAAGGCAATTACATATCGTAACGGGCGCTCGCGCCGAGCTCCTGTCCGTGATCGACAGGGGAATTGGCCCAACGAGCGGTTACGACCTTTGCCCTCCTCCGCTTCTTCCGCCACGGAGGATCCCGTGTATTACCTACGCGGGACTCCGACCCCACCCATCAATGTTAGGGCCTGTTCAACTCCCTCCTGTAAACCAGACAGAAAAATATCGAGGCCAATGTCCGTTAGGTGAACTCCGTCCGGTCTTAATTGTGGCGTGTTATCCCCTTGTAGGTATTGGTGACGAATCACGATACCGCCTCTTCCTCTCACATATTTTCCGATCCGAGCATTGAATTTCACCCTTGTCCTCTCTATGGCTTTTTTATCTCTTGCGCCTCGCCATACGGCCCGTGGTGTTATCTCCGACCACACCAGTATCATGTTCCTGAACAGACTGCTGAACCGTTCCGTATCCGTTGTCACCCATTTGTACAACTCGACCACCTTTTGTTTGCTAAGGTCATTGCCACCCGCGTGTAACACCATTATCACCTTGCTAAGCCAACCATCTCCTTGAACACCTGTTTCCACTGGAGGCCTCTGATACCCCTCCAGTTAACTTTTATGCCCGGGAGGTGAAGATTTGTTCCTCCTGGCCGCAGTTTAGCCCTCTTTTCGGCCCAGTATACGTAAGAATCTCCTACCACCCAAACTTCAACTCCTGTAAGAGACAACATATGTTAATTAAGCAAGTCGGGTCTTATGTATCTGGCGAAGCATGCAGACTTCCAACGACCCATTCTCTGCACTTCGGCCTCTGACACCCCTGCCTTAGCTGCCTCTGTGGCCACCCCTATCCGGAATGAGTGTGTTCCGTACTCCTTTGGATTTGCGCCGGTTTTTGCCAAGCATAGCTTGAACATTGCCTGGAATTGGTACTTGGTTAGAGGGGACCCGTCTGTATGAGTGAAGAAAAATCTACCCACGTGTCTTATTACGGCGTATCTTTTAACCATTTTTAGCGGGCAAATTGGGCCCTCTGTAGCGTTAACCAGGACCCATGTGCCCCTACCGGTGGGATCGCATTTGGATTTTCTAACCCTGATGCGCAGGGCGTCACTGCATATTACTATGTCCTCGTTAATTAGGCCTCCTTCCGACGTGTTTTTTGACCGCGGTAGCAATTCACTAATATGCAGTGCTCCGAAAAAGACGGTCGCAAAAGCTGCCGATATGAGGGCCACCTCGTATTGCGATGCGCAGGTTGACGGGGATATCGCAATCAGGTCCTGCAATAGTCTCAGGGAAATGGGGCGGCGACATTCTTGGCTTGGCTGAAGCCTTTTCCAACCTTTTATGGCTTGTCTTATGCAGAAGGATTTAGTAACGTCTACCCATCCCAATAATTGAAAGAAAAATGCTACCCCCGATAATTTCCGTTGTGCCGAGGTGCCCGACGCTCCGCCTTCCCTCATCCGTAATAGGAAATCAGTTGTCACTGCGCTTCGCGCTCCGTCGCTTTCGTCGACTGGCCTACCCTGAATTAGTGAGCACCACTCCTCCCAAGCCTTACCATACACCTGCCAGGTAGCTGGCGAAACGGAGGCCCGGATTAAGGGCATCAATGATTGGCCACTGTGTCCCACAGGGACAGTGGACACAGAATACCCCGGGGTTGTGCGTTGGGCTGCTGGATTCTGAAAGCCTGCCAATTGGAAAATAACAATGGGTTAATGATATTGTCATCTACTTCCGCCACCACGGTGGCTCTACACCAAATATTATTTTCTAGGCATATCAGCGCTAGCCGGTGCAAGAGAGTGAGTATGGGCAGGGATGAAGAAGACATGTGATTTAGACCCTTCGCCGTTTTTGCATTTTTTGTTTGGAAACGAATGTTCGTGTTTCTCAACTGAACGGCCCATATCTCCACCGCTGCTACTACCGCGAACAATTCCCATAGGGCCGGGTCTTGCCCCCACTTTGTTGTCGTCCATCTCTCTGGCCAACCAGATTTGCACCATTGGTTTTTATAAATTGCTGCAAAACCCTCTTTTTTGTTCCACCCTATTGTCAGCCCTAATTCCTTGCTTGCGATCTCTCTCGCCATAACGCACGTGTGACCGTTGTATGATTGTAGGAACGTCTGCCATACTAGCAGATCTGCTTTTAGCGAACGAGTGAGCCTAATTCTATGGCCGGGCTGAGAAGCGCCTTTTGTTGCCAAAGAAAGTCTGCGCGAGAATGCTCTGCCGACCGGCATTACCCGGCAGGCGAACGTCAGTAGGCCCAATAATGCCTGCATTTGCTGGAGGGTTACCTTGTTAACTTCGCAGAAGCCTTTCAACATTTGCTGGGTTTTTAATATTTTGTCCTTTGGTAAGCGGAAAACCATTGAAGTGGTATCTTTTTCGATGCCCAAGAAAGGCAATACATTACATGGTCCCTCCGTTTTTTCCGGTGACAATGGCACGCCGAATTTGAGTGAGATAGATTTGAATTTTTCTAGTAGATCTGAGCAGAGTTTAGACTTTCTGGGGCCGACGAACAGGAAATCATCGAGGTAGTGAATTAGGGATTTACTGCCCGTTTCGTACTGAACTACCCAATCTAGGAATGTGCTGAATAGCTCAAAATAGTGACATGAGATGGAACATCCCATCGGGAGGCACATGTCGATGTAATAGAGCTGGTCCACTTTGCAGCCCAGCAGGTGGAAACATTCGGGGTGCACGGGTAGTAAACAGAATGCCGATTCAATGTCGGATTTGGCTAGCAGGGCGCCGGGTCCGGCTGCCCGGACTAATTCCACCGCCTTATCGAAAGACGCGTATGAGGCTTCTTCTGGGGAAATTGCATCGTTAACCGAATCGCCCTTTGGGTGAGATAAATGGTGGATTAGGCGGTATTTACCGGGTTCCTTTTTTGGTATAATGCCTAACGGTGGTATTTTCATGTTTTTGAAGGGGAGTGACTTAAAGGGGCCTGCTATTCTACCCAACTCTACCTCCTTTTCAATTTTTTGTCTAAGTATTTCGGGGAATTCGCGAGCCGATTTTAGGTTATCAGATAGGGCTGGTGTTCTTGTTAGCCTAAAGGGAATAAAAAACCCGTCGGAGAATCCTGCTTGCAGCTGCTGAGCCGCTTTCTTATTGGGGTAGAGTTTTAGCCAGGGGGCCATCGCGGTTACGCTCACTGTGGTTCTTCCTTGTAGGCGCTTTGTAAGGCTGACGAGTGCATCTTGACGCTGGGTGTCCCCCCCCCGCAAGCGGAACAATCATGTCTGAATCTGCATAATGTGTGGAAACGGCAGTTTCCCTCGTTGAACAACCAGCAGGCCCCGGGTTTTCGCACGACCTTTGAGTTTTGACCTGCGGCTGTGGAGTAATTAGTGGTCGTGGCCGAAAAGGGGGGCTGCTTTTGGGACAGCATCAAACGCAACCATACGTCTGTTGCTTTAACCCCCCCAGCCTAGATTGGGCTGTAGGGCCAGACGCCTGCGGAACTCCTCATCATACCGCCGCCAGGCTGAACCGCCGTGCGACTTGTACGAACTATATATCATGTCCTGATATATAAACAGTTCGGAGCAGCGTTCCGGATGTTTCTGGCCCATAATACAGCCCAATACTGCGAAGGCCTGGAGCCAATTATTCATGGTTAATGCAATTCTCGATCTCCCCCTATCGAAACCCCTCTCGTTAGGTTTATCCACCGTTTGTTGGTCCGCTGATAACAGCGACCATATGTCAATATAATCGTTGCTCCAGATTTTTAGTCTAGTTTCCTGATCTATATGAGCGCCCAGCGGGCTGATCCCGCAGAAGGAGGCGTCTTTGTGTAGATTAGCTGATTGTGGTGTTGTATTGTTCACCACTTTTCCGCTCGAGTGTGATAGTTGTAGGATTAATTCCTTTACCGCTGAGGTTAGCTCCATTTCCTTTAAGTTAACACCATAGTGTAACATTTCCTCGCTACCCTTGGAACACTCACCGCTGTGTGATTCTGGACGAGTGTACTCCGATCCTGGAGGAACCCCCGCAGATGTTGACGGGGTGATGTCACAGGATGGGGAAACTCTGGCTCCCGCGACAGTGTGGGACTGGCCGATGGTCTGATTATCGTGCGTTGGAGCCCGATTACAACCACATAGTGGCGGATTATTGGCTCTGTCTTCGGCGACTGCACGGTTGTTGTTGTTGTGGCTGGAAGCCGCGGGGGATTGTTCTCCCCGGCTGAAAGCCCTAGAGGGTGCGCGTGATTTTGAAGTCTTGTCACGTGCACGACAACTTCTATCCGGGCTCTGCGATACATCGGACCCCTCAGATGTTGCTGATGACAGCCATTCTGAGGCCCGTGATCTGCGGCGGCTCCCATGGGAGCTGCGTCTGCGTCGGTGACGGGAGGGGCGTTTAGAGGGGTAGCGCGAATGGCGACGGGAGTTATCGGAGCAAGATTGGGAGGACGTGCGGCGTCTACGCCTTCGTCCGCCATTACTATGCGGTGTCATGGGAGGGATTCTATCAGTAGCCCGCAGGGGATAATTGGCCGTAGACGGTCCTGTAGTGCTACTTAGGAGGGGGGCGTCAGGAGGCCACCGTATTCGGCCCCATTACTGGGATTTAACAGGGCAGTGGCTATCGGATAATGTTTATTGGGCATATGGGCGGTGTGGGGCGGTGCAAATGTGTCCGTGATTGGTGCCGTTAACGAAACTTCACAGTAATTTTTGTTGCGCAGCTGTTGAGCGCCTTGATCGGTCCTTGCGGACCGAACAATGCGCTCCTCAGCTGCCCTGTAACCTGTACTGCCCGACCCCTGATACCCCCGTGCAGGCAACAGTGCTGCATCTGCCGGGGGTATGCTGGAGGTCTGCGCGCTGATCGGTCAGATTCGACCGATCAGAGCAATCGGGGCTGCGTGGCATTAATGCCAGCCTCCCGATTACCCCCTGCGGGCGGCGTATATGTGCCCGCAGGGAAGGTAATGGAGGACCGGCCAGCGCTGCCATCGCTGGGGAATTGCGGTGACTGGAAGTCGGGGGGCGGGGACCGGAAGTGCCCGGCCGGAGGCTTTGCAGAGCCCCGGGCCGACACCGAGGAAGCAGGAAGCCGCTTTCCGTGCTTCTCTATCTAGGTGCTCCCCAGTCAGAGACGCGCACCTTATACAGTACCGCGTCTGCCATTACTGTTTAAATTGCACGCTTACAGTATAATATGTCAGAACGGAATCACAAGCCTGGGGCCCTCAGAGAGTCAATATTTACTAATGAAAGGATGCAATCATCCCCATTATAAAGATAATACCATGATTTTGATACTCATCTGCAGGCTTGTAGCACCCTTGTGGCACCGCTGGATAAATATAGTAATCACATCAAGCGCTGAACAGCAGTCTCCCCAAAACAATGCCCGACGCGTTTCCCCCCCATGTGTATAATAGAAAAATAAAGGTATTAAATGGCAACATTACCAAAATCTACATAAATATTAATATTGCCCTATAATGGATATATATAAACCCTGACGAAGGAGCCTCCGCTCCGAAACGCGCGTCGGGTGCTCGTGTGGGACCGGTCCGGGCTTCCTTCCAAAACATCCCCCTGTCTACAGGTAAACTCCCGGCCGCAGTTGCGGCGATTAGTCCTGGTTTTTTCCGGGCATTTACATGGTGAGTCGTACGGTCTTAGAGGACCATGGGGGAGTGACACATGTGATTTACGTTCCATGTATATCTGGAGAGGGTAGCCTTAGGACACTGGTCCGCACGTTTTCCAGGCATAGTGGCGACTGGATGGGGTAACTGCCACCATTATTGCACCTTGTTCTGTTTTTTGTCTTGAGCCTTATTAGGTTTTTAAAAAAACTTGTTATTGCTGATTATTAATAAAGATGCTTTTGTATTAGTACCCAAGTTTGGTTGTTTTCTATGTGGTTTCCCACATTCCCGTCCCATGTGTATAGCGGGGGTTCATCATGGGTATATGTAGCAGCGAAAAAATAGGAGCTGTGGTAGACTCACCATGTATCACCTTATAAATAGCCAAAGGCAACCCGGAAAACATGTGGAGCACGCTGATTTCAGAGCGGCCCCCAGAGATGACGTCATCTGCGCGCCGAATACAAGGTGGAACGCAGAATGCGTGTCATACTAAGAAAAGCGCCAGGGTGTCCGGTGCATGCACAAAGCGTAGTGGCGTCACAGAATGTACAGCACCACCTAGCTAGAAGCGCCGTATAAACAGGTGGAACGCATAATGCGTGCCACACTGAGACCGGCGCCATAATGGCCAGCGCTTGCGCAAAAAAACCTACAACCTGCCCACTCTTGTACGATCCACAATGGGAGTGCACAACGGAGGACACAAATCATAGTGTAAAAAGATGCAAGGCACATAACTTAGGAGCCACCTACAAAAGAAAACTAAAAAAAGCCGCACATCCAAATGAAGCGCTGATTGCGCAACAGACTTATAATAATTAGCGCATGTACACATTATACCTGCGCAGAGGGGTGCACAATTCAATGCCTAATGAATAAAAATAGTGTGTGCAAGATGAAGATAAACCCGCACACATGGTGCATCCCTAAATACCTTGCACATGAATAAAGTCACATCTGCTGGGTAATCCCACACTAGTAATTATTACAACACACAAAACAGGGAAATAAAAATAATACACAAATAATCTCAGGTAAGTACCCACAGCAAAAAAGAAGAAAAAACGGACAATAAACAAAACATGAAAAGAGAAATAAAGCTATATAATATCAAAAGGATAAGATAAAAAATAACTATAATATCAATATACATGGCTATAGCTCAGATTATACAGGACCTGACAGGTGGCTTAGATGAAACTAGTGAAAGTCAATTGTTCATTGAGGCCCGAAGGGCTCATGGATCTCAATATATAGATCCATCTTGTTTCCCGCTGTATTATTTTTTTATCCCAATCACCTCGTCTCACAGAGGGAGGGATAACCTCGATGACTCTGAATTGTAAGGAGCCCGGGTCACCTCCATGTTCTTGAATAACATGCCTTGCGATTGGTGTATCTCTGCGATGCTGAATATCACCAAGGTGTTCACTAATGCGAACACGAAGTTCGTGTTTGGTTTTGCCCACATAATCCTTGGGGCAGGAACATGTGCAGAGATACACCACGCCCACAGCTCTGCAATTAGCAAACTGTCTCATAGAGAATGTCCTGTTGGTAGTCGAGCTTCTAAAGGTACTGGAGACACTAACATGCTTACAAAAAGAACAATGTCCACACCTAAATGTATCGGTGGATCTATTGTCCAACCAGGTACCCTGTTTTTTAGGAGACACAAAATGGCTCTGGACAACATTGTCCCTAATCGACCTCCCCCTTCTGTACGTAATAGATGGATGTGAAGTGTTGTGAACTCTGTTCTCGAGCTCCCTCCTGTGGTCAGGAATGGTATTTCTGTGAGTTCTGTCCGTGGGTTCCCTCTGGTGGCTGAAAGTGGAGCTGCTGGTCTGGAGGTGGCTTCCTCAACTGCATCGTTTAAGACTGGGCTGGTTCCTCTATTTAACTCTGCACAGATCGTTACCTGATGCCAGTTGTCAATGTATCTGTACTGGTTCAGATCTCACTTGGATCTCCTGATGACCTGTCTACTTTAGCAGAAGCTAAGTCCCTGTTAAGCTCATTTGTTGTTCATTTGTGTGCTGAATATATTTCTGAGTACCTGCTAAGTTTTGTCCAGCTGGCTATCATGATATTGTCTCGCTAGCTGGAAGCTCTGGGTTGCAGAGTGGCACCTATCGTGCCGTGAGTCGGCGCGGGGGGTTTCTTGCTCACTCTGCGTGGCTTTTTGTAGTTTTTTGTGCTGACCGCAAAGATCCCTTTATCTATCTTCTGTCTATTTAGTAAGTCGGGCCTCCTTTGCTGAAACCTGTCTCATTTCTGTGTTTGTGTCTTCCTCTTAACTCACAGTCAATATATGTGGGGGGCTGCTCTTTTCCTTTGGGGAATTTCTCTGAGGCAAGGTGAGGCTATATTTCTCTTTAGGTGTAGTTACCTCTCAGGCTGTGTAGAGTCATCTAGGCAGAGTCAGGTACGATCCACGGCTAATTCTAGTGTGTGTGATAATAGATTAGGGCTGCGGTCAGCAGAGCTCCCACTTCCCAGAGCTCGCTCTATTTTGCAGTTTTGACTATCAGGTCATTCCCGGTGCTCCTAACCACCAGGTCCAGCCATAACAGTGAAGCAACAAAACCGCTTATGTCTGGGTCAGATTTCAAAATCTGCCAATGCCTCTTAAAGATGTCAAAGACTCTCCTAGACTGGTCATCAAAAGTGCCAATTAGGCATGTGATAGATGTTGAATCAGTCACGGTCTTTGGTAACAGAAGTGATGTCCTATTTGAGTCCAAGGCAGTATCATAAGCGGAAGCAATCATATCATCAGGGTATCCCCTGTCCCTAAAGCGATGTTTGAGTTCAGTTGATCTAGTTCTGAAATCGCTCAGGGATGAGCATTTCCTCTGTAACCGGAGGAACTGTCCCTTGGGGATGCCACGTTTCAACGGAAAAGGGTGGTGGCTCTCCCATCTCAAAAGGCTATTCGTAGCCGATGGTTTACGGTAGATAGATGTACCAAGAGAGCCATCACTAAGTCTCTTAATAGAGACGTCCAGAAAGGTGATGCTGTCCCCACCTATTTCAAAGGTAAAAACAGGCCTTCCACTGTGGTGTTCAAGTACTGTAGGAAGTTAGAAAATGAGACAGCATCACCCTTCCACAGGACGAGGATGTCATCAATATATCTGCCCCAGAAAATAATCCTGGGGCACCATGTGTCATCCTCGTCCCTGAAGACAAAAATATCCTCCCACCAGCCCTGGAGCAAATTAGCATATGTGGGAGCACAAGGGCTCCCCATTGCTGTGCCCCTGAGCTGGTGGTAACATTTCCCGTTGAAAAGGAAATAATTTCGTTGAAGGACGAAGTCAAGAAGTTCAATCAAGAAAGCATTGTGTGGTGCAAAGTGAATGCCTCTACTGCTCAAGAAATACTTGATGGCTCTAAGACCATCATGATGGCGGATACTGCTATACAGTGCCTCCACATCAATGGAGGCAATGATAGTATCCGGTTCCACCCCGATCCCCTCCAATTTGGTCAGGAGGTCACTCGTATCCCTGATGTATGAGGGTAGAGCAGTCACAAAGGACCTTAGTAGCTTGTCCAAGTAGATACTTGAATTTTGGGAGAGGGCATCCACCCCTGATACTATAGGACGTCCCTTTAAGGGACTAGTGCCCTTATGTACCTTGGGAAGCGCGTAAAAGGTTGCCACAGTTGGGAACTTGGGTAACAAGAAATTGTACTCATTGTTTGAAATAAGCCTAGACCCAACAGCCCGGGTCAGGATATCTTTCAATTCCGAGATGAAACCTACCGTAGGGTCATTTTTAAGAATCTCATATGATAAGTTATCTGATAGAATGGCGTTACACATGTCCACATATTGTAAGTGGTCCAGAATAACTATGTTTCCGCCTTGAGTTTTTAATTGTTGTCAAATAACAATGATAAATGTAAGGTTATACACATGAGAAGAATGAATCAATATCACCATTACACACTGAACGGGAAACCACTGGGTAAATCTGACATGGAGAAGGACTTGGGGATCCTAGTTAATGGTAAACTTACCTGGAGCAGCCAGTGCCAGGCAGCGGCTGCCAAAGCAAACAGGATCATGGGGTACATTAAAAGAGGTCTGGATACACATGATGAGAGCATTATACTGCCTCTGTACAAATCCCTGGTTAGACTGCACATGGAGTACTGTGCACAGTTTCGGGCACCTGTGCTCAGGAAGGATATAATGGAACTAGAGTGAGTACAAAGGAGGGCAACAAAATTAATAAAGGGGATGGGGGAACTACAATACCCAGAGAGATTAGCAAAATTAGGATTATCCGTATATACTTGAGTATAAGCCGACCCGAGTATAAGCCGACCCCCCTAATTTTGCCACAAAAAACTGGGAAAACTTAATGACTCTAGTATAAGCCTAGGGTGGGAAATGCAGCAGCTACCGGTAAATGTCAAAAGTAAAAATAGATACCAATAAAAGTAAAATTCATTGAGACATCAGTAGGTTAAGTGTTTTTGAATATCCATATTGAATCAGGAGCCCCATATAATGCTCCATACAATTCATGATGGCCCCATAAGATGCTCCATATTAAAATATGCCCCATATAATCCTGCATAAAGGTTAATAATGGCCCCATAAGGTGCTCCATAGACACATTTGCCCAATATAATGCTGCACAAATTTTGATTATGACCCCATAAGATGCTCCATAAAGATATTTGCCCCCATATAGTGCTGCACAAACGTTATGGCCCCATATAGTGCTGCACAAACATTATGGCCCCATATAGTGCTGCACAAACGTTATGGCCCCATATAATGCTGCACAAACGTTATGGCCCCATATAGTGCTGCACAAACGTTATGGCCCCATATAGTGCTGCACAAACGTTATGGCCCCATATAGTGCTGCACAAAAGTTATGGCCCCATATAGTGCTGCACAAACGTTATGGCCCCATATAGTGCTGCACAAACGTTATGGCCCCATAAGATGCTCCATACAGACTCTTGCCCCATTTGCTGTTGCTGTGATAAAAAAATAAAAAAAATTACATACTCACCTCTCCGTCACTCAGGCCGCCAGCACTTGCTATATTCACCTGCTCCTCGTTCCGGCGCCGATCAGTCTTCAGCGTCTCCTGCACTGACGTTGAGGCAGAGGGCGCTCACTAACCACGTCACCGCGCCCTCTGACCTCAGCGTCACTGCTGAAGATGGAGCGGCGGTGGAATGAGGAGCAGGTGAATATCGCGCAGCGCTCCCCTCCCCGTTATACTCACCTACTCCTGGCGCGGTGCAGTCCCTGCTTCCCCGCAACTTCTTCCTATACTGAGCGGTCACCGTTACCGCTCATTACAGTAATGAATATGCGGCTCCACCTCTATGGGAGGTGGAGCCGCATATTCATTACTGTAATGAGCGGTACCATGTGACCGCTCACTACAGAAAGAAGCTGCCGGCGACGGGGAAGCCAGGGACGTGCAGGGACCGGCCCAGGAGTAGGTGAGTATAATTAGTCAGCCCCCGCTCCCCCTCCCCTTCCGACCCCTGGGTATGACTCGAGTATAAGCCGAGAAAAATGGCTGAAAATCTCGGCTTATACTCGAGTATATACGGTATTTAGTCTAGAAAAAAGATGACTGTGGGGCGATCTAATAACCATGTATGAGTATATAAGAGGACAATACAAATATCCGAGGGTCTGTTTATACCAAGGAAGGTGACGGTCACAAGGGGGCATTCTCTGCGTCTGGAGGAGAGAAGGTTTTTCCACCAACATAGAAGAGGATTCTTTACTGTTAGGGCAGTGAGAATCTGGAATTCCTTGCCTGAGGAGGTGGTGATGGCGAACCCAGTCGAGGGGTTCAAGAGAGGCCTGGATGTCTTCCTGGAGCGTAACAGTATTGTATCCTACAGTTATTATATAATAATAATATATAATAATAATTTTTATTTATATAGCGCCAACATATTCCGCAGCACTTTACAAATTATAGAGGGGACTTGTACAGACAATAGACATTACAGCATAACAATTGCTTTAGTTATTTGGACCAGTCATAGTGTAAGGCTCGGTTGTTCATGTAAAACTGCATGAACAAGTTAACAGCCTAAGTATGTAGCAGTACAGACACAGAGGCTATTAACTGCATAAAGTGTATGAGAACATGATGCGAGGAACCTGATTATTTATTTATTTATTTATTTATTTTTTAATAGGCCACACAGGGATAGTTAGGCTAATGCGTTGAGGTGGTAGGCCAGTCTGAACAAATGCGTTTTTAGGGCACGCTTAAAACTGTGGGGATTGGGGATTAATCGTATTAACCTGGGTAGTGCATTCCAAAGAATCGGCGCAGCACGTGTAAAGTCTTGGAGATGGGAATGGGAGGTTCTGATTATTGAGGATGCTAACCTGAGGTCATTAGCGGAGCGGAGGGCACGGGTAGGGTGGTAGACTGAGACCAGAGAGGAGATGTAGGGTGGTGCTGGTGTTATTAGGTTCTTTAGAAGGACGTAGATCTGGGGATTTATTCTGACAGAATATAGGCTGAACTGGATGGACAAATATCTTTTTTCGGCCTTGCTAACTATGTTACTATGTTAGTTTGACAATAAATGGCTAATTTAGATTGTGAGCCCCATCGGGGACAGCGATGATAATGTGTGCAGACTGTAAAGCGCTGCGGAATATGTTAGCACTATATAAAAATAAAGATTATTATTATTATTATTATTCACCCAACTACTAATCATGAGTAGAGAAAAAGTTTTGGTGTTATCATTCATATTCTCTGAAAAAAGGCCAAGAAAGCAAAAAATCTGCCAGAGTATGTAAACTTTTGAGTTCAACTGTATCTCTATATGGGATATATGGATAATTAACACTGGCACACCCAGAAGAAGCAATGGGTGAAACGTACATCGGGGTAAGGGGGGATGCCTAATCCATCCAGATCTTCCTCTCCAGTGGTCTATTGTGTCCAGGTAAAAGCGCATCATAATCTATCATTACCTAGTATGTTGAATTTTATGATCCACATTTTTACTGTATCACACTTCTCCACTTTTTTGTTAGCGTGCACAATACCCTGGCCCTTTATTATAATGTAATTCACAGCATATTGGATAATTAATGGATAATTAACCCTGTAACTTGATACATAACCCTTGCTGGTAATACTGACTTCCATATTTTCCTGGTTGATCAACTCTCTCTGGATAGGATTAGTATCCCCCCTACTGGATACTTTGTTTGTCTGTATGTTTGAGTGCCTTTTGCTATCTGTATTTTAATGGCTTAATAATAACATTTGTTTTATTATGATCTCTATACTCCTCAACATAGACATTACAAAACAAGAAGGAAAAGTTGTGGCGTTATGGAAATTACAGCATGGAGTCATGTTACTGATATATAAATAATTGTGAAACTGAAACAAAATTTTAAAAACCTCTGCATTTATTAATTCTGGAGTATGATTGCCAGGTGCAGAATCCCTGCACTTACAGCCTTGGCTGCTATCAGTGAAATATGTGCACAGAGGAGCTACGCTGATACATTGAGTATCAAAGCAGATCACTATTACATCATCAGTCACAATATATATATATATATATATATATATATATATATATATATATATATATATATATATATAGTAAGGGTTCACTCGCTCACGTGCGTAGGAGGAAACAGGAGCCACATTCTCTTCTGCATTCAAGTGGGTTTATTGCTCCATAAACCACATAACAGCGTGAACAACAGGTAAACAAATAGCCTTTAGCTCAGGAAAGGAAAATACAAGAGTCCAGTCCTTCAGGCTCAGTCCTGGAGCCTTAACACACTGTGGGGGCTTTCTCCTCCACACACACAGACTCCTGTCTATAGTGTCCCGCCTGGACACAGGGATCTCTGTCCACACTGACAGATTCCCAAACACTCACAGCCATGTGCCAAACACACCTCCGTTATGTAGCCTGAAACCACACCCAGGAACCCATCACATGATTAGACATGTGGTTCTGACATCACCACAGGTCCTGAAACAAGCAGACAGGCATGGTTATGCCCCTTACCCAGGGATGAGGTATATGGGTAGCCAGACCCTCCCATCTCTCATAGCTACCCGTAACCCAGACCCGAATATACTAAACAATTTCTTATTGCTTTATGTGCATTACAGAAAACATTCCGGGTCACATCACAGCGACAAGCCTTCTCTGTGATACATACCTCCCATCGACTATACAACCTTTAGCCACGCTACAATATATATATATATATATATATATATATATATATATATATATATATATATATATAATTAAAGAACATTTGGCAGCACTACCATAAAACAGGTGCAAGAAAACCTGTAAAGGTAATGCCCAAACCTCCAAAGAAGAAAGAAAATCAGAAAAAAATAGGCAGCACTCCAAAAATCAAAATGAAAAACCGTGACTTTACTGGTCCATAAGCAGCAACGTTTAGGCAGTTATCTCTGCCTTTCTCAAGCCATAAATACACACACATTTCTTGGACATTCATTGTAGCAATAGAATTGGCTCAGCTTATCTCTAAATATGCGCTGGCATTAGCATACATACTTCTAATTGGCTAAAGGTAATACTGTCTACACTCAGCTGAAAAGGTTAGGTGTGTCTCTGACTTAGAAAAAACATTGGAAAGTGAGAGAAACATAACCAAGTCCATTAGACAAAGACATTCCTAAGACCCCCCTTATCTGATCATATACTCCATCTTGGAAAGCAGGAGAGAATACATGTACAATATCCACAATAGAGTCAAGATAGATAAATGAATCCTGCTCTCACATCAACAACCAATGACGTTCTAAATGTGCTTAATGTGAGAGAAGTCTGAGATGCTGCCAACAGCTCCTGTGTGATCACTGACAAATTACGTTCCCAAACTGCTTGATGTGAGAGAAGTCGGAGACGCTGCCAACATCTCCTGTGTGATCACCGACGAATTACGTTTCCAATGTGCTTGATGCGAGAGAAGTCGGAGACTCTGCCGACATCTCCTGTGTGATCACCGACGAATGATGTTACCAATGTGCTTGATGTGAGAGAAGTCGGAGACTCTGCCGACATCTCCTGTGTGATCACAGACGAATGATGTTACCAATGTGCTTGATGTGAGAGAAGTCGGAGACGCTGCCGTCAGCTTCTATGTGATCACCGACGAATTACGTTCCCAATGTGCTTGATGCGAGAGAAGTCAGACACTCTGCTGACAGCTCCTGTGTGATCACCGACGAATGATGTTAACAATGTGCTTGATGCAAGAGAAGTCGGAGATGCTGCCGACCGCTCCTGTGTGATCACAAATGAATTGCGTTCCCAATGTGCTTGATGTGAGAGAAGTCGGAGACACTGCCAACATCTCCTGTGTGATCACTGACGAATTACGTTCCCAATGTGCTTGTGTAGCGCCCCCACTGCCGCAGGGCCGAGGGGTACCCGGTACCGGGCTTCTGAGTCTCTGCTCTGGGGTTGTCACGGTGGCTAGACCCGGTCCGTGACCCTGCTGAGGGGCGCCCAATAATAGGTGTGGATGGTGGTGGTAGTGCGGTGCAGTGCCGGTCACAGTAAATAACGAGGACACCAGGTTGCAGTCTCTTTACCTCTTTACTGAAGGCTTCAGGATCCTCAGTCCGGAATACGGTCAACCAGGCTGCGCAAATCCGGCCGGTCCAATGGCACCTCCAGAGCTTCCTTTGCAGGTGGAAATCTGTGCCTACCTTCTAGCGCTTGTGTGTTGCGGTCCTCCCCTGCTGTGCTTACGGGATAGTCCCCACAACTGTTGTGTCTGTTTCTCGTGTTCCCTCACAACTCGATTCTGATGTTCTTCTTCGTCCCCCCAGATGATATGGCTAGGACGCACCCGTATGACGGGTAGGCTCGGAGCTCTTCCTGGACCCTAGTGTCGCCCTTCTCCTATTGTTGCCCCCTGTGTCTTCGTAGGTGATTTGTGTGAGACAGCCCGCCTATAGCTGACTGTCCTGCCGTAGGTTTGAAGTATTGCTTGGAGCCTAGTACTTCCTCGGCGTTCCGGCCACCGGCTACGCGCCTCAGTAGGATGTTGCCTCGTCTTACAGCACGACTCCTACTGGTATTTCTCCTTGTTGCGTTGATCTCGTTTCTCACTCAGCACAATATACCTCGCTTCTTGTCCTTTCTTAGGGTACCGCCGCGATCAAGTGCAGGCGCGGTCCCGTAATGTTCTCTCTGTTCGCTAGGTCTCTGTCAGGATCCCACCCCTGACAGGGACCCCCCTGAGTCTCTCCCCGCAACACCCTCTGCCACAGGGTGTTGCCTGTTCGATTCCCAGTCAGCTTCTACCTAACTTCCTATCCAACCCCCAGTTTTACCAGATTGTGAGGAGTGGCCTAATACATAGCACCCTTAGCTCCCCCTGGAGGCCAGACTGTGAAGTGTATTGGTGTCTGTGATACCTGGTCAGGTGAACTCCTTCAGTGCCATCAGACGTACCATAGCCCCCCTTAGCGGCGGAGCATCAGTACTGCAACGACCAGGACTCTGGGGCGCTGCACTTGATGTGAGAGAAGTCGGAGACGCTGCCAACATCTCCTGTGTGATCACCGACGAATTACGTTCCCAATGTGCTTGATGCGAGAGAAGTCGGAAACGCTGCTGACAGCTCCTGTGTGATCACCGACGAATTACATTCCCAATATGTTTGATGCGAGAGAAGTCAGAGACTCTGCTGACAGCTCCTGTGTGATCACCGACGAATGATGTTAACAATGTGCTTGATGCAAGAGAAGTCGAACACGCTGCCAACATCTCCTGTGTGATCACCGACGAATGATGTTACCAATGTGCTTGATGCGAGAGATGTCAGAGATGCTGCCGACATCTCCTGTGTGATCACCGACGAATTACATTCCCAATATGTTTGATGCGAGAGAAGTCAGAGACTCTGCTGACAGCTCCTGTGTGATCACCGACGAATGACGTTACCAATGTGCTTGATATGAGACAAAAGTTGGAGATGCTGCAGCCACGGGAGCAGGTTCAGGCCGCTCACAGTAGTGCAAGGAACATGCTGCCTGGGGATGTCATTTTGATAAACAGTTCTGAAAAATTTTATTTGGTTGTGGAACCAGTACCAGTCTCTATTCTTTCATGCAGCGGTAGCAGGGTTGACCTTAGCAGCCGATGAACCCCAGTCTATGTTCTACCATATACTGGCACAAGGATCACACATACATTCTATGTATAAGGTTGTACTAAGGCTAAATTCACATTAGCATTCGGGGGCCTTGTGGAGGGCTGGGTACATCCTCTGTTAAGCCTACTTCCGCATAACTTCTGCATGTGTGCTATCTTTAACATTGGGTACGTAGGACATGCGGATGTATGCAGATGCGTTTTGACACGCCCGCTGACCGCACAGGATCGCAACAAGTTGCGCTTTGTGCAGACGGCGGGTGAGTCAAAACGATGCATCCGCATGTCCTGCATGCCCAAAGTTAAAAATAGGAACACAGGAAGCATGCAGAAGTAGGCAGGGCTTAACGGAGGACTACGCAGCCCTCCGCCAAGCCCCCAAACACAAATATGAACCCGGCCTTAGCCTTGCAGTATAATGCCGGTCTCTGCTGGTCACACATCATTATGGCACATTTGCTGTACCTTCTATGTACAAATTTGTACTTAGCCTTACAGGAGAACTGGGCAAAATGCAGCCCGCAGCACACATGCGGCCCTCTGGCTGATCCAGTCCAGCCCGCAGACAGAGACAGATAAAGGGCTGAAAATAGTGGCCCATTGGCCACACCATGACCTCACCTGTACTGCCGCCCTCGTCCAGATTTCAACGCTTTCTGCATCCTCAAGATGCAGTGAGAAATATTATCACCAGAACAGAAACCATATCAGTATATAACAGGACCTCTGCCTATTTAAAGGGACCCAATGAATCACAAAATAAGGACACTCCCCTACTTGTCGTCTTCAGTTTTGGACTAGTCGTTCAAAAAATGTGTATAAAACCAATCTTTTATTAACCTCACAATAGGCATGTACATACATATAGCAAACAAGTAAACCAGTTACAGACTCTTTTAAAGTAAAGGTCAGGTAGAGGCAAGCATGTACATCACTGACGGTGGGGTGGGGGGAGGTTATTGTATAAAAAGTGCATAATGCTCGTGTAAACTTTATAGTCACTCAGGGGATGTGGGGAAGTCATGGCATCACTATATAATATAAAACTAATTCATGTAACACATGTGCTATAGGCTGAATTTACAGCGGCATCATCCCAACATACATAGAGAGGCTCTTAACCATAGTCAGTCGTATGTAATAACACGAGAGCGGCCCCAACGCGCGTTTCACATTAGTTTCCTCAGGGGACCATAATCTTTGCATCCCCTGAGTGACTATAAAGTTTCAATAAGTACTAAGCACTTTTATAAAATAACCCCCCCTCCACAGTCAGTGATGTACCTGCTTGTCTCTACCTGACCTTTGCTGTAAAAGTTTCTGTAATGGAATTAATTGTTTAAGTATATACATGCCTATTCTGAGGCTAATAAAATACTTTTTATATACATTTTTTGGACATCTATTCCTTGTCTTCAGTTTCTTATCCTTAGGGTGCAGATAGCGGTGACTATGTTGGTGGAGGATGGAGTCGCCTGCTCCTCCTTCCACCAATCAGTGTATGCAACTGAAACAGCAGATGTGATAACTTCATTTCATTGGGTCTGCTGTGCGGAGAGTCAGTGCACCAGACGCCGGAACTGCGGAAATGCGAGCGAGGTGTCTATGTGCTGTGTTTTTGTGTGTATGGTATGTCTGCATGGAAATAGGGGACCATGTAGGAGATCATCATGTGTATATATGTGTATATGGGGCTCATCCTGCATATAGTGGGGGACACAGTATACAGTACTGTTCAAAACTACATTACAGAAAATAACAAAAAATGAACATTGGTCTGTTCTAATAAACAGCAGTATCTGCATTTGTATTTACACACTTACAATATGTACTATTTTTTGAGGATTTATTATTCCTGTTTATCAACTGCTTCACATCTATGTGTCATAGAGTCAGCCTCCAAAAGCAGACGAGTGGAAGCATGTAACCAAAAGAAGAAAGACAATGGAGACATCGCCAACCACACAACTGAGAAACCGATACCAAGGCCTTGCGAAGGACGAAGATGGCACACCTAAGGATGAGGCACTACCAGCAAGCAAAGAAGAAAAGGGCACACAGCAACAACCAGAAGTGACAACAAAAAGTACAGCCAAGAAGCGAAGAAGAGTGGTAGTGGTGGGAGACTCACTACTGAGAGGCACAGAAGTAGCCATCTACAGACCAGACATAACCGCAAGAGAAGTATGCTGCCTCCCAGGTGCGAAGATCAATGATATGATTGATAGGATACCAAAGCTTGTCAGTTCCAAGGACGTCCACCCAATTATTCTGATGCATGTTGGCACCAATGACACGGCAAGGAAGGACCTACCGACAATCTGCAAGGACTTTGAAGAGTTGGGGAAGAAAGTAAAGGAACTGGATGCACAGGTAGTTTTTTCTTCTATCCTTCCAGTAGATGGGCATCATGGTGCCAGGAGATGGAACAGGATCCTTCATGCGAACAACTGGCTAAGACGATGGTGCAGACAATAAGGATTCAGATTCCTGGACCACGGTGAGAATTACCTGCACGACAGACTCCTCACCAGAGGCCGGACTACACCAACAAACCTGGGAAGCACACATTCGCCAGAAGACTCGCTACACTCATCAGATGGGTATTAAACTAGAAGAAGAGGGGATGGGAAGAAAAACATTAGACACGAAAATAAAGCCAGAAAATATACTGATGAAGGATATGAGGTGTGGCAAAGAGGACCAAGACAACATTCTCGGAAGGGAGGTAAGAACATTTCTAAAACAATCCACAAGGAGGAAATTGGGACAAAACAAAATCATCTAAACTGCATGCTCGCAACCGCCATAAACCTGACAAACAAGATGGAAGAACTAGAAGCAGAAATATCTACAGGTAACTATGACATAGTGGGAATAACTGAGACACAGTTAGATGAAAGCTGACTGGGCAGTTAACTTACAGGGTTACAGTCTGTTTAGAAAGGATCGTAAAAATCGGAAAGGAGTAGGGGTTTGTCTTTATGTAAAGTCTTGTCTAAAGTCCACTTTAAGGGAGGATATTGGCGAAGGGAATGAGGATGTCGAATCATAGAATGTTAGAGTTGTAAGGGACCTCGTCGGTCATCTGGTCCTACCCCCTGCTCAAAGCAGGATTCACTAAATTATCCCAGACAGATGTCTGTCCAGCCTCTGTTTGAAGACTTCCATTGATCACCCTGTCAAAAAGTTTTTTCTAATATCTAATCTGTGTCTCCTCCCATTCAGTTTCATCCCATTGCTTCTAGTCTTTCCTTGTGCAAATGAGAATAAAGATGATCCTTCTACACGGTGGCACAGTGGTTAGCACTGCAGCCTTGCGGCGCTGGAGTCCTGGGTTCTAATCCAACTCAGGACAACATCTGCAAAGAGTTTGTATGTTCTCTCCGTGCTTGTGTGGGTTTCCTCCGGGTACTCCGGTTTCCTCCCACATTCCAAAGACATACTGATAGGGAATTTAGATTGTGAGCCCCATTGGGGACAGCGATGATAATGTGTGCAAACTGTAAAGCACTGCGCTATATAAAAATAAAGATTATTATTCTACAAGTGTTTCTCAACTCCAGTCATCAAGACCCCACAACAGGTCATGTTTTCAGGATTTCCTTAGTATTGCATAGGCGATGGAATTAATGCTTGAGCAGGTGATGAAATTATCACCTGTGCAATACTAAGGAAATCCTGAAAACATGACCTGTTATGGGGTCTTGAGGACTGGAGTTGAGAAACACTGTTCTACAAGGTGACAGCCCTAGAGATATTTGTAGACACCTATTAAGTCTCCTCTCAGTCTTTTTTTTAATGCAAACTAAACATTCCCAAATCCTGTAACCGTTCCTCACAGGACATGGTTTGCAGACCGGTCACCATTCTGGTCGCTCTTCTCTGAACTTGCTCCAGTTTGTTATTATTACTTGGAGAATATAGAGTCAAAAATAGCCCAAAGAGAATACTATTAATTCATGTTTATTAGAAATTCTATTTAGCATATGAGCACATACATAATACATGTGGAAAAGCTTCATATCAAAAAGCAATAATTGTGACTAAATCCTTGAGTGCAACCAGTACATCAGGTATACAGATCAGGGCACAATAGTAATAATAATATAGTTTATATGTTACAGCAAGTACGCCCCCTGAGGAAGCGGTTATACATACACGCGAAACGCGCGTTGGGGTACACATCCAGGATCCAGACGGGCTCACCAGAACTTTCATGGGTGATTAATCTCTACTTTTTTATATTCTATATGTTGCAAAGCATGTATGCATGCATGGTTAGGCTGTTAGCACTATTGTTAGCTGTCAACACTTGTTTTGACTACCATGCATCTTCATACCTAGATGGAGTTTACTACTATTACTTGCTGTAACATATAAACTATATTATTATTACTATTGTGCCCTGATCTGTATACCTGATGTACTGGTTGCACTCAAGGATTTAGTCACAATTATTGCTTTTTGATATGAAGCTTTTCCACATGTATTATGTATGTGCTCATATGCTAAATAGAATTTCTAATAAACATGAATTAATAGTATTCTCTTTGGGCTATTTTTGACTCTATATTCTCCAAGTAATAATAACATGATTTTGAGTCGCCGTTTGTGTATATATTTACTGACGATTGTATTAATAATTGCTCCAGTTTGTTGATGTCTTTTTTTAAAATGTGGTGCCCAAAACTGGACACAGTATTCCAGATGAAGTCTGACCAAAGAGGAGTAGAGGGCAATGATGACTTCACGTGATCTAGACTGTATGCTTCTGTTAATACATCCCAGAATTGTGTTTGCCTTTTTAGCTGCTGCATCACACTGTTGACTCATGTTCAGTTTATGATCTATTAGCATACCCAAGTCTTTTTCACATGTGCTGTTGCTTAGCCCTATTCCTCCCATTCTGCATATGTGTTTTTCATTTTAATTGCCCAGATGTAGTACTATGCATTTTTCCTTGTTAAAAACCATTCTGTTAGTTGCTGCCCACTGCTCCAGTTTATTTATATCTTTTTGAATCTTTTCTCTCTTCTCTAGTATTAGCTATCTCTCCTAGCTTTGTGTCATCAGCAAATTTAATCTGTGCACCCTCAATTCCTTCATCTAAATCACTGATAAAGATGTTGAACAATACAGGGCCCAGGACAGAACCCTGCGGTACCCCACTTGAGACATTCTTCCAGCTGGATGTGCAGCTATTTACGACCACTCTTTGGGTCCGATCACTAAGCCAGTTATGAATCCACCTAGCAGTTGCCTTGTCCATTCCATACTTAGTAATTTTTTCAATAAGAATGGTGTGAGATACTTTGTCAAATGCTTTGCTGAAGTCAAGGTATATCTACAGCATTTCTCTGATCCACCCAGTCAGTAATTCTGTCATAGAAGGAAATTAAGTTAGTCTGACATGACTTATTAGTTCTAAACCCATGCTTACTGTTTAGTCACTTCATTCTTATCCAGGTACATACATAGTGTCGCGCTCGCGCCATGACTGGTAGGCGTGAGCTCGGGGGGTTTGTGGCCCCACTGTGCCACAAACCAGACTACACTGGAAGGGGCATGACTATGACAGCTGCCTGGGTTTTCACTGGAGCCCCTGATGGTGAGGTCAGGCTTGTGCAGCAGGCAGCTGCCAGGTGCTACTCCAGGGCGGTGTCTGGTTGTGGCTGCTGATCCCACTTGGGAGACAGGAATACCAGGATTGGTGCAGGCATCAGGCAGGACTGGCAGAAGAGCACGGCTGAAACTCAGACGAGTAGGCTGGCACGGCTGAGACAGGGCTGGCAGAGACACAGCAGAGATCACAGGGCTGGCAGAGAACACAGGGCTGGCAGAGACACGGCAGAGAACACAGGGCTGGCAGGAACACAGGACTGGCAGGGACGGCAGGAAACACAGGACTGGCTAGGACGGCAGGAAACACAGGACTGGCAGGAACACTGGATTGGCAGGCACAGCAGAGAACACAGGACTGGTTGATGTGGTGTAAGAAGGAACAGGTAGGGACCTGTTCACACTAGAGGTGCAGGTACGGATATGTAGTGAGGAGGAACAGGTAGGGGCCTGTAACACACAGGTGATGTAGGTATGGAAATAAACCAGAAGGAAGGGAGAATGAAGGAACAGGTTGAGACCTGTTCACACAGGAAGAGAACTGCAAGGTTGCGGATAGGAAAGGTAGAGCAGCAAGAGATAGCGCAGCAATAAAAGCAAAGCAGAGCAGAACCACAAGGAATGTGGAGAAGAGCTGCAGCAAGAGATCCTTACGTCAACGGGAGCGGAGCAGAGATGAACGGAGCAGAACCGCAAGAAATGCGGAGAGGAGCTGCAGAAAGAGATTCTTACAGCAACAGGAGCAGAGCAGAGATGAACGGAGCAGAACCGCAAGGAATGCAGAGGGGAGCTGCAGAAAGAGAATCTTACAGCAACGGGAGCGGAGCAGAGAAGAACGGAGCTGAACAGCAGGAGTGCGGATCAGAGGTAAAAGCCACAAAGGTAAAGAGCAGGCAGAGCTGCAAGAGTGCAGAGTGTAAACAGACTGAGAACACAAGGAAAAACACAGCAGGGAAGGAAGCCACAGACAAGGAGACCGAGATAAGACTAAGTACAGACAAGGCAATGGAATAAGACACAAGGACAAAGACACAGGGACCAGGATATTCTGCCTCCTGGAGGGCGGACAACAAGACCAAGGCAAAAATACAGAGAAAAGCCTCCAGAGAGGGAGTAACTCACAGCAAGGCCTGGCAAACTCAGAAGCTAAACACTAACTGAGCTAACACATTGCACAGGCCCAGAACACTGGGTGGAGCTGCACGATATACTGGAGGCCTCTTGGTAATTGGTCAGGAACAGATTAGACAGATGCACCTGATTGCTATAAGAACCAGAGAGTTCAGGCGCCGCCCCCCTATACACAAAGCCATGAAGCATGGAGAGAGCAGAGACACAGAACATGGAGCTGGCATAAAACAGTAACCACATCATGGCCTGGAGCAGTGGGTAAGATAGTGTGAGAGATGTGAGGCCATGCCGTGATGCCAGCAGAGTTGTTACAGTACCCCCCCCTTTACGGCCCCTCTTCTTCAAGCCCGCCAGAATAACTTGTAGAAGAAGGATAGGAGCACACATAGTCCTGGCAAACATGACATCTTCAGAGTAGAAAAAGGCAGGCGGGCCACCAGGAATCTCAGAAAACAAAGTCTCTTTGTGCTCTGCAGGGTTAGTTTCATCAGAAATCTTGGATAGCAAAGTCTCATTGTACCCAATGGGGTTAGCTTTCTCAATGGACAGGACCATTTCCTCAGGGTAGACAAGAAGCAGGGACTTGGAAGCTACCGACTTGTTATCTTCACCAGCCGGCCACATGGAAGCCGAAGGAATACTCACAGGATACACCTTCTGCCCGATATCCAGAGACAAACTTTCAGGTAGCAGAGATGTTTTAGAGTACTGAACACAGGAAAAGTCATTAGAGATGAGTGTGGAGCGCATCAGCTCCACCGGGTCAGAGAAAAATTGAGGTGAACAAACTTCTGTTTTGAAGTCTTCACCAGCCGGCCACAAGGACGCTGAAGGTATAAACATAGGAACCATCTTCTGCCCGTTATCCAGAAGAAATCGTCCAAACGGCGGGGATGTTCCTAGGAACGGATTACAAGTAGAGTCGTAGGAGATGTGAGGAGAGATCGTCACCGCTTTCCCATCTTCGGTGACATTAGCACACCTTGACTCGACAACTAACTGTTTACTGGTATAGTCGCTGGAGATGTGTGGAGACATCCTCACCGTTTCCCCATCTTCGGTGACGTCAGCGCACCTTGACTCCTCGACTAGCAGACCAGCTGAAGAAGATGTCACTGCTGAGTGTCTTTGATGCATGGGAACCAGACACTTCTCAAGACTGGGTAAGTTCAAACGAAGCACTTTACTGGAACTCTTGACCAGAGCGGGTGGTAGAGTCCTTGGCTCAGAATGACCCATGGGCATAACAGACAGCATACGGAAAACAAACTTCTTCGTGTATAAGGCTCCAACTTGGAGCTGTAGTTGTCCTTGCAGGACTAGACTGCTCTTTAGCAGGGCTCGGCCATAATCAGGCAACGCCCACACCGGGTTCTGGAGCTGCAGAACGGAGACCATACACCGACTCTGTATGACAGGCGGCTTAAACACACCAAAGCTCCAAGAAGGCACTGCAACAGACACAGACTTTAGCGGAAGGGAGTTATTCTCACCAAGGGCAGTCTCTTACTGGCCCGAGGTTTTTGTGCTTTAGATCCCCTGGACAGAGGCCATCCAGGTATTCCTCACAACAGCAGCGACATTGTATGCCCTTCTTATGGCTGATTTCAGGCTGCTGCTTTGCCAGCCCACTCTCATCAACCTTCTTAGGCTTCACACGGGTAGCTGCATTAACAGGTAGAGGAACTGGAGGGTCACAGACGGTCATGGCTTGACGTGGGGGTTTCTTCACGGGTTTCGCTCGTCTGGAGCGCCTCTCGGATCTAGATGGGGAAGACTTCACAGGAGTAGCAGGACGAGGCTTGTCAAAGACTCTACGGAAGGCCACCAGGAAGGCCCCTAGGTTCATGAAAATAGGATCCCCTGCTTCCCAGAGGGGAGTTATCCATATTAGAGCATCTTCGGCCAGGTAGGACATGATGTAACCCACCTTGACCCAGTCAGAGGGAAAACAAGCTGCATTCTGCAGGATGTAGCGTAAGCACTGTTTCAGGAACCCCCGGCATTCTTCAGGATTCCCATAGAACATAGGTGGGTCAGCTGGGTAGTGCTCCTCCTCATAGGCCTGAAGTTGCTTGAAGAGAGCATTAGAGACTATAATTGGGTCAGAGGTCTCTTCAATCTGAACCACCCTTGGTGGAACAAATTTATCAGGTTGCTCATATGGGCAGAGAGAAAGTTCATCATTCTCTGCGAGCGGTAGGACAAGGGATACAGCGGAGGCCATGGCCTGTGCAAACTGTCGCGCTCTGACTGGTAGGCGTGAGCTCGGGGGGTTTGTGGCCCCACTGTGCCACAAACCAGACTACCCTGGAAGGGGCGTGACTATGACAGCTGCCTGGGTTTTCACTGGAGCCCCTGATGGTGAGGTCAGGCTTGTGCAGCAGGTAGCTGCCAGGTGCTACTCCAGGGCGGTGTCTGGCTGTGGCTGCTGATCCCACTTGGGAGACAGGAATACCAGGATTGGTGCAGGCATCAGGCAGGACTGGCAGAAGAGCACGGCTGAAACTCAGACGAGTAGGCTGGCACCGCTGAGACAGGGCTGGCAGAGACACAGCAGAGATCACAGGGCTGGCAGAGACACGGCAGAGAACACAGGGCTGGCAGGAACATAGGACTGGCAGGGACGGCAGGAAACACAGGACTGGCTAGGACGGCAGGAAACACAGGACTGGCTAGGACGGCAGGAACGGTAGGACTGGCAGGAACACTGGATTGACAGGCACGGCAGAGAACACAGGACTGGTTGATGTGGTGTAAGAAGGAACAGGTAGGGACCTGTTCACACTAGAGGTGCAGGTACGGATATGTAGTGAGGAGGAACAGGTAGGGGCCTGTTACACACAGGTGATGTAGGTATGGAAATAAACCAGAAGGAAGGGAGAATGAAGGAACAGGTTGAGACCTGTTCACACAGGAAGAGAACCGCAAGGTTGCAGATAGGAAAGGTAGAGCAGCAAGAGATAGCGCAGCAATAAAAGCAAAGCAGAGCAGAACCACAAGGAATGTGGAGAAGAGCTGCAGCAAGAGATCCTTACGGCAACGGGAGCGGAGCAGAGATGAACGGAGCAGAACCGCAAGGAATGCGGAGGGGAGCTGCAGAAAGATTCTTACAGCAACGGGAGCGGAGCAGAGAAGAACGGAGCTGAACCACAGGAGTGCGGATCAGAGGTAAAAGCCACAAAGGTACAGAGCAGGCAGAGCTGTAAGAGTGCAGAGTGTAAACAGACTGAGAACACAAGGAAAAACACAGCAGGGAAGGAAGCCACAGACAAGGAGACCGAGATAAGACTAAGGGTACTGTCACACAGTGCAATTTTGATAGCTACGACGGTACGATTCGTGACGTTCTAGCGATATCCATACGATATCGCAGTGTCTGACACGCAGCAGCGATCAGGGACCCTGCTGAGAATCGTACGTCGTAGCAGATCGTATGGAACTTTTCTTTCGTCGCTTGATCACCCGCTGACATCGCTGGATCGTTGTGTGTGACAGCGATCCAGTGATGTGTTCGCTTGTAACCAGGGTAAACATCGGGTAACTAAGCGCAGGGCCGCGCTTAGTAACCCGATGTTTACCCTGGTTACCAGCGTAAACGTAAAAAAAACAAACAGTACATACTCACATTCCGGTGTCTGTCCTCCGGCGTCTCAGCTTCTCTGCACTGTGAGCGCCTGCCAGCCGGAAAGCGAGCACAGCGGTGACGTCACCGCTGTGCTTTCCGGCTATGGCGCTTACACAGTGGAGAGAAGCAGAACGCCGGGGGACAGACACCGGAATGTAAGTATGTACTGTTTGTTTTTTTTACGTTTACGCTGGTAATCAGGGTAAACATCGGGTTACTAAGCGCGGCCCTGCGCTTAGTAACCCGATGTTTACCCTGGTTACCCGGGGACTTCGGCATCGCTCCAGCGCCGTGATTGCACAGTGTGACCACAGTCTACGACGCTGGAGCGATAATCATACGACGCTGCGACGTCACGAATCGTGCCGTCATAGCGATCAAAATTGCACTGTGTGACAGTACCCTAAGTACAGACAAGGCAATGGAACAAGACACAAGGACAAAGACACAGGGACCAGAATATTCTGCCTCCTGGAGGGCGGACAACAAGACCAAGGCAAAAATACAGAGAAAAGCCTCCAGAGAGGGAGTAACTCACAGCAAGGCCTGGCAAACTCAGAAGCTAAACACTAACTGAGCTAACACATTGCACAGGCCCAGAACACTGGGTGGAGCTGCACTATATACTGGAGGCCTCTTGGTAATTGGTCAGGAACAGATTAGACAGATGCACCTGATTGCTATAAGAACCAGAGAGTTCAGGCGCCGCCCCCCTATACACAAAGCCATGAAGCATGCAGAGAGCAGAGACACAGAACATGGAGCTGGCATAAAACAGAAACCACATCATGGCCTGGAGCAGTGGGTAAGATAGTGTGAGAGATGTGAGGCCATGCCGTGATGCCAGCAGAGTTGTTACACATACTGTACATGTTGTTTAACCCCCAGAGCGGTTTTCGTTTTTCTCTCCCGAGCCATAACTTTTTAATTTTTCCATCAATATGGCCACGTGACGGCTTATTTTTTGCGGGATGAGTTGTACTTTTGAACGATACCATTGGTTTTACCATGTCATGTAACAGAAAACAGGAAAAAAATTCCAAGTGCGATGAAATTGCCAAAGAAGTGCAACACCACACTTGTTTTTTGTTTGGCTTATTGCTAGGTTCACTAAATATTAAACTGACCTGCCATTATGATTCTCCAGGTCATTACAAGTTCATAGACACCAAACGTGTCTAGGTTCTTTTTTATCTAAGTGGTGAAAAAAAATTCCAAACTTTGCTAAAAAACAAAATTGCGCATTTTTCCGATACCTGTAGTGTCTCCATTTTTTGTGATCAGGGGTTGGGAGAGGGCTTATTTTTTGCGTGCCGAGCTGACATTTTTAATTATACCACTTTTGTGCAGATACATTTTTTTATCACCCGTTATTGCATTTTAATACAATGTTGCAGCAACCAAAAAAATATAATTTTGGCATTTTGATTTTTTTTCTCACTATATCATTTAGCGATCAGGTTAATCCTTTTTTTATTGATAGATCTGGCGATTCTGAACGCTGCGATACCAAATATGTGTAGGTTAGATTTTTTTTTATTGTTTTATTTTGATTGGGGCGAAAGTGGGTGATTTGAACTTTTATATATTTTTTAATTTTTTAAAACTTTTTTTTTGGGATGCTTCAATAGTCTCCATAGGAGGCTAGAAGCATGCACTACTCGATCGCCTCTGCTACATAGAAGTGAAACACAGATCACCTCTATGTAGCAGAAATGCAGCATTGCTATGAGCGCCGACCACAGGGTCTCAAGGAGACCTCAGGTTGTTATGGCAATACACCGATGACCCCCAATCATGTGACAGAGGTCAGCGGTGCGAGCGCTTCCAGCCGCGCGGCCGGGGGCACTTGTTAAATGCCGCAGTCAGAGTTTGACAGCGGCATGTAACTAGTTAATGGGAGTGGGCGGATCGCGATTCCGCTCGTGCCCATTGTGGCCACATATCAGCTGTTTATAACAGCTAACATGTCGCAGCTTTGAGGTGGTCTCACCCCTGGAGCGGGGGATACTGCCAGCTGACGTACTATACCGTCAGCTGGCAGAAAGGAGTTAATAATTTGTTCAAAGATCTTTCCTGGTATAGACGTGAGACTCACCGGCCTATAGTTCCCTGGGTACACCTTCTTTCCCCTTTTTGAAGATAGGGACAACATTTGCTCTTCTACAGTCTCCTGGGACTTCTCCTGTTCTCCAAGAATTTTCAAAGATTATGGAGAGTGGTTCAAAAAAGCATTTACACTACTAAAGCAGGATGGCACCGGTGAAGCTCTAAAAAACTATAGGGAGAAAAATACTTTATCTAAAAAACGAATTAAAGCTGCCAAAAAGGAAACAGAGAAGCACATTGCTAAGAATAGTAAAACAAATCCCAAACTGTTCTTCAACTATATTAATAGTAAAAGAATCATAAGTGAAAGTCTAGGCCTCTTAAAAAATTGTGAGGAAAGAATGGTTGTAGATGACGAGGAAAAAGTTAATATAGTAAACACCTTCTTCTCCACAGTATTCACGGTGGAAAAGGAAATGCTAGGTGAAATGCCGAGAGACAAAGAAAACCCTATATAATGGGTCACCAATCTAACACAAGAAGAGGTGAGAAACCGGCTAAATAAGATTTAGATAAATCTCCGGGTCCGGATGGCATACACCCACGAGTACTAAGAGAACTAAGTAATGTAATAGACAAGCCATTATTTCATTTATTTAGGGACTCTATAGCGACGGGGTCTGTTCCACAGGACTAGCGCATAGCATATGTGGCACCAATATTCACAAAGGGTTCTAAAAGTGACCCTGTAAATTATAGGCTAGTAAGTCTAACCTCTATTGTTGGTAAAATATTTGAAGGGTTTCTCAGGGATGTTATTCTGGATTATCTCAATGAGAATAACTGTGTAACTCCATATCAGCATGGGCTTATGAGGAATCGCTCCTGTCAAACCAATCTAGTCAGTTTTTATGAAGAGGTAAGCTATAGCCTGGACCAAGGTGAGTCATTGGATGTGGTATATCTTGATTTTTCCAAAGCGTTTGATACTGTGACACACAAGAGGTTGGTACACAAAATGAGAATGCTGGGTCTGGAGGAAAATGTGTGTAAATGGGTAAGTAACTGGCTAAGTGATGGAAAGCAGACAGAGGTTATAAATGGTATATTCTCTAACTGGGTCACTGTGACCAGTGGGGTACCGCAGGGGTCGGTATTGGGACCTATTCTGTTGAACATATTTATTAACTATCTGGTAGATGGTTTACACAGTAAAATATCGATATCTGCAGATGATACAAAACTATGTAAAGCAGTCAATACAAGAGAACATAGTATTCTGCTACAGATGGATCTGGATAAGTTGGAAACTTGGGCCGAGAGGTGGCAGATGCGGTTTAACAATGATAAATGTAAGGTTATACACATGGGAAGAAGGAATCAATATCACCATTACACACTGAACGGGAAACCACTGGGTAAATCTGACATGGAGAAGGACTTGGGGATCCTAGTTAATGATAAACTTACCTGGAGCAGGCAGTGCCAGGCAGCGGCTGCAAGGGCAAACAGGATCATGGGGTGCATTAAAAGAGGTCTGGATACACATGATGAGAACATTATACTGCCTCTGTACAAATTCCTGGCTAGACCGCACATGGAGTACTGTGCACAGTTTTGGGCACCGATGTTCAGGAAGGCTACAATGGAACTAGGCGCAAGTACAAAGGAGGGCAATAAAATTAATAAAGGGATGGGGGAACTACAATACCCAGAGAGATTAGCAAAATTAGAATAATTTAGTCTAGAAAAAAGACGACTGAAGGGCGATCTAATAACCATGTATAAGTATATAAGGGGACAATACAAATATCCCTGAGGATCTGTTTATAACAAAGAAGGTGACGGTCACAAGGGGGCATTCTCTGCTTCTGAAGGTTTTTTCCACCAACATAGAAGAGGATTCCTTACTGTTAGGGCAGTGAGAATCTGGAATTCCTTGCCTGAGGAGGTGGTGATGGCGAACTCAGTCGAGGGGTTCAAGAGAGGCCTGGAAGTCTTCCTGGAACATAACAATATTGTATCTTACAGTTATTAGGTTCTTTAGGACGTAGATCTGGGGATTTATTCTGACGGAATATAGGCTGATCTGGATGGACAAATATATTTTTTCGGCTTTGCCAACTATGTTACTATGTAATACAAAAAGTGAAACGCATATATAGAGTCATTACAAACAGAGTGATCTATTTCACATGTTTATTTCTGTTAATGTTGATTATGGCTTACAGCCAATGGAAACCCCAAAGTCATTATCTCAGTAAATTATAATACTTTATAACACAAGCTTGAAAAATGATTTTAAAATCTGAAATGCTGGCCTACTGAAATGTCTGTTCAGTAAATGCACTCAATACTTGTCCGGGGCTCCTTTTGCATCAATTACTGCATCAACACGGCGTGTATGCAGGCGATCAGCCTGTGGCATTGCTGAGGTGTTATGGAAGCCTAGGTTGTTTTGATAGCAGCCTTCAGCTTGTTTGCATTGTTGGGTCTGGTGTCTCATCTTCCTCTTGACAATACCCAACAGATTCTCTATGAGGTTAAGATCAGGCGAGTTTGCTTGCCAATCAAGCCCAGTGATATAGTTATTTGTAAACCAGGTATTCGTACTTTTGGCAGTGTGGACAGGTACTAAGTCCTGCTGGAGAATTAAATTTCCATCTCCAAAAGGCTTGTCGGCAGAGGGAAGCATGAAGTGCTCTAAAATGTCCTGGTAGATGGCTATGCTGACTTTGGTCTTGATAAAACACAGTGGACCTACACCAGCAGATGACATGGCTCCCCAAACTATCACTGATTGTGGAGACTTCACACTAGACCTTAACCAGCTAGGATTGTTGCCTCTCCACTCTTCCTCCATTTTCTGGTACCTGGATTTCCAAATGAAAAATCTAAGTTGCTTACCGTTAACAGGATTTTACAGAGCCCATGACCGCACCACCTGAGAGAGGGTATTCGCCCACGAGGACAGGAAACCTACTGAATAAAAAGGCGGTACCTCTCCTCTGCATCATTTTGGTTTCAGAGCATGAGAGGACCTCCAGACAGTTAGTAGCATAACCAACACCAAATACATTTCTCTAATACCCTTAATAGTGCACACCACAAGTGATAAAGCGGGGAAAGGAATATAAGGGTGCTGTCATGGGCTCTGTAAAATCCCGGTAACTTAGATTTTTTCCCCTTCTCCCATGACAGCACCACCTGAAAGATTTATACAGATCAAGGCACCCTAGGGAGGGATCACAGCTTGCAATACCTTCCTCCTGAAGGACAGGTCAATAGAGGAGGACAGTTTGAGACAACGGTGTCTATAGAAAGTAGAAGGGGAAGACCATGTGGCCGCCTTACATTTTCGTCGATGGACACCTCCGCTCTCCTTGGTGGAATGGGCTTTCAGATTTCCAGGAACTGGTCTACTGCTGGAGGTGTAGGCTAAGCTAAACGGCGTCCCTTATCCATCTAGCTATAGTCCCCCTTGTAACACTACACCCCTTCCCATTTCCCTGGAATGATACGAATAAGGTCTCATCCTTTCCACATTGCCTAGTTCTGTATAGGTACTGTATCAGGGCCCTTCTGATGTCTCTGTGAAGCCTTCTGCAGTCTTTGGTTCACTATAGAAGGAGGGAAGAATTACTTCCTGACTCCTATGAAACCTGGAGGCCACCTTGGGGAGGTACGCTGGATTTGGCCTCAACACCATCCTATCATCGAACACCTCCGTGAAAGGATGATTAATGGATAGGGCTTGCAAATCAGTAACTCTACGCGCCGATGTTAGGGCAACTAGAATTACCATTTTTAGTGCTAGTATCTTATCTGGCAACTCATGTATGGGCTCAAAGGGTGATCTTGTTAAGGCTTTCAGGACCAAGTTCAAATCCAACGGAGGCATCTTTGGGGTTGGCACAGGCCTAGACCTCTGGCATGCTTTAATAAACCTGACCACCCACCTATCTGCCGCCAAGTTATAGTTGTAAAGGGCACCCACACCTTAAAGGTGCTGGTGGCCAGGCCCATCTCCATACCTTTGCGAAGGAATTCTAGGATATCTCTGATTGGGACCGTACCCCCAATAGACTGCCCAGAGAAAGTAAAAAAAATTTCCCATATTTTACCATAAATCCTAGTCATTATGGGCTTTCTACTCTGCATCAGAGTAGCTACCAAAGCCAGAGAAAACCCTCTCTGTATTAGCAGCGCCCCCTCAAAATCCAGGCCGTCAAATGAAGACCCGACTTCTGAGGATGTGACACTGAGCCCTGCCTGAGGAGACCGGGAATATCCGGGAGAACCAAGGGAATTGCCAAGGTCATTCTCCTCATCCAAGAGAACCA
This sequence comes from Ranitomeya variabilis, assembly GCF_051348905.1. Lineage (NCBI taxonomy): Eukaryota > Metazoa > Chordata > Amphibia > Anura > Dendrobatidae > Ranitomeya > Ranitomeya variabilis. Next base: position 627,036,975 of record NC_135233.1, read on the forward strand.
TGGTCTCTTGGACCAGAAAGGAGCAATGAGGATGACATCCGCCGTTTTCTCCCGAATTTTCCTCAAAACTGTCGAGGTCAACATTAATGGAGAAATGCATAGGCCAGAAGGAAATTGCAAGGGATCTGCAGTGCATCTACTGCATCTGGCCTTTCTCTTGGGTTCAGGAAACAGAAGATCTTTGTTTTCCTGCTCTTTCTGTTGCCAAATAGATCTATCTCTGGCTGCCCCCAAAGAATCACAATCTGCTGAAAGATAAATGGATCCAGCTCCCATTCCCCGTTTCAGGGTTGTCCAGCTAAGGAAGTCCGCTTCCTCGTTTTCTTTCACCATTATGTGTAGGGATCTGTAGCTGATGTTCCTCCATCACCTGTAGAATCTCCTGAGCTAGCCGTATTAGGGGTCGGGATCTTGTACCCCTTGATGATTGATATAGGATACAGAAGTTCGATTGTCCGACAATATTCGAACATGGCTCCCTTCTAAACAGAGAAGAAACTCTATGACTACACTCTTTATCGCTAGCAGTTCCTTGTAGTTTGAGGAACTGTCTGTGACCAGATCCCTTACACTATATGGTCTCTGAGATGTGCCTCCCAACCCTCCGCACTTGCATCTGTCACTATCACATCTGATATTGGGAGGGATCATGGGAAGCCAGGCGATAGATTCCCTGGATGCAGCCACCAGACCATGGAGTCTATTGCTTCCTGGGAAAGAATAATCCTCCCTTCCGGACATCCGGCCAGCCTCTTGTCTCCTTCCAGGACATCCTGCTGAAAAGCCCTGGAATGACATTGAGACCACTGTACTACTGGAATGCATGATGTCATTGATCCTAGAAGAGACATGGCCTTCCTCAAGGACATGATCATGTTGGACAAAACTTCTGACCTTAGAGTTATAATCTTGTCCCTCTTTCCCTCTGGTAGGAGCACCCTGAGGAAGGAGCTTTACCTACTACTACTACTACTACTCCGAAACGCGCGTCGGGGTGGACTCCTGGCTTCCCGCTGTAACACATACCAGGTATTATTGTTGCATATTTAGATGTATGTGGCCATGATTTGTGCAATGCTACTATGTTTCAATACATAGGGATATTGATCCTTTCTATTTGATATGGCCATTGGTCGTTTATTTACTATAATCATTGGTATGGTTGTGCAGTGATGGGGCCTTGGAGTCCTTGGGCAACTTGTATCGCCACATAGTGCTTCACTTCCCCTCATTGTTGTCCATTTATCTGTCCTCTGTTTTGATATATGTTTTATTGGTTACTAAATAAACTTAGGATATTTAATTTCCCAGAGGAGCATTGCACGGCGAATAAGCCTCCTTACCTTGACAAGCCAGATGGTATGTCACTCTCCATAAGGAGAAACGTTACCCCTTAGACCCCAGTCCAGAGCCTCTCACCTAGCCAAATCAGTTCTCATGCTTCGCACTGACGAGGGCCAACAGCCCGAAACACCGTGTCTGCAAATTGAGATACTGATTTGGCTTTTATCCTAAGTCATGTTGCACGACTCGTTAAAGGGTTGAATGTGACTTGTAGGATCGCTACTTCCAACAGGTGGCGCTATAGAGTTAAGTCCTCTTTTTCTCAGAAGAGGCAATTTGCATAAATAAACTTATACATTTTATGGGAGCATTTAACTGCATTCTTGTGATGTCTATATATGGAGTTTTGGCAGTTTTCCTGATTACAGTCCTGACATGCATGCAGGTGACATTTACATTAAATTTTCTGCTGATAGAATATTGATTGTATATTCGTGCATGTAAAATGTTTGTGACTACTCTATCATCCCTCTGGTAGGAGGCAGACCTGTCTCTCTCTGAGTCCAAAATAAGCCCCAAGAAGGATTGAACCTTCAGGGGCTGTAGCCCCGACTTTTTGATATTTATCATCCAACCAAGATCGGACATAGTGTTTCGGATGTAATTTAGCTCAGTACAGCATTCTTGTTCTGTCCTGTCGATCACTAAAAAAATCGACCAGATATAGTACTACCAGTATGTCAATTTCCCGTAAGTGTGCCGTCACCTCCAGAACAATCTTGGTGAAGATTCTCGGGGTCATGGACAGCCCGAATGGCAGCGCACTCTACTGAAAATGTATGAGATGTCCTCTTACGTATACCGCTACCCTTAGGAATTTCTGGTCTTCCTGATGAATTGGGACATGGTAATATGCATCTTTTAGGTCTAAGACACTCATATAACAGCCCGGGAACAAGATCTTAATTGCTGTCTTTATTGACTCCATCTTGAATGGTCTGTAGATCAGGAATCTGTTGAGGCCTTTCAGATTGATGATAGTTCTGTATGACAGGTCTGGTTTGTTTATCAGAAACAGGGGAGAATAAAATCCCCTCCCCTGCTGCTGAATGGGCACCTCCACTCGCACCCTCTTTTGACGCACAAGCAACACCTCCGCTTCCAGGGCCTGTTCCTTCCAGGATCTGTGGAATGGGATACTGAAGCTGTACCTGGGGATAGATGCGAACTTTAGTTTCAGCCCTGATTTTATTATATTGAGCACCCAGGCATTGGCCAATGTCTTCTCCCAGGCAGTTTGGAAGTGGGACAGCCTTCCACCCACCTGGGACAGCCCATCACTTGGAGGATTTTTGGTTTCTTGATGAGGAACCCCCAAACATGAAACCTTTGCTTTTTGGCTTTTTATCTCTCCAGTCACCCTGTTCCTTGGGTGGCCTACACCTGTTATATTTTCTCCTCCGAAAGGAACTTTTAAATTGAGGACATGATGTAGTAGGGAAACCCTTCTTCTTGTCTGCTGCCTTATCAAGAATATCATCCAAAGCTTGTGCAGCGCCCCAGAGTTCTGGTCGTTGCAGTACTGTGGATCCGCCACTATGGGGAGCCATGGTGCGTTCGATGGCACTGAAGGAGTTCATCTGACCAGGTATCACAGACACCAATATGTTTCACAGCAGGGCCTCCGGGGGGAGCTAAGGGTGCTATTCATTAGGCCACTCCCCACCATAGTGGGTAAACTGGGGGTCAGGCAGGAAGTTGGAGGAGAAAGCTGACTGGATTGAACGAAGCAACACCTTGTGGCAGAGGGTGTTGTGGAGGAAGAGACAGTAGGGTCTCTGTCAGGGGTGGGATCCTGACAGAGGCTTGGCATTGGAAAGAACGTAACGGGACCGTGCCTGCTCAGCATAGCGGCGGTGCCCAAGAAAGGACTAGAAGCGAGATAGATTGTGCTGAGTGAGAAACGAGATCAAGCAAAAAGGAGAATACCAGTAGGGGTCATGCTGTAGGACCGGAGCAACATCCTACTGAGGCGCATTACCGGTGGCCGGAACGCCGAGGGAGTGGAATAGCATACAGCTTCAAGCCATACTCCAAACAGCGGCAGGGCAGTCAGTTTAAGGCGGGCTGTCTACCACATATCACCTATGAAGTCTTGGGGGGCAATTGCGGGAGAGGGGTGTCTCTAGGGTCCCGGAAGAACTCCAGGCCTACCTGACAAACGGGTGCCGTTCCAACCTGAATAACAGGGAGGGATGGAATACGAGAAGAACATCAGTGAATCGAGTTGTGAGGGAACTTAAGAAACAGACACGACAGTTGTGGGGTACTTTCCGTGAGCACAGCAGGGGAGGACTACAACACATAGCGCTAAGAAGGAGGGCACTGATTTCCATCTGTGAGGAGAACTCTGGAAGTGCCATCGGACCGACCGGACTTGCGCAGCCTGGTGAACCGTATTCTGGACTGCGGACTGAGAGATCTCCAGTAAAGAGGTAAAGAGACTGCAACCTGGTGTCCTCGTTATTTACCGCGACCTGCACCCCACGACTGCACCGCTACACCACCGTTACTGCACCATCATCATCACTTATTGCACCGGACGTCCCCCACTGACGGACAGGGCCACGGACCGGGTCCAGCCACCGTGACAACCCCAGAACTGAGACCCAGAGGCCCGGCTCCGGGTACCCCTAGGCCCTGCGGCGGTGTGGGGGGCGCTCCACTTGACCAAAGAGATATTTGCCCTCACACGGAATAGAGCATAGCCTAGTGTTGGACTGAGCATCCTCCAGCCATCTTTTGAGCCATAGAGCCCTATGGGCAGCGTTGGAGAGGTTTGCTGATCTTGCTGCTAACCTTATTGAGTCAGCCGAGGTATCGGCCAAAAAGGAAGCTGCTCCCTGCAACAGTGGAAGATCCCCAGAATCTCTTCCCTTGGGGTATTGTCTATCAGATGGTCGATCAATGATTTTGCTGTGAAGGTTGCAGCTATCGCTGGCTTTAATGAACCCGCTTGTTTAAAGGAACTCTTAGTGTCCCCAGGTCTTCAAAGGGCAATGTGGATTTTTTAACCGATTTAGCCACTGCAACGTAAATCTTTGGGGTTTTCTCCCATATGCCTTCCTTCCTCCTCCTCTTCAAAAGGATATCTCCTTTTTGAGGAAGATGGTAGCATCCCTTTCTTCTCTGGCTTCTTCCATTCCTTGTTGATGAGCATTTTGATGTCCTCATTAACCGGAAAGAAATGTCTCTTCCTCTGACCCAGACCCCCAAACATAGTGTACTGAACTGACTTGGTTGACTTACAATCCGAAATGCCCATAGTGTACCTTATGGCTCTAACCAGTTTGTCAGTCTCCTCTGCTGGGAAGCAGGGCCTACCCCCCCGTATACTCATCAGAGTTAGAAGAGGAGGATAACTCCAGGTCCGAACTCTCCTCTCCAAGCTCCACTGATCCCTCAGACGCTGAATACAGTGGTTCTTTCTTCCCTTTCCCTCTTTGCCCCATCAGGTCCTTTAAGGACTCCTGGACCTCCCGATCTGATGATGGACTTTAGATCCATGGCAAACTCGGGTGTCTCCTCTGAGGTTGGTTGCTGTATACACCCAGGGCAGAGCCTCTCATGATAAGAGCTAGGCAGATCTTCCTTGCACAGGGCGCATTCCCTATTATTTTGTTTGAAACTGCGATTCAGGGGTCTTCCCTATCAAGGAAACAGAGAGATGGGACTGTTTTAATATCTATATATATATATATAATTGTCTAAGGGGTACTTCCGTCTTTCTGTCTGCAACTTCCGTCACGGAAATCCCGCGTCGCTGATTGGTCTCGCCAGCTGCCTGTCAAGGCTGCCGCGACCAATCAGCGACAGGCACAGTCCGATTAGTCCCTCCCTACTCCCCTGCAGTCAGTGCCCGGCGCCCGCTCCATACTCCCCGCAGTCAGTGCCCGGCGCCCGCATGCTCCCCTCCAATCAGTGCCCGGCGCCCACATGCTCCCTTCCAGTCACCGCAGTCAGTGCCCGGCGCCCGCATGCTCCCCTCCAGTCAGTGCCCGGCACCTGCATGCTCCCCTCCAGTCACCGCAGTCAGTGCCCGGCGCCAGCATGCTCCCCTCCAGTCACCGCAGTCAGTGCCCGGCGCCCGCATGCTCCCCTCCAGTCACCGCAGTCAGTGCCTGGCGCCCGCATGCTCCCCTCCTGTCACCGCTTAAAAATAATAAAAAAAAAAAAAAGCGCTATACTCACCCTCCGTAGTCCACCGAGCCGCGGGCGGCCTCCGCCATCTTCCGTTCCCAGAGATGCATTGCGAAATTACCCAGAAGACTTAGCGGTCTCGCGAGACCGCTAAGTCATCTGGGTAATTTTGCAATGCATCCTGGGAACGGAAGATGGCGGCAGCCGCGCGCTCATCGCCTGCGCCACAGCTTCGCTGGATTGGATCCCGGAAGGTGAGTATATAACTATTTTTTATTTTAATTATTTTTTTTAACAGGGATATGGTGCCCACACTGCTATATACTACGTGGGCTGTGTAATATACCATGTGGCTGCTATATACTACCTGGCCAGTGTTAGATGGTATGTGGGCCGTGTAATATACTGTGTGGGCTGTGCTATATATTACGTGGCCAGTGTTATATACTGCGTGGGCTGTGTAATATACCGCGTGGCTGCTATATACTACCTGGCCAGTGTTATATACTGCGTGTGCTGTGCTATATATTACGTGGCCAGTGTTATATACTGCGTGGGCTGTGTTATATATTACATGGCCAGTGTTATATACTGCGTGGGCTGTGTAATATACCGCGTGGCTGCTACATACTACCTGGCCAGTGTTATATACTGCGTGGGCTGTGCTATATATTACGTGGCCAGTGTTATATACCATGTGGCTGCTATATACTACCTGGCCAGTGTTATATACTGCGTGTGCTGTGCTGTATATTACGTGGACAGTGTTATATACTGCGTGGGCTGTGTTATATATTACTGTCATGTCGGACGCTGTTCAGACCAGGTCGTTCGACAGACAGCGGTAATTCCGCTTTTGACCACTATTTGCTCATTGTCGTCGGCTAGATTTTATCTAGCTGTTCCGGGGTTAATTTACCTGATCCTCGGATTGGAAGCTGGGCCATGCCCATTGCCTTTAAATAGTTCTCCTGATCATTGGGCGTCACCGATTATAGCTTCTGTCTTGTGCGTTGTTATCTTGGTCCAGAGTGGAGAGCTGGTTGTTGGAGATTCGTTGCTGGTGGTGTATTTTCCTTAGTCTTATTTACTCCTTCCTATATTTGTATTTATTTTGCCCTGCACATTTATAGTGTATTCCTGAGTGACTGCGGCGTGGTGTATATTTTCCTTTATCCTTGTCTGTGCTAACTGTGGGTATTGTGTCATGATTCCCCAATGGCATGGGAACATCAGAAACACAAAATAACAGACTAGCCCTCGGGTGATGGAAACTCAAGCTGACCGTGACCTAAATCTACCACACAACTAACAGTAGCCAGGAAGCATTCCTACGGCTGCCTAGATGCCATGCGCCAGCCGGAGAACTAACTACGCCAGGAAGAGGAAGGAACAGACCTGGCTTACCTCTAGTGAAATTCCCCAAAGATGATAGTAGCCCCCACATATATTAACGGTGAGTTCAGAGGAAAAGACATACTCAGTATGAAGGTAGATTTAGCAAAGCGAGGTCCACTTACTAGATAGAGGAAGGATACAAAGAGGACTTCACGGTCAGCTGAAAAACCCTTTCAAAAACCCATCCTGAAATTACTTTAAGACTCCTGTGTCAACTCATGACACAGGAGTGGCAATTTCAGTCCACAAGAGCTTCCAGTAACAGGAAATGACAAACTGTAAACTGGACAAAAAATACAAAACAAAAAGGACAAGAGTCCACTTAGCTGATCAGCAGACTGGTAGCAGGAACATGCAACTGAAAGACTCAGGTTACAATGATGACCGGCAAGGAAGTGACTGGAGAGCAAGGCTAAATAGGGAACTCCCAAAACTGATGGAAGCAGGTGAGCTGAGGCAGAAAAGAACACACAAGTCTCCAGTACCACCAGCCATTACTAGGGGAGCCCAAAAAGCGGATCACAACAGTACCCCCCCCTAAGGAGGGGGCACCGAACCCTCACAAGAACCGCCAGGGCGACCTGGATGAGCCCTATGAAAGGCACGAACCAAATCCGAGGCATGAACATCAGAGGCAGTTACCCAAGAATTATCTTCCTGACCATAGCCCTTCCATTTAACCAGATACTGGAGTCTCCGCCTGGAAATACGGGAGTCCAAGATCTTCTCTATAACGTACTCCAATTCACCCTCAACCAGCACAGGAGCAGGAGGCTCAGCAGAAGGAACCACCGGCACCTCGTATCTCCGCAACAACGACCGATGGAACACATTATGGATAGCGAAAGATGCCGGGAGGTCCAAACGAAAGGAAACAGGGTTAATAATCTCCAAAATCCTATAGGGACCGATGAACCGAGGCTTAAATTTAGGAGAAGAAACCCTCATTGGGACAAAACGGGAAGACAACCACACCAAGTCCCCAACACGAAGGCGAGGACCAACCCGACGCTGGCGGTTAGCAAACCGCTGAGTCCTCTCCTGGGACAAATTCAAATTGTCCACCACTTGTTCCCAAATCCGATACAACCGATCCACCACAGCATCTACTCCAGGACAATCCGAAGACTCCGCCTGACCAGAAGAAAAACGGGGATGAAACCCCGAATTGCAAAAGAAAGGGGAAACCAAAGTGGCCGAACTAGCCCGATTATTAAGAGCAAACTCCGCCAACGGCAAAAAGGCAACCCAATCATCCTGATCCGCAGACACAAAACACCTCAAATACGTCTCCAAAGTCTGATTAGTTCGCTCCGTCTGGCCATTAGTCTGAGGATGGAAGGCAGACGAAAAAGACAAATCAATGCCCAACCTGGCACAGAATGCCCGCCAAAATCTAGAAACGAACTGGGTACCCCTATCAGAAACGATATTTTCAGGAATACCATGCAAGCGAACCACATTTTGAAAAAACAAAGGAACCAACTCAGACGAGGAAGGCAACTTCGGCAATGGCACCAAATGAACCATCTTAGAAAAACGGTCACACACCACCCAGATAACAGACATCCTCTGAGAGACAGGAAGATCAGAAATAAAGTCCATCGAGATGTGCGTCCAAGGCCTCTTCGGAATAGGCAAGGGCAACAACAACCCGCTAGCCCTAGAACAACAAGGCTTGGCCCGAGCACACACATCACAAGACTGCACAAAAACACGCACATCTCGAGACAGAGATGGCCACCAGAAGGATCTAGCCACCAAATCCCTGGTACCAAAAATTCCAGGATGACCTGCCAGCGTAGAAGAATGAACCTCCGAGATGACTCTACTGGTCCAATCATCAGGAACAAACAGTCTACCAGGTGGACAGCGATCAGGTCTATCCGCCTGAAACTCTTGCAAAGCACGTCGCAGATCTGGGGAAATAGCGGATAATATCACCCCATCCTTAAGGATACCTGTAGGTTCCGAATCACCAGGGGAATCAGGCTCAAAACTCCTAGAAAGGGCATCTGCCTTCACATTCTTAGAACCTGGTAGATATGAGACCACAAAATCAAACCGAGAGAAAAACAACGACCAGCGCGCCTGTCTAGGATTCAGGCGCCTGGCAGACTCAAGATAAATCAGATTCTTGTGATCAGTCAAAACCACCACCTGATGTCTAACACCCTCAAGCCAATGACGCCACTCCTCAAATGCCCACTTCATGGCCAAAAGCTCCCGATTACCGACATCATAATTTCTTTCGGCGGCAGAAAATTTTCGAGAAAAGAACGCACAAGGTCTCATCACTGAGCAATCGGAACTTTTCTGCGACAAAACCGCCCCCGCTCCGATCTCGGAAGCATCGACCTCAACCTGAAAGGGGAGAGAGACATCAGGCTGGCGCAACACAGGGGCAGACGAAAAGCGGCGCTTAAGTTCCCGAAAGGCCTCCACAGCGGCAGAGGACCAATTGGCAACATCAGCACCCTTCTTAGTCAAATCCGTAAGAGGCTTAGCAACACCAGAAAAACCAGTTATAAATCGACGATAAAAATTAGCAAAGCCCAAGAACTTCTGAAGACCCTTTAGAGAAGTAGGCTGCGTCCAGTCACAAATAGCCCGAACCTTGACAGGGTCCATCTCAACAGAAGAAGGGGAAAAAATGTACCCCAAAAACACACTTAGAACCCTTTACACACAGAGAATTCTCCCGCAAGACCTGAAAAACCCTCCTGACCTGCTGAACATGAGACTCCCAGTCCTCAGAAAAAATCAAAATATCGTCCAAATACACAATCATAAATTTATCCAGATATTCACGGAAAATATCATGCATAAAGGACTGAAAAACTGAAGGTGCATTAGAAAGGCCGAAAGGCATTACTAAATACTCAAAGTGGCCCTCAGGCGTATTAAATGCGGTTTTCCACTCATCCCCTTGCTTAATTCGCACCAAATTATACGCCCCACGGAGATCAATCTTGGAGAACCACTTAGCCCCCCTTATGCGAGCAAACAAATCAGTAAGCAGCGGCAACGGATACTGATATTTGACAGTAATTTTATTCAGGAGTCGATAATCAATACAAGGCCTCAGCGAGCCATCCTTTTTAGAGACAAAGAAAAACCCAGCTCCTAAAGGTGATGAAGAAGGACGAATATGTCCCTTTTCCAGGGACTCCTTAACATACTCTCGCATGGCAGCATGCTCAGGTACAGATAGGTTAAACAAACGACCCTTTGGAAATTTACTGCCTGGAATCAGATCTATGGCGCAATCACACTCTCTGTGGGGAGGGAGAGAACCAATTTTAGGCTCTTCAAAAATATCCCCAAAATCCGACAAAAATGCCGGAACCTCAGAGGGAATAGATGACGAGATAGAAACCAAAGGTATGTCCCCATGAGCCCCCCGACATCCCCAGCTTAACACAGACATAGTTTTCCAGTCCAGTACTGGGTTATGAGATTGCAACCATGGTAATCCAAGCACTAACACATCATGTAAATTATGCAACACGAGGAAGCGAATCATCTCCTGATGGTCTGGAGTCATACGCATAGTCACTTGCGTCCAGAACTGTGGTCTATTACAAGCCAGAGGTGTAGAATCAATACCCTTCAGAGGTATAGGAACTTCCAGAGGCTCCAAATCAAACCCACAGCGCCTGGCAAAGGACCAATCCATGAGACTCAGAGCGGCGCCAGAGTCCACATAGGCATCCACGGTAATAACTGATAATGAACAAATCAGAGTTACAGACAGAAGAAATTTAGACTGTAAAGTGCCAATAGAAACAGACTTGTCAACCTTCCTAGTACGTTTAGAGCATGCTGATATAACATGCGCGGAATCACCACAGTAGAAGCACAAGCCATTTTTGCGCCTATAATTCTGCCGCTCGCTTCTTGACAGAATTCTGTCACATTGCATTTTCTCTGGCGTCCCTTCAGAAGATACCGCCAAATGGTGCACGGGTTTGCGCTCCCGCAAACGCCGATCAATCTGAATCGCCATTGTGATGGACTCATTCAGACCTGTGGGCGTAGGAAACCCCACCATGACATCCTTAACGGCATCAGAAAGGCCTTCTCTGAAAATTGCCGCTAGGGCACACTCATTCCACTGAGTAAGCGCAGACCATTTACGAAATTTTTGGCAGTATATCTCAGCTTCATCTTGCCCTTGAGACAGGGCTATTAAAGCTTTTTCAGCTTGAATCTCCAAATTAGGTTCCTCATACAGCAACCCTAAAGCCAGAAAAAACGCATCCACATTGAGCAACGCAGGATCCCCTGGTGTCAATGAAAATGCCCAATTTTGAGGGTCACCTCGCAGCAAAGAAATCACAATCTTAACCTGCTGAACAGGATCTCCAGAGGAGTGAGGTCTGAGAGAAAGGAATAATTTACAATTACATTTGAAATTCAGAAACCGAGATCTATCTCCGGAAAATACCTCTGGTGTAGGAATCTTAGGTTCAGAAATAGGAATACGTATAACATAATCTTGTAAATTCTGAACCTTCGTAGCAAGATTATTTAAACCTGCAGCCAAACTCTGAGAGTCCATCCTTAAACCGGAGAGATCAGAGCCATTCAAGGATTAGAAGGAGAGAAAGGCAAGGCTGTAAATAGAGCAGAAATACAACTGAGCCAACTAAGTAGCAAACATGTGAGGAAAAAAAAAAAAAAAATCTACAGACTTCTTTTACTCTCCTTTCTTCTGCCAATTACTTTAACAGTGGCCGGTCATACTGTCATGATTCCCCAATGGCATGGGAACATCAGAAACACAAAATAACAGACTAGCCCTCGGGTGATGGAAACTCAAGCTGACCGTGACCTAAATCTACCACACAACTAACAGTAGCCAGGAAGCATTCCTACGGCTGCCTAGATGCCATGCGCCAGCCGGAGAACTAACTACGCCAGGAAGAGGAAGGAACAGACCTGGCTTACCTCTAGTGAAATTCCCCAAAGATGATAGTAGCCCCCACATATATTAACGGTGAGTTCAGAGGAAAAGACATACTCAGTATGAAGGTAGATTTAGCAAAGCGAGGTCCACTTACTAGATAGAGGAAGGATACAAAGAGGACTTCACGGTCAGCTGAAAAACCCTTTCAAAAACCCATCCTGAAATTACTTTAAGACTCCTGTGTCAACTCATGACACAGGAGTGGCAATTTCAGTCCACAAGAGCTTCCAGTAACAGGAAATGACAAACTGTAAACTGGACAAAAAATACAAAACAAAAAGGACAAGAGTCCACTTAGCTGATCAGCAGACTGGTAGCAGGAACATGCAACTGAAAGACTCAGGTTACAATGATGACCGGCAAGGAAGTGACTGGAGAGCAAGGCTAAATAGGGAACTCCCAAAACTGATGGAAGCAGGTGAGCTGAGGCAGAAAAGAACACCCAAGTCTCCAGTACCACCAGCCACCACTAGGGGAGCCCAAAAAGCGGATCACAACAGTATTGGTGTATTACTAGTGTTGAGCGATACCGTCCGATACTTGAAAGTATCGGTATCGGATAGTATCGGCCGATACCCGAAAAGTATCGGATATCGCCGATACCGATACCCGATACCAATACAAGTCAATGGGACACCAAGTATCGGAAGGTATCCTGTATGGTTCCCAGGGTCTGAAGGAGAGGAAACTCTCCTTCAGGCCCTGGGATCCATATTAATGTGTAAAATAAAGAATAAAAATAAAAAATATTGATATACTCACCTCTCCGACGCAGCCTGGACCTTACCAATGTAACCGGCATCTTCCGTTCCTAAGAATGAGCGCTTGAAAGACCTTAGATGATGCCTCGGCTTGTGATTGGTCGCGTGGCGGTCACGTGACCGCCAAGCGACCAATCATAAGCCGCGACGTCATCTAAGGTCTTTCAAGCGCTTAGATCACAAGGCTGCATCGGAGAGGTGAGTATATCAATATTATTTATTTTTATTCTTTATTTTACACATTAATATGGATCCCGATACCGATTCCCGATATCACAAAAGTATTGGATCTCAGTATCGGCCGATACCCGATACTTGCGGTATCGGAATGCTCAACACTATGTATTACCTCTTCACTGGGTGGTGGGCGGTTGGTTTCAGCCTAGGGTTGAAACAGGAGACAGGGCGAGGGTCGAGGCCTGGACATGCACACCATCAGTGTAAACTCCAGGTAGAGGGTCAGTCAGGATTTCCCTAGTCTGAGGGAAATTGCAGGGGCCCGGGTTATTAGCTCTCGCTCACCCAGTCTCCCCGTGACATTATAATCGGCCCAACAACAAAAAAAAAGGGGTGTTTTTTTTGCTTTTTTTTTCTCTTGTCATGGATCCCATGACTTCCATAACCCGCCAGTTGGAGGCGCTGTCCCTACAGGTCACTGAGTTGAGGGGGGCAGTTCAGCAACAGGGACTAGCAGTATCTACTGTGCAAGCTGGAGCGACAGGAAGAGTTGCTGAGCCTAAATTCCCTTTGCCTGAAAAATTTGCTGGGGAACGCAGTAAATTTGTTTCTTTTCGTGAAGCTTGCAAACTATATTTTCGTATGCGCCCGATCTCCTCGGGTAATGAGGCTCAGCGTGTGGGCCTGGTGTTGTCATTGTTAAGCGAGGATTCCCAAGCATGGGCGTTTTCTTTGCCATCTGATTCTGCGGCATTTGACTCTGTGGAGAGTTTTTATTCTTCTCTTGGGAAAATCTGCGATGAACCTGACAGAATGGCTCTAGCAGAATCTAAGATACGCACTATTCGCCAGGGGGAGCGAGTTGCAGAGGATTACTGTTCTGAATTTCGTCGCTGGGCAATCGATACACAATGGAATGATCCAGCATTGCGGAGTCAGTTTATTCATGGGGTTTCTGGAAGGGTTAAAAAAGCCCTTCTGATGTATGAGACTCCTGCTTCTCTAGCTTCTGCTATGAGTCTGGTTGTCCGCATTGATCGCCGTTTGCGTCAGGGGGAGCATGAGACACCGCCTGTGGGAGAGGGTTTAGGTTCATGTGAGGTTGCTGCAGGTGAGCCCACAGAACCTATGCAAATCGCAGGGGTATCACATGTTAAGAATCGAGCCCCTGAGCTCAGGAAGCAGGGAGCCTGTTTTTACTGTGGTAAAACTGGTCATTTTATTAACATCTGTCCTCTGCTGTCTAAGAAAAATGCAACGGCGGAATACTTCTAAGCTCAGAGGGTGTGGAGGAGACCAATCTGAGCTTATGTATATCCTCCATGGTGGTTTCTCAATGCATGCTCCCTGCTAAGGTTTTTATCGCTGGCAGTGAGCTGCCAATTACTGTTTTTGTGGATAGTGGTTCAGCCACAAATCTCATTGATGAGGAGTTTGCGCGCACAGCAGGTTTTAGGATTGAAAAACTGTCTCATCCTATCCGTGTGGTCACCATCAATGCTGCTCCTCTCTCTCAGGGGGGAGATTACTGAATTTGTGGCTGAGGTGAAACTCCACATTGGGGTTCTACATTCCGAGCGGGTTACATGTAAGGTGCTCAGGAATCTTCCTGCTCAGGTGGTTTTGGGTTTTCCTTGGTTGTCCATGCACAACCCGGTAATTGACTGGAAAACTCAGGACATAATTCAGTGGAGCGAGTTCTGCCAGGAGAATTGCCTGGCCACATGTGTGGCTGTGGTGACTTCAAGCGTTCCGGAGTCACTTCTGGATTTTGTGGATGTGTTCTCTGAAAAGGGTTGTTCAGAGTTGCCGCCACCTCGTCCCTATGACTGTTCTATCAGGTTTAAACCAGGGGCCAAGTTGCCTAAAGCAAGGATGTTTAACATCTCCGGTCCGGAAAGACAAGCGTTAAAAGATTATATTGCTGAAAGCTTGAGCAATGGGCACATCAGGCTGTCATCCTCGCCGGTGGCAGCAGGGTTCTTCTTCGTGAAGAAGAAAGATGGCGGATTACGCCCATGTTTGGATTTCAGGGAGTTGAACCAGATTACGGTTCGTGATCCATACCCGATGCCACTGATACCAGATTTGTTCAACCAGGTGGCAGGTGCTAAGTGGTTTACCAAGCTTGACCTCAGGGGGGCGTACAACCTCATAAGAGTCCGTCAAGGTGACGAGTGGAAGACGGCTTTTAATACCCCTGAGGGTCATTTTGAAAATTTGGTGATGCCTTTTGGGTTGACTAACGCACCTGCAGTGTTCCAACATTTCATCAATGATGTGTTCTCGCATGTTTTGGGGAAATTCGTTATTGTGTACCTAGATGACATCCTCATATATTCTTGCGACCGTGATGCTCATTTAAATCATGTCAGGCAGGTGTTACAGCTTCTCAGAGAGAATAAGCTGTATGCTAAACTTGAGAAATGTGTATTTTCTGTTCTAGAATTGCCTTTCTTGGGTTATATTGTGTCTGCTTCTGGTTTTAAAATGGACGCCGCTAAGGTGCAAGCGGTGCTGCATTGGGAACGTCCTGATAACCTGAAAGCACTTCAGCGGTTCCTTGGGTTTTCTAACTACTATAGGAAATTTATCAAGGATTTTTCCATCATTGCTAAACCGCTAACTGACATGACTAAAAAGGGTACCAATTTCTCCGTTTGGCCTGAGGCTGCTGTGCGCGCATTTGAATTTCTTAAGAACAGTTTTGTTTCAGCCCCCATTCTTGTGCAGCCAGACGTATCAAAACCCTTTGTTGTGGAAGTCGATGCGTCTGAGGTTGGTGTGGGGGCGGTACTATCTCAAGGCTCATCTTTGAGTGGTTTGCGTCCGTGCGCCTATTTCTCCAAGAAACTGTCGTCTGCCAAACGTAACTACGATATCGGCAACAGTGAGTTGTTGGCAATCAAGTTGGCCTTTGAGGAATGGCGACACTTCTTGGAGGGGTCGGTACATCAGGTTACTGTTATTACCGATCATAAGAATCTGCTGCATTTGGAGTCAGCCAAGCGTCTGTCCCCCAGGCAGGCTCGCTGGGCATTATTTTTCACGCGGTTCAATTTTGTTGTCACTTACAGACCGGGGTCTAAAGACACTAAGGTGGATGCTCTGTCCAGGTGTTTTCCGGGGGGTGAACCTCGGGAAGATCCAGTACCCATCCTCCAAAAGGGTGTTGTGGTTTCGGCTCTCACTACCAAGGTTGAGGCTGAGATTGCCGAGGCTCAGGAGGAGGTACCATCTGAGCTTCCCATCAACAAATCTTTTGTACTGCTTCATCTCCGCTTAAAGGTTTTGGCGGAGCATCATGATGCTGTCCTGGCTGGCCACCCAGGGGTTAGAGGTACCTTGGAGTTGGTGTCACGTCGGTTTTGGTGGCCCAAGATCCGACAGGACGTGGTCTCATACGTGTCAGCTTGTACCACGTGCGCTAGGGCTAAGACGCCCCGCTCCCATCCTGTTGGCACACTACTTCCTTTTGAAGTACCTAGTAAGCCATGGACGGAAATCTCCATGGATTTCATCACTAATTTGCCCTCATCAGCTGGGAACACGGTCATCTTGGTGATTGTTGATCGGTTTTCTAAAATGTCGCACTTTGTGTCTTTGCCTTCGCTGCCTAACGCTAAGACTCTGTCTCAGGTATTTGTGCAGGAGGTGGTCAGACTTCATGGGGTTCCATCTGACATCGTGTCTGATAGGGGGTCTCAGTTTGTGGCAAAATTTTGGAAAGCATTTTGCTCACGGCTGGGGATCAAGTTGTCTCATTCTTCGGCGTTTCATCCCCAGTCAAATGGTCAGGCTGTGCGTATGAACCAAAATTTGGAACAGTACTTACGCTGCTTTGTCTCTGACAACCAGGAGGAGTGGTCTACCTTTCTTCCTTTGGCTGAGTTTGCCATCAATAATCACCGCCAGGAGTCGTCTGGGGAGTCTCCGTTTTTTTGTGTTTACGGGCTACATCCTCAATTTTGTACCTTGAGTCAGAGGGGCTCTTCCGGCGTTCCGGAGGAGGATCAGTTAGGAGCACAATTGTCATCAGTCTGGAGGAGAGTTAAACAGCGCCTGTTGAGTGTGGGTGCTAGGTACAAACGTGTGGCTGACAGTAGGCGTGTGCCAGGTCCGGACCTGAGTGTGGATGACTGGGTGTGGTTATCCACAAAAAACATAAGACTCAAAATACCATACCTTAAATTGGGTCCACGGTTTATTGGTCCATTTAGGGTCACCGCCGTCATTAACCCAGTAGCGTACCGATTGGAGCTCCCTACGGTGTATAAGATTCACAACGTGTTCCACAGGTCTCTTCTAAAGAAGGTGGTGGGTTCTGTGGACGCGGCGCCTATGCCACCTCCAGTCTTGGTGGATGGTAATTTGGAGTTTGAAGTCTCCAAGGTGGCTGACTCTCGTGTAGTGCGTCGCACTTTACAGTACTTGGTACACTGGCGTGGTTATGGGCCTGAGGAGAGGTCCTGGGTACCAGCCTCGGATATTCATGCGGATCGGCTGGTCAGGTTTTTTCATCGTCGCCATCCAGACAAGCCGGGTCCTATAAGCCGTGAGGGCCCTGGGGTCCCTCGTAGAAGGCGGGGTACTGTCATGTCGGACGCTGTTCAGACCAGGTCGTTCGACAGACAGCGGTAATTCCGCTTTTGACCACTATTTGCTCATTGGCGTCGGCTAGATTTTATCTAGCTGTTCCGGGGTTAATTTACCTGATCCTCGGATTGGAAGCTGGGCCATGCCCATTGCCTTTAAATAGTTCTCCTGATCATTGGGCGTCGCCGATTATAGCTTCTGTCTTGTGCGTTGTTATCTCGGTCCGGAGTGGAGAGCTGGTTGTTGGAGATTCGTTGCTGGTGGTGTATTTTCCTTAGTCTTATTTACTCCTTCCTATATTTGTATTTATTTTGCCCTGCACATTTATAGTGTATTCCTGAGTGACTGCGGCGTGGTGTATATTTTCCTTTATCCTTGTCTGTGCTAACTGTGGGTATTGGTGTATTACCTCTTCACTGGGTGGTGGGGGGTTGGTTTCAGCCTAGGGTTGAAACAGGAGACAGGGCGAGGGTCGAGGCCTGGACATGCACACCATCAGTGTAAACTCCAGGTAGAGGGTCAGTCAGGATTTCCCTAGTCTGAGGGAAATTGCAGGGGCCTGGGTTATTAGCTCTCGCTCACCCAGTCTCCCCGTGACAATTACGTGGCCAGTGTTATATACTGCGTGGGCTGTTATATATTACGTGGCCAGTGTTATATACTGTGTGGGCTGTGTAATATACCACGTGGCTGCTATATACTACCTGGCCAGTGTTATATACTGCGCAGGCTGTGTTATATACTACCTGGCCAGTGTTATATACTGTGTGTGCAGTGCTATATATTATGTGGCCAGTGTTATATACTGCGTGGCCTGTGTTATATACTACGTCACCTGTGTTATATACTGCGTGGCTGCTATATACTGTGTTTTTTTTTGCATGGCCTTTTCTTAATCCTTTCAAGGCTGTGGTTATCCCGGTTGCTTGTGCACCTTTTCCTACCACACTTTTTCCACCACACTTTTTCCTTCTACTCAACTTTCCATTAATATGCTTGGATACAGCACTCTGAACAGCCAGCTTCTTTAGGAATGACATTTTGTGGCTTACCCTCCTTGTGGAGTGTGCCAATGACTGCCTACTGGACATCTGTCATCAGCAGTTTTCCCCATGATTTTGGAGCCTTCTGAAAAAGACTAAGGGACATTTGTAAACGCTTAGGAAGACTTTGCAGGGTTTTTTGCTAATTATTCAATTTACGGAGATAATGACTTTTGGGTTTTCATTGGCTGTAAGCCATAATCATCAACATTAACGGAAATAAACACCTGGAATAGATCACTCTGTAATGACTCTATAGAATATATGAAGTTCACTTTTTGTATTGTAGAACTGAAATAAACTAACTTTTTGATGATCTAACTTTGTGAGAAGCACCTGTATATATAGCTGCAGGTGTTTATGTTCGTGTTGGAAAAATTGAATGTATTTTGATCCAAAGTATGTGCTTTGAGGTCCTTTTTTGTGTTATATAACACACCCAACAGTCGTTGAAACATTTTCCTGGGCTACATTTAACATCCGTACTCTATTCCATAGTGTAGAGTAAATTTCTGTGATCTCAAGCTTTTAAAAAATGTTTAAGGGTCCCTGTTGATGGGGCTTCCAGACGAGATAGGCTTCCGGTCATCTTTCTCTGCATGATAGTCCATCAGCATTTCCATGATCTTTGCCCTTAATATGAGAGACAGAAAAATTATAGGACTGTAAGACCTGACTCCATCTGAGTAAATGTCCGTTGTCCCAGCACTCCGATTTACCCAACTTAAAGGATTATGGTCGCTTATGACCATGAATTTCTTGCTGTAGAGGTAGGGCTGCAATTTCTTTAAGGCCCAGACTATGGCCAAGCATTGTTTTTCTATTGTGGACTATGCCCTCTCCTGAACCAACAGCTTCCGGGAAACATAGGCTACCATGTGCTCTTGACCATCGTCCCCCACTTGACTGAGTACGGCTTCCAATTGGGTGTCTGATGCGGCTGTTGGGATAATGAACTGACAGCGGAAATCAGGAACAGGCCGGGACTGGGTTTTGGGCTAGCTGGATTTTCAACTGGAGGAATAGCTTGGCCATCCCCATGTGTCACTTGTCGGGACGGACGGTAAGCTGGGCTTTTGCTACCCTCTGCAGCACCTGGGACACATGTTGAAGATGCTATTCCCATGTATCGCTGAAGATAGCAATGTCATCCAGGTAGGCCTGGGCATACCCCTGACATCATTCTAATAACTGGTCCACCATCCTTTGGAAGGTAGCTGGGGCTTTCTTCATCCCAAAAGGCATGTTGGTAAATTCATAGAGGCCAAAAGGAGTGATTAATGCAGACTTCTCTTGAGCCTTTTGTGAGTGGGATCTGCCAGTACCCCTTGCTCAAATCGATGGTACATATGAACAGAGATCCGCCTAATCTGTCTAGTAGTTCACCCACCCAAGGCATGGGGTATGCTTCTGTAACGGTGACTTCATTGAGTCACCTATAGTTCACAGAGAAGCTAGTACTCTTGTCTTTCTTGGGCACCAACACTACACTGACTGCCCATGGGCTATGAGAAGGAACTATGACTCCATATTCAACATGTCATCCACTTCGGCCTTCATCATTGCCAAAACTTGAAGTGTCACCCGGTAGGCAGGTTGTATGAGTGGAGAGGCTACCCCCGTGCTGACATTATGCTGGTCAAAGGGGGTTCGACCAGGTCGACTCCTGAACAGGGAGCCATATGTTCAAAGCAGTTTTGTTAATTGTTGCTTCTGTGATGGACCAAGCCGCTCCCCCAATGGGACATCTTCATTCCTCTTTTGGATTCCACCAATAAGTCTGGGATCTGGCCCAACAAACTGCTAGGTTGGTAACTTCCCTTTCCTCATAAGCTTTTAGCCTGTTAACATGTCAGGTCCATTTATGAACTCTTGCTCGATCCAAGGCCACGCTGTAGTCAGTCTCCCCAGATTTCCTGGTGATGGTGAACAGACCAACCTACATGGCTTGCAGCTTGTTTTTGTGAACTGGAACTAGTACCAAAACATTCTGTCCACAGGTAAATTCTCGGAATCTAGCAGTATATCATTGCCTTTCCTGGGCTACTTCTAAATTCCCATGGATTAAGGCCATGAGGTACCTCATCTTCTCCCTAAACTTTTGGACATACTCTAAAATAATGGGAAGATGAACAGTAGGTAGGTGAACAGGAGCTGCAGGTTTTACTCCCAGTCATCTCCCTCAGACTCCACATACAGACTAATGAGCTGCTTGAGCGTTCTGTTGAAACGTTCACACAACCCGTTAGTTTCAGGGTGGTACGCATGGGGCGGACATCATGCTTCTCCCAGAGGGTCTGAATCAGCTTGTTTTGTAACTGCGTCCCCTGGTCTGTCAATACCTCCTGTAGAAACGATACTCGACTAAAAATGTCCAGTGGAGCTTGAGACACGTGCTCCGCATCTATGGATGACAGGTGTTGTGAATTCCGCTCTTGGGCTCCCTCTGGTGGTTGTAAGTGGCACTTTTGTGAGTTCTGCTCTTGGGCTCCCTCCGGTGGATTTAAGTGGAACTGCTGCTCCTTGGATTTAGCAGTCAGCAGCTGCTTCCACTGATCGTTTATTCTGGCTCGGCTATTTATCCTGGCTCTATCCTTCAGCCAGTGCCAGTTGTCAATGGTTCCTGGTTGGATTCACATCTCTGCTTGGATTTCCCTGATATTCTGACCAGTTCAGCAAAGATAAGTCCTTGCTTTGTTCTTTTGCAGTCCACTTGTTGTGGACTTAATCTTTCTGCACTTTCTATGTTTTTCCTAGTCCAGCTTGTCACTATGGATTTATTCAGTTAAGCTGGAAGCTCTGGGAAGCAGATTTACCCTCCACACCTTTAGTCAGGTGTGGAGATTTTTGTAAACTCTGTGGTGGATTTTTCTAGTTTTTAATACTGACCGCACAGTATTCTGTCCTGTTCTATCTATCTAGCTAGACTGGCCTCTTTTGCTACACCCTGTTTTCATTCTGCGTATGTCATTTCCCTCTCCACTCACAGTCAATATTTGTGGGGGGCTGTCCTATCCTTTGGGGATTTTCTCTGAGGCAAGATAGCTTTCCTGTTTCTATCTTTAGGGGCAGTTAGTCCTCCGGCTGTGACGAGATGTCTAGGGAGTGACAGGAACATCCCACGGCTACTTCTAGTGTTGTGTTAAGCTCAGGAACTGCGGTCAGTACAGGTACCACCTCCTCCAGAGCACGTCCCATGTTGCTCCTAAACCACCAGTTCATAACAGTACAACTGGCCAAAAATGAATTAAATGCATCTCAAAAGAAGGAAAAAAGGAAAATTTTGAGCCATTTTTTTTTCTGCAGTCTGTTTTTTTCCTCTTAATCTTTGGGTGGTTCAGGATTTTGGCGCTGGCATGGATGTTCAGGGTTTGTTTTCTCGTGTGGATCAACTTGCTGCGAGAGTACAGAGTATCCAAAATTATGTTGTTCAGACTCCGGCTTTAGAGCCTAAAATTCCTACTCCTGATTTGTTTTTTGGGGACAGATCCAAGTTTCTGAACTTTAAAAATAACTGCAAATTGTTTTTTGCTTTGAAACCCCGTTCCTCTGGTGATCCCATTCAGCAGGTTAAAATCGTCATCTCTCTGCTGCGTGGTGACCCTCAGGACTGGGCATTCTCCCTTGAATCAAGGGATCCGGCATTTTTTCAAGCGCTCGGATTATTGTATGACGAACCTAATTCTGTGGATCATGCAGAAAAAACCTTGTTGGCCCTATGTCAGGGTCAGGAAGCGGCAGAATTATACTGCCAGAAATTTAGAAAATGGTCTGTGCTCACTAAATGGAATGAGGATGCTCTGGCCGCAATTTTCAGAAAGGGTCTTTCTGAAGCCCTGAAAGATGTTATGGTGGGGTTCCCCACGCCTGCTGGTTTGAGCAAATCTATGTCTCTAGCCATTCAGATTGATCGGCGCCTCCGCGAGCGCAAAGTTGTGCACCATATGGCAGTGTCCTCTGAGCGGAGTGTTGAGCCTATGCAATGTGATAGGATTTTGACTAGAGCAGAACGGCAGGGATTTAGATGTCAGAATGGCCTGTGTTTTTACTGTGGTGATTCTGCTCATGTTATTTCTGATTGCCCTAAGCGTACTAAGAGGGTCGCTAGGTCTGTTACCATCAGTACCGTACAGCCTAAATTTCTCTTATCTGTGACCCTGATTTGCTCATTATCGTCCTTTTCTGTCATGGCATTTGTGGATTCAGGCGCTGCACTGAACTTAATGGACTTGGAATTCGCCAGGCGCTGTGGTTTTTCCTTGCAGCCTTTGCAGAGCCCTATTCCTTTGAGGGGGATTGATGCTACACCGTTGGCCAAGAATAAACCTCAGTATTGGACTCAGCTGACCATGTGCATGGCTCCAGCACATCAGGAAAATTGCCGTTTTCTGGTGTTGCATAACTTGCATGATGTTGTTGTACTGGGTTTTCCATGGTTACAGGAACATAATCCGGTGCTGGATTGGAAATCTATGTCTGTGACTAGTTGCGGTTGTCAAGGGGTACATTGTGACATTCCTTTGATGTCAATTTCCTCTTCCCCCTCTTCTGAAGTCCCTGAGTTTTTGTCGGATTTCCAGGATGTATTTGATGAGCCCAAATCCAGTTCCCTTCCTCCACATAGGGACTGTGATTGTGCTATTAACTTGATTCCTGGCTGTAAGTTCCCTAAGGGCCGACTTTTCAATCTGTCTGTGCCAGAGCATGCCGCCAGGCGGAGTTATGCCAAGGAGTCTTTGGAGAAGGGGCATATTCAGCCGTCTTCGTCACCATTGGGAGCGGGATTCTTTTTTGTTGCCAAGAAGGATGGCTCCTTGAGACCCTGTATTGATTATCGCCTTCTTAATAAGATCACGGTCAAATTCCAATACCCTTTACCTTTGCTTTCTGATTTGTTTGCTCGGATTAAGGGGGCTAGTTGGTTTACTAAGATTGACCTTCGAGGGGCATATAATCTTGTTCGTATTAAACAGGGTGACGAATGGAAAACTGCATTTAATACGCCCGAAGGCCATTTTGAATACCTTGTGATGCCTTTCGGGCTTTCTAATGCTCCTTCTGTATTTCAGTCCTTCATGCATGATATTTTCCGCAATTATCTTGATAAATTCATGATTGTGTATTTGGATGATATTTTGATTTTTTCCGATGATTGGGAGTCTCATGTGAAGCAGGTCAGGATGGTATTCCAGATCCTTCGTGATAATGCTTTATTTGTGAAGGGGTCTAAGTGCCTATTTGGAGTTCAGAAGGTCTCTTTTTTGGGTTTTATTTTTTCTCCCTCGTCTATAGAAATGGATCCTGTTAAGGTCCAAGCCATTCATGACTGGATTCAACCCACATCGGTGAAGAGCCTTCAGAAATTTTTGGGCTTTGCTAATTTTTATCGCCGTTTCATTGCCAACTTTTCTAGTGTGGTTAAGCCCCTGACCGATTTGACGAAGAAAGGCGCTGATGTGACGAATTGGTCCTCTGCGGCTGTTGAGGCCTTTCAGGAGCTTAAACGCCGATTTACTTCTGCCCCTGTATTGCGTCAGCCAGATGTTTCTCTTCCTTTTCAGGTTGAGGTTGACGCTTCTGAGATTGGGGCAGGGGCCGTTTTGTCTCAGAGGAATTCTGATGGTTCTTTGATGAAACCGTGCGCTTTTTTTTCCAGAAAGTTTTCGCCTGCGGAGCGCAATTATGACGTTGGTAATCGGGAGTTGTTGGCTATGAAGTGGGCATTTGAGGAGTGGCGACATTGGCTTGAGGGAGCCAAGCACCGCGTTGAGGTCTTGACCGATCATAAGAATCTGATTTACCTCGAGTCGGCCAAGCGGCTGAACCCTAGACAGGCTCGATGGTCCCTGTTTTTCTCCCGTTTTGATTTTGTGGACTCGTATCTTCCGGGATCTAAGAATGTTAAGGCTGATGCCCTCTCTAGGAGTTTTTTGCCTGATTCTCCTGGAGTCCTTGAGCCGGTTGGCATTCTTAAAGAAGGGGTAATTCTTTCTGCCATCTCCCCTGATTTGCGGCGGGTGCTTCAGGAATTTCAGGCTGATAAACCAGACCGCTGTCCTGTGGGGAAGCTGTTTGTTCCTGATAGATGGACTAGTAAGGTAATTTCTGAGGTTCATTGTTCAGTGTTGGCTGGTCATCCTAGGATTTTTGGTACCAGAGATTTGGTTGCTAGGTCCTTTTGGTGGCCTTCCTTGTCGCGGGATGTGCGTTCTTTTGTGCAGTCCTGTGGGACTTGTGCCTGGGCCAAGCTAGTGGGTTGCTTTTGCCTTTGCCTATCCCTGAGAGGCCCTGGACGCATATTTCCATGGATTTTATTTCGGATCTTCCTGTTTCCCAGAAGATGTCTGTTATCTGGGTGGTTTGTGACCGGTTCTCTAAAATGGTCCATTTGGTACCTTTGCCTAAATTGCCTTCCTCCTCTGATTTGGTTCCATTGTTTTTTCAGCATGTGGTTCGTTTGCATGGCATTCCGGAGAATATGGTGTCTGACAGAGGTTCCCAGTTTGTTTCTAGGTTTTGGCGGGCCTTTTGTGCTAGGATGGGCATTGATTTGTCTTTTTCTTCGGCGTTCCATCCTCAGACAAATGGCCAAACTGAGCGAACTAATCAGACCTTGGAAACCTATTTGAGATGCTTTGTGTCTGCTGATCAGGATGATTGGGTGGCTTTCTTGCCGTTGGCCGAGTTTGCCCTTAATAATCGGGCTAGTTCGGCTACTTTGGTTTCGCCTTTCTTTTGTAATTTTGGTTTTCATCCTCGCTTTTCTTCGGGGCAGGTTGAGCCTTCTGATTGTCCTGGTGTGGATTCTGTGGTGGACAGGTTACAGCAGATTTGGACTCATGTGGTAGACAATTTGACGTTGTCTCAGGAAAAGGCTCAACGTTTTGCTAACCGCCATCGGTGTGTTGGTCCCCGGCTTCGGGTGGGGGATTTAGTCTGGTTATCTTCTCGTCATGTTCCTATGAAGGTTTCTTCCCCTAAGTTCAAACCTCGGTTTATTGGTCCTTATAAGATTTCTGAGATTATCAATCCGGTATCTTTTCATTTGGCCCTTCCAGCCTCTTTTGCCATCCATAATGTTTTCCATAGATCTTTGTTGCGGAGATATGTGGTGCCCATTGTTCCCTCTGTTGATCCTCCTGCCCCGGTGTTGGTTGATGGGGAGTTGGAATATGTGGTGGAGAAAATTTTGGATTCTCGTTTTTCGAGGCTTCAGTATCTCGTCAAGTGGAAGGGTTATGGCCAGGAGGATAATTCTTGGGTTGTTGCCTCCGATGTCCATGCTGCTGATTTGGTTCGTGCCTTTCACTTGGCTCGTCCTGATCGGCCTGGGGGCTCTGGTGAGGGTTCGGTGACCCCTCCTCAAGGGGGGGGTACTGTTGTGAATTCCGCTCTTGGGCTCCCTCTGGTGGTTGTAAGTGGCACTTTTGTGAGTTCTGCTCTTGGGCTCCCTCTGGTGGATTTAAGTGGAACTGCTGCTCCTTGGATTTAGCAGTCAGCAGCTGCTTCCACTGATCGTTTATTCTGGCTCGGCTATTTATCCTGGCTCTATCCTTCAGCCAGTGCCAGTTGTCAATGGTTCCTGGTTGGATTCACATCTCTGCTTGGATTTCCCTGATATTCTGACCAGTTCAGCAAAGATAAGTCCTTGCTTTGTTCTTTTGCAGTCCACTTGTTGTGGACTTAATCTTTCTGCACTTTCTATGTTTTTCCTAGTCCAGCTTGTCACTATGGATTTATTCAGTTAAGCTGGAAGCTCTGGGAAGCAGATTTACCCTCCACACCTTTAGTCAGGTGTGGAGATTTTTGTAAACTCTGTGGTTGATTTTTCTAGTTTTCAATACTGACCGCACAGTATTCTGTCCTGTTCTATCTATCTAGCTAGACTGGCCTCCTTTGCTACACCCTGTTTTCATTCTGCGTATGTCATTTCCCTCTCCACTCACAGTCAATATTTGTGGGGGGCTGTCCTATCCTTTGGGGATTTTCTCTGAGGCAAGATAGCTTTCCTGTTTCTATCTTTAGGGGCAGTTAGTCCTCCAGCTGTGACGAGATGTCTAGGGAGTGACAGGAACATCCCACGGCTACTTCTAGTGTTGTGTTAAGCTCAGGAACTGCGGTCAGTACAGGTACCACCTCCTCCAGAGCACGACCCATGTTGCTCCTAAACCACCAGTTCATAACAGACAGGGCAATGGCCTCCGGATAGTGGGTGGCAAAGTCGACCAAGGTGAGGATGAACCTCTTTCTGCTGCGACTGGGGATAGCTCGCCTCAGTTCTTTGGTCAGGCTGGTGTGCCAGGGCTGTCTGTTGATTTTGCGAGCTTTGGTATGTGTGAGAGGGGCAACCAATTCCAAAGCTATAGCTATTGTGGTGTTATATAGAGCGGCATCCGCATTGTGTAGGGAACTTATGTCTGTAAGAGGGAGGAGGGATTCAGACAGTGAGTGTAGATTGAGGTGTTTAAGATTTCTGCGAGGGTGTGCAAGTTTGTGGGGTGGGGAATGTAGACAAGGAGTGGAGAGGGAAGAGAATACGAGTAGGTTGTGGTAAGGAAGAGGTGAGATAGAGAGGTTAGATAGGGAGCAGGTGGGTGAAGATTAGGTCCAGTGTGTGGCTATCTTTGTGAGTGGCTGCAGAAGACAATTGAGTGAGGCCAAAGGAGGAAGTGAGAGATAGAAGCTTAGTGGCAGCTGAGAGGGAAGTGTCAATGGGGATGTTGAAGTCAGCCAAAATGATAGTGGGGAAGTCAGTGGAGAGGAAATGAAGTAGCGAGGTGGTGAAGTGGTCAAAGAAGGTGGTATCTGGCCCTGGGGGGCGGTAAATGACAGCCAGTTGGAGGGGGAGTATATGCGCACAGAGTGCACCTCAAGGGAAGGGAGGGTAACAGAGGGTGGCAGTGGGATTGGGGTGAAGAAGTAGTTATCCGACAGGAGAAAACCAACTCCTCCACCATGCTTGCTGTTGGGGCGGGGTGTGTGAGAAAGGTGGAATCCACCATTCAAAGTGCGGCAGGAGAGGCTCTGTCAGAAGGGGTGAGCCAGGCTTCGGTGATGGCGAGGAAGGAAAGTAATAAAAAGATCATAGATGTAGGAAAGTTTGTTGCAGACAGAGTTAGCATTCCTCAGAGCTCCTGATAGTGGGACTGGGGAAGCAGGGGCTGGGCGAATGGATAGAAGGTTACAGAAAGTTGTGATAGAATGTGGATGGGAGGTAGAACTGACTGTGGGGATGTGGTGAGGAGGACCAGGATTTGGAGAGATAATACCAGCAGTGAGAGAGCAGAGAAAGTGTTAGCAGGTGGGAGCAGGAGAGGGCATGAGGTGGCTGTCTGTGTTTGGAGACAGAGGATTGTATGTTAAGGAACAGTTCTGAGGAGGAGGTGAGATGGATGGGGAGGATTGAAGAGGAGATGAACAGTTCCTTACTATATAGATATATATAGTATATAGATGAGATTGATCAAAGGATTGCTTTACATATACTTTTAGCAATCTCCGGTCTGGCCTTAGGTACACTTAAGATCCAACCTGCTTGTCTTCCTCTGCTTACTGTCACTGCATGAAAACATTGATTCCTTAGGATGAACTGACAAGCAAGCTTATCACTGATAAAATGCAGCAAGCAAATATCTAATGAAATACAACAATATCAATGCAACCGGTGCTCAAAAAAGTCTGTATCCCTTAGAGCTGTGGACCCCAGTCTACGTCTATTCATCCTATAGTCATTAATAAGGGGCCAGCTCCTCACACTTGCTACTTTGTGTTGGTGTCACATACAGTACATTCAAGTTTGTAGGTGTAATGTGAAAACATGGAAAAGTTCATGGGGTGTTAAGACTTTTTCAAGACTCTGTATGCCAGTCCTAAACAACCATTTTTAGTGATCAGGTGATTACTAAGAACAGCAGACTTGGTTCTTCTTATTACACGAGTTATAAAAATGTCCCTCATCGCATATTTCAAACGTCAATGCATCCTGATCACGTGTCAGGGCGGGTTGCAGACTGAAGAAACAACTCGCGGCATGTGACTCAACGGTCAGCGGAGCAGCATCATGAACAAACATACCTCACTAAGCCATAGATCAGGGTTGTGCCACGAGAAAAAATAATCTCCTTGCTCACTGACAGCAATGTTTTTTTTTGTGTCTCCCACTTTATCCTTCTCGGTGCTTATTTGAATACCATTCTGTTCAGTCGGCCTAACAGTGTTAGAGCATGGGATGGAGACTGAAAACGTAGCCGGACTGAGCTGTGGATTAAAAAAAAAAAAAAATCTTCAGTAAACAAGGAAACATTTTTTTCTCATGTCACAGCCCTGCTCAGTGGCGGAGTTAGGAATGATTGTTCATGATGCTTCCCCTATGATAATTGAGACACATCTCAAGTGGTTTCTTCAGTCTGCAACCCGTCCTGGCACATGACTAGGACGTTCTGTAGTTTAAAATGTGATAGGGGCTATATTTTTCTTTATAACAGTAATACCCTTTAAGAAAAGGCAAATTGCTTAATTTTACTGCATTGGCACATCTGAATGCTCCACCACTACATTATTATTATACATTTATATAGCGCCATTTATTCCATGGCGCTTTACATGTGAAAGGGGCAAATATAGACAAGCACAATAAACTTGAGCAAAACAAGGCACACAGGTACAGAAGGAGAGAGGATCCTGCCCACGAGGGCTCACAGTCTGCAGGGGGATGAGTGAGGATACACTAGTAGAGGGTAGAGCTGGTTGTGCGGCGGTTCAGCAGACTAAGGATCACTGCAGGTTGTAGGCTTGTTGGAAGAGGTGAGTCTTCTTGTTCTTTTTAAAGGTTTCCGTGGTAGGCGAGAGTCTGATGTGTTGGGGTAGAGAGTTCCAGAGTATGGGGGAAGCACGGGAGAAGTATTGGATGCGGTTGTGGGAAGAAAAGATAAGAGGGGAGTAGAGAAGGAGATCATGAGACGATCGAAGGTTGCGTGCAGGTAGGTAACGGGAGACCATGTCACAGATGTATGGAGGGGACAGGTGGTGAATGGCTTTGTATGTCATAGTTAGGGTTTTGAACTGGAGCCTCTGGACAATAGGAAGCCAGTGAAGGGCTTGGCATAGGAGAGATGCTTGGGAATAGCAGGGAGACAGTTGGATTAGTCAGGCAGTAGAGTGTAGGATGGATTGGAGTGGTGCCAGAGTGTTAGAGGGGAGTCCAGAGAGTAGGAGGTTGCAGTACTTAAGACGTGCACTAGAGTTTTTGTGGTTTCATGGTCAAGGAATGCACGGATCTGGGAAATATTTTTGAGTTTGAGTCGGCAGGAGGAGGCAAGGGCTTGGATATGAGGCTTGAAAGAGAGGGCAGAGTCAAGGATCACCCCGAGGCACCGGGCGTGTGGGACTGGGGAAAGTGAGCAGCCATTGACATTGATGGATGGGTCTTGTGGAGGGGCAGAGTGAGATGAGGAAAGATGATGTTTTGTCTAGTAAAGTTTTAGAAAGCGAGCAGAAAACAAAGCTGAAATAGCAGATAGACATTGTGGGATTTTGGTCAGGAAGGATGTGAGGTCAGGTCCAGATAGGTAGATCTGCGTGTCATCGGCGTTGAGATGATACTGCAAACCATAGGATTCTATGAGCTGTTCCAGGCCGAAGGTGTAGATGGAGAAGAGCAGGAGCCCTAGGACTGACAGAGAAGAAAATGTCCAGCTTCACCGAATCCGTGCAAAAAAGTTTTTTCTTTATTCACAAACTTAAACATGGAGGATACATACTTCAGCACAAGCCATATGGGTAAGAATCTCAACGCGTTTCTGGAGACTAAGCTCCCTTAATCATGACATCATAAATTTGGAGGAAAATGGGTGGTGCGTCTTATAGTCCGGATGTACCTGGTGTTGATGGGGAGGTGTGGGAACAGCAACAGGTCACAGGATGCAGGAGTTGGCTGCTGCGGCTAACACCTGTGGCCGCTGCTAAAGAGAAATGAATAAATAATATTCACTGCATTGCAAGCCCATGGAACTGGAGAGCAGTGAATATTCATTTATCTTTAATAGCAGACATGCTTTAAGCCACAGTTGCCAGATTTCTGCATATGCTGGGATCTGAAGAGGGTCTGTTACTTAAGGGAATGAATATTCACAGCTCTCCACTCTCATAGGTGTGGTGAGCAGTGAATATTCATTGATCTTTAATAGCAGGCATATTAGTCGGTAGCAGCCGGCTTCCTGCAGCCACTGGGCTGTCACACGTGCCCACTATTAAACAGAATAAATATTCACTGCTCTCCACGCCTTTAGGAGTGGAGAGCAGTGAATATTCATTCCCTTTAGTAGCGGACACACATGATCGCCCGGTGGCTGCGGCTATTAAAGATTAATGAATATTCACTGATCCACAAGCCCATAGACCTGGCTGTGGGGACATACACAAATTCAGTATAAGGCTGCCGTCACACTAGCAGTATTCGGTCAGTATTTTACATCAGTATTTGTAAGCCAAAACCAGGAGTGGAACAAATAGAGGAGAAGTATAATAGAAACATATGCACCACTTCAGCATTTATCACCCACTCCTGGTTTGGCTACAAGTACTGATGTAAAATACTGACCAAATGCTGCTAGTGTGACGGCAGCCTAAGAGTTTAATTACATATTATCTACATTGCATACAATTTGTGTTTTGTGTTTTCACAGGCATCACTTATTTTATTATAAATTGACGTTATCACAGTTCACATTACTTGTTCTTCCCTTTCCCCCCCTTTATATTTATATACATTTTTCATCTTCATAAGGATAAAGCTCAAATAACAAAATCATGACACACTTATTTTACATTTTATATTTTTTTAAATAAAAAAAAGTTTTGCAACGAACTGTGCCCAACATTGTTATAATGAGCCCTTCCTGACCTCTTCACATCATGTGGCATAATTTCAGTATATAAGTGTCCATTGGCTAGCTGCTATATATATGTGAATATCCCCTTCATAGTTTTTAATGGACTTTAAATTCTGTGGTGCACACACAGCGCATGTGCTGTCGTTGTGGGGCGGTGTTCTATACAGGCGACGAGTTGCCAGGGCATTATCCTGGGTCAGGTGACCAGGTCATGCACCCCTGGAGGCATACATCGAAACGCTGTTATATACTGTATACACTACGGTTCCAAGGTTTAGGGTCACCCAGACAATGTGTTTTCCATGAAAACTCAGACATTTATTAATCCAATGAGCTGCCAAATGAATGTAAAATCTAGTCCAGACATTGACAAGGTTCGAAAAAAGATTTTTATGTGAAATAATAATTTTCTCTTTCAATCTTTGCTCCCTTTGCAGCAGTTCCAGCATTGCAGACCTCTGGCATTCTAGCAGTTAATTTGCTGCGGTAATCTGGAGAAGTTCCCCCCATTCTTCCAGAAGCCCCTCCCACAAGTCGGTTTGGCTGATGGGTACGTTTTGCTTACCATACGGTCAAGCTGCTCCCACAACAGCTCAATAAGGTTGAGATCTGGTGACTGCGCTGGCCACTTCATTACAGACAGAATACCGCAAAACAAAGAAGAAAAAAAGACTAGACCAATAATGGTATGCACACCCATGGATAGTACAAAAACATCATAGTACTTTATTGACACCTCAGAAAAAGACAAACACAGGATAAAACCATTTAAAAAAAGACCTAAATATAGGACCAGTGGTCCTCACCCCTATACAGATCATGCATAATATAACATAACCAAAGCATAAAGTGGGGATACCAATCTATATAGACATAAATAATGTGCTTGGCTACGTTAAACAAGAGATACTGCGTATTTGTACTAAGTGCATCAAATAGCAAACCAATAAGCTATAACAAACCAAAATATTGCAAATACAGAGAAAAAGGAACTAAATAATGGCACACAATACACTGTAGTCATGTATCGACATAATAGTGGCTGCATAAGTAAGGCAAAATAAGTTGCAGTATAATATAAGCATGCTCAATACCTGAACGATATTAGCCCCAATGTACCCATCACAAAGTGAACCTAAGCTGTCATCATAAGACCTGGCCAGGTATGTAGCAAGGCTCCCTAGAAGAGGGAAGTACTGCCAATTCAAATAAAGGGCAATAAGCTTACGGATTTGAAGAAGATGGAGATGGGAGATTTGCTTAATTTGTTTAACAGACTAGGTATTGCACCCTGTCTCACTATGAACACAGGGGTGCACCCCTTATATACATACTTACAGATAGAATACCAGCTGCTTCTTCTTCCCTAAATAGTTCTTGCATAATTTGGAGGTGTGCTTTGTGTCATTGTCCTGTTGGGAGATGAAATTGGCTCCAATCCCGCGCTGTCCACACGGTAGGGCATGGCGTTACAAAATAGAGTGATAGCCTTCCTTATTCAATATCCCTTTTTTTACCTGCACCAAAGCAACCCCAGACAATCACATTACCTCCACCATGCTTGACAGATGGTGTCAGGCACTCTTCCAGCATCTTTTCAGTTGTTCTGCATCTCACTAATGTTCTTCTGTGTGATCCAAACACCTCAAACTTGGATTCGTCTGTCCATAACACTTTTTTCCAATCTTCCTCTGTCCAATGTCTGTGATCTTTTGCTCAGATTAATATTTTCTTTTTATTAGCCAGTCTCAGATATGGCTTTTTCTTTGCCACTCTGCACTGAAGGCCAGCATCCCGGAGTCGCCTCTTCACTGTAGACGTTGACACCGGCGTTTTGGGTGTACTATTTAATGCAGCTGCCAGTTGAGGACCTGTGAGGCGTCAATTTCTCAAACTACAAACTCTAATGTACTTGTCTTGTTGCTCAGTTGTGCAGCGGGGCCTCCCACTGTTACATCCTCCGCTACGCTCCAGCGTCCTCGTTCCATCGCTCCAGCGTCCCGGTCTGCACGCTCCAGCGTCGCCGTTTCCACCGCTCCAGCGTCCCGGTCTGCACGCTCCTCTGCAGGTGTTCTTTCTCTGCGCAGGCGCTCTAGCTTCCCTGTAGCTCGCAGGCCCAGCGTCTCTGTTACCTCCTCCTGAAGTCACATGTTCTTTCCACCCAATCCTGTTCCTGCTCCTCCTATAAAAGGTAGTTCTTCCTGCTTCCTGGTGCCTGATTGTTTTAGCACGTTTGCTATTACGTTTGGCCCTTCGTATTCCCTGCCCAAGTACCTGCACTCTGTGCCTTACCGTGCTACCTTCCGGTTCTCTCTGGTCCACTCCGTTTCCTCCTTGTTGTTACCTGCAGTCCCCGTTCTTCTTTTCCTGTAGTTTACCTATGGTCTTTGTTTTGTTTTCCTTCCCTCAGCTCAGCTCCATTCCTGCCTCCCAGCCCTCCGGGCTCTCTAGCTGCTTCCCGTATTCTTCCTCAGTATCCTGCCTTCGTTTATCTCTCTTCCTGGAGCCGTCCCTACTGGTATCTCACCGTGGGTAAGTGACCTCTGGGCTTGCTCCTTGCGGTCCCTGTATAGGGGTCGTTATCTCCTAGGTCGCTCGCCCAGGGGTAGGGCTCCCCACGGTCCAGAGGGTCCACTCTTGTCTCTCCTAGTTCGCTATAGTACAATCAGGCCATGGACCCCGCGGGTACCCCTTTCTCGGCCCAGAAAGAGCTAGCCCATTTGCGTGAAAACCAACGGTGCATAATGGCTTTTATGAAGTCTATGGAGTCCCGCCTTACCTCGATACAGACTTCAGACCCAGTTAACGCTGCCCAGTTAGCTAGTCTCCAACAAGAGCTTGCCCAGCAACGCGATACCCAATCCCGCATGCTGAGTTATATGGCCTCTATTGATGACCGTTTGTTTAATCTCCAGTCTGCCCCAGCTGTGGTCACACAAGCCTCTTCCCTTGACTCCAGTCCTCCGTCTACCGCTCACCCTCCCCCTCGTTTGGGTAAACCTCCCAGGTACTCTGGCGATCCAAAACTTTGCAGGGGTTTTTTAAATCAATGCCGCCTCCACTTTGAGCTTCTCCCACTTCAGTATCCATCAGATCGGGCGAGAGTGGCGTTCATAGTGTCTCATCTTGAGGGGGAGGCATTAGCTTGGGTGAACCCCTTATGGGAGCGTGACGATCCCGTTGTCAGCCACCTGGAGGACTTTCTTGAGACGTTTCGGAAAGTTTTCGATGAGCCCGGACGTTTAGCCTCTACGACCGAGTCTCTCTTTAATCTGCGTCAGGGTTCTTCTTCCGTTGGACAATATGCCATCCGCTTTCGTACTTTGGCCTCGGAGTTAGGGTGGAACAATGAGGCTCTTGTGGGTGCTTTCTGGCGAGGCCTGTCCAGCCGTATTAAAGACGAGCTCGCCGGTCGTGACACTCCAACTACCCTGGAGGACCTTATCTCTCTCGCCACTCGGATCGACCTCCGCTTCCAGGAGCGTTCGCGGGAGTCTGCTAGAGAGAGGAGATCTATGCCTGTCTCCGCTACCTTCCGTCAGTCTAGTATTTCTCGTGCTCCCATTTCTGTTCCCTCTACTGTTCCAACCTCTGAACCTATGCAAGTGGATCGAGTTAAAATGGCGGAACAACGCCGCAAAGAGAGACGCACCCAGGGCCTCTGCTTCTATTGTGGTAGTGCAACCCATTTACTCCGCAGTTGCCCTGACAGACCGGAAAACTCTTCCGCCTAGGACAGGTAAGAGAGGCCTCCCTAGGTGCCCGCGTTTCCTCTCAACCTTTGACTCTTTCCATTCTTTTTTTCTCTAACCAGCATCAATCTTCCGAGGTGGCGTATGTGGATTCTGGAGCGGCAGGCAATTTTATCAGTCTTGAGGCGGTTCGGAGGCTTCGCGTACCAGTAATCTCTTTGGACACCCCCCGTCTAATCGCCTCTGTGGATGGAAGACCTTTACAAGATGCAATTTCCCTCGTCACTGAAGAGGTGGAGATACAAATTGGGGCCCTTCATCGCGAGAAGATCGCTTTTTATGTTCTGCCTAACCTTTCCTACGCCTTCCTGCTGGGTCTCCCTTGGCTTCGACTACATGAGCCCACACTGAATTGGCGCACTGGAGATGTACTTCGGTGGGGTCCTTCGTGCCATGATCGTTGCCTTCGGTCTGTATGTCCGGTTTCTCGTACCCAGCCTGCTGAAGTTCCTGACGGGTTACCTTCTCCTTACTGGTCTTACGCTGACGTCTTCAACAAGCGAGAGGCTGAGAATCTTCCTCCCCATCGTTCTTACGATTGTCCTGTGGAGCTTCTTCCCGGCCGTTCTCCACCTAGGGGAAGGATTTACCCGCTTTCTGCAGCTGAGACCAAATCTATGTCTGAGTACATACAAGAGAACCTAGCTAAAGGATTCATCCGGAAATCCTCCTCCCCTGCTGGAGCAGGGTTCTTCTTTGTGAAGAAGAAGGACGGTTCCTTAAGACCTTGTATAGACTATCGGGGTTTGAACAGCATCACGATTAAGAATCGGTATCCTCTGCCCCTTATACCGGAGCTCTTCGATCGCCTCCGTGGCGCTCGTATTTTTACTAAGTTGGATTTACGAGGCGCTTACAATTTGGTCCGGATCCGCTCTGGTGATGAGTGGAAAACAGCTTTTAACACCCGGGATGGACACTACGAGTATTTAGTCATGCCTTTCGGTCTCTGCAACGCTCCTGCGGTTTTCCAAGAGTTCGTTAACGATGTGTTCCGGGATCTTCTGTACTCTTGTGTTTTGGTTTATTTGGATGATATCCTTATTTTTTCTTCTGATCTTCCGTCACATCGCAGGAGTGTCCGCGAGGTCTTGCAACGCCTAAGAGAAAACCACTTGTATGCCAAGATAGAGAAGTGCTTGTTTGAGCAAACCTCACTACCTTTCCTTGGTTACATTGTCTCTGACTCCGGCCTTAAGATGGACCCTGAGAAGGTGAATGCCATTATTAACTGGCCACGGCCCTGCGGAGTGAAAGCCATTCAACGCTTCATCGGATTCGCTAATTACTACAGGCAATTCATCCCACATTTCTCCTCCATGATTCGTCCTCTCTCTTCTCTCACTCGCAAAGGTTCCTGCTCCAAGGATTGGTCTCCTGAGGCCGAGAAGTCCTTTGTCCTTCTCAAGAGATCTTTTTCTTCTGCCCCAGTCTTGCATCACCCGGAGGTGAACAAGCCTTTTATTCTGGAAGTTGACGCCTCCTCTACCGGAGCTGGAGCTGTGCTCTCACAAAAGACTCCTGAGGGTCTAACGGCACCGTGCGGCTTCTTCTCAAAAGCCTTTTCACCCTCTGAACGAAATTACACAATTGGAGATCGAGAATTGCTGGCCATCAAATTGGCTCTAGTCGAGTGGAGATATCTACTGGAGGGCTCGGTGCACCCGTTTGTAATCTTCTCCGATCACAAGAATCTTACTTACCTACAGACTGCGCAAAGATTGAATCCACGTCAAGCTAGATGGTCCTTGTTCTTTGCTCGCTTTGAGTTCGAACTTCGTTTTCGGCCCGGCAACAAAAACATAAGAGCTGACGCCCTGTCCAGGTCCTTCCAATCGTCAGATACCGTAGAGGAGCCAGCTTACATCATTGACCCTACTAAGATGGTCACCGTAGCCCCTTTACGGATGTTCCAACCTCCTCCGGGCAAAACTCTTGTCTTGGATGAAGACACTAAGAGGGTCTTATCTTGGGGCCATTCTTCCAAATTGGCTGGTCATGCCGGTATTAGAAAGACTTTTCTTCTCATTTCGCGTTACTATTGGTGGCCTACTTTACGTCAAGACGTAAAGGACTTCGTAGCCTCTTGTCCTTCTTGTGCCAGAAACAAGGTACCCAGGCGACTACCGCATGGAAATCTCCTTCCTCTTCCTGTTCCATCCGCACCTTGGCAACACATCGCAATGGACTTCATCACCGATCTACCTTGCTCTTCCGCCTGCACGGTCATCCTCGTCGTTGTGGACAGATTCTCTAAGATGGCTCACTTCATTCCATTATCCGGTTTACCTTCAGCTCCTGAGTTGGCTAACATTTTTATTCTTAACATCTTCAAATTCCATGGTCTTCCTCAGCACATCGTGTCAGACAGAGGGGTTCAATTTACTTCCCGCTTTTGGAGAGCTTTGTGCAAACTTTTAAAGGTGAATCTGGACTTCTCTTCCTCGTATCACCCTCAAACTAACGGTCAAGCAGAACGTACCAACCAAACCTTGGCTGCTTATCTTCGGCATTTTTCTAATGCTCACCATAATGACTGGGTCGAACTACTTCCTTGGGCGGAGTTTGCCTATAACAACCATTCCAGCGAATCCTCCGCAAAGTCTCCATTTTTTGTTGTTTTTGGACGGCATCCAAGTGTTCCCCTACCAGTTTCTCCTGCCTCTGGTGTTCCAGCTGCTGACTCTACGGCTCTCAACTTTTCTTCCATCTGGAGCGAGGTCAAAGGGACCTTAAATCTAGCTTCTTCTAGAATGAAGAGACAAGCAGACAAGAGGCGTTTAGATTCTCCTCCTTTTTCTCCTGGTGACAAAGTTCGGCTTTCTTCAAAATTCATCAGACTCAAGATTCCTTCCTACAAGCTTGGTCCACGGTTCATCGGTCCTTTTGAGATTCTACGTCGAGTCAACGATGTCGCCTACAAGCTGAAATTGCCTGCTTCGCTCCGTATACCCAATACGTTTCATGTCTCTCTTCTCAAACCAGCCGTCTTTAACCGTTTTCATTCTCCCTCTTGTTCCTCTTCTCAACCTGCCAGCACGGACAACATTTTTGAGGTTAAGGACATTTTGGCTGTTAAAAAGGTTCGGGGAAAAGAGTTTTTTCTGGTGGACTGGAAGGGTTTTGGTCCGGAGGAGAGGTCCTGGGAGCCCTTGGAGAACATTGATGCTCCTCGTATTCTCAATAGGTTTTTTGCTACTCTTCGTAAAGGGGGGTATAAGAAGGGGGGTACTGTTACATCCTCCGCTACGTTCCATCGCTCCAGCGTCCCGGTCTGCACGCTCCAGCGTCGCCGTTTCCACCGCTCCAGCGTCCCGGTCTGCACGCTCCTCTGCAGGTGTTCTTTCTCTGCGCAGGCGCTCTAGCTTCCCTGTAGCTCGCAGGCCCAGCGTCTCTGTTACCTCCTCCTGAAGTCACATGTTCTTTCCACCCAATCCTGTTCCTGCTCCTCCTATAAAAGGTAGTTCTTCCTGCTTCCTGGTGCCTGATTGTTTTAGCACGTTTGCTATTACGTTTGGCCCTTCGTATTCCCTGCCCAAGTACCTGCACTCTGTGCCTTACCGTGCTACCTTCCGGTTCTCTCTGGTCCACTCCGTTTCCTCCTTGTTGTTACCTGCAGTCCCCGTTCTTCTTTTCCTGTAGTTTACCTATGGTCTTTGTTTTGTTTTCCTTCCCTCAGCTCAGCTCCATTCCTGCCTCCCAGCCCTCCGGGCTCTCTAGCTGCTTCCCGTATTCTTCCTCAGTACCCTGCCTTCGTTTATCTCTCTTCCTGGAGCCGTCCCTACTGGTATCTCACCGTGGGTAAGTGACCTCTGGGCTTGCTCCTTGCGGTCCCTGTATAGGGGTCGTTATCTCCTAGGTCGCTCGCCCAGGGGTAGGGCTCCCCACGGTCCAGAGGGTCCACTCTTGTCTCTCCTAGTTCGCTATACCCACTTCTCTTTCTACTCTGGTTAGAGCCTGTTTGTGCTCTCCTCTGAAGGGAGTAGTACACACCGTTGTAGGAAATCTTCAGTTTCTTGGCAATTTCTCGCATGCTATAGCCTTCATTTCTAAGAAACAGAATATACTCTCGTGTTTCACATGAAAGCTCCCTCTTTTCTGGCCATTCTGAGAGTTTAATGGAACCAACAAATGTAATGCTCCAGATTCTCAACTAGCTCAAAGGAAGGTCAGATTTATAGGTTCTCTAATCAGCCAAACTGTTTTCAGCTGTGCTAACATACTTGCACAAGGGTTTTCAAGGGTATTCTAACCATCCATTGGCCTTCATACACAGTTAGCAAACACAAAGAACCATAAGAACACTGGAGTGATGGTTGTTAGAAATGGGCCTCTATACACCTATGAAGATATTGCATTACAGACCGGACATTTGCAGCTAGAATAGTCATTTACCACATTAACAATGTATAGAGTGTATTTCTGAATCATTTAATGTTAGCTTCATTGGAAAAAAATGTGCTTTTTTCTCAAAAATAAGGAAATTTCTAAGTGACCCTAAACCTTAACGCTAGTGTATACATACAGTCACATTCGGAGGTATACATAGACACTAATACAGTTAGGTCCATATATATTTGGACAGAGAAATTTGGTTATAGACATTACCACAATGAATTTTAAACAAAACAATTCAGATGCAGTTGAAGTTCAGACTTTGAGCTTTTATTTGAGGGTATCCACATTAAAATTGGATGAAGGGTTTAGGAGTTTCAGCTCCTTAACAGGTGGAGCAGGTGTAAACCGCTGCGGAATCGGCACAAAGAATTAACATGCTGCGGAAAATAAACTGCAGATTATACATCCCCCCCCAAAACCACACCCCTCGTTATACATCCCCCCCCCAAACCACACCCC
This sequence comes from Ranitomeya variabilis, assembly GCF_051348905.1. Lineage (NCBI taxonomy): Eukaryota > Metazoa > Chordata > Amphibia > Anura > Dendrobatidae > Ranitomeya > Ranitomeya variabilis. Next base: position 627,076,905 of record NC_135233.1, read on the forward strand.
TCGTTATACATCCCCCCCAAAACCACACCCCTCGTTATACATCCCCCCCCCAAACCACACCCCTCGTTATACATCCCCCCCCAAAACCACACCCCTCGTTATACATCCCCCCCAAAACCACACCCCTCGTTATGCATCCCCCCAAAACCACACCCCTCGTTATGCATCCCCCCCCAAAACCACACCCCTCGTTATGCATCCCCAAAAAAACCACACCCCTCGTTATGCATCCCCCCAAAAAAACCACACCCCTCGTTATGCATCCCCCCAAAAAAACCCACCCCTCGTTATGCATCCCCCCCCAAAACCACACCCCTCGTTATACATCCCCCCCAAAACCACACCCCTCGTTATACATCCCCCCCAAAACCACACCCCTCGTTATACATCCCCCCCAAAACCACACCCCTCGTTATACATCCCCCCCCAAAACCACACCCCTCGTTATACATCCCCCCCAAAACCACACCCCTCGTTATACATCCCCCCCAAAACCACACCCCTCGTTATACATCCCCCCCAAAACCACACCCCTCGTTATACATCCCCCCCAAAACCACACCCCTCGTTATACATCCCCCCCAAAACCACACCCCTCGTTATACATCCCCCCCAAAACCACACCCCTCGTTATACATCCCCCCCAAAACCACACCCCTCGTTATACATCCCCCCCCAAAACCACACCCCTCGTTATACATCCCCCCCAAAACCACACCCCTCGTTATACATCCCCCCCAAAACCACACCCCTCGTTATACATCCCCCCCAAAACCACACCCCTCGTTATACATCCCCCCCAAAACCACACCCCTCGTTATACATCCCCCCCAAAACCACACCCCTCGTTATACATCGCCCCCAAAACCACACCCCTCGTTATACATCCCCCCCCAAAACCACACCCCTCGTTATACATCCCCCCCCAAAACCACACCCCTCGTTATACATCCCCCCCCAAAACCACACCCCTCGTTATACATCCCCCCCCAAAACCACACCCCTCGTTATACATCCCCCCCCAAAACCACACCCCTCGTTATACATCCCCCCCCAAAACCACACCCCTCGTTATACATCCCCCCCCAAAACCACACCCCTCGTTATACATCCCCCCCCAAAACCACACCCCTCGTTATACATCCCCCCCCAAAACCACACCCCTCGTTATACATCCCCCCCCAAAACCACACCCCTCGTTATACATCCCCCCCCAAAACCACACCCCTCGTTATACATCCCCCCCAAACCACACCCCTCGTTATACATCCCCCCCCAAACCACACCCCTCGTTATACATCCCCCCCAAACCACACCCCTCGTTATACATCCCCCCCCCAAAACCACACCCCTCGTTATACATCCCCCCCAAAACCACACCCCTCGTTATACATCCCCCCCAAAAACCACACCCCTCGTTATACATCCCCCCCCAAAACCACACCCCTCGTTATACATCCCCCCCCAAAACCACACCCCTCGTTATACATCCCCCCCAAACCACACCCCTCGTTATACATCCCCCCCCAAAAAACCACACCCCTCGTTATACATCCCCCCCCAAAACCACACCCCTCGTTATACATCCCCCCCCAAAACCACACCCCTCGTTATACATCCCCCCCCAAAACCACACCCCTCGTTATACATCCCCCCCCAAAACCACACCCCTCGTTATACATCCCCCCCCAAAACCACACCCCTCGTTATACATCCCCCCCAAACCACACCCCTCGTTATACATCCCCCCCCAAACCACACCCCTCGTTATACATCCCCCCCAAACCACACCCCTCGTTATACATCCCCCCCCCAAAACCACACCCCTCGTTATACATCCCCCCCAAAACCACACCCCTCGTTATACATCCCCCCCAAAAACCACACCCCTCGTTATACATCCCCCCCAAAACCACACCCCTCGTTATACATCCCCCCCCAAAACCACACCCCTCGTTATACATCCCCCCCAAACCACACCCCTCGTTATACATCCCCCCCCAAAAAACCACACCCCTCGTTATACATCCCCCCCCAAAACCACACCCCTCGTTATACATCCCCCCCCAAAACCACACCCCTCGTTATACATCCCCCCCCAAAACCACACCCCTCGTTATACATCCCCCAAAACCACACCACACACCCCTAATTATACAGCCCTTGCCTCTCACTTTTGTGCGGCGTCACCGGCAGTGTCTCATCACTGACTCGCGTCGGGCGGAATCGCTACTAATACCGGCAGGAAAACGGCATCCCGCTGCCAGGATCCCATCCCTTCTAGTCCGGCCGTCCTTTCTACGGTCGCTGCTGACGTCATTTTCCGGCGACGGATGTGCGGCTGTGCTGAGCTGGAGATTTTATGCAGTCATGGCGGTGAGAACCGGAGATTTATTACAAAGGGGGTAAATGCACAGGGGACATGAACGAATATTCTTCCCATAGCTGAGGCTCTGTAACCGGGCCAGTACCCTGCCCCCACTATCCTGCCCACATCTGCCCCCACTGCTCCCAGTACCCTGACCACATCTGCCCCCACTGCTCCCAGTATCCTGCCCCCACTGCTCCCAGTATCCTGCCCACATCTGCCCCCACTGCTCCCAGTACCCTGCCCACATCTGCCCCCACTGCTCCCAGTACCCTGCCTACATCTGCCCCCACTGCTCCCAGTATCCTGTCCACATCTGCTCCCAGTATCCTGCCCACATCTGCCCCCACTGCTCCCAGTATCCTGCCCACATCTGCCCCCACTGCTCCCAGTACCCTGCCTACATCTGCCCCCACTGCTCCCAGTACCCTGCCCCCACTGCTCCCAGTACCCTGCCCACATCTGCCCCCACTGCTCCCAGTATCCTGCCCCCCACTGCTCCTAGTACCCTGTCCACATCTGCTCCCAGTACCCTGCCCTCATCTGCCCCCACTGCTCCTAGTATCTGCCCCCCACTGCTCCCAGTATCCTGCCCACATCTGCCCCCACTGCTCCCAGTATCCTACCAACTACTCCCAGTATCCTGCCCACATCTGCCCCCACTGCTCCCAGTATCCTGTCCACATCTGCTCCCAGTATCCTACCAACATCTGCCCCATTGCTCCCAGTATCCTGCACCCACTGCTCCCGGTATCCTGCCCACATCTGCCCCCACTGCTCCCGGTATCCTGCCCACATCTGCCCCCAGTGCTCCCAGTATCCTGCCCACATCTGCCCCCACTGCTCCCAGTATTCTGCCCCCACTGCTCCCAGTATTCTGCCCCCACTGCTCCCAGTATTCTGCCCCCACTGCTCCCAGTATTCTGCCCCCACTGCTCCCAGTATTCCGCCCCCACTGCTCCCAGTATCCTGCCCACATCTCCCAGTATTCTGCCCCCACTGCTCCCAGTATCCTGCCCACATCTCCCAGTATTCTGCTCACATCTGCCCCTCCACTGCTCCCAGTACCCTGCCCACATCTGCCCCCAGTATCCTACCAACATCTGCCCCCACTTCTTCCAGTATCCTGCCCACATCTGCTCCCAGTATCCTACCAACATCTGCCCCCACTGCTCCCAGTGTCCTGCCCACATCTGCTCCCAGTATCCTACCAACATCTGCCCCCACTGCTCCCAGTGTCCTGCCCACATCTGCCCCCACTGCTCCCAGTACCCTGCCCACATCTGCCCCCACTGCTCCCAGTATCCTGCCCCCCACTGCTCCCAGTACCCTGTCCACATCTGCTCCCAGTACCCTGCCCTCATCTGCCCCCACTGCTCCTAGTATCTGCCCCCCACTGCTCCCAGTATCCTGCCCACATCTGCCCCCACTGCTCCCAGTATCCTACCAACTGCTCCCAGTATCCTGCCCACATCTGCCCCCACTGCTCCCAGTATCCTGTCCACATCTGCTCCCAGTATCCTGCCCACATCTGCCCCCACTGCTCCCAGTATCCTGCCCACATCTGCTCCCAGTATCCTGCCCACATCTGCCCCCACTGCTCCCAGTACCCTGCCTATATCTGCCCCCACTGCTCCCAGTACCCTGCCTACATCTGCCGCCACTGCTCCCAGTACCCTGCCCCCACTGCTCCCAGTACCCTGCCCACATCTGCCCCCACTGCTCCCAGTATCCTGCCCCCCACAGCTCCCAGTACCCTGTCCACATCTGCTCCCAGTACCCTGCCCTCATCTGCCCCCACTGCTCCTAGTATCTGCCCCCCACTGCTCCCAGTATCCTGCCCACATCTGCCCCCACTGCTCCCAGTATCCTGCCCACATCTGCTCCCAGTATCCTGCCCACATCTGCTCCCAGTATCCTACTCACATCTGCTCCCAGTATCCTGCTCACATCTGCCCCCACTGCTCCCAGTACCGTGCCCTCATCTGCCCCCACTGCTCCCAGTATCCTACCAACTGCTCCCAGTATCCTGCCCACATCTGCCCCCACTGCACCCAGTACCCTGCCCTCTTCTGCCCCCACTGCTCCCAGTATCCTACCAACATCTGCCCCATTGCTCCCAGTATCCTGCACCGACTGCTACCGGTATCCTGCCCACATCTGCCCCCACTGCTCCCGGTATCCTGCCCACATCTGCCCCCACTGCTCCCAGTATTCCGCCCCCACTGCTCCCAGTATTCCGCCCCCACTGCTCCCAGTATTCCGCCCCCACTGCTCCCAGTATTCTGCCCCCACTGCTCCCAGTATCCTGCCCACATCTCCCAGTATTCTGCTCACATCTGCCCCTCCACTGCTCCCAGTACCCTGCCCACATCTGCCCCCAGTATCCTACCAACATCTGCCCCCACTGCTTCCAGTATCCTGCCCACATCTGCTCCCAGTATCCTACCAACATTTGCCCCCACTGCTCCCAGTGTCCTGCCCACATCTGCCCCTCCACTGCTCCCAGTACCCTGCCCACATCTGCCCCACTGCTCCCAGTATCCTGCCCACATCTGCCCCCACTGCTTTCATTATCCTGCCCACATGTGCCCCTCCACTGCTCCCAGTACCCTGCCCACATCTGCCCCCACTGCTCCCAGTACCCTGCCCACATCTGCCCCCACTGCTCCCAGTATCCTGCCCACATCTGCCCCTCCACTGCTCCGAGTACCCTGCCCACATCTGCCCCCACTGCTCCCAGTACCCTGCCCCCACTGCTCCCAGTACCCTGCCCACATCTGCCCCCACTGCTCCTAGTATCCTGCCCCCACTGCTCCCAGTATCCTGCCCACATCTGCCCCTCCACTGCTCCCAGTACCCTGCCCACATCTGCCCCCACTGCTCCCAGTAACCTGCCCCCACTGCTCCCAGTAACCTGCCCCCACTGCTCCCAGTACCCTGCCCACATCTGCCCCCACTGCTCCTAGTATCCTGCCCACATCTGCCCCCACTGCTCCCAGTATCCTGCCCACGTCTGCTCCCAGTATTCTGCTCACATCTGCCCCTCCACTGCTCCCAGTACCCTGCCCACATCTGCCCCCACTGCTTCCAGTATCCTGCCGACATCTGCCCCCACTGCTCCCAGTATCCTACCAACATCTGCCCCCACTGCTCCCAGTATCCTGCCGACATCTGCCCCCACTGCTCCCAGTATCCTGCCGACATCTGCCCTCACTGCTCCCAGTATCCTGCCCACATCTGCTTCCAGTATCCTACGAACATCTGCCCCCACTGCTCCCAGTATCCTGCCCCCAGTATCCTTCCCACATCTGCCCCCACTGCTCCCAGTATCCTGCCCACATCTGCCTCCACTGCTCCCAGTATCCTACCAACATCTGCCCCCCACTGCTTCCAGTACCCTGCCCACATCTGCCCCCACTGCTCTCAGTATCCTACTAACATCTGCCCCCACTGCTCCCAGTATCCTGCCCACATCTGGCCCTCCACTGCTCCCAGTACCCTGCCCACATCTGCCCCTCCACTGCTCCCAGTGTCCTGCCCACATCTGCCCCTCCACTGCTCCCAGTATCCTGCCCACATCTGCCCCCACTGCTCCCAGTACCCTGCCCAAATCTGCCCCCACTGCTCCCAGTATCCTGCCCACATCTGCCCCTCCACTGCTCCCAGTACCCTGCCCACATCTGCCCCCACTGCTCCCAGTATCCTGCCCACATCTGCCCCCACTGCTCATAGTATCCTGCTCCCAGTATCCTGCCCATATCTGCCCCCACTGCTCCCAGTATCCTGCCCACATCTGCCCCCACTGCTCCCAGTATCCTACCCACATCTGCCCCCACTGCTCCCAGTATCCTGCCCACATCTACCCCCCCACTGCTCCCAGTATCCTACCAACATCTGCTCCCAGTATCCTGCCCACATCTGCCCCCACTGCTCCCAGTATCCTGCCCACATCTGCTCCCAGTATCCTGCTCACATCTGCCCCCACTGCTCCCAGTACCCTGCCATCATCTGCCCCCACTGCTCCCAGTATCCTACCAACATCTGCCCCCACTGCTCCAAGTATCCTACCAACATCTGCCCCCACTGCTCCCAGTATCCTACCAACATCTTCCCCCACTGCTCCCAGTATCCTGCCCACATCTGCCCCTCCACTGCTCCCAGTATCCTGCCCACATCTGCCCCTCCACTGCTCTCAGTATCCTGCCCACATCTGCCCCTCCACTGGTCCCAGTATCCTGCCCACATCTGCCCCCACTGCTCCCAGTATCCTGCCCACATCTGCCCCCATTGCTTCCAGTATCGTGCCCACATCTGCCCCTCCACTGCTCCCAGTACCCTGCCCCCACTGCTCCCAGTACCCTTTCCACATCTGCCCCCACTGCTCCTAGTATCCTGCCCACATCTGCCCCCACTGCTCCCAGTATCCTGCCCACTTCTGCTCCCAGTATTCTGCTCACATCTGCCCCTCCACTGCTCCCAGTACCCTGCCCACATCTGCCCCCACTGCTCCTAGTATCCTGCCCACATCTGCCCCCACTGCTCCCAGTATCCTGCCCACTTCTGCTCCCAGTATTCTGCTCACATCTGCCCCTCCACTGCTCCCAGTACCCTGCCCACATCTGCCCCCACTGCTCCCAGTATCCTGCCCACATCTGCCCCCACTGCTCCTAGTATCCTGCTCTCAGTATCCTGCCCATATCTGCCCCCACTGCTCCCAGTATCCTGCCCACATCTGCCCCCACTGCTCCCAGTATCCTGCCCACATCTGCCCCCACTGCTCCCAGTATCCTGCCCACATCTACCCCCCCACTGCTCCCAGTATCCTACCAACATCTGCTCCCAGTATCCTGCCCACATCTGCCCCCACTGCTCCCAGTATCCTGCCCACATCTGCTCCCAGTATCCTGCTCATATCTGCCCCCACTGCTCCCAGTACCCTGCCATCATCTGCCCCCACTGCTCCCAGTATCCTACCAACATCTGCCCCCACTGCTCCCAGTATCCTACCAACATCTGCCCCCACTGCTCCCAGTATCCTACCAACATCTTCCCCCACTGCTCCCAGTATCCTGCCCACATCTGCCCCTCCACTGCTCCCAGTATCCTGCCCACATCTGCCCCTCCACTGCTCCCAGTATCCTGCCCACATCTGCCCCTCCACTGCTCTCAGTATCCTGCCCACATCTGCCCCCACTGCTCCCAGTATCCTGCCCACATCTGCCCCCATTGCTTCCAGTATCGTGCCCACATCTGCCCCTCCACTGCTCCCAGTACCCTGCCCCCACTGCTCCCAGTACCCTTTCCACATCTGCCCCCACTGCTCCTAGTATCCTGCCCACATCTGCCCCCACTGCTCCCAGTATCCTGCCCACTTCTGCTCCCAGTATTCTGCTCACATCTGCCCCTCCACTGCTCCCAGTACCCTGCCCACATCTGCCCCCACTGCTTCCAGTATCCTGCCGACATCTGCCCCCACTGCTCCCAGTATCCTACCAACATCTGCCCCCACTGCTCCCAGTATCCTGCCGACATCTGCCCCCACTGCTCCCAGTATCCTGCCGACATCTGCCCCCACTGCTCCCAGAATCCTGCCCACATCTGCTCCCAGTATCCGAACATCTGCCCCCACTGCTTTCAGTATCCTGCCCCCACTGCTCCCAGTATCCTTCCCACATCTGCCTCCACTGCTCCCAGTATCCTACAAACATCTGCCCCCACTGCTCCCAGTACCCTGCCCACATCTGCCCCCACTGCTCCCAGTACCCTGCCCACATCTGCCCCCACTGCTCTCAGTATCCTACTAACATCTGCCCCCACTGCTCCCAGTATCCTGCCCACATCTGCCCCTCCACTGCTCCCAGTACCCTGCCCACATCTGCCCCCACTGCTCCCAGTACCCTGCCCACATCTGCCCCCACTGCTCTCAGTATCCTACTAACATCTGCCCCCACTGCTCCCAGTGTCCTGCCCACATCTGCCCCTCCACTGCTCCCAGTACCGTGCCTTCATCTGCCCCCACTGCTCCCAGTATCCTACCAACTGCTCCCAGTATCCTGCCCACATCTGCCCCCACTGCACCCAGTACCCTGCCCTCTTCTGCCCCCACTGCTCCCAGTATCCTACCAACATCTGCCCCATTGCTCCCAGTATCCTGCACCCACTGCTCCCGGTATCCTGCCCACATCTGCCCCCACTGCTCCCGGTATCCTGCCCACATCTGCCCCCACTGCTCCCAGTATCCTGCCCACATCTGCCCCCACTGCTCCCAGTATTCCGCCCCCACTGCTCCCAGTATTCCGCCCCCACTGCTCCCAGTATTCCGCCCCCACTGCTCCCAGTATTCCGCCCCCACTGCTCCCAGTATTCTGCCCCCACTGCTCCCAGTATCCTGCCCACATCTCCCAGTATTCTGCTCACATCTGCCCCTCTACTGCTCCCAGTACCCTGCCCACATCTGCCCCCAGTATCCTACCAACATCTGCCCCTACTGCTTCCAGTATCCTGCCCACATCTGCTCCCAGTATCCTACCAACATCTGCCCCCACTGCTCCCAGTGTCCTGCCCACATCTGCCCCCACTGCTCCCAGTACCTTGCCCACATCTGCCCCCACTGCTCCCAGTACCCTGCCCACATCTGCCCCCACTGCTTCCAGTATCCTGCCCACATCTGCCCCTCCACTGCTCCCAGTACCCTGCCCACATCTGCCCCACTGCTCCCAGTATCCTGCCCACATCTGCCCCCACTGCTCCCAGTATCCTGCCCACATCTGCCCCTCCACTGCTCCGAGTACCCTGCCCACATCTGCCCCCACTGCTCCCAGTACCCTGCCCCCACTGCTCCCAGTACCCTTCCCACATCTGCCCCCACTGCTCCTAGTATCCTGCCCCCACTGCTCCCAGTATCCTGCCCATATCTGCCCCCACTGCTCCCAGTATCCTGCCCACATCTGCCCCACTGCTCCCAGTATCCTGCCCACATCTACCCCCCCACTACTCCCAGTATCCTACCAACATCTGCTCCCAGTATCCTGCCCACATCTGCCCCCACTGCTCCCAGTATCCTGCCCACATCTGCTCCCAGTATCCTGCTCACATCTGCCCCCACTGCTCCCAGTATCCTACCAACATCTGCCCCCACTGCTCCCAGTACCCTGCCCACATCTGCCCCCACTGCTCCCAGTACCCTGCCCACATCTGCCCCCACTGCTCCCAGTATCCTGCCCACATCTGCCCCTCCACTGCTCCCAGTATCCTGCCCACATCTGCCCCCACTGCTCCCAGTATCCTGCCCACATCTGCCCCCATTGCTTCCAGTATCGTGCCCACATCTGCCCCTCCACTGCTCCCAGTACCCTGCCCACATCTGCCCCCACTGCTCCCAGTATCCTACCCCCACTGCTCCCAGTATCCTGCCCTCATCTGCCCCCACTGCTCCCAGTATCCTGCCCACATCTGCCTCCACTGCTCCCAGTATCCTGCCCACATCTGCCCCCACTGCTCCCAGTACCCTGCCCACATCTGCCCCTCCACTGCTCCCAGTATCCTGCCCCCACTGCTCCCAGTTTCCTGCCCCCACTGCTCCCAGTATCCTGCCCCCACTGCTCCCAGTATCCTGCCGACTCCTGCCCCCACTGCTCCCAGTATCCTGCCCTCATCCTCCCCCACTTCTCCCAGTATCCTGCCCTCATCCTCCCCCACTGCTCCCAGTATCCTGCCCACATGTGCCCCCACTGCTCCCAGTATCCTGCCCACATCTGCCCCCACTGCTCCCAGTATCCTGCCCACATCTGCCCCCATTGCTTCCAGTATCGTGCCCACATCTGCCCCTCCGCTGCTCCCAGTACCCTGCCCACATCTGCCCCCACTGCTCCCAGTATCCTGCCCCCACTGCTCCCAGTATCCTGCCCTCATCTGCCCCCACTGCTCCCAGTATCCTGCCCACATCTGCCTCCACTGCTCCCAGTATCCTGCCCACATCTGCCCCCATTGCTCCCAGTACCCTGCCCACATCTGCCCCTCCACTGCTCCCAGTATCCTGCACACATCTGCCCCCACTGCTCCCAGTATCCTGCCCCCACTGCTCCCAGTATCCTGCCCCCACTGCTCACAGTATCCTGCCGACTCCTGCCCCCACTGCTCCCAGTATCCTGCCCTCATCCTCCCCCACTGCTCCCAGTATCCTGCCCTCATCCTCCCCCACTGCTTCCAGTATCCTGCCCACATGTGCCCCCACTGCTCCCAGTATCCTGCCCCCACTGCTGCCAGTATCCTGCTCACATCTGCCCCTCCACTGCTCCCAGTACCCTGCCCTCACTGCTCCCAGTACCTTGCCCACATCTGCCCCCACTGCTCCCAGTACCTTGCCCTCATCTGCCCCCACTGCTCCCAGTACCCTGCCCACATCTGCCCCCCACTGCTCCCAGTACCCTGCCCACATCTGCCCCGCACTGCTCCCAGTACACTGCCCACATCTGCTCCCAGTATCCTGCCCACATCTGCCCCTCCACTGCTCCCAGTATCCTGCCCTTCCACTGCTCCCAGTATCCTGCCCACATCTGCCCCCACTGCTCCCAGTATCCTGCCCACATCTGCCCCCACTGCTCCCAGTATCCTCCCCCCACTGCTCCTACTATCCTGCCCCCACTGCTCCCAGTATCCTGCCCACATCTGCCCCGCACTGCTCCCAGTACACTGCCCACATCTGCTCCCAGTATCCTGCCCACATCTGCCCCTCCACTGCTCCCAGTATCCTGCCCACATCTGCCCCTCCACTGCTCCCAGTATCCTGCCCACATCTGCCCCCACTGCTCCCAGTATCCTGCCCACATCTGCCCCCACTGCTCCCAGTATTCTCCCCCCACTGCTCCTACTATCCTGCCCCCACTGCTCCCAGTATCCTGCCCCCACTGCTCCCAGTATCCTGCCGACTCCTGCCCCCAGTGCTCCCAGTATCCTGCCCTCATCCTCCTCCACTTATCCCAGTATCCTGCCCTCATCCTCTCCCACTGCTCCCAGTATCCTGCCCTCATCCTCCCCCACTGCTCCCAGTATCCTGCCCACATGTGCCCCCACTGCTCCCAGTATCCTGCCCACATCTGCCCCCACTGCTCCCAGTATCCTGCCCACATCTGCCCCCACTGCTCCCAGTATCCTGCTCACATCTGCCCCTCCACTGCTCCCAGTACCCTGCCCTCACTGCTCCCAGTATCCTGCCAACATCTGCCCCTCCACTGCTCCCAGTACCTTGCCCACATCTGCCCCCACTGCTCCCAGTACCCTGCCCACATCTGCCCCCACTGCTCCCAGTACCCTGCCCACATCTGCCCCCCACTGCTCCCAGTACCCTGCCCACATCTGCCCCCCACTGCTCCCAGTACCCTGCCCACATCTGCCCCCCACTGCTCCCAGTACACTGCCCACATCTGCTCCCAGTATCCTGCCCACATCTGCCCCTCCACTGCTCCCAGTATCCTGCCCACATCTGCCCCTCCACTGCTCCCAGTATCCTGCCCACATCTGCCCCCACTGCTCCCAGTATCCTGCCCACATCTGCCCCCACTTCTCCCAGTATCCTCCCCCCACTGCTCCTACTATCCTGCCCCCACTGCTCCCAGTACCCTGCCCACATCTGCCCCCACTGCTCCCAGTACCCTGCCCACATCTGCCCCTCCACTCCTCCCAGTATCCTGCCCACATCTGCCCCCACTGCTCCCAGTATCCTGCCGACATCTGCCCCACTGCTCCCAGTATCCTGCCCACATCTGCCCCACTGCTCCCAGTATCCTGCCCTCATCCTTCCCCACTGCTCCCAGTATCCTGCCCACATCTGCCTCCACTGCTCCCAGTATCCTGCCCACATCTGCCTCCACTGCTCCCAGTATCCTACCAACATCTGCCCCCACTGCTCCCAGTACCCTGCCCACATCTGCCCCCACTGCTCTCAGTATCCTACTAACATCTGCCCCCACTGCTCCCAGTATCCTGCCCACATCTGCCCCTCCACTGCTCCCAGTACCCTGCCCACATATGCCCCCACTGCTCCCAGTGTCCTGCCCACATCTGCCCCTCCACTGCTCCCAGTATCCTGCCCACATCTGCCCCTCCACTGCTCCCAGTACCCTGCCCACATCTGCCCCTCCACTGCTCCCAGTACCCTGCCCACATCTGCCCCTCCACTGCTCCCAGTACCCTGCCCACATCTGCCCCCACTGCTCCCAGTACCCTGCCCAAATCTGCCCCCACTGCTCCCAGTATCCTGCCCACATCTGCCCCTCCACTGCTCCCAGTACCCTGCCCACATCTGCCCCCACTGCTCCCAATATCCTGCCCACATCTGCCCCCACTGCTCCTAGTATCCTGCCCCCACTGCTCCCAGTATCCTGCCTATATCTGCCCCCACTGCTCCCAGTATCCTGCCCACATCTGCCCCCACTGCTCCCAGTATCCTGCCCACATCTACCCCCCCACTGCTCCCAGTATCCTACCAACATCTGCTCCCAGTATCCTGCCCACATCTGCCCCCACTGCTCCCAGTATCCTGCCCACATCTGCTCCCAGTATCCTGCTCACATCTGCCCCCACTGCTCCCAGTATCCTACCAACATCTGCCCCCACTGCTCCCAGTATCCTGCCCACATCTGCCCCCACTGCTCCCAGTACCCTGCCCACATCTGCCCCCACTGCTCCCAGTATCCTGCCCACATCTGCCCCTCCACTGCTCCCAGTATCCTGCCCACATCTGCCCCCACTGCTCCCAGTATCCTGCCCACATCTGCCCCCATTGCTTCCAGTATCGTGCCCACATCTGCCCCTCCACTGCTCCCAGTACCCTGCCCACATCTGCCCCCACTGCTCCCAGTATCCTGCCCCCACTGCTCCCAGTATCCTGCCCTCATCTGCCCCCACTGCTCCCAGTACCCTGCCCACATCTGCCCCCACTGCTCCCAGTACCCTGCCCACATCTGCCCCTCCACTGCTCCGAGTACCCTGCCCACATCTGCCCCCACTGCTCCCAGTACCCTGCCCCCACTGCTCCCAGTACCCTGCCCACATCTGCCCCCACTGCTCCTAGTATCCTGCCCCCACTGCTCCCAGTATCCTGCCCTCATCTGCCCCCACTGCTCCCAGTATCCTGCCCACATCTGCCCCTCCACTGCTCCCAGTACCCTGCCCACATCTGCCCCCACTGCTCCCAGTACCCTGCCCCCACTGCTCCCAGTACCCTGCCCACATCTGCCCCCACTGCTCCTAGTATCCTGCCCACATCTGCCCCCACTGCTCCCAGTATCCTGCCCACATCTGCCCCTCCACTGCTCCCAGTACCCTGCCCACATCTGCCCCCACTGCTTCCAGTATCCTGCCGACATCTGCCCCCACTGCTCCCAGTATCCTACCAACATCTGCCCCCACTGCTCCCAGTATCCTGCCGACATCTGCCCTCACTGCTCCCAGTATCCTGCCCACATCTGCTCCCAGTATCCTACGAACATCTGCCCCCACTGCTCCCAGTATCCTGCCCCCAGTATCCTTCCCACATCTGCCCCCACTGCTCCCAGTATCCTGCCCACATCTGCCTCCACTGCTCCCAGTATCCTACCAACATCTGCCCCCCACTGCTTCCAGTACCCTGCCCACATCTGCCCCCACTGCTCTCAGTATCCTACTAACATCTGCCCCCACTGCTCCCAGTATCCTGCCCACATCTGCCCCTCCACTGCTCCCAGTACCCTGCCCACATCTGCCCCCACTGCTCCCAGTGTCCTGCCCACATCTGCCCCTCCACTGCTCCCAGTATCCTGCCCACATCTGCCCCCACTGCTCCCAGTACTTTGCCCAAATCTGCCCCCACTGCTCCCAGTATCCTGCCCACATCTGCCCCTCCACTGCTCCCAGTACCCTGCCCACATCTGCCCCACTGCTCCCAGTATCCTGCCCACATCTGCCCCCACTGCTCCTAGTATCCTGCTCCCAGTATCCTGCCCATATCTGCCCCCACTGCTCCCAGTATCCTGCCCACATCTGCCCCCACTGCTCCCAGTATCCTGCCCACATCTGCCCCCACTGCTCCCAGTATCTTGCCCACATGTACCCCCCCACTGCTCCCAGTATCCTACCAACATCTGCTCCCAGTATCCTGCCCCCACTGCTCCCAGTATCCTGCCCACATCTGCTCCCAGTATCCTGCTCACATCTGCCCCCACTGCTCCCAGTACCCTGCCATCATCTGCCCCCACTGCTCCCAGTATCCTACCAACATCTGCCCCCACTGCTCCCAGTATCCTACCAACATCTGCCCCCACTGCTCCCAGTATCCTACCAACATCTGCCCCTCCACTGCTCCAAGTATCCTGCCCACATCTGCCCCTCCACTGCTCCCAGTATCCTGCCGACATCTGCCCCACTGCTCCCAGTATCCTGCCCACATCTGCCCCACTGCTCCCAGTATCCTGCCCTCATCCTTCCCCACTGCTCCCAGTATCCTGCCCACATCTGCCTCCACTGCTCCCAGTATCCTGCCCACATCTGCCTCCACTGCTCCCAGTATCCTACCAACATCTGCCCCCACTGCTCCCAGTACCCTGCCCACATCTGCCCCCACTGCTCTCAGTATCCTACTAACATCTGCCCCCACTGCTCCCAGTATCCTGCCCACATCTGCCCCTCCACTGCTCCCAGTACCCTGCCCACATCTGCCCCCACTGCTCCCAGTGTCCTGCCCACATCTGCCCCTCCACTGCTCCCAGTATCCTGCCCACATCTGCCCCTCCACTGCTCCCAGTACCCTGCCCACATCTGCCTCTCCACTGCTCCCAGTACCCTGCCCACATCTGCCCCCACTGCTCCCAGTACCCTGCCCAAATCTGCCCCCACTGCTCCCAGTATCCTGCCCACATCTGCCCCTCCACTGCTCCCAGTACCCTGCCCCCACTGCTCCCAATATCCTGCCCACATCTGCCCCCACTGCTCCTAGTATCCTGCCCCCACTGCTCCCAGTATCCTGCCTATATCTGCCCCCAGTGCTCCCAGTATCCTGCCCACATCTGCCCCCACTGCTCCCAGTATCCTGCCCACATCTACCCCCCCATTGCTCCCAGTATCCTACCAACATCTGCTCCCAGTATCCTGCCCCCACTGCTCCCAGTATCCTGCCCACATCTGCTCCCAGTATCCTGCTCACATCTGCCCCCTCTGCTCCCAGTATCCTACCATCATCTGCCCCCACTGCTCCCAGTATCCTGCCCACATCTGCCCCCACTGCTCCCAGTACCCTGCCCACATCTGCCCCCACTGCTCCCAGTATCCTGCCCACATCTGCCCCTCCACTGCTCCCAGTATCCTGCCCACATCTGCCCCCACTGCTCCCAGTATCCTGCCCACATCTGCCCCCATTGCTTCCAGTATCGTGCCCACATCTGCCCCTCCACTGCTCCCAGTACCCTGCCCACATCTGCCCCCACTGCTCCCAGTATCCTGCCCTCATCTGCCCCCACTGCTCCCAGTACCCTGCCCACATCTGCCCCCACTGCTCCCAGTACCCTGCCCACATCTGCCCCTCCACTGCTCCGAGTACCCTGCCCACATCTGCCCCCACTGCTCCCAGTACCCTGCCCCCACTGCTCCCAGTACCCTGCCCACATCTGCCCCCACTGCTCCTAGTATCCTGCCCCCACTGCTCCCAGTATCCTGCCCTCAACTGCCCCCACTGCTCCCAGTATCCTGCCCACATCTGCCCCTCCACTGCACCCAGTACCCTGCCCACATCTGCCCCCACTGCTCCCAGTACCCTGCCCCCACTGCTCCCAGTACCCTGCCCACATCTGCCCCCACTGCTCCTAGTATCCTGCCCACATCTGCCCCCACTGCTCCCAGTATCCTGCCCACGTCTGCTCCCAGTATTCTGCTCACATCTGCCCCTCCACTGCTCCCAGTACCCTGCCCACATCTGCCCCCACTGCTTCCAGTATCCTGCCGACATCTGCCCCCACTGCTCCCAGTATCCTACCAACATCTGCCCCCACTGCTCCCAGTATCCTGCCGACATCTGCCCCCACTGCTCCCAGTATCCTGCCGACATCTGCCCTCACTGCTCCCAGTATCCTGCCCACATCTGCTCCCAGTATCCTACGAACATCTGCCCCCACTGCTCCCAGTATCCTGCCCCCAGTATCCTTCCCACATCTGCCCCCACTGCTCCCAGTATCCTGCCCACATCTGCCTCCACTGCTCCCAGTATCCTACCAACATCTGCCCCCCACTGCTTCCAGTACCCTGCCCACATCTGCCCCCACTGCTCTCAGTATCCTACTAACATCTGCCCCCACTGCTCCCAGTATCCTGCCCACATCTGCCCCCCACTGCTCCCAGTACCCTGCCCACATCTGCCCCCACTGCTCCCAGTGTCCTGCTCACATCTGCCCCTCCACTGCTCCCAGTATCCTGCCCACATCTGCCCCCACTGCTCCCAGTACTTTGCCGAAATCTGCCCCCACTGCTCCCAGTATCCTGCCCACATCTGCCCCTCCACTGCTCCCAGTACCCTGCCCACATCTGCCCCACTGCTCCCAGTATCCTGCCCACATCTGCCCCCACTGCTCCTAGTATCCTGCTCCCAGTATCCTGCCCATATCTGCCCCCACTGCTCTCAGTATCCTGCCCACATCTGCCCCTACTGCTCCCAGTATCCTGCCCACATCTGCCCCCACTGCTCCCAGTATCCTGCCCACATCTGCCCCCACTGCTCCCAGTATCTTGCCCACATCTACCCCCCCACTGCTCCCAGTATACTACCAACATCTGCTCCCAGTATCCTGCCCACATCTGCCCCCACTGCTCCCAGTATCCTGCCCACATCTGCTCCCAGTATCCTGCTCACATCTGCCCCCACTGCTCCCAGTACCCTGCCATCATCTGCCCCCACTGCTCCCAGTATCCTACCAACATCTGCTCCCAGTATCCTACCAACATCTGCCCCCACTGCTCCCAGTATCCTACCAACATCTGCCCCCACTGCTCCCAGTACCCTGCCCACATCTGCCCCTCCACTACTCCAAGTATCCTGCCCACATCTGCCCCTCCACTGCTCCCAGTATCCTGCCCACATCTGCCCCTCCACTGCTCCCAGTATCCTGCCCACATCTGCCCCCATTGCTTCCAGTATCGTGCCCACATCTGCCCCTCCACTGCTCCCAGTACCCTGCCCCCACTGCTCCCAGTACCCTTTCCACATCTGCCCCCACTGCTCCTAGTATCCTGCCCACATCTGCCCCCACTGCTCCCAGTATCCTGCCTACGTCTGCTCCCAGTATTCTGCTCACATCTTCCCCTCCACTGCTCCCAGTACCCTGCCCACATCTGCCCCCACTGCTTCCAGTATCCTGCCGACATCTGCCCCCACTGCTCCCAGTATCCTACCAACATCTGCCCCCACTGCTCCCAGTATCCTGCCGACATCTGCCCCCACTGCTCCCAGTATCCTGCCGACATCTGCCCCCACTGCTCCCTGTATCCTGCCCACATCTGCTCCCAGTATGCTACGAACATCTGCCCCCACTGCTCCCAGTATCCTGCCCCCACTGCTCCCAGTATCCTTCCCACATCTGCCCCCACTGCTCCCTGTATCCTGCCCACATCTGCCTCCACTGCTCCCAGTATCCTACCAACATCTGCCCCCACTGCTCCCAGTACCCTGCCCACATCTGCCCCCACTGCTCTCAGTATCCTGCCCACATCTGCCCCCACTGCTCTCAGTATCCTACTAACATCTGCCCCCACTGCTCCCAGTATCCTGCCCACGTCTGCCCCTCCACTGCTCCCAGTACCCTGCCCACATCTGCCCCCACTGCTCCCAGTGTCCTGCCCACATCTGCCCCTCCACTGCTCCCAGTATCCTGCCCACATCTGCCCCTCCACTGCTCCCAGTACCCTGCCTACATCTGCCCCCACTGCTCCCAGTGTCCTGCCCACATCTGCCCCTCCACTGCTCCCAGTGTCCTGCCCACATCTACCCCCACTGCTCCCAGTATCCTGCCCCCACTGCTCCCAGTATCCTGCCCACATCTGCCCCACTGCTCCCAGTATCCTGCCCACATCTACCCCCCCACTGCTCCCAGTATCCTACCAACATCTGCTCCCAGTATCCTGCCCACATCTGCCCCCACTGCTCCCAGTATCCTGCCCACATCTGCTCCCAGTATCCTGCTCACATCTGCCCCCACTGCTCCCAGTATCCTAGCAACATCTGCCCCCACTGCTCCCAGTATCCTGCCCACATCTGCCCCCACTGCTCCCAGTACCCTGCCCACATCTGCCCCCACTGCTCCCAGTGTCCTGCCCACATCTGCCCCTCCACTGCTCCCAGTATCCTGACCACATCTGCCCCCACTGCTCCCAGTATCCTGCCCACATCTGCCCCCATTGCTTCCAGTATCGTGCCCACATCTGCCCCTCCACTGCTCCCAGTACCCTGCCCACATCTGCCCCCACTGCTCCCAGTATCCTGCCCCCACTGCTCCCAGTATCCTGCCCTCATCTGCCCCCACTGCTCCCAGTATCCTGCCCACATCTGCCTCCACTGCTCCCAGTATCCTGCCCACATCTGCCCCCACTGCTCCCAGTACCCTGCCCACATCTGCCCCTCCACTGCTCCCAGTATCCTGCCCACATCTACCCCCACTGCTCCCAGTATCCTGCCCCCACTGCTCCCAGTATCCTGCCCCCACTGCTCCCAGTATCCTGCCGACTTCTGCCCCCACTGCTCCCAGTATCCTGCCCTCATCCTCCCCCACTGCTCCCAGTATCCTGCCCTCATCCTCCCCCACTGCTCCCAGTATCCTGCCCACATGTGCCCCCACTGCTCCCAGTATCCTGCCCACATCTGCCCCCATTGCTTCCAGTATCGTGCCCACATCTGCCCCTCCACTGCTCCCAGTACCCTGCCCACATCTGCCCCCACTGCTCCCAGTATCTTGCCCTCATCTGCCCCCACTGCTCCCAGTATCCTGCCCACATCTGCCTCCACTGCTCCCAGTATCCTGCCCACATCTGCCCCCACTGCTCCCAGTACCCTGCCCACATCTGCCCCCACTGCTCCCAGTACCCTGCCCACATCTGCCCCTCCACTGCTCCCAGTATCCTGCACACATCTGCCCCCACTGCTCCCAGTATCCTGCCCCCACTGCTCCCAGTATCCTGCCCCCACTGCTCACAGTATCCTGCCGACTCCTGCCCCCACTGCTCCCAGTATCCTGCCCTCATCCTCCCCCACTGCTCCCAGTATCCTGCCCTCATCCTCCCCCACTGCTTCCAGTATCCTGCCCACATGTGCCCCCACTGCTCCCAGTATCCTGCCCACATCTGCCCCCACTGCTCCCAGTATCCTGCTCACATCTGCCCCTCCACTGCTCCCAGTACCCTGCCCTCACTGCTCCCAGTACCTTGCCCACATCTGCCCCCACTGCTCCCAGTACCCTGCCCACATCTGCCCCCCACTGCTCCCAGTACCCTGCCCACATCTGCTCCCAGAATCCTGCCCACATCTGCCCCTCCACTGCTCCCAGTATCCTGCCCACATCTGCCCCCACTGCTCCCAGTATCCTCCCCCCACTGCTCCTACTATCCTGCCCCCACTGCTCCCAGTATCCTGCCCACATCTGCCCCGCACTGCTCCCAGTACACTGCCCACATCTGCTCCCAGTATCCTGCCCACATCTGCCCCTCCACTGCTCCCAGTATCCTGCCCACATCTGCCCCTCCACTGCTCCCAGTATCCTGCCCACATCTGCCCCCACTGCTCCCAGTATCCTGCCCACATCTGCCCCCCACTGCTCCCAGTATCCTCCCCCCACTGCTCCTACTATCCTACCCCCACTGCTCCCAGTACCCTGCCCACATCTGCCCCCACTGCTCCCAGTATCCTGCCCCCACTGCTCCCAGTATCCTGCCCTCTTCCTCCCCCACTGCTCCCAGTATCCTGCCCTCATCCTCCCCCACTGCTCCCAGTATCCTGCCCACATGTGCCCCCACTGCTCCCAGTATCCTGCCCACATCTGCCCCCACTGCTCCCAGTATCCTGCCCACATCTGCCCCCATTGCTTCCAGTATCGTGCCCACATCTGCCCCTCCACTGCTCCCAGTACCCTGCCCACATCTGCCCCCACTGCTCCCAGTATCCTGCCCACATCTGCCCCCACTGCTCCCAGTATCCTGCCCACATCTGCCTCCACTGCTCCCAGTATCCTGCCCACATCTGCCCCCACTGCTCCCAGTACCCTGCCCACATCTGCCCCTCCACTGCTCCCAGTATCCTGCCCACAACTGCCCCCACTGCTCCCAGTATCCTGCCCCCACTGCTCCCAGTATCCTGCCCTCATCCTCCCCCACTGCTCCCAGTATCCTGCCCTCATCCTCCCCCACTGCTCCCAGTATCCTGCCCTCATCCTCCCCCACTGCTCCCAGTATCCTGCCCTCATCTTCCCCCACTGCTCCCAGTATTCTGCCCTCATCCTCCCCCACTGCTCCCAGTATCCTGCCCACATGTGCCCCCACTGCTCCCAGTATCCTGCCCACATCTGCCCCCACTGCTCCCAGTATCCTGCCCACATCTGCCCCCACTGCTCCCAGTATCCTGCTCACATCTGCCCCTCCACTGCTCCCAGTACCCTGCCCTCACTGCTCCCAGTATCCTGCCAACATCTGCCCCTCCACTGCTCCCAGTACCTTACCCACATCTGCCCCCACTGCTCCCAGTACCCTGCCCACATCTGCCCCCACTGCTCCCAGTACCCTGCCGACATCTGCCCCCACTGCTCCCAGTACCCTGCCCACATCTGCCCCCCACTGCTCCCAGTACACTGCCCACATCTGCTCCCAGTATCCTGTCCACATCTGCCCCTCCACTGCTCCCAGTATCCTGCCCACATCTGCCCCTCCACTGCTCCCAGTATCCTGCCCACATCTGCCCCCACTGCTCCCAGTATCCTGCCCACATCTGCCCCCACTGCTCCCAGTATCCTCCCCCCACTGCTCCTACTATCCTGCCCCCACTGCTCCCAGTATCCTGCCCACATCTGCCCCCACTGCTCCCAGTACCCTGCCCACATCTGCCCCCACTGCTCCCAGTTCCCTGCCCACATCTGCCCCTCCACTTCTCCCAGTATCCTGCCCACATCTGCCCCCACTGCTCCCGGTATCCTGCCCCCACTGCTCCCGGTATCCTGCCCCCACTGCTCCCAGTATCCTGCCGACATCTGCCCCACTGCTCCCAGTATCCTGCCCACATCTGCCCCACTGCTCCCAGTATCCTGCCCTCATCCTTCCCCACTGCTCCCAGTATCCTGCCCACATCTGCCCCCACTGCTCCCAGTATCCTGCCCACATCTGCCCCCGCTGCTCCCAGTATCCTGCTCACATCTGCCCCTCCACTGCTCCCAGTACCCTGCCCCCACTGCTCCCAGTATCCTGCCAACATCTGCCCCTCCACTGCTCTGTACCTTGCCCACATCTGCCCCCACTGCTCCCAGTATCCTGCCCACATCTGCCCCTCCACTGCTCCCAGTACCCTGCCCACATCTGCCCCCACTGCTCCCAGTATCCTGCCCTCATCTGCCCCCCACTGCTCCCAGTATCCTGCCCACATCTGCCCCCCACTGCTCCCAGTATCCTGCCCACATCTGCCCCCACTGCTCCCAGTACCCTGCCCACATCTGCCCCCCACTGCTCCCAGTATCCTGCCCCCCACTGCTCCCAGTACACTGCCCACATCTGCCCCCACTGCTCCCAGTATCCTACCAACATCTGCCCCTCAACTGCTCCCAGTATCCTACCAACATCTGCCCCCACTGCTCCCAGTACCCTGCCCACATCTGCCCCCACTGCTCCCAGTATCCTGCCCTCATCTGCCCCCACTGCTTTCAGTATCCTGCTCACATCTGCCCCCACTGCTCTCAGTATCCTGCTCACATCTGCCCCCACTGCTCCCAGTATCCTGCCCACATGTGCCCCCACTGCTCCCAGTATCCTGCCCGCATCTTCCCCCCACTGCTCCCAGTATCCTGCCCCCCACTGCTCCCAGTACACTGCCCTCATCTGCTCCCAGTATCCTGCCCACATCTGCCCCCCACTGCTCCCAGTATCCTACCAACATCTTCCCCTCAACTGCTCCCAGTATCCTACCAACATCTGCCCGTCCACTGCTCCCAGTATCCTGCCCACATCTGCCCCCCACTGCTCCCAGTATCCTGCCCACATCTGCCCCCCACTGCTCCCAGTATCCTACCAACATCTGCCCCTCAACTGCTCCCAGTATCCTACCAACATCTGCCGCTCCACTGCTCCCAGTATCCTGCCCACATCTGCCGCTCCACTGCTCCCAGTATCCTACCATCTCCCCCCAGTATCCTACCAACATCTGCCCCCACTGCTCCCAGTATCCTACCAACATCTGCCGCTCTACTGCTCCTAGTATCCTACCAACATCTGCCCCCCACTGCTCCCAGTATCCTACCAACATCTGCCCCCCACTGCTCCCTCTATCCTACCAACATCTGCCCCCACTGCTCCCAGTATCCTACCAACATCTGCCGCTCCACTCCTCCCAGTATCCTACCAACATCTCCCAGTACCCTGCCCACATCTGCCCCCCACTGCTCCCAG
Organism: Ranitomeya variabilis; assembly: GCF_051348905.1. Lineage (NCBI taxonomy): Eukaryota > Metazoa > Chordata > Amphibia > Anura > Dendrobatidae > Ranitomeya > Ranitomeya variabilis. The sequence goes on from NC_135233.1 coordinate 627,099,925, forward strand.
TATCCTACCAACATCTCCTTCCAGTATCCTACCAACATCTGCCCCCCACTGCTCCCAGTATCCTACCAACATCTGCCTCCACTGCTCCCAGTATCCTACCAACATCTGCCCCCCACTGCTTCCAGTATCCTACCAACATCTGCCCCTCAACTGCTCCCAGTATCCTACCAACATCTGCCCTCCACTGCTCCCAGTATCCTACCAACATCTGCCCCCCACTGCTCCCAGTATCCTACCAACATCTGCTCCTCAACTGCTCCCAGTATCCTACCAACATCTGCCCTCCACTGTTCCCAGTATCCTGCCCACATCTGCCCCCCACTGCTCCTAGTATCCTACCAACATCTGCCCCCACTGCTCCCAGTATCCTACCAACATCTGCCCCCCACTGCTCCCAGTATCATACCAACATCTGCCGCTCCACTGCTCCCAGTATCCTACCAACATCTGCCCCCCACTGCTCCCAGTATCCTACCAACATCTGCCCCCCACTGCTCCCAGTATCCTACCAACATCTGCCCCCCACTGCTCCCTGTATACTACCAACATCTGCCCCGACTGCTCCCAGTATCCTACCAACATCTGCCGCTCCATTGCTCCCAATATCCTACCAACATCTCCCAGTATGCTACCAACATCTGCCCCCACTGCTCCCAGTATCCTACTACCATCTTCCTCCACTGCTCCCAGTATCCTACCAACATCTTCCTCCACTGCTCCCAGTATCCTACCAACATCTGCCCCTCCACTGCTCCCAGTATCCTGCCTACATCTGCGCCATCCACTGCTCCCACTTACCTGCCTCCACTGCTCCCAGTGACTTGAGATCGCGCCGTGGGTCCCCGTCTCCCGAGGTTGCATGGCGAGTTCCCCGGGCCTCCTAATCAATTATTATTTCTGTTCAGCCTAAAGGAAAGGTGGCCACTAAGGGAAAGAAGCAGATTCATGAAGAGAACAAGGAGACGCTAAGCTTCTATCTGCGCATAATTCTTGGGGCTTCGGTGAGTGCATCACATGACATGTTCCTGAGCTTCTGGTTGGATCTCTTGGTCACTCGTACTGCACCTCTTTGTATAGTGTTTTATCCGCTAGTCTCTGGGGGTCTCTGGTCCCTAGGTCCTCCGCAATGGTGCAATGTAAAATTTAGCACTATGATGTGATGTGACCTCTCTCTGTCGTCAGGTGCTGTATGGAGCCGTCACTCTGGGGATCTTCTACCGTTCGTGTACATTCTGGAGCTGGGTAAGTGTGCAGAAATTGGGGTCCACACCATATACCAGATATGTCTCTTACATATCCCGACACAGCCCACGTAATGGCCATATATACAAAGTTGTAAAGCAATTACTGATGGAAAGTCATGGATAACCCCATGGTTCCGGTGCTGTCCCATCATGTGTATCTGCGACTAGGCTCTTGTATGGGAACGTGCCTTATACTTTCTCATCATTTGGTCTCTTATCCAGTTGTGTGCCTATGTGGTTTGTCCAGGTCTTTGAGGGCCCCGTTCAGCATCCCCGGGTCTCTGAGGGCCCGTTTGACATCCCTGGGGCTCAACGGGCTCTCCAGGTGTCTTCCCCGGGGCTCGGAGGGCTCCCCAGGTGTCTTCCCCAGCCCTCGGCCGGCTCCCCAGGTGTCTTCCCCAGCCCTCGGCCGGCTCCCCAGGTGTCTTCCCCGGCCCTCGGCCGGCTCCCCAGGTGTCTTCCCCGGCCCTCGGCCGGCTCCCCAGGTGTCTTCCCCGGCCCTCGGCCGGCTCCCCAGGTGTCTTCCCCGGCCCTCGGCCGGCTCCCCAGGTGTCTTCCCCGGCCCTCGGCCGGCTCCCCAGGTGTCTTCCCCGGCCCTCGGCCGGCTCCCCAGGTGTCTTCCCCGGCCCTCGGCCGGCTCCCCAGGTGTCTTCCCCTGCCCTCGACTGGGTCGCCAGGTGTCTTCCCCGGCCCTCGGCTGGCTCCCCAGGTGTCTTCCCCGGCCCTCGGCCCACTCCCCAGGTTTCTTCCCCTGCCGGCTCCCCTGGTTTTTTCCCCAGCCGGCTCTCCAGGTGTCTTCCCCTGCCCTCGACTGGGTCGCCAGGTGTCTTCCCTTGCCCTCGGCTGGCTCCCCAGGTGTCTTCCCCTGCCCTCAGCTGGCTCCCCAGGTGTCTTCCCCTGCCCTCGGCTGGCTCCCCAGGTGTCTTCCCCTGCCCTCGGCTGGCTCCCCAGGTGTCTTCCCCTGCCCTCGGCTGGCTCCCCAGGTGTCTTCCCTGGCCCTTGGCCGGCTCCCCTGGTGTCTTCCCTGGCCCTTGGCCGGCTCCCCTGGTGTCTTCCCTGGCCCTTGGCCGGCTCCCCAGGTGTCTTCCCCGGCCCTCGGCCCGCTCCCCTGGTGTCTTACCTGGCCCTCGGCCCGCTCCCCTGGTGTCTTACCTGGCCCTCGGCCCGCTCCCCAGGTGTCTTCCCTGGCCCTCGGCTGGCTCCCCAGGTGTCTTCCCTGGCCCTCGGCTGGCTCCCCAGGTGTCTTCCCTGGCCCTCGGCTGGCTCCCCAGGTGTCTTCCCTGGCCCTCGGCTGGCTCCCCAGGTGTCTTCCCTGGCCCTCGGCCGGCTCCCCAGGTGTCAGACTATAGATATGAGAAAATAAAGTGAATTCTGAGGCATTCTTTCCATTTTCTGTTTCCACAGGCTTCCCTGGTTTTCAGCGCTGTCATCTATGCGCTGGCATACCGCTCCATGCGTGGAATGGCTAAAGCAACCTTTTCTGAAGATGGAAGTCTTTTAGATGGTGGAATTGACCTGAACATGGAGCAAGGAATGGCAGAGTGAGCATGGGAGCCCTATCAATGTCTTTTTGTGTTTCTGCTCCTGCCGGTGACCCGTACACTCTTCCTCAGAAGTAATGCGTGGATGGCTGCCGTGGAAATTTCTCATTGTCCTGAGTGGCTGGTGCTTGGCGGGGAAGCTGTGTGGGTCGGCTGGTCCTTGGCAGGAAATTATGCGGGGCTGCCAGTCCTTGGCAGGAAGCGGGGCGGGGCGGGCGTTCCTGGGCAGGAAGCGGTGCGGGGTGGCCAGTCCTTGACAGGAAGTGGTGCGGGGTGGCCGGTCCTTGACAGGAAGCTGTGCGGGGCTGTCGGTCCAGGGCAGGAAGCGATGCAGTGTGGCCGGTCCTTGACAGGAAGTGGTGCGGGGCGGCCGGTCCTTGGCAGAAAGCGGTGCGGGTCGGCCGGTCCTGGGCAGGAAGCGGTGCGGGCGGCCAGTCCTGGGCAGGAAGCGGTGCGGGGCGGCCGGTCCTGGGCAGGAAGCGGTGCGGGGCGGCCGGTGCTGGGATCTCTGATCTGCTTTTATGCCTCCTTTTTTATTACTAGGCACCTAAAGGATGTTGTGTTGCTGACAGCCATCGTCCAGGTACTCAGCTGTTTTTCGCTCTACATCTGGTCCTTCTGGCTCCTGGTGAGTTCTCACATTTCAATTTTTGGCACTATTTTTATACATGGGCAGCGGTTTATGAAAGTAATTTCGCGAGAATTCTGCCATAAATTGCTTTAACCCCTTCACCCCCGGAGCTTTTTCCGTTTTTTAGTTTTCGTTTTTTGCTCCCCTCCTTCCCAGAGCCATAACTTTTTTTATTTTTCCGTCAATATGGCCATGTGAGGGCTTATTTTTTGCGGGACGAGATGTACTTTTGAACGATACCATTGGTTTTACCATGCCCTGTAACAGAAAACGGGAAAAAAATTCCAAGTGTGATGAAATTGCAAAAAAAAGTGCAATCTCACACTTGTTTTTTGTTTGGCTTTTTTGCTAGGTTCACCAAATGCTAAAACTAACCTGCCATTATGATTCTCCAGGTCATTACGAGTTCATAGACACCTAACATGTGTAGGTTATTTTTTACCTAAGTGGTGAAAAAAAATTCCAAAGTTTGCTAAAAAAATTGCACGATTTTCCGATACCTGTAGCGTCTCCAATTTTCGTGATCTGGGGTCAGGTGAGGGCTTATTTTTTGCGCGCCAAGCTGGCGTTTTTAATGATACCATTTTGGTGTAGATACGTTCTTTTGATCGCCCATTATTGCATTTTAATGCAATGTCGCGGTGACCAAAAAAACGTAATTTTGGCGTTTTGATTTTTTTTCTCGCTACGCCATTTAGCGGTCAGGTTAATCCTTTGTTTTTATTGATAGATCGGGCGATTCTGAACGCGGCGATACCAAATATGTGTATGTTTGATTTTTTTTTTTTATTATTGTTTTATTTTGATTGGGGCGAAAGGGGGGTGATTTGAGCTTTTATATATTTTTTATTTTTTTTACATTTTTAAATACTTTTTTTTTTTCTTTATTTTGGCATGCTTCAATAGCCTCCATAGGAGGCTAGAAGCATGAACAACTCGATCGCCTTTGCTACATAGAGGTGAAGTACAGATCACCTCTATGTAGCAGAAATGCAGGTGTACTTTGAACGCCGACCACAGGGTGGCGCTCAAAGCAATCGGCCATCAACGAGGAGGCCTCTGGTTGTTATGGCAATGCACCGATGACCCCCGATCATGTGACGGGGGTCAGCGGTGCGAGCACTTGCGGCCGGGAGCGCTAGTTAAATGCCACTGTCAGCGCTTGACGGCGGCATTTAACTAGTTAATGGGCGCGGGCGGATTGCAATTACGCTCGCGCTCATTGCGCGCACATGTCAGCTGTACAAAACAGCTGACATGTCGCGGCTTTGAGGTGGGCTCACCGCCGGAGCCCACCTCAAAGCAGGGGATCTGCCAGCTGTTGTACTATTCCGTCAGCTGGCAGAAAGGGGTTAAAGAGTCTCAAAATTGTGCAACTCCGAGATGAGCAATAAAATTGCAACTTGTGGAATTTTTACTCCAGTTTCTCCAGCTCTGCCAAAATGGATAAAGATGGGGCAGGACGGGCTGCATGCATTCTTTTTTTTTTTTTTTTTTTAATCAGATCATTTTTATTGATTATTTGATTTTATAAACAATTACATTACAACAATACATTATACAATATAGTACAAACACAATAAACTTAATAAACAAGTTTAACCTTTTAAAGTTTATTTAGTCCTATACCTGCCAAGGTATTCCATGCGAAACAAAGTTATCAATTTTGTCCAAATGAAGATTTTCCCAAAAACTGGTGACACGTTATTAAATACAGGGATTATGCGAAAACTAGTATTGGTTGTATGTTCACGAGCAGAAAATAATTGGGATCTATATGTCCTCAACATACAATAAGTAAAAAGCCGAAATAGCCAGCCGGTCTAGTACAGTTATTCTGAGCAGGTCCACAGATGCCACCCCAGGGGTGACCAGCCACCGTTCCCATATATTTATGAACATTCTTATTGAGTTCCTTTTAATGTAAGTACCTGTCACGAATCCACGCCGCTGCCCCCAATTTATTATTATTATTATTTATTGTTATAGCGCCATTTATTCCATGGCGCTTTACATGTGAGGAGGGGTATACATAATAAAAACAAGTACAATAATCTTAAACAATACAAGTCATAACTGGTACAGGAGGAGAGAGGACCCTGCCCGCAAAGGCTCACAATCTACAAGGGATGGGTGAGAATACAGTAGGTGAGGATAGAGCTGGTCATGCAGCGGTTTGGTTGATCGGTGGTTACTGCAGGTTGTAGGCTTGTCGGAAGAGGTGGGTCTTCAGGTTCTTTTTGAAGATTTCGATTGTAGGCGAGAGTCTGATGTGTTGTGGTAGAGGGTTCCAGAGTAGGGGTGATACGCGAGAGAAATCTTGTATACGTTTGTGGGAAGAGGAGATAAGAGGGGAGTAGAGAAGGAGATCTTGTGAGGATCGGAGGTTGCGTGTAGGTAAGTACCGGGAGACGAGGTCACAGATGTATGGAGGAGACAGGTTGTGGATGGCTTTGTATGTCACGGTTAGGGTTTTGTACTGGAGTCTCTGGGCAATGGGGAGCCAGTGAAAGGATTGACAGAGGGGAGAGGCCGGGGAATAGCGGGGGGACAGGTGGATTAGTCGGGCAGCAGAGTTAAGAATAGATTGGAGGGGTGCGAGAGTGTTCGAGGGGAGGCCACAGAGCAGGAGGTTGCAGTAGTCAAGGCGAGAGATGATGAGGGCATGGACTAGGGTTTTTGCAGAGTCTTGGTTAAGGAATGAACGGATTCGTGAAATATTTTTGAGTTGAAGTCGGCAGGAAGTGGAAAGGGCTTGGTTATGTGGTTTGAAGGAGAGATCAGCGTCAAGGATTACCCCGAGGCAGCGAGCTTGTGGGACTAGGGAGAGTGGGCAGCCATTTACTGTAATGGTTAGGTTCGTTGGGGGGGTCGCGTGAGATGGGGGAAAGATGATGAATTCTGTTTTGTCCATGTTAAGTTTCAGAAATCTAGCGGAGAAGAAGGATGAAATAGTGGACAGACATTGAGGGATTCTGGTTAGTAGGGAGGTGATATCTGGTCCAGAGATGTAGATCTGTGTGTCATCAGCATAGAGGTGATACTGAAAGCCATGAGATTCTATGAGCTGTCCCAGGCCAAAGGTGTAAATGGAGAAGAGCAGGGGCCCAAGGACTGAACCTTGCGGGACTCCGACAGATAGGGGGCGAGGTGAGGAGGTGGTGTGTGAGTGGGAGACGCTGAATGTCCGGTCTTTTAGGTATGATGAGATCCAGGATAGGGCCAAGTCTGTGATGCCAAGGGATGAGAGGGTCTGTAATAATAGGGAATGGTCCACTGTGTCAAAGGCAGCCGACAGGTCGAGGAGGAGGAGGACAGAGTAGTGTCGCTTGCTCTTGGCGGTTAAGAGGTCGTTGGTGACCTTAGTTAGGGCAGTTTCAGTGGAATGGTGTGACCGGAAGCCAGATTGTAAGCGGTCAAAGAGGGAGCAAGAAGAGAGATGGGAGGACAGTTCAAGGTAAACGTGTTGTTCCAGTAGTTTGGAGGCATAAGGGAGAAGTGATATAGGGCGATAGCTAGATACAGAGGATGGGTCAAGAGAGGGCTTTTTGAGGATACGTGTGATGGAGGCATGTTTAAAGCTTGAGGGGAAAACACCAGTTGTTAGTGATAGGTTGAAGAGATGGGTTAGGGTTGGGATGAAGACTGTGGTGAGGTTTGGGATGAGGTGGGATGGGAGCGGGTCAAGTGCACTGGTGGTGAGATGCGATCTTGAGAGTAGAGTGGAGAGTTGATCTTCTGTAATGGTGGAGAAGTTGGTTTTGGAGATGGAGGGCTGGGAAGTCGGGAGGAAGGGCTCTGGGGGTTGTTGACCAAAACTGTCTCTGATGCTATCAATCTTTTGCTTGAAAAAGGAGGCAATTTGTCACGAATCCTGCCCCGCTGCCACCAACTTGTCACTGTTCACACCGTGACCGTCACCTCTACATCACGGATGGGGGTGACTTAAGGCCAACAGACGGATATCACATTGGCAGGGGGGCTTATCCTAGTTATCCCTCCACTGCTAGCAATGTGATAAATAAAATAAAAAACACACACACAAGGCTATTGACCTCTTGATTTACAGCAGGGGCTTATTTTAGGTATCCCACTGCTCCACAATATACCACGAACTGCAGGGATTTATGTATATCCCGCTTTACAGTTCCTCTTAAACTTGCAGCTCTCTGGCGCCCCCCTTACCCTCAGGTCAGATTAGGTACTACACCTAGGGTAATTAGTCGCCCGAAAGGCTGCCTGCTATGCACTGGCTATTGGGCACGCTGCAGCGAGGCGATTTAACTACTCCCGCTCAGGCAGGAACAATAATTATCAATGTCGCCGTCGCTACAACGACTCCCAAAGGCACAGTGCACGGTATTGCTGCCACCAGCTTCGATTAAACAGGTCCGAAGCTAACCCAAAACAGTAGCGTAATTCCCTTCAGAAGACTTAGGATATGTTTTAGAGCATGAAGAACGAATCTAGTATTAAATATTATACTCCATTAAAGTTTAGGCAGTGTTTATAGAAAAATATTGCAAGGATGTTACAAAAGAGACAATTGCAAATATGTAAAAGGTAATTATAAAACAAACCGGGATTAAATAAGAACTAACACTTACATATGTTCAGATCATTTGAGGCAACCAGGCTAGTGGGCGGAGTTCCCAAATGTCCCAATTCATCAGGGTTCTGGAGTAAGATCAGGCTCACACAGACTCCAGCAGACAGACCCCCGGCTGGGGTGAGGGTAGAAACTTATAAAGTGTAGCTCGGTGACATCACCAAAAGGGCTGGCTCCCCAGACCCTCCTATCTCTTCAGTTTAACTAAACTTAACCTAAATTTGTCTAATGCCTGTAACTCCGCTACAGCACATGTGAGAATCATAACACACCCAGCATTCATCTTGTATTAAGATTTGCTCTCTATAGATACTAAATTCAGGCTAGTAGGGACACTCCGTTCCAGAGAAATCCAAACTCTGTCTCTGTTGGAACTAGAAGCCCGCGTTTATCGTGGCTGATAGAACCGTCGATGGATATTCACAAACTGGACCCATCATTTTCCTAGACAAAACCGTTGGCCCAATATCTTCCTATAACAGAACAAAGAGCCTCATGTTTTAAAAGGGAGATCAGACCAGTTTCTGCTAGCACAACTTTCCACTGCAGCTATGCCAGTCGTAAATACCTTTCTTCAATAAAAACTCCCCCACATACATTGACAAGGCAAGCTCTTGCCTGAGTGAAAGGGAAGGGGGCTTTTTAGCCCACAGCCTGGGCTAACAAGAGAAACTAAACTTATATGATATTTCATACAATATCGTGACAGTACCTCTCTCCAGGCCTATGGTATTATTAATTTTAGCTTTCAATTCCTCCAATGTTGGGGGATTACAGTCTAGCCAGCGCAATGTTAACAATTTCCTGGCCAGAAGCAATATTCTCAGAATGGTGGTAGTCACAGGGGATCTTTAAATCTACTCCCACCCCGAGAAGGCGCAGTATGCACACCCTGGGACCAAGTTGTATGTGTATGCCGAATACTTGTTTACTCAGGGAGGTCACTCCCACCCAGTAGTGGTTGATATCAGCACATTCCCATGTGCATCAGATGGGCCCCATTCGTACCGCATCTCTGACATGAGTCTTGAGTCCGAGCCCCAATTTTAAACAATGTATTAGGTGTCTTATATACCATGTGGAGAAGGACAATTTTGGACATTCTTTGGGACTCAGAGATAGTATAGGTGTTGTTTCTAGCATTTCTTTCCATTGTTCTTCAGATATGGGGCCAACGTCTTGCATGAATGGTTTGTATGTGATGGAGCTGAATGATCCAAAAGTGAATACTAACCTGTGTAAAGATTTTCTACCAAGTCCACATGGCATCACTTAAACTCCTGTCGTGGAACATTAGAGGGTTGGGGAGTGCTAGGAAACGGAATATGGTATTTTCTCTGAGATACGCCAAACGTAAGCACAGATAATGTCTTCAGAAAACTCATTTGACACCAGACACTGTATCCAGGACGAATAAGCCTTGGATACAATGGTAGAAGCATGCTACACATACGTCCTATTCCAGGGGAGTGGTTGTTATGGTGCACGGGTCGTTGAGGTGGTCAGTCCAAGTGATTAAGAAAGATTCGGAAGGAAGATTCATTTTTTATATGCATTTATAGATCTGGTGCCTTACATACTGCTCAATATCTATAATCCCCCTCCAGCTAAGACTGAAGTACTCCACCAGGCGACCATTTTTGTATCACAATATCCTGATGCTAGGGGGCGTGGCTTAGGCACAGGTGATGTAGGTCGCAAAACGTGCGAGCTCCTGAGGTAACCCTCTAACGCGATCTTTTTTGAAAATTTATACTTCCATTCATATTTACTTTTATTCAGAAATTTATTGTTCACATTTTGAGACATTTTTTGCCTTAATCGGATAATCCTAGGATTGTTTATCCTGTTTTGAAGATGACAGACTTAAAATGGCGTCATCAAACGGCTTGTCCCTGTGAGTGACTAATTTTCTGAGGTAAAATGGACTACAGGACTACAATTTTTCTTTTTAAACGTGTTTTTTATTTTTTATATACATTTGTGTGGATTTATGACATTTTTTCTGCTGAAGACATTTTGTTAATTTCTATTAATAACACCACTGGAGGTGTTTTTTGGAGTTGCCCCAGGCCATCTGGGGGGGGTTTTTACTCTTTTTTTTTTTTTTTATTGAATTTGTACCAGGCACATCATCTTTGAGGGCCCTGTCACGGCATGTCATAAGTGCTGGTGGTCCGGCATTTTTTCTTTCAGTGAAGTCACCGCTACTCTGGCGGTGTGACAGACTACCAAAAAAAGTCCCTACCCAACGGGGTTTTTTCGCCCCCTTTTCACTACTTTTGGACCTGGCACACAGGGGGTGAAGATTCTGTCAGGGACCGCTCCAGGCACCATCTTCCTCCATCTCAGTGACGTCACTGTTAATCGGGCGGTGTCACAAACTACAACGGATCACCTTCCTTGGGTGTGCCCCTACCCTACCGGGGGGTTTCACCCCCTTTTAACTGTATTTGCACCCGGCACACCAGGGGTGAAGCTTCTACCACGGACCGCTCCAGGCGCCATCTTCCTCCGCTTCAGTGACATCATCGCTGCCTGCGATATTCTTGTAAGTGCTCAAATTGCTTCGGATCCACTTCAGAAAACTTCCTTCGGGTTGCCCCTTGTGAACCGGGGGATCTGGGATCTATTTTCTTTCTGTTTTCATTGGGCACATCGCCCGGGAAGATCCTGTCACGGACCGCTGTTTCTGTCGGTTCCCTGGCTTCTCCTCCTCTGGCGGTGACGTCACCGCTGACTGCGGCCATCTTCTGGAGGCTGCAGAAGATTACAGCTGCTCTGTCTTTGCATAATATTGACTTATTGCTTGCTTGGTTTCATTGAGGGTGGGGAAGGGGCGGGTATTTTTATTGCCTGAAAAGGTCTTTTTTGTCCATTTCCTTTTAGTAATTGCTCTTAAAAAAGTGGGAGTTAGTTCTGATTAACCCCTTCATGACCTTAGGATTTTCCATTTTTTTGTGTTCGTTTTTCGCTCCCCTCCTTCCCAGAGCCATAACTTTTTTTATTTTTCCGTCAATTTGGCCATGTGAGGGCTTATTTTTTGCGGAACGAGTTGTACTTTTGAACGACATCATTGGTTTTACCATATCGTGTACTAGAAAACGGGAAAAAAATTTCAAGTGCCGTGAAAATGCAAAAAATGTGCAGTCCCACCCTTGTTTTTTGTTTGGCTTTTTTGCTAGGTTCACTAAATGATAAAACTGACCTGCCATTATGATTTTCCAGGTCAGTACGAGTTCATAGACACCTTACATGACTAGGTTATTTTTTATCTAAGTGGTGAAAAAAAATTCCAAACTTTGCTTAAAAAATAAAATAAAATTGCGCCATTTTTCGATACTCGTAGCGACTCAATTTTTCATGAACTGGGGTCGGTTGAGGGCTTATTTTTTTGCGTGCCGAGCTGGGGTTTTTAATTATACCATTTCGGTGCAGATACGTTCTTTTGATCGCCCGTTATTGCATTTTAATGCAATGTCGCGGCAACCAAAAAAACGTAATTCTGGCGTTTCGAATTTTTTTCTCGCTACGCCGTTTAGCGATCAGGTTAATGCTTTTTTTTTTATTGATCGGGCGCTTCTGAACGCGGTGATACCAAATATGTGTAGGTTTGATTTTTTTTTTTTTTTTATTTTGATTGGGGCGAAAGGGGGGTGATTTTAAACTTTTATATTTTTTTTATTACTTTTTTTTTTACTTTTGCCATGCTTCAATAGCCTCCATGGGAGGCTAGAAGCTGGCACAACGCGATCGGCTCTGCTACATAGCAGCGATCATAAGATCGCTGCTATGCAGCAGAAATGCAGGTGTGCTATGAGTGCCGACCACAGGGTGGCGCTCACAGCTACCTGCGATCAGTAACCATAGAGGTCTCAACAGGGCTGTGGAGTCAGTAAGCCACAGTTGCGACTCCGACTCCTGGACTTTATCAGGTTCCGACTCCGGCTCCGACTCCGACTCCTTCATAAATGGCCAATTCGTAACAATAAATTTACTGTTGTAAAATATTAACATCGTGCTTATTCAGTTTCTCACCATCATATAAGTAATCAGACCACTTAGAGCAAAAACTATATTTATTAGAATACAATTAGAATATAGCAAATAACTTTTATAAACTTTTCTAAACTCTTGTAAGTAAATATGCAATAAACACTGTTATGCAGTTAATAAGAAGAAATCTATAAATTTGTCCTCAGAAAAAGTATTGCCTCTGTCAGATCCTCCTTCATGGCTGTCCTCAAATCTGATCTAATTATTTTGAGAGCAGAGAACAACCTCTCTACACTAACTTGGGTTGGTGGCAAAGCAGTAACCACTCGGGCAACATCTCTGACAATGTCAGGATACAGAGGAATCGCTTGTTGCCCTGTTATTTTTGATGAACGGTCAAATTTCTCAATTTCTTTTAGTGCACATGAAAAATTCTGCTGAAATGTACTGGCTGTGTTCTTTGATGGGGATGACTCTTCTTCTATGTGGGAACGCTTTGCACGGTCCTTGTGATCCAAATATTTTTCGAAATTAAATTCTTCATCAGTTGATGAGGGTGAAGATGTGGCAGGACGACCAAATTCTTCTTGTTCCTCCTGACTGTTCTGCAACCCTTTCATCCTTACTGCTATTTCAAACAGAGCTTCTTTTCCTTTAGTTAGCTGTTGATCATCTAGAAGAATCTGATGCATTGGGTCTACATAAACAGCTGCCAAAAGAATGTTATTTTGTAATAGTAGCTCCTCTCTCCGTTTCATTGATGTAGCAATGCCACTTGCAATTAACCCTCCTGTTTGGGACAGGCGAAGCATCAGGTTCTTCCACTCCTTTAAGAAAATACCTGGAGTTAAGTCCTCTGCTTGTAATTTTTTAGTCACTGTAAATGGGTGCTCTAGCAATTTTTCCAGCTCAGTCACCTGATTCCACTGACTTTCATTTAGCGTCAGTTGAGGGTTAGCCATGTCTACAAGAAAGGTTTTCAGTTCAACCAAGCGCTGAATCATTAAGTAAGTACTGCCCCATCGTGTGGCTTGATCAATAATTGCCCCTTTTCCAGCACGTCTCTTCAAAATTGAGTCAACTTTAGGGGTTCTGGCAACAGTAGCAAATTTTCTCACCTTGCCAATCAGTGCAGCAGCATGTCCTTCTTGCAGACTGTCTCTTATAGCCAGCTGTAGCGTATGCACAACACAGGGCATGTGATGAATGAAAGAACGTATTGACACAGTTTCATCAAGATCATCTAAACTATCATGTTGCTGTTCATCTGAAGCAACTTCAGTTTGCTCCTCAGTTACAATACTGTGTTTCTCTATTTCAAACATTTCTGTGTCTGTGGACCCAGAATGTTCTTCTAGCTGCTGGTCACCATCATTACTCTCATTCATTAGCTTAATAGTACTTATATTTGAAGCATTGTCAGTTACGACAGAAAGAACTTGCTCTTTTTTAAGTTCATAGTCTTGCAGAACCTTTTCCACCAAGACCTGGAGAAACTCACTGGTGTGATGAGCTTTGGTGTCTTTTACTGCCAATGTCTTGGTAACTATTTCATTTTTGTCACAAACAAATCGGACATTGATGGCAAAATAGTTTACTCTGTGACGTGTACAGGCATCCATTTTTAGAAACAGAAAGCGTCCCTTGAGAGTTTTTTAAGTTCTTCCTTTTGTTTAAAAGCTTCTTCGATTACTAATTTTCTAATACTCTCTCTCTCCAGAGAAACACCAAGCCTGCGGGCCATTTCCCCATTCAGACACATAAAAGCTGGTCATAAAAATAATGAAATAGGCACACTATCCTTTACAACAAGCTCTATGATCTGTTTTTTAAATGCATCTACTGTCAATGTCACAGTAACTTTGTCACTGACAAAATATCTTGCAACTGATGGCTGCAAAGTTCTCTGCTCCTTTGTTTGGCTGGAAGAGCTGGGCACTGGTTCATTGGTTTGGATGCAGTCTTTCTCTTCCACTGCTTTCAGTACTTCTGGATGAAAGTGCTGTAAATGTCTCTTTAGATTAGAAGCTCTGGTAGGAGCATTTTTATCTTTGCCTGAATATGCACTGATCTTGGCTTCACAGCATTTGTTTTCGTCTGGATCATTTGTCATACACTGACAGACATAATGTTTTCTATCTTGAGTGATGGTGAAATGTTCAAATACAGCTGATTTAATGTGACGCTTCTTTGACATTCTCAGGTTTTTAATTCTGCATTCACAATCCAAATGACAATTCTTTTTCCTAAAAACAATTGTACAAAATTATTGCCAGGTCGTACAACTGATATAGTGGTCAGTAATACTGTTATTCCTCGTACTCACAGTTATCTGATGCAAAGTTTGTTGAAAGGATAATACTTCTTACAGTCTTCCTCTTCTGAGTAGCAGCTGTGAGATGTTTGGAAGAAGCACATCTAGTAAACATCTAGTCTAGAGGAGGAGCTTTACTACTAAGAATTTGCAACACATTTTCACTTTCAGTTTCATACATTGTAAGTAGGGGGGTTGGGGCAGCATGAGGTTAACCAAGTATAAGATTAGATAAGGGCATTGGAGAACAGTGACACACAAGAAGTAAGGGTACCGTCTCACAGTGGCACTTTGGTCGCTACGACGGCACGATCCGTGACGTTCCAGCGATATACTTACGATATCGCTGTGTCTGACACGCTACTGCGATCAGGGACCCCGCTGAGAATCGTACGTCGTATCAGATCGTTTGAAACTTTCTTTCGTCGTCAAGTGTCCCGCTGTGGCGGCATGATTGCATCGTGTAACAAAGGTTGTATACGATGTGCGCACAGTAACCAACGGCTTCTACATCGCAAATACGTCATGAAATTATCGCTCCAGCGCCCTGCATTGCAAAGTGTGACCGCAGTCTACGACGCTGGAGCGATAATGGAGCGACGCTGGAGCGTCACGGATCGTGCCGTCGTAGCGACCAAAGTGCCACTGTGAGACGGTACCCTAAGAAATGTCTCTATCTCCAGCAGAACTGCTTATCACTGTTGTTCATAGTTGGATAGAACATATATATTTGAGTAACGTTTATAAAATTCATATGAAAGTTCAATTATGAAATATTAATACATTTTTTTTAAAGCTGGAGTCGGTACATTTCTACCCACTCCGACTCCAACCAAAACTAACTCCGACTCCACGACTCCGACTCCACAGCCCTGGGTCTCAAGGACCTCTATGGTTACAATGCAGAAGCATCGCTGACCCCCGATCATGTGACGGGGTCGGCGATGTGCTCATTTCCGGCCGGCCGGAAGCGCAGGTTAAATGCTGCTGTCTGCGTTTGACAGCGGCATTTAACTAGTTAATAGCGGCGGGTGAATCGCGATTTCACCCGCCGCTATTGCGGGCACACGTCAGCTGTTCAAAACAGCTGACATGTCCCGGCTTTGATGCGGGCTCACCGCCGGAGCCCGCATCAAAGCGGGGCTTCTGACCTCGGACGTACTATCCCGTCCGAGGTCAGAAAGGGTTTAATATAGAATAATAATAATTATATAAAGCTTATAATAAATTTGTATTGTATATTTATATATCTACCTATTTACATATTAGGTCACTTTTACCTGTATCTTATTGGGAGATAACATTTTAAAGTAAGAGGTTGGTAAAATATATAACAACTTTCTATGTCATAACCTATACAATATCACATTGTGGTGGGACCTTGTCTTGCCTTCAATCACTTTTTTATAATACCGCTGGACACCATGAGTCATCTCACCTCTAAATTGCCTATGGCTAAATCATCTGGTTCTTCTAGAGCTCAAAAACAAAATAAGGACCCACGGGCTAATCTTGGTTCTTCAAGGGACTCTGTTAATTTGCTGAGTCCAGTTAAGTCTCGTTCTCCTATTGAGAGAGAGCTCTCACAGTCCTCTATCAAGGCCCTTTCTCATTCCGCGTCCACGCCTAAAGCTTGCTTAGCAGAGCTCTGTGTGGAACTTCCCTCTTCACTCATTTCTACTGAGACCATGGACCTCTCTTCCTCTTCAAAGAGGAAGGGTCCCTCAAGTTGGGGGGGAACGCGGTCCTCCATTACCAATTCTTCGAAAGAGGACTCTACTAATTATTCTCCCAATCTTAGTCCAAAAAAGTCCAAACCAAGGACTGAGAAACCATCTGTGTCTTCCCTGTCTTCTTGTACTTTTCATGATGCAACATCGCTTGAGGCGTGTATGGATACTCTGGTTGATAAACTTAGCACCAGATTGCGTCTTGATATGGCCAACCAGACGAAAATATTTCAGGAGACTCTTGAGTTTTCCACTTCTCGGTTGGATAACCATGAAGTCAGACTGGGAGAATTGGAAAAGACACATGCACTGTCCTTAAAGGAACAGTCTGACTCTAAATCAGAAATTCTTCAGTTGAAGCTTAAGTTGGCAGATCTAGAGGACAGATCCCATCGTAACAACATTAAAATTAGAGGTATATCTGAAGATATCTCGCACATTAAGCTCCCTGAGTTTAAGGGGATTTTTAGGAGGATGATTCCCAATCTTTCGGATACGGATCTCATTATAGATTGTATCCATCGTCTTCCTAAGCCTCCTTCTGTCCCTAAAGACCTCGCTAGAGATGTTATCATGAAAATTCACTTTTATCATATTAAAGAGAAAATACAAAGCCTGGTCAAAATTAAAGGAGGATTCCCAGAACCCTATCACCATCTTAAGTTGTTTGCTGACCTGTCCAAAGCGACTATTGAGGGTCGGAGGCACTTTAGATCACTCACCTCCATGCTGAGAGGGAAAGGCCTTCCTTAAAAGTGGGGTTTTCCTCTGAGGCTCATCTATTAATTATAGGTGAAAAAATGCAGTTTTACTTACACCTGAGGAGGGTCTCCTATTTTTGAAATCCCACTATGCTATTTCTTCCGTTCCTGCATCTACTTCCACAGGTCCAGGCCATGTCACTTGAGCTCAATTTGTCATTTTTTGATTTGCGTACCTGGGTTTTCTAATATTGTATGATATTGTGCTTCTATTATTCATTTGTTCAATCTTAAATATTTGTTATTGGTACTAATGAGGGTCTCCTTGGCCTTGCGCTGCATGGACTTTTTCCCCCGGTACAAGAAGGAGAGCCATTTTCTTGGTTTCCCTCTAATGCTCTAGTACTGTAAAGTTTAAAGTTTGTACTTTTCATTGTCTATTTAGTCTTGGTAGTGATTTCTTTTTCTTGTTACTTTCCAGCCGGTGATGGCCTACTAATGCCAATTTTTTCTTTCTTTTTTCTCTCATGGTGCTTACTTTGGTTACCTATAATGTGAGGGGTCTTAATAGCCCGAATAGACGCTTTTCCTTTCAAAGGGAAATTAATAAATCTGTTGCGGATGTGGTGTGCCTGCATGAGACTAAATTTAAGATACATCTTCCTGCATTTGCCCTAAAACATTACCCACATGTTCTTGAAGCCTCGGGTCCCTCTAAAGGGGCAGGCGTTATGACCCTGATCAGAGACTCCTTGTCGTTTGAACTATTGGAGGAATTGGTTGCTGTGAATGGTCATTTTCATGTCCTTGTTTGCAAGATAAATTCCCAAATTCACACAATTGTAAATATTTATGCTCCTAATAAGGGTCAAATTAAATTTTTAGATAAGTTGCTGAAAAAAATTGAACCACTTAAAAAAGGCATTCTTTTAGGGGACTTTAATTTGGTCCCTGATAATATACTTGATGCCTCATCCTCAAATAGGCTTAACTTCCCCTCCTTAAATAATTGGCTTTTTACTCACGAACTTTATGACATCTTTAGATGTTTAAACTCCACTTCAAGGGAATACACATTTTTCTGACTCCCATTTGTCAGCTTCTCGCATTGATCTGATATTATTATTTTATTATTATTATTATTATTTATTTATATAGCACCATTGATTGTTCTCCCTCCCGAGATTTTCCTCTATATCCATTGGTAATAAATCCATTTCGGATCATGCCCGTCATTGCCAAATTGATTGAAGGTCGCTCTATCAATAATCAACCGTTGTGGAAGTGTAATGCTTCTATTTTTCAAAATCCTACATACCATGAGGACATTTCTAGATCTCTTAACCTTTTTATTTTTCTGAGAATATGTATGACCCAAGCCATTCCTCCAGTGGAACGCACAAAATACGGTTCTACGTGGCGCTCTCATTCATATTTCCTCCCGTATTAAAAATTTTAACCGCCAAAAGATTAAACGTTTACAAGCCTTGATTAAAAGAGAAGGAGTCGGAGCTGGCATTGGCCAATAGCCCCACCCCTTGTTCCAAAACTTTGATTTATCCCATCTTAGGAATGAATTGAGGACCACAATTTTTTCATTTTATGACTGCGGTCAATCAAAAATTAATCACTATATGTCCCTTAACAAGCCCACTCGTTTTATGTTTAATAGAATTAAAAAGGTTAGAATATGTAACCGAATCGACAAGATCATTTCTCCTGAGGGCATTTCTCTCACCCACCCACAGGACATTGCAAATGAATTTGCACAATATTTCAATCAATTATATAATTTGCGGTCTGATCCCTCTCTTCCCATTCCAGGTGCGAGATCTATTGATGACTTTTTGTCTTCTGTCAATCTTCCACAACTTGATTCCATGGATGCAGACTTTTTGGCTTCTCCTTTTACTGCAGAAGAGATTAGTGACACAATAAAACAATTGAAATCTTATAAGGCCCCTGGTCCTGATGGTTATAGCAATAATTATTATAAATCATTCCGTGAAATTCTTGTCCCACATTTAGTTCAAATTTTCAATGCCGCTGTGTCCATTAGTTCTTTCCCTAGGGAAAATTTGGATGCCACAATTATACTTATTCCCAAGCCTCATACAAGTCCTGATCAAATAGTTAATTACCGTCCCATTTCATTAATTAATACTGATCTTAAAATTTATTCCAAAGTCTTAGCTAACCGCCTTAACCTTATTTTGCCCAAATTAATTTCCACGGACCAGATTGGATTTATCAAGCATCGACAATCCATTGAAGGTACCATGAGGCTGATAAATATTATTAAATTAATTAATTCCCGAAAAATTAACTCCACTTTAATTTCCCTTGATGCAGAAAAAGCGTTTGATCGCTTAAATTGGACTTTTCTCAAATGTTCCCTACTAAAATTTGGGTTTGATTTGGACTTTATAAATAAAATTATGGATTTATAATCCGATCCTCAGGCAAAAATGTATATTAATAATCACTTTCACCCCCCATTTCCAATCTCTAATGGTACTCGGCAGGGTTGCCCCCTTTCTCCACTGCTTTTTGCCCTTGCCATAGAGCCATTAGCCCAGCTCATTAGAGATAATCCCTCCATAGAGGGAGTTCGCATGGATCTTAAGGAATTTAAAATCAGTTTACACTGTGTTCCAAATTATTATGCACAAAGAGTTTAGGAGTGATAAGGTTAGAATTTTTTTGTTTGTCATTTAAACTCATTGATGGTGATGTGTGTCAGGGCTCTTTATATCACTGAAAGCAATTGCAGATACCTGTGCAAATTAGTTTGGCAGGTGTGTCCAAATAAAAGCAAGACTACTTAAGAAGGCTGTTCCACATTATTAAGCAGCCTACATTTTTGGCCAAAATGAGGAAGAAAAAGGATGTGTCGGCTGCTGAGAAGCAACAAATTGTGGAGTATTTAGGTCAAGGCATGACTTCAATCAACATTGCCAAGACACTTCATCATGATCATCGCACAATCAAGAAGTATGTAGCTGATTCCCAGCACACACGTGTGCGTGCTGATAAGGAAAAATTGAGGACTCTTTCCAACAGGCAATTGCGTAAGGTTAAAAGAGCAGCTGCAAAAATGCCTTGTCATAGCAGCAGACAAGTTTTTGAAGCTGCTGGTGCCTCCAACGTCCCCAGAACAACAAGATGCAGGGTCCTTCAGAGGTGCGTAAGCCATCCTGTCGACCACCTCTATCCACTGCACACAAGCAGAAACAGCTCCAGTGGGCCAAACGATACATGAAGACTGACTTCCAAACTGTTTTGTTCACCGATGAGTGCCGTGCAACGCTCGATGGTCCAGATGGATGGAGTGGAGGATGGCTGGTTGATGGACACCCCATGAAAACACGGCTAAGGCGCCAACAAGGAGGAGGTGGAGTAATGTTTTGGGCTGGAATCATGGGGAGAGAGATTGTCGGCCCCTTTATGATCCCTGAAGGGGTAAAGATGAACTCCATAATCTATGTGGAGTTTCTAAAAACACTTCCTGCCTTGGTTCAAGAGGAAGAACCGTGCTTTCCGCAGCAAGATCATTTTCATGCATGATAATGCACCGTCTCATGCTGCAAAAAACACATCTGCATCTCTGGCTGCTATGGGCATAAAAGAGGACAAACTTATGGTGTGGCCACCATCTTCCCCTGACCTCAACCCCATTGAGAACCTCTGGAGCATCATCAAAAGGAGTGTCTATGATGGCGGGAGGCAGTTCACATCTAAGCAACAGCTCTGGGAGGGTATTCTGTCCAAAACAATTGAAGCAGAAACCATCCAAAAACTGACAAATTCAATGGACGAGAGAGTTCAGAAGCTTCTTTCGAACAAGGGGTCCTATGTGCAAATGTAACATCATCTAAAATAAAGTTTTCACTTGAAAACTGTTTGATTTCATTTTGTAATAAGCTGATAATGCTTATAACTTCACAATTGACCATTTTTTTGTTCAAAATAAAATAAAAAAGGTTGAAAACTCTGCTGTGCATAATAATTTGGAACATGCATTTTGAGTGTTTATTTTTTTTAAAAAGATACTGTTTTCATAGGCAGTTTGTTCCAAAACATTGCAATTATACTAGAATAGTAGATGACTGGAAAATAACAATGACTGCAATTCAGATAGGTAATTTAGAGAAAATATGAGGAAATATTATTTGCATAATAATTTAGAACACAGTGTATATGCTGATGATATTCTCCTGTCCCTTACCAATCCTTGTCGTTCTATTCCACATTTGCAAACCCTTCTTAAAAAATTTTCATTTTTTTTTTTGTATTTTAAAATAAACAAGTCCAAGTCGAAAATTTTTCAATTTAACCTCACTGATTCTCAAATCCGGAGTATAAGGCTTTGTGCACACGTTGCGGATTTTGCTGCGGATCCACAGTGGATCAGCAGTTCCGGGTCCGCAGCAGCTTTCCATGCGTTTACAGTACAATGTAAACCTATAGAAAACGCCATCCGCAGTGCTCATGCTCTGGAAAAAAAACGCGCGGAAACGCTGCGGGTTACATTCCGCAACATGTCAATTCTTTGTGCGGATTCCGCAGCGGTTTACACCTGCTCCATAATAGGAATCCGCAGGTGGAATCTGCATAAAATCCGCAGTTAAAACGCAGTGCCTTTTACCTGCGGATTTCTCAAATCCGCTGCGGAAAAATCAGCAGAGCTCCAAGCTACGTGTGCACTTACACTAAAGGATATTTCGCCCTGGAGTTGGGCGGAGACGGATATTGTTTATTTGGGTCTGAGATTTTCTAGAAACCTTAGCTCCTTGATTCCCAGCAATTTGGATTCTCTTATTGCTTCCATTTCTAAAGAGCTTAGATTTTATGATGATAAAGTATTATCGTGGTGGGGGAGGTGCCTTATTGTAAAATCAATAATTCTTCCCAAGATCCTCTATATCTTGAGGTCCCTTCCTTTACTTGTTTCTACTTCCTATTTGACCAGTTTGCAGGCACACCTCAATCTGTTTGCTTGGGGCAACAAGAGAGCTCGTATAGCCTCTAGTCAACTGTATAAACATAAATTGTGTGGATGTATGGGTCTTGGATGTATGGGTCGTCTTAATGTTTCGGCCTATTATTTCTCTAATTTAATTAAACAGTCTATATTGATGGTCTGCAGATCATACACCTTCATGGGTGGAATTGGAATTATATTTTAATAGAAATTCTCCACCTTGTAATATTATTATCAATTTATTCACCTCTAAGTCTTTGCTTTGGTCTGATCATCCGATATTTCTAGCTGTTCTTGTGGCATGACGGAAATTTCTCAAAATTAAAAGTGGTTTCACTAGGATGGAGCTTATGCTGAGACTTCCCCTCTCTTTTTTGGCTACTGTTTTCTCTTTTGATCTGCATTCAAGTTGGGCTGACTGGGGAATCTCTAAACTACATGACATCTTTGATGGTAACAAGTTTGTGTAATTTACCCACCTTAAAGATAGGTTTGGTGTTCCCTCATCGGCTTTTATGCAGTTTACTATTTTAAAGGATTTTTTGAGGCCACTGGTGACTGTTCGCCCTCCTTTATCGGAGCCGGTGATTAATATTTTATGCAACTCCTGTCATAGCATATTTTGGTCTACTCAATATATCTACCAGTGGTTTAATAACAATTTCAAAATTATAAAATCCCCATACATGAGCAAATGGGAATCTACTTTGAATCTTTCTGTAGCTCTAGATGATTGGGAACTGGCCATGTCCTTGACTAAGGGTACCGTCTCACATAACGATTTACCAACGATCACGACCAGCGATACGACCTGGCCGTGATCGTTGGTAAGTGGTTGTGTGGTCGCTGGGGAGCTGTCACACAGTCAGCTCTCCAGCAACCAACGATGCCGAAGGCCCCGGGTAACCAGGGTAAACATCGGGTTATTAAGCACAGGGCCGCGCTTAGTAACCCGATGTTTACCGTGGTTACCAGCGTAAAAGTAAAAAAAAAAAAACACTACATACTCACATTCCGGTGTCTGTCCCCCGGCTTTCTGCTTCTCTCCACTGTGTCTGTGCCAGCCGGAAAGCACAGCGGTGACGTCACCGCTGTGCTCGCTTTCCGGCCGGCGCTCACAGTGCAGAGAAGCAGAACGCCGGGGGACAGACACCGGAATGTGAGTATGTAGTGTTTGTTTTTTTTTACTTTTACGCTGGTAACCACGGTAAACATCGGGTTACTAAGCGCGGCCCTGCGCTTAGTAACCCGATGTTTACCCTGGTTACAAGCGAACGCATCGCTGGATCGCTGTCACACACAACAATCCAGCGATGACAGCGGGAGATCCAGCGACGAAAGAAAGTTCCAAACGATCTGCTACGACGTACGATTCTCAGCAGGGTCCCTGATCGCTGCTGCGTGTCAGACACAGCGATATCGTATGGATATCGCTGGAACGTCACGGATCGTACCGTCGTAGCGACAAAAGTGCCACTGTGTGATGGTACCCTTAGTCTGCCACCATGTCCATAGCTCTTCATGAGTCTTATTTTAAGCTTATCTCTAGGTGGTATTATTCACCGTCTCGCTTAGCATTTATTAATCCTTCCAATTCCCCTCTCTGCTGGAGGGATTGTGGACATTATGGTAGCCTTTCCCATTTGTTTTGGTTTTGTCCACGTATTAGACCTTTTTGGGATGAAATCTCTTCTCTTATTTCTATTATATTAAAACGTTCGGATTTTTCTCTGTCTCCTCAGTTGGCCCTGCTTTCGTTGAATGTAGATCAATTGACTCCACCTTTTAGGAAACTTGTTATACATCTGCTTTTAGTTTCTAAGAATGCTATTGTTTTTTTTTGGAAATCTTCTAAAATACCCTGTTCACAAGAAATTGACAAACTGGCTTTGCATAAATCCTATGAACAAAAACTGGCGTTACTGAATGGCTGCTTTCCTTCCTTTTTGAAAAAAATAGTCTCGCTGGCTGGAAATATTTCCATAAGAATTTACTGTATTTGTTTTATTTTATTTTACTCTATTTTTACTTTTATGCTTCATGAATGTTTCACGCCATTGCATTTATGTTAACCTTGCTCTCTCTATGTCTTGTTTTGGTTGAAAATGTTAATAAAATTGTTTGGAAAAACAATATCCTGATGCCTGGGAGATTTCAATATGATTCTTAATCTTTATTTGGATAGAATGAGTGCTGCAAAACCTAGGCCCGGCAGCCAAGACACTACCGTGTTGGGTGCTGTGATAGCGGAGATAGGCTGGATTGATTTATGGAGACAACAGCATCCTTTTAAGAAAGAATTCTCTTCTCTTCTCGCTACTCGTCGGCCGCTCGCTGTTTATCCAGAATTGATCATGCATTTGGAAATAGTGCTGTATTATCGGATCTACGTGAAATTGAGTACCTCCCTAGGGCAGTATCAGATCACTCTCCATTGATGGTGAGCCTTCATCTGGGAGGTCCTGATGGACATAAGAGATTCCGTATACATCCATTCTGGCTATCCTTTATTGGGGAGCAAGATAGAATGATAGACCAGTTGGATGTCTTTATAACAGACCGTGCTGATTTCCCTGATGGGTAAGTGTGTGGGATATGGTTAATGCATATTGGAGGGGATGTGTTAAATCCACAATTTCGTATATTAAAATAGAATCCTATGTTGGGGAACGAAGGCTTGCTGAGGAATGTAAATCACTGGAAGCCGAATATAATAACAACGCCTTTGACAATTCCTTACATAAAAAGCTCAGGAAGGGGAGGGAATATCTGTTCTTTATCGGAAAAAGCCCAGAGGAAACTCTTTTTTTTTTTTTTTTTTTTTTACCAAACAAACTTATTTTGAACCCTGGAACCAATCAAGTAAATTTCTGGCATATATATATAGTCCAACAAAATCACATGTCCCCATCCATTCTGTCCATTAACGCGAGGGAGGGAACCCCATTGCTCAAGTCTAACCAAATTGCAAACAGATTTGAAGAGCACTTTAAAGAGTTGTATAATTCTCAATTAAACCACACCGTAGAAGAAATTGATGAGTATTTAGACCAGATTGAATTTCCTAAACTTTCTTGTGAGGACCATGCATTCTTGGATAGGGATATCACTTTGGAGGAAATCCAGGAAGCCACCATGTCCCTTTCTAGTGGAAAAACTCCCGGACCTGACGGTATGCCCACAGAGCTATATAAAAGGTATTTAGACCAATTAGGGCCTATTCTGTTGCAGACCCTATCTGAAGCACTTGCAGGACACTCGCTCCCCCAATCCCTTTATGATGCCACTATTGTGGTGATTCCAAAGCCTGACAAGCCTGCTGAGAAGTGTGGTTCTTACCATCCCATATCCTTGCTCAATACTGACTATAAAATTCTTACGAAACTTATTGTTAATAGACTGAAGGCAGTAATATTGGGTATTATACATGAGGACCAAACTGGTTTTATCCCAGGAAGATCTACCTCTAATATTAGAAGGGTGCAGGTTCTGACGCAGGTAGACCATAAATATAACAGACCTTGGGCGATAGCCTCTTTAGATACCGCAAAGGCCTTTGATTCTTGCAACGGGTGGTTCTGAAATTTGGTTTCTCTGTTAAATTTTACAAATGGACTGAATTGTTATATCGCATGCTGAGAGCTAATATACTGGTAAATGGCGTGCTATCAGAATATTTCAATCTGAGCAGGGGGAGCAGACAGAGCTGCCCACTATCCACAGTGCTCTTTGCACTGGCGAATGAACCAATTGCACTTAAAATTAGACAAGATCATTTTGTGGAGGGAATCGACATAAATTCTAGGGTGGAATAAGGTAGGATTATATGCTGATGACCTGGTGCTCTTCCTGGATAAGATTGGACAGTGCCTTCCTAGAGCGATTGACCTTAATTGCTTTGGAGAATTGTCGGGTCGTAAAATTAATTGGAGCAAATTGGTAGTCATGTCAATAGTGGATAATATAACAGTACCCGTGTTGTTTGGTTTAAAAGTGTTACAAAAATTTAAGTATTTGGGCATTGTAATTAACCAAAATCCAGTTAAAGATCTTGGAGATTATATATACCTCCTCGAGGATATGATGAAGAAAAAGTTTGAGATATGGTCTCGACTCCCTCTGTCTGTAGCGGGCAGAATTGGACTAATTAACATGATAATCCTCCCAAAGTGTTTATATATGTTGGAACATACATCAATCAAAGTCCCTAAAGGTACCTTCACACTGAACAACTTAACAACGATAACGATCCGTGACGTTGCAGCATCCTGGATAGCGATATCGTTGTGTTTGACACGCAGCAGCGATCTGGATCCTGCTGTGATATCGTTGGTCGGAGCTAGAAGGCCAGCACCTTATTTTGTCTCTGGATCACCCGCTGACATCGCTGGATCGGTGTGTGTGACACCGATCCAGCGATGTCTTCACTGGTAACCAGGGTAAACATCGGGTTACTAAGCGCAGGGCCGCGCTTAGTAACCCAATATTTACCCTGGTTACCAGTGTAAATGTAAAAAAAAACTCTACATACTCACCTTCTGATGTCTGTCGCGTCCCCCGGCGTCCGCTTCCCTGCACTGTGTCAGCGCCGGACGGCCGTAAAGCAGAGCACAGCGGTGACGTCACCGCGCTGCTTTAGGGCCGGCGCTTACACAGTGCTGGGAAGCGGACGCCGGGGGACGCGATAGACACCGGAATGTAAGTATGTAGTGTTTTTTTTTTTTTTTACATTTACACTGGTAACCAGGGTAAACATCGGGTTACTAAGCGCGGCCCTGCGCTTAGTAACCCGATGTTTACCCTGGTTATCCGGGGACTTCGGCATAGTTCTCCAGCGACCACACAACGACTAAACAGCGACGCTGCAGCGATCGGCATCGTTGTCTATATCGCTGCAGCGTCGCTTAATGTGACGGTACCTTTAGGATTTCTTTAAGAAAATGCATATCTTAAAGGCAGCATTTATATGGGGCTCCTCTAGGCCTAAAGTAAATATTGATTCCTTGCAAAGGCCCAAAAGAGAGGGTGGGTATGCGGTACCTGACCTCTTTCTATATTATCTAGCTGGCCAACTACGATACTTAAAATATTGGCTAATCCATGATAAACTTAATAACACAGAGGCTCATCTCATTCATTTTCTGGGGGGGACACACACCATGGGCAGTATTGGAGGACTCATACAGACCACCTCGGGGCCTGCTGTTTGCACATAGTTTAGCAATACAGGTTTGGTGGGAAAGTAAGCGTATTTTAAAGTTTTCTGACCAGGTTAGGGAGACTTGGATATGGGATAATCCTGAATTTTCGCATCTCCAGAATTTACAAGACCCAGGTGTGGAGAAACTGGGGTCAGTGGGTGCTCTCGTCCGCTGGCCCGGCTGTCTTTAGCAAGACTGCATGGACCACGGCTCATACCACTGAACGCCTGCTCTATCTCCCCGTGGGCAATACACTACACAGACAACACTGGGTTAAGGTAAAACAGTGTGGCAATACTTTATTGAACCACAACACACAATAGCAAACAGAGCAATCCCACCATGGCTGGAATTGTTTGGTTACATGGGCGCATATAAAAGATCACTGCGTCTCCACGTATTTCCAGTATGACATGATGTCAGAGCTCCCAGGGTCGCTACTTCATCTGTGGATGCACGCACAGAGAAGAGGTAATGACAAGCATAGGGAGATGACCAAGAACTGTCCATAGAGTCCATACAAGGTCCAAAGCCAGTTGACAGGAGAGCCACCACCTGGCTTATCTGACCATCTCCATGGAACCAGGCGACCAGCGGGTCCCAAACCTGGCTTTCTCCAAGCATATCCATGGTCAGAGATGGTCACTGGATCAGATCTGTGTCCTTCCAACCGGAGCCGAAAACCCCTGGGTTGTTTCCTATAGAATCCTAGATCAGTGTCCCTCGTGATGGTGCCATGATGAATTGGCTGCAGTCCTTTCTCTTGTCTGTTGGGTGGTTTGCAGAATGTCTGGCTGATAGCTCTGTGTTACTTCAGTTTCCAGGATGATCTCTGAGTCTTTTTATACCCAAGGCATGTTAGCTATTTTTAGAATTAAAAATTCAATCCAACATCAAGATAAACTGAAAAAACACCAGAAGATACCATAGACCTATGTTGGTACAACAACTCATATATATTAATATTATCAGGAGGACAATTGAGTAAAATGTATACCACGATTCCAAATTTAACAATGATCTTTATTTGATAAATAAATAATTATAATAACATCTTCAATAAATACATAGGTCACACATTCTATTTATGTGAATCACACTAAAGTGTTAGAACCATGACACACCAAGGGAGCATGTTGGACCTAAACGTATCCGCATCTCAGAGGGTACTTCTTTCTAAATAGGTGGAAATAGGTCCATGTGGACAAGGTATATCATCACCTAAAGCTGCAGTAATTGTGCTGACAGTAAGAACGGCACGTATGCCTTTTAACAGAAACAATCAGACCATTCCCCTAAATG
Source organism: Ranitomeya variabilis (assembly GCF_051348905.1). NCBI lineage: Eukaryota > Metazoa > Chordata > Amphibia > Anura > Dendrobatidae > Ranitomeya > Ranitomeya variabilis. Next base: position 627,128,178 of record NC_135233.1, read on the forward strand.
CATAGTTTAAAAAACGGTAATTACCCATAGTAAGGTCTAGTCTCTGGTCCAGCTCCAAACGTGTGTCACGTACCCCAACGCGCGTTTCGCGTGTACCGTTGTGTCGCTTCCTCAGGGGGCGCCCCCTGAGGAAGCGACACAACGGTACACGCGAAACGCGCGTTGGGGTACGTGACACACGTTTGGAGCTGGACCAGAGACTAGACCTTACTATGGGTAATTACCGTTTTTTAAACTATGCATTTAGGGGAATGGTCTGATTGTTTCTGTTAAAAGGCATACGTGCCGTTCTTACTGTCAGCACAATTACTGCAGCTTTAGGTGATGATATACCTTGTCCACATGGACCTATTTCCACCTATTTAGAAAGAAGTACCCTCTGAGATGCGGATACGTTTAGGTCCAACATGCTCCCTTGGTGTGTCATGGTTCTAACACTTTAGTGTGATTCACATAAATAGAATGTGTGACCTATGTATTTATTGAAGATGTTATTATAATTATTTATTTATCAAATAAAGATCATTGTTAAATTTGGAATCGTGGTATACATTTTACTCAATTGTCCTCCTGATAATATCAACATCAAGATAAGGTAAACAATGGTGATGGGATTAAGTAGCACTATTAGCATATAAGCACAAATCAATAAACAAAGCTTAACTCACTCAATGTACAGTCACTATTACAGACTTAGGGTACCGTCACACAGTGCCATTTTTCCCTTCCCCCATGACGGCACACCTGAGAGAGGGGATCCGCCCAGTCAGGACAGGAACCCTACTGAAAATAAAAGGGCGGTACCTCTCCCTCGCTTCAGTTGGGTTTCCTGTCCTGACAGGGACCCTTGTGCTGAACACGGCGGTTCGACTTACCCAGGTCCCGTCCCGGCGTGGAAGAACAGGCAGCGCCTGTGCGTCGGAGGTTCGGGTCCTGGAGGCGCCGTCCGCAGGTCCCCCCGGGTCACTGCGTCCGTGCGGGCGTTGTGCAGCATGGTTGGAGGACCGGGTTCCTTCCATGGCTGCCACGCCGCCCACCCCTCTCTGCCGGCGCGGCGGCCGCTTCCGGGTCGCTCTTCTGACGTCGCACGTCAGGCCCGCTGTGAATGGGCGTGCCCGTGTGACGTCGGAGGCAGGCGCCGGATCCAAGATGGCGGCGCCCATGAAGAAAACGCCGGCCGGTGAATGAAGACTCCGGCGGCATGGCAGAGAGGGGGAGGGATCACTATTGGGCACCGGAGAGGCGGGGAGTGCAGTGGTCGCCCCATAAAAGGGTGCTGGACCACAGAAGACGCGCTCATGTCCAAAAACTTCGCCATGGAGGTAGGACAACAAGAGCAGCTGCAGCAGTCTTCTTCACAGCAGCAGCAGCCGGAGCTCTCACCAGATGCCTTGCCGAGCCACCAACATACCAGGAGCAGCCGCTCAAGTGGTAAAAACAGTGGTCGTTCCGTCCGGCAAGATTCGTCAACGTCCAGGAGGGACGCTTCACGTGCATCTGTCCAGCCTCAAAAATCGGTACCCTTGATTGTCGGCGGTGGTGAGTGATCTACGTGAATGTATCCCTTATGGTAACAGGGTCCATTTTTCTGTTTTGATCACTAGGGGTCCAGGAAAGCTACCGGTAAAACAAAGAACCGAGAGTGTGCCCTTTGTAAAAACCCGCTCGCAGTGCAGTATCGGAAGGATCTCTGTGCTGACTGCATAAATAAGACTATTCAAGAAGAAACCCCTAATTTCACCACTAGCCTTAAAGCCATAATACAGGCTGAAATAAAAGACTCCTTAAAATTGGCCCTTAGCGAACCAAGAGGGGGAAGCCGTAGGGCGTCTACAGAGTCGGATACCTCTCAGAGACAAGGGAGTCATAAAACATCCCGATCTCCCTCTACTTCCCCAGCCTCGGTCCACTCTTCAGATTCCTCCTCGGACAGTGATTCAGGAGGTCGTCCGTGCCTTCCCACGGAGGACGTGGACAAATTAGTCAAAGCAGTTAGGTCTGCAATGGGCCTTAAAGAGGAGAAGACACCTAGGTCACTAGAGGATGTCATGTTTGGTGGCTTAGAAGAGAGGAGGAAACGCACGTTTCCAGTTAATGCAAAAATAAAAGCATTAATTGAGAAAGAGTGGAAAAGACCTGAAAAAATGGGTTCTTTGCCCTCTTCATCCAAAAGGAGATATCCCTTTGAAAATAAAGACTCTGAACCTTGGGAAAAGATCCCCAAAATTGACGGAGCGGTAGCCAAATGCTTAAAAAAATCATCCCTTCCATTAGAAGACTCGGGTGTTCTTAAAGACCCGCTTGACAAAAAAGCAGATGGTTTTCTCAGACATATCTGGGAAGCCTCAGCGGGGGGCCTGAAGCCAGCAATCGCTGGAACTTGTACGGCCCGCGCTCTGATGGTCTGGCTACAGCAGATAGAGGATCAGCTAAGGGACAAGGTACCCAGATCCGACATCCTTGCCAATATATCCTTGGTGCAAGGGGCAGCAGCCTTTTTAGCAGACTCTTCTGCGGATTCCGCAAGACTAACGGCCAGAGCAGCGAGCTTGTCTAATGCGGCAAGAAGAGCCCTCTGGCTCAAAGGTTGTCCGGGGGATTTACCATCTAAACACAAGCTGTGCTCCATCCCATGTGATGGCCAACTCCTCTTTGGGAAAAAACTTGAAGAAATCCTGGAACATGCAGGAGATAAAAAGAAAGGCTTTCCCAATATCCCTAAAGAGTCCAAAAAACCCTTTTTTCGGAGGAGAAGATTTAATAGAGGTCGCCCCCCAGGAGAAAGAAAAAACTGGGACTTTAGGGATAAGAGAGGCTCAGGCTACATGTTCAAAGGGCCCTCTACATCGGCAAAGAAATCCCCCCAATGACATTACGCCAGAAGTGGGAGGAAGACTCTCCCTCTTCTTTCCGGCCTGGGTAAACATCTCCCCCAGTACCTGGGTCATAAATATAATCAGAGACGGCCTCAAAATAAAATTCACCTGTCCACCCAGACGAAACTTTATTATAACTCCCCGAAGAAAGTCCCAGCAGGAACAATCTGCCCTAGAAGCCGAAGTCCTGGGACTTATCCACAAAAAGGTTCTTCTGGAGGTTCCGGTTCAGGAGGAGGGAGACGGGTTTTACTCCCCCCTCTTCTTAATCCAAAAACCGGATGGTTCTTGGAGAACTATTATAAACTTAAAAAAACTCAACCAATCCATAGAGAACTACTCTTTCAAGATGGAGTCTATAAATACGACCATAAAACTCCTTTTCCAACACTGCTTCATGGCAGTAATAGACTTGAAAGATGCGTATTATCATATACCAATGCATCCGGAATATCAGAAATACTTGAGAGTAGCTCTCTATGTCCAGAACCAGATGAAACATTATCAATACACAGCCCTTCCGTTCGGTCTGTCTACAGCTCCCAGGGTGTTCACCAAGGTGATGGTGGAAGTAATGTCATACCTCCGGTCCCGGGATGTAGTCATTGTCCCATATCTGGACGATTTCCTGGTAATAGGAAGATCAGAGTCCCACTGCACTCATCAAGTATCAGTGGTAACATCAACTCTAAGGGAGCTGGGTTGGATAATAAATATCCCCAAGTCCAGACTGCTGCCAGTAAAATTACAGTCCTTCCTGGGGTTAATACTGGACTCCGAACGTCAGCTCTGCCTTCTTCCAGAAAACAAGGTAGACAAAATAATAAATCTGACCGGTACAGCAATACGCCAGCCGACAATGACTCTGAGAAAGGCAATGTCCCTTCTAGGCTCGTTAACATCGTGTATTCCGGCAGTAGAATGGGCACAATTCCACCTAAGACAACTACAGTGGGAAGTTCTCTCAGCCCAAAGACTGCTAAAAGGGCATTTAGAAGGAAATCTATGTCTCTCCCTGGGCGTAAGGGATTCCCTAGTTTGGTGGACTGTGAGAAACCACCTGACAATGGGGGTCCGGTGGCAAAATCCGGTCATAGACATTATCACGACCGACGCAAGCGGTACAGGTTGGGGGGCTCACCTGAGGTCTCACTCTGTACAAGGGACCTGGTCCATACGAGAAAAGAACTATGGATCAAACGAAAAAGAGCTGTGGGCAGTGGAGAAATCCCTAAGACATTTTTTTCCTTTACTCCGGGGTCGCCATACTCGAATCCTGACGGACAATCGAGCAGTGGTGGCGTATGTCAATCATCAGGGGGGAACGAGGTCCAAAGGCCTCATGCAGGCATCAAACATACTCTTTCAACTAGCAGAACAACACCTGTCATCTCTGTCGGCATTGCACATCAAAGGCACAGAAAACACTCAAGCGGACTTCCTGAGTCGCAGAGGCTTAAGGCAGGGGGAATGGTCATTAAACCCCCAGATATTTCAACAAATAGTCCAAGCCTGGGGCACACCAGAGATAGACTTGTTCGCCAACTCCCACAACAGAAAAGTCAGGAGGTTCTGCTCCTTGAATCCGAGAGAACATCCCTTCGCAGTAGATGCCCTACTGATACCTTGGAAGTTTTCTCTGGCCTACGCATTCCCCCCGATAGTGATGATTCCAGCTGTGATCCGGAAGATCAGAGAGGATCAGGCGAATATCATCTTCATAGCTCCTTTTTGGCCAAGGAGACCTTGGTTCTCCCTTCTAAGGCAGATGTCGGTAACAGACCCATGGATCCTGCCAGAGGTTCCGGACCTGCTAACCCAGGGCCCAGTGACCCACTCTCAGGTGAAGGGCTTCCATCTCGCAGCCTGGAATTTGAGAGGGCGTTACTAAGTCGCCAAGGATTCTCTCCAGGGTTAGTCTCCACCCTGTTGAAAAGCAGAAAACCCATAACCTCTAGAATCTATGGTAGGACATGGAAAAAATTTCTCGACTTCCTGGGGGAACCATTGGGGGAGGTGGCTCCAATAGGTCCTATCCTAGAGTTTCTGCAAGCAGGATTACATCTTGGGTTAGCAACCAGCACCCTTAAAGTTCAGGTTTCTGCCTTGGGGGCCCTATATAATTGTAATCTTGCCTCAAATAAATGGGTCTCACGATTCATAAAATCTTGTAGTAGATCTCGGCCAGTTATTATCCCAAAAATCCCTCCTTGGGATCTAAATTTGGTCTTAGAAGCCCTGACTAAACAGCCCTTTGAGCCTTTGCAGGAGTTATCACCTAAGTTACTTACCCTTAAAACAGTTTTACTAGTAGCCTTAACATCGGCACGTAGGGTAAGTGATTTACAGGCCCTGTCAATATGCCCTCCTTATACTCAGGTTTTTGATGACAGGATTGTTCTAAGACCAGACCCGGCTTATCTCCCCAAGGTGGTTCAAAAGTTCCATAGGAGTCAGGAGATTACTTTACCATCTTTCTGTAGTAATCCTAAAAATCCAGGGGAACAAAGGTTCCACATGTTAGATGTGAGAAGATCTATGTTACAATACATGTCTGTGACTAATCAGTGGAGGAAAGACCAAACCCTATTCATAGCCTTTCAGGGTAGCAAAAGAGGGTGCGGGGTAGCTAAAAGTACCATTGCTAGATGGATCAGGGAGGCCATTAGTTTATCCTATTCTGCAAGTGGCACTCCGGTTCCTGACGGCATCAAGGCTCACTCCACCAGAGCCGTGGCTACCTCCTGGGCAGAGAAAGCTGAGGTATCAATTGACCAAATTTGCAAGGCCGCTACCTGGTCCTCACCCTCAACTTTTTTCAAACACTACCGGCTAGACCTTTCCTCCTCTGCTGACCTAACCTTTGGTAGAAGGGTGCTCCAAGCGGTGGTCCCTCCCTAAGGTTTCATTCTACAAAATTCTCTCAGGTGTGCCGTCATGGGGGAAGGGAAAACACCAAGGTTACTTACGGGTAGCCGGTTTTTCCGGAGCCCATGACGGCACCCGTATATTCCCCCCCTTTTTTTCACCCTTTCGGTGTGCACTATTGTTTTGGGTGTGTTTAGTTAATATAATGTGGTGTTGGATTGCCATGTATACTAACCAGGGGGGCCTCTCATGCTCTGAAAACCAACTGAAGCGAGGGAGAGGTACCGCCCTTTTATTTTCAGTAGGGTTCCTGTCCTGACTGGGCGGATCCCCTCTCTCAGGTGTGCCGTCATGGGCTCCGGAAAAACCGGCTACCCGTAAGTAACCTTGGTGTTTCATCGCTACGACGGCACGATTCGTGACGTTATAGCGATATCGCTGTGTCTGACACGCTACTGCAATCCGGATCCCCGCTGAGAATCGTACGTCGTAGCAGATCGTTTGAAACTTTCTTTCGTCGTCTAGTGTCCCGCTGTGGCGGCATGATTGCATCGTGTGACACAGGTTGTATACGATGTGCGCACAGTAACCAACGGCTTCTACATCGCAAATACGTCATGAAATTATCGCTCCAGCGCCGTGTATTGCAACGTGTGACCGCAGTCTACGACGCTGGAGCGATAATCATACGACGCTGCAACGTCACGAATCGTGCCGTCGTAGCGATGAAAATGGCACTGTGTGACGGTACCCTTAGGGTACGTTCACACAGGACTTTTTTGCTGCGTATTTTTGCTGCGTTTTTTTATGCTAATTTTCAGCTGCTTTTTACAGTACCAGCAAAGCCTATGAGATTCCAGAAATCTCATGCACACACATTGGGTTTTTGTTTGATCAGTATTTTCTGCTTTGCTGCGTTTTTTGGACATAGGGCATGTCACTTCTTTCAGCGTTTTTGCTGCGTTTTTGCAGCGTTTTTTCACCCATTGACATGAATGGGTGATGGAAATAACGCAGCAAAAACGCATGTAGCATTATTTGCTGCGTTTTTTGTGCAGAAAAATCATGGCCAGCAGGAAGTGATCTCACAGCCAAGAGCTTAGGGGTGTGGTTAGTGAGGTGTGAAGAAGAGCCATTGTGAGCCATTGTGAGGTGTGAAGAGCCATTGTGAGGTGTCCTGATTGTGATCTATTGTGAGGGAGTTCCTGGTAGTGAGGTGTGAAGATCCATTGTGAGCCACTGTGAGGTGTGAAGAGCCATTGTGAGGTGTCCTGATTGTGATCTATTGTGAGGGAGTTTCTGGTAGTGAGGTGTTAGCCATGTCTTGGTATAGGAGGATGAGCATTAATGTTTCCCAACTAATCATGGAGGTAATATTTTTTTAAATTTGTGATATATCTATCTATCTATCCGATTGTTTGCAATGGTACACTTTGCGATGCTCATGTGCTGTTATGTACATGTTCATGTGTTCTGCATGTGTATGTTTGTATCTTCCTTGTCATGAATGTTGGCTTCATTTCATCTTGCATTTGGTAATTACTTTTTCATTTATTTTTCCAAGGTGGAAACAATGCCTGTAATTTGGGATGTAGCTTGCCCAAACTACAGTGATCGTCAAAAAAAGGCCGATGCATGGCATGTAATTCGCCGTAAATTGTTCCCCCGCTGGGATGAAGGAAGCGATGCTAAGCTCCACTGGGGTCACTCAACTTTATTATCATGCACAAATAGACAAAAAAAAACACCAAAACCGCACAAAAAACGCATCTATAAGCAGCTGAAAATTGGCATAAAAAACGCAGCAAAAATACGCAGCAAAAAAGTCCTGTGTGAACTTACCCAAAAAACGCACCAAATACGCACCAAAAAAACGCACCTAAATTAGCATAAAAAAAGCAGCAAAAATACGCCGCAAAAAAGTCCTGTGTGAACTTACCCTTAAGGTACCGTCACACTCAGCGACGCTGCAGCGATATAGACAACGAGCCGATCGCTGCAGCGTCGCTGTAGAGACGTCAAACACCGCAGCTCCAGAACGATGCAGGAGCGATCCTGTGACGTAACGGTGACTCAGTTATCGTTCTCACAGGTCGTTAGCTCCATGTAAAACATTTGCTGTCAAACACGACGATACACGCCAACCTGACGACCAAATAAAGTTCTGGACTTCTAGCTCCGACCAGCGATATCACAGCGGGATCCAGATCGCTGCTGCGTGTCAAACACAACGAGATCGCTATCCAGGACGCTGCAACGTCACAGATTGTTGTCGTTCTCGTTGTAAAGTTGCTGAGTGTGAAGGTACCTTTACACAGTATGTTAGATAGTATATCAGTTGGCAAGTCTGTCTTCTTGACCCACCAGACATGAACACTTAAATTCACAAGACAATCTACTATATAATTGTCTAAGGGTCACTTCCATCTGTCCTTCTGTCTTTCTGTCACGGATATTCATTGGTCGCGGCTTCTGTCTGTCATGGAATCCAAGTCGCTGATTGGTCTCGGCAGCTGCCTGTCATGGCTGCCGCGACTAATCAGCGACGGCCACAGTCCGATTAGTCCCTCCCTACTACCCTGCAGTCAGTGCCAGGCGCCCGCTCCATACTCCCCGCAGTCACCGGTCACACAGGGTTAATGCCGGCGGTAACGGACCGCGTTATGCCTTGGGTAACTCACTCCGTTACCACCGCTATTAACCCTGTGTGACCAAGTTTTTACTATTGATGCTGCCTATGCAGCGTCAATTGTAAAAACATCTAATGATAAAAATAATAAAAAAATAATTAAAAATCATATACTCACTTTTCACACTCCTCGCGACGCTCCAGGCAGGTTCCGGTGGGAGGATGGTCTGCGAAAAGGACCTGCCATGACGTCACGGTCATGTGACCGCGACGTCATCACAGGTCTTGCGCGCCTGCGTGAGAAGGACCTGCCGTGACGTCACGGTCATGTGACCGCGACACGGTCATGTGACCGCGACGTCATCACAGTTCCTGTGCGCCTACGCAAGAAGGACCTGCCGTGATGTCACGGTCATGTGACCGCGACGTCATCACAGGTCCTGCGTACCTGCGCGAGAAGGAGGCGACAGAACTACAAGGGTACCCTCGGAAGGTGAGTATGTTTATTTTTTAACCTGTCACATATGTGGCTGGGCAATATACTACGTGACTGGCCAATATACTACGTGGCTGGGCAATATACAACATGGCTGGGCAATATACTACGTAACTGGGCAATATACGACGTGGCTCTGTGCTGTATACTACGTCACTGTGCAATATACTACGTCACTGGGCAATATACGACGTGGCTCTGTGCTGTATACTACGTCGCTGTGCAATATACTACGTGGCTCTGCTGTATACTACGTCACTGGGCAATATACTATGTAACTGGGCAATATACTATGTAACTGGGAAATATACTATGTAACTGGGCAATATACTATGTAACTGGGTAATATACTATGTAACTGGGTAATATACTATGTAACTGGGCAATATACTACGTCACTGGGCAATATACTACGTCACTGGGCAATCTACTACATAACTGGACAATATACTACGTGGCTTTGTGCTGTATACTACGTCGCTGTGCAATATACTACGTGGCTGGGCAATATACTACGTCACTGGGCAATATACTGCGTAACTGGGCAATATACTACGTGGGCTGGGCAATATACTATGTGGGCTGTGCAATGTACTGCGTGGACATGCATATTCTAGAATACCCGATACGTTAGAATCGGGCCACCATCTAGTATACAGATAAAAAGCCAGTTTTTTTTGGTTTGCAAAAATATGGTTGTCTGGGAAATTAAGATACAATCTGGTGTCTTCACACCAGGTTTTTGGAAACAATATAATATAACAACGCTCAATCAGATCTTTGAAAATCAAATTTTATCATTTGAACAATTTCACATAAAATTTGGAATCCCTCATAGGGATTATTATAGATATCAATCATGGAGTAAACGCGGCAACACTCACTGATCCTGTAATCAGAACATTTATTGAAACAAGCAGCAATACATCTTCACGGCACGGGGGAGTGAAGCCGAAGGCAGAGTGAGCAGGGAAGGATGACGGCCGTTTCGCGCTTTGAACAGCGCTTCTACAGGTCCACGCTGAGAGGAAGTGACGCCGTAGACTCCCCCGTGCCGTGAAGATGTATTGCTGCTTGTTTCAATAAAGAAAAGTTCTGATTACAGGATCGGTGAGTGTTGCCGCGTTTACTCCATGACTGCTATTTGATGTTTTCTATTTTTATACGCAAGCACCTCCCGCTTTCATATCAGGTTCTCATTCCCTGGGATTGAGTACAGATTTGGTCTCCTGATGCTACAGGCTGTGCTGCTCTACTTTTTCTTTCTTTGATTATTATAGATATCTGCAGCTGAGACATGCCATAACGTACCAATTCCCGCTTCCTAGAATGCTAATGTCTAGATATCCACTAATAGGAATATTGTCAACCCAGGGACCTACAGGAGTGATTTCCTCTCTTTATACCTTCTTGTTAAATTCCAAAATTGCTTCCACCCAGTTGGCTGTGGAGGTTAAATGGAGGCACCTAATCCTCTCTATCACTGATGACCAGTGGAATGAAGCACTGAAGGCGCATACGATGGTGTCTCCAGCAGTAAATAACAAATTAATTCAGTTATATATATTCCACCACTCCTATTTAACCCCGAGTAGGTTACATAAATTCGGCAGAAGAGTAAATGATGAATGTCATAGATGAGGGTAGGTGGGAGTGGAGTTTTGACATCTCATTTGGGATTGTAGAATCATAAGAAGATATTGGAAGGATGTGATTTTTACACTAGAAAGGATACTTGGGATACCAATTGAATGTAGTCCAGAGCTCTGTGTGTTGGGTGTTGTGGATGAAGAAATGTGGACTCATTATGACAGAATATTTCTGAGAGGCTCTTTATGCCTCGGAAAGCGATAGCGCTGAGGTGGATGGGGGGGGAAGGTCTCCTTCAACCAATCAGTGGAAAAAATTAGTGAACGATATAATTCCATATGAGAACATGTTTTACAAGAACAGAGGTTGTCCCCAGAAATTTCATAGAATTTGGGAAATGTGGTGTGACTCACTCTTGACACCTAGCCCATGGTGCCGTGATTTCCTCAACCGCGAGATCTAATCCCTGAGGTTTCTCTTTTTCAGGGCATGACCGTGATGCTCTATGTGGACTCAGGAATATTTGCTTATTATAACCTGAATTGTTACATACTCAGAACCCTGATAAAGAACTTCTTGGTTGATGGTGCAATGCTGCTGAGAATACATTGTGTTTAACCCCTTAACGACCGCCGATACGCCTTTTAACGGCGGCAGTTAAGGGTACTTTAACCACAGCGCCGTTAATTAACGGCGCTGTGGGAAAAGTGAATAGCGCCCCCCAGAGTCGGATTTTCTCTGGGGTCTCGGTTTCCGGGGGTAGCCGAGACCCCAGAGAACATGATTCGGGTTTTTTTTACCGACCCCCGGGTTGCGATCGCCGGTAATTAATAGTTTACCGGCGGTCGCAAAAACCCCCCCAAAAAACACGATTTCCCATTTAATTTCTCTGTTCTCCGATGTGATCGCACATCAGAGGACAGAGAAATGGGGTCCCCGATCGCCCCCCCGATACTCACCTGTCTCCCCCGGTGCTCCTCGTGGCTCCCGATGGGCGCCGCCATCTTGTTCCGGCCAAAAATGGGCGCACTGCGCCCGCCGGCCGGCACCCGGAAGATCTTTGGGATCTCGGCTGCCGGGGGTAGCCAAGACCCCAAAGAACATGATTGGGGTCAGGTTTTACCGACCACTGTTTTGCGATCGCCAGTAATTAACTGTTTACCGGCGACCGCAAAAGAAAAAAAAAAGCGATGTGTAATTCTCTGTCCTCTAGTGTGATCGCACATCAGAGGACAGAGAAATAGGGGGATTCAGGGACCCTGTCATACTTACCGGTGTCCCTGGGTCCTCCTGTGTCCCCTCCTGGCCGCCGGTTTCTTCCTCCGGTAAGAAAATGGCGGGCGCATGTGCAGTGCGCCCGCCATGATCGGCCGGCAGCTAGAGGAGTTGGGGCTAAATTTAGGGTTGGGGCTAAATTTAGGGTTAGGGTTGGGGCTAAATTTAGGGTTAGGGTTGGGGCTAAATTTAGGGTTAGGGCTATGGTTAGGGTTGGGGCTAAAGTTAGGGCTAGGGTTATGGTTGGGACTAAATTTAGGGTTAGGGTTGGAGCTAAAGTTAGGGTTGGGGCTAAAGTTAGGACTAGGGTTGCGGCTAAAGTTTGGGTTAGAGTTGGGATTAGGGTTGGCATTAGGGTTACGTTTGGGATTAGGGTTGGGATTAGGGTTAGGGGTGTATTGGAATTAGGGTTAGGTTTGAGGTTAGGTTTGAGATTAGGATTAGGGGTGTGTTGGATTTAGGGTTCTGATTAGGGTTATGGTTGTTTTGGGGTTAGGGTTGTGATTATCGTTAAGGTTGTGATTAGGATTATGGATCGGATTGGGGTTAGGGTTGGAGTTAGAATTGGGGGGTTTCCACTGTTTAGGTACATCAGGGGGTCTCTAAACGCCACAGCCAATTTTGCGCTCAAAAAGTCAAATGGTGCTCCCTCCCTTCTGAGCTCTGCCGTGCGCCCAAACAGTGGTTTACCCCCACATATGGGGCATCAGCATACTCGGGATAAATTGGACAACAACTTTTGGAGTCCAATTTCTCCTGTTACCCTTGTGAAAGTAAAAATTTGGGGGTGAAAAGATCATTTTTGTGGAAAACAAAATATTTTTTATTTTCACGACTCTGCATTATAAACTTCTGTGAAGCACTTGGGCATTCAAAGTTCTCACAACACATCTAGATAAGTTCCTTGGGGGGGTCTAGTTTCCAAAATGCAGTCACTTGTGGGGGGTTTCTACTGTTTAGGCACATCAGGGGCTCTCCAAACGCGACATGGTGTCCGATCTCAATTCCAGCCAATTCTACATTGAAAAAGTAAAACGGCACTCCTTCTCTTCCAAGCTCTGCGGTGCGCCCAAACAGTGGTTTACCCCCACATATGGGGTATCGACGTACTTAGGAGAAATTGCACAACAACTTTTGTGGTCTAATTTCTCCTGTTACCCTTGTGAAAATAAGAATTTGTGGGCGAAAAGATCATTTTTGTGTAAACAAATGCGATTTTTTTATTTTCACGGCTCTACTTTATAAACTTCTGTGAAGCACCTGGGGGTTTAAAGTGCTCACCACACATCTAGTTAAGTTCCTTAAGGGGTCTAGTTTCCAAAATGGTGTCACTTGTGGGGGGTTTCCACTGTTTAGGCACATCAGGGGCTGTCCAAACGCGACATGGCGTCCGATCTCAATTCCAGCCAATTCTACATTGAAAAAGTAAAACGGCGCTCCTTCTCTTCCAAGCTCTGCGGTGCGCGCAAACAGTGGTTTACCCCCACATATGGGGTATCGGCGTATTCAGGAGAAATTGCACAACAAAATTTATGGTTACATTTCTGTTTTTACACTTGTGAAAATAAAAAAAAAATGGTTCTGAAGTAAAATGTTTGCAAAAAAAAGTTAAATGTTCATTTTTTCCTTCCACATTGTTTGTTCCTGTGAAGCAGGTAAAGGGTTAATAAACTTCTTGAATGTGGTTTTGAGCACCTTGAGGGGTGCAGTTTTTAGAATGGTGTCACACTTGGTTATTTTCTATCATATAGACCCCTCAAAATGACTTCAAATGTGATGTGGTCGGGGGCGTGGCTATGTAGTCCAGGAGAGAGGACGCACCTCGGGAGAGCTCCGGTCATCCTGAACTTAATCCTGCCATAAATCCCCTAACTCACCGTCTGCATCGGCTGGAACGGTGCTCTTAGGACCCCAGGAGACTGGCGATCCCCGGAAGTGGCAATTTCAGAGCCCTGAGACGCCGGGAGGTGAAGAGGCCTGGAGGGGCGGTAAAATCCCTGAGCTGCGGCGGCCATCTTGGGGCGCGTGTTCCAGCACGTAGGACACAGCGCCGGCGGTTACCGGAGCCAGATACATCTCCCCTGGAGGAGGCAGACACCTGCGCTGAAGCGGGAGCGCTGTGGAACGCTGATATACAGGTGCTGGGTCTGAGGCAGCGGGCAGCGCCTGGGGAGACGGCAGCCATCACTGCAGCGCGCTCTCCAGCAGTAAGGAGAGCGGCGCTATACAGCATGACCTCGGTACAACTCAGGAGGTGAGCACATCACTGAAATAATAGAGGGGTAGTGCGGTGTGTGCCCTGGAAGATTGGGCCCTGCAACCCCCTTATCTGACAAGCTCCTGTCTGTGCCATAAACTTTGGAGGGATTAACCCCTCCCTCCCTGCTGTACTGCCTGTGGAAGCTGTGGGCTGCTCTGGGGCGTAGTGCCTGGGTGAATCCTGAGGTGCTGCTTCTATGAATATCTGACAATCCCCTTATCTGGCTGGTGATCTCCCTAGGATCTATTCCAGTATTTAACTTTGCCGGGTCAGCCATTGGGGAATAGACCAGCTATAACTATATGTGTGATCCATCTGAAGGGTCCCTCTGCTAACCGCCATGCAGCATTCCAAAGGAGCGGGGGCTGCTGACAAAGAAATATGCCAGAGAAGACGCCTCTGATAATGTACGCACTCTCAGAAATAATCCCACGCAGAACCAACGCAAAAATCGTCTTTCTGACAGTAATGAGGAGGGAGAGCAGGGTGAACTGACTCAAACAAGCGTCTGAGCAACTGATTCAGGCTATATCCCTCACCAGATCTTCTCTTACTGAGAAAATAGAAGACGTGCATACTGAAGTGGGTCGTTTGCGACATGATATGCAAGCTATGAGAGGGCGCATCTCGGAGGTTGAAACAAGAGTGTCTCAGATAGAAGACACCGTCACCCCTATGGAAACTAAACTGTCAAAAGCCGCTGGGTCCGTGATTGCCTGGAAACAAAAAGCAGACGACCTGGAAAATAGACTGCGCCGTAATAACATTCGAATTATTGGCTTGCCGGAGCGCTCGGAGGGTCAGCAACCTGAGCAATTCCTAGAGGATTGGCTTAAAACCTCCCTGGGAGATGGATTCTCCTCAACATTTTCTGTGGAGAGGACCCATAGGGTTCCAACGAGGCCTCTCCCCCCCCGGAACTCCACCCCGGCCCTTTTTGGCGCATCTTCTTAACTGCAGAGACAGAGATGCGATACTCCGCCTGGTGAGGCAGAAGGGCCCTATTAAATTCAACAATGCTACTATATCAATTTTCCCGGATTTCTCCATGGAGCTCCAAAAACAGCGAGTTCGATTTGTGGAAGTTAAGAAGCGGCTCAGGGATAAAAACATAATTTATTCCATGCTTTACCCAGCTCGACTCTGCGTTGTCCATGAAGGCTCCATGGGTGCAGTGGTCCCTTTACGCATTTCATACCAGCTATTCAAGAGGGGTCTCTCTGCTAATCCATAGAAATGTTAGATGGGAGGCTAGGGAGGCAAGACGAGATCCCGAAGGTCGCTTTGTTTTTGTACACGCCTTTATTAACACGCGGGAATATGTGATACTATGCGTCTATAACCCACCCCCAGCTAATATATCGGTTCTCCGCATGGCAATGGGATTCTCCCTAAATTATCCTGATGCTAGTATTATTTGTATGGGAGATTTTAACTTAGTCATGGATAATTCCTTAGATAGATTGAGACTGGAGGACGGGATGTCTGGGGGCCCTTCTACTCAATCCCCC
The DNA here is from genome assembly GCF_051348905.1 of Ranitomeya variabilis. NCBI lineage: Eukaryota > Metazoa > Chordata > Amphibia > Anura > Dendrobatidae > Ranitomeya > Ranitomeya variabilis. Next base: position 627,143,683 of record NC_135233.1, read on the forward strand.
TCTCAATTGGCACTGTTTATAAATGGTAGCGGATGGCTGGACCTATGGAGAATACGTCACCCTGAGATAAGGGATTACACTTGCCACTCATCAACTAGACGGTCTCTATCTCGTATAGACTATATATTTGGATCTAGTGACCTGGCATTATGGGTGGATAGTGTTGAGCATGGCAAAAGGGGGATATCGGACCACAGTCCAGTTATTCTTAAACTTAAATACGGTCAGTCAAATAATACTATACCCTGGAAATTGAATCCCTTTTGGCTGAAATTAATAGATTCTAGCGATAGAACGGTGGATCAGCTGAACTGCTTTATCTTTACCCACCCAGACCCCTCAAATCTTAGTCTGTTTTGGGATACTCTAAAAGCATATCTAAGGGGATGTCTGTCTTCCACAATTTCTTATATTAAAAGGATAACGGCGGGAGAGGATGACGAGATGAAGCGATGGCTGAAGGAATCCGAGGCCGCTTATGTAACCAATCAAACTAGTGGCAACAGGGTGGCATGGCTTACTTCCCAAAGCTTATATACCCAACATATAGACACAAAATCAAAACGCAAATTATTTTTTACCCGTCAATCCTATTTCGAATTGGGGAACCAGGCCAGTAAACTATTGGCTTTTTTAGTACGCCAACATAACACATCTAATACAGTATTACAGATCCGGGCACTTGATGGTTCATTGGTATCCTCTACTGAGGAGATCCTCCAGTGTTTTCACGATTACTATAAATTTTTATACAAGTCTGGTAGTGGTTTTGGTGTTCCTGAATGTGTAGACTATTTATCGGACATAACATTCCCCTCACTGAGTCCAGCTCAGCAAGCCTTTATGGAGGCTGAGTTCACTTTGGAGGAGGTGGAGCAAGCTATAATGGATATGGCCACCGGGAAGGCCCCTGGACCTGATGAGTTTCCTATTGAGCTGTATAAGAAATATCGGGGTCACCTGGCACCACTTTTATTGAAGGTACTTCGGAGTATATGGGAGGGAGAATCCATGCCTGAAACCTTTTATGGTGCAAACATTATTGTACTTAAAAAAGAAGGGAAGGATCCTCTGGAATGTGGATCGTATCGCCCCATATCACTAGTAAACGTAGATTACAAAATTTTCACTAAAATATTGGCCACTAGACTAAATACGCTCATATTAGACCTTATACACCCAGATCAAACCGGCTTTACAGTGGGGCAAAAAAGTATTTAGTCATTCAGCAATAGTGCAAGTTCCACCACTTAAAAAGTTGAGAGGCGTCTGTAATTTACATCATAGGTAGACCTCAACTATGGGAGACAAACTGAGAAAAAATTTTCCAGAAAATCACATTGTCTGTTTTTTTATCATTTTATTTGCATATTATGGTGGAAAATAAGTATTTGGTCAGAAACAAACAATCCAGATTTCTGGCTCTCACAGACCTGTAACTTCTTCTTTAAGAGTCTCCTCTTTCCTCCACTCATTACCTGTAGTAATGGCACCTCTTTAAACTTGTTATCAGTATAAAAAGACACCTGTGCACACCCTCAAAGAGTCTGACTCCAAACTCCACTATGGTGAAGACCAAAGAGCTGTCAAAGGACACCAGAAACAAAATTGTAGCCCTGCACCAGGCTGGGAAGACTGAATCTGCAATAGCCAACCAGCTTGGAGTGAAGAAATCAACAGTGGGAGCAATAATTAGAAAATGGAAGACATTCAAGACCACTGATAATCTCCCTCGATCTGGGGCTCCACGCAAAATCCCACCCCGTGGGGTCAGAATGATCACAAGAACGGTGAGCAAAAATCCCAGAACCATGCGGGGGGACCTAGTGAATGAACTGCAGAGAGCTGGGACCAATGTAACAAGGCCTACCATAAGTAACACACTACGCCACCATGGACTCAGATCCTGCAGTGCCAGACGTGTCCCACTGCTTAAGCCAGTACATGTCCGGGCCGGTCTGAAGTTTGCTAGAGAGCATTTGGATGATCCAGAGGAGTTTTGGGAGAATGTCCTATGGTCTGATGAAACCAAACTGGAACTGTTTGGTAGAAACACAACTTGTCGTGTTTGGAGGAAAAAGAATACTGAGTTGCATCCATCAAACACCATACCTACTGTAAAGCATGGTGGTGGAAACATCATGCTTTGGGGCTGTTTCTCTGCAAAGGGGCCAGGACGACTGATCCGGGTACATGAAAGAATGAATGGGGCCATGTATCGTGAGATTTTGAGTGCAAACCTCCTTCCATCAGCAAGGGCATTGAAGATGAAACGTGGCTGGGTCTTTCAACATGACAATGATCCAAAGCACACCGCCAGGGCAACGAAGGAGTGGCTTCGTAAGAAGCATTTCAAGGTCCTGGAGTGGCCTAGCCAGTCTCCAGATCTCAACCCTATAGAAAACCTTTGGAGGGAGTTGAAAGTCCGTGTTGCCAAGCGAAAAGCCAAAAACATCACTGCTCTAGAGGAGATCTGCATGGAGGAATGGGCCAACATACCAACTACAGTGTGTGGCAACCTTGTGAAGACTTACAGAAAACGTTTGACCTCTGTCATTGCCAACAAAGGATATTTTACAAAGTATTGAGATGAAATTTTGTTTCTGACCAAATACTTATTTTCCACCATAATATGCAAATAAAATGATAAAAAAACAGACAATGTGATTTTCTGGAATTTTTTTTCTCAGTTTGTCTCCCATAGTTGAGGTCTACCTATGATGTAAATTACAGACGCCTCTCATCTTTTTAAGTGGTGGAACTTGCACTATTGCTGAATGACTAAATACTTTTTTGCCCCACTGTATGCCTGGGAGAAGTACTTCTATCAATATCAGGCGGGTCCAATCGGTGATTCAATATAGCTCTCTAGAGCCGGATAATAGTTGGGCGCTGGCATCGCTGGATACGGCCAAGGCGTTCGACTCTCTCGAGTGGCCTTTCCTCTCTGCGTGTCTACAGAAATACGGTTTTGGAGAGAAATTTATTAGGGGGATAGACACGCTGTATAAGAATCCCAGGGCGCGTGTAATTGTAAATAACTCCACCTCTGATTCTTTTACCTTACACAGGGGAACCCGTCAGGGATGTCCTCTGTCCCCGACTCTCTTTGCCCTTGCGATAGAGGCTTTGGCAATACGCATAAGATCCTCCACGGATATCCAGGGAATAAATATTGCGGACCGTGTGGATACCATTGGCCTTTATGCTGATGACATGATAATATTTATGGATAAAATGGAAGAAACACTACCACAAGTGATAGCGACCATAGATAAATTTAGTAAGTTCTCCGGTCTATATATAAACTGGGATAAGTCTGCCCTGATGCCTTTATCTCATACTTCGGCTCCCTGTCTCGGGACTCTCACGTCGCTACCTGTGATTTCCAACTTCAAATATCTGGGTATTCATATGTCTCAATATAGTCGGTTAGACCTACAACTTAACATTTATCCACTGTTGGATTTGGTCAAATCTAAATTTATAACCTGGAGTAGACTCCCCCTCTCTGTTGCAGGCCGCATTAATCTAATTAAAATGATATTGCTTCCCAAACTTAATTACTGTTTTCAACATAGTGCTGTACCAATACCCAAGTCATTTTTTGCAAATTTAAACTCCTTAATCACATCCTTTATATGGGGGAAGACCAGGCCCAAACTCAAACTATCTATTCTACAGAGACCAAAAAAGGGGGTGGGGTGGCCCTACCAGACCTCTATCTGTACTACCTTGCCGGGCAGGCTAAGGCGATAGCAAGTGGATGCCTAATAGCTCCCTACCTAATTCCGAGAGTCATTTAATTCATTCTGCCCGGATTGATTGCCCACTGGGATTCTTGGAGATGGAGAAAGCTAGTGCTTGTCGTCTGTTGCCTCTGCTCCGGCTGGCAAGATTAATATGGAGACAAATTAAAAGAGTTATTACATTTGTAGATGTCATAGCCGAAATGCCACTGTGGAATAATAGTTATCTACCAGAATTACTAAATCACCCATCCACTGATTTCTGGATCTCCTGTGGTGTTCTCTCAGTGAGCGATATACATGACCAGGGGTTTTTTGTAACCTTTGAACAACTACAGAATAATTACAACATCCCGAGGTCTCAATTCTTCCGTTATTTACAACTAAGGTCAGCTTTCCAATCGCACATACGAAATGTAGGTATGGGTCGGGCGATCTCATCTTTACCTTTGATAGGCATCCTCAACTCACAGGGTCCTCAAGGACTCATTTCCTCGCTATATACATATTTACTATCCGTGGAAGATGGGTCTGTCATCGATTCTGTCAAGGGGAAGTGGGAGGGACTTCTTCCCGATGTACTGGGTGAGGAATGGGAAGATATTCTAGAATCTCCAACTAAAGTTTCCCCTTCAGTCAATAATAGGATGACCCAGTTATATATCATATATCAGACCTATTTGACCCCGACACAACTCTTTAAAATGGGTCGCCTACACTCGTCAGATTGCTTACGGTGTCATACGCATGATGCAGATTTTATCCATATGATTTGGAGGTGCCCTGTAGTTCTTCATTACTGGAAAGAGGTAACGACATTACTAACGTCTTTACTGTCGATCCCTGTCCCGCTTGAACCATTGACCTGTTTGTTCGGGGTGTGGGATACGGAGACATGGGATCATTATACTGGAATCTTTCTCCGAGAGACGCTCTTTTTGGCACGGAAGGTATTGGCGTTAAGATGGATGGGTGGCTCCCCCCGACCCTTAGAGTTTGGATTGATCTGGTGAATTCGATTATCCCACATGAAAGAACAATGTATCAAAATAGAGGTTGTCCAGTTAAATTTGAAAAGATATGGGGCAGATGGAATTCCTCTTATCGTATTCTATAGTCTGCACTGACTAGACATTTACATAGAAAGGTGGGCTTGTGGTTTTTGGGGGCATCACTTATAGAGCAGGATTTAAATCCGTTTTCCTTTTGGCGACTCACTATTAATGGTTAAAGTTGTATAATAGGTATTTTCTTATAAGGAACTAATGCTTTAACATGCACACTCCATTACCTTTGTAACCTCTGGATATGACGATACTCTGCAACTATTTGTATTCCATGGTATTATTAATGGTGATAATTGCAAATGTGTGCAATGTTTGTTTTATTCTGAACTAATAAACGAATTTTAAAAAGAAAAAGTGTGATGTGGTCCCTAAAAAAAAAAATGGTGTTGTAAAAATGAGAAATTGCTGGTCAACTTTTAACCCTTATAACTCCCTAACAAAAAAAAATTTTGTTTCCAAAATTGTGCTGATGTAAAGTAGACATGTGGGAACTGTTATTTATTAACTATTTTTTGTGACATATCTCTCTGATTTAAGGGCATAAAAATACAAAGTTTGAAAATTGCAAAATTTAAAAAATTTCGCCATATTTCTGTTTTTTTCATAAATAATCGCAAGTAATATTGAAGAAATGTTACCACTAACATGAAGTACAATATGTCACGAAAAAACAATTTCAGAATCAGCGGGATCTGTAAAGCGTTCCAGAGTTATAACCTCATAAAGTGACAGTGGTCAGAATTGTAAAAATTGGCTCGGTCATTAAGTACCAAATTGGCTCTGTCACTAAGGGGTTAATGTTCTATTTCACTTATTTTATTTGTTTACTTTGTCATTGAAAGTTTGATTTTATTATTGATATTGTGGATGATGATTTGATGGATTACTCTGATTTTACACTGCAATGTCACATGTCTGTTATATTATTTTCTGGAATCTTTCAATAAAAAGAGTTTAAAAAAAAGATATGGGGCCAACTTCCTCTTCCCACTTTGATCTGACCAACATGGGATGCTTATCTTGATACAATGGTAATAATATCCTGTAAATGGAGGAAATCAGGCCCTTCATATTAGATGCTGCAGCGATTAAATCTAAGATATAGTGATTAGTGATATCTACCTTAGTCTTAATTTGTGTCTGGGAGGCATGACGAAGCTGCAAATACTGATAGAAGGCTCTATGTGGAATGCCAAACCCAGAGCGAATCTGATCAAAACTTTGGATTGATCCATCACATATTATTTGGTTCAATAGCAATATCCTTCTGCGTTCCCACTCACCGAAGCCCTCTAGTTTAGCTATTTCGCTTAGTTTAGAATTGTTAGGGGAATAGTTTGTGAATCCCGCGATGCGGCGAATGTCCTTGCCCCTATGCCAGATTTTATTGATCAAACTTAGAGAGTGAACCATTGACCCATTTTTCCTGAGGAAACGAGCCTCAAGAGCTAATAGTGAGATCTCCCATTTAGTGCCCTCCTTTATTAGCGGACACAAAGCTCCACAGTGGTCAGTTGTACCCCAGCCCTGAAACTGCTGTAGCTGCGAGGCTCTGAAGTATAACCAAGAGTTTGGAACTGCTCGGCCCCCATTATCCCTTCTCCTTTGCAGGGTTTCAAGGTTAATTCTGGGTTGCTGTTTTTCCAGATGAGCTTCCGACACCGCCCATGTATTTTATGAAAGAAAGACATAGGAATCAAAATCGGAGTATTATGAAGAAAATAAAGGAGTTGTGGCATTAGGATCATTTTCACAAAATTACTCCTTCCCACTGGAGACATCAGGAAGCGAAACCATGTATCGACCTTAGACCTACATTTTAACAGCAGGGGGATAAATTATGTGAATGAAAGTCCTGAGGGTTAGCAGAGACTATTACCCCCAATATTTAAAGGCTTTACTATTTGAATTTGTGTATGCTCCAATGAGTATTCCTCCGGAAGAGGATCAAGAGGCATAAGTACCAATTTGCTCCAGTTAATTAGAAGGCTCGACCATTTTCCGTATGTTTTAATCATGTTCATTACTGGTCCTATAGAAGTGCCTAGGTCCCCCCAAAAAAGAAGCATATCATCCGCGTATAGAGAGATTTTTATCTCTATTGACCCACACTGAAAGCCAGAGATTGCAGGATTATTTCGTATCAAACAGGCAAGTGTGTTGTGTATCCGCTTTTTGGGCTCCCCTGGTGGTTGCTGGTGGTACTGGTGACTTGTTTGCACTTTGCTTCTTCTGTTCACCTGCTTCCATCAGTGTTTGGGAGTTTCCTATTTAGCCTTGCTCTCCAGTCATTTCCTTGCCGGTCATCATTGTAACCAGAGCCTTCGGTTGCATGTTCCTGCTACTAGTCTGCTGATCAGCTAAGTGGACTTTGTCCTTTTGTGTTGTACCTTTTGTCCAGTTTGCAGTTTTTGTAATTCTCTGTAGCTGGAAGCTCTTGCGGGCTGAAATTGCCACTCCTGTGTCATGAGTTGACACAGGAGTCTTAAAGTAATTTCAGGATGGTTTTTGAAAGGGTTTTCAGTTGACCGTGAAGTCCTCTTTTGTATCCTTCTGCTATCTAGTAAGTGGACCTCTCTTTGCTAAATCTACTTTCATACTGTGTATGTCTTTTCCTCTTAATTCACCGTTATTACATGTGGGGGGCTGCTATCATCTTTTGGGGTATTTCCCTAGAGGTAAGCCAGGTCTGTTTCTTCCTCTACCAGGCATAGTTAGTCCTCCGGCTGGCGCGTGGCATATAGGAAGCCGTAGGTATGCTCCCTGGCTACTGTTAGTTGTGTGGTAGATTTAGCTCACGGTCAACTCGAGTTTCCATCACCCGAGAGCTCGTTCGTTACTTATGTGTTTTTTACGTTCCCTTGCCATTGGGAACCACGACAGTATGACCGGCCTACAAAGTGTTAATTGTTTGGGCTGAAGCAGGAGAAAAAGTGTTGAAAGGAAATTTTTTTTTTTTTCTTTCCCTCAGAGTTTTGCTGCCTAGCCCTTAATTGCTGTCTAGCTGCTTCTTACCTCCTCTTAACCCTTGAATGGCTCTTACCTTAGTTGTTTAACATGGATGTCCAGAGTTTGGCTGCAGGTTTAAATAATCTTGCTACGAAGGTTCAAAATTTACAAGATTTTGTTATACATGCTCCTATTTCTGAACCTAAAATCCCTACACCAGAGGTGTTTTCCGGAGATAGATCTCGGTTTTTGAATTTCAAATATAATTGTAAATTATTCCTTTCTCTCAGACCTCACTCCTCAGGAGATCCTGTCCAGCAGGTTAAGATTGTAATCTCTTTGCTGCGAGGTGACCCTCAAAATTGGGCATTTTCATTGGCACCAGGGGATCCTGCGTTGCTCAATGTGGATGCGTTTTTCCTGGCTTTAGGGTTGCTTTATGAGGAACCTAATTTGGAGATTCAAGCTGAAAAAGCTTTGATAGCCCTATCTCAAGGGCAAGATGAAGCGGAGATATACTGCCAAAAATTTCGTAGGTGGTCTGTGCTTACTCAGTGGAATGAGTGCGCCTTAGCGGCAAATTTCAGAGAGGGCCTTTCTGATGCCGTTAAAGATGTTATGGTCGGGTTCCCTGTGCCTACAGGTCTGAATGTGTCCATGACAATGGCAATTCAGATTGATCGGCGTTTGCGGGAGCGCAAACCCGTGCACCATTTGGCGGTATCTTCTGAAGAGACGCCAGAGAAAATGCAATGTGACAGAGTTATGTCCAGAAGCGAGCGGCAGAATTATAGGCGTAAAAATGGGTTATGCTTCTATTGTGGTGATTCTGCTCATGTTATATCGGCATGCTCTAAGCGTACTAGGAAGGTTGACAAGTCCATTTCAATTGGCACTTTACAGTCCAAATTTATTTTGTCTGTAACCTTGATTTGTTCATTATCAGTTATTACCGTGGATGCCTATGTGGACTCGGGCGCCGCTCTGAGTCTTATGGACTGGTCCTTTGCCAGGCGCTGTGGGTTTGATTTAGAGCCTCTGGAAGTCCCTATACCTCTGAAGGGTATTGATTCTACACCTTTGGCTTGTAATAAACCACAGTTCTGGACGCAAGTGACTATGCGTATGACTCCAGACCATCAGGAGGTGATTCGCTTCCTTGTGTTGTACAATTTACATGATGTTTTGGTGCTTGGATTACCATGGTTACAGTCTCATAACCCAGTCCTTGACTGGAAGGCTATGTCTGTGTTAAGCTGGGGATGTCGGGGGGCTCATGGGGACACTCCTATGGTGTCCATTTCGTCATCTATTCCATCTGAGATTCCGGCATTTTTGTCTGATTATCGTGATATTTTTGAAGAGCCTAAGGGTACCGTCACACATTGAAATTTCCATCGCTACGACGTTACGATTCGTGACGTTCTAGCGATATCGTTACGATATCGCTGTGTCTGACACGCTACTGCGATCAGACACCCTGCTGAGAATCGTACGTCGTAGCAGATCGTTTGGAACTTTCTTTCGTCGCTTGATCACCCGCTGACATCGCTGGATCGTTGTGTGTGACAGCGATCCAGCGATGTCTTCGCTTGTAACCAGGGTAAACATCGGGTAACTAAGCGCAGGGCCGCGCTTAGTAACCCGATGTTTACCCTGGTTACAAGCGTAAACGTAAAAAAACAAACCGTACATACTCACCCGTCGGTGTCCTTCAGGTCCCTTGCCGTCTGCTTCCTGCTCTGAGTGCCGGCCGGAAAGTGAGAGCAGATCACAGCGGTGCTGCGCTCTGCTCACTGTACGGCTGCACTCAGAGCAGGAAGCAGACGGCAAGGGACCTGAAGGACACCGACGGGTGAGTATGTACTGTTTGTTTTTTTACGTTTACGCTGGTAACCAGGGTAAACATCGGGTTACTAAGCGCGGCCCTGCGCTTAGTTACCCGATGTTTACCCTGGTTACCCGGGGACTTCGGCATCGCTCCAGCGCCGTGATTGCAACGTGTGACCGCAGTCTACGACGCTGGAGCGATGATTATACGACGCTGCGACGTCACGAATCGTGCCGTCGCAGCGATGAAAATTTCAATGTGTGACGGTACCCTAAGATTGGTTCACTCCCTCCTCACAGGGATTGTGATTGCGCCATAGATCTGATTCCTGGCAGTAAATTTCCAAAGGGTCGTTTGTTTAACCTATCTGTACCTGAACATGCTGCTATGCGCGAGTATATTAAGGAGTCCCTGGAAAAGGGACATATTCGTCCTTCTTCATCACCTTTAGGAGCCGGTTTTTTCTTTGTCTCTAAAAAGGATGGCTCTCTGAGGCCTTGTATTGATTATCGTCTCCTGAATAAAATTACAGTCAAATATCAGTATCCGTTGCCTTTGCTGACTGATTTGTTTGCTCGCATAAGGGGGGCTAAGTGGTTCTCTAAGATTGATCTTCGTGGGGCGTATAATTTGGTGCGAATTAAGCAGGGGGATGAGTGGAAGACCGCATTTAATACGCCTGAGGGCCATTTTGAGTATTTGGTAATGCCTTTCGGCCTTTCTAATGCACCTTCTGTCTTTCAGTCCTTAATGCATGATATTTTCCGGGAATATTTGGATAAATTTATGATTGTGTACTTGGATGATATTTTGATTTTTTCTGATGACTGGGAGTCTCATGTTCAGCAGGTCAGGAGGGTTTTTCAGGTTTTGCGGGAGAATTCTTTGTGTGTAAAGGGTTCAAAGTGTGTTTTTGGGGTTCAAAAAATTTCATTTTTGGGGTATATTTTTTCCCCTTCTTCTATTGAGATGGACCCTGTCAAGGTTCGGGCTATTTACGACTGGACGCAGCCTACTTCTCTGAAGAGTCTCCAGAAATTCTTGGGCTTTGCTAATTTTTATCGTCGATTTATAGCTGGTTTTTCTGGCGTTGCTAAACCTCTGACGGATTTGACCAAAAAGGGTGCTGATGTTGCCAATTGGTCCCCTGCTGCCGTGGAGGCCTTTCGGGAGCTTAAGCGCCGCTTTTTGTCTGCCCCTGTGTTGCGCCAGCCTGATGTTTCTCTTCCCTTTCAGGTTGAGGTCGATGCTTCCGAGATCGGAGCGGGGGCGGTTTTGTCGCAGAAAAGTTCCGACTGCTCAGTGATGAGACCTTGTGCGTTCTTTTCGCGAAAATTTTCGGCCGCCGAGCGAAACTATGATGTTGGTAATCGGGAGCTTTTGGCCATGAAGTGGGCATTTGAGGAGTGGCGTCATTGGCTTGAGGGTGCCAGACATCAGGTGGTAGTTTTGACTGATCACAAGAATTTAATTTATTTGGAGTCTGCCAGGCGCCTGAATCCTAGACAGGCACGTTGGTCGTTGTTCTTTTCCCGGTTTAATTTTGTGGTCTCGTACTTACCGGGTTCTAGGAATGTGAAAGCAGATGCTCTTTCTAGGAGTTTTGAGCCTGACTCTCCTGGGAATTCTGAACCTGCTGGTGTCCTTAAGGATGGAGTGGTTTTGTCTGCTGTCTCTCCAGATTTGCGACGTGCTTTGCAAGAATTTCAGGCGGATAGACCTGATCGTTGTCCGTCTGGTAGACTGTTTGTTCCTGACGAGTGGACCACTAGAGTCATCTCGGAAGTTCATTCTTCTACTCTGGCAGGTCATCCGGGAATTTTTGGCACCAGAGATTTGGTGGCTAGATCCTTCTGGTGGCCTTCCCTGTCTCGAGATGTGCGTGTTTTTGTGCAGTCTTGCGATGTGTGTGCTCGGGCCAAGCCTTGTTGTTCTAGGGCTAGTGGGTTGTTGTTGCCCTTGCCTATTCCGAAGAGGCCTTGGACGCACATCTCTATGGACTTTATCTCGGATCTCCCTGTTTCTCAGAAGATGTCTGTCATCTGGGTGGTGTGTGACCGTTTTTCTAAAATGGTTCATTTGGTGCCATTGCCTAAGTTGCCTTCCTCATCTGAGTTGGTCCCTCTGTTTTTTCAAAATGTGGTTCGCTTGCATGGTATTCCGGAAAACATAGTTTCTGACAGGGGTACCCAGTTCGTGTCTAGATTTTGGCGGGCAGTCTGTGCCAGGTTGGGCATTGATTTGTCCTTTTCGTCTGCATTCCATCCTCAGACCAATGGCCAGACGGAGCGAACTAATCAAACTTTGGAGACTTATTTGAGGTGTTTTGTGTCTGCGGATCAGGATGATTGGGTTGCCTTTCTGCCGTTGGCGGAGTTTGCTCTTAATAATCGGGCTAGTTCTGCCACTTTGGTTTCTCCTTTCTTTTGCAATTCAGGGTTTCATCCGCGTTTTTCATCTGGTCAGGTTGAATCTTCGGATTGTCCTGGAGTGGATGCGGTGGTGGATCGGTTGCATCGGATTTGGGGACAAGTGGTGGATAATTTGGAATTGTCCCAGGAGAGGACTCAGCAGTTTGCTAACCGTCGTCGTCATGTTGGTCCCCACCTTCGCGTTGGGGACTTGGTGTGGTTGTCTTCCCGTTTTGTCCCTATGAGGGTTTCTTCTCCCAATTTTAAGCCTCGGTTCATCGGTTCTTATAGGATTTTGGAGATTCTTAACCCTGTTTCCTTTCGTTTGGACCTCCCGACATCTTTCGCTATCCATAATGTGTTCCATCGGTCGTTGTTGCGGAGATATGAGGTACCGGTGGTTCCTTCTACTGAACCTCCTGCTCCTGTGCTGGTGGAGGGTGAATTGGAGTACGTCGTGGAGAAGATCTTGGACTCCTGTATTTCCAGACGGAGACTTCAATATCTGGTTAAATGGAAAGGCTATGGTCAGGAAGATAATTCTTGGGTAACTGCCTCTGATGTTCATGCCTCGGATTTGGTTCGTGCCTTTCATAGGGCTCATCCAGATCGCCCTGGCGGTTCTTGTGAGGGTTCGGTGCCCCCTCCTTAAGGGGAGGGTACTGTTGTGTATCCGCTTTTTGGGCTCCCCTGGTGGTTGCTGGTGGTACTGGTGACTTGTTTGCACTTTGCTTCTTCTGTTCACCTGCTTCCATCAGTGTTTGGGAGTTTCCTATTTAGCCTTGCTCTCCAGTCATTTCCTTGCCGGTCATCATTGTAACCAGAGCCTTCGGTTGCATGTTCCTGCTACTAGTCTGCTGATCAGCTAAGTGGACTTTGTCCTTTTGTGTTGTACCTTTTGTCCAGTTTGCAGTTTTTGTAATTCTCTGTAGCTGGAAGCTCTTGCGGGCTGAAATTGCCACTCCTGTGTCATGAGTTGACACAGGAGTCTTAAAGTAATTTCAGGATGGTTTTTGAAAGGGTTTTCAGTTGACCGTGAAGTCCTCTTTTGTATCCTTCTGCTATCTAGTAAGTGGACCTCTCTTTGCTAAATCTACTTTCATACTGTGTATGTCTTTTCCTCTTAATTCACCGTTATTACATGTGGGGGGCTGCTATCATCTTTTGGGGTATTTCCCTAGAGGTAAGCCAGGTCTGTTTCTTCCTCTACCAGGCGTAGTTAGTCCTCCGGCTGGCGCGTGGCATATAGGAAGCCGTAGGTATGCTCCCTGGCTACTGTTAGTTGTGTGGTAGATTTAGCTCACGGTCAACTCGAGTTTCCATCACCCGAGAGCTCGTTCGTTACTTATGTGTTTTTTACGTTCCCTTGCCATTGGGAACCATGACACAAGTGGCTCTATGGCTATTGCAAAAAGAAGAGGGGACAATGCTGCCATATTCCCCTTCCCAGATCAAACAATCCCGATATATGACCATTAGGAGAACTAGTATAATAACGAGTCGTGTGACGAGCTGTCTCTATTGTTATTTAGTATAGAGGATTGAGGTTCTGTATGTTCCTGGGGTCGTGTGACGGGAGGCCTCTATTGTTATATAGTATGGAGGATTGAGGGTCTGTATGTTCCCGGAGTCATGTGACGGGCTGTCTCTATTATATAGTACAGAGGATTGAGGCTCTGTATGTTCCTGGAGTCATGTGACAGTAGGCCTCTATTGTTATACAGTATAGAGGATTGAGGCTCTGTATGTTCCTGGAGTCATGTGACGGGCTGTCTCTATTGTTATATAGTACAGAGGATTGAGGGTCTGTATGTTCCTGGAGTCATGTGACATAAGGCCTCTATTGTTATACAGTATAGAGGATTGAGGCTCTGTATGTTCCTGGAGTCATGTGACGGGCTGTCTCTATTGTTATATAGTACAGAGGATTGAGGGTCTGTATGTTCCTGGAGTCATGTGACATAAGGCCTCTATTGTTATACAGTATAGAGGATTGAGGCTCTGTATGTTCCTGGAGTCATGTGACGGGCTGTCTCTATTGTTATATAGTACAGAGGATTGAGGTTCTGTATGTTCCTGGAGTCATGTGACAGTAGGCCTCTATTGTTATATAGTACAGAGGATTGAGGCTCTGTATGTTCCTAGAGTCGTGTGATGAGCTGCCTCTATTGTTGTTATATAGCACGCCGTCCATTTGAATTCCAGCCACTCTGCTTATCTAAATGGGTAGTAAGTGGCTACCTGCCTGTCATGAACCATTTTTGGATTTGTGGTGGCTCTGGTTCCCCTCAGTTTAAAACTTTTTTCCTTTTTGGACTGCTGGGGTTGATGTCAGTTTTTCCCCCGCTGGCTATCTGATGTTACTGCAGAGTTGCTGGGTCAGCTGATGCAGGTGTTGACCTCTCCCACCATCCTTTAAAAGGTCACCTGATGCATCAGCTGATTGTTGGTGATAGTTTCTTTCTGGAGACCAGCATAGCAGGAGCAGCACTCTGGTGTCAGCCACATCTGGTGATTTGAGTCCAGTTGCTGTTGCGGTGTGGAGCTTAGCAGCGGTGTTCATAAGCTAAGTGTGGTGTGTTTTTTACCTTGTCCCTTTGGTGTTTGTCACTTCCCCCTGTTTGTATTATCTGCAGAGGTGAGGCTAGTGCTCCTTGCCGTCCAGTGCACTAGCCAGGGCAGTAATAGATGACCACTAGGGACAAGGTATCCTGACGGTGACGGGGGGAAAGACCCTCATAGGGCGTTAGGGGAGTGCAGGGACAGGCTCAGGTTTGAGCTCAGGTGGTGACCATCCCCCATTCCTTACGGGTAGGGCCTTCTCACCTTTTCAATCCCGTTGTTTGTGAGTTGTGCCTTCCGTTGACCGACCACCTGTTGGGTCGAGTCACTCCGTGACATTATCACCAACTGATCCAGACCCTCACTAATGAGCTTAAGAAGCTGCGGGGTCAGGTAACGCAACAGCTTCAGCAGTTGACGGGGATCTGGGCTTCGGCTCAGCGCAACCAGAACCCAAAATATCTCTCCCTGACTGTTTCTCTGGAGGGAGAGATAAGTTTATAGTATTTAAAGAAGCCTGCAAGCTGTATTTCAGGCTTTGCCCTCGTTCTTCAGGGAATGAGGAACAGCATGTGGGGATAATAATCTCACTTCTCAAGGGTGATCCCCAATCCTGGACCTTCTCCCTGCCGACCGGTTCACCATCTTTACAGTCGGTGGCGGTTTTTTGTGGCATTGGCGCTGGTATATGGGGGTCCTGATGGCGTCTCTCTGGCTGAGTCTCGACTTCACAAAATCAAGCAGGGGGGCCGGCCGGCTGAGGAGTACTGCTCAGAGTTCAGGAGGTGGGCCACTGACACGAAGTGGAATGACCCTGCTCTTAGGAGCCATTTTTGTCAGGGTCTGTCACCTAGTCTACAAGATACTCTGGTGCAGTACACTGCTCCCAGGGCGTTGAAAGCCTCCATGTCCCTTGCTATCCAGGTGGATATATGCCTTGGGAGAGACATACACCAAATCTGCCCCCTGTTGTCCTTTCTAGGGAGGATGACACAGTGGTGCAGACGGACGAACCTATGCAAGTGGGAAGAGTGTCATCTCAAACGGGGTTGCCTGCAGTTCGCCGTGGTATGGGGGCATGTTTTTACTGTGGGCAGACTGGTCGTTTTATCATTGTCTGCCCAGCTCGTGCCAAAGTACCATCACCATCTCAAAAGCCGCGTCCCCCTGATCGTGTGGAGGGAGGCGACCAGGGTGTGTATATTTCCTCCATCTTGTCGTCTGTTAGTGATGAGCGAATATACTCGTTACTCGAGATTTCTCAAGCATGCTCGGGGGTCCTCCCGAGTATTTTTTAGTGCTCGGAGATTTAATGATTTACATCTGTTAGCCAGCATAAGTACATGTGGGGGTTGCCTGGTTGCTAGGGAATCCCCACATGTACTTATGCTGGCTAAGAGATGTAAATCATTCAGCTGAGGTGATGAAAACTAAATCTCCGAGCAATAAAAAATACTCGGAGGACACCCAAGCGTGCTCGGGAAATCTCGAGTAACGAGTATATTCGCTCATCACTAGTCTGTGTACCATACCTGCTGAAGTGGTGGTTGGCGGGGTAACTGAGACTGTGTACCAGTGCTTGTGGACAATGGAGAGGTAGTCAATTTGGTAGATTCCCGCTTTGTTCTAACCCATGGTCTGAGGAGTAGTACGCTAGTGAGACACCAAAGCGTTCAAGGCCATTGACTCAGTCCCACTCAGCCAGGGGAGGGTGTCCCAAGTCGTAAATGATATACAACTGCGTATAGGGACCCATTATGAAGAGTCCCTGTCGTGCTGGGAGGTTGGAGGTTATGCCAACTCTTATCATTTTAGGCTTCCCTTGGTTGAAAAAACACAACCCAGTCATAGATTGGCGGTCCAGGGAAGTAGTCAGCTGGGACCAGTCGTGTAAGGACTGCTGCTCGGGTTCTACGATTTCTGCTGTCTTTCTGCAAGCTACCCCTTCTCTGGTGGGGGCAGCAGAGGTGCTGCCAGGGAGTAGGGGCAAGATTCAACCCTCACAACAAGTAAACCCTGTGTGCCGGAGTCCTCTTGGGAGGAGGGGTCAGGGGAGGCTGGTGGTTCCCTCTGGGCATAGTGGGGGTATGAGCATGGTGACACAGGGGGGAAGTTTCTGTTGTCGGTTCCTCAAAGAGTTCACCATTTTGTGAAAATAAACGTTCAGGTCCGGACCTGTATGTGAACAAGTACGTGTGGGTGTCCGCCAAAAACATCAGGTGGAAGTGTGCTAGGGTGATCGGGCCGTATCGGGTGTTGGCCATTCTCAGCCCGGGGACTTTCCAGCTGGAGTTACCCCCAGTAATGCACATAACTCATTACACAGGTCGGTGCTCTGTAGATTTGTGGCACCTCTGGAGCCTACGTTATCATCACCCCCATCGGGCTGCGTTCGCCATAAACCTGAGGGTCGGGTGACTGCAGAGGTGAACTCTGGTAGATCGAGGCCATGTGTCGTTTTCTGGTGAGGTCCGGTGTTGAGGGTCCAGAGGCCCCTCATTGACAGGGAAGTACCAATAAAAACAATGGCTCGTCCCACAAAAAACAAGCCCTCACATGACTCTTTTGGCCGAAATATGAAAAAATTATAGCTCTGAAAATATGGTAATGCAAAAACTAGTTTTCTCAATAAAAAGCGTCTTTTAGTGTGTGACAGCAGCCAAACTTAAAAAACCGATATAAATCTGTTATCGCTGTAATCGAACCCACCAGAAGAATAGTCACCTAATCACTTATATAAATAAAAACAATTCTTTACATGCTGTTGATTTTTTTCATTCTGCCTCCCAAAGATTGCAGTAAGGCACATTCATGCTGCGCTGAGCGCCTACATCAGGGTTTTCATGTAAATCTCTGAAATTTGTGATTCAAACAGAACCTCTAACAGAAGATTCCCTATAATGAAGCAGATGGTTTGCCTAAACAGTAGATTTGTGCCTAAACAGTAGATTTCCCCCACACATGGGGATCGACATGCTCAGGTGAAATTGCACAGCAAATTGTATGGTCCATTTTCTCCTGTTACCCTTGTGAAAGTGAAACATTCCAAAATTCCTGTGAAGCACCTGAACAGTTAATAAACTTCCTGAATGTGGCTTTGAGTACCTTGAAGGGTGCAGTTTTTAGAATGGAGTCACTTTGGGGTATTCTCTGTCATATAGACCCCTCAAAGTGATTACAAATGTGAGGTGGTCCCTAAAAAAATGTTTTTGCAAATTTTGTTGTAAAAGTCGCTGGTCAACTTTTAACCCTTATAACTCCCTAACAAAAAAAAAAATGTTTCCAAAATTGTGCTGATGTAAAGTAGACATATGGAAAATGTCATTTATTAGATATTTTGTGCAAAATTACTCTCTGATTTAAGGGCATAAAAATTAAAAGTTTCAAAAATTTCAAATTTTCTACATTTTCGCCAAATTTCCACTTTTTCATAAATAAACGTAAGTCATATCAAAGAAATTTTACTGCCATCATAAAGTACAATGTCACAAGAAAAAAATCTCAGAATCACTGGGATCCATTGAAGCGTTCAAGAGTAATTACTTCATAAAGATACAGTGGTCAGAAATGTAAAAATTGGCCTGGTCAGGAAGGTGAAAACAGGCTGGGTCCCAAAGGGGTTAAGCACTTTGTTCCTGCCTTCCCATTTATTTGACTTATTGTCTTGTCATATATAGATTTAATCCGTGTCTTGTCCGCTTCGATAGCAATCATTCTAATATGATAAGATTGGTCTTGTGCTGGGTTTTTGAAGGTGTTTTGAGGTTTGTTCGCTTCCAGCTGATGGACTTCATTAGTCTTTGCTCAGTGTTACTGCCTGTTTGTATAGGGGTTAATAAAGTGCCCATGTAAAGAAGTGCAAATGCTCCATAGGGTCTTAAGCTAAGTAATAGGTTGATAATTACAGGTAGATCCGCTCACCATATGAGGGTATGTGAGACATGACGCTATAGAGCAAGATGTGGCATCTGCCTTGAAACAGCAGACTGAGTAGCAGGATTGGACATGTTTCTGCTCTCTCCGGATACGACACAATTAATGGTATGATAATTGTAGGTTCATTGTCAACTCGTTTTAGAATCCCCCGGCTCCTTCTCCAGGACCGCCATATATAAATAACTCGGTAATATGGGCTTTATAAAATAGCAGATGGAAATACATATACCGTATATACTCGAGTATAAGCCGAGATTTTCAGCTCATATTTTGGGTCTGAAAGTCCCCCTCTCGGCTTATACTCGAGTCATACCCAGGGGTCGGCAGGGGAGGGGGGAGCGGGGGCTGTCTAATTATACTCACCTGCTCCTGGCACGGTGCAGTCCCTGCCGCTGGGGCACCGGGGAACCAGGGACTGCAAAGCGCCAGGAGCAGGTGAGTATAACTGGGAGCGCTGCGCGATATTCACCTGCTCCTTGTTCCGGGCGCGGCTCCATCTTCAGCGTCTTCTGCAGTGACGCTCAGGTCAGAGGGCTCGGTGACGTGGTTAGTGCGCGCCCGCTGCCTGAACGTCAGTGCAGAAGACACTGAAGGCGGAGCGGCGCCAGAACGAGGAGCAGGTGAATATTGAAAGTGCCGGGGGAATGAGCGTCGGAGAGGTGAATATGTGATTTTTTTTTTTACCGCAGCAACAGCAAATGGGGCAAGTGTCTGTATGGAGCATCTTATGGGGCCATAACGTTTGTGCAGCACTATATGGGGCAAGTGTCTGTATCGGGCCACAATCAACGTTTGTGCTGCACTATATGAGGCAAGTGTCTGTGTGGAGCATCTTATGGGGCCATAATGTTTGTGCAGCACTATATGAGGCAAATATCTTTATGGAGCATCTTATGGGGCCATTATTAACGTTTGTGCAGCATTGTATGGGGCAAATGTCTGTATGGAGTATCTTAAGGGGCCATAACGTTTGTGCAGCACTATATGGGGCAAATATGTTTATGGAGCATCTTATGGGGCCATAATTAACGTTTGTGGAGCATTTTATGGGGCAAGTGTCTGTATGGAGCATCTTATGCGGCCATAACAAGGTTTGTGCAGCATTATATTGGTCAAATGTGTCTATGGAGCATCTTATGGGGCCATTATTAACCTTTATACAGGATTATATGGGGCATATTTTAATATGGAGCATCTTATGGGGCATTATATGGGGCTCCTGATTCAATATGGATATTCAAAAACACTTAACCTACTGATGTCTCAATTAATTTTACTTTTATTGGCATCTATTTTTACTTTTGACATTTACCGGTAGCTGCTGCATTTCCCACCCTAGGCTTATACTTGAGTCATTAAGTTTTCCCAGTTTTTTGTGGCAAAATTAGGGGGGTGGCTTATACTCGGGTTGGCTTATACTCGAGTATATACGGTATTTAATTCTGCGGAAATTAAAAATAAACAGTGTTTTAATTAGAGAAGAGCAAATATTTCAATTTTCAATTTGGATTACGATCGCCAAATTTGCAATATTTGCAGATTTATTCGTTGAATATTCGTCGAACATAGCCGAACGTCATTGAAGTCAATGGGAGGCAAAAACAAACTCATACAGAACTCCTTTAAACGGGGCAAAAAGCTACCAAAACACATGAAATGAGGGGCAGACACCAGGAAAGTGGCCTCAATTCATCCACAGTACAAATTGTAGCATGGCACTGCAGCAATCAGCCAGACATGAGGTATCGGGGTCTGGAACAGCATTTACAGCTTTCAATTGAACATCACAGTAAGACGAGGTGGGTGAGGGATCGGTGTAGGCCTGCTCTGCTGGGAGCCCTCATACCACATGTAACACCTCTACCAGCTTTCATGCTCTGCCACACTCAGGTGGCACAAATATCAGTTTCATAAACTACTATTGTCAGAAAAATTTAAGGACAGTAACACGGGTAGTTGAGTCCAAGGAATTGGAGTCCTTGCGGAATCGGAGGCCTACTGCTACAGGCAAGACGCATGAAGGAGACCCAACCATGAGTGTTCACATTTTCAAAAGCTATTGGCAGACACCAACAAAATGGCATCAATTTCACCACAGTAGAAATACCGGTTTTTACGTACCGGTAATAGGATTTTACAGAGTCCACGACAGCACCCCTACGAGAGAGGGGATCCGCCCTCCATCCGGACAGGAACCTACAGGATTTAAAGGGGCGGTCCCCCTCACCACTCCAGTTTGTGTTTCAGAGTATAAGGGACACCGCCCATTGAGTTAGTACATAAACATATATACTTAAACATTACTAAAAACCATCACCTCGAAAGAGTGATAACTAAAGGCACACCTTTCAATAGAGTGCTGGAATCCAGTGATTAACTACGGGGGGGAATGTGCGGGTGCTGTCGTGGACTCTGTAAAATCCTATTACCGGTACGTAAAAAACGGTTTTCCTATCGCCACGACAGCACCCCTACGAGAGATTTTCAAAGATCAATCACCTGGGAGGGACTACAGTACTAAGTACTGAACGGCCAAAAACTAAATTGGCCTCTGATGATAGGTCAAGACGGTAATGTCTATAAAAGGTGGAAGGAGATGACCAAGTTGCCGCCTTACATATTACGTCTATGGAGACGTCTGCTCTTTCCGCCCAGGATGAGGCCATGGCTCGAGTAGAGTGGGCTCTGATGCCGTCTGGTGGTATCTGGCCTTTGGCAGTATAAGCAAGATATATGGCATCTCTTATCCATCTGGCGATAGACACTTTTGTTACACTCGCCCTTTTCCTTGGATTCTGAAAGGAAACAAACAGAGCCCTACTCTGCCTCCCTGGCTCTGTTTTGTGGAGGTATTCTAACAGTGTTCTTCTAACGTCTAGCATATGACATTTCTGCTCCTCAGCTGAAACCGGATTGTCACAGAATGATGGTAACACTATTTCCTAACTTCTATGAAATTTGGAAGCTACTTTTGGTAGATATGCTGGATCTGGTTTTAACACGATCCTATCCTGAAAGACCATTAAATAAGGAGGATCTACCGATAAAGCCTGTAAATCACTCACTCTCCTAGCAGAAGTTAGGGCCACTAGGAGGGCGGTTTTTAACCCCTTCATGACCTTGCCGTTTTTTGCAATTCTGACCAGTGTCCCTTTATGAGGTAATAACTCAGGAACGCTTCAACGGATCCTAGCGATTCTGAGATTGTTTTTTCGTGACATATTGGGCTTCATGTTAGTGGTAAATTTAGGTCGATAATTTCTGAGTTTATTTGTGAAAAAAACGGAAATTTGGCAAAAATTTTGAAAATTTCGCAATTTTCACATTTTGAATTTTTATTCTGTTAAACCAGAGAGTTATGTGACACAAAATAGTTAATAAATAACATTTCCCACATGTCTACTTTACATCAGCACAATTTTGGAAACAAATTTTTTTTTTGCTAGGAAGTTATAAGGGTTAAAATTTGACCAGTGATTTCTCATTTTTACAACAAAATTTACAAAACCATTTTTTTTAGGGATCACCTCACATTTGAAGTCAGTTTGAGGGTTCTATATGGCTGAAAATACCCAAAAGTGACACCATTCTAAAAACTGCACCCCTCAAGGTGCTCAAAACCACATTCAAGAAGTTTATTAACCCTTCAGGTGTTTCACAGCAGCAGAAGCAACATGGAAGTAAAAAATGAACATTTAACTTTTTAGTCACAAAAATGATATTTTAGCGAAAATTTTTTTATTTTCCCAAGGGTAAAAGGAGAAACTGGACCACGGACGTTGTTGTCCAATTTGTCCTGAGTACGCTGATACCTCATATGTGGGGGTAAACCACTGTTTGGGCGCACGGCAGGGCTCGGAAGGGAAGGAGCGCCATTTGACTTTTTCAATGAAAAATTGGCTCCAATCTTTAGCGGACACCATGTCGCGTTTGGAGAGCCCCCGTGTGCCTAAACATTGGAGCTCCCCCACAAGTGACCCCATTTTGGAAACTAGACCCCCCAAGGAACTTATCTAGAAGCATAGTGAGCACTTTAAACCCCCAGGTGCTTCACAAATTGATCCGTAAAAATGAAAAAGTACTTTTTTTTCACGAAAAAATTATTTTAGCCTCAATTTTTTCATTTTCACATGGGCAACAGGATAAAATGGATCCTAAATTTTGTTGGGCAATTTCTCCTGAGTACACCAATACCTCACATGTGGGGGTAAACCACTGTTTGGGCACATGGTAAGGCTCGGAAGGGAAGGAGCACCATTTGACTTTTTGAATGAAAAATTATCTCCATCGTTAGCGGACACCATGTCGCGTTTGGAAAGCCCCTGTGTGCCTAAACATTGGAGCTCCTCCACAAGTGACCCCATTTTGGAAAGTAGACCCCCCAAGGAACTCATCTAGAGGCATAGTGAGCACTTTAAACCCCCAGGTGCTTCACAAATTGATCCGCAAAAATGAAAAAGTACTTTTTTTTCACACAAAATTTCTTTTAGCCTCAATTCTTTCATTTTCACATGGGCAACAGGATAAAATGGATCCTAAAATTTGTTGGGCAATTTCTCCTGAGTATGCCGATACCTCATATGTGGGGGTAAACCACTGTTTGGGTGCACGGCAAGGCTCGGAAGGGGAGGCGTGCCATTTGACTTTTTGAATGGAAAATTAGCTCCAATCGTTAGCGGACACCATGTCGCGTTTGGAGAGCCCCTGTTTGCCTAAACATTGGAGCTCCCCTACAAGTGACCCCATTTTGGAAACTAGACCCCCCAAGGAACTTATCTAGATGCATAGTAAACACTTATAACCCCCAGGTGCTTCACAGAAGTTTATAACGCAGAGCCGTGAAAATAAAAAAATAATTTTTCTTTCCTCAAAAATGATTTTTAGCCCAGAATTTTTTATTTTCCCAAGGGTAATAGGAGAAATTGGACCCCAAATGTTGTTGTCCAGTTTGTCCTGAGTACGATGATACCCCATATGTGGGGGTAAACCACTGTTTGGGCGCACGGCAGGGCTCGGAAGGGAAGGCACGCCATTTGGCTTTTTGAATGGAAAATTAGCTCCAATCATTAGCGGACACCATGTCGCGTTTGGAGAGCCCCTGTGTGCCTAAACATTGGAGCTCCCGCACAAGTGGCCCCATTTTGGAAACTAGACCTCCCAAGGAACTAATCTAGATGTGTGGTGAGCACTTTGAACCCCCAAGTGCTTCACAGAAGTTTATAACGCAGAGCCGTGAAAATAAAAAAAATAATTTTTCTTTCCTCAAAAATGATTTTTAGCCCAGAATTTTTTATTTTCCCAAGGGTAATAGGAGAAATTGGACCCCAAATGTTGTTGTCCAGTTTGTCCTGAGTACGATGATACCCCATATGTGGGGGTAAACCACTGTTTGGGCGCACGGCAGGGCTCGGAAGGGAAGGCACGCCATTTGGCTTTTTGAATGGAAAATTAGCTCCAATCATTAGCGGACACCATGTCGCGTTTGGAGAGCCCCTGTGTGCCTAAACATTGGAGCTCCCGCACAAGTGGCCCCATTTTGGAAACTAGACCTCCCAAGGAACTAATCTAGATGTGTGGTGAGCACTTTGAACCCCCAAGTGCTTCACAGAAGTTTATAACGCAGAGCCATGAAAATAAAAAATAATTTTTCTTTTCTCAAAAATGATTTTTTAGCCCACAATTTTTTATTTTCCCAAGGGTAATAGGAGAAATTGGACCCCAAAAGTTGTTTTCCAGTTTCTCCTGAGTACGATGATACCCCATATGTGGGGGTAAACCACTGTTTTGGCACACGTCGGGGTTCGGAAGGGAAGTAGTGACGTTTTGAAATGCAGACTTTGATGGAATGCTCTGCGGGCGTCAGGTTGCGTTTGCAGAGCCCCTGATGTGCCTAAACAGTAGGAACTCCCCACAATTGACTCCATTTTGGAAACTAGACCCCCAAGGGAACTTATCTAGATGTGTGGTGAGCACTTTGAACCCCCAAGTGCTTCACAGAAGTTTATAACGCAGAGCCGTGAAAATAATAAATGTTTCCTTTCCTCAAAAATATTTTTTTAGCCCAGAATTTTTTATTTTTGCAAGAGTAACAGGAGAAATTGGACCCCAAAAGTTGTTGTCCAGTTTCTCCTGAGTACGCTGATACCCCATATGTGGGGGTAAACCACTGTTTGGGTACATGCCGGGGCTCGGAAAGGAAGTAGTGACGTTTTGGAATGCAGACTTTGATGGAATGGTCTGCGGGCATCATGTTACGTTTGCAGAGCCCCTGATATGCCTAAACAGTAGAAACCCCCCACAAGTGACCCCATTTTGGAAACTAGACCCCCCAAGGAACTTATCTAGATGTGTGGTGAGCACGTTCAACCCCCAAGTGCTTCACAGAAGTTTACAACGCAGAGCCATGAAAATAAAAAATCATTTTTCTTTCCTCAAAAAAGATGTTTTAGCAAGCAATTTTTTATTTTCACAAGGGTAACAGGAGAATTTGGACACCAATATTTGTTGCCCAGTTTGTTGTGAGTACGCTGATACCCCATATGTGGGGGTAAACCACTGTTTGGGCACACGTCAGGGCTCGGAAGGGAAGTAGTGACATTTGAAATGCAGACTTTGATGGAATGGTCTGCGGGCGTCACATTGCATTTGCAGAGCCCCTGATGTGCCTAAACAGTAGAAACACCCCACAAGTGACCCCATTTTGGAAACTAGACCCCCGAAGGAACTTATCTAGATGTGTGGTGAGCACTTTCAACCCCCAAGTGCTTCACAGAAGTTTATAACGCAGAGCCGTGAAAATAAAAAATAATTGTTCTTTCCTCAAAAATTATGTTTTAGCAAGTAATTTTTTATTTTTGCAAGGGTAACAGGAGAAATTGGACCCCAACAGTTGTTGCCCAGTTTGTCCTGAGTACGCTGGTACCCCAAATGTGGGGGTAAACCACTGTTTGGGCGCACGTCGGGGCTTGGAAGGGCGGGAGCACCATTTGACTTTTTGAACGCAAGATTGGCTGGAATCAATGGTGGCGCCATGTTGCGTTTGGAGACCCCTGATGTGCCTAAAACAGTGGAAACCCCTCAATTCTAACTTCAACACTAACCCCAACACACCCCTAATCCTAATCCCAACTGTAGCCATAACCCTAATCACAACCCTAACCCCAACACACCCCTAACCACAACCCTAACCGCAACACAACCGTAACCCTAATTCCAACCCTAATCCTAACCCTAATCCCAACCGTAACCCTAATCCCAACCCTAACCACAACTGTAACCCCAACACACCCCTAACCCTATCCGTAACCCTAACCACAAGCCTATTCTTAACCCTATTTCCAACCCTAGCCCTAATTCCAACCCTAACCCTAAGGGTATGTGCCCACGTTGCGGATTCGTGTGAGATTTTTCCGCACGATTTTTGAAAAATCTGCAGGTAAAAGGCACTGCGTTTTGCCTGCGGATTTACAGCAGATTTCCAGTGTTTTTTTGTGCGGATTTCACCTGCGGATTCCTATTGAGGAACAGGTGTAAACCGCTGCGGAATCCGCACAAAGAATTGACATGCTGCGGAAAATACAATGCAGCGTTTCTGCACGGAATTTTCCGCACCATGGGCACAGCAGATTTGGTTTTCCTTAGGTGTACATGGTACTGTAAACCTGATGGAAAACTGCTTCGAATTCGCAGCGGCCAATCCGCTGCGGATCCGCGGCCAATCCGCTACCAATCCGCTGCGGATCCACGGCCAATCCGCTGCCAATCCGCTGCAGATCCGCGGCCAATCCGCTGCGGATCCGCGGCCAATCCGCTGCCAATCCGCTGCAGATCCGCCGCCAATCCGCTGCGGATCCGCTGCCGATCCGCGGCCAATCCGCTGCAGATCCGCGGCCAATCTGCTGCGGATCCGCTGCCGATCCGCTGCGGATCCGCGGCCAATCCGCTGCAGATCCGCGGCCAATCCGCTGCAGATCCGCGGCCAATCCGCTGCGGATCCACTGCGGATCCGCGGCCGATCCGCTGCGGATCCGCGGCCGATCCGCTGCGGATCCGCGGCCGATCCGCTGCGGATCCGCGGCCGATCCGCTGCGGATCCGCGGCCGATACGCCTAACCCTACCCCTAGTTCTAACCCTAACCCTAGTGGTAAAAGAAAAAAAAATATTTTCTTTATTTTATTATTGTCCCTACCTATGGGGGTGATAAAGGGGGGGGTTTATTTATTATTTTTTTATTTTGATCGCTGTGGTAGAACCTACCACAGCGATCAAAATGTACCTGTAACGAATCTGCCAGCCTGCAGATTCGGCGGGCGTACTGAGCATGCGCCCGCCATTTTCCAAGATGGCGGGGCCCAGCGAGGACACGGCCGGACACCGGGAGGATCGGTAAGTATGAGGGGGTGGTGGGGGGGTGGATCGGAGCACAGGGGGGGGGGATCGGAGGACGGGGGGAGCGGACAGGAGCACGGGGGAGCGGACAGGAGCACGGGGGAGCGAACAGGGGGACGGAGGGGGGTACCGGAGAGAACGGAGGACTGGGGAGGAGATCGGGGGCGGTGGGGGGGGCCAGTACATGATTTCCAGCCATGGCAGATGCTATTGCAGCATCGGCCATGGCTGGATTGCAATATTTCACCATTTTCATAGGTGAAATATTGCAAATTGCTCTGATTGGCTGTTGCACTTTCAACAGCCAATCAGAGCGATCGTAGCCACGTGGGGGCAAAGCCACCCCCCCTAGGCTGAAGTACAACTCCCCCTCTCCCTGCAGATCGGGTAAAATAGGAATTAACCCTTTCACCCGATCTGCAGGGATGCGATCATTCCATGACGCCGCATAGGCGTCATGGGTCGGGAAGGGGTTAAAGTTAAATATTTAATTGAGACCGAATCTATTGGCTCAAAGGGGGGTTCGGTTAAGGCATCTAAAACCAAACTTAAGTCCCATGGTGGCAGATTGGGCACATATACTGGATTAGTACGTTCAGTGGCCTTAATAAATCTAGACACCCATCTGTTCCCTGCCACATCACTGTTATATAATGCCCCCAAGGCCGAAATTTGGACTCTAAGGGTATTTACTGCCAAGCCCAATTCTCGGCCTTTCTGTAAGAATTCCAGAATAGCCAGAATTGGAACCTTGCCTGAAAAGGGGTGTTGGTAGAAGGCAAGGAACTTTTTCCAAGTCTTAGCATAGATCTTAGTAGTGTCGGGGTCGTAACGACAAATACCCTTCCTTCACCAGTCATTCCAAATTAAACTATAAGCATGTGGTACCGGGTAAGAATGAGTCAGACAGGTAGCTGGTTCAATCTTAGTGCATGCTCGTGGATCCACACACATGTGTGTAACCGTCACAGCAACTGGCTTTATTCTAAAATACACAATACTATATTGAGTGTTAGGGAAAGGCGTGCATTAGGCGGGGTTTCAGCAGCATACGTCCAGTGCTCAGTCTCTCTCTCTGATTGGTCAGAACGTCTCCTGCTGGTTACTTCTTTCTTCACATTCCAGAGTTATCTTTTCAGGAGAAATATACTTAACCCTTCAAATTCTAAACTGAGGTGAAGAATGAACACTGGCAGCCATCTTTAGATACAATTACATGTGCATTAGCTAGCAGATAGGAAAAACTTATTGTTTCACAGTATAAGATATATAAAGTACAAAAAAGTATATAAGAAAGTATATTTTCACCTTGACAATCCCCCCTAAACACTAAGTTTTTTTTTTTTTTTTTCCCTTAAAGAAAGATCCTTCGAGACTGTCCATGTGATGGGAAAAGGGGAGGTGGATTTCTTCATCCAGACACCTCAGAAACTCTCCCCTAGCGAGAGGCCTCCAGGCAGCTGAACCCTTCACTAACCTCACATGGAGTTCTCCCACTGTCCCTAAACTAAATCTCTTAGCATCATCTGAGAAGGGGAATTTTGTCTACTCTCTTGAGGGGAATATACTTAGGGATCTCCCTTGGATCAGTACCATCGTACTCTGGTGGGTCTACTTCTTGATTGAGGAAGGCGCCAGTCGGAGTTGCTTTGGCAATAACCTTTTTATACAAGGGAATAACACAACAGAAAATTATCGATCCAATTATAAGGAGGGCAATTAGTACTAAACAAACTTATTGAAGGAATCCCTTGATCTCACCTAACCAACTGGAGAAGAAAGATGTGTCTACTCCAGCATACATGACACGTCGTCTTATTGTCCTAATTTGTTCAACTTCTTTAGAAACCTTCAGGTCTTTCGGATCTACATTTCGCCATTCAGGTCTGGCTGTCTATATTTCGTCTCGTAAGTCTTTGGTCATACTGTCAATGAATGTATTCACCAATACTCTAACATCAAGTTGGTTTATGGGACTGTACTCCATGTCTTTAAATTTCAGCTGTAACCGTCCAAAGTATAGCTCTACACTCTCTCCTTTGTCACATCTGTAAAAAGTCTAAATTTGCGTCCTAGCACGTCACCTGTTTTTGTGCTCACTAACTACCTAGGCCTGCCCAGGTGCACTTATACATCTATCATATTGTCATTATCTGAAAAATGAGAAAGGTTGGTTCTCAGGGTCAGCCAATTGCTTTTGCGTAGCTAGCTAGTCAGAGGGCCTCCAGGGATAATACTCCTGTATCTGTCTTACCCTACCTGATGTGGTTGGTTCTCTGGTGGTGGGGAGTGACATGACATGCTGGTCTACAGCTCCTTCCCAAAAGGATTACTGTCAGCCTACTCCCAAAAGTTAATGTCTCCACTATCCACCAACCACAATCCTGTGTCAGCTTCTTATATCACTGCATGTGATCTTGTCTGGACTGGATTCAGTGTAATTCTCTTAGGTCGGGTTGCAGCACGGGTCATACAAGTGTTAGGGCCCAAATCCTCAACTATACCCTGGAAGGCATCACAGCTATAATTGACAAACCTTTGTTCACTGTAATATATGTAATTGATCCATTCAACATTTTTATTAATCTGCACCTGTGGGATTATAGAAGCAAAGCCAGCATAGATCTGGTTCTGGGCTTTAAACTGGTCAGGCACCCCCCTTGGCACTCCAATGGCATCAATATATACTAGTGGATCTTCTTCATAACTCATATGGAGCTGATCGAGACTTCTCCTCTTTCTGGTAGGTTCATCAGGTATCTTTGGATCCCAAGGTAAAATCTTGAACTGCATGGCTAGTTTAACAAGGGTGCATTGGCCTATCCAGGCATTAGGCAACCTAGGACGGAGCTTACCATCCCCACATAACCAATAAATGTCGTACATATAATGTGTATGTTTAATTAGCAAATCAGTATCTAGAGTGCTGTTCTCCTCGCAGAAACCTGTCTCAAAGATCCCTACTGGTGTACCTGTGGTGTTATGGGAATTATAGCAGGTGTAATTGTCAGCTAATACGATTACTTCTCCTGGGACTTTTAGTTTGGGTCTCTCATGAATTAGTGGGACATAATCTGGGCAATCAGTGGGCTTCAGACCTTTCAACAAATTCATGACACAGGCAGTGGTGTTGTCATCAGGAAAAAGCAGTGCATGTGTGTATAGGTGTGTATTCGCAGCAGCACAAGCAACACATCCTACAGAGATATTCTGAACTCTTACATTGTATCTCACCCATTCTAACCACAGGTTTTTCCTTGGGGCTGTTTGTGCGTCTATGGAGAAAACCTCTTGCCAACTGAGACCTGGAATGGGGATCACTTCATTAACTACATTTTGCAAACGCTCACCTGGGCCTGTTTTAGGTGTACTGGTAACAGGGGCCTTGGTTGGTCTAGAGCTAATATCCTGGAGCTGTATATGGCCTAAATACGCATAGGGTCCAGCACTAAATACATAATTATAATGCCTTCCTAATACGAACGTCTGCAGATCAGCAGATTGGGGGTTTTCAAGATTCAGGAGGAGGGGGTGACAACTTTTACCCCATTTACAGCCCCTAAGTGGTTGCAGAAGGGCTGTTAGATGCATTCTCTCACGAAGACTCCTACCCGTCCCATCCTTGGGAACATGGCTTCGCTAGGTTTATATCCCCAATCATCCCCTGTATTCCAGGCAGCATCTGACCAATAATAACAGTTATTGTTGTAATTTCTGGTAGCACACATATAAAACTGGATGACCCCCTCTACCACCCGTTCAGTCTCGAGGTACTTGACTACATCACAGAAATCAAATCGCCAGATATTCACCGGGGCTGTCAGATTTACCCAGAGAATAGTGGGACCAGAATTCTTATTTTTGCAATAGGGGCCGAAGAAGTAGGGGCGAGGATAGCCCTCAGTTCCAGGATCAAAAACAACAGCAACATTTCCTTTCAGTCACTACTGTGACTAAACACTGGTTCGGTCTCTTTTACAGTGTGAGGCGTGGATCCAGATGCTCTTTCCTTCACGTTTTACTGCAGTGGGGGTGACCAGGATCACTGTGTGGGGTCCCCCAAATCCCGTCTGGAGACAATCTCTGCGCACAAACTTTTTCACATACACCAGGTCTCCTGGCACAAAGGGATGGTGTCCAGGAACCTTGTCTGGGTCTGGAAAAGAACTGAAAACGGTTAAATGCACTTTGGCAAGGTGTCCATGTAAGGCCTGCACATAGCTAGTCAAGTCCTGGTACTTGAGCTGCAACTGTTGTGGAAAGAAACATTCAAGATTGGGGCTCCTGCCAAACAGAATCTCATACGGTGACAGTCCTGTCTTCCTGTTTGGGGTATATCTTACTGAAAACAAAGCTAGAGGGAGGCATTCTGTCCATGGTTTATCAGTCTCTGTCATTGCCTTCTGGATTTTAAGCTTAAGAGTTCCATTTAGTCTCTCCACTTTTCCACTGCTCTACGGATGGAGTATGCAATGCTTGACTTACCCCCAGTGCTGCCATTACCTCTGACATGATCTCTCCAGTAAAATGGGAACTCCGATCGCTTTCAATGACTTCAGGAACTCCATACCTGCATATGATCTCAGCCATCAGTTTCTTCGCCATTGTCTTAGCCGTAGCTTTGGCAACTGGGTAGGCTTCTGGCCAACCTGAAAATAAATCAATGCAGACCAACACATTCTCATACGTCCCTACCCTAGGTAACTGAATTTAATCAATCTGCAGTCTCTGGAATTGGTTAAAGGGGCCGGGGAGTGTGTTTGGATGGAGTTTTCACTGTCCTACCCTGATTATGTGTGGCACATATCATGCAGCTCTGTACCTGCCTTTTTGCGCAGGTGGAAAACCCGGGGGCAATCCATTGTTTCTGTAGGGTGTCACACATGGCCGTCTTCGAGTGGTGCACATTCCCGTGCAGAACCTGTGCCATCATTGGGTACAGTACCTGTGGCAGGCAGACCTTTTCACCCCTCCCCCATAGTCCAGTGACGGTATCAGAGCAAGCCCCTATCTTTTGCCACCTATTTTTCTCCTCCTTACTTGCCTGTTCTTGTAACCGGGCTAAGATGTCTTTCAACACAAGTGGAGATGGTGGGGTGTCTAGGTGATGTACTTGAGAGGCTACAGGAGTGCTTGCTGCTTTCTTGGCAGCCTGGTCTGCCAGTGCGTTACCCTTTGTCCGTCCATCAGTGCCTTTGGTATGTGCCTTTACCTTTATGATGCCTGCTTGGGTGGGAAGCTGTAGTGCATTCATAAGTTGCTGGACTGCCTCAGCATGTCTAAAGGAGTGGCCATTTGCTGTCAGGAAAGCCCTGGCTCTCCAGATAGGCCCATAATCGTGTGCAATGCCAAAAGCATACCTGGAATCAGTGTAGATATTTACAGTCTTACCTTCTGCTAGTTTGCTCTGTTTCTTGTGCAGACATATGAGCTGGCATTGACTCTGCCTTGATTACCTCATGTTCTGAGACCACAGCATATCTGGTACAGAAGCGTCCTTGGTCATCTTGGTGACGGGATCCATCTACAAAAAGCTCAAAATCAGCATTAGAATGGGCACACTAGAGACCAGCCGTTTCCTGAAACATTAATTCTAGACAATCATGGGGTTTGGAAACCTAATCTTGTTCCTCTGGATCCATTTTAGAAAGAAAAAGAGTGTCCTTGCTCATGTCACCTACTCCTCCCCCCTTTGGATCCAGGGGAACTAGGAGAAAAGTAGCGGGGTTCAGAACAGTGCACCTTTTCAAAGTCACATTAGTAGGCATGAGAATAGCACACCGAAGTCGCAGCTGTCCAGCCATGGACATATGTGGCTAGATTGTACTTGGTTAAGGATACTATATACATCGTGTGGGGTGTGGACCATCAGTGGGTGATCCAAAACAATCTCTGAAGACTTGTGTAGCAACAGCTGGACAGACAACACGGCCCGAACACAGAAGCGGCTTCCTCTTGCCACCGTATCCAGGCGGCCGCTGTAATAAGCAACAGGTCTCTATTTGTCTCCATGAAGCTGAATCAGCACACCTGTAGCATGTCCTGCATAGGTGAGCTCTGTCTGCAAGGCAGTCTGCAATACTGTACGGCAGTGCTCGGGTGTCTTGTAATCATATATAGGGCCTGCAATGTGTAACACTATATCACAGGGCAAATTCCCTCTTTGGGTGGACATAGCGTCTCCTGGATGCAAGGGGCCATAAGTGGCAAGGTAGGCCTGACACTCTTGGGCTATGACTGGGCTTCCCTTTTTAGCTATCTGTTGGGCCAAACCACCTCTATGTGACAGGGTAGAGTTAGCTGGGTTCACTATGGCTCCTATCTGGTGGGTATTTATGTCGCCATACCCTACTGAGCAAAGAACCTGGGAGCCCTGAGGTGTGATGTAGTAACGTGAATGACAGGGAACCAAACTTCAGATTCCTGGAAAATCTAGCCTTGTAAGTGTGAAGGTTTCACGGGAAGAGGAGATGTAGGGGCCTTTCCGGGCTGGGGGGGTCTGCCATCTACATCGATTAAAACAAGCTCTTGGTCTGAAAATTGACATAAGGAAGCTGGGAGGGAGTTAGATTCCTATACAGGGTTAAAGGCGTATTGGAGTGTGAAGCTGGACTCACGTGTACAAAGGAGGGGGTAGAAATTGGAGTCTTACATGGAGATAAGAAACACTGATCTCGCAGCTGCAGCGGTGGTGGCCAGTGAGCGAGCAAGAATCACTACGGCTAGTGATTTAACCCTTGTCTTTCCTGCTGAGCTAAATTCTTTTGAAAACTCTTTAGTGGAAATCTCAATATCGGGTCTACTACAAAAAGGTATGAATGGGCTTTTTATTACAATGGGAATCCCAGATCTTTAAACACTACCATAAGACGCCCATAGAACTTCTCGGCAATCCAGTATATATTGCTGCCTTGACTGTAAGGGGCACAGGGTTTACAGTCGGGAGTAGAGGCTTAATTTCCTGGGGAGGGACCATATTATCCAGCAGGGAGCCCCCCCCCCCTTCTGTAGCCAGCACCGAAGGGAAAAATTTCAAGCAGATCGCGCAGGGACTCACTCACCCCCTCCCATCTAGTAACACGTAGATAAGAAAAATCACTGCATTCTTCAGCGCTGAAGGGAGAGCAAGAGCCCAACTCTATACCCCCCTTCCTCCAGCACGTAGCGCAGATCAGGAGAAAAGAGAACTGACAAAGAAATCTCGCAGCGGTCCGCTCCGCCCCTCCCCTACACAGCACTGATAAAAGTTCCGTATCTTCTACAAAGTAACAAATTGCAGCAGTTTTCAGACTTAATTTCTACAAAACTTTCCTATGATCCTCCGTGGTCTGGGCGGAGCCCCAAGGACGGTCCGTACGCACACACACGGCAGGTTTCCACCCAGGTTGGATTCTGCACAACACAAACAGGACACCCCTACGCTTCTGGAAAGCTCTTTCCGCCGCCATTACAGGGCGGTGGCTGGGACTACATTTTCATCATCAGTGGCACGGCGGCCATTTTACAATCTGTAAGATCACAGTTCACAGGCATTTTAAAACCAAACACGGGCTCTACATTATCTGATCCTTCCTCTCCATCAACCTATTTTCATCCTTTGTTCTTTAAGCCTCGCGCAACTCGCAGATAAGCTTCTTGACTGTCTCTTGCCCTCCCGTGACCATTGTCTTGACTTCCACAGCATCCTCATCTAACTTGTGGGGCACGGACTTCCTTTGCTTTAAGATACGCAGCTTGGCTCCCAGGATACTATGGTTTTCTGCAGTAAAACCACTGGCAGCGATCTTCAACACTGATATTCTACAATACGGAATCTCGCTCAACGTATTAGAAAAAGAAGAGCCTCGCGCTCAACATTATCTGTCCCTAACCTGAACACCAGTGATTAACAGACTATCCTGCCACGATATCCCAAACCGTTGGGAGGCGGTCTCCTAGTGAGAGCCCTCCACAAAAATTCTGGTGGTCCCGTACGGAGCGTCTTAATTACCTGTTTCTGGTGGTCCCGTTCCGGGACGTCTTAATTACCTATTTCTGGTGGCTCTGTACAGGGCGTCTTAATTACCTGTTTGTACTCAAAATTGTGGTGGTCCCCCACTCGGGACGTCTTAATTACCTGTTAGTACAATATCACAGAGGCTGCGTCTCCTATCCCTATCTCTAAGCTGCCCCACAATCTACAACTGGCTCAATTTATCACTCCACTTCACTACTAGACAATAGTCACGGGTAGGGTGGTTGAACGGAGTACAATGACCGGTGGAGGAGGTGTGGTGTACAGAGGACGCACAGAATGCGACGTCTCTCAGTTGCTGGTTCAGAGCGTGGCACAGGATCACGTTCGATCTCACCACTCGACCGGTCACTCCCCAGACCCAAAGAGACCACAGACAAACCAATAACGGCTGAGACACTAGCAAGTGTGACACATACAGTGTATTTGATCGCCACTTACCGTGTGCGGAGGGTGATCAGTCCTCGAGGTCAGCCACTACGGGTATCATCCACAGACATCCAGGCATGGGTCCAGGGGGTCTCGGATCGCTGGCCACGCCCCCCGTTGGGCTGCCAATTGTCGGGGTCGTAACGACAAATACCCTTCCTTCACCAGTCATTCCAAATTAAACTATAAGCATGTGGTACCGGGTAAGAATGAGTCAGACAGGTAGCTGGTTCAATCTTAGTGCATGCTCGTGGATCCACACACGTGTGTAACCGTCACAGCAACTGGCTTTATTCTAAAATACACAATACTATATTGAGTGTTAGGGAAAGGCGTGCATTAGGCGGGGTTTCAGCAGCATACGTCCAGTGCTCAGTCTCTCTCTCTGATTGGTCAGAACGTCTCCCGCTGGTTACTTCTTTCTTCACATTCCAGAGTTATCTTTTCAGGAGAAATATACTTAACCCTTCAAATTCTAAACTGAGGTGAAGAATGAACACTGGCAGCCATCTTTAGATACAATTACATGTGCATTAGCTAGCAGATAGGAAAAACTTATTGTTTCACAGTATAAGATATATAAAGTACAAAAAAGTATATAAGAAAGTATATTTTCACCTTGACAGTAGTAACTTCTTTCCGGCTGTTTAACAGAGTAGAAATGAGAGCCTCTGAAAACCCTCTTCTCCTTAATAACTCCCTCTCAAATTCCACGCCGTCAGATGCAGGGATTCCACACTGGGGTAACGGAATGGACCCTGAGAAAGAAGCTCCGGACTGACTGGCAATACCCAGGGGTCGGTCACAGACATTGTCCTGAGTAACGAGAACCATGCCCTCCTGGGCCAGAAGGGGGCAATCAAGATCACTCTCGCCCTCTCCTCCCTGATCTTTCTGAGGACTATAGGGATCAGACACATTGGGGGAAATGCATATGCCAGAGGGAAATCCCAGTGAATCTGAAGGGAGTCTATTAAACAGGGTTTGTCCGCCACCCGAAGCGAAGCAAACTTCCTGGTCTGTCTGTTCTCTCTCGTTGCAAATAGGTCTATAACGGGCAACCCCCATAGATCTACTATCTGTTTGAACACCCGTCGACTTAGAACCCATTCTCCTTGACTTAGAGAATGACGGCTGAGGTAATCTGCTTCTGTGTGGAGCTCTCCCCGAATGTGAACGGCCGACAGAGAGCGAAAATGAGCTTCGGCTATGTTGAGTATGTCTGTGGCGGTGTTCATTAGGGATCTTGATCTTGTACCCCCTTGATGGTTGAGATACGCCACTACTGTTGTGTTGTCTGACTGGACTCTTACATGTGAATCCTGCAGAGATGGTAGCAACCTGAGTAGGGCCTTTTTGACTGCCGTAAGCTCTTTCCAATTCGAGGACTCTTGAGCCTCTAAAAGAGACCATTGTCCCTGAGTCCAAGCATCTCCTATGTGAGCTCCCCATCCTATCGGACTGGCATCGGTTGTGACCGTGTTGTCTGGTACTATATTCCAGCTTACTCCTTTTCCTAAATGTCCCATGTCTAGCCACCATCTCAGACTGTCTAGAGTGGCAGTGGATCGCCTGAGTCTTTTGCCTAATTGTCCTTGAAGACTCTTCTCTGCAACCAAGACCTGGGCCTGCAACACTCGAGTGTGGAACTGAGCCCACTGGACGGCCGGTATGCACGATGTCAAGGATCCCAGAAGAGACATAGCGTCTCTCAAAGTCAGATCTGGCCTTTTTGTTACAGTACTGACTTTGTGCACAATCTTCTGCTTTTTCTCTTCCGGAAGGAAACATAGTTGCTCTTCCGAATTTAGCAGAATACCTAGGAAGGTCTGAGTCGATGATGGTTCCAATCTTGACTTTTCCAAATTGACTAGCCAACCCAAGTCCTGTAAGGAAGATATTACATGATTTAGGTGATTCCTACACTGAAAAAACGAATTCCCCACTACCAGGAAGTCATCCAAGTAGGGTATAACTAACGTATCGTGTTCTCTGACATAGGCCATTACTTCCGCAATGACCTTAGTAAACACTCTCGGTGCCATAGATAGACCAAATGGCATTGCAGTAAACTGAAAGTGTCTGACCTGGTCGTTTAAGC
This sequence comes from Ranitomeya variabilis, assembly GCF_051348905.1. NCBI lineage: Eukaryota > Metazoa > Chordata > Amphibia > Anura > Dendrobatidae > Ranitomeya > Ranitomeya variabilis. The sequence goes on from NC_135233.1 coordinate 627,181,121, forward strand.
GCAACGCCATTCTGAGGAATTGTTGATGATCCTGGTGAATGGGCAGATGGTAATACGCATCCTTTAAATCCAGGACTGTCATATAACATCTGGGAAAAAGAAGTTTAGTCGCCGTTTTAATAGATTCCATCTTAAAAGCATGATATTGTAGATGCTTGTTCAATTTCCGTAAATTTATGATGGTTCGAAAGGATCCATCAGGTTTGGGGATTAAAAATAAAGGGGAATAGAACCCTTTCCCCTGTTGTTGTTTTGGAACCTCTACTATAACTGTTTTCCGTCTTAACATCTGAACCTCTTTTTCAAGGGCCTTTTGTTGGTCTAAGGAATCAGGGGTAGTCAAGATATAAAAATTTGAAGGTTTTCCCCGAAATTCTAATTTTAACCCCGATTTAATTATGCCCAAAACCCAATTGCTCGATGATATTTTGGCCCACTGAGCATAGTAGTGTTTTAACCTGCCCCCTACTGGGAGGTCACTATTAACGGTAATTTCTTCTTCTTCTTGATGAAGATGATGAGGCATTAAAGTCCGAACCTTTCTTCTTCGGGTCTGTTGATTCCCAGTCTCGGTTCTGATAAGGTCTTCGGTATTGGAAGCGTCTCCTGAAGGTATTCCTAAAAGTAGGATTAAATACTTTAGGAAACCCCTTTTTCCTATCCTCAGGTTTAGCTAGGATGTCATCCAATACCGGGCCAAACAGGTACTCACCCCTACACGGAATTGTACACAGTTTAGCTCTCGCCTGGGCGTCTCCATTCCAGGTCTTAAGCCATAGGGCTCGTCGAGCAGCCTTTGAAAGACCTGCTGATCTGGCTGCTAATTTTAAAGAATCCACAGATGCATCCGCTAAATACGCCACCCCTTCCCGTATTTGCGATAGGGAGTTCAGCATTTTGTCTCTGGACACTTTGGATTTCAGCTGTTCTTCCAGCTGGGTTACCCAAACCATGACAGATCTAGCCGTACAAGTACTGGAGATTGCCGGTTTGAAGGCACCAGCAGACGACTCCCACACCTTCTTCAAAAACATGTCCGTTTTCCTATCTGACCTTTGTCCTGTTTATCCCATTCCCGTTTTATAAGGGTCTTAACTGTATCCACTACCGGGAATGTCTTACGACTCTTCTGGCACAAGCCCGCAAACATTAAGTCTTGTGCAGATTTTGGTTCCCTGTTCTCTGCAACCCCCATGGTTGCTCGGACTCCTTTCACTAACATATCCATGTTATCAACCGAAAAACATGGCCTTCCTTCTTCCTCTGAGGAGGATGGTGATAAGGAGCGGGAACATTCACCTTCTTGCAGGGATGGACTAGATCCTGGAGATATGTCCCTGCTCGACCTTCTATGGCGGCTGCTTCTAAGGGAATAGTTTATATCTTCCCTGATGACCTCTCTAAGGTCTGAAGATCGAAGGGGAGCTTCCTCTTCTAAGGTCTGACAGATGCACGCCTGGCAAAGCCTTTTAGTATAACTGTCAGGCATTGGGGTCATGCATAACGCACATTGCTTGTGCTTAGATTTAGATGACTTTTTCCTCCAAAAACAAAGCACAAAATAACGGACCATATCAGCACCAGGAGCATTGTTAACACTCACCATAAGGCTGAATCTGTGAATACCGGTTTTGGAGGAGAACGATCCACCTGTGACGCTGGGGCGCTCACACGCTGCTGCCCCCGTACCACGCTGCTGCTGCTTCTTGAGCGGCTACCGCTCTTGCTGCGCTGCTCCGGTCCCTCTCCCTGAGGGTGCTCGGCGTCCCCTACTGAGGACATTGCTGCACGCTTCCTTCCACAGCCGCCGCTCTTTTCAAAACGCTGCAGCGCTCCTCCTCCAGCTTACCCCGGAAGTGTAAGAACTACTTCCGGGTTCACCGGCGCCGGTGAGAACGCTGAACCCGCGCCCAACAGCGGACCAGGACGGCACTGCCCGACTCCTGGGATGCCTCCGCATGGCCAGACGAAGGGGGGTCTGCACGCAGGACACCCCCGACGCTGCTTCCGGGCCCCCGATTCTGCCGTTCTCAAACGGATACCGCACAGAGGCATGGCGGACCCGGGTAAGGTTCATCCTGTAGGCTCCCGCCGTCCGGACAGGAACCCAAACTGGAGTGGTGAGGGGGACCGCCCCTTTAAATCCTGTAGGTTCCTGTCCGGATGGAGGGCGGATCCCCTCTCTCGTAGGGGTGCTGTCGTGGCGATAGGAAAAGTATAATGGGGATCGACATCTTTTCCATGACAGCCAACCCAGCAGATGGAGAGACCCAACCAGGAATGTTCACATTTCAAGCAATTAATGGCAGACACCAACAAAATGGCATCAATTTCACCAAAGTAGAAATAGAATAGGGACCAACAGGTCTTCCACTGCAGTTAACCCAGCAGATGGATACCCAACCAGGAGTGTTCACATTTCCACAAATTTGTTAACAGCAGCAGGCACAGAAGCCACACTAAAGATATAACAGACTGCAATTACGCAAGATCAAGTGCAGCACATAAAAACTTCTACATCACCTAGTCTGTAGGGTCTGATATTGGGGTGCAAAAGTCCTTGGAGATCCCTGACTTGTTCATCTTGATGAAAGTTAGGCGGTCTGCACTTTCAGGGGACAGCCGGCTGTGCTTATCCGTAAGGACACCACCAGCAGTGCTGAAGACACATTCTGAGAGAATGCTGTCTGCTGGGCACGATAAAACCTCCAAGGCATGTGAGGCGAACTCAGGCCACTCATCCATTTTGGAAGACCAAAAGGTGAAAGGGTCCAAACCCTCCCTGATGGTATGGATATTCAGTTCTAGATACTCCTGCACCATCCTCTCCATTCGTTCACTACTTGTAAGACTTGGACTCTGTTGTGCTGGTGGATGAGTTGGTCAAAAAAAAGTGTCAAAGGACTCACAGAAATTTTCTTCCATTTCCACCATTGCTGCTGCTAATGTGGCATTGACAAATTGAGGTGACGGGAGTTGGAAGTCTAGAGCTTCGATTTGAACTGTGTGCTTCACTGCTGTCTTAGAGAAAAGCTCTCTTATGGTTGTGTAAAAGCATGTTTTGATACTCCAGCATTCGCTGGTCCCTTTCAAGGGCAGGAAGCATCAGGCGAAATTTTATTTTATAATGTGGATCTAACTGTGGCAGCCCAGTAGTCAGCAGTATTCCTAATCATAACTATACGGAGATCTTGTTGCAGATAGTGCAGCAAGAAGGCACTCATATGTCGGGCTGTACCATGAGGTCCAAGCCCATGCTGTGTTGGTGGCTGGGTAACACTGATGCTTGTGTTTTCTGTCCCCTCTCGCCAACCACGAACAACAGAGAGGGATGATTATCCTCTTCATCTTCTGAAAGTTGCTCGCCCATCACCTCTTCCCCCTCAGTTTGTTCCTCGGATCTTGCACCTTCACTAACAGTTTGTCTGTTATCACCAGCCCCCCTCGATCGCAATAATCCACCATCCCTTGGCATCCCCCTGAGTGACGACAGTCTTAAATTTAGAGACAATGTTATCCCTTTCGCATTCTTCTCTGCTTTCTCTTCTTCTGGGACCACCATCTCCTCCTGCAGGCTATTCAAAGTCTGCTCCAGCATATGGATGACCGGAATAGTGATGCTGGTAATGGAGTCGTCAGCGCTAACCATCTTAGTAGCCATTTCAAAACTGTGTAGAAGGGTGCAGAGGTCCTTAATCTGTGCCCATTCTGTAAACGTGATATTCGCCACCTCCGTACTGCATTGGCCAAGGCTATACGACATGACATACTGCGTCAGGGCTCGTTGCTGCTGCCACAGTCGATGCAACATGTGCAAAGTGGAATTCCACCATGTCGGCACATCACATATCAACCTGTTAACTGTCATGGACAAAGGCCTATGTATCGATGCAAGTCGATGACCTGAGGGGTGCAAATGGCAGAAGTGAGCACACTGCTTCTGTGCCTTCTGAAACAGCTCACCCAGGCCAGGATAGTGGTGGAGAAAACGTTGTACCACCAGGTTGAGGACGTGAACAATGGGTCAAGGTACGGGTGATGTCTGCGAAATGCTATTGTAGCGCAAGCATAGCTTTCTTAGAAAAATAATGGCGACTGGGCAACTGGTACTGGGAGACAGCAATGGCCATCAGATTTCGGAAACCGTCTGTATCTACCAGGCGGAAAGGCAGCATTTCCGTGGCCATCAGATTGGAGATGGTGTAGTTCAACCTCTTAGCTCTGTCATGTGTAGGATGAAACAATCTTTTACGTGACCACAACTGCGGGACCGTGGGCTGGCTGCAGTGCTGTGAGAGGGTGGAATACGGTGAACCGGACAAACTGCTGGGCTGTGAGAGAGGTGCAGGCGGTGATGTTATGTTTGATTGAAAAAGTTGTGGTGTGCTTGTTCTCCCAGATTGGTCAAAAACAGCAGGCATGTGTCCTCTTCCATTACAGCTTCATGTCTGTTACAGCACGCATGTCTGCTTACAAGGTTTTGCGGTCGGAGACGTGCGTCACAAAACTTTGCACTTTAACCAAGAAGGAGGAAGAAGCAGCAGTTGCGATTGATTGAGTGGCTGATGGTTGTTGAGGTCCGCATTTTAGCGCAGTGGGATTCCCAGAGTAAAGCATGTTGATAGCTCATGTCAAGGTTTATACATGTAGTAGTCAAATTATTGCACTTTTTCCCCTCTATTCAATTTTTTTTTTTTTTGCAAAGTTGGCAAATTACGTGATTTTGTCTCATCCTTTGCTGTGTCAAAAAAGGCCCAGTCTAGGCAACCCTTGCCGCCACTGTGAGCTGCAGACCCACGGACGCTGCTGCCTCAGCCACAGTTGTGGCTGAGGATGCATTGCTCATCGTGGCTGCATCGCTACGTGTTTGCAACGTAACCTCCATATCTTCCTCCTCCTCCACCTCAGAAGACCTACTCAGCTGCTTGCTTCTGTGTTCACGCCAACTGCACAATAGCAGCAGTGCACAACATACTTGTAGGGCAGGTGCCCTGCTGGCTTTGTTTGTGGACCTCAGTAATGGCAAAAAAAAAAATCTGCTGCAAGGTCGATTTCACAGCTACACAGGACACTACCTTTCTAAACTAACTGCGTAATAAACAACTGCCTAGCTAACTAGCTAAAATCTAGCTGCTAACAGTGCCGGTGTCAGGAGCAGCCTCTCTGGCTGTTGTTAGTGTCAAAATGGTTCTAAAACAAGATGTCCTCTATTTATATGGAGAGAGACATATAGTTTTCGCAGCCAATGACACCAAGCCGTTGTGTCAGGACATTGTGGATGTTTCCTGCGCCCTGACTGGCTAGCGGCAATCTGGACAAATAAAGTTAGAAAAAAAAAGCATTTCCAAGAACGCCGCGCCTCTGAGCTCAGAAAACCCCCTCCCCTCATCAAACGCGAGCCAAGCGCTCAGGATACACCACCGTTATCCTAGCCAAAGTGTTCTCAATACTTTAGTAGCAACTCAAATATTTTCCCGCACTTTTTACCAAATATTTCCGATTTTTAGAAAACTTTCCTTGTGTTTCCGATCACAAATCCGAATGTGCCATATTCTTTACGATTTTATGTTTGGCCATCGTTTTTCAAACAAATTCGCTCATCACTAGTTATAATAACGTGGATATCCATATAGTGTGATTTACAGTGATGTGCTTCAGGAGGTACGATCCCAGTGCTGGGGAGCAGAAAAGGGGGGACTGTGCCACAACATATTTTTAGTTATCTATTTTTTTTATCCCCCTTCCTTTTTTACACTAAGGATTTTTATGTACTAACTAATTTATATATATTTGTTAGCTGCCCCATTATTAAATCTCTAGGGTCACTTTCAGCAAGTCACTGACATCGCCATTAAAAACCACTAGTTTACTGCAGTAAAATCACCAGCCGAATAATTCTTTGTTTTCAAACTCTTCAGGTCTTGGCGCCTGTTCTATTTTTTTCTGTATTTATTATTATTATTATTATTATTATTATTATCCCATGTACACCTGTATTACGTTGTTGTTTATATATGGTGGTCCTGAAGAAGGAGTCGGTGGACGCCTTGACAATAAACCTACAGTATTATCATACCACTTATTGTGTCGTATTCCAGAAAGCGCAGAAACACGTTCAATCCTGCTACTCAAAGAAAGTGCACATAAGTGCGTGTCCATGTCTTGTGTTATACCGCAGAGGATTATTAGCACCAGATTTATGTACAACTAGATGGTGGCCTGATTCTAACACATCGGGTATTCTAGAATATGCATGTCCACGTAGTATATTGCCCAGCCACGTAGTATATTGGCCAGCCACGTAGTATATTGGCCAGCCACGTAGTATATTGCCCAGTCACGTAGTATATTGCCCAGTCACGTAGTATATTGCCCAGTCACGTAGTATATTGCCCAGTCACGTAGTATATTGCCCAGCCACGTAGTATATTGCCCAGCCACGTAGTATATTGCCCAGCCACGTAGTATATTGCCCAGCCATGTAGTATATTGCACAGCCACGTAGTATATTGCACAGCGACGGAGTATGCAGCACAGAGCCACGTAGTATACAGACTTAAAATAAAAAAATAAACATATACTCACCTTCCGAAGTCCCGTTGAAGTCCTGGCCCTGTGTGCGGTGCACGCGGCAGCTTCCAGTCCCAGGGTTGGTATGAGCGCAGGACCTGTGATGACGTCGCGGTCACATGACCGTGACGTCATGGCAGGTCCTTCTCGCATTCCATTCTTGGCACCAGAACCTGCCACTTGCATGGAGCGGTCACCGGAGCGTCGCGAGGAGCGGGAAAGGCGGCGGAAGGTGAGTATATAATGATTTTTTATTTTTTTTATTATTTTTAACATTAGATCTTTTTACTATTGATGCTGCATAAGCAGCATCAATAGTAAAAATTTGGTCACACAGGGTTAATAGCAGCGTTAATGGGGTGCGTTACACCTCTGCATAACGCGGTCCGTTAGCGCTGCCATTAACCCTGTGTGAGCGCTGACTGGAGGGGATTATGGAGCGGGCACTGACTGCGGGGAGGAAGGAGCGGCCATTTTGGCACCGAACTGTGCCTGTCGCTGATTGGTCGTGGCAAAACAGCCACGACCAATCAGCGAGTTGGATTTCCGTGACAGACAGAGGCCGCGACCAATGAATATCTGTGACAGACAGACAGAAAGACGGAAGTACCCCTTAGACAATTATATAGTAGATGTATTACTATGTGTGATGGGCAGTATGGCTGCCAGTGGTGGCAGTGGCATTGGTGACCATTGACTTCCTTTCCTTCCTTCCGCAGGCTCCTGGACGTGCTCTGTATTTGCTTTGGGTAAATGTTCTTGGCCCTTGGTTCTCAGCAGATTCATCCTCAGCCGCTCCACAAGAACAGAATGAAAAACGACAGCGACGGCAGGAAAGGCGGCAGATGAAGCGCTTCTGAGCCCAGCAATGTGCAAACTGGAAAAGGACAATGTCTCGTTCTGCTCTTCATGTCTGACATGTGGAGGCTTTTCTATGCAAGACTTCCAGTGGTTCCTGGGCAAGGCGTGTACCTATAGCACGTCGGGCTTGTCCATTGCTGCTAATAATAAAGTTTTCACAGCACAGAACTCCAGTCACTGGTATCTTTCATCTCTTACCTGCACATTTCCAGAGAAGTGACACGTCATTCTGGAACTATTATGTTGGGAGTGTCATAAAAAGCATGGAGCATGCCCAGTTCCTGGCACTGACCTATCATTAGTATGGAACATAAGACAGAACGTTAGAGGGCTTATACTCCTTCGTGGCCACCACCCGATATACTGACCGTTCAGCAGGTGACGTGTGATCCCTTGTGGCCACAACCGATATAGTGATCGTTCATCGGGTTATGTATGATTTATAAAGCTATAAACCTAAGCTATATAATGCTATATATATTTTTATCAGAGATGTGTTCACTAAGTACCTTGTGATGTCTCCATGCACTATTGCTGTTTGTTTACTGCAGGGTATTTGCTCACTTTGTATTAGGTTTTGGAGGTTCCGTCAAAGCCTTGGACACGTATAGGTGGTGGACTATTTCAGCAAGATGGGTCACTTGGTTCCTCTACTAAAATTGCCTACAGCTAAGTGTTCAGTTCCATTGTTTCATTCAAATCATGTAGTTACATGGTCATTTGTAAAAACATTATTTCTGGTAGAGGGTTCGGTTTATGGTTGGCGTTTGGTATAGTTTTTGCTCCAGCTTAGGAATTAAGTCTTTATTCTCTTCAGATTATCATCTTGAGACTAATGGTCATATGGAGACAATGAGCCAAGATTTAGAACAATATTAAAGATGTTTTGTTTCATCTATTGAAGAGGACTGGTTGGATTTTCTTTCTCTGGCTGCGTTGACTCTCAATATCCGCACCTCTACTGCTGCCAGTGCCTCTCATTTTTTTTTTTTTTTTTTTTTTGGGGGGGGGGGGGGGTTTCATGCAGTTTTTGTAAAATTGTCTGTGTTGCAATCTATGTGCCCAGAGAAGGAAAGATACTCTTCTTGTTTGATTAAGGTCTGGAGAGATGTTGAAAAAGGTCTTTTGATAACTTGCGATTGCAGACGTTGGAGGATTCCTCTCTTTAATCCCCTACTGACCTCCGACAGAATAGTATGTCCGATGGCAGTATCCCCGCTTTGATGTGGGCTCCGGCGGTGAGCCCACATCACAGCCAGGACATGTCAGCTGTTTTGAACAGCTGACATGTGCCTGCAATAGGCGCGGGCGGAATCGCGATCTGTACGCACCTATTAACTAGTTAAATGCCGCTGTCAAACGCTGACTGTGGCATTTCACAAGCCCTTCCGGCCATTGGGCCGGAAATGCGCACACTGACGTGATTGGGGGTCAGCGGTCCATCAGCATGACAACCAGAGGTCTCCTGAAGACCTCTATGGTTGTTGATGCCAGATTGCTGTGAGCGCCATCCTGTGGTTGGCGCTCATAGGAATGCAGCAATTCTATTACATAGGAGTGTTCTGAGCATCGCTCCTATGTAGCAGAGCCGATCAGGCTATGCCAGCTTTTAGCTTCTCATGGAGGCTATTGAAGCATGGCAAAAGTAAAAAAAAATAATATATATATATATTTTTAAAAATCTAAAACAAAAAAATTGTATAAAAGTTGAAATCGCCCCTTTTTCGCTTCATTCAAAATAAAACAATGAAAAAAAATCAAACCTACACATATTTGGTATTGCCGCGTTCAGAATCGCCCGATCTATCAATAAAAAAAACAAATTAACTTGATTGATAAACAGCGTAGCGAGAAAAAAGTAGAAACCCTAGAATTACTTCTTTTGCTCGCCGCGACCTTGCATTAAAATGCAATAACGGGCGATCAAAAGATAGTATCCGCACCAGAATGGTATCATTAAAAACGTCAGCTCGGCACCCAAAAAATAAGCCCTCACCCGACCCCAGATCACGAAAAATGGAAACGCTATGGGTATCGGAAAATAGCGCAATTTTTTTACCGGCAACTGAAAAAAAATCGGTGTGTCATTCTCTGTCCTCTGATGTGATTGCACATCAGAGGACAGAGAAATAGGGGGATCGGGGACCCTGTTATACTTACCGGTGTCCCTGAGTCTTCCTGCGTCCCCGTGATCTGCCGGCCGGCAGAGGAAGATTCTTCCTCTTGTTTTATTTTGGTCACTGTGAGATCCTATCACAGTGATCAAAATAAAAAATAGTAAATAACCCCCCCCCCCCCTTTATCACTCCCTTAGGAAAAAGCAATACAATAAAAATAACATAATAAAAAATGTATGTATTTCCATTTTCCAATTAGGGTTGGGGCTAAAGTTAGGGCTAGGGTTGGGGCTAAAGTTAGGGTTAGGGTTGGGGCTAAAGTTAGGGTTGGTGCTAAAGTTAGGATTGAGGCTAAAGTTAGGGTTAGAGTTGGGATTAGGGTTAAGGTTGGGATTAGGGTTTGGATTAGGGTTGGTGCTAAAGTTAGGGATAGGGTTGGGGCTAAAGTTAGGGTTGGGCTAAAGTTAGGGTTGGGGCTAAAGTTAGGGTTGGGGCTAAAGTTAGGGTTAAGGTTGGGATTAGGGTTTGGGTTAGGGTTGGCATTAGGGTTACGTTTGGGATTAGGGTTAGGGTTGCGATTAGGGTTAGGGGTGTTTTGGGATTAGGGTTGGGATTAGGGTTAGGGTTGAGATTATGATTAGGGGTGCGTTGGGCTTAAGGATTTGATTAGGGTTAGGGGTGTTTTGGGATTAGGGTTGGGGTTAGGGTTGAGATTATGATTAGGGGTGTGTTGGGCTTAAGGATTTGATTAGGATTAAGGTTAGGGGTGTTTTGGTGTTAGGGTTTTGATTAGGGTTAGGGTTTTTTTGGGGTTAGGGTTTTGATTTAGGGTTATGGATTGGGATTAGGTTTAGGGGTGTGTTGGGGTTAGGGTTGGAGTTAGAATTGGGGGGGTTTCCACTGTTTAGGTACATCGGGGGTCTCCAAACGTGACAGCCAATTTTGCGCCTAAAAAGTCAAATGGTGCTCTCTCCCTTATGAGCTCTGCCTTGCGCCCAAACAGTGGTTTACCCCCACATATGGGGTATCAGCATATTCAGGACTAGTTGGACATCAACCTTTGGGGTCCAGTTTCTCCTGTTACCCTTGCAAAAATAAAAAAATGTGGGGCTAAAAAATCATTTTTGTGGAAAAAAAAGATTTTTTATTTTCACGGCTCTGCGTCAAACTTCTGTGAAGCACTTGGGCGTTCAAAATGCTCACCACATATCTAGATAAGTTCCTTGGGGGGTCTAGCAAATGCAACATAATTCCCGCAGACCATTCTATCAGTCTGCATTTCAAAACGGTGCCCCTTCCCTTCCAAGCTCTGCCATGCGCCAAAACAGTGGTCCCCCCCATATAAGGGGTATCAGCGTACTCCGCATACATTGCACAATAAATTTGGGGGTCCAATTTCTCCTGTTACCCTTGTGAAAGTAAAAATTTGGGGGTGAAAAGATCATTTTTGTGGAAAAAATATGATTTTTTATTTTCATGGCGCTACGTTATAAACTTCTGTGAAGCAGTTGGGGGTTCATAGTGCTCACCACACATCTAGATAAGCTCTTTGAGGGGGTCTAGTTTCCAAAATGGGGTCACTTGTGGGGGGTTTCTACTGTTTAGGTACATCAGGAGCTCTGCAAATGCAATATGACGCCTGCAGACCATTCCATCAAAGTCTGCATTTTAACACATCACTACTTTCCTTCCGAGCCCCGATGTGTGCCCAAACAGTGGTCCCCCCCACATATGGGGTATCCGCGTACTCAGGACAAACTGGACAACAAATTTTGGGGTCCAATTTCTCATGTTACCCTTGAGAAAATAAATTGCGAGCTAAAAAATCATTTTTGAGGGGAAAAAAAAGGATTTTTTATTTTCACTGCTCTGCGTTATAAATTTCTGTGAAGCACTTGGGCATTCAAAGTGCTCACCACACATCTAGATAAGTTCCTTAATGGGTCTAGTTTCCAAAATGGTGTCACTTGTTGGGTGTTTCCACTGTTTAGGCACATCAGGGGCTCTCCAAACGCGACATGGCTTCCGATCTCAATTCCAGCCAATTCTGCATTGAAAAAGTCAAACAGAACTCCTTCTCTTCAAAGCTCTGCCATGCTCCCAAACAGTGGTTTACCCCCACATATGGGGTATCGACGTACTCAGGACAAATTGTACAACAACATTTGAGGTCTAATTTCTCCTGTTACCTTGTAAAAATAAAAATTTTGGGGCGAAAAGATCATTTTTGTAGGAAAAAATGCGATTTTTTATTTTCACATCTCTACGTTATAAACTTCTGTGAAGCACTTGGGGATTCAAAGTGCTCACCACACATCTAGATAAGTTCCTTAAGGGGTCTAGTTTCCAAGATGGTGTCACTTGTGGGGGGTTTCCACTGTTTAGGCACATCAGGGGCTCTCCAAACGCGACATGGCGTCCGATCTCAATTCCAGCCAATTCTGCATTGAAAAAGTCAAACGATGCTCCTTCTCTTCCAAGCTCTGCCGTGCGCCCAAACAGCGGTTTACCCCGACATATGGGGTATCGGCGTACTCACGAGAAATTGCACAACAACTTTCGTGGTCTAATTTCTCCTGTTACCCTTGTGAAAATAAGAATTTGTGGGCGAAAAAATAATTTTTGTGTAAAAAAATGAATTTTTTTATTTTCATGGCTCTACGTTATAAACTTCTGTGAAGCACTTGGGGATTCAAAGTGCTCACCACACATCTATATAAGTTCCTTAAGGGGTCTAGTTTCCAAAATGGTGTCACTTGTGGGGGGTTAACTTTCCACTGTTTAGGCACATGAGGGGCTCTCCAAACGCGACATGGCGTCTGTTGTGATTTTGCTTTTTGCTCCCTCTAGTGGTCATTAGTGATTTGACTCTGGAGCGTCTGTCTTTTCCTATATCCTCACCTGGGCCGTTAGTACAGGGGCGTTGCTATATAAGCTCCCTGGACCTTCAGTTCAATGCCTGGCATCGTTGAAATCAGAGCTAATCTGTTGTGCTCTTGTCCTCTGATCCTGGTTCCTGTTTTTCAAGCTAAGTCTGCTTCTTTGCTTTTTGCTTTTGTTTTGTTTGGTATTTTTGTCCAGCTTGTTCCTATCTGTATCCTGACCTTTGCTGGAAGCTCTAGGGGGCTGGTGTTCTCCCCCCGGACCGTTAGACGGTTCGGGGGTTCTTGAATCTCCAGCGTGGATTTTTATAGGGTTTTTGTTGACCAGATAAGTTATCTTGCTTTATTCTGCTATTAGTAAGCTGGCCTCTCTTTGCTGAACCTGGTTCATTTCTGTGTTTGTCATTTCCTCTTACCTCACCGTTATTATTTGTAGGGGGCTTGTATCTTGCTTTGGGGTCCCTTTCTCTGGAGGCAAGAGAGGTCTTTGTTTTCTTCTCCTAGGGGTAGTTAGATTCTCCGGCTGGCGCGAGTCATCTAGCGATCACCGTAGGCATGATCCCCGGCTACTTCTAGTGTTGGCGTTAGGAGTAGCTATTTGGTCAACCCAGTTACCACAGCCCTATGAGCTGGATTTTTGTATCTTGCAGACTTACACGTTCCTCTGAGACCCTGTCCACTGGGGTCATAACAGGCGTCCAATCTCAATTCCAGCCAATTCTACATTGAAAAGTCAAACAGTGCTCCTTCTCTTCTAAGCCCTGCCGTACGCCCAAACAGTGGTTTACCCCCACATATGGGGTATCGGCGTATTCAGGAGAAATTGCACAACCAATTTTGTCGTTCTTTTTCTCTTTTTACACTTGTGAAAATAAAAAAAATTGGTTCTGAATTAAAATGTTTGCAAAAAAAAGTTATATGTTCATTTTTTCCATCCACATTGTTTCAGTTCCTGTGAAGCACGTAAAGGGTTAATAAACTTCTTGAATGTAGTTTTGAGCACCTTGAGGGGTGTAGTTTTTAGAATGGTGTCAAGTTTGAGTATTTTCTGTCATGTACACCCCTCAAAGTGACTTTAAATGTGAGATGGTCCCTAAAAAAAAATGGTTTCGTAAATTTTGTTGTAAAAATGAGAAATCGCTGGTCAACTTTTAACCCTTATAACTTCCTAACAAAAAAAAAATGTTGTTTCCAAAATTGTGCTGATGTAAAGTAGACATGTGGGAAATGTTATTTATTAACTATTTTGTGTTACATATCTCTCTGATTTAAGGGCATACAAATTCAAAGTTTGAAAATTGCAAAATTTTAAAAATTTCATAAAATAAATAAAAAGTAATATCGAAGAAATGTTACCACTAACATGAAGTATAATATGTCACGAAAAAACAATCTTAGAATCAGGGATCCGTTAAAGCGTTCCAGAGTTATAACCTCATAAAGTGACAGTGGTCAGAATTGCAAAAATTGGCTCGGTCATGAAGTATCTAATTGGCTCTGTCACTAAGGGGTTAAAAGTTATGTTTTACTAGTATCTTTCCCTGCTGCAATACTCTGTTTTTTTATAACCTATCCCTGCTTTCCTGGTATCACATAAAATCCCAATGAAATACAGTACAGACCAAAAGTTTGGACACACCTTCTCATTTAGAGATTTTTCTTTATTTTCATGACTATGAAAATTGTACATTCACACTGAAGGCATCAAAACTATGAATTAACACATGTGGAATTATATACTTAACAAAAAAGTGTGAAACAACTGAAATTATGTCTTATAGTCTAGGTTCTTCAAAGTAGCCACCTTTTGCTTTGATGACTGCTTTGCACACTCTTGGCATTCTCTTGATGAGCTTCAAGAGGTAGTCACCGGGAATGGTTTTCACTTCACAGGTGTGCCCTGTCAGGTTTAATAAGTGTGAATTCTTGCCTTATAAATGGGGTTGGGACCATCAGTTGTGTTGTGCAGAAGTCTGGTGGATACACAGCTGATAGTCCTAATGAATAGACTGTTAGAATTTGTATTATGGCAAGAAAAAAGCAGCTAAGTAAAGAAAAACGAGTGGCCATCATTACTTTAAGAAATGAAAGTCAGTCAGTCCGAAAAATTGGGAAAACGTTGAAAGTGTCCCCAAGTGCAGTGGCAAAAACCATCAAGCGCTACAAAGAAACTGGCTCACATGAGGACCGCCCCAGGAAAGGAAGACCAAGAGTCACCTCTGATTCTGAGGATAAGTTTATCCGAGTCACCAGCCTCACAAATGGCAGGTTAACAGCAGCTCAGATTAGAGACCAGGTCAATGCCACACAGAGTTCTAGCAGCAGACACATCTCTACAACAGCTGTTAAGAGGAGACTTTGTGCAGCAGGCCTTCATGGTAAAATAGCTGATAGGAAACCACTGCTAAGGACAGGCAACAAGCAGAAGAGACTTGGGCTAAAGAATACAAGGAATGGACATTAGACCAGTGGAACTCTGTGCTTTGGTCTGATGAGTCCAAATTTGAGATCTTTGGTTCCAACCACCGTGTCTTTGTGCGACGCAGAAAAGGTGAAGTGATGGACTCTACATGCCTGGTTCCCACCGTGAAGCATGGAGGAGGAGGTGTCATGGTGTAGGGGTGCTTTGCTGGTGACACTATTGGGGATTTATTCAAAATTGAAGGCATACTGAACCAGCATGGCTACCACAGCATCTTGCTATTCCATCCGGTTTGCGTTTAGTTGGACCATCATTTATTTTTCAACAGGACAATGACCCCAAACACACCTCCGGGCTGTGTAAGGGCTATTTGACCAAGAAGGAGAGTGATGGGGTGCTACTCCAGATGACCTGGCCTCCACAGTCACCAGACCTGAACCCATTCGAGATGGTTTGGGGTGAGCTGGACCACAGAGTGAAAGCAAAAGGGCCAACAAGTGCTAAGCATCTCTGGGAACTCCTTCAAGATTGTTGCAAGACCATTCCCAGTGACTACCTCTTGAAGCTCATCAAGAGAATGCCAAGAGTGTGCAAAGCAGTCATCAAAGTCATTTTCAGTTGTTTCACACTTTTTTGTTAAGTATATAATTCCACATGTGTTAATTCATAGTTTTGATGCCTTCAGTGTGAATGTACAATTTTCATAGTCATGAAAATACAGAAAAATCTTTAAATGAGAAGGTGTGTCCAAACTTTTGGTCTGTACTGTACATTAAAAGAAGTTGTCCACCACTTGGACATCTTCTCATACCCCTCTCTGATACCCACCTCCCGTGCTGATGCCGTTCCCGCTGTGCCGGCACTCGTGGTCCTGGGGCTCTTGTGCTGTTGTTGTGACATGCGATGCCGGCACTCAGTCAGCACTGGCGTCGCTGTCCCCGCCTTTGGACAAATGGAACATGAAGGGATGTCCAAGAACAACTGCAGCCCGGACTTCCTTTTTATATTCGATTTGTCAATGTAGAGACAGTGACGCCGGCGCCAATTGGGCACCAGCATCACGTGTTACAACTTCGGAGAGAGCTAATGCCAATATCGCGGGAACGGCACCAGCACGGGAGGTGAGTATAGGCTTTATTATGTTATCGGGGCCAAACATTTTGACCAAGATGATGTTCTCCTAGTAGTGGACAACCCTTTACGTTTGTGGCTGTATCATGAAAATGTGGAAAAGGTCACAGGATATGAAGTCTTTTTCAAGGCACTGTAGTTTTGTAAGAATGATTCTGTATATCCCATGTTTTCATAATTTTAGTCCTCTGCTCTTTCTGGGATCTTCGGTCATGTGGGTGGTCCGATCAGTGACTGACCTCTACCTCTGCATGCACGTTTACAAAGAAAGCTGGCAATCACTGACATGACCACCTACTGGACCAAAAAGAATATAGGATTAAATTAGTAAGGTGCAGGCTACACTGAATTTTGTCTCCCTAAACTATCTATCTGCTCAGCTCCCCCGGCAGACTGGATGGCATTTTCATGGTGATGGAAGACCGCAGGTTGATGAAAGTCAGTCGATGTAAGCAGACCCTAGGCTCATCAGTGTTGTTGGTGCCAGCAGCATTTGAAAACAATATTAATCACTATATCAAATCTTCATAAAGAAGATAAAAAATAAGCAGAAGAGGACAAAAAAAGCGCTAGTCTGCATTCCTGTCTATGTAACCCCTGAAATGGGTGGAGGAAGATGGGCACAGATGGAAGTTGTAGGCAATAGCTGCTAGGTGCAATATATCCAGGGAAGATAAGGAAGGCATATGGTATGTGCGCAGATAGTCCAGGGCTGTAAAACATTACAACACAATTGCACTAGATGTATAAGAAAAAAAGAGCTTATGGCTGAATGTTACATCCACAAAGGCGAGTCTGTGTCCCTTGTGTGACGGCTGCTCTGGATTCCTCACTGGCTCCATGTAAAATCATATAAAGTTTTCAGAAAATCCGGTGCTTCACAAAATCAATTTCTTAATTTGAAAAAATGTAAATAAGTTCATGTCATACATGTTTCCTGCATCACCAACCTTAATATTAGAGAGAATGCAGGGTTCCTCTTAACGTTCCTCTGAACGTTTTCTCCGCCTGACGGACAGCGATTTTCCGATGGATCCAGTGCACGACGGATGGCCATCCGTCACAATCCGTCGCTAATACAAGTCTATGGGAAAAAACAAGATCCAGCAGAAAAATTTGCTGGATCCCGTTTTTTCAAAAAGTCGACGGATTTTGACGGGAGCTCAAAGACGGAAGTATGAAAGAGGCCTAAGACACTATGTCCTATGTTAATTGTGTTTGAAAATACCTTGCAAAATAATAAGAGCCAAGTATTAACTTAACATTTTCAGTTAGGGTCACCGGGCCAGAACCAAGCTTGACCCAAATAACTGTATATCCTGAATGATTTTACTAAGAGAAAATGATAATAGTATGAATGGAAGGGAAAGGAGGATGGGAAGAGAAGAAAAAGAGAGAGAAGAAAAAGAGAGGGAGGAAAACAAAAGTGGGGGAAGAGCTTGTGCAGCTGATGCCACCTGCTAATATTCTTGATCAGGTAAATAATGATGGGAAGTTTGGAGAATCCCTGAATAGGATCCAGTGGCGCCAGACTTGGATACATTTGTTGTGGTCTCTGGATGCTTCTGCAGATAATTCCTCCATGTAGCATATGTGTGACCGGCCGCTCTTGCTGCCATTCAGACATAGATGGAGTTGCTATTGATCGCCAGTGTCTGGGAATCACCGAGCGTGCTGCTGTCAGGCAAAAACCTAGGAGACTGCGTTTCTGTGATCTAATGGATCCTGGTAGTACTGAAAGGAGGGCTATCTGGGGCACAGGGGAATCTTCTCTCCTGTGATCTTAAGATAGGCCAAATACACCCCCTCCCAAAAAGGCTTTATTTTGTCGCAGTTCCACCCTATATGGAGCATTGCTCCTGTCTCTATTCCGCAGCACCAGTATGGATCAGGCACAGTTGGAAACATTGTATTCAGCTTTGTCAGGTAGTTATGCCACCTTGACAGAATCTTGTAATTTCTTTCTTGGGCATATCCTGCCACTGACATTTTATGGATAAATAGATATGCTTCTTGTTTGTCTTCTTCTGACAAGGTAATGTGTAATTCATTTTCCCATGCTTGGATAAAGTTAGGGTCCATAGAGGAGGATGATTGGTTTAGGAAACTATATGAGAGAGATCAAGCGAGTCTGAGGCGAATCTCTGAGAAACAGCCCTTCAAAGGGAATCAATGTGAGCGGTAGAGCGCCATCCCTTCCGCCTCCATAAGTTTATAAAAGATCTCATCTGGTCATACTCCAGCCAGGAGAGGCTCTGTGGCGGGTTAATGTTTTGTAATTTCTCTAAGGAGGGAATGTTGGATCCTGTCAATATGTGACATAGGTGAATGTCCGAGCGTGCGCTCCAGCATAGGAATTTTGTTTTCAGATTCCCTGGCGGAAACTCTTGGTTGGAAAATATGGGGGTGAGTGGACTGTAGGTTCTGACTAATGTGTTTTGTTTTATTTGGTCCCAGAACCTCAAAGCATCTCTTACCAGGAGCCCCTGAGGTGCGATCTGTATATTATCTTTGGACTTGATTCATGGGAGGTGCTTCAGAGGGGTAGCGGAGAACCCCTGTTCAAGCGTTACCCACAGTTTTGATTTTGAATATGGCAGGCACGGTACTGATTAAGGAATGTGTCTCTCACTGCGGAGCACATAGGGTTAAAGGTAGAAGTAAACTGTACAGTGCCCAATTCCCCCTCCCACTATTCCCCCAGGTGATGCCATAATTGGGACGCCCAACTGACCAACCGGAAGAAAGAGGAAGGGGCGTCCGGCCACACCCTCAGGGGTTAAATTCAGGTGCCCGGAGTCAGCGCCTTCCTCTTTCTCCCCGGCGGACCCTTGGAAGCTGTTGTCCCGGATCTCCTGACAACCATGTCTGAAGCCATGATTGAGGCCCTGCGGCAGAGAGCAGCACAGGAAGGTGAGCAGTGGTTACGATCCCTTATGTCTGGCCTGGGTGCTCACCTTCCTGTGTCCTCTCGCGACCCCTTAGCCTCCCCATTGTCCCCGGGTCTCCGTCCTCTCGTATCCTTTCCCAGGGTCACACGGGCAGCATCTCCACCTCTCCCACGGCTCCCTCTCCTGGACCGCCAGTCCCCCCTCCCCTGCCCGTGGACGCACCTCTGTCCACTACAGTGGGCAATTCATCCTCCCCCGCTCCGCTAGGGCCCCCGTCCTCAGCCACCGGCACTCCTATCGCCGGCGGTGCAGCATTGCCACCGAGTAGACGGTCCTCCCGAGCGCCTGTGTCAGCGGGGGGCCTGCGCTTCCAAGTCACTGAGCTCCCTCTGCTGTCCCACGCTCGGCTCTGGGGGGCACGGTGGGCGACGTCGCCGCTGGTCTCAGCCGCAAGGTGCCCGGTCATTGGGCCAGTCCACTACCACCGCGTCACCGCAAAGCTCCACCCACTTCCACCACGACACAGCGAAGCTCCACCCACTTCCTGTGCCTATCCAGCGCCGTGTATCATGCTG
This sequence comes from Ranitomeya variabilis, assembly GCF_051348905.1. Taxonomy (NCBI): domain Eukaryota; kingdom Metazoa; phylum Chordata; class Amphibia; order Anura; family Dendrobatidae; genus Ranitomeya; species Ranitomeya variabilis. The sequence continues at coordinate 627,200,570 of NC_135233.1, forward strand.
GCATAACCGCACTGCCTGCAGGGGGGGACGGGGCACAGGACACTGTATACAGCTGCAGAGCGTACTGATCGGTCCTACCCGACTGATGAGCACGCTCTGCAGCCATCATGTTACTATGTGATTGCACCACTAAATTTAGTAGCCCTGTCTCAGTCCTCACTGTCCCTTCTGCAGGTGCATCCACACTGCCTGCATGGGGTGACGCTGAGGCAGGACTTAGATCCCACAATCTGCTGCTGAGCATGTTGATCAGTTCTGTACAACCGATCTGCACGCTTTGCGGCAGCAACAAGTCAGCATTAATATGCATTAATTGGTAATATACCACTAACAATGCCAACTGTGAGCACGCACATTGTCGCACGCAACATGAACACGCCAATAATGGCGCACCGCCAACACCCCCAAACACTGACACAAATCAATATCGATTTTCCATCAACCCCTATCCCTTCAGGCACATCCCACGTGGCTACTCTCGCCGCATTAGCGCCAACTCTTTCATCACACCCCCAGTCACAGCCCATGGCCAGCATTACAATCCCTTTAGCCCCGAAATAACCACACCCAACAGATTCTCTAACCACAACAGTCTCAGGCGCATACGCCGCAGACCTTCCCCATCTTCCGACTAAGTTCCTACCATCATCTTCGCTGTCCCTCTAATTCTCGCTTTTCCCCTTTACCGATGCAGACACAGCTCACATAGATGCCGCCACAGTCGGCCCCGGGCACACAACAAGCCTCTGATGTCACAGGCTCCATCCTTGTCTTCTGGTCAGAGAGACCCATCCCTATCTCCCAGGGTCACTCTATATCCCCGGGCTTCCGGCCAACACCAAAGCACCGCTACAGCGGGAATTGGAGATGTAACTCGCGATCAGGCACACGGCTGTCTCCAACAACCACATGCTGCGTCATTGGCTACCTGCCAGGAAACCCCCTCTCCACCCCCCTGGGCTTCCCGCCAACATCCAGTCATTGTTACGGCGGGAGCAGGAGTCCCTCCACCACTCGGGAGACACTCGGCCTGCATCTGACAGCGGCGAGGGTTTTGATATCAGCAAGTCATTGCTACAGCAGGAGTACCCCTGCCACCCGTGAGACACTCTGCCTGCGTCTGACAATGGTGAGTGTTTTGAACTCAGCGAGCACCTCACCATACACAACGTAAGAGAGCAAATTGGCATTTACTATCAGGGCGCTAGTTCAACAGTTTAACTTGCCCAGCGTTCCCCTGTCAACGGGAGTCACTCGGGCATACAACAGAGATCAGACGTCACATGCTCCATCACTGACTGACAGCCGGAGTGAATATTCACCCTGGGCTACCAGCCAGTCCAACCAACAGGAGCCGGAGTACCTCCATCAACCGGAGTAATTCGGACAGAATCAGATAGCGGTGTTTTCTTCCTAACGAACTCCCTGAGGTGGGCTCAGCGGACAGTAGAATATGGGTTCTCGAAGCTGACTCAACGGACAGTGGAAGGCGGGTCCCTGGGAAGGAGCTCAGAGGACAGGAAAACAAGTTTATTAATAGATATTCAGTAACCTAAAATCCGCATGCGAATTCCCCAAAATATTACATCAGAAGATAAGACAATAGGTTGAAATAGGTAGAATGTTGTCCCCTTTTTATTCATTGCCGTTCAAAAATATCAAGAATCCCGCCATTAGGCATAATTCTAAACCCTAAACAGTTATTCAACACCTTCAACTCTCTCCTCCGTCCCCCAGCACCTCCTCGCTCCCCACTCATCTCAGCTGAAGACTTTGCCTCATTTTTCAAGCAGAAGATTGAGAATATCAGAGACAGTTTTAGTCGACAACCCCCAGAGCCCTTCCTCCCAACTACTCAGCCCTCCACCTCCAAAACCAACTTCTCCACCATTACAGAAGATCGACTCTCCACTCTACTCTCAAGATCGCATCTCGCCACCTGTGCACTTGACCCGATCCCTTCCCACTTCATCCCAAACCTCGCCACAGTCTTCATCCCAACTCTAACCCATCTCTTCAACCTATCACTAACAACTGGTGTTTTCCCCTCAAGCTTTAAACATGCCTCCATCACACCTATCCTCAAAAAGCCCTCTCTTGACCAATCCTCTGTATCTAGCTATCGCCCTATATCACTTCTCCCCTATGCCTCAAAACTACTGGATCAACACGTCCATCTTGAACTGTCCTCCCAACTATCTTCCTGCTCCCTTTTCGACTGGTTACAATCAGGCTTCCTGTCACACCACTCCACTGAAACTGCCCTAACTAAGGTCACCAATGACCTATTAACCGCCAAGAGCAAGCGACACTACTCTATCCTCCTCCTCCTCCTGGACCTGTCCTCTGCCTTTGACACAGTGGACCATTCCCTATTACTACAGACCCTCTCATCCCTTGGCATTACAGACTTGGCCCTATCCTGGATCTCATCATACCTAGCTGACCGTACATTCAGCGTCTCCCATTCACACACCACCTCCTCACCTCGCCCCTATCTGTCGGAGTCCCGCAAGGTTCAGTTCTAGGGCCCCTGCTCTTCTCCATTTACACCTTCGGCCTGGGACAGCTCATAGAATCTCACGGTTTTCAGTATCATCTTTATGCTGATGACACACAGATCTACATCTCTGGACCAGATATCACCACCCTATTGACTAGAATCCCTCAATGTCTGTCCGCTATTTCATCCTTCTTCTCCGCTAGATTTCTAAAACTTAACATGGACAAAACAGAATTCATTGTCTTTCCCCCATCTCACGCGACCCCCCCAACGAACCTATCCATTACAGTAAACGGCTGCCCACTCTTCCCAGTCCCACAAGCTCGGTGCCTCGGGATAATCCTTGACACTGATCTCTCCTTCAAACCGCATATCCAAGCCCTTTCCATTTCCTGCCGCCTTCAACTAAAAATATTTCACGGATCCGTACATTCCTAAACCAAGAATCTGCAAAAACCCTAGTCCATGCCCTCATCATCTCCCGCCTCGACTACTGTAACCTCCTGCTCTGTGGCCTCCCCACTAACACTCTCGCACCCCTCCAATCTATTCTAAACTCAGCTGCCCGACTAATCCACCTGTCCCCCCGCTATTCCCCGGCCTCTCCCCTCTGTCAATCCCTTCACTGGCTTCCCATTACCCAGAGACTCCAGTACAAAAGCCTAACCATGACATACAAAGCCATCCACAACCTGTGTCCTCCATACATCTGTGACCTCGTCTCCCGGTACTTACCTGCACGCAACCTCCGATCCTCACAAGATCTCCTTCTCTACTCCCCTCTGGTCTCCTCTTCCCACAATCGCATACAAGATTTCTCTCGCGCATCACCCCTACTCTGGAACTCTCTGCCACAACATATCAGACTTTCACCTACCATAGAAACCTTCAAAAAGAACCTTAAGACCTACCTCTTCCGGCAAGCCTACAACCTACAGTAACCACCGATCGACCAAACCACTGCACGACCAGCTCTATCCTCACCTACTGAATCCTCACCCATCCCTTGTAGATTGTGAGCCCTCGCGGGCAGGGTCCTCTCTCCTCCTGTACCAGCTGTGACTTGTATTGTTTAAGATTATTGTACTTGTTTTTATTTTATATACCTCTCCTCGCATGTAAAGCGCCATGGAATAAATGGCGCTATAATAATAAATGATAATAATAATTCCTATAAAAGAACCTGAAAAATATTTGCTAACCCCATAATGCGAATCGGTTAACAGCGAAATCACCCAAACGAAGATTCCGTGATGTACACAAAGCTGGGCTTGGTGCCCCTCTGGCAAAGTCGACAGAGTCGGCATTCTGCCTAGTACCCGCACACCCCTAATGCTTCCACCTGTTGGGATGCAAGGTGGACCAGTGCTATTATTTTGATATCTGCCTGCCAAAGGAATGTTCCGTTTTGTGTCACTAAATCGATCTATTCAGTACTTTCCTGGACAGGGTAGTTCTTTATGAAACAGGCAGCAATGGTCTGATTCAGTACCTCGACAAATTTCTGTTTGTCAGATCCAAAAAAGTCTAAACTCTGCTCCTTCCTCCTCAAAGAATTTAAATTTGTATCTCGGCACTTCAGCGTGCTGCTATCACCCGAACAGATAGTCGGCCCATGTAACGTACCACCTCTCTTAGACATCGAAATAGACACCAATTTCCCTTACTATCAGAAAAAATACAGAAAGCATCGCTAATAGTGGAAAACTTCGGTGAAGTTAAAGTCACCCTCCCAACAGATGCAGGCCTTACTGGGTTTGCGGACATCGGCAGGGCCTTCTCTCGCTGATCACTGGCAATAAAGGGCATTGCCCAGATGGGCCTTATAATTAGAAGCACTCGCTTCATGAAAGCAGACTTACTAGCCTGGAAAACATTCCTACAATCCTACAATGGACATAATTCTATCATAGTACAAGAGACGTCACAAGGACCTAGGGCCCGCGGTAGGGAGAAGTATCAAAATCGGTTTTACATCAATCTACCAACAAAAAAAAGAAAAAAAAAAACTATCCGTAATTATGGACCACAGCAAGTTGGGGCCGTGATCCAGCCCTGTCAGAAATTTTTGCAATAGTATCTAATGCGGAGTTATGGGGTACTCTGTCAGATAACACAAACATCCAATTTTAACAAAAGCTCCGAACCTAAAGAACCTTAAACAATATGTCTTCCGTATCCCCGCCTTTATTTGCTCTTCAATGCCCACTAGCACTACTTTGCGTGAATCACAACATCCGGTGTCAAGCCAGAGTAACGTGGAACGTAGACAATAAATTTGTTAACTCAAATTTTACCTACCGATTAGCAGGTCTTCAAAGTCCGTCTCCCCAAGGTGCAAGCATTCCTCCATCCCCATGGGACACAGTGGCCAATCACTTATTCAATTAATCGACGGTTTGGTTACACCAGCTACCTGGTAGGTCTACGGTCAGGCATGAGAAGAGTGATGCTCGCTAATTCAAGGTAGACGGATTGATAAGTGCGATCTAGCGAGTTGCGAGGCGTGCGTAGAATATCTGAATCAGCTCAGGAAAGGAAGTGAATCGGGTACATCGGTGCAACGAAATTTATCGGGACTACCCCCCCCCCCCCTTTTATTTCAATTAAGGGGCTAGGCGGACGTTAATAGATCCCCCTTTTATCAAACAAGCTGTAAAAGGCTGGAGAAGGCTTCAACCAAGTCAGGAATGCCTTTGCCCTATATCATTGAGACTATTTCACGATATTATCACAACATCACACTCTCCTTATCAGTGGCAAGTCGCTCATATCAGCAGCCCTCGCTATCGCTTTGTTTCCAGCACATTAGTGTTTTGTTACAGCAGTCAAAAATCAGAGTCGGAAGGTGGTTTAATCAACAAGAACTTAGAATTAGCAGCAACGCTTCGAGCACTCACGTAATGCCATCCAGCCAGCAGAGGTACCTGGGTCCCAGTTAACTCATCCAAGGGACCAATATGCCCTCTAAAAAAAAACCCCTAAAGCTATGGGAGGCTGAAATGCAGACAGGGGGCTGCTGTAATTCTGCATTTTTCTCCAGATATATGACCTGATTTGCTCAAGTAACACATCTCGTCTCTTTCAGGCATCTGTAAGACCGCAGTTTGGGTATTAAGCCATTCTTATGTCTAAGGTGCGAGCAAACGGCCTGGTGAAAAAGATCTTGGCTGCCTGGCCTAACGTTCAACTGGAGAGGTATCAGAGGTCTACAATGGTAATGTGTTTCCAGAAATAGTCAACATCGCTAAGAGGGCAGAATGGCCGGTGATATTAGTGTTACATGCTGGAGGCAATGATCTGAGCAAGCAAAAAAGCACTGAGCTCTGTACAGTGATGTCAACAGACATGGAGCGTTTTATCTGTTTATTCAAGCAAAAGAGCCGTACTTCGGCCAGGTGAAAAGATCTAGGCTGCCCAGGCTAACGTTCAACTGAAGAGGTATCAGAGGTCTCCAATGGTAACATGTGTTCCCAGAAATAGTCTACATCGCTAAGAGGGACGAACAACCGGTGATATTAATGTTACATGCCGGAGGCAAGGACCCAGGCAAGTGGAAAAGTGCTGAGCATTGTACAGTGATGTCAGCAGACATAGAGTGTTTTTTCTGATTATTACCTGGATATGGTTGTGTTGTGGTTGGAGATAGTGCCTCGAGCAGTCTAGCATAGAGCTAAGGACGCAAAAGCAATAGAGAAATCAAGAAGAAGGATCAACGTGAGGATGACAAAATTTGATAAAGGAAAATATGGCGTTGTTCAACACCACGAGCTGGGTGGAGATAACTTGGCTCTACTGAGACCGGACGGCATTCACTTCTCGGACATTGGTCTCGACATATTTCTGTCAGATTTGCAGGATGGTGTTGAACAGGCTTTAGTGATGTTGGGTGGTAGTCGGAGTCCTGTGTAGGTCATACACATGATCCTCCGTGGCGGTAGTGTAGAGGGGGCAAAGGTTCGTAACCGCTCATCGGCTTGCTCGCCTGGCGGTCACAGACGGGGCCTTCAGCGATGAGCCCCTTGCAAAATGTAATTGCCCTTCTCTGCTTATCAAATTAATAAACTGTGACCGACCTGTTCAACCCATCAAGGCCTGTTGGTGTTTTCATTACGGGATTGGTGGGAAGGGGGAAGGCACTGTTTGACACACAGGTCTCTGCAGTCTTGCCAATCGAATAATCGAACTATCAAGGAGGCCTGATAGTATGTGTGAAGGTCTGGTAGGCCAGCTCCCCTGACGCTTTGGAGCGGGTAAGGATCCGATACTTTATTCTATGTTTATTTGGTTTCCATATGAATCTAATTATGGCGGACTTAAGTGTTTTCATAAAGTTTGCTGATGGTAAAATGGGAACTGCTTGAATAATGTATGGAAATCTGGGGAGAATATCCATTTTAAACACATTTATGAGTGTTTTTTTCTAGTAGGGTAAGGTAATTTAGACAGTAAAGCTTAATAAGTTTAGAGGGAATATGGATACCAAGGTGTTTGATATTGCCACCTGAATTAGAAATTATGTGTGGCCGATTGTATATCAGTTGGCGATAAGGAGATATTTAGCGCCTCAGGTCGACTTCTCTTCCATCCTCCCAGTGGATGGTCATGGACCAAGGAGCTTGAACAGGATTCTACAGGTGAACAACTGGCTACGTCGATGGTGCCGTGAGCAACCTTTTTGGTTTCTTGACCATGTAGTGAATTACCTGTGTGATGGACTACTTGCTAGAGATGGGTTGCATCTTACAAAAGCAGGAAAACACTTATTTGGTAGACGCCTTGCTACACTCAGGAGAGCTTTAAACTAGAGCAATATGGGATGGGAAATATATGGCCTGGAAGAAATATGCAGCTAATTAATTATTTTGAGAACCTGACATTAGAAGTGGAAATAAAGAACGAAAACAACAAACTTTGATTTAACCCTTTAGTGACAGCCAATTTGGTACTTAATGACCAAACCAATTTTTAAAATTCCGACCACTGTCACTTTATGAGGGTATAGCTCTAAACGCTTCAACGTATCCCACTGATTCTGACACTTTTTTTTTTGTTACATATTGTACTTCATGTTGGTGGTAACATTTCTTCAATATAACTTGCGTTTATTTATGAGAAAAAAGGAAATTTGGCAAACATTTTGCAATTTTCAAACTTTTAATTTTTGTACACTTAAATCAGAGAGTCATATCACACAAAATAGTTAATAAATAACATTACCCACATGTCTACTTTACATCAGCACAATTTTGGAAACATTTTTTTTTTGTTAGGAAGTTGTAAGGGTTAAAATTTGACCAGCGATTTCTCATTTTTCCAACAAAATTTACAAAACCTTTTTTTAGGGACCACCGCACATTTGAAGTGAATTTGGGGGGTCAATCTAACAGAAAATACCCAAAAGTGACAACATTCTAAAAACTGGATCCCTCAAGGTGCGCAAAACCTCATTCAAGAATTTTATTAACCCTTCAAGTGCTTCATGAGAACTAAAGCAATGTGGAAGGAAAAATTTTACGTTTTACTTTTTTCATAAAAATAATTTGGAACCATTTTTTTTATTTTCACAAGAGTATCAGGAGGTAATGGACCTCAAAATTTGTTGTGCAATTTCTCCTGAGTACACCGATACCCCATATGTGGGGAAAAGCCACTGTTTGGGAATGGCAGAGCTCAGAAGGGAGGAAGCACCGTTTAACTTTTTGAACGCAAAATTGCCTGGAATCAATGGTGGTGCCATGTCGCATTTGGAAACCCCCTGATGTACCTAAACAGTGGAACCCCCCAATTCTAACTCCAACCCTAACCATTACCCTAACACTGACAAACCCCATAACCCTAATCCCAACCCTAACCATAATCCCAACCCTAACTTTAGCCCAACCCTAACTTTAGCCCAACCCTAACTTTAGCCCAACCTTCGCACCAACCCTAACTTATGCCAACCCTAACTTTAGCCCCAACCCTAGCCCAACCCTAACTTTAGCCCAACCCTAACCTTAGCCCCAACCCTAACTTTAGCCCAACCAACTTTAACTCAACTCTAACCCTAATGGAAAATGGAAATAAATATTTTTTTATTTCATTATTTTTACCTAACTAAGGGGGTGATGATGTGGGGTTTGATTTACTATTTTTTTTTTTTAGCACTGTTATAGGGTGATCAAAATGAACCAATAGGAAAAATTTCCTATTATTGCTGGGTGCCGGCCGGCAGATCTCAGCGGGTGCACTGCGCATCATTTTCTCCCAGACGAAGATGCCAGCAGCCCAGGGGACTTCACAGGGGGTTGCAGGGACACTGGAGGTACCGTTGGAGAATTGGGAGACCCTATTTCTCTCCTCTGAGGTGCAATCACATCAGATGAGAGAGAAATTAAATGGAAAATCTGACTTTTTTTTGCGGTCGCCGTTATACTGTTAATAACGGCGATTGCAACACTGGGGTTGGTAAAAACCGACCCCAATCATGTTCTCTTGGGTCTCAGCTACCCATGACCCACTGGGAGATCCCATGAGGTGCCAGAACAGCAGAACCCCACATAAGTGACCCCATTTTATGAACAACACCTGTCAATGAATTCATCTAGGCGTGCAGTGATCATATTGTCACTATGGGTATGTCACAGAATGTTATACCATTGGGCAGTGAAGACAAAATAACTTCATTTTTACCACCAAAATTTTGTTTTAGCCAAAGATTTTACAGTTTCACGCAAGAAGTGGGTAAAAATGGCACCACATTTGTCTCACAATTTCTACTGAACGTGGCAATACCCCATATGTGGCTGTACAGTACTATTCAGCCATACAGAGAGACTCGGGAGGAACGGAGCACTATTTGCCTATTGAAGTGAATGGGTCTGTGAACATGTCAGTGTGTTTCTACGGACCGTTTGTGGGAAAAACATGCTGATATGTCCGTTTTATAATGTCAGCACGGGCCGCTCATGGTGCTTGTGGGGATCTCACCGGCGCTCAACCCGGCTGGGAACAAAGCCCAGTGACTGGAGGTAACCTCTATGACATCACCCCCGGTCACTGAGCGCTCATGGTGCTTGCGAGGATCTCACCGCAGCTCAGCCCAGTTGGGAACGGAGCCCAGTGACTGGCAGTAACCTCTATGACATCACCCCCACTCACTGACGCTGCGTTCCCAGCAGCTCATTCACCATTGGTTCTCAGCATGGACAGTCGCATCTTGGCACTGTCCAGGTTGAAAACTAATTATCCCCCAGACATGGATTACAGTGTGGGACAGAACGACGGACAGGTATGGTATATTATTATTTTTTTTCATTTTACTTTTATTACAGGAGAACGATGGCTTCGATGGAATTAGGCGAGGTTGTAAGCATGGTTTAATTAATATTATTAAAGTAGTCTGTGTCATTTTTTTCAATTAGAGGACTTTATTCTGTTTGTGTGGTTATTTACAATGCAACTATAGGATTAGTAATGGATAGGCAACTTATAGACGTTTCTCCATTGCGAAGCCCTGGGCTTGATGTCACCTGACAATACAAAGGTGACATCAACCCCACAAATATGAACCACGCTCGCCACCGCTACAGGGCAAGTGGGAAGAGCTGGGCAAAGCGCCAGAATTGGCGCATCTAATAGATGTGCCTTTTCTGGGCAGCTGCGGGCTGCTATTTTTAGGCTGGGGGGGTCAATATCCATGGCCCCTTACCAGCCTGAGAATACCAGCCTGCAGCTGTGAGCTTTAGCAAGGCTGGTTGTCAAAAATGGGGGGAACTTCACACCGTTTTTTAAATTATTTAAATAATTTAAAAAAAACACCCCCATCAGCTGCTCCTGCTGTCACGGTTATTGGCAGCAGCAGGGGTAGGCTGATGGGAGGAAAAGTCCCATCAGCTGCCACCTGCTGTCTCTTTTATCACTTAAATGTAACTCTCATCATTCTACCCTGCTCGAGCCGATCACCCGGTGCCGGGGAACTGCGCTTACTGTAACACTTCTTCCCTGGTGCCCGTCTGTGTGGTACTGATGTGGCACATGCATGCCACACGTGTGCCGCAAGTATTGGATACACGGACACTGACCTCTCCGGTACTGGAAATATGAGGACGTGTGAAAGAAACCTTATAGCGGATTTTTATGATTGGCAGCTGTCAGACACTAAAAGACTCTTTTTATTGCAAAAAATAGTTTTTGCATCACCACATTTTGAGAGCTATAATTTTTCCATAATTCAGCCGACAGAGTCATGTGAGGGCACATGACATTTTTTGATCGCTTTCTATTCCCATTTTTGGGAGACAGAATGAACAAAAACCAGCAATTCCTGAATTTCTTTTGGGGGGCGTTTATACCGTTCCGTGTGTGGTAAAATTGATAAAGCAGTTTTATTATTCGGGTTAGTGTGATTACAGCGATTCCTCGTGTATTTTTTTTATGTTTTGGCACTTTTATACAATAAAAACTATTTTATAGAAAATATAATTATTTTTGCATCGCATTATTCTGAGGTGCTATAACTTTTATTTGTTTTTCCGTGATGGAGCTGTATTGTTGGGGCTTGTATTTTGCTGGATAAGATGGCATTTTCAGGAGTACCATGTTTATTTATAGCCTTCTTTTTGATTACGTGTTATTCCACTTTTTGTTCGGCGGTATGATGATAAAGCATTGTTTTTTGCCTTGCTTTGTTTATGATGTTCACTAAAGGGGTTAACTGGTGGGAAAGTTTTATAGGTTGAGTCATTGCGGACGCAGCAATACCAAATATATGTACTTTATTATTACTTATGGTTTAGATTTTTTTTTCATTCATCTATTTAATGATAGAATAGAATAAATATAGATTTTTTTAATAATTATTTTTGATTTTTATAAAATATTTTTACAATTATTTTAACATTTTCTTTTACTTTTTTCTAACTTTTTACTTTAGTCCCACTATGGGACAATCATTTTTTGCAGGCTGATCGCTTCTATAGCATATAGATGAAGCAGCATCGCCATGTTAGATAAACTGTCGGCACTGCAGTGACAGGGAGACTTGCTGATGATGCACTGCGCATAATCAGCAAGTTTGCTAGGTCTGGTGATGCGGATGTCATCATGAGAACATCAGGTCACTATGGCAACGATCGGGAGGCCGCAGGGTCTCCGATCCAAAGGCACAGGGGCTGTCAGCCCTGTGCCAGTTTCCGGAATGATGCGATCGTGTTCGATCGCTGCATTTCGGGGGTTAAAGTGCCGGGAGCGGTCTGTGACCACTCCTGGCACCTAGTGCCGGATGTCATCTGTGAGAATCAGCTGACACCCGGTGGCGATCGCCCACGCATTCCCCATGTGCGTGGCCGATCTTGATGACGTAATATTCCGTACCTGGTCAGATAGGCCCAGGTCACATGGACGGAATATTACATCAGATGTCAGAAAGGGGTTAATACATGAAGAATATGAAAGTGAACATAAAAAGTGAAATACAATTTATTGAGCTTTGTGATGACAGCATATATATAGAAAACAAGAAAAAATATGTTTATATGCTCATATTTGTTTGCAACAAATCCTAAGGTGCATCCAACCAGGGGCGCCGCTATCATGAGGCAAATTGAGTCCTTTGCTTCAGGCGGCCGTTGTCACTGAAAGACAGGGGGCAGCAGAGCGGCAGTCAGAACACCTGGTGCCGACTCTCCATAATCCCTGACATTTGCTGAGTGTCACTAGTGCAGTGCGCGCCCCTGCTCACAACCCACAACCTAACCGTTAGGTTAGTCACAACCCATGGTGTGCAATATCAGCCGGTCATCCCTGCGCCCACAGACCAGCACACCACATATAGGCTGCTCTGTGCGCACAGAACCTGTGATGAGGTCACATGAGGGGAGGAGTCAAGGGGTCACATGATCGGGAGGACCGCCGTGGATTGCAGGACTCTGCTGTGCTGGTTGCCATGGTGCTGCTGGAGGTAAGCTGCCTTATGTCAGGGGTCAGGAGGGGTTTACAGTGTGGATGTAGCAGAGCCATGTGTGTACGAGGTGTATGGAGCGGAGCTGAATGTGTACGAGGTGTACGGAGTGGAGCCGTGTGTGTATGAGGTGTACAGAGCAGAGCCGTGAGTGTATGGCCGGCGTCACACTGGCGTGTTTTACGGACTTATGAGAGGCGCAGAAAATACGGTACAATGATTCTCTATGGCCCTGCTCCTATCTGCCGTATTTTACGGATCCGCATTATACGGTCTTGTATGGCCGTAGAAAATCGCAGCATGCTGCGTTTGTCAGCGTATTGCGCAAAAAAAATCGCCAATGAAAGTCTATGGGGGCGAGAAAATTACGGATTACACACGGACCATGCGTGTGACTTGCGAGAAATACACAGCGGTGTTCTCTAGAAAAGCCGGCAATTCAGTGTGGTGTACAGTAAAATCACACTGGCAGAATAGAATAGAATAGGTAGAATAAATGTGTACACATAGAATAGATAGATATATATATATATATCAGTGAGACATATATATATATATATATATATATATATATATATATATATATATATATATCTAATATATAAAGCTGAATGTGTGTGTGTGTGTATGTATGTATGTATGTATGTATGTCCGGGATTGGCATCTGAACCGTAGCAGCTACAGCCACAAAATTTTGCACAGTCACACGTCTGGACCCCGAGAGCGTCATAGGCTATGTTGTGAGGTGAAATTTTAACCCCGCGCTTTCCAATTCACCAAACAATTTTGCCCCTATCTACATAATGGGGAAAAAGTGAAAGGAAAAGTGTTGGAGGCGTCGCAGCTACAGGCACAAAATTTTGCACAGTCACACGTCTGGACCCTGAGAGCGTCAAAGCTATATTGTGAGGTGAAATTTTAACCCCGCGCTTTCCAAGTCACCAAACAATTTTGCCCCTATCTACATAATGGGGAAAAAATGAAAGGAAAAGTGTTGGAGGCAAATTAACAGCTGCCAGATGTGAACAAGGGGGACTTAAAGAATGACAGCGATGGCACCAAAGAGTATATACTGTACAGTTGCTAAGGTGGGGCCCCAACATGGGATAATCACACCACCACGGGGATATGAACACACACACAAAATGCGCCACACACTACCACGTGCTCGAACACATATACCACCCTCAGTGCACATTTCACCACACATACACCAACCTCGCCACATAAAAGTAGAAACACAAAAGTCGCCGCTCAAAACTCGCCACGCGCAAAACTCTCCACATGCAAAACTCGCCACACGTGCAAAACTCGCCACACGCAAAACTTGCACACGCAGAAAAATTGCCACACGCAGAAAAATTGCCACATGCACAAAAGTTGCAACACATGCAAAAGTTGCCTCACACAAAACTTGCACATACTCAAAAGGCACCACACATAAAACTCGCCACGCGCAAAACTCGCCATGCGCAAAACTTGCTGCACACAACTTGCTACACTAACCTGTCACATGCAACTCGACACACAAAAAGTTGCTACACGCATGTCGCCACACAAAACTCATCTCACAAAAGTCCCTACATGCATGTCGCCACACGCAACTCAACACACACAACTTGACACACGAAACTCGCCCTAAAACACACACAAGTCTGGTATCCTTCAAAAATAAAAATCTGATTAATAAGCAGACAAACTACAAGAGCAACAAATGTACCATATAGGAATCCGGCAGCTGTCAGTCACATGACCAGTCTATTATGTGTATGTGTGAGCTAATATATACTGCCAGGGGGTGGGCTTACTGTTGGCTGGGGATTTATCAGGCTGCCATTTTAGCTTACAAATACTGAGGTAAAAATACTGACCAAATAACGTGTGAACGAGGGCTAATACAGGAGGAGATGGCATACAGCTATATACTATATACAGGAGATGACACACAGGTATATACTATTTACAGGGGAGATGACACACAGGTATATACTATATACAGGAGGAGATGACACACAGATATATACTATATACAGGAGAGATGACACACAGGTATATACTATATAGAGGAGGAGATGACATACAGGTACATACTACATACAGGAGGAGATGACATACAGGTATATACTATATACAGGAGGAGATGACACACAGGTATATACTATATACAGGAGCAGATTACCTACAGGTATATAGTATATACAGGAGGAGATGACACAGGTATATGCTATGTATAGGAGGAGATGACATACAGGTATATACTATATACAGGAGATGACACACAGATATATACTATATATAGGTGAGATGACACACAGGTATATACTATATACAGGAGATTACATACAGGTATATCTAATATATAAAGCTGAATGTGTGTATGTATGTATGTGTGTATGTCCGGGATTGGCATCTGTACCGTCGCAGCTACAGCCACAAAATTTTGCACAGTCACACGTCTGGACCCCGAGAGCGTCATAGGCTATGTTGTGAGGTGAAATTTTAACCCCGCGCGTTCCAATTCACCAAACAATTTTGCTCCTATCTACATAATGGGGAAAAAGTGAAGGGAAAAGTGTTGGAGGAAAATTGACAGCTGCCAGATGTGAACAATGAGGACTTAAAGAATGAGAGCGATGGCGACAAAGAGTATATACCGTACAGTTGCTAAGGTGGGGCCCCGACATGGGATACTCACCACACACGGGGATATGAACACAAACACAAAATGCGCCACACACTACCACGTGCTTGAACACATATACCACCCTCAGCACACATTTCACCACACACACACACCAACCTCGCCACATAAAAGTCGAAACACAAAAGTCACCACTCAAAACTCGCTACATGCAAAACTCGCCATATGCAAAACTAGGCTCACGCAAAACTCGCCACACGTGCAAAACTCACCTCATGGAAAACTCACCTCATGCAAAACTTGCACACACAGAAAAATTGCCACATGTACAAAAGTTGCACCACATGCAAAAGTTGCCTCACACAAAACTTGCACATACTCAAAATGCACCACACATAAAACTCGCCACGCGCAAAACTCGCCATGCACAAATCTTGCTGCACACAACTTGCTACACTAACCTGTCACATGCAACTCAACACACAAAATGTTGCTACACGCATGTCGCCACACAAAACTCATCTCACAAAAGTCGCTATATGCATGTCGCCACACGCAACTCAACACACACAACTTGACACATAAAACTCGCCCTAAAACACACACAAGTCTGGTATTGTCCTTCAAAAATAAAAATCTGATTAATAAGCAAACTACAAGAGCAACAAATGTACCATATAGGAAATACGGCAGCTGTCAGTCACATGACCTGTCTATTATGTGTATGTGTGAGCTAATATATACTGCCAGGGGGGAGGGCTTCCTGTTGGCTGGGGATTTATCAGGCTGCCAATAGCAACCAATCACAGCTCAGCTTCTATTTTGCTACAGTTAATTAACCTGAGCTCTGATTGGTTAATATAGGCAACAAAGACATTCTCAGTATAACAAAGCTAATATATGTTGTGAAATGCTTCTATTTGCTTAGTTTTTGCCTTTTAATAATTACATTTCTATCTATTTGTTTTGTGGTTTTTGTGTGCAGAATAAATTTTTGATAACACATTCTATTTTGCTAACAGCAGTCATTAACCCGGGCGAAGCCGGGTAGTACAGCTAGTATCTAATATATAAAGCTGAATGTGTGTATGTGTGTATGTATGTATGTATGTGTGTATGTCCGGGATTGGCATCTGAACCGTCGCAGCTACAGCCACAAAATTTTGCACAGTCACACGTCTGGACCCTGAGAGCGTCATAGGCTATGTTGTGAGGTGAAATTTTAACCCCGCGCATTCCAATTCCCCAAACAATTTTGCCCCTATCTACATAATGGGGAAAAAGTGAAAGGAAAAGTGTTGGAGGCGTCGCAGCTACAGGCACAAAATTTTGCACAGTCACACGTCTGGACCCCCAGAGTGTCAAAGCTATGTTGTGAGGTGAAATTTTAACCCCGCGCTTTCCAATTCACCAAACAATTTTGCCCCTATCTACATAATGGGGAAAAAATGAAAGGAAAAGTGTTGGAGGCAAATTAACAGCTGCCAGATGTGAACAAGGGGGACTTAAAGAATGAGAGCTATGGCGCCAAAGAGTATATACTGTACAGTTGCTAAGGTGGGGCCCCGACATGGGATAATCACCACACCACCACGGGGATATGAACACACACACAAAATGCGCCACACACTACCACGTGCTCGAACACATATACCACCCTCAGTGCACATTTCACCACACATACACCAACCTCGCCACATAAAAGTCGAAACACAAAATTCGCCGCTCAAAACTCGCCACGCGCAAAACTCTCCACATGCAAAACTCGCCACGTGCAAAACTCACCTCATTGGAAAACTCGACACACGCAAAACTTGCACACGCGGAAAAATTGCCACATGCACAAAAGTTGCAACACATGCAAAAGTTGCCTCACACAAAACTTGCACATACTCAAAAGGCAACACACATAAAACTCGCCACGCGCAAAACTCGCCATGCGCAAAACTTGCTGCACACGACTTGCTACAGTAACCTGTCACATGCAACTCGACACACAAAAAGTTGCTACACGCATGTCGCCACACAAAACTCAACACACACAACTTGACACACGAAACTCACCCTAAAACACACACAAGTCTGGTATTATCCTTCAAAAATAAAAATCTGATTAATAATTAGACAAACTACAAGAGCAACAAATGTACCATATAGGAATCCGGCAGCTGTCAGTCACATGACCAGTCTATTATGTGTATGTGTGAGCTAATATATACTGCCAGGGGGTGGGCTTACTGTTGGCTGGGGATTTATCAGGCTGCCAATTTAGCTTACAAATACTGAGGTAAAAATACTGACCAAATAACGTGTGAACGAGGTCTAATACAGGAGGAGATGACATACAGATACATACTATATACAGGAGGAGATGACACACAGGTATATTCTATTTACAGGGGAGATGACACACAGGTATATACTATATACAGGAGGAGATGACACACAGATATATACTATATACAGGAGAGATGACACACAGGTATATACTATATAGAGGAGGAGATGACATACAGGTACATACTACATACAGGAGGAGATGACATACAGGTATATACTATATACAGGAGGAGATGACACACAGGTATATACTATATACAGGAGGAGATTACATACAGGTATATACTATATATATAGGAGGAGATGACATACAGGTATATACTATATACAGGGGAGATGACACACAGCAGGTATATACTATATACAGGGGAGATGACATACAGGTATATACTATATACAGGAGATGACATACAGGTGTATACTATATATAAGGGAGATGACAAACATGTATATACTGAGGTGAAAATGAGAGGTGTGAGGTGAAAATGAAAAGGTGTGAGTGCAAAATGAGAGGAGTGAGGGAAAATAGTGGAGTGATCGGAAAATGACAGATGTGAGGTCAAAATGACAAGTGTTAGGGGGGAATGAGAGGAGTGAGGGGGAAAATAAGAGGAGTGAGGGGGAAAATGAGAGGTGTGAGGGAGAAAATTAGAGATGTGAGGGGGAAAATGAAAGATGTGATGGGGAAAATGAGAGGCGTGATGGGAAAATAAGAGAAGTGAGGTGCTATAACTAACCACAGATATTTACTATGCCCAGGCAGCGCCGGGCTCTTCAGCTAGTATATATATATATATATATATATATATATATATATATATATATATATATATATATATTTCATATAGTGCTAGATAGCAGAAAAGCCGGTAATTCAATTGCCGGCTTTTCCTCTCTCCTTTACAAACCCGACGGGATATGAGACATGGTTTACACACAGTAAACCATCTCATATCCCTTCTTTTATTACATATTCCTCTTTACTAATGTAACAAGTGTCTCTGTGTAAAATTTGGGGTCTCTAGCTATTAAATTAATAGCTGCTGGATGAACTCATATGAACTCGAGCCTGGGAACTTTTCAGAATATTTTCCCAAGGCTTGAGTTCATATGAGTTCATCCAGCAGGGTGCACATCACCGCAACTTGAGGTAACTACAGGACATTCCCCTGCATTCCATTCATTCACAAAGTTTTACAGACAGGAGCACAGCTGCATTAGCAGAGCTCCTGGGTGTAAAATGATTTAACCCCTTCAGATGGATTTACAGCGTGGCACAAGACTGAACGACGGAAGGTATGGAATATTGTTGTTTGTTTTTTTAACTTTATTTCAGGTGACAAGGGTCTTCAGGTGGATTAAGAGTATAATAAAATATTAAAACACCATGTGTCTTTATTTCATTAAAATACTTTTTAATAATGTGTGTGTGTTTTATTAACCATTTCGTACTATTGGATTAATAATGGCTAGGTGTCATAATTGATGCCTCTCCATTATTAACCTGGCTTAATGTCACCTTACAATAGCAAGGTGACATTAACCCTTCATTACCCCATATCCCACCACTACACGGGAGTGGGAAGAGAGAGGCTAAGTGCCAGAATAGGCGCATCTTCCAGATGTGCCTTTTCTGGGGTGGCTGGGGGCAGATGTTTTTAGCCGGGGGGGGGTCCTATAACCATGGTCCCTCTCTAGGCTAATAATATCTGCCCTCAGTCACTGGCTTTCCCACTCTGGCGGAGAAAATTGCGCGGGAGCCCACGCCAATTTTTTCCAGGATTTAACCCTTTAATTTAATAGCTAGAGACCCCAAATTTTACACAGAGACACTTGTTACATTAGTAAAGAGGAATATGTAATAAAAGAAGGGATATGAGATGGTTTACTGTATGTAAACCATGTCTCATATCCTGTCGGGTTTGTGAAGGAGATAGCAAAAGCCGGTAATTGAATTACCGGCTTTTCTGCTACGTAGCGCTGAATTAAATATAAATATATATATATATGTGTCTCACTGACATATTTATATATATATATATATATATATATATATATATATATATATATATATATATATATATATAGACTGTATATATGTTTTTAAGAATATTTGAGCCTATGGATCCATGATATGTCCATTTTGCAAGCCTGCGTGAAAAAAACGCCGTACGGAAGCCATACGGATGACACACGGATAAATTTGTGCGTAAAAATCGCATCCTCGCATTGAGTACGGAACAGTGTTTTGGGACAATTTCTGCGTATTACGGCTGTAAAAAACGGACCGTATATTCATGCGCCTAGTGTTACGCCTGCCTATGAGGTGTACGGAGCAGAGCTGTGTGTGTACGAGGTGTACGGAGCAGAGCCGCATGTGTACGAGGTGTACGGAGCGGAGCCGCATGTGTACGAGGTGTACGGAGCGGAGCCGCATGTGTACGAGGTGTACGGAGCGGAGCCAAGTGTGTACGAGGTGTACGGAGTGGAGCCGTGTGTGCAAGGTGTATGGAACGGAGCCGTGCGTGTATGAGGTGTATGGAGCGGAGCCGCGTGTGTACGGAGCGGAGCCGTGTGTGCAAGGTGTACAGAGCGCAGCCAAGTGTGTAGGAGTAACTATGTGTAGCCATTATACGGTACGCAGTATCATGTACGGCCAATATACAGTATGGAGCATCATGTGTGGCCATTATACTGTAGGGAGCACTATATGGTACCCAAAATACTGTGTGTAGCAATATATTGGGCTCATTATACTGTATGGAGCAATATATGGGGCATGTTATTCTGTATGGAGCACTGTGCGGTGCCCACAATACTGTATGGAGGACTATGTGGTGCCCATAACTGTATGGAGCCATATATGGGGTTTATTATACTGTATGGAGCAATATATGGGGCATGTTATTCTGTATGGAGCGCTACGTGGTGCCCATAATACTGTATGGAGCAATATATGGGGCTCATTATACTGTATGGAGCAATATATGGGGCATGCTATTCTGAATGGAGTGCTGTGCGGTGCCCACAAATCTGTATGGAGGACTATGTGGTGCCAATAATACTGTATGGAGCAATATATGGGGCTCATTATTCTGTATGAAGCACTGTAATGCCCAGAATACTGTATGGAGGACTATACTGTCTGATTTATGACCTATTGTACAATGTACAATAGTTATCACTCATGTAATGTATGGGGGGACTGAATATGAGATGGGAGCCCTATAGGGGGGCTGTACTGTATATGTGTTTGGGGGGTCGCCGTTTTGAAGTTCGCCTCAGGCAGCAGTGTGGCTAGGTTCACCCCTGCATCCAACAGGGATATATAAAGTGTCACTGTGCTTGTGCCATCTTGTTCTGTAAACAGTGCCAGAGTATAAAGAGATAACCTGTGAAAGAAACGGAAAAAGGAAAAATTTGATAAAAATTCCTTTATTGTTAAAAAGCCAGTAATAAATTGTAAACAGAGTGAACAAAAAAGACAGCACCTTAAGGCTGTGTGCCCACGTTCTGGATTTTTAGCGTTTTTTTCATCAGTTTTCCGCTGCAAAAACACTAAAAATACGCTTACATTAAGCATCCCATTATTTGAATGCATTCCGCAATTTTTGTGCACATGCTGCGTTTTTTTCCGCAAAAAAAAAAGCATCGCGGAAAAAAAATGCAGCATGTTCATTAATTTTGTGGAAAATCTGCGGATTTGCCACTATATAAAATATATCCGGAAAAATACGCGGAAAAAACGCGAGCGGATTTCCTGTGAAAGGAGTCCAGTTTTGTTCAGGAAAATTCTGCGAACATTCTGCAATGTGGGCACATAGCCTAAGGAGCTAAACCTTTTTGTAGAACCCTGTGTACAAAAGCTCCTCATTAAGACCAACTGGTGTCAAGCTCTTCAAATCATAAATCCATCTTGCTTCACGTCTGCAGTGTCTGTGCGCATTCTAAGACCTCTCATACTTGTCTGTCGGGGGCTCTCCAACCATTGGAGATACCTTGGACTCGCTTGTCGGTAGATTTTATCACTGATCTACCCGTGTCGGCAGGGAATACTGTAATTTTGGTGGTGGTGGATAGATTCAGGAAGATGTCTCATTTTATTGCATTACCAGCTTTACCGAACACCAAGTCCTTGGCGCAAAATTTTGTCTGGGAAATTGTAAAATTACATGGGATCCCGACTGATATTGTTTCTGACCGGGGGGTACAGTTTGTTTCCAAGTTTTGGAGGGTGTTTTGCTCCTGTCTGGGGATCCATCTGTCATTCTCTTCTGCATTTCACCCAAAGTCTAATGGGCAATCTGAATGGGTTAACCAGAATCTGGAGACTTATCTTAGGTATTTTGTGTCTGAGAATCAGGAGGATTGGGTTACCAAATAACTTCTAGCCAAATTCACAGTACATAATGGTTGTCATGAGTCTACTGGTAAGTCCCCGTTCTTCAGGGCATACGGGTTTCATCCTCTGTTCGGCTCATTTGATAAGAATCATTCCTCTAGAATACCTGAAGAAGAATGGTTTTCATCATGTATTACGTCCATGTGGCAGGGGTTTACTAATAACTTGAGGAAGATGGGGTCCAAATATAAGAGTGTGGCTGTTCGGAGACATTTGGTGGGTCTGGACCTGTGTGTTGGTAACTTGGTGTGGTTGTCCTCTAGGAACATTAAGATGAACGTTCCATCTTGGAAACTGGGTCCCTAGTTTATCAGTCCTTATAAAATTGTAGCCATCGTCAATCCTGTAGCATTCCGCCTTGCTCTGCCACCTACCTTTATGATGCATAATGTGTTTAATCAATCTCTCCTCAGAAAATAAGTTGCATTTTTGGTACCATCACTGCTACCACCATCTCTTGTCATTGTGGATGGAAACTTAGAATTTCAGATAGCGAAAATCATGTATTCTCGTATAGTTCGTCGGTCGCTTCAGTATCTGGTACATTGGAGGTGATACGGTCCTGAGGAGAGGATGTGGGTACCAGCATCTGACGTCTATGCAGCCAGACTGATCAGGTCTTTTTACATGGCACACCCTGATGAACCCAGTCCTGAGGTTCCAGAGGTCCCTCTTAGAAGTGGGGGTACTGTTATGGGGTTACAGCAAAAGAGAGGAGCCAGAAGACGGCAGCATCTGATTGCTCCTACCCCTGCACTGAAAAAAGAACTTCACCTTTTTAAATGGTGTTAATTTCTTTTGGCAGTATAGGGGTTAATCGGCCTTGTTGCATGGCTTGGAAGAGAGTTGTTTGGTGGTTATATTCCTCCACTTACTTCAGTTTTTCCCCATCCTCCACTCCCCGGTGCATTCCTCTGTGATATGTAAGGGAATATTTGTATGCCTGGTATTTTCAGTTGCCCTTGTTCGTTTTGCCTTGTTTGTCTGGTTGGTGCACTGTGGTGTATGGTTGCTCCCCCTCTTCCCTGTGTGGGAGAAGGGAACAGACTGAGGGCAGATACAAGGAGATAAGGCAAGGTTGATGGCCCCGGCATTTTCACCTTCAGAAGTAACCCGGGTAATAGGGCGAGCTAGGGTGCCCCCTAGTGTTAGGCACATGGTAGGAGCCCCTGGTCCCTGGTCATCCGACAACCGAGTCATGACACTCAGGCTCCCATCTTTTTTCTTTACGAAGAAGAACCCCACCACTACAGGCAAAGATGAGCAAGACTCTCAGACATAGTCTTTCATGGCCTGTCTCTCAGGACCTGACAGATAGTATAATCTGGTTTTGGGCAACATTGTACCCGGAAGCAAGTTCACAGGACAATCATACACACGATCGGGAAGCAGTTCTTGACAACACTTTTCAGAGAACACCTCCTCAAAATCAGAGAGAAAAGATAGAATATTTTTAGTGGAAACATTAGAAATAACAGTACCTAGACAATTATTTTAGCAAAAATCACTTCACTTAATTATCTCTTTGGCCTGCCAGTCTATGGCCAGATTATGCATAGTCAACCAGGGAAGACCCAACCTTCCAGAAGGTAGTAAGAAAGGAGCTGTCTGTGAAGAGCCCCTACACAAAGGTTCACCTTATGCACTATTTACGTAAAGATTCCCTGACCAAGAGGTGCAGAATCTATCAAAAATATGGGAATGGACTCTGCCAGCTTACTACAGGAGAGACCATAGATCTGAGCAAAGCAAGCATCCACCTTATTGGCTCCTGCCCCACTATCCAGTAGGACAGATTCTGTCTGTTTCTGTACCTATAACTACTTCTGCAGGTTGGATAAACAGACACACACATGTGGAGGAGATATATAAGCCAAGGTGGTAATCATCCACACAAGCTGGGGTCAGAAGTTTTCCGATGGTTTCTGGTGATTTGGTAAAGATGAACAAGCCCAATTAAATGACGCTTTTTGCACACATCAAAAGCACCCCCCCCTTTTTGGAGGCGAACTGCAAGAGACACATAACGGAGGGGGGAGGGTCTGAGCCACCTCTAACTGCATAGGTTCTTCACAGGACACATGGAGACCTTCAGTTCTAGGACATACCACAGAGGGTATCAGCTCTCCACCCTCCTATCAAGATCACACCTCACCACCTTCACGCTCGATCCCACCTCATCCCTAACCTTTCCACGGTCTTCATCCCAGCCCTAACGCACCCCTTCAACCTCTCACTCACAACAGGTGTCTTCCCCTCATCCTTCAAGCATGCCAAGATCACACCCATCCTCAAAAAGCCCTCCCTCGACCCATCCTCTGTGTCTAGCTATCGCCCAATATCTCTTCTACCTTATGCCTCCAAATTACTGGAGCAACATGTCCATCTTGAACTGTCTTCCCACCTCTCCTCCTGCTCCCTCTTTGATCACTTACAATCAGGCTTCCGTCTTCCCCATCACTCAACTGAAACTGCCCTAACTAAAGTCACCAATGACCTACTAACTGCCAGGAGCAAGCGACACTACTCTGTCCACCTTTTCCTGGACCATTGTTCTGCTTTCGACACTGTGGCCCACTCCCTTCTGCTACAGATCCTCTCATCTCTTGGCATCACAGGCTTGGCCCTATCCTGGATCTCGTCATATCTGACAGTCTAAACATTCAGTATCTCCCTCCCCCACACCACCTCCTCACTTCGCCCCTTGTCAGTCGGTGTTCCCCAAGGCTCTGTTCTAGGACCCCTACACTTCTCCATCTACACCTTCGGTCTTGGACAGCTCATAGAATCCCACCTCTGACCTTACCTCCTTATTTACCAAAATCCCGCTCTGTCTGCTATTTCAGCCTTCTTTTCTACTCGCTTTCTACAACTGAACATGGACAAAACAGAATTCATCATCTTTCCCCATCTCACTCTACCCCTCCACCAGACCTATCCATCAATGTCAATGGCTGCTCACTTTCCCCAGTCCCACAGAGCCCAGTGCCTCGGGGTGATCCTCGACTCTGCCCTCTCTTTCAAGCCACATATCCAAGCCCTTGCCTCCTCCTGCCATTTTAAACTCAAGCGCATTCCTTGATCGCGACACCACAAAAACACTAGTGCATGCCCTTATCTCCCGCCTTGACTACTGCAACCTCCTACTCTCTGGGCTCCCCTCTAGCACTCTGGCACCACTCCAATCCATCCTACACTCTGCTGCCTGACTAATCTACCCGTCTCCCCACTATTCCCCAGCCTCTCCCCTATGCCAAGCCCTTCACTGGCTTCCTATCGCCCAGAGACTCCAGTTCAAAACCCTCACAATGACATACACAGCCATCCACAACCTATCTCCTCCATACATCTGTGACATGGTCTCCCGGTACCTACCTACACGCAACCTCCGATCCTCTCAAGACCTCCTTCTCTACTCCCCTCTCATCTCTTCTTCCCACAACCGCATCCAAGACTTCTCCCGTGCTTCCCCCATTCTCTGGAACTCTCTACCCCAACACATCAGACTCTCGCCTACCATAGAAACCTTCAAAAAGAACCTGAAGACTCGCCTCTTCTAACAAGCCTACAGCCTGCAGTGATCCTCAACATACTGAACTGCCGCACAACCTGTTCTACCCTCTCCTAGTGTATCCTCACCCATCCCCTGCAGACTGTGAGCCCTCGCGGACAGGGTCCTCCCTCCTTATGTGCCTGTGTGCCTTATTTTTGCTCATGTTTAATGTATTTGTCTATATTTGCCCCGTATTCACAGGTAAAGGGCCATGAAATACATGGTGCTATAAAAATGTAAAATAATAATAATAGAGGGTGGGGTCACTACAGGTTAATCCCTGAGGCATTTATCTATACATATGGCAAGAGCCATGGCTGCCTCCAACGACACTGGAGTTTTGTACTGCGCCAATGCATCTTTTAACTGTTTAGACAGGCCCTGCCAAAACTGATTTCTAAGGGCAGGGCATTCCACTGGGTGTCAGTGGCCCACATACGGAATTCAGAACAAAATTCCTTTGCTGGTCAGTCTCCCTGCTGGATCTTATGTAGTTTAGATTTTGCAAGGGAGACCCGGTCCGGGTCATCATAATCGAGGCCAAGAGCCGCAAAAAATCCATCCACTGACTGGAGTGACAATGAGTTGGATGGGAGTGAAAAGGCCCAGGATTGAGGGTCTCCTTGAAAGAGGGGGACAACAGTCTCCACCTTCAGTACGTCACACCCAGATGACCGTGAATGAAGCCTGAAATAGAGCTTACAGACTTTTTAAAATGCAACAAATTTATCCAGCCCCCAGAAAACCTATATGGGAGCGCCACTTTACGTTCCTGTTCATCTGTCTGTTGTGAAGAGTTCTTAGACCGTAGGTCTGATAGCTCAAAAAGACCGATCCTGCAGCTGTCTTCCAAGGTTAGCAACTGGATCTATGTCAAGATCCAAAAATGTGGGGCCAGTGAAAATGTCACACTGTGAGTGTACGAGATTAGGGAAAGGGGCCCTGCACCGTACCTATGGATGGGGGCCTAACTATTCTCCCAAAGGTACCTCTAATGGTGAGGAGGTGTTGGCCACATGCCTTACTGTTCTCCTGTTATATCCTAAGCTGTCCCCTCCCCTAGGATGCCTGGGACAGAAATGCTAGTGTATAAACATGTAAGATAAACAGGTCTAACAAAACACCAGGGAACCAGTAAGTAAACTGGCGAAGAAGAGAAGGTCTGACCAGATTTTATACAGAGAGGAAATGATCAGGTCAGGATTCGCAGTTGTGAGATGGAGCTGCATGTTTCCAACCAGCATAGAAAGGATCCTTAACCTCTTCAGCACCAAAGGAAACAAAATCCATTTAATATGGGACACGAAACACACAGGCTAAATGGAAGACTTACAGTTCACACTACTTAATGATTTTCTAACCCCAGATCTCCCAAGAGGACGTGACACACATGGGATAATAAATCAATAAAATGACAGTGTTGTGCCAGTACTTTAGTAATCGCCTATTCAGAGCAGTTTTCAAAATGTCTCTTACAGAAGAAGCTTTTTCTCGTACCTAACTAGACCTCTATAAGGCTATTTATACAGTATATGCATATATATATTCAGAAGTAGAACGTTCCTTGCTGGACTGAGTCCTGAATAATCAGAAATGCCATCTTGAAGCTCTTAAGGTACCTTCACACGAAACGACTTTGTAACGATATCGCTAGCGATCCGTGACGTTGCAGCATCCTCGCTAGCGATATCGTTTAGTTTGACACGCAGCAGCGATCAGGATCCTGCTGTGATGTCGCTGGTCGCTGAATAAAGTCCAGAACTTTATTTGGTCGTCCGATCGCCGTGTATCGTTGTGTTTGAAAGCAAAAGCAACTATACCAGCGATATTTTACACTGGTAACCAGGGTAAACATCGGGTTACCAAGCGCAGGGCCGCGCTTAGTAACCCGATGTTTACCCTGGTTACCAGCGTAAAAGTAAAAAAAACAAACAGTACATACTCACCTGCGCGTCCCCCAGCATCTGCTTCCTGACACTTACTGAGCGCCGGCCCTAAAGTGAAAGTGAAAGCACAGCGGTGACGTCACCGCTGTGCTGTTAGGGCCGGAGCTCAGTCAGTGTCAGGAAGCAGACGCTGGGGGACACGCAGGTGAGTATGTACTGTTTGTTTTTTTTACTTTTACGCTGGTAACCAGGGTAAACATCGGGTTACTAAGCGCGGCCCTGCGCTTAGCAACCCGATGTTTACCCTGGTTACCCGGGGACCTCGGCATCGTTGGTCGCTGGAGAGCGGTCTGTGTGACAGCTCCCCAGCGATCAAACAGCGACGCTGCAGCGATCGACATTGTTGTCGCTATCGCTGCAGCGTCGCTTCGTGTGAAGGTACCTTTAGGGAATGACGATCTTTCCAACACATCTTTAGAGATGAGGCCTCACTTAGCCTAGCCAGAGGCATATCTAGGGGGGCACATGCCCCAGTCGCAGCCAGCAGGGGGGCACAGTGGCCCGCCTTATATGGCGGTCCGCATTGTCTCCCCCGGTGGCTGCATTCTCCCACCCCCTACACTGGGAGGCAGCAGTTCTCTGTACAGGCTGGTTTTTGTTCATTCTGTCTCCCAAAAATCGTAAGAGAAAGCGATCAAAAAATGTCATGTGCTCGAAAATGGTACCAATAAAAACCTCAGCTTGTCCCACAAAAAAACAAGCCATAACATGAATCTGTGAGCAGAAATATGGAAAATTCATAGCTCTCCAAATATGGTTATGCAAAAACTTTTTCGCAATAAAAAGCGTCTTTTAGTGTGTGTCAGCTGTAAAACATAAAACCCCGATATTAATCTAGTATTGCTGTAATCGCACCGACCAGAAGAATAAAGTCAGCCAATGTCACGGATGTGGTTTGTGGACCCACTGTGCCACGGATTGCGGAGATCCTGGGGGGGGCGTAACTAAGAGGACACCAGACTCTTCACTAGAGCCTCTGACGGTGAGGTTAGATGAACGCCAGGTGCCACTCCAAGATAGACCAACGGTCACGCAGCAGCTGGACCCAGAAGGACATACTGGATGGAGCAGCAGGCAGAGCTTGTATCAGAATGCAGCAGACCACATTCGTATCCGAGTGCAGCAGGAAGAATTTTCATCTGAGTACAGCAGGCAAGATTTGTGTCAGAATGCAGCAGACAGAGTCTGCGTCAGAGGGCAGCAGGCAGGATTTGCATCAAAGTGCAGCAGGCAGGATTTGCATAAGAGTGCAGCAAGCAGGATTTGCTTCAGAGTGCTGATAAAAAAAAAGAGAATGGACAGCACATCCAAAAATCATACAATGATCTAATGCCGCTAGGCAAAAATATACAGTACAGACCAAAAGTTTGGACTCATCTTCTCATTTAAAGATTTTTCTGTATTTTCATGACTATGAAAATTGTACATTCACACTGAAGGCATCAAAACTATGAATTAACACATGTGGAATTATATACTTAACAAAAAAGTGTGAAACAACTGAAATGATGTCTTATATTCTAGGTTCTTCAAAGTAGCCACCTTTTGCTTTGATGACTGCTTTGCACACTCTTGGCATTCTCTTGATGAGCTTCAAGAGGTAGTCACCGGGAATGGTTTTCACTTCACAGGTGTGCCCTGTAAGGTTTAATAAGTGTGATTTCTTGCCTTATATAAATGGGGTTGGGACCATCAGTTGTGTTGTGCAGAAGTCTGGTAGATACACAGCTGATAGTCCTACTGAATAGACTGTTAGAATTTGTATTATGGCAAGAAAAAAGCAGCTAAGTAAAGAAAAACGAGTGGCCATCATTACTTTAAGAAATGAAGGTCAGTCAGTCCGAAAAATTGGGAAAACTTTGAAAGTGTCCCCAAGTGCAGTGGCAAAAACCATCAAGTGCTACAAAGAAACTGGCTCACATGAGGACTGCCCCAGGAAAGGAAGACCAAGAGTCACCTCTGCTTCTGAGGATGTTTATCTGAGTCAATAGATTCAGAAATCGCAGATTAACAGCAGCTCAGATTAGAGACCAGGTCAATGCCACACAGAGTTCTAGCAGCAGACACATCTCTACAACAACTGTTAAGAGGAGACTTTGTGCAGCAGATCTTCATGATAAAATAGCTTCTAGGAAACCACTGCTAAGGACAGGCAACAAGCAGAAGAGACTTGTTTGGTCTAAAGAACACAAAGAATGGACATTAGACCAGTGGAAATCTGTGCTTTGGTCTGATGAGTCCAAATTTGAGATCTTTGGTTCCAACCACCGTGTCTTTGTGCGACGCAGAAAAGGTGAACGGATGGACTCTACATGCCTGGTTCCCACCGTGAAGCATGGAGGAGGAGGTGTGATGGTGTGGGGGTGCTTTTCTGGTGATACTGTTGGGGATTTATTCAAAATTGAAGGCATACTGAACCGGCATGGCTACCACAGCATCTTGCAGCGGCATGCTATTCCATCCGGTTTGCGTTTAGTTGGAACATCATTTATTTTTCAACAGGACAATGACCCCAAACACACCTCCAGGCTGTGTAAGGGCTATTTGACCAAGAAGGAGAGTGATGGGGTGCTACACCAGATGACCTGAACCCAAACGAGATGGTTTAGGTTGAGCTGGACCGCAGAGTGAAGGCAAAAGGGCCAACAAGTGCTAAGCATCTCTGGGAACTCCTTCAAGATTGTTGGAAGACCATTCCCGGTGACTACCTCTTGAAGCTCATCAAGAGAATGCCAAGAGTGTGCAAAGCAGTCATCAAAGCAAAAGGTGGCTACTTTGAAGAACCTAGAATATAAGACATAATTTCAGTTGTTTCACACTTTTTAGTTAAGTATATAATTCCACATGTGTTAATTCATAGTTTTGATGCCTTCAGTGTGAATGTACAATTTTCATAGTCATGAAAATACAGAAAAATCTTTAAATGAGATGTGTCCAAACTTTTGGTCTGTACTGTATATAACTGAACATGAGGTTCTTAGTTTAATATTCTGATCAGACTGTATGAAGCCCACTGCCACGTAACGGCAAATCTCTTAGTGGGTCCTACCGCCCTAATGGAGCGGAGCCGTGCGCCAACCACCGCCACAGCAGCAATGCACCAGCAGGGCAAACGGCCTGATGCCCCACAGCACCCATGCTGCAAGACTGAGTCCCCATGACTTCAGGCCAGCCCGCCCCACCAGCACAAAACCACAGCAACAATGGCCACCACAGAGCACCCACACAAATGAAAGGAGCACTGAAACTCACCTTCAGAGATCTCAAAACTGTAGGGTCCTACATGCCTGTTAATTGCAACAAGGTCCTACCTACCCATAAAATCAGACTTCACATCTACCCAGGAATCCAGACTTCAGTCTTAGAGAGGTATTCACACTAGACACATTAGGACCCAGCAGCTTTGAGACCACCTTGTCGTTGGTTGCTGGGCATGCATGAATTGGTCAAATTATGTGCTTAGTGTCTCATTTTTTCCTAGTATCCAGAAGTAGTATTGCTATTCATATTTCATATATTCCATATTGACATGACTACAGAGTGCAACTGTTGTTGGTTATTGTATAGGAGATACCTGCTCCTATTTTGCACCTGTTCACATTAGCTTGGAAGTGGCAGTCAGTTTTGTTGTCATTGTGTATTAGCTCTCTGACCAAGCACTCCGCCCTTCATTATGTGGTAGATTTTATTTGCAACAGGGTCCTACCTACCCATAAAATCTGACTTGGAAGAGAGGTATTCATATCTACCCAGGAATCCAGATTTCAGTCTTAGGCCGGGGTCACACTACCGTTGAATACGGACGAGTGCTATGCGATAAAAAATCTCTTAGCACTCAGACCAGTATTAATCTATGGGGCAGTTCACATCGCCGTATTTTTTCTTGGCCGTTTTCAACGTGCGAATGAAATTGCAGCATGCTGGGATTGTCACCTACACTCGGCCGAGTCTCAAGCCTATGGGTGTGAGTGAGACAACGCACATCACTCTGGTATCATCTGAGTGATGTGCGTTATACGCTGACCCTGGCAATGGAGGAGATGGAGAAATTAATTTCTCCGCCTTCTCTGCAGCTGTGCTCTGATTCTCTCTGTGCGAGAGCCTCGGAGGACAGACGCATGACACTCGCCTCCCACTCGCAGCAGAGCAGGAGCTGAGAGTTATTAGCATATCGTATCTGATGGCCTCGCAATGGATGCAATACGCTAGTGTGACCCCAGCCTTAGAGATGTATTCACACTACCTATCAATTCTACATTTGACATCCAACGGTCCACTCTAACAGGAATAACTCCTAACAGGAATTTGAATATGGCTGTGGTATGAGCCTCTAGAGACAGTACACCAGTCTGACATTGATCAGACCTCAGAATCTTGCACCACGACAGCAGGGAGAATCTGCTCAGACCTGAGCTCCTGGGAAGGAAATGGGAGAATGCGGAGCCATGGAATGATGGGTGACCAGGATTGATCTGATAACAGGAACATGAAGTGCCTCCTCCTTGACTTTATGATAAAATGTGGACAGCAGATGATCAGGTCTGCGAAGATGAGCGTGAACTGGTGACCAGATACAAGCCCCTTTGATGATAAAGCAGAAAGGAGGTTGTCAGAGACAGATACTAAAATCTAAGAGACCACCTAATGGCAGTGATGGAGGATCAGAAAGCCCAGAGCTCTAAGAAATGCAGAATGGGTGAATATAATTGTAGGACTCCCATAATAGCAGGATCTGGGTCCAAGACCCATCACCACAGTCTCTCCTGATATTCACTTATCAAAAGATTACATTAAAGCAAATAAACCATTGGGCGGTGACACGTCAGCATTGGGTGTAGGCTATAAATGGGTGTGGGATCCTCCAGCTGTCACACGGGTCCCACAATTATATCATTTTATGATGACAGTAAACAAGTCCTCACCCTGGAAATGAATATAAAGGAAAGCGGGACCACCTATACCCAGCATTCTGTCCGCTCGCCCTTGAGTCTGGTAAGATGGCAGCACTAAACTATTACTGTCTATTTTCTGCATCTCAATACCTCCTGAATTTACTGACACATTCTCTTTTTAACCTACAAATCCCATGCTCAGTCTCTCACATCCTTCCTAAACTGACACACTGATCGTTTCCTCCATCTACACATCTATTACTGACACTACGATCGTCTCCTCCATCTACACATCTATTACTGACACTCCGATCATCTCCTCCATCTACACATCTATTACTGACACGACGATCGTCTCCTCCATCTACACATCTATTACTGACACTCCGATCATCTCCTCCATCTACACATCTATTACTGACACACTGATCGTCTCCTCCATCTACACATCTATTACTGGCACGCCGATCGTCTCCTCCATCTACACATCTATTACTGACACGGCAATCGTCTCCTCCATCTACACATCTATTACTGACACGCCGATCGTCTCCTCCATCTACACATCTATTACTGACATGTCGATCGCCTCCTCCATTTACACATCTATTACTGACACGGCAATTGTCTCCTCCATCTACACATCTATTACTGACACGCTGATCGTCTCCTCCATCTACACATCTATTACTGACATGTCGATCGCCTCCTCCATTTACACATCTATTACTGACACGGCAATCGTCTCCTCCATCTACACATCTATTACTGACACGCTGAACGTCTCCTCCATCTACACATCTATTACTGACACGGCGATCGTCTCCTCCATCTACACATCTATTACTGACATGTCGATCGCCTCCTCCATTTACACATCTATTACTGACACGGCAATCGTCTCCTCCATCTACACATCTATTACTGACACGCTGAACGTCTCCTCCATCTACACATCTATTACTGACACGCCGATCATCTCCTCCATCTACACATCTATTACTGACACGCCGATCATCTCCTCCATCTACACATCTATTACTGACACGCCGATCGCCTCCTCCATCTACACATCTATTACTGACACGCCGATCGTCTCCTCCATCTACACATCTATTACTGACACACCGATCGTCTCCTCCATCTACACATCTATTACTGACACGGCGATCGTCTCCTCCATCTACACATCTATTACTGACACGCCGATCGCCTCCTCCATCTACACATCTATTACTGACACGCCGATCGTCTCCTCCATCTACACATCTATTACTGACACGGCGATCGTCTCCTCCATCTACACATCTATTACTGACACGCTGAACGTCTCCTCCATCTACACATCTATTACTGACTCGCCGATCGTCTCCTCCATCTACACATCTATTACTGACACGCCGATCGTCTCCTCCATCTACACATCTATTACTGACACGACGATCGTCTCCTCCATCTACACATCTATTACTGACACGCCGATCATCTCCTCCGTCTACACATCTATTACTGACACGCCGATCGACTCTTCCATCTACACATCTATTATTGACACGCCGATCATCTCCTCCATCTACACATCTATTACTGACACGCCGATCGTCTCCTCCATCTACACATCTATTACTGACACGCCGATCGCCTCCTCCATCTACACATCTATTACTGACACGCCGATCGTCTCCTCTATCTACACATCTATTACTGACACGCCGATTGTCTCCTCCATCTACACATCTATTACTGACACGCCGATCGTCTCCTCCATCTACACATCTATTACTGACACGACGATCGTCTCCTCCATCTACACATCTATTACTGACACGCCGATCATCTCCTCCGTCTACACATCTATTACTGACACGCCGATCGACTCTTCCATCTACACATCTATTACTGACACGCCGATCATCTCCTCCATCTACACATCTATTACTGACACGCCGATCGTCTCCTCCATCTACACATCTATTACTGACACGCCGATGGCCTCCTCCATCTACACATCTATTACTGACACGCCGATCGTCTCCTCCATCTACACATCTATTACTGACATGCCGATCGCCTCCTCCATCTACACATCTATTACTGAGATGCCGATCGTCTCCTCCATCTGCACATCTATTACTGACACGCCGATCGTCTCCTCCATCTACACATCTATTACTGACACGCCGATTGTCTCCTCCATCTACACATGTATTACTGACACACCGATCGCCTCCTCCATCTACATATCTATTACTGACACGCCGATTGTCTCCTCCATCTACACATCTATTACTGACACGCCGATCGTCTCCTCCATCTACACATCTATTACTGACATGCCGATCGTCTCTTCCATCTACACATCTATTACTGACACGCCGATCGTCTCCTCCATCTACACATCTATTACTGACACGCTGAACGTCTCCTCCATCTACACATCTATTACTGACTCGCCGATCGTCTCCTCCATCTACACATCTATTACTGACACGCCGATCGTCTCCTCCATCTACACATCTATTACTGACACGACGATCGTCTCCTCCATCTACACATCTATTACTGACACGCCGATCATCTCCTCCGTCTACACATCTATTACTGACACGCCGATCATCTCCTCCATCTACACATCTATTACTGACACGACGATCGTCTCCTCCATCTACACATCTATTACTGACACGCCGATCATCTCCTCCATCTACACATCTATTACTGACACGCCGATCGCCTCCTCCATCTACACATCTATTACTGACACGCTGAACGTCTCCTCCATCTACACATCTATTACTGACTCGCCGATCGTCTCCTCCATCTACACATCTATTACTGACATGCCGATCGCCTCCTCCATCTACACATCTATTACTGACACGCCGATCGCCTCCTCCATCTACACATCTATTACTGACACGCTGATCGTCTCCTCCATCTGCACATCTATTACTGAGACGCCGATCGTCTCCTCCATCTACACATCTATTACTGACACGCTGATCGTCTCCTCCATCTGCACATCTATTACTGAGACGCCGATCGCCTCCTCCATCTACACATCTATTACTGACACGCCGATCGTCTCCTCCATCTACACATCTATTACTGAGACGCCGATCGTCTCCTCCATCTGCACATCTATTACTGACACGCCGATCGTCTCCTCCATCTACACATCTATTACTGACACGACGATTGTCTCCTCCATCTACACATGTATTACTGACACACCGATCGCCTCCTCCATCTACATATCTATTACTGACACGCCGATCGTCTCCTCCATCTACACATGTATTACTGACACGCCGATCGCCTCCTCCATCTACACATCTATTACTGACACGCCGATCGTCTCCTCCATCTACACATCTATTACTGACACGCCAATCGCCTCCTCCATCTACACATCTATTACTGACACGCCAATCGCCTCCTCCATCTACACATCTATTACTGACACGCCGATCGCCTCCTCCATCTACACATCTATTAATGATACGCCGATCATCTCCTCCATCTACACATCTATTACTGACACGCCGATCGTCTCCTCCATCTACACATCTATTACTGACACGCCGATCGTCTCCTCCATCTACACATCTATTACTGACACACCGATCGCCTCCTCCATCTACACATCTATTACTGACACGCCGATCGTCTCCTCCATCTACACATCTATTACTGACACGCCGATCATCTCCTCCATCTACACATCTATTACTGACACGCCGATCGCCTCCTCCATCTACACATGTATTACTGACACGACGATCGTCTCCTCCATCTACACATCTATTACTGACACGCCGATCATCTCCTCCATCTACACATCTATTACTGACACGCCGATCGCCTCCTCCATCTACACATCTATTACTGACACGCTGAACGTCTCCTCCATCTACACATCTATTACTGACTCGCCGATCGTCTCCTCCATCTACACATCTATTACTGACATGCCGATCGCCTCCTCCATCTACACATCTATTACTGACACGCCGATCGCCTCCTCCATCTACACATCTATTACTGACACGCTGATCGTCTCCTCCATCTGCACATCTATTACTGAGACGCCGATCGTCTCCTCCATCTACACATCTATTACTGACACGCTGATCGTCTCCTCCATCTGCACATCTATTACTGAGACGCCGATCGCCTCCTCCATCTACACATCTATTACTGACACGCCGATCGTCTCCTCCATCTACACATCTATTACTGAGACGCCGATCGTCTCCTCCATCTGCACATCTATTACTGACACGCCGATCGTCTCCTCCATCTACACATCTATTACTGACACGACGATTGTCTCCTCCATCTACACATGTATTACTGACACACCGATCGCCTCCTCCATCTACATATCTATTACTGACACGCCGATCGTCTCCTCCATCTACACATGTATTACTGACACGCCGATCGCCTCCTCCATCTACACATCTATTACTGACACGCCGATCGTCTCCTCCATCTACACATCTATTACTGACACGCCAATCGCCTCCTCCATCTACACATCTATTACTGACACGCCAATCGCCTCCTCCATCTACACATCTATTACTGACACGCCGATCGCCTCCTCCATCTACACATCTATTAATGATACGCCGATCATCTCCTCCATCTACACATCTATTACTGACACGCCGATCGTCTCCTCCATCTACACATCTATTACTGACACGCCGATCGTCTCCTCCATCTACACATCTATTACTGACACACCGATCGCCTCCTCCATCTACACATCTATTACTGACACGCCGATCGTCTCCTCCATCTACACATCTATTACTGACACGCCGATCATCTCCTCCATCTACACATCTATTACTGACACGCCGATCGCCTCCTCCATCTACACATGTATTACTGACACGCCGATCGTCTCCTCCATCTACACATCTATTACTGACACGCCGATCGCCTCCTCCATCTACACATCTATTACTGACACGCCGATCATCTCCTCCATCTACACATCTATTACTGACACGCCGATCGTCTCCTCCATCTACACATCTATTTCTGACACGCCGATCATCTCCTCCATCTACACATCTATTACTGACACACCGAACGTCTCCTCCATCTACACATCTATTACTGACACGACGATTGTCTCCTCCATCTACACATCTATTACTGACACACCGATCGCCTCCTCCATCTACATATCTATTACTGACACGCCGATCGTCTCCTCC
Source organism: Ranitomeya variabilis (assembly GCF_051348905.1). NCBI lineage: Eukaryota > Metazoa > Chordata > Amphibia > Anura > Dendrobatidae > Ranitomeya > Ranitomeya variabilis. Next base: position 627,238,027 of record NC_135233.1, read on the forward strand.
ATCTACACATGTATTACTGACACGCCGATCGCCTCCTCCATCTACACATCTATTACTGACACGCCGATCGTCTCCTCCATCTACACATCTATTACTGACATGCCGATCGTCTCTTCCATCTACACATCTATTACTGACACGCCGATCGTCTCCTCCATCTACACATCTATTACTGACACGCTCAACGTCTCCTCCATCTACACATCTATTACTGACACGCCGATCGTCTCCTCCATCTACACATCTATTACTGACTCGCCGATCGTCTCCTCCATCTACACATCTATTACTGACACGCCGATCGTCTCCTCCATCTACACATCTATTACTGACACGCTCAACGTCTCCTCCATCTACACATCTATTACTGACACACCGATCATCTCCTCCATCTACACATCTATTACTGACTCGCCGATCGTCTCCTCCATCTACACATCTATTACTGACACGCCGATCGTCTCCTCCATCTACACATCTATTACTGACACGACGATCATCTCCTCCGTCTACACATCTATTACTGACACGCCGATCATCTCCTCCATCTACACATCTATTACTGACACGACGATCGTCTCCTCCATCTACACATCTATTACTGACACGCCGATCATCTCCTCCATCTACACATCTATTACTGACACGCCGATCGTCTCCTCCATCTACACATCTATTACTGACACGCCGATCGTCTCCTCCATCTACACATCTATTACTGACACGCCGATCGCCTCCTCCATCTACACATCTATTACTGACACGCCGATCGTCTCCTCCATCTACACATCTATTACTGACACGCCGATCATCTCCTCCATCTACACATCTATTACTGACACGCCGATCTCCTCCTCCATCTACACATCTATTACTGACACGCTGAACGTCTCCTCCATCTACACATCTATTACTGACTCGCCGATCGTCTCCTCCATCTACACATCTATTACTGACATGCCGATCGCCTCCTCCATCTACACATATATTACTGACACGCCGATCGTCTCCTCCGTCTACACATCTATTACTGAGACGCCGATCGTCTCCTCCATCTGCACATCTATTACTGACACGCCGATCGTCTCTTCCATCTACACATCTATTACTGACACGCCGATCGTCTCCTCCATCTACACATCTATTACTGACACGACGATTGTCTCCTCCATCTACACATGTATTACTGACACACCGATCGCCTCCTCCATCTACATATCTATTACTGACACGCCGATCGTCTCCTCCATCTACACATGTATTACTGACACGCCGATCGTCTCCTCCATCTACACATCTATTACTGACACGACGATCATCTCCTCCGTCTACACATCTATTACTGACACGCCGATCATCTCCTCCATCTACACATCTATTACTGACACGACGATCGTCTCCTCCATCTACACATCTATTACTGACACGCCGATCATCTCCTCCATCTACACATCTATTACTGACACGCCGATCGCCTCCTCCATCTACACATCTATTACTGACACGCCGATCGTCTCCTCCATCTACACATCTATTACTGACACACCGATCGCCTCCTCCATCTACACATCTATTACTGACACGCCGATCGTCTCCTCCATCTACACATCTATTACTGACACGCCGATCATCTCCTCCATCTACACATCTATTACTGACACGCCGATCTCCTCCTCCATCTACACATCTATTACTGACACGCTGAACGTCTCCTCCATCTACACATCTATTACTGACTCGCCGATCGTCTCCTCCATCTACACATCTATTACTGACATGCCGATCGCCTCCTCCATCTACACATCTATTACTGAGACGCCGATCGTCTCCTCCATCTGCACATCTATTACTGACACGCCGATCGTCTCTTCCATCTACACATCTATTACTGACACGCCGATCGTCTCCTCCATCTACACATCTATTACTGACACGACGATTGTCTCCTCCATCTACACATGTATTACTGACACACCGATCGCCTCCTCCATCTACATATCTATTACTGACACGCCGATCGTCTCCTCCATCTACACATCTATTACTGACACGCCGATCGCCTCCTCCATCTACACATCTATTACTGACACGCCGATCGTCTCCTCCATCTACACATCTATTACTGACACGCCAATCGCCTCCTCCATCTACACATCTATTACTGACACGCCGATCGCCTCCTCCATCTACACATCTATTTCTGACACGCCGATCATCTCCTCCATCTACACATCTATTACTGACACACCGAACGTCTCCTCCATCTACACATCTATTACTGACACGACGATTGTCTCCTCCATCTACACATGTATTACTGACACACCGATCGCCTCCTCCATCTACATATCTATTACTGACACACCGATCGCCTCCTCCATCTACACATCTATTACTGACACGCCGATCGCCTCCTCCATCTACACATCTATTACTGACACGCCGATCGTCTCCTCCATCTACACATCTATTACTGACACGCCGATCGTCTCCTCCATCTACATATCTATTACTGACACGCCAATCGCCTCCTCCATCTACACATCTATTACTGACACGCCGATCGCCTCCTCCATCTACACATCTATTTCTGACACGCCGATCATCTCCTCCATCTACACATCTATTACTGACACACCGAACGTCTCCTCCATCTACACATCTATTACTGACACACCGAACGTCTCCTCCATCTACACATCTATTACTGACACGACGATTGTCTCCTCCATCTACACATGTATTACTGACACACCGATCGCCTCCTCCATCTACATATCTATTACTGACACACCGATCGCCTCCTCCATCTACACATCTATTACTGACACGCCGATCGCCTCCTCCATCTACACATCTATTACTGACACGCCGATCGTCTCCTCCATCTACACATCTATTACTGACACGCCGATCGTCTCCTCCGTCTACACATCTATTACTGACACGCCGATCGTCTCCTCCATCTACACATCTATTACTGACATGCCGATCGTCTCCTCCATCTACACATCTATTACTGACACGCCGATCGCCTCCTCCATCTACATATCTATTACTGACACGCCGATCGTCTCCTCCATCTACACATGTATTACTGACACGCCGATCGCCTCCTCCATCTACACATGTATTACTGACACGCCGATCGCCTCCTCCATCTACACATCTATTACTGACACGCCGATCGTCTCCTCCATCTACACATCTATTACTGACACGCCGATCGTCTCCTCCATCTACACATCTATTACTGACATGCCGATCGTCTCCTCCATCTACACATCTATTACTGACACGCCGATCGCCTCCTCCATCTACATATCTATTACTGACACGCCGATCGTCTCCTCCATCTACACATGTATTACTGACACGCCGATCGCCTCCTCCATCTACATATCTATTACTGACACACCGATCGCCTCCTCCATCTACACATCTATTACTGACACGCCGATCGCCTCCTCCATCTACACATCTATTACTGACACGCCGATCGTCTCCTCCATCTACACATCTATTACTGACACGCCGATCGTCTCCTCCGTCTACACATCTATTACTGACACGCCGATCGTCTCCTCCATCTACACATCTATTACTGACATGCCGATCGTCTCCTCCATCTACACATCTATTACTGACACGCCGATCGCCTCCTCCATCTACATATCTATTACTGACACGCCGATCGTCTCCTCCATCTACACATGTATTACTGACACGCCGATCGCCTCCTCCATCTACACATCTATTACTGACACGCCGATCGTCTCCTCCATCTACACATCTATTACTGACACGCCGATCGTCTCCTCCATCTACACATCTATTACTGACATGCCGATCGTCTCCTCCATCTACACATCTATTACTGACACGCCGATCGCCTCCTCCATCTACATATCTATTACTGACACGCCGATCGTCTCCTCCATCTACACATGTATTACTGACACGCCGATCGCCTCCTCCATCTACACATGTATTACTGACACGCCGATCGCCTCCTCCATCTACACATCTATTACTGACACACCGATCGCCTCCTCCATCTACACATCTATTACTGACACGCCAATCGCCTCCTCCATCTACACATCTATTATTGACACGCCGATCGCCTCCTCCATCTACACATCTATTTCTGACACGCCGATCATCTCCTCCATCTACACATCTATTACTGACACACCGATCGCCTCCTCCATCTACACATTTATTACTGACACGCCGATCGTCTCCTCCATCTACACATCTATTACTGACACGCTGAACGTCTCCTCCATCTACACATCTATTACTGACACGCCGATCATCTCCATCTACACATCTATTACTGACACACTGATCGTCTTCTCCATCTACACATCTATTACTGAGATGTCGATCGCCTCCTCCATCTACACATCTGTTACTGACACGCCGATCGTCTCCTCCATCTACACATCTATTACTGACACGCTGAACGTCTCCTCCATCTACACATCTATTACTGACATGGCGATCGTCTCCTCCATCTACACATCTATTACTGACGCGCCGATCGCCTCCTCCATCTACACATCTATTACCGACACGCCGATCGCCTCCTCCATCTACACATCTATTTCTGACACGCCGATCATCTCCTCCATCTACACATCTATTACTGACACACCGATCGCCTCCTCCATCTACACATTTATTACTGACACGCCGATCGTCTCCTCCATCTACACATCTATTACTGACACGCTGAACGTCTCCTCCATCTACACATCTATTACTGACACGCCGATCATCTCCATCTACACATCTATTACTGACACACTGATCGTCTTCTCCATCTACACATCTATTACTGAGATGTCGATCGCCTCCTCCATCTACACATCTGTTACTGACACGCCGATCGTCTCCTCCATCTACACATCTATTACTGACACGCTGAACGTCTCCTCCATCTACACATCTATTACTGACACGCTCAACGTCTCCTCCATCTACACATCTATTACTGACACGCCGATCGTCTCCTCCATCTACACATCTATTACTGACTCGCCGATCGTCTCCTCCATCTACACATCTATTACTGACACGCCGATCGTCTCCTCCATCTACACATCTATTACTGACACGCTCAACGTCTCCTCCATCTACACATCTATTACTGACACACCGATCATCTCCTCCATCTACACATCTATTACTGACTCGCCGATCGTCTCCTCCATCTACACATCTATTACTGACACGCCGATCGTCTCCTCCATCTACACATCTATTACTGACACGACGATCATCTCCTCCGTCTACACATCTATTACTGACACGCCGATCATCTCCTCCATCTACACATCTATTACTGACACGACGATCGTCTCCTCCATCTACACATCTATTACTGACACGCCGATCATCTCCTCCATCTACACATCTATTACTGACACGCCGATCGTCTCCTCCATCTACACATCTATTACTGACACGCCGATCGTCTCCTCCATCTACACATCTATTACTGACACGCCGATCGCCTCCTCCATCTACACATCTATTACTGACACGCCGATCGTCTCCTCCATCTACACATCTATTACTGACACGCCGATCATCTCCTCCATCTACACATCTATTACTGACACGCCGATCTCCTCCTCCATCTACACATCTATTACTGACACGCTGAACGTCTCCTCCATCTACACATCTATTACTGACTCGCCGATCGTCTCCTCCATCTACACATCTATTACTGACATGCCGATCGCCTCCTCCATCTACACATCTATTACTGAGACGCCGATCGTCTCCTCCATCTGCACATCTATTACTGACACGCCGATCGTCTCTTCCATCTACACATCTATTACTGACACGCCGATCGTCTCCTCCATCTACACATCTATTACTGACACGACGATTGTCTCCTCCATCTACACATGTATTACTGACACACCGATCGCCTCCTCCATCTACATATCTATTACTGACACGCCGATCGTCTCCTCCATCTACACATCTATTACTGACACGCCGATCGTCTCCTCCATCTACACATCTATTACTGACACGCCGATCGTCTCCTCCGTCTACACATCTATTACTGACACGCCGATCGTCTCCTCCATCTACACATCTATTACTGACATGCCGATCG